>NC_091691.1:52480000-55217500 GCF_041296265.1 Equus caballus
AGGAGTACAAAATAGAGCAAATCTATAACCCCTATCGGAAAGTTCTGGATAGTAAATGCCCCATAGGTAAACTTGCTTTCTCTCTGAAGACAAAGTTTACTGGGCACCTACTTTTGAGTCACATTTGGGACATACCCATAGCATATATTGTGCAGGCCTTTAGGATAAAGGCTGGATCTTATATATATTGGATTATTCTTGGCACAGTGGTTGGCTTATAGCAGTACTCAATATTCGTTGAACTGAATTGATTTTGCATAAATTATATCACACAAAAGAAGAAAGAAAAACCTTTTTTCTGGTGGTGGGTGAAGAGGATGCCAGGCAGTGATCATGCAAAGAAGGTCAAGGTTGGATCCTTATTAAAAGTAAGTTTTTTCTTTTTCCCTTACAATATGCAAGAGTTTCCCTTCATTTTACATGGTTGTCAGGAGAAATGTGTTCCCTAGACTCTCAGTAGATGGATTAGAACACTTAGAAAAACTAGCAAGTTATTGCTCACTTTCCAGTTGTTCAATGACTAGAGTATTGCTCATTGTGGGGTACCTAGTGACATGTTATGTTATAACTAACTGAATCACCCAGCAAGGAAATGACATAAATTTGCAGTCCTACAGCACAGCAATCTAAGTCAGCTTCCTAATGAGCTGATTGTCTCCTCTTTGAAATACTGAGCAGGAACTGAGATAAAGAAGTCCTGGTTCCTCTTACCGAATCACAGCACTTCCCTTTCCTCCCCCTTGCGGCAGGGCTGCCAAAGAGGTTAAGTGACATCTACTTAGCTGCTACAGGCTCAGCGTGTGCCGGAGGTTGAAAACTTACTTAATGTTGAATTAGTATACTGCCATGAAAGGTCAATGAATGTTCTCAAAGTGAGTCCCTGGACCTGCAGCGTCAACGTCACTGTCACCTCGGAACTTGTTAGAATGCAGATTCTCAGACCCCAGGCCTATGGAATCAAACTGTTCTAACAAGTGCTTCAGGTGACTCTGATGCCTGCTAACATTTAGAAACCACTGATCTACGATGTTTAATGCACCTATTAACAACTAAGGGTTATTCTGAGGCCCACCTTTATTTTGAAAAGATTATGTTACAAATTAATATTTTCTGTTTGGATTGCTAAGCTTTAACAAACCAAAATCAGATTTCTCGTATTCCCAGCAACTCTAGCGCTATTACCTAAGATGGACTATCATTTCAAGTGGGGCACCTTCAGTTCTAATGGTTCAGTTCTGTTGCCTGAACACCCACTTCGTAGAAAGCACTGCATTGCGTGCCATAGGGGAAATGTGAAGGCGTGAGACTAGTTCTTTCCATCCAGGGCCTTACAATCAAGTGGGGGTATTTAAATAGATAAATACATAAAGTATATACACAGTGTGTCATCAGCGCCCTGGAGCAAAGCCAGGGAGGAGATAGGGGCTGAGCTTCAAATAGAAGCCCTCGGTGCTGTGGGAGGCTGGTGTGTCCACAGGCCTGACCAGACCCAGGCCTCAGCTCCACCACTGGGCAGGTGAGCTTGGCCAAGTCAAGGCAAGTCTCTTTCTTTCTTTCTTTCTTTTTTTTTTTGAGGAAGATCAGCCCTGAGCTAACTACTGCCAATCCTCCTCTTTTTCCTGAGGAAGACTGGCCCTGAGCTAACATCCATGCCCATCTTCCTCTACTTTCTACGTGGGACGCCTACCACAGACTGGCTTGTCAAGCAGTGCCATGTCCGCACCCGGGATCCGAACCGGCGAACCCCAGGCTGCCTGAGAAGCGGGACGTGCACACTTAACCGCTGCACCACTGGGCCGGCCCAGCAAGTCTCTTTCTGTTCCTTTGTTTCCTTGCTTCTAAAATAGTTGGAGGTGGGGCTAGAACTGGAATTGAAAAGGCTCCGTGCTGACTTTGAAGGGTTAGGAATTGAAGGAAGCCAAACTGGGTAAACTCTGTGCCTTCTGGCTCAACCAGAAGAGCAACTTATTTCTCTGTTTATATGTCAGGCCCCTGTGTAAGTTTTTGTTGGAAAAAAGGTTTCCACATCTGAAGAAAAAATAAACCTCTGAACTAGATGACCTCAGGTCTGTTCCAGCTCTGTGGTTCCATGGTCTCTGCTCATTAAGGTCCTGGGAGGATTCATTAGTAGGAAGAGATATCTTGAATTCTTCGCAGGAAGTTATGGAACTACAAGGTAAAATAAATATTTCTATTAAACACAGCTTCCATTTATCACTCAAAATGGGATAGAAAAATACTGAATCCCTGAATTTTCCTTAAGAGGCATATAATTACTTTTTTTTTTTTTAATGCTTTTTGGTGAGGAAGATTGGCCTGAACTAACGTCTGTTGCTCTTTTTTTTTTTTTTCCTCCCCAAAGCCCCAGTACATAGTTGTATATCCTAGTTGCAAGTCCTTCTAGTTCTTCTTTGTAGGATGCCACCATAGCATGGCTTGATGAGTGGTGGAAGGTCCGTGCCCAGGATCTGAACCAGCAAACCCCAGGCCAGTGAAGCAGAGTGCATGAACTCAACCACTACGCCACTGGGCCAGCCCCCATAATTACCTTTTTTTACTTTCTATCTTTATTTAAGAACACAGAATAATATTTCTATGGCAGAATTGAAATATAGACCCTTTTGGACTTGGACCAAAATTTCAAAATAGATCAAAATCTCAACTAAAGAAGAAAAACCTCTTACAGTTCAAGTTCTCATTATTGTTGCTTCTTAAATTTCACTCTTTAGTTAGTCTTCTGTTTATGAATATACAGTAACTGAAATTATGTTCTCTCCCTAATCCACTACCATATGTCTTGCTAGCTTAAAAACATTCCAATACGGATGAGATCTTTTTTTTTTCCCAAACAGAAACCAAGAGAATAATACCGAAATAAATGACAAATGGGAAACCCATAACTAGTTTGGACTGGAAAACTATTACGTTTTACTTCCATACAACTTACCAGCTCAGCCTTAATGAAAAGGCTTTCCAATGGTCATGATGGTTTTTTTCAAAAAAAGAATTTTAATAGTTTTATTACAAGCCGAGTGTAATAAGTTCAGCTGTGACAATTAGGTACGAGAATAAGTGAGAATACTTAGGGAAAGCACACTAATTGAGCTTCAGTCAGAGGCCCTTTGAAGTGAAACTCATAGAGATCTAAAGTAGTGGGTGAGCCGGTGAAGAACATGGCAGTTCACGGCACCATGGCTCAAGGAATGAGTAGCCCAGTTAGGACCTAAGGAGGTAGTCAAGAAGATTAAAAAATAACAACGAAAGCTGGAAAGAAAAGGAATAAAGGTTGAAACTGGTAATTGCAACTGAAAGAGGCACTGTAGAACTGAATCCCAACATAAGATGTGATTGATTTGTTCCTGGGAATTCTTTTGTAAACTTGGGGAGTTTCAAAACCCAGCAAACCTTTGATTTGTGAGAATAATGATCACAAGGGGGAAGAAACGATGAAACAAAAACAGCATAGCAGCCCAGAACAGGCTATTTCCAAAAGATCAGTTACATTTGGATGCAAAATTTGCAAGTTCTCTCTGTTAGGAGAATGTCGTTTCTAAAGACACTTTGCTGCCTTTATGAAATAATAGTGAGTTCTGACAAGTCTTGTACCTTAGATGAGAATGAAAGTCAGTGAAAACAGAAAATTCCCTACTCTCTGTAGCAAGGTGCCCAACAGCCTGTAGAAATGGATGCTACAGTAGACCGTATCACCCTTGCTCAAGTGAGCAAATTAGAGCCCACAGAGATATCCAGACGTCTAGCCAAACATCTGAGAGCTTGCTTTGTCTCTGTGCTGTCCACCACAGAATATGCTCAACATGCTGGAACCTTGTCTGGTGCTAAATAGCCCAAGGACAGGGATGCTGCTTGAGAGACACCCACGGTCACCAGCCAAATCTGTTCACATGCCCATGCCTTCCTGGAGAACAGAGGAGCATATGGAAGGTTTGGGCTCCTTGCCATCAGTCAAGAGTGGGCAGAACTGCACACGCGATCCCAATTGGCACGGATCTTGGGAGATAACGATTTCCACAGAGAGGGGTCTGCTAGCCTCAGATAAGAACAGTTTTCAAATGGGGACTGTGAGAAGCCACACAACAGAAACTTGGTTCCATTCCTCTCAGATCTACCCAAACCTGTATGACTTTGAGGGTAGAAAAATCCTCACCTACTGCTTAGTTTGCACTGAGCTTGAACATTCATTCACATGCTATATAATATCATTATTATTATAAATAATATTTACCAAACTGTTGTCTAATAACTCCTTCCTCTAATTTTTAAGAACTTTCACAGTGTAATATCCTCATCAATGAAACTGAGACCCATGTATCACTCTCTTCCATTTCTCTTTGTCCTCCTAACCAGTAAGGTATGAAAATGGCAGTGGAAATTATTTTAATTAGGAAAAATGGAATTCTGACTTTTCTAGCATCCCTCTTTAGTACCTAAAACTCTTATGCTTCTTCTAACTTGGACCAACATCTACAAATGACCAAACGAAACAATACAAAACATACAGTTAACATGACCACCCTAGGTAAGGAGGTGATAGTGGATGGCATACAAGTTACCATGATGGTTTCTGTTAAAAGCTTGTCCACACTAATCACTACGTACTTTGAAACTCCTGAGTTAGTCCTCCAAAGTGTCGGCCAAAGGTTTGGTTATTTATTGAGCAGGATACTCTGAAAGACTAAACTTCTGTTTCAGAAGCCATGTTTAAGTGCTTTCTCTATTCTAACTCATCAAATCCTGCTACAAATTCTACAGTGTAGGTACTATTAATTCCCCCTTTGACAAACAAGGAAAGTGTAGCACAAAGAAATAAAGTAACTTACCCCAAGTAATACAGGTGGAAAGTGGGGGTCCGGGGAGTGGGGCTAGGGTGCCAGTGGAGGAAGGCTAGCTCTGTAGTCTGTGCTTGTAACCCTTAGGTTCACTGCCTCCCACCTAATCTAGGAGCTGATGCTTGTGGAAGGGTGTGGGGAACTAGCTGGTCACTGTGGTAGGGAGCGCGGATAGAGGAGAAGGTGGGAAGGGTGGGAAAAAAGAGCATAGAGGGTGTATGGGGATGTTTCCTGTTTCAAAGGCACTACAGTAAATTTCCCAGGGAATGACTGAGTGTCCATTCGAGAAGGCAGGGGTTTGCATTAGGGGCTGAAGGACCTGTAGACAGCAGCAGCATCCTGCCCTTCACCAATGAACAAGAATGGCAAGGCACTGGACGTCAGTCTAAGAGTGATGGCTACAGGCCAAGGAGCCTTATATGTCTATTTCTCAGCCAATTTTCTTGGCATCTTTATGTCCTCATTTCTGGAAGAGTCACTTAAAATATGATATATTATGTTTTATATCACATTATGAAGTAACAAGCTACACTAGTATTTATAAATGTAGAAGTTTGTCAAATCATTAGATAAATACCTGGCCAATATCAAGAGTCTGCCTCATTCAACTGTCATTTGCTACTAAATAAATTGCAGCATAAGTAAAAGGAAACTGGCTTTGAAAGCTGTTGAGTGTATTTTGGGTAGTTCTTTTTCTCTTCTTTTCTTTTTGAGGAAGATTATCCCTGAGCTAACATCTGCCACCAATCCTCCTCATTTTTCTGAGGAAGAGTGGCCCTGAGCTAACATCCGTGCCCATCTTCCTCTACTTTATACATGGGATGCCTACCACAGCATGGCTTGACAAGCAGTGCCATGTCCGCACCCGGAATCTGAACCAGCAAACTCCAGGCTGCCAAAGTAGAACATGTGAACTTAACCGCTGCGCCACCGGGCTGGCCCTGGGGTGGTTCTTAATGCAGCATTCTGTATGTAAGAGTATGTAGTAAATACTCTGCTAGAGCAATAATAATCATGCTAAAGTGGCTTATATTGTGAAAATTGTATAAATGGGAAAGTCAGTACCTGGGGGAAAAGGAAAAATGGATAAACATGTCAAAATGAGCAAATAACACATTTTCCCTTACAGTTTGAGGATATGGAATGGTGGTGGTGGTAAGGATTGTAGGATGGAGGTAAAGAAACAAGGTTCAAGGAGCTTGCTTCTCTTCCTCCCACCCAAATGGTATTAAAAGGGAAGGAAACATGTAACAGGTTTCCTCATGTCTGACAATAAACTAGAGAATCTGGTAGAGAAGGAAGGCTAGAACACCAGCATTGTGAAGGATGAAGATGCGGCTTGTGCACTCGTGTTCCTTTGGTTCTTTGCAATCATCTCCATCCAAGCTAAGCTGTGAAACACACCAGACCTGTTATTATCCGGCTCGTGGACTGGCCGTGTGCTTTGTTGCTGTTTTAATATTGTGTCTGTTGCTATGAAAACAAAGCACTTCAGACTGAGATTTGAAATATATAAGCTGAATACAATAGAAATCAACAAAAAGAAAAATTCTAGTTTTGAGTGAATATATGCCAAATAAGTCATTTAACCTCTCTGAGCCCCAGTTTCTTTGAGATAAAGATGCTCTGTTAGATGCTTTCCAGGTTTTCTTTAGCCTTTAACAATTAGGTGGAGAGAGACTAACAACCAACTGACCACCAACCAAACAGGCTTTTAAGGGGGATGAGTGATAACACGCCGTTCAGGGGACTGTATCACAGCACTTTGGATTCAGGAGCTGGAGGTGCCCCCTGGTAAAGTCATTAATATGTTTCTGGAGCCTTTCTCCACAAGTTCTCTCTGCTGAAAGAGTGATTTCTACCTGTGTTGAGGTTCCACAGGGACTGACAGTCTGAGCAGAGACTACCCTGTCTGGGGGGATGAGGGCTAAAGTGAGAGAAAAAGAGAAAATGGAAGGGGGGGAATCAGGAGGTTGTCAATTGCAATAGAGGTATTAGTGAGGGCCTTGAATGAGGGTGGCCAGTGGTAGAGGACTAGAAAGGAAGGGGCAGATGGAATAAATACCATGAAGCTGAATTATGGAGGAAGGCAAGACTCAGGAAAGAAGTTGCAAGCCATATGCAGTGCAGGAACCGGACTGGTTTCTCAAGAGTTATGACCAGTCTAGATACGCAAAGGGATGGACAAAAAAAGAGTTTGGATAATTTGTGACTTGCACAGCCCATTGAGAATCTTGCCAAAGTAACATAAAATGCCGTATCAAGAAGATTCCTGAACATAAAGTTGATCAACAAGAAAGACTGGTGAAGGCCTTGAACTTTCTCTACTACTCAGCTTCATAGGCAACTTGAGTAGTTTTAATCTCCTTCGTAGGCATTTGGTGAAAGACCTGAAATTCAAACATGTCAAATCCCTAGATTTGTTTGAAAGTTTCTGTCAGCAAATCCGTATTCCTTCCTTGGCAGTTAAGGGAACTTGATATCATCCACTGATGGTACCAAGTTTTCATGTGCCAGGGTCCTTCACTACAAAAGCACAAAATGCATCAGGTGCAGACCACAGAGATTACTGGTAAGTTTAATTGGAAGAAAAGCCTGGAAACTTAAGTTGAGGCTAGATGATGAATGTGTTTAAATTTTGAATTTACTGGATTGATAAGGGGATCTACAGGTAGTTTTTGCACAATGGGGGTCTCGTAGTCATAGTATTACTTTAGCAAGCTAATATGGCAGCAGTGGACAAATGGGCCGGTCAAGGGAGGATTCTTGAGTCATGCTATCACAGAGGTACCTGCTGAAATATGCTGGAAATCAGGTGATATGACTGTAATAGAGACAAGTGGTTAGATGTTATGCCACGTATTGTGCTAAATAAAGTGCTCAACCTACATTATCTCACTTAATCCTTATAGCAACACTTTATGGAAGAGTAAATAGACTCAGAAAATTTAGAGATCTTGCTAAGGCCACACAGTTAAAAAGTGACAAAGCCAGATTTGAACAAAGACCTGTCTGACTTCAAACCTGTCTGTCTTGTACACTAAGAATGTGACAATGCTAAAGGGAGAGCTAGTGCAAGAGGCCCTGTGAAATAGTAGGGCATGCAGTTACATTAGGCTGCTCGGAGGTGAGAGGCACCACGCAGATGGGTTTTCTGCAGATGTTATAGGCCTGAGAAAAGACATCTTCCTTTTTACATCTACCATCTTGAATGTAAGAAGGAATTCAAAAATGCTTTGAGGCACAACTAGTAGGATGGAATATGGAATGGATCTGCCATGCTAGCTGCTCTCACCATTTCTCTGATGCATCATAAGCCAGGCTACCATTGTTTAAGAAAATTGTAGTGGATCATCAAGTTTTCTGCCTTCCCTCTGCTGCCACCTGGTATGTCCAGTTTGTGCCCCATTTCTTTTCCACAGTATATTCAGTGCTGCCTATTGCCACATGTCTCACCCTTCAAGTTTTCCCTGATAGCCGTGAGGTAAACATGTTTGCATTGCATTATGTTATACTGGGCTTTCCATTAGAGTCCAGCTCTCTCTCCCACCCCACCCAACCCAGGGATACATGTCAAGGTATCCATGAAGCAATGTGTACTGATGTAAAAGTCTTGTTGACCAGATAGCAATCAACAGTCACATCTTGTTTTAAGGAAGAGATCACTTCTTGTCAATTGCTTCCCCTTTTTAATAGTTTCACTAAATGTTCAGTGCTACATTCTGATTCATACAAGTAATTATATATCAGTTTTCTATGTTCTGGCAAAAGTGAAACTTTCAGTGCTGATAACTACTAGAAAGGATTATTAGATAATTTTTTCTTTTTCAACAACAGCCCTAACCATCAAAAATCCAACTTGTATGTTTGTAAAGCTGTAGTTTTGCTACATTTATAATCACTATGTGGCAGAAGGGATTATTTAATTTCCCAATATACTGATGCAACTTGAGATGATTTTATAGCTCAACAGAAGTAGAGAGCATGTGCCAGGGAAGCATTATTTTATGAACCACCATTGTAAAGAAAGTTAAACCAGGACCCCAAATACCTGGTTTCTTGTTATAGCTTTGTCATTTATTACTTGAGTAATATTGGGCAAAATAATTCAATACTATGAGCCACAGTTTCCCCAATTATAAAATGAGAAGACTACTTCAAATTGTTATAAGAATTTATTTGAAGAAAAAAATGTGTGTTTCCCTGTGTGTGGTAGTAAACTCACCACAGGAGAAACTTACGTAGTGCCGGCAATTCCCACACTGATCGGACAGCGTGACGTGGTAGAAAGCACATGGAGTGTGGAGTCAGAAGATACAGGTTTCAAGTCTGGCGCTATCAATTTCTATGCATATGAACTTGAGAATGTTGTTAAACTTGATGAATTTCTTGGAAAAGAAGGCAAGGGGTTAGATGGAGCAGATTGCCAAGATAATCAAATATTAGTCAAACCACATTGTAAACTGTAAATTAATGTGTAAATGCCAGAATGAATAGAAAAACTCACGTAGACCTTTCTTAACGATCATGAGAGAACATAAGCACATGTTGCTAGTCAATTAAATAGGTCATAGAGTCAACTACCTCCTAACCTAGTTTCTGAGCCCTGCTACGGAGATAAGCATGTTCCAGGCCTCTGCTCAGCATCAAAATAGTTCATCTGCAACCAGTAATTGCAGTTAAGTGTAATAAAATCTACTTTGGACTTGATGAGTGTGGGTCCTGTGGAGCCCTATGAGGAGTTACCCAGCATGCAGTTGGATATGAGGTTCTGGAGTTCAGAAGAGTGGTCTATTGAGAGATCTAGATTTGTAAATAAAGACATCTTGCTTTTGTTTTGTTTTGTTTTTATTTGTTTGCTTGTTTTGCCTGCCTTCTGGTTACACTCTATGATGATATCTAAAATCTGTTTTTGAGTTATAAATGGGAGTTCAAAATCCAACATCCTGAGTACAGTGGCCCAGCAGCATTACTTTACATAAGCCCATTTTTGTTGCATTTCTACTTAATAACAGATTCATGGGATAATTTTTTTTTTAATTTTGAGATCCCCAAAACATGTAATCTGCAAACGTGGACATTTTATTTTGCAATATCTCTACCATAATCCCTAATAGTGGTGTGTCTATGTTAAGAAGCTCCCATTCACCTCTAACTTAGACATGAAGGCTGACCACTGGTTTCTAACCCTGAGCAGTCACTTTCAGGCCCAGCCTCAGGAAGGCCTGGCCCCTCCTGCTATAGCTTCAGCAGATCCTGGAATTATCATCATGGTGAATCTTCACCTGCTCTTTTAAGGAAAAAGTGTGATAAAAATAATATTATGAAAATAATTTCCTTTGGTATAAAAAGTTTAGCCAGTAAATCAAACAGGCAAATAGGGCTAACACATTAAAAGACCTGCATACTCTGGAACATACAGACCTAAGTTAAATATAGTTTGTTTTCAAAGCTACAGGTACAAAGAACAGAAAACCAACAAAATTCAAGTTGTTCTCAGGCATTAATTAAATTTGGGGAGGGGGCGACATCCCAAGTAACTTTTGAATACAGTATTTTGACTATCTTCAGGCTGAAGACCAAAAAGGAAAAAACAAAACAAACAACAAAACCAAAACTAGTGAAAAAAAAAGCCCATCTAAACAAATACTGAGTTTCAGTAAGTAGGTCTGTTTTTCTGCAGAGGTACAGGACAACAGTTTCAGAAAGATGCTTTCTGTGTATTCAAGTATTGATCACACAAACAAGCATATTGTGGCTAAAGGAGGCCGTGTTTCTCACTGTTGGAGAAGGAAACAAGAGCGAACACTGTGGTGTTGGACTGAAACAGAAGGTAACAGTATAAGCCAGGGTTTCTCAACCTCAGCACTGTTGACATTTTGGGTAAGATAATTCTTTGTTGTGAGGGCCTATCCTGTGCTTTGTAGCATATTTGGAAGTATCTCTGGCTTCTACTCATTAGATGTGAGTGGTACCCTCATCCTTCTCAGCTCTGACAACCAAAAACACATCCAGACATTGCCAAATCTCCCTTGGGGCAAAATCACCCCAGTGGAGAGCGACTGATCTAAGCGATTGCTTTTTATTAGATACAGATAGATAGAGATGTGTGTGTATATGTGTGTATGTATGTATATGTGTGCATTTCCTAGCTCTATTGAGAGGACTTGCAAGTAATGGCACTGTAGTAGCAACGAGCGCATCTAGCACCCAGGTCTTGGGTTCTAACTACCATTCTTGACTAAAAGGAATCAGGGCTCGTTGGAGAAATGGCTTTTCTATCATATCCAGGGCTGGGCCTGAGAAACTACAAGATGATCCTGGAACATCTTGTTATACAAGAAAGTAAGGAAAAGCTCAAAATGAAGAGGACGTATTAAAATGACGTAGGAGCTTGCTTGAAGTGCTCCCTCTGACGAAATCTGGGGCAACAGATTTGAAAATTTGAGCAGCAAAACAAATAATAATTGAATGAAGTAAGAAGAGACAGTTCATACAAAACAAATAAGAGAAAGCTCTTCCTTATAGTAGGATATGAGTTAATGAACATAGAAGTAACTCTGATTCCCTCATTGGAAGATCACATGGTCCGGTAATAATTGATTCAGGCAAGAATAATCCATGGATGCTAAAACTAGTGGGCAAAATGGGATTTGTAACAATATATTTACATCCTAAAGTTCTTGGAAAACCACTGGCTTGATTGAGGAGCATATGATTGAATTCTTGTATAAATGCTTTTATTGAAAGATTAAACAAAGTCTGAATTATGGTACATTCCAGATTCAAATGAGTATATATAATTATATTTATCAGCATCAATGCCTGGCAAAATAAATATTTCTTAAATAAGTGAATGATGTATCCCCATTAAAGTATGATAGATGGCTGTAGCATCAATATAAGAATCATAACTGTGCCATTGTGACGTATGAGGAAAGCAGCCTGTTGCAATTTTCTCAGCCTGAATAAATCTTTATCACATCACCAGAGAAGTTTTAAATGTTAGGCCTTCAGCTATACATATGATTTAGAGTTTTGGTGCTGAAAAAACATTTCTACTAATGGGATAAAGAAGGCATATTTGAATTATTCCTTTATATTAATAGTCTTTTAAAATGAAGTCCACTAGAGTAAATTGATAAAGATACCAGTAAGTGATCTTGTTATTAAGGCATGCAAATTGTAAAATGTACAGCGTACATTATATCATTAAGTAGCATGAATGTTTATAAAAATGTAACGTTAGAAATTTAGATTTTTGTTGACTTGTACACCAATGAAAAAGTTCCTTCCCATTATAATAGTTTTCATAAACCTGAAATGATCAGCCTTGTAAGCCAGTCATGTAGAGCAAAAGACCTGGAACATCTCCCTGCTTAGGGATTTCATCCTCCATGACCTTCCAGACCATTGGCAGTCTCTCTACACTCTATGTAACTTACCATTTTATGTTCCTTCATGTGAACTTTTCAGACCTCTGTCCCCCATCCACATAACTATTTCTTTTTTCTGCTTCATGGCATCTGTCTGCACCATTTCCTATTTAAATTTGTATCCAGCACAGCATCTGGTGCTCAAGACATTTGTTGAACTAATCTGACTATGAGGACACACTTAGTTCTTCGTTTTTAAGGAGCTAGGTAGCCGGTTTGTGGAATAAGACCTTCTGAGGATCCCTGTGGCAGATAAGTTGTTGCTGTGTTGATACACCTAAGCATTTTTCTGTGGAGGAGCATTTGAACATAGAGATGTATGTCTCCTATCAGTCATCATGCTGCAAGTTCATTATGCTCCTTGAAAATATTCCAGGAAAAGAGGTTTGAATTAAGGGCTTTAATTTATTAATTATTTTATGAAAAATGAAGACAGAAGTAGAAAGAGATACTCCTCCTCCTAATAATTTAATAATGATGATGATGATAGTTGGCTCATATAGCGACCTGACGATGCACAGGGCATGGTTCCAAGTACTTCAGAAACATTAGCTCATTTAATCTTGACAACAATACCATGGAGTAGGTACAATTATCCCTCCACTTTCAGATGAAGAAATTGAGTTATGGAGAGATTAAGTAACTTGTTCAAAGTAAAAAAGCTGGTAAGTCATGAAACCTGGGTTAAATGCAGTCATCTGGCTCCAGAGTGTGGGCCCTCACCCACTCTGCTGATTTTATGTCGTATGATTTCCAAGCACAATTTCCTTTTATTGCCCTTTTGGATGATTTCATTTGTAGATGGAAGAAATTTAGATGGAAGAAATTTAGTAAGGTTGCTTACCCAATCTAATCACACTCTAAGCCAAGACCTTGAACAAAGTCTGAGACTATGGAAGCCTAGCATATCGTCCCCATGGATTTGCAAATGGACTTGCAAATGAATATGTTGACAAAGCAAATCCTACAGTCCAGACAGACCATTCCAGCAATGACTTTGGGCCACTGCATCTGTCGGAAGAGAGGCCTCCACGGGGCTGAGGTGTGGGGTTCACCTGAGTCAATGTTGGAAGGTGCTCTCATAACGGCCTCTCAATTAATTATAACATTCAGAGGCAGCAAGGGAAGCTCCTTTGTCACCTGGAGGCCATCTTCCAAGACTGCCCAGTCTCAAGGTATGTGCTGAGAAAGGGCTCTATAGATTTCTTCCTGGGGGCGGACGAATCCACATAAACATTTTCTATCCCCATGATGTGTGTATTCAGCAGAAGAAACAGTAATATGGACCAAGTTTATTTCTCTCCTTTGAACCTTAAATTTGACACTATGGATTTTTGTTTGTCTACCCATGAGCAAAACCGCCTCGTGTTCATCAAAGTTTTTCGCAAAGGGGAGGTGTTCAGCTGTTGGTAAGGAAGGCCAGGGGTGTGAAGTTGCTTTAAAACTACAAAGGAAACAAACTAGAGAGCCCAAGGGAACAGGGCACAGAAAAGTGCAGGAGGGATGCACATCATGCAGCTTTTAATGAATTGGAATACTTTCTGCAGGCTGACTAGCAGCAAGATCTCTCCCTAGAAAGGTAGGAATGAGTTTTAGGATAGTAACACTGAATGGGGGCAGAGGGCAGTATTATATGAATTCAGCTAAAACACCAGGCTCCTCAGAAAGTCAGATGCATTGTGGAAGATTAGCAGAGATATGTTGAACTGACAAAAACTAACATCTATCAAGGACCGAATATGTGTGGATGAGCAATATGGCACATGACGAAGTCAAACACCATAAACCAATTCGAGGTTTGTGTGACTCCAGTCCCGAAGCTGGCCTCAGTCCCCTTCTCCACATGGAACGGACATTTCCATAGAGCAACTCTCATCCCGCACTTTCCAAAAGCTCTGAGTCCAGTTCAGAGGCCCCAGCACAGTTTACAAGGCC
The DNA here is from genome assembly GCF_041296265.1 of Equus caballus. Taxonomy (NCBI): domain Eukaryota; kingdom Metazoa; phylum Chordata; class Mammalia; order Perissodactyla; family Equidae; genus Equus; species Equus caballus. The sequence goes on from NC_091691.1 coordinate 52,494,219, forward strand.
TCAAGCTTCCGACTCCAGTTAATCTCTTCTGCTTTACTTCCTGCCCACTCCACCCCTCCTGCCTCATCTCCAGCTGCTTCCCCCCAGAACTCTGCAGCATCCAAGTAGAACTTCCTCAGTTCCTTGCTGTACCAGAGCTCTCTAACTGAAGTCTCTGCACGTACGATTCCTTCTGCCAGCAACATTGACTTAAACTTGTAGTTACCCCTTCCTCCAGGAAGCCTTCCCTTCTCTGGTTTCCCAAGTCTGGGTTAGTGACCCCTCCTACATCTCCCTGAGTTTGAATATACTAAGCTGCCATGACCTGCTCATGCATGTACACTGACTATCCTAATAATCCTAATACAGATCTTGACACCAGTACTAATACTAGTGATATTGCTAATAGTAACACAAGTACTAAGCCAAGAGTTAACAGCTGACACCTATACTTTTCTTTCCAGCAACAGCACAGAGTCTGGCATATATAAGTACTCTATAAATATTAGTGGGATGAAAGAAGGATCCCACTTCAGACATGCATTTAAGTCTGGGACTATATCCTGGAGTCTGAAAGTCAAAATTGTTTATTGTTTTTCTTTAATATAGAAGGAATGTCTATGCACTACGGAAAAATTAGAAAATGTTAAGCAGGAAAAAACCCCCAAAATTTATAATTCCATCAACCATGGACTATTGTTTTTATCACACAGTGATCTTTTTCTAAACCTTAATTCAGGTTTTCTAAGTTTCTTTTCCCAAAAGTGGCTATCCTGACCATCTTTGCATGACAAGAGACGGATGGTCTGCAACATCATAGAAAGGTCGAATATCTTTACACTGTACAACAATATATCTAGTCAAACCTCTATTGTTAACTATTTAGATAATTCTTATTTTTTTGCTTTTCAAAACAACAGTTTAAGGAACATTCTATAGATAAGTATTTGTGCATGCTCTTTATTTTTCTTAGAATGAATTGCCTTGAAATGAAATTACTGCACCAAAGTATGGATGAACATTTCCAAAGTTTGTAATCTTGTAATGTGAGTTGGCAGATCACCCTATGGAAAGGTTGTAAGTGTCTGGCTGCCCTGGCCAACTCTGGGTATTATCTTAAACAAGAAGCAAACTTTGCCAATTCAATAGGTGAGGAAAAAGTGTTTTGTTGTTTTAATTTATACTTATTAAATTAAAATTTTTTTTTACACATTTTATTTTTTGGTGAGCAAGATTTGCTCCGAGTGAACATCTGTTGCCAATCGTCCTTTTTTTTTGCTTGAGGAAGATTAGCCCTGAGCTAACATCTGTGCCAATCTTCCTCTACTTTGTATGTGGGTCACTGCCACAGCATGGCGTGATGAGTGGTACAGGTCTGTGCCTGGGATCCAAACCCATGAACCCAGGCCACAGTGGTGGAGCATACCCAGTCTTAACCACTATGCCATGGGGCCAGCCCCCTACTTATTCAATTTTTCATAAAGATAATGTTTTATATGCTTTGTGGGCCATAAGAACCTCTTCTTTCGTGAACTGTTTGCTGTGAACACTTTTCTTTTTTGCATTTCATTCTTGTATTCTTTTTTTTTCCCCCAATTATTTTAATATGTTATTTTCCTATTTTTCTATTGACATGTAGCAAGCAATCATTCAATGACATGTAACATGTCATTTTAATGACAACAATATCAGTTACAACGTATCCAGTTCCTGTGTGCCTGGCCCTGTGCTGAGCCCACTGCTATCAGTTACGTGGCAAATATTTTTCCAAGTTTAAAATACTTGCATTTTAAAATACTCCCTATGAAATCATCATTCCTATTTCTTGAGACAGCTTTTGAAGCAGTCTGTTTTAGAAGTCTGCATTAGTTCATTTTTAGCATCTAACATCTTGAGTGGGGGACCGAGGCGCAGAGCCTGTGTAGGCTGCCCCTGAGCTGGTGCAGCTCCGAGTGCATCCTTCATTAGAAAGGCCCCAGCCTGACGGGTTATACACTTGGTCACTACCCCGGATGCTCTGGTCTGTGACTCTCAGTGGTGACCTCAGAATTAGGTCCCCAGTACTCTGTGGACGTCCCTTTGTGCCTGCTCCTTCCATGGATCCAAAAGGGACAGAACCACAGGAGCAGGCATGATGAGGTGATGATGGCACCACTTTCCAGTGACACTAAAATGTGGGGTAAGAACAGTCTAGAGAGCTTGTGGACATCTATCCAGGCACCTGTAGGAAACCACAGAGTAACAGAATCAAAGAACAACAATGACCCACTGGCCCTTGAAATATCATGACAGACGTTTCTCTTTCTGGTTTTGGAAACCGTCTACCCTGTTGTCATGGTTATGTGAAAGCTGGTCTAAAACGGCCCCTATGATAGCTCTGGGTAGGGTCTAAGTACCGTCTCTACCATTTTCTCTACTGCCTGCCCCTTCTCTCCTCTAAGAAGGCCCCAAGGACACTGCATGGCTTCTGAGTGCAGGCACTGTGCCAAGCTAAAGGTTGGGCCAGACCCATGAACTGCTCCTGGCCACCCCTGCTCACTCTACGGAGGCCTGACTTGGTGGCAAATATGCTGTCACTTGCGCTCCCTTCAGCCTCTTGCTGGTATCTAACTGGTAGTTACTGTCTTTCTTTCCTTGGAGAGGTAAGATGCAAGCCTTGGGTTTGAAATAGGCACAAGCATCTTTCCATCTCCTTTGGCTCCAGCCCAATAGGCTGATGGAACTCAGGGAAGGAGCTCTTTATTCATTCCTGCCTGGTTCACCCAGTTCTGGGCCTGGGGACCAGGAGTCATTTGCTTCCTCTCTGGGCATGTGCCTTCCTCGGGGGTTGGAGGTGAGGGGCAGGTCTGGAAAATTGCCAGATAGTAGATATGCTTTAGAATGAATTTGGACACCTGTTAAAATCTAGATTCCTGGGATTTATTCCCCTTTGACACAACGGGATGGGGTAAGGCCTGGGAGTCTGTGTTTGTAATTAGTTAATTAATTATGCCCAAGGTAATTCTAACACAGCACATCTGGCATTTGGAAGGCAAGGATTTGGGGCAGAATTGGAGCATTCACTTATCTCTGCCAAAACAATCTAAAGATACGTCATTTTCAAAGTCTTCCTTCCCATAATCTGAACCACAGTTTAGTGTTACTTTTGGACAGAGGATTATTTTTCAAAATGCAAAGTAATTATGGCAGTAATTAATCCCAGTTAAAGAAGATGGCTCTTTGCAAGTATAGCCTATAAACACAGCATCGAGGAAGGCATTTGGGAGTTCACATTTTGCTTCCTACATCATCTTGTCCTCGATTGTGACTCACCTCCTCTTCTAGCAGTGGCAAGATGGATTCGTCTGCAGTCCTCCAGCTTGCGTGTCCTGGGGAGTGCCACCTAGGTCCCTGGTTCTTTGCACGTTCCCTCCCCTACCGCTTCTCACATTCCTGCTTTGCCTGCTCTTCTCCCATAATGAGGGCTTCTGTGGCAGACACCAAACACCCACAGGCCCAGTCACAGAAGCAGAAAGGTTGGGTCAGAGAGCCCAGAATGTACGTAAGCAGCCTAATCAGGCTCCTTCCCAGCTCGCCCATATGGTAGAATCTGAGATTTGGCATGTTGCTGTCCATTTCGGAAGGGCCACTTGAAAGCCACTGGGCTGATGGGGCTTGTCAGCTTGAGGTGGGTGGGTGAGTGAACGCTTACAGCCCAAACCAAAGAACTCATGACATCCCACCTCTCACAGAGTGTGGAGTCAAAAAGTCCCCTTGTGCGTTTTTCCCCTTTGGCGATTTAGCCAATAACAACAAAAAGGGCCTCATGGGCATCTTCTGAAGCTCCGTGGCAGACAGGAACTGTTCCCCTCCCCCACCCTGCAAGGTTTGTGCCAGAATGAAGCTGTGGAATCAGCCCCTAAGATGGAAAGTTGCAGAAATACCCTCAGGAAGAGCTCAGGTCCTGCTCCCAGCTGACGCCAAATCTCCACCTCCTGATCCCTGAGGGGCTCCCGGGGTGTGGCTGACGATCAGGTCAAAGTATGGATGTGACAAGGACAGCAGAGACTGAGCCACATTTGGAGGAGACTGGTCTCATCTCTGTCCAGCACATCTCACAGATAAAAATGGAATCAAGGGCATGACTGAAACACGAACAGGACCAATGTACAAAATCACTTTAGAATTGGCTTCCCCTGTCCCCAAACTCTGATTCCATATCCATTTGACTGCTTGATGCTAGGCACTGACTGCCAAAAATATAAAACACTTAAATCAATTGCACAGGTCACTAGAAAAAAAGATAAAGAAAAAAACAAGATTCAGTTTTGAGAACATGCACCCAGGGTGCAGTGTGAAGCCAGGCAGAGCAAGCTGGGTTCAGCCAGGTTCCTACTGGAAAGGCAGACTGGTGATGGGGTGCAGGTGGGGGTCAGAAGACCAAGTGGGCTCTACAACTTACAGATACTGAACGGGAAAACATCTGACCTTGGGAGTTGGTGTGGGTTCAAGACAGTGGATCACTGGGTGATCCTTGCACTTGGGAATTCATTCATTTATGCAAATAACATTCTCTGGACTCAGGTCCTCTCACTTCAGAGGCCGTCCTCGTTCTGTTTCACCTCTCTGTCTCCTGTTACTCTGTAGGGCGCTCATTTAACTTGGAGCTAAAGACAAAGGGAGAGGAAAATACAGATGGCCTCTGCCTTCTTTTAGCTTACAGTCCGAGGGAAATGGACATGAATAACATAATCACCAAATACATGCAGCAGGGTCAGAATTTATAGTCACGATTCAGGTGGCGGAAATGGAATGTTCTGTTTTTCCAAATCTGAGCTCCATTTGTTCGCAAGACCCCATTTCTGCTAAGGAGTTTATGGAAACTCTTTCATAACCTTTTTGGTAATTTCGCAGTCAATTTAGAAATCGCGTTTGATTGATTCAGAGTTTAAACTCCATGAAAGGATCTCCTCTATTCTCCAGAAGTATTCCCTCCATTCTTCCTCTCTAGGTTTGCATCCGGGAGCAGAGAAGATGACACAACAGCAAGGCCCTGGCCGGGGGTCTGCTCTTTCTGACTGCTTATTATTCTCTTTCTGAAAGTCTGGCCCTCCTGGTCATTGCCACTGGCCTTAGTCACAGCCTGCTCACCCTCGTGTCCAGTTCCACGTCGGAGAGCAGTTAAAGATGTGGCATGAATGCATTCTTTCTCATACCCTTATTAATTTGGGACCTGATCTGCTGTTCAGACAGACTGGAGGGACATGTTTTGGGGGTAAGGCTAAAAGGAGCGGGCCTGATACAATGCCTTCCGGTGGCCGCATTGTACAGAAAAGCTGGCAGACACATCAAATTGGCAGTCTTTTTAAAAAGAGATGGTATCTTCTTGCACAGTATTCCAAAATAGTCTTCACTTTGGTCTGAAGACAACAAGTTGCTGAGTCTTAGGTCACTTGGGTTCATTAAGGGCAGTCAAGTGGGCTTTTAAACACTGATTTATGGATGCAATCTTTGCATCATCCCAGGCAGGGAGCAGCTGTGCAGGAAGGATAGTCTCTTTGGGTAGATCTGCTAGCTAAGGGTTACTTTTGTTTAGTGACTTTGCCTAGTCACTAAAAATGAAACTGCATTTACTAAAAAAAAAGTAGTGACAAAGTACAGGCATTTCATTGCAGTTTCTTCATTCATTTTAATTAGTGATCATACCCATGACACTGTAAAAGTAGATTGCAGTTGTGTGAATTTCCCTAAAGGTTCCAGGCCTGAACAGAACACTTTCAAAGCCTATATACAGTGGACAAGCTGGAGGGCTCCCTGGAAAGAGGATGCCCTCCAGAGGAGACTTACAAAGATGAGACTTTTCAATCTCATTATCATTGACTCATTCATTCCTCCATTCATTCAATAAATGTTTAAATATCCAGGGACATCTACTGTATGTTGGTGTAGACAGATTGATCGATTGATTGATAGAATAGTAGGCATGATAAGGAAAGGATAGTGTCTGCCTTCAAAAACCTATCAGGCCTATTGGTGACAATAAGATTATACATATATACAGAATAAAATATTTTCAGAATTAAGAGTAATACAGACAGTAGTACAAAAGATCCCTCATGCCATCTGTATTTTGATTTACTGCCAAACAGAGAGTCATGGGGCAGGAAACGATGGCTTGATGAGGTACAGCCAGAGCAGGTCCTAAGCAGGGCCCTGAAGAGAGGATAAAATTTGGATAGACAGCAAAGAGAACAAGTGTCCATGGAGCAGCTACTGGATCAGTCCGGCTGGAGTGAGGAGGTCTTTTTAAAAGAAGGATGAGGCACTGTAATGAGGAATCAAAAGCACAGTCTGGAATTTAAACCCCTGTTTCCTTCTTGAGAGCTGTATATCTTTGCCCAAGGGACTTATTCACGCTGAGCCTCAGATTTTTTAATCTTTGAAAACAGAAGAAAAATATCTAATAGAGCTACTGTAATGATTGTAAGAAAGGATACATACTTGCCTGCCATATAGTAGGCCCTCAGTAAACACGATTTCCCTTTTCTCTTGAATATAGTGCTTTATAGCACACAGAACACTTCTGCAGATACTGTCTGATTTGATCCTTACCACAACCTGGTGAGGTGGATAAAGTGCGTATAAATGTCCCCATTTTATAGGTCCTATGAGATTTCTACCATACCACTCTTCCTTAGGGAAACAGAAATGAAACAGCACACTATGGTTAGCTCAAACAATGACTTGAGGATGGGTTAAGGTGTTACCTAATTCAGTAGGTAATAGGACGCCACTGAACATTCTAAAACAGAAATATTCACGAATAGCAGTATTTTAGGAAGGTTAATCTGGCAGTGGTGGGCAAATTGGACTAAGAAGGACTTATTCACACGTGCTTCAAAAGCAAGTATTTTGGATGTTGCTGCTCATAGGAGTATCGGGTTACTATGCCCAACGAAGGGCTGATGATACAATTAGACACGATTTTCTTATCACCAATAAGATATGTACAGTGGTCCACCTGCTGCTCCTGCCTACCTGCTCTTTGCAAAGCAATGATGACGATAATAACAGTAATGCAAATGACACAATAGCTACTGGGTCTGAGTATCCACAGTGTATCAGAGCTGTGTGTATATGGTAAAACCTTGCAGATGAGCAGTGTCATGATTAGAGAGGTTTCATAACTTGTCTAGGGTCACACAGCCAGTGCTGGAACACAGACTTGAACCTAGCTCTCATTCCAAAGTCCAAGCCTTTTACACTCTGCCATTTTTCCCTTCAGGTTTTGGAAGGTTGTCTTTTTACCAAGGAAAAGAGAATATTTCATTCATACAAACCCTGTACAAGAGTCAACCCCCAATGTTGGCTTCAGTAACTACTTCCAATAAAAGACTTAGCCAGACAATAATACACAACTTTCTCCTTTGTGTTACCTTAGGGTCATCCTCTAGAGGTCAAGCCACCACCTTAGAGTCTGACCCTGTTACCAGGGTATAGTCTGAACCGTCAGAGACTCACTACGTGTCTCCACCACTCTCCCTTTGCCAGTCCAATCTCCACACAGACTTTAGACTATGCTTAAGCTGCCACCTCATGCTGACACGAGGCTGTTGGAAGCCCTTGGTTCCTGTGCCTTCACCACCGTCAAGGCCTCCATGACTGGCTTGTGTTCCTCTTATTTCCACTCCTGTTCTGCAGTTGCTCCTTCAGTGACATGTAAGTTCTGGTTTTTCCAGAGAGCCTTTTCCTTCCCTATCACTGTGCCCCTTCCCTTCCCATTCCTTCTAATAGGTCTAGCCTTTGAAAAGGACAAGTTTACCCTCTTGTTCCAGGACAGGTACTCCCTCCCCCAAGTGCCTCCGCAATTCCACAACACTGCATTGAAATCCTCTGGGGACATTCCCGTCTCTCTCTCAGATTGCGAATGTCTTGACAAAAGGCCTTGTCTGTCTGATCACCCCTGAAGGATTTCTGGCCTACAGTAAGAGTTTAAATATGAGGTTTGAATGAATCAATGAGTGAGTGAATGAATGAATGAATGGTCTTGAATAGCTTTCTAGAGAGATTCCAGCACTCCAATATCTACAAAACTACTCACAATCTGGAGACATAAATGGGGTAATGTGGCAACTGTCAGCTTATCCAAGAATAAAGAACCAGGAATAATGACCCACCACTGGAAAGTTCTAATCCGAATGTCAAAAGCCAACGAAGGTAGATGGAGAAAGACACACACACTCATTTTGTGTGGGTGTTTGAAGTCAGTTGACTCTGACACATAAGATATGTGCCTCAGCTCTTATTAAAAATTAGTTTGCAGAGAACTCACGGAGGGAGCACATGGAGTGCTTATGATGCAGGCAGAGAAGGAGCTCTGAATCGGGGCTGAAACATGGGTACACCCTGGAGAGGCCGGAATCTGAGATAACATGTGGAGGGAGTGAGGGGAACGCTCTAGACTGTGTTAAGTTGTCATATGCTTTCAACTTACTCTCTGGCGTTTATTGCAACTCCTGCTTACAGAATATAACAACTCGCATATCTAGGAGTTAGCCACCCAACACTTTCACCTCGCTGAGATGCAGTGCTAAATCAGAAGTAACCCGAATGGGTATATCACACAATCCATGCAGAGGAGGTCCCCTCAGATGCTTCCTCAGGGCCAATTTATCTCTATTTTACACGTAATTCTAGAAAGCGTTAGGCGTGTATTACAGTGGTTAAGAGTGAGGGCTTTGGAGTCAGACTGCATTCAATCTAATCTGGCTCTGACATTTATTAGCTGAGTCACCATGAGAGAGCTATTTATACTCCCTGTGCCTCAGTTTCCTGAATGGACAGTGGAAATAATAGACCAGAACTGATAGAGTTGTTGTGGGGATGAAAACACTCAGCAGACATTAGCTATTATTATAAAGTGTGGTTATCTAGTTTCTAAGCTGAGAGTGGATAAGAAGCAGTGAGTAAGATGGCACTGCTAAGGCAGGTGTGCTGAGAGCCGAGCCACGCAGGCATCAGAACACAAACACTAATATAAAAAGGTCAATAGTTTGGGGCTATTGGCTCAATAACTGGAAAAAGTTAAAAAATGCCCTGTGCTCTTAATTGTTCAGTCTGACCACAGAGCTGGACATTTGACAGATGAACATATAATATCACATATGATAGGTAGTTTGAGGGAAAATAAAGCAGGACGTGGGGAGAGGAAGCGGTGAGGAGGTCAGAGAAAGCCTCTCTAAGGAGGAGCTTGGGGCTGAGACCTAAATGATGTGAGAGAGTGACCCATGTGAAAATCTGGAAAAGAGCGTTCCAAGCGGAGGGAACAGCAGATGCCAGGCCGGTAGCCTTGGTGTGCATGGTGGGTGTTCAGACCTTAGCACGCAAGTTCCACGAGGCAGGACTGCTTGTCTGTTTGGTTCACTGCTATACCTCAGCTACCCAGAAGAATGGTGGGCAGATATTTGCTCAATTAATGTTCTTGAATGAATGAACTAATGCAAGGAAGTCACCGTAACTAGAGAATTGGAAGCAGGAATTCCAAGCAAGTGTGGGGGAGAAGTCTGGCAAGATAGCAAGATCCAGACCACATAACACCTGTGAGCCATCGTGAGCATGACGGCATTACTCTAAGAAGGACTGGAGGCCACTGGGGGGCTTGGAGAAAGTGAATGACATGAGATGACTCACTTTTTAAAAGCATCATGCTGGCTGCTGGGTGAGAATATACTCTAGGGGACGAATGGAAATGGAGAAACAGGCAGCTGGAGAGCCAGGCTGGAGGTGATATGGTTTGAACTAGGACAATGGAAGTAAAGGTGGTGCTAAGTGGCCAAGATCTGGATGTACACCATTGTCATGACTGTATAACTTGAGGAATTGTGAAACTGGAGGAGATCTGGGTAACCAACAGGAAGGGAATGGACAGGTAAAGTGTGACAGATGTAGATTACCGAAAATTATGCATCAGTGAACTAGATATACAAATGGGGACAGAAATAGACACTTAAAACATGGTGTGGGGTACATATTTCAGAAGAAGAAAGACCTATGGCATAATTCCATTTATGAAGATTTAAAAATAACCAGTAAACCTCATGTATCTTACAGGGATATATATAGATATACGCACACACACATGTATATCCACAGATAAACATCAAGGTCTTCTCAATCGATGTTTTCTGGAGGGAGAGGAATGGAAAGAGGGCTTGAGAAAAATGGAATAATAAAACAAAACATAGGCTGTGCCAGAACCAGAGGTGGTAATGTGCCATGAATCAAGACACACATCTACCTCTTGGTTTAACTTAGGCTTAACTCAAGAGAGTCTTGACTCCTGAGGCTCAAATACAAATAACACTCTCGACCTCTAAGCGCCAATGACCAATTTTTCTATAAGCCCATATAATTCAAAAAATCTTTTTACCTTTGTAGTATATGTGGTCCCTAGTCTCCAAGATGGCCTCCAACCATCACTGCCTCCTGCTATTCATGCCCTTGTTTAGTCCTTTCTCACATGCAATAGGGCTGACCTGTGGACCAACAGGATGTTATAGAAATTCCTTTTCGGTGTGTGACTTCCAAGGCTAGGTCATCGTGACATTTTGGCTTGTGCCCTGAACTTTTGGATCACTTGCTCTGCAGGAAGCAGCTCTGTGGAGAGATTCACAGGGCCAGGAGCTGAGGCCTCCTACAAACAGCCAGAATAAACTTGCTCGCCACGTGAGTGAACCAGCTTGGAATCAAATCCTCCAGCCCCCATGATGCTGACAGATAAGGTATACTCCTGGCAACATCATGAGTGCAACCTCGTGAGAGACTCTGAGCCAGAACATCCAAATAAACCACTCCCAGAATTCCTGGCCCACAGAAAATGTGTGGATAATAAATGGTTATTGTTGTTTTAAGGTGCTAAATTTGGGGGTAATTTGTTATGCTGTAATAGATTATATGGACCCCATTTAAGCCAGTATTTTGAACTCTCCCTCAGAACTGCCTTACTAAGAGCTGCTAAGGAGTAAAAGCATTATCTGGCTTGAGACTGATTCATTGGGGATTGGTTCATTGCTTATTATCTCCTCTTTCCCACCTATTTGGAAATGTGGTAAAAGCAATAACTTAAGTCAAAATAAGTAACTACCTGGTTTAGGTAAAATCAAGTCCTGTAAAATCAGTTTTTGTAAATCTGATGCTGGCACAGCAGTCAACCCGAGAAGGATCTTTAAACAGATAAATTAGTCCTAAGATTACACAGTTGTTTTCATTAAAGTTCCCTTTTCTCCACCATCCAGACTTCTGAAAAATCATCACTTTGCTTTGAAACCTCTTCTTTTGTTCTCTGTACAGAGTTTTTAAAGACAGATGTATAGTACACATAATAAACAGATGAGCCCAAATCAGTGAAATAGTTTTGCATTTCCTGACTTTTAGTAAGGAGTTAAAAATTTCCCACAGAGAGAGAAAGAAAGATGAGAGAGAGAAGAGAGAACAGCATATGAAAGATCCTTTCAGTCTATTAAAGAACTTGGCAGGAGCAAATGAACACCTTAGTCCAGTACAGTGGAGAAAGCCACAGGCTATGAGGCAGGAATAGCATTTTCTTCCTCTGTTGGAAATGATGTCTGCTAGTTTGCCGTAATACTTTAAATGTACAGTAACGACAACTGTAATGATTAAATTCTAGTAAATCAGAAGACCAGGATGTGAAAGGAACTTGTAATCTGAGGCAAAAACATTTGCCTTTGACGGAATTCAAAATTTGCCACTGATCTGTGCCTGGCGAATGATTTGGACTTGTCAGACAGGGAACATGGTGCAGGACATGAGGCTCAAAATGGAAATGGAACCTGCTGAGACAAGGTGAGGAATGTGTCCTGGCTTCTGGAGTGAGCTCAGGCTCCAGGGATGTGTTACTCCTCTCATGGGGCCACATGGTATAAACTGAGAGGTTGGAAAGAGCCTGGAGGACAGGAGCCAAGGCTGAGCAAAGGTGGAAGGAGTCTTAACTGGATGACAAATAGAACAGGCCAAAAGAAAATAGGTTAAGACAGAAGGTTGACTCCCAGAATCTGCAGACAGAGAATTTCAGAAAGGGAGAAGGAGAAAACTGTAAGATCAGAAGCCTGGAAGACTCTTGGGATTCAGAGAGAGAGAGAGAAATACTTTCACCATCCAAGAGAGCAGTCACCAGGGGTCATCCCATCCAATGGACAGTAGCAGAAGTTAATATTTATTGAGAGCCTCCACTATGTACCAGGCACTGTACCCAGCGACTTGCACAATGTTCTGACAACAACCCCCTGAGGGTTGTTATCCTTCTAATTCATGAATGAGGACACTGAGGCACAAGACCTCAGAACTAAAAGTGCTGGTGTCTGAAGGCAGACATTTGACTGCAGAGCTTGAGTTTCTAGCTCTCTATTATATGACCTCCGCCCCAGGAAGGGGAAGCTACAGAATATAACAAGCATTCCAGGTCCTGGAGACAGAAGAGATTATCTGGGAAAACTACATTCAGACTTGGAAGTGAGCGCTCAGAAGGATGAACAAATCTGTTAGGTCTGAATCAGTGACAATCAAATTTACCTTAGGAAAGGCTGCAGTATCTTAGTCTTGCATCCATTCCGAACAGGATGAAAGAACAACACGATGGGATGTGGGATGCAGGTGTACTTCACGGTGGGCCAAGCCAGTCTGTAGCCAGAGTTAAGACTAGAAACCTTGACCTGTTCTGGGCTTTTATTCCCCTTGAGGGCAGAAATTAATTTTGTATAGTACCTAACACATAGTGGATCATTAATGTTTCTTTTTTTTTAAAGATTTTATTTTTTTCCTTTTACTCCCCAAAGCCCCCCAGTACATAGTTGTATATTCTTCGTTGTGGGTCCTTCTAGTTGTGGCATGTGGGATGCCGCCTCAGCGTGGTCCTGATGAGCAGTGCCATATCCGCGCCCAGGATTCGAACCAATGAAACACAGGGCCGCCTGCAGCAGAGCGTGCGAACTCAACCACTCGGCCATAGGGCCAGCCCCTGTTTCTTGAATTGAAATCATTTGTTTTCAAAATTCTTATGAAAAATTCTTTGTCCAAACAATGAAGAAAATAACATTTTTTTCCCCTATGCCTAAAATACCGTCTAGGAATTGGATATGGGGGTAGTGGTTAGGGTAGAATTTGGGAGATGGAGCACCTGGTTGGGAGGATTCAGAATAAGCATGAGAATCAGGACCAGGAACATTTTTAGGCTTTTTCTACCTAAGCCATCTCTTGATGCAGCTATTAAACATAAGAAGTGGTTTCATCTTCGGTTTGCTTTACCATTCACTTTCCAAGAAAATTGGTTACCATTTTCTTTGTTGCTCTCCATTTAGTTTTCTATTTCACATTGCTTTTCTGGTTATTTAGTTCTCTGAAATCAATCTTCTATCTTAATTTCACTGAGCCTGTCGTCTTCCAATTCTGAATCTCCTCACCTCTGTCATTTTCCAAAGATCAAAGAGGTTAAATTGACAAATACATATTTTAGAAGGAAGGCAGGAAGGAGAAAAAGGAAAACAAACTTTACTTGTATGTTTGGAAGTTTGGCTTCATTGATTGCCAGGCTTATCTGACTTAATTATGAAACACTATTTTGCTTTTGGCATCATCAAAGAAATTATTCATGTCAGGGTTTTAAATGTGATAAACTACAAAGATGGAGAATTATCTACTGTGAAAGAGATTTTATTTTTCCGGCATGAGGAAAAGAACATCACTGCCAGGAAATGGTCTGGACCTCCCATAGGATTACTCATTTTGTGAATGTGCAAATCAGTAGAACAGGTCAGCCATTGGGAAGAGGAGATAAGTCAGAGACTGTAAATCACACTTAAGAAAAATTGGCGTTAAAAATAAACCCAAATTCAAATAACAACTCACATCCCAATTTTCTTCTTTTTAAATGATTCCAACTATTTGTACAATACTGCTTTAGTTGTTTTATTATACTATCTTCTCAAATTTATATGTGTATCGTATATCTCCTCAGTATCGCAGTTCCTGGATTTATGCCTCCATTGTGGGCTGAAGTGTGTCCTTCCTTAATTATGTTGAAGTTCTACCCCCCAATACTACAGAATGTGACTATTTGGAGATAGGTCTTTAAAGAGCTAATTAAGGTAAAATGAAGTCATTAAGGTGGACCCTCATTCATGACTGGTGTCTTTACAAGAAGAGGAGATTAGGACACAGACACACACACAGAAGCAACTATCTACAAGCCAAGGAGAAAAGCCTCAGAAGAAACTATCCTACGGGCACCTTGATCTAGGACTTCCAGCCTCCGGAATTGCGAGAAAATAAATTTCCATTGTGTAAGCCACCCAGTCTGCCATCCTGTGTTATAGCAGCTCTAGTAAACTAATATAGTCTCTCATACATATTTCATTACTTTTATCACTTTTATACCCATTATACACACACACACACACACACACACACACAGAGTTATGGGGGAATATAGAAGAAAAACGTCTTTACCTACCTCTCCAGTATCCTCCAAAATGAAGTTTCAAAAAAAGTGCCAGGTGATTTTGGCTATTCTAAAAACAGCTGGAGCACGGCCAACCCCTCTGAGCGTTTCTAGCAGTGACTCTTAGCTGCCCCAGTCAACTTTCTGCTGAGGGGATGAGCTGGGGCCGAGGCCCCATAAAGCTAACAGATTCCACCTCCAGGGAGCATGCACATCCCTGATTTAAGAACTACCACCTATAATGAACAGTTACTGAGGAAAGTATATTTTCCCTCTGAATGGTGTGATAACAGCAAGAAACTGAGAATTGGCTTTTCTTTGAGAGGGGTCCCTGCTGTGCTTCTGCCTGGGCCCTCTGGGGCGAATGGAGGGCCCCACCAAGCCTTCTGCCCAGGTGTGATGGGATTGGAACCTGTTCACGGTTTCCTTGGAGAAAACTAGAGAATGTGGCTCTTGTTCTAACAACACAGTCTGGTTGCTTTTACTAAATAATTGGGTGGCTTTTTATTATATTAACTTTGTTTTCTTTTCAAAAACCCTTAGAATTCCTAACATCTAGGGTAAGAATCTCAGAGGCAGCATAGCCATTGAAAGCCAGGCTCTGGGGTCAGAGAGCCTGGGTCTGAATCCTACATGTTGTTAACTAACCTCTCTGTGCTTTCAGTTTCCCTGTCTCTAAGATGGGAATAACAATATTTACAGCATCAGACTGATGTGAAGATTAGGAGAGTTAATACATAAAATCGTTAACAGTGCCTGGTATGCAAGTTCATGAACATCATCTATTAGAATACCTCTAATTGTATGTAATAGTGTGCTTTAGGAAGAAAACAGAACTCACCATCCAAAGTATGAGCCACCTTACAAGCAAACTTGAAGCAACAAGCATACACTACTCTTCGAGCTCTTCATATCTCATGCTTTGGGAATATATAATAATAATACTTTAAAAATACTTTTGTTTGGAGCAGGATGTAGGGCTTAGAAGTAGCACTGAGCACTATGGTTGGTTGTAACGTTTACGTAGAGATAAAAAAGGTTCAAGTGATCATCAAGGCAGATTTCCGAAGAGAAAAAACAACCACCAAGGATTCTTAAAGATACTTGCTCAGTATCTTTTACATAAAACAAAGACAATAACATCTTCTTATGGGCTTTAGAGAGTTAATGTGTTCCCTAAAGCAATGATTTCAAATTATGAGGTTTCCTTCAAATATAATAAAAATATTAACGTATAGTTCCAGGAGTAGACGCCTAAGATAATTATGAGCTACATATTTAGAACCTCTGTTGATGAAAATTAGTAGATAAGCCAAGACTGGGGATGATGCTGTTGGCGACCTCATCTTTTAGGAAATTGAGTCTCAAAACCTGAATCTTAATAATGCCTAATAACGGTTTTGATTTTGGTAGAAAGCTACAGAAGGTATACTTAATATCAACTTTTGTCTGATTAGGGATTTTATAGCTTAGCTTACTTTATTCCCTTGTTTTTTTCCTTGAATCTATTGGTTGCATAAACAGTTTTAAAAGAATGAAAAATAATGAGCTTCTCCCCCGAAAGCCTGCTTAGTCTCCATTGCTGCCTCGGATGGCAGGCCAACTGTGTGGATCTCTTCTGACCCATGGATGCTCCAGTCTGACAATGTGGTGGGTAGATATTAAGCAAGAAGACTGTGGCTTGGTTCCTTTGCTCATCATGCTTCACAGTAATTATTAAACCAAATTAGTCCAGGGCCTTGACTAACGTGTCAATGGCATGGTTCCACAAAGAACAGTGATCAAGAAATCAAAACATGTTACATATAAAGCCAAACATTAAGAAATTAAATCATCTCCCAAGCCAAATCAAAACAGATTTGATCAATTATATATATGCTTTATTATCTGGTCAATTTATTTACATTATTATATCAGTGAAGAGGTTTTTCTGGGAATTTACCGAATTTAAAACAAGCAAACAAACCAAAAAAAAAAAAAAATCTTAAAAGCAGAGTATTTCCTCTGTTAAGAAAACTATCAAGTATTAAAATAATTTAGTCTGTAACTGATGAAAATCTTTTTGGAAAAGTCCTATCATTTTCTTTGTGGACTAAAGTTATTCATAATTAAAGGTTCTGACTTGTTGCTAATAAAAGATGCCAGAAACGATCTGAGTCACTGCTAAAATTAACATCAAACTTTGACTGAACGAAAAAAATGAATAAGCCACATTCATTTCAATTCATTTAAACCCTGACATGATGCTTTTAGACCTTACTGCTTGAATTTGAAGATATGTTCATAAGATCTTCCACTCAGTTCTTGATATTGTCAGGGGGTAGTCTTATATGACGAAAGGGATAAAGCTCCTAGTTTGATTCTTTGGATGGCTCTCCCACAACAAAGAAGGCCGGCTGGAGAGTGGGAGAGATGCCTCTAGGTTGGCCTCCATGCTCCACTCCCTCCAGTCCAAAGCCCACCATTTTTTTCCATTACCATCATTGCCTTCCAGTCTACACACGTGAAGTTGGGTATTGAGGAGTGTTTTTTTTCCTGACTGCTGTTGGGGTTTCACAGAATTCTTCTTTTGCTCTGTGCATGTGGGTGTTGATACTGCCTACAGCCTGGCTTCTCAAGCACTCAGATCAGTGAATTTAGTTAGCGTGGTTTTTTTTACAAGGGTATAGCCCAGCATGAATGCCTACATTGGTAAAAGTATAGAAGCAAAAAAATAACACTTCAGTGAGGAACAGTTAAAAATTGCTGTGAGGAAAGCTAGCGTTTCCAAGAAAAGGTTAAGAAAAAGAAACTCCAATGGTCCTAGGGCCCTGAATCCTTATTCATGGTACCATTTGGCACGCCAGTCATCTGTCTGCCCTCAGATTCATTCCTCGCTCTTCCCCTGCTCTGCACCAGGGCTGGTTGCAAACTCCACTTCCTAGCCTTCCTTACAATTGGCTTGAGTTAGGTCAAGTGGGTGGGAAGCTTGGTGGGAAAGTGAAGGGCAGGAGCAAGGCAGA
The DNA here is from genome assembly GCF_041296265.1 of Equus caballus. Classification (NCBI taxonomy): domain Eukaryota; kingdom Metazoa; phylum Chordata; class Mammalia; order Perissodactyla; family Equidae; genus Equus; species Equus caballus. Next base: position 52,511,691 of record NC_091691.1, read on the forward strand.
AGCCAGGGTGTTCATCCTTCTCTCTGCTTCAAGTGACCTCAGGGCTTGTAGGACCCAGCTGCGGCTTTGGGTTCTGGTAACACACCTTCTCCCTGTGTCTCCACCCCCAGCTCTGGGACAGTATAGGCTTCCTGCTGCTCCTCTGTTTTTCAGCTCTTGCCCCCATCTTTGCAACCAATTCTCTATGTTAAATGACCTCCATCGAATCATGTGGAGTGGGTTCTGTTCCTCACGGGCTCTGGGCTGTAATATCTCCATTATCTTATGATAGATAATTTTAGTGGTCAGAACACTTTTGTTTTATACTTATTAAACAAGACCTTTCTACATAGGACAACATCGTCTCTGAGTTATGTAGGATCAAATTGAGTATATGTGGTTGGCCCAATATGATATGTAATTGTTTGTATTTAACATTACACAGATAAAACATTTGGCATAAATACTAGTTTATTCTTTGTTCTCAAAAAGAAATCTATTTTCTATCTTTCTAAGAAGATCATTCATAAGATGAGTGAGGTGTTAGTAATAATTAGACTAAATAGTAGCGTAAATCATACAGGAAAAATATCTTTTGAAGACCACCTGTCTACACATTTTGTAGTCCATGTAATATTTTGTTTCTTTAAGGAAAACAAGTTTATTTATTTAAATCCTAAAACACAGATGGTATATGCTAGGAAAAACATTAGAATAGATGCAGCTTTATAACAATATCTGAGATCTGAAGGCAGAGTGAGAAGTGAATTCCACATTACTGAGAGATTTTTCATGCCACCAATTAACGCTCTCTATGTTCCGGAACAAGCTGATCAAGGCTCTTTGCCTATTAGATTTACCACTTAAGGCACAATTGCTTGAGCATCCTTAGAAACTTTACAGGACTAGTTAATAAAACTTACAGGACAGAAACTCCAAAAAAGAGGCAGAAGCCAATACTTCATCATTTGTAGAAAGTCATGTCACCATATTTGCTGGTCCGGAATGAAGGGATAGGTTCACACATTTCAAGTACTTCATCCTGAAATGATATTCTGTCTGCTGCCTAGTTAACTCCTTTCATCCATCAAATCTGGGGTCAATTGGCACCTCTTCATGGAGTCAAATCCCCTCTGTTACAGCTAGTCACACAGACCATGCCTGCACGCAGGAGCACAGATCACACTTAAGTCTACACTTGTTTGCTCAGTTATTCGAAGCATCTCTTTTTCCCACTACACAGGAAGCCCTATGAGGAGAAGGCCTGTTTCTAATGTTGTTTACGTTTATTTTGTTAGTCAATAGCACATAATAAAGACTGAATGCAAACCAACTGAATGAGTGAATGCGTGCAGAATAGGCACAGGACTTCTCAAGCTTAGGAAGTAGTGACACTACCGGAACCGGCCGTAACTTCTGCTTGAAGCTCTGGTGACTCTTCTGAGCTCTGCTTCCACGTGCCCTAGCCTGAGGCAAATTCACCAGGCAAAGATTACCTTAACCCCACCAGCCCTCAAAAGGACTGTTTGTTCACAGTGTTTTCTGGTTGCAGTATTACAATGAAACTGAAAGAGAATTTTGATGGGTCAACGATTTAAAAGAAAAGTACAGATATCAACGTGAATGGATTATATGGGATGATAGTTATCCACGCTCAAGGAATGGCAATTGGAGAGGAATCCGAATTCAGGAGAGAAGGTGAGAAAGTGTTCCTTAAACAGCAGCACATGAGGGCAAATAATCATTCAAGTAAGAAGTTACCTTAGCCCCCTTTCATATTTAAAAAGTCAACTCTTTTTGTGTCAGCAGACCCTGGACAGCAATTGAAGAAAGCTCATTTAGTTCCGACATGTGTGCCCCATGCTATAAGGCTAATGCAATTTATCTAGAGCTTATTCAAGCCTTAACATTCTAAGCAGAACACAAGGAGTGAATTAAAACGTGATTGATAGTGGTTTTGTAGTGGTTCTGCATTTTCAGTGCTAAAATTAAAAACATTAAATTACACACATAAAAATATTTCTGGAGATGAAAAATCACTATAATACAGTGGAAATGGACGTCTAATACACTTAGGTTGATGTTTTATAATTCTTACATGGTTGATTTTTAAATTTTAGTGTAAAATGTGTCTTTTGATGAATATATTAGAAAACTTTTGTACAGTAGTTGTCAAAATATCTTGAAACTGGTGTATTGGGTTCTCATTTTTATTTTCCTTTGTTTATTGATTTATTGTTTGGTCCATCTCTCTAACTGAATTTAATTTCAAATGGTATCCACTAAAATCTTTTGTAATTCCAAAAACCTCTTTGGTTTACAAAGAGGAAAAGTTGACCTATTAACTGAGAGTTAATTTTCTTGACTATTTAGGTTATTAGAAGTACTGAGATATTTTATGGAAAATGCAGGATGGTAGAAAAACATAGGGAAATTGCTATACTAGAGGGAGACAGTTGCCAACGATATATTACATTCTTGATAGTGACTAGCTGGTTTTTAAGATGGATTTGAATGCCATGTGTGGAGCATTTGACCAAAGTCAACTAATACTGACTCAGATCATACATTTTTGGCAAGAAAAAAAACCATTTATCCTTCTCAGGGATGATTATTACTGCTTTTATTCTTTGATGCCAGATTAAAAAATGTCAAGGAAGTTTCCTTTAAACTTCTTGGCTCTTTACCACAATATATAAAATAATGGTGCTCTGGCATTGTGACCAAGCCTACACCTCTGGGGTAGGTTTTCCTATTGGTAGCAAAGGCTATTCTGAGTTAATTCCACACCACTGACCAGTCCCCCTTGTGATACACATTAACCAAGTGCCTGAATGAAGATAACTGGGTAGTCTCTGGCCACTGCAAAGAGTTGATTTTCCATCTGAGTGAACTGGCTGACCCTGGCCACAAAGTCAGTCTTTACCCCACTAGCCTTGTATTTCAACTGACTGAGCCGAGAGGTGACACAAAAAAGCATGCATTGCCAATGTTCGCAGAGAAGAGGATAAATTAATATTGATCATTTAACTGAACATATACTCATTTGTCAAACTTCAATGAGACTGTCTTACATAAAGAAAGATGGCTATTGGGTGAATAATCACACCTTTAAGTATACGAAAGATTTTGGAGGATGCTGAGCAATTTGTCTTTATTGCCACCGGATAGTAAGCAATGGAACAAAATTACAGGCAGGAGAGAGTTTACAATAATTAAATAAGCACTTGGAATCTCTTTAAATTGTTCAGAACAGATTGCTACACGTCACTCTCTTGATGTCTAGGGCCAGTGCCTACTTAAGCATGAAAGGATTAATCTATGTATCTGAGTTCCTACTAAAGTTAGGCTTTACATGCAGCCCTTAGAAGACTGAAGGTCCTCTCCAAGTCTAATAGTTGTAAACCAAATATACACACAGAAAATAGGCTAAGTCTTTAAAAAAAAAAAGTTGTCCTAAGAAATAGCTTTATCTCAGATTTTTGAGTAAACAATCCTTTAAACTTCCTTAGCTCATGCAATAGTATGCTCCAGTGTTCTACCCTTTTTTTTCCAACGGAAATATTTTAACCATTGAAATATTCATGTTTAAATGATAGTAGGGGATCTGATGTTTCAATCAGTATAAAATATGCACTAAGCTTTTGTCATTGTGATACTGTGATTTACAATAAGAAATATATTTGGTCTTCATGCCTGTTTCTGGCACAGAGCTTGTAAAGCTCCTAAATTTCCTAAGCAATGAGAGCAATAAAGGTATCTTTTCTCACATTAATAAGGTGACTTTTGGACATCATCTAAGGATGGGAGCTGTTGCCAGGAGAACCAACTCTGTGATGAGAGGGTTGGAACTTTAGTCCCCCTGCCCCCAGCCCTTGGGCAGGGGAGAAGGGTTGGAGGTTGAGTTCAATCACCAATGGCCAAAGATTTAATCGAATATAGTTATGGAACGACGCCTCCATAAAAACCCAGAGGTCGGGGTTCAGTGAGCTTCTGGGTTCGTGAACACACGGAGATTTGGGGAGAGTGGTGCACTCAGAGAGGGCATGGAAGGTCTGTGCCCTTTCCTCACACCTTGCCCTATGTATCTTTTCATCTGACTGTTGATTTGTACCCTTTGATATCCTGTGTGATAAATGGGTAACCTAGTGAGTAAACTGGTTTCCTGAGTTCTGTGAGCTGCTTTAGCAAATTAATGGAACCCAAGGAGGGGATTGTGGGAACCTCTGATTTATAATCAGTTGTCAGAAGTACAGGTAACAACCTGGACTTGTGATTGGCATCTGAAATGGGGGAGGAATGGGAGCAGTCTCGTAGGACTGAGCCCTTGCCTGTGGGGTCTGATGCCATCTCCAGGTAGATAGTGTTAGAACTGAGTTAAACTGTAGGATACCCTGCTGGTGTCTGAGAATTACTTGGTGGTATGAGGAAACCGCTACCCCCGCCCCCCCAATATCGGAATTGGATTTAGAACACTTTTTAGTCATCTCTTTGGAATTCTTATAAATGAGGTTATGGTAAAAAGGAAAAAAATGGCTGAGAAGACTCCATGGTTCGGATGAAGTTATTTCATCCAAGCCTTTTTGCTTGGAAATTTTTATTTCTACCACTGTCAGATTGTACTGAGGAAGGATGATTATTTTTACCATTATTATTATAAGACATTTCATCTCTTGCTCTTAATTTAGGTAAATATTGATATCTATTTTGTTTTTCTCAAAATATAAAAGCTATAGGCAATTGTTTATCATTTGCAAATGCACAGGTATTTTATTTTAAGGAAGGAAATGGTCAAATGTGGAAAAGATAAAGACCTAGTTCAGACTAAGAGATTAAATGTATTTCAAAATAAAGCTATCTTCCTAAAAAGATATTATCCTAAAAACATTTCCCCTCTCATCATAAATTAGAACCATATGAAGCCACTCAAGGGATGGGAATAAAAGGCCATGTAGGGCACTGTCTCTATTGAGAAGGCTTTGATACTAAACTGCCGAAACGCGATTTTTGATTTTAAGTGGTGTGAACAGATTTGATATTAACTGACACATTTGAAAATGAGTAATGGGATGAGTGAAGGATCAAACAGTGATTGTACTTCAACGAAAATTAAACAATATTTTTACAAATAAGCAAACTAATAAAACTATTTCACACTAGAAAGTTCTAGTCACACAAGATTTTAAAGCAAAAAGTTATTTGACTTAGCTCTCTAGAGCCACAGCATTGCATTCAAAGAAATGGAAAGTCTCAGAATTGTCTATAAGAAACATGTGAAGGAGCTTTTTGAGATAATGATAAATATCAGAGTAGGAACTTCTCAAAGGGTCCATAAATTGCTAAAGTGATGAGGTCCCTCTGCCCAAGGCAGAGTCACAAGGGATCAGATTTACCTCCTGAAATAGCCTGAAACAACCAAACACACTGGACAAAATATGTGAAACAACACTTTCAAAGCACTGGACATCAGGCAATGAAGGACAGTGACCCCTGAGAGATGGGAAAGAAATGAGGTGAGCTTCTCAGTTGCCCCCACTTATTCCAAAGAGAGTTTCCAGGCTCTGGTGCAGGGAGGGGAAATCCAGGCAGAGCCCAGCCGATGCCCTGAGTTGAGGAGACAGAGAGTCCAGCGAGACCAAGGCAGATGGAGTTCTCGGTACAGAGCACCAGAGAGGAGAGAGCTACACAGAGAGAGAATCCAAGAGATCTGCAAAGAGTCTGACCAGCAAATCCACGTGAAGAAACTACCCAAAGCTGGGGGGAAAACCATCAGAAAAGATTAACAGTGTGTGGTGCTCATTCAGGGCTGGAAATGGTGCCCATTCCTACCAAGCAGACTGGAAAAACTCAGCATTCATGGGGCTTTGAGTAGAGTACTCAAAAGAAGGTTTTGCTTCAGTAGTGGGAGGAACTAGACATATATTGAGCACTGCTCTGGACTTGTCTAACAAATCATAAAAGCAAGACCCCAAAAGGTCACTGTTTCAAAGTGATTTACCTGTGTCACAGAACAAAGCTCAAGAATATTTATAAGAATACAAAAATATCCAGCACCCAATAAAGTAAAATTCACAAAGTCTGGTAACCAATCAAAAACTTAAGTAGACACATAGAAGATATAAAAGAGACAAACTGAATTTCTAGAGATAAAACTAATATGTGTGAGATAAAATATGTGTGGATGGGATTAATGGCAGATTAGACACGGCAGAAGAAAAGATTAGTGCATTTGAAGACATAGACACAGAAACTATACGGAAATGAAACACACAGAGAAACATGAATCCTTCAAAAACAAACAAAAGAGCATTGGTGAGCTGGGACTGATTTAAGCAGACTAATATGTGAAATTTGGAGTCCCTGAAGGGTTTATTGGAGAAATAATGGTTGACATTTGATGAAAACTATAAATCTAAGAAGTTCCATGAATTCCAAACATGAGAAATATGAGGAAAACTATACCAAGGCACATCATAATCAAATTGTATAAAGCCAGAGATACAGAGGAAATCTTAAAAGCAGCCAAAGAAAGAGGGGACAGAGAAATAAGAATACGGCAGCAGATTTTTCACGGAAGAAATGTAACCAAGAAGATCTATCAACAACTGAAGGAAAAAAAATCCTGTTAACCTAGAATCTATAGTCAGAGAAAATATCTTTCAAAAGTGAAGGTGAAATTTGTTTCACTCTGAAGGAATTCCTCTAACATTTCTTATTTACTCATTTCTTTTCTAGGAAGTGCAATTGTTAAAGTGTCAGTTCAGGCTGCTGTAACAAAAATACCATAGACTGGGGGACTCAACAAACATTTATTTCTTGCAGTCCAGAAGGGAAGGCTGAGATCAGGGTGCCAGGATGGTCAGGTTCTGGTGAGAACTCTCTTCCAGGTTTCAGACTGCCAACTCATCACTGTGTCCTTACCGGTGGAAGGAGAGCTAGTGACTCTGTGGGGTCTCTTTTGTGTGTGTGTGTGTGTTTTTTTTGAGGAAGATTAGTCCTGAGCTAACATCCATGCCCATCTTCCTCTACTTATATGTGAGACACCTACTATAGCGTGGCTTTTGCCAAGCAATGCCATGTCTGCACCCGGGATCTGAATCGGTGAAACCCGGGCCGCTGTGTGAACTTAACCACTGCACCACTGGGCTGGCCCCTCTTTTCTGTTTTTTATTTTTCTCTCTTTCAAATTATTTTTATTATGGAAGATTTCAAATATACAAAAATAGAGAGAATTGTATAATAAGCTTATTATCCATCATCGCTTTCCACAATTATCAACTTTTTGTCATCATGTTTCATCTATTCCTCCCACTCATCTTTCCAGTATATTAAAGGTAAATCCTATACATATAATTTCACAGGTATATGGTTCAGTGTGCATCTCTCACTGATAAGGACTTTTAAAAAAATAACAACCGTGCTATTATCACACCTAATAAAAATATCAATAACTGCCTACTTTCGCTTAATACTTAGTGCATATTCAAGTGTCCCTTGGTGTCTTCAAGGTGTCTTTTTCAGTTTTATTTTTGTTTTTTTTGGTGAGGAAGATTGGCCCTTGAGTTAACACCTGTTTCCCATCTCCCTCTTTTTGCTTGAGGAAGAGTGGCCCTGCGCTAACATCTGTGCCCATCTTCTTCTATTTTATATGTGGGACACCACCACAGCATGACTTGATGAATGGTACAGATCTCTGGCCAGGATCTGAAGCTGTGAACTCTGGGCTGTGAAGCAGAGCATGCTGAACTGAACCACTGTGCCACTGGGCTGGCTCCTCAGTTGGTTTTTTTGAAGCAGGATCCAGACAAGGTTGTGGGGTCTCTTTTATAAGAGCACTAATCCCATCCATGAGGGTTCCACCCTCATGATTTAGCCACTTCCAAAAAGCCCCACCTCTTAATACCATCACATGGGGGGTTAGGGTTTCAACATAACGAATTCGGAGGTGGAGAACACAAACATTCAGTCCATATTAGCTATCTTACATGGCAAAAGGGACTTTGCAAGAATGATTAAGATAAAAACTCTGAGATCAGGAGATTAACGTGGATTATCTGGATGGACTCAATGTAATTACAGGGGTCCTAAAAAGTGAGAGGAAAACAGGAGAGTCGGAGCCAGAGATTAATTTGATAATGTGATGCTGCTGGCTCTGAAGATGAAGGAAGGGGCCATGAGCCAAGGAATGCAGGCAGCCTCTAGAAGCTGGAAAAGGTAAGGGAAAGGATTCCCCCACAGACCCTCCAGAAAGGGGCATAGCCCTGCCAATACTTTCACTTTAGCCCAGGGAGACCCATTCCAGACTTCCGACCTTCAGAAATGTGGGATAATAAATTTGTGCCGTTTCAAGCCACTAAATTTGTGGTAATTTGTTACAGGAGCAATAGGAAATTAATATACTTATATTCAGCGGATGACGTTTGTGTTTTAATTGACTGAATAACCAGGTGGATTTTTCATGTGTCTTATTTTTAAAACCTTTACCTATTTGTTAATAATCATACCGATAATTTTTTCTATTTTGCATAAATTAACCTTTAAAAAATATTCAAAATTTTCTGCTTCAAAATTATTTTGGACATGGCTTACTTGAAAATTAAAAATCTCTGAAGGTTAAAAGCTTTTGCCACTGTAAGCAAAGCACTTAAATCCATACTTTTCTCTCTAATTAAAGGAATTTCTTATGATCTTAGTCATTCATCTCTCTCATATAAAATCATGCAGAATTCAGTATGGGAATATTAAAGTCTGTATTTGGTGGGACGACATTCTCCAGTGTGGCCATTTTAATGATCTTCCCTATTTCACTTTTTTTTAAACAACAATAGGGAAGAAGTGGTTATGCATGAAAAGTAGGTAGAAGAAGGAGGAAATGGGGACAGTCTGTCATTGTAGTTGGGACTTTAATGCCATTGTTAAGAGAGAATGCAATTTGGGGGAGGCACAAACACTACAAAACAAACAAGAATCATCTCCTAACCAAGTCAAGCACTTAGGATCCGCCAAAAAAAACAAATGAAGACTGAGCAAAGGCAATTAAGAGAGTTCATAATTTGAGAAACAGAAGGCCTAAGACAGTTTAATCCTCTTTAGGAAAAAAGCCTTTGTGGCAGGTTTTGTGGAATTTAAGAATATGGAGTTACAAATAGGATGTTTTCTACAACATTATTTCTCTCACCTGTGTTGCCTCCAAACATTGAGAAGAATATCTTGAGCAACAGCTTCTCAGGAGGTAACACGCAACCTTTTTTTAAGAAGCCCCCAGTGGGCACCTCCTCCTGTTTGCTTTGGTCACTGGGACCAGATTCTGCCCAAGCAAGCCCTGTGTTTAGACAGTTGATGCATTTCTGAAATGGACTTGCCTACGATATTGCATGGAAGACTTTCAGACATCTGATTCTTACACTTTGACCTTTCCCTCTCAATCATGAGACCAAGAAAGCAAGGGATGATGTTTGGTCTTTTTTCTTCCTCCATCCACCAGTAGTTTAGTTCAATCTACTGAAGATTTCTTTCAAACACAGAAGAAATTTCAGCTCCAAATTATATCGTCATTCAATGAACTCAACTCTTCCTTGTCAGCTGATCTTTTATAGGCTAACTTCTGTATCTTTATAATCTCCTTAGGTTTTTTCCACTTTAAGGGGCAAAAACATTTTTCTCTCCGTATTTTAAGACACGATTTGACATGAGAAGAATCTTGAAACAATTGCACGTGGTGTTTTCCTTAGGCCTTTATGTTGATCCGAAACTTCTAAACTCTTTCATCCAGTTTTTTTCCAAACCTATTAGACTTCCTTTTGCTCTAGACCAGAGTTCTCCATCAGAAGCATAATGTGAGTCACAAGTGTAAATAAAAATGTTCTAGTAGCCACATTAAAAAAAGAAAAAAAGTGAAATTAATTTTAATAATATATTTTATTTAACCCAATATATCAAAAGGTGTTATTTTGACATGTAATCAATGTAAAATTATTAACTGGTTATTATACATCCTCCCTTTTTATACTAAGGCTAGGAATCCAGCGTGTATTTTGCATTAACGCCACATTTCAGTTCAAATGAGCCTCATTTCAAGCACTCAACAGCCACACGTGGTAAGTGATTAATGTTTTGGAGAGCACGGCTATAACTTCTCTCCTTCAGAGTCTTAGGGAAAATCCTCCCCTGAGTATCACTTTATTTCCAGTATCTTTAATTTTCCATTGGATTCTTTTTCTCTGCCTTTAAACTGCACAAGGCTTCCTTGAAAACCCTTCACTTGAATTGTAACTACTTTAGGCTCCATTTCTCAATGTCCTATCCCTGATAAGCTCGCTAAATAAAACCCAGGACCTCTTCATTGCGTTCGACATTGCAGACAACTCTGCTTTCTGCCTGTGTTGCTTTTACAGCTGCCTGCTTGTTCCCTCCTTACTTCTCCTTTGGGATTCAGCCTAACAGAGGGGCACTGGGGACAGGCAGTGGTTCTCAAACTTCAGGGTGCCTTAGAGTCTCCTGAAGGGCTTGCTGGAACACTCACTGCTGGGCCCCCTTTTCAGAGTTTCTGATTCCAGAGATCTGGGGTGAAGCCAGATAACTTGCATTTCTAACAAGTTCCCAGGTGATGCTGCTGCTGGTCTGGGACCTCACTTTGAGAACCACTGCTCTAAGTTTCTGTTCTTGGCATTCTAGCCTTTCTCCCTAGAGGGGCCTGCTCAACAGCCACGCTCCTGTTCTGGCTGACAGAGCCCTGATTCCATTCAGTGACCAGGTGGCCTGTGCTTCAGGGTTGGCTGGCCCTCACCAGTTTTCGGGCCAGCCTTGTATTAGCCTAAGTGAGTCCTGGCCAATGGTAAACACTCTTGCTCTGGCCAGTGAAGGGTTCTGGCAAATGAGACCTGGGGGGTTCTTCAAACTTACATTGAAGGACAGGATTGAAGACTGAATTTCCTCAGCTCCAATAAGAAATTCTATTAACTTTTCTATTAATGTGCGTTCTGATCTCTGTAGTCTGCTGTCTACAGTTGTAGGGAGGGTGGGAAAGTGAGATGGCCTCATTTGGGGGCATTTTTTCTTTACCTGGAGCATAGCCCTGGGGCCTCTCTTGTTAGAGTCCCCACTTCAGAATACATGCTCAGTCCCTTCCCCTGGGGGCCAGCAGAGCTTCAGTGGTCCCCTGTCACATCCTGTCAGGGTCTACTTTGCTTCTCTCAAAGACATACCAGCAAAGGAGTTTCACTTTGTTGTGAGAATAGCTCTTGGGCCATTAGCCTGGAGGAAAGTATCACAGCTGCCTGGGCTCACAGGGCGTGAGGATGAGGTGCCCTACTCACCCTGCCCTTCCCAAGGCTGTCTCTAATTACCCACTCACTTGCCTGGGGCCTGTGCTTGTATTTGGTTCAGTCTGCCTCTGGGATTTTTGTTTTTTTTTTACTTTATCCTTGAAGGTTTATTCTCTTTGTATATTTTGGGCTGTGGTATTTGTTTTTTTAAAATTGAGATGTAATTGACATATAACATTGTGTAAGTTTAAGGTGTGTTGATTTGATACATTTATATCTTGCAATATGATTACTACTATAGCATTAGCCAACGCTTCTGTCATGTCACATAATTATCATTCCTTTTTTGTGATGAGAACATTTAAGATCTAGTCTGGCAGCAATTTTGAGGCATATAATACAGTATTGTTGACTATAATTACTATGCTGTGTCTTAGATCTCCAGGACTTATTCATCTTCTAGTTGTAAGTTTGTACCTTTGACCAACATCTCCCCAATTTGGGCTGTGGTTTAATCCTCAGTTGGACTCCATCTGCTTTATAACTTCTCCGCTGATAGCTCCCTTAATAGCTTTCAGTGTGGTTATGGATTGATTCCTTGTTTTCATTGCCAGGACCATCATATATGGCCAGATCTCTCACTGAAGCTAAAGGTATATCCTTCCATGAGTGTTAGCCCCGGTCCGGTTCACCTCCTACATCTGTTATTGAATATTACAGCAACAAGTCACAAGTGTTCATTGAGCACTTGATTTTGAAGACTTTGTATAAAGAAAAAGGAATGTAAAATATCTATTCATTTTTTATATTAACTACAGTTTGAAATCTTAATACTTTAGATGTAATGGCTTAAATAGAATACAGTCTTATAATTAATTTCACTTACATCTGTTGTCAATTTTCCTCTATTTTGTATGTGGGAAGCCGCCACAGCATGACTTGATGAGCAGTGCATAGGTCCGCACCTGGGATCTGAACCCGCAAACCCTGTGCTACCGAAGTGGAGCGCATGGACTTAACCACTCTGCCTCTGGGCTGGCCCCCACTTGTTTATTTTTACCTTTATAAGGTGGCTATTAGAAAATGTGAAATTGCATAAGTGGCTCACATTATATTTCCATTGGTTAGTGCTGCTCACACGCTGCAGGAGTCATTTCTGAGATAAAATTAGGAGGAGTAGGTCCAGATGACGGATTGAATGTGTACATAGACTACACTCCCATCCTGAAGTCTCATCAAAAGAACATGAAAGAGTGAGATAAGTTATGCTTTTAAAAGTGGCAGTGCAGGGGCTGGCCCCGTGGCCGAGTGGTTAAGTTCACGCGCTCCGCTGCAGGTGGCCCAGTGTTTCGTTAGTTCGAATCCTGGGCGCGGACATGGCACTGCTCATCAGACCACGCTGAGGCAGCGTCCCACATGCCACAACTAGAAGAACTCACAATGAAGAATACACAACTATGTACCGGGGGGGCTTTGGGGAGAAAAAGGAAAAAATAAAATCTTTAAAAAAAAAAAAAGTGGCAGTGCAGATGGAAAGGAGAGGTCAGACCAGAGGTATATTCTTTGGTAGAATTTATATGATTTAGGTGTCAGTTTATTATGGATAAAAAGCTCAGGGAAAAATTCAATGTTTCAAGCTTGGGACAATGAGTCGACAATAGTCCTGTTAATCGTGTGAATTGGGATGCCATACAGGAAGAAAGCTGTCAGGGTAGACATGTCAGTGGAGGTATGAAGATAATGAGTTTGGATTTGGATTTGTGGTATTTGAGGTGCCCTTGGGCTAGCCACATGTCCAATAGATAGAGGACAGTATGAGCAATGCTGGGAAAAGAGCATGGGGCTGGGGAAAAATCAATGGGGGTCATCAGTGCAGGGGATGAAATCACCCGGGGGCACGCACCTCAATGCTGGTGCTTTGGGAAACCCACCATTTTAGAGTAGGCAGATGAGGAAGAGCCTTGAAGGAAAAAGGAGTATTAAGTATTAGCAAAAGGGACCTTGATAACCTCATGTACTCCAAGACCTAGCAAAGCAGTGGTCCAAGATAGGCCTCAGTTAGACAATTGTGCCCACAGGAGCTTTCAATACACTTAGTGTTTCAGGAGTTACTAGAACATGAGGTGTGTTTTAACCAGTGGAAGCTTTTATCAGTCAAGGGTTTTTAAGAAGTGGCACATAAATACTAGAAGGAGAATATGCAAACCTGTGAACAAAGGGAGTTCGCCGTGGAAACAAGGGCGTCTCACCTTGGTTTAGATTGGGATGAATGAACTAGCTCTTATTTTTATAAAGGATTCTGCTAGGAGAATTAACTAGCCATGGTAGATATCTAACCAAATTTATGTTAACTCCAAATCTAAAGCAGAGTACAAGGACGTTTCAAATCCTAAGTACCTGGCCAAAAAGGGATTCTTGTTGTTTTTCATGCTATAGTGATAGAATTTAAACATGGGAGAAAATAAACAACAACTTGTAAACAGCTCGAGGCATGGATTCTCTTTATTTCTCTTCTGTGGCCTAGATTCAGAACACAAAATGCTGAACAACACCACAAAATATGTAATCACTGTCAAATACATTTGAGCTAGGCCTTCAGGTCAATATGGGAACTTGTACTAATTTTCAAGTTAAAGTCTATCTAGAATATTCTGGAGAACCTGAATGAAAAACTTGATCTTGTTTGTGACATTTTGAGAACTACTAGCTAGGGCGGGGGCGGGGGGGTGGTTTATGCTGAGCTGAAAACATAGTCTATGACCTGGATTAAAAATAAATATTAAGGACAACATGAAGACAATGGCATGAGATTTCTGTTAAGCTGCCCAAGCATCTGTCTTTGGAATTATGGCTTCTGGGATTCAAGAAAAACAGATTTGGGTGTATGAATATATCACCGATTGGAACAACTCATTGCCGAGATATTGGAGTAGATTCTGATCAGATTATGAAATAATACCTGAAAAGGCACCAACATGGTGTTGTAGAAGAACGATAGATTTAAAGTTCATCAATTCAACATGCTCGTGTGGTAGACTGAGTTCTAAATTACATTCTAAACGAGCCTGCAATGAACAAAACAAAACCCCTGCCTGCTGGGAGTTACATTCTAGTTGCCAGATACAGATAAATATTTGAACAACTACATGAGTAATTTCAAATAAGTGCTCTGAAGGAAATAAAGATGGTATAGAGAGTGATGGGGGGGTGGGGTACCGCTTTGGCTGACATGGTTAGGAAAGGCCTAGGGCTGGGGGAAGACGCTGCAGGCAGAGGGAACAGTAGCTTTAAAGGGAGAAAGCCCAGAGGCGGGAGAACTTGCTAGGTTCAAGAGGGAGAAAGAGGGCCGGAGTGGCTGGATAGGGAAGTGGTAAGAGATGAGACTGGAGAAGCAGTGCCTACAGGCATTACACAGTAAGAGAGTTGGATTGTATCCTGTGGAGGGAAGTCTTTGGCAGGTTATAATCAGAGAATTGTCATGGTCTGATTCACTCTAAAACAAAATCACTCGAGCTGCTTGGTGGAACAAGGAGCACCAGAGGTGAGAGTGGGAACTTCGAGATGAGTTATGAAGCTGTTGCCATGGATCAACGGAAGAGACAAGCTGGTTTCAACTGTGGTTGCAGCAGGAGAGATGGTACAAAGAGGTCGGACCAGAAATCGGTTTGGGAGCAAAAACTGATCAAAGGGGTTTGTGGAAAGATAGCACATGAAAGAAATCCAAGATGATGCTTAAGATTTTGGCCTGAGAAACTGATATATGGGTGTAATATCTACTGAAATGTGGAAGACCAGAGAGAAGCAGGTTCGAGGCAAATGAAGATTCTGTTTTAGACCTGTTACATTTGGGATGCTTATTAGCTATTCAAGTGGAGATGCCCAGTTGACAGCTGGATAAATGAGTATGGAGCTGAGAGGGCAAGTCTGGACTGGGGATGCAGATTTGGGTGACATCAGTAAGTTGGTGTTATCTACAGCTCTGGGACTAGATGAGATCATCAAGGGATACAGAAGAAGGCAGTCAAAAGAGCTCCCTGGGGAATGCCAACGCATCGAGGTCCAGCAGAGGAGGAGAAAGCAAGGGTATGTAAAAGAAGCAGAAGGAAAACCAGCAGGTAAGCCTAGAAGAGAGTGGTTTAAAAAAGGACTGGTCAACTGGCTCAAACTCCTGAATGATTAAGACACAGAGAGAAAACTGTCTAAGGCACCTGGCAAGATGTAGGTGAGGGATGACTTTATGAGAATCAAGAGACTATGGTCCTAATTCCAGTTCTGCCAATCTTAAGTAACTTTTGCTTAGACTTCCCTAAAATGGAGATTACAGTACTAAATATAATGTCTTGCTTAGAGGAGCAAATACTATACTTTCTGACATTTTCTAGTTTTCAAAGATTTACATTTTTAGTTAATTGTGACCTTTTATATTCTTTATACAGCACTAAGTCATATTCTGAAGTAAATACTATTAGTTTAGGGTATGTCAATAACTTGGCATTTTATTCCTTTGGCACAAAGATATATCAACCAATTAATGTTTTTGTGTATGTGGAAATGCCTCGACAGAGAGACCGTATTCTATCCGCCACATTCATAGAGGGCATTCAGGAAATGCTAGTTAACCTCCCTTCCTCAAAACAGGTCTTGGGTGCCAGTTATGTTCCAAGCACCGTGGTCTGCTTGGGGAAAATCAGCAACGAACGAGAAATCGATCCTGAACACAGCAGCTCCAGTGACTCTGACCACGGCAGATATCTGTCCTGGTGTTGTAGTTTGATTTAGAGCAGTGATTCTCAGGATATGGTGTCCGACCAACAGCCTCAGCAGAACCTGGGAATTTATTAGAAATGCAAGTTCTAGGGCCTCACCCCAGAGCTACTGAATCACAAACTGAATCAGCAGTCTGTTTCAAAAAGCCCCCCGGGGGATTCTGATACATCTTCAGCTTTGAGAACTTGAAGGTAAGGAGAAAGGCAGGCTGTCATTTAAGCTCTGTTTTAAAACTACAGTATCTGAAGAGAAGATATCATATATAGAGGTAATGGTGGCATTTATCTCTCTCTGTTCCATTTCTGAAGCCTGTACTTGGTTATTTTGGCTTAAGGCATAATTGAGTCTACTTTTGGCTTCAGATTATGTGGAGCTATTTAAAATTTTTTGGGTTTATTTATTTCCATTATATAAGTAAAACTGAGAGCTTCTGAGAAAATCACGCAACTGTGCAGATTGGTCCCAGTATAAATGTCTGGCTCAGCTGCACTGGACACTGGATGCCAAGCGGGAGCCCACGTTTTCCTTGTCAGCACTCCCTCACTTTCTCCCAGCAGCTGTTTTGAACTTTCTACTTGCCTATTTGCTTATCATCCCCAACAAATAATCTTACCTTTCACTCTTCACGGCTAAAATAACTTGTTTGGAAAACATCCTGACACTGATCCTGGAAATTTGCCTAACTCTGTCACATCTCTCCTCCTTCAATCATGCTTGAGGAACCATAACTGCTCTAATAAAAGCGTAAGTTCACCAGGTCCCCACTCTCGCCTCTTCTTTCTCCTGCATCTTAAACCCTTCACGGTCCATCAGTATCTTTCCTTCAGCGTTTAAACATGCTAAGAGGCTTTTTCACCTTAAAACGAAAAGCCAAATCTTGTCTCAATCTTCACATCATGTTTGAGCTATTGATCTCAATCTTTCATTTTGTGCAGCAAAATTTCTAGTACTTGTCTGTCTTGTTCTCTTTAAAGCATCCACCAGCATGTCATTTGGCTCATGGCAGGCAGTCAACTAATATAATGGCTGAATGTACACCTTAAAGAAAACTTGAAAATACAGAAAGTTACCAAAAAAAAAAATATCATGTATCATCTCTTTACCTAAACAAAACTATCATGGAAGTTTTAAATAGTTAGCATCTGTATATTCCCAGTCTTCGAAAGACAAACAATAGTTTCATGAAGTTTTAGAAAGAGCACACTAATGTTTAGAGGGTGATTTAGAATTAGTAGTCAATTATTGGTGCAAATATTATCTAGGAAAAGTAAAGATAATTGAAATTCAAAGAAAATACCTTTCCTTAAAACTTTAAATTATCCTACTCAATCAAACCTTTATTGGAACAGCTAATAGTAATAATATCACGTAAAGGAGGTTTTTAATTTCTCTTTCCCCTGCCTAACTTTATGGGGCTAATTATCAGAATAACAGACAGCACTTTGCGTCAAGAAGAGAAGTAATGAAAATGAACTGGTAACAAACAAAACAACTGATTTTTTTTTGAAGAGCATTTTTCCTCCAACTTTCTTTTAAAAGACATATGTTGCAGGCAGCAACAGGCCAATGACACAAAAAGGGGAAATAGCTAACTAATGAATGAGCAGCATCAGGAAATAGGGAGTATATTCTGAAAGAGAAATACTACTTTCCCTAAAAATATTCAAAGAAAGTAATGTCTATTAATTTTGTTACCATGAAAGAATTTAGAGGAAAAAAAAATTAAAGTAGTTTAACTCTCCAGCTCAAAATATTTTCATTTACATATGCCATATTTTACAGTACCCTAATATTATGGAGCTATATTAGAATTCTCACTACTTATCAGTTTGCCAATCACCACGCCCGATAATTCTCACCCAAAGAGAAATAGTCTTTAGTCACTCCTTCTTGAAGGCTGAATGGCAGAGAAGCACAACGAGGTCTCCTATACCCACCACAGGGTTTTACAAAATACCCTGCTGCCCATTCTATTCCATTAGCCCTTCTGAGTTACACCGCTGACACATTCCAGCCTTCGGAGAAGAAGATTAAAGAGAGAAGGGTGCTTGTTCTCAAAACAAAACACATACACATAGAGAGAACAGAGTGGTCCAGGACCTAATTTATAAAAGGGATCCAGAATAAAGATACACATACTCGCAGAAAAGGAGCACCATGGCCCACGGTACAGAAGTTTCACGATTTCAGTCTGTTCCTAAAAAAATTCTACCAAAAAGAGTAGCACAGACGCAGCTCTTCAGGTCTTTATTTTAGCCATGAATATCCACAAGTCTATGCAAAATCAGAATTATTGCGTTTAATAAGATTGCCAACTTATTTCTGACAACTGTTCTATGTCTGTTAGCTTGCAGCCAAGGAGACCCTATCCAAAGATGATGTTTATTTAATATTTTGAAATACATTTCATGTAAAGGGCCTTTCATGTTTAGAATATGTAAAGGAAGGCTCTAGGACTAAATATCTCTGATAAAAGGCTCTCTTTAGTCTGTCTTGTCTGTGTCTTAAGATGGAAAACACATGTAGAGAAGCTAGCAGATTTGTTGTGTTAGGATGTGGGCGTTTAATCAGTGCTTAATAATAACGGTAAGTTTGACTAATGTAGGTAGAGCGACAGAACACAATTTTTCAGAGCAGGATGAAGTAAACACATTGCAAAAATGAAAATGCAGAATTTAAGATGAGTTGAATACCACTGTATTTATGCAGTTTATCCCTCCGTTCTTTCATACAAAAATCTGATTTTATTTTGGCTGAATGATCAGAGCTTTAGTTTTAAATTTCAGAAAACATGAGATGATTTGTTTGATGATTTGTTTGCATTTTTCAAACCGTGGGGCTCCAGGAAAATATAGTAACTAAAAAAAAAAAAAAAAAGACTTCATTTTAGCGTTCTTTTCGGAGCCATTAGGGTCAATTATGCAGCAATAACAATGAAAAGTTCTCCAAAGAAAGAGTGCCTTGGTAATGAACATACTTTAACTCAGGTACAACTGTTAAGTGCTATTTTACAACAAATGTCATTGCTACAAATTACAGCAAATATGTATTGCAAACGTGGGAGATGAGTAAGAAATATTGGACTAATTGATACAACAAATCAAGTGGTGCACCTTTTAGAAAATCTTTAAAAAGGGGGAACAAAGAAGGAAATAAACATCTTGACCTGTTATTAGACTGCAAAATAGTAATACAGTTTTCAATTGGTTAACTTTCAAACAGGTACAAAATATAGAATGAGGGATATTTTATTATTAAATCATATTAGAGGTATCTTGGTATTAATATTAACATTAGAATATGCAAATGAAAGCTTTTTTTCCCCAATGGAACTAAATCCACTTTAATATCACCTTAGCTTCAGGCAGTGAATATGAGCCTGCTCCCTTGCCCCGATGACCCCATGAGAGTCCTGTTCCATGAGGCCTATGGGGTCTGCTTCCGTTCCAGCCTCTGGTCTAGCTGGACATTTATTTCCTGAAGCTGGGAGTGCTGGAATACAGGCTTAAGGCCTAATGAAACCCCGAGATGGCTATGCTAGCCTTCGATTCCACATCTGTCCCCTCCAGCACTGTATGTCTGTCCCAGACTATTGTGATCAGAGAACAGCTACCCTACCCACCTTCTCTCAGTAGCTAGAGGATGACCTTGAGTTGCTTTTCTCCACCCAGATTTCAGTCTTAGCCTTGACCCAGAATAGGAACCAGTCTCTGGGCCTGTACATTAATTAGGTTTGGTGCTCCAAAAGGATCACAACAGAGAGGCATGAACCGAAGGAAGCAAAATCTTGTCCTGTAAGCAGGCTTGTCATGTCTGACAGTTAATTAAAAAAAGTGTCAACAAATCACTGCCCAGGAAGATTTAATTTTGGCAGTGTTAAGTTATCGTCTGGCCCTCTTTATTCAAATTAAGTAATCAAATATTTATTGAATACCTACTACATACAAAGCACTTTCCTAGATTTTACGAGGAACAGAGAAACATAATACTGGGTCGTAGTTTTAAGTTGCTTATATTGAATTAGAAAAAAACAATTTCCAGTAAAAGAGAATAGGCACAGCAAAAAGAATTACCTGGTTTTTCCTGCCTGTATTAGTCAGGATTCTCCAGAGAAATGGAACCAATAGAGCATGTGTGTGTGTATACACACATATGTACACAGAGAGAGAGATTTATCTTAAGGAATTGGCTCTTGTGGTTGTGGAGGCTGACAGGTCCCGAGTCTGCAGGATAGGCCAGCAGGCTGGAAACCCAGGGGGTGTTGCAGCTGGAGTCTGAAAGCAGTCTGGAGGCAAAATCCCCGCTTCCTCTGCGGACCTCCATCTTTTTTCTCTTAAGGCCTTCAGCTGATTGGACGAGGCCCATCCACATTATCGAGGGTAATTTGCTTTACTCAAAGTCTGCTTATTTAAATGTCAATGTCATCAAAAAAATACATTTACAGCATCATTTAGGCGGGGGTTGACCAAATACCTAGGTACCGTGGCCTAGCCAAGTTGACACATAACATTACCCAACACATTGCCCTTTGCAAAAAGTAGTCAACAAATTGGTTTTTAATTAGGCTGTAAAATTTTTCTGGAGCCAATGACACATAATAACAAGCTACCAGTTATTCCACTCCTGGAAGCTGCAATTCCTCTCAGTCGGGAAGAGTTCTGTCACCTTCGTGCCCTTTACTGGTGATCAAATAGCCTGGTTTGGGAATCTATCCCTCTTTTGGGAAGGGCTGGTAGTGCACAAGCTTAAAGGGCCCTGGCTGAGGCGTCAGGAGCTACAGCTTCCCTGGTTAGCCTGTGGGCCCCCGAGTGAGCACCCTGGGGAACATGCTGGTAGGTTGCTCCCTCTACCATGTTTCCTTCTGCCAGTGTTAGCAGACCAACTCTCAGTCTTGGCCAAATTGCCTGCCAAGTGGGTTTTTCTTTTCTTTTTTTCTCTGCTTTAAGTAATTTTGTTCTTTCTGAACCCTGACAAACTGGAAAATTCTGAGGACAGCCCAGGGCTTTGTAGCAGTGGGCAGCAGTGAGTCCACTGGAGAAGACAGAGATAATATCTTAGGGTCCTTCAGTTCAGGACTTTTAAATATTTTCTGAAGAAGTTTTCAGCTTTCTAAGGGAAGCTTCAGATATCAATATCCTTCAATCAAAAAGACCTCGCTTTAGGAGGAGAGAAAAAGACCAGTCTCTCCGAGAATACATCAGGGGTTTGTCTCTCTCCCAGCATGGCCACTGGCTGCTTTTCTTCTTTCTTGGGCTAAATGTCCTAGGGCTCCTGCTTTGGTTTAAAAGTGAAACATAAAGAACTTACTATTAATTGGGTAAACAAGAGCATGACGCTGAATCAATTCAAGGTCAAAAGGCCGAGTAGAGGAAAAGGGCTTTAGGTGGCTGAACCAGAGAAGAGATGAGCATGAGGTTCACATGGCTAGGCAGGATTTTAACATTTATAAGTGACAAACATAAAAGCAGTACAATCCATACAATGGAATACAGCCTTAAAAAGGAAGAAAATCTTGTCACATACTACTACACGGACAAACCTTGAGGACGTTATGCTAAGTGAAATAAGACGGTCACAAAAAGGCAAATCCTGTCTGACTGCACTTATAGGAGGTGACTCAAGTCGTCAAATCCATGGAGACAGAAAATAGAATGGCTGTTGCCAGGGGATGGGGAGTTATTGTTTAACGGGTATGGAGTTTCAGTTTTGCAAGATGAAAACGTTCTGGAGATCCGTTCCACAACAATGTGAACGTGTTTAAGACCATTGAACTGTATACTCAATGATAGTTAAAAGAGCAATGTTTATATTACCCATATTTTACCACAATGAAAAAAATGCATTATAGAAAATGCAGAGAATAGAAAAAATGAAATAAGCATCACCCATAATTCTCGCCACCCTAACACATTACTGTCATGCTTTCCTTCTGGTGTTTTCTTCTCCATGTATATTTTTATGTAATATTTATTTTCTTCATGTTATTGTGAAGTCTTTTAATTTTGTATCTACTCCTGGAGTATCAGAATATTGCTTTGTTCATTTCCTTCTAATTTGAGGTATACTGTCATGTTAAATGTCTTGTGCTTCTAACTTTTTACATTTTTATATTGTTTTCTTTTTTCTATTTGAATGTTCCTTTTTTATTGAGATATAATTGACATTTAACCTCATGAAGTGATTGCCACAATAAGTTTAGTTAACATCCATCGTCTCACATAGTTACAAATTTTTTTCTTGTGATGAGAGCTTTTAAGATCTATTCTCTTTGCAACTTTCAAACATGCAAATATTGTTAACTATAGTCACCACGCTATACATTACATCCCTATGACTTATTTATCTTATAACTGGAAGATTGTACCTTTTGACCACCTTCACCAATTTTGCCCATCCCCTGCCCCCTACCTCTGGCAACCATCAATCTACTCTGTTTCTATGAGTTCAGTGTTGTTTTTTGAAATATATTTGACATATAACATTGCATAAATTTAAGGTGTACAACATGTTAATTGGATACATTTCTTTATTGTAATATGATTGCCATTGTAGCAATAATTACAACCTCTATCATGTTACATACGTATCATTTCTTCTTAGTGGTTGGAATAATTAAGTTCTATTCTCTTAGCAAGTGTGATGATTATAATACAATAATTGCCTATATTTACCATACTGTGCATTAAATCTCTAAGGCTTATTTACTACTTGTTCTAAGTCTGTACCTTGTCACAATATCTTATCCCCTCAACCCCCTTCCCCTGGTAACCACCATTTTACTCTCTGTTTTATGAGTTTGGCTTTATTCCATATTGCATGAGTGATATATAGTATTTGTCTTTCCATTTGGTTTATCTCACATAGCATAATGTTCTCAATATCCATCCATGTGAGTTTGGCTTTTTTCAGATTCTACGTACAAGTGAGATCATACAGTACTGTTCTTTCTCTGACTTATTTAATTTAGCATAATGCCCTCAAGGTCCATTCATGTTGTTGCTAATGAGAAGATTTCCTTCTTTTGTATGGTTGAAGAATATTCCAATGTGTATATATATGCCACAGTTTCTTTATCCATTCATCTGTCAGTGGACACTTAGGTTGCTTCCATGTTTTGGCTAATGTAAATGATGCTGCAGTGAACATTGGGATGCAGAAATCTTTATGAGTTAGTGATTTGGTTTCCTTTGGATATATATCCAGAAGTGGAATTGCTGGATTATGTGGTGGTTCCTTTTTTTGATTTTTCGGGGAACCTCCATACTGTTTTTCATAATGGCTGCACCATTTACATTTTCACCAACAGTGCTTAAAGGTTCCCTTATCTCCACATCTTCCTCAACACTTAGGATTTCTTGTCTTTTTGATAATACCCATTCTAACAGGGTGAGGTGATATCTCATTGTGGTTTTGACTTACATTTCCTTGATTTAGTGATGTTGAGCATCTTTTCACGTACCTGTTGGCCATCTGGATGTCTTCTTTAGAAAAAGGTCTATTCAGATCCTCTGCCATTTTTTGATCAGATTGTTTTTCTTCTGTTGAGTTGTATAAGTTCTTTACATATTTGGGATATTAACCCCTTATCAGATATATGATTTGCAAATATTTTCTCCTATTCCATAGGTTGTCTTTCCATTTTGTTAATGGTTTCCTTTGTTGTACAGAAGCTATTTAGTCTGATGTAGTCCCACTTGTTTATTTTTGTTGCCTTTGGTTTTGGTGTAAAATCCAAAAAATCATTGCCAAAACCCATGTCAAAGAGCTTATCCCTTATATTTTCTTCTAAGACATTTATGGTTTCAGGTTTCATGTCTTACGGTTCAAGTCCCTAGTCCGTTTTGAGTTGATTTTTAAAAATTAATTAATTACTTTATTTATTTTTGAATGTACATTATATTTCGAATTCTGTGTACATTACATCATGTTCACCACCTGAAAACTAATTATAGTCCATCCCCTCACATGTGAGCCTAATCACCCTTTTTGCCCTCCCCCCTCTCCCCTTCCCCTATGGTAACCACCAATCCAATCTGTAATGCTATGGGGTTTTTTGTCATTGTTTTTATCTTCTACTTATGATTGAGATCACACGGTATTTGACTTTCTCCCTCTGACTTATTTCACTCAGCATAATACCCTCAAAGTCCATCCATATTGTCACAAATGGCCGGATTTCATCATTTCTTATGCCTGAGTAGTAGTCCATCGTGTATAAATACCATATCTTCTTTATCCATTTGTCCCTTGATGGGCACCTAGGTTGCCTCCAAGTCTTGGCTATTGTGTATAATACTGCAATGAACATAGGGGTGCAAGTATCTTTATGCCTTTGTGTTTTCAAGTTCTTTGGATAGATACCCAGCAGTGGGATAGCTGGATCATATGGTAGATCTACCCTTAATTTTCTGAGGATACTCCAAACTGCTTTCCATAGTGGTTGCACCCGTTTGCACTCCCACCAGCAGTGAACAAGGGTTCCCTTCTCTCCACATCCTCTCCAACATTTGTTGTTTCCTGTCTTGTTAATTATAGCCATTCTGACAGGAGTGAGGTGATACCTCATTGTAGTTTTGATTTGCATTTCCCTGACAGCTAATGACGTTGAGTATCTTTTCATATGCCTGTTGGCCATCCATATATCTTCTTTGAAGAAATCTCTGTTCAGATCTTTTGCCCATTTTCTAATTGGATTGTTGTTTTTTGCTGTTGTTGAGCTGTATGAGTTCTTTGTATATTTTGGATATTAACCCCTTATCTGATATATGGTTGGCAAATATCTTCTCCCAATTGTTAGGCTGTCTTTTCGTTTTGTTGATGGTTTCCTTTGCTGTGCAGAAGCTTTGTAGTTTGATGTAGTCCCATTTGTTCATTTTTTCTTTTGTTTCCCTTGCCCAGTAAGACATGGGACTTGAAAATATGCTGCTCAGACTGATGTCAAAGAACATACTGCCTACATTTTCTTCTAGAAGTTTCATACTTTCGAGTCTTACATTCAAGTCTTTAATCCATTTTGAGTTGATTTTTGTGCATGGTGTAAGGGAATGGTCTACTTTCATTCTTTTGCATGCGGCTGTCCAGTTTTCCCAGCACCATTTATTGAAGAGACTCTCCTTTCTCCATTGTATGCTCTTGGCTCCCTTGTCGAATATTAGCTGTCCATAAATGTGTGGGTTTACTTCTGGGCTCTCAGTTCTGTTCCACTGATCTGAGCATCTGTTTTTGTGCCAGTACCATGCTGTTTTGGTTACTATGAATTTGTAGTATATTTTGAAAACAGGGAGTGTGATACCTCCAGCTTTTTTCTTTTTTCTCAGGAATCCTTTGGCTATTTGGGGTCTTTTGTTGTTTCATATAAATTTTAGGATTCTTTGTTCTATTTCTGTGAAAAATGTTGTTGGAACTTTGATAGGGATTGCGTTGAATCTATAGATTGCTTTAGGAAGTATGGACATTTTAACGATGTTAATTCTTCCAATCCAAGAGCACGGAATATCTTTCCATTTCTTTGTGTCTTCTTTGATTTCTTTCAACAATGTTTTATAGTTTTGAGTGTACAGATCTTTCACCTCTTTGGTTAAGTTTATTCCTAGGTATTTTATTCTTTTTGTTGCAATTGTAACTGGGATTGTATTCTTAATTTCCCCTTCTGCTACTTTGTTGCTAGTGTATAGAAATGCAAGCTATTTTTGTATGTTGATTTTGTATCCTGCGACTTGACTGTTTTCCTGTATTGTTTCTAAAAGTTTTTTGGTGGAATCTTTAGGGTTTTCTAGATATAAAATCGTGTCATCTGCAAAGAGTGGCAGTTTCACTTCTTCTTTTCCAATGTGGATCCCTTTTATTTCTTTTTCTTGCCTGATTGCTCTGGCTAGGACTTCCAATACTATGATAAATAAGAGTGGTAACAGTGGGCATCCTTGTCTGGTTCCTGTTCTTAGAGGGATAGCTTTCAGTTTTTCTCCACTGAGAATGATATTTGCTGTGGGTTTGTCATATATGGCCTTTATTATGTTGAGGTATTTTCCTTCTATACCCATTTTATTTAGAGTTTTTATCATAAATGGATGCTATATCTTGTCAAATGCTTTCTCTGCATCTATTGAGATGATCATGTGAATTTTATTCTTCATTTTGTTAATGTGGTGTACCACGTTGATATATTTGCAGATGTTGAACCATCCCTGCATCCCTGGAGTGAAACTCACTTGATCATGATGTATGATCTTTTTAATGTATTGTTGTATTCAATTTGCTAGTATTTTGTTGAGGATTTTTGAATCGATGTTCATCAGTGATATTGGCCTGTAATTTTCTTTTTTTGTGTTGTCCTTGTCTGGTTTTGGAATCAGGATAATGTTTGCTTCGTAGAAGAAGTTAGGAAGCCTCCCCTCCTCTTCAATTTTTTGGAAGAGTTTGAGAAGGATAGGTATTAAGTCTTCTTTGAATGTTTGGTAGAATTCACCAGGGAAGCCATCTGGTCCTGGACTTTTATTTTTTGGGAGGTTTTTGATTGCTATTTCGATCTCCTTACTGGTGATTGGTCTATTAAAATTTTCTACTTCTTCTTGGTCCAGTTTTGGAAGGTCATATGTTTCTAAGAATTTATCCATTTCTTCTAGATTATCCAAATTGTTGGCGTATAGCTTTTCATAGTATTCTCTTATTATCTTTTGTATTTCTGAGGTGTCCGTTGTAATCTCTCCTCTTTCATTTCTGATTTTATTTATTTGAGCCTTCTCTCTTTTTTTCTTGGTGAGTCTAGCTAAGGGTTTGTCAATTTTGTTTGTCTTGTCAAAGAACCAGCTCTTGGTTTCATTAATTTTTTCTATTGCTTTTTAGTCTCTATATTGTTTATTTCTGCTCTGATTTTTATTATTTCCTTCCTTCTGCTGATTTTGGGCTTTGTTTGTTATTCTTTTTCCAGTACCTTTAGGTTCACTTTTAGATTGTCTATTTGGGATTTTTCTTCTTTGTTGAGGTAGGCGTGAATTGCTATAAACTTCCCTTGTAGAACCACTTTTGCTGTATCCCAAAGATTTTGGCATGTCGTGTTTTCATTTTCATTTGTCTCCAGGAATTTTTTGATGTCTTCTTTGATTTCTTCATTGACCCAATCGTTGTTCAGTAGCATTTTGTTTAATCTCCACATCGTTTTTTTTAAAGATTTTATTTTTTCCTTTTTCTCCCCAAAGACCCCCAGTACATAGTTGTATATTCTTCGTTGTGGGTCCTTCTAGTTGTGACATGTGGGACGTTGCCTCAGCGTGGTTTGATGAGCAGTGCCATGTCCGCGCCCAGGATTCGAACCAACGAAACACTGGGCCGCCGGCAGCGGAGCGCGCGAACTTAACCACTCGGCCACGGGGCCAGCCCCTTAATCTCCACATTTTTGTGGCTTTTCTGGTTTTCTTCCTGTAGTTGATTTCCAGTTTCATACCTTTGTGTTCAGAAAAGATGCATGGTGTTATTTCAATCTTCTTAAATTTATTGAGACTTGTTTTGTGGCCTAATATGTGATCAATCCTGGAGAATAGTCCATGGGTATTTGAAAAGAATGTGTATTCTGTGGTTTTTGGATGGAATGTTCTGTATATATCTACTAAGTCCATGTGGTCTAATGTGTCCTTTAAGGTCAGTGTTTCCTTATTGATCTTCTGTTTGGACGATCTATCCATTGGTCTAAGTGGAGTGTTGAAGTCCCCTACTATTATTGTGTTACTGTCCATTTCTCCTTTTATGTCTGTTAATAATTGCTTTATATATTTAGGTGCTCCTATATTGGGCGCATAGATATTTACAAGTGTTATATTTTCTTCTTGAATTGTTCCTTTTATCATTATGTAGTGCCCACCTTTGTCTCTTATGACAGTTTTTGTTTTAAAGTCTATTTTGTCTGATATAAGTATTGCTACCCCTGCTTTGTTTTCTTTGCCATTGACATGGAATATCTTTTTCCATCCTTTCACTTTCAGTTTGTGAGTGTCTGTAGGTCTGAAGTGTGTCTCTTGCATGCAGCAAATACATGGGTCTTGTTTTTTTAATCCAATTGGCCATCCTATGGCATTTGATTGGAGCATTTAGTCCATTGACATTTAAAGTAGCTATCGATAAGTATGTATTTATTGCCATTTTGTCACTTTTTTTTTTTTCTGGGTGTTTTAGTAGTTCTTCTCTGTTCCTTTCTTTTTCTCTTGCTCTCTTCACTTGTGGTTTGATGGCTATCTTTAGTAATACGTTTGGTTTCTTTTGTCTTACTTTTTTTCTTGCTTGTTATAGGTTTCTGATTTGTGATTACCATGAAGATACTATTTAATATACTATGCATATAACAGTCTATATTAAGTAGATAGACTCTTTAGCTTGACCTCTTTATAAAAGCTCTACTTTTTCACTCCCCTCCTCCCACATTATTTGATTTTCAAATCATATATAGTCTCTTGTTTAGTGTGTGTCTATCCATTACCCTCTTATCATTGAAATAGGTGATTTTAGTACATTTGTCTTTTAACCTTCATATTATCTTCACAGGTAGTTGTTCTGGTGCCTTTACTATATTTTTACAGTACAAGTGATTTTATTGCCTGGTTTTTTGTTGTTGTTGTTT
This sequence comes from Equus caballus, assembly GCF_041296265.1. Lineage (NCBI taxonomy): Eukaryota > Metazoa > Chordata > Mammalia > Perissodactyla > Equidae > Equus > Equus caballus. The sequence goes on from NC_091691.1 coordinate 52,540,308, forward strand.
TGTTTTTTTGATAATTTTTTTTAATCTCTATTTGTGGTCATTGCTTTCCCACTTAAATAAGTCCCTTCAGCATTTCTTGCAGAACTGGTTTCTTGGTGATAAACTCCTTTAATTTTTGCTTGTCTGGGAAGCTCTTTATCTCTCCTTCCATTCTGAATGACAACCTTGATGGATAGAGTATTCTTGGCTCTAGGTTTTTTCCTTTTAGCACTTTAAATACGTCATGCCATTCTCTTCTCACCTATAGGGTCTCTGCTGAGAAGTCTGCTGATAGCCTGATGGGCTTCCTTTTATATGTCACTTGTGGCCTGTCTCTTGCTGCTTTTAGGATTTTGTCTTTGTTTTTAATTTTGGACATTTTGATTATAATATGTCTCGGGTGGGCCTCTTTGGGCTTATCTTGTTTGGAGCTCTCTGTGCTTCCTGAACTTGGATGTCTGTTTCCTTCCTCAGGTTAGGAAAATTTTTCTCTATTATTTCGACAAATAAATTTTCTGCCCCTTTGTCTCTCTCTTCTCCTTCTTGGACCCCTATAATCTGAATGTTAGCATGCTTGATATTGTCCCAGAGTTCCCTTACACTGTTCTCATTCTGTCTAATTTTTTTCTCTTTTCTTCTGCTTGGGTGATCTCCTCTAGTCTTTCATCTAGCTCGCTGATCCATTCTTCTGCTTCCTCTACTCTGCTATTGAGTCCCTCTAGTGAATTTCTCATTTCGAGTATAGTATTCTTCATTTCTGATTTTTTTTTAGTATCTTCCAGTTCTTTGCTGATGTGCTCACTGTGTTCATCCATTCTTCTCCGCATATCTGTGAGCATCCTCATGATATTTTGTTTGAACTCTTTGTCGAGTAGGTCGCTAGTTTCTGTTTCACTTAGTCCTTTTTCTGGGGTTTTCTACTGTTCCCTTGCTTGGAAAGTATTCCTTTGCCTCCTCATTATGCCTCTTTCTCTGTGCTATTTTCTTTGTACTAGGTGAGTCCACTATGTCTCCTGATCTTGGAGAAGTGGCTTTATGTATGAGATGCCTTATGAGGCCCAGCAGTGTGCTTCCCTCTCGTCACCAGTCCATAAGAACCAGGAGCGACCCCTTTGTGAACTACTTGTGTCCTTCTGCTGTGGCAGGGTTGCTCCCGCTGCAGGGACCCGGGGAGTCTAGTCTTTCCTTCTCTGGCCAGCTGCTAGCAAATCCGGTTTGGGGAGCCTCAGCACTGTTGGCTACAAAGTCTATCAGCACACTCCTATTGCAATTTTCCTCTTAAGTGGGTTGGTACCCAGTGTAGCTGGTTGCTAGGCTCAGGGGCTTACAGTTGTGATAGGCCTCAGGCCAACAACGCTGTTGTCAGTTCTCTTAGGAGTGTAGCTGAGTGCAGCTGGCCCTTGGCATGAGGGCACTCAATTGTTTCAGGCTTTGGAAGGTGGGGCTGATCCTTTTTATGGCTATTTGTGAAGCACAGGTCTTCTGCCGCTGATAAGCCTCACCCCCGACAGGACCACATACACTGTCAACACAGTCCTGGTCCATGCACATTTCTCAACCCCCTGGAGCATACCCCGATGCCACACTGCAGAGGCCCCCACCTCTCCACCAATACCCCCCACAGTTCACCTTGTTCTCACACAGGCCCTGCCCCACAGAGGCAGACACCCTTGCCTGCCTGTAGAGGATCAAGGCACCCAGTCAACGCAGGCTGAAAAGTAGCCTGAGGGCTTGCTGTTAGGTGGGGCCAGTCCCTAGGGCAGGTTGCCTGCCCTGGCTGAACTGGATTCAATCTGTGCTCTAGTGAGTGTGGCAGACCCCTGGGCTAACAGGCCAAAAGATGAACCTCAATGACCCCCACCCGGTCCATATCAGCACGCCTGGACCAGCTCAGAACAATGGCCCCCACCAAGTCTCAGTCTCTGGAGAGGTCCCTCCTCTCACCAAAATGCCCCCAGAGCCCACCAGGTGAGTCTCGTTTCACCAAAGGACTGTCAGCCTTCTCTCTGTTGATTTTAGGTTGCTGCAATGAATGAGTTTGTGTGTTGGCCCTTTAAGACCCGGGTCTTTTCGGCTTTTGGCCGATAGCTTTTCTAGGGTATCCTTGCTGCAGTTAATAGCCAGCAAAGCCAGAGAGTAAGACCCCCGTCTCAGCTGGGCTGAATTGAGTTGATTTTTGTGTAAGGTATAAGATAGTGATCCAGTTTCATTCTTTTGTATGTGGCTATCTAGTTTTCCCAACCCCTTTTATTGAAAAGACTATATTGTTTTCTTATGATTATTTCTTGTAATAGAATTGTTGATTCAAAGGCATGAATCCATTCTTAGCATTTATTGTATGAGCCAAATTGCTTTTCAAGAGACCCATATTAAATTATAATGCTATTAGCAAGATATAAAGATACAATTATCATCATGACCTAATCTCCGATGACATATTAAAAACAATAATTTAATAGGAAAAAAATTCCATCTCATGATTTAAACTTGCATTTCTTTAAATTGCTAGTGATGTTAAATCATTAACATGTCTTTATATGACTCTTTTGTAGCTATATTGTCTCTCTTTAAAATTTTCTTGACACATATATGTTGATGTTTTTATTAGTACTTTTCATTTTATTTTAAAGCCATATTAAAATGTTATGTAATCAATTATATTCTTACTTTTACGGTTTCTTCTATTGGTCCAAAGCTTAAAAGTTCTTCCCACTCTAGAACTTTTGAAGACTGTTTCATTTTTTTCCCCCTAGTTTTCTTATAATTTAATTTTGCACACTCAGCTCCTCTTCCATTTGGAATTTTCTGTGTGTATAGGATGGGTTTTGATAGGCAGGGAGGCAGAGGAGGGCATATAACTGGGGGAACAGCACAGAAAAATTTTAGAAGTCGGATTAAATGAAAAATATGTGGAAGGCATAAAAATAATCTGCTTGTCTGGGTGAGGTGGTTGTACTGAGTAATGAAGATATGATGAGAGGTAGAAAGGTCAAGAAGGGAAAAGAGGAATGGCTAAAAGAGTCTGATTGGTGCCTCATGGTCTACTCCAGAGGTGACACACACTGCCTCAACTGGCTCTTGGCTAATTGGAGGTAGTAGCAAGACCTGGGAGCAGTGGCTCAGCTTTTAACAGGAACATCAGCTCCATAAGAAAGACCGTCAAATTAGAGATATCCGGTTTTGGAGCAGTGCCTGATGAGCAGGAACAGGAAGTACTTATGGCTAATAATAATTTCCGTCCAAAATGAGGTGGGATTTTCATCTTTGCCTGTGGTAATTTTGTTCAATGTGATTTAAATTGTGTTTGCAAAAGGATGTTTTCCTAATTTCTAGCAGAATAATTGAGCTTTGCATTAGATGTGCAGGTGTTACTGCCACATTTCTTTCTTATTGCTCTCTGAAAAAAAACCTCTCCAATTTTCATTGCCTTATTCTTTCTGTAGGGTCCAGATAATATATCCATATGTCACTACTGCTCATTTTCTGAGGTTACTTTTTAAAGATAAGATCTTGGTTCATTTTTATATAGATTCCTATTTTTAAAGGATGCTCAAATAACAAATACATTGGAAACAGTGAAACATCAAAATATGAGAAAATTACACATTAGAAATACTTGCCTACAAAAGGCCCATATTTCTGGATAGGGAGAGTGCAGGGTATTGCCCCTGTGGGAAAAATGTACTTATTTATTAAATCAGAACACCTTTTAAAAGACTCAGATCATAGTTATTTTTGAAGAAGTCTTGGTTTTCCTCCCCACTTCCTCCTATGCCACCTTTTGTGATATGACTCAAAGCTAGCAAGGAGATGGACACAGGAGCATAACTCAGACATGGCTGAGATGACAACCCACGCTGGAGTCACATACAAGAGGGAAGGAGGCAGGGTTTTGGCAGGAGAGAGTTAAAAGCTTACAAAAGGGTTTAGGGCCCACAGAGGAAGTGAAGGAAGAAAGAGTTCCTGGGGAATGTTCTCTGCCCATTGCAAAGGGGTAGCTCATCATGCTGCAGAAGGTCTGACAGCTAAGAGCAGGGGCCTGGAAAGAACTTAGAGAATGAGTCAACTAGGTAAGAAAAGCTCACCTCAAATCTCTTATGCCCTTCAGACTCTGGGTTGGAATAAAATGCTTGAAATTGAAATAAAGAACCGATTGAATATCGCCTGGTTGTCCCAGAATGGACTGGATTGGATAATAGAGAATTTGTGGTGGACTGCACCACAGATATATATATATATATATGACAAAGTGTTGGGTTACATTTTGTAGCAATTCCTTGATCATCCTAATCCAATGATTCCTTCCTCCTCTGAGCTCCTAAAACATACTTTTTGTCACTATTACCATATGACAACTCCTATGCAGTTAACTTGATTGTTCTTTATTACGTTGTTGTTGGTTACTGTTTAACTTTTCATTATGGGTATTATAATCTAGAAAATACTTATGCTTTTAGAACAGGACGGACAGACCTGTGACATAGGGTGGGTAATTTACCTTCTCTGAACATCAATGGGGGTAATGTCAGGTGCCTCTCAGAGAGGTGGTGAGGTTTCAGTGGGATAGCCTATGAGAAGTTGTTATTATCTATGCGCCTGACACACAGTAGGCCCTTCAGACATTCATTGCGTTTATATCCCTCTTTCCCCTCATCATTATGACTTTTCTCCCCAGCTGGCCTGGAAGCTTAGTGATTGCAAGGAGCCTATTTTCCACGTCATGGTATATTCTATAGCACTTTAGCAGAAAGCCTTGCAGAGTTGAGGTGGTTATAGTTACTTAGTAATTTAGTTTGAGAATATGATGGAATAGTGAAGGATGAAAATAAGAAGCCTCAATTGCTTACACATTTTACAAGATTTGTTTTAAAAACTTTTTTCTTGGAGGTAATTTTCTACAATTATTAAACTTTCACATGATGACTGAAGAGTAAAATGGTATTAATATTGTTTGTATCTGAAGAATTACAATCACATATCAAGAACATAGGTTCCTGTAAGATTTACTCAGAGAAAATATTAGAGTAATCAAAGGAATACAGATGAATATTTATTTTTTAAGAAGGAAATCCTACCATCTGTGACAACATGGATGAACGCAGAGGACATCATGGTAAGTAAAATAAGCCAGTGACAAAAGGACAAATATTGCATAATTGCAATATTCCACTTACATGAGGTATCTAAAATTGTCCAACTCATAGAAACAGAATAGGATGATAGTTGCGAGGGGCTGGGGGGAGGGGAAATGGGGAGTTGCTGTTCACTGAGCATAAGGTTTCGGTTGTGCCGGATGAATAAATTCTAGAAATCTGCTCTACAACACGGTGTCTATAGAACTTACAAATTTGTTAGGCGGGTAGATCTCATGTTAAGTACTTTTACCCCAAAAAAAGAAGCTTTTGTTTTTCTCTCCCCAAAGCCCCAGTACATAGTTGTACATCCTAGCTGTAAGTCATTCTAGCTCTTCAACACGGGATGCTGCCACAGCATGGCCTGATGAGCAGTGTGTAGGTCCTTGCCCAGGATCCAATCCAGTGAACCCCGGGCTGCCGAAGCACAGCATGTAAATTTAACCACTCAGCCACAGGGCCGGCCCCAAGAATATTTGTTTTTTAGATTGATTTTGCCTTATTTGACATCTCATAGCAAAATTATAAGCACATTTCTTACTCATTAATCGAGCATTTGCAAGAGTTTAGGGGATATCCACAAGAATAGGCAAAAGATACCTTGAATTAATAATAATCATCTTAAGGGCTGCCATTCCTTGAAATCAACTTTATGCCAGGTACTCATTTAATCTCACGACAATGCTAGAAAGGCAAGTTTACTTGTATGTTCTAACAGGACCCTAAACTCAACATTTCCAAAATAAAACCCATTTTCCTGGTGTGCTCACCACTGTCAGTCTCTGCCACGAGCAGATAAGGCAGCCAAGACCCCCACAAAGCCTCTGTCACTTGCTAAGTTCCCACTAGCTTGTTACTGGGGGGTGAAAATAGATTTTCCACTAAGGAACATACAAAATGAGCTGTCTCTGGAGTTCCACAGTTTGAGACAGGTTTAGGTGAAAAAAAAAATGTTTTGAGTCCTCTATTGAAAGTGAATACTAGATTAAATCGCAAAAGAATGTAAACTGAGAAAAGAATGATTAACACACCAATGTAAGATTATGGTATTCTTCACACCCACCTTCCTGCCAAGAACAAAAAATCTAAATTCCCCGGCCCCCCCCAAAATATCTTCCATTGTGAGAGAAGCATTTGCAAAACTTATCAAGATGTGGAAATAAATCATTAGCCCACTCTGACGTCTACGGTAGTTTTTGAAGAGAGAACACAGCAGCAGGAAGGTTACGGCTGGGCGGGTTTTCAGCGCACAGCCCCATTATGATGGCAGGTGCTAGTGAAATGCTGCCACAGGGACCTGGAACTGTGACTTGAAGGAGAGATATGAAAAGACAGGTGACTTGAAATTCCTAAAGGGAAGAAAGGCATGGAAAGCCCTATTTGGTCAGAAATAATGGAAAGAAGAGAAGAAGAGGCTCCTGTAGACAGACAGAAGACAAAAAAACACCCTCACTGAATGGGAAAGCTTCAGCAACTTCTCCACTTTGTTATCTTTCGAAAGGAAAAAAATCAGAAAACCACAAGACAAAGCATACAGTATCGTGACCGTTTTTGCTTGTGATTTTCACCTGGATTTTGGGATGCGGATTTTACTGATGAAAAAAAATCACCTCAAAAAGTAATTCCACTGAGACATCATTTATGCTTCTCAGCTAATTTGGTATACATATGCACATTATTTAGGTCATTTTTGACTCATTACAGGCACTATGCTCCATGGTACACAGAACTGAAAAGGTGCAATGTTAAAAATTAACTTTGCAATGTTATTATATAATGGGAGATGTTTAATTGGGCACGATCTCAGAGAATGCCAGTTCTGGTACCACTTAACATACAAACAAAAAGAGGAGCGTGTGCTTCTATAGTCCTTTGCTTCTGTTAAAGATCTAATACTCATTCTCTTCCCTATTTATGAGTTTTCTTACCTTCTGTTATGGGTTGAACTTTTGTCCCCTCAAAATTCATATGTCGAAGTCGTATCCCCCTAGTACCTCGGAATATGGCTGTATTTGGAGATAGAACCTTTAAATAGGTTATCGAGTTTAAAATGAGGTCACTAGGGTGGGCCCTAATCCTCTATGACTGGTGTCCTTATTAGGAGAGGAGATTCAGACACAACGACCACATAAAGACTTCCATCCGCAAGCTAAGGAGAGAGGCCTCAGGAGAACCCGACACTTTGATTTTGGACGTCTAGGCTCCAGAACTGCGAGAAAATAAATTCCTGTTGTTTTAGCCCCCGAGTCCGTGGTACTTGTTCTGACAGCCCCAGCAGACTAACACACCTCCTAAGTGCAGGTAATCTTCACCAGTCCCCACTCCGATCAGGGTGCTTTCTTCTCAACATTCTCTCAGAGATCTCGTCACTTCAATTACCCCAAGTCTCACCTCCGATAGATTATTCAAATAGATATCCCAAGGCCCCACTTAGCTACTGAGTGCAGTTTCACGTATTTTGGATGCCTTCGAGACTGTTTCACATGTTTCTCACTAGAATGAGCTTAGCAAGCACTCTAAAGTCAATATGTCTAACATCACTTCTCCTCCCATGAGACAGGTTAGTCACCTCACTGTCATCTGGTCACCCAGGCTTCAGACTCTAATGCCATCTCGAACTTGTTCTCTTGAGACTTTTCACAGTGTAGTAGTCATCACCTCTCTGCTCTTACTTCATTTCCCTTTCTTTGGCATTCTATCTGCCTCAGCTTTGGGAAGTCCTATCATACCTAGGCTGTCTAGAGTCAACGTCTAACCAGATTCCTGCTTCCAGTCTGACTGTGTAGCCAGGCATGTTGCACTCAGTCCAGAATAATCTTCTGGCTACTAATCCATTTCAGTCTTTGGGACATGAATTCTCCTGCCCAAAGAATTTAGTCAGCCCTGAAGGCCCTGTAGCATTTGATTCCTGACTACTGTTGTTGTCCATTATTCCCCAGCGTGTCCTCCATTCTAATCAAATGGGTTTATTTACTGATTCTGAGCATGCCTGTGTTCAGTCAGTGAGGAATGACTGTCTCCTATTTCTGCCTCACTGTTTTTGCTCAAGTCATTTTCCCTTCTCAGAAATCCCTTCCATTTATCGAATCTTACCCGTTCTTCAAAGGCAATTTTAGATCTAATTCCCGTGCAAGCCCTTATTCAAAGACGCCAGCCAGACGATCTGCTTGCTTGAGCTTCTGTAACATATCCCGTTTCTCTTTCTATCTTGATTAGCAAGTACTTCTGAGCCAAATGCGATGTTCCATCCCAATAGCCAGCTCTTATTTCAGGCTATAGTCACACTTCTCTTCTCTTCTTAATGTGATTTATGATATTTCTTTTAGTTCCCTTTTAACTCTCTTAGGAATATATGCTTTTCTAACAGGAGGCCTCAAATGCACAAGGCCTGCCTCATAATAAGCTCTCAATAAATATAAACTATTAATTATAAGCTATTGATAATTATATATTATGTTAACATTATATAATGTAACATTAATTTAGATTTATATATTAATATAATTAATATACATTACATAATTGTATATAACATATGATAATTACATATAACTAATATATTTATATAATTAATTATAATAAGTAAATAAAAAGTTCTGCCATTTGTAGCCCATGGCACTCAAATGTTGTCATTTAAAAGAAATCACTTTTCATTATTAGCTATATTTTTGGGGTGTATGATATAACTTTCCTATCAGACTTTACTGTTTAAAGGCTGGGGCCTTTGTCTTACGTTTTTTTTTGCTGAGAACAAAGCTTGGCATAAAATTAGTAATCTGTAAATGTTTTCTGCTCAATGAAAATGAATGTAGTACTTCTTAAGCAGACTCACATATGTTTTCATATAAATTGATAAACCTAAAGGAAGGGCTTACTGCTCAGTAGTACTTTTTTCATAAATGCAGAAACATCTGCTTTTGGATTTTAGGGAGACTTTTCTTTCTTTACATTTTTGCAGGCTTGAAAAATAGTTGTGCTCCATAAATATCCCAGCATGAGTCATTTGCTTAACCAGGCATCTGCTTACTCATTAGCCAAATGCTCTTCATTTTAAGTCATACACTTAAATGAATTTTCTCCCGTGCCTCTCTCCTTCGCCCAGGAGCCAGAAAAGTGATGCACAGGTATTTTTCTGGAATATTAAAGAGGTAGAGATCTGCCTTTGACATGAGGGGGTCTAAACTTCATGAAGTCGTAGGAAGCCACCCTAGCTCAAATTATTAAGTTGTTTGTATACGCTTTGATTGTCCCACTAACACACATGATGCTTCATCTCCCATTCCCATCTCTCCCCATACACCTCTGGAACATCCTCTTCCCATTCAAAGTCTTCGTTCTTTTATTTTCTCCTGTCACCATCACCTGCCTAATATGTACGTTTGTAGTCTGTGTCAAGAACCACTCGCAGAAGCCATTTATTTCAATAAGTACAAAGGAATGACAAGTATTTTTGTAAATCCTTTCGTAAAGATGGAGCTACAGATCAACTCCTATAGTTAGACCACTTACAGCTATCATTTTGGATTCTTCAACTTATTTTAAATGATCAATACAAAGCAGTCATTTGCAATTTCTATCCCAGACAACCACTGTTCTACTGTCTGCAATGACCTGGGTTTAAGAATTTTATTTTAACTTAACAATACTCCTTTACTACAAATAAATTCATTTATGGCAATGGATATTTGATTCACATTATTCTTTCCCATCTAAGAGAGGTGATTCATACTATTACCTTCTCTAAAAATGGTGAACATCATCAGTGGTTCCTTCTTATGGAAGGCGATAAATGCCTAAATGTTTTGGAAGAAGCCAAAGAAGAACAGAACTTTAATTTCTAGAAAGACCAAATGAGAGGAACTAGGTACCGTTCTCCAGAGTTTCCATTTATAGTACGGCTATTCTCAACAGGGTTCCAATCTGATGTGGATTTTTTCCAGCCTGCAGAGGGCATCTCAAACACCCAGAGCTGACACTTAGTTGGTATGCGTTCAGAATGACTGCACGTGGTTGAAGTCAACAGTTGCTAAAATCACTTTTATGCTATCGTCCTGAGCCCCCTGGCTCCCCAGCCCTTCCACTGTAACATCCTGCCTCCCACAAAAATGCTCTATAGTTTAGCGACGAACTAGTTAATGCCTGACACCAGAGGGATCAACAGCACCAGGCTCCGGCTAGGCAGAGATATTCTGAATGGTTACTGGTTAAATGTTTTGTATATTGCCCTGCAAAGAGCATTTGTTTCTAGGTAGATTAGATACTACTGATTTTCTGGAAAGCAATCTGAACGTGCTAACTTTCAGAATGAGGGCATTTCCCTCCCTAGGGTTTATTTTCCTCATCTGTGAAATGGTGTGGTGTCTCGGCTTAGTTTTCAGACTGGGTTCTAGAGTTCCCTCAAGGTGAGACTGCTGATGATGGGACTCTGGGCCCCATTTCAAGCAGAGAGGTCCCTCTTTATCTGGCCTACTCATTGGGATCCTCTCTACCTTTTTTGTTTGCAGAAAGGATTTTTGAAAAATGGATTTTGCTGCAAAAAATGAAAGGTTGAAAACAGCTGACTTAAAGAAACACTAATCTTTCATCCTATTTTAAAATTCTAAAATTCAATTATTACCATAATTATAAAAAAATTACATCTCTATAATAATAGCTAGTACGTATACTGGGCCTACTGTGTGCCAGGCATTGCTCCAAGTGCTTTCATATTTAAACTCAATTTACAAAACAACACCATGAGCTAGTTTTGTAATTATTATTACACCTATTAAACTTTAAAAAGAGTATGTTCAGATATATTTATTTGTACTCTATAATTTCCTTAGATTCATTTGAGTTCATAATTTATTCAAAGGCAATAATCCTACAATGACTATTTAATGAAATATAAATTATGATATTGTCTTTCTTATGTACTATAATTACAGATTTCTAGACATATTTTTAAGAGCATTTTTGTCTTTAACTCTTGGATTTCATTAAACTAACAGAGTAGCAACTGTGCACGTACTTTCTCTGTGGCTTGTACGGTTTGTTTCTTCATTTTCAATCGAGATCTGGAAATGGGTTTTTAATGACAGTCTGTGGACATGAATCCAGGTAGCTCTAAACATGCTTGGAAATTTCCTCAGCACCAGTTATTGACTCTCAGTTCTTTTTTTTTTTTTGAGGAAGATTAGCCCCGAGCTAACATCCACTGCCAAGCCTCCTCTTTTTGCTGAGGAAGGCTGGCCCTGAGCTAACATCCGTGCCCATCTTCCTCTACTTTATATGTGGGACGCCTACCACAGCATGGCTTGCCAAGCGGTGCCATGTCCGCACTCGGGATCCTGGCTGGCGAACCCAGGCCACCAAAATGGAATGCGTGCACTTAACCGCTGCGCCACCAGGCGGCCCCCTGACTCTCAGTTCTTAACTGGGATAAACAAGTGGAAGGAAATCTGAGCATGAAATTCCTCATTGAGGTCCTTTCCACAGGAGTTTACGGAAGAGACCATGGAGCCCCTGCTGCCTCACCCGCCCTCCACTGTCGTGCTTCTTTGGTCCTTGGGTGCTCAGTATCTTCTCTACTTCTCTCTCCCACAGCTCTGCCAAAATACACTTCTGTAGGGGAGGGAGCGAGTCTGGCTGTCTTCCCTTGATCAGCGCCTCCCGGGTCCATGCTGGTGGTCGACATTGTCTTTTCTGGGTCCAGGAGGGGTGAGGAATGGAAACTGAAGCTGTATAGGACGAGGACGAGAAGGTGTTTTAATAAAGTGACAGGGCACAGGGGAGAGAAACTACACTGATTCCTGCAGCCACTGCGGGCAGGAACGGAGCCGATGCACCCCGAGGCGTCGTTGGAAGAGAAGGAAGACGGACTGTGCTGTCCACTGGAGGTCTCTGCAGAGGGGCTGTGCGACAGCTCGCCCGGGTGATAAGGGGGTTCAAACAGGATGCATGGAGGGACCAGATGAGCTCTATGCAGCCTCAACTACCCATCCAGACTCCAACCATTCTGTCCTACTGATCTCAAAAGTATACTTTGACTTATAGTCCTAATTTTAGGTTAAAAACCTCATTTCCTGAATCTCTAAAGCAGCAGTCCATTCTGAGATTTTATACCTGACATCTTACTCAGGCTTTCTCAATATTCAAATGACCAGAATTAAGTCGGATTCTTATCCCTTTGTATTTGTAGATCTGCCTCCGTCTTTTTGGCGTTGGGGTAGAGTTGAAAAGAAGTAAGAGACATTGTTGCTTTATGTCAGGAGTCAAAGTCTTAAGCTGGGAGGAAGCTCTGTCAGGGAAGGTCCAGCATTGGCCAGTGGGAGTGTGGGAATCGGGGGCGTCAGGGACTGTGACATCACACCACAGAGGCAGCAGGCGCCCTGGCCACCCCTGAAGTCAGTGTGCCTGGAAGACCCGGACCTTTGTGGGTTCTCCTCTGGGGACCTACAGCCTGAGCAGCCTGGAGAAGCAGGGAGATATTTTCTGAATGGCACTGCCCTTGTCCCCAGAGCTATGTGGGATTTGGGCTGAGACAGCTAAAAATACACAATGCACATTCCTGCATTAGTATGTTAATATGGCGCTTACTCTCCAGATTAGGCCTCTAATGTCTCGTCCTACCCTTCTCCCCACAAAAAGAAAACTTTATTACATGCAGAATTTTTCAGTGTAGTTGTTGGTTATCTCATTATAACTAACCACTTTAACTTCTTTTTATTCTGTCCTGCCTTGACATACTTTCTAGAAAAGATGCCTTCCTTTGCGATATTTCCAAAAATGACAAGTTGACGAGAAACTGGAGACTGGGCTTGCACCCCACAGAGTCCACCTTTCCCCTGATGGCTAAGCCAGTCATGTTGTTCCACAGCAAACGTAATAAATCTGGCTTAACAAAACAGTGCGTGCAGAAAAACCCCTTTACTCTTTGCAATTTCTTTCTATATGCCTAAAAGATGTTCACTAAGAAGGTACATCCTTAGATTTGTTTCCCCTATTTTAATGATTTAAAGCATCTTTTGAAAAGATTTCTTTGCTGGAACATCCTTGGCCAAGCAACTCTTTAGCAAAGTAGGCAAGTCTGGTGGCCCTACTTGCTCCTTTGAACTGAGGTTATAGATATTTTTTTAAGGTACAGATCTGTTAGCTTTTCTCTTCATTTTTTCCAAAAATAATGCCTATAAAAAACTACCTATTTAAATTAGGTCTCATTGTTAGTCACTTGTACAACCTGTACAAATCAACTGAATATAAATATTGGCGCTGATAAATGCACAAACATTTAAAAATAATTAAAATTTCTTTGTAATGACTATCAAGATTATTTAGCTAACAGTGGTCCCTGGAAGATCTTTAAGACCTATTTATAAAAGACGTGAGAAGATGTACCCTGGTAATCACCAGAGAATCCAGCAATATTAAATTTGCCTCAATGCAGGTAACAGAATCCAGTTTTTAATTTTGCTCAGGACAGTTAGAGGATAATTAGTCAGTTTTGTGATGCGGTTGCATATAGGAAGACTACAGAAGATCACAAAATAGCCACATCCCCGGCAGAAATGTACAAACCCATCCCATTTGTCTGCGTTTCTGCCAAGGATTATCTTCAGAAGCAAGCACACAAACAGCAAAGCCGACTGTGCAAAGCCCACCCATGCAGGACCCACTCAGTGCACCAGCCATGCAAGTGGGAAGATAGGAATCAACAGCGCAGGGGACAGAAAATGGAAAGGAGTTTGGAAACAAAATAAGACAAGGTTTCCTTTGAATAATGTAGAGGACACTTAGAAAATAGAAAAATAACAGAATGAATTTTATCCACTGCTAAATTTCAGAGCAGAGTATGATTTTTGGAAGAAAGCCATTGGCTTTAATCAATTGCTTTCTTACAGAACTTTGTCCATACACATGTGACAAAATCATCAGTCATTTAATGATAGCGTAATTAGAATGAAACCATCGAGATCTACTTTTCTTTCATCCTTTCAGGAAAAATCAGGAGGGGAGAGGTATGGAGGGGTGAGGATGGGATGCAATGACAGCAATATTTTATGAAAGTGACAACATGCGTTGCATTTGATTTTTTTGTTTTTTCTGCCACAGTTTCAAGTGGATCATAAGAAGAAAAGAAAAATCTGTAAATTAGCCAAACAAGAAGGTGAGATTCCAATGGTTCAGGTGGGGATGATTATTTTAGTTAGGGCTGTAATGGCACCTCCTTTGAGATACAGGAGACAGCGAATCCAGTCTCTCTTCTTGCCGGATCACTGACTGAGCTCTCCAAACTCGAGAAGCAGTGGTTCCACTGAATCCACTTGAAAGCCTGTCATGTCAAGATGTTGAGAAGAAAAAGTTCTAGAATTTTATGTCACAGAAAGTGCTTCCTTTTGAATCACACAAAAGACAAGATATGTGAGACAGGGAATAAAAATCCCATCTAAAAGCCTGACATTTGTAAGGAAGTTTCCTTAAAATATTGTTTTCCCTTTGTTTTGGTAAGAATGCGGTGAGTGAAGTAAAAAGCTAAGGAGGGAACCACACAGACAACCTCCAACAAACAGTAAGACTATCTTCACTGCGTCAGTACATTCAGTGGCCCCGCTATTCTCCAGTTGCTGCGACCACCCCTCCCTCAGTTGTCCGCCCTTCCCTGTCTAGCTCTGGGTGGTCAAGCGAGACACTAGCTGAAGGGCAGAGGCTGGGAGGACAGACAGTTCTGGTCTGTCTGCCCCACTTCCTCCCAGCGTTCGTGTTTCAGCAGTGGTTCCTCTAGGACGCAGCTCCTTTACAGATCCAGTTCTCACAGACTCACACGGTTCCCACAGGCTCGGGAAACACTATTCCTTGCCGTCTTCTGCCCCTTCACGCGTAGGGTGTGGAGTGACTGCTCCCCAACGTGCTTATTTCTGGGTAACTCAACCTCTCTGGTTGCTTTCTCTTACCCCTGCCCACTGCTCTGTAAACAGCCCCTTCTGAAATCCTCATTTCAACCTTTTGAAGTGAGGTCTCTTTCCCATGAGATTCTGACCGATATGGTGAGGCTAAAAATACCTGAAACCTGATAGAAACCGTGGTGAGCTGCAATTTCAAGCTGCAAAAAGCTAGATTATTGTCACTATATGGAGGAGAGCGAACCATTTATTGTTTATAAACTCCCAAGACAAATAGGCTGTAGAAATTCCAGGTACAATTTCAAAGCCGAAAAGAGCTGAAGAAATGAATCAGAATCAACTAGGATTAATTATATTAATCATGCACTTTTATGACTACCTGAACCAACTGCTGCTAGACCGTACATTGCAAACGAAATAATGTGAACTCTCTAGAATGATTTGTTAAAATTTAAGCAGGTCAAACCTACAATTCGGAGCATAGCTCAAATACTACTTACAGATTTCAATATTCTAAAAGAGAAAAGAAAAGAATTGATGTGTTGCCCGAAGATTAGAAAATTCACTGCATATTAAAAAGGCATTGGCATTTAGCAGTCTGCTTGTTCCGGGTCTGACATGTAAATGTTCACCTTACTGTCATATATTTAGCGTCTATAGACTGTACCCGATACTCTTTGCAAAGTATACCATAAAGTCTGTGCACCAAGAATTTTATAGCCTTAAAACAGACAAAATATAATTTTAGAAAATGTAAAAATATTTTTATAACTTCTGATTTTGTAGTTTTGACCTTTCAGTTTTGGTCCTATTCTCTTCTGTAGATAATGAGTGACATTATGAGTTAATTACCACACTTGGTCTTAGCCAAATTGCCGAGAAGTGATAGGGTTAATTACTTAACAGACTTTTGTTGACTTGGAATTCCACTAGATTAAATTTAACTGAGGATGTCACCAAAAGATTGTCACTAAGCTAAAGGGCTCAGGGTTTCTGCATAAGTCTCTTCCAAAAGATTGTGATTTACCTGCATATGGTCCATATAACTTCAGAAAAGGAAGGTTAAACAAACAAATTCTTTTGTTGCCATTCGACCCCATTTGTTGCATTAGCGTTTGGTAGTTAGATTTGAGCCATCCTTTGAAATCCTCGAGATCTTTGTGCTAACAGCACTGCCCCCTAGTGTTCTCTCGCTTTGGTGCAGCATGGGTAAAGGAAAAGAAAATTCCAAGATTTATTTTCAATATATATACTGTATTTATCAGTGTATTCCTATGTGGGTGTACAAGCTATCTTTCTATGGGTTAGCTAGACATTTTATCATGTTTACTTGTCCTGATAAAAGATTAAAGCAGGCTAACCTCCCATAATTTTTTTCATAAATGAGTAAAACTAGAAGTAAAAGTTTAGATATCATTAAATAATTTCTAATTTAATGAACTGAGAGACAAATTACCTAATATTTTTTGGTGCCTACTGTCTTAGGTATGTAAGAAATGTCATATTAAAATTGAAGTCTGAGTAAACTTAATTCAATACCTAACTTTTAAAGTATCTGACATTTTATAATACATTTATTAATTTGATCTCTGGGGGAAAATAGTAAAGATGGAGAGGAGAACGAGGAAGATTTTAAAATTTTACATGTCTAATTTGGTTCATCTTATATTTTAATCAAGAAAATTAAAGTAAGTTCATTCTCATGAGATGTAGGAATGCTATTTGGAGCTTTAGGAATTGGTGAGTTTTAAACAAAGCCTTTCTAATAGTAGAGAAATAATAACTATGTATTTATGTATCTGGTAAAATTGAGATAATGAAGTTTTCAGATTATTTAAAAACTGAAAATTTCAGGAAGAATAAATTGTATATCAGTGTTTTCCATAGTATAGTTCACATACCACTGGTGATAGAATAAATTACTTTAGGTAATGCAAATATACACGTTTTTAATTGTTATGCACTTATTTTTATGAGCAACAGTGAAAATATTACTGAGATGTCAAATATATGAGTCCACAGATATTAATATTTAGGACTATTTTATACATGAATTATAACGCTTGGACACATACATTTTTAGTAACTTTGACTCTCACTAAAATGGATTAGAAATATGAATTGCAGTGTTTCAGAAAGCCTGGATTTTGCTGTTTCCATTCTTCTGGTGTCATTTAACATGTTCCTCTGTTCAAGGTCTTTCCTCTAAGTTGCTTTCCTTTAAGCACAATTAGCGCAGAGCTGTCTAAATAGAAACATAATATTAGCTGTAAATATCATTTTAAATTTTATAATGACATTTAAAAAAAGAAAAAGATATAGTTGAAATTAGTTTTAATGATATGATTTTTATATCCATATATATCCAAATCTTATTTTAGCCTGTAGCCAATATTAAAAATTATCAAGATCATTTACATTGTTTTTTCATACTAAGTTTTTGCAATCCAGTGTGTATTTTACACTTACAGCACATCTCAAATTGGCCTACCCACATTTCAAATGCTCAATAGCCACCTGTGGCTAGTACTGAATAGCACAGACCTAGGGATGTCATCAGATTAAGGTTCAATTTTTGGCAAAAATAACCCCGAGGTGGTGTTGTACACCTGCATCCAGACACACATGTCTGGTGGCTTTTTTGTGATATCAACAGTCATTGATGACCATTGTCTAGATCGAATAATTCATTAAAGGCAGTAAAATGGTGATATTGTCTCCATTTTAAAATTCCTCCTTCATTTATTAGATGGAATACTTCTCTAAGAAGAAACATCTCCTTATCCACTACTTGGTTACTTGGAATAATTTGCATAGGGAAGGCTGGATAAATATTTGATCTCTTCTCTTTATGTGCTAGTACGTAAAGTAATAATTTTGGTTTCCTTACATTTTCAGGATGGTCAATAGTATTTTATTTTCACAGTAACATTAGGAATTCATGAACTTTAACACATTTGATGTGTTTCCATCCAGTGCTGTTATTGTATTTATTATTGTTCAAATTTGCTCATCTTAGCTGCTGGAAGTCTCTTTAACTTGCTCTTAGTGTTATGATATCACTAAAGCAGCCTTTCATATTCTGGGATCATCTTGTAGATTTCCTGCCACAGACCTGTAATCAGCCATTTCTTCAAGGAGCCCTTGATGACTTTTAGTGGTAAACGGTGTGTAGAGACCATGATCACACTGGGCGGGATTGAGCACTGTTTCTAAGTCTTTTCAGAAGACAAAGCTGGGGATCATTTAGTTTAATAAAAGAATGTGCATCAGAAATAATGATATTTCCTATTCAAATTCAAGATTAGAGGATTTTTTTTAACCATATGTTCTCTTCCCATGTCAAATATTCAGGATTTTAATGACCGGAGTATAATTACTCATTTGCTTTTTCTATAATACACACACACACAACAGTCTCAGAACAAATATTAAGACTGCCAGCAACAAAATGATTAAAAAACCAGTTTAAGCTTCTTTGCAGTTGTTTTTGTCCTTATGATAACAACCCACTTAGGACGAAAAGTCAAATCAACGTGTTTTAGAGTCACTAGGAATAGTCCTTTCAGTGCAGTTATGCCATCTACTGGATACACAGGCACAGTTGTCTCAATTTGTTTTGGATGTTTAGGGATTGCTTTATTTTAAACTTAATTTTGTTTTATAATTATGTAGAGTTTTATATGACTCTAAAGTCAAATTTACAAAACAAATCTAGTTTCTATCCCAATCTCTCTGTCCTACTTCCTTCCTCTATCTTTAGGTAAGTATTTTATTTTTGAAAGCTGTGCTTTATCATTTCATTAATATGTTAATATATACTTTTATACATAAAATTAATACATATATCTCATATATACTTTTTAGCCCTCTCCCTTTCATTAGATAAATGGTAGCATAATTTGCAGACTTTTCTTCACCCAAAATAAGTATATATATTATTCCAAGTGGAGAAAAGTATATATACATATATATAAAATAACATATAATAATATATATATACACTATACATATTAACCTGGAGTATTGGATTTTGCTTTGTTAGGTAATCTGAAAATCTTTTTTAAAAAATAGGTGAATTAAGCCTTTTTACATTTATTAATAGGGTCTAAATGTTTGACATGTTAAAAGATGAACTGAGGCATATTAAAAATTTTAACACTTTATTTGAGCACAAATCAGTTCTAATTGGGCAGCAGCTGCAGGTGGTTAGGAGCGCTCCAATGATGGGAGCTCAGGGAGAGACTTTTACAGAGAAAAGGTGAAAGCGAAGAAAGGAAATTTCTGATTGGCTGTAGCTTAAAGCCTAGTTGGCTGTTTGTAATGGGTTGTCCTTAGGTTTCAATTTTGTAACTTTGAGACATTTCAGGCTTAGAATTTGGTTTGCTTACACAGACTGCCACAACATTAGAGCCACCTCAGTCTAATGGCCTCCTTGTTTAATTAAGGTAACAGACCTGTTTTGTTGTATTTATGTTACCTATATTTCCACACACACACACACACAAACACACACACACACACACACACCCCTATATCTATATTGTATTTATATTCCTATTCTTTCACTGTGTGGTCTATACCAATGCTGGTCCATGAACTGTTTGTTACCAAGCCATGACATAGGTACAGAAAGTTAAAACATTTAGCAGCATTTAGGCAATTTGTCATTTGCCAAATTTAGGCAATTTGCCAGAAAGTCCAAGCATGTGATTTTGTCTTTTACAAAAGTATCAGCCTGCCATTGACTGAAAAAGAAAACAAGGGGTCCTTCACTGCAGATAGTTTGAGAAGCACAGGTTTACGCCGTTTGCTTGCTCACTCACTCTCTCTCTGTTTTGCATATCTTTTTTATTTAGAAAGGTTTGTGTTTCTTTGTTCTGATGCCTTTTTATTAATATCTTTAAATGACTTTATATTATACAACTTGTGATTTTATTAATATCTCTGTACACCTTTAATCGCCTTTTTACTTTCTCTTGCTATCCTAACAAATAAAATTGAAATTAATTATGATCCCTTCTTCACCCTGTCTCTCGTACCTCAAAATCTACTTTCAACTAATCTTTTACTCCTCAAATGATATCTTTGAGGCAATCAGAAAGCTTAATCTACTTCTCATATTCCCTCTCTAACCTATCTTTCATTTTTAGATGGCTCAATTAAGTGTAGATAAAGCAAATGGCAGTTATGTTTTATAACCTCTCCTTAAAATCTACAAGTACTATGAGTTATACAAATAAATATACATTTAATGTTCACTACCAGTTCTCCTGGTGACGTCTCTTCAATCATTTTGGAGGTCTGAAGATGGTTGTCCAGTAAATTCCCCAGGAAAGGCTCATAAGGAGAATACACCTGAGTTCTTATATGTGAGTAAAAAAATGTAACAAGTACATCTGAAGGTCAGTGTAGGGGGATATAAAATCCTTAGCTCACATTTGCTTTTCTTTTATTTCTTCAACATTACCCCATTGTCTTCTGGTATAAAGCACTGCTGTCACTAATTCTGATGGCAATCTCACTTTCTTTCCTTTATAAGGGATATTGACCTTTGAATTGCATGCCCAGAGGAATTTTTTCCTTTTAAAGATCAATAGTTTTACTAGACCACTTTTAGGTGTAGGTCATTCGGGGTCGATTTTGTCACTTGTGTCCTTTCAATATGTAATACAAGTCGTTTTTTATTTAAGAAAAGTAGTTTAAATTATAATTGATAATATTTGTCCTCTTTTGTTACACTGATTCTCTCTTTTAGGGATTTTTATTATATGTACCATGGATCTTTTTTGTCTATTGTCTATGTCTTTTTCTTATAAATATCGTATATATATTTTATTTATTTCAAAAGCATTCATTCTTTCCTTTTCTATTTTTCTTAAGGCATTTTCTGCGGTGTTCATTCATCATTTTGTTTCTTCCTGTTTGGTCTCAAATTTTGAAATGAATTTTTCTTTAACCTCTAATATTTTCCTAAATTCTATTAACTCCCTTTCTAAGTCTTTGTTCTATCCAATTAGCTTCTTTTTGAGCTTTTCTACTTCTGGGTGATGCTGTTCTTTCAAAGCTTTTATCACTTGTTTCCAATTTTTTAGTTTGATTTAAAATATTAGATGGTAATTTTCTTGTTTTGTTTATGTGTCTTTCTGGCAAGCTTTTAGTGTCTGCAAAGATATTACTGTGTTTCTCAGTCCATTTTTCTGTATGATAGCTTTGGCTGCAATTTGTTTTTTCTTTTCTAATGTTTAAGTGACATGAGTTTTCTTGTACACTTAGAAGGGACGGTGGGCCAGGATAACTTCCTAGCATCACCAAGCTCCCATGTGTATTGTTTTGGGTAAGTGTTTACAGATACATCCTTATTGTGTCTGACATCTGCTGGCTCTTCCCCCTCCCCGACTTTTATCTGGATCTTTTCTTTCCTTTATCTCCTTTGCCTCTCTTGTCTCTTTCCTGCTCAATTTGGATTCCATTTCCAGCGGTTTCTCCTCAATGTGGAGCCTTGTCTTGGAAGAGATGTCTGTTAAGGGCCTCTTTTAAGGGTCCACGGGGCCCAGGCTGCTCCAGCACAATCTGACCTTACTATGGTTCTCTTGTGTTTCCCCACAAATTGGAACCAGCAAGACTCTACAGCCTCCTGGGGCCATCAGAAGCTGTTCTGTGCTCTTTCTGTTTCCTCTGCCATGTTTGTTGATCCCATGCAGGTCTTCAAATCACAGCAGTTTACACCAAACCAACCAGATTTAGGGGTTCACAGGGATGTGTTTTCCCACCGCTTTATTGTAGATGTTGTCTGCGGGGTGTGGGGGTTTGCTCTCGCTCTCTCACTCGCTCTGTTTCTATTGGGTCATTCAGGGAGGTCGAAAATTTGTACCACCTTGCCGCCATTTTCCAGATCATTTGTAAACAAGCAAACTTTTAGTCTCGTTTGGTTTTACTTTGTTAATAAGCATCTATATGCCTATGTGTATGTGAAGAGTTTTTCTGGTGTACCATATTGTTGAATCATCCTGGTCATATTGATATTCATGCATGTTAATATTCGAATCTTCAATAGCAAGTATCTTCACAGTTCAGGGATCTACTGATGTCTTTTCACACTGCCAGGACTCTATCTAACTTCCCCTTCCTCAGTCTGTGAAGAATCTCTGAGCAGCTCATGCCTACTATATTCCCTACTATGTCCCGGATGCTGACACTGAGGACAATGGAACATGATTTGCCCTTCTGAAGCACCCCTGCAAGATCACCAGACTATGGGACAGTCACAAACATCTCTTCTTCCTTTCCTCCCTCAACAGGGTCTTAGCATTGATTCTTACTTGGAGTGGTGGAGGATGAGGCTTAGAGAAACATGGCCCCCAAGGGAAGATAGATAAATGAGGGGGGAATAGACTGGAAGGAAGCAGATTAATTAAAGCTTCCCAGAGGATTTTAATAGACCTCTAATAGCATAGTATTTGGACTCTCTGCGCTTGGAGGTGGAGAGGGAGAGGGTACCACAAAAATTGGCCCTGGGTCCACATCACCTGGGCAGCATTGGGCAGAGGAATGGAAAGAGAATGACTTAAGAGATGGGAGAAAAAAAAAGGAAAAAAGATAGTGGCTCAAGGATCTAACTTGTTTGGGGGCCTATTTTCTTCTTTTTCTTCAGGCAGCTTAACATCCGAAGCAGATTTATCTTCGAGGCATTTAAAGTTATCCCCGCTTGATGTTCAGCTTAGAAACTCTTTCAACTCTAAACAGAAAACAAAATCTTTCATTTTACAGATAGAGATTGGCTCAAATAGGCATTGAATGGGAAAGTTTGAAAGAAGTGGCATTTTGTGTGAAAGTATTTCTATCAAAGACCGACTGATGATATAAAATCTATTGCTGTTTTAATAGAAGGAGAGAATACAGGAAAGCAGAGAGGTTGGAGAGAGCAATATCACTGATATGGAAAAAGTTCCCGAGAGGAGATGAGGGAGTAGCAAGCAGACGCTGGAAGGATCATTAGCTCTGCCAATTTCATAAATGTGTTTATCATTTGTGCACAGACAAATAAAGCTGCGGTGTGGTGCACTAATGGTCTGTATGGATGCCAGTGCTGGTACTGTTGAGGCTCTAGGAAGGAAGATCATCAAGTGTTCGGTAACTGGTTTGAAGGTAGAGACGGGTCAAAGAACTGACAGCTTGACTGAGTCCTGGTGGGTGATTTAAGAGCTTAAAGCACTGAATATTCAGGATAAATTCTGAGGACTCTACTGCAGCAGCTACAGTTTCCAGGGAATACTAATAACTTAAGGTCATTTCATAATTAAACAAATAATTCATATATATGGTTCATATGTAAGTTAAGTAGGCTTTTCTTCTGTAAGCAAGGATATTGCCACTTTGACTTCAGAGGGATAGGTAGCTTTATATTCCTGAGCTGCTTATGTTTTCTCTGTTTCAGATGCTATTTCATCATTAAAGAAGAACCACAGGACCTGAGATCACAGAAAGGTAGTTCTCCTTTCTAGGGTATTAATATTTTCTGCATCCTTTTCTTTTTCTTGTTTCTGGATATGACAAATGGAGCAGTTGGATTAAATACTGAAAACTAGGAGGATTCTCTACCTCTGTTGTCCCTTTTTCTCTTCTTGTTTATTAATTAACCTGTTTTTCTTGACTGAAGAAGATAATGTCAACATTGTCCAGCCCTACCCCGAGTCAATGATAGTTAGTGTCCTGTTTTTAGCACTAAAATATACATGAATTAGACTACTGGAACATTCACTGATCCATATTGTGGAAAAACAAAAAAGGAAAACCACATGAGTCATAAAAGGAAAAACAGAGTCACTAAAAAGAGGGTGTTTCTATTGCATTAGTTTCAGCTTCAGAGTATATAATAACCAGTGTGTGCAAGATTTTCAGCTTTCATCAAAATAACCTATATAAAATCACTAAGAAATCAACCTATGAATAATGGGGCACATTTTTAAAGTTAAAATGTTAGTGGTGAGCTTGGAGAAATAGAGATGCCATTGATTCCCGATTGTGCATGCACTGACCTTTTCCCTCAGGCATGTCTTTCTATATCATGCTTCCAAAAAAGTCAGTCAGGAGTTTACTCAAAAGCCTCTTTGGGCCCGTAACTGCGTCCAGGGGGTGTGTGTGTTGGTGGTGGGATGTGCTGGATTGGGAAGGCAGAGTGGGAAGCTAGCAGTTTGCTTTGTAATTTAGATATATGTTCCTGTGACCTTAATCCTTCCCTATTTTAATTTATGGCATCTGCAGGTCACGGGCTCCATTCTTTCCACATTGCTGCTCCATCATGACTTACGCTTCTTCACGTCTTTGTCATTCAATCAGGAATTCTCTGCAGCAGATAACAGACCCTCTCATGGCACTCAGTGGATCCCACAGTAGACTTAGCCTGTTAGAAGCATAATGCATACTTTGGTCTCCTGGTCTCATATAAATGAAACAGGAGGGGGTGATGGAAACTTACAGAAACTCAGGAGTCCCACGACTTTCCTTCATTCTTGAGACAGACTTGCCAATTGTTTGAACTCCTGCTATCATGTCAGTTTACTTGAACTTAGTGAACCTAAAACTGAATTCACATTTTTTTCTCTAAACACTTATCCTTCTGAGTTTCCATGTTGTGTCTGGTGATACCATATTCCACAGGCCCTGGTTTCCAGGTTTTTTTCATACGTTTACTGGATTCAATTATTTATTCAACAAACATCTATCCAGATCTCACACAGTGTGCCTCATGGTCCTGGGCACTCCACGGTAGGGCAGTGAATGTGGAGAGTCACTGGGCTCCTGTTTGCCTGTTCTCTTCCTCCATTCACTCTGCCATGACTATCAGTGCTCCTATGTCTTTAGTTTCTTCCTTTCCGTCCCCCCTTAGCCTCATGACTGGGGTCCCCCTCCATCATGCCTGGTCCACAGCGATCAACTGCTTACTGGGTTCATGCAGTCTGACACTTAAAGCCTCTATAATCCAGTTTGCACTATCTGACCTGTTCCAATAGTTCTCAACCCTGGTTGTGCATCAAGGGTTATTGGTAAATTGGTCTATTTATTTATTTATTTATTTATTTTTGTGAGGAAGATTCGCCCTGAGCTAACATCTGTGCCAGTCTTCCTCTATTTTGTATGTGGGTCACCGCCACAGCATGGTTAATGAGTGGTACAGGTCTGCACCTGGGATCCAAACCCACAAACTGAGCCACCAAAGCTGAGCACATGGAACTTAAACCCCTATGCAGTGGGGCCGGTCTGTTTATTTTTAACACAGATGTTCAGGAACCCAGTTGTAGAAGAGGCAATTCAGTCAAGTTCCCCTTGGGGTTTCTGACGTGCAGCCAGGTTTGAAAAGACTGACTGAGTCTTGTACTGGTCAGCTACCTAAGCTTTCACCTTGTGCAGGCTAAACACATCCATGATCACCATTCTTCAAAAATGTCACACACACACCCCTACCCTGAGTCTTTCTTCTACTCAGCAGCTAGTGTTTCTCCTCTTTTCGAATCCTTAAATTCTTGCTCTAAGCCCCAAGGGCAAAAACCATGCCTTATTCATCTTTGGCTCTGCAAAGGATTAAGAATTGTTTATTGAATGTGAAGGGTGGCAGAATATGTCAACCTAAAATACGCCTCTTTGTCATTCTTGTCTTCTTGCTCCCTTGCACATCAGACTGTGCACTGCACATCATAGATCCTCACCATGCTCTGGGCCCCTTTCCTCCATCTAGAAAGCCAGCAATGACAGGCTGAATCCCTTTCATACTTTTATTCTCTTTTCCTTCTTCTTCCGTCTGTGATACTGTGATTTATAATAAGAAATATATATTTGGTCTTTGTTCCTGTTTCTGACACAGAGCTCCTAAAACCCCTGGAATTTCCTAAGTGATGAGAGCAATCAAAGAGGTCTTTTGTTATGTTGATGAGGAAACTTGGATAGCACCTAGGACGGGGGCTGGTTTACAGTGGGACCAACTGTGTGATTAGAGGGTTGGAACTTTAAGTCCACCCTCCACCCCCCAACTCCTGGCAGGGGAGAAGGGCTGGAGATTGAGTTCAATCACCAATGGCCAATGATTTAATCATGCGTATGTACTGAAGCCTCCAAAAACCCCCAAAAGGACAGGGTTTGGGGAGCTTCCAGGTTGGTGAATACGTGGAGATTTGGGAAGAATGGTGTGCTCAGAGAGGGCATGGAAGCTCTGCACCCTTTCTCTGAGTTCTTTGAGCTGCTCTAGCAAATTAATCGAACCCAAGAGGGAGGAGTGGGTCATTGGAACCTTCAATCTATAGCTGGTGGGTCAGAAGCACAGGTGATAATCTGGACTTGTGACTGGCATCTGAAGTAGGAGGGGAGGAGTCTTGTGGGACTGAGCCCTTAACCTGCAGGATCCGACACTATCTCCGGGTCGATAGCATCAGAACTGAGTTGAATTGTAGGACACCTGGTGCTGTGTTGGAAAAAACCCACATGTTGGAGTCAGAAACATACATCTCATCTCTCTCACCCACCTGTGAAAGTTTCTCTTATTTTAAGGACTCATGTGATTAGATTGGGCTCTCTTAGATAATCCAGAATAAACACTCTATTTTAAAGTCAGTGGATTAGGAAACAATTCCATCTGTAAGCTTTATTATTCCTTTTTGCCATGTAATATTATATATTCACAGGTTCCGGGGATAAGGACTTGGACGTCTGTGGACAGCCATTACTCTGCCTACTGTATCCATGATCCTAAAGACAATGATTAAAACCTCAAATCCTAAAATTACAAGTCCTAAATTTAAGTCACGGCATAACAATGACTGCTGCCACTTATCGGAAGTTGCTCTTAGCCAGGAATTGTGCTTTACAAATATATATTCATTTCAACCTTATTAGCGACCCTAGGAGGTATTATTTTTAAACTTCATTTTATTGATGAGGAGACAGGGGCAGAGAGAATTCAATGAGCTTGTTTTGGATCCTGAGCTAGTGAATGTCAGAGCCAGGATTCAACCCACTAGGCTGGTCCTGGAGTTTGTCCTTTTAATCTCCATGCCATGTGCTTCCTCCTAAAAGAAATACAGGAGTTGTGAGTCTCTCTCTCCAGAATTTCCTTTAAAGTCACAGGCCTTTTGGAAATCCCTATTTGAGAGGCCTACACTATATTAATAAATGTAATCCATTTTACAATTTATAAAGCATATTCATAAATGTTATGTCATTTAATTATCCAAATAACCAAGGAATGTGTTACGACCATTCCAATTTTATAGATTTAAAAAAAAAAACAACTGAGGCTTGTATAGGTTAAGTGGTTTCTCAAGGCAACACAGCTAGTAAGTGTCTGTAGTAGGAGCTGAGTAGTATCTCAGAGCCGGGCTCTGTGGCTCAAAATTCCAGCATGATGTGGTGGAACAGGAATAGCTTTGGGGTGTGAGTATGAGACGTGGTTTTCAAGCCCGTGATTTGGAAGGCATTGAATACAGGGGCCAGCTCGAGTTCTGCTGTTGAGACTACTGTGTGGCAGTGGGCAGGGTGACCTGGAGGGGAGGACAGCAGTCCCCACCTCTCCGCTGCGCGTGCCCCTCTTCCCCTGCCACATCACCACATTCTTCTCTTCTCAGTCCGTCTTCCTTCTGCTGCCAGAGTTAATTTTTCTACAATTGTATCATGACAGGACCCCACTTAGAAGCTTGTAATGGTGCCCCAGTGACTACAGATCAAGAACAATTCTAAGGCCCTTTAAAACCCGGGTTCCATCTTCTGTTTTAGCATCCTCTCTGGCCATTTCTTCCCAAGCCGGAGATGCTCCTATCATTGCAGTACTGTTCTGAGAACGCACCTTGTTTATCTCACATCCCCACACCTTTGGGGTCTTCTCTTTCTAGGATGCCTTGCACCTTTCCTCATCTGGAGAAGCCTCACTCATCTTTTAAGGCTGGTTCACATGTAATCTCTGAATGATGCCTTCTCTGAGCTTCTAGACAAGAGACAATTGTTCACTCCTCTGTGCTCCTTTGTACTAAACTCTTATTCATTACACTGGTATTCCTGTGTGCCTCTGTCCTTCCAGTAGACTGCAAGAGCTTTGAGGCCAAGAACTATTGCCTTACTCACCTGTATGTGATTAGTAATTCCTTTTATCTCATATTTCATGCCTAATGATGCAAAGGAAATTCTTGATACATCTTCATTTTATCAAGTATTCAGGTCTCGCCTTTTTGGTGAACGGGAAAATAGCAACTGTTGGGGACCAGCCAGCCTCTGTACCCTGTTTGCCTTCTAGGGCCAGAGCAGGACTAAATTGTATTTGAAAAGACAGAAAACGACTTATGCCAATCTTCTGTTACAGATGGTGCAAGAGCACTTGAAATTCTAGCATTCTCTTCTCCCAGGCAAGTGACCCTTCTCATTTCTCATTTCTTCATTAACACTCTCCCATCCAGTCCCATGAACCCTACTACTCTCTTCCTACCAACTAGTGTAAAGTTAGTTTGGTCCTTGATGAGATTAGAGGTACACTTTCAGAGTGCTACTTCCGCTGTGGATCTTGGCTGAACTTTTGCAGTCATGGCTGTGACCGCACATGTTGTAATTATAGTATTACAAGTACGTCTTACAGTAGCAGCAGTATTACAGTACGACTGTAACAGGAGTATTATTAACACCCTAACCATCCAACACTCCTGAATTACACGTCCCCGGAAAAATCAATGCCTCTCTTCCCTCTTTGTGTCAAATTGAGATTTAATTGACATATAACATTAAATTAGTTTGACCCATACAACATAACGATTTGGTATTTGTATGCATTGTGAAATGATCAACACAAGTCTAATTAATAACCCTCACCACAAGTTTAGTTACAAATTTTCTTCTTCTTGTGATGAGAACCTTTAAGACCTACTCTTTAACAACTTCAAATATGTAATACAGTATTATTACTTACATTTGCCATGCTGTACATTACATCCCCAGGTCTTCTTTCTTTTATAACTGGAATTTTGTACCTTTTGATCACCTTCACCCTTTTTGCCCACCACCTGCTTCTGGCAAGCACCAATCTGTTCTCTGTATCTATGAGTTCAGTTTTTTTTCTTTTTTGATTCCACATATAAGTGAGATCATACAGCATTTGCCTTTCTTTGTCTATTTCACTTAGGTCCATCGATGCTGTCAAAACTGGCAAGATTTCCTTCTTTTTTATTGCTGAATAATATTCGATTGTGTGCATGTGTATATATATATATATTTTATTCATTCATCTGTCAAGAGACACTTAGGTTGCTTCCACGTCTTGGCTATTGTAAATAATGCTGCAATGAAGATGGGATGCAGAAATCTTCTCGAGTTACTGTTTTCATTTCCTTCAGATAAATACCCAGAGTGGAATTGCTGGATCATATGGTAGTTCTATTTTTAATTTTTTTTGAGGAACTCCATAGGTTTTCTATAGTGGCTGCACCAATTTACATTCCCACCAACAGTACACAAGGGTTCCCTTTTCTACACATCCTCTCCAACACTTTTTATCTCTTATGTTTTTAATCATGGCCATTCTAACAGCTGTGAGGTGATATCTCCTTGTGTATGTCCTTGTGGTTTTGATTTGCATCTCCCTGATGATTAGTGATATTGAACACCTTTTCATGTACCTGTTGGCCATTTGTGTCTTCTTTGGAAAAAAGGCCAATTCAATAATTGTGCTAATTTTTAATTGCATTGTTTGTTTTTTTGCTATTGAGTTGTATGAGTTCCTTATATATTTTAGATATTAACCTAGTATCAGATATACGATTTGCAAATATTTTTTCCCACTCCATAGGTTGCATTTTCATTTTGTTGATGGTATCTTTGCTGTGCAGAGAAACCCCAGTTTGATGTAGTCCCACTTATTTATTTTTGCTTTTGTCGTCATTGCTTTTGGTGTCAAATCCAAAACATCATTGCCAAGAATGATGTCAGGTACTCACCACTGATGTTTTCTTCCAGGAATCTTATGGTTTCCGGTCTTATGTTCAAGTCTCTAATCCATTTTGAGTTGTTTTTTGTGTATGGTGTAAGACAGTGGTCTAATGTCATTCTTTTCTATATGTCTGTCTGGTTTTCCTGACGTGATTTATTGAAGTGAATGTCCTTTCCCCATTGTATATTCTTGGCTCCTTTGTCATACATTAATTGACCACATATGTATGGATTTATTTCTTGGCTCTCTATTCTTTTCCTTTGATTTATGTGTCTGTTTTATGCCAATACCTTACAGTTTTGATTATTATCACTTTGTAATATAGTTTGAAATCAGGGAGCATGACATCTCCAGCTTTGTTCTTTTCTCTCAAGGTTGCTTTGGTTATTCAGGTCTTTGGTGGTTCCAAACAAATATTAGAATTTTGTGTTTTATTTCTTTGAAAAATGCCATTGGAATTTGTACAGGGATTGCATTGAATCTGTAGATTGCTTTAGGTAGTACAGTCATTTTAAAAATATTAATTCTTCCAATCCATGAGCACAAAGTATCTTTCCATTTATTTGTGTCTTCTTTAATTTCTTTCATCAATGTGATATGGTTTTCAGCGTATAGGTCTTTAACCTCTGTGGTTAAATTTATTCCTAGGTATTTTTATTCTTTTTTCTTTATTTCTTAATTTATCTTTCTGATAGACATTATTAGTGTATAGAAATGCAAAAGATTTTTGTATATTGATTTTGTATCCTGCAACTTTACTGAATTCATTTATTAGTTCTAACAGTTTTTCGTTGGAGTCTTCAGGGTTTTCTATACATATCATGTTATCTGCAAATAGTGACAGTTTTACTTCTTCCTTTCCAATTTGTACGACTTTTATTTCTTTTTCTTGCCTAATTGCTCTGGCTAGGACTTCTAATACTATGTTGAATAAAAGTGGCAAGAGTGGTAACATATGTACCCCTATGTTCATTGCAGCACTATTCACAATAGCCAAGACATGGAAGCAATCTAAGTGTCCATCAACTGATAACTGGATAAAGAAGATGTGGTATATACATACAGTGGAATACCACTCAGCCATAAAAAAAGACAAAGTCATCCCATTTACAACAACATGGATGGACCTGGAGGGTATTATGCTAAGTGAAATAAGCCAGACTGAGAAAGACAAACAACATATGATTTCACTCATATGTGGAATATAAACAAACATGTGGACAAAGAAAACAGTTCAGTTGTTACCAGGGGAAGGGGGTGGGGGTGGGCACAAGGGGTGACAGGCAGCACATTTATGGTAATAGCTAAGAAATAATGTACAACTGAAATTTCACAATGATGCAAACTGTTATGAACTCAATTAAAAAAAAAGAGTGGGTATCCGTGTCTTTTTTCTTGTCTTAGAAGAGAAACTTTCAGCTTTTTACCAATAAGTATGTTAGCTGTGGGGCTTGTTATATGTGGCATTTATTATATTGAGTACATTCTCTCTATACCCACTTTATTGAGGGTTTTTATTATAAATGGATGTTGAATTTTGTCAAATGCTTTTTCTGTCTCTATTGAGATGATCATAGGATTTTTATCCTTGGTTTTGTCAATGTGATGTATCACATTGATTGATTTGCAGGTGTTAAACCATCCCTGGAATAAATCCTACTTGATCACAGTGTGTGATCCTTTTAATGTATTGTTGAGGACTTTTGCATCTATGTTCATCAGGGATTTTGGGCTATATTTTCCTTTTTTTTCTTGTAGCATCTTTGCCTGGTTTTGGTATCAGGGTAATTCTGGGCTTATAAAATGAGTTTGGAAGTGTTCCCTCCTCTTCTGTTTTTTGGAAGAGTTTGAGAAGAACTGCTTCTTCTTCAAATGTTTCCAGAATTCACCAGTGTGGCCATCTAGTCTTGGACTTTTGTTTGTTGGGAGGTTTTTGATTATTGATTCAATCTCCTTAGTAGTAACAGGTCTATTTAGACTTACTATTTCTTCATGATTCAGTCTTGGGGGGTTGTATGTTTCCAGGAATTTATCTATTTCTTCTAGGTTGTCCAATTGGTTGGCATACAGTTGTTCACAGTAGTATCTTATGATCCTTTGTATTTCTGTGGTATCAGTTGTAACATTCCCTTTTTCATTTCTGATATTATTTGAGTCTCTTTTTCTCTTGAGTTTAACTAAAGCTTAGTCAATTTTGTTTATTGTTTCAAAAAACCAACTCTTGTGGCTGGCCCTGTGGCCTGCTGGTTAAGTTCAGCATGCACCACTTCAGCAGCCTAGGTTTAGTTACCAGGTATGGACCTACATCACTTGGCAGCAGCCACACTGTGCAGGCGACCCACATACAAAATAGGGGAAGACTGGCACAGATGTAGCTCTGTGCCAATCTTCCTCAGCAACAACAACAACAACAACAAAAACCCCACAACTCTTAGTTTCATTGATCTTTTCTATTGTCTTTTCAGTCCCTATTTCATTTATTTCCACTCTGAACTTTGTTATTTCCTTCCTTCTACTAACTTTGCGATTCATTGCTTCTTCTTTTTCTACTTCCCATAGGTGTGAAGTTAGGTTGTTTATTTGAGATCTCTCTCGTTTCTTGATGCAGGCATTTATCACTATGAACTTCCCTCTTAAAACTGCTTTTGCTGCATCCTATAAGTTCCAATATGTTCTATTTTGATTTTCATTTGTCTCAAGGTAGATTTTGATCTCTTTTGATTTCTTCTTTGACCTAGTAGTTGTTCAGTAGCATGTTGTTTAATCTTCCCATATTTGTGAATGAAAATTCACACATTTTCTTATTGTAATTGATTTCTAGTTTCATACCATTGTGGTCAAAAAGGTGCTTGACATGATTTTTCTTAAAGTTATTAAGACTTGTTTTGTAGCCTAATATATGATCTATCCTGAAGACTGTTTCATGTGTGCTTGAAAAGAATGTGTATTCTGTTGCTTTTGGAGGGAAAGTGCTGTATATTTCCTTAAGTCCATCTGGTCTAACAATCACTTATGGCCAATGTTTCCTTATTGATTTTCTGTCTGGATGATCTATCCATTGATGAAAGTGAGGTATTAAAGTCCCCTACTATTACTGTATTGCTGTCTCATTCTCCCTTTAGGTCTGTTAATATTTGCTTTATATATTTAGGTGATCCTATGTTGGATAGATAAATATTTACAAATGTTATGCCCCTTGTTGGATTGACCCCTTTATTATTATATTATGACCTTCTTTGTCTCCTATTACAGTGTTTGTTTTAAAGTATATTTTGTCTGATATAGGTATGGCTACCCCAGCTTTCTTCTAGTTTCCACTTGCATGAAATATCTTTTTCCATCCCTTCACTTGTAGTCTGTTTGTGTCTTTACATCTGAAGTGAGTCTTTTTTAGGCAGCATATAGATGTGTCTTGTTTTCAATCCATTCAGCCACTCTGTGTCTTTTGATTGGAGAATTTAATCTACTTACATTTAAAGTACTTATTAATAGGTATGTATTTATTGCCATTTTTGTTAACTGTTTTCTGGCTATTTTGTAATTCTTTTGTTCTTTTTTTACTTTCTTCTGTTGTGATTTGATGATTTTCTGTAGTGGTATGCTTAGATTCCTTTCTCTTTCGTGTATCTACTATAGGCTTTTGCTTTGTGGTTACCATGAGGCTTACATAAAACAACTTACAACAGTCTATTTTAAGTTGACAAAAACTTAAAGTTGAATGCATTCCAAAGCTTTACATTTTAACCCCCCTCACATTTTATATTTTTGATGTCACAGCTTACATCTTTGTATCTTGTGTATCCATTAACAAATTATTGTAGTTATAGTTATTTACCTCTTTTTGTCTTTTAATCTTTATACTAGATTTATGGGTTTAACTCATTACCTTTATAACATTAGATTATTCTTAATTTTACTATATATTTACCTTTACCAGTGAGATTTATACTTTCCTATGTTTTCCTGTTACCAATTAGCACCCTTTCATTTCATTTTAAAGAAGTCCCTTTCACATTTCTAGTAAGGTTGGTCTAGTGGTGCTGAAGTCCTTCAGCTTGTGCTTGTCTGGAAATCTCTTTATCTCTCCTTCAAATCCGAAGGACAATTTTTCTGGGTAGGGCATTCTTGGTTGGCAGTTTTTTCTTTCCACACTTTGAATATATTGTGCCACTCCCTTCTGTCCTACATGGTTTCTGCTAAAAAAATCTACTGATAATCTTATGGGGGTTCTCTTGTATTTAACAAGTTCTTTTTCTATTGCTGCTTTTAAGATTCTCTCCTTGTCTTTAACTTTTGACACTTTAATTATAATGTGTCTTGGTGTGGGTCTCTGGGGTCATCTTATTGACGTGGGGCAGGGCAGAGGGAGAGCACAAAGATGGCAGCTGCCTGCCTCTCCTGTCTCCAGAGAGAACTGTAGTCAGCCCCTAGATATGTGTTTAATTAGAAGCCTACCCCTCACGCCACAGCTGTGAAGATAAGCTAACAGGCTTCTTTCAGAGAACTTTGAACTTTGTTCCTTTTTAAGAAATTTTTCTCTGTTTTAAGAGTCCTGTGGGGGGGCCTGCCACATGGATGAGTGGGTAAGTTCAAGCGCTCCGCTTTGGTAACCCAGGGTTCGGATCCTGAGTGCGGACACGGCACTGTTCATTAGGCCATGTTGAGGCAGTGTCCCACAAGCCACAACTAGAAGAACCCACAACTAAAATATACAACTATGTACTGGGGGGATTTGGGGAGAAAAAAGAAGGGGAAAAAGAAATGAAGATTGGCAACAGTTGTTAGCTCCGGTGCCAATCTTTAAAAAAAAAAAAAAAGAGTCCTGAGGGACCTGTGAGTGCAAGCCTCACTGGCCACCAGAGCCAGGTGATCTACAGGTGTTTCCTGGGCAGTAGCTGCAAAAATCAGGGTGCTAGATGATGGTGCAAGCTCCTTTCTGAGAGATACTGGTAAGCTGGAGTAAGGCAGAGGGAGACCACAGATGGCACCTTCCCCTCGGGCTGAAGCTTTAAGATAAGCAAATAAGCCTCTTTCCCAGAAACACTGGTTACTTTTCAATTGGCTGTTTCTGTACTGGGCCTTGAAGTGGTGAGTCCTCCAAGCCCTTTAAGAACTGTTTCTCAGTTTGCTATAGCATTGTAGGTCTCACGGATGCAAGCCCTTGTGGCTTTCAAAGCTAGACGTTTTGGGGGCTCATCTCTCAGGTGCAGGTTTAAAAGTTGGGGTGCCAGATGTGGGGCTCAAAGTCTTTGCTCCTCAGGGAGAAGCTTGGGTTGTGAGTTCCCTCTTGATGATGGGTGCCGCACTAGGGGTGGGGTTTATGGCAAGACTGTGCCTCAGCCTCTCCTACCTGCTTCAATGTGGTTTTTCTCTCATTTGCCTGATATGTAGGAGTCGCTCAGCTGGCTCTTCATTTTTTTTCAAAGGAAACTGTACCGTATGTAGTTGTAGATTCAATGTGTCCATGAGAGGAGGTGAGTTCAGCATTTTCCTATGTCACCATCTTTAACG
Source organism: Equus caballus (assembly GCF_041296265.1). Taxonomy (NCBI): domain Eukaryota; kingdom Metazoa; phylum Chordata; class Mammalia; order Perissodactyla; family Equidae; genus Equus; species Equus caballus. The sequence continues at coordinate 52,575,764 of NC_091691.1, forward strand.
GGAACCTCCCTTCTGTTCTCTCTTCTATGACAAGAGGGTAGTGGCAATGTTTAACTTAATAAAAACATAGAGTAATTGTATAGAAATAGGGCTGTATTGAGGAATAATGGGATAACACATGTTAAAACATTCAGCATAGCACCTCATGGCTCATGCCAAGTAGTCAATATAAGAACAATTGTAGTAACATATATTATTTTCATCATATTAAGATAGATATTCTGTGTTTACGTATTAGTTTGCTCTTCTGTCATTACATGATGACTTATCTCAAGTATTTATATATAGTTATTGCAAAAATCACATGAATGCTAGTCAACATTCACTTAGAGTGGTCTCTCTCAAGTTATTTCCTATTTTTATTTTTGGGTTGTTTTACGTTTGCTTTCTATTAGAGTGTTTCCCCTCTCTGGGCACTTCACTCCTTAGGATTTTTCAGTAGAACTTTATGATTTAACAATAGCAAAGTTACTGTGTACAGCTACTCTGTAAAATGAAGACATCAACTTGTCATCTCTTCACAAAATTGCACACCTTAGTATATTTTGTCAAGTATAGTTAAATAAACAAAAATACCCTTAAAATCTAAGCACCGAAAGACTTACCAAAAACTCTATGTGGTAAGCTGTAGAGGCTTTCATTATGCTACAACTTTTCAAAAAATCAAGTCTTTCAAAGACAGGTACAGCTGTTAGATATAAATAGCTTCTGAAGATATACCACATCTGTCTGAAAATGAAAATCATTTTTCATGCCCAGCATTTTCTAACTTTCTGAATTGTTCTGTGAAACTGTTACATTCTCATGCTGTGAAAGGCAGACAAACCAAAACCAGAGATGGGGAAAAATAATGATCACAATTTCTGTACAATTACCGCATGCTGCTTTTTGAGGGTTCGATTTAACTTTTCCGACTTTTGAACCAATGTACAAAATGGGAAACTGCGTTATTCAAAGGCAGAAGGAGAAGAACAAGTGCTGGTAAAGCCTTGCGACAGGACACAGGAAGGGAGTGATATCTACCAATTCTCTTTCCACTGCACTTACGCTCCAGACTCCTCTTGACTTCTGCTCGTTTCTATGAATGAGTGGTTGCAGATGACCAGGTTGCTGTTTTACTGTCTGGTCTTAGTAATATTTCACGAATGGCATTAACCAAGCATTCATGGAGATCCATTAGCCTTCCTGTGTTGCAGCTGATACTAGGACAACAACCACACCAGCAGCACACATCTGCCTAGGTATTACATGTGCATTCACTCACGCATGCACTTATTCATTACTTCAACAAATAAATGACTCAATGGTTGAAGTGTGCCCAGTACTGTCCTTGATATTGGGACTAAATAGGAGTAACAGAGTACTTTCCCTCGAGGAACTTGCAGTCTAGTGGAAGACAGGTAATAACATGTCCATGGCAGGATAGGGTTCTCCCTTCCCTTTGCTCCTTCCTCTCCTCACTCTGTTGGAAATGGAAAATTTTAGCATAACAACACATGGAAGTTATGCTATGAATGTGATTAATCTTCTCATGGTAGAATAGGTTTGTCTTGTAGTTATACCCATTTAAAGAATGACAGTGTCTGTTGGTGGGAATGTAGATTGGTTCAACCATTATGGAAAACAGTATGGAGATTTCTCAAAAAATTGAAAATAGAACTACCATATGATCCCACTTCTGGATACTTATCTGGAGTAAATGAAATCACTATCTTCAAGTGATATATGCACCCCTATGTGTACTGCAGCATTAGTCCAAGACATAACCAATAACCAAGACATAGAAACAACCTGAGTGCCCATCAACAGAGGAAAGGATAAAGAGAATGTGGTATAAATAAATCAATTAATTAAACAAACAAACAAATAAATAAATAAATAATATAAATATATTATTCAGCCATAAAAAATAAGGAGATGCTGATATATGTGACAGTATGGATGGACTTGAGGGCAACATGCTAAGTGAAATAAGTCAAAAAGAGAAAGACAAATATTGTACGACCTCAATTTATGTGGACCCTAAAAAAGCCAAGCTCATAGAAACAGAGTAGAATGATGGTTGCCAGGGGGTAGGGGAAATGGGGAGATGTTGGTCAAAGGATACAAACTTCTAGTTAAAAGATGAATGAGTTCGGGAGATGTAACATACAGTACAGTGACTACCATTAATTGTATTATATAACTTGAAAGTTGCCAAAAGATTAGCTCTTAAATGTTGTCACCATCTATGCACAAAGAGGAAGTATGTGAGGTGATGGATAAGTTAATTAATCTTCTTGTGGTAATGATTTTGTAATATATGTGTATCAAATCATCATGCCATACACTTTAAATTTATACAATGTTATATGCTCATTATATCTCAATATAGCTGAGAAAAACATGACTGTCCACCATCACCCGCTCAGGAACAGAAACCACTGGGTGAATGAGTCCCCTCCTCAGACCACAAGGAGCGCAGCCGGATGAGCTGGGTCATGTGGGGAGGACATGGCAGTGGAAAAGAAGAAGAGAAGTATTCTGAGGGAGGAAAGGATCTTTGGACTACCATATATGCCCGACTCGCTAAAGACTGAAGATGTAGAAAAGGCAAGAAATGATTTGCACCACAGCCTAGAATTTGAGTGTGTTTGTGATCAACAAGGAGTAGGATTGTGCCGTTTTCCAGTAATGGACTCTACCTGCAGGCCCTTCTAGACATTGCACACACAATGCAGGGTTATATATCATTTCTCTAATTTTTCCATTGAGATGAAAATTTGTAACCTCTTGAGCATACACTACAGTAAACTATGTGCAATCATAATAAAATTATATTAAGAATCATTGGTGGGGAGGAGGGGGTGGGCCTCGCAGCCTAGTGGTTAAGTTCAGCACACTCTGCTTCAGCTGCCTGGGTTTGGTTCCTGGGCACAGACCTACACCACTTGTCAGCACCCATGTTGTGGTGGTGACCCACACACAAAACAGAAAAAGGTTGGTACAGATGTTAGCCCAGGGTGAATCTTCCTCGGCAAAAGAAAAAAAAAGACAAAAAGAATCATTAGGGCACTTATGTTAGTTACCAGAAGTTAAGCCATACTAGATGGTATTAGTTTTGGTTGTTTATAATGGAAAACCAAAAATAACAGTGGCCTAAACATGGAGATGTAACTCTTTTTCAGGAAAAGCAGTCCAGAGCTGGTAGTTCAGTGCTGGTATTTGGTAGTCAGGGACTCAGTTATTATCTTTATGTTCTTCCCTTCTAGAGCTATCCTCCAAGAAAGGTCACCTCATATTCCAAGACAGCTGCTGGAGTGCCAGCCATCAGGCACAGGGCCAGAAGAAGGAGGAAAGAAGGAAGTTAAAGGAGCAAATCTCCCAGCTGAATCAGCTCTTTTGAAGAGCCATGGAAAGTCCCACACTACCTTTTCACTAATATCTCATTAGCCAGAACTTATTTAAATAGCCACCTCTCACTGCATTGCAGGCTGGGAAATGTGGTCTTTCAGCTGTCCACATTGCTATTCCAAATAAAACTGGGGTTCTGATACCAAGAGAAAGGGAAGAATATATTGGGTAAACAACTAGAAGTCTAGATTCCACGACCTATGAAACAGTATATGTGCCCTAAAAGTTCCAGGTACCCATTATCCATTTCACTATGTGAACCTGAGGGTAATGTTCACTTAAGCATGCTATATATGTACAATTCTGGAAAACTCTGGCTATTAGAAAGGCAGGGGTAATTCCTTTTTTTCCTTTCTTCACCCTCTGCCCCCAGTGCAGGTGTGTTGACATGCTCCTTCTTCTAAGCGGTTTTCTTATCAGAAAATTGACAATTTTGAAGCAACTAAAAGAACGGGAATTGTACAACTATGTAGATTGGATATATTTGTTGCTTCAAGCTTAATTATAATCTTTTTCAATGCTGTCAGTCCTTCCAGGTGTTGCTATTCAGGCTCCTTGATTCTTCTCATGAGAATGGAGCTGAGGATGGTGCTATTTCAAGGTCCACAGTTTGATGCTGTCCCATTATTCTCATTGATTAATTAGCTAAAACATCTACTGAGCACCTATTATAACATAGGCCCTCTGCTAGTAATAAGAAACACAAAGATGAAAAAAAATCTCTAGCCTCAAAAGGCTCTCCATCTAGTTGTAGAGATGTCAACTGAGCATGCTGACCGCATTTTCACAAGTGCTACAAGAGAGGAGAGGGCATGGAAGGCAGAAGGCGCAAAGGAGGAGCAAGCAGGCTTGTCTGGAGGAGTGTGAGAGGCCTTCACAGAAGAGCTGGTGCTTGATGTGGGGAAAAGGTAGTTTAGAAACTTTCCAGATTGTCAAGGTTAGAGGACAGAAAACAGCCCCTGAAAGGCAGGGATAAATGAAACAGCCAGGAAATAGTTTGAGATAAGACAGATTATAGGATGTAACAGTGGAGAGGGCACTAACAATGATCTGGTTTCTCAGGGATAACAGAGGCCAGGAGGCATAAGGACCCCCAAAGCCATGACACTTCCTCAAATATAATGACATCTGTATCCATCTTTGTTTCCTACCCTGGCATCTCAACTCCCCCACACCCAACAAAACTCTTGAGTCTACCTACCAGAATTTCCTTTGTATCTCTCTTCCTTCCATCCAGTGACACCGCCTCAATTCAGGGCTTATCCTTCTTCTCCTGGTTGGTTATGTAAGTTTCCTAACTGCTTCTGGCCTCGGCCTTCACCCACACCCCATCCCACCCCACCTGCCCTCTTAGCTTTCCTCCACCCAGCCAAAGCAGTGGACATTTTGAAATGCACATCTGCTGATTATTCTCACTTCTATACAAAACCAACACTTCAGCAGATCCCCATGGCCCCCAGGCAAAGTTCAGACTTGTAGTGCAGCAGTGAGGGTTCCTATAACCTCTGCCCACCTTCCCAGCCTCCCCGCGGCCATGGCCACAGACAAACAAGACCAGCTGCTGTGAAATACTGGCCCTGGTCTCACAGCATAGAGGGCCGGGCTCGGGAGAGACTCACATCACTTTTCAGGTTCCACTGGCCAGGGCTCACGTATTTGGCCACACCAAATGCAACCGTGGCTGGAAATGCAGTGTTGCTGTGGCAAAGGAAGAAGAGAAGGCCAATTTTGTTGAGCAGCGAGCAGTCGGCCATGGATCTGCTGAACTGGTTTTCTATATATTTTCGCTTTGTCCTTGGATCTCCTGAACTGCCCTTCTATAGTTTATAGCTTTGTCCTTTTACTTTCCATGGTATACAGTTTTCTTTGACTATCTCACTAACAAATTGCTCCTATTTCATATTCTTGTTTTATGACTGCAATACCTTCATCAATGTCCTGTGAAAATACTAATTCAGTAATATTAAATTCTAATTTCTAAAAGCTTTCTTTTTTAAATTTGAAAAAAATTCTTATTTTTAAATTTCTTTTTCCATTGGGATCATTTATTTGAAATGTTCATTTAAGCTTTAGTCTCTTGTGCTGTTGGCTTTCCCTAAATAATTATTGCTAACACTTGCTTACTGTGTATCAGGTACTATTGTAAGCATTTGCATATATCCATCACTTAATATTTAAAACACTTATCTATGATAGGTTCTATGATTTGCCCCATTGTACAATGAGGAAACGGAGGCACAGTGTGTTCAGTTACTTGCCCAAGATCACATTGCTAGTGAGTTAGTTGGATCCAAATTCAGAGAATCTGACCCTAGAATCTTACGGCATATTATTTTTCAAATGTGTAGTACATTTTGGATATCTGTTCATGGTTAAAAGTTAAGCATTAAATTGACTAATCAAAGCAGTGCACAGAGGGTTTCTCTGCTGTTTTAATGATAATTTCTAATGTGCTCTACCCTCCTCAAATCTCTGCCAATTCCCCTTTTCCTTCTCTATTCTCAGTGACGGTTTCTCATACTTCATGGAGAAACAGAAGCCAATGAGATGGGAGCCACCGCACATTTCGATCACATTTCTATAGGATTCTTCCAACAACTGTAAAATTAAGAAATACAACATTCCTTAAAAATTGTCAACTTGTGGGTTCCTTTTATGGTGAACATTAAATATTTAAACACAAATTTAATGAATCTACTTGTAATTATTGTCTGAGTAATCTATTCTCTGAATTTTGCACACCAAAAACTATTTTATGGTCAAAGTTATAAACGGTGTATTTCTATAGTCCTAAGCTCGCAAGATGAATTTAGATCCATTTATATTACAAACAACTTATTTCTATATTCCTAAACTAACATGATGATTTTAGATCTGTGAAAGACTCTAAAAATAAATCCTGCATACTTGTCTACGGTTGGTGAGAATTTTGGAGACATGTTTGTCCTTTTGTTTGTGTTTTGGAAGATACTCAGCTCAATTTTATGGACAATTTCAGCCCTCCTGTCCTTCATGGCAAATAACAAAAACAGTAATTAATTATTGTATAATCATTAGAATAAGCCAATCTGTTCAACCCTGTGTCCTCATTTTCTGGCACAAAGCAGATACTCAAAGAGCATTTTTGATCGGCTCTGCAGAGGTTCTGCCTCACCCTCCCCACGCACAGGTGGGTGTCACTGCCAGCTTGGGCCAGGCTCTTAGTTCTCATAAGATGGCATTGGCCAACTGTGGCTTTGATCATCAGTGCATATGGCCCTGCCTTTAATCAGCAGCATGGAACACCCGCCTCAGGCCCTTGCCAGAGAGAAGGCCTTTGAACAGTTTGCTGCTCACCTTCTATTGAAAGCTCTTGACAGAAATATTGAAGGTGTGTTTGAAGGACCTGTGGTCAATGCATTCCTCACTGTGATCTTTTCATGAATTGAAAGCTCTGAAGTCTCCTTCTAGAAAAATACACTTAGAGAAATACACATAAAATGGCGTGCATCATTTCAGAGGCCTGAGTACCTGCTGAAGCACAGACTGACCCTAGAGGAACCAGTCCATGATGACAAATAGGCTTCAATTTCTGCCAGTTCTAATCAATCGGAAGTGATGGTCACAAGCACTATTTTGAAATGAATCTGAGCCCAGTTTGGCCTCAGTGGAAGAGCTCTATGACCTAGTTGCACACACTGTGTGTGAGAGAGGGAAGTGCTGGGCCTGGTAATGGGTTATATTTTTGGCATCCTTTTTCTGGCAGTTAAGGTAGACTATTAGCAGGCTGTGTATGTTGACCACAAGCTTTCTCATTTCTCCAGCAAATTGCTTCTGCTGAGTTGGATTTGGGCATTATGCCCTCAGTTGGTATTAAGCAAAAAGTTTTTAAACTTTCCTATGTGACCTGCCTTTACTTTTGTTGTCAGTATGCCATCAAAAATGCTGGCCACCACGTGTCAGATAAGATGTCCTTGTCAAATCGAGGTGACAGGAAAATCTTTGCTTCACTGGAGAATGCTATGCTTTCAAAACAAAAATATGAGTAATACACAGTTTTCCTTTTTGCTTCAGCTTTTAAGAATATCAGCTTAATGTCAGTAATTATTAGGGCCCTAAATACAGCCTACAGTGATACTAACTTTTATTTATATCTTGATTGATTGATCTATCAATCTATCACTCCTTTGATCCAACTATCCTTATAAGCCACTCCAAATCCTCTGTGGAACAAAGCAGGATCTATAAAAAACAAATAATATTCTATATATGTCAATATTTTAAGTCTTGTATGAAGAAAAAGTTCTCCTCCCTTGGCTTCAGATAATTCATTAATTTTACAACTTTAAGACTAAAGAGAAACACATGCTATTAACAGATTTACATATCTAAATAACTAGTATACAGTTGGCGTCTTCCCCTTTCATGTTCTCTCTCTCCAGTGTGACCAAACAACTTTTTTCCTAGAGACAGATATTTAGATTTTAATTTTATAGATACTTAAATATAGGGAGCGAGAACATAAAATTTTTTAAAATATAAAACCCATATAAATTTACAATGGTTTTCAGAGTTTGTTCACTTTTGATAGAAACAAATCATTAGTTCCAATAACTTCTCCAGGACAAGTGCCACAGGTCTACAAAGATGGCCATCAATGGTTTGGCTTGTCTGTTGTCTTCAGTCTTTGCCTCAACCCCTCGACTGATATTCAAGTGTGGAATTACTCCCAATTCAAAGATACACGAAAGGCAGGTGGCTGGAGGAGAAGACAGAGAAAATCTTGTGTATGTTCTCTGGGAGAAGCTTCTGTGAAAGAACCTAAGATGAGCACATGCGTGAGGAAATAGAGCCAGAGTTCATACCTGAAGATGAACTGTGAGGAGATGGGTGGCAGTCATCATGAAAGAAATCTCAAATGTTACACCAATCTTTGCAATACTTTTCTTCTGAATTTCTTCTGCCCATGAGGCTCTATTGTTCTAATTTATTTTAAAGCACATTTGTTTCAAAGACTGAAAAAGTGTTGACTGAATTTAGGGAAACTGTTTCTCCAGTTCTGGGTATATGATAAGTTTGGGAGGCTGGGGTGTGATGTTTCTACCTGTGGAATCAGCACAATAGGGAGAAGGCAGGTGGACCTGTGTTCAGCCCTGGGTCAGACACTTATTATCGTGTGATCTCCAGAAAGTTACTTAACCCATCTGTATGTCTCAGTTTTCTCATACATAAAATAAGGATAACAGTAGTATCCAACTCTCAGATATGCTACGTAGATTAAATGCCGTATATTATGGAAAGTGTATGGAGTATATGAAATACTTGATAGAGATTAGTTCCCTCCCTTCACCTTTCCAGCAATACTTACAGAGGATGAAGAAGGGGGTGAGAACTTTCAGTCTTATTCACACCAAAAATCACATTTTGATAGTCAAAATAAAGTGATCATATAATCTAAGCAAATGAGTGAGCCACATGGTCTGGGAATAGAACAGAATAATTGAACCAAGGACTGTGTGTGAAGAAAGTCTGGAAATATGTTACATCTAAGTGCTACATCCTTTCTTATCTTTTTCTTTCGCGTAGGGAGTAAAGAGAGTGGAGAGAGGTAGGAACTTAGGGCAGGGATTGTGCCTGTTCTGTTCACGGATGTATCCCAAGTGTGTAGGCCAGGATCCTCATATGGATTAGGTGCTTAATAAATATTTGGTAAAGAGAACTGAATAGTGAGAAAGAAAATGGGAACAGTCTGGGACTTGATGCTTTGTTTTCCTTGGAGTTCGGGGATGAAAATAATTATTTCTAACAAACAATAGAGGAAAGTCTTTAATTTTCCACCGCAGACAAGGCACTTGACCTTACCCATCTTCTCCAAGTACATACAAAAAACATCAGGCAACTGCCTCTGGAACCCCAGTGTAAGCAGTTACAAATCAAGCAAAGAGCGGTCCAGCTGAAACTGCCGTCTCTTTAGTAAGGAGGGCTTCACTCTCTGCCGACCCAGACTGAACGCAGAAGGTGCAGAGGCTGAGCCACGAGACAAAGTAGTTCATTTGCATCGTAAACACAGATGCTCAGATGAAATGGTTTGCTAGTTCTCAGGGTCTGTTCTCTTGACTGGTGAAACAATCTACAATGAAGTCCACGTAAAGCATATCATGCTGGGTGCAAAAGTTGGGTCAATAGAAAAGTCAGTTGGAAACATTCTGCTTGATCAGTTAAGGATTCAGTTTGCTCTTCTAAAGAAACTAGCACTGAATATCAATTTTATCACTATTTTCAAGTATAAGCCAGACAATGAGAATCACTCACATGCCACAAGTCAGACTGCAAAGTTTTGGGGGAAAATATCAGAAAAAAATACATATACATATGGATGGCTAGCATTTGATAAGCAACGGATATTTTGGTAACAAAAATACAGTGCTGCTCTGGCTACTAACAGAGATGATGGAAACAATAGAGGGAACTGTAAAGAATGGCTCTGACAGGTGCTGCCCTGTGGTTTACTGTGTCTTAAGTTGGGTTCACTGGAAACAGACTCTGAGATGGAGATTTGAGAGCAGGAGGTTCAATGCGGGGTGCACTGGGGAAACCACCACTAAAGTAGAGAGGAAAGGAGGATTGAGTGGAGGAAAATGAATTTTGGAGCTAGGATGGCCCTTCAGAATTGTCCCGAACTGAGGCAAGGGGGCTGGGCCTTTGTATTCCCCTCACTGACCAGTCATTGGATGTGGGCTGCCCTGGGGAGGAAGCCTAAGCTTGAGTGAAGCAGCTCCCTTCAACCAAAGGCAATTCCCTAGAAGGGAGGTAGCAGAGTCGTCAGCTGCCACTATTCCCAGCAGCAGGAGGGATAGGTACTTTGGTCCTAAAGGGGTATATGGTTGGCCAATTACAGCATCCACCAAAACTGGCAAGTTCAAGTAACAATATAGTTAAGAGAGAGTGACTGACATGTTGGTGCTCTAGTGGTTCAGATTCGGCGCTTTCACTGCTGCGGCTGGGATTGGTCTCTCCGTCAGGGAACCAAACCACCCGTCTGTTGGTTGTCATACTGTGGTGGCTGCGAGGTGCTGTGATGCTGAAAGTTATTTCAAATACCAGCAAGGTCACCCATAATGGACAGGTTTCAGCAGAGCTTCCAGACTAAAATAGACTAGGAAGAAGGACCTGGCCACCCTCTTCTGAAAAAATCAGCCATGAAAACCCTGTGAATAGCAAAGAGCATTGACTGATACAGCGCCAGAAGGGGAGAGGATGGCGCCGAAAGACGGGCAGGGTTCTGCTCTGCTGTGCACAGGGTCGCTGGGAATCGGAATGGACTCGAGGGCATTAACAACAACAAAAGTGACATGTAATTTGCATATGAAGGGCATTTAATAAATATTTGTGGTTATGAGGGAAGAATGATAAGCAACGAATGTAAACTTCATCAGAAGGGATTTAAACGAAGCTACAGGAAAATACAGAATTATAATAAACCCCTCAGAAACCAGAAGAATATCTGGGGGCCGGCCGGTGGCGCAGCGGTTAAGTTCGCACGCCCGGGGTTCGCTGGTTCGGATCCCGGGTGCGGACATGGCACTGCTTGGCAGCCATGCTGTGGTAGGCGTCCCACGTATAAACTAGAGGAAGATGGGCACGGATGTTAGCTCAGAGCCAGGCTTCCTCAGCAAAAAGAGGAGGACTGGCAGTAGTTAGCTGAGGGCTAATCTTCCTCCAAAAACAAACAAACAAACAAAAAACCAGAAGAATATCTGTACTGTGACTTTGCCATTTGATTTAATTATTAAAATTATTTGGATTCTGAATTTATTAAGCCTTGGGGAAAAAGCAGAAGAAAAAGTCCCACAATGGCCTCTGATTTGGGAAATCAGGGTCCAACAAGTGGGGGCCCCCTCCCAACTGTAAAATGGCGATTATTCCACTACATGCAAGTTTGACAGCAAATTTCATGTCTTTGAAGAAGAAACAATTAGTCTTGCGTGAAGCAGCAGAGAGAAGTGAAAAGCATCATTGATTGAATCTTTCCAAAACTGCCACTCTTCCTGTGTGCAGCCCTTTCAACTATCATAGTCCTCATGTAAAGTTCCTGGTCGTTTCTGAGCAGCCTACTCCACTCGATCTAATGATCCAGCACCTCTTCCCCTGAGAGTTTGGAGCCGCTCGCCTTGCAGCCAGCAATTTAATCACAAAGACATTTTCCTGACATTATGCATTCCTGTGTGAGATGGTGCCCCTCCCTTCACTCAATGTCCACGTTAAAAAGAAAAGTAATACAAATTAGATGCTTGCAATGAACCACTTTTATCCACAGACTTAAATGGTAATTTCAAAGATGCTTCACGTTCTTTTCTCAGAGGTCTTCAAGCTAAAGTAGATTCTAACACTTAGCCCATAAGCATTTCTGTCCCTCAAGATTTACCCAATCAAAGACAAAACTAATTTATTAAATATATTTAAACTATCATGATACTGTAACAAAAATGCAGAAATTCAATGTGCTAACCATGAACTTTTACTATGACTGATCAATGCATTGCTGATAAGACTAAATCATTTTTGTGCAGATCCCAAATGCTCCTGCCATCTCTATCTACTTAAAAAGAATCCTCATATATCACATAAACTGACTAAAGTGAGAAAGACTTAAAAGTAAATATTAAATATATTTAGGAGAACTGATCTTTATGCAAAAGACGAGTCATTTCTTAAAATGAAAAAACGCTTTTAATTTTTACTACATAAATGTGTATTTTCCAGACATGCCTGTTTCAGTCTTCAGTGTATTTGGGGAAGAATATTTTGTTTACATAGAACAAGCATAACTTATTGGCCACCTCATGAACTAGTTTATTTTAGCATAGTTGAAAGGATAGTCAGGTCTTATCTAGGATTTTTGGCTCTAATGATAAGGGTTATTAAACAAGATACTTGTATCTTACAGGGCTGACCAGTTAGCCAGGATCGCCTAAGCCTGTGCGGACACTCCAGGACAGGAGGCACACAGGCCCACACCCACACACCCATGTGGAGCTCCCCAACAGCAAATTACACACCCTTTGTATAAAGTTCAGCTCTTCCCTTGGTCTCCTGTTAAGATATTCCTAAGCAGGGTATCATTAAGGTGATGGGGGGAGGCAGAGGCACAGTAATATGTCTATTTCCTGCATTAGAGGGAAGAAGTGCTAAATTTTGCCCAGATATATGCCTGATGCATGAATCAGCACTGAAAGAAATTCAGAATGCCTTAAAATAACTCACAAATAATAACGGAGAATTTAACATTATTATTTACTGATAGGTACTAATAAGACATAAAACACTTTTTTTTTTTTTTAAAGCCAGGGGTAAAAGATAATAGTCGACATAGCAGTGTGACATTATTAATGATTTTGCAGATTTTTTTCCTTTTCTACTATTGTCAGTAACCTGCACTCTACTTTCAAGTGTGAGAATGATAAAGTCTTAAAATAAAACTATTCCTTTTATACAGTGGTAAATGAAATCACTGCTTGGCTAAACCTTGCTCTTAATTCAGCTTCGGTCTAAAGAAAGGAAATAACCTGGATTCCTATTCTGAGAGATTTGACTCATAGTACAAATCAAGGTGCAAACACCACAGGTCTCTAGTTGCTGTGAATGTCAGGATGAGTGTGAATCTTATGATCAGGACTTTTCAATTTGAAACAGCTATTACTTTTGATACAGTTTATTTAATGGAAAAACCTCTCTCATGTTTCAGATTTGCCCCAAGGCTTAGCTACAAGAATAATAATGTTATCACAATATGAATGCATTCATTCTATAGACTTGAGCACCTGTTACCAACCAGGTCCTACGCTTGGGTGGGGGATCCTCAAATGAGTTAGATATAGTTCCTGCCTTCAACAGCTGTGATGGCAACAAGGTTTTTTTTTTGGTCTTTGTTCTCCCCAGGTGAGAACGACTAACCCGGTAAACTACTAATTGATAGTCTGCAAGGTTCAAGCCCAGCTTTCAGAAGACTCTCAAATACAGCTGGTGTTTTTACGGTTGTTTTCTACACGTTCTTAATTTTGCTTTTCTCAATCTTTAAAGCTTTAATTAAAAAAAGTGTGGACCTGGAGCCAGCCTGGTGGCGCAGTGGTTAAGTTCACACATTCCACTTTGGTGGCCCAAGGTTCACTGGTTTGGATCCTGGGTGTGGACCTACACATCTCTTGTCAAGCCATGCTGTGGCAGGCGTCCCACATAGAATGTAGAGGAAGATGGGCACAGATGTTAGTTGAGGGCCAGTCTTCCTCAGCAAAAAGAGGAGGATTGACAGCAGATGTTAGCTCAGGGCTAATCTTCCTCAAAAAACAAAAAAAAAATGTGGACCTAGGATAAGCAAATTTAAGATGACTGTGAACTTCAATTTATGACATTTTATTATTGTCAATCTACAGAATATTCCTCTTCTATTTGTTCACTTTCCTTTGGTTTTGCTTCTTTTCTCTATCTTCTATCACTAATCCCACACCCCCCTCCCGCCATAGGTAGCTTTGATAATATATTTAAAATACATTGTTTTAGTCTACCTTTTATACACAGACACACACACATACATGAAGAGAAGCTTTGAAAAACTTTGGCATGGAGCATGTTTAATTTACATAAATGATACTGTGGTATAAATATCATTCTGTTTCTAACTTTTGCCTTCAACATTGTTTTTAAAGATCTACCCATGTTGCTACATATTAGCCTAAGTTATTGCTTTTTACCCCATAACATGCCATCCTATTCATGCATTGGGAAGCCTACCAACAGAATAGCTCTGTCATAAATATTAACATACCTTTTTCCTTGAGCACCTGAGTGATTTATCAAAGATATACCCAGTAGTACAATTACTAGGGTGTGCATAATTGTCAGGTGTGTGCATACTTAATTTCAGTAAATTCAGACAGGTTATTTTCCCAAATAGCTGCATTAGGTAATATTCCCACCAATAAGGCACTAGGGTCTCCATTTTTCTACATCTTCATGAGCATTTGATATTGCATGACTTTTTAATTTTTCCCAGTCTGATGCTTATAGATTGGCATTTTATTGATGCTTTAATTAGTATTTTCCTAATTTCTAGAGAGTTCGAGCATCTTTTACTATTTATTACCCATTTAGAGTTTTCTTTCTGTGAATTGCCTATTCACGGACATTGTCTATTTTTTTTTTCCTCACTTTTTCAAGAGTAGGGATAAAATAACTAATCCTATCAAGAATATTATCGAATTTATCCTTTTTGTTTAAAAAATGTGTTACATGAAGAATTTATTTTAAGTCTTCAATACTAGGAAAGCTTTAGGCTTTTTTGAAAGCTATATAACTATTATGGTGAACTTTATTGCCATGGCTTTCAGGAAACTTATAGGCATATTTGATCTGTAATCACAGCTATATTGACCCTTTCAGTGAGTATTTTTGCTTTCTTGTTTTTTCTTTGAACACAATTTTTTACTTCAATATTGTGGTTAACTTTTTTTTATGTCTTTTGTCATGACCTAACTCAAAAGATGTTTTGAAGGAGTCAAGCATAAGTAAATTAATAAGTTTATTTTTTTCAAAATGTATTCGTTTAACTTAATTTGGTTGTCTTACTAGAACAAAATGTGTTCTTACTCACCTTAGAATGACAATAGGCTTTTTGAATTATAAGGCTGTGGAGATCATCTAGTTCAACCACACACACTTTTTAAGTACGAGATGGAAGACCACAGAGGTCACCTGAAACTGTTTAGGCTATACAGGTAGGGAAAAAACTGGACTGGCCTGGCACCAAATCTGGTTTTTAGTTTCTTTTCATTTATCAAATTACCTTTAAAAATCTGTTTGGGAGTGACCTTATGCTGTTGGGAAGACTGGATAGACAAGTGCAAAAGAATGAAAGTAGACCATTATCTTATACCATAAACAAAATGGATTAAAGACTTGAAAATAAGACCTGAAACCATAAAACTCCTAGAAGAAAATATAGGCAGTACACTCTTTGACATCAGTCTTGTCAGTCTTTTTGAAGACTATGCCTACTCAGGCAAGGGAAATAAAAGAAAAGAATAAACAAATGGGACTACATCAGACTAAAAAGGTCTGCACAGCAAAGGAAACCATCAACAAAATGAAAACAACCCATCAACTGGGAGAAAATATTTGCAAATCATATATTTGACAATAGGTTAATTTCCCAAATATATAAAGAACTCATACAACTCAACAACAAAAAAATGAACAATCAGATAAAAAAATGGGGAGGGAATATGAACAGATATTTTTCCAAAGAGGATATACAGATGGCCAAAGACACATGAAAAGATCTTCAACATCACCAGCCCTGACCTCCTGTCCTGGTGGAATCCCAGCTTCCCTGATGAGGCCTGAGAAGACAGAGAGCAACACAGCTGGGCAGGATTCCAGTATTTCTGACTTGGATCAAGTAAGTATTACTCCTGGCAACGTCAATCTAAGGCTTTTCACTTAATATTTGCTTCCATGTTTGCCAAGACAAGAAAAGGGACATGGCAAATCCTCCTCTTCTCCAAAAGCTTGTGCTCGGAAGCGACACCTCCATTCACACTCACACATCCTTGACCAAGGCAACTCACGTGGCCACAGCTAACTAGAAGGGGTCAGGGGGGCATAACTCTTTATGTATCAGAAAGGGGGAGACTAGAAATATTTGATGAAGAGCACCATTGACTACCACACCCCGAAGCCTCACTTTTGGTGGGTATAATGATAAAACACCTCTTGGTTCTTATAGAGTACTGCTGTGTCTACTCAAGGGGCACCCCGGGAAAATCTGGAGATGGGATCACCTTCTGAGGGGCATGGACTTGACCTTGGAGGGTGATGGGGCTTGATCAGGGGCTGCAGTGTCTGAGACCCAGATGGTTGACCCAGGAGACAATAATCCAGGAGTGAAACAGAAACCAGGAGCCAGGCAGGCAGTGCTACTGAGTCATCAATGTGAAGGGACCAGGCAGAGAGCGAGACACCGATACTGGACAAATAGGATAAGAGCATGCACCAACCTACCTGCCCTCCTGTCTTTCACAAATATTTCTTGCACATTAAGCAACAAGTACAATTCTAGATTCTGGGGATGTAGTAGTAAATGAGACAATTGGAGAGAGAATGATAATTAAAAAGGATACCTGAGGTCTGAAGTGTGTACAGGGAAACAGCTTTGACTCCGTCCGAAGTCAGGTTGGACTCTACATTTCACTGAGTATTTGAAACACACATCTCATTTGATACATGCAAGATCTCAGTGAGGTGAGTATTGCTGCTATAACCATTTCACCAATGCAGCAACAGTTCTTGAGGGTCGTAAAGTGACTGGCCCATGGTCGCACAACTGATCCAAGTCTTGGTTCTCTAACTCCCAAGTGCCCTTTCACTTTTTACTTTTGGACTATGACATTGTCATCTCAACAGAAAGCAAATATCAAATTAAAAGTTTCCTGAGTTTAGATCTTTACTTTCTAAGGTCGACATTTTGCATTTCAGTCCTATTTACTGCTGGTGATTACAAATTTTTTAAAAATGTATATAGAATGTTAATCTAACCATATATATAGGACTCTTCTTAGATTCTTGACATGCCCACTAAGGAATTCTTCAAACTGACATTTTAAGTCACCAAGCCAATCTATCGGAAGTATTTTTAGAAAATGGTTACTTTGATTTGAAACGATCTCTTGCTATGATCCAAGTAGCCCCGTCTCTAACACGGCCAAATACAGACAAGAGCAAGAGGAGTAAATCCAAACCTGCTTCCTTATCGTGGGAAGTGAGTCTAATTGTCGAAATGGTGCCTGCTCTTCCCAGACTTTTGGCATCGACAGTGTTATGTCAAGACATGCTGTCAGGTTCTGTTTATAAAAGGGGAAGATGGTTTTTCAGTTGATTCGTCTTGAGCTCTATCATCCTCAAACACAAACAGGCACATGCACACACACTTCTTAGGTTAAGTTTAATTTAGTTAAAGTGGTGCTAGGAAAAGTCTTCTAAACTGTTGAAAACCATTCTAGGGGTTAGTTGGTGGCTTTTTAAAAGTGTCACATGATTCCATAGCTCTTTCAATTTGAGGTATCCAGATTCCCACATGCCATTCTGAGTAGGAAGTAAAAAGGATTAAAACCTGCTGCATTTGGGCCAGCCTTGGTGGCCTAGTGGTTAAGTTTGGCGTGCTCTGCTTCTGCGGCCCGGGCCAGGTTCCCAGGTGTGGACCTACACCACTCATCTATCAGTGGCTATGCTGTGGCAGCAGCTCACATCCAAAAAGAGGAAGATTGGCAGCAGATGTTAGCTCAGGGTGAATCTTCCTCAGAATAAAAAAAAGGACTGCACCAAGAAAATAATGAAGCAAATCTATCTTCCCCAGTTTAGAATAATTTTTGCAGCTTTCAGGGTAGAATACTTAAACCTCAGAATACACTGGGTAATAAATACTTAGGGGTTGAGTGTTATCAGAGGGTTAAAAAAATAACAAAACAGAATAGTTGAGAGAATAAGAATTTTGAGTTTATAACATCTTCTATAACCTGGAGCTCTGATTATAAACATTTCTGGTTCTCTAGGTTGGAAAAAGCATCCGGAGATCCTAGTATCCTCTATTAGCTGGACAGTTATCCATTTAGTAGTGTTCCTTTCCCTTTTGCTGATTCTTTGGTCACACACTGACTTTCTGGGCTAGGAGGTAGACTGCTCAGTGAAACTACCTATCAGAAAGGGGATGCAAAAATCTTTCCCTTGGTCTTCGTCCTGGAATATCTCACAAAATACATTTATCAGTTGGCATTTGGTCTCATGAGTCTGCCTGAGAGTTTTGTTACTTCTCGAATTTGGAAGCTAACTGTCAATATTATGAAGATATGAGTCGTAGGGGTGTTGGCTCAGGCCCAAGAGAGACCTGGTCTGAATAAGCTAGCCCCCCCAGCGGTGCAGAAGCAGAGTGCACCCCGGGAGGACAGCCAGCTGCCTGCTTCTGGATCCACCCTGACTCTACTGCAGCCACGGTGCTGCTCTTGGGTTTGATATCAAGCAAATACTCTATCAGTACAGTCAGTGGCTAGATAATGGGAGTCAGAATGCTTTTTCTGGAAAAGTATGGAGATTTTGGAGCATATTTAATGATGTAGTCCAGAATGTGAAGCATAGTGAGTATTCAAAAAATGTTAGTTTCCTCACATTCCCTCCTTCTTCCGTAAGCAGAGGTGAGTTCTATAGTTCTTGTTAATATAGATACACGTGCTATATAAAATTTTAATTATAAAATTAAAATAAATTATATAAAACTATATAATATATATTATATATAATAAATTATAAATTATATAAGATAAAACACACCTCAGTTTATGGTGACTTGAGGAATTTACTTTCCAGCTCAGCAGTGTTGGGCAGAGCTTGAGTAATACACAACCTTGAATCTGATTTCCTTCACATGGAGCTGAACTGTAAAACCATTCTTTGTGGTGACTTCGTGATAGTTTTGCTTAAGCAGAACGCGATAGCGATGCCTTCCTTAAATGGCCCTTGATAAGCCAATCAGTTTCAGTCTCATCTACTTCAATAAAAATGAAAAAACATTTCAATCTGGAGAAGAATCAAGTATCCTTTTTCCTGGAAACAAATCAAAAAATCTAGAAATAAACCCAAGGCTGCTGAAAGGATTCTAAAAATTCAGCTCCTCCTTTCCCTGATGAGGTGTTGTTAGTGCAAAGACTGTCTCAGGTCATGTGGATTTTTAATTACTAAAGGTCACCCAAAGCATGTAAATATACAGAGAACCATGTCTCTGTATTGACATAGATATCTATTACTTTTGGTTTGGCTCTATGCTGAGTGTATTTTTAAGGAAATATAAAAGCACATGACAGATCATAAAATTAACATGTTGAGAGCAGCATTACCTCCATCTGTTCTATAGAATGTCAGCCTCCTAACTTGCTTGTATACTTCAACTGGCAGCAAATAAATTGCTATCAGACCTGGTACAGTTTTCAAAATGCACAGACAAAGCACACCACACCACACCACGTGTTGAAATGATGTGTCATATCAAACTAAACAGGAATTTCCATAAGACTAATAGTGCTATTAACATGTGAAAAGTGAAATCTATTACCCTTACATCCTTTTATCCTCATCACTCCTGGTATCACCCTATTGATCAGTTTCACTGATGTGTTTGGCGTAATTACATCTTCCAGATTATTGAAGTTTAACATTTAAGCACCGAACCCTTTTATTGTAAGCATTTGTGATGGAGAGTTTTCTCAAATGCATCATGTATTTCTCTGCTCATGAAATAAATGTGCTAAATGCCATCTAACCTCCTCTAATGGCTCGGTTATTAATGAGCAAATAGTTACAGAATTTTAGAGTAGGGAAGAAACTCAGAAATGATTCCATTCCCCAGGTCCATCCCCATTTATTATACTTGAACTTTAGACACGCTAAGTAACTTGCTTATGGTCACACAGTAGACATTACAGGAATTCACCCTAAAATCTAGGTTTCCTAATTCCAAATTTCAGTGCTTCTTCCCAATTATATTGGACTTTTGGTACTTGTCATTTCCCTTGCCTGGCACACTCTCCCCTTAGATTCACATATGCCTCACTCTCTCAACTAGCTAAATTTGCAACCCTCCCTCTACTCCCTGGCATTCCTTTCACTTGTCTTTGATTTTTTTCTCCAACATTTTATAGATGAAATCTACTTTATTTATTGTCTTTCTCCTCTCACCAGAATGTAATCTCCGTGAAAAAAAAGATTTTTGTCTGTTTTGTTCACAACTGTATTCCTAGTGCTAGAACAGTGCCTGACAAATAATAGGTGCACAATAAATAAATGTTAAATAAATCCCTGGTCTGAATGACTACAACTTCACAGAAGTTTGATTTCTCAATAAGGCAGGTGTTACAATGTTCAATAACATGGGAGTTTCTGGGTTGTTTTCTCTTTTTGTCAGTAAAGAAGGTAATGAAATTATTTAAATAAAGTCTTCTGGTTAAAAAAAAAGTAAAGTTGAGTTACTCCGCATTTCTAAAAAGTTGATTTCTTTTCGGATGATAGAATAAAATATATGTTGCATTTACAAATATATTTCCACCAAACTACTGAAAGCATGGATGATGGTGCCATCAATAACTAAATTATGAACTACTTATGAAAATCCTCTGTAAGTGTACCCAGTAGATTTGCGATCAATGTTTCAGTCTGTCTGCCCAAAAGTGGTCTTGCTTGTTCAATACGAAGCTCACGTGGCCGCTTGAAAACTAGTTGAGGGGACATCAAAAACAGTGATTGTCAAAGAACCATTTGTAAAAGCCCTAGGGGTTGCTGACTAGTTTAAAGAGTAATCTTCAGTAAGGTACATAAAAGAGCTTTACAACACTGAGTTTCAAAGGAGGATGAGTCTTTGAGGAATCTGTCTGAAAATAATGAAAAATATAATGAATGTTAAGATGTTCTTTGCAGTTTTAGAGTGGGGGATAATTGGAATGACCCTGACTCTTGAACAATGAGGAAACAGTTAAGTCAATTAATGACTGGAAATTGGTGCTTCAATTAAAACAATGATTATAAAGACCATAGTGCAACTTAGAAAAATCTTATGAAATAATATTAAATTCTTTACAGATTTGGAGCCATATGTGGTGGCTATAGCCATGTAAAAATATGCATGTAGACAAACTTGAACGCGGCATTATGAGTAATAAGCAAAATCATTTCTTTTCTCTATTTCCTCAGCTTTGATACTTCATATTATAACTAGTAAAATAATAAGAGAAATAAATTGATCATGGAGCATAAGTTGCATAAGTTATAGCAGTTTACTTAAGATAACTAAGGAAAATTTGTTTCACAGGGAGGGCATTACTGCTATTTTTGGACTGACATTTGAAAGGGATTTCCCAAACTCTGTCTTCAGGATTTTCCAGATAATAATAGCTGCATCATCCACACTTAAAAGGGATGTGAGGTTAAATAAGATTTTACTCCTATTGGAAATTCATGATGCAACGATTAATCAAAGGCTCTGAAAACTTCTGTAGTAAAATAAACGATTCAATTATACTTTATTTATCCCTCAAATCATTTGACCAAGAATTATTTTCTCTTTGTCTACCTATGGCCACTCTGAGAATGACCACCGTTTTGCAGAGCACCCTTAAGAAACAGTACATTAGGCATATAGCTATCTTGGTTTTTCTCCAGTGAAGTTTCAAACATAAGAAATCAAGAAGGGAAAAAAAATGAAGAGGTTGAGTCCAGGTTGGGTCCAGGTTGCTTTGCCCCTGAAAGACTGGCTTTATATTTAATCGTTGGAATCAGGAGGCAAAGAGGAAACTTCCCTCTAAAAAGAGAAGCAAATAAAAGCCTTTTCATACAGACCTTTCAGAGCAGGACTGAGTCAATTCCAGAGGGAGATGATCATGTCACACTGTTGGGAGATGAGCCACTTAGAAGCCAAAGTCTTAGGGATTATAGAATGGAGTTAGGAGTTACCAGGAAGGTTCTGGAACCCATGTACTCCCATCATACTCTGTACTAATCACTATTAGAGTGTTATTAATTTTCTTAGGGATGTTTTTCAATAGATTGTAAACCACCCCCCCCCCCCCAAACCCCTGCCATAAGCTTCTTGATGACAGCAACCATTATAGTCACCTGTGTATCCACAGTGGCTGGGACTTAGTTGGTGTTGAATAAATACACACTGAATTAACAACAGAAAGAGTGAATGAATGAATGCCCTTGTGTTACAGGATATTGGACCAGATGAACTCAACATTATTTTCAAGTGTAACTCTTAAACATAATAGTCCTTAAGCAACTTTCTACATTTCCATTAGATTAGAAAGTATTAGAATAACAATTCTCACAACCTTTCCCTAATTTCTGCTGTTCATTAGTTTAAAATTCATATTTATTTTTAATTTCATAATATATGACATTGTAAAACATTCAAAGATTTCAGATAAAGCTAACTCATCTTCTGAATATCAACAACGAGGATGGAAATCTTATAGTGGTTTGGCACACAAAACCACTATCTTTGAGGTCTTTCTATTTTAGGAAATATGGATTAAAGTTTTTTCAGGGGCTACAGAGGATTCCATAAAATGACTGTACTATAGGTTACTTAATTTTCCCCTACTGATAGATATTTAGAGTGTTACCAAGATTTGCTATTATGGGAAATGCAGCAACGAACAACCTTGTATTTTAGACTGGATAGTGATAAATGAAATTGAGCATAAATTTTAACATTTAAATACTGCCAATTTCTTATCCAAAAAATGGCACACTAAATTTACATTCTTGCCAGGAATGTAGAACATATGCACTTCCTATACTTCTGCCAAAATACTTTTATTATCGAATTAAAATTTTTTCTAATAATTTGGGTGAAAAATGGTATTTTCTTTTATTTTATACTTCCCATATTACTACTGAAGTTTAGCAACTTATTATATAGTACTTGACACTGTGTTATTTCTGTCAGCCGTTATATTTTTAATAATATTAAAATCATATTAAAAACATAAAAACTACAAGTAACCACTATAAATTATTTAGCCCTGTTGCCTATTGTAACAAACCTGTACCTTTCAACTATTCACAAATATACAATTGTCTATTCCTGTGGCTACTGAAAAGATCTTAGATTCTAGGTTTTATAATCTTCCTCAGTAGGAGGTCACACGGCCTAACACCTACACAGCCAAGTCAGTCACCTTTCTGCACTGTCCTTAATTCAAGAAAACATCACTTCTTCCACTTTGTAAGTGGGACGCCTACCACAGCATGGCATGCCAAGTGGTGCCATGTCCGCACCCGGGATTCAACCCAGCAAACCCCGGGCCGCCAAGAAGTGGAACGTGTGAACTTAACCACTGTGCCACCAGGCCAGCCCCTGAAACAGCAATTATTAAAGTAAGGAAATGATTACAAAAAGGAGAAACTTATAGCTTATTATTTTTAAATCATATTTGTCATGAACACTTCCATAATTTTTTTAAAAAATGCGTTTTTTTTTATTTAAATAAAAGATCAATGAAAAGGATTCTCATTCTGCTGGGAACTTGATGTCTAGACTCTCAAGTAGTTTGTTTTCCTGTTTATGTTATATCAAAGTAACTTTTCAATTAGTAGGCATAAAAAATTCCCATATATCAATCATTATTCACTGACTTGGTGAAAATAAATGAGACAGTTTCAGATTCAAAAAAATTTGTTTTAAGTACTAGAGAACCATACTTTATTTATTTTTTTCTCTTAAAGATTGGCACCTAGGCTAACAACTGTTGCCAATCTTCCTTTTTTTTTTTTTTAAGGATTGGCACCTGGGCTAACAACTGTTGCCAATCCTTTTTTTTTTCCCCTGCTTTACTTCCCAAACACACCCCCTGACATAGTTGTATATCTTAGTTGCAGGTCCTTCTAGTTGTGGGATGTGGGACGCCGCCTCAGTGTGGCCTGACGAGCGGTGCCATGTCCGAACCCTGGGCCGCCGCAGCGGAGCACGTGAACTTAACCACTCGGCTACAGAGCCGGCCCCCTAGAGAACCATACTTTAGTCTAGCTCAACAAATAGGATAACTTGAAATTCTTCCAGCCTCTTTCACTTATAAACAACCTCCCTGAATTTCATAACCATGTGAGAAAACGCTTAAATCTAGAATTAGGAGATTGCATTCATCTCTGACATTCTGACACTAGACATCTGTCTGACAATGGGGCAATTCTTGTGATTATTTTTCTGAACTTTTGTGTCTTATTGTGTAAAAGAAGGGATTTGGCTAGACTAAGGGATGCAGACTCAATTTCCTTGATTTATCTTCCAACGTTAAAAAAATTTAAAGACTTCACATGAAGATAAGTATTTTCAAATGTTCCTTGAAATCCTGGGTGATTTGGCAACACGGGTCCATTGGTCCTACATTTTAACCACCAGCTGGAGCCGAGGTGCAACTGTCTACCTACGAGGCACAGACATCCCAGTTCGCCTAGGCCTCAGCAGGCCTGTTTCATTTATTTATTTTTATGAGCTGTAGACCCTACACTCATTCAATGTCTAACTAACGGCTGGAAGAAAGCCTGTAGAGCCTTTATGTTCTTAAATTCAAAAGGCTGGGGTCCCAAAGGACTTACTGGTGAGATATCAGGAAAGACTCATGACTAATGTGTCCAGATGACTCAGTGTCTTCATGTCTTCCTCTTCTCTCTCACAGAGACTCAGTTACAGGCTTCTCTGGAAAGCTTATGCCTCCCACCTCCCCACAGGCCCCACAGGCCTCTCCGAGCTCTGCCTTTCACACCTGCCCAATCATTCTAACCTTACCATCTTTGCATACTCTTCTCTGATTTCCAGATTTTGTTCTCCACCTTTCTGGATGACTTGTTCTTTCCGTACTCTTATTTCTCTACAAAGCTGCTTTACCAACTGCAGGGAGTCTGGATTCTTCTGCGTTCATGCAGGCAGTTGGGGACCAATTCTGCCCAATTCCGCACTTAGCCAAGGCTCCTAAGACCCCAGCCTGTGACAACGCACCAGCTCACTGTCAAGGAGAGTCCCATGATGAAGTGGCAGAGCTAGAGCTACACAGTTGCTATTACGCAGAGAAAGCCAGTTTCTGGGATTCACTTTATAAAACTCTCCATTTTACATAAATGACACAGATGTCCAGAAAAATAAAATGATCTGCTTTGGTTTCAAAGACAGACTTTGAACAAAGATTTTTTTTTTTACTCTTGACAAAGGCAAAGGAAAAATTGAGCATTGAAAGCAAGATGATGGTTTCAAAGCAGATGAAAAGGCAGGTGAATGAACGAACAGACTGTATGGGTAAGAACGAAGGAGGAAGGAGATGGGATAGGAGCTGAGGAAATTTTCGCCACTTGATAACTCTGCCTTTACACCCACTTGAAGAAATTTATGTTATTTTTTATTATATATTAATAAGAATCTGTAAATTTCTGAACTATTTTAGTTAGCACTTAAACAAGGACAAGTGACTTGAAGAAGCTCTGTAACCGCGGGCCCTCCAGGACCAGTTCAACTAACCCCATCTTATCAACAGAGTAATTAAGAGTGGTTTTTCCGGAACTGAGACTCCTTGTCCAGTTCAGGCTGGTTGAGACCACCAACCCCTCAACTGGGTCTGTGCAAATGCTTGATAATGACCTTTTTGATGTCAAGGAGCTAAAAATTCCACCCTCAGATTGTGGTAACACTGCCGTTTGGCGAGCGCGTCCTATGAAGAGGCAGGAAGCCCGACTGCGCTCGCGCAGATCGTCAATTACCTCACGTCTCCTCACCTCCAATCATCTATCTCCACACTTTAGACTACCCTGCCCTTCATCCCATAAACTGTGCCCTAAGCCCTGAGTTAGGGACACACATCTGAGAGTGTATGCCCCTGTCACCTTGCAGATTGATTTAGCAATAAAGCTGATTTCTTTTCCCAAAAGCTGATGCCGTGATAATTGGCTTTTTTTAAGTGCATCAAGCAAGAGAACCCCAATTTTGTGCAGTAAGAGCTATAGAAGGATAAATTACCAGAGAGAAATAGCTTTAATATATTTGAGTTGAAAGCCATGAGAAGGAACACTACATATCTCTAGAAGTCTATTAATTCTAGCCCCCACTCAAGGAATTTTCAGCTTGATCACAGAAATATGTACTTGAATAACATGAATCTATTATTTTTCAGTAACTAGCTACACAGCCATTTAATATTTTCTATTCTCAGATTTTGAAGTACGTTGGCTCTCAGAAACCAGTGTTTGAGTCCAACTTCTATTAATAGCATTATACTCCATCATTATTTCCCATTTATCTTCATATCGTGCCTATTTCACTCTTTTTGGGTTTTCTTTCTGAAATATTCCATATAATGAAATATCTACCTTCAACATTATACCTCTAATTTCCGAAATGTAATTGGAATGAGACTATTTCTTTTATCTGTACAAATTTCCACTTAGCTGTCTTACCTCATTGAATTAAAATTTACCTTTTTTTTACAACTACAGAGAAAAGAATACCTATTAAATTACAGGGTATAAGGTATCTGAATCAGTGTTAAAGATACTGAAATGTCATTAAGTGAAAGAATATAAGTCAAATGCTGTGTTCTGGGGGGTGTTTCATATTACATGGTTATTGATGATAAAAAGAATTTTTAAAAAATCTTAAGGAATGGAAAGACAAAAATTGATCATTTACTCTGCAGAAAATAATGTCTTATCTTAGAGGAGGGGAGATAATATAACTTCACCTCACCAGGTTTTGGGCCTTAGGAATGTTCCTGAAATAAATCTCTTGAGCTAAGAACAACAGGAAATTGCCACTTACACACTTAAAAAGCTTTCATGCTGCCAGGAAGCCTCCTACTCACTTGACACTGTATCAGTTGCTAATGGTTTCTGGCTAAGGATTTGATTTTCTTTGTCTTAATCACCAAGGGATCACCTCTTTCCACTCTATCACAGTCCACTGGCTAAGTTGATTCTAAAATGCAGCATTCAGTTCTGTTCTGTTTTGAAAATTCTGAAGTACACCATCAGTCTAATTTCAGTGACAACTCATTCAATAGTTAGAAGATTTACAACTCACGTCCACTTCTTTGACAAATACTACCTAGAAAACCTAAAGGTATCATTAATATGTCATTTGGGAAAGGTTATGGGTTATTTATTTATTTTTCTGTTATGGGAAAATAGGCCAGATCCCTTTAAAGCTAGTAGTTTTCTATGACAGCTTTTAAAAATTGTTATTAAGTTGACTAGATCCTACTGTACAAACCAAGTTCTTGATATGAGGTAATGTTAGAAAGAACACAGCTGGTCACCTATTCAGGCATCTTTTAAAAGCAGATGTGTTAAAACCCAAAGCAGGTATAAGGAGAACATGAAAATTAGTCTTGGTGGAAAAGCACTGCCTTTCAAAATGCCGCAGGTGAGAAGGATGCTGGAGAGCATTTAATTCCATTTCTCACTTTTCAAATAAAAAAATTGAGTCCTAACATGATCACAAAAAGATGGCAAAATCTGCTATCGCGGCCCTTCCCCCAAATTTTATAGCTCATTTAACTTGAGTAGAATATTACTCATTTCCACCTCTGTATCTCTTTCTCAAGAAGCCTTAGAAAGTATAGGGATGTCACCTCATAGATTCTTTACCAAAAACATGTGATTATTTTCATCACTGTACATCTTTGTTCTAAATACTTTGTGTGTGTGTATGTGTGTGTGTGAGAAGAAGATTGTTGCTGAGCTAACATCTGTGCCAATCTTCAGGTATTTTATGTGGGATGCCGCCACAGCATGGTTTGACAGGAGGTGCTAGGTCCGTGTCTGGGATCTGAACCTGTGAACCCCAGGCTGCCAAAGTGGAGCATGAAAACTTAATCACTACACCACAGGGCCAGCCTCATCTTTGTTCTAAATACTTTTTCTAAGAGAAATTTAAGATTGTCACATTGACACAAAGAATGTGTTTAGCTTGCTTGTTCTCTCAATACAGATTACATATTTTAAGCTTCAGTTGGGTACCATTCGATCCACTATGATTTAAAATTTTTTCAGGAGATGAAGTGGAGGAAAGGGCAAGTTGAAAAGTTCTCACACTTAAGAATGAGAAAGAAAAAAATTCACAGTAAGATTAAGTACCAAAATAAATAAAGCTCAATAAACTATTCAATGAAACAAAAGTGGTATTATTTTCTCTTCAGTATATTCTATCCTGAAGCATATAGAATACTCTAGCAACATATTCTTTGTTAATATGAGCAAATTGACATGAAACTGCTTTTGCATGATAGAATGCCTTTGGGAATTCTGTAGACTGTAATCTCGATTTCTGTCTCTTCATACTAAGAGATTCCATATTGTACAGTGCCACAAACTCTCTTTGCTTGTTGAACTGTGAAAACTGATCACTGGCTGGCACTAAAATACTAGAGGGCAAAGTTGTACATCAGAAGAAAGGACAAAGAGATCAGAAAAAAAGCAACAAGGTGTTACTTGTGAAATAGAGTATCTAACATGTCAGAGGGATCTGAAACATCGTTTTCGGGTCAATTTGAAAAGTCTATTGCTCTTCTTGCAGCTACAGACTTTTTATAATGTATATTATTAATATGGATATATGGATATAGAGTCTACGCTAAGAAAAGTGGCTACCTTGTGAAAAAAAGAGGAGAGGGTAGTATCCATAGTTTCAATGAATATACACAGCAAGTGAGTTTAGCTTTCATTTGTATGATGTATTATACGAACACTTCACTTTGAAACTCCTTAGACTTGGTTAAATCCACAGTAGCTAATACATATTGTATCACTGTTCTAAATCTGAACGTGGCTTTTGGAAAGGTGGGAACTCATCTTTTACCCAACTTTTCCTTTTTTTTCTGAGTTGAACCATGCCTTCTCTATTTGGGGGGTTATTTAGCAAAGATAAAGCTTAACAGATCTCTGAAACTTTGGATAGAGTGTTTCAGAAGCAGAAAACATAGACTGAATTCACTCTTTAATTGGAGAGGCAAAGACATGGCCATCATAGCCATAAGTTTCTTTTGATAGTCTTTCAGTGACAAGTTTGCTCACTCTGATAACTCTAGATGTGTAATTAAGCAATGTATCTCAATAGATCTAGAGTGATTTCTTAATCCTAGATGCCATAGTTACAAAGAAGTGAATTGGTCCTATATCAGGGCAAGAGACTTGATAACAAATTTCAACCAACAATAAATAATGACTTAACCATGTATTAACTCCAACTTATGATGCACACTCAGTCAGTTGATTCTGGTTGTTGCCTCATGCATTGATGAATAGATCTCATATATGGTGCTGAAGGATGGGCAACCGGTAGCATGTTTCTTGGATCTGGAGTCATTGTCAAGGACTTGCTACCTTCTCTGTCCTCTCGTATTACCTGATTTTTATTTAGCTGTGCCGGTAGTCTTTAAATTCCTGAATACCTACTGGCTCAACACACTCCCTTTGGAGGGTAGTCTGGTTATGGTTCGATACCAGGTTGCCCTACTTGGGCTGCAGATATATACTTATTTATCACCTGGACTTCTGGATACTCAAATGTTTGTTTTTTGTTTTTTTTAAGTACTGATTTGGGACCATTCTCTCAGGCAGTGTTGGTAACCTTTAGTAACTTATTTTCATATACACTCATATAAACACACGCTCTTGAAGGCATATGTATGGGCCTTCAGTCTACGGGGTCTATGAATAATTCATTTCATATTTCCTAGGCAATAGCAAAAGCCTGTAAGAGAGCAGTAACAGAAGAGCAAGAATGAAAAAGCCTGCAGAAAGTTCTGTTTTAATTTTGACCTCCTTCCATTTCAAATCTCCTATTTTATAAATAAAGTAGGTTTGTTTAATTTCTTCATCTTCTCATTCTCTTTAATAAGTTGTAAAATAGACAAAAAAATGAGTATAAAAAGAGAGAAAAGGAGTAGTTAAAGGTCTAGATAGTCCACAAATAGTAACTAATATTGATTGAATGCCCAAGATACAACATAGAAATATTTTCAAAATATTTTACAGGTTATTTTTCCTCTTGGTAATTTATTTTTTTCCCCCTTTTGTCTTCCCACCATTGAAGCTCATTATTAGGTACTGTAAGCATGGGTCTGTCTTTTAACTTCTTAGAGTATGATGCTTCAAATGTAAAATAGTGATGGTCATAACACTATCAAATTTACTTGTCAAGATGGTTAAATAATATACAAAAGAAGCAATGAGAAAACAATTAAGAACAGTATTCTTAACCTTTGTGCTACTCTGCATGCATTTAATATTTCAGTTCTCATAGAATTAAGAGGATTATATGCAAAAGCTCTTTGTATAATGCTGCAAATGTTAGTTGTAATTATTATTGAAGGCAGAGTACTTTTGAGTCAGTGCCGTAAAATTACAAGTTACATGAAACAATGCTCATCATCACTAATCATCAGGGAAATGCAAATCAAAACTACAGTGAGATGTCACCTCCAACCTGTCAGATGGTTATTATCAAAAAACAAAAGATAAGTGTTGGTGAAGATGCAGAGAAATTGGAACATTTGCACACTGTTGGTGTGAATGTAAAATGGTGCAGCCACTATGGAAAACAGTATGGTGGTTACTCAAAAATTTAAAAATGGAACTACCATATGATCCAGCAATTCCACTCTGGGTATATATCCAAGAAAATTAAAATCAGGATCTTGAAGAGATATTAGTACCTGTATTCATTGCAGCCCTATTCACAATAGCCAAGGTGTGAAAACAACCTAAATGCATATTGACGGATGAATGGATAAAGAGAATGTGGTATATACACACAATGGAGTACTATTCAGTACTAAAAAAAAGAAGGAAATTCTGCAATATGCAACGTGAATGGACCTTGAGGATATTACGCTAAGTGAAATAAGCCAGACACAGAAAGAGGAATACTGCATGATTCCACTTGTATGAGGTAGTTTATCACCAAGATGAAGACAGCCTTCAAATAGCTGTATTACAGAGTTTTGTGGTGGCAGAATTCCAAAGATGGCCCCACAGTTGCAAGGTCATTCAATCAAACACCAATCTAGGTTCTGCTGCGAAGGAATCTGACAATTATAATTAAAGTTCCATATAGGGTGACCTTAAGCTATGGACATTATCACCTTGAATTGATCTAGTCACATAAGCCCTTTAAAAGACAGAAAAGGAAGGCAGAGATACTGGAAGCACAAGAAGGATTTGATATGCCATTGCCAGCTTTGGATATGGAGGAGCCACAAGCCAAGGAATGTGGGTGTACCCTAGAAGCTGAGAACAACCCCTGGCCAACAGCTAGTAAGGAAGCAGGAACCTCAGTCCTATGACTGCATGGAACTAAATTATGCCAATGACCTGAATGAACCTGGATGCAGATTCTTCTCCCAGAGCATCCAGGCATGAGCCCAGGCCAGGTGATACCTTGATTTCAGCCATGTGATACCCTAAGCAGAGAATCTAGTCAAGAACTGCCTCGGCTTCTGACCTACAGAACCCTGAGATAACAAACAGATGTTACTCTAAGCTGCTAACTATGTGGTAATTTGTTATGCAGCAATAGAAAACTAATACAGGTTCTGATACCCCTATGATTGCATATCAGTTAATTTACTTATAGAAAATTATGGTTCAAAGCAACAATGTAGAAAATTTCTGTTACTTTAAAAAATTTTTGGACTAAAACAGCCTAATTTTTCCCAAAGGTCATCAGTGTGGCTAAAATAAATATCCTAAAATATTCAAAGCTTATATATGATTAATAGTTAACAGGAGAACATGGGATAATTTTTCTCCTCTAAAAGATTCACTTATGAGATTTGAAATCCTTTGACATGAAATATAACATTTTATCTTCAACCACTAAAAAATGTGCTTATTTGGTGGTAGCAATATAAACCACCAAAAACTTAGAATTTAACTTTTCTCTTGATCTTTTTTGTTGGAAGCAGAGGGAAGAGTAGACTTTCTCATATTATTTTAATTACTGTAGTAATATTTGCACATACTTAATTTCTGTTGGAGATATTTACTATAAATATAATTTCTATACCCAGTATAGGAATACAATCAACTTTAATTAAAGAAAAGCATTTGCACAGCCACTCTGGCTGGACCTTATGCAAATACAGAAAATGACAAACCTGAAATTAATCACCACATGTCTGACATTAAAACAGAAATTTGTCAAGGTAGAAATGTATGAGTCATAACAATATCTAATTCCATGGTTCTTGGGCAGATCCCCTTCTGTATTCCGCTGAAACTAGCATTTATTTATATTAAAACTCTCCAACAGACTATCTTATATTTAGCTCAGCCATGTAAAATCCCCAGGTAGAGAATATTCTCTGTGTGGAAAATTTCAAAGGATGCTCATATAGATGTAACCTACATCTTATTTCTTGCCTTTCATCTCTGAAGAGCGTCTTGGAAAGACAGAGACATTTTCTCTTTTATACTTCAACATCCTCAGCCCGATTTAACAAGTTAGAGCAGCCAAGTGCACTAAGCTTTCATGGACCACTACTCTGAGTTATAATAGCCACAGAAGCAACTTGTTTTTCCCTTTGTGTGTATCTTTCAAGGATACATCGAAGCAACAAGACTAGCAAATCTCAGGAGAAACTTATCGACAAAAAAAAAGCTGAGTCAGAAATTTGGTGGTGAGATACAATTTATCATTTTCTCAAGTGTTAGTAAATGAGAACTAACTGACTGAACTAACTGGGGAAACCGATATGACTTTTGAATATTGTCTTTGCAGTAAATAACGAAGACTGATAAATGTCAAAAATATACATTTAAAAAGCATTTAAAACTAGTACTAAACATAAACTGAGTAATGTAGAACATTTCTTCTCTACTGTGTATTGAATGCAGAAACTGCAAAGGTAATTACCAAGACACACGCTGGGCACCGTCAGTGAAAGGGCAGAAATAAGGATAAGTGAATAAGAAATGAGAAGGAAGGCAAAGGTCACCTCTGGCAAACCAGAACTCTTTCAAAAAATTTAAAATGAAAAGAAAACAAATTTCATACCGAAGACAAGGGCAAACTACAAGTGACATTTCTTTTGCAGTCTACTAAAGTCTGATTTCTCTTTCCTAGAGAAGGCAATCACTTCACCTAATGCCTGGTTTTGGGGAGATTCACGATCCAGTCATCCCAGAGTGAATGGGCTCTGTCTAAATGCTGCTTAGGGCCTCATGTAAGAGAGGTGTAACTTCCAACAGCGAAAAGTCAGGAAGAACATCTTTACATACCCTTATTTTGAACACTGCAATCAATCAGCACACAATTAAGCAAGTGGACATTTCCCCAGATGGGCCAGTGTTGAGGATCAACTGGCACACTTGTTAAACAGGCACATCCCCAGGCTTGACCTCAAGCAAGAGTAATGA
This sequence comes from Equus caballus, assembly GCF_041296265.1. Lineage (NCBI taxonomy): Eukaryota > Metazoa > Chordata > Mammalia > Perissodactyla > Equidae > Equus > Equus caballus. The sequence continues at coordinate 52,609,133 of NC_091691.1, forward strand.
AGAGTCTCGCAAGGAAAGAATCCTGGCAATCTGCATTTGCATGAGGTTCTTGTTGAGTCTTACAAGCTTCAGGAAATATTGCATGCTACCACCTCCCCTCCCCACAAAGAAAACAAATAGCAAGAAATGCCCATATAAATGAAATAACTATGTCCATGAGAGATAAATAACTCAAGACAAGTTGTTATAATAATTAACGCAACTGATTTCCCAAGTCACCACGACATTTTCTCGCTTTTAAGGGATGAATCTGTTCTGGTGGGCAACAAGATTCCAAGGCTAGCCACTCTCATCACTTATACTGACTTACCTGCCCTCCTCACTCAGGTACCTTAGTCTCTCTTTACCACAAGTGTCTTAGCCCCTTACTCACATTCTGTGGAACTCTTTTCTAATTGTCTCATTCTTCTATTTGAAAAAAATAATTAGCTCCATATGAGTCCAAAATAAAGGAAAAAAGGAACTGATAATTCCTTGGTATCTTTCAATAATTCTTGATCATTGGCTTTCCAATCATTGGTTATTCAAAAATTTTGAGTTCCTAGGAAATCAAGATCAGATTGTAGAAAATACTACATAAGTTTTAAAAACATTTTTGCAATCATAATCTTATTATTGCATTTCCTTCCTATAATTTAATTGATTAATATAATGTTAACTAGAATTTTTTTGTTGTTGATCACAACACGTATAACATTTTACCACCATTTGGCATTCTTTGTTCAAAAAGTCTAATCTTTTAATAATCTTTTAGAATCTTTTGAACTTTTTAAAAATATATGTGAACTAGACACTATTTTAAACAGGTACTAAGAACAGTAGTGACTTCATAGGAGCCACATTTCCCTTACAGCACTGAAACTGTAAGATTCCACAAGAAACTTCAGTTCACCTGCAGTCTGTATGTCTCTTTCTGGTGTTTACCTGCCAATCATACAAAGGTGCTAACAAGAACAGAATTGACCTACAAGCTGATTATTTTCAAATTCTGATGAACAAAATTTTATACAGTTTTGTTTTGTTTTTGCAAAATTTACTCCTTGTGGTTGGTTGTACAATTGTTGACGTACTCGTAGAGTTTCTAAAGATTGCATATGGTCTATTGTCCAAGTCTCAGTAATAATATTGACCTAATTACAGATCAGAGGGGAGCAGATCGTCTGGAGTGATATGGTGGTAAGTGATTTAACAGACCTACAGTTCCCAGCCTGGGAAAATTGGGTGTCTTTCCATACCATCTTAGCATTCAATAAATGTTGACTGAATAATTCTTGGGACACTTAAAAATAAAATTTCTAAATATGCCTGGGGACTCATATTCTCATGGGAAGTCATGCAGATCAATGAATAAACTGTTACTATACAGGTCTATGAACCACACTGAGATTGAAGTAAAAGAAATACTTAATTCTGGGTATCAGGGCATTATCTCTTTATGTCTCTAGTTAGCACACAGCACAGTGCCTGAGGTGTTCTCAATAAGTGTTTCTTGAAAGAAAGAAACTAAATAAATGACTGATTAAATGATCTTACATCAATAGCAATCAAGAATGAATTGGGACTATTTAGCCTTGGAGAATATACGGAGTTGATAGAAAGTTCTTTCTTGGAGAGACTAAGCCTGAAGTCCTGTGGAACATACAGGTGGAGATATTTGGATATATGGGTCTGGAATTCAAGTCTGGGGACAACAGTGCCTTCAACTTTGGTCTCTAAACTGAGGAGGCCCAGAAGGCCAGAACTGCAAGAGGTGTGACAAAATTTGAATGTAATATTGATAAGATCAGAACGAGATTCTAATAACCCTCCAGGTACCTGGTTCTGAAACAAGAGATTTCTTTCTTTTTTTTTTTTGCAAGGAAGGATTTTCCCTGAGCTAACAGCTGTTGCCAATCTTCCTCTTCCTACCTACCCCCAAAATCCCCCAGTATGTAGTCGTATATCCTAGTTGTGAGTCCTTCTAGTTCTTTTATGTGGGCTGCCGCCACAGCATGGCAACTGACAGACAGGTGGTGTGCTTCCACGACCAGGAAATGAACCCTGGCCACCGAAGCAGTGAGCGCTGAACTTTAACCACTAGATCATCAGGGCTGCCCTGGGATTTCCATTACAGAATTATAGGAAACCATATTTTCCAACCTACTTTATTAACTTATTCCAATGTTTGATTTCCAGAAGAAAATTAAAGTCAAATCTTCCTTAACCTCCTCTGAAACAAAGCAGAATGAACATTTACATTGTTAATGTTACTGTTTCTAATTCTCTTCCAAGAACTTCCTGTCTTTATAAGAAATGCTCAAGCAATCTTTCAGAGAAATAAAATAGCTTACTTTATCATAACACAGGCATAATTAGCATGTTAACCAGCACACAGATCTTAGTGGAGTAAGAAGTTGTAGATACTCCAAACATTTTTATTTCAAAAGATATTTTATAAATATTACTTAGGTGAACATAATGAGACTTCTTAGTTTATACCCCAAAATTGTGTTGGCTTGTATCATGATTAAGCCTGTGCACAGTAGCCAATAGTAATAAAAATAGATACAAGAAACATCACAGATCTTATTTATGAAATGAAGACTATTTAGCTACCAAATATAACTTCAAAGGTGTATATGATGAGAGAAGTTGACAGTCTAGAAACCAAGCCCATGTGACTTAGGTGTCAGTAGCTGGGATAGATGTTGGTATTATAACTTTTAGTCCATTTATATCAGATGTCTCAAGACATACACTACCTTGAGAAAAATCTTGGTCAACCAGCTTCATCCACATCAAGAATTGAGTTGTTATGTGGTGCATGCATCTGCTCATCAACTATAAAATGGCTTCTCCCATTAGATTGCTGAGGTTTGATGGGGAATAAAACTTCTATTCGAATTAGAAGGAGATTATCCATCCCAACTATTCCATCTTCATTTGAATAGGTTATTAGAAAAACAAATACACTATAAAAACTGTGAATTCCATCATACTAGAGAGGATATAAAAACTCTTATTCAGGCATTTACAAAAAATGTGTTAGTTTTTGAAGAACCTGTTCAGATTTAGAAGGAAAAATTGAAACACTAATCTAGGCCATCAGAGCCCATTCTTGACATTTTAAAGTAATGAAATTCAAATTTTGCTTTTTGTACTTATCTCGTACCATATTGATTCTAAATTACTTGGAGTTTTTCACAGCATGACAAAGCATGAAGTATGCAGTCTGCCAAATCTTTTTTTGGTCAGAAGCAGCATTTATCTTGACAAGTCCTGTCAGTCAAGCAGTGCCCACTCACCCACACAGTGTAATAATCTAAGCTAGAAATAAGGGGGATTTTGATCATTTTAGTCTTTTCTTCTCTTGACAGTTACATCCTAGAGTGTGAGTGGAGTGATAGAAAGTGGAAACTGTGACCTGATAAACTTGTAATCTCTGCTAGGTTAATCTTGCCTCAAACCAGGGGAGGGCTTGGGGACCATTTCGACTGTAAGTGCCAACAATTATGGAAAGTCTGAATATTAGTTGCCAAGGCAAAAGCAGCAGTAAAAGGCTGCCTTGGGATTGAAAAAGGAGAGCTGACATTTGTCACTGCCTCTTTCACAACACCTTCCTCAGTATAAGACATACTTATTATCTGGGAATACTTGTATGCAAAGTTCTTTAAAATGTTTCTTTCCTTTGCAAGCCATCAGTCCACACGTAACCTTTAATCTCGTATCAGAATTAAAAACCTGATACTCATGGGGACAGATGATTATGCCACACAGATGGCAGCCAATGCCTGGGCTATTTTTAGGTCTGTGTAGCTGTGCTCGCCAATGCTGCCCCCATGCCAACTCAGTCCTGCCAAATGCCCAAGTCAGTCCTGGCTGAGTGGCTTCAGGTCTTCACCTCTTATTTGGCTAAGCCACTCATGCTGGTTGTCACATCTGGGGCCTCTGTGCTCCTGAAATGATTCCCCTGGTCCAGGCTCCCATCATTTCCTGTTCTCAAAATTATGCTCTTGTTTGGCCCAAACCTTCCCTGTGGGCTTTAATTCCTGAGTCTGGGATTTTGCCTCAGGCCCCTTATGAAATTCCTTTTCTGGTAAAATGAGAACCATTCCAACTCCCTTCTGGGAGCTGAGGCACCTGCCTTGGTCCCAATTCTGAGCTCGACTTCTGCCGGCCAGCAGTCTGAGCCCCTGCCTTGCTCTTGTCATTCTCCCTCTCCAGCATATTACCCAAGGACAGACCCCCCAGGTGCGGACTGCCTAGTGGGCCACACTACTGAGTGCCAGCCCTGCACTCTCTTTTAGGATACCCCATTGTAACCATGCGATTGGACTGGGTTTTGACTTTTCCCCTGACTGGAGTCATAATTGCTTCTGGGATTATCCATCCATCCATCCATCCATCCATGCACACACCCACCCCTCTCTACATCTATGGATGCACACATGCATCTATCTTTTCATTCATCTTTTCCTTCTTACTTATTACAGGCTTACTCTATGCCAGACCCTGTGCTTAGTGATGGAAATACAGTGGTTCCTAAGATAAACATTATCTTTGCTCTAGCAAAGGAGAAAGCTAACTAAACAATTAGAATAAAGTGTGATAAGTGGATCTCCATACATCTGCCTGTGTAGGTGGGTCCAATGCCAAGTTCCCATGCGTTCTTTCTTGCCCTGTTTCTCTGTGAGCACATAGCTATACCCTGAAGAAGCCAAACAGGCTAATATTTTTGGTTCTTTTATTAAGAACTTTAGGGGAAAATATCATTTCAAGTCAGGAGAGCAAGTGTTAATATTATATGCATATTTGTATAGTAACCCTTTAGATTTATATGGAGTTTTACAAAATGCAGACTCTTTCATTCACAGATCTTACTTGATCTTCAGAGCATATCTGTGAGGTATCTGCAGGGCAGGTATTATTTTCATCTTCATTTTATAGAAGAGAAACTTATGTTGATAGAAGTTAAAATAGCTTTAGCAAAATTTAGAGCTGAAACTAAAAACAAGCCTTATTACTGCTAAAATGAAATTCTATGAATATTAATAATTCAGTGGAAATTTGCATGATGTCTAAAATCTTGGTAATGCTCACAGGATAGCCTTGTATGTCACCAATTTCAGAAAAGTGACAAAAGATAACGCACAGAACTCTAAAGTGTTGGTTTGTCTTCCATTAGACGTTTATTACTTTCATCTATGAACCCAAGTGGGTAAGTGGAAAGATGAAAATCACTTGTCTCTTACCTTTGAAAGATGTGAAATCATTACTAAACCCTCACAAAAACAGCAGGTAGCTCTTGAGACATTTTCCAAAGAGCACTTGGAGAATGATTCAGGACCGAAGCTGTGCTGTGGCATTTTCCTCTCCACCACCCCTTTAAGTGAAGACTCACCCTTTTCTCATCTGCTATCATATTTAATTAGAGTCATCAGAATGTGTTGTTATATGTTGTTTGCTTCTTTTTATCTTTTCTTTCCTCCATACACCAACACGACTTTCATTTCTCCAAACAGCCTGTGTCCTTGAAACAGCAATTAAGAGTTTCCTTTTAGGGTCAACCTCCTTCAATCCACCAGAGTCAGTAAGTTTTTAAGATGCCAAGCTCTTAGGCAAAATTCAAAGGTGTCCCACACTGCCATATCTTGGCTAACCCATCTTTCTATTTACTTTATATCTGGAAGGATGGGAAAAGTCTGGCACTTAGAATCACATACTTTTGTTTTTTACTGAAGGTCCTCCTTTATTATCAAAGCTCAAAGACACACACACCATGACACATGGATACGTAGATTTAAAAACTGTTTACCATCACCTACTAAGTTACACAAGAGATTCCATTCAAGTTGGCAGACAAAACATAAACTAGATTTAAAGTGCTGTATTGGAAAAACAAACACAGTTTGCATTTTGGGGCAATTAAAATAAGTGGAGACCTGACACTGAAAAAAAAAAGTGAAAAGCACATATAGGATTATCATCCTGCAATTGTTCTATTTTGCTCTTTTCAATCTAAGAATTATTCTTATTTAGAGAACAACAGTTAGCTGGTCAAATTTATGCTTGAGACATTTACCCACACTTAACCAGAGAGGTTTCATAGGCTACCTCATCAGTCCACTATTCTAAACTCTTTTATGTTAAATACAAACACCTTAGCAACACTACTGTTAAGTCACATCTCATTTATTTTCCTCCTTAAGTACTGTATATGCTTGTTTTAAATAGTTTAAACAACTGTAATAAACTACAGTTTGCTAAGAGTAGAGGTAATTTGGTTAATGCTGGAAATGGTGTGGCCAGAGGAAAAGCAAGCATTGTTAAATATGTATGCAATTCTTACCAACACAAATTGAACTTTTTTTTTTTCAACAAAAAAGCTAGTCTGGGGGGCTGGCCTGGTAGCATAGTGGTTGGGTTTGCATGCTCTGCTTTGGCGGCCTCGGGCTTGCAGGTTCGGATCCTGGGCATGGATCTACACACTGCTCATCAAGCCATGCTGTGGAGGTGTCCCACATACAAAGTAGAGGAAGACTGGCACAGTTGTTAGCTGAGGGACAATCTTCCTCAAGCAAAAAGAAGAGGATTGGCAAGATGTTAGCTCGGTGCCAATCCTCAACCCCCACCCCCCAAAAAAGCTAGTCCAAAAAAAAGTTCTCATTCTATAAAGATATATAATTTCCAAGTCACAATGAAAGGAATTTGAGTAGTTTACCAATTTTGTTTTCCGCTATGTACCTTAGAGATACCTCACTAAAAACTGTATCTGACACAACAGAATGACATTTGCAGAATATAATATTGTGGTGATGGTACTGAAGTTGATTGTCACAGACATATTAAACTCTTTGAGTAGTAAATGGTTACGTATTAATCATTTATATAGAACATTGGTTTAATAAAAATAGAGGACAGCAGCTGGAAATTTATCTCCTTCAATGTTCAGAGATAAAATGGTTAACCATTCTTTCCATTATTTTCTGCAGATAAGTCCTTTTTTCATATTGAAATCTGATGACAATTAAATTCTGGCATTTTCCCAAGCTACTGTATGAAGAGGATGCTGAAGGCCATGATTATACAGCATATTGCAACATAAGGACTCTTCTGTTTGCCAATTCTGGCACACTTCCAAAATATACCCCCAAATCCAGTTTTCTGTCCAGGAGGCTGGGTGCCAAGGATTGGATATAAGCACAGGAACTTATAAACAGCAAGATTATAGTCAACAGACTCTGAAAATTGAAAATGGCAGACATAGTGAGACCGGCGAAGCTGTAGTCATATCACCCTTCCGGGCCCAGGGGAGAAGAGACTAGCATCACATTCTTAAAATACAGTTAAAATACAGAAATTTTCATTTTTATATGGAATTTGTACATGCGGATAAAGCAATGTGATTTTATTACGTCACAATTACTTTATTTATTTAATTAATTTTTTTTGAGGAAGACTGGTCCTGAGCTAACATTCATGCCCATCTTCCTCTACTTTATGTGGGACGTCTGCCACAGCATGGCTTGCTAAGCAGTGCCATGTCCGCACCCAGGATCTGAACTGGCAAACCCCAGGCCGCCGAAGCGGAACCTGCAAACTTAACTGCTGCGCCACCGGGCCGGCCCCTATGTTGTCACAATTACTTTAAAGCAAAAGTATTATAGAAATTTAAAAAGTCATTTCATAACTGTTTAATTCTCCTAAACAGAGAGCAGCCTGACAACCAGTGGGGTGAGGTCGAAGGGAAGTGAGATTGCCACCCTGTTACGGAAGCCATTTGCCCTCAGGTGACTTTGTGACTTGGTTTCGTACAACGGAGAACTTTCTCCTGATGGTTTTCACTTGCTCTCTGATTGTTTAGGTATAAATATCCATTCTCTGAAGATTTTCTGAGTGGTACTATTATGAACTTGTCACCATGGGAGCCCCATGAGGGATACCATATCAATAGGGAGGAAAAAATCCCCAAATCTCTCATGATGTAGGCTCTTTTAAAATTAATTTTTTCTCAAGGGATTTAATCAAAACCTTCTCAGGATGGCAGAGGAAGCCATTGGTCCGTCTTTGAAGAGGGCACATTTCTTCCAAGTTGAAAAGAATCCCTAAATCTACATGGAGTGGGTCACAGTTCACAAAATAGCTCCGTGTAGACAGCTATAGAAAGTGGACAAGTATAAATCACAGCTATATAACAGTGTATACACAGAGGGACAAAACGCATGGAGCATTCTTTTAGGAAGAGAAGAAAACACTGGTTTCAGCATTAGCTTAAATTTAACGAAATGAAAATTCCTTGTAACTTTACTGATTCTTTTCGACTGTTTTCTCAAATATTACATGAAAGCATAAGAGGACCAAAACACACCCAAGATGATGATAATCTGAATAGTGATTGCTCATGTTTAATAACATTTAAAATGTGGCTCAGTTTTCAGCCACAATATCAAATCGTCATAACAAGCTTCTTTAATAACACTTTACTCAAAGAAAATGAACAGTATTTTCATTATTTGGGCACTGGCTTTGGAAGTGCATACTCCTAGAATGGTTAAAAGAAAACTTTCTTCTTATATTTAAGAGGTAGACACCAAAACCTTGAATCAAGTGTGATGTGATTTTATGACTTACTCTTTCAGTATTTATTTATCCTGAGCATTATTTCATGTGCTTTGGGAGCAGAAAGTTGATGAGATGTTTTCTGTTCTCAAGGAGACTTTTAGTGGGGAGAGATATGTGTCTGCATATGCTGTGATAACAAATAATTCCAAACCTCCCGGAGACTTAAGACAACACAAGCTTATTTCTTGCTCACACGACATGACCACTGAGGTTGGCAGGGGGCTCTGGCTACGGCAGTCACTGAGGGGCATAGGCTGGCAAAGGTTTCGTCTGGATGCGTGTTTCCAGGTTCACCATACCAGGGTGAAGAGATTGGGGATTGCACACTGGCTCCTAGTTTCTTCTCAGGAGTGACACGGCACTTTTGCTCATATTTTATTGGCCAAAGCATGTCTCATGGTCACATCTAACTTTAAAGAGGGCACATGTAATTCCACCATCTGCTTGGAGGGAGAACTGGCAATATCTGGTGAACAGCACCAATGCTACCACAGAATGATAAGACATGTGTGTGCCACCCAAGTGTCCCTACTGCCACCAGAGATGCCAGTTAAATGGGTCATCATAAAATTTTAAGAAAAATATTAGAATGCCCTGGCTCCCTTAGAATTACATTGCCATAAACAAGAAAGTTGAGACATGCAGACGGATGCATCATCTTCACCCACTGTCGCCAGGGTTGATTCTCTCAACGTCAGTCAGAGATGATGACTTTCCCAGAGAAGAATTATACTTGTATAAAGGGTATGTACATACCCGAAAGACGAAAAAGCAGAGGGTTAACTGTCTTCACATTAAAGATAGATACATAGTCACATGATATGTTAATTCAGGTCTGCTGTGAAACAGATGCCAAAGATGAGGTTAGATATGAGATTAGAGATTTATGGAGGAGGGAGTAAGAGAAGGTAGGGAGAGCATTCAGACTTCAAAGCAGGTCTGACACCTGTGGAAGGAGAGAGGGAAGGAAGGCAGAGCCTCAGACTGCAACGCATTTCTAAGAAAGGTTTGGGCAGGCTGATGGGAGGTCCACAAGCCAAAGCCACCTGCAGAAAGGGTCCCCCAGTTGGCTGGACAGGGCTGTCTCTGTGCTCCTAATGTTCTTAGTCACTGGCTGGAAGAAGCAGATGTAAAGCATATACTTTGCACAAATGTGGTGGCAGATCCACAGTAGGCAGCTGAGCCCTCAGACGACTGTGCTCCTGCAACAAGAGATGTGAGTGCTGCGTTTTTATGGCCAACATACCTGGTGTTTAGAATTTGTCAGTTCCTGCATTAGCAGTGGTCTTACTTTGGTGCACTAATAAGCAAACTTTAGAGGTTAAGGAATATCAATTCATCATTGAAACCAAAGTACTGTCATCTGAGACTGCAATCTGAGGCCTTGTATAGTCTACAGAATTCCAGAGAGGCTGAGACCCCCAGGGTCTAGGAATTGAAATGTTTGTGAAAAAATATCCAGTCCAACTCCAGGCAAGGGCCTACAAAGAATCTACAGAGCCCTTGTATTTTCAGTGGATTTTCCATGCCGTTCTAAGCCTGCTATGGCCTCACCACCTCCCTAATCCATAGGCATATACAGACGACACCTGGACTAACTGTGGGATTCATTTGGTAGCCAAGTGGAGAGGTTGATAGAAACTTTCTTTTTTTTTTTTTATTTGCATTTATCACCATCTGACATACTATATGTATTTCTTTGGAAACATTCATCTAAGTATACGTAACGCTGCCTTCTAAGTTTAGATAAATAAGTCAACTAAAAATTAACGTAAAATTAGAGACTCAGAGTTGATACATTATGAATAAGTGTGGTACCCAAATAGAAGTCTCTAGGTGATTGAAATGAGAGTAAAATTTGTCTAATGGGAAAAAACTAATGGCCAGCATACAAAACATAAAAAGTCATTGAAACAGTATTACATTTGCTGTCCTACCAGTACTCAACGTGGGGGTTTGCTATAGTCTATGAGGGCTTGGCTTTGCTTTTGTTGTCCAGGAGGAACTTGATGTCCCAAGCCTGAAGAACTGCAAGGTGATCTGCGCATAAACTTGACTAAGTCAACGTTGCATAGGAGGGAAGTCTATTTAGCTGAACATATAAGATGCGGAAGAGAGGATTTTGTATTCATTTTAAATCTAAGCTTTTCCTCATGTAATTTCACCCATCTGGAATGCCCTCGTGGATCTAAAACTTACCCAGTCTTTCAAGGTCTAGCATCAGGACTACCAAGCCTTGTTGCCCATGATCTGACATTTTATAGAATTGACATTCTATAGATATTTTCTATACCACACAATCTAGTACTTAGGTTCTACCTTGGTTTTCTCAATAACTGATTCTCATTTGGATTAAAGGGATAGTATCTTGTATATATTTTATACTTTCTAATCGGCTCTTATCATAAAGCTATGTATATTAATATATACAACATGCAATATATATATATATATATAAAATAAAAGTACACCCTCCTTTCCCACATAAACATTCCTCTTCCTTGATTTTTTCTCCTTTTAATTTATTAGCATTTGACATACTATATATATCGATATACTCTCTTTTTATTCAATTGTCTGTTGCTCTCTCAATGGAATGTAGGCTCCACAAGGGTGGCATTTGTTGTCTATGAGTTCACTCCTGGATCTCAAATCTAGAGATATGTATATTTATGTACATCTAAATTTGTATGCGTATCTGTATTATATGTATAATATAGTATATATAGTTATGTATTTTTATGTGTATTTACATTCTGAAGCCATAACTTTAATCTTCTGATTTCCAGATATTTAAAATATCAACAATAACACTATTTTAGATGTTTAGGTTATTTGCATATATTGATAAACGTGTGTAACTATGTATTTTTAACATATATGATAAAATATTCTTTACAGTATACATTATAGTCTAAGGATGTTTTTACATTTGTAGTGACTGTGTAAGAGCTAGTAACAGAAAGGAAGAAGAATCATTATTCATAGAATCCTAGGGGCCTGAAGAGAAGGAACTTGATTAACTGGTCTTTGCTCTATGCTGCCATCTGCTGTGTGTTGGTAAAACAACAGTGAACGTGTCAAATGTCTAAAACCTGATTACTGGGAAGGACTTCAGAAATCATCCAAACCAGCTTCGGTATGCACAGGTGAGAAAAGAGAGACATGAGAAACCAAGAGACTTGCAAGTCTGTTATCTGTCTTGTTATTAGCAGAGCAGAATGTGGAGGAAACACTGTTTAGTGGCAAAAACGTGAGTTCTGGAATTAGACTTAGTTTAGTATTTTGGCTACATGGCCTTCAGCAAGTTACTTAGCTATTCTGAGTTTCAGTGTCCTTTAGGGGGTTAAGAATATTTACACTATATAATTTCCATAAGAATTAAACGTGAAATATATATACCTCACCTGGCACACACATGACTGTGCTTAAGAAATAGTAATTATTATTATCCTGCATGTATATAAGCTCTTCCATGGCAAAGGCATTTTATCTTAAAATTCCCAGTGAGATAAAGTGTCTGAAGCACTTGGTTCATAATAAGTACTTATAAGCATTTCCTGAATAAATTAAATAGTCCCTCACATCTCATTACAAATTACACTGAAAATCATATACTGAAGATTGACAAGTGTCTGTGTTGTAAAGTGCAAGTAATATTGACTGACTTATTCTCTTCATTTACTTTTCATGCTCTAATTATGAATGTGTGTTTCATGCAAATCATAATTTCTAGTTCTCGTATTTCAGAATATTCATGTTCACTACTTTTTTATTCAAACAGAGTTTACAGGCAAATACTTAATTCCACACTTTCTACCCTGATTTCTTTCACAACAGCTAAATATCAGACTTGTTTAGTACCTCCAAAGAAACCATATGTTTATGATGAATCATATTTCTGAAAGAAGAAGATCAGTCCTGTATAGTATGGCAACTATAGTTAATAATACTGTATTGCAAACTTGAAAGTTGCTAAGAGAGTAAATTTTAAAAGTTCTCATTGCAAGAAAAAATTCCATAACTGTGTATGGTGATGGATGTTAATTAAACTTACTGTGGTGATCATTTCACAATATACACAAATGTCGAATCATTGTGTTATGCACTTGAAACTAATATAATGTTGTATGTCAATTATACCTCAATTAAAAATAAAGAATATCAGTCTTGGAAAATTATATAATTCCTACAAAGGAGTTATATGAAAGTTACTTATAAATATTTTTGCATAACAATTTTCTCCAAAATATGATGTTCATGAAACAGTTCCTCATTTTCCGAAATCTAAGCTAAGAGAAACAGCAGTCAGAAAAACCAACTAAACTTTGAGTAATAATCAGTGACTAACAATCTAGGTTTTGAAACACTTGTGGTCAATGACAACAAGAAACGATGAGGATGGTAGAGAATGAATGGCAGCTGGATAGCAGTAAGCATCTTACATATAATATTTGTTACTTCCTAATACTATTTCTTTTGATATAATATAAATAATATTACTTTGTAATCTATTTTGTGGGTTCCTTAGGGATTCTAAAATTAAATTTGATGAAGTATCTAAGAACAGAATAATCAGAGGAGTGCTTATAAAATGGATAAAGAATGGTTGGAAAAGAACGTTAAATTATTAGGATCTAAAAATTTAGAACTTATGCCTCTTATTTATTGATGCCTGAGATGTAAGGCAGAAGTAGTCAAATTGAAAGAGAAGCGTGGCTGGATAAATCCTATCTCCAAAACTGACGGCTGGAGAAATGAGAGTGGTCCTGGGGTTTGCTGAGTTAATGGAAGCAGAATCAAAACGGAATCATGAGGGAAATCCCTAGACTGATCAATTGGGGAACAAATTATGCAGTGGCTGAGGGGCTCAGCATAGCACATTTGCCCCCAGGGCGAAGTAGTGAATGCAGCGCTGGGAATGGAGAGGCCCCAGGCAGCCAGCGCTGCCTAGAAGGCAAAGTCTTGGAATACTGACTAGCATCAAGCCCGAGTCTGTTTCCCCTAAGCCAGATCTCATAATCAGAACCTGTATCCTCAGGGATGCCAAGAGACGTCTGCAAACACAAACATGAGCAGACAGCCAAGGATAATTGAACAGTCGCTAAAAACCAATACCATCAAAAAAGAAAGACAAAACTCACTAATAGGGAGAATACCCTAGGAGACATGTATAAAAGAGCAAACAAAAGGCTATATTAATGAGTACAATTAATACCTTTATACAAATTACAGTATTACATGCACTAATAAAAGTACGTTGATTAGCCAAATAGAGATTTTTAAAATTTAAATCATGAGTTAAAAAAAATCACTAGGTTGGCTGGATATTTCAACAGATAAAATAGAAGTAGTGTATTAATGAGCTGGAAGATGGAAGGGGAAGAAATCTCCCAAAATACAGCACTGACGAATAATGAGATAAAAAGTATAAGAAAAAAACTGAGAAATTTAAAAATAAGTCTACAAATCCCAGCATCTGTTTTATGGAATTATATAAGTGAGGATAGTGGATGAGTAAAGTAAATAATTTAATTAACATATCCATGGCTTGGAAGTCACAAGTCTTCGGTGGAAAGGATCTTCTAAGTGCCAAGAAGAGTGACTGAAGAGACTCAAATCATACCTTATGCTGATATCCTAGAAAGCAAGGACAAATATGAACTCCTATAGGCTTCTAGGGAGAACAGATGCATGATTTACAAAAAACGAGAATCAGTTTGACAGGATTTCTTTCTTCAAGAGCTCTGAATATGATGAAATACTATCTTCAAAATTCAGATGGAAACTCTTTTGAAACTATCATTTTTTGCCTAGCTAAACTAGCCCTTTTCTTAGGTTTTTCACAGGTTTGTACTCTGGCAAAGCAAGACATGTATCTAGGGAAAAGAAAGCTGACTATGAAAAATAGTGATGATTAAAATAACCCATTAAACATAAATAACTGTAAATAATTGTTGATGTACAATGTAAAAAACAAACATATTGAACTGAGATCCCAGATGATCTCAATGTGGGATCAAGCAGGAATCGGGAGTGAGGAAGGTTGTAGGAGAGAAGTAAAAACATGTTAACTTTCTTATCTTAATTACAGAAGGATATAGATACAGACAAATTAATACAGTGATCAGGATGCTAAAGAATTAAGTGGAACTCCTACAGGACTACAAATAAGACACTTGAACATTAGGAAGAAAAAAATGAAAAGAAAATTCGTGAAAACAATACAAGTAAGGAAAAAGAACTATAAATAAAATCATGATTCCAAACATGAGTTATTACAATAAATTCAAATGGATAAAATCACTTGCTTAAAAGATACAGACTCTTACATAATGTGAAACAACAAGAAAAACCAAAAACAGAATGCTTGCCTACAACAGACATATCCAAAGCTAACTGACACAGACAGGTTGAAGATAACTGGATTTAAAAAGATATAGCAGACTGACAACAACAAGAAGAGAGGAAGTGAGGAAACATTAATACGAGATAAAATAGAATTCATGAATTTAGAATAAAAAATTTAACAAGAGCCGGCCCTGATGGCCTTAATGGTTAAAGTTTGGCATACTCCGCTTCAGTGGCCTGGATTTGGTTTCTGGGCATGAAACCACACTTGACTCGTCTGTCAGTAGCCATGCTGTGGTGGTGGCTCACAGAGAAGAACTAGAAGAAAACCATCATCTTTATTCTCATCTCCACTCAACCAAGATATGCTACTTTGGGGATCCTTAATAATTTATGAGGAATGTGATTGTTTTATCAGAGATAATCCAAGCTAACGTGGGAGATTGACTAAAAGATTATTTTTGTCTATTTTAAATATTTCAAAATTTTACTATTATACCTAATTCTATAACCATGAATATAAATATTTGACTTATTTCCTTAGGACTGATTTTTAGAAATGGGAGATTATTAATTTAAAAACTAAAAACTAAATATAAATATGTACATAGAAATGTATGTTTGTGTGTGTATATTATAAACATGTTTATATATTCAATTACCTGATTAAAATATTTATTGGAAAAGCAAAATTACTGAGAAATCTTTGGTCTCTATGTGAATCTTTCCTTGAGACAATGAAATATTAATATAAACACTTTCTCATAAGGAGATAATAGGCACATCAAAATGATAAACTGATGTCTTATAATTGTTTAAATTTGCCTGGTTAGTTATCCACTTGCTATTTAAAATGCTTTATAATTTAATAATTTGAAGCACCACTACCCAAATCTCAGACTGCCCAGCACAGTACTTATTCCCATCGTTCCCAAGAAGTGTACATCACCATTATTTCAGGAAAATGATGTGGCTGTCACCACATTCTAGGGTAGAATTACCTCTAATAATAGTCCCATTATTGTAGTGATTACTATTTCACAATGTGTAATAATGCACTATTTTGAAATCTCTTACAAGAAGTTTTTCTCTAACGTTGTAACAAGTCCAAAAGGGGGGCCTGCTTGTCTGAGCTATCTCGAAGGAGAAGAGCAAGAGGGAACGATGGCCTTCTTTACAGGCTGTCATTATGATTTCCCTAACTCTGTTCGAATATCCATTCGTGGTACAGAGAGTATGTCAACTTTGTAATTCAAAATTCCCATTGTTCCTAAGTATGTTGCAGCTCCTAGAGTTTTACTGCAAGAGTTTCAGTCTGACTTAAGGTCATACACTTTCCTCCCATTGAAAAGTATTTCCTTAAACAGAAGAGAAAGAATGTGCTCACAAATGTGTGTCTAAATTTTAATTCTCTCTTGATTCCTGCAGCTGCCTTGTAAAGACTGAGGGCCCTGCTGTGCCTGTCTGTGTTCCTGCCCCAGGACAATGGATAATGAATAGCAAAGAGCTAACAGCCATTCTGTGTAGACATTCAGCATCACAGAGCCAAGACTCTAAGTCTATGATTGTCCTCAGACATTTTTCTTTCGAAGAATTCTCTTAATTAGCCAAGATAGTTTAGAGGCACAAAGCAAGAGTCCCTTACTGCATTTTTAGTTGGAATCTGACTCCACTGGGAAGGTAAAGCATATTTTAAAAAAAATAAATTGAGATTGGTTTCTCTTGGATGTGATCTTTCGTAAATAGTCAATGTATTAATCGTATTAGAAATCAACATTCTTCATCTTCATGTCATCATCATTCTCATCACTCTTATTTTTACCGTTTTTTTCTACTTTTGTGAATTACAAGTAAGTGTTAACTCCCTTCTCTCTCCCAACAACCTCATGGGGTAAGCGTTATTATTACACCTTGAATTGACAGATGAAGAGGCTAAGGCAAGGGAATTTAAGTTGCATATGGTCACAGAGTTAGTGATGTTGGAGTCAAAACTTGGGCTCTGGAGTAAGGCTGCTTGTATTCAAAATCTAGCTCCCCCACTACAAACAGTGTGACTGCAGGCAGGTTTCTTAACTTCCCTGATTCTTCGTTTCCTCACCTGTAAAAGTAGCAAATCATAATGGACGTATTCTATGGAGATTAAAATGGCACGGGGAAGAGGGAAAGCATAAACTGTAGAAAGAGGGAAGATTGGGCAAACGGGCTGGCATAAACTCACATTACTATTCATCACTTTTATATTTATGCTGTTACCTATAGAATATTGAAGTAACCAGGCTCTTAACTCATAACCAAATTTAAAAAATAAAGAGCAGAATTTGGTAAATGCCAGTTTCTGATGCAAAGTAAAAATCAATACAGACCCTAGGAGACACAGCTGTTTGTCTAAGAGGAAAATGAATTAAGAGTTCACACTTCTGTAAGGAAAGAACTGAGATATTAAAATGTCCTGTCATCACTAATATAGCATGTTTTTCCAGAAAGCAGATGAATTCGTTTTAATCCTCCAACTTTATACTTTCAAACCAGGAAAGTCACCTTCAAGTTGTGCTATCTGAGGATAATGAAGGGGAAAAAAAGAGATAAAAGCAAATCTAAAAATTCCAACACAAGTATTTTAATGCATAAATCAAAGTGACCTTATTTTAATGTTAGCCAGAAACAAAATAAACAAGCAAAGAGGTTCTTTACACACAGCAAATTAAGTGGATAGAAATTCTAGTAATTTCCTATGAATGATTTTTTTTCAACATCAGCTGCTTAATAAGAAATAGTTTTGGAAAAAACCCTCTGTCGACACTGAGAGAAAATGACATTAGACATTAACAATCACCCTATTTTGGAGTTCCTTAGCCAAATGAGTCAATGAAAGTCAGAGTATTTATAGAAAAAATTTTCTTAGTTCACAAATTAAACTCTGATAATTGAAACACCACAAACAACTAACCCAATGAGACTTTTTGGACATAAAAGGAATGAAGCGAGGTCAATGTTTTCAAGAAAAAGGCATAGGTGATGGTGAAGGCATTGGAGAACATTCTTTATAATTTATTTCTGAGCAGATAACCTTATTTATGGGAATAGATTATTTTGAAGAAAATAAATGAAATTTATCTTTTCCCCACAACCAACACATTATAAAGCTTGAAACACTTTCAAGAGATATGCATGCAACAGATAAGAAGAGAATGTTTCATGTAAAATAAAGAGCTTTGAACGAGGAGCCAACTGACATGGATTTTAAATCTAGTTCTACTAACTGTCTAAATTTGAGTAAGTTATATATTCACCTCTTTATGCATCAGTAACTTTTTTGGGGGTCAAAAATTGATTGTTGGATGGATATATTATTTCTAAAGGTCTTTCTACTTCTAATATTCTCACTAGACACTG
This sequence comes from Equus caballus, assembly GCF_041296265.1. Lineage (NCBI taxonomy): Eukaryota > Metazoa > Chordata > Mammalia > Perissodactyla > Equidae > Equus > Equus caballus. The sequence goes on from NC_091691.1 coordinate 52,627,478, forward strand.
CTTAATTATATTTTATCTCAGGGCTTGAAAGCATTCAGCAAGTTTCTGTCACTTAAATTTTCATAAAAATGACCATCTGCTCTATTTAGAAGGAAGGGAGTGAGGGAGAGTCTGTTATCATAGAAATAAATCTACCTAAAGTCTCACCATTGCCAATTTTCTATAATTTCAGCATGACCCCCAGAAAGTCATTTCAATGTTCGTCTTAACTTTGGAAGGCGAATCAATTGCCAAAATTTTTTAAAAGTTACTATGTAATTTAAAAATAGTTCAGTCACTTATATTATCATGCCAAATGTCTTTTCCCACAGGGCTCAAGGAATTTTTAAAATATTTTATTTAAAGTAACAAATCACAGCTAATTTATGTTCACCAAGCTTAACCAATATCACAAACTCCAAACTGAACAAACACAATATCCAGTTTTCTGAAAACCTGAGATAAAGACCATTTGCGTTACCACAATTGTTATCCTTTCTTGTCCCGTAAATGCAAACGTAAGTTTTCATTGAGTACATCTTATACTAGAACAGTGTTGGCACTCAGTGTTTCCTGAATAAGTGGATGAATCACCACACCTAATACACAGGACAAATCAGAGTATTAAAACTTCTCGATTCTGCTAAAGAAACTTTATTTCCTGCTCAGGACATTTTTCTCCTTTTTTTCTACTAATCTAACCTCTCAAAGATCAAATCTTTAGTTCCATTAGTTCTCTTCACAGTAAAATGACTTAAACCTTTTCCACTTCAGAAACATCAAAATTTACCAATGGGAATTTTCCTCTTGTTTACTTTGTGGGGTCAGCCACTAGACATTAAAAAGCTTTCTCAGCATCACTACATTAAAAAAAAAAGAAAATCAGGGGCTGGCCCCGTGGCCGAGTGGTTAAGTTCGCGCACTCCGCTGCAGGCGGCCCAGTGTTTCGTTAGTTCGGATCCTGGGCGCGGACATGGCACTGCTCATCAGACCACGCTGAGGCAGCGTCCCACGTGCCACAACTAGAAGAACCCACAACGAAGAATACACAACTACGTACCGGGGGACTTTGGGGAGAAAAAGGAAAAAATAAAATCTTTAAAAAAAAAAAAATCAGTGGCAGTAGTTTCTCCAGATACGCCTTTTCTTGTTTCAATACCATATGGTGCTGGTGAGTAATAGTAAGAAATTGTCAAATATTTTAATATGATTGCTAGTTCTAGGCTTCTGAGCTGTGGCTGGGTCAACCTTTATTTATTGTGTAAAAAGAAATAACTAGGAAACAAAAATACTTTCTTTTCCTTCCTTTCTTAACAAATATAACAAAATAAGAACACTTCAAGCAAACAGAATAAAAAGTGACTGGAATCTCTAATAACTAGAGAAAATTTTAGCAACTATACCTCAGTTGAAGGCACCAATACTTCCTTATGGCTACATTCTCATGGGAGCAATGTGACGGAGCCCTCACTTAGTTTGATTATTTCAGTCACAGGTACACTGTTCCTAAATATGGACAGTGAATAAAAAGTGACAAGGATCTCATCGAACAAAACCAGACCCAGCTTATTTTGTCTGGCATCGTTAGTCTGGAAAACAACAGCAGGTTTTGAATGCTGTTCAATTATCTAGAATATAAGTATTAATAATATCATTAAGTGAGAGAATAACAGATTCAACTTTGATATTTCTTTCCAACAGCAACAAGTCAAGCAATCTTTCTTATTACAGAGTTGTTCTTTGTTCAATTGTGTTTAAATGCAACAAGAGTTTATAATGCCTCACAAGAGACATGCTGATTAAGAAGAATCTAAAGATTTTCTTTTTAAAAATTGGAATCAGTTGTCTGAAGTCTAATAATGGAACTTATTGTTAGACCTGAACCTACTATCATTCTAGGGTTCTTTTCACAGTTAACTCTTGATATCTCATCATCTCATCTCATCTCTCCTCTCTTTCCTCCTCCTCCTGCCCCTCCTGCTCTTCCCCTTCCTGCTTCTCCTCCTTTCCCTTCCCTCCCCTTCCCCTCTCTCTCCAACAATGCTATCACATTTCTAAGGCTCCTGTTTTCTGGGGGTTCTCTCCTCTCCTGCTCCCCATCAACTCCCTCCCTCCCTCCCTCCAGAATTCTCTCAGAAATGAGTATACACCTCATCGCAGTGAAGTCACATGGTTTGAAGCGCAGAAAAAAGAGCTGAAGCTTCACTTTTCAGCTTTCAGCTCAGTGTAGTTTCCCTCAAATGTGCTATTTTTCTTGTCTCCTTAGCACAACATCATATATTTTATTTTTAAAAAAACTATGTATAAAGGAAAGAGCTCACTGTAGTGGCACATTTGACTGGATCTGGCATAAAGTTGCCAGAACTGAGCATTAACAAAGTTACAACAAAAGCCTCATCTACCTAACGCATACCATGTAATGCTGAAACTATATTTTCATTTATGGAATGGGCTCAAAATGAGGAATTAATACAACGGAGTAGAGAAAAACAAAGGAAAAACTTCTAATGCAAAAGAGCTAAGTTTCAGAAGATGAAGGGTTTGCATACTATATTTGGAGGCATCAGTACTGAAACCTTGTGCCTCGATGTAAGCGCTTTGCCCTGTCCATTGATATTAAACTCTCCCACACACCCTGTTTTCTTTCTCCCTTTTTTCATAGTATATATCACTACTGTTTGTTATTATACAGTAAGTGCTTGCTGGCTGTTTGTTTCCTTCACAAGACTGAAGGAGGCGGCCAGGGCAGGAAGTGGTTCTGCTCAGAGCAGGTCTACAACAGATATGAGTTGAACTGATTTATGAATGGATTACCTTCACTCTATGCTAGCCAAAGGATCATAGCTAAAGAATCAAATTTTGTCTTTTCGGTATTTTATCATCTAGATGCATGATTAATGCAAATATGTTAAGGGAATGGATTACATAGATTGATTAAATATCCCATGATTTTTTTCTCACACTAATTTCAAAAGATTCCACTCTAAGTAGAAAAGAGCCATGTTTGAAATCAACATTCTCATTGATGTTTAACTTGTTAAATCTTAAGGATGATACCAGGGTCTGGCCTGGTGGCTTAACGGTCAAGTTCACGAGCTCCGCTTTGGCGGCATGAGGTTCACCAGTTCAGATCCCGGGCGTGGACCTACGCCCTGCGTATCAAGCCATGCTGAGGCAGGCGTCCTACATACAGGCCACGTACACCGGGAGAATGCTGAAGCCCACGGTAGACTACGGTCCAGACGTTGACAGCAATGGTCTGACTGCTGTGAAAAGTGTCATAGGCTTTCCACGTTAGGTTTTTTCCTATTCACTGAAAATAAGATATTTCCCTAAGTGCCTTTTAGTTTTCAAAGTATAAGGTAAACTGGATCCTTTTCCAGTGAAGTAAGTTATTAGAAGCTCAAGAGACTTGACAGAATACGATGGGATCTAATCTTTACTATCCTCATACATATCCTTCTAGAAAGGCTATTCTTTATAACAAATAAAATTTGTTATTCTTTATAAGAAAGAAATTAACACTGCAGTATTGATAGATTAAAGCACCTACTATCAATAACTGAGGCAAGCAGGACAGCATTGGATCCACTGATTTGACTCATAAAGTCCATGGGACACATCTTCAAACTTGTATTCATTCATATTTAAAAGAAATTATTGAACGGATGGCCCAGTTTAAGACAAGTGGTCATAAAGCATAGTCAGAATCTTTGGTGAGGACCTGTGAATTGGTATTTTCAATAGCTGCTCATGGTGACTCATGTGAAATCAGGGTCGACAATCTCCAGTGCAGCTCAAAGTGTTAATGTGACGTGAAGGACTAGACATTTCACACTTCAGATCTGACTAAATCCTCAAAATCTCCATTTTTGAGATGAAAACATGGTACACAAAGAGGTTTTATATATATATATATATATATATGTATATATTGTAGGGCCAGAGCCGCAATTTTACAAAACATTAACAGTCTTTCTAACTTACTTTGAAGTTACTTTACATAATCTTGAAACCAAGTATTCAATACAGTGGAAAATAAAGAATGAAACTGGTAAACAAGTAGCCATTGATGATTAGGTAGCTAGTAACTAAAGGTCTTTTTCTTTTTCACAATTACTAATTATAGCTTTTAGTTGTTTACCTGCCCCTTGTTAACTGTGCTGTTTAGGCAATATGCTGTCTGACTCCTACTAGGTTCCTGTAGATAACTTCTCCCTAGGTCCTGGGTCACCATGGTAATGAGTGTTTGAGCTGTTTCTCAGGAATTAGGACCCCCTCGTCCAGTTCAGGCCGGTTGAGACCACTAACCCATAAAGTGGGCCTAAGCAGATGCCCTATAAATGACCTTTTGACATCAAGAGGCTAAAAACTCCACCATTTTGTGAACATGCATCCCATGAAGCGTCATGAAGTCTGACTACACTTGTGGAGATCATCAATTACCTCATCTCTCCTCACTTCTAATCATCTATCTCCACACTTCAGACCACCTTGCTCCCCACCCAATAAATATCCCTGAGTACCCATTTTCGGAGAGGAGGATTTGAGACTCGTTCTCCTGTTTCCCCACTTGGCTGCCTTGTGACTAAAACCCCTCTGTGTGGCAATCTCGTCATCTTGGTGATAGGCTTTCCAGGTGATGGGCAAAAAACAAATTTGGTTCGGTAACAAGAGTTCAAGGGAAAGAGTTGGAGATACAGATGGATGTATATACAGATTTGTGTTTCCTTGAAACCTAAGGACTTAGGTACCAATTTGCCAAGCCCAGGTTTATAATCCTGTGATAAAGAGATAAAGACTACAGATTCAGTCCCCAAGTGTACCAGTTAGTAGTTCTCTATTTTTTTTTTTTTTTTGAGGAAGATTAGCCCTCAGCTAACATCTGCCACAAATCCTCCTCTTTTTGCTGAGGAGGATTGGGCCTGAGCTAATATCCATGCCCATCTTCCTCTACTTTATATGTGGGACACCTGCCACAGCATGGCTTGATAAGCAGTGTGTAGGTCCACACCAAGGATCTGAACCAGTGAACCCCAGGCTGCCAAAGTGGACATGCGAACTTAACCACTGAACCACCAGGCTGGCCCCAGTAGTTCTCTATTTTATGGCTACAGATTATTTTCCTAAACTTTCACTGTTTTGCAAATAGGTTCTCTTGTTCATAAAGCTTAGGTGACAGAGTGTGGTTTGATGAGCGAAAGATCATCATCATTGCCAGAGGACCCCTGTCCATTGCCAGAAGGTCCAGCCCATACTGGTTGGGGCTGATCAGAAGCATCAATTTCCCATGTAAATTCAAGGCAAACTGAAGGTGGATGGGGCAGGTTTAAGCTGTTTGCCCCATTAAGGCACAGGCCTACCCTCCATTAGTTTGTGGATAGAAGGGAACTGGGAGAGAGAGAATTGGTGGGAGGGCTGTGTTGGAATTCTTTCCATGCATATGAGCCAAGCAGCCACTTTCAGGTTTCATTTTTTTTCTAGATCTGAGACCTGGTGCTTGGTTTAGGGGGAAAAATCTGCATATGGAGTTGTAAGAGCAGAGGTAGACCTACCCCGACCAGGGGAAAGAAAGCAAGCAGAAGGAGCTGTACTTCTGATCTTTACATGGTGTGGATCTTACTAAATCACTCATCTTTCATCTGTTTCCACAGGAATGGGAGGTTATTCGAGTGTGTCTGTCCAACTTTAATGTGGACAAGATTCATTAGCTTGTTAGCAATGAGATTTCTGCATCTCATCACCAGAATCTCTACTTCAGTAAATCTAGACTAGAGCCAGGAATCTGTGATTTAAACAATCTCCCTCAAGTCAGTCTTACATAGTCGTGGAGAAACAGTGGCCCAAACCAACCATTAATCAGCAGATGTATGTCTCATAATAAATTTGTTACAGTTTAATTCAGGATATTAAAGTGTTTGTTTACCAAATTCTTCTTGGTTCAGAAGGTTCAGAAACAAGGCAACAATAAAGTTGGTGTCATAAACTACCTAGGAGCCATTTCTTTTCCCTTTGCTAGGTAATTTCCAAGTTTAAAGAAAATTTCAAGTTTGATTTTGGTCTATTAAAAATGCTTTATGTGAAGTGAGGGAACAATAGGCTCAAAGTTCGTCTTTACGCCTAAAATCAGACATACTGTATACATTCCTCTATAAAATTTGCTTTTGAGGAACCAGGATTTAATTTTAAATCCTATTTCACTGAGCCAGACTGTTGCTCCTTGTGAAATCTCTTATTTTTGATAAGTGGAATTATTTAAAGTCAAAGATAAATTAAGGAAATGAGCAGGACTTTTCCAGATGGTTGTTTTTCTTGTTCTTTGTCTTTTGATACGATGGAGGAAATATGTGTTTAGAGAAAGGGAAAGAGACTATAATTTAGTGAGCACTGTGTGCCTGTGACAAAGATTCTCTCCTTGACCAAACTCTAGCCAGGCTCCTCTGAGCCCTCTTCCCAACTAGGCCTCAACCTTGGCCTAAAAAGACTTGAACAAACACTAACATAGTTTCTAATAGCTTAAGGCTGATCCCTAGGTGACCCTAGCCCCCCCTTACAGTGCCTGCCTGAGAAGACTCAAGGATACCCAAAGAATTTACTTTTATTCCTGCCGACACCTGAAGACCAGGGCCCTGTCTCCCAGCCTCTGTGGGAAGGCAGGAGCCTAACTTTGATAAGTGCCAGTTAGCAAACCAGACAGCTGTCCCATGGACCAACCCTCTTCTTTCCAATTTTTCATTTCCCTGACTCTACAAAGCCCCAGCTTAACCCCTTTCCTACTCTCTCCTTCTCCCTTTAAAATGCCCAGGCACCTTGGTACAAAGTGAAGTTGAGTTCAGTTCACCTGGACTCTTTTCCCTGCTGCAATAATATATTACTGAATAAAATCTGTCCTTACTCTTTAACTAGTGTCTGGCTTTGTTTATCTTTGACACCAGGCACCGCACCAGATCTTTTACACATAAGACCCCTACAGAGTGCCTCCATTTTCGCAGATGGGGTAACTGAGGCTCTGACAGGTTAAGTAACCTGAAAGCTAGGCTGCTGCCATCAGAACAATATTCTGACGGAGACTTGTCTTGCTCCAGAGCACATACTCTCTTTGGGGCTGGCTTCACGGACAGGCAACTTGTGCAGTCACACAGAGCCCCACACTTGGAAGGGCCCCGTGCTTGGTCTAACGCTCTTCTGTATCCGCCTTGAAATTCTTAATAGTTTTTGAGCAAGAAGCTCCACGTTTTCATTTTGCACTGAGCCCTGCATATTATGTAGGTAACTTCACTTCCATGGCCCGCTTCAGGATAGGAACCCTCAAAGTTAGAAATCCTGATGAAGTTCTACTAAGAAGGGAATAAATGTAGATATGATCCCCATGATAAATAGAGGGCCGAGTATGAAGCTGCTCAGGGAAACCACCTGGAATATGCCACTTCAGTGTTTGTAAGCATTTATGCACTAACAGGGATTTGATCTCCTATAAACTCTGTTGTTAAGGTTTCTGATCAAATGACTTTGTTTTGTTTCATAACATTGTGTTTTAATTTCTTCTGGTTGTCACTGACTAGCTACCCCAAGGAACTCAAGGGTGGGTTTGGATATTTTAACCGTTTTTTCCGAATTGTTCTTTTCCCTTTTATTATGTTAAGGAGATGCAATCACCAACCATGATGAACCAGACCAAGCCTCCCAGTGAGCTCTCCCTATGACTTTTGCCTGCTTTTTAATGCTAAGATCTCTCCAGGAGGAGCTTAGGCCTTATCACCATAACCTGCAGTGTATGTGGAACCACGTTTTCCAACTGAGCCTGTCCAAGAAAATACCCACCTCTCCTTTGTGAATATTCATTCCCCATCCGAAATAAATGTCTCGGCTTCCCTTTGTTCAAGAACGCCATGACTCTGCCTGGTCTCCTATTTGCCGCAAATACACTTTACTTTGCGAGACAACTATTTCTGGTGTCCTCTGAATTAACTCGCCATGAGGGAACCCAGTTTGGTTTTGGTAACAGTTACATTAAGGGAAAAGCACCCTTACTAGATGCTCGTCTTTTTCTTTCTGTAAAAACAATGTGTCTTTTTCTTGATTATAAAAGTAATGCATATTTCCTGTGGAAAATATGAAGAAGAAAAGAAAAATTACCCATAATTATCCAAGCAGAGAAAATATTTTGGTATACATCGTTTTTCCTTATGCATTTATATATGCATAGATATATATTTTTATTTTTACTGATGTCTGTCTATTGATCAATTGATTAATGGATCAATGTATCATCTATCTATCAGGAGTCACAGAATTCATGATTTGAATTTGAATCCTGTGGCTTTCTTTTTTCATTTAATTTATCCTAACGATTTCCCTTATGGGGAAAATGATTCTTCACAATGACCTTTTCACCAATCTCTCCATTGTTAAAAATTCAGATTTGTTCTCTTCTTTTTAAACCTTGTTTTTTAGTACTGACTTTAAATCAAGGAGTACACGCTGCAAGGAGCAGGGGTCAACTAAATTCAGGTGGTTAATGGAGAACACATCGCATACTCAAAAGTGCAGATAACAAGTCCATGGACCAGGAGGGTTTTCTGTACTTAACAGGACATAAATATAGAACAGATCATTCTATATTGTTCTATATATACCAGAAGAAAATTACTGAGGCAGGCCAGGCAGTCTTGGTGCAACTGAAGGGTAGAATTAAATGTGTAAATAAAAAAGGAGAGAGAAAATACTATTTGCAGAATCTTTCCAAATGTCAACCTCTTTAAAAATCAAGAAGCTAATTATTTACTGTGCAGACAAGTCACCAAGGCAGAAAAAAATGTGGGTAGTCTTGGGGTTTGATTATTTCCCCCAAGCAGTGATTACACGCATCAGCATCCGATTCACTTACATGCTAATGAGAGGCTTTATCTTCATTGAAGAATCTGCTTCCTTTGTTTAATTCAGTAAAACCAGTTTAACTCAGAAGTTTGCTACTTAGGAAACCTTTGTCCTCTCTTTGTCACAGGAAAAGCTTCCTTCACGTTTAGGACAAGACCATCAGTCTAGATCTAATGTTGTCATACAGTATTTTTATATATAAATTTAATAACATATGGAAATAGTTTTAGAGTAAAACCTGTCAATTCCTGTTTTTAAAACTTTACAAGCTTGTGTTCCTCTGATGTAGCTTTCAAATCACAGGGCTGCTTCTTGGCAGCTCATCCTGCTTGATCTCAGTCCCTGACCCAAAAGAAAACAAAATGTATTTTTCCACTTTGATACACAAGGGATTTCCTTAGACAATGAACATAATTACCCGGTCCAATCTAACAATCTGAAGTTAAGTCCTGCAGTTTTCTCTGACCTGACTGTCACTTCCTTCAACGTTTCAGAAGTCTTTCTATTTTTGCTCTCTTTTGAATTCTTGGTTATTTCTATTTTGCTTACAGTGTGAACTTATTTTGAAAGTGATTACTGACTTTGCCATCAACGTGGTTTAATTTAATAATTTGGTAACTTAAATTTAAGAAAAAGAAGGCTGAGAGGGCATTCCAAAAAGCACTGGACTTCAAAGTAGGTTTAGTTTGCCATTTGCTAAATCTGGTTTAGATTTATTTACTTGTTTTTATAAATAATCCTGTTTCCTTTTTATTTTATTTATTTATTTTTTGCTGGAAAAGATTCTCCCTGAACTAACATCTGTTGCCAATCTTCTTCTTTTTTTTTGTCCTCCCCAATGCCCTAGTACATAGTTGTATATTCTAGTTCTATGTAAGAGCCACCACCACAGCATGGCTACTAAGAGATGAGCGGTACAGTTCCACTGAAGTGGAATGCGCTCAACTTTAACCAATGGGCCATCAGGCCTGGCTCTGGTTTGGATTTAATCATTCAAGTACTCTCTTAGTCTTGGTCTCCTCAGAGTAAAGATCAAATAACAAAGTTAGATTGAATAAAGCTGCTCTTTAAACTGTAAACTGCTAAATAAAAATGGCATTGTTACTAATTAATTTAGTGAGCTAGTGAATTAATAAATTATTCATTAAAATAAGCATTTAGTACTATAAATTTTCCTATAAGCACCATATTAGCTGTCTCCCACAAGTTCTGTTATACTGTGTTTTCGTTTTTGTTCCATTCAAAATGATTTTTAAATTTCCATTATGGCTTTTTCTTTGACTCTTGGTTTATTTAGCAGTGTTGGCTTTTTTCCTCTAGCTTTACTGATATAATTGACATATAACATTATATAACTTTAAGGTGTACAGTGTGATGATTTGATGTATGTATATATTGTGAAACAATTACCACAATAAGGTTAGTTAACACATCTGTCACCTCACATAGCTAAAATTTTTGTGTGTGGTGAGAACTCTTAAGATCTACTCCCTTGGCAACTTTCACATATACAATAGAGTATTGTTAACTATAGTCACAATGGTATAGATTACATCCCCAAAATTCATTCAGCTTATAACAGGAAGTTTGTGCCTTTAGCCTCTTTCATCATTCCTTCCCAATTCTCGGCCCCTGGCAACCACCAATCTACTTCCTGTTTCTATGAGGTCCGTTTTTTTAGATTCCATACATAAGCGAGAATCTGTCTTTCTCTGACTTAGCTCATGCAGCATAATGTCTTCAAGGTTCATCTATGTTGTCACAGATAGTAGGATTTCCTGCTTTTTTATGGCTGAATAATATTCCATTGTGTGTATGTGTATATATAATCATAGTTCTTGGAAGAAGAACACAGACTCTCTGGAATACCATCTTGGCTGTCAGAAGCAATTAGGAAAGCTGGGCCAGCAGGAAGGCCTGTTTGAAAAGCCTGCTTAAGTGTTAGGTAAAGAGACTTCTGAAAGCAACACAGCAAGTCTTCCCACTGTAGTAGGTTCCAAAGTCAGCTACTTAAGAATCTTGATCTTCCTTGTTTGACAGAATACTGCTTTCCTTTTTATCTAGTATCCAAATCATCATTGCTGTGCATGCAAATAAGTCTGCTTTGCATTATTAAAAAAAGATATGATTTTTTCATTCATTTTATTCATGTGGTGTAGCACATTGACTGATTTGCAGATGTTGAATCATGCTTGCACTCCTGGAATAAATCTCAGTTGATCATGGTTTATGATCATTTTAACGTACTATTCAATTTGCTCATATTTTGTTGAGGATTTTTGCATCTATGGTCATTAGGGATATTGACCAATAATTTTCTTGAGTGTCCTTGTCTGGCTTTTGTATTTGGGTAATGCTGGCCTTGTAAAATGAATTTGGAAGTATTCCCTCCTCTTCCAGTTTTTGGAGGAGTTTGAGAAGGACCAGTATGAATTCTTCCTCAAATTTTTTGTGGAATTCACCAGTGAAGACATTTCGTCTTGGACTTTTGTTTGTTGGGATGTTTTTGACTACTGATTTAATCTCATTACTAATAATTAGTCTGTTCAGATTTTCTTTTTCTTCATGATTCAATTTTGGTAAGTTGTACGTTTCCAGGATTTTATCCATTTTGTCTAAGTTGCCAATTTGTTGGTGTACAATTGTTCATAGAAGTCTCTTACGATCCTTTGTATTTGTGCAGTATCAGTTGTAAGGCGTTTTCTTTCATTTATAGTTTTATTTATTTGACTCCTCTCTCTTTTTTTCTCAGTCTAGGTAAAGGTTTGTTAATTTTGTTTATTTTTTCATACAACCAACTCTTAGTTTTGTTAATCTTTTCTACTGTCTTTTTCATCTGTATTTCATTTATTTCTGCTGTGATCTTTATTTTCTTCCTTTTGCTAACTTTAGTCTTAGTTCATTCTTCTTTTTTCTAGTTCATTTAAAGTTAGGTTGTTTCTGAGATCTTTCTTTTTTCTTAATGTAGGCATTTATTGCTATAAACTTTCCTCTTAGAACTGCTTTTGCTGCATCCTACATTTTGGTATGTTGTGTTTCCACTTTCATTTGTCTCAAGATATATATATTTTTTCTTTCTGCTTTTTCTCCCCAAATCCCTGCAGTACATAGTTGTATATTTTAGTTGTGGGTTTTTCTAGTTGTGGCACATGGGATGCTGCCTCAGTGTGGCCTGATGAGCAGTGCCATGTGTCTGCCCAGGATATGAACTAGCGAAACCCTGGGTTGCCGCAGCAGAGCACATGCACTTAACCATTGGGCCACAGGGCTGGCCCCTTGTCTCAAGATATTTTTTGATTTCTCTTTTGATTTTGATTTTTTCCTTGATCCACTGGTTATTCAGGAGTATGTTGTTTAATCTCCATGTATTCGTAAATTTTCCAGTTTTCTTTTTGTAATTGAGTTCTAGTTTCATACTATTGTGTCTGGAAAAGATGCCCAATATGATTTCAATCTTCCTAAATTTATTAAGATTTGTTTGTGACCTACTATATGATCTATCCTGGAAAATGTTCCATACACATCTGAGAGGAGCATGTATTCTGCTGTGGTCAGATAGAATGTTTTGTATATATCTGTTAGGTCCATCTGGTTTATTGTGGCCAAATTCACTGTTTCTGTATTGATTCTCTGTCTGGATGATCTATCCATTGTTGAATGTAGAATATTAAAGTCTCCTACAATTATCATATTGCTATTTCTCAATTCTGATCTATTAGTAATTGCTTTAGATATTTAGGTGCTCAGATGTTGGGTGTATAAATATTTACAATTATTATATCCTTTTGATGAATTGACCCATCATCATTATATAATCAACTTCTTTGTCTCTTTTGGCCATTTTTAGTTTAAAGTCTATTTTGTCTAATATAAGTACAGCTACCCCTGCTTTCTTTTGCTCACCCTCTGTTTGAAATATCTCTTTCAATCCCTTCAGTCTCAGTCTATGTGTATCCTTAAAGCTAAAATGAGTCTCTTGTAGGAAGCATACTGTTGAATCTTGTTATGTAATCCATTCAGCAATTCTATGTCTTTTGATTGGAGAATCAAATATTCACATGGTACTTTATAAAGCACTTTTTTACATTTATTATTTTGTTTGAGACCTGTAGATATTCTGTGAGGTTCAGATAGGTTAACTGCTCTTCCAAGTGGAGAAGGCTGGGCGTGAATCCAAGTTTCCAGACTCTTGGTCCCCTTAAGAGCACTGGGTTTGGTAACTGACGGGTTTTGGATTTGCATCTTGTTTCTCTCAGCTGCCAGCTCTGTGATTTTGATGTAAGTTACTTCACCTCCTCCAAGCTTCATTTCCCGTCCATATATATCTCCTAGGTTTGTTGTAAAGATTAAATGACATAAAATACTTACAGTAATTGGCACATAACAAAAGTCTTAACAAATGTTACCTATTATATTATTACTTCTACACCACAGCCGCTTCCCGGGGAGCTTGGAACTTGCTGGGGGGAGGGGAGTCAAGCAAGAAAATCTGGGTGGGCAGGGAGAACAGAAGGGCCATCTTTAGGGACTGAAACAAGTGGGGTGAGGGGTGAGGGCCAAGAAAAGGAGAGAACCAGCACTGACTGACTTGCTCCTATGAATTGAGCACTTACCATTATTATTTAATTTCCACAGCCACTTAGTGAGACAGGCCCGAATGATTAAGTGATTTGACCCAGGTTCACAATAAGAGGAGTAGCTTTGAACTTTGATCTGTCCGATGCTTGGCCCATGCTTTTTCTCTTTCTTTTTGTAAAATAAAGATGGTTTCGGGGCCAGCCCGGTGGCGCAGTGGTTAAGTGCGCACATTCCACTTTGGTGGCCCAGGGTTTGCTGGTTCAGGTCCCGAGTGCAGACATGGCACTGCTTGTCCAGCCATGCTGTGGTAGGTATCCCACATATAAAGTAGAGGAAGATGGGCACGGATGTTAGCTCAGGGCCAGTCTTCCTCAGCAAAAAGAGGAGGATTGGCAGCAGTTAGCTCAGGGCTAATCTTCCTCAAAAATAAATAAATTAAAAAAAAAATAAAAGATGGTTTCTTCCATTATAAAAGTAACTTATATTGATTATTGAAAATTATTGAAATTGAAAAAATTATTGGAAACCACCATAGAGTGTAAGGAAAATAAAATTATCTAGCGATAATAACTGACATTTCAGTGTATGTGCATTCAATCTTTTAAAATACGTTTTTCATTTCTTTGATCTAAAATATAGTGTTGAATGCTGATTTTGTACTTAATATTAGAAAATAAGTATTTCCTCATGTTAGAAAATTAGTATTTCCCCATGTTATTAAAACTCTCCAAACATCATATTTTAGTGGCTACATCAAATCTCACTAAGTAGAGTTACCATCACTTAAATAGCTGTACTTTTCTTCTTTTCTGTTTTTTTGGAATTTATATTCTTTCCAATTTTTCATAAGTAGAAATAGCAGTGTAAAAAATACATATGTGCATGAAAGATTTTTGTGTGTATTTAAGATTAGCTTATTTGGACAGATCACAGAAGAGGAATTACCAGCTAAAGGTTATGCCAACATTATAGGATATTATTGCACTGTTTTCTGATGTATACTCCACCAGTAATGAGAGAGAATCAGTTCAATCAAAACTCTTTGCTAATACGGTATGAGAACAATTTTTAGTACGTTTTCCTTATTATTGAAGAGATTGATGTTTTTGCTACAGCGTTTAGCTATATTAACTTCTTAATGGAATCCTGTTCAGTCTTTTGGCTCATTTGTTTATTGGGGTAGTGGTGTATTCTTAATATGTTGAGCTCTTTATGTTGTAAAGATGTTGACACTTTTTTCCCCTCATCCACATACATATACCCATAAACTCACACACTATTTCATGACAAATAAGCTCTATTTGTGGAATTAAGAGACAAGTTTATTATGGGCTGTCAAAATTTCTTGATGAACTTGACCATTCTTGAAGAAAATAAAATGATTACATTTGTGGGAAAAACGAAGCAAGCTTGCTCATTCTTAAGTATTAATAAACTGGAGTCCAAATTGTAGCTTTCCCACGATTCAACCAATAGCAGCAAGAATGGAGAAGAAGCACAAAACGAGGGAAGAGAACTGGAGGAACTGGAGTGGTTCCTTCACCTTCCCAAGTGAGCAGTTACACAACTGCGGGCAGCTGCTTTTTTAGGGGCCTGAGAAGCTCAGAGCAGCTGACTTTCCCCGCTGCTCATTCATGTCTTCACGAGGTACCCGCTGCCTGCCTCATTTGTGCCCTGAGCCTGGAGCTGCTCTGGGCCCCCCATTGGTCAGACCGGCCTTGCGGTTGAGCTATCACGTGCTCTTCCTCCGTCAATCCATTCTTATCTGCGTTCTCTTCTCTCAAAGATATGAATTGATTTTTAATTCAAGTTAAAATTAAATGTTTCTGGTATAAAGAAATACAACCAATACAATAAAGTGAAAGGCTCCCTTGCCAGTTATATTTCTTCTTCTCGGAATTGAATCTTTATATCCTTTGCTCAAATTTGCTGTTGAGTTTTTTTTCTTATTTACAAATAGGGATTCCTCATATATTTGTGCTATTACTTCTAAGTCTTTGAAATATTTTGCAAGTATTTGTGCCAGTCATTACCTTGTCTTTTAACTGAATATGTGTGCTTTAGAAATAGTTGTGAATTTTTAAAATGTTGGTGATGTCAATGTATAGGCTTTTTTTGACTTTACCCCTTTTGCATTTAGTATCTTTTCTTTTTCTAGAAAAGTCTTTCCTAATCCAAAGTTATAGTTATTTTCTTGTTTTTTTTTTTCAATTGCTGTTTTGGATTTAGTTTTTCTACATTTAAAAAACTAGGTTATCCATTTACATGCTGAAAAAAACCCAAAGTTATGTAAAAAGATATGCACTGAGAGGTCTTGCTGCCAGCTCTGACTTTATTCTCCCCATTTCTCCTCTTGCTGCTATTTTTAACCATTTAAATTAGTTTCTTGTTTATTCTTCTAGTGTTTCCTAATACAAATATATATATACACAATATATACAAATATGTTAGTAACTGCTTATACATATATAAATGCATATATATATATACATATATATATATATATATATATCCTCCTTTATTACACAAAAGAATGCTTTAACACTTTAATATACCAATATTCTGGAATTTTCAAAATAATCTGATGTAAGAATTTAACTTTTTTTCCTAAACAGATGCCTGACATTTATTTACTCATTCATTCACTCATTCACTCATTTATTTTTGCAACTTTTCTGAAGTACCACTATAGTGGACATCTATCATTTGGTGGCAAAAATTCTTGCTCTGACTTCTGGAAATAGTATTATAAATTTTCTTTTGAGAAACGACTTCTGACCCAGCAATGGCCTTATGGTTTGTGTACATTGAATCCATGCTTTGGATTGGGGGTGGGTTCATAAACTTTAGCTGCTTTACAATAATGGCCATATTGGGTTTAGGTATGTGATTTGAGCTAATTAGAATGAAACTTGGAACTTTGTTTGCCATGCTGAGACAGAGATGATCTCCTTTGTGCTAAATGTAAGAGAGAAAGCCCTCTCACCTTTATGAGGACACTCAGCTATCAAATAAAGCCAACATCATGTATAACTGAGCAAACCGAAGGAAGACACAGGATCATTGGAGACATTTTTAAAGCCCCTGGACTAAGCCCTACCTGAAGCCAGTCCTTCATTTTCCCCTCATGAGTGGACAAATTTCCTTTAATTTTCAAGCTAAAAAGAATTAGGCTTCCTGTTACTTGCAGCTGAAATGATAACAACTGACACAGCTATTTTTTTTTATCATTTAATAAATATCTACATATACCTGAATGTGTTTTGCTACTCATTTCTTTTCTCATAAACAGTGTGTGTATTCTTGGGCCAACACTTAACTATGTTAATTTCTTTACTTTATACTTTGTGTTAGAAAACTCCATTACTCAGTCCCATATTTCTTAATGGAGTTTTCTCACTCATCTCCCTAACTTACTTCTTCTCTTGGGAATAGAAGTGGTTGATTTGACTGAGAAGAGGCAGCTCTTGCCTCTGTCTCTGGAACCCGCAGGGCTGCAAACATGTGCATTCCCTGTCTGCTTCCTCCCGAGGTTGAGTCCTAGCAACGATTCCCTGCTCAGTGAGAGCCACCTACACTTTCCCCAGTTGTTCTGCCTGTGACCCAGTGGGTGAGTTAAATTTGAGGGAAGAAAGAGGAAGCCCAGGCTGCATTCTCCACTCTGGCTTTAGCTCCAGTGAAGGAAACTGTATTGTAATTCTTAACCAGCCATGAATTAATGCACAACCATTTCACAATTAGGTAAGGCACCTGAGGTGGGGGTGTTTAAAACCCTCAACAGTATGTTTTCATATGTGGTACAAAAAGTGTCCCTTGTTCTTTTTTCTTCCTACGTCTTTCTCAAAATTTCTTGGTGCTTCTTGTACATTTCCTCCTGTAGATAAATTTTCAGGTCAACTTTTCAGAACTGATGAAAACTCCTTCTGGGCCTTTGAGTGGGATCGTATTAAATTTATAGAATAACTTTAGAAGAATTGGTCTCTTAAAAAAGAGTTTTCCTGTTCAGGAGCTTGGCATATTTATCTGCTTACTCAGGGCTTCTATGTCCTTCACAAATGCTTAACAGTTTTCTTCTGTAAGTTTTATATGTTTTGCTGTAAACCTATTCCTAGGTATTTTATGATATTGATTACTATGGTGAAGAGAATTTAAGAAATTTTTTCTAATTGGTTAGTGGGAGTGTATAAGAAAACTAATTACATTTGCTTATTGACTTTTATTCTGGCCAACGTAATTAAATCTTTTATTACTTCTAATAATTAGTTAGCTGTTTATCTTTGATTTCCATATAGACAGTAATATTATTTTAAATAATAGAAGTTTGTCCTCTCCTCCCACTATACTTTTGGGATTAATTGTATTGACTAGGAACTCTATAGTGTTGAATAGCTGAGATAGCACGTATCCACATGTTGTTCCCATCTTTTATGATGTGCAGTTAATGTCTTACCATTGATTGTGACGCGTGCTGTAGCATGTTAGATGAACATTGCTCTATTCTTTGTTTGCTATTTCTTTGAGAATGAGCAGTGGGTTTTATGTTTTATTAAATGTTTTTTTCAGCATGCAGTCATACATTTTTTTCTTCCTTTCCTTGTTAACAGAGAGAATAACATTAATGGATATTCTATATCAAACTATCTTTACTTAGTTAATATAAACTGCAATTTGTCAGCATGTTGAATTCTTTAGATGCATTGCTATATTTTAATTACTAATAGTTTATTTAAGAGTTTTGCATCCACATTTGCAAGTGAGATTGGACTACAGTTTTCCTTTTTATGTGTGTCTTCTCTCATCTAGTTTGGTATCAGAGTTTTGCTAGCCTTTTCTAATTAGCCAAGCTATTTCCAATCTTTTTCTATTATCTGTTCAGGGTTTTATAATAAAAATAAGTTATAAAAATTATCTATTATTTATATTATATATTGTAATTATATAAACACTATATATTATGTTAATAATTAATGATAAATAATTAATATATTATTTTCATAATATAAAAATTATCTAGGGGCCGGCCCCGTGGCCGAGTGGTTGAGTTTGCACACTCTGCTTCAGCGGCCCTGGGTTTCGCTGGTTTGGATCCTGGGCGTGGACATGGCACTGCTCATCAGCCCATGCTGAGGAGGCATCCCACATGCCACAACCAGAAGAACTCACAACTGAAAATATATACAACTATCTAGCAGGGGGCTTTGGAGAGAAGAAAGAAAACTAAAATCTTTAAAAAAACATTATCTATTTCTTTAGAGTTTAGTAGAGATAACGTATAAAATTTTCGGAATCTCATGCCTATTTTAGGGATAGATTTTTGACTACTTTTATTCCTTCTATGATTATTGTCCTCTTGAATTTTTCTATTCCTTTAGCCAATTTTTATAATGCATATATTTTAGAAAATTAATAATTGCATTTAGAATTTTCAAATATGTACAAAGTAATCTCCTACGCTTTCTTGAATTCCACCCTCCCTTATCTGTAGTTGTATCCCTGTTCTGATTTCTAATATCATTTATTTTTAGGGTTTCTGTGTTTCCCCTTGATCAGCCTTGCCAAGGACTTGTCAATTTTACCGGGCATTTTAAGGAACCAGGTTTGACTTACTGTTCCAACTCCAGTATTTGTTGTTTTTCTGTTCTGATAATTGTTGTCTCATACGCTTTTATTTTTGAAAAGTCTTCAAATACACTGATTTTCTGACAACATTTTTTTCCTGATACATTCTGTTTTTAGTTTTCAGATCATGTTTGTTATATATCTTATCTGTTTCTCTCTCTCTCTTTCTCATTCCAGAATATATACTAGAAAATAAGAATATAATAATAAGAGATTGGTCTTGGTCACTCAACCAATGTTTTCTCTTGGCCTCAACCAATGTTTTTCCCTTCTCTAGTTTAAATAAAATAGCATAAGGTACAAATCTTTCCAGTTATTACAATTATTCTACAACTACCCTCTATCTATTAGGTTTGTCTAATCTTTCTCCCTTCCTTTTCATTAACTCTCAACAAAAGAAATCATAAAAAAGACTATTGAAAAGTCTAGCACTTGGTCCGAATTTACTCATTCAATGAACAATGACTGCAACACACGCACACACACACACACACACGTCCTGGGGGCTAGGCACTGTGCCAGGTGCCGGTGACATGCAGGAGAGTAAAACAATATTCCTACACAAAAGGAGCCTCCAGTGGCACGGGGAAGAAGGACATACGTGGTGTGTAATCCTCTGAGACAAGTGCTTTAGCCAAGGAGTGTACTCAGTGTTCTAAAAGCAAGAGGAGCTGTCAGGGGATAGATGCGTAGGAAGCGCCATTAGTCTCAAATGAATGACAGTGGTAGAAGCAAAGGAGAGGCACAGAAGTAGCACTCAGGCACATGGCCACAGTTCCCACGGCTAGTGTGCCTTTCCTCCAGCTGTGAGAGACAAAGCAAGGAAGGCAGGGTAAACTCTGAAAGTTAGTGGCAAAGTCCCCAGTGTCACATATGCTTGTGAATTTTAGATATCCTTTCTTAGGGGAAAGGAGAATCAATAATACTTAAGAATATACAATATAAAATAAAATTTGTGATTTCAGAGGTAGACAGGCCATTTAAATTAAACTGTAAATTAAATCTCAAATTTTAAATTACTACTGATACTTTAGCCATGTCACCTAAAGTCATATTATTCTCATTTATCACTGAGTTTGTGAACATAACCTGTTTAATTCAACTTAGCAATTTTGATTTAGCTTTGAATTTTTGGGTTAACCCAAATAAACGTGTAGATGACAGAAAAGCATTGCTATTTAAAATAATTTAAGTACAATCTATTTCTCAAAATGTTCATTGCCTCTCTTTAATCTCAATATCCAGATATCAAAGGAAAGGAGGATTTAAAAGCAATAATTAAACAAAAACTGCTTAACTTAAAACAAACTTAAAATGATTTTTTTTAAGCAGCAGCAGTTGAGCCAGTCCTGGTGGCCTAGTGGTTCGAGTTCTACATTCACTGCTGTGGCAGCCTGGGTTCTCTTCCTGGTCGTGGAACCACACCACCCATCAGTCAGTTGCCATGTTATGGTGGTGGCTCACATAGAACCAGAACCACTAATAACTAGGATATACAACCATGTACTAGGGCTTTGGGGAGGGAAAAAAAACAAAGCAGCAGCAGTCGCTTACTATCTCTAGTTACAGATAATACATGACAAGGAGAAGAGACAGATTGTTCATCTCATCTCAGAGAACAGCATATGCAGTGCCAAGATACCTCCAATATCAGAAAATAACTGACAGAGCTACAGGTGATACAGAATCCTGACCCGTCCTGAGAACTCCCCACACAGAAAACTTCTCCTTCTGGAATTCACGTTTTACAACCATTACATGAGGACCTCACTGGCTGAAACAAGGCTGTCCTATCAACTCTTATGTCCCTAAACCCTG
This sequence comes from Equus caballus, assembly GCF_041296265.1. Classification (NCBI taxonomy): domain Eukaryota; kingdom Metazoa; phylum Chordata; class Mammalia; order Perissodactyla; family Equidae; genus Equus; species Equus caballus. The sequence goes on from NC_091691.1 coordinate 52,648,349, forward strand.
TGTATACCACCTTTCCACATTCTGAGAGGGTAGGAAGAGACCAGGAAGAGGAGTGGGTAGGAGACATTTCATTTGTCTTTGGAAATTTTAATACTGACTATTGTATTTCCTTTAGCTCTTTTAATCACATAGACCAGAAAATATGCTCCCGTGCTTGCTGAAATAAAACCCATGAAGTGCCAGTAGTACTTCTCTTCAGCCGGCAGAGGGAACAGAGGAACAGAATTTCACACATCTAGTAACGTACTGCTTATCTTCACAAACAAAACCAAAAACTATGTTTCTCCTTGTTTCTTTAGAAAAATAGTTGATAGAAAAATAGGATTTTTGAAGTAGGATATTTTCCAGGGCTTGTACTATCAGAACAATATACCTGATTTACTACTTGATGTTTTTGATGAAAAGACTTCAAGATACACCCAAACTGGGTCTGAGGTTGAAGACAACAGGATAAACAGCTGGTGCTGGCCACCATCCAAATTCTAGTCAATTTTTAGATCAATTCAGAGTTTATAGCTCTCCAAAAGGAAAAGATTCATGCATTGTGCTATAGCTGTTTGCTTTTAATGAACATTCTATTCATACTCTAAGCTTAAAATAAAATGCACTAGATTTTCTTTAATACTCTGGTCCCTGAAACTCAAAGAAACAGAAAAAATCACATAGGCCCTATTAAAAGCAACCCAATGCTAGTGTTTGTTTTTAAATTGCTGAGCTAAACACAGCACCACTTGATTACACTTGCCTCTTTGCTGAAGCAAAACACACACTGAGCTTAGATTCTACTCCAGCCTGAACCCCTTTAGAAAGGAAAGGGAGAGCCTGGTGGTGAGGAATGTAATTCACAATTCAGCCTTTTTGTAAGCCCTGACACTCCCATTAGGCTTAAATGGAATCACACAGTGAATTTTCCACAAGCTAAATTTTCTAGAAAAAACTGTTTTGAAGATGTCTGCTTTCTAGTGGAAGCACAGAAGTCCACTGCAATCTACAGAGAATATAGACATTCCTTTTTCCATCTCTCACCCCCTCTCTCCCTCCCTTTCTCCAATTTACTTGTTCCCCATGACCCAAAATGGAAGACAATGCCTACTGGTGATGGTTGCACAACACTGTGAATGAATATACTCAAAACTACTGAACTGTACATTTTAAATGAGTGAACTGTATGGTATGTGAATTATTTCTCAATAAAGCTGTAAAAAACAAACACAAAAAGGATTTCTCTCCTTGACTAAGATAGTAATGAATTAAGGTAGCAATGCTTGACCTCTCTTGCTTTTCAACCAAAATGAGAGTCAAAGCAACATAATTCGGCTGTTGGATTCGATTTCCTTTTAATTTTGTTATGCTTCTGTTGGGGGGTGGGGGGTATTTGATTTTCTTTCTCAATTTTCCTTTTAGTGCTTCTGGTCTGATTAAAAGTTAGTCCTGTTTTTTGTTTCTTTGCTCGCAAAGAACTGAAAACATATATTACATAATCAGAGAAAGACTCCAACAACATCTTGTATTTGATTTATTTAAAAACTTTATTAATGCCATTTGTTATGTGTCTATATGCAAAAGAAGGTTGGAGATCACTTCCAGACATGAAAATGAACTCATCACATGATGCAGCAGCAAAATATCTAAAAGCAATTTAATAGAGGAAAGTGTGAAGGCTGAGGAAGGGAATGCCCCTCTACTTGGTACTGTTCAACACATCTGGGGCTATGTGCTCAGATTTAAACAACTGGAGCCTGGAACACGTCCAGAGGAAAAAGAAAGAGCCCAGGGAAAACTTAGGAGAAACCTATACCTATCTTTAAAACAACTGAAGGGCTGCCAAGTGAAAGAACCACTACTAGACCTTTCTGACACAGCTCTTATAGCACAAAATTGGATCTGCTGTACAATTAGCACAACAGTTATATGTTATGGGGAGGCTTACGTAAGAACTCTGCAAGGTTTGGAGCTACCCAAAGGGGAGTGAGTTGCTCATTAGTGAGCTACTATCTGAGGAGTCCAGTTTCAGAACCTGGACTCAGTATCATTGATTACACTGTGAGAAGGGATGTGCTAATTCCAGGCCCAGCTTGTGACCAACAGCTGGAAACCATCCTGCACCATCCACAATGGCACTGGGATGTACTTTGGGGAAAATGGCTGTAAGTGTGGACTGACTGAGCTACACTGCTCGGGGCTCAGACCATTTTGCCAGAGTATCCTTATGAATGCTTTGAAAGGGCTCATGTGATTAGATGGGGCCCAGTGAAAGAGTCTGCCTTTTGCCATATAACATAACATAATAATGGGAATGGTATCTCCTCTCTTCTTCACAGGTTCCGCCCATACTCAAAGGGGAGGCGATGTTACCAGAGCAAGAGTCATTCTCAGAATTCTCCAGGGTGACTGGAGTTAAAATAGTCAACGATTACTGTACTGTTCAGAGGAGGCTAAAATGCCAGGTGACTTTAGACCCCCTGCTTCACGACTTGGCTACATACATTGCTTTTTTCAGCTCCTGATCCTGGAGGAAGGCCCTTTGCAACTTAGTGAAACTATCACCAGGTATAATCCAGTAGAGAATCTCCTGAGCCACTACTCCTAAAACAATTTCTCTCCTTTCTAGGTTCCCTCCTAGAATCTGTACGTCTAGGACCCCAGCCTATAGCAAGTTCACAACTGACCCAAGTCCAACTCTAGTGAATCTAATTATCACTATCCTAACTCAGACCATTCCAAAAACTCTTTTTCTTCTTAAATCCTTACCCTTTAATACTTTTTGTTCATTTCCTACTATACAGCAGGATTTGGCTTCAGTTCCTTTCCTAGATTACTTTTGTTGGGATCGTTCAAGTCTTAGAATATTAAAAAAATATATATGTTTATTAGATTAATATATAGCATATATGTATATGTAATATATATACACAAATATTACGTATATATGTAAAATTCACATATGTAGAAGATTTCTCTTGTGTTCAGGAAAAAACTGTGTGTATATATATGTATATATACACACACATATATATACACACACATATATACAGATATATGTACATACATATATTTGACTGTGTTGGTTACTTTCAAGCCATTAATTTCCCCAGTGTGTATTCATGGAATAGAAACAGACTGTACAATTAAGTTTAATAAACCATAATTAGGAAAACAAATCATCTGTAAAACATATGTGCACAGGCAATCTCCAAATTATGATAACGTCAGGTCCCCAGAGTTCACTTTTAAGTCAGTTGTTTAGAGACCAGTCCCAGAGACACTATATTTTTGTAGAAATGCTGTTTAGGTTTCCAGGTTTCCTATCCGTTTATTTAGTCCACAACAAAACTGAATTATAGCAATAAGTGTACTAGAAATCAAGATCCTGGGAATGTGAGGAAAGAAAGAAGGAAAAAAAAATTGTCTCCTCTTTTTCTTTAAGCTGCGTCATTTGAGGGAATATTTTGAAATTGAGTTTGTTTTTGATATCCTGCAAACACTCTTTGCACATTTTCTTTATTTTATCCTTCTACTATTCCTTAGAAAGTCTCCCTAGAGTTTCAAGATTCTTTTGCTGCCATACCAATCTACCCCATCATGCTGCCTGTCCTAGGCTGACTCCTTCTCCAAAAGGCTCCTCTGCCTACAAATTATTTTACTTTAAAAATGCAAACAAAACTCTGTTCACTTCATGAAGCTGATTTCATCTAAAGCTTACGATGTTAGCTGTGAGCTTTTCATAGATGCCCTTTGTCAGGTTGAAGAAGCTCCTTTCTATCCCAATAGGTTGAGGTTTTTTAAAAAATCATGAAAGCTTTGGATTTTGTAAAATATTTTTCTGTCTGTTGAGATTAACTTGTGATTTTGTTTTTTAGTCTATTATATAATGAATTAATTTGTTTAGTCTATTATATATGATTTAATTTTTGGATGTTAAACCAACCTTGCATTCCTGGGAGGAATCACAATAGGTCAAGATGTATGTATAATCCTTTCTATAAGTTGCTGGATTTGGTTTGCTAGTGTTTTGCTGAGGACTTTCACATCTATATTCATAAGGAATATTGATCCCCAGTTTTCTTTCCTGGTGATCCCTTTGCCTGATTTGGTAGCAGCACAATAATGATGGCCTTATAGGATAAGTTAAAAAAGTGTTCCCTCTTCTTCTATCGTTTAAAGTTTATAAAGGACTAATAATGACTCTTTATAAAATGTTCAGTAGAATTCACCAGTGACTCCATCTAAACCTAGAGTTTCCTTTATGGGAAGTTCTAAAATTACTAATTCAATATGTTATATTGAATTATATATTCAATATATAATTCAATATATCCAATATATATTCAATATATAAAATAAAAATAAAATAAAACAAATAAAAACAAAGTAAAAATGTTCAATATATAAAATCTATTTAGATTTTCCATTTTTTCTTGAGTCAGGTCAAGAGTTTGTTTTTCTAGGAATTTGCTCATTCCCTAGTTTTTTGGGATACATTATTTGTAATATTCACTTATAATATTTTTTATTTCTGTAAAATCAGTAGTGATATTCACTTTTTCATTTTTGATGTTGGTAATTTGCATTTTCTCTCTTTGCAATTTCAGTCTAGTTAAAGGGATGTCAATTTTATTGATCTTTTCTAAGAATCAACTTTTGGTTTCATTGATTTTTCTTTATTGTTTTCTATTCTCCATTTAATTTATTTCTACTGTAATTTTTATTATTGCCTTCTATTTGTTTTGGGTTTAGGTCTCTTCCTTTTGCAGTGTCTTAAAGTGGAAGGTTAACTTATTGATTTGAGATCTTCTTTTTTTAATATAGGCTTTTATAGCTATAAATTTCCTTCTGAGCTCTACTTTAGCTGTATCCATAAGTTTTGGGATGTTTTATTTTTATTTCCATTCTTTTCTAATTTCTCCTGTGATTTTTTTTCTTTGACCCATTAGTGATGTAGGATGTGTTGTTTAATTTCCACATATTTGTGAATTTCCCAAATTTCCTTCTGTTGTTGATTTCTAATTTAATTCCTTTATGGTCAGAGAAAATAGTTTATATAATTTTAATCTTCTAAATTTACTGAAGATTCTTTTATGGCCTACTATATTGTCTATCTTTAAGAATGTTTCAGTGCACTTCAGAAGAATGTTTATACTGTTGCTGTTTGATGGAGTGTTCTATAGAGGTCTGTTAGGTCTAGTTGGTTTATACTGTTGTTGATGTTTTTTCCTTATTTATCTTATGTTTAGTTCTATCCATTACTGAAAGTGGAGTACTGAAGTCTTCAGCTATTATTGCTGAAGTCTCCTTTTTTTTTTTTGTGAGGAAGATTGGCCCTGAGCTAACATCTGTTGCCAATCTTCCTCTTTTTCTTTTGGTTTGAGGCAGATTGTCGCTGAGCTAATGTCTGTGCCAATCTTCCTCTATTTTGTATGTGGGATGCCGCCACAGCAAGGCTTGATGGGCTGTGTGCAGGTCCGCACCTGGGATCTGAACCTATGAACTCCAGGCCTCTGAAGCAGAGTGCAGGAACTTAACTACATGTCACCAGGCCATCCCTTAAATTCTCCTTTTGTCTCTTACATTCTCTCAGTTTTTGTTTCAATTTCATTCTGTCAGTTTTGTTTGTATTTTATGACTGTGTTGTTAGGTACATATATATTTATAATTGTTATATCCAGCCTGTGAATTGGCTCTTTAGTTATTACGAAATATCCTTCATTATCTCTAGCAACACTTTTTGTTTGAAAGTCTATTTATTTTGTCTTATGTTAATATAGCCACTCCAGCACTCTTAATCTTGTTATACAAAATTAATTACAGTGAAATAAAGAAATTTTACTACATATACCTCTATTCCCTTTACTTCTTTTTTGGTGCTATTATTTTATATATATTGGGTTATATATATTACAAACAAAACCATATATCGTTATAATTATTACTTTATATAATCTTATGTCTTTTAAAGGAAATGAGAGAAGAAAGGAGAGCAAGTACATATTTATATAGCTTGTTATATTAACCTTCTTTTATACCATTTCTGATTCTCTTCATTTCTTTCTGTGGATTTGAGCTACCATCTGGTCTCATTTCCTAACTCCACTGCAGCTCTGCTCCTACCTACCTTATCTGTGCTGTTATTTCAACTATATTAAATTTCTATATGCTATAAATCAAACAATACCATGGTATACATATTGTTTTACTCAATTGCTCTTAAATTAGTTTAGAGAAGAAAAGCGAATAAATATTCAATTATACTGTTTTTATATTTACCTACATAATTACCTTTATTAGCACTCTTTCTTTTTTTGTTTGGATTCAAATTACTCTTGGTGTGATTTACTTTCAGCATAAAAAACACCCCTTAGTATTTCTTCTAAGTTAGGTCAACAAACAGCCTTTGGTTATGTTTATCTGGGATTATCTTTATTTTGACTTCATTTTTCAAAGATGATTTTGCTAGATAAGGATTCCTGGTCGATAGGTTTTCTTACTTTCAGCACTTTGGATATGTCATGCCACTGCCTAATGGCCTCCATTGTTTCTGATACGAAGTCAACTGTTAATCTTGTTGAAATCCCCTCCTATGAGATGAACTGTTTTTCTCTTTCAGTTGTCAAGATTTTCTTTGTCTTTCAACATTTGGCTATACGTGCTTGGGTGTAGATCTCTTTGTCTTTCTCCTATTTGGAGTTTACTGAGCTTCTTGCAGGTGGAAATTAATGCTTTTTCATTAAATCTAGGAAGTTTTCAGGCATTGAGTGTTTTTTTCTGCCCCTTTCTCTTTCACCTCTCCTGGTACTCCCATTATACATAAGTTGCTATGTTGGATGGTGCCCCACATTTCTCTGAAATATTGTTCATTCTTCCTTACCTTTTCTCTCTTTCTCTTTCCTTTGGGCTCCATAATCTCTACTGATATCTTCAAATTCACTGATTCTTTTTCTGCTAGTACAAGTTCCTGCTGGGCCTCTCTACTCATTCTCCCATTGATGTTATTGTACTTTTCAAGTGCAAAATTTCCATTTTGGACTTTCCTTTATAATTTATCTTTTTATTGATATTTTTTGAGACTGTCATCATATCTTTTCTTTTAATTCTTTAGACATGATCTCCTTTAGTTCATTGAACATATTTATAATGACTGCTCTAAAGTAATTGTCTGCTAAGTCAATCGTCGGGGCCCATTCAAAAGCTGTTTCTATTTCCTGCCTTTTTGGTTTATGGGTCTGTTATGAGCTGACTTCTTTCACTTCTAAAATTCATGTGTTGAAATCTTAACCACTAGTACCTCAGGATGTGACTGTATTTGGAGAGAGACCCTTTAAAGAGGTAATTAAGGTAAAAGGAGGTCACATAGGTAGGCCCTACTCCAGTTGACTGGTGTCCTCATAAGAAGAGATTAGTGCACATACACATAGAGGGAAGACCATGTGAAGACACTCAGGGGAGATGGCCAACTACAGGTTAAGGAGAGAGGTCTTGGAAGAAATTAATCCTTTGACACCTTGATCTTGGACTGCTAGCCTCCAGAATTGTGTGAAAGTAAAGTTATGTTGTTTAAGCCACCCAGTTGGTGATACTTTGTTATAGCAGCCCTAGTAAATTAACACAAGTTCACAATTCCCTGTTTCTTTGCATGTCTTATATATTTTGTTGAAAAACTGGACATTTTGAGTAATGTATTGTAGTAATTCTGCATAATTATTATCCCTCTGCCCCCATCCCAGGGGGCTGATGTTCTTTTTGTTGTTTTTCTCTGTCAGTTATTTATATATTTAGTCACTGTAGTCTATTTCCCCTGTGGTGTGCAGCCTTTTGTTTTTATCTTTTAGCCTGGCTACCTAGGGATTTCTCCTGGGACAGCCTAAGCAACTTTTTGGTCAAAGGTTGTGCTTAGACTCTGTTAGCCAGTCATGTTTTATGCTTTGCTATTTGGTATGTATGTGGCTTGCAGGCTGTCACAGTTTAAGTAGTTTATTTGGTTGTCTCCACATTTAGTCAGGAACTACCAGCTTGGATTTTTCCTCTCTCAGCACTCCTGAGAAGGTGCAGTCTTAGGCATGTATATACACTCCTTCAGACTGCCAGAAACAGGTGTGATTTTGTTCTTAAGCCTGCTTTCCTAGGCGTTGCCTCTGCTCAAAGTAGCTTGTTGTTCAGCCAGTTTTTGGTGAATTGTGCTTATACCCCTGGTGCCAGCAAGGCTTCTGCTCTTTGTTGATTGATCTGTGTGTGGTTTAGGAGAAGTTTTCAGGTCTGTCCACATGCAGACTAGCACTGGCACATCCTTCTTGACCACCAAGGTTAAGTGTGATCTCAGGAAGTCTCTTCTTAGCTGTCTCTTTCCATTGTTTGTCTCTGTTAAACTTCTGACTGCTCTGACATTTGGCTTGTTGTTGCTTGTATCATGGAGCTATGGGTGCCTTCTTAATTGCTCTCCACCAACACGCTCATTGCTTTAGACATGGTCTTTAGGTGTGGAAGTCTCCATGCTCTGTTCCAAACAAAGCCAGGTCCCTCAGGCAGAGCTGTGGAGGTCTTCCTCCTTGAGATCCACTTTTCCCCCTGGCAGAACCTCTGTACCACCACACAGGAGCTAGGGACATAACACAGTGGCTTGCTTTTCCCAGAGTGATACCAGCAGGTAGCCCGATCTTCTTGGCTTGCCTTTCCCTGTATGGAACCTCAGCCTTATATGTGAACTGGAATTAGAGCAATCAGGGCTATTGTATTCTCGTTTGCTATGCCAGGGGTAGAGCTTCTGTCTTACAAACAGGGATAGGTAGAAGAAAGGAGTTCAGGGCCTCTTAGTCATACCTGCCTGGAATAGAGCTTTTGCAAAATGCTGCTAAAAGAAATGAGAAGGCCAGCAGCCCATCCTTCCCAGGGTAAACCTGTGGCCCCAGACAGGTTGCCAGGGGAAAAGGGAGCCCCATCTTCTCCATCACAGCTGCCTAGATTAGAGCTCCTTGAGCAGTATTCCTAAAACAGAACTTGGGGTGGGAAGTGGGGTCATAGCTCAAATGCTACAGGTCTTTACCTTGAGATTTAGGCATTTTCTTGTTTTATCCTTTTCCTGAATAAGTATTTCTGTATTTGCTGTATGTCCTTAGGACAATTCTCTTTCAATGATGATTTCAAAAAAGTAATTTCATCCTGTTAAATGATTGTTGCAGAGAGCATGTGAAGTGATCCTCACTCCTCCCTGCTGAAATTCATCTTTTCCACTGCATTATAAATAACACAAATACAAATAATGACTCTTTCTTTTGGATAACCTGTTTTTAATGACAACACTGATATCTTCTATTACTTTTATACATGTTTTATGTACCATTATAACTTTATCTCAGTATCTTAAATGATAGTGCCACCAATAATTAGTGCCTTATAGGACAGAGCGAAGAGCTCATAACCTCTCAAATTGGTTTACATTTCAATAGCATTTTACTGTTTCACAATGCTATTGAAGTTATAATAGCAGTTTATACTCACTGGAAAGTGGCTGGAATGCTGTTATCAATATGGACATACAGTGAGGATAATTGTCTAAGGGCACACAGGTGGTTGGTGGCAGAATAAGACTAGAATCCAGGATTTCCGCTCCCAAAGCTCACTGTTTTAATTAGAAGTAGTCATTTTTAAAAATTCTGTTTATCTTCTGTCTAGATGGGTAGCTCACCTACCTAGAAAGATTTAGATCATTACTAAATGGAAAATTTTCTCTTTCCATATTTTAATTCAGTAGCAATGTGATGAAACTTGTGTTTTTGATAGGATTTCCTATGAAATGAGACATCATTTGGATATATAAATATTCTCATTGGTGAAATTACTTGACATATGCCCCTGTTCTTTATTTGATACAAGGACTGAATTTTAAGTATTTCTTGGAGGTAAAAAAGCTATTGAAAATGGAAAAAAAAAATACCTTTTAACAGCAGAGGGGGCTGGCAGAATTAATAAAAAGGAATGTGTTGAATGACAGTTCATCATTTAACTGAAGGATTCTCTTCAACACAATTACTAGTTTGAAAATGAATATTTATCATGACTGAAAACTAATGAAGATTAACTATAATGATATTTACTAAGAGACCTTTGAAAACCATCACTTGTCTGAAAAACATCCATAAAATTCAGCCCCTAGTTGTTCAGACTGTGTTAGCAATTGTTAAAAAGAGCAGTGAGCTGCTACTAAATCTATCAGAGCTCCCAATTAAATTGTTACACGTCATCACGTGGCATCACTGACTGGTGGAAAGGCTGAAGTTGAAGCCTTCACTGCAAAAGAAACAATCAGACCACACAGGTTCTGCGTGTAATCCACGTCATGACAGAAAGCTAGTATGAAAAGGTGAATTGCACATCACTCTCGACTTTTCATAATCATTGTCCAAGCTTAATCTTGATGTGAGTCTCTGAGAGAGAACTGCTAATTACAAAATCTGCAGTGGCAGTTGAGTAATGATTGACAGGTTAGAATGAGATCTGTGCCCAAAGCAGCTAGGGAGGTCTGAAGATTTCTCCCGACAAAAGAAGAGATCAAAAAATGGGAGAGTTATTGGCCACCATTTCCATAGAGTTCTTTTCTTCCAAATTTAAAGTACTCAGTCATGCAAACAAATCATTCATAATGCCTTCCTTCCCTCCTTTCTTCATTATATCCTTTCCTCTGTCTCTCTGTGTCTCTCTCCCTCTTTCTCTTACCCTACTCCCCTTTATTTTTCTTTCTTTTATTCATTCAGCAAATACATACTGAATGCCTACAATAGGCCGGGCACTTTGATAGAAAATGGGGATATAGCAGAGAAGAAGATAACTCCCCGGTCTCAATACTCACATTCTAACGGCGATGCTTGGAGGAGATGCAAGCAGTTAACAAGTAAACAGAGGATGATTTCAGATTATGATAAGTGTTATGAAAGAAGTAAACAGGTTGATGTGACAGAATGTGTCTACAGCAGGGGTGGGGGGCGATGGGGTGAAGACTAGTTAGGGCCATTATTGAAGGCTGTTTTGAAGACATTCAGTGAGACTGAGAGTGGGAAGGAATCGATGGTGAGAACATTCCAGGCAGGGGAAACAGTAAGAGCAGAAGCCCTGAAATAGATTGCAGAAAAGATGGGTGGGGTTTTCTTTTTTAGAATATACTTAGACTGCGGAAGAGAAACAATGTTCTGGCAAGAACATATCAAAACTGATAATCTTAAGTACATCTTACTTAATATCACCAAATGATCCTAAGTGCCCAGGTAGGCAGAGCAATTAGCAGTGCTAATCTACTCTTTGATCTCCAAGGAAGTAACTGGAGCCACTGAGTGGAACCGATTATGACCTAAGAGTTCTGTGTACCATGATGGAACCTTGTCAGCCACTGCTCTGTGAAAATGAAAAGTGAAGGTCATGCTCTCCCTTCCTTGGTGTCTTAACGTAAGCTCATTTCTTCTCACAGAAATTTCAGGCAGAATCCCAACAGAATGCTGTTTCTGATGACAATGTGTGGGTTGATTTTGTCCCCAAAGAGAATACCATTAGAATGTAATATTATTGCGGGGCCTGCCCCATGGCCAAGCGGTTAAGTTCCTGTGCTCCACTTTGGTGGCCCAGGGTTTGGATCCTGGGTGCGGACGCGGCACCGCTCATTAGGCCATATTGAGGTGGCGTCCCACATGCCACAAGTAGAAGGACCCACAACTAAAAAATATATAACTATGTACTGGGGGGATTTGGGGAGAAAAAAAGAAGAATGTAATATTATTGGGGAAAATATTTGAATACTGTCTTTAAAAGTAGTCATATCTCTCACCAACTACAAATAGCTTAGAACTTAGAATTTTGGTATGGCTGAGGACACAAAGAACTCTGGCAAATTTTTGGGCCCCAGATCTAGAAACAATGACAGAGCAGGGCCCTTGGCTCACAAAGTCCAAAATAGCTTTTGACCCCAGGCAGAGCTTGGATCTCAGCTGACGCCATCCACTCAGTTTGAAATAACGGTTTTGCTAAAAAGCCTCTGCACAGCAAAGGAAACCATCAACAAAATGAAAAGACAATATAACAACTTGGAGAAGATATTTGCAAACCATATATCAGATAAGGGGTTAATATCCAAAATATACAAAGAACTCATACGGCTCAAGAACAAAAAAAACTAACAACTCAATTGAAAAATGGGCAAAAGATCTGAACAGAGATTTCTTCAAAGAAGATATATGGATGGCCAACAGGCACATGAAAAGATATTCAACATCATTAACTATAAGGGAAATGCAAATCAAAACTACAATGAGATATCACCTCACTTGGGTCAGAATGGCTATAATTAAGAAGACAGGAAACAATAAATGTTGGAGGGGATGTGAAGAGAAGGGAACCGTCATACACTGCTGGTGGGAATACAAACTGGTGCAGCCACTATGGAAAATAGTATGGAGATTTCTCAGAAAATTAAGAATAGGTCTACCATATGATTCAGCTATTCCACTGCTAGATATTTATCCAAAGAACTTGAAAACACAAACGCATAAAGATACATGCACCCCTATGTTCATCGCAGCCTTATTCACAATAGGCAAGACTTGGAAGCAACCTAGGTGCCCATCAAGGGACAAATGGATAAAGAAGATGTGGTATATATATGTAATGGAATACTACTCAGCCATAAAAATTGATGAAATCCAGCCATTTGTGACAACATGGACGGACCTAGAGGGTATTATGCCAAGTGAAATAAGTCAGATAAGTGAAATAAATCGGAGGGAGAAAGGCAAATATGGTATGATCTCACTCATAAGTCGAAGATCAAAACAACAACAAACAAACACATAGTAACAGAGATCGGATTAGTGGTCACCAGAGGGGAAGGGAGGAGGGAAGAGGTTGAAAGGGGTGGTTAGGCACATGTGTGTGGTGATGGATTATAATTAGTCTTTGGTGGTGAATGTGATGTAATCTGCACAGAATTAGAAATATATTATGATGTACACCTGAAAGTTATATAATATTATAAACCAATGTTACTGCAATAAATAAAATTTAAAAATTTAAAAAAATAATGGTTTGAATCCTTCACCAAAAAATATTTTATCTTGTTAATCACCATTAAAGGTGTTAAAGGTTATCCATTCAATACTTTTTATTTTCCTATTAAGGAAGAAGGTCGAGTGCTTGCCATGTTCTTTCAAGGGTTCAGACTTCATGAGAATCACATTATCTTGATATGGATTATTTCCCCAGCCTGAGACACAGAAAGCTTTTGTCCCAGGCTATTAGTCATTGTGAACAGCCAGTACAAACTTCAAGAGATCTTCTTAGAGATCATCCACCACTAGCCAGAGTTAAAGGGTGAGACAAGGTACACAGGAATCAGGTCATAGGGCACCAGGCAAGCAAGCATGTGGTCTAGGTTGGTGGTCAAATGTCATAGTTTAAGTACAGATGATGGCCAGCGAGGGCTAGTGATAGCCGGATGAAACTTGGAGGTCAACATCTAGGCGTGAGGCAAAGGGTCAGTTATGTTACAGGCTTTTAACTAATACCGGCCCTGACTTCAGTTCTCCTACATTAAACCCAGCACATATGGGATTAAAACCAAAAGCCCTCATCCCGGTTCCCTGCTTCTTTAGTTACACTCATATGTCAATATCTGTTTCTTTAACCTTTGACTCCCTGAGCTTCACAACCGAATAGAAGTTACAAATTGTTAAAGCCCAGGTGGCCCCACACTAAAGTTTTGGCTCATCATGAGTCCTTGAAGTTTATTACAGGGAAACTGATGCCTGGAAAATATCAAGAAACGGAAGCTTCCCAGGCCCCACCTCTTTGGCTTCCTGGCACCAAAATCCACCATCCACCATGGAGGCAGACAACCAAGGATATCCACCTGCAGATTCCCTTATCTCACCGTCCCCCTTCCTGCAAGCAGCTACACAGGGCCAAACACAGGCTGCTGGGAAAGTGCCAAAGCAGCAAGGCCACAGGCTTCCCCCTCCCTGCAAGCAGCCACATTCCTTGCAAGCCTTTAAAACCTCTTACCCACTTGTTAAGAAGGAGCCAGCAGTTCTTAAGGCACCAGCCTGCTGTGTGCTCCCTTTGCCTGGCAAATAAAAGCTGATTTTCCTTTTCACCTGAAACTCTGTTCTCGTTATTTGGATTGGTACCGACTTCAGAGACTGAACTTTCAGTATCCGTTGTATGTAGACATAGCACATAGGAATGCAAGGCTTAAGATTCATTCATTCACTTAAGAAACATTTAAAGAACATGTACTTAGACCAGGCACTAGGAGACACACAGACCAGGTTAGGGGAGAGGGAAGATGAAAGATAGGTAAACGAATAATTATAATATAAATCAATGCATATGTTTGAAATATGCATGGGCCATCAGGAGAGCACAGTGACAGACGGTCTAGCTCACTATAGCAGTGGGAGTATGGGGTGTAGGAGGAGGCCAGAGAAGGCGTCCTGGAGAATAGATGCCTGAGCTGAGCCATAACAGATGCAGAGCAATTAACCAGACAAAGGAAAGGAGCAATCCAGTTATTAGGGACAACAGACTGGTCTCAAACTGTGTTGCAACGGATCTCAGAGACCCAAACAATATTTGCAAAAGACCAAGACCTCATATCTAGCTGTGCAGAAATAGGGTAGAATAGTTGAGATCCAAGGGGTAGGTTTACATGGATCACAGACAGGGCTAGCGAAGTGTGATAACCCCAGGAAGGCTGGGCTGTGGACTCAGGAGAAAAAAAAAATGAATCAAGGATACCAGAGTAGGAACTCTAATCACAGGGAAAACTAAGGGACATTGAAGACACTAGATTCAAGTTGACAAAACAGTGAGATGAGATACAGAGTAACAAGTTTCTTGGCCAGAGATTTACTGCTCTTTATGTCTTGGTCTGAGGCCAAGGACTTGTTCTACAGTCAGATCATGGAGCTGGGTGCAGAAGTGGATGCTACAACCTCTACAAAGACGGAGTGACCGGAGTCACAAGACCAGGGACCCACAGAGACCAAGGGACCAGACAGCAGCAAACAAGGAAATAAGGGCACAAGCCAGAGTCAGTGAGACTTGATGAGAGAGGCAGTTTTCTGACCTAGTTCTCTTTGGTTTCCAGTGCAGCAGGAACCAATCCCAGCACAGCTGGGCTCGGGATTCTAGATGGAAGCTTGCAATTAGAAGCACCTGGCCAAGATAGCGGGCAGAGCAGGGACACAGCTGTAGCTCTTTGTAAGTGAAGCCTCTCAAGGGTCGGGGGGGGGGGATCACATTAAAAAATAAATAAAACCTACTGCAAAGATGGATGTAGCGAATCTCTCTACCATTATTAAATACTTTGTCTCTGAGCTGACTTTGTACTGCCCTTAAGTGCAGAGATGGCAACGGGAATCTCAGCTGTGCACAAACTCATTTGCTCACAATTGCAAAGGGACAACTTCTACAATCACATCTCTGTAAAATACAAAGCTCCCAAAAGAGCCAGCCCAAGATTAACTTGTTAAATACTATGAACAAATGCATAGTTTAAAGTACTTGCAAAGCGTATTTTTAAGCATCTCTATACCTATTCGTTTTGATTATATAGCTGTCCAAACGTAATATATGTATATATAAAAATATATACACATATAGTGTAAATACACAGTATATTTATATGATTATATATTTTAGCCATGCATTTATAGTTCTAAAAAAAATAGGGATGCCTCTCCTTTTGGAAGATCTTTTTAAGAACATGTAAGCTGCTTAAAACCATAAAATGGCTTTTTCCGTGACCTGCCGCAAGTCTGTTGTGCAAGCTCACAGCAGCAGCCCCATTACTCCTGCAGTGGTTACATGTGGTGCAGGAAGATTGTTTATTTTTAAATCATAGAAACCCAAATATCTAGATATCAAAGAAACTTTCAAAGGCAACCTCTACAAAGGATAAAACCTCTTCAGATAGCTGTCCCAGATTAATGAAACATCTTTTCCCTCCAGAGAGAATGGGAACATCCTACAAGAAACAGCAAACGGCAGCGTAATAGTATGTCCAGAAGATGAACTTCCTTCATTTGATATTTCCGTACATTTACAGTAGCAGCCTTTGGTTCCACTTTAAAGACAAAGATTTGCATAATAACACTTTTGTATTCCTAGTCATTTGGCCCAGAATACTGTAATGTCAACTGAAATTTCTAGAAACAATTATAGCATTTCAGAAGAGGAACTGGAAGAAGCTGAGTCGAACATGTAAACAAGGTGGGGATTTTGATCATCAACACGGCCTACCGCACATCCTCGATTATTCCAAAGCCATGCACCTACCTACTTTCACTGGCAAAGTAGGGTGTGGTACAGATTATAATATAATAGATTAGCAGCCAATAATACATTTTCAAAAGACTAAATATTTGTCCAAAAGGAAAAAAAACCATTATTTAATCTCTTCTTCCTAACATATCAGGGTGTTGACTATTGACATCCTTCTTGTAATCATTAGTCAAATTCTACTGCAGGAATGGAGGGATAGAGAAGTGCCACAGAGAAAAGGGAGGTGGAAAAATAAGTGAAAAAAAGTAAGTATAAGGAAGATCTCAGATTCAGAGGAATGATAGTAGAGGAAACATTTGGAAGTATTTATTTAGTTGATTCATCAATGAAACAAAAGATGTCAGTTGACATCTAGGAGCAAAATTGGCACTACCACACTAGGGTACTCACTTGCACTTGACTGGATAATGGTTTTTCAGAAAAAAAATGTATTATCTGAAAAGCATAACTGAGCACAATTGTGAGGATCACATGTTTGCTATAAAATAGGAAAACAGATATTAAAATACTATTTTATTGCTAATTTCTCTACCAACACGATAGTAAATTAAGACCTTAGAAAATAAGACCTGAAAGATAGGAGATTTTAAAGCTACCTATCGCAGGTATGGCATAAGCTGTGATAAGTTTTCATAGGTAATTTACTGGCTTATTCCATTAACTTAAATCACTGTGAAAAGAAACACATCTACAAAATTCATTTGACATGGTTCAAGCCTGTATAAAATAGGTTTATGTGTCAAAAGAAATCACTGAATACAACACTCACAGCAAGACTGAGTTTTTTCCAAAAGCATTTTGAGTTTGAGATAAATCTTATTTTTAAAAGGATTTTTCCTCTTTTGTTAGCTACATAATCTTTTCCCTGAGAACACCACTAAGTTCTGTAACAGCATTCTGTGTCACTAGAGGCAATTATGTACCTCCTGCAACTACTGATTGATTTCATACCTGAAAATATGATTATACTACTTACCATTTATATGTCACTTTCTGTTTTCTAAATGCTTTACAATCTCCTTATGTTATTCAAATGAGGGGAGAAGAAAGGCATGATAGATGGGAAGGACAGACTTGGCTGAGTCCTTATAAAGATAAGCAGATCCTTAACAGGTAATGGAGGAGCAGGAAAATGGAGCATGATATCAGCAAAAATCCAAGCTAATTCACAACACCTCTAAGGTCAGCCACATTTACTAAAATGGATGATAAAATATATGTCCAAGGTCAAGCAAAGTCAATGATTAAACTAGAAATGAATGCAAAATCTCCTGATTTTCAAAATGACATTTTGGACCACAGAAGGTTATGGTCCTCCAATGACCCAACTCAATTGCTAAGTGGTGGGAAAAACCAGAAATTAAGCCTCTTTTGCTTATAATTTTCCCAAAATGCGTGCAAATTCTTCAACGAAAGGTTGTACTCAGTATTCTAGAATAAATTAGGGTAAATTCAGAACAATAAAGAGCCTATAGAGTCAAGAGAGCCTACAGAAGTTTTTTGGCTTGGGGTAGGGGAGGAGAGGGAGAGGCATTTGCAGTCAAAGGCCACAGTTAGCATCATTGTACTATCCAAACCTAATTAATAAAATCAGAATAGAAGGGCTACACAAATGTGACCACTAACTTACTACTCATAGCATGCAGCACCAGAAATAAAGGTGTCCCTTTGATGAGTTCCACGGAAAGAAAAACTAACAATAATATTTGGAGGTGAAGAAAGGAAGAGCCTTTAAAGTTTCTGTATGCTTAAGAGGAACCCATGAAGACTTGGTGATGTCCAATCTAGATTAAAGTATTGTACACATGTATTATGTGTTAGCAAGCATGCATTTGACAGAAGGAGTACCACTTATGATAAATAACATCTCAGCATTCTGTTTCTCATATGCTCTATAAAATTGTATTAGGCCACATTGGGCAACTCTTCTACCTTTCCCTAATCATGAAGGGGACGGTGGGAAATGGTGGTGCGTCCTGGAATGAGAGTTCTCAGGCACACTGGTCTGTCATGCTCACAGGCCAATCTGCGTTCTCGTAGACACACAGTTCTCCATGACTACAAGGAACGATGCGGCCTGCCCTGAGACATCTGGTTTACAGGAAGGTGAGGAAGAATAAATGCGAAGTTGTGGACTGTTTTAAGTTGCCTCTGACCACTCCACCGGATGAGCATTCTACTTGATGCCAACTTTGGCAGTGGCTTACTTAGGAGTATTAGGACTATGGGACTCAGTATACGGCAATTCCATGAATGGGTACAATTCTTTAGGCAAATAATCTCCTGTTTCTGAAATGTGACTAGAAGGAATGATATAAGAATTTATCAAAAAATGTTTCAAAGTGTTTGGACCACCAGCTAAACAATTGTTTCCAACAATTAACAATACAACGTAATCAGTACCATCCTGAACTATTTATTACCTATCTGAATAGGACATTCTGATCACTGTCCAGAGCATAATAAACAGATGCCTCATCATATTTTCTTGGAAAAGCTTAATCACACAGTCATTCAACTGCCTTTCTACCATGCCCAAACCTTCTTGAGCACTGTGATTTAAACTATTAGAGTCCATATGATTTCATTACAAAAACATCAAATATCTTCCCTCCCTTTTGGTCTTTCAGGCTGTTCTTGAAGTTCCATGTAATCTAAAAAAAACTTTCTCAGTTATATAGACAGATGACTATTCCCTATTTCCCAAATTTTCTGAATAAGTAAGTTCCAGAGGCATCACTGATACAAATACACCCACATCACCATGAGTTAAGAAGGATAGGAACATACATACACAGACAATACCGAGAATAATGATTATCCAATGATAAGTGATCAATCAGTAAAAGAATGCATAAATGGCATCAGCAAAATTGGGTAAAGATCCCAATGACATTTGAATGTGCAATAATATCTCTTAACACTTTAACACTAAAAATTGCAGGACATTCATTTACGTGATATTTATTTATTGAGCACCTACTCTATTAGAAACTAGAAAAACAGTGGTGAACAAGACAGATTCAGTCCTTGACCTTGTGAAGTTTATATCATAGTAGGGAGGAGAGATACCATCTCCTCACACATGTGCACACACAACAGGATCGTGGACAATGAGAGAACTGCATACTGTGATAAGTGTCGTGAATGAGGAGCTGAGGCAGACATTAAAGGTTTGTCAGGTAAGGATACTCTAAGAAGATGATATTTCAACAAAGACCTAAAGGAGGACTTTGGAAGCAGAAAAAAGACCAGAGAGTGTCTGGGCACAGGGAGTAGCAAGAAGCTGGCCTTTTGCAAAACCTGTAAGGAAACTGTCCACCTTGGTTGATGAGGAGGTAGCCAGTGGGAGGGATTATGAGAAAGGGTGGTGAGAACGTAAGGACCACATGGAAAATGATTTACTGAAGAAGGGACAATTTCCATCTCATTCCATTAAAAAATCATAGCACAAATATATGTGATTATAAATTATGCCTTTAAATGATCATAAACAACATTACTATGTCTTTTTTCTGAAATATATTATGCAACAACATTTGTAACCCAGGGCAACTGCTGACATTCAAACTTTGCACAGAAAGAAAGACCATTATTGTGCCCAGTTTATCAGCTTCAGGAAAAAATGTGTGCGGGGAGTGGGGGAGAGAGAGAGAAAGAACAGTTATTTATTGGACATTATGAAAAAAAGTGAAACTACGTGGAGGCTCTTTGTGTTTACGTTGTTTAGTCTGTTACAATCATTTTATTTCACCAGATGAATGAAATGAGAAATAATGAGATTTAAAAATAAAACACATAAAGAGCTGCAATACTTTGGAGCAGAGGTTGGCAAGTTTTTTCTCAAAGGGCTAGGTGTAGGCATGGGAAAGACTCAGGAAAGAGTGACAAGAGACCCTGCTGGACTGGATTGGCTAAATATTCTAGTATTTTACTAGCCACAGGCACAAAGTTATGTAACAGTGTAAAAAAAATCCATTAACTGTTTCTATTGACTCTACACGAATGTTAGAGGAACTTCTGTCAAATGCCTTATTTTTTAAACGTGTGTGAACACTTCTGGCATTAAGTAGAAAGCTGGCACAAATGATCCCAAAGTTCCCATCCAACTCTAAAATTCTATGATTCTAAAAATTTAAATTATAATACAATTACTAATATCTGGCAGAATTTCAAAAGCAGTTGAAATGATGTTTTATGACTTCTTTTTCCTGGCTTAACATTTTTGCAAATTTTAGAATGCTAATTCCTGAAGCTTGGCAGCTCAAACAATAATTGACTATTTCCTAGTCACTTTGCAATTGCTTTCTTTTAATTGAGCATGAATTAGTACAGCATGTGAAATCTGAAAACTAAAAATGGATGCTTTAGACAAATCATTTTTTTACTGAAATGAGTTCACCACCGCTAAATAATAATTCTACTTTTATACATCAGTCAGTGAATACCCTTGACTGGATTTCATACAATCATTAAGTACAAATTCATTGACCACCTATTAGAGCCTAAAACCAAGACTGATGTGTACTAGGGTATAAGAATGCTTATTGCTTGAGTGAAGGAACATAGACTCTGAGCCATGGTGCTCAGGTTCAAATTCCACCTCTACCACTTACTAGCTGTGTGACCTTGGGGAAATTACTTAACTTTTTGTGCCTTCCTTGCTCATTGGTAAAATGGGGCTAAAAATAATACCTATTCCATAGGGCATTATGACAATAAAATGATATATTTCCTGTAAGATGAATGGCATCGTACCTATGTCACGTTTCAATAAAAGTTGATAATATTAATTTCAACTTTATTTTCATTCTACCAGGTAAAACAGATACCTAGCACATAAACATCATATAATTCTAGCGCAGAAATGGCCTTACAAGAGAGCGTGGTGTTGTACCAATTTCTTGCAAAACAACACTCACTTAAAATCCTACTCTAAAGTATCTTGCGTTCAAAATGAAATGAAAATATCATAAAATGAAGATCTGTTAAGATAAATTAATCAAGTAATTTTATTTGCTCTTTGCAATAAGCTCTGCTAGCTATAATGAGGGATACAAAAGCATGGGAAAGACAATCTTCCTATCTAGGAGTTTTAAATCTTTTTGATAAAATATATAAACAGATAAGGGTCACTGATGTATTTATTACACATTTATTGAGCATTTACTAGGAACTTGCATTGGTAATGCAAAGGTAATTCAGATACAATCTAGAGAGACGAGTCACATAAACTTGGTGAGCCTTACTTTCCTCATCTTTGAAATGGGGGTAGAAACATCTCAACCAGATTTTGCAAGAATCAAATGTGAATCATTGCACAATGGTCTGCAACATGACAGGCTCTCAACACACTATGTGCTTTGAGTAGAGGCTATAAGGGTATGGAGGAGAGACACACTCCTCCTCCAGGAAGGTGACATTGAAGGAGTGTCTAGAACGACATTTGTGACACAGAGAAATTCAGTAAGAACATCCCATGCAAAGCAGACTGCACTTGCTATAAGGCAAGGGCTCATGAAGGGGAGAGATTCACTTCCCAGATTCTAACCCCTCTAACCCATTCACCATCTGAACGTGTTTCTACCCATCTCCTGTTTAATAACGTTGAATAAGCGTTTGTCCATCGGGTGAGATGGATGGCATCTTTTACAACCTAATTTTACTTCCCCCAGCTGTATCTCCTCCAGTCTGGTCACTTACATCCCTTTTATTCATGGCCACAGAAGGTACCATGCAACAATGGTTAAAGGCTCAGGTTTTGAGCCTTTAAAGACTTTTCTACTCAGTTGCTGTGATTTTGGGTGTTAGTCAAACTCTCTAAAGGTCAATTTTCTCATCTGCAAAGTAGGAATAATAATAGCACCTACTGCTTAAAATTAGTTGTAAGAATTAAATGAAATAGCACACCTAGTATAGTGTGTGATGCACAAGAATTCGACAAATACTATTACAAACATATCAGAATTGGTATTTTGGGGAGGTTAATCTAAGGATGGCTTGCAAAATGGAATTTTGGAATGAGGTTATCCTGAGGCACAGACGTTGGTGAGGGAGCTACTGGAGCAGCTGCGGTGTGAGGAGTGAGGGCCTGAACAACCTGATGCTGGAGAGGTTAGGAAGGGAGGATTTGAAAGCACTGGGGAAAAAACAACCATGACGTAGGGAGGGCTGGATAAGTAGGAATGGAGTGGGGACAAGTCAAACATGACCCCAAGATTTTGACACTGAGATAATGGCAGTCCTATTTAAAAAACAAAAATGGAGGAGTCAGATAGATGAGAGGGGATGACCGAATTTATAATTTCACAACTTATAATTCTAAAAACACAAACTAGATGCCATATTTGAAAAATTCAGATCTATGACATGACATATTAATCAAATTTGCTAGTCTGAATCCTGGAACTTTCTGTTTAGCCTTCATGACAAAACCCATCCCTGTTCTCTCAGCTCTCTCTGCATCCTTCTGACAAAGACTCTCCTTGACTAACTTTAGTCAGGCTCCTCTAAGCCCTCCAGGCCTCCACCTTAGGCTAGTGTCAGTCCTGGCCAGGCTTCCATTGCCCAGTTGTTGCAAGAATCTTGCTATGTCAGTTTAGAGAGAAGCCCCACCCTCCATAACCCTTGATATCTGATTAGGTTCTTCACCCCCGCCCTGGGTATCTGATCACCGTGGTCTGCCTTCAGCAAGAATCCTATTGGGTCTGTTTAGCCAGAATGCTCTCTTAGTCCCGATGTTCCTCTTAGTAATTGTCCATCTACCGCCCCCGACCCTGCTCCTTGGCTATGAATTCCCACTTGTCCATGATGTATTTCGAATTGAACTCAGTGCCCTACCGAGGTTTCTTTTTTCCCTATTGCAAGAGTCCTGAATAAAATCTGTTTTTAACTACTTTACCGCCCAGCTCTGATTTTCTTTGAACTTCCCAGCTAATTCCTTCTTCCTCTCTTGCCCACTAAATGAGGGCCTTCCCTAGAGTTGAATCCATAATTCTCCTTTTTCTGTTAACTGTGTCCCTGGGGTGAGAGGTTGGGAATTCATCTTACTGTTAAAATCCTATTGGAACTCAGGCTTCCAGTTTACCTGCCCAAGGTACCTTCCTCCATACTCTAGCTATGCAAAATTTTCTATACCTAGAAATGGGTTCTAGTGAAAAATAGTGATAATAAAATTATCAGGGAAGAAGCAGTAATTTAAAAGTCAAGGATGAGATAAATTATTCAAGCTTTTAATACCAATGCATACATTATTCACTAGTAGCTTCTTTTAAATAAAAATGGATCAAAATGCATGAAACCTTCCTTGTGTCCCTCATGAAATATTTTCTTAAGTGTAACATTTAGAGTTTCTTGATCCCCAAAAGAGATTAAAATATATGCCCAGTTCAGCTCCATTGTAAGTTTCAGTTTGAAATATTTGAGTTTCTTAGTACTTAAGACCCAGGAAGTCTTTGATGAGGAAAGCTGCCTTGTCAGAAAATTGATTTTTTCCCAAGGGACATAATTAAAGAGGGCAATACTGCTGAGAGCATGGGTGTGCCAAAGGCAATACGCTGTATTTGCAACATATACAATAGCTTCTTGGAGAAACGTCTCAGCTGTTCTACAGTGATCTTCCACGAATGTATTTACATTTACCACTAACAGCAAAATGCAAAACACAAAACAAAACTATATATGGGAATTGAATAATGTGGCCAGAAATCAAAACACAGAAAACAAGCAAAGCATAATGTCTCCTCTCCACACTCTCTCTGACTGTAATCATCTAGCTAGTTGGGCATTAAAATATTACATGGGTAATATGGAACTTCATTCAACAAATTCATTCAAATTTACCAAAGGTGGGGAGCAAAGACATTTCATACATGACTCCCAGCTTTCTAATTTAAGCAATTGAGTGTGTGGGTAGTGGTGACATAGATGAGGACAGAGAACAGCACAGGAGGGAGGAGCAGATGGGAGGAGGCGTTTGTGAATTCAGTCTTGGAAATAATGCGTTTGAGGTGACTGTGAAACACCAGTGGTTATCTTCATATTTAATATGTAGGTCCTAAACATGATTGATAATTTAGGTCTGAGTTATTAAAGGGAATTAATTTAAGGTAATAACTCAAACTACGTCATTTTTGCTTTGCTCTTGCTGTTTAAACATTTGGCAATTGTTTAAATCTGCTTTGAATTTATGGTTTGAATTGTTTTCTTCTAAGTCTAGCTTCATAGGTCACATCACACTTCAATTGGTGAATCACAAGGTGACAACATCCTTGCTTCAAAATATAATTTAATAAATTAGGTTTAATCTCTAGGTCTCTTCTCTGATATATAAATTTAAATTATCTCTTAACGACCAGCTCTTTGCTTTCCACTTGTATGACAACCAATATGAACAGATAATGCAGTAGTCCAGTGGCTCTGACAGCAGATTGTCCGGGTTTGTGCCCCGCTCTGCCACATGCTAGCTCTGTGTTCTCTGGAAAGTTACTTAGCTTGTCCATGCCTCAGTTTCTTCATCTGTGAAATGGATAGGACACTTCAGACTTGATTTACGGCTTAGCACATAATTTAAAAATGTTATACATGCACTTCAGAAGAACTGGTATTTTCCCAGTGTTGAATGAAGAAGTGTATATATGACCACCAAATGAAGCTTGTCAGTCTGTCGTTCATATCCTCTATATTGTCAATAAATGTTCTGTGAGCTTCCTCTCTCATTGACAAAAATATCTTGAAATTGGTTACTATGATGGTGGATTTGTCGATTTCTCCCTGTAGTTGTACAAAATTTTCTCATAGGTTATAGTAAGGATTAAGTGAGCTAACCCAGGTAAAGTGCTTAAAACAATACCTGGTGAAGGGTGGCAGAATACGCCACCCCCAAATATGCCACTTTGGCATAAGGAATATTTTGAGCCAAAGGTACTTGAAAAACAATAGGTACAGAGGCCAGCCCCGTGGCCTAGTAGTTAAGTTCGCGTGCTCAGCTTTGGTGGCCGAGGGTTTCATGGGTTCGGATCCTGGGCATGATCTAGCACTGCTCATCAGGCCATGCTGAGGCGGCATCCTACATGCCACAACTAGAAGGACCCAGACTAAAACAAACAACTATGCACTGGGGGGCTTTGGGGAGAAGAAGGAAAAGTTAAAAACTAAAATTTAAAACAAACAAAAAAACAGCAGGTATAAGAAGAGTGTTCTGCATTCTGACGTCCCCTTTGCTCCCCAAAAGCAGGAGCTAAAAGCAGGAGAAAGGTGTCCTCCACGTTCCGGGAGGAAAGAAACATTCTTATCATCAGAGATGGGGAGTGGAGGGGGAGAGAATTCTGTACAAAGAAATCTTGTTAAAATAATCCTTATCTTCCTTTAGCCTCCCCATATATTTTAGTTATGTGTCCACAATTGCCTCTTTTTGTTCACCCTAGTATAAAAGCATTTGGGTTTGCCATTTCTTTGAGACTTCACTTCTTTATGAAGGCTACCACATCATGTTAAACTTATATTAAATAAATTTGAGTGCTTCTCTCCTGTTAATCTGTCTCATGTCAATTTAATTCTCAGGCCCAGCCAAAAACCCTAAGAGGATAGATATAAAATTATGCCTCCCCCACACTGGCACATACCTAAGCATTTAATACATGTTTGTTTTTCATCATAAATAAATACCAACAAAGGCCTCAAATATTTGAAGTGCCAGAGAGACAGACATTGTGCATCATTACGGTTATTTTGTCAAATCTGTACAGTATGTGATTTATAATTCCCAGATTATACTGGAAGAGTAAAGAAATCCCACACTAACCCTGGCTGTTTAAAATGGTATCATCTTCTCCCTAAACTTAGCTTTTAAATAGACATGATATTTTAGGTGAAAATCTCTAGCAAATGATGAGAATACAGCAAGAATGAAATAAACTCGGCCAACATGCCTTTCCTCCTTTTCTATTTTTTCTTATAATTCTCATCAAGCTTCATCTTTGTACCACATAGTAAGTGTTGTCCTTGGGTATTCATTTTTCCCCAAGTGTCAACAAATACGCAAAAATGTGAGTTGTAATAAACTCTACTGTACTCTGTTTTATAAAGAAATTATTTTATCATACAACAAGCAATATTTATGTTTCTTTCAGAGAATACTTAATAGGTCATTTCATTGAAAATGCCAATTTCAGTAATAATTGGTCTATGTAGAAATAACTACACTACTGTGAAGGACTAGGTTGTCTAAGTAAACAGTATCGCCACCATCACCACCACCGCTGCCACCACCATGCACTGTGTATGTGCTGTGTGTTTACATACACATATATCTCCTAGGGCTTGAAAGAGCCTCATCAATATGATTTTCATCTTGACAGTGACATGTCTCTGAGACACGACAAATAAACACAACATTCCACAATTAGATTTTAGTTATCTTACAGATGTCTGAAATGATCAAGGTACTCAAACAGCATCGGTAGTTCTTAGCTCCTAGGTTATTTCTGACATAAAAAGTATAGAAGAGTAAAACAGTAAGCTGTATCTCAAAATATTAACTTACAGGGGATTTATAGAATATTGCAATAGAAAAAAACAACAGGATTAAATCCTCTGTTAAGATTGATGAACTACTCCACCAAAACTTTATTGGTCTACTCCCATAAAGTAGGCAGCTCTGAATTTCTGCTAGGAAAGTAGTGAGGTTAACCAATATCAAAGCGACGATTCAACCTCAAAAACACATAAAAAGAGCCAAAAAAATATTCAATATTTGCTTGAATCCTATAGTAAATGAATCATCCACTGATCAAAATTTGATTTCTTTTGCCTCTGGGTATAAAGTTGCAACAGGCAAATTGGCTATAAAAATATATATATATTTTGTGAGGAAGATTGGGCCTGAGCTAACATCTGTGCCAATCTTCCTCTACTTTATATGTGGGACGCCATCACAGCAAGGCTTGATGAGCAGTGTGTAGGTGTGCGCCTGGGATCTGAACCTGCAAACCCTGGGCTGCCCCAGCTGAGTGTGTGAACTGAACCACTATGCCACCAGGCCAGACCCTTAAAATAATTTTTAGAGTATAAGAAAGAAAAAAAAAGGAATACCTTTGAACTTAGCAGAATCAGATATAAATCAAGAGTGCATGAACATTTATTCAGACTAAACCTACGTCTTAAAGAATCTTTACTTTAATTCCTGCCCAAACTGTGGCTAGATAACAAGACAGAGGACAGAAGGCAATTTGAAAACTTTATGCTTTGACAGGGAAGGAGTCACTCTTGATGAAAAGGGCCTTGCTTGCTATGTGTAATTATTAGCAATGCAGAGAAGGAGATATCCTGTCCGCCTGAAAAACTATGTTGAATTTTCCCATCAGTCTTGCCAGTTTCAGATGACTAAATTACGGATACATTTTCCAAATTGTGTTCATCTTTTAGAGTCACAAATAAAAATTTCTAAGCCTTGTAGCATTATATTGGAAAAGAAGAACGTAATCTCCATTAATTGCTGAAACCATAGTCTAGGCTCTGGTCAGCTTAGGGGCCTGCATAGGGCTTTAGGGATACACACATTTAACATATAAGTGCTAAATAGTTTTTAGATTATCCCTAGTTGTTAAAGCAATCTTGCACATAATAATAACACTACCCCCATTTTACAGATGAAGATACTAAGGTACACAGAGTGGTTCAGTAAATTCTCCAAGCTCATACTGTTAATAGTGAAAAAGCCAGGTTTTGAACTCAGACTTTTCTGTACTCAAAACTCTGCTCTTTCAACTTTACTGTCAAATATGTGCCATTAGTTGACTGATGGATTCACTCATCCTTTCATGCCTGATTTTAAGTAGCATTTCATATGATATGCATTTTGAGATTGCACGATAAGGCACTGGAATGCATCCCTGGAGACATTTATCCTAAATCCTGTCTTTTATAATGGAGGTAACCGAGGCCTAAGGACTCAGCCAAGAACATATATCAAGGTAATAACAAAGTTGGAACTAGGACTTTTCCTTTAAAAGGAACATGGCAAAAAATTTAATTTTAGACTTTTAAAGTGAATTATGAAACAAATTTTTAAAAATAAATTATTGATTCATGTTATCAATATTACTATTTATGCTAATACAAAATCATAATAGGCTTTTTCAAGGGTGCATTTTGAAGTTGATGCCACTACAGAACACATAACAGAAAGAAATAACTGGGAACTTGGTTTAAAAACATACAGAACAAATTTCACACGGAGCTCTAAAAGTAGGCATTGAGCCCAATTTCTGGAATAAATCAGAGAGTAGGCAGAAAACAGACAGCAGGAACAGTTATTTTAGCAAGAAAAGTAGGATAAATTTACCAAGCCAATCAGGAGATGATGCACGCAGATAAAAGATGCAGAGAGAAAATGTGCAACATTGATACACGGACACATTTGAATGCCAGAAAGCAAAAAACCAGAAAGCACAATTGTCCTAAATGTGAATAAACATTCAAATTATGCTGCAGCTGCAAACTTTAAACTCAAGGAAGGGACATTTGCAAAGGAATTTATTAAATAGATGTGATTTCCCGGTTTCACAGACCCAGTGGCTCTTTTATAAAGTAAAATGTACAATTTGTCTTGATATAAATGACATTTCCACTGTTGTACTCAGTCAAATAGCAAAGTCTTTTGTGAAAGACTGCTTATTAAGGAGCACAAGACTGTTGATACCCCGACTCTCAGGGTCTGAATACATTGTTAGTCCACCTAATAAAATGTAACATACGAGTATGGTCTTATACAACAAGGAGGTTTTCATGTGAAGGAAATTAGTCTTTCCCTAACAGTATGCCAGAGCAGTTTCTCTGTAAGGCATTAAGTTTCTTGCTGAAACCAACCCTTGGTTGCCAAATCTGTCCATCTGTCAGTCTGTCCTTCCATCCAACCATCCATCCAACAAATACTTACGGGCCTACAAAGTCTATAACACAGAAAGGGATATAAAATGTATCAAAAAGCTTACTGTTGGAGATTTTATGATATTAAGATGATATCTGACCAGAAGACTCAGACCCTGTTCTTAAACTGCGCACCTTTTCACAATGGTGATGTTGGCAAGTGAGCCCTTAATCAGGCTTTGACTCAAACTGCAGTGCAGAAATTAGAATGCCAGCCTGGACCATTTGTTTTACATAGTGGTTCTCAAAGCAACATCTCTGGACCAACAGCATCAGCATCATGTGGGAATTTGTTAGAAGCATAAATTCTTGGGCCTTGTCCCAGGCCAATCTATCTTGGAGGACTGGATACAAATCACAGAATTTTCATTACTAGACAATGGTCTGGACCACTGGTGAGGGAAGTCAAGGAGTAAGTCTGAAAACCTAGACTAGCAGGTTTTAAATGTTTGGTTAAGAAGTTTGGACAATGATGAACTGGTAAATCAGAGAACATTTTCTGAGCGAAGAGCAGATAGGATCAGAATTTTTATTTAGGAAGACTGTGGAGCCAAATGAGACCATAGAAAGGCGATTGCATTCTTTAGGTGAGAAGACAGTCATTTAATCTTTCCTTGATGATTTAGGAATTTGTCATGCCTCAAATTAACTGGGACCATTCACCCAGTTCACATCTGTGTTCAGGATGTGGTCTAAGAGACACTCTCCACTCTCATGGGATTCTCTGCATCCCATAGTTTGATTCTGCCTCACCATCTGCCACCACTGCTCTGGTTTCCCTGCCCTACCTCTCTCTGCTGTCCTTTCTCCTTTTCCCCTGCATTTTCATTTCCCTTCCTAGGACCTTGCATGTGAATGCACATCCTTTAATGTTTAAATGATTCTTTGTTTGTTTTAATAGCAGCTCCTTATAGAGCTTACGAATTACATTCCTCCTGTGAACATATGACCTTCTAGGTCACAATAAAACCAAAGACTTTACCTGACTTTATTTTAATCTGTTTAATGTTCTCATGTCAAAAAAAACCCCTGGTTTACTTCAGTGTGTTAAATTCATTTTGTCTACTGACCATCCATGTAATATTATGCTCAGACATGCATAATTTGTCATGTTTTTCACACAAATAATGACACTGCTAACCAGACTGTTTCCAGTTAGGAAAGACAATAATTATATTTTTGTGTATCCACAGACACCGTCTTGTATATAAAACAATATACAGTGAATAATAAGTATAGGTATAGTAAAATATTATTATATTATCTCTATTCCAATGTTTTGGCCATACTTAAAACCTTATTATATAATGCCTCAAATGCACACGTGGACTAACACACACTTCTCACTCTGAACACGGACAATTTATTGACGAAGTTAGTTTTGAAACAGAGTTCATTCTGGTTCTATGACATTTGGATGTAACTCTTTAATGTCTTTAAAATAGACATTAGAAGAATTTTTCTCCTGGGGATATTTATTTGGGAGGAAAATGTGATTTATTTTATGATTTAAAATACAATAAAAGGAACTATAACAGACACCTCTGGTTCCCTGCATCCCCTTGGCCCATCTCTGATTTCAGCCACAGCTACAGAGACAGACCATTCTGTGCCAACTCGGTTCTCCTCGCCACCTTTACAGTGTCTACCTCAAGTGACAACTGAGTGTCTTTCTGCCCCATGTGCTGTAACGCAGCTCAGAATTGTGGGGGAGTTAATTCCCTTGGGAGCAATCCACAACCGAGGGGAAAAAGCCAGTGGATAAATCTCTTGCCACACATCCTTTATGTAGAAATTCTGGAAGGTGGCCCCTACCCTTTCTGAGGTCCCAGAGGAATCCAGTTTCCCTGGTCCACAGTGGTGGACTCCTTCACCCACCCTTATTTAGTCTTTGCTTCTTCCTTGATTCGTTCTCCCTGCTCTTTAACTCTGGATCCATGGGATCAGCTCCCCAGTCAACTACCATGTTCAGGTCATTGTCTCAGACAAGCAACCCAAACCAAGATGATAGTTTACTGAAATAGTCAGCAATATCAATCCCCTTCTGATCCGACACCATGTATGTAGGATTTCTGATTTGTATGTCATTAAGACCCTTTTTTTCATTTCCCCAAACTACATAATGAAATGAAAGGAGTGGCAATCACAGCTTCACCTCAAGTGTTTCGAAAGCCTTTCTGAGCACATGCAGATGATACTGAGCATGCCTGTGCTAATAAATTAACATTTGTACAACATTCTAAGAAAAACATAGAAGCTGATATTATGTCATCCACCTTCATAACTCCACGTTTAACCTAAAGTACAATATTTTGGTCCATAGTCATGGAAATGGAAGTGGTATTTGCCTGATGTGCCACTCTAGATTAACAACAAGAATGAAGATCAAACGTACAAAACACATCTCGTCCAGATTCTGTATGGGCAACTAGGGAGTTAAAAATCACTGATTGTAAGCTCAGCAGCCTATTCATATGTCGGGACTTACAAGCCAGAAATATTTATACTCAAATATACCATGCTATCAAAAAAAAAAAAGAGAAACTGTTTCACATAGGATGGCAGAAGAGGAAGCTGTAGGGATGTGCTATAATGGGAAAGGAGACAATTTTACCTTTGATTATCAATTTTCCATTTTTCTTGCTTCTAAGGCAGGAAAAGATTCAAACTTTGCAGTTTATTTAACCCGATGTCACTCTTGGTATGTGATGCTCAACTGTTCTGAAACATAACAAAATGCAATAATTAGATGCAATAACTAGCCTGAAACAAAAAAGATACTTTAAGGAGATCTCATAAGAACTACTCTGGCAGCCATTAAATTCAGTGATGTGAGAAGAGCCTCACAGGAAATTTACATGGCAGTGTTCTTGCACAATGCTACTCTTCATATTTTTATGCTTTTCAGAAAATAAAACCAACCATATAAAAAAGTCCTCATAATAAACAGGTTTGATATTCTACAACCTACTTTTCTACTATTAACATTTATATCCTCTTCAAAAAGCAATACACTGTCAGCATCAATCATTTGATTTTGTAAGATATGTTATACACAAAGATTGTATTCACTTCCTGTGCATTATTTGTTTTATCAACATTGCAAGTAAGCAGCTGTGACTAAAAGAAGGGGTAAGAAATATCATTCTTTCCAGGTAGCTCTTCTGACATCCCAGGAGGACCCCAAGCATAGCACAATCTTCCCAAGTGTACTACCAGGGGCTTGCAGATGCCTAAGCCAAACCATTACCCCTAGTTATTAGTGATGCTTTCTCTAGAAAGGGATAAAATAGAACTTCTAATTGGGCCCAGACTAAGAGGAGAGGTACCTATTCTCTTTATATTACATGCTTTATGCTGAGCTTTGATTTTCTTTTCTGAAAGGTAACAAAGAAAAGGACTTGTGTCACACACAAAAATGTTCTGGTGTTGAAAAGTGTAGGTATCAACAGGGCTCTACTTCTATTTTCTTTTAAATGGCATTATTTTGTGGACTTGTGTAGCATATTAAAATAGCGTCAGGTGGGAATGAGAAAAACAGTAAATCTAGGTATTAAACAGAGATGTAATGATATTCAGAATTGCGAATACTGGTGTGAATAATTTTTTGTACCTCCTAATTATTTATATGAATTACAACATCTGAATGAATGGAGAAATCATTTTACAGAAGAGGAATTAGAGGGGCCAGCCCCGTGGCTGAGTGATTGGGTTCTCGCGTTCTGCTTCAGCGGCCTGGGGTTTTGCCGGTTTGGATCCTGGGCGTGGACATGGCACCACTCATCAGGCCATGCTGAGGCGGCGTCCCACATAGCACAACCAGAAGGACCCATAAGTAAAAGATATATACAACTATGTACTGGGGGGCTTTGAGGAGAAGACGGAAAAATAAAATCTTAAGAAAAAAACAAAAAGAGAGACGGGAAATATTTAAAAAAAAAAATAGAAGAGGAATTAGAGGCCAGGAGAGGTGATGAGGCTTGCCCAATTTTATTCAGCTAATAGACACAGAGGCAGAACAACATCCCAGAATCTCTGCCTTGAGAAACCCCTAACAATGTATTTGTTTCCAAAAAGAACACTGACATTCAAAAAGTTCAGCGCTCAATTCTCTGCAGAACTTGTTCGAGCAATATTTTGAGACCAGCAAAGCTGACAGGTTAAGTATTAGAATGCTGTGGGTGGTAAAACGCAAGCACAACAATAACAATACCATGTATTTTCATCGCACTTAAAACACGCTGGGAACATTATATTGTCACATACATCTCATTTATCCATGTTATAAAGGACAAAAATGAGATTCCATTACCAAAAGCTATCAGGTACAATTACAATTACAAGCCCTGGTTTATATACAATTATTCTATTAAATATTCTTAATATTCCACAAAACCAGCTAAACTCTGAAAGGAATTTTTCTCCTACATATATGAGGAATAGGTTACTCAAGGAGATAACGAAAAATTGATTATTTTTAAAACCTACAGAACTGGCCATTTAGTCCTTCATAAATATTTATTGAGAATCTATTTTGTATTAGACATTGTTCTTAATTGTCTATAGAAACAAATGGAAAGATTATGCAATTTCTGAAAAAGACACCCAAATATACAATAAGAAATCAATTTTATTACAATTGCAGTGTTTCCTAAATTAGGTAATAGTTATGTAAAGAAATATTTTAAACACTGGTAATGTTTTAAATGTCATCTAGTCTAGTGGTTCCCAAATATGGTTGATCACCACAATAGTCTAGAAAGCTGCTGAAAAATACAAATTATAGAATTTCATGCAAAATCTATTAAATCAGAATATTCATGGATATTCTGATCTATAAAACAATAATAGGCAGGGTAATCTGCATTGTGAAAATGTGCCCAAGTTCATTCTCCTGATCAAGCAGGCTGGGAAACCTACCGATTCTTGGCTAATCTCCTTAATATACAGAAGAGGAAACTGAGACGAGGGAATTGATTTGCCCCAGGCATTTCCCCCATGGTGATAGAACTGAGATTAGAATGCAGAATTCCTGATTTTTTTCCTTTTCCTTACCCCGAGTTCCTCTTTCATTTTTCCTTCCTGCTCTTTCCTATCACCAAGTAACAAATATTCAGTACCTACACCTGAGAAAGAACAAGAACAAAAGAAAGCTAAAAAAAATGGAAAAAAACCCACAGGAATTTGAACTTAAGCTGTTTGATTCAATACTTGCTTTCCACTATTCCACTGGGTTCTTCTAGAGTCAGCTACTTCTGGGGTGTCTGCTCAAGCCCCTTTCTCTAGGACCTTCCCAGAACTCCGCATTCCCCAATCTTCAAATGTGTCCTCTATCAGCTGTTTGCCATGGAGTCTTCATCCCTGGCCAACCTTGATCGGACTGGGAGAGGTACTTCACCCAAGCAGGACTTGTAATTTGGGACCAGGAGACTGCAGTCTCATTTAGTTGAAAGAGTTATGGATGGAGTTTGGTCTCCCTGTCCCTTACAGGCAGAGGGAGTGAATATTTGTAACTGTGTTTCGAGAAAGGAGATTGAAAGAGATGCATAGAAGGTAGAGTAAGAACTCTCTAAACTCACCTGCTTCCTGCTCTCACTTTTTAATTTTTTCCTGTGGCTTCCCTGAGCTCCTATATCCTTACGACAAATTCTACTTAAAAAAATTTTTTTTCTGCTTTTTCTCCCCAAATCCCCCCAGTACATAGTTGTATATTTTAGTGGTGGGTCCTTCCAGTTGTGGCATGCAGGATGCTGCCTCAACATGGCCTGATGAGCAGTGCCATGTTCGCACCCAGGATCCAACTGGTGAAACCCCGGGCCGCCGAAGCAGAGTGCACGAACTTAACCACTCGGCCACGGGGCCAGCCCGCCCCCCAAATTTTTTTAAATTATTTATTTTTAAGTTAATTTTTTTGCTTACAGTAGCTCAAGTTGGTTTGTTACTATGATTCTGCAGCAAGAGTCTGAACCAGTACACCTCATATCATTCATTTTATGTGAGGTACTCTATAAGCCAGTCACTTTAGTTACAGTATTTTAAGAGGTTCATTAAAAAAAAATACTGGCTGAGAGTGTGGAGAAAGGGGAATAGAAACTATAAATGCATCACATTTTATGGAATACCTATATTTTTATAGAGTACATGTTTTGCAGTGTGACAAAGTGCAAATGGTCCAGATCAGGGAGACTCTTTTAATCTCAGCCGTGCCTCTGACAAGATTTCTGACTTCTGAAAGGTAACTAGCTCCTTCGAGTTTTAATTTTCTCATTTGTAAAATGGAGGCAATAAAACCTGCCTTAGTCAAGTTAGTATGAGGAACGAATGAAAGCATTCATTCATTCATTCCACCATTCCACAAAGATTTATTGAGCATCTATCATATGCCAAATATTATGCTGGGCGCTTGGAATAATCAGTGAACATGTCATTTTAATGAAGATGAGTAAACAGAAAATAAACAATAAACATGATGAAGGAATAAAGTACACAGTATTTTAGAAAGTGAAACAAGCTATAGATGTGGGAAAAATAGACCAAGTTAAGGAGGATCAGAAGAGTATGGGTTGGAGGATGTGGGGATGTGAGGGACCTCACTAAGAAAGTGAGATGTGACCAAAAACTTGAAAGATGTGAGAGAGTCAGTCACATGAAGAGAAGAATGTTCCAGGCACGGGGAATTACCAGGGTTAATAAGGTCCTAAGGGGGCATATGCCTGGTTGTTCTTGAAATCGCAAGGTAGTCAGTGGGGATGGAGTGAAGCGAGGAAGGAGGAGATGAGTAGAAGTGAAAATGATGGGGCGGTGAGGGTAGATGGAGGGAGGAGGGATGGATCAAAGTGGCTCAAGGCTTTTTGGGTTTTACTCCGAGAGTGAGATGGGGGCCATCACAGGCGTTTGAGCTCGGAATTGACATGGCTTATGTTTCAACAGGCTCACCCTGACTGCTGGTTGGGAATAGACCATAGGAGAGGTCAGGATGGAGGCAAGTGGAAGGCTTGCCTTCTTGGAGAGAGGCGATATTGGCTCAGACTCAGATGGTGCTGATGAGGGGAGGTAAGATCCAGGCTGGGCTTATTTTGAAGTGAGAGTCAACAGGATCTCCTGATGGATTGGGTGGAGAGGGTTAATAAGAGGGAGACAAGAATGACCCCAAGTTTCTAGTCTAAGCAGCTGGAAGAGTGCACTTGCCATCAGTTGACATGAGAAAGGCTGTGGTTAGAGCAGCCACAGGGGAAAGATGATGAGCTCAGTTTGGCCATATTGATTTTGAGACGTCAGTGCCAAGTGGGCTTGTCACGTAAGTGGTTGGAGATATAATACTGGAATGTGGGAGAGAAGTCTGGGCTGGACTTTGCATTAAAAGTTTCCAGAAGACTTTCTGGTCTAGCATTGGTAACTGGTGGTATTCTTAATTTTACCTACACAGATGATGATGTAAGAGTTAATCAAAATAAACCATGTAAAGCACATACTGGCACATAAGAGGAACCCAACAATTTTAATTCCCTTCGGTTTCCTGCCTGTATTTTTAAACATATATTTCTCTTTCTCTACTGACACTATCGTAAGATTAAGTCTATTTGTCTGTGAAAAAAAATCAATTTTTTCACAAGACATAATAATAAATGTAAGACTTTACATTTTGGGAGCCCTTTTTAAAACTTAGCCAAAATAATCTCCTGATAAAATATTAATAATCGTACTCAATAAGTCATGAAAAAGAACTTTCAGGTAACAAGGTAAATTTTGGTTTGGGCACAAGCTGAAAGATCTAAAGAAGAAATGAAAACAGAACTGAAATAAATCTATGGATCTAAAAAGTCATTCAACTTCTCTTAAATCTCCCTTGATTTTTAGCAATGATCAATAGTCCTTCTGGATAAAAGAGATGCAGAAACGTGGGAAAGACGATCATTCAAACTATAGATAAATCAATGCCAGTGTATAGCTGAGGAAGCATATTTGCTTGAAGGCACAGCTGGGAGCTCAGGATATTCTGGAAAGAATTCTCTAAAGTCTACAATTATATCTTTAAAATTGGTTTCTTGATTTATAAATGCCCTTTCAACTCGACAAATTTTAAACTAGAAACTATCTAAGTTTGAACTCTGTTTTATAGATGAGGTTAATGAGGACTAGAGTGATGAAACGGCTTGTCTGAGGTCACAGCTGGCCAAGAGTAAATCCAGGACTAGACCCGATGCCTCCTAACTCTCAGTGTAGCTGTCTTTCCACTCAAATAGTTTCTCTTAAGTTTTTTCACCCAATTACCTCTTTAACCTAATAAGCAGCATCATTTCTTTGAACCTCATGTTTTACCCTAAAATCTTACTCAAATTTTATTATCTATAAAACATTGTGTTCGAAGACAACGTTACATTATCTGCCTCCTGATCCCCTCACCCCTGCAGGTCTTGGGGTAAGAATCAGTTTCAGAATGATATCTGCATTTATTCTGTGACTTCCCAAACATCTGAGACAGCATCAGATGGCAGAAAAAAAAGGAAGACTAGCCAGTTTCCACTTCCTTTGCCAACCACTTTGCTAACTGATTCCTCATTTGTATAAGAAATTTCAAGACAGGGATGGTTGCATGGGTGTGCAACCTGGGCAGCTGCAGAGGGCTTCATGCTCAGCACAACCCTGTGCTTTGTTTAACGCTTTTACTCTTGAACCAGTGTTTTACAGGTGAAGTCCAATGGGATACACCAGCATGTGGGTGAGCAGTGGGTATCTGCACAATATGATGTCCCCAGCCATTCCGTACTGCCTCCTCCACATACAGTGTGTGCAATGGTGAATTCTGGTGGACCCGCGATTCCTGGGAGTTTAGAGGGATTCAGCGGGAGAGCAAGGTTAAGTATGCTATGTCTGTGACTGAGTAAGTGGGGAAGCCGACAGTGCCAAGAGGTCATGCTTTCCACTGGAACTAGAAGTTGCTTCATACATAATGAGAAGGGAATAGTGTTGTAAGAAACACAGATGACCAAGAAACCCTATCATATCTTTTATTTTTTGCATTTCCCCACCTGTATTAGCCCGTATTAGCCCACTACTTATGCCAAAAACGATGACATAGAAAGAAAAAGGGCAGTCCATGGATCTTTTTCTTGCAGTCCTTCTTACTCACCAGGAAGCCAAAGAGAAAGGGTGTTGGTCAAATGTGCATGTGTCAAGAAGTGAAATAAAAGCCGTAGAGTAACTTTTGTGTAGTTTGCACTGTTCTGGCAAGTGCATAAGTATGATCCATTAAATACAAATTGTGTAATTTTGGTGATTCTGCATGCTTATATTTGCATTGCACAATATAAAGATGAATGGTAAAATTCATGTTAATAATAT
The DNA here is from genome assembly GCF_041296265.1 of Equus caballus. Lineage (NCBI taxonomy): Eukaryota > Metazoa > Chordata > Mammalia > Perissodactyla > Equidae > Equus > Equus caballus. The sequence continues at coordinate 52,686,932 of NC_091691.1, forward strand.
AAACTTCTGTTTTTCTTTACTTGGAACATTAAATAGCAAATAAAAACACTGAGACAAGTTGAGAGGCAGACGGTGGAAGAAAGGAAACAGTTATGTATTTTAATACATTTAACAAGTCTTTTGTCCTGCTTTTTGAACCAGGGGCCTGCATTTTCCTTTTGCCCTGGGCCCTGCTAATTATGTAGTCGTTAACATTCACCCTGTTGTAATGAACTGTCACAGAATCTAGCAAGCACTTCGAGCATTAGGAACTTAGAGTTTAAGTACTGTTTATAGAATTTTGGAAACGGACCACCTACTTCTGAAAATCTAGTATAACTGCAAACTAAATTAATCTAATCTCGAACCTCCTAATGTCTTTTCCTTCTTTCCCAAATCACTACTTGGACACCTGACCAAAGTTCCTAATTGGAGCCAACCCACCTGAGACATCCCTCAGTTGTTGATTTACTTTCTACTTTAATTTCATTTTAATCTTCCATTTGAAGCTCCACTGCCTTCAAGGTCAAACCCTCAGTTGGAGAAGAGAGAAAAGTCAGTGATAAAAGTGATTTACTTTAAGATGTGAAAAATGGAGATACTTGACACTTTTGAGGAATATTTACATTTTAAAGAAGCACTTACTGGTTAAGTCTAAATGACCGTAATGTCTAAGAAACAGTGCTTCTAAGGAAGGAAAAATCCTACCACTCTTTGTTGAGAAGGCCCTTTACTCCAAACCACTTGAAAGAATGGGTTGTAGCCTATTTCTGAACAACTGTACATAATTTTTGAAAAATGAAGTAATGTGTGCTCAGACATAAATCAACATTTTTCTAAGCAACTGAAAAGGGCTTCACAATCATGAAATATCTAGGCTTATTTCATGTCTTTTTAAAGCTCACCAAAAAGAAACGCACTTTAAAGTGTGGAGCGCTACTTGGAAACTTAGCCTCCATTTTATTGTCTTTCTTTATTTGACCTGTGTTCTTTCCTTCCAGTCCTTAGAGCTCAGTCTGTCTGTGGCAGCTCTGCAGCTTCAGGAGTGTTGTCTATTGGTTTGACATGCTTTCAACTCCACCTGTGTATGATTTAAGTGAAGTTGTTTTAATCTACTTGTTTATGGGCAAAGACAAAAAAAAGTTGTTGTTTCAATGTAAGAATGAAGTAAGTTGCGTCAGGATGTCATCATCTCATCTGTTGTTGATAAGAACTCAGTAGCCCAGCTGTTGAGGTGCCCCGCTGGGGGCTTGTCAATAAGAACACATGGAGAAGCAGCTGTGGCAAGGGGACATTTAGACTGTAAATACCCAGAGTGTGTGAGAATATCTGAGAATTTTGGTCTGGGCAAGGCACTCTTTGCTGACAGAAATAAACTGTCCGAAGACCTTGGGGCATTGGCGCCTACCTTGGTATGGGCAACTCCCTTATTGGTAGTGATGACAAACTGCGCGGTGGCCCCATGAAGGAGATCAGCCTCCTCACCAGCCCCGGTGCCATCGTCCCCTAGCAACATGCCCTAGCAACAAGGGACTTTTACTTTGCGTTGGCTGCTGGAAGTCAGCTCTTAGTTGGTCAAGCCATCTTTCTGAGTACCTCTTCATATAAAAAAGTACACTTTGAACTAAATTTGGACTTTATTCCTTTCGTCTCCCCTTGCCTGGAACAACAGTGTGATTAATGCATCGTTGGTTTGGAGTATGTTGTTATTTCTTTATTGGCTTATTAAGAGAATTCTCTTGTATGCTACTGTCTTGTGAAACTGTTATAAATCCCACACTGAAACTGTGTTAAATAAATATTGGCAAAGATAGTCTCAGAGCACAATTTTGCCCCCCAAAACAAAACAAGGAGTCCAGCTAACGGACTGTCTGTGCTGAAATTGTAAGGTACTGCCCCCTGGGCTCCCTGGAGAACAGAAGGTGTGCAGTGACTCAGTGTGCTATCACAGCTGTTGCCCTGTTACAAAAAGATTGATAATCGATTCACAACTTCTACAGCACTACTTAGCAATACCTTTTAATCCATGTGACAGAAGGCTAAAAGACCTTCTCCTTAGGGCAGATTTCTGGTTTAAAAAGAAGGTTCATCACCCACAAATAAACTGGAGACTCTGATATTTATTGCCAGTGACTTAACTCGGAATTCTCAATTGTCTTGCGTTTGCACGGCCTGTCTTTCCTAAAATCTCAAGGTTGAATATGTTTACAAGTAGTTTCCTAAAAACAGAAAAAACACAAAACTCCACTGGACTATCATGATCTATTTTGCCCTGCTGAATTCCCATTGCTTTCTCCTCGTTCACTGGGCTGACAATCTTTCATATCTCTTTCAATTTTTCTCCCTCTGGATGAACTTAATGGAATATAACAAAAAGAGCTACATTTGTTGAGTGCTTACTACATGCCAGGCATTGTTCTAAGCACGTTAAATGGATTGCTTCACCTAAAATTCACAATAACCCCGTGAGGTAGGTGCTATTATTATCACCATTTTACAGATGGGGACACTGAGATGCAGAGACATTAAGAAACTGACCGACTTATCACAGCTGCTCAGTAGAGGTGCCACGAGACAGACCTAGGCAGACGGTCTGCTCTCAGCCATGCGCTCAGCCGCTCTTTCACGTCAGTGTTTGCCACAAGCCAAACATACAGATTTATTTCTCATGAACTCATTTTCATCCATCTATCTAATTGCTTTATATCAGCTTGGCTGTAAGGCTTTCAAAGCTTACCGTGTCCCAGGAACTTTAAATAAATTATTTCATTGAGATATTATCATTATTCCATTTAACAGATGCCAAAATTGAAGCATAATGATCAAATTCCTTGGCAAGAGTCTCAATTAGAAATTTTTGGAGCTAGGATTTAAATCTAGTTCTTTTTATCATTATGTTACATTTCACTCTTCTCTGTCAGATTCAGTTTTCCTTATTCTTAAAAATCAATTTCCCATGCCAAAGTATAGAAAAGCTTTATTATTACTATTTTTTTTATCAAGTTGATGATCAGTTCAATTGTTAGAGCCAAATTTTTAGTAGCTGGAGACCAAAGTCTTAGTCCCAACGCGGATATGCCAGTTGGCAACACTGGTTCTATGGTCACAAACTGTCACTTTGTTTGCAGCCAGCCACTTCCCAAGTGCATGTTACTGATCTTCAATCCATGGATTACGCAGTTTCAAAGGTGGACTCAATTTATCAGTCATCAAATCTAATTTCTTCCTTTCACAGATAAGAAAGACACAGAGAGATCAGGTGGCATATCTGAGATCACACAGCAAATTAGTAGCAGAGCTGAAGCAATAATTCAGACTTCCTGACACTAAGTCTGAGGTCTCCATCCAATACAACAAAGGCAGCCTATACTGGCTATTTTTCACAGGGTCTTAAAAAGCATATTTACACATTCAACAAATATTGAGTGGTTACGATGTACAAGACACTATTCTAGGTGTTGGGAACAGGGTGGTAAACAAAAAAGAAAAATTTCTGCCCTCATGTAGCTTTACAACCTTCCACTGCAATGGTAAATTGTACTGAATTTTTAAATTATAAAATGCTATGTGAATTTAAGTTACTTTGAATTTAATCACTGGTAAAAAAAAGAAAAAAAGTCATTGTTTAAGAGACACTGGCTTGAAATATGGATGATTCAAAGCTATAATGCCTCATAGACAGAAAAGCTTATTATTCTATCTACTATTTTGTACATATAATCAAAGCCCAGTCATTGCACAGAAACAGGGGTAGTGTGGGTTCTGTGGTAACAAGGGAGAGATGCAGAAGATAGGGTTGCTGCTCTCAAGGAGCTTCAGGATGAAGTATGAATCACGTAGCTTAGAGGAGAACGTTGCCCCCCAAATTAAACTTCTTTAAGCAAATTCTATAACATTTAAAAATTATCTTTTACTCTGCAACAATCAAAAATCATTCTCTACAGCTGCTGAGAATTACAACTATAATTAAGCGAATAATCTGAAATCCCAAAGCCTCAGTGAAATTTTCTGAAATTGATTTATTTAAAGTCTTTTTAAATGAGGCATACCTTATTTTGCGTCAACTTTTCCAGTGTCAGAGAAATAACAATAATAAAATGTAAATTTGCCTGTAGACCAGTATACAACCTCTTATTGCCAATAATTTTTATAATGAAGTGACAAAATTAAGCTTTTGGTCACAAAGGCTGGCTGCATCTGCTATTAGTCTGAATAGAAACAGCCACCCTAAAGCTATTTATTTCATAATGGAAAATAAAAAGCAGTGAAGTTTAAAGTACTATACTAATAAGCCTACGTTTTAATTATAATATTCTGTAACGTCGATACACACCATTATCTACAACAAACAGGGTCTTAAAAAAATATAATATATTTTGAGCTGATCACAAACTATGCTTTAGTGTCTTCCAAAATATTAAATGCTTCGGGCTGACTCTCCTACTTAATAAATATGTTGCATAGATGTGGCTGATAGCATGTTCCCTGAAGACTGCCATGTTCCCTGAAGACTGCCACTGAGGGAGACCACTGAAACATCTCACCTAAAGTCCAGCAATAATAGAAAGACAAGAGAAGCCAAAATGTAACTTATTGTTACAAATCCATAACCATCTTCATTCATAAACTTGCACCGGAGCTGACCCACTGAAGATGTACCTTCTAACGGGTATATACCCAATATTCAGAAGTGTATTTTCATCTACCACGGGTGCCTTATTCACTACTTTTCAGGGGTAAATATTCAAGAATTCACATTCAGAAAATATCCTGAATGGCAACTCTTGGAGAAAAATCTAAAAGGTTAGCAATTAGTTGAACTACCTTTTATTATTCAGATCTGCATTCCTCATGGTGCCTTTAGAAGACAGAGTGAGGAAAACACGTTTCATGGGGCAAGGTTAGCTAATCTATGTGAAAGCACACTGTCAACCGTAGAGGACCCAAATAATGCAGTTTGTTGTAACTCAATTTCTTTGGTTCCCTCATGGTTACATTGGGCAGCAGATTCAGTAGAAGTAAATCGTGCATATACTTCCCATTGTCCATGCCGTCACAATAAAACGTTGGCTAAAACACAGGGCACTAATGCTAATTTTTATGGTAATTAGGTGACATAATCTATTCTAGAGGCAAAAGCAGCGAATAGGAAGAAAGGGAGCCTCTTTTTATTTTCTTTACCCCCAGCATGATGGAAAGTGGGTAGGGCCAATGCTACAAAATGCTGTGAAAGGCACTCATTTTGTGTTCAGCACTTTTCTGTGTCCTTTTTCTGTACACTTCTTTCCAATTTAGTATCTTTTTTTCAGATACTGTTTTGCAAGTTTCTCTTCATTAAAACTCTAATACCTAACAACTGGTCCAGCCCAGAAATCCTCTTTGTCCCTGCAGACCCAAGACACTCCTCTCTCACTGAGAGGCACCCAGAGGCCTGGCTGTCAACATCCCATTCAGCTCCCTCAGGTAGCACCAGCAGGGCCAGTGAAACCCCCAGCAGCACCAAATTAACCCAGCAGACAAACCAACAATGGAAAGACATTGAAAACTAAACTGCCATTGGAATCACAGCCCACAAAAGTAGGCCACAACTTGCATCCTACACTTAAATGGTGTGACCACCTACTACAATAAAAGATTTGAATAGCACCCAAGGTCTCCTAACTTAAGACAAATTGTCCAGGATATAATCAAAAACCACCTGTTGTACCAAACATCAAGAAAAATCACAACTTAAATGAGAAAGGACAATCAACTGATGTCAAGATTGAAATGAGTCAGATGGCTGAATTATCTGAGAATGATTTTAAACAACCATCATATAACTGTTTCAACAATCAATTACAAATTCTTTTTGAACATATGAAAATATAGAAACTTTTAGCAAAGAAATAGAAATTACAAAAAAGAATCAAATGTAAATTAATAGAACTAAAAATACAATAACAGAAATAATAATAAAAGAAAACAACTTGGTGGATAGACTCAAAAGAAGAGTGAAGACAGAGGACAGATCAATTGAAATCACACAACCTGAACACAGGGAGAAACTGGAATATCTCAAAAATGAATAGAAACTTTAGGGGTGTATAGGACAATAATAAAAGATTCAACCTTCATTTCTTCAGAGTCCCAGAAGGAGAGGAGAAAGAGAGTGGGCCTCAAAGAATATTCAAAGAAATTGTGGCTGAACACTTCCCAAATTTGGTAAAATAACATATTCACAGGTTTAAAGAGCTGAGAAAACTCCAAAAAGGAATATGCACTCAAAGAAATATGCACCAAGACACGTTATAATTAAATTTTTGAAAAATGAAAGACAAAGAAAATATCTGAAGTCAGCCAGAGAGAAATAAGCATTTCTATAAGGCAACACCAATTTGAATAACAGCAGATTTCTCATTTGGAACCATGAAGGTCAGAAAGAAGGAGCAAAACATTTTTCAAATGATGAAAGAAAAGAACTGTTAATTGTGAATTCTATATTCAGAAAAACTATCTTTCAGGAAGGAAGAGGAAATTAAGATATTCTTATACAAAGAAAAATTAAAAGAGTTTGTCAGTAGTAAACCTAACCTTAAAGGCCAGCTAAAGGAAGTTCTTTAAAGAGAAAGGAAATGATAAAAGAAAGAACCTTGGAGCATACGAAAGAAAGCAACAAGGAAAATAGCAGAAAGACAGGCATACACAATACTTTTACTTATGAGCTTCATAAATCATATTTGATGATTGGAAAAAGTTAGAATGCAATCTAACACTCAAGATAATGATATCTATAAGTGTGGAAGGTAAAGAGACATAAACGGAGTGAGGTTTCCATACTTAAAAGTGGTAAACTGTTCGTACCAGTAGACTGTGATAAGTCACATATGTAATACCCAGAGCAACCACTGTGAAAACTATGCAAAGAGACATACTCAAAACTACCATAGAGAAAAAGTTTTCAAATCATATATCGGATAAGGGATTAATATCCAGAACGTGAAGAGAACTCCCACAACTCAACGACAATGACAAAAAAAAAACAATCCAATTAAAAAATGGGCAAAGGATTTGAGTAGACATTTCTCCAAAGAATATATACAAATGGCCAATAAGCACATGAAAAGATGATCAGCAATACTAATTATTAAAGAAATGCAAATCAAAACCACAGTGAGATATCACTTCACATCCATTAGGTTGGCCATTATAAAAAAACAAAACGGAAAATAACAAATGTTGATGATGTGGAGAAATTGGAACTATTGTGCATTATTGGTGGGATTCAACAGCAAAAAAACAATCGAACTAAAAATGGACAGAGGAACTGAGCAGACATACAAATGGCCAACATGTACATGAAAAGGTGCTCAACATCACTAATTATCAGAGAAATGCAAATGAAAACTACAAAGAGATATCACCTCACACCTGTTAGAATGGCAATCATTAAAAATACAAGAAATAACAAGTGTTGGTGAGGATGAGGAGAAAAGAGAACCCTTGTGCACTGTTGGTGGAAATGTAAATTGGTGCAGTTAGTATGGAAAACAGTACGGAGGTTCCTCAAAAAATTAAACATAGAATTTACATATGATCTGGCAATCCCACGTCTGGGTATATATCCAAAGAAATGAAATCATACCTGCCCTTCCATAGTTCATTGCAGCATTATCCACAATAGCCAAAATATGGAAATAAGCTAAGTGTTTGCTAATTCATGAATTGATAAAGAAGGTGTGTATATAGATACAATGGAATATTATTCTGCCATAAGAAAGAAGGAAATCCTACCATTTTCAACAACACAAATAAACCTTGAGGGCATTATGCTAAATGAAATCAGACAGAAAGACAAATACCGTATGATCTCACTTATCTGTGGAATTAAAAGAAACGAACTCACATGAATGGACCTTGAGGACATTATGCTTTGAATGTGACATACATCAGACAGAAATAAGTGAAATAAGTCAGACAGAGAAAGACAAATACTGCATGGTACCACTTATACGTGGAATCTAAAAAAATGAACTCATAGAAACAGAAAGTAGATTGGTGGTTACTAGGGACTGGCAGGGTGGAGGAAATCGGGAGATGTCAGTCAAAGAGTACAAATTTCCAGTTATAAGATGAATAGGTTCTGGGGATCTAATTTACAGCATGGTTATTATAGTTAACAATACTATAACGCATAATTGAAAGCTGCTAAGAGAGTAGATCTTAAATGTACTCATCACAAAAAACAAATGCTAACCATGTGACGTGATGGAGGTATAAGCTAACTCTATGGTGGTAATCATTTTGTAGTATATAAATGTATCAAATCAACATATTGTACACCTTAAATTTACACCATGTTACATGTCAATCGTATCTCAATAAAGCTGGAAGTAAAATAAGATAGTTCAGCTGCTGTAGAAAACAGTATGGCACTTCCTCAAAAAACTAAACAGAATTACTGTATGATCCAGCAAAATTCCACTTCTGGGGGCTGGCCCCGTGGCCGAGCGGTTAGGTTTGCGCGCTCTGCTGCAGGCGGCCCAGTGTTTCGTTGGTTCGAATCCTGGGCGCCGACATGGCACTGCTCATCAAACCATGCTGAGGCAGCGTCCCACATGCCACAACTAGAAGGACCCACAACGAAGAATGCACAACTATGTACTGGGGGGCTTTGGGGAGAAAAAGGAAAAAATAAAATCTTTAAAAAAAAAAATTCCACTTCTGGTACATATCCAAAAGAATTGAGCGTAGGGACTCAAACAGAAATTTGCACATCCATGTTCACAGCACCATTATTCACAATAGCCAAAAGGTAGAAACAACCCAAATGTCCACTGACAGATGAATGAATAAACAAAATGTCGTATATGTGTACAATGGAATATTTATTCAGCCTTATGAAATGCTGATGCGTGCTATAACATGGATAAACTTAGAAGACATTATATTAAGTGAAATAAGCCAGACACAAACCAACAAATATTGCATGATTCCACGTATACGAGGTTCCCAGAATAAGCAAATTCATAGAGAAAGAAAGCAGAATAGTGGTTCCCCGGGGCAGGGAGCAGGCGGGATGGAGTAATTGTTTAATGGACACAGAGTTTCAGTTTGGGATGATGAAAAAGTTCTGGAGATAATAGTGCTGATAGTTGTACATCAGTGTGGATGTACTCGATGCCACTGAATTATATATACTCAAAAATGGTTAAAATGGTAAATTTATGTTATGTATATTTTACCAAAATAAAAAAAAAACATTATAAGTAAATTAAGATGGACTCCTAAAAACTGTTCAAGTAACACACAGAAAGGCAAGAAAAGAGAAAGAGAAGAACAAGAACCAGAAGAAACAAGCAGAAAACATATAATGAAATGGCCAACGTATGCACTAATATTTCAATAATTACCTTAAATATAAACAGTCTAAATACGCCAATTAAAAGATAAAAATTGACAGAGTGAATGAAAATATGACTCAACTATATGAAGTTTACAAGAAACTGACTTGAAATTCAGAAAATTCTATTTGTTTCAAACAGAAACAAATAGACCACACAGAAATTAATTTAAAAAAATAGATGTGGTTATACTGATAGATAAAGAAGTCTTCAGAACAAGGAAAATTACTAGAGAAAAGAGGGACTTAACACAATGATATGAGGATCGATAGGGTAGGAAGACATAATAATCCTAATCCTAAATGTGTACATAACAAATGGAGCGTCAACATGCAGGAAATAGAAACTGACAGAGCTGCAAAGAGAAATAGAAAAATCCACAATTATAGTTGGGACTTCAACACCCTATTCTTAAAAATGGACAGAACTACTAGACAGAAATTCAGCAAAGATATAGAAGATCTGAACAACACCAATCAACTCACAGAATCTAATCAACAAATGCGGAACATGACACCCAACAACAGAAGAGTACACATTTTTTCCAAACACCCATGGAACTTCACCAAAATAGACCAGATCCTCAGCCAAAAAACAAACCTCAACCAAAAGAAAGTATTAAAATCATACATAATGTGTTCTGTGACCATGACGGAATCAAACTAGAAATTGGTAACAGAAAGCTAACGAGAAAATTTCTACATATGTAGATATTATACCACAGACCTCTCAATAATCCATTAGTCCAAAAAGCAGGTCTTAAAGAAAATTTTATAAAATACACGGACTGAAGGGAAAATAAACTCAAAATACATAGGGTGCAGTTGAGGCAGTGCGGAGAAATTTATAGCATTAGAAATGAGGAAAGGGCTCAAATCAATAGTCTAAGTTCCTACTGCAAGATGCTGGAAAAGAATGACCAAAATAAACCCAAAGCAGCAATGAAGTCAGTGAAATAGAAATCTGCTGTTTTTGGAAAAATAAACAAAATTGATAAAGCTTTAACAAGACTGACAAAAATAAAATGAAAGAAAATGCACATCAGCAATTTCAGAAATGAAATAAGGGATATCATGATAGATCCTGCAACTGTTATAACATAATAAGGGAGCATTACAAAAAACTTTATGGTCAAAAATTTGACATCTTAGAAGAAAGGGAGCAATTCCTCAAAAACCATAAACTACCAAAACTCAACCAAGATATGATAGATAATTTGAATAGCCCTGTAACTATCAAAGAAATTAAATTCATAATTTAAAACTACTGAGAAAGAAATCTCCAAACCCAGATGGTTTCACTGGAGAATTATACCAAACATTTAAAGAATTTACCAATCTTCAGAATCTTTTCCAGAAGAAAGAAGAGGAAGGAACAATTCCCAACTCATTTTATGATACCAAAACCAGACAAAGAAAATACAAAATAATAAAACTACAAACCAATTCCCCCCATGAACTTAAATGTAAAAGTCCTCAACAAAACACTAGTAAATTGAATCCAACAATGTATGAGCAGAACTATACTCCATGACCAATTGTTCAAGGTTGGTTCAACATTCCAAAATCAGTCGATGTAGCCCAAACTATGAAAAAGCTAAAGAAAAAATGTCACGTGATCATATCAATTGATGCAGAAGAAACATTTGACAAAATCAAACATACATTTATGATGACTCTTAGCAAGCTAAGACTAGAGGGAATTTACCTCAACTTGATAAAGAGCATTTAGAAAAAAAATCTACAGCTAATAACATACTTAAATATCATATTTTCCCCTGAGATTAGAACATGTCAAGGATGTGTGCTTTCACCACTCTTTATTAAACATAGTATTGGAAGTTTTAGCCACCCCATTAAGGCAGGAAAAAGAAACAAACAGTATAAAGATTGGGAAAGAAGAAATAAAATTATCTCTATGTGGAGATGGCATGATTGTCTATATAGAAAGTCCCAAGTGATCTACAAAAAATCTCCTAGAACTAATAAGTAATTTCGGCAATTTTGCAGGATACAACATCAACACACAAAGACCAATTACATTTCTATATGCTAACAATGAACATGTGGAAACAAATTAAAAACACAATGCCGTTTAAAACTGCTGCAAAGAAAATGAAATACTTAGGTAAACAATTAAGAAAGCATTTATAGGAGCCAGCCCCGTAGCCTGGTGGTTAACTGGCATGCTCCACTTCAGTGTCCTGGGTTTGGTTCCCATGCTCAGTCCTGTACCACTTGTCAGCAGCTACGCTGTGGCAGCGATCCACACACAAAATAGAGGAAGATTGGCACAGATGTTAGCGCAGGGCAAATATTCCTCAGCAAAGGAAAAAAAAAAAAAAGGAAGAAAGCATGTACAGAATCTACATGTTGAAAATGACAAAATATTGATGAAGATATCAAAGAAGATCAAAATAAATGGAGATACACATTCATGGATTGGAAGACTCAAGATAGTAAAGATGTCAATTCTCCTCAAATTGATCTACAGGCTTAATGCAATTCCTATCAAAATCTTGGCAAGGTCTTTTATAGACATAGAGAAGCTTTTTCTAAAATGTATATGAAGAGCAACAAATCCCGGAATACTAACATAATTGTGACAGAAGAATAAAAATTAGAAATCTACTAACATTAAGGCTTAATATATACCTGCAGTAAAGACAGTGTGGTATTGGTGGAGGTATAAACAATTCTATGGAACAGAATAAAGAATTCAAAAACAGACCCACACAAATATACTCAACTGGTTTTTAATGAAGATGCTAAAGCAATTCAACAGAGGAAGGGCTAGCCTTTCAACAAATAGCGTTTGGGGCAATTGGACATCCATGGGTAAAAAAATCAACCTCAACCTCAATCTCACACCTTACATAAAATTTAACTTAGCATGGATCATAAACTCAAACATAAAATGTAAAACTATAAAACTTTCAGAAAAAGAACAGAAAAAATTCTTTGGGATCTAGGACTAAACAGAGTTTTCAGATTCCACACTAAAAGTATGATCCATAAAGGAAAAAATTGACAAATTGACTTGATCAAAATTAAAATCTGTTGCTCTGTGAACATCCATGTCAAGAGGATGAAAAGCTACAGAGTAGGAGAAAATATTTGCAAATCACATATCCAACAAAGGACTAGTATCTAGAATAAAGAACTCTCAAATTCAACAGTAATAAAACAAACAATTAAATAAGAAAATGTGCACAAGCCTTGAGTAGACATTTCACCAAAGAGGATATACAGATGGCAAATAAGTACATAAAAAGGTGTTCAACATCACTGGCCAGAGAAATGCAAATTAAAATCATAATAGTAATACGAGAAAGGCTGAAATAAACGATAATGACACCACCAAATGCCGATGAGGATGCAGAGAAATTGGATCAATTCCATATGGCTGATGAGAATTTAAAATGACATAGGGACTCTGCGAAAGAGTTTAGCAGTTTCTTCTAAAACTAAACACACCATTACAACATGACTCAGCAATTGCACATTTATTCTAGAAAAATAAAAACGTAAGTTCAGACAAAAACCCATACATATGTTTATAGCAGCTTTATTCATAATAGCCAAAACCTGGAAAAAGATCAGATGTCCAAGAGGTGAACAGTTAAACATACATACAATGGAATGCTACTCTTCAATAAAAGGAATGAACTACTAATACAAGCCACAACTTGAATGAATCTATAGCGAATTGTGTGAATGAAAAAAGCCAATCCTAAAAACTTACATACCACTTACAAATTATTCCACTTATATAACATTTTTGAAATGACAAAATTATTGAGACAGAGAACAGATTAGGGTTGTCATTAGGGATGGGGCAGACGTGGGAGGGTCGGGGTGGGTAAGGGAGAGGGGCGGTGCTGGAGGGAGGTGGGTGTGTCTATAAAAGGGTCACACGAGGTATCCCTGTGGTAACAGGACTGTTCTACATCTTGACTGTGATGGTAGCTGTGCGAACCTAAGTAAATGTGATCAAATTGTGTAGAACTAAGTACACAAATATACATAGCCCCAAATAAATACAAGTAAAACTGTGGAAATCTTAAGACTGGCAGATTTTGTCAATACTAATCTTCTGGTTGTGATATTATACTATAGTTTTTCAAAGTGTTACCAATGAAGGAAACTGGGTAAAATGTGCATGGTATCTCTGTATTATTTCTTAAAACTGCATGTGAATCTACAATGATCTCAGTAAGATTTTCAATTAAAATCATTAAGCTTAGTTTAAATTTAAGGTTCAATGAATCATAATATTCATGAAAGATGACATAGAACAATTATTATTTCCAAAACAGTATGTACTAAGTTCCTCATAGAGTTCTTTTATGTTTGTGATTTGCATTTTAATTGCTTTCTTGAATAATAATTTTGTATTCTAGAAAATATATATAACATAAAATTACCATTTCGATGATGTTTAAATGTATAATTCATTCACATTAAGTACATTCACAATGTTGTACAACCATTACCACTATTCATTTCCAGAACATCCTCTCATCCCAAACAGAAATTCTGTACCCATTAAACCATAGCTCCACATTTCTCAGTCTTTGGTAACCACAATTTTACTTTTGTCTCTATGAATTTGCCTGTTTTAGAAACTTTGTATAACTGGAAACACACAATATTCATCCTCTTCTGTCTGGTTTATTTTATTAGCATAATGTTTTCAAGGGTCATCCATGTTGTAGCATGTATCAGAATTCCATTCCCTTTTCAGGCAGAACGCTATTCCTATGCATGGATAAATTCCATTTTGTTTATCCACTTATCTGTTCACGGACACATGGGCTGCTTCTACCTTTGGGCTATTGTGAATAATGCTATGAACATTGCTGTACAAATATCCGTTCGAGTCCCCGTTTTCAACGTTTTTGGGTATATGCCTAGAATGGAATTGCCTGGTTATATGGTAATTCTATGTTTAACTCTTTTCCATAGTGACCGCACCATTTAAAGTCTCACCAGCAACACATGAGAGTTCCAATTTCTCCATATCCTCACCAACACTTGTTGTATTTTGGGGCTTTTTTGTGTATGTGTGGTTGTCTTTTATATATATATATATAAAACAGCCAACTTAATGGGTGTAAAGTGGTATCTTGTTGTTTTGATGTGCATTTTCCTTATGTGGATAATAATTTTAAAAAGACACATTTATTTAAGTGTAAAAAGAATACAATGTGTTCCACCATTTATAACCAGGAAAATAAAGTACTTTGAATCTTAGGGAATAAATGTTCATATATCAGCCGCACTCAAGAAAGATAACTTCACAAAATATATATGGGGAAAATTAAAATTATCTATTGTAGTTGCAGTTATCATGAACACATACTATTTATTGTGAATATATTTTTAAAAAATTCCAGTTTCCTCAATGCCTGAGCTTAGCTCTCAAAGGAAAGTTTCATGTTTACCTGAAGAGTTAACTAAAGCTCCGTTTGCTGAACTCCCAGGTGTATGTTCATTTCAAAATGCTATTAGTCAAAATAAATGCCTCCTTAACATTTCCCCTGTATGAATTATGCCATACTTGGATGGCCAAGCACTGAGTCTATTCCAGTCCTTGCTCTTCCTCTATAGCTGTGTCACTGTAAACCAGTCACTTAACCCTTTGCAAGACTCAGTTGTCTTAGGTGAAGAGAACTTGTGCTTAGTAATCAGAGCCTAAGACAAGTCCTCACTCCATCACTCATAGTCAAACTCTTAGCATCTCAGGGTTCTTACCTGTAAAATGTAAAAATAATCCACTCACTGCAGCTCACACTGATCCCTGTCAGAATTCAGTGAGGCACTGCCAGAGGCAAGGGCGCAGACAGACTGTTGGGGACCACTGTGGAGGTCTGGGGATCAGGGATAATGGTTTAGGGCAGGTTTGATGGCCAGGGAGAAGGGAAGACACGGTAAGATTCTGCACGTATTTTCAAGGCAAAGCCAATAGGATTTGCTGTTTGATTGAATGTTGGTCATGACAGAGGAGAGTTGAAAAAGACTCCAAGGTTTGGGGCCTTCGAAATGGGAACGATGGAGTTCCATTTACTTTGACGAAGAAGACTGAGGTTGAAAAAGTTTTGGGTGTTAGAGAAGCTCAAGTGTTAGGTTTGGACATGTTAAGTTTATAAAATGTCTACTAGACACGCAAATAAGTATAGTGAGTAAGCGGCTTGATTTGTGCTTTGAGAAAATTCTTGGAGACGAGTGAGACTGGACACAGGGACTAGATGGAAGCTACTGGTATAGTCTCAATAAGTCTGGACCAGAAATAATGCAAAGGCAGCAGGGATTGAATGAGGATAGGATGAAAGGAGTTGAACAGAACTTGATAATCAACTGGAGATGAGATGAGATAGACAGGGAGGGCTCATGGATGACCCCAGGACGTCTGGCATGAGATGTTAGATAACAATTGAACAGAGTATGGGAGAAGGAGAAATTTGAGAGCAGAAAGAGGAGTTAAGCTATAGAGCAATCACCAATCAAAGTCATTCAGATACAAACTTAGATGAAGTACAGGCCCAACCATCCAGAAGCTCACTGGGAATGCAGACAATAAAACGATGACAGTAAGACTAGAGCATTGTGTGTACAAAAGCTAAGGTACGCATGAGAGATATGGGGTCACATCTATGAGGTAGCTACGTTTGAAATGCCAGTGGGGTAATACATTAAGCAAACTGCTTGTCCCTGTTTTTTAAATCTGCAAGTGTCATTGCAGTGTTATATATCTCATTTACTTCAGGCCATTAAAAGCAACTTACAAAGTTAAACAAGAATAACATTACTTACCCCCCTCCCAAATGCTGTCCACAAGAAAGAATAATTCAAATTATTTTTCAAACCTTGAAATAGAATACTAGTATTCATTCAGGTTTTACATTTCTTTGTTTGTTTGCTTTTGGTGGGGGGGTGGCTCGTGTAAGGAAGGGGGAGATGAGGACACAGCTTGAGAACAACATACGCACGATTCTGTTCTTATTCCCTCACTGAGCTCTGTTCCTAAATATACCACAATTTTAAGGCTTAAATATGCAGAAGACTATATATAGTATACCATCATGAATTGGACATGGGAATTATTCATGTTTTGAAGTCCTCTTCAGCTATTATTTTCAATCTAGAATAAAAAACACTTTTATTCAAGAACACAATATCTGTATTTACATATACATATATATCTCATTAGTCTGAAAACACCTATATAATTAATTCCTTGAAATTAATGTTAAATTGTGTTCTCTGCAACCCAGATGCATATAGAGGTTTTAATTGTTATAGACAGAAAGCGTTTTTAGGAGGGGAATTATTGAGATAAAAAACCCACTCAGCGGTTGAGAATAAACGTTTTCAGGAAATGATTCAAAGTTATTTGCTAAAATAAATTTTATTGCGGAAATGTCAAATGCACCCATAAACCTAGTTTCCAGTGTTCTATAATATTGAAGACTAAAAATGCCATAGAAATAATAATTACAATATATGGTCATTATGGCTTCTATCTTGATTCCCCAGTATCAAGCCAACCTACTTATATCTCTTTTACAAGCCCACTTGTGAATGTATATTTGGAAAAACTACAAATTCGGGTCTTGTTCTGTTTAAATAGACTAGTGACTAAGCAATCAGGGTACAGAATCTCCTAGATCTTGTTTTTCAAAGGTTATTTCTCCTGGCACTTGAGATATAGACGATCAAGAAGAAAGACAATCATTATGATAATGACTTTCTTTTTTTCTTTTCAAAGAGTTTCAAATTTTGGTTTGGCAATTGTCTGAAATATTCAATTAATGTCACCATGTTACAGAGACAAGGACAGCTCATTAGAAAGTTTACCCAATGGTAGAGAATTTTTATCAAAGATACGAACATCTTTAAAAGCAGAGAGGGAAGCAGAGAGCTGCATTTATGGAGAATGAATCACAAATAGCAGTTATTACATTAATTTTGACAGTTGTCAATGAATTTGACAAGATGTGGTCAAGGTGGTCACCTCCACTTTGAAATAATCTCTCTGTTTAGGATAACTGCACAAATGCCAATCTTTATCCCTTTTTATTTCTCTGAATCTCATGGCTTAAGTCACTTGTCTTGTGCACATGCAAGTTTCTGAATATACCACCGTTTACTCTTGCACATGTGTGTATAAGTGCTTGTTTCCTGCACATATCACTTGACTTCTTAATAACTTTTCTAAGGAGAGAAATAGTCGGATTGCTTTATATCTAATTTTAGTTCTTTCAAAGCTGATCAACGTTATTGAGCCTACCCATCGAATTATGGTAAAATAGCATGATTCAACATAGAAAAATGTCAACTGCTGAGCATAAGGGTGCCGAAATAACCCATCCTAGTCTGGCAAACACCCAAGGCATCCCCCATAGCAACAGAGCTGATGGCATAGCAACTGCAGCTGCTTTGCCACAGAAAAATTAGAAGAAATATTCTTGGAAAAAAGCATAATCCATGTTAAAGTCAAATATGACATTTTTCTTCAACAAAAAAACCTGTGAGAGTGCATGTGTTAAATGATACTATTCCTTAGCAGCTGTAAATGCTCCTCCAGTGGAGGGTGAAAGCCACTTTGATTGTCATACTCAAGGCCAACTGCTTTGAAGCTAAAACTTCCTAGGTTATTCTCAGCCAAACTGTCATGTTCCTTGAAAAGTCAGAGAATGATCTTTCCTTTATTTATTTTGCTAAGATAAAAGGTTTCCCACAATTTTTTGAAAGAAAAACTTACTGAAGTTACAAGTCTACTTCACCAGCACTTGAGAAACATTAAGATCTAAAATTAAATATATTAAAATACTCTAACATTTTATTAAAATTAAAATTGGTAGAAGCAGATTTGCCAGCCTGCAAGCTGAGCATTTGCATATACGTTAAGCATGTTTCACATAAGTATTTGATCACTGGACATTTCTAGAGGGTGGGAGAGTCTGATCATTTCCTTTGTGACTCAAAGGCCAATGAAGCCTTCCACAATAGGGTCTAAATCTCAGACGGAACAACTCTTATGAACACCAGCTCTTCCCTGAGTTTTGGTGAAGATGTCGTCCTGAGGGTTCCAGGGAGACTGAGGGCGGGGCAACAACTCTTCTCAGGGAAGAGCCACGAGTAGAACACACCATCACATTAGCTAGGGCTGTGTGGAATTCAAAGTTTTCTGCAGAGCCCCAAACTCAGAATTCCATGTTGGCTTTCTCTAGAAGCCCATATGATTACAATGAATCAAGGTTGACTTCTGAACTTGTCTCTGAAGTGGATCAAGTCCTTTATGACCAGTGGAGGTGATGTGGCTATGGAATGCTTCTCTTCTCAGGGTTAATAAGCATATGGCCTTAGATCTATGTATATATCATTAAGCATAAAAAGTGGGAAGATGTCCCACCATTTCAGGCATTCATTATTTTAATCAACTCATTTTCCTTGTTTTCTATCTGAAAATTAATAAACCCAAGTTCTACTTATTGAAATTTGAAGGAGGAGTACCTTAAGTATTGGATTTTGATATCTACTTGTGAAGCGTGACCTTGCAGCCTAGCCCAATCATAGATGCCAGAGCCTCAAAAGGAGGAAAAGAATGAACAAATGAATCCAGCAAAACTTGAGCCAGGAAGACCCTCTGTGATCTGATAAAAGACAAGACAACGAAGTGAACAGACCTGGTAGGAACATGAGATATGTAATGGCTGCTGAGAGTTTACTCCCTGACAAAGAGGTAATTTCAGATATGTGGCTCCTTCCCTCATTTCTCTATTATTGCGCCCAGTTGGATCTACTCATGGTTTCTTCTTGCTTCCAGGATATCTCTACTTCCTTTATTCACAGAGGAAAACCTGTATCAGTATTTGTATAAATTCCACTTTACTTTCTGCACCCCTATCTCTGCCTCACCTCCATTTCTCCCACCTCCCACTCTGAAAGAAAGAAGCTATTTTCTTGGAACCAGGATTCACCCAATCTCTGCTCTCATTCCAGTCCTCTTTGCCTCAACCAGACATTTGATTCAGTGTTCCCAGGGCATTAGTCCTAGGTGCCTTGGAGTAGTTCCCAAACACACCACTCTTAATTATCTTAATCATAATCATATCCTATCCCAACCCAGAGGTCAGTCTTTTGCTCAAGAAGGGGCTTCCTATCTGTGCTTAGAACTCCAGTTCTTATGTCAGGGACTGAAGTCTGCTCCGAGCTGCCTGGACACATGGTTTAATTTTACCAGTCCCTAGGTTCACCAGGCAAATCTAGGTCAGAAGCATGTACTACCTGACTTTCCCTTCTCTCTACATGTTCTTCTAAATTGACACTTGACATTTCTCAATCAATGACCCCCAAATCTCTGTTTCTAATATGCCAGCTCTTCACTTCCAGAAATCTATTTTACGCACCTCTTCACTGGTTATGTAGCACCTCCACATATCTAAACCCAAGTTTATTCCTATTCCAAACTGACAGTCACTCATGAGTTCTCTATTTTTAATGGACCAACACATTCATATCACACAAGTCGAAAGCCCCAGAGCTACTTCTTAGTCTCCTTATCAGCCCCATTCTAGAAGCTGTCTTTATTTCTACTGCTGTTACTTTCATTCAGATCCTAATTATAATCTCCTGCAATGCTGCAGAGGTCTCCTTTACCCTCCTCTCCAGCCCCTCTCCTTTTTAGCCTACACATTACTGACATTAATATACTATAAAGAGACAGTGTTGGTCATGCTCTGGGTCATATTGTGCCAACATGGCTGAGCCTAGGAGCTACTTTTCCCAGAATCTCCTCTGCCCCCTATGGTTCTAAGTTAAGTTGTCCAAAAGAGGAACTTGTGTGAGATTTGGAAGGTAGAATGGAGCAGAAACCCATTATTCTTTGAAGGTTATCATGGTGAAACATGGCAATAGGAGGATGCAGAGGTACCCAGCAGGGTCCAGCTTGTCCTTGCTCTCATGCACAGTGTGCCGGACTTCTCTTCCTGACTGCTGGCCTGGCTGACTGACATCAGCCCCAGGCCTATGTTGGGGAGAAAACATTTTCCTCTATCTTTCTAGGTTCTTCTGCTAGTCTAATAAAATTAAGTCAAAACGAGACAGATTAACAGGAGAAAAACCAATTTAATTTTGTATGTACAGGAGCCCCATAAGAATATGAGACTCAAAGAAGTGACCAAAGTAGGAAGCTTTTGTATCTTTTAGACAGAGAAACAATACATTTGTGAAGAACTGAGAAGACCAAGAAACTGAGGCTTGAGCACTAATTAGTAAATAAACTAAGCAGAGTTTTCTTACACAGCCTTTGCGGCCATGAATTCTCTGTCTCTGGTGATAAGGATGTCTCTCTATCTCCTGGTGTAGGGAGGGCACCTTTCACATGGGAGATTTATTTCCTGCTTACAGGGTAACAAGAGAGGAGGGTCAGAGCATCCTTCTTGCACTGGCTGTTTCTTAAGTAAGTTTAATCTAAAATAATCAATATTGCAAAGTGGCATATTTGGGGCAGCCTTCCCTCAACCCCATCACCTACAACTTGCTCTTGGATACTGACCTCAGAGACAGGAGCTGCCCAGGGTCAGCAGCTTCCCTGGAGATGGCAGTGTCCCTCCACCTCTGCACAAGCCCCCTCTGAGGTAACATGTCTGTGGCAGCACGTGCTCAGGTCCCCAGGTTTCCCTGCAGCCTTCACCCTAAGATGGTCTAGGTAGTGACTGTTTCTCTGATCCTCCAATATCCCTCTTCTGGATCTTCACTCTCCTACCTCCTCCTACATTTGTGCAAGGTTTAATTCTCATAACAAGTCATTTATTCCCGCAATACTTAGAGTGGCTATTTTCATGATTGAATCCTGACAAATGCATGTCCCTTGCCTTTGTTTAATACACACACAGACACACACACACACACACACACACACAGACACTTACGTACACTTCCTTGGCTTGCTACTGATTACAAGTTTAGCTCCAACTCTTTAGTTAGAAACTCCAGTTTTCTATCCTTAACTTCCAGACATAACTTCCTACTACTTCAACTCAATTCCTATTCTTAGGCCAGCATACACTACTGTTTACTTCTGAAACTCAGATTACATCACCATCAAGTCTTGTTCTCTCTTCCTTATTTCTACCCACAGAAATTCTACAGGTGCTGGAAAACCTAGTCTCCATAAAACCCACTGCATATGGTCTTTTATTATTCTCATAAATATATATGTTTTGATCTCTGCCTACCTTGATTCTAAAACATGCCATTTAAGAACACATCATAGTCTGGTTTATTTTATGGTTTATAGTTTTTTTGCATATTTTTCATAGTTTCTGGTAAGAATAATCCGAAGATCAGTGCTAAATCTTATGTATCTTTGTAAATCCCACAGTATCTAGCATGGTGTCTCAAAAACAGAAGCAGGTGTTCATTAAGCGTCTGTTTAGCATATAGACAAATAAATAGTTTTCTCTCACCCATTTTCTTGACAAATTAATCAATGACACTCACCATTATATAATTTTTATACCAAGTTTAGAATGGTGTTATTTTATACTATCTATAAAGGAAATAATTTAATAATCATATTTTAATATCATAAAAAATATGCTAAGAGCTTTGAAGTAAAAGAATCTTAACATATAAAGAATTTAATAAATTTCATGTAACTTATAATAAGAAGTATATATCAAATGAAATGTATTTTCATATTGCTTTGTAGAGTATTTGTAAATACATAGTTGTTAAGACTACTCAATAAAGGAACACTGAAACTAAAAAATAATCAAAATGACTACTTGATGGTAGATTTGAAATAAAACTTTATTCGTAACATTTTTATTTATAATAAATTCACTTACTGTGAAGAAAATTGTGTGTCTACTATGAAAATCATGGTATGTTAGAAACCTTGCTCCTATCACTAAATCTATAAAATATCTACATGTTAAGGAGATCTGTGTAAAGGTAGCTCCTTTGATTTTATCTTTACTAACAGCAAGCACAGGACAACAAAGCATAGACTAAACTGCAACCCTTCCCTTTAAACTTAAGAAAGAAAACACATTTTTATTTATTGGCTAGTCTGTTTTTTTAAATTAAATTTTTATTGAGGAAACATTGGTTTATAACATTATGTAAATTTCAAGTGTACATCATAAAATTTCAATTTCTGTGTAGATTACATCACATTCACCACCCAAAGACTAATTACAATCCATCACCACACACATGTGCCTTATTACCCCTTTCACTCTCCTCCCTCCCCGCTTCCCCTTGGGTAACCACCAATCTAACCTCCATATCTATGTGTTCGTTTGTTGCTGTTATTGTTGTTTTTATCTTCTACTTAGGGAGTGAAATCATAAGGCATTTGACTTTCTCCATCTAACTTATTTTGCTTAGCATAATACCGTCAAGGTCCACCTATGTTGTCACAAATGGCAAGATCTCATCTTTATTTTTACGGTTGAGTAGTATTCCATTATGTATATATACCACATCTTCTTTATCCATTCATTCATTGATGGGCACTTAGGCTGTTTCCAAGTCTTACCTATTGTGAATAACGCTGCAATGAACATAGGGGTGTGTATATCTTTACACATTCATGTTTTCATGTTCTTTGGATAAATACCTAGAAGTAGAATAGCTGGATCATATGGTAGTTCTATTCTTAATTTTTTGAGGAATCCCCATACTGTTTTCCACAGGGGCTACACCAGTTTACATTCCCACCAGCAGTGTATGAGAGTTTCCTTTTCTCCACACCCTCTCCAACACTTCTTGTTTCTAGCCTTGCTAATTTATAGCCATTCTGGTGTGCATGAGGTGATATCTCATTATAGTTTTGTAATTTTTTTAACTTTCATACTGATAGGGATTACAGAACATAAAAATGCCACCATGTGAAAAGTGAAAAGTCACCCTGTTCATAGGAATTGTCTGAGAGTGCCCTGCCTTCTGCTAAACAACACCAGCAACTGTAACAACTGCGAGAAGTGATGGTCCTAACGAGGCTCACAGGCAGTAATGCTCACTCTTCGATAAAACACCTACAGGTAGTTTCTGCTCGAGTTAAAATTCCTAATCATTTCCTTTTAACATTAAAATAGTCCTGACTACTTTTATTATTGTTGCTCTCATTGATCTAGTGCTTACTGTATACAAGGTACTGTAGTAAATGTTTTACATTAATTTTAGGAAGTATGGTTGTCGTTCTATGAAAGAGGAAGAAACTGAGGCCTGGAGTAATTTATTCAAGGTCAGACGGCTGGTATAACTGGCGCTTTGGCCTAGACAGACACATAGGATCAAGTTCTAACCTCTAGAAGCATTCCCCTACCCTATGTGGCTTTAATGGTTTGATAATTTTATCTCTAATAAAATCAAAACTAATAAAAGCTCTGTCCCATCTCCTTTTATAGAACACGAATCCTAGACTCAAAGCTTCAGGCATTTGGAATTCTTCCCCCTGTAGCCTCACCAAATACATATCTAACCATTTATTAAATTTCATTTATTCTTTCTAAAAAATATTCATTTCCATTCCAATGCCACTACCTATGTAAAACCCTTATTTTATTCATTAAACAAAGACTTACTGAGTGCCTTATTTGTTCAAAACATAGAGCTTGGAACCAAAAAAGAAAAAAACATGCAAGACAAATTTTTGCCTTTAATAGCTTTAAAATTTCATTGGTGACAATGGTTAGTTACTATGTTAAGTCATCTTTTACACACTTATCTCATTAACATTTACAGTAATCCTGTAAATAATGTAATATTATATTGATTTTATATATGAGAAAAATGAGGTGCAAATAGCATATGGCCACAGACCAGGATTACACAGTACCTATGATGGGAGTAGAGCCATAATGTAACCTAGATCTTGTCTGAAAACAGAGAAAACATACTCCCTAAATCGTTACGTTGATTTTCAAGTAATTGTCCAAATGGTAAGGGCTAAATGGATGATAGAAAATATGCCAAGTCTTCAGAGGGGAGAGAAATCATTTCTATCTGAATTAATATCAGGGAATTTGCATGGAGGGACCATCACCAAATAATAGATAGGGTTTAGGTGGGTGGAGCCTGAGGAGGACACACCCACCAGGGGAAAGCATAAAGCCCCTCCAGGAAGTGGTGAGAGCTGTATGGTTAGCACGTGGACTTCTATGGGGAGGCTGTGACTGATAAAGCCAAAATAGAAAAGCAAGAATCTGGAGGCAGATATTGGTGCGATCTCTAATTCTGCCATGCTCAGCTAAGTGCCCTTGGGCAAGGCATTTCATCTCTTCGATCTTCAGTTTCTATATCTGCAAATTGGGCATAAGAACACTAACCTTACAAGTTGTTTAGGGGTTGAGGGAGAGAGTTGATTATGTAGGGGTTACACAGAGATACACAGGGGTTCTCATAAATAAGGCTTTCATTCTGCGCCAAGTATTTAGACTCCTTTGAACAGGCAATGGGCATTTTTGAACAATGGAGCATGACGGAGTTCAGGGCAGGCCGCCCCATGATATGCCACTCTGGTATGTGGATTATTTCAAGCTGAAAGCAATCACGGCTCAGAAGACTCAGGAAGAAGATTTGACCTTCCCTCAAATTGCCTAAAAGAATTTAAGATGGAACGGCTTGTCCCAGGAAGAAGTTAGATATAGATAGATAACTCCAGGTGTGGTAGGCAGGAAGGCACCTAACAAGGCCCATTTTATCAAAAGTTCTCTCTTGGGTCCCATTGTCTATAGATGGCCCAGCAAACACTTGTTTACCAAATATTAATTCTTTCCTCCTCCTGTAAATTGCCTTCTCCTCCTTTGAAGTCTCAGATCTCTTTGTCCTTCTCCTTAGTCCAGAAAGACATACATACCTCATTTTGCATGACTGTCTTTGGAATTCTTCATGCTTATGTGAATTTCCCATGTACACGTATTAAACTCTGTTTAATTTTCTCGTGCTAACCTGCTTTATGTCATTTTAATTATTTGACCAGCCATAAGAACCAGAAGTGGATAAGGCGGAAGGCAGAATTCCTCCTCCCTCTCAAGCAACATCTTTGACATGTTCTCCCTCTCTGAATAATCATGTGTGTATCAAATATTAATTTTCCTTTAACATAACTTACACTTCCTATAACACAACTCTCTCCCATTGTAGCTCAAAGTGCTTGTCTGGTTTCTCACTGTGCACAGAATCAAGCTGAAATGCCTTCATTTGGAATCCAAGGTTCTGCTCAAGCCTTGTCTCCCAGTACTCCTGACACCAGTTTTTGGCATCAGCTACACTCATCTATTCAGAGTCCCCCCAAAGTAGGGTGACCAACTCATCCCGATTTGCCCAGGACTTTCTTACTTTTAGCACTGAAAGCCTTGTGTCTAGGAAACCCCTCTGTCCCAGGAAAATTGGGAGAGCTAGTCACCCTACCCCAGAGGCATTCCACTTTCCCAAATTTCCAGGTATTTAACTTCTTCCTCTATGTTGCTCTATCAGAAAGCGCACACTTTGCAAAGCTTAATCCAAAGCCAATGCCATAAACATCTGGATCATCTGGTGTAATTGGAATAGAAGGCACCTACAGGAGAACTATGACTGGGTTTGACAAATTGGGATAATACGCTATAGGTTGTTTTTTTTTTTTAACTATTTATTTGGAAATAAATTTTAAATACAAAAAAGTTGCAAGAATATGAACAGGACAAAGCATACTCATATACCTTTTATCCAGCATCACCAGGGTAAAGACTAATACGTTTGAAAACGTTAATACACTTTATCCCTTTGCTTTATCATTTGTGTTCTCTCTCTCTGTCACAAAGTGTTTTTTAGATGGTGAAGGTTTTAAAATTTTTTTAGCATAGTATACATATATTCAGAAGCAGGAGAAATCCCTTCTAACTGGGAAGAAATAATAGAGGAATCGGCCTTAAGTAACGAGTTACGGGGAAGTTAAATGTACCAAGCTCTGCTTTAGGAAAACAGCAATTGCAACTATGTCTAGTACAGTCTAGAAACAAGAAAAGCCTACAGGCAGAAAGACTAGTCAAAAGGATGCTCAACCGTTTCAACACCAAGAACTTCTGCTGAGGGACAGGAGATACTGATGGATTTGAGTAAGATAATATTCTTTACTGCCCAAGTTAGACAATAGTGCCTCACATTTCCCTGACCATTTGACCTGATTTAAGATGATTTATAGCTAGGAGGTTTCACACACTTCTTTTAAAAAATAGAGACCCATTTAAGGTTTCACACACTTCTTTTAAAAAACAGAGACCCATTTATCACATCCATTTTCTCACCCTGGTTATTCATAAATAGAAAAAATTAGCTCCTATTATTTCATCTGATGGACTAGTTTCTTGGCAGAGTTATGCTGGATGAGTTAAGCAGTAACTGAAAATATGCTTCACTCCTGAAACATTGGAATTCTGCTTTTAATTATCATTGAAATGCCACCAGAGATACATTTAAAGAGTTTTTGATAAGATACAAACTCACAAACTGTATCCAACTGCTACAGGGAGAATTTTTTAATTTCACAGTTGGTTGAAAAATATACTATCACTGCAAAAGGAGAAAATTCAGCAATGGCTACCTGTGATACGAGAATATACATCAGTAAGGGAGAAGCAGCACGATCATCCTGGGGGAAACACTTTTGTACTTAACAAAACCTAAAGCTCCTCTAACTGATCTTCTTATAGAACATCAAGGATTCACTTTGCATTTCCTTTACTCCTATATCAGGACAGAAATCAACCTTTAATTTACTTTATTGCTCCCTTGTTAAAATCTCTTTGGATTTCTTCTCTCTTTTTTTAAGTGCATGGCATTTTGGCACTTTCACTTCTCGCATGGGTCTTATTTATGTGTTGTTCTAATAAACAAACACATCTACAGCTGACACTTTGGGTACATAATGTTTTATTTGCTCCAGGGAAAGAAATTAGGGAGTTTTTACTGAAAAAGTAGCAGCAGTACCACTAATAAATATAAGGGCTGTTTTTATCCATTACAAGAAACACCAATAGCAACATGCGTATCCTAATCGCAGCGTCAAGCGCAGCCAGTTAAAGACAAGAGGATAGAGGATTTGCAGAAACTCATGCTTGGGATTATTCTACAGGGTTGTTCTGGAACTTGCTGGTATCAGCTGGAGAGACTGTGCTCATTTCTTCCCAAAGCAAGGGTCTGTGAAGACTTGCTGGTAGCTTGAAGTTGGCCACATCTTACTCTGAAGGCTGGTTAATAAACATTACCAGCACACCGCTGCCTATAAAAGATCTTTGGGTTATGTTTCTGGGTTTTACAAATCCTGGACCATGGATAGGTAGAACTGAGTGACATAAAAATGTGTTGAGCTTAATTAGGTGTTCTCTGTCAACAGTTGATAACATTGAATTCACCTCAGAAAGGCCAGAAAGGAAGATATTTTCTGATAAATATGATCATAGTTAGGCTTCTTAGAAAAGCAATTATAAACAAATCTCTATTACTTCACAGACAGGCTATGGACGACTGTTCCAGAAACATGAGCTGCCAAGATAGACTAAAAGAAAACAAACAAACAGAAAACCTCTTTAGAAATAAAAAAAAAAATACATTAAATCAAATTCTCAGCATTCTGACTATGCAAGACAGTTGAATAGACAAGTCATGCTGAAAATCATCACTTCTTTTTGTGAATAACTTGGTGCCTACCAAGCAAATAATTTTCCCTAATTCAGGGGTTTTTTAATAGACAAGTTTAATTCTAGCACAAAACTGAATGACTATAAATTGATTTAATGTGAAAGGCTAGCTAAAGAAATAAATATTTAGAAAGAAGGGATATATATCAGAATTTCATAAATAGTGTGAGAGTAGACAATCAAAGAGAAGATTTTCTTGTACATTATTCCTATTTATGTAATTATATACTTACCAAAAGTAGGCAGTTTAGAGAAATAAAAAATAATTATAGGATAAAAGGTATATTATCAACAAAAGTCTGCACTACCTTTTGCCCCATCATTTTACTTTCCTGAGCTTTTTACCACCTTGTTTCTTTGCCTCTGGAAATTATTATTCTTTTTGAATTATGTGGCTAGTTTAGGGTGATCCACATCCTCTTTCCTTCAGAAAGGTAAGATTCATAAACTTCAACCTTCCTTCCAGAAGCCAAGAAAAACTACATTCCATGGAGGTTTCCTTGGAAGACAATTGAATGATCTTTACATGGCTTTCACACAAAATCACTTCTTTAACAATGCTAAGAGGTAGTCATACCTATAAACTAATTGTGCTTCTCAGTCTACTAGTAAGATCTGAAAATACTTTTCTTCACCTCAAATATGGTCTAAGTAGTCTTTTCATTTTATCTTTTCAGAAAGCTTTCACAGTAAAAAAGAGACCTGAGGGTATTTTCCCATCTTGTTACAGAGTGACAGTACAGAATGTGCCTTAATGCCCACACAGAAAAGTTAATAATATTCTATGAGGAGCTTATTTTTAGACTAATAGAACTAGTTTACGCAAAGCAAATCAGTACTGCAAAAAGAAGAAAGATCTTTAAATGTTTGAAATAATTCTGGATAAACTTTAAGGGAAAAAGTGACCTTTTCTTTTCCCACACTGGATCTAAAATAATTAAATGAATTCCAAGGCTTAGCTACTTTGCAATAACTTTTTAATTGCTCATATTGATCATGACCTAAATTTGCTTCTGCACAGTTTATAGAGCTGCATTAGGCACCAGAACCAAAACCCTGGGGGAAGAAAATCCAAAGCCATCCTAATTTTACCAAATGGCAGAATAATTATTTAAATTTATTAAGATAGAGACAAAGATAATTTTGATGGAAGACCAGATAGCTAGGTCTTTACTGGTTAATTCTGCATTAAAATACAGTTTCAAAAGCCAAGCATTCTCTCATTGGGCACTGGCAGACTATAATTTTACTTTACCCAGAGAAGAGAAATCTCTCAGTGTAAATGCAGGGTCATTATTCTAAATCTATTCAATAGATTGGGGTTATACACAACCCTCACAGACAGTCACATTGATTTCATTCAATGGCGGTGTTTGTCAGTATCAATGAACCTGCAGAGAGAGTAAAACACACCATCTGGGGTCCTCCTACTTGGATAAAAAGCCAATAGCTCTTCGCTTTTTCTTTGTTAACATAAAAGGGAGATCACATGTGCTTTTCTTATTCCTAGGAGTGGAATCTGCCTATTTTGCTACACAGAACTATAATTCTGGGATCCCACCGTGCTTCTCTTCTATGCAAGCTACCATATGTATTCAGCTTTTATGTTCTAAATACCCTGCAAGGGTGACTGGCTTCTTTCACTTAGTGCCCTGCAAAAGCCATTTATATTTTGAGGCCTGAATAATATGTGCCCGTTGTCCAGCACTGTCACTCTGAGATTCTTCCCTTCTCCCAGCCACCGCCATGGTTACTTTGACGTTCTGTGAACATACATATATCAGATCACTGAATACAGTTTATTTTAATGATCTACACACATTTCTGCCTTCCCACTAGACAGTGCTCTCCCCTAGTCGTCCTTTTGTTATTCATCATTTTATTTCCAGACCGTGGACAGTGCCTGTTAGAGACTTTTATCTGAATATTTACTGAATGTATATAAAGCATGAGTGAATGCTCCTTTAAATGCTCCAGTATATGCACCAAACAAGTATCTGTATTTGAAGTTTTAACTTTCTCTTTGAAGTTTCTTATTTGATATTCATATTGAGATTTTAGATACTGAGGTATTAAGAACTAAAACCATTTTTAGAGAAACTCCCCTTTTCAATTACTAGTACATTAATATTGTGTATATATAAAATACACTTTATATTTATAATATATATATACATACACATATGTATGAATTCAGTTAGATGAAAAGTAAAGTGTGATTATTATCATTCATTTTCTGTATTGTTGATGTGAGATTTAGGCTATCCCTTTGTTTTCAGTTATACTTTTATTTTTATTTATTTATTTATTTTTGTTTAATATATTTTAATAACATTTCCTCTCCACAGATGCAATACACATCCACTATAGAAAAATACAGATGAGCAAAATGAAGAAAAAATTTTAAAAATGGTCCTCAATCCCAGCACCCAGAGATGACTTGTTTTAAGAAAAAAAATATTTTTAAAAATTATAAGAATAGGGGCCGGCCCCATGGCCGAGTGGTTAGGTTTGTGCGCTCTGCTTCAGTGACCCAGGGTTTTACCGGTTTGAATCCTGGGCACGGACATGGCACTGCACATCAAGCCACGCTGAGGCGGCATCCCACATGCCACAACTGGAAGGATCCACAACTAAAAATACAAAACTATGTACTGGGGTGGGGGGCTTTGCGGAGAAAAAGGAAAAATAAAAAAATCTTAGGGGCCAGCCCGGTGGCACAGCAGTTAAGTTCCCATGTTCTGCTTCTCGGTGGCCCAGGGTTAGCCAGTTCGGATCCCAGGTGCGGACGTGGCACCGCTTGGCAAAAGCCATGCTGTGGTAGGCGTCCCACGTAGAAAGTAGAGGAAGATGGGCACGGATGTTAGCTCAGGGCCAGTCTTCCTCAGCAAAACGAGGAAGACTGGCAGTAGTTAACTCAGGGCTAATCTTCCTCAGTCAACAAAAAATAAGAAATAAGATAAAATTTAAAAAGACAAAAAAAATTATAACTGTAATATAGTTTCTTTTTTTAAAATTTTGGGTGTACATCGTTATATTTAGGTTCCTGTGTAGATTATATCGTGTTCACAACCAAAAGACTAATTATAACCCATCACCACACAAAGTACCTAATCACCCCTTTTGCCCTCCTCTCTCTCTGCTTCCGCTCTGGTAACCACCAATCCAATCTCTGCCCCTATGTGATTGTTTGCTGTTGTTTTTATCTTCTACATATGAGTGAAATCATATATTATTTGACTTTCTCCCCCTGACTTATTTTGCTTAGCATACACCCTCAAGGTCCATCCATGTGGTCACAAATGGCAAGCTTTCATCCTTTTTTACGGCTGAGTAGTATTCCACCGTGTATATTGACCACATCTTCTTTATCCATTCATCCCCTTATGGGCACCTAGGTTGCTTCCAAGTCTTGGCTATTGTGAATAACGATGCAATGAACATAGGGGTGGATGTATCTTTATGCATTCATGTTTTCACGTTTTTGAATAAAGACCCAGAAGTGGAATAGCTGGATAGTATGGTAGCTCTAGCCTTAATTTTTTGAAGAATCTCAATACTGTTTTGCATAGTGATTGCACCAGTTTGTACTCCCACTAACAGTATATGAGAATTCTATTCTCTCCACATCTTCTAAAACACTTGTTTTCTGTCTTGTTAATTATAACCATTTTGGCAGGAGTGAGGTAATATCTCATTGTAGTTTTGATTTGCATTTCTCTGATAGGTAATGAGGTTGAACATCTTGTCATGCGCCTGTTGGCTATCTGTATATCTTCCTTGGAGAAATCTCTGTTCAGATCTTTTGCCCATTTTTTAATTGGGTTTTTTTGGTGTTAGCTTTTTTGTTGTTGAGATACATGAGGTTCTTTACATATTTTGGACATTAACCCCTTAGTAGATAATGGTTTGCAAATATCTTGTCCCAATTGTTAGGTTGTCTTTTTGTTTTGTTGATGCTTTCATTTGCTGTGCAGAAGCTTTTTAGTTTGATGTAGTCCGACTTGTTCATTTTTTCTTGTTTCCATTGCCTGGTCAGACATGGAACTAGAAAATATGCTGGTAAGACCGATGTCGAAAAGCATACTGCTTATGTTTTCTTCTACAGGTTTCAGAGTTTCAGGTCTTACATTCAAGTCTTTAATCCAATTTGAGTTAATTTTTGTGTATGGTGTAAGATAATGGTCTACTTCCATTCTTTTGCCTGTTGCTGTCCAGTTTTTCCAATCCTATTTACGGGAGAGACTTTCCTTTCTCCATTGTACGTTCTTGGCTCCCTAGTTGAAAACTAGCTGTCCATAGATGTGTGGGTTTATTTCTGGGCTCTCAATTCTGTTCCACTGATCTGTGTGTACGTTTTGTGCCAGTACCATGCTGTTTTGGTTACTATGGCTTTGTAGCATACTTTGAAATCAAGGAGTGTGATACTTTCAGCTTTGTTCTTTTCTCTCAAGATTCCTTTGGCTATCCAGGATCTTTTGTTGTTCAATATAAATTTTAGGATTTTTTGTTCTATTTCTGTGGAAAATGTTGTTGCAACTTTAATAGGGATTGCATTGAATCTATAGATTGCCTTATGAAGTATGGACATTTTAACTACATTAATTCCTCCAATCCAAGAGCATGGAATATCTTTCCCCTTCTTTGTGTCTTCTATTTCTTTCAACAATGTTTTACAGTTTTCAGTGTACAGATCTTTGACCTCTTTGGTTAAGTTTATTCCTAAGTGTTTTATTCTTTTTGTTGCAATTGTAAACGAGACTGTATTCTTAATTTCTCTTTCTGCTACTTCATTGTTAGTGTATAGAAACACAACTGATTTTTGTATGTTGATTTTGTATCCTATAAATTTACCATATTCATTTATTATTTCTAGAAGATTGTTGGTGGATTCTTTAGGGTTTTCTATATATAAAATCACGTCATCTACAAATAGTGTCAGTTTCACTTCTTCCTTTTCAATTTGGATACCTTTTACTTCTTTTTCTTGCCTGATTGCTCTGGCTAAGACTTCCAATACTGTGTTAAATAAGAATGGTGAAAGTGGGTATCCTTGTCTGATTCCTGTTCTTAAAGGGATAGCTTTCAGTTTTTCTCCATTGAGAATGATATTAGCTGTGGGTTTGTCATATATGGTCTTTATTATGTTGAGGTACTTTCCTTCTATATCCATTTTATTCAGGGTTTTTATCACAAATGGATAGTGTATGTTGTCAAATGCTTTCTCTGCATCTATTCAGATGATCATGTGATTTTTATTCTTCATTTTATTAATGTGGTGTATCATGTTGATTGATTTGCGGATGTTGAACCATGCCTGCGTCCCTGGAATAAAACCCACTTGATTGTGCTGTATGATCTTTTTAATGTATTGTGTATTCAATTTGCTAGTATTTTGTTGATGATTTTTGCATCGATGTTCATCAGTGATATTGGCCTGTAATTTTCTTTTTTGTGTTGTCCTTGTCTGGTTTTGGTATCAGGATAATGTTGTCTTCGTAGAATGAGTTAGGAAGCATCCCCTCCTCTTAAATTCTTTGGAAGAGTTTGAGAAGGATAGGCATTAAGGCTTCATTGAATATTTGGCAGAATTCACCAGGGAAGCCATCTGGCCCTGGACTTTTATTTTTTGGGAGGTTTTTAATTACTGTTTTGATCTCCTTATTGGTGATTGGTCTATTCAAATTCTCTATTTCTTCTTGATTCAGTTTTGGAAGGTTGTATGATTCTAAGAATTTATCCATTTCTTCTAGATTATCCATACAGCTTTTCATACTATTCTGTTAAAATCTTTGTATTTCTGAGGTGTCCCTTGTAATTTGTCCTCTTTCATTTCTGATTTTATTTATTTCAGTCTTCTTTCTCTTTTTGGGGGGAGTCTAAGTAAAAGTTTGTCAATTTTGTTTATCTTTTCAAAGAACAAGCTCTGGTTTTCACTGATATTTTGTTTTTTCTAGTCAGCACTTCATTGGTTTCTGCTCTGATTTTTATTATTTCCTTCATTCTACTGATTTCAGGCTTTGTTTGTTCTTCTTTTTGCAGTTCCTTTAGGTGCACTGTTAGATTGGTTATTTGAGATTTTTCTTGTTTGATGAGGTAAGTCTGTATGTCTATAAACTTTCCTCTTAGAACGACTTTTGCTGTATGCCATAGATTTTGGCATGCTGTATTTTCATTTTCATTTGTCTCTAAGTATTTTTTGATTCCTCCTTAGATTTTTTCATTGACCCAATTGTTGTTCAGTAGCATTTGTTTAATCTCCACATATTTGTGTCTTTTCTGACTTTCTTCCTGTAGTTGATTTCTAGTTTCATACCATTGTGGTCAGAAAAGAGGCTTGGTATTATTTCAAAGTTGTTACATTTATTGAGACTTATTTTGTGGCCTAATATGTGAGCCATCCTGGAGAATGTTCCATGTGCATTTGAAAAGAATGTGTGTTCTGCAGCTTTTGGATGGAATGTTGTGTACATATCTACTAAGTCCATTTGGTCTAATATGTCATTAAGGCCAATGTTTCCTTATTGATCCTCTGTTTGGATGATCTATCCATTGGTGCAAGTGGAGTGTTAAAGTCCCCTAGTACTATTATGTTACTGTCTATTTCTCCTTTTATGTCTGTTAATAATTACTTCATATTTAGGTGCTCCTATGTTGGGTGCACGGATATTTACAAGAGTTATATCCTCTTGTTGGATTGTTCCCATTATCATTATGTTGTTCTCTTCTTTGTTTCTTGTTACAGTTTTTGTTTTAAAGTCTATTTTGTCTGATAAAAGTATTGCTAGCCCCGCTTTCTTTTCTTTGTCATTTGTATGGAGTATATTTTTCTATCCCTTCACTTCCAGTTTGTGAGTGTCTTTAGGTCTGAAGTGTGTCTCTTTTATGCAGCACATATATATGGGTCTTGTTTTCTTATCCAATAAGCTACCCTGGGCCTTTTTATTGGAGCATTTAGCTCATTGACATTCAAAGTAGCTACTGATAAGTATGTACCTATTGCCATTTTGTTACTTTTCTTCTGGGTGTTCTAGTAGTTCTTCTCTGTTCCTTTTTTCTTCTCTTGTTCTCTTCCCTTGTGGATGGCTGGCTTTCTTTAGTATTATGTTTGGCTTCCTTTCTATTAATTTTTTATGTATTTATTATAGGTTTCTTGTTTGTGATTGCTATGAGCTTCATATAAAATAACCTACATATATAGCAATCTATATTAAGTTTCTTTAGTTTGGCCTCTTGCTAAAATCTCTACTCTTTTACTCCACTCCACCCACATTTTATGTTTTCAACATCATATCTAACCTCTTTCTTTGTGTGTGTGTACCCATTACCCTCTTATCATGGAAAAAGGTAATTTTAGCACTTTTGTCTTTTGACCTTCATATTATCCATATCCATAATACTTTGATCTGCTATCTTTACTGTATTTTTGCCTTTACCAGTGATTTTACTGCCTTTTTTTTTTTGGATAATTTTCTTACTTTTGTTTGTGGTCTTCTCTTTCCCACTTAAATAAGTCCCTTTAACATTTCTTGTAGGACTGGTTTCTTAGTGATAAACTCCTTTACTTTTTGCTTGTCTGGGAAACGTTTTATTTCTCCTTCCATTCTGAATGATAACCTTGCCAGGTAGAATATTTTGGCTGTAGGTGTTTTCCTTTCAGCACTTTAAATATATCATGCCACTCCCCTCTAGCCTGTAAGGTTTCTGCTGAGAAGTCAGCTGATAGCCGTATGGATTTTCCTTTGTACGTAACTTGTTGCCATTCCCATGTGGCTTTTAGGATTCTCTCTTTATCTTTAATTCATGATATTTCAATTATAATGTGTCTTGGTGTGGGCCTCTTTGAGTTTATCTTGTTTGTGTTCTCTCTGCTTCCTGCACCTGGATGTCTGTTTCCTTCCTTAGGTTAGGAAAGTTTTCAGCTATTATTTCTTCAAATAGATTCTCTCTTCCTTGTTCTCTCTCTTCTCCTTCTGGGACACTTATAATATGAATGTTAGTGCACTAGACATTGTCGCAGAGGTCCCTTAGACTGTTCTCATTCTTTATAATTCTTTTTTCTTTTATCTGTTCAGCTTGGGTGATTTCCTCTACTCTTTCATCCAGCTCACCAATATGTTCTTCTGTATCATCTACTCTGCTATTGAGTTCCTCTAGCGAATTTTTCACTTCCATTATTGTATTCTTCATTTCTGACTGGCCTTTTTTTATATTTTCCAATTCTTTGTTGAAGTTCTCACTGAGTTCATGAATTCTTCTCCCAAGATCAGTGAGCATCCTTATGACTTTTTATTTGAATTCTTTGTCAGGTAGACTATTTATTTCTGTTTCACTTAGTTCTTTTTCCAGGGTTTTGTCCTGTTCCCTTACTTGGAATATATTCCTTTCCCTCCTCGTTTTGCCTCTTTCTCTGTGCTTATATCTATGCATTAGTTTGATCATTTATGTTCTCCTGATCTTTGAGACATGGCCTTATGTAAGAGATGCCTTACCAGGCCCAGCAGTGTGCTTCCCTCTTGTCACCTGTGCCAAATGTTCCAGGAGTGATTCTCCTCTGTGTGGGATATGTGTGGCCTTCTGCTGTGGCAGGGTTGCTCTTGCTGCAGGTGCCCAGGGAGCCTAGGCTACCCCCCTGTCTTGCTGGTTGTAATGCTCAGCTGCATGTGGCTGCTATGAACCCTTCAGTCACTTTATTGAGCATGGGGAGCCCCAGCACAATTGGATGCAAG
Organism: Equus caballus; assembly: GCF_041296265.1. Lineage (NCBI taxonomy): Eukaryota > Metazoa > Chordata > Mammalia > Perissodactyla > Equidae > Equus > Equus caballus. Next base: position 52,723,720 of record NC_091691.1, read on the forward strand.
ACCTAACAGCACATTCCTATTGCAGCTTTTCTGTTAAGTGAGTAGGCCCCCAGTCAGGCTGGTAGCTAGGCTCCGGGACCAACGATTGCTGTAGGCCTCTGGCCTGCAAAGCTGTTGACAGCTCTCTCAGGAATGCAGCTGAGTGGGGCCAGCCCCAGGCACAGAAGCACCCAATTGTTTCAGGCTTTGGAAGGTGGGGCCAATCCCTTACATGGCTGTTTGAGAAGCACAAGTCTTCTGCAGCTGACAAGCCCCAATGCACACAGGGCCACACACACTGTCAACACAATCCTGCCCTGTGCCTGCACTCCAACCCATGAAGCAGACCCAGTTGCCCCACTGCAGAGGTCCCCCCCGCCCCACATTCCACCCACTTAGGCCCTGCCCCACAGAGGTTTACCCACTCACTGGGCTACAGAACATCCAGGCACCCAGTCTATGCAGGTCCACACATTGCCTGAGGGCTTGCTTTTGGGTGGGGCCAGTCCCTAGAGTAGGCTGCCTGCCTTTGCTGAGCTGGATTAAACTGGTACACTAGTGGGTGGGGCAGACCCTGGGCTAACAGGCCAGGGAAAGAACTCCAGTGGTGTCTGCCAGTGTCTGTGTCAGAACACCTGTACTAAGTCATAATAATGGCTGCTGCCAATATCTCAGTCCCTGGAGAGGTCTTACCCCTCACCAAGATGTAACCAGAGACTATCAAGTGAGTTTCTTTTCACAAAAGGACTGTGTACCTTTCTTTCTGGTGATTTTAGATTGCTTTGTGTGTGGCCCTTTAAGAGCCAGCTTTTTTCCCTTATGTTTGAAAGCTTTTCTGGGGGTATTCCCCGTTGTTGTTAGTGGCCAGCAGAGCCAGATATTATGACATTCATCTCAGTTGTGCTGAGTTCAAAGGATGTTTATAGTGGTAATGCTCCCCTGCTCAGGTCCCCCTCTCCTCCAGGAGAGGCTGTGCACCTTAGGATTGCTCCTGGCGGGCCATGAAGCACTGAGGCTTGGGAAGGTGGCTTTTTTTCTCTCCAAAAAGAAATCTATACCTCTTCCACCTCAGTCAGGACTGTCTCTTGTTGCAGGGGTTCTTTTTATCACGTTTTCAGTTCTCTCTCAGGGGTAATTGTTTCCAGAGTAGTTGTAAATTTGTTGTGTCTGTGGGAGGAGAGTTCAGAGTCTGTCTATTCTGCCATCTCTACACCAACCTCTGACCTATTTCTAATTCAAAATCCTTTCACTGAAAATTTGACTGAAGAGACTAATCTCTCTTATGAGATTTTAAAAATTAAATCAGCAATTCAATTGTGTTTGTTTTAGAATAAATTGTATAACTAGGATTTATATTTAAAAGACATTGGTATTTGATTATCTTTTCCTCATCTTGATTGATAAAACACTAATTCTAGTAATTTTTCAAAAATCTATGGTACGCATTTTTGTGTATTTCTCTGTGCTAAATGGTTTCATCTTTAAACTCTGTCAATACTTTCCCTTTGTCCCTATTTACTTGTTAATTTATTCACTTTAAAATGGAGTCATTAATTTAATTTTGAAAATTTAGTGAAAACCAACTATACATAAGATAACATTTTCCAGTTGGATTCATTCATACAAGTTACCTCAGGTTCTCTTTGCAACAGTGCAAAACATAATTTAGTCATTGACAGATTAAGTTAAATCAGGTAAATTCACCTGGTAGACCTTTTAATCAGTAAATTTCTTTTGCAGAAATTATATCTTTGTAGATATTATTTTCAAATGATATTTAAGATTCACCTGTCTCATTGTAAAGAGTACCAATAATTATAAATTATTACTTTTTTATAAGTTTTTTCTAATTTTGAGAGGAAGAAATACCATAAACATGAAGGAATCATACCACCAGAAATAAAAATTGCAATATTTCTGAAAGACATCTTCATACAATGAATGTTGTACAACTAGGGCCTTCTTGTCATGAATGACTATGTATTTTCTGTATAAAAATTATTGAAGAAGTTGTTGCTTGATAATTCTTAATTATTATTGATACAGTTTGTATTTTTATTTCATTAAGACCTCCCCAGAAGCTGCAACTTTTTGTTTTGTTTTGTTTTGACTGCTGGAGAAAATTATTTAAAAACAATGGTAGTTTAAAAATACAAGTCTTCATAAAGTTATACCACATTTAGATTGAGAAATTTTAACATCCATACAGGTCATCTAAAAAGTAAGCCTTGAAACTACAAAACTCTGATGCAAGAAATCAAAGACCTAAATAAATTATGAGAGACTTAATATTATTAAGGTATCAAGTTTTCCAAACTTGATCTACAGATTCAATAGAATCCCAATCAAAATTCTAACAAATTATTTTATAGATATTGACAAAGTGATTCTAAAGTTTGTATGCAAAGCCAAAAGATCCAGATAGACAACACACTACTGAAAAAGAAGAAGAAAGTTGAATGACTGAAGCTACTGACTTTAAGACTTACTATGAAACTACAGTGATCAAGACAGCATGGTATTTATGAAAGAGCAGACAGATCAATAGAACAGAATACGGAGCCCAAAAACAGACCCACACAAAGGTAGTCAACTGACCTTTGACAAAGAGCAAGGGCAATTCAATGGAAGAAGGATAGACTTTTCAACAAATGGTGCTGGGATAATTGGACATTCTTATGCCAAAAAATGAAATGACACAGACCTCATAGAGTAAGAGGAACTCTTATTCATTGCTGATTGGAAATCAAAATGGCACATCCACTTTCGAACATAGTCTAGCTGTTTTTCACAAAGCTTAACCTAGGTTTACAATACAATCTAGCAATTGCACTGTTAGGTATTTACCCAAATTAATTGAAAAATAATGTCCACACAAAAACCTGCATACAAATATTTATAGCAGCTTTATTCATAATTGCCCAAACTGGAAACAACCAAAATATCCTTCAATAGGTGAACAGATAAACAAATTGTGGTACATCCATGCAATGGAATATTACTCAGAGATGCAAAAAAATGAGCTAACAAGTTAAAAAAAGAGACACGGAAAAACTTTAAATACATATGGCAAAGTGAAAGAAACCAGTCTTCAAAAGCTACTATAATTCCAATTATATGACATTCTGGAAAAGGTAAAACTACAGAGACAGTAAAATGAGTAGCGGTTACCAAGAGTTCAGGAGGAAAGAGGGAGGAATGAATAGCTGGAGCACAGGGGATATTTAGGCCAGTGACACTATTCTGTATGATATTGTAATGACAGATGCATGATATTATACATTTGTCAAAACCCACAATAGGTACAACACAAAGAGTTAACCCTAGTGTAAATTATGGACTTTATTTAATATTAATGTATCATTATTGGCTCACTAATTATGAAAAATGTACCACACTAATGCAAGATGTTAATAATAGGATAAACTGTGGCCTGAAGGAAGGGGGGTGTCTTGGAATTTTCCCTATCATCTGCATAATTTTTCTGTAAATCTAAAACTGGTTTAAAAAAAATAACATCGGACAAGGGGCGGAGCAAAATGGCGGGGTGAGCTGACCCGGGATTCTCTCCCCTCCAAAATACAACAAAAGATTGGAAGAACTGAATTTCAGAGAATAAACATAATGCCAGCTCGTTAGAGACCTACAATACCAAGAAGGCGCAGATCATAAACCTAGCTTTACACCTTCGGAGGTGCTGGAACGGTAGGAGAGAACATCGCTCCCTCCCCTAGAGTCTGCGATCGCTGCGGCGCCAGTCGGGAAGGAGCGGGGGAGGGGCCGCGCGACCGGGGGATCATCCAGGACTCCTGCTGCTGGTTCAGTGGAGACCTGCTGATGGGGGGAAAGCTTCCGTCCGAGGGGACCCTATAAATCAAGGGCCTTGGGAGACCAGAGAACAGAACTGATCTGAACCCAGACCGGCACGTGTGAGTAACAGCCCCTCCCCCCCAGCAAAGCCAGTGGGCGCAGCCATCTTGCCCCAAGGCGGAGAGCTAACACGCTGCTCTCGACCCCTATCTAGTGGCCACAGGCTGTAACTGCAACTGAATTCTACCACCATGAGAAAAAACCACCCCTTTACCATCCAGCAATTTATAAAAGCCCCAGACCAGAAGGAAAACAATAAAAACACAGAATTAAGTCCTGAGGACTTGGAATTAGGTAAACTAAGTGATAATGAATTCAGAGCAGCTATAATCAAAAAACTCAATGGGGTAGAGAGAAAGATAGAGAAACAAGCCGAGTTCTGGAGCTACTTCACAAAAGAGATTGAAATCATAAAGAAGAACCAAACAGAATTACTTGAGATGAAAAACACAGTGGACCAGAGAAAACAGAATACGGATTCCCTGAATGCCCGTGTGGACAACATAGAGGAGAAAATTAGCATAATCGAGGACAGACAGGCTGAATGGTGCCAGACAGAGGAAGAAAGAGAACTAAGAATTAAGAAAAATGAGGAAAATCTCCAAGAGATAATGGATTCAATGAGGAGTAAGAACATAAGGATCATAGGAATTCCCGAGAATATGGAAATGGAAAATGGAGCAGAAAGTGTGCTTAATGAAATTATTGAAGAGAACTTCCCAAATCTAGGGATCAATGGAGAAATGTGTGTAGAGGAGAGTTTTAGATCTCCTAGATTTGTCAATGTAAAAAGACCTACCGCAAGGCACATAGTAGTAAAGTTGGCAAATAGGAATGATAAGGAGAGAATACTCAGGGAAGTAAGGAAAAAAAAGAGAATAACCTATAAAGGAGCCCGTATCAGACTGTCAGCTGATTTCTCTACAGAAACCCTACAAGCTAGGAGAGAATGGAGTGATATATTCAAAGCCTTAAAGGATAAAAACCTTCAGCCAAGAATACTCTATCCAGCAAGAATTTCCTTCAGATACGAGGGAGAAATTAAATCTTTTCCAGACAAACAAAAGTTAAGGGAATTTGTAACTAAAAGCCCTCCATTACAAGAAATCCTCAAGATGGCTCTCATACTTGAAAAAAGAAAAAAGGGAGAAAGGGGACACAATCCACAGACTAGGGAGACCGATGGATAGAACCAGAACAGGATAGCAAATATTCAATTATAGCATTAGGGTAAAAGTAAGGAAACTACCAAAACAAGGACGATCTTAGCACTCTAACTACAAATTAATAAGACGAGTTGGAATAAAAAATGAAAATAATTATTTAGGAGGGGAAGAGCAAAGGGTCTAAATCAGTATTGGTCAAGTAGGTAAGAGACCACCAGAGAATAGACTATATTATACACGAGATTCTAAATACAAACTTCAAGGTAGACACTAAAATAAAGTACAGAACAGAGTCACAAATCACAGATAAGGAAAAATCTAAGAAACCCAGCATAAGAAATTGCAGTATTAAATGGGTAGTCTAAAGCACACAGGAAAAGAAACACAGGAAAACAAGATAATGAGCGACAGATTGACAGCATTAAGTCCACATGCATCAATAATCACTCTCAATGTGAACGGATTGAACTCTCCAATAAAAAGACACAGAGTGGCAAAATGGATTAAAGAACATGATCCAACAATTTGTTGCCTCCAGCAAACACACCTCAATCCCAAGGAGAAACACAGACTCACCGTGAAGGGGTGGAGGACAATACTTCAAGCAAATAGCAAGGAAAAAAAGGCAGGTGTTGCAATTCTCATATTAGACCAAGTGGATTTCAAAATAAGACAGGTAAAGAGACACACAGAGGGACAATATATAATGATCAAAGGGACACTTCATCAAGAAGAAATAATGCTTATAAATATCTATGCACCCAACACAGGAGCACCAAGATTCATAAAGCAACTATTAACAGACCTAAAGGAAGATGTTAAAAACAACACAATAATAGTAGGGGACCTCAACACCCCACTCACATCAATGGACAGATCATCCAGACAGAAAATCAACAAGGAAATAGTGGAGCTGAATGAAAACTAAAACAATTGGACTTAATAGACATATATAGATCACTTCACCCTGAAAGAGCTGAATACACATTCTTCTCAAGTGCACATGGAACATTCTCTAGGATAGACCATATGTTGGGAAATAAGGCAAGCCTCTACAAATTTAAAAAAATTGAAATAATAACAAGCATCTTCTCAGATCATAGTGCTATAAGGCTAGAAATTAATTACAAGAAAAAAGCTGAGAAAGGCACAAAGATGTGGAGACTAAACAACACACTACTGAACAAGCAATGGATCATTGAAGAAATTAAAGAAGAAATAAAAAAGTACCTGGAAACAAATGAAAATGATAGCATGCCATACCAACTCATATGGGATACAGCAAAAGCTGTATTAAGAGGAAAATTCATCGCAATACAGGCACATCTTAACAAACAAGAAAAATCTCAAATAAGCAACCTTAAAGCACACCTAACTGAACTAGAGAAAAAAGAACAAATGAAGCCCAAGTCAGCAGAAGGAGAGAAATAATAAAAATCAGAGCAGAAATAAATACTATTGAAACGAAAAAGGCAGTAGAAAGGATCAATGAGACAAAGAGCTGGTTTTTTGAGAAGATAAATAAAATTGACAAACCACTAGCCAGACTTACAAAGAAAAAAAGGGAGAAAGCTCAAATAAACAAAATCAGAAATGAAAGAGGAGAAATAACAACAGACTCTGCAGAAATACAACAGATTATAAGAGAATACTACAAAAAACTATTTGCCAACAGAATGGATAACCTAGAGGAAATGGACAAATTCTTGGACTCCTACAATCTCCCAAAGCTCACTCAAGAAGAGGCAGACAATTTGAACAGACCAATCACAAGGAAAGAGACTGAAACAGCAATCAAAAACATCCCAAAGAATAAAACCCCAGGACCAGATGGCTTTCCTGGGGAATTCTACCAAACTTTCAGAGAGGATTTAATACCTATCCTTTTCAAGCTATTCCAAAAAATTAGGGAAGACGGAACACTTCCTAACACATTCTATGAGGCCAACATCACGCTGATACCAAAACCTGACAAGGACACCACAAAAAAAGAGAACTATAGGCCAATATCACTGATGAACATAGATGCAAAAATTCTAAACAAAATTTTGGCAACCAGAATTCAGCAATTCATCAAAAGAATCATACATCAGGATCAGGTGGGATTCATACCGGGAACACAGGGATGGTTCAACATCCGCAAATCAATCAACATGATATACCACATCAACAAACTGAGGAATAAAAACCACATGATCATCTCAATAGATGCAGAGAAGGCATTTGACAAGATCCAACAGCCGTTTATGATAAAAACTCTGAACAAAATGGGCATAAAAGGAAACTACCTCAACATAATAAAGGCCATATATGACAAGCCCATAGCCAACATCATACTCAATGGGCAAAAACTGAACCCCATCCCCCTAAAAACAGGAACGAGACAAGGATGCCCTCTATCACCACTCTTATTTAACATAGTACTGGAGGTCCTGGCCAGAGCAATCAGGCAAGAAAAAGGAATAAAAGGAATCCAAATAGGGAGGGAAGAAGTGAAACTCTCGCTGTTTGCAGACGACATGATCTTATATATAGAAAACCCCAAAGAATCCATTGGAAAACTGTTAGAAGTAAGCAACAACTACAGAAAAGTTGCAGGGTATAAAATCAATTTGCATAAATCAGTAGCATTTCTATACTCCAGTAATGAACCAACAGAAAAAGAACTCAAGAATACAATACCATTCACAAGCGCAACAAAAAGAATAAAATACCTTGGGGTAAACTTAACTAAGGAAGTGAAGGACCTATATAATGAAAATTACAAGGCCTTTCTGAGAGGATTGGATGATGAGATAAGGAGATGGAAAGACATTCCATGTACATGGATTGGAAGAATAAACATAGTTAAAATGTCCATTCTACCTAAAGCAATCTACAGATTCAACGCCATCCCAATCAGAATCCCAATGACATTCTTTACAGAATTAGAACAAAGAATCCTAAAATTCATATGGGGCAACAAAAGACCCCGAATTTCTAAAGCAATCCTGAGAAAAAAGAACAAAACGGGAGGCATCACAATCCCTGACTTCAAAACATACTACAAAGCTACAGTAATCAAAACAGCATGGTACTGGTACAAAAACAGGTGCACAGATCAATGGAACACAATTGAAAGCCCAGAAATAAAACCACACATCTATGGACAGCTTATCTTTGACAAAGGAGCTGAGGGCATACCATGGAGAAAAGAAAGTCTTTTCAACAAATGGTGCTGGGAAAACTGGAAAGCCACGTGTAAAAGAATGAAAATTGACCATTCTTTTTCACCATTCACCAAAATAAACTCAAAATGGATTAAAGACCTAAAGGTGAGACCTGAAACCATAAGGCTTCTGGAAGAAAACGTAGGCAGTACACTCTTTGACATCAGTATTAAAAGGATCTTTTCGGACACCATGCCTTCTCAGAGAAGGGAAACAATAGAAAGAATAAACAAATGGGACTTCATCAGATTAAAGAGCTTCTTCAAGGCAAATGAAAACAGGATTGAAACAAAAAAACAACCCACTAACTGGGAAAAAATATTTGCAAGTCATATATCTGACAAAGGCTTAATATCCATAATATATAAAGAACTCTTGCAACTCAACAACAAAACATCAAAAAACCCAATCAAAAAAATGGGCTGGAGACATGAACAGACATTTCTCCAAAGAAGATATACGGATGGCCAATAGGCACATGAAAAGATCCTCATCATCGCTGATCATCAGGGAAATGCAAATCAAAACTACACTAAGATATCACCTTACACCCGTTAGAATGACAAAAATATCTAAAACTAATAGCAACAAATGTTGGAGAGGTTGTGGAGAAAAAGGAACCCTCATACACTGCTGGTGGGAATGCAAACTGGTGCAGCCACTATGGAAAACAGTATGGAGATTCCTCAAAAAACTAAAAATAGAACTACCATACGAACCAGCCATCCCACTACTGGATATTTATCCAAAGAGCTTGAAGTCAGCAATCCCAAAAGTCCTGTGCACCCCAATGTTTATTGCAGCACTGTTTACAATAGCCAAGACGTGGAAGCAACCTAAGTGTCCAGCAACAGACGAGTGGATAAAGAAGATGTGGTACATATGTACAATGGAATACTACTCAGCTGTAAAAGAGAACAAAATCATTCCATTTGCAATAACATGGATGGACCTTGAGAGAATTATGTTAAGTGAAATAAGCCAGCGAGAGACAGATAATCTGTGTATGACTCCACTCATATGAGGAATTTAAAATTATGGACCAAGAACAGTTTAGTGGATACCAGGGGAAAGGTGGGGTGGGGGGTGGGCACAAAGGGTGAAGTGGTGCACCTACAACATGACTGAGAAACATTAATGTACAATTGAAATTTCACAAGATTGTAACCTATCAATAACTCAATAAAAAAAATAACATCAATTTAAAAAGTAAATATTGGTGCTTACTTCATATATTATGAATTTTCAGTGAAACCTTATCCCCAGATTTGGAGCCATGAAGAGACAGCAGTCAATTTGCTATCACATAAGTTCTAAAGACCTGAGTTTTCTTCTCTTTAAAATACAAGTAGAATTTTAAATTTCTTTTCCAGACATAATATTCAGCTATTCTTGACCTAGAGAAAGTTCTTTAGAAAGCTGTCTTCATCAGAAATACTCCAAAGTATATTAATGTTACATAAATACATTAAACAAGAAACTAATAGCTTAAAATAATCTTTTTATTAATTCTCTTTAGAAAGAGGAAGTATCTAGAAAGAATTTACTTCAAATATACTTTCTTACTAAAAGCTATAAATTTTCCTTTATTTCTTCATGGAGGTATATTTAAAATTGATAACTTTTTCTTTTAAAAAACTATTTCATGAGGGCCAGGCCCGTGGCTGAGTGGTTAAGTTCGCGTGCTCCACTGCAGTGGCCCGGGGTTTCACTGGTTTGGATCCTGGGTGTGGACATGGCACCGCTCATCAGGCCACGCTGAGGCGGCATCCCACGTGCCACAACTAGAAGGACCTACAACTAAAATATACAACTATGTACCGGGGGGATTTGGGGTGAAAAAAGCAGAAAGAAAAAGAAAAAAGAAGATTTGCAACACTTTTTAGCTCAGGTGCCAATCCGTAAAAAAAAACCAAACTATTTCACTATAGTTAGCACATCAAAATACATTTGCCATAACGACAGATGAAAATGACATTTGTCCTACTTTGTACATTTATTTTTATACCTTTCATGATTGCATTGTGAATCTTGTGATTACTCTGTGAGATCTGATAACTCAAGCATATTTCTAAATGTTCTTTCAATCTAACCATTCATATCAAAGGAGTCTTTATATAAATTTTACTTTAAATAAAGCCTAAATGCTAAACGATGAAAACTACAGATATCCTATTAATCAGAATTCTCCAGGACCCCATGTAGTACTTACGTAAGATTTAATGATCACTAAAAACTGTATCTACTCTCTCCATCCCCACCGTATCTAAGCTACCTCTCTCTTTCATGGGCAACTTTAACAGCCTCCTAACTGTTGTCTCTGCTTCTTTTTTCCTCCTTTCTAATCCATTCTCCACGGAGTAGCCACAGCAATCTCCCTCAAGTGCAATCCAATCATGTCACATTTGTGCTTAAAATCCTTCAAAGGCTCGAGGCACAAAGTTGACTCTTTTCTCCCCTCTTCTGTGGCTAATTGTCTCTCATTCTTCAGGACTTAACTTCCATGGAATGTCCTTAGGGAGGTGCATTCTGAACTCCACGCAGTAGGTTAGGACAGCTCTTAGAGTCTGATAAGTGATGCTGTGTGCTTCCTCCAGAGCACTTGTCCAACTGCAATGATACAGTGATCTGTACAATTACACATTTGCTGTTGATCCCTTCTAATGCAAAGTAAGCTCCACGGATGCACAAAGCTTGTATCTCTCTCCCAAACCTAGCACAGGCCCAGTGCTTCTCTGCTCAATAGAAACACAAAACAGTTTACATAAAATTTCCATTACCACGTATTTTCCTCATTGAATCAGGACATTGAAATGATTTCCTAATTTCTCTTACTGAGTCAACAGTAGAAAATCAGAGCTCAAAATGTGCATGAAGATGGAGCACTAACAATGCCAGAAGTAGAGTGTGCCTGAGCAGGGGGAGAACAGGAAATAAAGATGCCTGACCATTCAACACTTACAACTCTTAACATTTTTCTGTCAAATGTCTCCAACTCTCACTCTACTGAACTTTTCAAGGGTGGGGCCTTTATCTTAACTACCCTGATACCTTCAGTACTTGACACAGTGCTTTCAGTGCCTGGCACAGAAAACGGATTCTGCAAGTATTTGTTGAAGGACTGAGCGATGAGTTTCACATAGATTATTATTGATTGGTAATCATTCGAAATCATCACCAAGAGAAACAAAAAGCAACATGAGGATTCATTGCAAAGAGACGAGCAGGGGAGGAATAATCACATTTAGACAACATAATTAACTAAACAGGGAAAGAAATGTCAACAATACTTTTGGTCTGGGACATCATTTTTTTTCCTGACTGTTAAAAATCTCTCATTTCTAAAATTTCCTATGCGTGAGGGAGGGGGATTCTATTTATCACATTTTGTCTCCCATTATCCTGAGAGAAACATGTAAAAAAGCCAAAAACCCTGGTTTGCATTTCTATTCTATTCTACAGTGCGTGATGAGTCAATTGAGTGGGTAAAAGCAAGTATAGTGGTCCTTAGATATAACAATCAGGGATTGTACAAGTGCGCCTTTCAAAGAAAGAATGGGACTATCACAAGCACATCATTTGATAACCACTGTAACTTGTTCTTACCCCCAAACAGCCAGTTCTTAGAAGTGGTATTGGAATAAAATTAAATAATTTAATCCTTAAAAGCAGAATCTATCATTGGAATATATTTATCCTGTAACCTCAACTAATTTGAACTTTGCTCTTTACACTGCTCCTTAGGGCATCATATCAGAAGGACACAATTGGAACAGACTTTGTAAAGGCAGAGTCTGTTGATCTTTCCTATTTCTATGATTGTACAACAATATCAGGTGCCCCTGAGGAGAAGCAACATTGAAGCCAAGAGGAGGCAACCAAGCGATGATCTGGAGGAAGCAAATTCCAGGCAAAGGAAAGAGCCAGTGTTCCCTAAGGTGGGAAAAATGAAACCAAATTAAGACCAATGTGGCTGCTGCAGATTGAGAGATGAGGTTAAGTTCTGGGCAGATGCCAAATCTTGGGTTTTATAGACTTGGGAGGAATTCAGGCTATGTTTTGGATAAAGAGTTGGCCGAAGCTGTTGATGAATTGCACATGAGAAGAGAGGCAAAGATAGGAAACAACTTCTCATTGAAGAAAGGCACTGATAATTCAAATTCCAGGAAAATACATCTTAATCAGCTTACCCTTGAAGGGTGATGTAAAACTACATAGTATAGTAAATTTTCGTTTCTCCCGCTATGGATGTTCACTTCAAATTTCTAACGTGCAGGATGCTGCCTGCACTGATGAGCCAGCTACTGAATAGAATTGGAAGTCAGTGCTATCAACTACATCCTTATACTCAAGAGAGATGTACAGAGGACTCAATGGTCTCCAAGCTCTCTCCTAGGACAATACGGCTTCCCTGCGGCATGCCACAGAGAACAGGCTGAGCTGGATGCTGGCCTGGCCTGGATTTCAGTACTGGGACATACCCAGCTCTGGCTAGAATTCATTTCTTATCTCATTTTGTACATGTTTCCTTTATGTTTTCCAAATTATGCATAAATTCTTGAAACTAGGTCAAAAATGAAATTATCAGTTAAGCAGAGCTAATAATTCACCTTTACAATTTGTCCCATCCAAGTATAAAGGCTTAGAGAAGGTTTGTAGTTGTAGTAAAGGGGAGCCAACATCATGGCTCTGTAAAACTGCCCCAAAACAACAGCTTTGGGGGGAAAAAAAAGAGTCAAACACTGGACTAACGCCAGTTTCAATCCTGGAATCTACAGGATTAATTTAACAACAAATCAAGTGAAACAGCTCTATGGTTTTTGATTAAAAAGATATGATTACAGCAACAACGATTTCTTGTAGGATTTTATAAATGGATGTTTTGATGATATTTGGAGAAAAATATGTCCCTTGTTAGTGTTTTATAAATATTGATTAAATAAATGAAATAATGAATGAAGGTGAGAAGAGAAATTAAGAGAAACAAAGCTAAAAGCTGGTTTTGTATATTCCCTTCCACACTGGCTCCTTGACTTTTCTGTTTTGGGTGTATTTTTGAAATCCAGGTGAACTCAATAACACTCCCAGCCATAAAAAGGGTTTTCAATGACTCAGATCCAAAAACTCATACGAAAACCTGAAAATTTAACAGAATAACACAGATGTAGAAAAGATTAGCCTTCAGCAGCTGATGTTTTAAAATTTTTTCTTGGTCTCTATTTTTCTAAGGTGGAAACTGAAGCTGAAATTTTGAAATATCTTTTAATATTGGTGAAAAATACAGAGATAAAGGGATTAAAATATATATGCTTCAATCACTAAATCATTAGCTTTGCTGCACATGAAAAATCTCATCAAATTGTAACAGTAAATTCAAGGCCAAAGCAATCTTGAAATTGTTTAGAACACCAATGAAGACTTTCTATTAATAATTATATATATATGCAATTTATATATGTATGTATATATTTAAAATATTGTTTAAAATGTAAAATAAAATAGCATTTTACTTAATATTTTCTAGATTTATAAATTATTTTTGAGCCCAAATCTAACAATGGAAAAACTCTACCTATAAAGAGTTATTAATTCTGCCTTTATATTTAATGAAACTCAAAGTTACATGCCAGTTTTGAAATTTTAATTTATCTTCTATTATTCAATAGAGTTTTTATAGGGGTCTTTTACTTTAACTCACCAAGATTATTGGATGGAAAAAAATTGAAATTGTCATCACTAATGATGACTCTTTTATTAGACAGGAATATAGTAGAGCAGGAAGTTTTATCATAGACAGTCTACATGCACTTGAAAACTACTAAATTAAGCAATTTCCATCCAAGATTCATGAGACATAGGATATGAGACTGTAAAAATCCTTTTTTACTTTGTGAAAAACAAGCTATTTGAGGAAACAATATGCATCTTTACAACTCTTAAACCTACAGATAAGCATAGGTAGAGGAGGTTTCGAATGTGTTATGCTCGCTGCCCACATTGTCTTAACATCATCCTAAAAAAGATGAAAGGGGAAATCTGCATGCTACCCATTAAGATTTTTTTAAAAATCTATTATCACATGGTATTGTTTTTCATAGAAGGTTGCTTTTTTAAGGACAACCCTATTCTCTATAGCAGACGACATGTTCAAAGATGAGGGAGTGTGCAGATGGAAGATAAACCTTAGAAATAAGAAAATCAGAACCCTGAAAACCCACCCTGAGCTTGTGTCTTTCTACTGCTATTATCCCTTGGAGAGCTGCCTTTGACGCCCTGGGGCACAGGCCGGTACTTGGTCCAGTGTTAGTGCAGCAAAGAGGGGAAGGGATGTGGGGCCAGTGTTCTCACAGTGCTTCCCAAACTAGAAAAGGGCCATGGAGAAATGGTCTGTAAGAGAATATAGGGAAGGAAATTGACCTCACTTGACTACAGGCAAAGCTTCTATGGACATTACGTTTCAGGAATAAAATGAAAGTTCTTTGCTCCCAACTTAAAACAACAACAACAACAACAACAAAAAAAACAGAAACAAAAACCCTGCTTGCCGTGTGGATCTTATTTGCAAGCTATTCATGTGTTATTCATTTATAAAAACACAATGTTTCCTACATGAGCAGTGCCTATGCAGCACTGTCAACAATATAAATATGAATGTGACATACCTCCTGCTTCCAATACATTCATTGACTACTTGGACAGATAGGCATATTACTATGTACATGGTAGAATGTGTCAAATGTGACAGAGGAGCAAGTAAAAGCCAGGGAGAGCACAGGGGACAGGTGAAGGCTATCCTGATGATGAAGCTGCCTTAGCAAGTGCATGGAAGCTATTGTCATTCTTTTTTGTGTGTGTGAGGAAGATTGGCCCTGAGCTAACATGTGTAGCCAATCTTCCTCTTTTTGCTTGAGGAAGAGCGGCCATGAGCTAACATCTGTGCCAAGCCTCCTCTACTTTGTTTGTAGAATGCCACCACAGCACGGCTTGATGAGCAATGTGTAGGTCTGCACCTGGGGTTTGAACCCATGAAACCCGGGCTGTCCAAGCAGAGCATGTGAACTTAACCACTACGCCACCAGGCTGGCCCTCTATTGTCATTCTTTTATTTCTAAACCAAACTTTTTCTCTGGTTTTGTGCTATGTGCCTACATTTACTTCTCATCACTTCTATTTTATGTAATTGCACAGTATTGTGTACGCATGTATTTTTGTGAGACATCTTAAAACCTTTCACAAAGAGAGGCACAAGTAAATGCAGATTAAGAGAAAATCAGAGAAAAAGAGAAACAGAAGAAGTAGCAACCCTTCCAGAGCAGGGCTTCCTAAAGTGGGAGAAGTATCAAAATACAGAATATGGCATAGAGACTGGAAATGTAAAGGATGTGCTGGAGAAAGAGGCCCGCTGGTAAACTGGGTCACAGGGTTCCTGGGAGGAGACAGGGCAGAAGTTTTGCAGAAATAGGTTGATTTCAAAAAACAGCGGGCCTAGAATGGTAGAATTCTAGCAGTTTGCTTGTGCCAGGACAGTGATGATCAAGTCTGTATTGGAGGACGATAATTCTGGAGGCAGGGTGAAATGGCAGATGACGATCGGATTGATAGGATTTGCAATTAATTACATATGGAGGACTCAGGGGAGGATGAAGTTACAGAAGTTACCCACGTTGGTATCCTAGATAACTGAGAAGATAGTAATGTTTTATTTGAGACACAAAAGAGAGTAAGGACAATATGGCAAGGGATGATGGGTTATACTTCAGACATGAGGAGTTCAAGCTGCCAGCAGATATCTAGGACTAGAATTTCTAAGAGGTTAGGAAGCAAAGATTTGGAAATCATTTACCTTCAGGTGTCAGCTGAAACCTCTTGAATACTGGAAATGAAGTAGGAAGAAAATATTGATTGGGAAAAGTGGGGAGCCAGCACTTACTTCCAAGAGCCCTCAGAGTTGCTGCAATACATGGGAAACCGAAAAGCTTTGTAGAGAAAGATGCTGACACCAATTCTTAGATTCCTAAGAGAGAGTCAAGACCTATTTGAGATATACTTCACACTGGGGAAGAGACTACAATCCAGGAGGATCTCAAATCAAGGTTTTATCAATGAAAGCAATGAGCTTCTGTCCCTATAAATGCAGTGACAACGTGTATTTCTTTTTCTTAAGTACAGTAATGTGTTCACTAAACAATTAGTAGAAATCATTAGAGAATATATTTGAATGATGCCTAAATAATGCATCAGACTGATGTCATCCTTTCTAATCCTTTAAAAACATATTTGGATTGTCATTGATTATATTATAAAAACTCTCTAACCTCAAAAATGAAGTCCATCAAATTTAATAGGATGAAAGAGTTGCCAGGAATGTCAACAAATGGCTGGAGTCTCAAGTTACCATCTCATAGTAAAAGGTTTCAATTTCACTGGGTTTTTGCATGTGTGTGTGTGTGTGTGGTGAGGAAGACTGGCCCTGAGCTAATATCTGTTGCCAATCTTCCTCTTTTTGCTGGAGGAAGACTGTCGCTGAGCTAACATCTGTGCCAATCTCACCCTATTTTATATGAGGGACACTACCACAGCATAGCTTGATGAGTGGTGCGTAGGTCTGTGCCCAGGATCTTAACCCGTGGACCCTGGGCTGCTGAATCAGAGAGTGTGAACTTTTCTGCTATACCACTGGGCTGGCCCCAATTTTGCAGTGTTTTAATTACACCTTTAACATGATCATATGAATTAAGACAAGATATTTATGGTATTTGGCCTCAAGCTACAATTTACCTTTTCCCCCCAAACTCCTTATAGGTGCACATCAAATGATTTGTTATACACCGAAGGTTCCGATGGCATATTTGAAATCAATTAAGATACACATTCAATATCATCCTTATAACAATGCCATTCTCACTTGCTTACATTGCAGCGGTTGCAAACACTATGGCATCTTGTGGCTCAAGCAAAAAGTAAGCATTGTGGCGGGAGGAGGAACAGAAAACTAAGTGGTACAGGGTCAGCAAGAGGCACGCTCTGCCTCAAGAGCTTGCATCTCAAGCGGAGGTTCAGCTGCAAGCACACTTGGGTGATGCTCTGGGTGAGGGGCCCTTCTCTGACTCTACCCTGGTTTTTACCGGCAGTGAATGATGATGGGGCATTTGTGAGTGTGAAAGCCGAAAACAGCGAAAAAGTCTCCCGTGTGCAAGCAGCTACGGAAGCAGCACAGGAGCACTGAAACCTTGCCAGACCTTCTGATCTTGGGGAAGCTGGGCCTCCTGCCCACCCCAGAGGCAAACATCTTTGTCATTTCTTGCCTGCATTCAGACATCTTTTCCTGAATAGGGTAAAGAAGTAACTGTAAGTTAGAATCATTATTTTCAACAATTTTAATATTCATTTTAAAAACATTTTAACCTCTACGAAATAGGATGCTTCTTATCATCGTTTAAGTACAAGCATATTTTCCTTCTGACTCAGTGATACATACAGTGTGTATTTTATGACTGGTATCAGATTTGATGAATTAAGATAATTATGAATAATCCTGGTCATACCAATGGGAGTGTGTCATTTGTGCTAATATTAACTGGCATGTGTGACCTGGGGGAAAATGTTCTCCCATTTAACCATTGACTTAAAATAATCACCACACATACACAGAGAATCTCCGATTTCTGGACATGCCTTCAGGAATGAACCATTTTTGGAAAACTACTTTATGGGAAAACTATCTTAGACTACGTTCAGGACCATGAAAAGATGGGGAGACAAGATATTTTGTTTAATTTTCAGAGGTCTTTCTTCCTCTTGAAAATGTTGACATTCTCAATGTTATACAGAGGATGTAATCTCATTGTGTTTGAGAACATTTCCCCAAGAGTTTTACAGGAGATTGAGCAGCACAGTGATAGTCTGACTACCTAGATAAATAACTTCATTCTTTAAAGGGCCCTACATTTCAATATATTTTTAACTGTCAAAGTTATGAAATCAGAGTCTCATCATTCAAACACAACTCTTAATATTAAGGATGTATTTCCTTCTGGTCTTTTTTCATAATCATATTTTACATTGTTATTTTGTACATACAATTTTGTATCTTGTGTCTATTTAGTTACAATTGGATGACAATTATCTTCTCAGTGGTATCCAGGTTTTGTTAATTACCATCTTTAATGGCTGCATAATATTTTCTTAAATGAATGTCTTATATTTTACATGTGATTTTCCCTATTGTTTCCAAAACTTGGCAATATAAAGCTCTAAGATTCAGGTATTTTGAAATATTTAGTTACAGTTTAAGAAACAAGATTTAGGATATCAATGCACATACATTTTTTGTTAGGACTTTTGTAGAGCAAGTATATTAGTTATTTGTAACTAACATAGTATATATTGTATATTAATAATAGTGTAGATACTATACATACTGTACTCTAGTTAGTGATGATAATTAGCTTTACCTTTATTGTGGGCTTTCTTTTTAATAGACAAGAATTTAAAGCTAACTTGTGTTTCTTTGGTTGATTAGAAGGCTGAGTAACTTCCCACATGCTTGTTTGATCATCATGGTTCCTTGTTTTGTAAATTGTCTGTCCCTGTCTATGCTTATTTATATACTGAGCTACTTTAATTTTATCACTCAATTATTATAATCTTTTTGTCTAATAAATATATTACACAACATTCTATGTCTTTTTTATATGGAGATTTTTGATACCCAAAAATTGAAGAACTTTTATATTAAATATATCTATTTTTATTGTATTTTTCAAAGCATAAGTTTTTTCTTTACCATTCACAGAGCTGATAAATATTAAATAATTTTCTTGAAGTGCTTGTTAAAAAAATAACTTTTTAATTCTTAAGGATTTATTTTATTGCATTATATGAGATGAGGGTTTACATTGATTTCATTCTATTTTTGTTAGCCAATTATCCTAATCCCATATATTGAGTAATTTTTCTCTTCCTCACAGATTTATGATCATCCTGGTAATATATTAAATTTCTAGATATGTCAGGGTCTATTTTTGGGCCAACTAACCCATCTGCACATTCTCAAGATAACAACACTTGACTTTAGTTATTGTTGGGTAAATGTCTTGCAGTGCTCACTTGTGTCCTCCTTATTCATTTTTATATGTTTATATTTCCTCCTCAATATTTCTGATGAACTTTAGAAATATTTTAAGTTTTTTTAAAAGGATGTTTTCCAAGTTTTTATTAGGATTGCAGTGAACTTAAATTGTAGAGAATTGAATACCTATATGTACCATTCTGTTTTAGAAATGTCTTCTATTATGATTTTTCAGTTTATTCATGTAAATTATATATTTCTTATTAAAGTGATTACCACCTATTTTATAAATTTTACCACTATAAATATTTTCCCATTTTATTCCCTGAATGTTCACAAAAATAGCAATTGATTATTGAATATCTTATATCTTGCCAAGTTACCACAATTTTATTAATTGTAAATTTTTTTCAGTTGATTCCTTTTGATCTACAAGATATATAAGAAGATCACTTATAAAGAATCACTATTTAACTGTTTCTAATGTTTACACCTCTATCTATTTTTTTATTGCATTGGCCAGAACTTTCAAAACAATATTAAATAATTATGGTGATACAAAGCACCATTATTGTAGTTCCTATTTTAAGATATATGCCTCCAGCAGTTCACAGGTAAATTATAACTGACTAGCTTAGTTTCTGTTGAACTAGGGTGATTCTTGCCTTTTATTCCCATCTGTAAGGCAAGTGATTGGTCACAAGCCCTATAATGGTGTTACCATTTTGTTAAACACTTTTCTATTTATCTGGTATAAAGGATTTCTAAAATATTAAAAGAAAAACAAGTACAAATTTTGTTCTTGATAATAATGAAAGTTGAAAATGCAACATCACACTAAGGCTGGCAAATATTCATTCATTCTTACAATTTTGCAATCTATATGTCTTTATGAATGCTTAACACAATTTACGGCATTTTAGCTATTTACTTCTGTTTGGCAGACGAAAAACAGCAGTGGTTTTGCGATTAGATTTTACCACTTCTGATCAGAAAGTTCTATTCCATTGTTTTGCTTGGTGAACCAAACAGCCTAAGATGTTTCAGAACAGAACTTACAAAATGAAGTTAAGATTTCAAGGTGACTGGGCTTTGAGATGTACAACGAAAAAGAAACTTGTCGGAACAGTGCGGAGGAAGTGAGGGAGATCTGAAAAGGAGAGAACAGAACACAGCGGAGCGTGGGTAACCATCGGTCAAGGGGACGGTGCTCAAGGTCCCTGAAGGCTCAAAGGCTGCACGTGACAGTTGAAAGGTTAGTTTTCTTAAGGAAGTTGGCGACGGGTGTGCCAAAATGCAAAATTAGGCAAAGTCTTTTCAAAAATCATCTTTTAATCATCTAAAATTAGCAATGAAACAATTAATGGTGATTTTGTGGGTATCTATTCTAAAATCCCAGCTGTAAATTCACCAAATCAGATCACAATTCTTTAATGAACACAACCAGCATGGTCAGAGGTGGATCAAGATAATATGAACATGTCTGTCATGCTGGAACAGATTACTGAAGCAGATGAGAACATAATTGAATTATATTATGACCCTCCAGCTGAGGAGGTCCAGGAATGTGGCATTCATATTTCAGTGAAACCCAGCAAGGACAAAGCAACACAAACAGGGAAGAGCCACATCTGTTCACTCACTTCACATGGCAACTAGTATTCCAACATAAACACTGTATGCTAAACAAATATTATTGGAGACGGAAACAACAATTTAAGACATGTTACACTCTAGGAGATACAAATGGACACAGGTAGATCTCCTCTCTGAATTGGTCTTTAGATCACTATTAAAATATGAAACTCTTTTTAAAAAGATGTTTTTCAAAGCAGAAATATAGTATAAAATACTCCCTAGTTGTAAGAACGTATCCTTCAAATATCTGTTAAATATTTTTAAAGGGCCTAAATTTTTCGTAAGGAAATACTTTAGGAATGGGTAGAATCTAGCTGCATTTTTCAGATCTCCAATATAGAAGCAGTTATCCATTAATCAGTTAAAATATGTTTGTTTTGCCATGAGTTTTTATTTGGGCTTCTACTTTGACATGCTTTAAAAAATTTAGGCTTTTAGGTCTCATAAAATTTAATGAGAATATGCTCATCATTCATTTTGCCCAGAAAATAACCCTGTCCTTCCTCTCTTCCTCTTCTTCTCCCTCCCTGACACATTTACTGAGTGCCTATCTAGTTTAAAGCAACGTGCTAGGCTCAGGGGATGTAATGATGACTAAGAGTACATGGTACTATTCTTAAAGAAGTTCACAGGCCAGTGGCGATGCAGAAATATACACATCTAATTAGCCAGTAAATTCAGCAATAAATGGACGTCCACATTGGTGCTTCGGAGCACAGAGGAGAGTGTTCCCACTCAGCCCGAGGAGGTTGGAAAGGAATAAAGAGGAGGTAGCTGGGCTAATGCTTAAGCTCTTTCTCCAAATTCATTCCTGATGCCATCCCACAAAAACAAGAGTTTTAGGATTATCACCATTTCTAAATTTGACTGTCAAATAACTCACAGTCCATAATTTTAAATCTAGTTGACTGTAAAACTCTTTATAGTAAAAAGAGGAAGTAACAGAAACCCAATCATTATGTATTCATTTTCTTTAATATTCAACTCTGCTTAATAGCCATAATTCTTTCAACTGTCTGTACATAATAATGTCAATGAAATTAGAATAGTTTGAATAGGTACCGAGGAGCAGACTCTTTTAAATAATCATTTTTTTTAACGGTAATAATAGCATCCTCAAAAACACAGCAGATTGCTTTGCTTTCCATAAAATCAGGACAAGAAAGATGCTATTCTCTTCACCCTCCAGTGAGCTCAAAAGGTGGGAATGTTGCCAAGATAATTCAATGAGCAGGAAGTCATTTTCCCAGGAAACTTCAAAAATATCATTAATTCACTTTGATTTTTTACAATGATTATAAAACATGTATAAAGCTGGCTGTATCTAGCAGTTTTAAATGACAGTATTGTTTTTTTCCACTGCAGTGCATAATTGAAAAAAATCCTCCCTCCCCCCATCAATTTCACAATGGAAAATCTAGGCAAAGTGTTTTATTTTTGTTTAACCTTGAAAGATACATGATGTGCTCAATGGAAAATCTATCACTTAATTAGTTTTTACAGATTTGACATCAAACAGGAACACATTTGAAATATAGACAAAGTAAGAGGTGAAACAATACAATTTAGAATTTTAAGGGAAAATGTTAGATCTTCTATGAAGGTCAAAGTCAACTCCTTCCCTTAAATTCCCTCAAAAGACTTAAATGCTTTAGAGGATGCAGGGATGGTACCTGTGGTGATCCTCTTCCCACTTTATTTTTCATTGTTCTCTTTCATAATTCACTTGAAATTTAGCTTGACTCTTTTTTCCTCCAACATATTAGTTACCTGTCATAGCGAATAATTTTGAAACATGCTTTGTAACCGACTGCTTAAAGGGAAAAATGAGATTTAGGATACTAGATAAGGAAACAAATAATTGCCAGTCAGTATGTTAAATGCTTTAGTAGACAATGTGTAAGTTGTTATGGGAGGCATGAAAAGGAAGTTGACTGATGCCTGAGGAGGTCAAAGGAGGCTTTTCACAAGTCACAGTTGAGCCTCACCTTACAGGATTTATAGGTGTTCACAGGAGGTTAAGAGGAGAAAGAACATATCAGACAAAAATACACACAAACCAACACACATACAGAACAAGCCAGAACATGAGGTCCTTTTGGAGTTCTGAGATGATAAGCAGCTGTGTGAGTCTACAGCACATGTACCCAGTGAATGAGAGGGGAGAGGGGAAATGAGAAAGCTGTGGTTGGTCTGTGAAGGATTTTACACACCATGCCAAAGATTTTGGATTTTATCATTTAGAATTTCATTGTCCAATATGATAGCCATTATCCACATGTGACTATTTAAAATTTAAATTAAACACAAGCAAAAATTCAGTTCCTCAGTTGCACTAGCCACATTTCAAGCACTCAATAGCCACGTGTGACTAGTGGCTACCATATTGAACAGCACAGATACAGAATCTTTCCTTATCACTGAAAGTTCTATAGGACAGCATTGCCTTAAATAAGGAGAAGCCACATCTAAATGCTGATTATACAGCAAACAATCAACCTGATTAAAACTGCTTCATTAAAAAAGGTAACTCATACAGTGTTCTGAAGGATTAGCCTACAGGTAGTGGGACTGGAGGCAGAGGGCCAATAAGAAGGAAGCTGTTTAGTGACTGAACTAAAACTGTAGCAGTGAAGAAGTGGAGGAAGTTGCTAGAAGATTTGGAGGGGTAGAACCAAGAGGATGGCATTAAGTTTCTAGTGTAGATAACTGGGGGTATGGTGATGTTCCAACTGGAAGACACTAGAGAAAATTACAGTGGGTTGGAGACTTGCGATTAGTTTATTTTTTGGCTTGTAGAGTTATGTAGATGCCTGGGACTTAGGAGGTTTGAATTAATAGGTCTCAAAAGTAATTTCTCTTCATTTTTCCTTTATAATGGAGGTACTTTCACAGTTGCCTAAAACAAACATTCTAAGCTTTCATATGACTCCTAAAGTTTTTAAAGTAGGTTAAACAAGAAAAGAGAATTGAGACAAACTGGCAAAAATGATGATTTAGACTAGGTTTAAGGCTTTTTTCAATTCATTTCACTACCAAACCTGAAAATAAGCAGTGCAAAGGAGGATGTATGCCAGCTGAGGATACTAGGAAGTGGCTGCTGCTCCCCGATGTTGCCCTAGTTCCAAGGTCTGAGGGTCAGTGATGTCCATACACCTGAGGGACTCCTCAGGTCAGAGGAAAGAAATGTGACTTCCAGCCTTTCATATTCCATGAGCCTGGAGAGGGTCCACGTCAGCTCTCAAGGATCTACCTACTACCAAATAATGGAATCTTTTTGCACCATAGTTAAAGGCTTCAGTATAATACTTCTTAATTTTTCATGCCATGTCCTCCTCCCACAGTTCTCTTTCCCCTCCTCTTTATTCTTAGCTACTGAGTAAGCATCCTATCTTGCAAAGAAAACAGAGGTACACTCCAACTCCAAGGTTACTGCTACTTTCATTCATGTCCATCACTTTCCTGCTTATTTCATGGGAAGGCATTCCTATTTTTACACACTGGTTTACAAAAAGAGTCACAGAAGGCATGCAGTACATTCAATTGATGGTAGAGTGAGACATGGAGGTGAGAAAGAATTTTTTTAGGATGGAGTCAATTGAATATGTTTAAAAATTCATGCAAAAAAACCAGAAAAGACCAAGAAGTTGAAGATACAGAAGAGAAAGGTTCCTTGATGAGGTCTCATAAAAGGCTGGAGTAGATGGGACAAAGTACACGTGGTGGATTAGCACTGGAATGGAGGAAGGACCACCCTTCCAGTCATCATAGAAGAAAAGGAGGCAAGAATGCAGACCCTGAAGGAGAACACATCTAACCTGAATCCTAAAGCCTTCAAAGGAATTATCCATTTGGGTAGTGATCAAGCCCACCTACAGCTTGGCTCCCTATTCCTGTGGCTCCATATAAGTCACAGCTTCTGGAAGTGCTTGGGAGCAGCTTCTCCAACCTTGGGAGAGGCCAAATGAAGACTGGGTCTACCCCCTCTTCCACATGGAGCACTTTAGTCCTTGTAACTCCAAAAGAACAAACTGCTGTCCACCACTGATTATTTTTCAGACTCAAACCCCAGATTTGTGCTTCTGCTTCTGCCGAGGGATATATTTACCTTGTTTGAATCCTAGTTTTTTAAATTTTATCTCTCTTTTTTTAAATCATTGGTATATGTGGAGCAGAATGGATACCTCAAATTGTGAGTTATTTATCAGAATTCACAAACATTCTTTGAAGGAATGAACATGCTATTTTTTCTTTCTTTTTAATTAATTTTTTTATTGAGGTGACATTGGTTTATAACATTATATAAATTCTACATTTTCTAAATGATGATACCAGGTATCCATTTCAGTTGAAATATTGAGACTTTTAACTGACTCTGAGGATCTTATCTGCAAAATATTTTTTAAAGTTTTCAGTGAAAGTTCAGCTACATAGAGAAAAGTTTTACACAAATTTAAAAATGAAAATTGCTCTATATATTCTTGATACAACAATCAAAGAGGAAATAAGACGTAAACCTTCTGCCATTATGATTCCCCGTACAGGCTGCCTCAACCTTAGCTGCAGGCTGTTATTGGAAGTTCACTTGTAAATTGCGTGTTTGGAACATAAAACGTAATTTCCATAGAAAAAATATTACAAATTGTAATTAGGTTTCAAAGCCAACTCATAAAAGCAAATTTGAGATAGAATATACTTCAAATACCATAAATTTGCATGAAATAATAGAAAATAGCATATGGAATCACTGCTTGTTTTCCTTTTACATGCATTAAAATGCCTTTTGAACCAACGCAAAACCCAGTGTTTCCTCTGCTTAACTAATTTAACACTGGAGTCTTAGCCACAGGTGGAGTTGGGAGCTCATTTGGGTCTATTTTTATTATGCCAGTTAAATAATGAGTTATTGGACTTTAGGAGGAATGGGATCATGAGGGAAGAAACTTTGATTTCCAGAAACTTTAGACCCAAAATAATCAAGATGCCCTCCTCTCTCCCTAGGACCAATGGAGGAAAGAGAGAGAGAAAGAGAAAGGGAGTGGGAGAGAGAGAGAACAAGAATGAGAGCAGTGAAAACAAGCCAAGTAGCCAGACGTGTGCTCAGATGGAAGCCAAAATGGCAGCTACAATAGGCAGAGAACCAGTTACCCTGCAGAAATGAGGAGAGAAAACTCCCACATGACCACAGCAACTGTCAGTAGCAATTAAGTTGCCAAGAAGTGGGATGAGAAGTAAACAACAGTAACTCTTCTCAGATGAAGAAAAAAGGGGGTTGGGGAAGCTGCCACCTGAATCAAAGGGAAGACACAGAAGTGTAGGAGCTGATGGACTGGCGCTGAGGGTGAGGCTCAGCTGAGTACAAGCCTGCACCCACATCCACCAGCAAAAGAAGGCAGGAGACCTGAGGCTCCTTTGGCTGTGGTGTCCAAGGGGTGAGGATTAGGGTTACGACAGTGGTGAAGCACCACAGGGCAGGCTGGGAGCTGCCAGAAAGAAAGAACTGGAGCTATAAAATGAGGCCAAAACAGGCAAACTAAAGTTATTCTTGCCAGAGGACAGGAGGGTCACAAAGGGAAACACCATTTTCATTTAAATAATGGCAGCCAATTGTATGTAAGTCCGAAACTTCCATTTTAATCCTGAATATTTGATAAGCACATCGCCCTCGATTAATGTTTCAAAATATTCTTCTTTTTAATAAATCTTCAACTTGATAGCCATCAAACATTTGAGGTGTGTACTCCTTTGTTTTAGTTTAATAAAATTAAAAAAGATTCCAGGCCTCATATTTAAATATACTTATGATGGTCACATTATATCAAACTTAAATCCTTTTTTGGAACAAGAAGGTATATAAAAATACATTATAAAGCAGAATACTATGTTACTTAGTATGTGTTTGTTTGAAATTTAACTATAATTTAGAAAGGTTAATTCACATTTAATAATTTAACAAATAAATTTTTATTGGGTACATATTGGCGCTGGGGTCTATATTGGGTGGACTGAACATAGTGATCTATCAGAAAGACATAGTCTCTGTCCTCTTGGAAAATAAAGCATAGCAGAAGAGACAGGAAAACAGGAAACTGCCATGTATTTTGAGACCTGCTACGATAGGATAAACTGAGGTTGCTATGGTATCATTTACAGGTCCAAGGAAAGTTTCTGTAAGACGTGACTTCCAAGTAGATGCCTACAGTACAAGGAGCCTGGAGTTAGCCAAGGTGGGCAGGAAGTTGGGAGGAATCTTCCAGAACTAGGATATTTGGGTTTTTGAGAGCGGTTTATTCCTAGGAGAGGGAGTGGTGTGGAGAGGATCAGGAGAGCATTCAGGGCAATTCTCACCATTGGCTGTCTACCCAGCAACAAATGCTTCTGTCTGGTTGCCAAGAGAACTGTAATCCCATTCAGATATCTGCCCCTCACCCTAATGGCTCAGGACAAGATGACTCCAGCCCCAGACCAGCAGGGACATCCTGGTTAAGTCATGCCAATCACTGTAACTCTTCCACTTTTCTCATTGCTAGACGATGAGCACCAGAGTAAGTTGCTAGGTGCTCCTAAGAAAAAAAATCACTGTGTTGTTAAGAAAGCCACAAGAAGAACTGAAGACCCTCTTTTTTTTCTGACATTATCAAGTTGGAATTTGATACTTGGAGCTACTGCTGTAGCAGTTTTGCTGCCAGAGTGAAGACGAATCATTACATGGAGAAGG
Source organism: Equus caballus (assembly GCF_041296265.1). Lineage (NCBI taxonomy): Eukaryota > Metazoa > Chordata > Mammalia > Perissodactyla > Equidae > Equus > Equus caballus. Next base: position 52,751,371 of record NC_091691.1, read on the forward strand.
GCTAAGCCAAGGTCATTACAAAGAAGTGAAGATGGGGCCCTGATGTGCCGTCCCCAGAGACCATTCTTCCTCTGTACTTTTTCTTGTGAGATAATTTTCTCACTGGTTAAGGCAGTGTGAAGGAAGGTGTTCTTTTACTTGCTGTGGAAAACATGATAATCAATATAAAAAGTATGTAGAAGACAGGTACAGAAAGGAAATCCTGAAGGGAGAGAAGTCACATGGGAATTGTCTGTCCTCCAACCTCTGAAGGGTTTCCACAAGCAATAATATATTCATCTCAGGTTTTTTAGAGCACTTGTTTGGGGGACAAATCGAAGAATGGAGTGTATGAAGACAGGTTCAGGGTCCAGATAACCAATCAAGAAGTCACAGTAACAAGGGTGAGATAGCAGGGTAAAAGTTCTGAACACAAATCCAATGTGGGAAGGGGGTTCCCCCCACAGCACCAAGCAATGCTGCAGACACCACTGGGTGTCCTACAATTGAACTCAACTCTAGTACTATCTACCTTGGAGGTGGTGTCAGATACCATAGGTGAAGGGCTCAGTCCCATAGGTGAAGGGCGCAGTCCCATAAGACTGCCACCCCTCAACCCCACCCCCATCCTGGGACTTCAGATGCCAGTTCAGGTTGCCACTTGTGCTTCTGACCCTTTGACTATAAATCAGAGGTTCCCATGACTCGCTCCTCAGGTTCATTACTTTGCTAGAATGGTTCATAGAACTCAGGGAAACACTTACTTATGTTTACCAGTTTATTAAAGGGAAAAATACAGATGAACATCCAGATGGAAGAGACGTGTAGAGCAAGGTATGAGGGAAGCGCCACAGAGCTTCCTTGCTCTCTCCAGGTGTGCCACTCTCCCCACACCTCTAACTGTTCACCAACCTGGAGCTCTCCAAACCACCTACCTTTGGAATTTTTATGGAGACATGATGGATCATTACTCCATTTTCAGTCCTTCTCCTTTCTCAAGAGAGTGGGGAATGGGGCTGAAAATTCCAAGCTTCTAATCATGGCTTGGTATTTCCGGTGACTAGTCACCCAGGAGCCCACCCAGAGTTGACTCAGAACAAAAGACACTCCTATCACCCAAGAAATTACAAGGGTTTCAGGAGCCCTGTGTCAGAACCCAGGGTCGAAGACCAAATATTAGAACAAAGGATGCTCCTAGTGCTCTTATCACTTAGGAAATTGCAAGGGTTTCAGGAGCTCTGTGCCAGGAACTAGGTGCAGAGATCAATATATATTTTCTATTATCTCAAAGGTAGTTTGCATTAAGTTAGTGGTGGAAGGGGGTGCCAAGATATAAATAGAGGCAGATGTTAGTTCAGCTCAGTTTGAAAGGCAATTTTGCATGCTTACCATATGTACCGCACTGTTAGAGGTTGAAGATACAGGGAATAAGATGGTCTTTGCCTTCAAAGAGCTCACAGTTTAGCAGTGGAGGAAGACAGCTACATTGCAGCCGGCCAGCCTAATGTAGCCAGTGCATCACTGAGGCTGATGCACAGAGCACTACGAGAGGACTTATCAATGCTCGAGGGACAGAACAGAGAGAGATGATGTCTAAAAGAAAGGACACAAAATATTCAGTATCTACACTTCCTGGCTTCCCGCCTAACTCCTTAATTTATTGCAATCCGACTGCTGCTCTACTCTGTCCAAACTTCTCTCCCTGAGTATTCACGGGTGGTTTTTCATTGGACTTGAAATGCCCTCCTTTCAAGGGCATTAATTAATTTAGACTGGGTTAATTACTCCTTCCAGTGTTTCCATGGCATGCTCTCTGACCTCTATCACTCATCACACATTTTTAAAGTCAATTCATTATCTGTTTGTATCCTTCACAGGCCTGTTAGTTCCCTGAGGGCTGGCACCATTTCTTTTAGGTTTACCATTGCATTCACTTCCCTATCAAGTGTATGGTAGTTAAGAGGTGTTAGGAAAGTATTTACAGACGAAGAAATGAGTAAACGAATGGAAGAATGACTCTAAGATCATAATTAGAAGCATCAAGTTCAAAGCAGAGAGTAATGGCAGATGAGGCTGCAGATGCAGCAGCCCGTGGAGTGACTTGGGTATCTTTTTGCTGAGGTGGGACACTACTGATTGGAAAATTGGACTTAAGAGTTATCATTAAAGCCCCAAATATGCTGGGCTAGAAAAAATAAAGATGATTCAAGTGGAAAAGACTTATAAATATGATTTTTAGCACCTTGACCAATTCAATATTTACTATGTACATGACATCACTAAAGAAAATGGGGCAGGGGAGCGGAAAACTTTGCAGATGAAAGGGGGGGTGCTAGCCTCACAGAGAACAGACTTGAAATTGAAGAGCTGGAGTGGACATGAACTTTATCTACTTCAGTGGCTCCCAGATAGAAAACAGCTGCATAGAACACCTGAAAAAATTTCAAAGATTCCTGATTCCAGCCCCAGAGGATTCTAATTTACTAGGTCTGGGTCAGGCCTAAGGAGCTATTAAAAGCTTTTGGACAATCCTGATGTGCAAAGACAACCTCTGATCCAGTTCAACTCTTTCATTTACACATAAGGAACTGAGCCCAGCAGGGACGTGTTGGCACTGCGAGGGCCATAAATGGCAGAGCTGGCACTACAAGTGAGTCTCTTGACCTTGAGGCCAGGACTCACAGCACAGAAGCACAAGAATTGGCCAGAAGTTGGAAGAATAAAATTCAAAAGGGATAATGTATCTTAGTCGATTTACAACACATTTTTAAAGTTAAAGGTAGAGACTAGCTCTCTCCACCTGAGCTCTGAGACATAAGAATGAGACAGGACCACACTGTACAACACAGCCACTCTGTTTAGTGAATTAAGACCACAATAAATCTCACAGATTTTCTAGACTGTGATGACAATGGATCTGCAGAAGGCAGGGTGTTTTACACTGAGGGGTGAGTTATTAGTGGCATTAATCACAAGCAGCTTGTAGAGAATGATAAACGTCTGTTCTTCATAACTCCTATGTACAGAAGAAAAAAGATAGACCAACATTACCGTGGGCTAGGCATGCATTCACTCTTTTCATTATTAAATGTTACAGTTATCAAAGATACTGCTTAATCATCCTTTTTGGAGGGGTCTTTAGTTTAAATCTGGGAGGCATTACACCTATTCACTGCAAATGGCAGAACATGATATGGAAGCTGATGTCTCATTATAGCCCAGTAAGATCTCTGGCCTTTTAACTGTCTCCTCAGTGGAGTATCTTAGAGAGTCCCCAACAGAATCCACATAGGTTGCCACAGATCCTGATGGAAAGGTTTGGTGGTGAATCACTGCGCCCTTCATTTTACCCAGCAATATCGGTAATCACTCAATATGCTTCCACAGAGAAACAGTGGTCAAGATCTTCCTGTAATCTCTCAAGACAAGGATCAAGCACTACATCACTATGTAAAATGACTGAATCACTACAGGTGAGTAATTGGATGCTATTTTTGCAACGGCAACATAAGTCATTGTACTAGTGAGGCTTTTCTGAATTATATTTTAGCTTCGCTTCCTATCCCTTCTTTTTTGATCATTCTTTCACAGCTCATTCACTCAGTTAAGCAGGAGAGAATGCATCATGTTTTCAGTAGTTCTAAGAAAGTCTCTTTAAAAATATAAACACATATGAGTTTTGTAAGCATTTTTGAAAATGTATTAATTTATCATACTTTGTATATACTACTTCTTTCCTGTGTTTCTTTTTGAAAAGTAGATCCTCCTAATAGGAATACATTTTCCCTGCAGGTTTAGAATCTACACAGGTCCAGTTGTATATCACTTAGCTCTGTGACAGGAAGGCAGGCAGCTCATGCCTAACGGATGGTACCGACAGGAAGGGCAAGGGTCAATGAACTCCAAAGGTCATCAAACATGATGACTTTGAGACAGTCCTGCTGAATCATAGGATGCTGCCAGAGCCATTTAGTCCTTAAAACACAACTTCTGTGTCAATCATTCCTAAATTGACTGACTCTGCTATTAATCTGGAAATGTAAGAGAAGGGAATAGGGTGATTTAGTTCTTTAAAGTAGGAATAATAATTATACCACAGCATAAGACCTTTAAGAAAATTAAATAGCCTAATGGGTGCATCATCAGCTTTTAATAATATCATTGATGATACAAATATTCTGGTTAATAGGGAGGCAATATATCATATATGGATCATTAATTTTTAACGAGTATAAAAAATACCCTATTGCTGAAACCATACTTAATATAACTTAATCAATTTCTAACCATTCAAAAAGTTTTTCAGGAATTTTTCCCCCAATAACTCAGCACTATTAACATGAACACATCATATTTACCACAAGTGAGGAAAGCCAGGTTACAAGAAATCTATGGATGATAAAGTGGCAAATAAATTATAATATATGTATTTCATAAGTACTTTCTCTCCCATATATTAAAGCATAATAAGAACAACACTATCTGCTTATATATTGAGCAAACGTGTTTGGGGCTCCAGTTAAGCACAAACCACTACACTAGATTTTTGAGGGTGTAAAAATTAATGAGACACAATCTCTGCCCTTCCTTGAAGCAGATTCTAGAGTAAGTAGGGGCCAAAACATGGACGTCGATCCTGAGGGATTTCATCTTTACACTGAGGGCAACGGAGAACTACTGAAGGGCATCGAGGAAGGAAGTGATACGATCAGCTTTGCATTTAGATTGGTATGGGAGATGATTAGAGGGGACCAGCTGGAAGGCCACTGCAGTAATTCAGGCGAGAAATGATGCCTGGCAGGCCCCTGAATTTACGCAGAGTCAGTGGGAAGAATGGAGACAAACAGATACATTGGAGAGACATTAAGAGCATAAAATCCACTAGTTCGAAGGTTAATGAGGGAGAGGTTATTCCCAAACTTAAATGTGGGCCTCTGGAAAGATGATGGCACCACTTATAGAGATGTGAAACACAGGAAGAATAGTAGGTTTAATCTCAGAGAACTAATGCGATACAATTTGGGTATTTTATACTGGAAATGTCAAAGGAAAATCCCAATGGGAATGGCTCCCCTTGAAGCTCAGGGGAGATTTTTAAGTGGGAGCTGTATAGATATAGGCATCAACAGTGTCTAACAGCTACAGAAAACCATGGGGACCACCCCAGTCCCAGGGAAGGTTCTGTGAGAGTACCAGGACAAAGGTAAGAATAAGCCTTGGTCTCACAAGAGGTAGGCAGTGGCAATCCTGATAAGAAGATTGGAAATCAGCCAGACCAGCAGGAGCAAAATCAAAAATGAGTGATGTCAATGTCCTGGAAACTAAAGGTAAAGAAAGAGGACATGGCTTAGGGCCATCAGTCAATTCAGAGTCTGGTTAGGAAGACTTCTTGATTTGGTATCAGAGAGTCTTCTGGGACCTTGGCCAAAGAAATTCCAGTGGAGGCCAGAGAGCCCTGGAGCGAGGAATAGTTGCCACCGAAGATGAGAAGTAAGAGACATTAAGTGAAGACAATGCCTCCAAGAAGCCCAACCGTAAACACTATGAAAGAGTATGAAGATGGATAAGGGGTCAAAAAGGTGCTTTGATTTTTGTTTGTTTAAAGACAGAAATGTTTAAAGAGCCAACAAAGATAAATACCAGAGACTAAAGAAAATGAGGAAACCGATGAGGAGATGAGGATGCAGATGAAGATGAGAACCAGAGCACTGGATTACCCACAAATCAGGGCATACAGACACCGGTTAAGAAGGCAGGTTCTCCTGAACTTTATTTTTTCCTCTGGGAAAGTATTTACTATAAAATGCCACGCATAACTCTGATTTCACTCACACAGTGGTCCATTTTTCCTAATCGCTTAACAAGATTTACTAAAGTCTATCTTGTCCAGACACTGTGCTAGGCATGCAGAGGGTACAGTGGTAAATCACACAAGGTCCCTGTCCACAGGAACTCACTACTTTAGGGGTGGGGTTGGGGAGAGGGTGCACACATACATTTCTAATCCCAAAGAAACTGGGATAATCTTATCTTTGATTTACAGCTTGCAATGAACACAGAAAAGCCCTATATACCTTTCTATCTCTTAGACATAGAAGTCAATATTAAAATAGTCCACCTACTTTAACATAATTGTAAACCACAATCTCATAAATGTTGACCACTAGATGGCTAGATTAGTTATTAATTTAGCCAAGGGGCTGGAATTAATTAACCTTAGCAGTGAATTGCATTTTGACTTTAATCAGGCCAATTTTCTACTCTGGAGAACATGATTAATTATCTGGTTCATTTAGGGTAATAACCCCAACAGAACTAAACATACAAACAAACATCATAATTTTAACCTTAATTTTTAGGATTATAATGCAATTTTTGATATAGTGTGTCTTTCCTCTGATATGAAAATGCACAATAAAATGAAGATGGCATTTTAGACCTGTAAATAGCTAACGAAAGAGATGAATGAAAAATTGAAGCTTATTTATTAAGGAAGCTGAGATTTATTTTATTGTAATATCAAAGGTATACCTTTTATTCTTCACTTTATTTCATTGTATTTTTGCACCAGCTTCCCTTTTTGTAAGATGCAAGATGCTTTTCTGCTATTAATATCCTATACACCTAAAAGAGAAGAATGCGATAAACTCTTCTAAAATACTTTGAAATTCTGCCATATGCACAAATCATTTTTATTGTGTACATGTAGTATCCTTGATTATTTTAAAAATACATCAACATGAAAAACAATGAAGTTATCTAGATGTACATCAACTGAAAGATATCACAGCAAAATATCATAAAATAAATGCTATGTATGAAAAAATGCTATTTTATGTATCATTTATGTTGCTACCAATGATCTATGTCAATACTTAAAGACAGACACAATTTTCAGAAGTTTCAAGAGAAAGAGCAAACATATTAACAGACAATGAAGGGGGAAAATAGTCTCATTCTCTGAACAGTACCTTCACATAATCCAGGTTTCTGCCAGCCTCAGTGCTATGTTTTTATTGAACTGACTTAAAAAATGAACCTTAAAAGTAAATACTCTTGGAAAAACAGCAACCATTTCCGTACTTCAGTCAGTATTTCTGGTCCTACGTGGCAAGTAAAAGAGACATTTCCCCCCCTTTCATTAAAACAGACTGGCTCATTTACTGCCTCAAAGTGAGGAAGATCAGCATTAATTTGGAGCATCCTCTCCATGCCAAGGACATTGGCAGATACCGAACACTCAAGTAATGGCTTGCGTGTTTTTAACAAAAGCACTAATGCCGTTGCCATAGCAGAGGTAAAACATTACCTCGCTGGCAGTGCAGCTTCTCTGAAGGTGGACGCACCTTTTCCTTTGCCAAAATTATGAGCAGGAATAGGTTTTGGAAGGAAGATGGACATCGGGAATCCACTGGAACAAGGTCAATTTTTGAAACAGAGAAGTAGAGACAAAAAGGAGTAAACATGAAGCAATTTTAGAACACACAATCATGCTGTGTCTTTTAAATTCACTGACCCTTACCAACTGATTTTAAATGTTACTCTCTAATTTTCTTCCTTATTATCTTTTATCCATGTTCATAGTCAAATTTATTAAATATTTCAAATGCTTAGGAAAAAATGTGTGCATGCCATACACAAACACATATATAGACACATTCACATTTATTTTGCTAAGCATTAACAAATATATTGTAGCTTAATATAACAATGAATGAGTCTGCAGATTTATCTTGTATCTAGCGTCGTAGGATTTGGTTACTGAGACAAGCACAAAAGAGTAGATAACATCCATCTGACTCCTCCATTGAGTTGGGTTAATATTGAATTTTTTTAAATTAGTAGACCTGATTTTTAGAGCAGTTTTAGGTTTACAGAAAGTTTGAGCAGAAAGTATAGAGTTCCCAAATACCTTCCTCACCGCCCACAGTTTCTCCAGCTATTAACACTTTGCATAGTGTGGTCCATTTGTTACAAGTGATGAACCAATACTGACACATTGTTATTAACTAAAGTCCACAGTTTGCATTACAGTTTACTCTCCCTGCTGGACAGCTCTATGGGTTTTGACAAATGTATAATGGCATGCATCCACCATTACGACATTATATAAAATAGTTTCACTGCCCCTAAATATCCCCTGTGTTCCATATATTCAGCCCTGTCTTCCTCCCCAGGAATCCCTGGCAAATATTGGTCTTTTTACTGTTTTCTGCCTTCTGTGGAATGTCATTTTATTGGAATTACACAGTACCTAGACTTTTCAGATTCATTTCTTTTACTTGGTAACGTGCATTTAACTGTTCTCCACGTGTTTTCATGGCTTGATAGCTCATTTATTTTTAGTGCCGAATATTATCCTATTATCTGGATGTACCACAGTTTATTTATCCATTCACCCACTGAAGGATATCTTGGTTGCTTCCAAGTTTTGCAGTTATATAGAGAGCTGTTAAAAACATCTGTGTGCAGGTTTTTGTGTGGACATAAGTCTTCCGCTCATTTGCGTAAATACCAAGGAGTATGACTGCTGGATCATATGGTAAGAGTCAGTTTTGTAAAAAACTGCCCAATTGTCTTCCAAAGTGACCATACCATTTTGGATTCCTACCAGCAATGTATGATTGTTCCTACTGCTCCATGTCCTTGCCAGCATTTGGTGTGGTCAGTGTTCTGGATTTTGGCCATTCTAATCGGTGCATACTGGTATCTCCTTGTTTTGATTTGCATTTCCCTAACAATACAGGACGTGGAGCATCTTTTCATATAATCTTTTGCCATCTGTATATCTTCTTTCTTGAAGTATCTATTCACATTTTTTGCTCAGTTTTTAGTCAGGTTATCTGTTTTTCTACTGTTGAGTTTTAAGAGTTCTTTGTATATTCTGGATAACAGTCCTTTGTCAGATATATCTTCTGCAAGTATTTTCTTCCAGTCTGTGGCTTTCTTCTCATTCTCTTGACAGTGTCTTCCACAGAGCAGAAGTTTTTAATTTTAATAAAGCCCAACTTAATGTTTTCTTTCATAAATGATGCTTTTGGTATTGTATCTAAGAATTCATCATCAAATCCAAGGTCCCTTAGATTTTTCTCCTATGTTTTCTTCTAGATGTTTTATAGTTCTGTGATTTACATTTGGTCTGTGATCCATCGTCTGGTTCTGGGCTATTTTATTCCACTGATGTACCTTTTCTATTCTTTCACTACTACCACGCTGTCTTAATCACTGTAGCTTTATGTTAAGTCTTGAAATCCAGTAGTTTAAGTCATCAGTCTTCTGACTTTGTTCTTCTTCAGTGTTCTTGGCTATTCTGGGTCTTTTCCCTTTCCATATAAAGTTTAGAATCAGTCTATTGATAGCCACAAAAAAAAACTTGCTGAGATTTTTATTGGGATTGTGTTAAATCTATTGATCAAATTAGGAAAAACAGACATCTTAACAATACAGACTTTTCCTATTCACGGACATGGAATATGCATATATTTATACCTTCTTTGACTTTTCATCAGTTTGTAGCTTTTCTCATACAGATCCTGTACATACTTCTTTAGATTTACATCTAAGTATTTTAAATTTTTTTGGTGCTAAAGTAAATACTATTGTGTTTTTAGTTTCAAATTCCATTTTTTAATTGCTGGCATATGAAAAACCAATTGATTTTTATATATTAATTTTGTATCCTGTAACATTGCTATAATTACTAGTTCCAGTAGTGATTTTGTCAATTCTTTTGTGGATTTTCTATATAGACAATCATGTCGTCTGTGACCAGACAGCTTTATTTCCTCTTTCTCAATTTGTATACCTTTTATTTCCTTTTGGGTCTTATTGCATAGCTAGGACTTCAAGTACAATGTGGAATGGGAGTTGTGAGATGGGACATCCTAGACTTGTTCCCAGTGTTATGGGGAAAGCTTCCAGTTTCTCGCCATTAAGTATAATGTTAGGGGTAGGATGTTTGTACATGTTCTTTATCAAGTTGAAGAAGCTCTCTACATTCCTAGTTTGCTGATAGTTTTTACCATGAATGGGTGTTGGATTTTGTCAAATGCTTTTTCTGAAGATCAGATTTATTTGTTCTCTGTTTCTGTCTACCATTACTCCTTAGGGAACTCCTTACTTCTTAGGGAAAAAAGACTATTCATTGAGAATCATCTATTTTGGTAGGCCACTATCTCTCTCTTCTTGCCACCAGAAGCTACAAATAACCAGATCACTGTTTATTCATCAAAACTGTTGGTACCAGCACACAGTTTCTCTCTCCTCTGTGACAATGGATGTCTTCAGCATACAAGTAGATAACCCATCCAACTCCTAAGCTACCTTTTCCAAGCCGCCTAATCAACCTAATTCCACTTCCACACTCACATTCCAAAACTTGTCACCACCCTAAACTCTTCAAATCACTAACTCTAAAATCACTCACAACCTACACTTCCTCTCCTTTGAGCTTACGTGTTTAACGACTTCTACGTCTCCTTCATCGAAGTCTCCACTTTGATCTACCTTCATCCTAGTACATCAGGCCTTTCTTCACTTCACTTTTTTTTTTAACTTAGATTCCACGGTTCATAATTTCAGTTACACTCCTGCCAAGAACTTAGTATCTTTTATCCCTCTTATTTCTTCACTTCCATCTGGCAAAACCCCAACTATGGATGAATACAACTCAACTGCTTTATTTTGCCTACATCTGAGCAAATACAGCTGGAGAAAGAGGGCAGATGGTGACACTGTAAATTTCCGATCAGCAAAATCAAATTGGCCTGCAGGAATGCTTAGCAATTTGACTAAATTTTTTGCTCCACCCTCTCTACTCTTCTCCACAGTAAATGTTGCAAAATGTCTCCACTTCCTCAGCCTTTGCCTCAGACCTTAATTTTCTCCATTGTCTTATAATATTTCTTGTGTTCTACTTCAGAGTGCAAAGAGAAGCCATCATACATGTTGGAATTCCATCTGGTACCCTTTAATGAGCCTACAAACCTATCTAGATGAGTCCTTACCCTGTTCTAAAAAAATTTTTATTTTATCAGTGAGGAAGAAGGTCTTTCTATCTAGGCCCAGGGCGGTGTCTCATAAACTGAATTCTATTTCTTAGAAACCTCAAAATATCAACCACTCCCTCTTTTCAGAATATATTCAACAATTCTCTTATAGTTGGAGTCTTCTCCATCATAATTAAACATCATCAATTATCTCCCCTTTAAAAAAAGTCTCTAGACTAACACGAGCTCTCTTTCATTTCTTATTCTCCTCATTTATAATGAAAAAAGCTCTCTATACATATGATAGATTATATATTTAATTAGACTATTCCCTCCTCACTGCTGTCTCATTCACATTAGGTTTGGCCATGTGATTTTCTTTAATTAATGAAATACATGTGAAAGTGATATGTGCCACTTCCAAGAAGAAGATTTTAGAGTAATTGTATAGTCCTGTCACCTTTTTTTTCCTTCCACTTTAAGACCAACAACGTCCCAGATAATGGCTGCCACTTCATCCTGGTCCATGCACGATGGATAATAGTTTGAGGACGAAATCAATCTTTGTGATAGGGTGCCCAATGAAATTTTAAGATTGTCTTTTACTGCCTCACACTTTAGCCTCCACTGACTTGTACATGACTTCCTGCCTCCATTTTCTCCCTCCCCATCACTCATCAACCAACTGAAATCTGATTTCAGGGCTATCTCTTCATTTCTACACGTCAGTAAGTTAAATCACTATTTTTCAGTACTATCTTCACCAAGATCTCTCTGATCAGCATCTCAAATAGTTGATCATTCACTCCTTTTTTTTATAGCATTTTTTTTTTTAGATTTTATTTTATTTCCTTTTTTTCTCCCCAAAGCCCCCAATACATAGTTGTATATTCTTCGTTGTGGGTCCTTCTAGCTGTGGTATGTGGGACGCTGCCTCAGCGTGGTTTTGATGAGCAGTGCCATGTCCGCGCCCAGGATTCGAACCAACGAAACACTGGGCCGCCTGCAGCAGAGCGCGCGAACTTAACCACTCAGCCACGGGGCCAGCCCCAATCATTCACTCCTTTTTGAAACAGTCTTTTAAAGATTCTATTATAAGCTGCTAACACAGACTATTCCTGATTTCCCCTAATATCTAGTTGCTTCCTCTCAGTCCTCATTCCCTATTTCCTTGGCCATTGAATACTGGAGTATCTCAAGACTCTGTTAAAACTTCATCTCTTTTCATTCTATATTCTAATCTTACAAAATTTCAGCCAATCTATGATTTAATTTCCTTCCTTTCCTTATGTGATGTTCAAACATATCTTCAGTCAAAAATTCTCTTAGTTTCCGACACATATATCAAACTGCCTACTTCATATCTCCACTTAAATATCTTATAGACACGTCATATTCAATATGTCCAAAATGTAATTCACAATCTTTTTCCCCAAACCAGGTTTATTTCAAGTGTTTATTTCATTTTATCCCACTTCCTCATAAGCTTCATGAGATAGAGCTCATGCCTGTTTTTGATTCTTACACTACCCATGAAAAAGTGTCAAATTTCCAAGCATGATAAATTAAAAAATTAACAATTATACACATCAGAGTGAAACTGCAGATAAAGATGTGATTTTAAAAGTGAAAAGAAAAGGTTGTCGTTAGAGAATTGACTATAGTCACATGGCTGACTTCTCAGAACAGACAGTGGAAGCCAGAAGTTAGTGGAATAATATATTTAAGGGGCTGCAAGAAACACTATCAACTTAGAATTGTATGTTCAGTAAAAACATCTTTCAAGAACAAAACAGAATTAAAGACTTTTTCACATAAATCAAAAAATTAAGAGCACATAGTGCCAGTGGCTCCTCTCTAAAGGGAATTCCAAAAGATATATTTTAGGCAAAGGAAAATGGCACCAGATGGAAGCCTGAGATGCAAGAACAACAAGGTACAGAAAAATGCCAAATATGTGGGGAAATCTATACAAACACTTACTGAACAAAACCGTAATGTCTAATTTGGAAGAGTTAAAACGTAGAAGGAAAATAAAACCACGTAAGTCAAGATTGGAGTGACTATAAACAAAAAGAAAATTAAGAGAACAATAGACATACATTCAGGATACTGACATCTTTTTTTTTTAAAACTGTGTGTAGGGTCCACAGTGTTATTCGTATTGTTTTTCTTCATACTTTACAGATATCTCTATAAATATTGTTTCTTATAACTAACCTTTAATAAAAATATAAAAATGCATTTTATTATCTCCAGCTGAGTATAAAACATGTTTATGGAGGAGCAAAATTTATAATTCATCACAGAGTAAGACTGGCCTAATTAACTGGTCCTCACCAGATCTGTGTTTCGAAACCCTGTAGTTCAGTGGCTTAGTTTATGTTTCTGCCCCAAAATAGTTGCAGCCTTTTACGTCGCACTCTGAGGTATTAGTGAATGTTTCTGACATCTGGACAGGACGTGCTAAGTGCAAAAAGCAAAGTCCTGTGGTTTTTGTTTTAAAGGAAATGATCTACTTGACATAGTTGGAAAAATGTAATTAGTGAGGTCATCTGGAATTTCACTATCTATAACGATCTTAATAAATCTCAAGATTATGTAACGACAGTTGAAGGTCACTAGATATGTGAAGGCATTACTATAATTCTAAAAGCTACTCCAACTTATTATATTTCTGTGCCAGAAATGCAAATTTTCTTGAAGAGGTAGTAGTGACAGATTCGCTTTTTCCAGCATCCGGTTCTGTAACATAAAACATCACCCTTCTCAGCCTACACAGAGGACAAGAATTAGTCTGAAGAGCATCATCATGTCAGATGCTCATATGGCCTGCCATGTGAGGGATAAATGTCTACACCAGAGAGCCTAATCATTTTAACTAAGTTTGTAGCTGTAATCTCACAACATCTTCATAAAACCAGTCAGATGATAGCTTCAATCATTTAAATACAGCATGGGAAATTTTAGCTAGAGAAATATGAAAAACATAGTATACTGTTGAAAACTACAGAGCAGCAGTGTGGAATCTACCCAGGGTCCCAAAGAAGACACCCACTGATTTGTTTCATTATATGGCCAACACATATAAATTAATTTCAAGATTTCCTATCAGGTACTATTTCTTGCTTATTTATTGGCAGATATATTTATCTTTTGAGAAGAAACAAATGTCGCACCCAAGAATACTGTAATTATTTCAATTTACATTACTATTTGAATAAAATATCAAGCTATGAATCCTCACTTATATTTAAGTATATTTACAGTAGAGACGATCAGAATGCCTGCCACCAATAAAGCATTGTCTTGTGAAGATATGCTGGGCTTTCTCCATTGTTTCCTTTCCAGGATTCCTTCTCCATACTTGTCTGCCCTGCTCTGGAGGGCTGGATGGCTGACCTCTAGGGCACACTGTCAACCTAGCTGGCTTCTGGTTGGATTTTTGCCAAGAGGAACAATCTGCAGGAGAGCAGGAGATTAGCAGGTAGGATGAGAGAGAGAGATTGAGGTATTTCCTTCCTGCGTCTTTGCTGCTTCGCCAAAATTATCGGGAACAATTATGATTTCTGGAGACTATCGCTCCCACTGAATGATCGCTCTTTTAGGGACCCCACCCTCTCTGGGCTCATCCCCTTGTTTCTTAGTTTTTAACAGAAATAACTTTTTCTCTGGGTCCTTCAAAATCCTTTATTTGTTTCCTTAGTCCTGCAACTTCTCTGTAAGTAGACTCTTCCTTAAAAAAATTTCATTTCAACCATCTGAGGGCTACTTATTTCCTGCCAGGGCCATGAATGATACAGAAGGTGTTTGAACCATAATTAATATACCCAATTTAGAAGACAGATTATTAGCAGATAAGAAGTGAACATTAAAGGCCCATGAAACGTACAAGTTAGTGGGGAATAGGCTATAAGTCCTGAAAATGCAAACACATGGCTACTTTTCCACAGTACCTACCCATCGTGTCCGTTATTAACAGTAGGTATGAATAAGCATTTTAAAAATATTGGGAGTTTACTAAGAAGTTAGCTCAAAATGTTAGAATAATGTGTTACTAAAATCAAGGATTCCTTTAGTCATGCATAAGCCTATTAATTTTACACATTAGTTTCACAAAGAGAAAAAATTGGGCATAAAATCCAAAAATTGCCCCCAGAATTTCTGCTTCCCAACACATACACAGAAAAAAAATGATCTGATCTCTAACTCTATTCATAAGTGGTTAAAATTAAAATAAAATTCTTCATAATTGAAAGCAGCTCAACTTAAATTTAAATGTGGCTAAAGGTGTTCATACTTACATAGGAGATGTAAATATACTAATTGATAGGCCAGGACATATACAAGAGAGAAATTATAAAGGGTTAGATTTGTTTTCTCAGTAATGATCTTTCTGCAATAAATAAGCACCCTGAAGAGGTCCACAGGTTCACCTAGTGCATGGTCTGTTATATGAATGAAGGCATAAGCATTATGATAGGACAACAGAATTGATAAGACAAGGTTGTTGTAAAGGTTATCTTTGCAGAAGTAAGTGCAAGAGCCTGGAATTTACTATCAACTTTAAAATTCAGAACAAGAAAACAAAGTTCCAACACAAGAAATGTGAGAAATTTTGCAATTTCTGGGTTTTGGCCTTCAAGAGAGTTACTCAATGCAAGCAAAAGGTCAAGCATAATTTCCTCATACAGTTCACTGAAAAAATATATAACAGCCGATAAATGTGAAACCGTCACCAAAAAGTGACACTAAATATAACTGATGATGTGTGAAACTATTATGAGTTTTCTTTAAAGGCTGGGTCTCCAGTAGATCTAAAGTCTTAGATTTAGCCAAGTTTCACTCTTCCAAAAATAGGAATGTATCTCATTCATAGTCATGTGGAAAAAATAGTAGTAGTTCCAAGTAGGGGCAAATATAAGAAATATGAATATTTAAAATTCAACTTTATCATCCCTCAGTTTGGTAGATTTGACCTCCACTGGCTTATTCTTACTACTATCTTGTACATAAGCACATGTTGCATCAAGCATTTAAACCCCAAATTCAGTAGCAAGTGGTATTGTTTATCATCTGATTTAAGTTCTAAAACATTCTAAGTAACATTAAACAGGTACAATGGTTGTCTATATTATGTAGTATCCCCTCCTGGGTCAGAATGGCATTTGATGAACTTATATATCACAATTTAAATAACTGGATCGATCATTTATTGATGCGTAAGCAACCACTCCAAAGCTTAGTAGCTTAAAACAACAATAAATCATCAGTTGGGCTTTTTTGTGCCAAGTCTTTCATGAGGTTGAAGTCAGATGTTGGCTGGGCTGTAGCCATCTGAAGGCCTAACCGGGACTGGAAAATCCATTTCCTAGGTGGTTTACACACACGCTTAGTAGGGTGGCGGTGGCTGTTAGAGCGAAGTCTTTCCTCTCCCCAGGGGGCTTTCCACAGTTCTGCATGATAGTCCTCACAGCATGGAGGTTAACTTGCCCCCAGAGCAAGGGACTTAAGAGGCCAAGGTGAAAGCCACAACACCTTTTATGACCTAGTCTCAGGAATCACAAACCATCCTTTTGCAGTATCCAGGTACACAGGTCAGTCCTGATTCAATATGAAAGGAACCTGCGTGAGTGTGGCAATATGGAAGGCAAGGATTATAGGGGGCCATCTTGGAGCCCATCTACCAGAGTAACTAATTATTAGAAACATGACTTATTATGAATTATTTACCTTAAATTTTGTTTTAATTTAATTTTTTTTTTTTTTGAGGAAGATTAGCCCTGAGCTAACACCTGCCGCCAATCCTCCTCTTTTTGCTGAGGAAGACTGGCCCTGAGCTAACATCCGTGCCCATCTTCCTCTGCATTATATGTATGATGCCTACCACAGCATGGCTTGACAAGCAGTGTGTAGGTCCGCACCCAGGGTCCACACCTGGGATCTGAATCTGCCAACCCTGGGCTGCTGAAGCAGAATGTGTGAACTTAACCACTGTGCCACTGGGCCAGTCCCATAGGATCAGTTCCTGAGACAGGTGCAGATGTCAGGAGAAGGTCTCACAAAGAGCATGGGAGTTTTTTTGAATGAAGGAAGTACTATATTTTAAATATCTATTTTTGTGGTGATTACACAACTCTATATTTGTCAAATGTCACAGAGCTCTTCACCAAAAAGAATAAATTTTACTGCATGTAAATTGAGTGAAAATAATTACACAATACATCAAAATTTGTTAGTTTTAGCTAAAGCATTGCTTTGAGGGAAATTTATAGCTCATTTTCTGTATCACTTTTCTGTTTTTTATTTCACTGATTTTTGTGCTTACTTTTATTTTTTCCTTCATTTAGATTAAATTCACTTATCTTTTCTAATTTCTTTAGGTGGAAGCATAGATCATTGATTAGAGAAAACTCTTTTTTTTAAAGTATGAGCTTTAATGCCTGCCACAGAATGGCTTGACAAGCGGTGTGTAGGTCCACACCCGGGATCTGAACCGGCGAACCCTGGGCCATTGAAGCAGGATGTGTGAACTTAACCACTGCTCCACTGGGCCAGCCCCTATCTTTAAAAATTTTTATCTTGAAATAATTTTAGATTTATAAAAGAGTTGAAAAGTTAGTACAGAGAGTTTCTTATACCCTTTACCTATTTTCCCTAAAGTTATCCTACATAACCATAGCGCAACAAAAAAATAGAAACACTGGTACAATACTATGGCCTAAACTAAAGACTTTACTTGGATTTACCCAGTTTTTCCACCATTGTTCTATTTCTGGTCCTGCTCTATGCCAGAAAAAGCACACTGCATTTTGTTGACTTGTCTCCTTAGTCTCCTAACTCTGTGTGAGTTCCTTAGTCTTTCTCTGTCTTTTAGGAGCTTGAAAATTTTGAAAAGTACTGCTCGGATATTTTGTTGAATGTCCCTCGATTTGAAATTTCCTGATATTTTTATCATAAATAGACTGGAGTTATAGGTTTCTGATATTTTTCTCACAAATAGACATTATGGGCTTGGGGGAAGGTGAAATGCCCTTCTTATCACATCATATCACCAAGATACCTGCTATTAACATCATTTATCACTGGTGTGTTTAATCTTAACCTGGTTAAGAGGATGTATGCCAATTCTCTCTATGTAGTTACTGCTTCTCCCTTTCCACACTCTTTGTTAAGGGCATCTGTTAAGTGCTGCCCACACTCAAGGGGAGAGGAGTCAAGCTCTACCACCTGGAAAGAGTATTATCCAAGAATTTGTGCACCTATATTAAACACACCACAGTGACCAATTAGTTTTTGATTAGAGATGGAAGATAGTTTTTGATGGAGATAGAGGATTGCATAGGAAATAGATAACACCAGAGGACACGTGAGAAAGTATTTCAACTTCATTTTGACTACTCATAGCCTGTCACCGCTTCTTTATTCCTATAGTTATTTTAATATGAGTAAATATAATCCACATGAATTATATCTTCCTCACCTTACAAACTATACTACATCAAAATTAAAAAAAAATTTTTGATAAGCATGGTAAACTTTTGCCCAATTCAATCTGAGAAGAATTCCAAATATTTACAATTACACCAAAAAATTGTTCTTCAAACACAAGATATGTAAAGTTTCTTGTTTTGCTTTGTTTTTTAGTTTCTTGGATGGAAGGTCAACTAGACATGACTATAATGGTCCCTAATGAATCCTAATAATGGTACCAAGAACATCTCGAAAAAGTACTGGAGAGTTCCCAGACAGCAAATTCTTAAGATTGCTAAATTATATTAGCAGCACTAAAATTCAGTTTTAATTAGCCATGACACTTACATATACTTTAGAACAGATGAAGTGCTCTTCAGACTAACAATTCTTAATAAGCTCAGTTTAAATTTAATTTCCATTTCTATTTGACAATAACCAAGGGAAACTTGTGATTCGATACAACGATAATGCCACCCAGTTCAAGTGCTGTAAGTTTTCAGTTTCTTCTTAGTTATTCATCCAGCCAATTTAATTTCCAAATCATAAACTCTTCCACTCTCCCTTCTGAGAACAATAAATTCCTTTGAAAGATTTCTTCAGGTTTTGAACTTTGATTGAAAGAATGTATCAAATGGAAAACATTTTATATAACCAGTGCTCTTGTTCTGTATATTACCAAAACAGAAGCACTTCTTTGAGTCATATTTTAGCAAATATATATTCCTTTCAAAGAATTATGATAGGTGAATGAATTTAGTGCTGCCCTGATAACTGGTAATTACACAAGAGGGAGAAATAGTCTCAACCTCTACTCTCACTACACCCTGTTCTACTCACGGCAATTTGGATAAATCTTGGCATTCTTTATCTCCTTTCTTAGGGATCCATAAAAATAAACCTAAAAGAAGAGTTAAGATACTTATTGAGAAGTAACAGAAAAGCATGTTGATCCTATAACTTATTTTTTAAACTCTTTTTGTTTTCTTTTTGGTAGAGGATGAAAAACAAAATTCTAGAACTTATTGTACCTTATTTGTGACCAGTTTCCTGACTTCTGCCCAGGTCAGCATTGTTTGCTTTACTGAACTCACTCAGAACATTTTTGTCTCTCGTTTTTAACACTTATCCTACTCAAGCCTACTTTCCAGCTCATTGGAAGCACATTTTCTTCTGCCACTTGATGAAGCTCTCCCTGAAATCAGAAAGTATGGCACATTTATCTTGTACCCTCATGGTATCCAAAATACAATGGACACCCATTAAAAATTTGTTAAATTGAATTTTAAAAACGTTTTCTCTTAAAAGTTCAAAATTGCATATATTCAATGAAGAAAACTGAAGAAGCACAGTAAGAAAAAAAAAAAAGAAAGAAAGAAATTGACCTATAAGGTGGATACTATAGTTATCTCCATTTACAGATGTGGAAATTGAAGCTAGAGATGTTAAGCTGCCCAAAGATGTGACTCCAGTGTCAGTTTCTTAATCACGTGATACAGTACTGTATGATATGGTAAAGGGTTGTAAGTGCTGCTTGCTGATGGGGGTTAATGAACCATCTGAGGTTGGAAATCACAAATGTGTGACAGCCAATTAGGAGAGATGTTCTATTTTCTCATGCACTTACTGACTCATTCATCATATATTTACTATCTCTCTGCCAAATATTAGGAGCTGTATTTATTAGACACTCTCTAGGTGTCTAGAAGCAGAAGCAGAAGGGAAAATTTGGTGGGATTTAAGGTTTGAATCAGGGCATGTTGAGTCCAACGACTCTGAGATAAAGGAACTGACAAATGTTACTGCAAATCTTAATGAAATGATTGACCGATCAGGCAGGAAATGAAATTATCCAGGAGAGACTGAGAGTCCAAAAAAATAAGAAGAATTTGAGTGATGAGAGGGAGTCTCAGTTAAAGTTTAAAAAGAAGAAAGATAATATGAATAAAGGAGAAGAATAATATAAGAATAATGTCAATTAAAAATTGACCAAAACAATCGACCAAAAAAATAATATAAGAATACTGTCAATTAAAAATTTCACACATGGAGTTGTTTGGGCAGTGGCAGGTTCAAAGTGCACCAATATGAGGAAATTGCTAAATGAGGTGGCAGTGAAGGGAAGGGAACTGTGACACTGTCGCTCATGATAGTCATCCATCAGGGGAGGAGATGAAGAAAACAGTCTCTGAGCCTGGTGCAATTCCCCACTCCCCCAAATGTGAGGAGGTTACCTGGAGGCCAGTGGTGACAGCACGAGACTAACATGAAATTAACACCACATGAATCATGTGAAAATTGTTAATATCTGTTGATAAAATAGCAGTTATTCTGGTTATTTAGGTATAATCCAGGAAATTATCAAGGCTTTTTTAAAGCTGCTGGCATTTTATTCCTCACATTATTTGGAATAATGTATTAAATGAAAGTTTTTGTCCTTTTGCCTGCACTGTCTAAAGCAACACTTTCTCTTATTCATTTGAAAATATAACCGATTTTCAGTATTTTGGTAAATGAAGGACAAACCCAAGATAAGTCTATCAGCATAGTTTACTGTTTTATGTTCTTTCTCTGCCATCATTTTCCCATAACAGAATACATGACTTTCCCTTTTTAATGTCATGGTTAAGAGCATGAATTTAGGACCAGATTGCCTTGGTTCAAATCTTGCCTCAGCCACTTGTTAGTCGTCTGACTTGGGCAAGTTGCTTCAATTCTCCAATCTTTGGTAATCTTATCTGTGAAATGAGGATGAAATAGTATTACCTGCCCCACAGGATTTTGTGAGGATTCAGTCTGTAAACACATGTAAAGGAGCCCCCACATGGACATGGACTGGCATAGTTGGCACTATGTAGTAGTTTAGTTGGCACTAAAGCAGTATTGGATAGAATCATTATAATTCTTTTTATCAGCAGTGGCATAACCCCTCTAGTCATCTAACTTCTCCTTCTCTGGATCTTCATAAGGTCTCTTGGAGAGATAGTGTGAAAACGGCACGCAGTATGTGTGCCAGTGAAGCCTGGAATGGCAGAAGAACGTTGTAGTATTTTGACTTGTGGTTTTTTTTCCCTAAGATTGGCCCTGAGCTAACATCTGTAGCCAATCTTTTCTTTTTTTTCTTCTCCCTAAAGCCCCCCAAGTACATAGTTGTATAACCTAGTAGGTCCTTCTAATTCTGCTGTGCAGGACACTACCTCAGCATGGCTTGATGAGCGGTGCTATGTCTGCACCTAGGATCCAAATGGGCGAAACTCGGGCCTCCAAAGCAGAGCACGCAAACTTAACCACTATGCCACCTGGCCGGCCTCCCACTTGTGTTTCTATATCTCTTCCTAATAATGCTCAGGCATTTGTTGGCTCATGTGCCACAGCAATGCTGAGTTAATGTTTTCAAAGATGAGTCAAAAAGGACTCCCTGATTCCCAGCGTGCATCTATAGTTCAGGCCCTCTAAGTTTCATAAATAAATTGTAACCCATTTTTCCCCCTTAAATGAATTGTCTTAACACTTTAATGCAATGTTATTTACTTCCCATGCCGAGCTATTTCCATTGATGTTTATCTTAGAGGAGACGACTTCTACTACACAAAAGAACATAATACTATCTATACAGTTGTCCATTCTAGCTGATAATTATAAACATGTAAGACTCATGTCCTTACCAAACGCTGGAATATTCAATAACCACCTGTTCACATGTAGGTCTTCTATTCCTTTTCCCTCATTTTTATTTAGCAAACATTTATTGAGAAGTTCCAAGAGATGTGCCTGGTGGCATAATTCAGCATGGGAGACCAACATATAAACAGTTTTACTATCCTTGAAAATTAAATAAATCACATCCACTGTTCTTCCTGGTCCAGACATATTTACCCCCGCATAGAACAAGTCAAGGCTATGAAAACTCCACTATATTTCCCAGAGGACACAGTCAACAGCTACTGCGTGGCTCAGCCTTAGGGTAGAGGAAGCCTTAGTGAGGGAAAGGCTGTGGGTGACTCTCTGTGACTAACCTTGAACTCATTAATCAATTACCAAATGAGGCTATGATCCTCACCTATTTGCAATCTTTAGGACAGGACGGACTTGTAGTTCCTAGACTTCTTTCAATTCATACTATAATTAATAATTTCCACCAGCATTTCCCTTGAAACATTACTCTACCAGTGCAGCCCAGTGGCAAAGTGGATAGGCACTAGCATGACTCTTGCATTCTCTAGCTGCCTGTCCCTAGGAAATTGCTTAATCTCTTTGCTTCAGATGATTATACGCTCTGCTTTGTTGATTTGCAATAAAGATAAATAATATTATAAATATAAAGCATAGTAACAAACCAGCATTTTTTAACTTATTACTAGCAGCTCTGTACCTCTTCCAGATATGAGTGGGGAGTCAGGAATCAGGGTTTCCCTCCTTTACTCTCCCACATTCAGAAATACAGGGTGTGGTGGTGAGATCCAATAAAACGTAATATTAAAAAAAAAAGTTTGGAACCAGTCAAACTTGGATCTGAATATTTAACATTACTAGAGGATCTCTGACCCTCAGTAATGTTACCTAAAGAATGAATATAATAACTGTTGTTGTAAGAACTGTTACAAGGATTAGTTATATAACATAGGTGGAATGTCTAGCACATAATATGTGCTGTTAAATTATCATTCCCCTACAATGTCAAGGTTTTTTGGCTTGACTTTTGGAAAGTCTTACTTCATGGTGGGGTGGTGAGCAGTGAACCTGATGAAGATGTATCTAATTTACGTTTTTTTCATCCTCAGTTTCTTCATCTGTAAAGATGAGGAATTGGATAAGATGGTCTCTAGGTAAGTGGATAAATAATGATGTTATTCTAATGATGTTATGGAGTCAACATAATGCACAGCCCTTGTAGCTGGTAGCACACCCAATTGCAGGGTTCCCTTCTCATTCCTCTATAGGACAAAAGCATCACCTCTGAAAACATCTCGGTTATCATCCTTGGAATCCTTATAGACTTCGCCCTATACAGACCTGGCCCCCCAGCAATTTTCAACAAATGGCAAAATATTGCCAGCAAATACTCCTCAAAAAACCATGCACAAAGCATAGCTAAGAATTAATTCTTGGATTGCATACAAAGTATGTGTGTGTGTGTGTGTGTGTGAAGATACGTGTTAAAATGTAAGTTAAGATATGTAGGTGTGCATATGTGCATAAATGTCTGGAAGGAAAGAAGCATGAACACCAAAATGTTAGAAGTCTTTTAGAGGTGGTAGTGTTACGAGGAAGTTTCATTTTGTTATTTGTACCTTTCTTTATTGACTGGATTTTTATACTTTGCAAGAATTATTTTTATGATACAAAAATTAAAGCTATAATAGACATTATCTGGTGAGTGGTCCTGACTTTCCCGACCTCACGTTTTTTGGGGAGAGACTTCTGCTAGTATAGCACCTCTAGTCTTTTTAATCACTCTTCCTCACAGCAAAAGGGATGACACTTTAGTGGGTGATGAGGGAAGGAATGGAGCATGCTCAATTCAGCAGTTGTCCCTTCTTTCTTTTGAGCTTGTCTGCATGGGAAAAGGTCACATGCTGGTCTGCATGCTGTCATTTGGTCAGGGGCCTCCCCTGGGGGAGCTGAAGTTCACAGCTGCCTGAGTGTCTGCCTGTGTGAGTCTGTCTCATTAAGAGGTGAAGACTGCCAAGCCCAATTGGCTGCAATTCTAACACCATTCTCCAGTCAGTTTTATTGTCACTTAAAGAGGTGACATTGTCACCTCTGATCTCTGTGTGTGTGCGTGTGTGTGTGTGTGTGTATGCACACTCAACTCAAGAGAGTAAGGAGGAGGTCATTTATTATTGTTTCCCAAAAGCTGAGAGAGATTTGCTTTCTTGTTGTTGTTTGTCAGCTAATACTCATTCCCCTTCTCAACAGAATACCTAGCTACTTTTGGGGAATTTCCTCTTTCAGTGGGTATAGTCTTGGGGAGATGATAAGTCCTGGAAGCTAGAAGGGTGCTTCTGTTAGAAATTTGAACTGAGTGGAGTAAGCAAAGATAGAAGGAATGGTTCGAGTTAATGCCTTGATTCTGGGGCAGTGAGGCATTGGGTGCTTCAGTCCCTCTGTTCCTCCACCAAGGGCTTTGGAGGGTCAGGGTTCTGCCTTTTCTGAGACCTGCTCTGTTTCCTTCCCTTGAAACATGTTGGTTTCCCCAAGATTTTTCTACTAAATTCCCCACATGGTTATGTTACATAGAGTTAGTTTCTGTTTGCAGCAAGATACTCTAATAGATAGCATTTTGAGAGGAGAAAAAAGGAAGCAATTGTTCCCTGAGTTATGAGTAGATGAAATTTAATATGTACAAATGGCTCCAGTGACAGCATGAATTATTAAACTTAAACAAAGTTATGTTAACATGAATCACTTTGTAATTACTTCTTATCACTGATCATGACTAGTGTCAAATGAGTTTCTACGAGTTGTAAAGCTATAATAAAAATATTATGATGCCATATTATTATATATGCAAAATGAATAATTCTTTAGAATCCTTTACCTGCAAAAGCAATCTGTAGATGACATACACCATTTAAAGTATTTCAGGTATGGCATACCTTTATTTGTAGAAGGTTTATTTCCTTCAGTCTGTTTCATCATTTGTAAAAGAAAATACCACCTTCTTCAAGGTATCATGAGTTAAATGAGATGATATCCATGAAAGTTCTTAAATGACCCTCTGTAAATTATTACCCAAATCTTAATAACGACTTCAAACTATTTTCTATTTGTTAACCAAAGGTCAAGTTTATGCCCTTATTAAGTAGAAAAAAAGGGCTGACATCTGAAGTTATTTAGATCATACAAAAGAATAAATCTAGGTTTTAAATTTAAGTCAATTTGACAACTTCCTGATAACATTTTGATGAATTGTGTTTTCTTTTAATTAAGTAGAAGCAGAAAAGCCTTCTTGGTGCTGGAAAAATGTTTTTCAACTATGTAAATATACAGCAAAAGTTTGAGAAATTGTAGCCTCTTTCACTCTTCATTTTGGATATCCTTCCTGCAAAAAACTTATCCAGTAACTATTGAGTGGGTTTAGTCAGTAAAAAAGAACATGATGATACAAGATAATGAGGGATTATACATTTATAGCAGCACCATCAATTCTAATCAAAATATGTAACTGCCCTTTCAGGCTACTGAAAACAAATGAGCTAGTAATGAGAGCTGCTTGATACTTTCAGATTGGTAGAAATGGGTAAACTTTAGACAAAGATCTCTCCAAGAGCAATCCATGGAGCACTTGCATCCAAAATACTTGGAGTGACTTTTGAATAAAGTAGATTCGTGAAATGACCCCCACGCCTCTGATTTACCGAATTATAGTTTCTTGAGGAGTAGAAAACAGTAATGAACATTGATAACAAATGTCCCATGTATTTTCATGAACATCAAAATTTGGAAAGTATAGCTGAGGTCATCTAATAAACTTTATCCACTGAGCAGACAGAAGGCAAAGTAGGACCACTAAGTGATGTTGGAAGAGGTGTACACTGAACAACTTTGGAGGGTACTGTTGATATCACAGCTTATACTCTACAGTAGCTCTGATTGCACAACTTAATTCATAGCTTACAACTGCCAAGGAGCAGTTACCAAAATGGCAACTGAGAATCCATGTCATTTGCACTTTTCAAAGCCTTAGTTATCAACATCATTAAGTATGAGATGTATGAAGAGTTGCATTTTAATCTACTGCCTAACTAGTAAATAAATTATCAACATCATTTGGAAAATTAAATTTGTTTCATCATTTATCTGATAGTGTCTAGGTTTTTAAACCAAGGAACCAGAGAAGAAAAAATCCTTTGCTAGAAAATTTGGACCATTAAAGTATTGCATAAACAATTTTACCTAATGAGAATTATCGGTCTAAAGTTCTTTAGTAAAGACTTAGAAGATCCATGAAAAAAAAAAACTACTTAAAAAAATCCATTTCTTCCTTTCGAAGTAATACCCAAAACTGGCTTGCTTATTTAAAAAGCAGTCCCACATTTAAAAAATTATTCAATGGTATAGTTAAGTGAGAATCAGGGTGAATAGCTCCAAGGGCCATAATCAAAATTGTAGCATGTCAACACTTATTTTCTGAAATCAAATGCAAAGCCAAGTGTCTTCGATTTAAATACAAACTAAACAAGCCTTCTTGATTATCTGCATGTTCACAGATATTTTCAGTATAGAGTTTAAAATAATATTGTTTGAGAAGGTTAAAAAGTAAGATTATCGCCTTCTCAGTGCAGGTCTTCCAAGTTAGTCCAACTTTAAAAGCGTATTTTTCAATCTGGATGTGGTTCAGCAAATCCACACTGTATCCATTAGAACTTCCTTAATATCATTTCCTCACCCGTATCTTTTATCCTCTTTTTCCATGCTCTGTTTATTTAAATCTATTCTTTCATCTTCTTAGTCCTTCAAGCATGTCAAGTTTGCCCTCCAAAGAGACATTTGCTTTATCTGTAATTTACTTGTTTGTTAGAATTTCTCAATTAACCAAATAGTTCTTTCTGAAATGCAAACTAGTTATCAGAAACAAATTGTTGTTTTTAATAGGCAAAGAAATTCCAGCGAATAATTACTATTTACTTGGTTTCCACAGTGTTTATATGTATTTTTTATGAAAAAAATGTGTAGTTTTTCTTCCTTACAGCCCTGGCAATATATTTTTATCACATATGTACTTATGCATCAAAATCTAGTTGGTATATTTTATCAGTGAGAATGAGCACCATGATGCCATAACTTTATTATGTACTATTACAACCATACTATTATTATATTATTATTAAATATTATATTCAAGTACCATTATATATTAACTATATAATAAAATAAATATTATATTTAAACATTACTATATTTAAATATACTATTGCCGAAAAATAGTTAAAAATATTGCCTTAGAAAAAAAATTGAGACTTAAGAGGAAAAGGACTTAGGATCCTAAAAAATAATATTTTTTAATGATAGAAAGTTCCTAGAAAATCAATATCAGAATAATAACAATCTCTTGTATACACCTGAAATTAATATAATGTTATATGTCAATTATATCTCAATGAAAAATCTATAATCAAATTTTCTGATAAAAGTAGAACATATATAAGACTAGACTGAAAACCTAAAGAAAAAAAGATTAAGCTGTGCAATAATTTTCTCTTCCTATATATGGATAAGTA
Organism: Equus caballus; assembly: GCF_041296265.1. Classification (NCBI taxonomy): domain Eukaryota; kingdom Metazoa; phylum Chordata; class Mammalia; order Perissodactyla; family Equidae; genus Equus; species Equus caballus. Next base: position 52,779,035 of record NC_091691.1, read on the forward strand.
TGAAAATGGACCAAATAGAATAAAATCATAAGTGTTCTAAACATGATTCACATAATCAGAGACTTCCGGATAATTCCAGTTATGACACAGAAATAACTTTATCTTTTATGATGTGAACTGAGTTGCTGAGATCACTGGCATGTAGAAAGCATTTTATTAGAAATTGGCAACATTTTTGGAGCTATTTCAAGGCATGCTATGTTCCTGTTGAAAAGATCAACAATTGATGAATTTCCCATAAGTTCCATGTGGCTGCCATCCAATTATATGAACTTACACAATTTTATTTTGGCTCAGTGATGTTGGATAACAAATATAAGATACACGTACCCTTTGATCTCACTATTAATGGGTCCATTATTCACTATCACTTTACTCCCCATCTTACTGGAGATCCTGAGAACTCAAAGAGAAAAAACAACGGACTTTTTATCTCTTTTCTTGGTTAATTTGAGAAATTCATTTTTGGTCTATTAAAACCAAAGCAATAAGTTACCAGGCCTTAGGTCAGGCCTTCATAACTGTTCAGAACTTGCCCTGTCCCTGGCTGTTTCTGTTGGGATTTCTGGGGATGGGGTTCAGCACTGTGCGATTGAGCAAGCCTCCTGGGGATTCTGACGCAAGGTGATTCCTCAACTACTGATTGCTGATGCCCAATCCAGTGGGTCTAGGGTTAGGCCCCAAAATTTGCATTTCCAACAAGTTTCCAGGTGATGCTGATGCTGCTGTCTGGGAACTACACTTTAGTTACAGCATCAGTGAGTGAACCAATTTTTGAATTTTCACAGACTGCCCTTCATTTCCATTAAGTTATGATGATGAAATCTCACTGTTAAGTGTATAGATAAAATTCAACAAACATACACAACTCTTCCAAAGAATGGTTTTATATGAAATATAAACATACACTAGAAATTACACAGTGCCTACAAAGAGGTAAATCTTCGTTGGATGAATGAATGAGGAAAAGGAACACAATCTACCATCAGTCTGAAACAAACAGAAAAGCAAACTCCAAAAGCCCTGGCTGTGAGATACGGGATGCTGCCAGTAAAAAGTATGGCGCCTCATTCCTCTTTATTCTATTAAAAAAAACACATGAGTTTTGTGAACTGCCATTACACTGCTACCCATTGGGACGCTCCTGAATATTTTAGAAAGAAGCCTAGGCAATGATTCTGTTTAGTATATTGAGTGGCCAGTGATAACAACCTGGGATTTTCTCCCTAATAGTTATTTTTCAGGGATGGTCATCTGCCATTACATAGAAAAATGATGCATTATCTTGCTTCTGTCACGGAAACCGTCAGGCGCCAGACGTATCTGCTACTCAAAAGCGGTTCCCTGTCATCCTCACAGCCTTTGACCTATATTGCATAATTTGATTTTTTGTAGAATGTATTTTTCCATAAATAAAAAACATGCACTCCATTTTGTTGCTTTAGGAAGATTCCAGCTTCCTCCTCAGGCTTTTTAGAGGCCAAAGGAATATTTTCCAGGTGACAATTTTATCCAGATTCACCTTGAAATCTTTTATGCATTCTATTTTTTTTAATCCACAGGAATTAATTTTGCTCATGGATCACCTTTGCAAGGAGACTATCCAGTCTCACAGCTGACTGCTCCAGTGTGTACTAGCATGTATGTCCAGCCTTCTGGAAGGCAGACCTGAAATGAAGGAGAATGCAAGTGGCCAGACATTAAGTATTTGGGGGTAGATCTGGTCTTAGAAATACAAACTTAGAAAAAACCTTTTACTTCAGAAAAGAGTCATGATTTCCTTTGAGAAGTGGCAGAGCAAAGAGATCTTGCTATTCTGCTCATTCAAATGGTCTTTTCAGAAACATTAGGACACCAGGGCTGAAAACAAGGGAAGAAGGGAAGGCAGGAGCACTAGGCATCAGGTAGCCGGTGCTGCCCTCAGTCACGCATGTAGTACACATGACGAGGGCTGGAGACGCAGTGATGCGATGTGCCCACGAGCTCCTCAGCTGCTGCGGATCCCGCGAGCATGGTGACAATACATCAGAGAAAGGGGAGAGTGTATCCACACCTGCCAACTCACTTGCCCTCCCAGCTACTCCACAGCCAGAGCTAATTTTGTCTATGAAGCTGCATTAGTCAACATCTTGTGAGGCATGTGCACGGCAGTATAGAGTCTAAGTGGGGAGTTCTAGAGTCTTATTCATGTGCATTAAAAGTCCATCTTAGACACTTTAAAAAATGTCTTTCTTGAACCATATTACTTAAAATCTTTCTAAGTTTTGATTTTCTCATCTGTAAGATGGATATAATTATAGTTCCTTCCTTACAGGAAGTGCCTGTCCATAGTACTATGCCTGGCATATAATAAGTGCTCTTTAATAACAGTGACAAAAGTGACAAGCAGCATATTATCATTTCTCAGGTATGTGGAGACAGACTGACAACTGATGGGCACAGAGTCCTGGAACAGTCTTGTCCCCAGTTCTGCTTCAGTGAACTTACGGCCAGGTCCCCCCAGGCTCTGCATCTCCGGGGCATCATGAAAACAGAATTCATCCCACAGGAGGAGATATTGCTCATCAATGATCTCATCAAATCAAGAGCTAATTTAAGGTCACTTTATAGTATATGATGATATGCTATAGATTTCACTATCAAACCCACAATAACACAAACAAATTTGAATATCAAACACAACACTTTCATAGCAGTGTGCTATTCCATGATATCCTCATGTCCCACAATGTTTACTTCTAAATCTATTTACTTGGATGACAAATATTATGATTTGAGGGTTTCCCTTTGGCACCAGAAATGTTCACTATTTTTAAAATAAGGAAAGTGGGATATTTCATTTAGGTGTGTAGTTTTCATTTTTGGAAAAATGAAGCCGGCTTATCTTTTGTTTTCATAGATGGACTACCCTACACTGTGGCTAACAGATAAGCAACATGCAGGGGACAGCCCTGTGGCCTAGAGGATTTGTTCTGTGCACTCTGCTTCAGCGGCCCAGGTTCAGTTCCTGGGTGTGGACCTACACCATTTGTTGGTGGCCATGCTGAGCTGGCGACCTACATACAAAATAGAGGAAGATGGGCACAGATGTTAGCTCAGGGTCAATCTTCTTCAAGCAAAAAGAGGGAGATTGGCAGCAGATGTTGGCTCAGGGTAAATCTTCCTCAGCAAAAAAAAAATAAATAAATAAATGGAGGGGTAAGTAAAGCAGACATTAATGGGGTTAAAACAAAGGTAAAAAAAAGGTAAGCAACATGCAAACGGACTTTAAAAAGTAGGATATCTATATTTTAGATTATTTTCTCTCTACATTTATATTTCTAAATTGTTCAGATCTTCAGAAAGTTAATAGTAATATAAAGAACACCTGCATGCCCATCATCTAATTTCATCAATTATTATTTTTTTGCTCATTCTTGTTGTCTTTTTGTTTCTTTTCTGCTGTACCATTTGGAGTCAGGCCACAGATATCATGAAGTTTTATCCCTAAGTGCGTTAGTATGCATATCTTAAGAACTAAGACATTCTCCTACATAATCATGCTATCTTAAATACATCAAAAAATGTCACTTCGATACAATAATATTATCTAACATGCAACCCATTCTATTGGGACCATAATTTGAAATGAATTTTCATAGGTGAGAGTGGCAGCAGGAAGTCTGGCTAATGAGGTACTCCTCTCCCTCTACATCCTCTGCAGGAGGGGAAGATGATTAAGGTGACTATGCTCTGGTCAGATTAATGTGCCACTTCTTAAGATTTTAACAAACAACTTTAGTTTCTAATTTAAAAAAAACTATGCATTAAATAACACCCTCTTTTCTAGATTTATTTGAGATATTTTTTAGATTCTCAATATCACCATAACATATTAAATTTATCTCTTGAAAATAAAAACTACCTAATTTATACAATTCACCTAATAAAAAATCATGTGGTACATATTTTGGAGTAAATACTTCTTTAAATGTGATAGAGAGTAATCACATTTATGTGAGTCATCAAGTTAGTGATGGGAGAAATGGCAATGACATTAAAATAAATATTGTTGGTCATTCTTTGTTGATTCTATACCAAAGGTTGTCTCCCTCCCAAGCGAAAAGTATTTAAGTGACTACAGAAAAGTTACTTGATCTGTGCATCATTTTCTTCAACCATAAAATAGGAAGGATCATATCACTATCAACATCTCAAGGATAATAAGAGGCTGAAGAATACAGGATGAAATCCTTTTAGTTCACAGGCAATAGGGCAAAACATAAATCCCAGCCATCTGCATCTCATTGATATCTGCTGCAACCCAATGTGACAGAATGGGTCTTAGCCAAGGACACTGTGACAGCACACCAAATTGGTAAACTTTTCTTATAATGCAGCAAGGGTATGGTAATCCATTTTCTGAACAGCTTGTAAAATCCAGTAAACATTCAGTTCTTCTTTATTCTTATATAAGTATAGTATATGTTAAATCATATGAAATTACCTCTTAATAGGTTAAAAATGATCTAACATTAGCAATTTCATACTGTTCAACCTGGCCATTGTGACAGCTGCAGTCTGTGACTATTTTAACGACTACTGCTGTTACTCAGGACATTACCCTGAAATTCAAATTGCGCAAGCTCCTACATGTGCTTAGGAGAATGCTCGGCCCATGGCATTCATGAGGGCTATTACTCTGGCTATTAATTCTGTAAAGTCCAATATTTCTATATTAACTGCTGTTGATGCTGCAACATTTTATGCACACCCTTTCTTCCATCAGTATTACAAATACATGAGCTGTGATGAGTTACAAACGTTGACCCGAAAACCACAAAAGACTTAAGTTCTTTTTCGGGAGCTTATGTTACAAGATATTTTGCAGCACGTTTCTTTAGTAAAGTAAGGGATTTCAGAAAAAAAAGCAAAGCTTGCTGTTTTAGCAGCTTTATTGCTATGGGTTTTTTTTTTTTTTTTTGACACAATAAAACAAACATTCCAATCTCTTAAAAGTCTTAATCCTAGCAAAGCTATTTTTCTTTACCAGCAATAGGCCTAGATTTTAAAATGAGCAGCAAGTTCCAGACAACAGCAGCACAGAGATAACACACAGAGTCCCAGAGCAATTCGTTGACCTTATGGCAGGAAATAATGAGGTATCATCAGAATCCGCTTGGGCAGTATCACTTTGCCAAGAAGCATTAGGCTTCCTTTTAAAGTACGATTTGATTTTCCTGCTATTTCTAGAGCGCTTGAGAGCATTTACATCAATGAAATGCAAACATGCTCTTTTATTCACCTAACATGATCCTATCTACATGCTGAAAAGAAAGGAAAAAGATTGGGGGCAGGGCTCAGATTCATCAGTTTTTCATTTGCAATGCTCTACGGTTAAGGCATCCTCATGGAATGGGGGAACTTATTCATAAAAATCCAATGCCTTTAATACATATTCAAATATTACCACTGAAAACCTGCCGTTTTTAGCACCACTTGCTGAGGAGAAAGAAACTCTCTCTGCATATTTTTGTCTTAGTTATTATTATGGAAGAGTATATTAGTTTGTTATTATTGAAGAGAGTGTGTGAGTGTGTGCATGCACGCACATGTGTATCTTGGGGACATTTATCTGATATTTCCCAGAAGGAGCAGAGCATGATAAAATTATAAAAGGTAATAAAGCATAATTAGGTTTTACGAAGTTCTTAGCATAGACACTGTTAAAAACAATACAACAGGCCTAAAAAGGAGTCTCTTATGCTAAACCCCATGTCACTAAACCTAGACTCTTTTACAGTTTCTGCTCTCCTAGAAATGGAATCTTAAACCAGTCACTACCAGCATTAGTGAGATAATCCACCTGACAGACCCCTGCCATCTCCTAAAGGAAGGTGACCTTGCCACAACCAATCCACTTTTTGCCTAGTATCACTTCCTTGTTTCTGCTTCCTCCTGCCTGTAAAAGTCTTTTCTATCTTTTAGATGAGATGCTGCCCAATTCATGAATCATTGAATAAAGCCAATAAGGATCTTTAAAATTTACTCGGTTCAATTTTGTTTTTTAAACAATACTAAGGAAATGTTCTAAATGGTTTTTTTTACTTCCCTGATTAAAAAAAGAAAAAAGCCATGGCAGATACCATTCCAGAAGGCTGAACAAATTTTATTCAGAATTTCTAGGACAAAGCATTTCTGTATAATAGTCCTGGATGCAACAAAACTGGATGGTTTGGTAGTAAGAGAAAAAACACAAGTTAATTTTATTGTTAGCATTTGTATGTACATAGCTAACTCCATAAAATATATACTTAATTTAAAATAAAGATTATATATCTATTATTTCAAACTATTCCACCCTTGTACTATGTTACTCACTGATATATAATTTCTCTATTATAAGGGTCCTACTTAGGGGTGGTTTTTGCTTTTTAAAAACTGGTTTTAAAGTGGGCCATGTTTCCTAACACTGAGAGCTCGAGAGCATTTATATCTGATACATTAAAGCAATATCTAGGACACTACCACCTCTGACTCCCACTTTCCTCCATTGCATTTCTACTATGTGCTAGGCACTTCTGAGGTGCTGAGGATTCAGCAGAGAACAGAAGAGGCCACAGCCTCTTGTTCCAGTGAGAATTCTGCCATCTTCCCCAGGCCAGCGTGAGCCTGACAGTCCACAGTGCATGTCCCCACACACCCACCACTTGCCTGTCCCACATCTCCTTCTTGTTTATCAGGACTTCAGCCTCAAGGGTAACTAGTGAGAAGAGAAAACAAGAATCTTCTAGTATCACAGGATGAAAAACAGTAACAAAGACAACAAAAATTGTCCAAGAATTGTGGTGGCCTACACAATAGATGACAAGCATCCTGTGCTATTTCACTGATTTGGAACCAGGAGGCTCCAAGTTAGTTGGGTGTCTTTTCAAGTCCCCGTGACATTTGTTAACTCATTTTACCTTTATTTCTAAATTCAGGGGAAAACAAATAAGAGTGAGCGATACCATTTCTTTCATCATCATATCTTGTTTCAAAGCTGTGAAGCTCAATGAGATAAGGTCTCTTATCTTATTCCAAAATAGTGTCTTGGGATTCTGGTAGCTGCTAAGAAGCTTTGGTTATATTTAGAATTTCACCTACAGTAGTAGCAGAGGAGGAGGGGGAAAGAAGAGGAACACAGCAGAGGCAATAGCAGCACTACTGGTAGTCAGAGTAGTCAAGTTGATGGTAAATCTTTACTGAGGGCATTCACGTGTTTGGCACTGTCATAAGCATTTTTATGGGTTAAGGCATTTCATCTTCAGAACCACTTGCTAAATGAGACGTAATACTCTCAGACCCATTTTTCATAAGAAGAAACTGAAGCACACAGAAGTTAAGAAATGTGGCTGAGATCAGCCAGCTCAGGAAGGGGAACAAAGTTTGCCACCCCAAAAATGCTTCTTTAGAATATTGATTATTTTAGGTTGATTATTATTAAGAAACAGAAGACTCAGGAAGTTTTTCTTTTACCTTCCGCTTAACTGCCTAAAAGAATTCAGATAAATGGCCTATAATAGGAACGGAGCTATGGCCAGAGATATCTACAAAGACTATGGACTAGGCGTGGTGGGGGAGACTTGTGATCAGACTTGTGGCAGGCCCTAGTGATCAGAGTCCTCTCCATGTCCCATTGTCTCTGCATGGCACAGCAAACATTCATTTACCAAACATTTACTTCTCTGTCTCTATGTGAATTGCCTTCCTCCCCTTTGAAGTCCTAAACCACTATCCCCAATATCCTCTTTTGTCTTTAGCTGAAGAGGGTATAGAAGGCAGTGGCTTTGGCCATTTTGGTGAGTAACTCAGTTTTCGGGGTGGGTCTCTCCATGTATACATGTTATTAAACTTTGTTTGATTTTCTCCTGTTAATCTGTATCACGGCAATTTAATTCTTAGACCAGGCAGAAGAACCTAGAAGGGCAGAGGAAAATTTCTTCCTTCTCTCACTCATATGGAATAGAACCATAATTTGAACCCACACAGTCTAGCCTCAGCTTTCATGGTTTGAACAACTATGATATTCTGCCCCATTTCTATGCCTGATACTGTCGAAAGCATCCTTAGAAATGTTATCCTATATGTTTTTCGCAGCAAAGATTTGAAAGATAAAGATACTGCAGTCAAGAGGATTAAATGCATTTTCCAAGGTCACTAAATGATAGATAAGAGAGTGTCACCTAAGTTTTCACCCTTGTTTCTAGTGTATAATTAAATCCCTATTATCTAAGAACTCAGTATATTCTGAGATCTAAAATTCAATATGCTAGTGACAAATGTAGCAAAAGTATTTTAATTCCTTGGGTATTAACATGGCACGGGGGATGGAGAGATGAAGAAAAACCTCAGCGATTTTGATCAAAGTCGCTCTCAAAGGGCAGAGTTGGACATGGCGCTCCTGGCTTCCTGGCCCTTCACTCAGGAGCCTCAGCTGCAGACCCACGCTGCCCCTCTGCACGCCTGTCCCGGGGTTCCTATCTCACTGCATTAATTAGCTTAAGAGGAAGAAAACCTGAAGAAACAAGCATCAATGTTGACTTTCAATTGAAAGGAAACAATTAACGATGACCTTCACAGTGAAATGAAGAACACAATGCAGGAGCCCTAACTATATTTGCAATTCCTTAAGGATATTTACTCCTTGGAGTCTGCAACATTTGTGAACATTTCACCGCATAAGGATTTGTTTTACCCTGAAGTAAAACTTTCTTTTTTTTCTCTATTATTTTCTAGCAAATCAGGTTCACAAATGGCTTTCTACTTTAATTAACTGCCTTTTATTTCATTTTCTTAGAGAAGCTGCTGAACCCGTTTAATTTTTCAAGGGGGAAGAGGGGAGACATTTAGACACATTACTGTGAAGGTAGAAAAAGCAGAGCTAGAAATATCAGCGGAGAACCCCCTGAACTCCAGGCTCATATAGCAAGCTGCCCCTCGTCGTCTCCACCTGGATGTTGATTATACTCCTCAAGCTTACAAATCACCTCCTAATTTCTCCTTTTCCATCTATTTTCAACACAACAGCCAGTGATCCTCTTAAAAAGGTAGTCAGTTATACCTCAAACTAATATAATCTTATATGTCAATTATACCTCAGCCAAAAAAAAAATAGACAAATCATGTTACTCCTTTCTAAAAGCTGTCAAGTGGCTTCCTTCATTCCGCAGAGTAAAGCCGAAGTCATCACAGTGGACTCCAAGTCCTGCAATGATGTTGCACCACTCTGGCCTCAGCCTTCTCCATTACCTTTGCTGCATCAGCTCACTGGTCCACATGCAGGTCCTCAACTTCACCAGGCACCTCCCACCTCAGGGCCCTGTGCACATCTTTGTCTGGAACATCCAGATATTCAAACAGCACTCGTCTCCTTCCTATCTTCACGCAAATGTGACCTGCTCAGTGAGGCATTCTTTCCTTCACTCCCCTATTGAAAATTGCAACTCTGTCCCCAGGCCCTCCACTCACTTCCCTGCTTTATTTCTCTCCACTGCCCCATTGCCATGTCGTACACTGTATATATGGTCATAACTCAATCTGTCCACTGTTGTATACTCTCTCTATAACGTGAAGTGCACGGGGACAAGTCTGGGTCTAGTTTGTTCACACTCTATTTCTAATGCATGGAACACCACCTGGCACAGTGCTCAATGCATATTTCTTGAATTAATGACTAAAGGAATGAATGACAAAAGGAATTTCATTTTGTAAAATAAGGAAAAGAGACTAGATGTGAAAGAACCAACTGTGCACTTGGCTACTTGGGAGTACTAAGGAGCCTGTCAAGTTAATGCGCTGATGTGATCGGATGTTCTGGCAAAGATAAATATCAGTAAATATGGGTTGTAGATATGCTTGCCCAAAGGAGTCGGGCAACACGTTCACTCTGGGTAAATACAGTAGCTATTCAGTAATGACGGATTTTAGTATTTGCTTCTCAACTTTCAATCCCCCCATATCCACAAGCCATTTTTAAACTTTCCTTATCTCTGTCCTTCTATCCACCGCCCACAGTTACATCTGATAGTCTCTAAGCTCATATCCTTCAGCCATGTGTCTGTGGGCAGGTAACTCCACCTCTCTGTGCCTCTCTATAGAGAAAAGGGTTTAGTTCCACTGAGCAAATTGCACTTCTGAGTCTAGCGGAATTTCCTGTGGAGCTTCATCAGAGGTGGGGCAGAGCCTGTAGATGTCTGGGGAGGAAACCACTCTTTTCCCTTCTACTCCAAGATACTTTCTTTGTCCTTGGCCCACATCAGTTTCAAAAAGACAAGCTTTCCCTTAGAAAGAACAGAAGGACTTGTTATCTGAGAGGACAAAATATTTAAGTGGGAGAAGTCATCACTACATTAACCTTGATACTCAGAATTTGTGGTGAGCTCACTTCTGCCATTAGGTACAACACTCATGCTGTCACCTCTTGAGTAGTTAACAGGAACAAAAAAAACTGGTCAGCTGTGGTATCACACTGTTTCTCTGTATCTGAGAAGGTCCTGATGCCAAAAATTTTGAAGATCACCATTACAGAGTATTTTGTTACTGCTTTATATTTCATGTTTAATTAAATTACCGAGGGGCTAATTTCTTTCTAGCTCAGGAACATTTGTTCTTGTAATTTTATGTTCATATTTAGTGGCTTGCACCTTCTCATACCTGTCACTGTCATCCTAAGTAGGATTTTTACTGAGAAACATCACCTTAAATAAGGAGGAAAGCTGAGTCTTTGTACTTCTTCAGTGTAATTTCCCACTGTGAAGTGCAGTGACAATGTATCAATTCTATACAGACTCTCCAAGTAGAGCTGAACTATAAAACCAGATGTTTTTTAAACATTTGATTGCTTAAATAATTTATTTAAAAGAAGATCCACATAATACTGAAAAAAGAAAACAAAATCCTAAACTATGGATTTAGGAAGAATATAACCATATAAGTTGAGTCAACTATTGTATCCAACATAGTCAATACTAAAAGACCAAAAATATACACACAAAAAGATAAACAACAACAACAAACCCCACCTCATTTCCAGTTGAAAGAGATCACAAAAACACAAGTAGAATTTACACAAGTAAAATCTACAATGCCCCAGGAAATCAAGTTAGACAGGAGTGTGAGAGCATCAAATACTTCCTAGAAACAATGAAGTGAAAGAGACTTGAAGAGGCCTCCAGCCATCAGGAAAATACGCTTAGATACATTGAGAGAGAGAAAGCGATGGATGTTTATCTTTCTCTCTAAAATCTTCACAGACATAAATCTTATAAATAGTTAATCTCTTAAGAAAGTTTTCTGGACGTGGGGTTATATAACTTTTAAAGCTGGAAGGTCTGTCAAGTTCATTTAGTCCGAGAACTTGACTTCACAGATGGGAGCACTCAGCTCTGAGGGAGTGCAGGACGTTGTGGTCAAGCAGGGCTGGAACATGAGGGTCCTAACTTCGCCTCCAGTGTTTTTCTTAGTCACCAAAGTAAGAGAAAATCTACCGTACTACAGTCTCTTTGGAGAATTACAGAATTTGGTTAGCACGGAAAAAGACTAAAAATTCAATGTCTCCTTTGACAGATGAGTAAGCAGATGCCCATGAGCACTGTGCCTCATTAAAAATCCAGTGAAAACAGAGTATATTTACTTGGCATGTGCTTTTTTTCTTTATGAAATAAAATAAGATTTAAAAATATTTGGTAGCCTCACAACCCCTGGTTCAAATAAAATCATACACAGAAGTCAGTACTGAAAGTGAGGGAAGCTGAGCTTCTCTAAAGAAAATACAAGTGGGGCTCCCTGGAACCCCACTGTATGTTGAGCTTTAGGAATGTATCCTGAACACACACTTGAGGCCACTGTTGTAGGAGAAACCATATTGGTCTAGCTTTCAGCTTATATCTCTAAGACAAATAACTCGAATTTTGTCATCTCTTTCTAAACCATTCATCTTGTCTATGGCTCCTCTTTCGAAGACCTCACATTTACTTTGGCAGTGTTAATGGAGGGGTGGGTGACACATGAGGACTGAGCATTTGCACTGCCCCAGGCATCTCTCGCGTTCTCTACACACTCTGGGGAGGAGCCAACAGGGTTCCAGACTAAAGAGCTTAATAAGCATCCAGGCACCTGGAACCAAAAGGACTGTGTGCCCATTTGGAGTTACACTAGTTGTCTCAAGTCATGAGAGGCCTTCAGGGAGTCTGGCCGGTGGCTTCTGTCACTGGAGAGGCAACACATTCACAGGGAACAGAGAGGAAGGCATTCTGTGGAATTTTGAGCTGCTCTTATTTCTGTTTTGCCTCATTTTTGTTATTCAGAGATTGTGAATGTGCAAATGGCATCTATTCATTTAGACCACTGTAAACAGGGACCTGATACAAGAGCAATTGTAGGGGGAGTGTATTCTTCCGAAACTAAAAGCCTTTCACGTGGATAGGGGAATCTGGGGAAAGAATTTGAAGTTGGAGTTGGCAATGACTTCATTGTATCCACCGAAATAAAATTTGTGCTCACTTATATTGAGGAGAGTCAGAAAAGGAAAAAGAAAGGAAAACTCGGCAATATCCCCATGAAGCATTACATTCTAGACTCCTTTGTTTTGCACAAAAAGCACTCATAACTCCCTTACAGCAATGGGCTTTTAAAACATTTGTGCTTTCCCTTTAAACTAACAGCTAAGGAAGGGAAAGCTACATATTCAAAACAAAACAAGGCAGTTAGGTTTACCTTCAAATCCAAGAATAACGGTTTTTGCAGAATTCAAATGCAGCCATTGAAGATAAAACATTTTCTGATGATGAGACAAGAGAACATTGCCCCAGACATCAGTGTTATTTATCGCCACAGAGCTGAACATCAGAAACCAATTCACATATCACAGTGCCTGTGCCACTAATCATGAGCTACCTTTTTTCCTTAAACAAAGTCACATTTTTCTTACTTTCAAGAATTTTTGAAGCTGAATGCTTTCAAGACACTTGGAGATTGATCTTCAGATTCAAAGTACCATAGCAGTTCAAGATTTTTATCCACAGGCCTCGTGCTGGTGGCCAGCTTCTGAAATCCCTGGGAGAGGATAAATGAAGGCAATTGCGGCTGCATGAACCATATGTACTGATACATCAGCACACTCACCAACTTGCTCTGCTTCTAGGAAGTAGCAAGGGACCATTCATTAACTCAGTAAGCAACACGAAGGAAAAATCCTACGAAACACATTAGTGCACTATCCAGTAGGATTTTTGTGGCCAATCAACTCCATTCATCTAGCCCTACTAACTTTTCACAGGATGCTATAAAGAGTTAATGAAAGAATAAGCAGTAGGATTAGGATTTACCCAAAAGATAAATTTCAGTGAGAAAAACAAAACCGATATTCTGAAACATTCAAACATAGCAAACAAAACAGAGATATTTCTTAGAACTATTATTATCCAAAGACGTTATCCCTACTTCTAAGGTGATCACAATTTAGGCTCTACATACTGATAACTTTGGACCAGAATAAGCACAAATACCTAACCAACCCCTGGTAGATTTTGCTAAAGACAAGAGTAAATTCATTTGGAATTCAACTAAATTTCAACAATTCTTTCCACTTATATTTGTACTTTGTATGCTGTTTCTACCTCCTTTTGTTCTCGGGGTTGGCACTCTGTCTACCACATCTGTGTCAGCCCCTCCATTCCTCCATTCCCTTTCAAAAGTCTTTATGCTTCAGAGAAGATAAAAATAAGTCTTTGATAGGTAACATCTCATATTTTGTTGTGCCTCCCCTTCTCTCTCACCCCCTCTAGACACTCCATGATGCACAATAACTTTGAAGATCAACACATATTTCTCGTGCTGTTGATAGAAGAGACAAGAGGGTAATCATGGAACCTGTTTCCCAGGAATTTCCTTCTTCTCAAGACCCAGAATTTGGAATCCTGATTCCTACAATTGATTGTTCTAAGTGCCAAGATCCACAGGTACGCTATGTTGTATAAGAGGTGCTTTTGTTGATAACCTCAGTTATCAATAATTAAATGAAAACTGAAACTTTGGAGCTGCAAGGTTGATTAGAGATAAATTAACTGGTCCAAATTGCCTTGAAGTTGTGGACATTCACACCCAGAGAAGGTAAATACCATGCCCATGGTCACCCAGCTTGTCAGTAGAAAACTGATAGCTCAACATGTTACTTCTGAGATACCTAACAGTCGGTAATTGAGTCAGGTCTAATATCTAGGTTTTATTAGACTCATCTAAAATATCACTCATTTCTAGTAAACTTTTCCTGAATTTGGGAGCACATCCAGCATCTAAAATAATGCTTTCAATCACATTGTTTTATATTTTCCAGAAGACAATGAGACCACATTCTGAGGTCAGTAAGCAAGAAGGTAGGGATATTTTTACATAAATATGCACATGTTGGTGTGTCCTAAGTTTATGAAAATTGGGGAAAAGTTGAAATGAAAATATTTTCTTCCCATTAGGCTCTATTTCCTTGTTCTCAAAGAAATACATTGAATCAAGGAATGATTTACAGTGGCCCTTGATTCTTTGACAGCTGTGGAAACACAATGAATAAGACATGACCTGAAGTAGCTTACTGGCAAAGGCAATAATATACAAAAGCATGAATTGAGATAGTGTGCAGTCAGGTGCTAACAGTATGGAATAGAATGGAGTTCAACGGAATAAAATCTAGGAGGACATGCAGAGCCTTTAAAAGGCAGAGAGGGAGACACCATAAACAAAGGCACAGAATTAGCATGATGGACCAGCAAAGAAATCGAACCCACTTGGTCAGAGCAGAGAAGAGATGCTGGTGCGTAGTGGGAAATATCATGGGAATTAGTTTCAGGCATGCCAGAATAAAACCCCTGCACAGGGATTTAGGCTTAATGCATTATGGAATAGAGTACAAATTCAAGTTCATTCTTCCTTTAGATTGCCTTTTGCCACAATTTACGGACGTGGAACTGAAGGGAGATGGAAACGAGGATGCTGACAAAGGAATATGAAAACTTGTTTTCATCAGTCCTAAACTGCAGATTTCTGAGCTCTTAATTCATGCCTTTATTCAACAGAACATTGCTTCTCCATCATCTTGCTAAGAAAATTGTGTTTTACCTCACCCTTTGTTCTGACTTTCTTTCAAACTGACTTTACTTATGTCTATACATGTATATTTCTTTTTAAAACTATATTCATTAGTGACCACTCTTTTCCCTATTCAGCAATGTGCCAACTTTGAGCATGGAAAAAAGGGAACCACCAATGAAACTGAGCATCTTTCCACCACAGTTTGATCTGTCCTCATGTCTGAGTCATTTCATATAAATCATTTCCACACACATCAAGTCTAAAACCAAGGCTGGGCGGTGTTACTACTTAAACCTCCATTGAAGTGATATAAACTAAGCTTTTCCGAAAGTAAGTTAAATAGAAACTTAATTTTTTTTACTTTTTCAAAAGAAAAAAAGATACAGAGGCAACCACGTTTAATGTAAAATACTATAGACTTTTTATCTAGAAAATGTCAACTAATTCTAAGAAAATTCAGTATCAATAATTCTTTGTTTCTTTAGTAACAGAATTAAAGATTAGACTTTACTGCCCCACCCAATATTTTATTTTAATATTGATGTGTAAAACCAAGGACTGGAGAGAAGCAGAGAGTGCTCTGACAACTCAAGGCAACAAGCCAGCATGTAGATGCTAATCCAAGTTGAACCACTGACTGTCTGCATTACTACAAGCAAATCATTCAATGCAGTACTCTTCTGGCCAGCCCTGGGGCAACACCTAGTCAAAAGCAATACCAGTAATAAAAATCATACTTCTGTATACAAGTTCTGCTACTTAAAAAGAATTCATTTAACTCCAATGGACTTTATAAAATTTACCCAATTTAAAATTCTTAGGGGAAAAATACGTGCGCGTGTGTGTGTACATTACGATTAACTAACCAAGGTTTTCATTTTTTTTGTTTTACTGTTATATGAGTGTCTTTTATGCTGAAAGCTTTGAAAAAATACTTTGGAGTGTACTCATAGTCTGGCTTTTACTCTCTCCCGAGAGAACCTTAAGTCGTGAAAATGAAAATGATCCTCCTTAAAAAGTAGAACACACTACAAAGACAACTGGATATTCTGAACACTCTTAATGCAAGGCTTCTTTGATTGCCCAGGGAAACAAGGAAATGTGACATGACCGAGGGGAAGGATGAAGACATCTAGAAAGGAAGAGTAGGAATCCAGTGTCTGGGTCCTCTCCCCAGCACAGAGCAAATGTGAACAGCACTGCCAAAGCTCCCACAGTGCGACTCTGGCATTGATTCTGGCTAAGAGAAAGAGTAGAAATAACACACTGCCAAGGACAAATGGTATATGTATTTATTCTCACTTCAAGGAGAACAGAAGCCTGCAGAAAACAGAGTACACAGGTTAGTATGTTTATCCTTTGAAAATCTTGAAAGTACAGAATACTGAACTGCCCAGGGTAAGCAGAAGGTGTCATGATCCATAATAAGGAAATGAGAGAAATATGGAGCAAAATGTCAAAATGGTGTGTAGGATGCCTACGGTATCAACATGGCAAATGGGCCACTATCTGACTTGAGCCCAGGGAGGGCACTCAGCTAAAGTCCTCCTGGTATGAAGGGAAAATAGAGCCCGATGCCAATGTCAGTTGTTAAATCTACAATTTGAGATTTATAATAGACATTAATGTAAATCCCACCTTGCTTGGCAGCATCTGACTAAATAGCTATGGCTGAATATGGAAATTGTTATATTTTAGAATTGTTAACAAAAACTTGTTTTAAAACCATATTCCTTAAAGAAATTAATCAGTCAAATCATTTACTTTCCTCAATGAACTGTCACTCAGAATTTTTATAAATTCTGGTTTAAGACCCAAAGCTCTATTACTCTCCCCTGATCAATTTACTTTCAGAATTTTCTGTTACTGGGATCCCTGCTGGCTTCCTACCCTCCGAAAAGATAAAGCAATCGAACAATGGGTAAACACTTAGGAATTAACGTGACCGTCAATATGAAAGGGAATCTAGCAAATTATAAATTGGCCACAATTTTCTATTTCCTTATTAAGGAATTGTTATGGATTGTGACAGGAGTTACACATATATTAAAAAAAAAAACGATGTCAAATTCTATCAGCAAAGAAACAAGTGTGTTGTTTTTGTTTTATTTTCACTTGGAGAAGCACTTGACTCATCCAATCCACGTTATCACCCAAAACTCAGAGGTAGGGGTTAGCCTTGAGAATCTTCCCTAGAAGAGCCAATAACATCACATATTTAGACAAAATAAAGACCCCTGCTTTCAATGCAACAGCCAAGACCATCTGTTGATGTATTATCCTTTCTAAGTTTCCCTTTCTGAAGGACAAGATAGTTGGATCTGGATTCCCATTCTATTCTGTATTTCATTTCCCACACAGCCAAGAAGGCTTACTGAGCATCACTTTCTACTTATCTTATGCAAAGGAAGAAAAATATAGATACAAAGTTAAGTGGGAAAACATATATAATATTAAAATATTATACATTGCAACCAAATTATGACTCAGAAAAAATCAATACAATTTAATTGATTTCCTTTCAATGATTTCCCAATGATAATTCCTTATAGCCATACCTCCCCGTACCCTAGTGCACGTACCAAAATGAAAATATTCACAAAAAGAAAGAAAATAAAAGTGTGAAGGATGCACTAATTTCCTGGGCATTTGCTTTTTCCTTGAATTTGGAACCCTGTGTGATCTTAAATCTGTGGTGTTAGGAACGATGGGAGCCAAGCAGAGACTTCTTCCAATCCTTCTTTCTATGCTCCTAATACAAATCTCATGAAACACTGATGTTATAGCTGTTTTTCAAGTTAGGAACACTGCCAAGTAAATGCAGCAATACCTGTACGCAATTTTGTATTTTATTAGTCATTAAAGCAAAGGCATACATCTGAATATATTAGTCATACATACATGCAAGACATCAATGATTTCTGTTTCAGACAATGGCTGGTACACAACTGGATTCAAGGACTCCTAGCAATCATTTGCCCTCCAGAGGGTATGGAGCAAACCTCTGCAGTAGGGGGTTAGACTGAAACTACAACAGACAGAGGAGAAACGAGGTGGGAGAAGGAAGGGAAGCCGCAGAGTACTAGCAAAAGGAGCCGAGGGGATATGGATGTGGAATGTGGGACAGACCCAGAGAAATAATCCTGTACTGTTTCACTTGGAATATCTGTGTAAAAAGTCATTTAGAAGACAGTAAGTTAGACTTGTGCCCAAATCATACACAAATTGGATAATTTGAGGGTATAGAAGAAAGGGACAGATAAATTATTCATTAATTAAGTTCATCAACTTTCTCCCTATTAAGTGGTGGAGTTTGATCTGCAAGCTTTTACTGAAATTACATATCCAGTGGTGGTAGTGGCGAGGCTCAGCTACTGGGTCTGCATCACTCTGAAGAAGGAGGAAAGCGATCTGTAGAAATAAACCAAAATCCAAAGAAATCTAAAGAGCCCCTTGAGATTTACTGGGGTGGCTACTTGACCTATGTGTCATTACATTGTGTAACACCTAATATTTAGCGGCAAAGTTAATGTGCTTTGATAGACAATATAAATGGTAGAAATAATAATATAAAGAACAAAAATAATCTAAACAGTCACCTTTTGTCAAAGGGCTGATTGTGCCCTTAGAGAGAAGACAAGTGAATCAGTGGAACAGACAGTCCCCAAAACAAAACATCTACTGCCCATCAGAATAATCTCTCTGTACCAAGTCTACTACTATCTTTTATTGTTCTATTTTATGCATTAAGTTCTGTTACTGTCTATGGATTCTAGGCTATAATATCAGGACAAGAACTATTTTAAAGATAAAAACAAGTTTATATAATAAAGAGGACATGGTCTTGAAAATCAAGGAACTAGTACATACAATTTTAGGATCATGTAAGTTGAAAAGAAGGAGCATTTGTTTTTTGGTTAAACATTTAATAATATCTCTATTTTTGTCTAAAACAGAAAAGAAAATAAATTAACCATACCTTACCTAGGGGAATGTGTTCCAGTTTGTTTTGTTACACACAGACATATTAAATATAATTGAGCATCTGATACAGTTAAATTGCTTTTGTTACTTAATACTCATATTTCTAGATAAATATTAGATATATACTTTATATGGGGCAGATGAGTGGGAATCTTTCTCATGTAGTTTACAAAGCATCAAATTCTTCAGAACAACATATCTATGCTACTTTGCCCCAAAATGCGAAAACATGCTTGTCAGAAAGGTAAACAGCAAAGAGCTAAATTTGTGATTATACTAAAGACAAAGTCTGGATTCCAATGAGCTCATCAAGAACTAATGATAAGCATGCTGGTGACCTAGGTGAAATTTAATAATGCTAAGAAATGTCCATAGGTTAAATAAAATAAAAAGACATCAAGAAAGCATTGGAAAGTCTTGGCTGCAACATAGGCCATCTGAAAAAGACCTAGCATGTTAATTGGCTACACATTCAAATACATCAACAGTATGATATGACTTACCAAATGTTAACACAAATAGATGATGTTAATACAACTAGAGTCTGTAAAGAGAAAACACAAATCCCTTGTACTCCGATTTTGTCAGGAAACAACTAGAATATTCAGCTCAGTTTTTCGACCCCCATTTCAAGTGGTACATTGGTATCTAGAAGACATTCAGAGGATGCACATGATGGGAACAGAACTGAAAATATGTCATCGAGGGTGAGGAAGAAAGGGAGTAGCTGCTTAGCCTGAAAAGAAGCCAAACTCAGGAAAACAGGATAACCATCAAGTGGGACCCTGTGCCTCCCCTGATCCCCAACTCCCACAAATATACGGTGACCACACACAGTGCTCATGGCCTTCAGTGACCTGGCTTCACCCACCCCGCCAGCCTCAGTCATCTGCTCTCCATTTTAACTCTCTCTTGCCATCGGAGCTGCTTATAGTGTCCTGACACACACCACGACATCTCCATGCTTTTTTGTTGCTATTCTTTTTCTTAACGTGTCCTTTCACCTCTGCTTTCCTCCTCATCATTCAAACTCAAATCAAACTTACTCCAGAAAACATTTTTTGACCCTCTCTTTTCTACCTCCCTATCCCATCCAAAGTCTCTCCTCTGTGATCTTGTAGCATCCTGTGCATATTTTATATTATATACTTCATTAAAATGATCTATGCAAACTCTGTCTCTTGTAGCAGGTGTACTGGTAAGCAGAGATTCCATCTAACTTCTAGTGGCTGTAAACAGACATTTGCTGAACTGAGCTAACTGCCCATCGTGTTAAAAGGTGAATGAGCTTCATCAATCACAAATAATACTGAACTCCCATTAAGGGCCAGGCAGTATGCTAAGTTGGCTAAAATAAGAAAGAAAGAAAAAGTAAGCAGAAACTCTTATCAATAATGAACACCTTTTTAATAACTAGGTCTTTTAAA
Organism: Equus caballus; assembly: GCF_041296265.1. Classification (NCBI taxonomy): domain Eukaryota; kingdom Metazoa; phylum Chordata; class Mammalia; order Perissodactyla; family Equidae; genus Equus; species Equus caballus. Next base: position 52,799,548 of record NC_091691.1, read on the forward strand.
AAATGGAATAGAATGCCTGTTAAAGAAGTTCACTCACTATCATTGAAAGTGTCAGGAATGCTATATAAAAATTATTTCGGAGGCTGGCCTGGTGGTGTAATGGTTAAGTTCACGCACTCCGCTTTGGCGGCCCAGGGTTCGCAGGTTCAGACCCCAGGTACAGACCTACATACCATTCATCAAGCCATGATGTGTTGGTGTCCCACATACACAACAGAGGAACATCGGCACAGATGTTAGCTCAGGGACAATGTTCCTCAAGCAAAAAAGGAAGATTGGCAATAGATGTTAACTCAGAGCCAATCTTTCTCACCAAAAAAAGGGAAAAAAACTATTTTGGGGGCTGGCCCCATGGCCGAGTGGTTAAGTTCATGCGCTCCGCTGCAGGCGGCCCAGTGTTTTGTCAGTCCGAATCCTGGGCATGGACATGGCACTGCTCGTCGAGCCATGCTGAGGTGGCGTCCCACATGCCACAACTAGAAGGACCCACAACTAAGAATATACAACTATGTACCAGGGAGCTTTGGGGAGAAAAAGGAAAAAAAAGTTTTGAGGGGCCTACATATAAAAATTATTTCATGATTGGGAGACTGTATATAAAAATTATTTCATGCCTGGGAGGCTTAGACAATTAGGTACTTTCTAAGATCCCTCCCAACACTAAGATTCTATATTCTCTTCTCCTATACCTCTTTTCCTTGTCATGGGTGAGAGAAATATATCCATCTGCGCCTGTAAATAACATATTGATGGCTATGTAGCTCTACATTTAGTTAAAACTAAAGCTACTCAAAGAAGGCTTTTGCTGCAGAGTAGCAGGATACAGCCAGAAAGCAACCTGCAAAATATGAGCTAGTACTTAGCACTTCTGTCTAATTTTCGTAACTAATGAAGTAAAAGTACTTCATGTGCAATCTGTGTGTGAGTGTGTGCACAACATGTGTGCCTGCACGCATGAGGGCGTATATTTGTTTCTGTGGGTTCTATTATCAGAAATTACTGGAGAGAAAATAATGAACACTAACCGTGCTTTCTTGCATTATCATGAAACAGTGGCCACACTTAAGAACAAATAAACGATTGCATTTTGTACAAAGTGACACTAAACTGAGTAACTGTTAGCATTTAATGAATTGCAAGGAAACAAGAATAAAACCGGCCATTGCTCAAATGAACTACTCATTCGGGGTCCAGCAGATTAAGGAATGGATTTTAAAATCTTCACAGACACAGCAATATGCAGGCAATTTGTGGGCAGCACAGCAGAGTGGTAATAAGCAAGTACTCTGTGCCCAACCTCTCTGGGCTGGGACCAGTAATCAATAGCTGTGCGGCCCTGGGCAACTTATTTAACTTCAATATGCCTCGGTTCCCTATCCATAAAATGGGGATAATATTACCTACCTAATAGATTTGTGAGGAGCACTGAATGAGATGAGCCCTGTAAAGCACTAAGAACAGTGTTGGCACATGGTAAGTTTTCACAAATATTAGCTGTTATTATACCAGCACACATTGCCATACCAAGTGGTTCCACTTCTACCAGTACAAAATAACATGTCATTACTTACTAGTTAGTTTTTATTTGCCTGGTTAGATTCAAAGTTGTGGAATCATGATCATTAGAGATACAGTAAATTACATTCCTTCCTACCAAGCTTTTCAGTTCCAGGCTAAGTACCTACCTTATAGCTTTATTAAGATAATTAAATGAATTAATAATGACAAAGAGCTTAGAATGGTGCTTTCACTAGTTAGGTACTCTCATTATTATCATACCTTCTTATAAAACATGTAAAATTAACATTTAATATTGTGCATAAAGCCAATCTCTTCTATATCTGTCAGTAACTAAGCTTGAGGGCAAAGACGGCTTCTGAAGATGAACTATTTTCAGATGGAGAAGAATATTGGCTAGTGATTCCTAGAACTGTAGAGGACAGCGAAGGGGCTCAAGAAAGGGAAGATGGACTCAGATTATGCACAGGGAACTAGAAAAATGTTGACAAAAACTGGAACAGGCAACTCAGAGAGATGGTGGAATCTCCTGAGAAAAACTGACACGTACTTAGCTGGAGTGGGTGGCCATTGCTTGCACCAACTGAAGAATTTTAGTAGATATGGAAGGCAGAATAATAGCTCCAGAGATGCTTGTGTCCTAAGACTTAGAACCTGTGAATATGTTAGGTTACATGGCAAAGGGGAATGAAGGTTGCAGGTGCAATTAAGGTTACTAATCAGCTAATCTTAAAACAGGAAGATTATCCTGGATTACCCAACTTGGAACAATGTAAGCACAAGGGTCCCGAAAAGTAGAAGAGGGAAGCAGAAGCGTACCAGAGAGATGGCAGCACGGGAAGAACTCAACCAGCCACTGTTGGCTTTGAACATGCAGGAAGTGGCCGTGAGCCAAAGAATGAGGGCTGCCTCTAGAAGATGGCAAAAGCAAGGAAATGGATTCTCCCCTGGAGCCTCCAGAAAGGAACTCAACCCTGCTGACACTTTGATTTCAGCCCAATGAGACTTGTGTCAGACTTCTGACCTCCTGAATCATAAGATAATAAATCTGTGTTGTATTAGGCCACTAAGTTTGTGGTAACTTGTTACAGCAGTGATAGAAAACTAACACATTGGCATCATTCTACATTGCTTTTAATAACCTGAAATGCAGTTATACCCTAGGTGAGATTTAATAAATTCTTCCATTAGTTTAAATGTATTCTTATTCAAATTTGCTTGAAGTATTATATTTAAATAATGTTTAAATAAAATAAATATTAAATAAAGTGCAAATATAAAGAAAAACATAAAGAAAGATTTTATAAATGGCTCTAAAATCTGACCTACTGCAAAATGAATGGCCAAAGAAGACAAATAAAATTTTAGATGAAAAATACTTTAATTTTCCTTGAAATTCTAAGTTTAATAAAGGCGGGACCTATCTCTGTCTTGCTTATTTTATTTGGTACCTGATGTCTAGAACTTAAATATTTATAAAACAAATACATAAATGAATATATATTTGATCAACTATGGTTTACGCTCTGAAAGGGGGTTGCCATCAAATTTGAAAGGTGTTCTTTGTACATCATCTTTTGCATTTTTAATTTTTTTTACTTTTGAATAGATTCCAGTTACTTAAGAACATTAAATTACATAAACAAGAAGACATACAAACATATCCCTCTAAATGAACAACTCCCTACTCATTAAAAAGTTTGGTTAATGTTGAATTAATTATTATGCTATAGACTGAATGTTGGTGTCCCTCCAAAATTACTGTGTTGAAACCTAATCCCCAATGTGACAGTATTTGGAGGTGAGGGCTTAAGGAGGAAGTTAGGTCATGAGGTTGGAGCCCAGTAGCGCTCTTGTAAAAGAGACCCCACAGAGCTCCCGGGCTCCTCTGGCCATATGAGGACACAGTGAGAAGACAGCCACTGTGAACTAGAAAGCGGGCCCTTCCCAGACAGGGAATCTGCCAGCACCTTGGTCTTGGACTTCTCAGCCTCCAGAACTATGAAAAACAAATGTGTGTTGTCTATAAGCCACGCTGTCTATGGTACTCTGTTATAGCAGAACTGCTTAAGACATATCAATTATAATGAAAACAAATAATCATTTTCTAATCAAAGGTTCTTTGTACAGCACACACAAAGATATTTTCCCACAACTTCTTATAAATAGGTCATATGTGCTTTGTTAAATTTTATTCAGGAGGGCAAGGGTTATGGTAGGCAAAATCAATTATAAAATGAAAAATCCATAAAGTCTGTCCAGCAGATTCTTGCTTTTTTTAGGAAAAAGGTGGTACGATTCCATGCAGCCAGGGAAGTCCTTGTACACTGAACTAAAAATAAATGGGGAAAGAGGGAGGCGGAGAGTACATCTTCACACAGGAATCATTTTAGGCCAATAGTTCATTTCCTCATCACCACACTCAGATCCCTCTAAGCCATCAAATGTCTGTGCTAGGCTCAGCTCCCACAATGAGCCCATATGCTGAGATCTAGACCAGCGAGAGGAAGGCAGCCCAATTTCTTTGTTTTCCGGGCAACATTGTATATGACTTGCTCTTGGTGCTTGACGATCTCCCTATCGTGGCTAGATTATTGCCCTTGTCGCCATAACTGGTTCATAAGATTCATTCTCCACCTGCATTTACACTTCAGCTCTGTACCCTACCTCTGCCTTGTCTCTACCTCCCCCGAGGCTGGACTTCCGCCCAGGCTGTCTGCCACCTGGCTTCTCAGAATCCCTGCCTTGAGCCAAATCCTGATAGGACTTGTTACTTTCACTTGCCCTTTTCCCAACTTTTAGCAGTGAAGGCTGGGAAATGACAGGGAAATGCAGGCTAAATCTAGATTAAATAAGCCAGGGCCTGGGGACCTTGAGTTGAATTGACAGAACCTGAGGTTCTCAGTCTTTCGAACTGGTTCTGGAAGCTCAACTCCAGCAGATGCAAACTGGAAGCTGTGGGAAGGCAGCAGGGTTTTCTCCAGGTGCACCAACTGCCACTATGGCCCTACACAAAACCACAAAGAAGGCAGAATTTGTCTAGGGAATCTTTCAATCTCACCTTTGAATTTCCTTTTGTGCTTTTCACCTGCTTTCCAATATTTCTCTGACTATACAATAAATACCTACCTAGAACTTCCCAAATTCCCCCTCGTTTCTCCCTGTGCATCAGTTAAAACTCTTTCTCTCAAAGAATGACAGATTTCTGGTAAGTCTTAATCCAGTTAACACAATTAACACTAAATTGTTCAGTATGCAGAACTCTCCTGTGACATTTTGCTTCTTAAAATGTGATTATTAGTCTCAATAATTTAATGCAACCTAAAATTTGTAGAATATATTAGAGATCATTTTGCCCAGGGAGCCAGTTTTCTTTCAGCTGATTTTCCAAAATAAATTATATTGAAAAAACTACCCCATTAGCACCAACCTCCAACACTTCACCTCTGTAAATAACTCTACACTCCACCTAACTTTACAACAAACAGTCTTCAATTTGGGAAGAATGAGATTTTGAGTTTGCCACAGATAAAGCATAAATAGACTCCACTAATTGCTTGCTTGGATGATAAAGAAAACAATGAAATGGAACTAGGGAGCATAGAAAATCAATGTAACAGCAATTTAGGGTACAAACGCTCATCCTAAGAACTAGAGGACTCCTAGTGGGTTCAGTCACTCCTGAGTGTCTTAACGAGTTAACTGGTCAGCATAGAACAGGTCAGGGCTGACTGTACAGGTCCTTGGCTTCCTTGCTCACTTTATTCTTTATTTCAGCAATCATGGGCATTCCTACTCAAAGGCTAGAAGAAGAAGAGGAGAAAATAAAGTAAGATAATTATTTCAACTGTTTTTTCATACCTCCAGTAAACTGCATGGGGAGAAAGTTAAAACTAAATGAGATTTAGGTGAATTTCAGAAGATTATATTTATCCATGTCTTATGACAAAAATGAACAGGAATCAACTGCATTCCGTGTAAACAAGCTCTGTCATCTTTTTATATGAAGACTTCCAAAATCAGCATGTGGGCTATACGTATACCTTTCCATAACTTATTAGGTGATATAACCAAACAAACAATAGTAATTTTTACATAAATTGGACGTTCTGGGCAAGTCTGATGTCCGTCTCAGGCATGGGTTTACTAATGTGCCTGCTCGCTGGTTATCTGAATTAGCTGAACAATATTTACTGACCCTATCGCACCTATTCTCTTTTCCTTTTGCCTTTTTCTTATGTTTATATATTGGTTTGGGACATTTTATGAGACTAGCTTTTCACAAACACAACGATCCTAGTGAGATAGTTAGGAGATCAATATTTGCTTCTATCACTGTAATGTAAGGTAAATGCATATCTATATCTTATAAATCTAATATTTCAGTCAACTGTTGTCTTAATCCTATGATTAATGCTACATGCTACCTGCACACTAACTCTCCTAATCTTTGGAACTTCTAATTTGTAGCAAAGATGGATGAGCTATCAGTGGGAAACTATAAAGATTACTTGCTATTTATCTTTCCCTTGCAGAAATACTTTATTGCCTATAAAATTACTTTGGCAAACTCCACAGTTACATTGTCTGCTTATAATGTTTAACGAGAAACTTCTCCCCGCCTATATATTTTTTTAACAAACACTAGAGTTGGAAGCTATGCTAGTAATCATAAACTCCAATCTTGCAACCAAAGGAAGTATTCCTGTCAGATGATGTATTAATTATCTATCTATTACTTGAGTTTGAGAGCTTATATATTGTTGAAATTATTGGAATACGCAAGTTTCAATTTGATTTCTATTGTTGGAACTCTTAAAAAGAATAAAGACAGCATCTTAAAATAATTTTATTCTATGGTATGGCTAAATAGAAAGCATACCAGGGAAGTAAAAATAGTGAAGGAAGGAAAAAAGGAGATATGAATGTAGACAGACAGGAGTAAATGCTTACTCGATGCTGTCAGGTATCAGGATAATAATTTAGCCAGCTACTCTTGCCACACCTACCATATTTCATCTCTCCTCCCTTCTCTCCTCATAGTGCCAGGTTAACCTTTTACTTTCTAGTTTTAGAGTCAGAGTTGTGGGTTAGAGCTGTTTTAATGTCCTATGACTACAGTTCCATTTATGCCATTTGCACCAAAATCTGGAAGAATTGTTAGGTGTCTGTAAGAATTGTTGAGATAGTAAATATAAAAACTATTATGTTGAGAAGGAATAACTATTTAACTTGAAATACTGCACAAATACATATTGTTATTTTAAAGATAGTATGTTCTACGTCTGCTTATCGCCTAAAAAATATAAGAATTAATGGACTAAAATCAATTATTTAGTAAATTTTTAAGTTGTTCCAATGTCAATTTTAAGCAATTACACATTAGAGAGGAAATCAGTGAAGAATAAGATCAATGATATAAATCATAATGATATTTAAAGAGTTCTTTCATTCACTGCTGTGTTATATATAACTGTTCTTGCCTAGTGATTGGCAGGTATTTGGAGATAATTTGAACAAGGTTTTTAGTAATGCCATATGTCAGAATTATGAATTATTAAAAATTGGTAAGTCAGAGTAGTCAGTGACTAACTGTTAGAATATTAGGAAATCATTTTTATAAATCTATTGCTATTTATTGAATTTCTGCCAAACCACAGTAAGATAAGAGTAAGCACATCCAAGAAATACCAGCTTGACCTTTCCACACGTCTATTTAATTTTCACATGATACTGAGTCTAAAGTTGATTCTCTGAAAGTAGAAATAATTTCCTTTTGGGAAACAAAATAGAACTGCCATTCATATTCTAATGTTATTTTATTTTCACTTAGAAAAAAAACCATTGCAAAGGAACATTGAAAAAGTCTATTATTGTCACAATCATGAAGGAAAAATGGCAAACGATAAGTCTAGTAACTGAACATCACAGACATTCTACAAATGCATAAATTTATCTAGAAAAGTCCACATCTAACCATGATGACTAGTTGCAAAACTAGATTTCTGAAATAATTTTATCCTGAAGTTTTCTCTCTTTTAAATTGTTTCTAGGGTCCTGCCCCATGGTAAAGTGGTAAAGTTCGCGGGCTGCACTTTGGCGACCCAGAGTTTCACAGGTTCAGATCCTGGATGCAGATCTAGCACCGCTCATCAAGCCATGCTGAGGCAGCATCCCACATAGCACAACCAGAAGGCCCTACAACTATAATATACAACTATGTACTGGGGGGCTTTGGGGAGGAGAAGAAGAAGAAGGAAAAAAAGAAGATTGGCAACCGGTGTTAGCTCAGCTGTCAATCTTAAAAAAAAAAGACAAAATTGTTCCTAACGTCCTTTTTCTTGCTCTTCTTTAGAAATGGCTTTCCTAGTGCAGCTTGTTTCACGTTAGCAAGCTAATGATTGAAATACAAACTCATGCTCTTCATGATAGGATCCTTCACATTTTATAGTAATATCATTTTAATTTGTTCAGCAGCTCTGTGTGAAAATTTAGTGTCAGACAAAATGATCACAATTTCTCTCACTAGAGGAACCAGATCTCTCTGAGAAAATCAGTTTTGCAGACGGGGCACACTGCTGCATTGTTCAAAGTAATGCTGTGTGACCACCACAGGGCAAATTCACTAACACTCGGCACCTCTCAGGTAGACCGTGTTGCAGTGTTTTTGTTTCATTTTGTCTTCTTCATGGCTGTAGCCTATTGAGAGTAAAATGCACAACAGAACCTCATTCTGCTAGTAGTCAGGAGACATCCTGTTCTCAGTCAGCGAACTTTCTCCTGCCATCTCCTGGGTCACTGTGTATCCCAGAATCTCAAATGGTACCATTTTGGAGAATAGAGAAGTACAAAATATTTAGTATAAGACAAATGATCTGGTAATTTAAAACTTCAGGAAATATTTTTTCATGATAATAATTCATTTCGTGATAAATTCATATTCCACTAAAATGGAATATTTTGGTGGTTGCATCACAAGAAAGTAATAATTTTTAAATATTTGTAATGTTTTTCTTAAGAGGAGCTCTCATTGAACATGAAGGGCCTTACAAAAAACCAACTATACCACAAAAAAGAGAATCACTATTTTTCCTCTATAACAAAAGAACTATCTTTTAGATTATTTATTATATTTGGAAAATGGAAACTCCTAACTCCCCTCACTCTAAATTAAGTTCCCAAAACCTCTGACAAGCATTCTATGGCTATTGCTAATAGATTCCATTTTTTTATTCAGTAGTCAGATGCTTTTTGGTAAGCTTACTTTGCAAAAGTAAAGTTCCAAGAACAATTTTCTATAGAATTCCAGCCATGCATTTTGTGTAGCCATGTCTCAGATGCTCTCCTCAGAGAGAGAATAATATTTCTTATTCACCATGTCCTTTTGTCGTTTGGTCCAATCACTCTAATATTTAGGAAGTAACAGTTTTCATAAGGGCATTTTCCTTTCCCTGTGGATTATGTTCTACAGCACAGACACAGGATTTCAGAGGCAGCTCTCCTGACTCATTCCAGAAGGGCCAAAGACCTGCTGACTCAAAACCCATCTATAAACTGGGGATATTCCTGATTTAGACACTGGTCTGAGATTCTTGGGGTAAAGGGATGCTTTTCTTCATTTGGAACGGAGTTTCTGCAAAATGGTTGCACACTGGAACCATTTGGGAACACTTTATAAAGAACTCAAGCCCAGACCCAATGCCCAGAGATCTGATTTAATTGGTCTGGGGTGAGGCCCAGGAGCCAAGATTTTACATCTCCCCAGGTATTTCTCATATGTAACCATGGCTGCAAACCTCTAGAACAACATTTACCAAGACTTGACACTGATGATCCTGCCTTTTATACTATAACACACTTTCACATACATGAGTTGACAGGAGATAAGGCAACCTCAAAAAAAATCCTTTGTCTGTTATTCTTTGGGGACAATTAGTATGGATGAAAGAATTCTCCAGATAAGAGAAAACTAGTCTGTCAATGCTGAAATAGTAAATATTTAACTATTTTTGTTGGAAATCTTTCTAATAAATATTACATAATTCCTTGCCCTGAAGAAAATATACTAAACATACTTTAATGTTTTCTTGATGGCTCAATATCACCACTGCAGACATCTGTGATTGTATTATCTTGTCTTTGTGATATATAGGCACCTCTACTAAATGGTCTCAGTTTTGAAAGGATTGGGGGTAATGATTCTTATGATTCATCAGTCCCAATGATTACTTCTTAGTATTTTTAACTGTCTGACCTCACCCATCCATTTCCCTTTGCTTTGCTTTTGCCCTTCCTGCTTCTAATCTAATGATGCCAATATTGATTATGCTGAAATGACTGAATATAACTTGAGAAGGCCTTAAAGCCTGCAAGATCAGGTAATCATGCTTATTAAATCAAGTACCTTGGATGATGCATACAATCCACGGTCAGCAGACTCTGCTGTGAGAACAACAGGGATGTCTATTCTCCTGCAAAGGAAAGCATGTGGACACTATGACCAAATTCTCCCTGAAATTATTTAACAATATTTTTCCTTTCATGACTGTATTCAGGACAATTTAATTTGGCAGAAATTTGACTGCTAGATAAATAGGATATTCTTACATTAAAAATCTAGATTAAAAGAGCCTTGATCTGAATGAGAGATGACTGGAAGTTTCATATAATAAGGAGATGTCCCTGAATATGAGCTGAAGCACTGCCATCCTTCCTGAATGCAAACTAACCCTAACTAAGAATCCCTCTGTCTGATGAAGGACCGGGAGATTGCCCTGTATATAATCCAGTTGATTGCAAAATGACCCAAATAAGAGAAATAACTAAAAATGTAAAGAGAGTGAACACATCTATAGATGACATTTCACAAAATATAGTAACTCAACAACTCTTCCAAGTAGAGGTTCCAGAATTAGTGAGAAAAAATACTACTAGATACAATTACCAAATTTACAGTCCATGTGTATCTCAGCATATTATGCTGTTATCCTCTGAGCTATAATTTCTAATTATGATTTCAATCCAAATCAGAGAACCTAATTTGTAGTTTGGAAAAGATCAGAAGCGGCAGATTGGATTGCACAAAATATTCATCATTAGTCCTAGGTCTAGCTCTAACTCCCAAACACTGAGGTGAATGAGCAATAACTGTGCTAGAAGGTAAGTCAAACAGCCTCATGCAAAGAAAAACCATGTGAATTGCTTGAAAATGCACATATTCATGGTTCCTAGGGGTTTTTTTTTTTTGCATGTGGAGTACATCATCTTTGCAGGGTATATTCCAATTTTATGCAGGTAGAATAATATTTGCATGAATAGTATTAAATGGTATTGATAGTATTAAAATATTACACAGATGGTCCCCGACTTACGATGGTTCAACTTAGGATTTTTCAACTTTACAATGATGAAAGGGATACCCACTCAGTAGAAATTTTACTTTGAATTTTGAAGTCCGGCTTTTTCCCTGGCTAGCAATATGCAGTAGGGTTCTCTCTCATGTTGCTGGCAGTGGTAGCGAGCCACAGCTCCCAGTCAGCCCTGTGATCACGAGCGTGAACAACCGATAGGCTTTCAACCATTCTGTACCTAGACAACCATTCTGTTTTTCACTTTCAGTGCAGTGTTTAATAAATTACATTTGATATTCAACCCTTTCTTATAAAATAGGCTTTATGTTAGATGACTTTGCCTAAGTGTGGGCTAACGTCAGTGTTCTGAGCATGTTTAAGGTAGGCTAGGCTAAGCTATGCCGTTAGGTAGGTTAGGTGTATTAAATACATTTTCAACTTATGATATCTTCAACTTAGGATGGGTTTATTGGGATACAACCCCATTGTAAGTTAAGGAAGATCTGTTCAAGAAATATATATTTATCAAATTTCTTAGAACTATATAATTCTTTGCCTACTTTTGTCCTTAAAACTGCTTCTGAAAAACTCTCACCTATAAACTGCTGTAAGATTTCCTCATCTGTCGCCTTTTAGAAGAATCCATCAAAAAATCACGATGTAAGGTGTGATGTGATTTCAGTTTATTCTACATTTTGTGTTACTTGGGTTAAAGTAAGTAGAGCTTTTATATATGAAATATATACAGAATATGAGATGAATATATGTCCTCAAAAAATAATATCCCTGAGGCAGAATTCCCTGTAAAACACACAGAGCAACCAAGCACCCATGGGCTCTATGTTTCTATCTAATATCGCTATCTGCCCTGTGAAGTCACAACAGCTCCAAAACACCTAAAAATATTAGAGTTGGCAAATAACAATCTCGCTGAGCCCCTGGCCTCCAAGCTGTGTTTTGCAAATCAAGACTATTCTTCTGCTATCAGCAGGCCAACATGGGATCCAACTCTGTTGACAGAGATGGTACTCTTTGGAACACCAAATGAGATAAAGAGCAAAAGAGACACAGATTCAATGAATGTAAAAGCATTTCCTGCTTACCTTAACTCTCCTTCTCCCCCTCAAGGAAAACATTTGTAATGGGTTGAATTATGCCCCCCAAAAAGATATGTTCAAGTCTGGATGCCTGGTATCTGCGAATGTAACCATATTTGCAAATAGGTCTTTGTAGATATAATTAGTTGTGATGAGATTGCATTGGATTAGGGTAGCCCCAAATCCAGTGACTGGTGTCCCTGTAAGAAGAGGAAAGGATACACAGAAATACACAAGAGAAGAAGGTCATGTGAAGACAGAGGCAGAAATTGCAGCTACAAGGCAGAGCACAGTAAGGATTGTCAAGAGCCAGCAGACGCTGGGAAGAGTCAAGCAAGTCTTTAGAGAGAGAGAGAGAGTGGTCCTGCCAACACCTTGATTTTGGACTTCTGGCTTCTAGAACTGTGAAAGAATAAATTTCTGTTGTTTGAAGCCCCCCAATTTGTGGTCATTTGTTATGGTAGCCCTAGGAAACTAACACGGCATTGAAACCTAAACTTCCTGTTTTAACAAGTTTGGGAGGGAAGAAGGGAAACAATCCCTCCTTAACCTCTCACCATGTTGGGAAATGACTTGATCTCTTACACTGCCAACCCATCCCAGCTTTTCCCTCCTGCATCCCCAGCACCCACAGGTCTCTTCTTGGAGGTTCGCTTTTCTTTTCCTGGTTTTGGTGGAACCAGAAAATCCCTCCAACACTTCACCCTGCACCACTAGCAATTATCTGACGTATGTTCAAAGCACAGCATTACAATTATGTTTGCATGCTGACTTTACAGTTTGTGGGATTTTTAAATCCTTTAGTGATAATAAAATCATATGCAAGTCTGATTGCAGATCTGTATTTTACAATTTTAAGTAAATATAAATAAAAGTGTTGCCAATAAACATTTCTAGTTTTCCTAGATTGGGCATTATGCAGGAAAAGATTGTCCACTATGTGGGATGGAACAACAAACTTTCCTTCGGGGCATGCCTGACCCTAGACTGTATGAGGAGTTTCTTCTGAGATAATGAGATAGCACTTCTTTTTGGTTACATCCAAATTTACACCAATAGCTGGTAAGAATATATTCCATCAGAAAAAAGTTAAAACTCAGAAGAGGCTTACCAAAGACACTCACATACTTTCCCAGTTGAACTGAGATCGTCCTGGCATTACCCAGCTAGTCAGTAGTACTGCTCTTTCCCCATGATTTACTACAGGGAATGTCTTCTGCAAGACTTAGTGGCCCTGACTGAGCAGAGGATGCCAGGCATTTGCTGGCTGTACACAGATAACTGACAATTATACTGGACTGATGGAGATTTGTGGACTTCTTTTCTTTCTCCATCTACTGACTGACCATTTTTTCCTTTACTCTGTTCATTAGATTCCCTGCTAAAGAACAAAACTCAGACACGTTAATTTTATCAGTTGCCCTCATATAACATTAAAAAAGAGAAGACATGTTATCATGTTATTTTGTTAAACTAAGATTTGCAGCTATTCAGTGGATTCCATTTGTCTACGCGAATTCTGTTCCCCATCACTTTTTTTTAAACAGCTTTCTTATGAAATAATTCACACATCATTCAATTCACCCATTTAAATTGTATAATTCAATGTTTTATAGTATAGTCAAAGATATATGCAACCGTTACTACAGTCAATTTTAGAACATTTTCCTCATCTCTAAAACAATCCCCGTACCCTTTTGGCTATCATCTCCCCACCCCAACCTCCTATCATCCCCGTGCCCTGCAGCCCTAAACAAACATTAATCTGCTTTCTGTCTTTATAGATTTCTGTCTTCTGGACATTTCATATGAATGGAATCATATAATATATAGTCTTTTGTGTCTCGCTTCTTTCATTTAGCATAAAGTTTACAAGATCCATCCATGCTGCGGCACGCAGCAGTACTCCATCGCTTTTCATGGCCAAATAATATTCTATGGATAGAACACATTGTTTCTTTATCCATTTGTCAGCTGATAGACATTTTAGTTGTTTCTACCTTTTGGCTATTAGGAATATAAACATAAGTGTACAAGTTTTTATGTGGACATATGTTTTCATTTTTCTTGAGTACAGAAATAGGAGTGGAGTTGCAGGGTCATATAGCAACTCTACGTTTAATCATCTGAAGAACCGTCAGACTATTTTCCAAAGCAGCTGCACCATTTTACATTCCCACCAGCAGTTTGAGAGTTTAGATTTCTCCACATCCTAGCTACCTTGTTATCATCTGACTTGTTATTTACCTCACATTGTGCTCATTGTGCGTTTGATCTGCATTTCCCTGATGACTAAAGATATTGAGGATCTTTTCACGTGCTTACTGGTCATTTGTATACCTGCCTTGGAGACATCCTTTGCCCAATTTTTAATTGCATGGTCTTTTTATTATTGAGTTGTCAGAATTCTTTATATATTCTAGATACAATTCCCTTATCATATACGACTTGCAAATATTCTCTCCCATTCTTTGGGCTGTCTTTTCACTTCCTCTGTGGTGTCCACTGGAGCACAAAAGTTTTTAATTTTGATAAAGTCCAATTTACCTATTTCTTGTTGTTACTGTTGATGCTTTTGGTGTCATGTCTAAGGATCTTTTGCCAAATCCAACGTTATGAAGATTTATCCGCATGTTTTCTTCTTATAGTTTTAGTTCATATATTTAGGTCTGTGATCTATTTTGAGTTAATTTTTATAAATCCAATTTGTTGCTGTACAATTGTCCATAACAGTCTCTTACGTTTTTTATTTTTGTAAAATTAGTGGTAATATTCCCACTTTCATTTCTGATTTTAGTAATTTTAGTCTTCTCTCTTTTCCTTGGTCAGTCTAGCTATAGGTTTGTCAATTTTGTTGATGTTTTCAAATCACCAGCTCTTAGACTCATCAATTTTCTCTATCATTTTTCTATTCTCTATTTGACTAATTTCTGCTTGAATCTTTATTTCTTCTTTCTCCTTGCTTTAGATTTAACTTGCTCTTTATTTTTCCATTGTCTTAAAGTAAAAGGTTAGTTATTGGTTTAACACTTTCTTCTTTCGAAAGAGAGCATTTATAGCTATACCTTTCCCTCTAAGCAAGGCTTTATCTGCACTGCAGCAATTTTAGTGTGTTCTGTCTTCATTTTCGTTCATCTCAGAGTATGTTCTGATTTCCCTTTCTTTTTTTTTAAAGATTTTATTTTTCCTTTTTCTCCCCAAAGCCCCCGAGTACACAGCTGTATGTTCTTAGTTGTGAGTCCTTCCAGTTGTGGCATGTGGGATGCTGCCTCAGCACGGCTTGATGCGTGGTGCCATGTTGGCACCCAGGATCCAAACTGGCGAAACCCTGGGCCGTTGCAGCAGAGCGCTCGAACTTAACCACTCAGTGACAGGGCTGGCCCCTGATTTCCCTTTTGATTTCTTCTTCAACCCACTGGTCATTAGGAGTTTGCTGCATAATTTCCATATATTTGTGAGTTTCCCAAATCTTTTACTGCTACTGATTTCTAATTTCATTCCACTGTGATCAGAGAACATACTTTGTATTATTTCTAGCCTCTTAAAATTAGTGAGGTTTGCTTTACAGCCTAACTTCTGGTTTATCTTGGAAAATGTTCCATTTCCCTGTCACTTTGGATAGTCAAAAATTTACCCAATATCTTTAGTGTAAATTAAAGCCTAAGTAATTTACACCTACTTCTCCACTAGGATATGACTTGCATTAGAGGCTTTAGTATTAAGATCAGGCTGTGTTTACTCAAATGTAAAGGAACCTTTACAAGGTTCAAGTAGATGTAAACAACCTATCCATGCAGGAGGGCTTCATTTTAAGGAAGTGCAGAACCTGGTACTTGTTGCAATTCAATCAAATCATTATTCTGATAGCTATGATTGAGGAACCCTCAACTATAATTGAGTATTTATTTATTTTTTGCTGAGGAAGACTCACCCTGAGCTAACATCTGCTGCCAATCTTCCTCCTTTTCTTTGTTTGAAGAAGATTAGCTCTGAGCTAAGATCTGTGGCAGTCTTCCTCTGTTTTGTATGTGGGTCACTGTCACAGCATGGCTGACAAGTAGTGTAGGTCTGCACCTGGGATCCGAACCCACAAACCTGGGCTGCCAAAGTGGAGCACACTGAACTTAACCACTTGGCCACAGGGCCAGCCTTTTATTGAGTATTTAAATACAGAGGTCTAAATGCGTAACAAGTAGAAATGATGAAATAAAACCAGTTCTTAACCATGAATATTCCAAGACAAATGAGACTTTGCTGATCAATTAAGATGAACACATTGGTATTATGCAACTAAATAATTTGCATCACCCATGCCCCCTGAGCCATCACTTTTTGAAATTTAAGAAAAAATTCTTCCCAGGAATTTGTCTGAAATGGGACTGACTTCTCATTTGGGCAGTTGGTGAATTAATCTGGAAATATATAATAACGTTATCTCTATCTGGTGCATACTATAATCAGTTTTATAAATTGTAGTTAATAATAATGAAACAGGATCAAAACACATTTTAAAATTTTATGCTTTTCATTACTTTCATTAATGCATCTGGTCCCCATTATTTCTCTAGCATCTTCAACCACTACTGTCCACTCACTCCACTCCAGCAACACTGGTTACTTTGCTATTCCAGGAACTCTCCCGTTTTGGCACTGGGTGTTCCCTCTCCAAGGAATACTCTTTCCTCAGACAGCCACATGGTGAATTCCTCACTTCCTTCAAGCCTTTGCTCAAGTGTCACCTTCTCAAAGAAGTGTATATGTATTAAAAATCCTATTTAAAATTTCAACCTACCCCTATATCTCTCCTTATGCCTGGAACTCTTGATTCCCTTACTAATAAAAAATTTCCATATTGCACAGAATTTATCATTTTCTAATAGACTATATAATTTACTTGTTTATTATGTGTATTTTTTTGGTCCTTCTCTCCTTGCTAGAATGTAAATCCTAAGGAAATGGGATTTTAGCTATTCTTTTTTTTTTCCTCTTAAATATCATAAGTGCCCAGAACACAGCTTGGCTCATTCTCATAAGAAATAGTTATTGAGCACATACTATGTGCTACCCATTGTGCAGAGCCATATTGTTACATTGTGTGTAAAAACTCATATGTTTTCTATTTTTGTAGAGTTTATCTTTGAGTGGGAGAGATGGACATTAATCAATAGTAACCCATAACAAATTGTAAACTGAGATACATATGTATTTTGAAGGAAATAGTGCTATGGAAATACAACAAAGGAACAGCTTCTGTATTTGGAGGTAGAGTTCATTGGTTAGGAAAGCTTTTGCTCAAATATCAGAAAATTATTCTTGAACTGAGATAGGACATATAACTAGGAGTTAACCAGAGAAAGAGAGTAAAGGAGAGACTTTCCAAGGAAAGAACATGTGCAAACGTCCTGGAGGCAGTGGGAACAAAGAGAGAGGGAGGAGTACGTGGGGTAGCAAGTGGGTAGGAAGAACCTGGCCAGATAAACCCTTGTGGGCTGTGCGATGGTTGTGGTCATTGTCAACAAAAACGGGAAACCACGGACATTTGGGGTCTTTTGAGGGGGGGCAGTGGGGAGTGAGGAGGCATGAGAGATATGATCATGATTATGCTATGGTGAAACTGCTTTGGCTACAGTCTGAGGAATTATAATGAGCTCTCTTGATTATTTGGGATCTTTTCAGAGTTTCTGTTTATAGACAGAAGTTAAAATAAATCAAACAATTGTATTTTCCCATAGTAAGGAGTATTTCCTGGTAAAAGTACAATATGTCTTACAGTATGATTCTACCAGTAAATAATTTTCAAATTCTATTTTTTATTTTGTAAGGTCAGTGAAACTCAAGCAATGAATATCTGGCCCTCTAAATTCTACATGACACCTTTAACCTATATATAAGGCTTAAATAAGAAATATAGTTTATATGTATCTGACTATAGAATACATGTACGCATGAATATAAATATGTAATATTTAAAGGAATGTGTATCTTAAATTACCTGTTAAATATGCATGAATATTGGTTCCCACTTATTACATAGTTCAGCTGCTTGTGAGACTTCACTGAATAGTTTCTAACCCATAAATAAATTTTCTTAGTAGCTTAGTTCATGCTGAGTTTTAAAAAGAAGAAAAAGTTGAAATAAAATGTTGTCACCAGAACAGCAGGAAGTTTTTTTTTTCCCTTCCCAGTATAACGGTCTTTTGATCATCTTTCTGTGCATGTAAGTGATATAGAGGATTGTGAAAAATAGCCATGCTCCAACCGAGGATTGTGTGCAATGGGGGTCCTCATGCTCCAATCATACTGTGAGCTTCTTCCATCAGAAAGAACCTTAATAAACACATGAAATTACACAGTTTTATTTAACCTAAAACTGGATTACAGAATTCTTAAATTTTTAATTACAATCCAATTTCACAAATGGAGACTGTGTGTGTGTGTGTGTGTGTGTGTGTGTTTTAAGCCGGTGTGCACTGTTGAGCTGTAATTCCAATTCTGATAATTTCAGGATGTCACGGTTACTTTGAACCCAAGGCATGTTAGCATTCTGAAAGTAAGAATAGTACGTGTGGGTTTTATGTGGGGGAAGATATACGTCAAGCATTCCGTGAAAGATGTCTAGCAGATTAGTATACGAACCACAGACTATTTTTTCATCTTAAAAGAAACCTGCCCTGAACTAGCTATGCATAAAAAGCCATTTTGTAATTGCACTTGCCATGACTATCATTTTTGGGTTATTTAGTGCTAATTATTTTTTGTGGATTGCCATCACATATTACTGTAACCCAGTTTCCAGAGATACTACTGTGATAGAACTCAGCAGGGATAACACAAAGCTATCTTCTACTCTCACTTTATGTATTTTGACAGTTTGAATTTTTTTTGCCCAAATAACAATGATATTTGCATTAAATCACATTCTTCATGGATTTTCAGTCACTGGAAATAGGATGTCTGCCCTCACTCTGTGCCCACTCCTCTAAGAGCCTTTTCCCCCACCTTCTTTATCTTACACATCTACTACTGAATAGTCCTTTAGTTAGGGGACCTGACAAGCGAGAGAGAGTGAGCTTTTGATTTTTTGGACTCCTGGACATGCCCAAATTCATTTAGGGGAGAAAAACAGCCCTCCTTACCCTTGTTTCTTTATTATTCTTTGGTTGTTGCTGTTTAGTATTTGGTGGTAATATTTTCATTGCAAATCTGTAGTTTTTAATATACGGCATGTTATATAGGTTAAGTACATATATAAGTGGGTTATTTCGTATTGATACACTACTTCTATTCTCAGAATGATAATCTAAAAGACTGCTATAATCCTCTTAAGTAGACAACAAGAAAAATCTTTAATTACTTCTTTTCCCCAAAACAAACAAAAAGCATTCCTTAACCTTGGATCAGTTGTAAACACTAGTACTACACTTTGTCTATCTGCTGACTCAGGCTGGAATCCTGCGGGAGGCAGCCATGTGTGAAGGCAATGATGGTGTGGGCTGTGGTGACGTGGGCCATGGTGATGTGGGCCATGGTGACGTGGGCAACAGTAACATGAGGAACAAGCATTGAAGGAGGAAACAGCAGACCTGGATTGAGGTTCTTAATGGTTCTTTTTAGCTGTGTAAGTGGACTCAGGTCACTTAAATTTTCTGTGTTTCTTCTTCCATGAAATAGGGATAACAACACTTCACAGAGTAATCTGAGTAAGATCTTTGGAAATATATTATCAAATGGAAAACCTTAAACGTCCATAAAGTTTTAGTTTTTAACATTAGATTAAGAACAAAAGTAACACTGGCATTTACTAATTTTTATTTGGCCTTGTCTTGGGCATTTTAGATACATCAAGTAATATGTTTTTACAGTGAATGCAAGAGGCTATATTTATTTATTTATTCTTTCCCAGGTTTATGGAGATTTAATTGACATATAACATTGCATACGTTTAAGATGTACATGGTGGTGATCTGATACATGTATATGTTGTGAAATGTCCACCATAATAAGGTTAGTTAACACAAGAGGCTGTGCATACTTAAATTAAACTTAAGGTAATAGTCAAATGGCCTTCTTATTTGGGAAAGATCACATGGGCGTTAAAAATAAAATGTTGATTGAATCTGGTTCCAGTGGTGAAGAGCATGAAGGGTAAAATTCAGACAAAACTGTAGATAAACAAATTGACTGGTCTCTCTATTGTTCAACAAACATATGAATGCCTATATCTTTAATTAAAAATGATTTAAATATGTTTGACATTCTAAATATTAAGAGAATTCTAAATAATTTGCTCTTTTTTCTTGACAAAATATTTCTTGTAAAGCAGATAAATCCTATGATTTTTATATCAAATTTACTAGTATAAAAAATAATTTTTCAACTCTTTGAAGATAGATAAAACTTTAAGCATATCATCTCAATATTGTAGTTCTCATTAATTTTAAGCTTATTATTTTCTTGCAATATTGCTAAAGTTTTTCTGAGATTTACAATCTTTTTCATTGATTTTATCCAATATGGTACACCGGCTTTTAGTTGCCATTTAACTTCAACATGAACTTCACATTCCCGATATTGAATGAAATCTTAATACCTGTATAAGTTAGGTGAAAGATTTTTTTAACATGTCTAAGTCCTGCCAACCCTTCAAGGTAAAAATTAACTAAAGTATAATGTTAGTCAATCTAGCTACTCTAGGCAATTATTCATGCCTGAATATTCATCCATCCAACAAGTGTTAATTGAGAAACAATCTTGCCAGGTACTGTTCTTCATTCTTGGAATACATCAATGCACAAAACAGATAAAATCCCTGACTTCATGACTTCACTTAAAATAAATGAGGAAACTGAGGTACAGCATGAATAAATTACTTGTTTAAAGCATATGACTAGTATATTTTTAAGTATTTACTTCCTGCCTTCAAATCATCATATACTTAGTGGTAGAGCTGGGTTTAAAATCCACGTCTTCTATATCCCAGACTAAGGATATTCCCACAATTCCACACTGCTCCCCCTCTCTTCCCACCCCACCACCCCCTCATTGGCTTGTAATAAGTTTTGAACAGTAATTTAACAAATGTTGATGTTAGACTCTTCCATAGGCTCAGTGACACGTTTCCCTTTGATATCTTTCTTCAGAGGAGGCTCCATGTGTCTATCTTCCCAATTATGAAGTAAGCAATCATCACATCTTATACTTGTGAGTCTGACAGTATTGGGCAGAAAACTGGCATGAAACACTTAATGACTGATGAGCTCTGATAAGGAATTCTGAGAAAATTTTTATACTATTGTTACTAATTCCATCCTCTGTATTCTTCCCAAATGAGCCTATTTTTCTTTTTAATAACCTTAGTAGAAATATAAATTTTTGTTTATCTCTAAATTGTCTTTCAGTAGATCTTGAGATAGCCTACAAGAAATATATTAATTATGCCTGTTAATTTTGGAATAAAATATCAGCCTAAGTTTATTCTAGTTGCATGTTTCATTTGAAATTCTAATAAAGCAATATCTACTGAGTGCTAACACGTATCTATTTTATGTCAGTGACCTGAAGACAGCTGCTTGTGAGATATGTAACAGTCGGAGAAATGTTCCAGTCTTACAGTTGTATTTTCATTTGCTTGTTTTCAAAGTTTTAAAATTGTGATCCATTTACAAAGCTTGCATTAATACTGGTTATATTTACCATAATTAGCTCTCATACTCCCATGTACCCGTAATCATTTTCTATAATTTTCCATATCACTAAGTGAGAAGTATACAGCTATTTTCCTTACATTATAAGAGAATGTAATATAAGAAGGGTAGTCTATTTAATGAACTCTAGAAATCACTCAACTTTGTTATGAGTACTTGTGTCACTAAGAAATGTCTAAAGCTTTTTTTAATAGTCCACATGATCAGTATTCTTATTGTTATAAATATCTATTATAATATCTATACATATCTATGATAAAAAGAGTAAATATGATAGATTTTTCTGGTGGTGAGACAAAATAATTTGTGAACAGAGTTGGTAGAGATAAGGTACCTGATAACATATACTCTAATACATTAGTCCCTTGTAGAAACTAAAATAGTGTGCACAAAGCCACAAATCAATCTTAACTGAACTCATCAGGTTTCATTTCAACCCAAATAAAGTAATATATTTGCTGTATGTTCAGCGTGGCCAGCATTTCAAAAAACAGTAAAATGTTTTAGACCTGAAAAAAGGGGTACAACCATGGAAGGAGTTACTGCCATAGTTAAGGCAGTAACAAACCTTTATATTTGTTAAGAAAACAAAACGTTGCTAAATTTTTGTACCTAATAAGTAGAAGCAACATTTTTTGTGATCACATAACTGGGGATAGCATTGAAAGAAAAGAGCACGCTTTCCAGTTGTGCCACGGCCACACGTCTTCAAGTTACAGCTAAACTGTAGAGAATATACATATGATCATAGCAAATAATTACAGAAAATTTCATAAATTAGCAGACATTATAACAAACTGTCTTGACTATTTTGTCTCGGTCACATCATTTTACAATACTTAGTTTCAAAAATAGTAATGGGTTTGTTCCTGGTGTCAACCTTAGCCACATGGGATGGGGAAAACTTGTTTTGACATCGGGTCATGTGAAAAATGACAAAATAAATGGGACAAGCAATAGGAAGTGGCATGGCAGGCTCAACACTGGTCTACTGTATACACAACTGTCAAAAGGAGCTAATAAAATAACAGGTTGCAGAACTGAAGTAGACCAAAGCAAGTGATCATCTCATTGGACTTCACACAAATCAGACCCCATGTGACGTATAATGCTGACTTCTGCGAGTCAATTTTCAAAAGGAACATTGAGTTGACGTGCTTTTGGAATAAAGTAAATCTCCTGAAACCTTGCAAGATGACAGATACTTAAAGAAAGTGAGGGTGTTTAATATGTAAAATACGTAAAACGGGATGGTTAGGGATATATTTGTGTCTTTAAATATTTTAAGAGATATCATGTAGCGGAAGGATTAGATTTATTTTGGCTTCCTAAAACAGTACTAACACCTAAATATATTAGTTGCCACCAATGGGTAAAGGGCCTTGAAAAATAAATATAAAAATAAAAAGTAAAAACTGATAGGGACTGCCAACTCTGGTGAAAATAATTTCATTATGTTTCACTCTACATATCCTTTTCTTCAAGAAACCTTGTGTGCAACTTAAACAGCAGAGTATGAAAGGCTTTATCATGAGTAGAGTTTGTAAAGTAAGTTTTAAAACGATGAAGGAGTTTGGGGTAAAGAATCTTTTGAAACATACTGAACATGCTAATCAAGACATAATTAGTTAACAGACTTTGCCAAGAATTCATCTACATACTTGCACGATGTTTTATTCAATGAAGTTAACATAAGTAAAAAAGTACTATTTCTTTTTTTTTTTTTTTGAGGAAGATTAGCCCTGAGCTAACTACTGCCAGTCCTCCTCTTTTTGCTGAGGAAGGCTGGACCTGAGCTCACATCTGTGCCCATCTTCCTCTACTTTATACGTGGGACACCTGCCACAGCATGGCGTGCCAAATGGTGCCATGTCCGCACCCAGGATCCGAACTGGTGAACCCCAGGCCGCTGAAGCAGAACGGGCACACTTAACCACTGTGCCACCGGGCCGGCCCCAAAAGTACTATTTCTAATCAAACTGTTTGTAAGTTTAATTTCAAGCAGAATATACTGTTATCCAGACAGCAGAATCAACATGCTTTTGTCTGATCCAAGAAAGCTGGGACCCAAAGTCCTAATAGACCAAGAGAATTAGAGTTCAAGGGTCTGAATGTGGGAACAAACACAGATGGTCCTCTTGCCAAAGGAAACACATAAAAGAATATATGGGTGGGATTCAAAACCATTGGCCAGAGGTCATTTCCAGTTAAAGATCCAGTGTGGCCATCCAATTAGGGAGAAGCCCTTCAGTAGCAGAGGTATACGTGCCAGTTCATCCTAGAGGTAACAGTCCAGCAAGTACCAGCTGAATTCGGGTGTGGTGGGGTGGGAAGGGGAAGACAGAGGAGGAAAGAAAAATTAATGGTGGGAAGGGGAATCAGTTAATACATAAGATAAATAACCTACCAAAGGCTTCTGAGCAAGGAGATCTTGAATTTAAGCACCAGGGCTAAAATCTGGCCTCAGTGAACCTATGGGCCTTGACATACTGCAGCTGCAGAATTATTACATGTGCTGTTGAAGCTGGTACTCTTCAATTTTACAAGAGTGAGTCACTCGGCACTGATGTTTGACACCCAACTGGCTGCTTTGCTCTGTTTTCAATGGCATACAACTAAGGAGGTGGTTTAGATCCACGGGGCTTCTGGAGTGATGGCCTCACAGGTCTCCAGTGATGCTGGTTGTTCACATATAAGTCCTAATTATCATTTGGATATCAGGGACCCAGACTATGGGTGATAGACCTAACTGCTACAAAACAAAGTAGGTTGAGGGGACATCTTATCAATGCTCTCCATGTAAGTATACACACAGAAAAGTTCATGCAATTACCACAAAGTCAAAGCTAAGAGAGAAAGCTCCCATCCCTGAAGGTGTCTTTCCAATCTAGAATCCTGAAAAGAGACTCGAAGACAAATGAAGTAATTAAAAACAAAAGTCTAAAGTAAGAACAGAGGTAGAGACGCAAATTTAAAAGATAAGACGTTGGTGGAAGGACAAGAGAAATTACCTTAGGAGAATGTTAAGAATATACAGGGCAGTTCTGACAGATTTTAGGGGAAAAGGAAACTATGCACATCCTGATGACTTTTCAAGTAGCCTGGACTGATGTAGCCTGATCCTGGACTGATAGCAAAAGTACCCTACTCGGAGAGAGGAACGTGGGCAAAACTGATTCGAAAAACAACATAATGCTTTGGCAAATTCAGAACACGATAACTTTATATCTCTTACTGAGGGACACTTCAAGGGACAGAGCCTGGACAAAAACAATTTCACGATCCAGAAGCCAAGAAGGAAGGATAAGGAAATTACTGCCAGGCCCAACAGCGTTGTATGATAGAGGAGAGATGGGCCAAATTAAGCAGCAGATAATCAAATCAAACAAACGAATAAACATGAAGGCAAGCAAGAAACCCAGCTGAGCCAGTTGGAAAGGAAGTAGACCACAGAGGCCGATCCCTCACTACAAGTAGAAATATGGAAAAAAGGACTATTCCTCCCTCAGAAGCTGGACAAACCAAAGCTAAGGAAGAAAATGTCTGAGGTCCCTCAGGGCGCAAGCAGTGAAAAACAACAAATCACTCCCTTCAGGCATCAAAAATGACTCTAACGCTAAAGGGCCTAGGAGGAAGTTGCCCCAGGAGACAGGATTCATGGGCTTACCAGAATTCAGGGCAAGAAGAGCACAGTTCTATTTGGCACAGGACTAAAATTGCTATGGGATCTTGCTGGGGATGAGGAAAGACAGAAGAGCATGATCTAGGGATCCGTGCCTGTCACTCATTCAAGAAATATTTAGTGGGGTCAGTTAGCACCACTGTTTATGATCCTAAAGATACAGAAAAGAACAAAACTGATGGAAAACTTTGCTTTTTATGGGACTTACATCCTAGAGAAGGTGAGAGAAAATGTTAGGGAGGATCTTAAAAGAAAAAAATTAGCAGAGAAGGAGGATATAAAGTATTGTTGTTGAGGACTGAAATAAAGTGATGAGGGAAAGAGGTGAGTTTTTAATAAAAAGTGAGGGAAAAGCCATGTGGACCTCTGGGAGTTCAATCCAGACAGACGCAAGAGCAGTACAGAATAGAAGGCCATGTTAAGAGAGAGGGGTGCTCTGCTAAGGAAGGCAGTAGAGGCTATCACAATAGAGATACAGGCTGGGGGGTACTGGGAACAGAGTGAATATTTTACATGCATGAGCTAAACATTAAGATAAAGAAGGAAACTGAGTCAGGTCAGGAGACTAAGGGTAACAATGTGACAAGTTTTAAATTTTACAATAAGGCAGGTGAGGTTCGATTTCCACTCTGAGAAAGTGGCACTGTGCATTGGGGATTTTCTCTAAGAATATGAGAGGAAGAGTGTCACAATTCATCTTCTGATGGGAAATTTCTCACAAGGAAGTTTCAATTAACAAGTTATAGACTCCAGGAAATGGCAAAGTATGACAAGTGCCCTGCAAAGGCCAGAAGCTGGAGTATTTTATCTTTTCCTTCATGGTTGTCAAAGGTTCCTTTCTCCAAATGACCCTAAAGCTCTACTCTGTTCCATGATTGGCACCTGAAGGGAAGATGTATTTTGTACCATGTATTATTTCAGTGTATATGCATATGCCTGAGACAACCGCTCGAGGTCTTGGGGGTTTGCTTGTATCTTTGAAATTTTGTGGGTGGGCCTGGTACTGGAATGTTTTCATGGGTTCCCCAGCTCTGGAGAGGGGAACAAAAAAAAACAGGGACACATGAATGTTTTAGCGTTAGAATCATTTAAATGTAGAGTGCACTTGAAGATAGCTTAAAATCGATCCACTTGCCATTCAGTTTACCATCTGCCTCAGACTGAGCAGAATAAGAAATCGGGAAGCAAGAATTTTAGCCTTTGATGTTACTGGAACTTAATTCGCATGGCAGGATTCATTTGCAACTTAAATTTCTTTTGAGGCAGGATGGATTAATGGCAGAGGGAGGCTTATCTTTTAAAGTGGAGAGGTTTCTGTAGCTGATGGATACGCCGGTGCGCCTGCTCTCACGGGCTGCTCATTGTAAAACTTCTCATGTCTTATTCTACTGCATTAAGTGTCTGGGCATAATGTAAGGTGGAACATAGAATAACAGATGAGTTTTCAGCCTAGGGTATGAAGTGTTCTTGGAGATGATTAAAGTAATGTCCTGTTCTGACCTGTTTCAGAGCCTTCTGAGGGCAAGCTGCTCACTCTACAAGGAAGAGTGGAGTATTCGCTAAACGCAGATGTGGCAAGTGTTCCATGATGTGCCACGGCTCTCGTGTGTGTGTGGGGGGGGGGGGGGGGAGGTTATGAGGACCACATTTTTTATGTGACGAACTCATAACATCCATGCAAGGGTGAACAATAATCTATCCGTGTAGGCAGCAATACCCAGGAGCACGTAAGGAAAAGTAGGTGACAAAATGGAAAAGCTTGTGTGGCCAGAGATCAAAATCACAATTATAGCTCTGGCACTCTTCTCATTTCTGAAGAATGCTGGGAATTGTTTGAAAGCAGAAAAGTAAAATGTGATGAAAGTGCTGATGAATATATAGTCAAAATCAGATTGTTTCATAATGAAGATGTCGATTCTGCCCAATATCAATGTGACTACCCAGGTAGCCCAGGTCGATTCCACAGCTGTGAAAACATTCTTTACAAGTATGGACAGGGATTATCAACGGAGGAGAAGGGTGGCGCTAGGGGGAGAGGAATTTCTTCAGTAGATATTTAAAGTAATGAAACTTTTAAAGAAAGTATTTTTAGAAAGAAAATTTAAAAAGATTTCCATTAGAAACTAAGAGAGGGAAATGAGTAAACAACCTGCAAATCCTGTTAGGTGGAAATGCATCTGTCTTGGAATTATGAGTTTAAATCCTTCTTAGTCATGCTGCACTTATGAACGATGGTACTTATAGCACAATCTAGCCTTATATAATTATAAGAGCTCTGTACACAAAATGTTATAAATAAGTTTATGCACCCAATTACAACATACAGATATTAAGAGAATTCTTCTATCTCCTTTCAATTTTTATTTCTGAGATTCTTTATCTTCTGAAACTTAAATTCTATTCTCTTTGGATTGTTCTCCTATACATTCTATATAAAATGGAAATAAGGTCAGGGGTTATTTTAAAGAAGTGGCACTATACCTGGTAAATTTTTACATTTCCTCCTATCCACAAAGGCAGACTTTTCAAATACAGTGGCTTGAATTGCTGTTAGGTACCTACGGTCTGTTTTCTTGTAACCAGAAAGATGAATGCTGACCATTTCAAATCTTACAAAAAAATTTATATTCATTAGTATTTATATACTAGGTACTAAGTTTTTATTAGTTAGTATCTATCTACTAGGTGGTATTTATATACTACACACACATAATTTCTAAAATCAATGGAGAGACACAGCATTAGGAGAAATACACACGTTATTAAAAATCACTGAAATGAAAAAGTATTCTGTAGGTGAAATTTATAGAATATAAGTGTAAAATAGAGTCTTGAATATTAGATATAACTTTAATTTTAGTTGAGATAATCTGTAAAATCTAATCATTGGCCCTTCTTTCTTAGTTAGCAAGACACAACAGCTGAGTACATTTGTGCAGGAAAATTTGTAGAACATAAGTGTAAAACAGAGGCTTGAATATTATACATAACTTTAATTTATTTGAGATAATCTATAAAATCTAATCATTGGCCCTTCTTTCTTAGTTAGCAAGACACAACAGCTGAGTACATTTGTGCGGAGATCAAAGACATGGGCACCAACCTGCAAAGAAGGTGACTTCTCTGAACGTGATTATTGCAGACAGAAGTTGCCAGTCACCGTAGGAGTGAAGTTCAGTCTGTCTGGAAGCACCCTTCAGAATTCACTAAAGAGCCAGCCTAAGTAATACATTTGGGTTTCCCAAGGGTGAAGACATAAACTGCAAACTAAAATCGAAGAAAAGTAAAACAGGCCATTTACATGAGCTGTCAACCAGTGATCACCTAGATTTTTAGGGTTGACATTTATAACCCTAGAAATATTTTTTAACATGAAATAATGAGTATTGAAAGGGAGGGACAAATGAAAATTTTCTAAGAAAACGTGAAAATAAAATCACATACATGCTCTATCTTATTAACTCTTTCGGTCTATGATGCACTTTTTACAGACCTAACACAAATTGCCCTGCAGGGAATGCTCAAAATGTTTTGGTATTTCTTATTTATGTTAATACCAAAATGAACATTCCACAAGGGAGACTGAAATGCAGTTGTATATTATTAATCTCTTTAAAAATCAAAAGCATTGTAAATAGGGGAATAGGAACACATGGAAAAATAGGTTTCATTCTAAAATATTTCCCAAAGAGATATCACTTCACACTTGTCAGAATGGCTATTATCAGAAATTCAAAAAATAGCAAGGGTTGGTTAGGACGGGGAGAAAAGGGAACTTTTATGCACTGCTGGTGGGAATGTAAATTGGTGCAGCCATTACGGAAAACAGTGTGGAGTTTCCTCAATAAATTAAAAATAAAACTACCATATGATCCAGCAATTCCACTTCTGGGTATTTATCTGACAAAAATGAAAACATTAATTCAAAGAGATATATGCACCCTATGTTCATTGCAGCATTGTTTACAACCACCAAGACACGGAAACACCCTATGTGTCCATCGATAGATGAATGGATAAAGAAGATGTGACATATCTTGGCATATATCACATTGGAATATTATACCCTGGAATACTCCATAATATAGAATACTACTCAGCCATAAAAAGAATTAAATCTTGCCATTTGCAACAACATGGATAGACCTAGAGGGTATTATGCCAAGTGAAAAGACAGAGAAAGACAAATACCATATGATTTCACTTAGAGATGGACTCTAAAAAACAAAACAAATGAACAGACAAAACAAAACAGAAACAGACTCATAGATATAGGAAACAAACTGGTGGTCACCAGAGCAGGGAGGGGTTGGGTGGCAGGTGACTTATGTGAAACGGATTAAGAGGTACAAACCTCCAGTTATAAAATAAATAAGTTACAGAGATGTAATGTACAGCATAGGGAATATAGTCAATAATTTTAAAATAACTTTGGTGACAGATGAAACTAGACTTGTCATGGTGATCACTTTGTAATATACATAAATATCCAATCGCTATGATGCACACCTGAAACAAACAGGATATTGTATGTCAATTATACTTCAAAACAAATTTCCTCTTAGCCCAAGATGCTTGACTTTGAAAACACAAGAAATCTAATTTGCATATTTACATTTAGTGGGACGGCATTGGCGACAACATCTGGGCTTCCTGCTCTCAGTCCAGTTCAGGCAGATAACATAAATGAAACTGAAATACAGACTGAGAAGATGCCAAGGTTCATTAGAAGGGGAGTGGAAGGGCTTTGTAAAACAGAACTACTCACATTTCTCTGGTTTTGCTGAGGGGAGGGGTGGCCCTGAGAGGCCATGACTTTTTCTGCGTCGTGTTATGCATACAGGTGTGGTCTTCATCATGAGAGATTATCAAATATTCATTTAGGCAGATTGTTTATAGAACTTCCCACAACCAGATGGCCTAACGACCTACTAAAAACTAGCTTTCCAAATCCCAGTTGTTACCAGGTATGATGATACATATATATTCCTTAAAACATAAATGTTGGATTATTTCACATATACATATACACACATTTAATGCCACCAATAGGCCTCAGTTATTACAATAAAGTAGGTACAGTTGTATCCTCCATGAGAAACACAAATACGGTGCTATGTAATACTTTATGTGTCACTATTAATTTATATTGAGGTTACTGTTAAAATCTCACCTGGAAAAGGAAGTCTAATAAGATACCAGCCCTATACACACTTACAAATTTAATGAATATTGATAATTATAGAAGTGAGAAAAATTATGAAGCATTGATCTTGAAGGAAGAGCATTAAAAAGAAAATGTTAGACTGAATAAAAATAAAATTAGAATGGAAAAGTATTTTGTCAAAGCTCCCTCTAGGTGAGCAGTTCCCCAATTTGGGCTGTACATTAGAATTGCTTGGGGCACTATCAAAAATACATTTGTCAGAGTCTCGCATACAGACTCTGATTTAGCAGGTGACTGACAATTTTTTTTAACAGAATCCCAACAATGTACAGAAATCACTGCTAGATGGCTTCCACCTAAAACATTGCAAACAGGTATTTTCAATCTATTTTCTGCCATTAGTAAACTTATTATTCAAAGTTGAATAGCATAAGTGATAGAGGATTGCCCTAATTAAGCAGAGTTAGCCATCATAAAAATAGACCAGAGCAGTGAGAAACTGATCCAGTTTAGAGAAATTTTTAATTTTTCTCATTGTTTAATTTTTTAATTATATAAACAATACATGGAGGGTTTTGGAAAACAGAAATAAAAGCAAAAAGCCTAAATAATCACCCATTATCAAAATGTTCAGTGATTGCTACTGCCATGAAAATTTTGTTTTTGATGTTTGAATGTATATATTTTTAAAAATCAGATCATTACACTGTATCCTAGTGAGATTTTCATGGAGCAACATATGAACACTTCGCATGTTGTCAGATAATCTCTTATAACATGACATATTCATGATTTATTTTTGCTCATGCTATAATACACTTTACTAGTTCCTTATTATTTAAAAAATTAGAAGAAAAATATCTATTATAAATGTTGCTCTTTGATTATGTCTTTAGGATAAATTTTTCCCTACATCTTTTAAATATACTTCCAGGAATAGGCCTGGAGGTTAAAGACACACACAACTGTATCTTATATTTTCTTCAAGTAGAAATTAGGCCAGATAGAATTTCAAGGACAGTCCTTTCCACGCACTGGGAAATAGAAGTCACTTAAGGGAGAAACAGCCTAGAAACTGAGGAATGGTGTGAGACGGGAACAGGCCAGAAGAGGCTCAGGGTTGCTTTTAGCACCAGCTGATCCCTGTCCTCATCTTCCTAGGGAGTGCCAACAGCAGGAGGAAGCAGCAACGATCTGTTGTAGACCATTTCCAGATTCCTATGTAAGAGGTAGCTTTGAAAATTTCAATATTATTACTCAATTGAATAGAGCTGTGATTACAATACATACAGACTTCCAAAGAACACAGGAAAAAGAAGACCACAGCAGGTCAACATGCTGTTTAAGGACAAAGTTAATTATGAGGCTAATGTCTGGAAGCTCCTACAGAAATTTCTTCCTTCTCTGCATAGAGTAAGATGACAGAAGCAAAGGTGCACAGGTAGGGACTGGCTCCAATAACGAAGCATGCGATTATTATACATGGGCCATTTGGGAACAGAGAAACACTACCAGCAATAACACCTCTGAAAAACACCTATGAGAGAATCAGTTCAGAGCCAAGTCCAGTTTGGTTCTGAAACAAGTCTCCTAATTTCTAAAAGAAGAGGCAGGTAAGAACTAGTCTATATGTTAAACTCAATAATATTAATAGAGACCATAATTACAATGTTATTAAAATAAGAACACTGCTTTTGGTAAAACCAGATTAAATTGCACTCCAAAACAATACTGACTCACTTCAGAGCAGAGTGTCCTCTTGGAGGTTTCTGTACGCAAAGACAAAACAATTAGGTCACAGCATACCAAATTCTCTAGACTACATGTCATTATTAAGACTCATTTTTATTCAGATATGTACAAGGCCATTTGGCATTTGTTAAAGAGATTAGGTTTGCATGTGTTTTCCTGAATACAGAATCAATATCTTTATGACGAAAAGCTTTAGCTCAGAGAAACCGTAATGGCATTTAAAATCGACAACTATGATGCAGAAGGTAGCATTTCAATGGTTTTCTGCAGCCCATTTGCCACCCATCCCACCTCCACTCCTGTATGCCATCAAAGAGAAAATTGAAGGTTTTAAAAACAAGATAGATCACTTTAAAATAATACATTCCTACTTCATTTCTTTAATTTAATACATGTTTTGGACTCTCCTTATATTCCCAGGAGAGAACAGACTTAAAACAATGCAGAAAAGTTACAATTTCAGTACCGTGGGTGAATCTGTAAAACTAATAGTCCATCTTCAAGGCCAGATCAAATACAAATTTACTAAAGAGCTAATCCACTTTAGGAATACTGGTTAGACAAATCATCATTTATTTAAATATGATATAATTATACCCTTATTTTACCAACTGTCTAAAATCGGAGTAAATGAGATACATGGGGCACTCGCTCAGGTTACAGAAAAATTTAATTTTTCGACTATGCAAAAAATGTATGTCTTTTAAACTTTGTATCTTCTATTTCTTAGTGTCTACCCTGTTCCTTTTCATCCCAAATTACAAAGAAATCAGTGAGTTATAAATTCCTAGGTTATATTGAGCCCAAAGTTGGAGTATCTCATATGTACAATGTTTTATCCTTTGGGGCATGCTTTTATTTTTCACTCATGAATCAAGAACCCTCTTCGGCATGACATTCAAGGTCTGGTATCAGTTGATTCTAAACAACTTTGCCACCTCACTTCCTGCTCATCCTTCTGAAAATATCTCATTTGCTAATGAGGCCAAACTATCCATTCTTCCCAGATGAACCACACTTGTTATGTTATATTCCCAGCTAAAATGTCTTCCCCGACATTTACCACTTATCCTGCTAGACATAACTCAAATGTCCCAACCTCCTTGATGGCTTCCCTGATTCCACAGGATAAGAGTCCGCGTTTATGGGGAAGAACACATATGTTCTCTGTGAACATTCAGAGTGGGTTTAAGGAGTGAATCAGATGCAGCATGTATGGCTCTAGCATGGCGCAGGTATTAAAACACTTCTGTTTCTGTACTCTTTCTGCCCCGTGGTTCCAAAGGAATCCATGTTTACTGGATGATAGCATGCACTACACTGCACTGTGGTTATCTGATTGTATGTCTGGCTTCTTCTGCATACTAATGGTGGCCCCAGGGCCTAATTCTTAGATGGGTCTCAATAAACATTTCTTGGGTTGTGTTATATTATGTTTCCAGGATGAGATTATGCCTTATTCCCCAGAGCACAATGTGTAACACTTAGTAGAAGCACAAAAAATGATTGTTGAAATAGTGAATGAAAAACATATCCAGAAGACTGATTTTTCTAGCAGTGTGCAGGAATGAAGACAGAGTAGTAAGATAGATAGATGATAGATAGACAGATGGATGAATGAATGGAAGTCAAGGACCTATAATACTAAATGAGCTGGTACCACCTTATCTACCACTTACTAGCTGTGTGACCTTAGGCAAATTACAGAAACTCTCTAATCTTCTAATCATTATCTGTAAAGTGAGGGTAAAAAAGGTACCTAGCTCTTAGGACTGTTCATAAAATCAAATAAAGGTAGGTAAAGTGCTTAGCAAATGCCTGAAACACAAGTTTATGCTTAATAAATTTTACTTATTATCATCAATGTAGTTTTCTGAGAGGCCTCCTTGTGTACTCCTTAAGAAAAGCTCTTGTTAATCATATTTAAAGACAGTAATGATTAAAGTAATAAGAGACTCAACTGATCCAGTATTTACTGAGTGCTTACTATGGGTCAGTCATCCATCAACTCCTTTAATCTTTACTGTATTATACAATTTTAGCAATGAGGAAACAGATTTAAAGGAGTATAACAGGCCCGAGATTAATCAGAAAGAGTAAAAACTGAGATTCTCACTTCATAATCCAGGTTCTCAGCAAATACGCAACACTCAAGCCAAATTCTGTGAAGGTCATCACACGTTAGGGCCCAGTCCCTCCTTGTCTTGATTTTACCAGACTTCGCCTCATTACCATTTTATGCATTAGCTTCCTACTCAATTGTAAATGCACTGAGGATAGAGATCGTGTCACTCACCTTTACGACTCTCACAGCTCAAAACTGGAGTACGAGCACACTCACACACACACTAAGGTAGAGGAGGAGATGACAAACTAGCTCCACGTTGGTGGAAAGAACACAGCAGACTGAAGGCAAGGCCATCCTCAGAAAGATCCTAGCAAAGAGCCAACAAACCAGACCACACAAATGGAACACAAGCTCATATTCACAGTTACACGTCCTCCGGTACAATTTGCTGAATTTCTAAAATCTGTAATTCAGTTAGCTCTTCCTCCTCAATCTTGAATCGTTTTACAGTTTAATTCCAGTTTCCTTCGCTCCAGTTTCCTTCTTCACTTTCAGCTGGGCTGCCTTGATTAATAGCTCTGTAACGTCTACCTTCTCTGCTGGATGAAACATTTTGTGTTCCACAGTAATTCTTTACCTCTACATGTTGGCAACTTCAGCTTCAAGAGAGTAAATAACCACCTGGAACTGCATTTCTGAGGCCGGGTTATCACCACTGGAAACCATATTTTCCCATCTTCTCCCGTCACCTGTGAACTAACTGGCAGAACAGGTGGCATCAGCCCCAGCAGTTCTCCTACGCCTGGAAAGCAGCGACTTCCTGCTCAGACAATGGATGGATTTAAACTTCCAACGTCTTTAATCACCAAACAGCACTTCGCCATAAGTGGTGCATCATCTGCGGTTATTTTCCTGGTAACGACACTCATACTGCACCTAAATTGGGCGTGGAATAGGACTGTGCGCTAGTTTGGATTAGAAGGGACTCTGGCTATGACACACCTAATGATAATTTTAATTACAATTTTTGAATCCCTGTTATGTATAAGTGCTATGCAAAACACTAGATAAATATTTTTATCTTCTAACAATAGAATAGGGAAAATGTGCTGCTTTTACAAGTGAGGACCCTGGGGCTCAGAGAGGTTAAGTACAGTTTACCATCAAGGTAAGATGCTAACAAGGGGCAAAGGAGGGATTCCCATGCAGGTGAATTGGACTATGACCATCTCCTCTCTTTCTACTATGCAGCCTTGTATCCTGGAAGAAATACGTCTATGCCTAATAGTGCCTAAGAAGCTCCATGCCATGGGCAAAATTCATTGAAGTATAATATACACATTGGAAAATTAACAAATCCTTATTATTAAAACTTATTCATGAAAAGAAAATGAAAAAGACATTTAATTAGAAATTTAAAATAGCTATCATTTTAACATATCCTCTATACCCATTGCTGGGAAATGCTGATCCCTGATTATTTTCATATTTCCATACGGTCTCGAGCCTTCTGAGCAAAGGGGCCTGCAAGGATCTCTGCATAACAGACAGCCGTAGAAGCTGGAGATAGTGTTTCTACTAGGAAAGAGAGCTCTGGAGAGGTGTGGAGACAATGCCGTCTCCTTCCTAACTTTCTGGAAGAGATGTGCTTACATTCCAGGATAATGGGAAATCTCTCTTCCCTTCCCTCTCTCCATGGTGGAGAGCAGGGAGATGTGCCAACAGCCAATGAAAGCTTACGGTCTCCTAATTTTGGTGTTACTCTCCTACGAGGCAAGCCTACTGCAAGTACAGGTAAACATCTGGCCTTAGAGCACTGCCCTGTGGAGTTGGGGTAGTGGAACTGGAACCAGAGTGAAGACAGTTCTCTGGCTGCTGCTTTTGCTGTGAATAACAAACTGTCTGTCTCTAACCTAGAGTCTGCTGTCTTCCATTTGTGTATTTGTATTAAACTGTGTCAGGCTGACTCATTAGCTTGCAAGCTTGGTAATCTGAGAGGCTTCTCAATTTTAGAATTAACACCAGAGGTTCTCAAAGTGGGTTCTGGACCAGTTGCATTAGTATCACTTCGTAACTTATTAGAGAAGCATATTATTCAGTCTCAGTCCAGATCTACTCAATCTATAACTGGGGTTGGAGCTCAGCAATTTATTCTTTCCTTTTTTTTTTGGTGAGAAAGATTGGCCCCGAGCTAACATCTGCTGTCAATCTTCCTCTTTTTGCTTGAGGAAGATTGTTGCTGAGCTAACACCTGTGCCAATCTTCCTCTATTTGGTACGTGGGACGCTGCCACAGCATAGCTTGATGAGCAGTGTGTAGGTCTGCACCTAGGATTCAAACCAGTGAACCCTGGGCCATTGAGGCAGAGCACGCAAACTTAACCACTACACCACCAGGCAGCCCCCAGCAATTTATTCTTTAATAAGCTACTTGGGTAATGCATGATAAAATTTATGAACCACTGAAATATACTTTATTCATATATTTCTAGTTATAGTAGTTCCATTTGACAGTGCCTTGCTAACAAATTCATTTTGAAAGAACTCCAATAGATCTATCTCTAAAACATTTTGGATTTCACGGAAGAAATCACTCCTATGTGTTTTGAGTTTTTATTAATAAATCCTCTAATGTAGTACAAACTCTATAATCATTACTATGATTTAGCACTACACAGAAGAGTTCCCTCAATTCTAAATATTTTATTACTTAGTTGAGCCAAAACAATACTCTGTATTGAGCATCTATGAAAATGAAAAGCCCATTTTGTCATACTGTCTCTAAGTAGAAATGTCTTGCTTTTAAAAGATAATTATTAATTTTTTAAATCATTATTCACCACAAAAATGCAATAAAAAATGTCTTGCTTTTAAAAATATAATTATTAATTTTTAAAAATTATTATTCATCATAAAAAATACTCAGAGTATATAAAAAAGAACGAAACATGAAAAGCTATTAACATCTATTCTGTATTCTTCCAGAATGTTTTCACCAAAACAAACAAACAAAAAAGGTTACCTTAGGATAATATATTAGGTTTTAATGGCTGTATAATATTCTTATAAACTATAATTTGTTCATAAACAACCCATTTCCAGCTGTATGATATGAAAGCTTATATTTTTTAAACTTTTTACTGCAAAAAATATTACACAGTGGTGTAAGTAATCCCTTACGATAAAGTCAATTGAAAAATTATTAACACTAAAGAGAAGTCAGTAAATGTTTAGTTACTAATAATCAATAACTCTCCTATGTGCTGACAAAATCCACCCAGAACATTCAAAAGAAAAAGGATCTCATCTGTAATAGCAAATTTTCTTTTTCATTTGTGTGATAAAGCTTTGCCCATGTCCTTATTTGCAAAAATTATGTCCTTTTATTTCAGATGAGCCTTTAATACAAAGCATATAGATAAATATTGTTTTTCGATTCAGTCTAAGAGAGTTTGTCTTTCAACAGGTAGATTTAACCCACAAAAATAACAATATTTGACCTTATTCTTCTATCTTATTTATGACTTTGTTGATTATGTTATATCATTTTTTGCCTCATTTTGCTAAAATAATAAAGTTTAAAAAAAGTCCTCAAGCACTTACAAATTAAGTGTACCAATTATATTCTATAGTTTATCTACAAATTTTAAAATACTTGAATCCCTACCAATATCATATGCAAGACAGAACCTTGATCAGAATTTTCCTCCTTGCTTTCCCCAGCACCCAATCCCAGCCACAACACAAACTCAGCCACCAACACATATTCCATGACCCTCCTGATCTGACAATTTAGAAAGTCTTGTATTTCTTCTCTGGAAATCCTTTTTTAATATTTGCATTAAACTTCATACCCAAATTAACAACAATAATAGCTTAGACTTGATTCTGAGCTCCAACGTTACTGCTGCTCACCGCTATTTCTGCTCTAAAATTTCTCCCCTTTCATAGTATTTAGATAGGGTAAAATCGTTCCTCAAGCGTCTTGTTTATGATGTATATATAGATGTTATACATTCTGAGTCCTGACATGTGGAAACGTTTTCTTTTGTCATCACCCCTGAATGATGGGTTTATTACTGATATGAAAGAATTCTTTACATATTCCTGAAAATCAGGGTCTTTGTACTGATTCCTTTTGAGAAAGCATGCCCCTACTTCCAAAGTTAGGCATTGCTTGGTCATTCATTCCTCAGATCAAAGGTCACCTTCTTTGCTGACCACCCAATCCAAAGATATTCACTTAACTCTGGATCATTTATCCTGTTTAATTTTCTTCACAGCACATGCCACTAAGTAAAATGATCTCATTTATGTATTTGTTTATAGATCGTTTCCTCTCACTAGAATTTAGGAGCTAGAACCTTTTCTATGGATGCTGGATTCCCAGTTCCCAGAAGAATGATTGGTTTATAGGGGCCACAGAAATAATGAATGATGGAACGAATGAAGTCCAGTTAGTCCAATATTGGTCACACAGTTGAGTGGTTTCTGTTCATTCCTTTCTGCCTGACCCAAAAGAAGAGAAAGGTTTTATTCTATTCAGCCTTAACACTATTAAAGACATGCATTCAGGGCCCAGCCCTGTGGCCTGGTGGTTAAAGTTTTGTCTGCTCTGCTTCAGCAGCCCAGGTTCGCAGGTTTGGATCCTGGGCACAGATCTACTTCACTCATTAGCCATGCTATGGAGATGCCTCACATACAAATAGAGGAAGATTGGCACAGACGTTAGCTCAGGGCTAATCTTCCTCAAGCAAAAAGCAAAAAAAAAAAAGATGAGGATTGGCAATGGATGTTAGCTCAGGGTGAATCTTCCTCAGCAAAAAAAAAAAAAGAAAAAGAAATACATTCATTCATTCAACTAATTCAATAAATATTTTTGTT
This sequence comes from Equus caballus, assembly GCF_041296265.1. NCBI lineage: Eukaryota > Metazoa > Chordata > Mammalia > Perissodactyla > Equidae > Equus > Equus caballus. Next base: position 52,838,769 of record NC_091691.1, read on the forward strand.
CCTATCATGTGCCTGGCCCTGTGGAGGGGATACAGAAAAGAGACAGACACTGAATTCACAAAGCTCGTGATGTGGGTGTGCATGAATGGGGTGGGAGTACGGAGCAGTAGGGGTGGAAGAGGGAAGGGAGACAAGTACACATATAACAACAACAACAAACAATAACAAAAAAAACCCACAGGTCACACTGAGTCTATAAAGATATATGCTTTATTTATATGCTGTCCCGGCTGATCCTCCCCACCATTTTCTGAATGAAGTACCATTGCTATTCCAACTTTACAAAGGACAAAGTCACGCTCAGAGAGATGCAATAACATCCTCAGTAACTGACAGTCAGTAATTTGAGGTATACATGTCTGGTGTTTTGGACTCCAAAGCCCATGTTTTTTTTTTTTTCCAAAGCCCATGTTTTTAATCACTTCACAATACTACCTATCACTTCCAATGTTAAAACAAACCCCAAAACACCCTACAATAGCAATAAGAAGACTGTCTGGGACTGCAAGGAGAGTGGAGGGAACCTGGCATGACTGTTGTTTATTTGTCAGAGGAATTTTAGGTTTTGTTTTAGGGGAAGTTATTGAATACAATGATATCAGCCTCATTACCGGTGCCACTTCTGAAACATCATATAGAGAGAATTACAGAGGAGGAGATGATAGCAACAGAACTTTGAATCTGGAAAACTGATGGATAACTGACAACACATAATCAGATTGGAGGAAGGTAACTGCTTAAGCTCCGAGTGAAGAAAGCTTACTGGCAAGTTGATTCACGTGTCAGATCTCCCGGGTTGCTAGGAAAGTGCAGGACAAGTAGAGTGACTCATGGAATGCCTCCACGTAAGAAGCAGGGAGACCATGGCTGGTTTTCAAGCCATCAGGCTACTGTCCCTCCAAAGATTTTCACATCAATTTCTTAGAAGGACACGAGAATTTTAAAAAAGAGAGACAACCAGAGTCTCTGAGTGTTTGCGTTTCTAAGAGTGTGTGTAAGAGAGAGAGGAGGAAGTAGGGAAGGGAGAGAGAAGAACAGAAGCCTTGCAAAATTATTTGGCTTTAAATCATTTCCTTGTGTAACTTTGAAAAAAATTAAATATTAAATTTAAAGGGTATTATAACTTATTATTGCATTTTTTAAACAAATTTCCCAAACGACAGAGGATTTAGGAATTTTAGACTACTTTTAATGGTTTAGTTAACTGACATTCTCTGCTAAGCCTCTTTTGGGGATTTGCTATGTATGTTTCAAATTACATTTGTTACACTAAAACCTAGGGTGTGAGTTATTTACCCAAAGGCAATTTGAGTAATTTTCACGAGAATTTTTAAAGTCTGCTAATCTTCTTTATTCTAGAGAAGCAGACTGTTTATGTTCTCATGTTATAGGTAAATGATATAAAAATACTTTGGAGAATGAGTGAGCTTTTTTTGTTTCTCCTTCATTATAACATGCTAATTTGAACTTCAAAACTTCAGAATTGAGTCACGAGAAATGCAAACACAAAGCCATCAAAAGTTTGATGTTCATAAGTAAAATTGCCCAAATTAATATGTTGGAAATTTTAGATTCTGTGCACTGAGCCTCCCTTTGAGCACCACGATACTTTTGGAATGGGTTAACATGCTGCAGGATAGAGACACTGCCTGTGCCCAGGTTGTCCTGGCAAGAATGCAGCCCTAAAGACAAACAAGCCAATAGAATCGAGTCTCCATGTTGTAGAGTGGAAAGACATATGTGTTTGAAACATTCAGGAAGATCCCTTTCTTTCCTGTGGGATATCCGTTGCCAAGAGGTAAACTCCTTCATGTCATTTCGAGGAAAGACTTTGCAATCTGCAAGAGCCTCTCAAACGCCTTCTCCGATTTTCACCTTTGAAATGCATCAATTCACTCATTTGACAAATATTTCTTCACACACATGTGCACTCACAGAGCCACCATTTAAGTCCTGCTAAATACTATAGAATATTCTAGACGCTTCACATAATTTTTTGATTCTTATATAACAATCCTCCAATACATTATTATCTCCTTTAACAGAGGTGGAAACCAAGCCTTAGGGAAGTAATATGGCCAGTGACAGAAGTAGAGAGTGGGGGAACCAGGCTCTGGAGCCCACCCTCCCCGTCCTCTGGCCTGCAGCTGCTCGGCGCATTAGGAGCAAACTTGAGGGTTTCCTTGCTGCTGGTGCCTGTATTACACATTAAACACCTGTCATCCCATTTGAACCTTAACACAAATTGATGAGCAAGGCACTATTATTATTCACATATACACATGAGGAAACTGAGGCTGATGGACACCAAGTAACTTGAGGAAGATTACCCATCTGACAAGTGGCCAGGTGGGCATGTGACCCTACTGTCGTGTCCTGAGCCTGAGTTCCTTCCTGCTGCACTCTGCTGCCTTTGCTCCACGTTTAACCTGCTTGTTGAGTAAGAATCTGCCACCAGATAGAGGTACCCTACAGCTGGGTGCTGATTTCCACTAAGTACTTAATAAATACAAATTTATTTGGAGTCACATGAAAAGTAGCTAATAAATACGCCAGAACCATGAAATGGTGATCGAAACTACTGTGTCTAACAGCTGCTCTAAAGTCATTCACACATCGTAAGCCGCAATAGTTACCTCCAGTAACATTTTCAATTTTATGGAAGATAAATTGAACTTGAAAACATATAAAAACAGAATTCTCTCTTCCTGAACCATACGTATAACTTTAAACATCTTATTTTTCTCAGGTGTAGGAAAATCATAAAACCTTTTCATCAGAGTAACAACAAAGACGCAGGGAATGCCCTTGAGCTACCTGACAGAGAATTACAAAAATAAGACCAGGCTGCATACACAAATTAAAAGGTTTAAATTTGTACAAATAATAATAGATCTATCACTGAGCCTCAAGTAAGGCAAGAAAAAAGGAGAAAAACACTAAGGGGCAACTTCAATTTCTTTGTGAAAACTGGCTGCAAACCTAATTAACAAAACACAAAGCCTCAGGCAAAGGAGCTGTTATCACACTCTTCTGCCAAACAAAAATGAACTTCACCTTTTAAAAGCTCCAACCAAGCTCAAATAAGTTATTAAACAGTAAGCAGTGAAATCCAAGCCTTTTAATGATCTAGAGGCCAGAAGAACAGCGTAATTGCCTCATTCATTAGCAAGTGAAAAGTAAACATCTCCTGATCATTACAACAGCTATGTCATATAAACACATTTGATGCAACATAAAATAAAATAATGCCTATGGGAACATTCCATAAACTGAAGACCTCTACAATGATCAGCATAGGGAGGTAGCCAAGATATAACAGGGACGGCTTCATTTTCAGTTCAGGACTTGGGTACCAGTACCCTTTCTGACAAGAGTGTTCACTGAGAATGCACAGTTTGCTTTGTATTGTGCTTTGAGGTCTAAAGGGGAAAAAGTTACATCATAATTCATGTACACTGAGCCTTTAAACCACTTAGGGAAATGAAAATAGTGCACACAAAAATAATACGCAATATATGGGAGAATGTAAGCCAGAGCTGAATTTTGTGGGGTCAGGGGAAAAAAGTTTAAAAATGCTGAGGTAGATTTCAAAAGCAAGACAGAAAGAGGGAATTTGCCTGAGTTTTGCAGTTTTCACGGGATTTGAAAAGGTCCAAGAGCAGGCATGGTTGAGTAGGTCAACTCTGAAAGGCTAAGAGTCAGAATGAACTAAGCATTTCATTCTAAAGGCTAACCTCTGCCTCTCCAAAACTTTAATCACAGAACTGAGACATAAACGGCATAAAATAGTCCCTCCTTAGGCACGCTTTCACTTTCCCCAGTTTGAGTTACCCACAGTTAACCGTGGTCAGAAAATATTAAATGGAAAATTCCAGAAATAAACAATTCGTAAGTTTTAAATTGTGTGCTGCTCTGAGTAGCACGATGAAACGTCCTGCTGTCCTGCTCCATCCCACCTGGGACGTGAATCATCCCTTTGTCCACTGGCTCCACACCGTATACACTGTCTGCCTGATAGTCACTTAGTAGCCTTCTTGGATATCAGATCGACTGTCACAGCACAGTGCTTGTGTTTAAGTCACCCTTATTTTACTTAATAATGGCCCCAAAGCGCAAGAGTAGTGATGCCAGCAATTTGGATATGCCAAAGAAAAGCCTTTAAGTGGAAAAGTGAAAGTTCTTGACTTAATAAGGAAAGAAAAAAAATCATATGCTAAAATTGTATTTTATCAGTTCCACTTTAATATTTTATTATTAGTTATTGTTGTTCTATTATATTGTTGCTAATCTCTTATGATGTCTAATTTATAAATTAAACTTTATCACAGGTATGTATGTATAGGAAAAAATACGGTATATATAGGGTTCGGTACTATCTGGGGTTTCAGGAGTCCCCTGGGGATTGGGGGGGCTATGGTAAAATAATTTCAGCTTAGCTCATTCTTTCTTCCTTTGCCAAATGTCTTCAAGATCAGCGGAGGAAGGAAGAGAATTGCTACAGCCAAGGAGACAACGTGATGTGTCAGAAAAATCAACAGCTTTGGCTCACTAGAAATGAGGGCAAATTCTCATTCCAGAACTTTCTTACTTTTGTGATCTAGGGCAAGTTACTTAACATTTCTAAACTTCAGTTTTCTTATCTATAAAATGGGAGCAATAAGACTCCATTCACAGGTTTTTTGAAAATGACATTTTTACAGTAATGTTTAGCTCCCTTCTCTTCACACCACTTCTGAAAGTCAAGAGAAGGAGGATCTGGTATTTCCTCTGATGGAGTATGAGTGGCTTCTTGGACATTTATAATGATAGATGAAATTAGGGTTTTTTTCCCTCCAAGCTACACTCGAGGCTAAATATTTTGTGATCTATCCATATTTTTGTAATCTAATTAACTAACAGAAGAAATGGGAAAGCCTCAGTTGAGGCATTTTGCCATTCTTGTTACAATACCCGGACTCTGATCTCACTTATGAGACACTTCACTACAAGTCCTACAAGGATTTAATCTGTCTAGATCATTCCTGTGGGAAATGACAGTCTTCATTCAGAAGATACTCCTCATTTCCTTGACTGCCAGCTGTTGTTTTTTTTTAATTGCATTCAATTATACACTTTCATTTTTGTTTTCATTATCTTTTTAATACTGTTGTTTGTGTGTCTGTGTGTATGCACTTATGCGTAGTTAACTTGGCATTTTTGAAGTTAAAAATCTACAAGGAGGTCCCAAATTTCATCTTACCCAGAAAGTTTCCCATGTCATTCTTCTTTTTTTTTTTTTGAGGAAGATCAGCCCCTGAGCTAACTGCTACCAATCCTCCTCTTTTTACTGAGGAAGAGCAGCCCTGAGATAACATTCATGCCCATCCTCCTCTACTTTATATGTGGGACGCCTACCACAGCATGGCGTGCTAAGCAGTGCCATGTCCGCACCCAGGATCCGAACCGGCAAACCCCAGGCTGCTGAAGGGGAACGTGCGCTCTTAACCGCTGCGCCACAGGGCCGGCCCCGCCATGTCATTCTTTATCATTAATTCATCTGTCACTTCTTCAAGGTTTCCCTAACTCACTCCTCTCCTCCAATTAGATTAGATGTTCCTTTTATGTGATTTCCTAATACCTTGACCACATCTTTAGTGTTGCATTTCCCAGAGCATATATCTTTTTATAGTCTTTCCTACACTAGTGAAACCGGCAAACAGCCATTGATGATTAAGTATCTAGGTACTAAAGTTTTTTTCCTTTTTGCAATTACTGATTATAGCTTTTAGCTATTTAACCCACCCGCTGTTAACTGTGCTGCTTAGGCAATATGCTATCTGACTCCCTCTAGGCTCCTATAGATAACATCTCCCTGGATCCTGGGTGTGTGAGCTGTTTTTCAGGAATTAGAACTCTTTGTCCACTTCAGGCTGGGTGAGACCACCAACTCATCAGCCAGGCCCGTGCACATGTCAGATAGGCGACCTTTTGACATCAAGAGGCTAAAAACTCCACCCTCAGATCATGCCAACGCCACCATTTTGTGAACATGGATCCTATGAAGAGACATGGAGTCTGACTACGCTTGCACGGATCATCAATTGCCTCACCTCTCCTCACCTCCAACCACCTCTCTCCACATTTCAGACCACCTTGCCCCCATCCCAAAAATATCCCTGAGTCCCTATTTTGGGGGAAGTGAATTGGAGGCTCATGCTCTCGCTTCCTCACGTGGCTGCCTTGTGAGTAAACTTTCTCTCTGCTGCGATCTCGTCGTCTCAGTGTTTGGCTTTCTGGGAGGTGGGCAAAAACGAACCTGGTTCGGTAACACTAGGCTGTGAGATCTTTAAGGGCAGGAATTCTCTGATTCCTCTGCATCCTGGATTTAGTTGCTTGGCAGGTAAAGAGGCTCTCAGTAGCTAAGAACCCAAGACACTTACCCAGAAGCAACAAAAATGTCACCCTTTCTTTTACCATTTAAATAATAAATATTATTCCACGTATCAAAAGAGTAAGATTTCATTCATTCTTGCTTCAATGCTTCTCCAACTAACTCGAATATAAGACAGCACCTCCCTGTTCCAGGCCTTCATTCACGTAAGCAATTCTCCAATCCTATGCCTTACAGACTATTTTAGGAACTCTCTCTGGGGTTCAATTCTTTCCAGTTCTTCTTTACTTAGACCACTAAATGTACATTTACTCTATGCTTGCATGTAAATAATGCTGACTTACTTCTCCATTTACAGTCTAGGTCTGAAGAGAAAAATAATTCAAAAAATTCTGCAGCACTGAACAAAGGAAGACTAGGTGTCAGTGAAAGTACAACTACAACGCTTTAGGCCCATGCATCCTGTTTGATACGGAAGTGTTCTCCCTTTGGGCAAAGCCCATCTGCATCAGTGCTCTTGGGCGCTAACTTGAGCAGAACTATTCAGCATTTTATTGCATACAGCTAAACTTTGACAAAGGCAAAATCCTTTTACCCTCTAATTCATAAAACCTCCTAATTTATGCATCAGCCTCACTTTTTTAGAGTGCCCACTGGGATAATTACAGTGGTTGTATCACTACTGTCTGCTTTATTTAGATGATCAGCCCAAAGGGCTAGGGATGCCTTTGCAGTTTCTATCTACAGCACCGAATACAATATATGCGAATGACATTTGTGAAATAATAATACCAGGGTTTTAATATCTTTTTGTAACAAATCCTTTTGAGTAGCCTTAGGGCTATATTAGAGTCAAGTTCTGTTTATTTTCTTCTTGAGATTTCTATATTGATTCTAACACGAGAAATTATAGGCCATTAGTATATCATTTAGAATTTGCTCTTCTTGACCATTTTCAGCAGTGCATTGCTAGGACTTAATCCTACATTTGAATCACACATATGGTTTCCTCTAGGTCCAATGCCATCAATTTCATTAAAAAATTTCTAAAGGATAACTCAGTAATAAGAATTGTTCCTAGTGCTTACACTTTACCAGACACTGTTTTGAGTGATTTTCATACAAAAAACTGAGAAGTATTTTAAAGCTTGTTCAGTGTCTCCCAACTAAGAAGACATAAATCTAGGATTTGAACACAGATTGACTCCGGAGTCCCAGATCTTAACCACTACACCCTACACAATGTTTATACTACACTAAGGGAGGAGGGACTTCAATTTTGAAAAACGGAGTTGAATCATAAAATTCCTGACAAAAACTATTAAACTTAATTGTAGTATTTTCAGTCTTAGATTTATCTATCAGTTTTAACATTTTTTATGACTAATCTCATACTTAATAATTTTATGATATAATAAATTCTATACCAACATACAGAATTTTGTTATTATTTCTAATTTTTATTAAAATATAAATGCTTTTAAAATATAATAATGCCCTTGGAAAATGTGTTAAGGAAAAATAAAAATAATGTATTAACTAATGCTCCATAGTAACATCTCGGTATTAACTACACAAGCACGCATGCTGGCACATCCACACACAAACTCATTTAAGCTTTCCTTGTCCATGTTACTTCTTCACTTCACTTCTTTCCTAGCTTTCTAAAGGCTATTAAAAAATGACCCACACATTCTTTTACTGAAGAATTAGGCTTGTGATGTTTTCTGTATGTTATATTCAATCATCCAGGGGATATATGTTGATTACAATATTTTTTTTTTTTTAAAGATTGGCACTGGGCTAACAACTGTTGCCAATCTTCCTCTTTTTTTTTTTTTTTTTTAAGGATTGGCACCTGGGCTAACAACTGTTGCCAATCTTTTTTTTTTTTTCTACTTTATCTCCCCAAACCCCCCCTGTACACAGTTGTATATCTTAGTTGCTGGTCCTTCTAGTTGTGGGATGTAGGACGCCACCTCAACGTGGCCTGATGAGTAGTGCCATGTCCGTGCCCAGGATCCGAACCCTGCGCCACCGCAGCGGAGCTCGTGAACTTAACCACTCGGCCACAGAGCCGGCCACTTGATTATAATCTTAATGGTGCTTCATCGGTAAACCAACAGAAAACACCTGCCACATGGAGCGTACCTTCTAGAATCAGAAGACAGACAAGAAACAATACATGGACTAAATAAGTAACTTTCATAGTAGGTTAGAAGGTGCTATGTGCTATGGAATAAAGGAAAAATAGAGCTGGGTTAGTTGATAGAAAGTTCTGGGAAGGGGAGTTGAAGCAAGCTGTAACATTAAATAGGGTGGTCCAAGTAGGTATCATCGAGCAAGGGCCATCTGAGGAAAAAGACTTGAAGGAAGAGAAGGAGTCAGTCGTGCAGCTCTAGGAGGGAAGTGCATCCTGGTCAGTCGAGGATATTTTTATGACTTAAAACTGGTTGTAAAAGCTTATTCTTGTGAGTAGGAGTGCCCAAATGTGGTGTTAGAGAACACCTGAACTGTAAACAGCCAGGGACAGTCATCATTTCTCTCCTGCAAATGGACTCTGGCTTAGAAGCATATCTCAGAAAAGAAACTGAAATTTACCAGGCTTTCCTCCGAACAAAAAGAGAGATAATCAACTGGGACCTGTGAGAGCAAGAAGACAACCAGCAGGTAGGCTCCTGAAATGATGGCGTTTACTATTATAATAAATTGGAGAAGGATAAGTAACAAGATGAACTTCATCAAAGGTTAGGACCTTAAAAATGGCTAGGAAACATGCTGCAGGAAGACCGAATTAAGAAACTGATGATAAAGAAGTGGCTATAACTCGCCAGGAGCAGCAGTGCTCAACAAGACTTCTATGATGGATAAAGCTGGGTCTGTTAGAGAAGTGCAATTCAGGAGAGGCATGTCGGGAGGTCAGATGGAGAACCATCCTGTTCCGCCATGGGGCCAGGAAGGATAAGGATAGTAGTTTCAGAAGCCAGCTTCAAAATTTGCAGCTCCCCCAAGGGGAGAGAGAAAAGAATCTCTGTGGGCTAGAGAACGACCTCTCTGCCTCATGCAGATATAAATGTGTAAAGCCAAGAGTCCTGCATATAGAAAAAATTTGGAAGCCAATTTTCCAAACGTCTGAGCTTTAACTAAATTTAGAGCAAGTTGGCATCAAATTGATTCAGAGTTGGGTAAGCAGATTCTGATGTCTAGAAACTATGCCTAGAAGATACTACATACTACATAATAATGCACCAAGATGCGAGAAAGTATGTCCGGAAGTATAAAGCAAGCAATTACTGCTCTGAAGACTTAATAAGATTTCATGAACCTTTGTAATTTCCCAAATTGCCAATTTCAATTTCTGTTATTCTCATTTATTTCTCAATTCAAATATTAGTTCCTCAAAGTAGGCTTCCCATATCCCCTACTACATAAAGTTGCCTAGCTTTACAATCTCATAGAATTTCTATAATTGTAATTAAATCATTAATCATTAATCACACATCTCTCCCTCTAAAATATAAGCTTCATAAGATCAAGAACCAGGTCTGTTGGTCTTACTGCCCATTGTTTCTCTAGCACCTGGCCCAGTGCCTGGATGAAGGAAACACACAAAAAATGCTTCTCGAATGAATAAACGAGGACATCCAGAAAACACAGCCTCGGAGTGATTATGACATAAAATGGAGCCAGTTATTTCGGTGGCATGGAGCATAGGAGTGTGGTGAAGAGAAAAATAAATCAGTGGAAAGCCAGTTGACAGTGAAATACCCAGAGTCTACAGAATAAAGAAAATGTGCTGATTTCAATAATTTAAAACATTGTTATTCCTTCATGGTTTACGGAGGGACAGTATAAGAAATATTTATCTGAAGAACGATATCTGTACTTTTTCCCAAAAATTTAATTTGGAAAATTAAATTAAAATTTATTCTCTACAATATTAAAATGTTATCCATAATTTAGGCATTAATTTAATAATTTTAGGGAGGGTTTATGAGCACAGACCCTGGAATCAGACCACTAGGGTGGTCTCCCAGCTGCGTCCTTTACTAGATGGGCAAGTTACTTAACTTCAGTTTCCTTATCTGCAAAACTGACGGGAACCATAAACTGAAGCTGAGAGTTGTAAGAAAGTAATTATAGAATATACATAAAGTGCTTATAATAGTACCTGGCATATGGTAAACAGGATATACAGTTATTATTATTGTTTCTATATATTTTTAACTAATAATATGGACTATAGAGGCAATCTATATGGTGCCATCTAGACATTTTAAAATGAATTGAGTGCTTACTTGCCGTAACAAACATCCGGGTACCTGGCAATGCTCTCTTTCTCCCTTTAATGAGCTTTTGACATATCTTTTGAATACTCTCTAATTATATTGATTTACAGAAGCTTTACAACAATAAATTTCCTCAAATTCATTGTAGAAGCAGACAAGGGAAAATTTATATTTTAGGTATTATGCATTGAATGTCATTTATCATGCTTATAATTACCAAATTCATTGCAATTATACCTTTTAAATTAGTCTGAAGGCCAATTAATTTTAAAATAAAGTGATTTTCAAAGTTAAACTAATGAAAGTTAATTCGGCCCAGGTACCAGATATTAAAGAAAAATTAATAGAAATACACAAACCTTTTAAAGATACTTCACAAATATTCAGATTAGTTGTCTCTAATATTTGCATGATACGTCATAACATCATAATTTTTTTACTCTGAAGTAGGAATAAGTGAAGCAACACAATGTTTGGCACATGGTAAGTGCTCAATAAATAATGACTGAGTGAATAAATGGCTGAACTGATGATATATCATATGTGATGGGCTAAAGAGCTCATAGAATTATTGGGATCTGTCACTACTAAACATTTCACCAATAACAGTACCACAGTTACTTGGTATAAACACAGTGGAAAAACATGGAAGAACTGATACAAGAAAAAATAATTTAAAAAATCTTCTTCCATTGCTATCTATGACTTCTTTTCCTATTAGTTGAATTAAAGGGACATCAGAAGAAGCACATTTCCTATGCCCAATTGGATCCATCATATTGACATTCTCATCTAAATATTTTTCATCAACTTTGGACTGCTAGTGTTTATTTGTCTATGTATTATCTAGCATTGTGCACGCTGAAAGTAATAATAACAATCTCACACAGGCATCATAAAAAATAACTATGTACTATTTAAACTCTATATTGGATATGAAAATACCACAAGTTCTATTTACTGTGCACAGGCGTACAATACGGAAGACGGGGCTCTCGTCTCTCTTCCCTTGCTGCGGTAAAGTGCCGTTACAGGGCAGATGGGGAAGACAAGAATCAGGCAGGGCTAGGGGGGTCCAGCTATAGTAGTGACGCTGCTTCAATGGCCACTCTAACACAGTCTTACTCAGAGATCTCCCAGAAAACCACACTTCTCTTCGGTCCTATGACTGTGCCCTGGAAGACCACGTGTCAGCAGAGGGGTGTCCAAGCACAAAAGACAACAGTGACACAGCCCACTGATGAGAGTGTCAGCTTCTGACCAGTTCTCTGCCACTGCACACTCTGTCAGCACAGCTGCAGCCAGATCCTATGTCAGGAAGGATTTAAGGGACTCCAGCGGAACACTTATCAAGTTCTGGTACTACCCTGGGCCCCATTATGATTAAACGATCAGCATTAACTTTTCTGAGACCTGCTGTTTACCTGGTGCCACAATTTGGTTCCTAGATCCATGATCTTTTTTCCACGCCCATATCCCTACTGAGCCTCCCAGTTTATTTAGGATAGGGATCTTGACTTCTTATTGCCACGCCCCCTCCAGGGATTCAATGGGCGTTTTAAATTTTGGAGGGGCATTTTCTAGTAGCAATCCCTCTCCTACTCCCACCAATCTCACTGCATGACCTAGACTCAGGCCTACTGGCTAGGTCCACACTGAGAGATACCCTGGACCCGAGGTAGCCTAAGTGGAGATGTCACTCGCCTATCTAGAAATCTGGACAGGTTTTACAATTCCATACAAAGTTTGAAAGAGTGCAGGAGATAAAGATAAGCCCATATGCTTTCCTATTTCATACACATGGTCACACTCATACTGCTGACCTTAGATTCCCTGCTGCTCTGTTCTACCACCTGTTAGGAAGCCTATTCATTACTTGCTGTGGGGCCACTGTTACCGACACATTCACACGCTCATAAAATTCCTCTTCTGTTACCATCTTTTCTGAATGATTTGGACTGTTCACTGGGCTGGACTTACTACTGTGTTTACTCTGCTCTAATAACACTCGACAGGCCATGATCAATCATAACATGACACAGAAAAAGACAGATACACAGTTATTGTTTTAAAGTAGTATTGTAATTTTTAAGGCATCACGGTATGGAATGACCTCTGAAAATTTACTCAGTGTGGTTTCCTGTATCTTCTAATAATAAAGGAGTATATTTCTTCCTCTATTTTATGCTCCTGAAGTTGAGGGTGAATGGATTGGAGGGAAAATATGTTTCCAGGGCTCTAAGGTCACTATTTCATGAACAATTAGAGAGAATTCACTAATATTAAAAAGTCTGAAAGTTAACAAGTTCCCAAAAGTGAGTTGCGTGCTCCCTATTCACCCATGATTTTGTTTCTATTTCAGTCTCTCTCTCATTTCCCTGCAGAGTCTCAAGTATGGATGTGGGATGGAGGAAAAAGGCAGAGAGCTGAAGAATAATTAGAATTTGATTCCACAAATGATCAAATACAAACTTTAACACCTGTTACAGTTGGGAATGTATAGAACAGGGGTCAAAACATATAAAAACAACCAATTTGTCCTTTTAATAGGAATATTTCTCTGCTTATGGGAAAATAATATTAAAAAAGAAAGACCTAATTAAAAGGAAGACATATCCTAGCATCCAGATATAGAAAATGGCTCAAACACTTCCAGGATTCATTTTGTTTCAGACATCATTAAGATATTTCTCTTACAGTTTCACCATTCTTAATTTGAAAGAAAATTCAGTGCATTTCTATTGCTTGAAACAGCAAAATTTCCAAATGTTTGTAGAGAAAAAGAAATATCAAGATATAAAACTGTTGAATCATAAAACTGCACTGTGTGAAAGCCAGTAGGAAATTTGAAAGTAGTTAACGATATTAAAATCAAAGGCCAACTGAAGTACTGGCAACATGTAAAACAATAAATTAAGCTAGATCTCAATGCAAGTCTTCACTTACACAACGTGGAATAGCTTTCCATGTATAAGAGAACAGGTTAGAGGGAGAGTATCAGTAGGATGCATTCGCAAAGGCTTTCCTGGAGAAGATACTGGAGTTCTATCTTGAGGCACAGAAAACTGGGAGGAGCAAGGTCTCTTCTTTATTTTCCAAAAATGTCATTTCAATTTGCAAGTTCATTAAGAACGGACATCTTAAATCACTATATTTCAATTAAAAAAATAAACTCAGTGTATTTACCTGGCTAAATAAAGACACTACACGGAAGATAATCTTTTATACTCAGGTCTTGAAGTGTCTTATGTTTATTCTTATTACTATTCAAAATATTTTACAGGGCTTCTGATTAAGATAATGTAGAATTCTCATCTCAAGACATATCTGAGTCTTTTTTTTGTTTTTACAAAATTACTAGCATCTGCTTGTTTTACTAGTAGTTACCTCTGTCATAAAAGTTTAAAAAGTTATAAATGCATTATCTCTGGAACAGTAAAGTACAGTAATTGTGTCTTAGATACGTGGCCCTTAATGCTGTTTTGTGCTTTTTGAAACATGAAGAATATATTGTTTTCAATTACTTTCTTCTGTATATTCAGATTTAAATTTAGTGGGTATCTAATCACACTGCATGACAAGTGCTAAGAATGTGAGAACTATAAACACAAAGTAGTGCATAGTCCAGTTTGGGGGACCCAAATGCATAAACCTAGTACAGGAGACAAGCTCTTTTATAGGTGCATTAATAAACCAGAAAGGGGGCCAGCCCTGTGGCTGAGTGGTTAAGTTCGTGAGCTCCGTTGCAGGCGGCCCGGTGTTTCATCGGTTCGAATCCTGGGCGCGGACATGGAACCGCTCATTGAGCCATGCTGATGCGGCGTCCCACGTGCCATAACTAGAAGGACCCACAACTAAGAACATACAACTATGTACCGGGGGGCTTTGGGGAGAAAAAAGGGAAAAAAAATAAAATAAACCAGAAGGAAGGTCCCAGGAGGAGAAATTAATTTTATCTCTTGTAGGTAGTTATCAGAACATTATAGAAAGGTGGAAATATGTCAACTGGGTCTGAAGATTTTGATAGAAACTAATAGGAACACAAGGTAGGGAAACATATTCTTGAAAAGGCTCAGAGCTACCTGGGTGCACTCAGGATGCAGCATTTCAAGGGACAGGATTAAAGTGAGAATGGGGAAAACTTGATAAGAGATGAGTCTGATGGGCCATTTGTGTCCTTAAATCCCCATTTGGTTTTCGTAGTTTAAGACAGTAGTAGCATTGAAAGTTTCTGAGCAGGAAAACAACTTCTGAACTTTAGAAACAGAACTTGGCAGCACTTGGAGGAAGTTTCAGCACCTCCCACTCCTTGACTTAACATCTTTGCCTTTTTCCTCTTCAATTCTGAGGTCAATCCATCCACCTCTTCTCAGGTCTCAGCCCTATGGCTCCCAGATGGAATTTGACCCGTCACTGGTCTCCTCGTCCTTTTACCTTCAACCTTGTCTTTGCCACTGACACTTCCTGGTAAAAATTTCATTATCAAGTGTTAATTAAATTCCAGAAGAATCACTTCCAAAAACATTATGGGAGCACAGTAGAAGGTCCTAGGGGCATTTTCTTCCCCGTAAACATAGCATGCTTTGAAAGGAGGCAGTTAGGAGAAGGACAGAGTGAGACATTGTACAATTGCTCATATTTCCACTGTTTGTTCCTCCCACGATTTTACAGCTGCTTGCGTCATTTTAGCTGGTGGGCTAGGGGAAGTGGCCATAACAACTCCAAATACGGAAGAAGATTCCTATTTGATGAGCTTCACTTTTCTTTCTAGATACATTCAAAGTGAACGGCTAACTTAGACCTACTTTTTAAAGATTTGTTTGAATTAAATATATTTATTTTTTTATTACAGCTCAATAAATGATATATTCTGTCATAGTCTGGAGAGTTGTAATTCTTTTGTTCTCTTGCGCACACCCCCACAGTACATTCTGACTCTCTTCTTAGCCAAAGCAGTAGCAAAAGTGAGTAGGAGGCAAATACATAAAGCCAACAGGAGATCTGTCAAATGCGAGAACTCATAATCAACGGGCCGAGTCCCCCCATCTTCTCTCCTGTAGATGCAATCAAAAGCTATGATTTTAATTCATTCTTGCCCTGACTTATAATGCAGTAAAGTTGCCCTTTCCAAGCTTTAAAAAAAACCTGTGGAGGAAACCCTAATTACAATATCACACACACACACACACACACACACACACACACACTACCACTGCAAACAAACTCTTAAGATTGAAAAACAAGGATAACTCATGATTCTCCAATGTTGTTTAAAGGAAACAAAAAATTACCAAAGACTGTTGCTCTCCTTGTATCTATTATGCATTAGGAAATTTAAAGAGCCTTTCTGGGTGCTAACATTAAAATAACCTTCATAACACTTTTAATTCCAGAATTTGAGGATGGAAAAGCAGATAATTTTTAATAAATGGCACTAGATACAACTGAAAAAAATGGTTTTTAACCTTGTCATCATTCAGAAAAGAAAAGTATTTTAACCACTCGGCCACGGGGCTTTGGGGAGAAACAGGAAAAATAAAATCTTTAAAAAAAAGAAAAGAAAAGAAAAGTATTTTAAAAAGCAATATCATCAATGCCTTTTTTTCATCTCTTAGTTTCAGGACTATGTAGTCAAATACAGAAAACCATTTTCAATATGCAGAATCAAGATTCTTCAGTATTGTCAGCATTTATATTCATCATAAAGTCATAAACATATGTAATTAATATCACCATAAAATGAGTTGATGGAAATAATTTACACAGGACAATCTACGTTAGCCATAAGAAATATGACATAATTTCAAGTATCATGACGTGTCATCATGACTATTTTACAGTGACTGGGCTTCACGCTCACGATTGGAAGCACTCAATCATTGACAAGGAGAGGCAACGACAGCAAAATACTCAGCAGCTCCACGTCTGGAGATGGGGGCAGTCTGTCACCGACCCTTTAATTATGGTGAAATACAGTAGAGCTGCTTCTCATAGTATGTGACAGTTTCTCTCTAGCAACTTCCAACATAAAGCAGCCTCCACCGCACACACCACACTCACTTTAAAATCGGACTCTAAGAACACTAATGATTTCCAGACTTCATGGTATCTAAGCAGACACCAAAGACACCTTGTGAGCATTCCAAGAAGAGCCAAACAGACCAACAGGTCATCTGGGAAAAATACTAAAATAATTCAGTTCAATAATTGAAAATAATGAGAATTTTGAAACTGTTAAGAACATTCTCTATTTTACCACTTTAGGACATTTCTTGATTCTGGGTATATTATGAATAAAATGAGGAGGTAGCAGGGAATTAAGTGTACACGATGAAACAATTTATCATGAATGTTTTCTTTATGCACGAAACCCAGTGCTGTTTTCAGCAATTCTGTTTGCCCAGTGTTTTTCACTCTTTGAAGTTTTAAGTATCAAGAGCTTTTAAATTCTGGAATTTTTGATTCAATCTAGAGATCCAGCAATAGAATTAGAAATTACTCAAGGTTGTAAATATAGTGGATCATACTTTTTTTTTAATTTTATTTTTCCTTTTTCTCCCCAAAGCTCCCAGGTACATAGTTGTGCATTTTTAGTTGTGGGTCCTTCCAGTTGTGGCATGTGGGATGCCGCCTCAGCGTGGCCTGATGAGCAGTGCCATGTTCGCACCCAGGATTCGAACTGGTGAAATCCTGGGCTAACGAAGTGCAGCGCGCAAACTTAACCACTCAGCCACGGGGCCGGCCCTTATAGTGGATCACACTTATGTGGTCTCTGTAGACGATGAAGCATTTCCATATGTACTTCATTGAAATATAAAAGCTGCAAACAATAAAATTCACCAATTGCACATGTATAACTTAGTAACATTTGTAAAACATTTGTCCTTGTACGGACACCATTTCAATCAGGATACGGAATATTTTTTGAAGCCAAGAAGGTTCTCTTGTGCCCACTGGAAGCCAATATTCTTGCTCCTTTCCCAGTTCCTGAAAACCATTTTTCTGCTCTCTTTTACTATAGTTTTGCCTTTTCCAGAATTTCATGTCAATGGAATCATGCAGTGTGCAATGTTTTGTGTTTGGCTTCTTTCATGTTGTAAAATGAGTTTGAGATGTACCCATGTTGTATGAATCACTAATCTTTTCCTTTATAAAAGCTGGCAGTGTTCCATTATACCCATATTCTACAACTTGTTTATCTATGCATCAGGTGATGGACATTTGGGGGTATTTCCAGTTTTTGACTACCATAAATAAAGCTGCTAAGAATATCTGAATACAAGTCTTTGTGTAAACTTGCTTTCATTTCTGTTGGAGAGATACCCAGTGGTGGGGGTTCTGGGCCAGAAGAAAGCGTTTGCTTTACTTGATAAGAAACTGAGCAACTGTTTTCCAAAGAAGCTCTGCCATTTCTACCAGTAATGTATGATATTTCCAGTTGCTCTGCATCCTCACCAACATTTGTTATTGTCAGTCTTTTTCATTTTAGCCATCCCATGAAAGTGATGATTTAATCTGTGATTTTCATTTGTATTTCTCTAATTACGAAAGATGTTGAGCATCTATTCATGAGTTTATTTGCCATTCCTATAACTTCTATGGTAAAGTGTCTATTCAAGTAATCTTCACATTAAAAAAAACTCAGGTTGTTTGCCTTATTATTAAGTCATAAGGTTTCTTATATATACTGGATGCAAAATTTTTATCACCTATATTTTACAAATATATTTTCCATTCTGAGGCTTGTCTTTTAATATTCTAAGAAGTGAACTGTGAAAAGTAATACATTTTAATTTTTAAAAATCCAATTTATCAATTCTTTTCCTTTTATGACGTGCTTTTTGCCTCATCAAAAATCACAAAGATAATCTCCTTTGTTTTCTCAAACAGGTTATAGATTATAGGTCTATATATAGTTTATAGGTCTGTAATTCAGATTAAATTAGTTTTTGTATAGTATGTGAGGTAATGGTTGAGGTTTATTTTTTTCCATGTGGATTTCCAATTGTTCTAGCATCATTTGTTGAAAAAACTAGCATTTCTGCATTGAATTCCTGTGGCTCCTTGCTCAAAAGACAATTCATCATATTCATGGATTTTCTATTTTTTTCCATTGATCTATATAAAGAGTCTTAATTGAACACCACACTGTCTTGATTAATGTAGTATATAATGTACTAATGTGGTATATGGTAAGACTTGAAATCAAGTACCGTGAGTTCTTCAACTTTATTTTCTATTTGCAAATTATTTTGACTATTCTTTTTTTTGGCAATCTCAGGCACATTTTAGAATCAACTGGTCAGTATACTAAGACGTTTTGTGGGATTTTCACTGGAATTACATTAAAACTTGCTGTAATTTCTTTAGGTAGTAGCTTACACCATCAATTTGATATTCCTAATAAAAGCATTTAATGCAAAAAAGTCCCCTCTAATAGCTATTGCTTAGCTACAATTTTGATCTGTAGTGATTTCATTTTCAGTGGTTCAGAATATTTTCTAATTTCCCTTGTGGTTTCTTCTTTGAAATATGGATTATTTATAAGTGCGCTGTTTGATCTCCAAATATTTCCCAAATTTCAAGATACTCTTCTGTTACTCAGTTCTAACTGAATTCTTTTGTGTTCACAGACCATTCTTTGCATGATTTCAATCCTCTTTAATTTGTTGAGACTTGTTTTATGGCCCAGTATATGGTCTCTTCCGATGAATGTTCTGGGTGTATATCCTCCATTGTTGAAATATTCAAGCAGGTCATGTAAGATGATTGTTTTGTTTGTCTTCTCTACCTTACTAACTTCCTCTACTTGTTTTGCCAATTATAGACAGTGGGTGTTGAAATATTCAACTACAGATGTAGACTTGTCTATTTCTCCACTTGGTTCTATCAAATTTTGCTTCTTGTGATGTGAGGCTCTGTTATTAGATGCAGACACATTAAGGAATATTATGTCCTCTTGATGAATTGACCTCTTTATCATTATGAAATGTCTCTGTTTCTCCGGGTAATATTCCCTGCTCTAAACTTTACTTGTTTTACATTAATAAAGCCATTCTAGCTTTCTTTTGATTAGTGATTGCATGGTATACAAATTTCCCTCTTTTTACTTCTAATGTACCACTTAAATGTTTCACAGGATTGTGTTTTCTTCATTCCTCCAACAATGCACCCCCCCGCATCCCAGCCATAGACTTTCTGCCTGTCAGTCACTAGAACACCATACACTCAATTGCTCAGGACAGAAACCTGGGAAATATCTCAATTTCTCCTTTCTCTCATCTGTCAAGCACATCCTAAAGATTCTTCAGGAAATATCACATATTCACCCACTTTTCTCCATATCCACAGCATGAATCTAAAAGAAGTCAAAATCTGGGCCAGGCCAGTGGTGAAGTGGTTAAGTTTGCACGCTCCACTTTGGCAGCCCAGGGTTCACCAGTTCGGATCCTGGGTGCGGACATGGTACCGCTCGTCAAGCCATGTTGTGACAGGCGTCCCACATATAAAGATGGGCACAGATGTTAGCTCAGGGCCAGTCTTCCTCAGCAAAAAGAGGAGGATTGGCGGCTGACGTTAGCTCAGGGCTAATCTTCCTAAAAAATAAATTAATTAAAAAAAAGAAGAAGTCAAAACCTTCACTACTTTAGAGCTCCTGACCTAACTCCTAGCCTCCACTCCTGCTGGCCACCACTCCATTTCCTCCACAGTAGCAAGGGTCATCTTAGCATATATTACATTATTATCCTGTTTAAAACCTGCAATCTCTCCCATTATACTTAGAATAAACCCCAAGCTCTTATCATACCTAGAAGGCTGTAGGATTCGCGCCCTTACTCCCTCACTAAACCCATCTCTCCTTGCAGCTCACCCAGCGTTGATTCCACCTGGTCTTTCTGTTTCTTGATTCTATAAACTCTTTATCAGTTTAAGACCTCAGCTATTGCCTCTAACTGGAATAAATTTACCTCGTCACTTCCCATTGTTAGCATTTAAAGTAAGAACTCATGCATGCAAAAGAGATATCTCTTCATTAACTCATCCTTTCAACAAATATTTGTTCAGTGCCTAGTAGATGCCAGACACTGAGCTGCATCCTGAGAATAAAATGGTAAGTCTAAAGAATTCTGGTCTTTGCTTTCAAGGAGCTTACAATTCAATGACGAAGACATACATCATTCAATGAGAGTGCAAATATTCTCTGAAAAAAGCCCCATAAAGAGAGTGAGGATGGCTCCTCGAAAGTCCAGAGGAAAACTGAAATAGACTGAAGTTGCAAATAGGAAGAAGGGTTCTTTGACCACAGTCTGAAGGGGGAGTAAAAGTTAAATGGCATATTGTGAATTCAGTAGCGATAAAAAGCATATTAACTGACATTTTAGCTCGTATACATGTACTGTTAACAAGATACATCATGACAATTTTGATTAGACATGTCATGATTAGTAATTAGTTACAACAACTCTCAATTTGGCACAGTCTTGTCTTATACCTAAAAGCAAAATTATGGGTTTATTATTTCACAGGGAGAGGAATGATACTTTGTGTACTGTGAGACAGAAGAGCTAAGAAAAGAGTAACAGCAAGTTTCTTAATAAACTTGATTCTTAATTTGTAAACTTAGTAAAATAAAAATTTATTTATATGACTGTAGAGATTAATTTAGTGAAAACAAGAAATACTTGCATTTCCAAAAACATATGTCTTAGGCCTGATCCAAATATTTCAACCCAATTCAACTCTTCTTTTGATCTGGACTTAAAACCAGAGGCATAATGAACCAAAAATATAAGAGACAGGGACATTAGAATATTTTGGAATTGTTTCTGGGGCTGTCACCTTAAACGGCTGGAGGTAAAGCTAGTAATCCAGTAAAGGTATGACATCATTTGATATATTCCATCAAACTGACTGAAATGTCAAATTTTACATTCAAGTCCTATTTTTCTTCTGGCCTCTCAGCTATGCTGAAATTAATGTACTTCTGATCTATAATATCCTTTCTGTTCACCTATATTTACCCAAATCCTATTTATCTTTTAAAGTTGAGCTTAAAAATAAGCTCCTCTTCCTCACCTTCTGCCATCTTTATAAATGTTTCTCTGTCAGCAAATTCTGGTAATTTAAGCTTGCTGATGTCTAGCCATATGTTACCCTGCCTTCCTATGTAACTTGTGTGTGTGTGTGTGTGTAAGATTGGCCCTGAGCTAACATCTGTTGCCAATCTTCCTCTTTTTGCTTAAGGTAGATTGTTGCTGAGCTAGCATCTCCAGCAATCTTCCTCTATTTTATGTGGGATGCCACCATAGCATGTCTTGAACAGTGGTGCTGGGTCCCAGCCTGGGATCCCAACCTGTGAACACCGGGCTGCTGAAGTGGAGCAGGCAAATTTAACCACTATGTCACAGGGCCAGCCTCTTCTATGTAACTGTTTTAAATGTGCACTATTTTCACATCCTGTATCCGTTAACCCTTGCTGTTTAATAAGCCACCCCAAAATTCATTAGCTGAATACAACCACCATTTATTTAGCACACAATTCTGCTGGTCTGGGTCAGGTTCGGCTATCTCAGCTAGGTTAGCTCATGCAGTTGAGATCAGTTTGAGGGGCATCTGGGGGCTGCTGATCCTAGATGGCCTCACTCACAGTTCTGGCAGTTGGCTGGTAATTGGGCCAGGTGCTTCTCATCTCTAGCAGGCTGGCCTATGATTCTTGTCATGGATACTAGGTACTAAAAGCATCAAGAGGACAAGCTCCACTATGCAAGCACTTTTCAAGACTCTGCTCACATGACTTCTGCTAATGTCCCATTGGCCAAAGTAACCCACTTTTGGATGGGAAGTTCTGTAACATCACTGTCAATAAAGGGAAGGAAAGGATTTGTGGTCATTTTTACAAGTGACCACATCCTCAGATAAAAAAACAACAACAACAAGCATTTCTTTTGAATCCCTAAATCCGTGCCACCCATATATGACAGGCACTCAAAATACGTTTCTAACCAAATACATAAACGCAGGAGTAGATGGATGAGACACTACCACTTCAGTCCATCTCATAGCTTCTTCTCTGTGACAATGTAAGCGTCAATTGACATTTTTTCTGTTAGCACATTAATGCCATTGGTATACAAGTTGATCAAAAGAAATGGGATAACTCAAGTTCTTGATTGGGCAACATGAAACTGGCGAATTGCCATTGCTTTCTAGACCTGATCTGGTTGCTGCAGGAGCCTCTCCCTGCTTCTGGACATAGCAAATGAATCCTCCAGCTTTGAGAATGGTTGGAAGCTTCTTGACTTCAGTTTGCAAAAGCATTTGTAAAAAGGTCCTAGTCTGAGTTTAGAGATATGTCTTCACAGCCTCATGTCACACAGGTGAACTTCAAATTGCATTCTACAGAGGAATCAGCTCTACAGGAATATAAGATGCAAGACAGAGCACAGGTTTTCTATCTCCTTAGGGCAGGGTGGGAAGAGGTTTGAAACCACAGCAGCTACAACCACTAATACCATTTCTCAGTTTCACATCTGCCTTCATCTGAGTCTGGATTTTATCTTAAGAATACTCATAAATTAAAGCAATATATTCCTTTGAGTTTTGACTTTAAATTATAGGACATATGCAGCAGCAATACATGCTAGCGGTATTCCAAGTCTTTGGGGAAAATCAAAGGAACAATGAAGAAAGCCATGAGCAATTTTAAAGGCTCAGTAGTGTTTACATTTGACTTTGAACAATAACTAAAAGTTGAACATGAATTTATATATTGCTTAACACAATGGATGCATAAGTCTCTAATACAGCTAAAAACAAATTGGCTCAAGGATCTCTCTATTGAACAGATTGGTGGTTGCCAGAGGAGGGGGCTGAGGCATGGGAAAAATGGAGGTCAAAAGGAAGAAGCTTCCAGTTTTAAAATAAATAAGTCACAGGGATCTAATTTATGGCATAGTGACTACAGTTAACAATACTCTATTGTATATTTGAAAGTTGCTAAGAGAGTATATCTTAAAAGTTTTCATCACAAGAAAATATTTGTAACTAGGTATGGTGACAGATGTTAACTAGACTTATTGTAGTCATCATTTCACAATATATAAAATATTAAATCATCATGTTGTACACTCACAACTAATATAATGCTATATGTCAATTATACCTCAATAAAAGATCTCTCTATGCATTCTAGACCAAACGGCGACAGGAAGATACAATAAAGGAGTGAGCAGTTAATTCCTCAAAATCAAACACAGTTTACTGAGTGAGAAAAGTTATCCTAATAAAGGCGAATTTCTTACGGGTGCGAAAGTCCAGAGTGCGAAAGTCCAGCAGTTCTCATGTGGTTGGCCTTAAAGCCATCCCAAAGAAGGAGCAGGAATATTGGACCAAGTAGCAAAAGTGTATCAAATAATAAAGCTGGTTTTTGGCCCCCTCCTACCTCCCACAACACCAGCCACTGCACCAGAGAAAGAACAAGGATCCCACCAGATCCCCAGCAAGGAAGTCAGTGTTTTCCACAATAAAAGTAGTAAAAATTGTTGAATACGTAATTCGATACTTCAAAAGACCAAGCAGCCTCATCATATCGCAATTCTTGGGTTTATTTGTTAGTTGAAAATTCAGACTATCAGGACTGAAATGGGAAGTCCTATAGTTTTACACGGCTCTGCTAAAGGAAGGAAACCTAAGAAGCCACTGTTGGGAGGAAATAAGGTCCTTTTCTGAGCAATGTGGCTAACTCCAGGGCTAAACATCAAACTTACACACCAAACCTGAGAATATTAAAAAAAGGCTAAAATTACCCATATCCTGTTTTAAGTCTTCAGGAACCAAATCTTCTAAAATTTTGGTGCAAAACTTATTTTAAAGGAGATAATCAGCAACATCACAGAATTGAAGGGCTATGGTGTCAGAAACAAAGTATGAATTCCATTGGACTTTTAAAAATTCTATCAGCAATTTATCACGTTCAGGTATGTAAAATGTGCATATTAAATATATGCCACGAATCATCTGTGATTTTTTCCTTTTTTTTTTTTTTTTTTTTGGCGAGGAAGATTGGCCTTGAGCTAACATCCATTGCCAGTTTTCCTCTTTTCACTTGAGGAAGACTGTCCGTGATCTAACATCTGTGCCAATCTTCCTCCTTTTGTTTTGTATGTAGGATGCTGCTACAGCATGGCTTGATGAGCAATGTGCAGGTCTGCACCCAGGACCCAAATCTGTGAACCCTCAGCTGCTGAAGTGGAGTGAAGGAACTTAACCACTATGAGACCTGGCCAGCCCCTTGTGAAATTTTTATAGTTTAGAAATATAAGACTATTGGTCGGTTTCCATTGCTATTTAGGTCACATACTGAAATATCAAAATATAAGCTTTTAGTTTATCACATAAGAAGCCCCAAAATAAACCATAAATGCCAATCTGCCTATAATCACTATTAACACATTGTGATATGCCTATTACAATACAGAAGCCATTGGTACCCTCCTGTCCCCACATCCCATTCTTGGGTACTTTTGCTGCCCACTGGCACAGAAGGAGCTTATACATATATGCGCCATGCAACCCCATTCTTCTAACGAGTGCTTATTGGGCTCTGAATGAATACCTGGTTGAGGTGGACCAATCAGGTCCTCTGCAGAAATGGAATCTGGTGGACAGAGATGGACTCAGTTAGCTCTGGACAGCTGATCGGGAAAGCCTCTGTAAACTATGCTTTGGGGGCCACTGCACTGGCCACATAAAGCATGGAAGGAGCAGGTCTGAAGGTAGAAAGTGATGAAGTAGATTCACAGAAAGAATGAACGAGGAAAGGCTGTGAGGCCCACAGATACTGTCAGCTAAAGAGAGTGACGGCTACCCATAGCCAGGCTGAAGTCCTACAGCATGTCTGCACAAAACACTCCTCGTGCATCATCCCAGTGAATCCTCTTTTTTTAAACTAGCTAGAAAGGGATTCTGTTCCTTATAATGAAATGATCCCAGGACATCTAATCTCTTTGCCTATGTTAGGGGCTAGGTCGATGCTAACTCAAAGCTTAACATCCACTCTACTTCATTTTATATTGATTTTTATATTAACACTTGTGAGTTGTGGGTCAGGTGCTGATTGTCAATTCTAATGAATAAAAAGGGTTGTCAGCCAGTCCAAAACAAAAAATAAATAAATACATAAGTAAAGTGATAGTTTTCCCATAAACATCACTAAAGCATTAAAGACAGTAATGAAATATTTGAGTCGATCTGCTACTCTTTCTTATATTGGAGCCATCCTAGTTTTTTTTAACTTATCCTTTCATAGCTAAAATGAAAATCTACTTAAATGCTGCATTTCACAATGTTCCTTTCACAATATCCTTTGCCACTGGTCCTTTTTTTCCTATCGTCTCAACATTTCCCTTTGCTCCTGTGTGTGTTTTTAAATTAATAGTGGTGGGGCCGGCCCCGTGGCCGAGTGGTTAAGTTCACGTGCTCCACTACGGCGGTCCAGGATTTCTCTGGTTCAGATCCTGGGTGCAGACATGCACCGCTCATCAGGCCATGTTGAGGCAGTGTCCCACGTACTACAACTAGAAGGACCCACAAGTAAAATATACAACTATATACTGGGGAGATTTGGGGAGAAAAAGTAGAAAGCAAAAAAAAAGAAGAAGATTGGCAACAGTTGTTAGCTCAGGTGCCAATCTTTAAAAAAAAAAAATTATTGGCAGTATTTGGAACACCACGGTATTTAAAAACAGAGTTGAAAATTATGAAATGAAACAGTTTTTATCTCTCTGCTCAATTCCTTAAGGTAATGGATGTTGAGTAGAGATCTAATCTTATCACTATTTTTAACATCCACTAATTCCAATCAGTCTGACTTCATAGACCTTTAAATATTTTGTGAAACTTTACATTTATTTTCCATGGTTAAGGCAATCCTTTTTAAAATTATGATCGTAAATAATTTCTTGAAAAAAGTTATGTTTTTATTTTATAAAGGATTTAAAAGGATATGACCATGTGCACTTTTATGAGCTAAAATGTAAGGTCCATAAAGGTAGGAATTTTTTTGGTCACTTTTGCTTATTAATATATCTCCAGGATCTGGAAAGGTGCTGAGCACATAGAACATGTCTAATAAATACTTCTTGAGTAAATGAGTCTCAGAACTTGTCAGTAGATGGTAAATAAAAAATAAAACTTTTATGATCAATTATAACACTGGCTTGTTACATGACTCTAGGCATGTACCTGATTATTTGTATCCTTCAATCATCCATTTCCTAAATATTTATTGAGTGCCTATTATTTATCAGGAACTATGGCTGGGAGCAAGGACACCAAGACAAATAGACCATAGACAGCTCTCTCTAGGAGCTCAGAGTGAAAGGGTAAACTGATGAGTGTACATCCTTTGCAAGATAAGATGGTAAGTAGGACAGAAGTTGAATAAGATATTAAATAAACTTAGAGCAGACAGCTCTTTATTTCTTAATAATATATTATGCAAATGGACTATCTCCCCTATGTAGTCATCTATGAATCGTTTTATAGGTCAACAAGAAACTGATCAGGACATCAAAAGAGTCATTTATCAGATGTGAATAGTTTAAAATTGGTAGTAGAACTTCAAAAATACCTTTCTTGTTCATGTATGAAAAATTTCCTTCAAAACAACTTCTTATAACACCTTCCGATTTATATATCACTGAGATTAGGTGTCCAACAGACAGGGATAAAATAGTCTTTTAACACACTGTAGATTAATGATTTCTTTTATAATATATATGAAGAAGGCATAGTTAAGTGCTAAAGAGCCCTGACTTTGGACTCAGAGCAAACTAGGTTTTGACTCCACCCCTATAAATTACTGTCATTTACCTTATGATGTCAGGACCAAGTTTTCATCTATACCTGAAATCTATCTGCCGATGTCAAGAAATACAGTTCATACAGGCAAACTGATGCCTCTTATAAATTCTATATCTTTCCTGATCACACAGAATAATGAGCTCACTCCAGTTTCCAATTATATTATGGAATAGGCATAATTTTAATTGAGTTTATCAGAACTGCTAAAATTACAGTTTTTATTATTCCTGGCTGAAAATTTATCTGACACCAGTGACAGGGAACTCTGAATCTTCAAGACTCAGTAATCCAACACGAGCTTAATATTTACCAAAAATAAAATATTGCATGTCAATATTTACCACTTAATCCGAATGTACAAGTTCTGTCAATGAAAGAAACAGGAATCATCGCCTGCTAAACGAAAGGACACACGATTTGACATAGTGAATAGCAGTAAGTGCGATGTCAAGCCCACTGAAAATGCTTACCTTTGGAATTCTTTAAATTAAAAAATTTAAGAGACTTTTACGTTTAGACTCTTAAAACTCTTATAATAAAGGTTTCCACGTTACACCACTGGTTATAGCAACATTTACATGTACCATTTTTATAGAGCCTTAAAGTGCTAAAACACTTCCACAAACATTATCTCATTTAATTCCCACTACCACTCAGCATTTTTTTTTTTTTTAGAGAAAAACAAACTAAATCTCAAGAGACCAAGAAGAGAGTGGCCTTAAATCACAGTCAGCAACCTGGTCTTCTAACTTCATGTCCAGTACTATTTCCCTCACAAAGACTCAGTTTTAGGGCAAATATAAAAAGCTGGAAGATATTTGTGTACTCACTTTATTCTTCTTTGCCTGACAACCCTATTTCTTAATTATACTGTCAGATTTTCAATGTACCTAAGCAGATCTCTTTCAGTAAATTTGCCAAGAAACAGACTAAACATTTTGCTATTCCTAGATAAAATTGACATTTATGAAGAATATAAAAGGAAAATTCATGAGATCACAATCTTCTTAAAATTATATTATAAAAGTGAACCTAAATAAGAGATTACATATGAAATGACTCTTTTAGAAAAATCTCTAGAATGTTTAAAACAGTTGCAGTTTTGATACTCTTTAAGAGCTAAGGTGTACTTAAAAGTTTCATAAATATAATCTAGTTAATACCAGGACTTTATGAAATTCTATGCTCTTTCCTGTCAATTCATACCAAGAATTATGAATTACTGCTATTATCCATATACTTTCAGGATAAAAATATATAAATAAAATAAGGAAAATGTGCTTAAGGGGGAAAAAGTATCAGTTTTCTTATAAAGTAGAAATAAGATTAAATAAGAACTGTATCTTACATTATGTAATTTTCACAAACATTCTCATAGATGGATATTCTCTCGTTCCCATTTCAAAGATGAGAATATTTTTAAAAGTTAGATAATTTACTCAATATTAAGATGCTAGAAAGTGGCAGTTTTGAGGTCAGAAAGTTTAAAACATAAATGATCTTCAGAAATATAACACATGCCAGATTTGAAAACCAAAAATCTACTCTTGAAGAATACAGTAATGTCTTACCAACTTATCAGGTGAGATTAAAGAAAATTCAACATAGTAGGAGAGTTTATAGATGAGAAATTTAAGTCCTTATAGAGAAAACAGCATTAAGTTCAAGGACTGGTGAACTTACAAATGTTTACACAAACACTTAACATAATCATACCTATTTTTGAACACTTATTATGTGCTAATTTATAAATTAGCTCATTTGATTTTCCCAACTACCCCAGAAGTCATGGACAAAAGGTAGCAGAGTCAGGATTCAAACCAGAGAAACTGATCTGTTCCCAAAGCCCATGTTCTCATCCACCATGCTATGACCAGGGGCATTTACACACCTTCACCCTTTCCGGTTTCCATTTATCAGGATTTGTTCACCAAGAAACTTTCAGGATATCCCTTCCCTACATAGCGTATGAAATATTTGAAAAGTTGTTACACATTATAGATGAATATGCATTCCAAGAGGTCTAGTTCTCAGTGTGAGTATTTAATATCTTTCTCAGAGGTACTGACTCACCTTGAACCTCAGCAGTTGAGATGCAGAATAACTTGTATCCTTGAGAAGGAAAATCTTCGGATGGCCTTTATTTCTCAACATCTATCCATCCAACATAATTTCACGTCACGGCCAAAGCACCTATTTCCATCCCTTCCCTGTCCTTATGGCAGCCACTGGAATGTACTTCTAAGCAATGCAGAGTCCCCTTGCTCACCTTCATCTCCTCCAAGTCATCCCTACAGTAACTACTCCTATTCTGCCGTCTGATTCGACTTTAATGTCCATTCCCAGGCCCAGATCCCTCTTTTGTTAATTAACCCCAAATGGAGTGACTGGCAGCTTAGTATACTGGAACAGAAAATTTTGACTTTGAAGAAAAGATATGCAGAAGCAAACTTCTATGCATTGGAAGTACAGGTAAGGGAAGCTCACAGTTAGGGGAGGATTTGCATAAAGATAATCATAACAGCACATTTTCATCATAACCAATTTCAAGAAGATAATCTCTCTATTTTACAGTTATTGATTTTATAGCAGTAGAAATAACATAGATTGCAGCAATTACAAGTTTCATAAAACCCTATTGCAGTTACATTTTAAAGAAGAACACGTCATGAAATTCTCCTTGCACTAAATGTTAACTCCCTATACTTTACATAAGTAATAAAAATATCTTCAAATACATCAGCATATCTTATCTAATAATAAGCATATCAATCAATGTACCAATGCCTTTTTGTGGTAGCCTATTTTTTCCCCTCCACCATGTGTCTATTTAGTTATTATAACTTTCCAATTTATAACAAGGCAGAAATATTTCAGTACAGGTCATGACATCAATCATCATCCAAAACAGAAATACATTTTTAAACTCTTACCCAGTCTTAATGAGACAAACGTAATCTGCTCTGCGACAACTCCATTAATCTGGGATGATATATGAGTAAATGTTCGCTGATCCTTTCAAGAAAGTATCCCAGGAAAAGGTGTGAGCAGTAATCAGAGAAGGTGGCGCTCGAGAGCACCGTTCACTGTGTGCTGAAACACAGAAGGGGACAAAAAAGGAATGCAACTTTGTTAACAGAGCTTCACAGTTACTTTTTCAATATTATTTGTACATGTTAAACCACGGGGATAGCAGCCTTACTCTTATCCTTTAACTGACAGTTCAGAGGCAGGCTACTCAAGGCATCAAGAGGACAGACTCTGGGTCAGATGACCATCACAGCTCAGCCACCCACTCTGCCCCTTTGGACAAGCTATGTAGGCCCTACGCAGAGGGCTGTGAAAAGAATAATTAAATTAAGACAAGTAAAATGCTCTTAACAGTGTTCAATAAAGAGTAGTTATTTCATTCCTTCCCTCATTTTTTTTTTCTGTTCTTGGTTAAAACTTCGGAAAGAAGAGAGAGCAAACGTTCCTTTATTGAGTACACAATATAAAGCACTGGGTTGGGGCTTTATAGAAATCGTCTCAGTTCATTCTCAGTTATTATTGCTGTTTTGCAAATAAGGAAACTGTGAGATTCAGGGAATTAGTAATTTTTCAAAGTTAGACAACAAGAGAGCAGTAGAGTTGGGACATAAACCACGTCTGTCTGCTTTTCAGAGTCCTTGCTTCTTTTGAACTCTCATATTTGAGGGGTGATTCAGCATATTTTGATGCTGTCCACAGCAAAACAGCAAATATATCGAATTAAACTCTTACTATTGGTTTAATATAAAATACTGTTTTTCATAAACTAGACTTAAGCTTACTTACACTGAGTTTTAGGAGATATATTGCCTGACACTGAAATTGCACATGAAATTTAGCACATGAAACAAACAAAACAACATTCAAAGAAATTTCTCTATCTGGGATAATTTATAGTAACATTTACCATCATGAAAAGATAACAAAAAGCAACTTTTCAAATTGCTTACAGCCCAATTTACCCAACAATTCAGACTGTACTAAAGTCAACTTGAGAAAAAATTACTCTGATTATAAAATTAATATCTTTATTAAAATCTGTAAAAAGCATAAATAAAAATATTTAATAGTAATACTACCACATCATTATAGTCATTGCTAATGATGCAGTATATTTTCTTCTAGACTACTTTTCAATGGTTAGCTTTTTTCCTAGATATATAACACGATATTGTATCCTTGTTTTTTTAATCAAAATAACATAAACAGTTCAAGGCTTAATAGTTTGTAAACATGTTCTTTATTAAATAATGTAATAATAAACATTTCATATAAAATTTTCACTTTTAATATTTTTATTATTATGGAATTTAGGTCCATTATCCCTTCTTGGCAATACCAAACTCCAGAAAATCTCTTGAAGATAAGATTTTCTTGAATCTCATTTAGTAGGATAAGCCTCATCTGACCTGAACTGATGTAAGGCCACTTATCCTCATTATTCATGAAATTCAATATGAATACTCTTCTTATAAATCACAATAGAAATCTTAATGTATTAATGGATTTGGTTGTGGAGTCCTGCCCCAGAACCCACTGAGGAGCATTATAAAATATAATCTATATACCCCATATTACCTTTTTAAAAATCTAAAAAGTTCTAAATTCTGAAACCCTTAGAATTTTGGATGAGCATTTGTAGACCTGAAATAATAGTAACGGAATCTTATACGGTGCTTACCATTTGCCAGGCATATTATTTTAATTGCTTTACATGTAACAACCCACCTGACACCTCGACAAGATCAGTACCACATTTAATCCCATTTTAAAGATGCAAACACAGAGGCACAAAGAGTCCCAGTAACTTGCTTAAGTCCACATAGGTAGGAAGTGACAAAACTGGGACTTGAATCCGGACAGTCTAACTCCAGCATCTGCATTCTTAAGTCATGATTCTTAACCACTGTCCTTCACTCTCAGAAGTACAATTACTAAATCAATAAGCATTTTTAAGATCTTGATATGGACACACTGTCCTCTTAGAATGTGGTATTTGTACCAGTAGTACTGGGAATGACAAGAAGTTTCATATCATTGTTGTCACTGGTTGTAATACATTTTTAAATTTTTGGTATTAGGCAGGCAAATACAATTAATTTTGTACTTTGCTTTGATTTTAACTTGGTTTTTGTGACGACAATGAACATGTTTGCATATTTTTCTTATCACATTTGTTTTCTCTTCCTTCAATTACCTTTTCACACTCTTCGCCAAATTAGAGTTACAATTATCTACTGGTATATTCCTGTTCCTCATGCTAACCTGCATGATCTCTTCCAGGCTTGTCAGTGTCACCCTTCAGCCCCAGTCTGCTGCCATTTCCCACCTGTGGAAGAGAGTTGTAACTCTGTGGCCATGTTCACCTGGAAGAAGTCTCCTTTCAAAGCCCAGTCATTCCACAGTGGTCCTTTTTCCCTCCTTTCTTCCTCCTCCTCCACCATTCACTTGGAAACTGTTGGGATGAATTATTTGGAACTCCTTGGAATGTTCTCCTGCCACAGCTTTTCTTTCATTGTGGCTTCTCATGAGTCAGAAACATCCCATAACCTCCAACACTGGTACCTTTCAGAAACTCCAGTCTCTCTGAAGTGCATGCCTCTCAGCTCTACTGTAGTCTACACATTCTCATCATCTACCACCATCTTGGGCATTCTTCATTGCTCCTTTAATGAATAAGGTTTGTTCATTACATGAACAACTCATTCAGCATTCCCAACCTCTGATGCTTTTCTTGGCACCTCTGCCAACCTTTGGCTTTAGAAAGAATGAGAAGCCAAAACAATTTCTCTTTCTACAAATCCTCTTCAAAAGACGTTCAAATTTCTAGCAATCTAAGCTGGAGATGGCACTAATCCAACTGTGTTTCAGCCAGCCCTGCCAGCATGTATGTCTTTAATATATATATGAGACATATGTTATCCCTTGTTCTCAGCTATGGGTTTTTAGGCAAAATGTTAAGGCAATGAGAATGGTCTCGTTAAAAGCCTATTACACTTCCTTACTCCAAGGCTTTGCCACACACTGCTTTCTCTATCTGAAATACTTCAGCCCTCCCTCAATTTTGATCCACCACCTGATTAGCTAATTTGTACTTACCTTCCAAGAAACCTTCAGGAAGCTTGTCCTGACATTTCAGGATCACTAGATGCCCCTACTCCTGACTTTTCGTCCCCGCAGGGCACCCAGCATATGTCGTTTCCCTTATTCACAGCTCTGTCCCCAACAACATCATCAGCACATTGCCTGTCACCAAGGGAGCACTCAACAAATAACTTTTGAATTGATTTGAATACAAAATGTTAAAATATTTTGGGAACTCAACTGTATCATCCTTTGATAACTGATTATAATTTTAAGCAATATGCTCTTTCTGGAAATTTAAGAAATGCCTAATATTCTTTTTTCCCTAATTCTTATGATTCATGCTTGTTACAGACTGAACTATGTTCCCCTCAAAATTCATATGTTGAAACCTTGACCCCCCAATGTGATGATATTTGGAGGTGGGGCCTTTGGGAGGTGATTAGGTTTAGATGAGGTCATGACGGTGGAGGCCCCATGATGGGATTAGTGTCCTTATAAGAAAAGGAAGAGAGACCAGAGTTTCCCATCCAGACCTCTGGGGACACAGCAGGAAGGCAGCTATCTGCAAGCCTGGAAGAGGGCCTTCACCAAGAACTCAATCTGCCAGCACCTTGATCTTGGATCCCCAGCCTCCTGTGAGAAATAAATGTCTGTTGTTTCAACCACCCAGACTATCGCATTTTGTTACAGCAGCCAGAGCTAAGACAACGCTTTTCCATATAAAACTATTTAAATTATGTAAAGTACATTAGAGTGTGAAGCTCAGGATAAAAATTTTTCCTTCCAAATTGGTAGTCAGTGACATAACACCTTTTGTCATGTATTAATTTCTTAAATATATTTGACACATATCCATTTTTGAATATATCTGTTATATTTCAAGTTCCAATCTTTTGTTCTAACATTTCATCTATTCCTTTGTTAATGTAACACTCTTAATTATTGCTGATTTAAATTATATTAAATATCTAATAGGATGTTAACCTATAACTCATCTCCGCTGGGTTTTTTTTTTTATATTTTCATCATTATACTCACACATTTATTTTTCTGAATAAATTTCATAATATTTTTGTCAATTTCTCAAAATATCCCAAAGAAGTTCAACTGGAAAGTTTAGAAAACATGAATTTGTAAAGAAGATATATCTTCATAAAATTTGTTTTTCCTATCAGAGAACATATTTAGTCTTCCTTTTTTCTTGGCAACGAGCTTCTATAACTCTTGTACTTTCCTAAACAATAAGAGCAATGGGGTATTCTTTTGTTATAATCTTTGGTCTTTTGTCCTCAAATAGTTCTAGTACTTGAATAGTTTCAGAGTGATGAAGGTGAAAGGGACACCCTGGTCCTGTTATTCATAACAAACCCCTTTCAATCACCTCTAAGTTTAAGTTAATGAGGTGACTTTTTGAAAGCCCCCAAGGATACAGACTGGTTACCAGGGGAACCATCCATGTGATTAAAGACTTGGAACTTTCTGCTCTACACTCAGACCCCCCAGAGGGAATTGGGGCTGAAAGTTGAATCAATCATCAATAGCCAATGATTTAATCAATCACATTTACGTAGTGAAGCCTCCATAAAATCCCCAAAGGACGGGGTTTGGAGAGCTTCCAGGTTGGGGAACAAGAATCCACCCATATACCGGGAGGGTGGTGCACCCTAAACCCACAAAGACAGAAGCTTCTACGCTTGAGTTCCTTCCAATCCTCGTCCTGTGTACCTCATCATCTGGCTACTCATTCATGTACTTCAATGCCCTTTGTCATAAACTGGTCATCTAGTAAGTAACCTGTTTTCATGAGTTCTGTGAGCCACCCTGGCAAATTAATCTAACCCAAGGAGGAGGTCAAGTAAACCTCCAATTTATACTCAGTTGGTCAGAAGCACAGATGGCAACTTGAACCTGCACTTGGCATCTGAAGGGGAGGGGGCAGTCATGTGGGACGGGGCCCTTAACCTATGGGGTCTAACGCCATCTCCTGGTAGATAGTGTCAGAATTGAGTTAAATTGTAGGATACCCAGCTGGTATCTGGAGAATTTGAGAACTGCTTTCTGTGGGAAAACCTCCACATTCTTGAAATACTGAAAATAGTAGTATTATTTTAAGTATTGAGAGTTAGTGAGTAAAGGAAACAAGTGGCTTTTTTTTTACACATCTTTCATTCAGCAGTATAAGTATGTTAGATTTGTCCAGCTTATCGTTTATCCTAACTGCTATATGGTATCATTGTACCATAATATATTTATCCACAAACAGAATACAACATCATATTAAGAAAATAATGTACACAACCAAGTGGGATTTATTCCAGAAATGCAAGATTGGTTCATATTAGGAAACCTATTAATGTCATATGCTACATAGTTATCTCCATATATGTTGAAAAGCCTTCACAAAATTTCAACATTCACTCATTATAAAAACACTGAAGAACATAAGGGAGATGGATTCTTTCTTAACATGAAAAATATCTATATTCCTCAATCCTAAAATGAGTACATTACTTAATGGGGAAAGATTAGAAGCGTTTCTACTCAGATCAGGAACTGGAGGAGGGTGGCCAGTATCTCCATTATTATTCACGGTTGTTCTGAATGTATTAGCAAAGGCAACGAGACAAAATAAATCAATTAAAAATATAAGAATTGGCAAAGAAGAGGTAAAATTATTTCCACTCATAGATGATTTGATATCTGGAAAATGCTAAAGAATCGATAACAATATTACTTCAAACAATAAGAGAATTTAATAAGGCAACAGAATATGAATTAATGTTCAGAAAAAAGCTTTCATATACATTGCATTATAAATAAATAACATAACCACACTGAAGGGGATGAGAAAGAATAGCTTTAAGCTAAGTAACTTTCAGAAGCAGTGTTTTGATTACATACTCTAAGGCTAAAATGAACTGCATACACATACTGTACTCTAGTTAAGATTTGTTTTTCACAGAAGCATGAAATGGCAATTGTGAAACACTTTTATGTGTGTTTTCAGATTGAGTAAATAATTAAACATATTGATGACAATGAGAGTGAGGTTTCTCAGTGTTACAAAGAAGAGTTAGTAATGGAAGGGAGTTAGCTAGACTGAACCCTGTGATGTTGGACTGGAATCAGATATATCAATATGAACCCACGACTGTGTGTGTGTGTGTATGTCTGTGTGTGTACACACAAATAGATATAGAGAAGATATAGATGTATGTGTGTTTGTGTATAAAAACATAAGTCCTAGCTCTGTCAGGTGAGAGAGGACCTAGAAGCAATGGAAAAAGATCAGTGAGCACACTTAGCCCCCAGATCTTGGTTTCCAAATACTCTTCTTCAATAAAATGAACCACAATTCCTCAGAGAAATGGTCAATTTCAGGAATGAGGCAGAGATGAGCGTGATGAGGGAATGGGGCACGATGAGACCACAAAATCTTGTGGTGCCAGAAACTAAGCAAGTGCTCAAAATTTGATGGCATGTCAAAAGACAGAGAAGCCAGCCTGAAAGAGCTCCCAATGACCAAATCTAGAATAAGGTGAACAACATAGTAAATAATAATAACGAAATTCACCTCACGGAATAAAATAAATATCCTTGAGTCCATACTAAAATTAAGTAACTGCATGAATAAACAAGGATGAAGCAGCTCATCCTAACAGTAGAATTGAAATTAATAAACACAGAAGGAATGATGCAAACAGAAAATCACCGTCTCACAAACACCACAGTAATCACTGTTGCAGAGGCAAGAATCATTGATGGAGGCTAAAATTAGTGGGCAAAGGTATATGAGAAAATACGATATTTGCACAGTCTCAAGCTGTCTCTCCACAAGTCACTTATTAACTACAAAGGAAAAAATGTAAACTTATAGTGCAGAAAACTAAGAGACTCCACCTCAATCAAGAGATCAAACCTAACCTCACCAGGAATGAGATATGTCAACATCATTTACCTCTTGATATGCTGCAATGAAGTCACATCATCACTTCTGGGGTATTCTTGACAAAAATGAGTAATCTGAATTTAATCATGAAGAGACATCAGTCAAAAACTGAGGAACATTCTCCACATTAACTGGCCAGAACTCTTCAAAAACTTCAAGGTCATGAAAAGAGACAAAGTCTAAGGAAGCTCCCCAAATCAAAGGAGAATAAAGAAACAACTAAACCCAACGTGTGATCCTGGATTTGATCCAGAACCAGAAAGAAGAGAGTTGTGGCAGAATTTGCAAAATTTCAAGAAAGTTTATAGACTGTATCAAATTAATTTCATGATTTTATAATTGTACCACAGTTATATAAGATCTTAACATTTAGCAAAGCTGGATAATGGGTTAATGGGAACTCTTTCTAATACTTTTGCAAATGTTTTATAACTCAACTTACTTCAAAATGAAAGTTTAAGAACATTTTTAAAACACTTGGAAAAAGAATAGCAAAATAAATTCAAAGATAACAGATGAGTGGAATGAATGAAAATGAGTACAGAAGTCAATTGGGTTAAAACAAAATCTATAACGGAAAAAAAACAACTATGTCAAAAACTGTTTCTAGAAATTCTTAATATTAAGAAAAGAAGAAGAATGAAATGTAGCAATACCACATGATAATGAGGGCATCTCTAAAGTAAATAAAAGTGTCTTAGAAAGAACTTCATGCTGTAACTTATAAAACAGAGCGGTCAAGAAACACACCCATACATATACAGCAACCTGATTTATGATAAAGATGCCATCTCAATGAATGGAAAAACAATGAAATTGAGTCTTTTGAATAAATGGTGCTTGACAAATTGAAGATGTATGTGGGAAAAAAATTTCCCACAGGAAATTTTTGAGGAAGAGTCTTGACCACTTCCCTCACACTGTGTCAAAAACATAAAAACAATGCCAGATGGATTGTAGACCGATATGAAAAGTAAAACAAGACAGCTTTCAGAAAAACAGCTAAACTTACAAAAACCAGTAATACCAAGCGTTGGCAAAGACATAGAGGAAGTGGAATTCTTATGTGACTGGTCCAAGAGTAAATTGGTTTAACCCTTCTGAAAGACTGTGTGGCTAAAGCTGTGCAAATGCAGAGACTTTGACCAACAATTCCACTCATAGGTGTATAACCAAGGGAATAAGTATATATGTGCACCAAAAGATGTGTCGCGGAATCTTCATAGCTGTTTTATTCTTAAAAGTCAAAACCCAGCAACAAGGCAAATGTTCATCAATATTAGAACTGATTAATAAGTATGCTATGTTTATAAAATTGACTGTTCTGCAGCCATGAAGATCAAACTACTACCTACAACATGGATCAATCCCACGGAGATAACACTGAGTTCAACAAAAAAATCAAGAGAGCATAGTGTATCATTCTGTTTATATAAAAGTCAAAAAACTGATATTACTATTTTGTAGTGGAAAAATGCATTATCATTGTTATCTCTGGGGGGTATTAATTAGGAGGGCTCATATGGGAGTTCTTCAGGCTGATGATGATATTCTGTATCTTTATGTTAGTGGGGGTTACACAGGTGTATTCACCCATCATGTTACCAAGCTTTACACTTAAGATTCACGCACTTTATGTAGGTTATAATTCAGTGGAAATTAAGAGAAAAAATTCTTTCTTAAATGAATCCTTTTATCTCAGTTTTCATAGTTTAAACACGCCACATTATCAGACAGAGCTTTCCAAAGTATGCAATTAAAACCAAGCATTAATTTCTGAGAACGCATTCCTCCATAAAATAACAAAAGAAAGAAAAAGGACTGTTTTCATCCTTCAACTCCCTTGCGGAAAACGGATGCTTCAGCTATCTGTTTATTACTTTGTAGAACAAGAACAGATAACATCCAGGCTTTTACTATAAGTGTTGATTGTTCCATCTGTTCGAAGTGTTTATTGCGTCTCAAAAAATGGAGGGAAATGTTAGTTATTGGATACTGTTTAGCTCAGCACATATCTTAGAAAAATATTTTTAATTTATGTGTACCAAACCTGATTGTTTTTGAAGAAAAAACAAATTTAAAATGAGGTATTATATTTTTCTAAACTTCTAGCTGTATAAAGGTGCTAATGAAAACAATGTACAGTTATCCCTCGGCATCCATGGAGGACTGGATCCAGGACCCCTCATACCAAAATCTGCAGACGCTCAAGTACCTTATATAAAACAGTATAGTATCCGCATATAACCTATGCATATCCTCTCATATACTTTAAATCATCTTTAGATTACTTATAATACCTAATACAATGTAAATGCTATGTAACTAGTTGTTAATACTATATTGTTTAAGGAATAATGACAAGAAAAAAAGTCTGTAAATGTTCAGTACAGACACAATGGTGGCAGGTTTTTCAGTCCAAGGTCGGTCAAATCCACAGTTGGTTGAATCCAAGTTCGTTTGAACCTATGGATGCAGAACCCAAGGACATAGAGGTCCAAATGTATTTCAATTTTCCTCAACATTAAAAGTAAATATAATCACATTTTCCCTTGATAATTGTAAAATTTCTAGAACCTTCCATCTCTATTAACTCCGATCAACTAACTTAACTCACATTAGTTTTAAATCTCTGAAACTGCAGTCATCATGATTTTTTCTCTGAAAGTCTCACTTGAAAGAAAAATGAACAATATACCGTCCCTCTCCTTAAGGATTTCATATTGCTGTAGAAAACAGACCATTATAGTATCATTAAATCTATAATTAAAATATGAAATGTGAGTGCTAGTCACACAACCACTGATTTCTACCAATAGAATGTGAGATGTCTGGATCTCCATTAGCCACTATACTAACCACAGGGCCTATAACGCAGTGTCTTCTCGAACATGGCTGGATATCAGTATATTGCTTTATTCCCTAAGGTAACTCCCTTTAGGCAAAAAGAAAAGGTTCAGTTATGATCAACACCTTCTGTTATGAAAAAGTTAGGAAATACATATATATTCAATTTTAAAATGCAAAATAATCGAGGGCCAGTGTGATGGTGTAGTGGTTAAGTTTGCACACTCCACTTCAGCAGCCCGGGGTTCACAGGTTCAGATCCTGGGTGCAGACCTACACACCGCTCATGAAGCCATGCTGTGGTGGCATCCCACATACAAAATAGAGGAAGATGAGCACAGATGTTAGCTCAGCAACAATCTTCCTCAGGCAAAAAGAGAAAGATTGGCAACAGATGTTAGCTTAGGGCAAATCTTCCTCACCAAAAAAAAAAAAAAAGAAAAATAATAAAATACACTACAGTTAGCAGTTGGGCTATGCTCCAATTATCTAAAAAATTTATTTATTTATCACCCTTCTGTTCAACCACTGCTTGGTAAATGAGGGATTATCATGCAAAAACAAACATCATTTATAGATCCAGGAGAAAAAACGAGGAGCTGCAGGACCATTTGGATAATCACACTTCCCCTAGAACTTTAACAGTTTCACAACATACAAATATTTTTGTCCATTATACTGTAGAGGTCCTCTTTGACTTTTGTTCTACTGTATTCATACAATAAATAAAGTTTCTCAGTTCAGCTGAATTTAACTCTTCCTATTGTCATTACCAATGTTGCAATTTGCAGGTTGGATCTAATTACTGAAGTACTATTAGAAGCCACGTAGCAGCATGTTATTATTTTACTAATTAATG
Organism: Equus caballus; assembly: GCF_041296265.1. Lineage (NCBI taxonomy): Eukaryota > Metazoa > Chordata > Mammalia > Perissodactyla > Equidae > Equus > Equus caballus. Next base: position 52,880,066 of record NC_091691.1, read on the forward strand.
CTCTCCGGGAGACTTTGGAATTAATATAGGCCACTCTGCAGAAATAATGACCATTGACATCACAGTCCTAATACACACTTAAGTGAGTACACTCAAACCCGGTCCACTTCTTTAGGAGCTGGGCAGAAAGATGGAGAGGTAACCAAAATAACCTGCAAAAAAGAGTAAGGTGATACCGGTTCACAGCTATGAGATAATGCTACCTCAGCAGACAGTCACCAGTTGTTTCTTTATGGTTCTCTCTGACAGTGATATAAACACCACAGAAAGGAATATTAAGGAAAAATTACATAATCTTTTCTTCAACCAATTGTTAGTTTGTTTGCTGTAGATTTAAACACTGCCACAGGCTGCTAGTGGCTGGCAACTCAACACTGTGGAAAATGTCACTGGGCTTTGCTACCCTACAAACTGTGCTCCACAGAGCAGAAAATTAAGTTGGACATATTTGGGGGAGGAGTTTTCTGGTTTGTAAGAATTTACAAAAATAGCCACACTTATTTATTCCAGGGTCACATTTGTAAGTTCTTAGTAGCTTTGAGATAAAGAATTTAATTTATTACATGTGCCAAACTATGAGGTCATTCTGACTCAAAATCTACCTAATCTTCTCTTAGGTGAATAGACTTTTGTTTCTAACTTAAAAAGATACATATATACAAAGCACAAGATATTTTTAAGTCTACAGCATTTGAAAATAAACTGAAAAAAATCAACACCTAAAACCATGCCTTTCTGATTCAGTTTATTCTGATTCCTTTTGAAAAAATAAGTCTGAAAAACTAATCCTTTATCAAAATACTAGTTTCATCATGAGTAACCTAGATTTGATGGACAAGTGGAATCGTTAAAGTCATACTAGACTCAGATTTATTTTGTTGATTTTATACATTTTGTTTGAACTATGCTAAGACAAAAACAAATGATGCTTCTTTAGTAAGGAGTTTGCTTCAGCAGATTTGAAACATTTAAGTGCATTTTTTTCCTCTCTGTTACAAGCAATAACATAAAAATTGTATCTCACAGACTGCCACGCCACACTAATTCACAAATCTGGAATAAACCTATGAGGTACTAAAATGTACCACACAATAAGATCATCATTGAAGACAATATACTGTTTCTAGAAAAGTTTGATACATAAGTTCTAGAAAAGTTTGCACAGTTTTTGCAATAACATCAAACTACTTATTTAAGCACTCAGAGGCATTTGTCAACATCATCAAAATGAGGACACACCTCCCTATTTCTTGCCAGATTTCCTTTTTTTTTTTTTTGAGGAAGACTAGCCCTGAGCTAACTACTGCCAGTCCTCCTCTAACATCCATGCCCATCTTCCTCTACTTTATATGTGGGATGCCTACCACAGCATGGCAAGCCAAGCGGTGCCATGTCCACACCCGGGATCTGAACTGGCGAACCCCGGGCTGCTGAGAAGCAGAACATGCAAACTTAACCACTGCGCCATCAGGCCGGCTCCGCCAGATTTCTTTCTTACCTGACTTTGGTTGTTCTCTCCTCCCACCTAAAAAAGAACAATCGTATCAGGCTTTTAGATTCTCTTAGGTGAATATCTAGTATGCAATATGAAAGGCCCATTTTATTATACACTCCAAGAATTCCAGCCTTCAGAGAAAAATGCTCCCAAATCTCTCCCTTTCCTCAGCACCTTATCTATTTGTGCAAAGTTAGCACTCTCATCAACACTGCTTTCTCTAATAGCGGCTTGAAAAGGCCATCCTTCTGCCTTTTTAAAGTCCTATTGATCAAGCTGATGACATTTACTTAGCACTTGCTAAGTGAAAGTCATTGTTCAACTTGCTGTGAGGGACACACATGTACATAGGACATGGAGTGGCTTTCCTCAAACAAAGATAAATGTCCTGAGATTCTTGTTCGTTTGCTTTATAAAGTAGCTCCTTATGCCTGGAATTTCCTTCATTTCCTAGTTTCCTAGCAGACAGACAGTCTCTCATCCTCTTACCCGCACTAGACATCTTGCTTTTTCACAAGCTTTTCCATTTGAATTAAGAAAAGTCAACATTCCCCTCCCCCAATAACCACCACCCAGAATTCTGTACACACTCTTGCCTTTTCCCTTAAAACATACACTCATAACCAGTATTTTACAAAAATGTCTAAGCTTTTACTCTTATTTGACTGAGTGTTTCTTTATCATTGATCCTCCATATGTGACTCTCTGTTATTGTTGTATACGTAGTCGTAAATTCCCAGAGAAGAAGGATTGCTTGTGACTTTTGGAGCCCTCCGCACAATTAAACACTAATGTCCTCTGTGATTATGATGATTATCAACCCGCAATTACAGATGCTCCTTCACTCACTGCCGGAAAATTTTCTGGGTAGAATTACACATCAAAAGGCTATACATATATATATCAAGTACAGTGACCAAATGCAAGAACGCGAGCATTCGGGTGACAATTCTGGCTCTCAGAAAACTCTCCTGTTTTAAATTAATAGGAATTTATAGCATTTAAAATACAAATCACACACTGAAGCTTTCTGGTTTTAACTGTTCACTCTCTGACTTCAGAACACTGGGCTGCTTATCTCATGTTTTGTTTCGTCTTGGTCTCTCTCTCTCTCTCTCTCTTTCTCTCTCGGTCCCAGGGGTGCGTTGGCTCAATAAAGGCTTCTCCCCAGCACGGGGCAGCAAGTCGCGAAGTCTTGTCGATCATGCTTCCCAGCCACCCTTCCAGAGCTGACATGTTTCAAATGACCGTAAGTGGCTGAATCTGTTCAGTCAAGTCGTTACAAGCAGCTTCAAGAGGGAGACCCACACCCAGCAAAACCACCACGCTCCGCTCCAGCCTCCTTCTGCTCCCCAAGAGGCAGCCTCCTGCTATTGGCACTTTCAGGTCCCTCTTTCTCCATCACGAGATAATTTCCCCTCCATTGTTAAACGCTCTTGGCAGCCTCAGGCTTTTGGTTACTTTTTTATGATGAGCAAATTTGGCTTAGGGGAAACATTATCTTCAGACTGAGAATGAAAAGCATTCTGTGTCCTAAAAATGTGGAAATCTTGAACCTGTATATTTTAAATATGTATTTAAATATATAAAATATATACATAAATAATATATGCAAAATACGTATTTAAATATGTATTTTTCCCCACTGTTCTGCAAGTTTTTTTATCTTGCAGTTTAGTGTTGGGCTCACCAGCGTTTAATAAGCTTATATGAACCTGTAGGCACTTTGAAGTTACATATTTTCTGACCCTGTGACAGACAAATCTATAGATTAAAAAAATACAAGGACTCAGATTTAGAATTCATTGGTTGCTGCTAACCATCATCAATTTCGCCCTAGAGGCTGAATAGTCTTATTGCCCAGATATGTATGACTCGGATGAACCAGACTTTCAGGCTGGGGCACGAACAGAAACAATAAGCGGCTACTGCTCCCACTGGTGACAGGTGTGGCAGCTCCATGCGAAGTACACGCTCTCTGCCCTTCATGCCACAGATCAAGATGATCTCCACCCCTCCACATCCACTAAGCATAACCTTCTTTTAAACAAACGTCACATCTAGGTACATACGCGTCACAACAGCTGCTCCGTATGTTAAAATATGGGCTGTTTTTTAACAGTCTTCAAGCTACCTAAGAAGAGACTGGAGGTGCAGGTAGGCTTCTGACATTTCTGCAGTTACTCTCCTCTTAAAAGGAAGTCTTTCCCTATGCACACATCAGAAGGGCTAAAATAAAAAAGAGTGACAACACAAAATGCTGGCCAGGATGTGGAGAACCTGGGTCACTCATACACTGCTGGTGGGAATGTAAAATTGTACAGCCACTCTGGAAAACAGCTTGGCAGTGTCTTATAAAACTAAACATGCACTTAACGTACAAGCCAGCAACTGCACTCTTGGACACTATCCCAGAGAAATGAAAACTCATATTCACACAAAAACCTGCACACAGTTGTTCATAGCAACCTTCTTCATAATAGGCCCAAACTGGAAACAGCCCAGATGTCCCTCAGTGGGTACATACATACCATGGACTATCATTCAGCAATAGAAAGGAACTGCTGACAGGCACAACAGCTTGGATGAATCTCAAGAGAATTATGCTGAGTGCAAAAGTCAATCCCCAAATGTTATACACTGTATAATTATATTTATATGCCATTCTTGAAATAAAATTATAAAGGTGGAGAGAAGACTAGCAGTTGCCTGGGGTTAGGGACGAGAGGTGTGTGGCTTTAAAGTGGTAGCACAAGGGAGCCATGTGGTTATGGAAAGTCCTGGATCTTGATCTGGGGGTTACACAAATATACACATGATAAAATTACATAGAATACACTCGAGCACATGTATAACTGTTAAAATCTTAATACCCTCTGGACTGCACCAATGTCCATGTCTTGGTTTTGATACTGCATTACAGTTATGCAAGTTGTTAACTTTGAGGGAAACTGGGCTAAGGACACACAGGACCTCCCTGTACATTTTTTGCAATTTCCTGTGAATCCATAATTTGAAAATAAAAAGTCAAAAAAAGAAAGAGAAATCTTCTCGTGGGTCCCCCTACTCCTCTATCTACTGCTCTCCCTTCTGCTCCCTTTATAGCAAGCTTCTCAAAAGTTGTCTACATTTGCTGTCTCTAATAGCTCTCTTACACAGCTATTTTAAATCTGCTCCAATCACAGCTCTGACCCCTCCACCAGCTCCATTTAATGTCCACTGAACATCACCAATGACATCCACGTTTCTCATCTTCATCATATATCTATCACTTTGACTCAATGACCACATCTGACAAAAGCAATCACACACTTGTCCTTAGCACTCTTTCTTTCCTTCAAGGACCCTCCAGGTTTTCCTTTTCTCTCATGAGTGGCACCTTCTCAGTCTCACTTGGAGGTTCCTCTTTAATTCCCAGAGACTTCTCTTCTCCGCCCATCCATTCCTTTGGTAAACTCATCCAGTCTCCTAGGGTTAATTATTATCTACCCACTGACAACTCCTAAATTTATATCTCTAGCCCAGTCCTCTTCTCTGAATTTCAGATTTGTATCCAACAGCCATGGCAAATTTCTATGTAGATAACTAATAGGCATCTTAAACTATATGCCCTAAACCAAACACATGGTAGGCCACAAAATCTGCCCATTCCAGTTTTATCCTATGTCAAAAATTGATAACTCTAGAGCCAGCCCTGATGGCCTAGTGGTTCAAGTTCAGCATTTTCAGCACGTTGGCAGCCTGGGTTCGCCTCCCAGAACCACATCACCTGTCTGTCAGTTGCCATGCTGTGGGGGAAGCTCACATAGAAGAAGTAGAAGGACTTACAACTAGGATATACAACCATGCACCGGGGCTTTGGGGAGAAAAAAAAGAACTGATAACTCCATATTTGTTGCAACACAAGACAAAAATATTGATGTCATTATTTTCTCCTTTCATTCTCTCATGCATCACATCCAACCTATCAGAAAATACTATTGGCTCTACTTTCAAAATACATCCTGAATCTAAGCACTTCCCACAACCTTCGCTGTTGTTTTCCTATTCTAGTCCACTATCATCTTTAGCATGTATTCTTGAAATCTTTTTCTAACTCTCTACTCTGGCCTTGCTCCCTACAGAATATGCTCAGTGCAGCAACTCAAGGGATCTTTTAAATCCCTTAGGTTAGATCATGACATTTCTCTGCCCCAAAAGATCCTTCTTTCTAGACCTCATACCTCACTATTATACCCTTTGTTTACTCTGCTCTAGTCAACTGGCCTCCTGGTTCTTTCTAGAACATACCAAGTACATGCCGCAAAAGCCGTTGCCTTTGTTGTTCCCACAGCATGGGTAGCCCACAGGATAACTTTCCCCCTTCCCAAATTCAGGTACTCAAATGTCACCTTTTAAGACGGATTCTTATCATTTTATGCCTTCCTTACTGTTCTCCATAGGACCCACCAGCTCAACATATATATATATATATATATGATATACCATTTATTTTTTGATCTGTGGATTCCCATTAGAAAACAAAATTCATAGTCTATGAGCTTTTGTCTGTTTTTTCACTTTTGAACTGTTAGTGTCTAAATCATGTCTGGAACATATAAAGCTCTCAATATGTACTTGTGGTACAAATGAATTATTTATTTGAGCAATTATGCAAGTAATTCTCTACTTCCAAGTAGGATGAGAGAATAGTTGGAGCAGCATACACTCTAGGAATTCTGTAAGATCTGCAAAACTACAGAGAACCCCATCTACTCTATTACTGATACCTCCAGTGGGAGCAGCAAACATCATCTCACTCCTGCAAGGTCTGCCAGGCAGAGGCCAAGTCCCTCACAGTCACAGCACCTCTGCACTGCACAAAAAGCAGAGCTCCCCCAGAAGGGCAGGGCCTATCTATTTCCTTATTCCCAGGGATTCCACAGTCCTAGGGCAGCAAGGAATGTGGCTGGTGGGAGGCATTTACCTATGCTTCTAGCTTGCTCTCATCCTAGATCAACTCCAGTGTAGCCAATACTTTGAGAGTTGGTAGATTATAAATATCTACATATGTGCTTGCTCAGGACTGGAGCTCTTAATTAAAGGTTTGTCTGTTGTAAGTATCAGATAGAGTAACAGAAAGTATAATCTGTTCATTCATTTGGCAAATCTTTACAAAGGGCCTACTAGAATCAGGCACTGTTCTAGACACTCAGGATAAGGCAGGGAACAAAAATAAGCAAAATTCCTATTCCACAAAGGTGATATTCTAGAGTTGGAGGGAAACAAACACTATACAGGCAAATAAATGAATGAACAGTATAATTTCAGATAATGATTGGTTCTATGAAGATGATAAAATAGGATGATAAATGACTAAAGATTTCCTTTAAATTGGGTGATCATGTTATTACTCTGACGTGACATTTGAGCACAAACGTGAATAATTAAAAAGAATTAGTTGTGTAAGACCTGAGGGCAGAATGGTTCTAAAAGAAGGAAAAGAAAGTTAACAAGCCTGCAGGGACTGCAGTGGCATGTTTGAGAAACAAATAACGAAAGCCAGGATGTTGCAGGGTAGGGAGTGGGAGGGAGAGTTACAGAAGATGAAGGTGGAGGAGTAGGCACTTGCTCAATCCTAGGGATCTCAAGTAAGGAGTTGTTTTGTTCTCTCCTCCTCCCCTGCCCCCCACCCAGCTTGATTAATGTATAATTGACAAATAAAAATTCTATGTCTTTAAAGTGTACAATGTGGTGATTTGACTCACAAATATATTGTAAAAGGATCACCACAATCAAGCTAATTAACATATCGATCACCTCACATAGCTACCATTTGTGTGTGTGTGTGTGTGTGTGTGTGGTGAGAACACAAGATCTACTCTCTTAGTAACCTTCAAGTATATAATACAGTATTATCAACTGTAGTCATGATGCTGTACATTACATCCCCAAAACTTATCATCTTATAAATGCAAGTTTGTACCCTTTGATCAGCATCTCCCAATTTCCCCCACTCCCCAGGCCCTGGTAACCACCACTCTACTCTCTGCTTTTGTGAGTTTGACTTTTTTAGCTTTCACACATAAGTGATATCATACACTATTTGTCTTTCCGTGTCTGGCTTCTTTCACTTAGCATAATGTCTCAGATGTTCATCCATGTTGTCACAAGAGACAGGATTTCCTTATTTTTTAAGGCAGAATAATATTCATTGTATGTATATTATATATCACTGATAGGCACATATATAGATTTGTGTAACCAACAGAACAGTCAAGAGCCAGAACTTTCCATAACCACATGGCTCCTTTATGCTGCCTCTTTAAAGGCACACACCCCTCATCACTAACCCCAGGCAACCATTAATCTGTTCTCCACTTCCATAATTTGTTATTTCAAGAACGTTATATAAACGGAATCATACAGTATATAATCCTTGGGGATTAACTCTTTGCACTCAGCATAATTCTCTTGAGATTCATCTCAGCTCTTGTGCCTATTAGCATCTAGTTCCTTTTTACTGTAGCTCTACTGCAACAAAATTTCTAAATTCTACTGAAATTAAATTAATGTTAACCTGAAGTAGACTATGGTAAATCAAGATGCATATTGTAATTCCTAGAGCAACCACTGAGAAAAATAACCCAAAAATGTAGTCAAGAAACCATCAAAGGAATTAATATGGACAAGATTCAACTATACGCATCTAGTAGAGACAGACTTTAGACTCAAAGCACAAACAGGTTGAAAGTAAAAGGATGGCAATAGATAGAGCATGCACATAGTAACCACAAAAGAGTGGGAGTGGCTACACTAATATCAGACCAAATAGATTTTAAGACAGAAAGTTTTACTAGAGACAAAGAGGGAACTTTCATAAAGATAAAAGAGTCAATTCAAAGTATTATATAATAATTATAAATGGAAACACATCTAATGACAGAGCTTCAAAGTACACAAACAAAAAACTGGCAAAAATCAAAATGAGAAACAGACAATTTGACAATAGTTGGAAACCTCAATACTACACTTCAAATAATTGACAGAACAACTAGACAGAAAACCAAGCTTTAGAAGACTTGAACAACACTATGAACTAAGCTGAAGTTAACTGGCATTGATAGAATAGTTCCCCTAACAACAGCAACACACACAAAATTCTCAAGTTCATACGGAACATATTCTAAAACAGACTATATGCTAGACCATAAAATAATCTTGATAAATTTAAAAGGATAGCAATTATATGGTGTGTTCTACGATCATAACAGAAAGAAATCAGCAACAGAAAGAAATTTGAGAAATCCACAAATATTTGGAAGTCAAACAAAACACTTCTAAATAACCCATGGGTCAAAGAAGAAATAACAAGGAAAATAGAATATATTTTGAACTGAACGAAAATTTACTCATAACGTATCAAAATTTCTGGGATGCAGGTAAACCAGGGCTAAGAAGGAAAGTTATACCTTCACTCACCAATATTAGAAAAGAAAGATCTCAAATAAATACGCTAAGCTTCCACCCTAAAAAACTAGAAACAGAATAGCAAACTAAATCCAAAGAAAGCAGATTCTGTCATTACGAAAAGTTCAGAAAAGGCAAATCTATAGAGACAGAAAGCAGATTAATGGCTGCCTGGGGCCTGGAGGTGGGAATGAGAATTGACTGCAAACAGACTAAAGAGGTCTTTGAGGTGATGGAAAATATCCTAAAACTGGATTGGAATGATGATTGTGTAACTCTACAAATGTACTTTAAATCTTTGAATTATACAACTAAAATGAATGAATTTAATCGTACATAATTTATACCTGAGTAAAGTTATTAAAATACATGTGACCTGACTGGCAGTGGAAAAATATGCATATGTATATGCGTATATACCACAAATAAATGAAATTCCATATTACTAAACTGAGCTAGCCAGCATAGGAGGAGATATAAAAATAAAAAAGAAATTGATTTGATCCTGCTCTTTATAATTTTATAGTCAATAAAATATCCTCTTCTAGTTTTATCCACTAAAAATGAAATATTTAAATAAACTATTTGGCTGTTGTCTTGCTTCTTGAAATTAAAATTTATATTTAATATTAAGTAAAAAGCTACATCTCCTTTTCAAGAATAACGTAGATAGCTTGGCAATTAGTCAGAGATTTTTTTTTACATCAGCATATCAGTATATCTTGATCAGTATAATATGATCAGTAGGTCAGTATAAATATATCTTCTCTCTCCTCTTTAGCAAGATACTTTGATTTTTCAAGTGGAATTACATTAAGATTACAACAAATCATGACAATTTTGGCCAAAGATCTATAAAGATATATAGATATTGTCAAAATGATTCAGATATACATTCATCTGATATAGTCAGGAGCAACATTTGGCAATAAAACTCTAAGATCGGGATTCCATTGATCAAAATTCCAATATAAAATGAATTTATATCATCCTGAAATTTTGAAAACAGTCTATCTGGGTCCTAAATACTTAATAATCTTTTAAGATGTTTTTAGTTGTAAATAAATCTAAGTTAAATCAAACTATTAAAAATGGAAAAATTTGAACCATTTTAAGGGAGGTTGGGGAATTGAATTTTTCTTGGAGAATTAGGGTTCTGAGAAAAAACAATCTGAATCCATTTAATGTAAAAGTCTATTCATTTCTAAATCTGATGGAGAAGAGCAAAAAAAGGAAGTCACACTTTCTCAACACGAGGATCCTTTTCTGCAAGAAGTGAAAAATCTTAGATACTACCATGGTTTGTATTCCAAGGGCCAGAGTAAATAAGTAGAGTACAGTATATCCACAATATTAAAGTTTCATGGGGGAGCGATTAGAAAAACAATGTCTCTGTAGGATCCTTAGTGGGGCAACAATGAAAAGAAGCTGAGAAACACTGGTATAGATGATACTTGTACAGATAATTTCGAAATAATTTATTTGGCTCTCCCCTCCACTTCTCATTTTTAAAAATTCTCACTATAGGTAAGAACCTGTCAGTTATGCCTACAAGAGTGAACTCTTTCTATCTCACAATGTGAGATAACATTAAGAATATCAAAACATTTTCCATGCATATTTCTAGGGGCCATATCCGAAAAGTCAATAAGTAATGTTTCTGATCTCTCATGCCATAAATCAAACACAATAGAGACAGACAGCAAAGCAATCTCATGGAAAAATTGATTGTTCGCTCTTGGTTTTCATAATATGCAAATTCTATGTAATAATTTCGTATACTGCTCTGTCCGTGGCGGAGGGGGAAAATCGGTACTCAGTTTTCTTACCCTGCAGCTGCTGAGCAAAAATAGCGAGAACTGTGCTAATCTAGTACATTGCATCTTCTTTGCTGACCTAAATTACAAAGGACTTGCTTCAAGACCATCAAGCAAACTAATTTTAAACACCAATTACATCTAACACTTAATATAGTTAGTTGTTCTGAAGCAGCAATGTAGACACATTAGAGGAACTGGCAGAGTACAGTTTCAGAAATATTAGTTGGCATATGGCTTCCAGAACTATTTGAAAAATAAACTGGTCAGTGGTTTGATTCAACATTTTTAGATTAAAAAATATATCTATTATGATCACTTTCCTAATATTATCTTCTTTAAAAGTTGATTTCACTTCATCTTACCAAGTAAGCTTGGTTTTACAATAAAAAATTACAAGCTTCCTAATTAAATTAAATGTATCTATCACTTTCAGAAGTACTAAGAAGTCAAATTATTCTTAAAAAATTTAGCAATTCTACCAAATGTTATATCAAAAAATGATTTATAAGGACAGAGGGATCAGTCAGAAATAGTAAATTTTCTTTTTTAGGAAACTTAAGTGGTTTTTAAAAAAGGTATTACCTTAGTATTCAGTTTTTAGTTGGTCATATATTTTACTAAAAATGATTTTAAAAATTAATGAATCTTACTTTATCAACACATATTTGTATAAGGGACATACGCAATGTACTCATTTTAGTGACCTTTAAAACACAGAGCAATATACATACAGTATGACTATACTGGGGTAAATTCATGATTCCCAGGAAAAGTAACAACTTAAATACAACACCCAAGACATAGTTTTAATGATGGTAAGCCAGAAACAGCATCTTGGTTAAATTTTTGTTCTGAAATTTTAAGAATTTTCTAACAAATCTTTCCTGCCCACCCATCACAATAGGATTCTCTTCCAATTTGGCCGTGGTATTTAATTTTTATGGTTTAGATTTTGTGAGGGTTCACCTTATGTGTCAACTTGGCGAGGCCACAGTACCCAGATATTCAGTCAAACACATCTTGGATGTTGCTGTGAAGGTACTTTTAATGAGGTTAACATATAAAGCAGATTCTCCTCCAAAATGTAGATGGGCCTCAGACAATCAGTTGAAGGCCTTAAGAAAAAGACTGACTTCCCCCAAAGGGAGAGGTAATCGTGCCAGCAGACTGCCTTTAAATTCAAACTGCACCATTAGCTCTCCCTTGGGTCTCCAGACTGCCAGCCTGCCCTGCAGATTTTGGACTTCCCTGCCCCACAATCGCGAGCCAAATCCTTAAAATAAATCTCTCTCTAGATAGATAGATAGGATGAGTTATACCTGTATCTATCTCTATATGTTCATTCTATATCCTATTGGATCTATTTCTCTGGAGAACCTTGACTACTAGAGATTTATAATGCTTTCTTAATTTTAAAGGTGGTATTAAATTACTGAAAGGTTTTTAATAGAGAAATTATTAATAACTCCCCTACGTGATTCTATTTGAAGTAAAACTGTTATTAAAATTCATACGTCTCTCTCTGTAGATAGGACAGAAAGAGAGAGAGAGAAGGGAGGAACAAGTGATACTTCCCCCATGCCCTCTATTTCTCTACCGCAACACTGATGAAGCAGTAACTGTGGAATAAAGTAGGTTACAGACTACCCCAAAGTTTTAAGCAGTACCGCTGACCAGCATCCTACGTTGCGTTAGAGATAGGTAGCTGTTTTTCCAAGGGAAGGAAACAGCTTCAGATAAGCAAAGACAGATCTCTAAGGTCACAAAATCATCTGATGGGAGAGACAGAAATAGAACTGCCTCTCCCTATATGACAGATGTACTCTTCAGTTGGAATAACTCTTCCTAATTTATATATATATTTTTTCATATATAAATATATATATTTGTGTGTTCACACATGTATGTATGCATGTGTGTGTGTGTATTTCACTGAGAAGTCAAATATGTTTGTACTCCTACCTTGTCTCTCTCTAAAGAACTCCCCAGTCTTCTGATTATAATTATCATCAAGAATTAGAATCATTATCCAATTCCTTAGTTACCCACAACCTTTATTTCTTTCTTGCTAATCGAAATGATTTAATATTGTCTATTTGCCCTAGAATTATGATATCCATCTAAGGACCCTGTCTTATTCTTTCTGTAGTCAAATTAAAACACCTACTGAACAGCCAAGTGCAATGGTGAGGAATAGAAACAAATGCCCACCTTCAGTGCCATAGTGAGTGTCTGACAGAGAGATGGGTCCAGGCTCTTGGGGAATAAAGAGGATAGGAGTTTTTCCCAGAATGAAAGGGAATAAGAGTGTGTGGATGGTGTTGAGGAGTGGCAAATAAGATCAAGGAAGAATTTTTAGAGGAAATAAAACCTGGTACAACTCTTGCCTTAGTGAAAAAAGGGAGAATGGTGCTTCAGGTGATGGAAGTAAAGCAACCCAATGATTTGGATACACAAGCGACCAGGCGGGTGATTGAGCTGGAGCAGCCTTGAGTAGGGGAGGGATACAGTTACGAACGCATTGTTGTACCAAGTAATGTTACAAGAGTGGATGCAGGGAATGCCTGGAGGCCAGAAAACTAATTAGGAGGCTGGCACTATAGTCCAGGTGGGAAACACAAGGACTTAAGCCTTAGAACAAAGGCAGTAAGACTAGAAGGGAGGGGAAGGATTTGAAAAACTATTCAGGAGGCACAAATCAGCAGGACCTACTGAATGTTTAGAGTGTGGAGGAGAAAGAAGGAGAGAGAAGAATGATCTGAAGATTTTAGCTGAGCTAGAGAAGGCAGACAGAAAAACAGATCTGGGGGAGAGGGAACGTAGGAGGGAGGTAACACTGCAGAATATTCCCATGGAGATGTTCACTCGTCTATTGAACATGGAGGCTCATGAAAGAAGTCAGCATAGAAACAGAGATTGGAAAATCAACAGGGCACAAGGAGTTAAAACTATAGTAATTAATGACATGGCTTAGACAAAACTATTTTTCAAGTGGAATTGCTTCTCATTGAGTTCTCCTCTTGTCCTCAGGATTTTTTTATCAACATATCTACCTAATTTTGCTTTAGGATTTAATGGCACCAACAACTAATTCCAGTCTTGTGTCTCCAGAGAGAAAAATGAAGCAAAGCTTGGATTCTTATCCCCCGTCGAGGAACACGAGTGGTAGAGCTGCTAGTGAACTTAACAAAGAAAGATGAAAAAGTGGCTCTAAGTATGAGCTTTTTATTTCTTCTGTTCATTCTGTTTTTCTATTCCCTAATTCTGTTGTGTGTGTGTATATGCATGTGTATGGTTTTTTAAAAGACATGCTTGTGATGTTCATTAAAACAATACAAAAAATTTAAAAAATTAAGGAAACACTAACCATCTCCCCCTCCATCTTCCACCTGAGCTAATCAATTAATTCTATTTAACAACATACTATTCCCCAATAGTCAGCCTAGCGTACTTTTGTAGCCCAAAACAACATAACAACAATACAGCACACACGCAAGCACACTCAACAAAAATGAAACAGAAAGATTCAGAAAACTTCAGGGGTGGCATGAGCAGTAGAGAAGAGCAGTTGTCTGACTAATTCATTCAAAAATAAATTGTTGTATTAGGTACACTGCCAGGTAGCAGAGACATAAGACTGTCAATATCCTCAGAGTTTGCAGTCTGGCAAGGGAAACACACAAATAAATAGGCGATTACAATACACCTTGTTAAGTACAACGTACAGAGCTAAGTGCAGGGCTGGGGAAGGGAAGCAGCTGAAGACAGAGAAGTGTAAGAAAGCTCCATAATCTCTAGTGTGCAAAAGTATGGCACTGAGAAATCCTGCGTTTAAGCCTCTCGGCTTTAGAATTTGCATCTTGTTCACTTATCCATGTAATATTTATCAGGGCACATTGCATCGCATGCATTTGTGATTTAAACAGACAACCCTCTTAAACCACAAAGCTCAGATGACTCAAATCCTTCCTCACTTCAACTGTTATTATGCTCTCCTGCTCTATTTCATCAGTGCTCTAAGCTTTTTTAATCACGCTTATAACTTTCAGTTTTAATTATTGAGTCTTTAATCATTGTCTATTAAAATTGAGATTTATCTTCTATTTCAGTTAGGAGTAGAAAATGCAGGAAGATTACAAATGTGTGAGGCTTTCACACGGAGAGTAAATGTTTTGGTATTTGGGATTAGCCTGAGGCAATGTGGCAAAGTAGACAGTCTGGTTTCTGAATACATCACCCCCCTTTCCTGTCCTTCTTTCAGCAACTGTACTGAACACTGCCCCAAGACCTTGTTGGTCCAATTCTGATCAAGATGCTCCTGTTTTAATTTCCTACCATGAAGGAGGACACAGGAATTCTTAACCTGAAATAACGCATATCTCTAAAGATGGAATATTAAGACCAGGCTGCTGTTCTCAGGTACAAAAAATATTCTCATGCTTTAAATCACACTACAGCACATGTTCCTACCAGCAGTCCAAGTTGTATATCAAGAATATACTCAAAAGCCATGTAATTTCAATATACTTATTTAATAAACAGAAAATGTTATGAGATGGGTGTGGTCACAGTTTGACAGAAATACAATATATGGTTTATTTCTTGAGGAGTTTAGGCTTGCTAGGCCACAAGGCATACACAATCAGACATGAAGTGGCTAATACTAAATATTAACATTATACACATACCATGTAAATAAAGACAAATACATATTAATCACTACTTTATTCATTCAACAAGCATTTACCAGGTGTCTCCCACGTACTAGGCATTACAGAAGGTACTGGCAATGGAGAGCCAAGACAGCCTTGTAAGGGGTTCAGTTGAGTGCTTGCATGGTATTGATGCTCAATAAATATTTGCTGAAGGAATGAGTTCAAAATAGTATGTGCTGGAGTTCACATAGAGCATAAAGAGGACTAGAGGAGCATCATCTATCCAAGACTGGATGTACTTGATCGGGGAGAAGGGTGCTGGATGTGTGTGCCAATGTGAAGGAAAGCTTCCCAGTGCTGCTAAAACTGAGTCTTGAAGGAACAGGAACTGAGGCCAGCATGAGGGGGAGACAGAGGGAAACATCATTCGAAAAGGTACAGATCAAAGAAAGAACAAACACAAAACGCAAAAATAATGCATCTGGTTATGTATAGCTGGAGCATAGGGAGTGTGGGGGAGATGGTCAAAAAAAAATCCAGAATCTAGTCACATGCCATGCTAAAGAGTTTGGCTTTATCCTGCTTAGTATAGACAGTACGGAGTCAATGAGTAAACTTAATCAGGAGAAAGAGGCATTTGAATTTCGGCAAGATCACTCTAATAATAGGGTTAAAAACTGATCATAAGGGAAGAGTAAAAATCTATGGGGAAATGAAGAGGGCCTGACTAAGGCAGGAACTGAAGACATGCAGTGGTAATGAACAAGAAAGGCCAGATCAGGAACTAAATCAACAGAAAATGGAGGCTAATATTCACGGGGCAATGGAGGTGGCAAAATAAGAAAATGAGGAAATGGGAGGAATCCAAGGAGATTCCCAGGGTTCCAACTTGGGTGAGAATGGGAATCCAAGTATGAGTGAAACGTAACTAGGCCATCTCAGGCCCCCACTGCTCACACAGTGCCCACCTCTAGGCCAGCCTTGCCCATCACTGCATCAACATGCGCGCACACATATCCACTTGCACACGTGTACAAACACATGCATGTGCACACACACAGAGCGAATCAGTCACTCTCTCTTCCTCTCAGGAGTATCTTCTCTTTTTTTTCTTTTCAGCTGTCCAACAGACACACTCTGGAATTTTCTATTTACCCTTCTCTATGTAGAATGATTTATTAGCCTTTTTCTCTTTTCTTCAATTTGTCTCCCGTCGCCCTTCCCATCCAAAGAACAGATCTTCCCTAGATCTGCATTTCTTACACGTCTGGTGAGTGTAGAAGTCAATGTAAACACTTGATTTAACATATTTATCTTGTTAACTATGTGTAGATTGAGAGGAGTAAGTTTGTAAGCAAACATGTATTTCTGTTTGGGATATATTGTTCCAAGTAGGCAATAATTGGAGTCTCTAAAAAATCAGAATAAAAATAATCAGAAAATATTTAACAATGTAATTCAAGGGAAATTTAAAGAAAATAAAAATAATATTTTATAGTAAAAGTTCAAAGGGCACACTATTTTCCAAGAAAACACTTAAGAAAATGGTCAACTCTGAGACATAACCTAATAAAGCTAATTGACAGTAAAAACAGAGAAAAGGGTATTTGGGAAGCCAGGCCAAAAGACTTATTTACAAGGTAAAACATGATGAAGCTACTTCAGATCACTGTCTAGAAGACGGCAGAACAATGGCTGCAAAACTCAGTAAAGACACAAGAAAGGAAGGGAGGGAGAGAGAGAGAGAGAGAAAGAAAATGTGAATTTGGAATTTTATACTCAGCCGAGATGGCATGTGGGTAAAAAGCAACATATATCTATATATCTATATATATTTGTGTG
Source organism: Equus caballus (assembly GCF_041296265.1). Lineage (NCBI taxonomy): Eukaryota > Metazoa > Chordata > Mammalia > Perissodactyla > Equidae > Equus > Equus caballus. The sequence goes on from NC_091691.1 coordinate 52,897,327, forward strand.
TGTGTGTGTGTGTGTGTGTGAGGAAGACAGACCCTGAGCTAACATCTGTGTCAATCTTCCTCCATTTTGTATGTGGGATGCTGTCACAGCAGGGCTTGATGAGTAGTGTGTAGGTTTGCACCTGGGATCCAAAACCACAAAACCTAGGCTACCAAAGTGGAGTATGCAAACTTAACCACTTACACCACCAGGCCCCACATCAATACATTTTATATGTAAAAATCTGTAGTAACATTTTTCCCACGAGCACTTCTTCTTGAGCTACTAGAGCCATCCAAGAGATGAACGGGAAAAGCATGACAGTGCGCATTGAATCTGTTCAACAGTAGAACTGAGGCTAGAACAAATGCAGGATTATGGTGATGCAAATACTATCACAAAAGCTGAAAGAGGAGTTAAAAAAATGGGATGTTCTCTAAAGATTCTCATTTCCTTTTCTTTACAGCTTGGAAACACAATATATAATTCAAATCTGATAAATCAAACAATGGTGGCTTTGAGTGTATTTCCCAGTAAAAAGCAGGTGGTGGAGAAAAGGGTTAAGAAGTGGGAAATAGAAAATGTACTGGTTTTAACATTGATCATATTAGAGAGTTAAAAATACTGTCTAATGAGATATGATTATGGGTAATATGTAAATCTGTATTTTAAACATAACTATTAGATTGAAAAAAAAAGGAAATGGATGACCTGTATTATTAATGGAGAAACTGGTCAGAATTTAATGCTTTTCAAACAAACAATTTATATAATTCCCAAAAGAGAAATTTGATCCACACAATTTTTGGAGAAAATTCAGAAATTAAATTGTGTTTGGGAACTCTATGACTAGGAGCTCTTCTTTCCTCTAACTTTAATGAGTTTGCCATAATACTTCCCACTGATTCAAGAGTTCAAAAGACCCTTTTAAAGAAATATTAATAAATGGATTCTGATAAGGAACAAAATGAAGTGAGAGAATGGCATTCTAAGATCAAACAGCAGCATTTGGATAAAGTGGAATAAATTAGTCCAAAAATTTAAATCTTGTTACTCCTCACTCAACTTGAGCTTCAACAGGAATAGAATTTGTATTGCTAGCATTCAGTAAGATGTTAACCAGCCAAACATATTATATATTCTTTATTTACTCAGCACCCTTCCACAATAATATGCAGTTCCACAAGCCAGTTGTCTTCTTTGTGATGTAGGTATTCAAAACAGAGACCACCCAACCTGAGATCAAAGCTGCACTCTTCTTTCTAAAGCAAATGGTTTTCTAAGCATTGTTTTATCTATAAGAGCCCTCAAGATCAATTTGACTCAAAATTACAATAAAAAAGGCAGTGGGACAATGTTATTCTACTCTTTACTCTAAACCTCAGGCATCATAATAGTCTGCAGATGCCATGAGGACAGGACTGTGACTCTCCGGGGTCATGCCAGGACCAAGCACAGCACCTGGTAAATGATGGCATCTCAATATGTATCTGTGCAAAGGCCTAGGATGAATAAGGAGCAATGGAATAAAATTCTTTAGATTAAGTTATGATTTCAGAGTTGAATTTATCATACTAATTGTGTTCTTCAAACAGAGCAAATACTTATTTCCAGTTAATATTTAAGATTAGCCATATGTGAGGCCTATTGCTTATACCATACAAAACGTTTTTTCTCTTCATCAGTTTAAACTCACAATTTATAAATGTTGATATATAGAAATTTGGCAAACGAGTGGTTTTAATTTATAATATACTTATATTTGATATCTCAATACAAAAAGGAAAATCTGTAGATTCTAAACTAAGAAAAACCTTTCAGAAGAGTATGAAAACAAACTGAAAACACTGAATCATATTTGATCACAGAAAATATCAAATAGCTACCTAAAATCATCACAAGCATAAATAATGCTTGGCATATATAATGGCATTATTTCAAATACTGAATGTGGGCCAAGGCAATAACCAGCTGTTAATGTCATTGTGCTCTCCTACGCAACTTACTAAAATTATTTTTCAGTATATCCAGTAATTACTTTTGGCACATATTCCAGTTCCATAACTTGTTCCCTTCTATCTCGAGAGTTTTCAATCTGATTACATTTTCCATGATATAAAACCACAACTCTCTTATTGGAATCCACATAGAAACAGCTGAATTCTGTGTCCTTCCTCCCTCTGCTTTATCTCATACAATCTTACACTGTTATAAATGGTTACTTGAATTTCATTGAAAACCAAAGTGATATATCTTTGCTACAATCTCAGTTGATAGGAACTCTACTGTTCCTATTTGAGTGCTGTGATCTTTGTCATTTCTTATGAAGGGACACCCATCAACTTAGGAAATACTCATTTTAGTCAAGATATAACTAGTGTCAACAGGAAACTTTCTAAGTCAGAAGAGTCAGTGGTCTTTCGTCTTGAAAGCACAGTTATAAACAAGTCAGGGCTTATTTGAAGAAGAATTCTGAGCACTTTGTCGGAGAATCTTAATTGGCTACATTTCTCTCCTTTAGTATTAGGTGAAGGTGAGACAAATTTTATTTAACAGATTTATTAAGTGCTTACTGGACACAAAGCAGCGCCCTGAGATTTTAGGTGTTTGGAACTTGTCATTCTGCAGCAGGGCACTACAAGATTAACCTACAACATCCAGAGCACACTTAAAATACAGTTTCCTTGACAATGGTTACTTAGATTCCTTACAGGTTAGGTTCTTTGGAGTGAGTATGACGTTGTCAGAGCCTTCGGATTCCATAAACTCCATCTGGTGAATCAATGAGAGGGACTGCTCCATTCCCAACATTATTACCTTCAAAAGCCTGAACTCTGCATGGAATGGATGTGTTTTCAGGATTTCAGAGGGCTACTCCTGGTACTTGATATTCATTCCCCATTCACACAAACACAAACACATACACACACACATACACACGTGCATGCACGTGTACAGAGTTCAGGCATGATGACTTCATTTGTGGATGATGCTCCCTCCAGATCTGAATAAAGAAGAGGATAAGGAACTGTGAATGATGAGATCTGCCTTTTGCAATTGGAGAGAGCATTTACTACCATTCTAATCGTCTCAAGAAGAGAACCAAGTGCAGAATGGAAAAGCACTGGCACATTCCTTTAAGTTCATTATGCCTAGACTCCAAACTAATTTTCTCTTGCAAATACATTGCTTGAAAAATCTCAAGTATTTATAAAAGCTGTAAAACCTTTAGTCATTGGCCATGTTTTTCCTGTTGAAGGAAACATGGAGCATATTTTGATCTCAATAAGTTGGGCATAATAAACATTTCCTTTTAACGGATAAAGAAGTTCTATTGAAAAAATTACATTTCTTAGGATTTTAAAATTAACTTCATCGTTAATCACTCAAAAATTCTTACACATATTGTCCTTATATTGTGACATGTACATTATTAGTTTCTTATAAAATACATAACCCACACCGCATAGGTAATATAAACACAATTATGATTCACTTTGAAAGGACACCAAGAAAACATTCTTTACAGAACTGGTGAGGGAGTAAAAACAGTTAATCTCATACACTGTTGGCGGAAGTGTAAATTAGTACTGCCTCTTTGGAAGGTAACTTGGCTGTATCAAAATTCAAAGAGCATATATCCTTTGAGCCTAAAATTATACAATTTGGAAACCATCACATATAAGTGTAATTGCATACACACAAAAAAATATATAAGAAAGTTTACTACTGCATTAATACTAAATAGTATAATTCTTTAACTTTCGTTGAGTATGTACTTATTGGAGAATGGCTAAATTAAATCCATATTATGGAAAAATATGCAGTGGTCAATACAGTGAAGTAGAGCTACATATGCTGACATGGAAAGATATACAAGATGCATTTTTAAGTGAGACATGTTAGGTCAAGTTACAAAATAATGTATCCAGCATGATTTGATTTATGTAAAAAGTAAAACTTTTATCTGTCTATGTATCTATGTATCTATGCATCTATGCACCTCTCTCTCTCTCTCTCTCTTCTAGAAAAAAGCCTGACAGGATACTACATCTATGGTTGTCTCTAGAGAAGACAGTAGAATGCGGAAGGGTGTCAAATCGGGCGGCCAGGAAAGAGGTAAGAACAGTGACTTTCACATTTTGCATTTTCTATTTCACATTTAGTTTTGCATTATTTGAATGTTTTACAATGAACACGTTCTCTATATCACTTTTGAATTCAAGGTTTAAAAGGCAAGTTAACAGGAGCAATGCAATAAACTATAACTTTCAATCACAAAATCATGCAGTAAACATCTAGAGTATGCTCAGGAAATGGAATTAACGTGCATGTTGAGGCAACTGATAATCCTATAGTATTGGTAAGTTAGTCTGATACCTTGAGACAAAATCAAGAATTACTCTCTACAAATCTACAGATTGAATTATAATTAAAAACAAAACCAAAATTAAATAAAAAACAAAAACCAGCTCCTCATTTGCTTGCGGACTAAGTAGGAAGCACCCTATACAATATGGAAACATCTAAGATTCTTGGCACATAATACACATTCCATCAGTTTTAGTATCCTGTCTTCTTGTGAACTTTAACTTGCTGCTTAATCTGAACCCATGTTGTCCAATTTTATTTCCTATTCTTCCCCAATACAGATCCTCCCTTCTAACAGCTTGGCTGTCTCACAATTCCATAATCACCATGCCATTCTTACTATGTACCTCTGCATCTGATGCATTTGGAGTGCCTCCTCAGCCAACATCCCTTTCTGAGAGTTCTTTGACAACCACACACCCACAACTTCCCTTCAGAGAGAGTGGGCCCCTGCTTCCATGTTCATAGCGTGTGATCTTCTGTCCCGTGTCTTCACAGTTTATTGGACTGAGTGTCCACCCCACACCCATCATCTAAATCAATCAGATCCTCACTCAAGAATTCACCAAGATAGTCATAGGCTTCAAGACTGAATCAATTACTAGTTGTTCTTGGAGCTGAAAAATCATGCAGAATCAGGAACCATGGAAGCCCCTAGGACTACCTGTGCTAATTATTAAACAGGAGGGTCAGACTGCAGGCACTTAGACAAGAGTAGAACAAGAACCAAATGATGACAGTGAGAACAAGAGTGAAGAGAGAAGAAGAGCAGAGAAGAGGGGAAAGACAGAGCTGCTTTCTTCCCAAGGGCTTTTTAGTTCTACCCATGACAAATCTCAGTGGTTCTTTATCTCCTTTGGTCCTTCTGGATACTATGGTAATTTTTAATAAATATTGTCATGGTGAAGCTAACTTGATTGGGTCTTGTCTTAGATACCTGATAAAGAAGAACATCCCTTGGACTGTCTCTATATCTATTCCAAATCTACCCATCTTTCAAGGCCCAACCAAATTCTTTTTTCTTAAGTTACGTGAAAGGATAAGGACACAATTCCAACTCTCCCCAATTATTCCTTACCTGACCTGAATACACACAAAGTCTGTGCCTCACAATTTAAGCTTAGATGGGAGCAATTTCCTTCTGTGATGCAATGATTTTGATAGGATATGAGTAACTAAACTGGGGCCTTCTTTAGGGCAGAAGTAAAGTGCTCCATTTCTTAAATAGTTTCTGTATGTTGAGCACTCAGTAGGCATTCAAGAAATATTCACTAAGTTGCTAAGCCTATGTTCCAAAAATATAACTGAATCTCACTCAACTGAAATAAGTAATTAAGGTACATATTCTACCACTGAGATCTAATAAAAATATTTGAATGAAAGAAGAGGTCTCTAAAGAGAGGTTATATACTAGAAAATGGAAGACAATTTTGAAAAAAATGAGTAAACCAAAATACACTGCTTAAACATTTAGAGTTAAAGTACATGTGACAAGCACCAATTTCTTAATCTAAACCCAGATGCAATCTCATGGAAAAATAAAGAACGCAAGTAAAATATTATTGTTGATATGTCATATCCCTTATACACAAATATTCTTCCAGGAATAGAATAAACGAGATACATGAAAACCTTAAGTAAAATTATACTCATGACTATTAAAAGGAGTTGTATTACCGTGCAATGGGTAATACAATGCATCACAAACATACAATCCTTGCAGATTTCCCAAATATTATTCATTAGAAAATAAAAGAGGTACAGTAAAATTTTGAAAAATATTTTTGTTCTAGTTTCCACTAAAACATAAAATAACTACCCCTTCAAAATTACAATAACCTTTAAAAAGCTGCCAATTCAACAAGTACAATAGCAGTACATACATCTGCCCTTGACTGGAGAAAATGTCTACCACCAGAATAAAAACGGAGGGTAAGGAGTCTCAGAAAGGAAATAAGACATATATTAACACATCTTCTCCATCTTTCTCTCTTTCCCTTCCTTTTCCCAAACCACTCCCTCTGCCCATTCACTAAATATGATATATTTGCAGGTTGATTGCTTTACAGACCTGCTCCCAGTCCCAAGAAGCAAACTAAGCTGAGTATTAAGGGATGTCATTGAGAGTAGAAGCTAATCTAGCAGATATTCACCATGAACTCTCTCCTAATCTTTACCAACCTCTGACTTCCTATTTGCCCACTCCATTTAAGCTTTGCCATATCATTAATATGTTTCCCAGGATCTCAACTCATTGCCTGTATACTAGCTTACCAATCTCATCTCTGCTCAGACTCAACACTGAGGAGGAATGTCTGTCCTTTTGATCCACTGTTCTGGCATCAGGACTCAGCCTCTCTTGAGATATATTCCAGAAGGCAGTTTAATGATGCAGTTACCAGTTCAGTTCTACTCTGCTACATACATACAACTTCCGTCACCACTGACTTGATTAAAGCAGATGTATTAAGGTGTGAGGCATGTTCTAATTTAACATTTAAGGAGCTTTAGCCAACAATCAAGAATACTATGTATGTATTTAATTAATTTCCCACAAATAATCATTAATTTTCAATGAGCTTATCATGTAGCATTTCTCAGGTGGTTAATACTACTCAAAGATATCTATCTATCTCTATATATTCATCCTATAGATACTATTCAAAGTGACTGACATATGGCTTACTGAAAAGTTTCCCATGTTAAAATTACTGTGCTTCTAAGGCCTAGAAGTTTAAGATCTTGATGGCCATTCTTGTATCTATTGGAGTGAGCTTACAACTGCTTTCATAGATAGATAGAAAAAAATGAAAGATGAATCTGATAGATATTGAGAAGTGTATTTATACAATAAAATATGATCACAATGATATCCAACTGCTAGAAACTACAGGGAGTACATTTTGAAAAAGTCAGCCCACGGGTAATATTTGATAAACCTGATTCTTCTCTCCAAATCTTCAAAAGTCATCTTTCATTCAGTAAAGTGGAAACATCTATATTAATGGTATCATTATGTCTTTCTGTTATTTCACACATAACATCCTCCACAATGTGTTTCTAACCTCCTTTCTAACATTGTCTCGCTCTTCATTTCATTTCAATAGATAGGAACCAACTAGACAAGAGTGCCCTATTTCCTATTCCTTTGGCATTTTACCTTCCTCACTCACTAGCGTTAAAATAAAATAAAATGGAGACCAGGCTTGAGAATCCCACATCCGTACAAAACTAGTTAAGCCATGTAAGCAAAACTTAACCTAGCTTACTCTGCAAAATTTAGGTTATTTCTTATAAGTGCCTCTAGTAATCATAAAGGAAACTTGATTCATTTTCCTAAAGTGATATAAGATAATTACTTTTAACCAATCCCCTGGCATCTGGAAATCTCCACTGTTATAACCAATCACTGTAAAGGTTAAGCAGCTTCTGCATTTCCACTTTCTAAGCTGTCCTATGACAACGCACCTTTGAACTTCATTCCACTTTCAGTTTGCAGACTCCCAGTTCATGAACTGTTCTTTTATGCACAATAAACTCTTAATTAAAATTTCAATTGATCTGATGTTATTTTTCGTTAAGATTTTATTTTTCCTTTTTCTCCCGAAAGCCCCCAGTACATAGTTGTATATTTTAGTTGTGGGTCCATCTAGTTGTGGCATGTGGGATGCCACCTCAGCATGGCCTGATGAGCGGTGCCATGTCGGCGCCCACCATCCGAACTGGCCAATCCCTGGGCCACCAAAGCAGAGCCGCAAACTTAATCACTCTGCCACCGGACCGGCCCATGATCTGATGTTACTTTTAACACTAGCATGTGTATGTTCAAATCCTATTCATCTTCCAAAGTTTTACTAAAGCACCACCCTTTTTATGAAATTTTTCTTGATTTCTTCATACTGAGGGGGGTCTCTTGCTCCTCTAAACTTCCAGGTATCTGTTTCTATCTTTCTAAGCGTTCTTATCTCACACAGTGGAATGTAGTGACTGAGTCCAGGCTCTCCGGTCAGATTCACCTGAATTCCATTTCACAGCCCACCTCACTAAACTTTTATACATATATATTTCTATATATCCTCATTATATATAATGATATATATGTCATTATAGATATATATATCCTCATTATACATATAGATACTTCCTCATTATATATATATATATTTATCTATATTCATATACATAATGAGGATAATTGTAGGAGTTACCTCTTAAGCTTGCACCACTTTCAAAATATTAAGCACTCAATTAAGGTTAGCCATTATTAGATATTTATTTTTATTTTGCATTACAGTTATTGTTTTTATTATTATTTTTTTCTCATGGTCAATTAATAGATTTTCCTTATAGGCAAAATTTCAAAACACAGAAATAAGAATTAACAACTCTAGGGACAACAAAAATGTAGCATTATGCTATTTTGTAGAAGAAATATTACCTCTTGATATGAAATTGTTTTGAAAACTTTCTTCATATATGACTATAAAACCACAGCAATAATTTGGAGGAGAACCAATTACTTCACACTTTAAAATAAATCTTCTCTGTTGTAGATTTCTAGTCTTTAGCTCCCCAGCTTAAATGAAATATTTACTTGCTAACCCTCAAGGAAAGGAATGTTATTGCATTTTTTTGCAAAGGCTATATGAAAAACAAAACTTTTCCTATATCATTTGTTTTGTTTTGTTTTGTTTCGGAGGAAGAGTAGCCCCGAGCTAACTACTGCCAGTCCTCTTCTTTTTGCTGAGGAAGCCTGGCCCTGAGCTAACATTCGTGCCCATCTTCCTCTACTTTATATGTGGGGCGCCTACCACAGCATGGCGTGCCAAGCGGTGCCATGTCCGCACCCGGGGATCCGAACCGGCCAACCCCGGGCCGCCAAGAAGCGGAACATGTGAACTTAACCACTGCACCACCGGGCCCGCTCCTCTATATCATTTGTTTTATATTTTATGTTATCTCACCTGCATACAATTCTCACTTCAGCATAGTACCTAAAACTTAGTAAGACTGTAATAAAGATTGTTGAATGGGTCTCCTGAAGTTCTTTAAAGCAGACATGAATTTGACGCTACATTTCAGCAACGTAGGTTAAATGGCAACATGCTGAATTTTTCAAAGCAGGGCAACTAAATATCTTGGAAACCAAGTAACATGTATAGGGCCAGTCAGTAGTTCAGTCACAGGGTTTAGAATTAGCAGAGGATTCCTGGTCATGTCTTTCTATCACACTGTTTTGCCTGAGAGAGGTCAAGTGACTGATCTGCCTAACAGAGTTTAGCAAAGAAATCAGAAGTTAATTAGCTTCACTCCCACTTCTTCCAAAGGCTAAATGTCCTAAGAATTACTGTATCATTTTCTAGATAGTACAAAAGCACAAACAAAATATTACCTGGGGAATAATGTTCTAATACTCATTGAAAGGTCATTATCTTTGGAGTTTTAACTTTTAAAATTCAACTACTGTGCAAGCATATTTATTAACGAGTAAAATGTTGTGTACTGGAACCCAAAATAGTCAGTATATTAATGACATTTTCATGGTTTTCATTATCATTAATTTTCTTTTTCCTTACATAATTAAATTTTGAAAATATAATCCTAATAAAATAAGGATGTAAGACATCTCTCTCTGGTTTAGTGGCAGGAGGCTGTGCTAGAAACAATACTAGACTGAGTTAAGAGATTTGAGTTCTAAACTGATTAGTTACTTAATGAACTATGTATGGATTTGGACAAAAGGAAGCACCTCTATTCATAAAACAAGGAAAATATACACAAAAGAAATGTTTACTTGTGAGGATCAAGTGGAATTGTTTTGAGACCATGCTATGTAGAACACGAAGTGCTCAAAGATAATGAATTATTATACTTTCTTTTTTTGAACTTATTCAATGTGACTATGTGGCCTGTTTAAGTAATCAAATAAAGAAAACCCAGGTATATATCATGATACTGAAGAGAAAAAGTGAAATTCCTCCATTTCCACTTGAACCTACACTACCTGTAGATCCAATCTACAAGCTTGAGAGTAAGGTTAACTGAGGTCACTTCAATGGCTCCTGTCCAATAAAAAAAAAACAAAAACAACTCTGGATCAGTTCTCCCGAACTCAATGAACAGGAAAAGATTAGTGCAAAATGCCCTTTCATTCTGCTAATAAAATGTGCAAAAGTCAAAAAAGCTTCCAGAAACTATGGTAATGCCATAAAATGGTAAATTATTTCTTGAAGCAGCAAGCAATTTGCATGCCTCAAAACGGTCAACAGGGACTTGAGAGGTTCCTTGTAAAGTAAGTACCAGGGACAGAAATGTTTGATTCAATATTGTATCTGACAAATAATGAGAAGTAAATATCCAACTTACCTAATGTCAGGTTTATCTAGGGTTCTTGGGGTCCAGTGAGGACATTTTTTTTTTTAGGAAGATTAGCCCTAAGCTAACATCTGCTGCCAATCCTCCTCTTTTTGCTGAGGAAGGCTGGCCCTGAGCTAACATCCGTGCCCATCCTCCTCTACTTTATATGTGGGATGCCTGCCACAGCATGGCTTGCCAAGTGGTGCCATGTCCTCACCTGGGATCCGAACCTGCGAACCCCAGGCCACCGAGGTGGAACGTGTGCACTTAACCACTGCACCACCAGGCCAGCCCCTGTGAGGACATTTTAAGAGCTGAATTTTCATTATGAAGGTAATTTCACACACTAAGTATGATTTCTAAAAATCTTCATCTTATCAGAGAGGACACTGAGTTAATATATTGAAATTGATTTAAGCAGTGCCTGTATCTTAGTAAGTACTCAAGAAGTTGAGATTCTTACTATTATTATTATTATTATTACTGATCTGTTAACTATTTTTGTTTGTCTTTGGAAAGACTGCAGTCCATTTTGATGACAGACTAGAATGGCAGGTATTAATTGATTTTCACACACCGTGTCTTCATCAAAGGAATTTTATTCCTTCATCTCTGGAAAATGGGTTGAATCCTAACAGCAACAGTGGGAGGGTTTTTGTTTTGTTTTGTTTTTTTATTTTTTGTTTTAACATTAAGGCTACCTCCAGATCAAGTACTCTTTCTCTCTATTCTCTCATTCCAACATAGCTAGAATTCTCTCTCACCATGGATCACTTGGACACCCACAAAAAGACAAGAATGATGGCCAGATCAAGAAAGACTACCTGTTGATATCGGGAGGTTAGACCTTGTAATTTCACCAGCAGTATCATCTCAGAGTAGTATCCTATTGTTTTTTACTGTTAGAAAAATAAAAGCAGCTATCTTATACACTTGAATTAGTAAACATGAACAAACCAAAATTTTCCATTAACTGACATTTGAAATTAGAAAATCTTTAGTGCTTTGCCAGGTCCATCCCACATCTTTGCCCTCAAAGTTCTTCATACCCCCACTCCTTTTCTCTCCAATCCCTTTATCTTTGCTGATTCCCAACTCCACTGTGGCTGTCATGCCTCCCTGATGCCTGGAACAGTGCCTCGTTGCCATGGAAATAATCACTTTAAAAAACAATACAATACAATAAAATAAGCAATAATGAAAGCTTAGGCAGCCTGTACTGTAGCCAGGAAGGAGGGTAGAGCCAGAAATAGAACTCAGCCTTACTGACACTAACAACTACACCCTTGATCTACCCTCAGACCACTAGATTTACTTTTCTTTTTTTCATTCTCATTTTCATATATGTACTCCCAGATCATATCAGGCAGCATGCAGATTTTGAATAAAGAAAATGCCAAAGTAATGGTGAGACAATGAAGCTTGTTCTATGAATATTTGAGATTATGTCTGCTGTAAAACCCCCATATTCAGGATAAGTTAGCTCTCAAAATGCCTCCCTCAGAATCCCAAAAATCTGGATCAAATTAGTATTAAGTGGATTAGACATTTATTTTTCATTCTTTTTCAGTTACATTCATTTTGTCACTAGTCTATACCTTAGCAGAAAGCCCCTCTGTTGCTGATCACAACTGATTTGAGAGACGCAGATTGCATGTTGCTGCAAAGAATAATTTACCACATTATATAAATAAATAAAACAAAAGCCAAGGGAATCAGCATATGGACCTTAAAAAACACAGGATATCATATAATTCACAGGCTGTTCCAGTAAAAGAAATCTACATATTCATGATTCTTACTATCCAGAGACTTCTAAAACAAGATAGACAATAAAAATACACAAATATCATGCATATAATAAAATGGTAAGTAGATTTGTATTTCACATTTTGCTTTCATCATTTAAGTTATGAATAATGCCATATTAATTGTGGAGTAATGTGGAACAGAGTTAGGGTAAACATACCTCTAAACTGACAATAATATTGTACTGTTATTCAAATCACTTTTGTAGAGAACATGAAATTTTTGGAGGTCTTTAGAAGAAATTATATGAGAGCTTTCCAAGCATAGAAAAGCACAAAGGAATATATAGAATATGAGCCATGACTTTAAAAATTGCCCTGAGGATTTAGAAAATGTTCTCATGGGGGCTGATAAAGTGGCTTAAAGCTAAGGGTCATTTACTCAAAAAATATTTAAGTGCACCAGGGATGGGCTGTGGGGTGATTACAAAGGAGCTATGACCTCCTTTGGGAACTGAAACATTCCTTCAGGAGTTTATAGTCCACTGGATATGGCAAATTACCAGATATAACTTCAGGTCATCATGATTAACGTTACATTAGCAGTATGTAGAAGCAAGAGTTAGTTATCACACATTTTTAAGTTAGCCACACCTGGATAGTCCAACAGACCTACCCAACGTCAAAGAGCTGGTTAAGAGTTAACACAGGTGGTAATGGGAAAATAGGGGCAGGAATCTTCCCAGGTCCTTTTATTAATGAGAAGGACTATAAAGCTTAGTATTTGTGAGGAAACGGAGTAGCAGGCAGTCATGATTTTAGAGACCATTATAAGATGATTAACTGGAAGACCAACACTGTAAAACCTAGAAATGTGAGAATGAAAATAAGCGGGCAGAAAGTAGGGCTACATTTGCTATAGAGGAAATGCCAGTTAAAACAAAGAAATGAGGCAAAAGAAGGAAAAATTGTGAAGCATCACAGTTGCATAATAAGTATGACTTCAGTACAAAATCCGTGGAACAAGAGTGTTTGGGGTGAAAGAGAAGTATTGCCTCTGAAACGCTCAGAGATAAATAGCAAAACTACCTATTCTAACATGTCTTGTAAACAAGGTTTAAGTTAGAATGTGAGGCATACTGTTCTTTAATATGTATTGAACAATCACAGTGTTCTAACTACCCAAATCCTCATTGGAACAGTAATGAAACCACGGGAATGGATGAAATGATAAAAAGAAATGATGGGGCATGGTTCAGTGGGAAGGTAGGTGATATCAATCAGTTAAAAGACATTTATTGAGCCTCTATTACAAACATGTCTACAAGGCATTTTGTTAGACAATTTGGGAAGTGAAAAAGAATTTAACAGCCCAATTGGTAAACAAGAGATGTATGAATGAAAATAAACAACACGAGGCCATATTTTAAAAATTTCTGTAATAAAGATTAAAGCAAGACCGTATCATTGACCAGAGGATGATTTTAAAATGCTATTGAAAGTAATTATCATGGAAATTTATTTCATAAATGGAAACAAACGTACTTTATTTTAAATTAATTTAATGAATATTACACCATTTATTCTAAGGCAGACTTCTCTGACCTTGAATGAGCAAAATGTATGACTTTGCTTTAAAAGTAATAAAATTTTAGAGCAGGAAAGAAATGAAGAGAATATCTAATTTTCAGATGATAACACTGAGTTCCTGATAGATTAAATTAGATGTTCAAGATGATACAGTTATTCAGTGGTGAAAATCTGAACTAGCACCCAGGTCTTCACTATCTCAAGCTCTTTCCACCACTTGTCACTGCCACTCTTCTGGGTCACTTTTTGTGAGGTCTGTTTCTTACCTTGAGATTGTTGATTGAAGTTAGATCATGAATACCTCTAATTACAACAGATTTGGAGAAGTCATGCCAAGTGCCAAATTCACACAAGTTTTGAGTTATCCCTTATAGAAGGGTAGGGAAAGTAACTTTTTCTTTGCTAATGTGATATCTGAAGTTAATAAAGACCTTGCTTAAAAAAAATTTGGGCATCTTTCAGTACTTCATTATTCCTTCTTATTTTTCTTCACTGTCTTCTCTGCCTTTGCCCACACCTGAAATGCTACTGTCCTCAAGGTTCTGTTCCTGAATTACATGCTCTCACTAGGCAAGCTCATCCTTTCCCATGGCTCCAATCACTGTCTCTTCAGTGAAGACTCCTAGCTCTAGATGTCCAGCTCAAGGACTCTCTCCTGGGTTCCAAAACTGCACATCCATCTATTCACATACATCTCCCAATGGATGTTCTATGAATATATGGTCCAAAATGGAAGCCATTTTCTTTCCCTCAAAGTCTCTTTCTTTCCAGTCATTAGCTTCACTATCTTCTGATCAGAAGCTTGGCAGTCATTCTAGAATTCTCCTTCTCCATATCTTACTTTACCTTGTCCTGTCTATTCCATTTCTTAATGGCTCTTTAGTATTACCACTACCCTAATTCAGAACCTCATTTCTCCCTTGGAACACTGGAAAGATCTCTGAATTTATCTCGATGTTTACAGCTGGTCTCCAATCCACCTTCCATACTGTTTACCCTGATATTTCCCACTTAGGCACTCAATCCCTATAGAAAAACGTCCAATCTCCTGAGCTTGGCACAAGAGATTCTTCATTACCTGGTTCTTTCCTTACTTAACCTCCCCAACTTTATCTCTTCTTCACTCTCATCTCTCACTCTATGGTAATAGCATTCTAGACAGCTTACAGTTCCCCAAAAACATCATATTTTCTAATGAGAGAAGGTAACGGGTTGCAGACAGGGCAAAGACAACTCATTCCTGTGAGCAGTAGAAGACACAATGATGATCGCAACGTTAGAAACTTTATAAGAAGGTGACAGGATATTTCGGAGGAGATGTCAGAGAATGACAGCTAGTGAATCATGGGAACGGTGCCTGAATCAGAACCTAGAGATGAAAATATTTGTTAATCCCAGGAATAACTAACACTGGTGAAAATCTTTGGATGAGACTTTGGATAATTCTAAACTGCCTACTGCAGAAGGATAATATTTTATGTTCTAACACAGTCAGTGAATTCATTTGAGCCATTCAGGTTATCAAAGGTAAAACTGGAATTTGAATCCAGATCTTCCTAACTTTACAACCTGTTCTGCTCCCTTGTAAGAGTATTTCTTAAAGTGTATTTCCTAAAATGTCAGTTCTATACGTCATTCTCATCATCTAGAGTAAAATAAATTACAACAGGATTTTTTAATGCAGAAATTTCCAAAAATATAATGCGGCATTTCCCCAAAATACTTACCTTAAACTCCTCTGTTTCAGTGAATTTGAGTGGAAGTTATATGTTACTTGCAGCCAAAGACATCTTAACCAATAAAGTACTTAACATATTTTTTAATTAATTCATATATCAAAATATATTTTAAAAATGTATCCAGAAAGCAACCGAACCACAATGAGATCACCTCACACCCATCAGGATGGCTACTACAACAACAAAAAAAGAAAAGACGTATTGGAGAGGATATAAAGAAATTAGAATCCTTGTGCACTATGGGTCGGAATGTAAAATGGTGCAGCCTCTATAGGAAACAGTTTGGCAGTTCCTCGCAAGCTAAAAATAGAGTTATATGATACAATAATTCCACTTCTGAGTATATACCCACAAGAATTGCAAGCGAGGTCTCGAAGAGATACTTGTACACCCATGTTCATAGCTGCATTATTCACAATAGCCAAAAGGTGGAAGAAAACCAAGTGTCTATCAACAGATGACTAGATAAACAAAACGTGGTGTATACACACAATGGAATATCATTCAGCCATAAAAAGGAAGGGAATTCTGACACGTGCTACATCATGAATGAACCTTGAGGACATTATGCTAAGGGAAATAAGCCAGTCACAAAAGGACAAATACTGTATGATTCCACTTATATAAAGTGTCTAGAGTAGTCCAATTCATAGAAACAGAAAGTAGAACGGTGGTTACTGGGGACTGGGATTGTTTAAGGGGTGCAGAGTTTCAGTTCAGCAAGATGAAAAATTCCTAGAAATTGGTTGCACAAAAATTGAATGTACCTAACACTACTGAACTGTACACATAAAAATGGTTAAGATGGCAAATTTTATGTTATCTATATTTTATTATGATTAAAAATTTTTGAAAAGCAACTGAATGGTGATAGTTAAAACAGATTAACAGTGGGTTTCTGTGGTTGGTTGAATTAAATGATTATTTTCTCATTTTCATGTATTACCCCAAATTGCCACAGTGGGATGTTGATCTTTTATAATCAAAATAGAAGCTATTAGGATAAACAAGTTCAGCCCATCTAATATATGCAGATTGAATGTATATCTCCAACACAACTTCGGATCAACTGAATTATTATGTAGTTTTCTACATGTAATGAGTCTGCTGGTAGCACACAATGAATATTAAAATGCACCTCAATTACTACAACCCATAATTAATGATAGAAAATTTAAATACTACTAGTGAAGTGTTCATTATTAAATCTAGAAGTCTATTTCTTTCACGGTTGTAAGATACTTCTACAAAATTAATGAATTCAATTTTACTGAACTATTTGAACACCATCTGCACATAAAGCACTGTGGTAGTTTCTATGGTGGTTACAGAGACAAATCAGGTAGAACTTTTGGTTTGAGGAATCTGCTGTTACTGTGAATCATATTATTCTTTAAAATATTCTCTGCCTTTCCTTATGGATGGGATATACTTCCCCACACTATGTTGGCCAGTGAATTGTGAGAACAAGTGGTGCATGTCCCCTTATTTTGTAATAATTAATAAACCTTACTTTTTAGAGCAATTTTAAGCTCACAAAAAATTGAGGAGAAGGTACAGAGATTTCCCATAACCCCTACCCCCACACATGCATAGCCTCCCTTATTATGAACATTCCCCAATAGAGGGCTACATTTGTTATAATTGATGAACCTACATTGACACATCATTAGCACCCAAAGTCCATATTTTACATTAGGGTTCACTCTTGGTATTGTACATTCTATGGGTTTTGACAGATGTATTACGATACGTTATCTACCATTATGGTATCATACAGAATTGTTTCACTGCCCTAAAAATCCTCTATGCTCCACCTATTCATCTCTCCCTCCTTCCTAACCCTTGGAAACCACTAATCTTTTTTTCTGTTTTAATAGTTTTGCCTTTTCCAGAATGTTATATAGTTAGACTCATACAGTGTACAGCCTTTTCAGAATAGCTTCTTTCACTCAGAAAGATGCATTTAAGTATGTTCCATGTCTTTTCATGACTTTATAGCTCATTTCTTCTTAGCACTGAATAATATTCCATTTTCTGGATGTACCACAATTTATTTATCCAATCACCTACTGAAGGAAATCTTGATTGCTTCCAAGTTTTGGCAATTACGAATAAAGCTGCCCTAAATACCCATGTGCAGGTGTATATGGCCCTTTGAGCAAATCGTTAAGACTCTTCTCATCGTTCCTCCATGTTTTCTTTCTTCTCTGACCTGTGACTGGAAGTGCTCTACCTTGGGCCAGCTCCATTAGCCTGCACACACCCTGGAAGAAAGATGGTGGGTGCAGGACAATAAGAAGTCCAAAATGGGCATACGTCATAAGCAACATTATTTGTTACCTCAACTTAATTTAGCCTATCCCCATGGATACAGTTAGTTGAGTGAAGTTCGTATGTAAGTTTGCTTTAAACTGCATACAGATAATCTTCAAGGACAGCTGATCCGTCTATGCCACAAAACAAAGTACTTCCTAGGGAAGACTGTTTCTCCTGTGATTATTTTATGAAATGCAGGCAGTTGTTTTTCAACAGCACTAGGCAGGAAACCTCTGCAACTAGGGAAATTTAACTCGGCTACTTTTCCTACCCGTCTTTCATTCAAGAAAGATGACAGAGTCCAGTTACTGAGGATGTGCTCAAGAAACTTTGCTTTCTTCATCATATTTTTGCCTTTCCCCAATTGGAACTAGAGTGGGCTTTCTTACCTCTCTAGGGTCTCAATTCCTTGCTCAATTAAGAGTCTTTTTTTTTTTAATTTTTATTTTTTTCGAATGTACATCATATTTCAAATTCTGGATACATTACATCATGTTCACCACCCGAACATTAATTATAGTGCATCCCCTCACATGTGACCCTAATGACCCCTTTTGCCCTCCCCTCCCCCCTTCCCCAATGGTAACCACCAGTCCAATCTCCAATGCTATGTGTTTGTTGGGGTTTTTTTGTCGTTTTTATCTTCTACTTATGAGTCAGATCATATGGTATTTGACTTTCTCCCTCTGACTTATTTCACTCAGCATAATACCCTCAAGGTCCATCCATGTTGTCACAAATGGCTGGATTTCATCATTTCTTATAGCTGAGTAGTAGTCCATCGTGTATAAATACCACATCTTCTTCATCCATTCGTCCCTTGATGGGCACCTAGGTTGCTTCCAAGTCTTGGCTATTGTGTATAATGCCGCAATGAACATAGGGCTGCAAGTATCTTTATGCCTTTGTGTTTTCAAGTTCTTTGGATAAATACCCAGCAGCGGAATAACTGGATCATATGGTAGATCTATCCTTAATTTTCTGAGGATACTCCAAACTGCTTTCCATAGTGGCTGCACCAGTTTGCACTGCCACCAGCAGTGAACAAGGGTTCCCTTCTCTCCACACCCTCTCTAACATTTGTTGTTTCCTGTCTTGTTAATTATAGCCATTCTGACCAGAGTGAGGTGATACCTCATTGTAGTTTTGATTTGCATTTTCCTGATAGCTAATGATGTTGAGCATCTTTTCATATGCCTGGTGGCCATCTGTATTTCTTCTTTGCAGAAATCTCTTCAGATCTTTTGCCCATTTTCTAATTGGATTGTTGGTTTTTTTGTTGTTGAGCTGTATGAGTTCTTTGTATATTTTGGATATTAACCCCTTATCTGATATGTGGTTTGCAAATATCTTTTCCCAGTTGTTAGGTTGTCTTTTCGTTTTGTTGATGGTTTCCTTTGCTGTGCAGAAACTTTTTAGTTTGATGTAGTCCCATTTGTTCATTTTTTCTTTTGTTTCCCTTGCCCGGTCAGACATGGGACTTGAAAATATGCTGCTCAGACCAATGTCATAGAGCGTACTGCTTATGTTTTCTTCTAGAAGTCTCATGGTTTCGGGTCTTACATTCAAGTCTTTAATCCATTTTGAGTTGATTTTTGTGCATGGTGTAAGGGAATGGTCTACTTTCATTCTTTTGCATGTGGCTGTCCAGTTTTCCCAGCACCATTTATTGAAGAGACTCTCCTTTTCAATTAAGAGTCTTATTTACCCTTTATACCATCCTCTAGAGTTGAGTCATTGGTTATTTCTTTGCAAATTTGAATGCTGAGTGATGTTGGCCCCAAACAATGGCAGGCTGTCATCTATTTTCAAAGGATTCTATGGCACTAATCAATGAAGAGCCTCTTGGCTTGAAGGCAACTGAAGAAACAACCACATAGCCCACAGCAGCACCTTAGAGTTATAGCTTGCAACTTAAATAAACTAGTACTTCCCAGTAGCAGCAACCTTAAGAGTTGCTCAAGTAGAAATATTGGCTCTTAAGTTGTCTCATGGTTAAGGAGATCTATATCCCTTGTTAAGGCATGCTCCCAGAAACAGATGTTCTCAGGCTGAACAATCATCTCACTGGGGCCAAGGAAGTTTCTGAATATGGTCAGACAGTAGTTCACTGACATGGAGAAGCAGTCTGGCCTTGATTCTACCACATCTACATATTGTTTTGATACCAGGCCCTCTTTATCTGATCTAAAAATAAATTTTTAAAAAGTTTGGTATGACAAAGGAGATTGAGGTAATTGGTTTTATTGTTGTTAGTGATTTGTTGTTGCTTATATGTTTGTTTTGGGTTAGAAACTCTTAAGTGGAGAAACTGAACTATTGGTTCAGGAGGAGAGACTAATCAGTGCGTTTATTCTTTTCTTTTTTTTTTTTTTGGTGAGGAAGATTCATCCCTGAGCTAACATCTGTACCAATCTTCCTCTATTTTGTATGTGGGATGCCACCACAGCATAGCTGAGGAGTGGTGTAGGTCCACGTCCAGGATCTGAACCTGGGAATCCAAGCCACTGAAGCCGAGCAAGCCAAACTTAACCATTATGCCATGGGCTGGCCCTGGATTTATTCTTTTGGCAAGTGTGTGTCAAGAGAAACAGAGCCTATTCCCTCTTAAGTCATCTGTCATACAAAAATGGTGCCCGGGGCCAGCAATTCCATAAGTAACCCAGATGGGCAGCTCCAAACTGGTTTACAGACAAGTGGTAGAGAGCACAACCTGAGATCCATTAACAAAGACCTCCTACTTCACATCATATGGTATGTTACTGAAAGAGCTGGTCACACCCAAGCAGGGCTTACTCACCTTCCCGTTCAAAGCTCTATGATTCCTTCACTTACTGCTTGATTGGATCCTTAAAATCAGAGTGAAAATATGTCAGAATTTTCTCATGAAAGGTTAACAAGGATCTATAGGTCCTCAGTACAGAGCATTTATTAGAGTATTATTTATTCTGAGACTATAGACAAACTTCAAATGCTCCAGGAAGAAAACGAATTTGGCTCATGTCATAATATTCTTAAAAACGTCTTCCTGAGGACAACTAATAAAAGAGGATGCTGGTGGATATCTTATCTTGGCTGGTCAGCCTGCTTACATGTTAAAGGCTAATATAAGATAGGAAATTTAATAATCCACTGATCTATGATAACTGTATAGTCTAAGGTGATCTTACCCAGCCCCATGAATTTAAACATCATCTTTATGTTTTATGAGTCCCACATTTATATCCCCAGGCCAAATCTCATTTCTGAGATTCAGCCTCACATTTCAATCTGCCTGTTTAGCATCTTAAGTGTTTCAAACTTAGAATGACCAAGATAAAACACTAGAGTCTTGATGTCGATCTATTCCTAATTCCAAGCTTTTCCACCTGAGGATATGGCACCAGCAGGCAACTGTGTAACCAGGAACATAAAAGTTGCCTTTGTTTCCTCCCTTTCCCTCACCCCTCATACCTAATCCACTAGCAAGTCATGCCTATTCAATCCCCAAAATGCATAAGGAATTGATTTACTTCTCTATATGTCCTCTGCTACCACCTCGAAACAGACTTCTATCTCCCTTTACTACTTAGAGCAGATCTCAAAGTGACTGTCAAACTCCTATAGTTAGGGTTTCCTTGAAGTAACAGTAACAATCTTAAGACATAAATTAGATTTTGTCATGTGCATACTTAAGCAGTTTTATTGACTGCCCTTTGCACTTAAAATACAATCCTAACTCCTTACTGTGGCCTTTGAAAACTGTATACTTACACTCCTATTTATTTGCTTACCTAGACTCTCCTATCTTATTTCATGCCCCTCTCTCACTACACTTCAGCCACAGCAGTCTTTTTTTCCTCCATTTCCTGAACATGCCAATCTCTTTTCCACCAAGGGCCTTGCACATATTTGCACATACCTGGTAAGTACTCTACTTCTAATTTTTCACTTGGTCGATTCGTTCTCAACATTTAGGTCCCAAGTCCAATGCCATTTCCTTAAAGAGGCATTCCTTGACCAATCTAGTTAAACTGGTACCTCCCCCACATTATTCTTTATCTCAATCTACAGTTTGTTTACTTAGTGACACAATTTTTAACTACATTTTTGTGTGTATTTGTCTGATTGTTTGTCTGTCCCTCTTGCTAGCTCATGAACTCCATAAGGGTAAGCACAACGTTTTGCTTAACCTTGAGTCCCCATTCCCTAGGACAATCAATACTTACAAGAATAAATGTTTACTGAATAAACGAAGACGAAAGTAGCCATATGGCTGAATATGGTAATGTAACAAGAAAGTTTCTGCATTTGCAAAGAAAACATAAAAAGAAGAAGGCCACAGTAAGGCCCACTGAGAGCCCCAAGAATCTTAAAAAGTATCCTTTTACAGATGACGGATTTTGCTGTTGCTAATAAATTGTACCACTTTTAATAAGCATCAATTATCAAACGTCTACTATTCTTTAATTAGGAGGAAACAAGGAGCAATTGAAGGCTTGGGAATGATAAAAATTTTTAAATTTCCTTTTTCTTCACTCATTATTTCACTGGCATTTTGAAAAGAACTTCCATCTAAGTATGACATCTAAACAATAAAGCAACAATGCAGAAAGATGCACTTATGAATGGAAAGATTTTCCTAGAGAAGAATTTAAAGAAAAAAAATCCCCAAAATGGAAAGCCCCTAAATTTCTGGCTTCAACTGTGTTTTGAAAGAATTGGTTTAATTAATTATTCATGAAAATGTAGCTCCTAAATGAAAACTTCAATTTTATTGTTAAAATATCCCTTCTTTGTAATATAAATTCCTCTCTCAGTGATTCAGATAATTTTAAGCAGGTGGGAACAACTCTATTTTTAGAAAATAAGATTTTGATGATCAGAGAAATTAGTAAGGTTCTGATGTCAATAGTGACATTTTGATTTCTTTTCTCTTAAAGGATTTCATAAATTGCTTTATGGGGGATTCAGTTCTCATCTGTTGACGATAAAGATTGCTCAGCTCGAGCGAGCGAGAACATGAGATACACAGGGGGAATATCTTCATTAGGCCCTGCTATGCTGAAATAAGCCATTAGTTAGCAGCAGAAATAAAATCTTCATCAGAATAGTCAGAGAATAGTGTTAAATAATGTCAAAGAAAAGAAGGAAGAGTCTTATTTACTTAATTGGAAATTCTAATGCTAATTTTCTAATTGCTGATTTTCAGTCTTCCATTTGAGTTTTATGTATAATTTCAAAGTGTTCCAACACAAAACACACATTGCAAAAGAGATAGCATATTGCATTTGGAATTCCTTATCTAAGCTCACATTTTTCCCTTATTGGCATGTAAAATAAAAAGGAGAAGACAAAATTCCAAATGGGCACTAACTTTTATTTAATCTTATCTTTTTTCTTTTTCTTTTGCTGTTGCCGTCTCTAAAAAATTAGGGGGGCAAGGATTGCAGTCTCCTGGGTCAAAAGAAATCAAGATAAAACTCATCTGAAATCAAGTAGCAAGTTTAAAATGAAATTAAGAATTTGTCTCATTTTAAAAATGATTATTTCTATTGTATATCTCAGTGAGAGAACTCAGTGCATTATGTCCAGCCAGATGCTGATTATTTCTTAACCTAGTAAATCTATTGGGCATAGAGTGGGTACTCTATAAATACCTGCCCTTAATTAAAGAGTAGGGATAGAGACAGAGGCAGGGAGGATGAAAAGGTGAATTATTCTGGTAAATGTACATAAATACAGTGTATATTTTGAGGGCCAAATGATATATATATTTTTTTACAACTTAATGACTTTTGAATACTACAAGAGTTTATAACAAACTGCTTAAGTCAATACCCATTGAATTATAAAACTCCTAATTTGTAGGAGAAGAATACAGCCTCTCCTGAATACCAAAAAGGAAAATAAAAACACTTGCAGTCAATAGCCCAACTAACACTGAAGGTGTGAGCTGGAATTAACATGGTGTTTCTAAGCTCCAGTAAAAAGACAAATTCAAGATCACTTGCACTGACTCTAGTCCATCCGAAGAGTGACAGACACTACCTGAGGGAGACTCAGGGTCTATTCTACCCAAGAAACATGTATCCTGCAAAACAGACACATGGAGGAGCCATCCTGAGCTCAACTTAGACACACTAACAGAAATTCCCACTCCACAGGTTTCAGGCAAAGAGAGAGCTTGAGTAATTGGTTTTAAACATGTGAGAGATGCTGAGTTAGTCTCTTCTTGATGATTTTGCCTCTATTACTCGGTAAGAGTAAACAAAAATTTAACACTGGATTCCAAGTCTTGAGGAAAAGAGAGTAAAGAAAGGAGAGCAAACTGAGTAAGCTTCCACATACAATGTCTGCTCTACAAAGATACAAAGATGATGCCATCAAAAAATCCACTTCCCTCACTGTGTGAAAGAGTAAAACCACTAGGAAACCCAACACAGAATTCCATCGCCACCCCAAGGGCAAGGACAGGAGCAACTCTGTAGAGTAAATGTCCTTCATGATGGTGAGGACCAAGAATTTCTCCAAAACAGCAAATTTAAGTAAGGAGATTGGATTATTCTAAGTAATTATTTTCTTCTGCTACTCTGATGTCCAAGACATAGCAAGGAAAAGGCTTTACCAGGAATGAAAGAACAAGGTGAGTTTTCCATAAAATAAACCATGTGGAGCTGACAGTAGTATCGGTATCGGTTGTCTCTAAGAGAAAGCTAAACATTCTTCCCTTTCAAGAACAATCTGACTGGTTCACTTGGGAAGGTAGGAACCCACACTGGGACTTTGGTGGCCAAAAGAGGCCCAAGTGGAAGAGCAAGAAAGAAAACCTCCTACACCTTTCTTGTCACATGAATCAGAAAGAGGAGTAAGACTCCTAACAAGTCTTCTAGATAGGTGAAGGGGGCCAGTGGGCTGGAGGGCAGGGTTTGTGGATCACTGAATTAAGGAGGACCAGCCAGCTTTTGCTCATTTTTTCTGAAATCTATACTGCATAATCAGCACTAATTTGCTCCCTGAGCTATTTAGAGAGTCATCTGTGAAATACTTCAAAGTAGGGAAAGAACCAAAAATAAGGGGGAAAGTGGCCATAGAATTGTTTGAGCTGAACAGTAGCAACAGGGGCTCTGGAGCCAGACACACCTGAGTTCAGATCCCATTGCTACCTACCAGCTGTATGACGAAGGCAGGTGACTTAAACTCTGAGCCTCTGTGTCTTTACCTGTCAAATGGGTATGGTAAAGTATTCCACCAAAGGGAAATTGTGAGAAGGAAATAAATCACTTAAAGTGCTGAGCACAATAACTAGTGGGTAACAAGTGTAACAAGTTGTTGAAATCATTAGTAGTTGTCGTTTCCTCAATAAACATGACTTGGTCAGTCACTAGAAGGCTGTACTTCCCTAGTTTGATTTCATAAGACTGATTTTGGTTCATCGCAATTATCTGATGTCAAAGTGACAGTGAGTACTATTTCTAAGAAAGACCACTGTAAATTACTAAAGTTGACATCACATTTTAAAAATTTGATTTATTACTTCTACATACTTAGAAACCATACTTTATTTACATCAAGGTATTTCTCATATCCTATAGCTGCCTTTTTTTCTTTCTTTTTTGGTGAGGAAGATTGGTCCTATCCTAACATCTGTTGCCAATCTTCGTCTTTTTGCTTGAGGAAGATTGTTGGTTGCTGAGCTAACATTTGTGCCAATCTTTCTATTTTATGTAGGATGCTGCCATAGTGTGGCTTGACGAGCAGTGCTAGGTCCACACCCAGGATCTGAACTGTGAACCCTGGGCCACTGAAGTGGAGCATGTGAACTGAACCACTGTGCCACTGGGCCAGCCCCTATTTTCACCTTCTTTGAACAGATAACATTCACTTGAAATGATCAACATCCATTTGCATATTGTAATGGAATATGTTAAAGTCCCTGAATATTTTTTCTCAAACATGCTCATTGTTCTGGATTATACTTACAGGTGTAGTAAGTCCTTTGTTTCATAAGTAGCACGGCCACAAGTCCTACAGTTTTAAGTGGGATAAAACTGTCACAAATCTGGAATTATCAGAGCTAAAATTAGTCAGTTTCATCCATTATTACACTCCTAGTTAAAATTTTAAGACACAGGAGGAGAAAATGGTAATTTTGTAGCTCAATCTTAACACATTTTAGGAGCCAGTGTTATTTAAAATTTAAGTTAATCAGCCAGAGGTAAAGATTTCTTAACTCTACTTTTTTCAGGACATATTTACCTGACTGTTTAATAGTGAATAAAGCTGGTTTACAGATCTTTCATCAATATGTTACCCTAATTTAGTATGTGCTTTTATTTTTAAGATTTAATGACTTCCTAAGGCATAAATTCTAAACAGAGAATGGAGCATACAACATGATATTAGTTAGGGTGTATGTACTCAGATGTGTGTTGTTTCTGCCATATATATTTTTTAGAAATATCAGTGTATACTTAACATTAATTTAAAGTTAAAAAATATTTATAAATTCTTATTATGTTCTCAGAACCATGGGGCTTATAAAATCATACAGTGAGATAAGGCACACTCATGTGAAAAAGCAGTAAAAAAGAGAACAGCACATGATTAAGCTTTTTAAACATGCTGAGTACTATTTAAACAGGACAAACAGGCCCAAAATGGAGTTGCTTATGCTAAGCCCCAAGTCATCAAACTGAGACTTAATTACAGTTTCAGGCTCTCCCAGAAATGGAATCTTCAACCAGATAATCAGGAATCACCTGATTAGCACTAGTTAGGTAACCTGGCTGATGGACCCCCACCATTCCCTGAAGGAAAGTAATCTTGCAATAACCAATCTGATTTTTTGCCTGGTATCACTTCCTTGTTCCTGCTCCCTTCCACCTATGAAAGTCTTTCATTTTGTAAGCTCCTGAGAGCTCCTTCCTATCTGCTGGATTGGATGCTGCCCCATTCATGAATTGTTGAACAAAGCCAAGAAGATCTTTAAAATTTACTCATGTGAACTTTGTTTTTTAACAGGAGGCAACATCCAGTGTGAATTCCTGTGAATTTCAATTTGTCCTTCAGATTCTGCACCCCAGTTCCAAGGGTGTGGGAGTCTTTTCCCCATACCAAGCAATTCTCCGACACCAGCTGGGTGTCCTACAATTCAGCTCACTTCTGACACTACCTGGGGATAGAGTCAGATCCCTCAAGTTAAGGGCTCAGTCCCACAAGACTGCCGCCCCTACCCCGACTTTAGATGTTGATAAAAAATCCAGGTTGTTGCCTGAGTTTCTGCTCTACCTGCCATAGATTGGAGGTTCCAACAACCCCCGCCTTGGGTTTGATTAGTTTGCTAGAGCAGCTCACAGAACTCAGAGAAATATTTTACTTCCTAGATTATCGGCTTATTTTAACAGGATATAACTCAGAACAGCCAGATGGAACAGATGCATGGGGCAAGTTATGAGGAAAGGGCACAGAGCTTCCATGCTCTCTAAGCACGCCACGTTCCCCGAATCTTCACACATTCACCACCCCGGAAGCTCTCGGAACCCTGTCCTTTTGGTTTTTTTAAGGAGGCTTCAATTAAAAAGGAATGATTGATTAAATCATTGGCCACTGGTGACTGAACTCCATCTCCAGCCTTTCTCCCCTCCCAGTAGGCAGCAGTGGGGTGGGACTGAAAATTCCAACCCTCTCATCACAGGGTTGGCTCCACTGGCAACCAGGCCCCCTCCTCTGGTGGTTTCCAAAAGATATCTTTATCTCTTCATCACTTAGGAAATTCCAAGATTTTCAGGAGTTCTGTGCCAGGAAAGAGGATGAAGACCAAATATATATTTCTTGTTATATCACAGTCTCCTCTGCTTTTCTGCAGAAATACAAGAAAAAAAGACTTTAATAAAGCATTTTTTAACAGAAATATTACCTTTCACTTTTCCCAAGTACCTTAAAAATTGAAGTCAAATACAGAGAAAAGGGAAACTGCACTTATGTTTAGTGGATATGTTGTGGATATACTAACTTGAAATAACATACGCCTGGCGCCTCTCTATCCTGGACAAATTGTTTACCAGCTCTGAGTCTAGCAGGCCTGCCATGTCTATTAACCTAACAGCTATCACAGAAAATGTTTTGAAACTGATGGAAGATGATTATGGGGATGGAAGTTAAAAGCATTATTACTGCTACTAAAAGATAAATATAGGAACCACTTCACCAACACTGGAAATTGGTAAATGGAGAGCAACTGTTGTCCCTTTGCTTTCATCTGTGTTACTTAAATCAATTTTCTTTGTGTCCATTAGGCCAGAGATAAGTCACTAAATCTCAAAATAGGAAAGAATTTTTAGAGTTTAGTCATCTAAGACAAGCCAGACCATTCCAGATCCAACGTGACCTATTTAAAAGACCTTTAGGGAAGGTGATTTCAAAATATCTTTTTGAGAACTCATTTCAATGTCAAATTGTTAAAAAAAAAAAAGGATATAATTCTACTTTTAAAAACTACTTATCTTTTCTATATTGCACATAAATTTAATCTGCTACCCACAGAACAAGAATAACAAGAAAAATAACAAGAGTAACAAATGATAGCTACCAGCTTTTCAAGGTCTACTTTTGTGCATTCACCTTATTTTAATTTTATCTAGCACATAAAATCCTGTAAAGTATTATTACCCCATTTTACAGGTGATGAAAATGAGAGTCAGAAAGCTATTTGTCCAAAGTTAAACAGCTAAGGAGCAGAGAAACAAAACTGTAAACATAATTGATGTTGAGCGTTTTGGGTTTTTTTTTTTCGCTATGCTATGATGTTTAGGAAAGCTTTTTCTCCATCTTTACTCAAATCCTTTGTTGAGGCTGTTGAAAGTAAAGCGAGCACTCTAACTCAGCACAATGAATCCCAAAGTATGTGATGCTTAAATTTTTCTTTCAAGTTACAGGTGTTGAGGCAGGCTTAATTAAGAGAGGCAGGTGAAGAAGCAGGTAGGCATACAAAGAGCCAGCTATTGGAAACAGAAAATAAAGGGAAGCTGTGTGTACTTGAAGCACCTATTCTGTAAGTGCCTTGTATTTCCCAAGACCTGCCTTCTCTCCTTCTACGCAAATTTGTGTACTAATTATTATGCTTACTAATTATTATGCGTACTAAGTAGCAACTTGATTTGGGCAAAAAGCTAGATATGTTGAGTCTGAGAACTTCATTCCCAA
The DNA here is from genome assembly GCF_041296265.1 of Equus caballus. Lineage (NCBI taxonomy): Eukaryota > Metazoa > Chordata > Mammalia > Perissodactyla > Equidae > Equus > Equus caballus. The sequence goes on from NC_091691.1 coordinate 52,926,614, forward strand.
AGCCCTGACTACGGAAAGGCACTGGGATGCTAACAAAGCAGGCGCTGCCCCGTACTCACAGGCAGCCAAGGAGGGTGCAGGTGCGGCGTTTAGGACGAGAGGAGACCATGGAAGATTTTGACAAGATGTTAACAGGCTGATTTTAGCTAGAGACAAGCTGACCTGAATTATTCTGTAAAAACATTCAAGTTTTGCCCTATGTGTATTATAAAGGACAATTCTCCTGCTCTTGTTCTGAACCGAGAAAGGACAGGCAGAGCTTTCGAACCTGCTGCTACAGCATCTGCTGGTGGCGGATGATGGCCATGTGCTTCTGAGGAGTCTAGCCCTGAGTCGCTGATCCAGATCAATGGAAGCAAATCTTCAGGTCAGCTCTTCCTGCATCATATGCATACTTTCACGAGAGCAGCTTCGTCTTGGACTAGGAAAAACTGTTTAGGTTAAGGATATTGAAAGCATGCAGCTCAGGGCTCACAAACTATGCTTTAGAGCAGTAGTTCTCAAACTGTAGCATGCATAAGAACCGCCTGGAAGGCTTGTTAATGCCCAGATTGCTGGGCCTACTCCCAGAGTTTCTGATTCAGTCGATCTGGGGTGGAGCCTGAAAATTTGCATTTTTGACAAGCTCCAATGTGTCCTGATCCTGCTGGCTAGGGAAAACACTTTAAGAACTACTGCTGCAGAACAATTAACTCTGGCTTCACAGTTTTGAAGATTTCCGTTCCCCTACTTTAGGCTCTACCGACATTTGCTATTTATGAAAACACTGGATATCCTTTTTTCCTTCATTTACCACAAGTTAACTCTTTTCTTGGGTAGTTAAAAAATGGCAAAATCTTCCAAATTACTTTAGAGTCTAGACATTATCAAGGCAGAATAATATTAGGTTGGGTAAATCATGTAAAAAGCTGGAAATCAAGTTATACACTGTTAGTAACATCAGCGGAAGCATTCCTAAATGGTCAGTGGTCAGATTAAAAGTTTCAACCATTTATTCCAGCTGTAGGTTGAGCCAAACCAATGCCTGTTATAGCTGGCAATACAAAACTCTTCTGCCAAAATGGTACTATAATTTCTCAGTTAATGTTCACAGGCTCTGGTTGGACAAAAGATGGAAAGAAGTTTGAATCTAAACCTCATCTTTACATTTTTTAAGTTACTCTTTTTTTTTTCACAAAAATAATGCTGCTTTTCCTAGATAGAACAAAAAAGCCACAATTGCTGGTAAAAATAAGATCTAAAATAAAAGTACGAATCACCATATTAGGCATAATAAAGATTTTTTCCCCCTGAGTTTTCCTTGTGAAATATTTAGAAGAATTACACTTACTGATTTGTCAGACACTAAGAATTTACCGACCAAGAGATAGTGATAGTTAATTGTCACTGTGCATCAGCAGCACCTGGAGGTCTTATTCAAATAGCACAATTCCCAAACCACATAGGTGAAAGGGCCAGGAATCTGTATTTTAACCAGCATCTAGGTGATTTAAGCACCACATGGAGGAGCATGAATGAAAGTGAGTAATGTGTCCCGGGGATCCTTGAAAGAAAGGAATCCAGTCCTATAGCAGGGGGCTATTGATTGTAGCTTTTAGAGGACAGTTAGATTTATTGTCCTGTGCAGCAATAGCTGAGGTAGGCTGCTCTACCGCCAACAGGGACATGAACAGAAGTCAATAACTTCGTGCTATCTAGCTGTGATAACAGATATCAAGGTTAACATTCCTAGAGGACATGAAGACGTTTGAGGGGTCATAGTTGAACCAGCAACTATATTATAAACAATGTTTTATTAATCTACTAAATTTGAGGAAATCACTTTTACATGAAGACTAGGTTAATCGGAAAGAGGTATTTCCATTTCCATTATTGTTAGGAACTGAAATAGTAATCCTATACATTCATTTAAAACAGTCATTTTCAAAATAACAAGTAATATTCATTACCTTATTTGCTTTTCAAGAAAACTTGAAAAGCAGGCAGAGAAAGCATGATTAATCCCATTTTACAGATGAGAAAGAATCAGATGGATCGACATCAAGGTCTGTGTCCATGACCTTGGAAATTTCCAAAGTCATACAGCCCATGAACATCAGGATCAGATCTCAAAGCCAAGCTTTCTGACATCAGGACTTCACCAATGTAGAGTATTGCTTTTTTCTTATTACAAAAAGCAGTGAATTGGTAAAATATTGCTTTGTAAAAAGATTAGTCTGTGTAAAACAAATAACAATAATTATAATTATTTTCAGTTGTTTACTTGGCTAGGGGAGGTGTATTCTTAATATCTGACATTCCTCTTGAATGCAGCCCTCTTGTATGCCTTTTAGGTAGGTCTTCTATATGTTGTAGATTATACTCACTTTTCACTTCATTCCTACTCACATTTTCTATGCAATACTTCTGTTTTAAAGAGGTTTCCCATAGGAAAATCGAGGCAAAATTCCACAAGCAGTATTAGAGAAAGGAAAAATAAGAAAGACAAAAGGACTGTGTGGCCCATAATGAAAGGTCTGTAGCCAGCAGTAAATAGGGTCTGTCTTGTTTTTCTCACCACAACTCCCACCAAAATCTCTCTGTCTCTCCCAAAGTAATTATTCGGAATACTTACCGGTCAAGCCAGCTTTGAAAGAGATTGTTCAGATTTATAGATCTTCTTATCCCCAACAATATTGCCTGTTTTGAAATCCTCTTTAATACCATATTGCAAAAGGTAATGCCTCAATATATCGGCTATGGTAGAATGCTGGCCCTGCTAATATCTGATTAAAAGGTATCCTTACTACTTATTTTTCTTTTTTTCTGAATAATATTGCAAACTAAGGCTTATTTCCTAAATAAACATTAGGTATTATTAGTTCTGATTTGGTAATGTCAGCAAATTTTAAAGTTGATACATTATAATTTACTTTTTAAGATATATATTAAATATAAGCCCTCTTGCTGTTTAAAAGTCTCCACTGTAATGTGTGAGTAGCAGGTCACTAGTGGGAATTCAGAGCACGGAATCTTCACCAGGTATTTAAACAAAGTATTGAAGTTCTGCAGAAAAGGCCACTTCTCTGTGATCAATTACATTATATCTGGAACATACAGATTGAATTTTTAAAATTAGGAAAATAATAGTGTATTTGACCAAGATAATGACAATTTTAATTATTTAATTCTATCATCTTTCAAACTCAGTGTTACAACGATGTTTAATGCTATCCATGTTTTAAAAGAAAATACAAGCGATCTCTTCCGCTGAAAATTCTCCTTAAGAAAACGATATTTTAAATAATAGGCACTATTTCACCATGAATGCTTTAAAATATAAAAATCTGATGATAAAGTTTCCCTCCCCCAATGAGACTATCATTCCTGCCAAATTCTAAATTATGTTTTAAGAAACGTTTCAATTATGCAAATCAATGTTTATTACATTTTAAAATAAGGAAACTTGTTCTCATGTTTATGCAAATTTTAAAAAAATTACTTAAAAAGCTGAGATTATCCCTTGGAATGGAAATAGCTTTTCCTTCCTTCCTTCCTCCTTCCCTCCCTCCCTTCTTTCTCTTTTTCTTTCTTTCTCTTCTTCCTTCCTTCCTCCCTCCCTTCCCTGCCTCTCTCTCTCTCTGCCTCTCTCTCTCTCTCTTTCTTTCTCTTTTGCCAAACTCTAGTTGAGAGTCCAAGGATTATTTGCAGGATGGATTTGATATTCCAAGGGAAAATTTCGTGTGTACGTTAGGCTCTGCAATATTAAAGAGAACTGAATCTCACTTTCACTTTTCCTCTCTGGCTTACTTCTGCAGCCCATTTTTCTCACTTGCTCAATCCTGGCTGATCCTTCTCACACTATCAGGTCATCAACCTTCTTTAAGCGTCCCAATCCCAGTCAAAACGCCTCCTATGCTAAATTGCTCTCAGAATCAGGGCCTGTAGAGATACCACAGATGGCCAGTGTTGGACGAGGCAGGCTTTATGCCAGACACCAAAGTCACAGGACTCTAGAAGGAGGAAAGGGGGAAAGGGCTGGAGATAGTGAGGAAAGCGTTCTGGATCCAACAATTCCTGGTTTCTACAAGCAGATGAGTATTTCACTGCATCTTACTTGGAAAGAATAGACAACTTTTAATGATATGCATTAAGAAATGGGAGCAAATGAAATCTCATTTAATAGCCTTGGATAATCCAAAATTCAGTTCTACTTTAGTTTGAAATACATTTTGATTTTCTTCCTATGAGGCCAGTCTTCCTTCCTAATAATTATTTAAATGTTTGCATTTATTGAGCATACACCAACTGCTCTGAGACAGTAAGAAAACGTGGCAAGTAGGAGGAAGAGGTTAGAATAAAGCTTATGCAGTAAAAAATGTAAATACCTGCCAGAGGTAATTCACAAGGTGGATAATCTATCATGAGTTGACTACTACATATAATATCACATACAGATGAACAGTAATTTGCTTTCACATACACTACTGGAAAATATCTAAGGGCTAAAATAACTCTAATGAGTTGGAAGGGACTCTATAGTTTCTTATTCTACATAATTTGGTCATATATCTCTTTCTTTTCAAGTTCTTTCAATGGAAAAGTACCAATATAAACATCAATCCTATTAAATCAGAGGATGCAATAATACGTGGACAACACAGAAGGGACTGGCAAACTTCACAAAGTCACAGACTCAGCAGGAGAGTGAAACATCTCCGCAGGGTGTACAGGGGCCAAGTGTGCAGGGTATAACGAGAGAGAGTTGATAAGGGAGAGAACTTAGACACACAAGTGAGGCTTTAACAGTCAGGAAGCTGTATTGAGGTAGGATTAGACATTTCCTGTGATTCTTCCAGAAAACAGATTTAGAGCTCCAAGACACTGTACATTTACCACAAAGTCTTGTGTAGTTGTAATAGAGGCTTTTGGGCACACCAGGTAACCTGTTAAACCACTCTGTGAGGGGAGAGAGGTGTTATCATTCTTTCTAACTGAGAATCCTGAGGTGCTGCCAGGAAGTGGCAGGTATCTTTTCAAGAGGCCAGAAGAGAGGCACTGGTAAACAGATGTCCTTTTGCAGCCCCAAGCATATTAGAATCAGTGCAGAATACGGATCGGGAGCGGTTGTGGGATGGGGTGAATTAGAAGGGAAGAAGCAGACCACTAGAAGAGTATTGCAACAGTCCAAGTACAAGAGGAGGTTAGTAGGTGTCCAACAAATGGGCAGTAAATGGAGAGCTATGGGGGTCAAGAGAACTTGAAATAGGAAGAAACCTTAGAATAACCAGAACTGTAGAAAATTAGTGGCTTTATGAGAAAATGCAAACAGAGACAATTTAGTCAAATGCTGAATGAAAACTTATTTCTACAAGGTTGATTTTGGTAATTTGAGTCGACAGCAATTTCTGTGGTCTCTCCCAACTCAAAAGAAGTTGATGATTTTAGGGTCATCTGGATCTTTACTTTTAAAATTGTGCTCTCCTGTCACATTAAATTAGTTTTGTGTTAGTTGGTGAACCACGAAATCCATTTGCTTTATGTAAGAAGGTGGCTTATTCCATGCAATTCTAGCCACAAGACAATAACCATTAAGTTTAATCCCACTTTAGCAATACAAATTTTACCAACCAGAAAACATAATGGGCAAAACACAATTTAGTTAAAAGGAAAAAAAAAAAAGTAACATTTGCAGTGAGAAACAAGAAAACTGGGGGTGGGAAGACTTTCAATTCTAAAGAAAATGGAAGAATCTTCCATAAAACCACCCCAAAGTATTTGGCTGCTCAAGTTTTTCCCTTAAAGGAGAAAAAGATTTCATCTTTACACAAGTAAAGGAAGTAAGTTCTAGCTGGATGAAAACTAGATAAGAAAAAGGAGATCTGGATTTGGACTTTCTGGATTGAGTACCTGTACAAAAGATACGCATTACTGGTCCTCGTTACCTCACAAGAACAGGAGCAACACAGTGCAGTCAAAAGAACAGAGCATTGGGACTCAATTTGGCTGTAGTTTTCAGTAGCTCTCCAAGCCTGGGCGAATCATTTCACTTAATCACGCACCTGAAAGCATCCAGCAGGTGCTCAACAGGCATCTGCTGTGGAACTATCCCACACTGCTCGAGATACGGCGATGAATGTAATACAAATTTTGCCCAAAAAACTCACAGTTCAGTAAGAGCATACAAACCTGTTGAAGGTGTTATGATAACTACTTTGGGAAAAAGGGAAAGAGGAGAAGAACAGTCAACTTTACAGATGGGAGGAAAGGAGGAGTCTCAGGAAAGATCTAAAGCAAAGTTTATCCTTGATCAAAGTCTTGACAAAAGGGTCGATTTTTATCAGGTGGATACTCTTGGTAGTAGTTATAGTGGTGTGTGTATTTGTATGTGTTGGGGTGGGGTGGTGGTGCTATGCCAGATACAGAAAATACCATGAAAAAGCACAGAAGTAGAACAGTAAGCAGTCCACTATACCTGATCCATCCAACTTGAGATCTAAATCAGGGAGGAAACTGGGGATTTGAAAAGTCTTTATAAGCATAAAGCAAAACCAAAGACCAGAAACAAACAAAAAAAAATTGTCAAAATTACAGTTAGAGTTGAAAAGCAGTAGCAAGATATAAAAACATGACATTAACATATAAGATATGGCATATGGGACATACTAGCACATGGGATAGCAAAAGGTTTATAGTTGGTATCAATTGATAAAAGATGAACAATCTATTAAAAATGGGTGAAAGACAATTTGCAAAAGAAATAATAAACTGTCCAATAAAAGTATGCTACAATATTCAGTCTCACTATGAAACAAGGATTGACAAAGGTGATTCATTGTTAATATTGCCGGAAGAAGTGTAGGAAAATTATATAGCCAAGAGCAGAGGTAAGACATTATTAAATAATATTTCTGGAGGTAATTTGACAATCTCTAGCAAAACTCTTTGACCTAACCTTCCTTCTAGAATTTAAGCTTAATTAACAAATCAATCTAGTATGAAAAGCTATATTTCATATACGTATATTATTAATATTACTTAAAAGAGCTAAAACAATGAAAACAATCCAAATGTCCAGCAATGTTATTTAAATAAATTATGATATATCTACACCATGTAATATACAAAATAACTAAAATGATGAGCCACGGTGGGTTTTTTTTATGACAAGGAAAATAACCATAATACAATGTTAAGTGAGAAAAGGCAGTTACTGATAGTGTTCATTTAAAAAATGATGCTGAAAAAGATGATGCCTTAGACGATGGTTTCATTTTTATTTGTTTCTTTCCTTTTCAGTCTCCATAATTCTCTCTTCCCAAGTAGATTAAAATCTTTAGAAAAGTTCATGTGTGGAAGGTAGTCAACCATACGATATCCATGAGTTTGGGCACCTCACAGATACATGTCATGTTGAGAAATAATAAATTTTTGGTCTTCTTACTTCTATCAAAGAATACACAAGTCTAGAAAAGATAATAACTACAGATTTATCTCCTTTTGAAGGGGTCAAGAGACATAAAATTAACATTGTTGAAAGGAAAACAAATCCCCCAGTTATTCATGCTACAGCTTTAAGCAGGTCAAAACTAAATTGGTAGGAAAATTCAATAAATCTATAGATTTTCAATACTAATAAAGTCAAATCAACCAAATAACATTAACTTCTGTTTTTTAAAAGTTAGTGAATCCTAAATATTTCTAAATAATATAGCATTCTAATAAAGAATTATCAGAAATACACACACATATGTATATACATATATAAAGTATCACATTTCCAAAAGTTAAAATGAAATATGAAACTATACATAATGGAACTCTCGTACATTGCTGATGGAAGCATAAATTAGTTAAAACATTTTGGAAAACTGTATTTGCTAAAGCTTGAATTACATATATGCTCTGATCCAGCAATTTTGCTCTCAGGTATATAATCGTCCCAAATATAAAAATATATATATTTACACACACATATATATTCACCAAAAATATAACCAAGAATGTTCATAGCAAAAGGACCATTCAATACACTTCAGTATAGTCATACAATAAGAACAAACTATTAATATCTACACTCAACAACAGGGATGGATCTCATAATTGTAATCAGCAAAAGACATTACAGTGGATGGTATGATGTGCCACAGAAAACTCCCCTTCGACCCAAGGTATTCATTTCCCTGGCTGCCAGGAGTGTCACCTGCTGAAGGTTCATGCCTGAGTTTCTCTGCCACAAGGAGCAACCCTCAGCCAATGAATGGTTAATGTGGGCCTGGCACCATTGATTCAATGTGGGACATCCTCTGAAGGGCTGCCTTGCTCCAGAGCACCCATGGTTTTGGCTGAGGCCTTTAGTGCAAGTGCATCTTAGTTCAAATTCTCCCTCTGCCAAACCTGCTTATCTCCTTCCCTTACAGAAGTTGTTGCCAAGAAGATTCCCCAAAAACCTTTCTTCATGCAAATCTCTGGAGTTTCAGAATGTCTCCTGGTGGACTCAACCTAGGAGGGTTGCTACCAGGAATAGTGAAATAGCACCCACCAGAAAGCTAACAATGAGGACTCACCACCAGCAGAGAACTGGTAGCCCCTGGGATGTGATAATGATACAATTATTAAAACTTTTACTGGTGGAAGGAAATACACTGGAAAGTACAATATTGTGACTGTTTGAAAGGTTCAGGTGCAGTAGTAATTACAAGGGCAATGAGATCAGATGGCTCTTGCTGAAGGTACACTAGAGAAAGGCAATGAAACACTGAGGCCACCAATTTACAGCAAAGTGTGAAGGTCAGGGGAACTCTGCTTCTATTCTCCACTGCTGCATAATAAACCACTCCAAACTTAGTGGCTTCAAATAATGACCATTTTATTATTTCTCATGATCTGTGGGTCGACTAGGCTCAGTTGGGCAGCTTTTCTTCTCCAGGCCTGGAGTCATCTGAGGGCCTGAGGTTCCAGAATATGAAACACGGTTCACTTACGTGAACCTAAGACATCAGTTTAGAATTTTGACTGGAGCACCTCAGTTGTCCTTCGTGTGACCTCTCCATGTGGCTTGGGCTCCTCGTAGCACGGTGGCTGGGTTCCAAGAGAAGAAAGAGAAAGTTGCCAGTCCTCTAATGGACTCAGAAGTCCAAGAACATCACCATCACTCTGCCAGGTTTTATCGGTCATAGCCAGTCACAAGTCCAACCCAGATTCAAGGAAAGCAGAAATAAACTCCATTTCTTGATGTGACATGCTCACACAGGGAGAATTGGCAGGGGTGAGAGATATCCTCAGTTTGCAAGACTAACTACCCAGCCTCCTTGGTAACATATAAAGAGACTCTCAGTTCCTGCAGTCAGAGAGCAGAAAAGGCTGATGAGGAGGCTCTAGGTTTAAATATAAGGGACAATCTGACTTCTCAGCCAGCCCCAACAAGTCTGCTGCGCCACAGTCAGGTCCCTTGTTGGGAAGGAGAGGGACCATGATATTTGAGACATGGACATCTTGGTCAATGCACTCGAAAATACATTATCACTGGATTGCCCTGAACCTCTTTGGCCTAACCCAGTGGCCCACTCCACTCTTCTAAGGCTGGCACTAATTCATGTACAAAGATGATGCCAAGACCTCTGCCTTGCAGGAGAACAAGTATCGCCATTGGGATATAGCCAGCCCACTTCCCCTTTGGGCTGCCAAAAAATTACTAGGTCGTCACAACATAACCTGGCTGGGTAAGTGCTGGGTTCCCTAACGGAACAGAAGATCTGTATACTGAAGGAGCTGTGGGACCTAACTAACATGCATGGCCAGAGCTGAGAGAACCGATTCAGGCTGGATTCTAAGAGTCTTGGATCAAGTGGGGAGGAATATAATGTTTAATAAGGGATGGTTCACTGATATGGAAACAATCACCTATGACATAGGACACAACTTCCCCAAAATAACCCCAGAAGACAGTGCTAACATGTTACTAAGATGCCTCTTGGAAGTCTGGAGAAAGCAATGGTCCACATCATGGCAGACAATAGAAAAAAGGATCAAAAGGTATAGAGAAGTGAGCATGGTAGAATATATATTCCAGGATATACTAAGGCCAAAAAATCTACCAGGTGACCATGTTCTGTGGGAGTTCCTGGAGAACACAGTTTACCGAAGTAATAAGAAATGTGCTGGTTAGATAGGCATGAGCAACACTGACATGCTCAGTGTACTGTCCTCCTAGGCCAGGGCTGATCGTAAGAGATGCTGTTACAGAGCGATGCTCCTGACAGCAATGGTGAGTACAATTATCATCAAGAATGGCAGCCAGGGGTTGTTGACTCATATAAGGTAATGCAGATGATTAATAAAACTTAATATTCTTTGTGGGAAGATATATGGGCAGCCAACAAGCGTACTGTTCAATTATATGATCAAAACAAATCAAATGTGGATGATCATAAGGTTGAGAAGAGCTGCCTCAATAAAAATCCATGATCTCGTGCCTAATTTCTGGACCTGAGCCAGCCAGTTTTTAGATGCCAAGCCCATTAACTAAAGGAAAAACTGGGTTCCCATGAAGAAGGACCCAGAAACTCATGGCAAGTATGTACGTTAATGATTCCTGCAGTCCTTCACCAAAGGGGCCTACACCCATTTACTTAGGTACCCACGAACAAGGGAAAGGATACTCAGACATGTCAAGGACTGTTGGATACAGCATACAAAATTACAGGCAGTAGTGCATGACTTGCCTGATTGATCAGAGGCCTGGAAGGAGAATGAATTGAAGACTGAGAGGAATGCGGTCCAAGGAAGAGGCACCTGGAAAGACCTGTGGGAGTGAGCACAGTGTGTGAAGAGCTTGAAGAGCTTTTTATCCCATGATAGAGCCTACCAGAAAGCAGCCACCACTGACGAGGTGGATACAACTAGGCAGACAAATGATCTGGTCAGATGACATCAGCCAGTGCCCCCTTGACCACTCCAGTGGCAGCACAATGGGTGTGTGAAAAGAGTGGCCAAGGTAGCAGAGATGGATGCTATGCATAGGCCCAACATCAGGGGCTCCAACTCATCAAGACTGATAGAGCTACTGTCCAGCTGCATGTCAAATCTGCCAGCAGAAATTCCCTAATATGGTACTATCCCTCCGAGAGAACAAGCAGACACTTGGCAAACTGAAATACACTGGAAACCTACTCTGGAAAAGGCAGTGATTCATCTCAACGGGAACTGATACATATTTCAAGTATGAATTTGTTTTTGCTGCCCAAAGGACGTCAGCCAGCACCACTGTCCACAGTCTTAAAAAGTACGTAATCCACTGGCATAGGATGCTATGTAACATGCATTGGACTAGAGCACCACTACATCAAATGAGGTATGGAAGTGGACACATAACTGTGAGGATCCACCAGTCCTATCACAAAAGCTGCTAGCCTGACAGAGGATGGAACGGCCTTTTGAATTTGCAATTGAGGTGCCAGTTTGGGTATGATACTTTGCCAGCATGGGACACCATATTTCTAGGATTCAATATACACCCTAAATCAGGATGACTGTTTAGGAACCAAGGGGCAGATGTAAAAGTGGCTCATTAACTATTTCTCCCAATGACCCATTTGGGAAATTCGTACTTTTCCTACTCAAAACTCTAGGTTCTGAAGGTCTAAAGATCTGGTTCCCAAAGGGGCCACATCAAGGGTAAAATGAAACTTTAAACTATGGCTGCCACCCAGCTACTCTGAGCATCTTTTATCAAGAGGCCAGCAGATGTGGAAAGCAGTCACAATTCTGACAGGAATATTTGATTCAGATCATCAGGAGGAGTTAAGACTGATGTCTCACAATGGGGTAGTGAAGGACACGTTTGGCACGCAGGTAATTTGCTAGGGCATTTTTTTTTTTTTGTATCTTTCTGACCAGTTGTGATGGTAAATGGACAAGTGCAGCAGCCTGAGAAGGGCTTGGTGTTCAGGAACTCAGATCTTTTAAAGACTACAGTCTGGATCACTCTACTCGGTAATCTGTCTAGACAAGCAGAAGTGCTAACTGAGAGTGAGAAGAAACTATAATTGGTAGGAGAGGAAGGAGATGATGAATATCACTTGTGACCCAGAGACCTTGCTGCAGCAAGGACTTTATTTCACCCCACGAGTCCCCTTATTGCAATTTCTCTCAGGAAAAGAGACCAACCAAAATTCTGGAGGAACCATCCAATGAGGTTCAATGAATCAAGTGAATCTCAGTGGCCCGGTGGGTGGACTACAGTAGATACTAAGTGCACCTCCTCTACTCCTCTTTTAAGACAGATGGTCAAGGCAGGGGTACAAGAGCTCGTATCCCTTGCCTATTTGGGCCACCCAGCCCGGGAGTCCGTGTGGGACTGCGTGAGGTCTTTGGTGAAACTGCATCTCAATTTAACTTCCTCCTCTGCTGAAACCTCCTTCCCCTACTGTCTCACAAGTCATGTTGCCAAGAGGATTCCCCAGCAAATTTCCTGCATGTCAATCTCCATCTCAGAGTCAGTTTCTAGGAAAGCTAATTGAAGTCAGAAGCCAAATACAAAAGAACACATACAGTATAATTAGATTTATATCAAGCTCAAACACAGGACGAAATAAAATAGAGTGTTATACATCAGGACAGTGGTTTCTTTTGAAGGGCAATAATGGCTCAAAGAGGAGATAAGGGGCATCTGGAGAACTGATAATGTACTGTGTCTTGTCTGGGGGCTAATGACATAGACGTAATCACTGAAATTCATCAAGCTGGGAAATTATGATTATTTCATTTTATTTATATATTCTATACTTCAAGAAAATGGCTTTTTTTTTTTTTTTGAGGAAGATTAGCCCTGAGCTAACATCTGCTGCCGATACTCCTCTCTTTGCCGATGAAGACTGTCCCTGAGCTAACATCCATGCCCATCTTCTACTTTATATGTGGGATGCCTGCCACAGCATGGCTTGCCAAGCGGTGCCATGTCCGCACCCGGGATCCAAACCAGCGAACCCTGGGCTGCCGAAGTGGAACGTGCACACTTAACCGCTGCACCACCACGCTGCCCCGAGAGGATGTTTTCTAGAAATCTACATTTTGCAATCCTTGTCAACAATTCAAAAATGATTTCAGTTATGAGGGGCCAGAAGGTCATCAATATGAACACGAATTATCATCCTTCATCCTTAGACTCTGAATCCAACAGCCTGTGTTCAATCCAGAGTTACATACATACTAACCATGGGAAACTGGTCAGATTTTCAACTCTGTTAAGCTTGTTTCTTCAACTCTAATATGAATGAAAACAGTACCACATGGAATTGTTGTAAATTACTAAATAAGATAATCCATGTCAATAACATAGGACAATGCTGAAATGGAATATAGAACACATTCAATAACATGTTAACAATTATGGTTTCTTTTTATGAAGGGATTAAAGTAAATTTAAACTATTTCTAGGATGTCTTAGAAATTGCTTTTCAAAATAAAGATGAGATAGTATGTCTTGTTTTACTCATAAAAATAAATAAAAGTTACCTGAGTACACAAGAAGAGTTCCCTTTACATGATGCTCAGTATATAAATAACCATTGTTATTATGATAGATATTTAGTCTGTTACAAGAACAGTGATAAGTAATGTAGAGGCTGTATTCTCTCTCAGCAAAGTTAAGAGTCGGTGGCATCTTCACATTGTCGAATGACATGGGCTATAAAATATGATATTCTCATAACTGAATTCTGACTTTGCCAACTACTAGCTGTGTCAATGTGCACAAGTTGTTTCTCTTCTGAATCTACAGTTCTTCGACTCTAAAGACAACGATGTTCACTTCACAGGATTTTCTGTGATATTATATCAAACAGCATTGTGCTTAGAACCTTGGGTTGATTGAAATATATATTTCCCATTCCTCTTCCTGCTTACAGCCAAGGACAGCATACTTACATAATGGCTGCTGATACTACAGGAATAATCTTTAGTGGATGAATAATTTTCAAATAGATTTTAAATCAAGTAACAAGCCTCACGTTCCCTGTAAATCTTCCTACCCAGCACAGAGACTTGTAATAATATATCATAAATTAACGTTTATGATGGACGAGATAAAAATTGTATGGAAATGGAATTCATAATTTAGACCACAGTATTATGTTCTGGACAACTTTCCCAATTAGTGTTTCACAATTTGAGTCATGGAATTGATTTTTAAAATGTGACAATATGACAATGTTTTATAAAATATAAGCTGAAAAGAAGATTACAGTGTTTGCAATATTGAAATTTATTTTATTACTTGCATGATAAAATAAGCATTCAAAATTAAAAGTTTCCAAATCAGACACCTTGCATGCAATGTATCAGGTTACCAATTTGTAAAGTTCACTACAACATAATTTTGCATACTAAATTGCCTTTTCGCAAAGGATTAATGGCTCAAGATCCTAAAAACAAATCAAATATTAATTTTTTTACTATAAATTTGATTTACCTTTTCTCTACTGTTGCAAAAGTAATCTTGGAATGTAAATGATATGTACGGATATCACATTTTCGCTGATACAACTGCAGGCTCTGTCACTTACTAACTCTGTGTCTTAGGCTAAGTTTCTCACCTCCCTGAACCTCACTTGTTTAGGCTATAAAACGAGAGTGTCACTTGCCTCTGAGGGTAATTATGAAGAACAGAAGCCATCTCAACAAAGAGCCTAACACACTGAAATATAGTAAGAGTTCAACAAAAGGGGCTCTTATAACATGAGCTTTGCATTATGCATCATACTGGTGAGTGCCTGAGAATTGACTTAGTTTTAGTTCTTAGAGAATTTCTCAATTCTCTCTCTTTTAATCGCTTTGAGGTTTCACAGTAAAATAAAAACCTGCAACCCTATCTCTTATGTTGATGCCGTTCAATAAACACATTACAGTATTTCAATTCTGCCACTGGTATCTTGGCAAGGATTCTGGCTGGAATATATTGTAGGCATAAAGACCTAAATGTGTAGTGACATATTAATACATCATGAAATTCTACAAAGATGCAGTGGCCATTAAGAAAAAATAAAGTGTATGTTCACACTTCATACAATATTGCCTATCCTGTCATTATTTATTTTCAGGTGTCCTGCCCATTGTGTTCTTCAAATTCCATAGATGAGCTATACCCAGGTCAGACTGCTACTTTGAGTTATGACACTGTAGAAAGGAATATCAAAACAGGCGCAATTTATTAATAGCAACTTCTATACTTCAAATTCCTTTCATTCATGAAAAATGAAAGAATCACATGTTGATTTCAATCATTTTCTAGTTCAAGTAGGAATTTTACCATAAGACATTTGTAGAACAACATACAATATGAACTTTTAAAAAGAATTAAATGCGTTTGGTTAATATCTGAAACAGTAAGAAGCCTATGAACTGCCTGAATACATCCAGACCTACATAATTCTAAATAATCACTACTTCATTTTCTATACAATCCAATTTTCTAACCATTTACTTACTGCAATAGAGGGTAAGAGATGCTGTTACCAGTTTTGGGAAGACCAATTTAAGATGCTATAGGAAATATGTGCTAATTGTGAAGTGTACTTTGATGGGTTGGAAAACAGGCAGGCAAAGACAGAACGGCATGGGAGACAGAACACAGGCTTTACAGGTCCGGAGGACCTGGGTTCAAACATGAGTTCAGTCACTTACTAGATCCACTTTTGCCTTTATATTTTTATCTTTCTTAAAACCTCAAAAGTGTAGTATGTTATAAGAAAACTAAACTTTCTAATACACTGTGACTTGATATATATTCATTTGGGTGAAGGTGAGAAGTCGGGGGTACAGTTTCATTTATTCCTTACTGCAGTAGTCCTATACCCATTAGGGGAGGTCAATTCTCATCTTGTTCAGAGTATCTACAAGATCAAAATAATACCAAAATATCATTTCCACTTTTCACTCTCTTTCTCTCATGAGTTTACAGTAGAATTTTCCAGAGTTTATATGATGTGACGTTGCAACCCACTGAAGGAGACATGAGGCTCCAGCTGCATTGTCTCTTAAACCAGACAGTAAATAGATTTGGAAAATTGTAAAATAATCAATAAAATATTTATGACTAAATATATTTTGTTCTATAAAATATGTGTAATTTTCCCAAAAAGTTACATTAATATGTAATGGGCTTATTATTCTTGGATCTCGTCAAGATGGCAGTGTGAGCAGATGTTGAATTCACCTCCTCCTATGAACACAACCAGGTTACAACAATATTTGGAAGAATTACCCTCGATTGAAAACTGAAAACTGGATAAGAAGAACCCCCACGACAAGGGACAGTCCTGACAAAGGCAGAACAGGCAGTAATTCCTGCTGGAGAGGAAAAAAGCCACCTTTGGGAGCAGCAGAGCTTCTCAGCTGGCCAGGCGGGAGCCACCCTAAGGTACGCAGCCCTCCCTGGAGAAGTGAGGTCCAGAGTGGGGGCGACACTGCTACAAGCATCCTTTGGACTCAGCCCAACTGAGACGGGGGTCTTTCTGTCTGGCTTTGCTGGCTTTTGATGGCTATTATTCTTATTTAAAATGAATTAATGAATTATTTTAAAATACCTCAACTTTAATTTCTAATACAGTAAATATCAATTATATAACCTACACAACCAAAAGATCTTTGGAGTTTTCAATAAATTTTATGTAAAGGGGTCCTGAAATGGAAAGGTTTGGTAAATGTTGCCTCAGTGTAATGATTTTGTAAAAATTAAGAGCTCTGGGCACTTCCAATTTCCACTCAGGAATACAGACAGCTAGGAAGAGATTGCTCCCACATTTACAATAAAAAGCTGGACAAACTGAAAATTCTTGAGTTGTTTTGTGCTCACTGAAGAGCTGAGGTTGTGGAGAAAACAATTGGCCTCACATCTAAGGAGAGACAGCTGACTGCAGAGAGAGCTAATGTGAGCCTTGACTTACTTGCGATAGACACAACCAGACACCTGTAAGATCAGTTCAGTCAGGGTGGTGGCAAACTGGTAAAGGCCAAGGGTGAAGTGGCAAGAAATTCAGAAGTCTCTGGTGGTCAGAGAAACAAGAGGAGTCCACACCATCTTCAGGTTGGTTTCTCCACAATTTCTACCAGGAGCTCACAGAAAAGTCTGGAAAATGTTGAAGTAAAGTGTCACTTGTGATGCATACCAGTGGGGAGGGAATAGCAAGTGCCCCTGGAGAGGCACAGAACTCCACCTAGAACCTTCTCTTCTACCTCTCCTACAGAAAGAAAGCCTTAATCTGTTGAGAGAAGGGCAACTAATGCCACCACCCTTGAGTACTGGAGAAAACCTTCTGCAGCTACGGCAAGAAAACAGAAATAAAACAACACAACTGAAAAACTACCTCTGAGAAAGGGTAAAGAATACATGCTGGGCTCAGAATTACAGATGGGGAAGGGACAGGTGAACTAAGGAGGCCACAGCCTGAATACCCAAGGATACAGTGTCTAACAGTGAGGCTAAATGATAACAACAGAGAACACTCCACCATCACCTCATCTTGCTGCCACGCTAACACAGCTCAAGTAACGAGTAATTGAAAACACCGCTCAGAGAGGAGCAAAAGGAGGAATGAGGCCCGATCTGAGGTTCAGTGCAAAGGAGAAACCTAAAGCTGAGGATGGAGCAGACACTGAGGGAAAACAAAACACTTCTGACAACCCAGCCTCGATCCTAAACACAGGGTATCACTAGACGAATTTGAAGCCTGTGGTTCACTGAGGTTCATAATAGCGACAACAAAGTTCAAGCCTAACCCAACTCCTAACTAGATTTATTCAAACCCTGCTCTAAAGGACTAGAAAAAAGAGAGGCATGCTCATTTCTCGGCATAAACACTGTTTACCTCAGTCTCTACTGACCTACAAAAGGGACCCAGTTTTCAACAGCAAAAAGTCACAGGGCATATGAAAAGGAAAGAAAAACAACACACCCCCGATAGAGCAATCAGCAGAGCCAGACTCAACTATAACACAGATGGTGCAACTCTCTGATAAGGAGTTTAAAATAACAATGATTAGTATATTAAAGGACCTAATGGAAAGGAGGATAGCATGTAGGATCAGATCAGAAAGTTCAGCAGAAAGACAGAAACTACAAGAAAGAATCAAAGGAAAATGCTAGAATTTAAAAAATCCACAGTAAACTAAATGAAGAATGCCTTCAACAGATTCATTAGTAGACTCAACATAGTCAAGGAAAGAATCAAGGAACCTGAAGATACATCAATAGAAACTACTCAAACTGAAATATAGAAAGAAAAAGGAGAGAAAAACAAAAAAGCGACAGAGTATCCAAGAGTGATAGGAAAATATCAAATGGTCCAACATATGTGTAATTGGAATCCCAGAAGGAGAACGGAGAGAACAGGGCAGAACAAATATTTGAAGAAATAATGGCCAAGAATTGTCCAAAATTAAAGACAGACACCAAACTACAGATCCAAGAAATTCAGAGAACACTGGGCAGGATAAAAAGCAAACAAAATTCACCTAGCCATGTCATATTCAAACTGCTAAAAGAAAAAGACAAACAGGAAATCTTAAAGGCAACTACAGGAAAAGAAGCATTACACACAGAAGAATAAAGAGAAAAATTTCATCAGACTTGTAGCTAGAGGCCAACAGAATGCTGAAAGAAAAAAATCAACAAAGAATTCTATGCACAGTGAAAATACTTTTCAAAAATGAAGAAGTAAAGACATTCTCTAGCAAAGAAAAACTGACATAATTCATTGCCAGCAGACCTACCCTACAAAAAACAGTAAAGAAAGTTCTTCAAGCAGAAGGATTACAATAGCAAACAAAACTTGGATCTACACAAAGAAAGGAAGAGCACTGAAAACTGAATTAACGAATGTAAAATAAAATTCTTTTTTATGTTTAATTGTTCTAAAATATAACTGCCTGTCTAAAACAAAAATAGTAACAACATATTGTGCATTTATAGTACACATAAAAGTAAAATTTATGAAAACAATAGCACAAAAGACAGGAGGGAGGAAGTGAGAACATATGGTTTTACGGTCCTTACATGATGCATGAAGTGATATAACCATATTTGAAGGTAGGCTCTAATTGGATAAGGAGGTATATTGCAAATCATAGGGCAAACACTAAAAGACCAACACAAATGAATAAATAATAAGTTAATATAAGATAAAATGGATTTATAAAAGATTCTCAGTTTTTGCAAGAAGACAATAAAAGAGAAAAGAAACAACAGATGGAACAAATAGAAAACAGCTAACGTAGATGTAAAAAAAATCAAACCCCAAGTATATGCTATCTATAAAAAACATATTTTAAATATAAAGATACAGAGAGGTTAAAATTAAAAGGATGGGAAAAGATAAACTATGTGAACACTAACTAAAAGAAAACTGAAGTAACTATATTTATAGCAGATAAAGTACACTTCAGAAAAAGGAATATCATTAGTAAAAAAGAGGGACATGCCATGATAAAGGGGTCAATTCTCCAAAAACATAACGATTATAAATGTAGATGCACCTTACAACAGAGCTTCAAAATACATTAAGCAAACACTGATAGAACTAAACAGAAATAGACAAAAGTTGGAGACCTCAACACTCTTCTCTAAGTAACTGACAGAACAAGTATATAGCAAATCAGTAAGGGTATGGAAGACCTGAATAATGCTACCAAACAACTTGACATGATTTACAATTACATTTCTAGAACACTCCTTACAACAATAGCAGAATACACAGTCTTTTCAATTTCACCTGAAATATTCACCAACATAAGCTATATTCTGGCTTACCAAAAAACTCAAGTTTTAAAATAATAAAACTAATATAAAGTATATTCTTTAAGTTACCTATGAGCCAAATAGGAGAACTCGAGGAATATTAAAAATATTTTGAATTGAAAGAAAACAAAAATACAACATACAGAATTTTGTGGGATGCAGTTAAAGCAATGCTTGGAAGAAAATTTCTAGTATTAAAAGGGTTACGTTAGAAAAATAATGACTCTGGTGAGACTGCCAGCATTCAAATGTGAGCCCACGTTGTACTAAATGTGTGTCCTTAGGCAATTTGCTTATCTTCTCAGTGGATCAAATTCCTTGCCTATAAGATGAAGGTAACAATAATTCGTACTTCCAAGGAGTGTTACAAGAATTAGATGTGATTATATAGAACCCTGAGCACAATGTCTGGTATCAGCTAATTATTTGTTCATTTCTAATAATTAGTAGACATTTTGGTACAAACTGGAGAGAAGAATGACAAACAGTCCTTACCCTCAAGAACCTCATAGTCTAATGACAAGACAAGCAGATTTATAAAAATTACGGCTCAAACTAAAACTGGGACCACAGGAAAATGCTGCTTGTACAAAACTGGGGGAATTAAGCAAGATTCTGAGATACAGTAGACCTTGCACCAACGTTTAAAGAATTAGTAGTTATCTAAGTTAATTAAAGGAGACATTCCACAGAGAGAACGGTTTGAACAAAGCAGGAAGTTTGCATGTGTGAGAGCACATGCAAATTGGGAAGCTGCAATTCATTCAAATTGTTAGAGCACAGTCTTCCAAAGACAGAATGGCAGGTAGGGATGTAGACAGGAATGAGGGATCCAAAGGCCTCTCTTATCACTCCTAAGAGTTTAGATCTTATTTTGTAACGAGGTGCTGAATGACAAGGTGACACAGTCACTTTTTTGTTATAAAAAAGCCTCTGGCTACACTACACAAGATGTTTAACAGGCGGCTGGGGGTGTGGGTGGGAGCAAGATGGCAGCTATCACAGTATGATACATGATGGTATCTCATCATGTTTTCTGGATGGAGTGGAGAGATACTAAGGATGCTTTTTCAAGAGTGCCTAGTGAATGATTTCATGTGGAGGTGATAAATGAGAAGATGCATGATTCTGGCTTAAACATCTCAGTGCAGGAAGGTATGAATCACCTTGCCAGATAATAAAGGGGGTGGAGTAAGATGTGGAGTTTAGCAAGAGATACACTGGGTATGAGGTGCTAATAAGCTATCCAGAAAGCAACTGTCTGTGTCTACAGCTCAGCAGAGATGCTAGGCAGAAATCAGAATGTGAGACTTATCAGTGCATGGTAGTAACTGAAGTCGTGGGCACGGATAAGACTTTCTGAGGGAGGGGAACTTAGGTGAGGACAAAACCAACGAGGGGACTGAAGGCTCTGGGACCTGTTGAAGACAACTGAGGTGACGAGAGAGAGGGAATCATAATAGATATTAAAGATAAAGTGGGAATTTGACAGGTACTGATGATTCTTAAGAATTTAGTTCAGAAATTTTCCCTTCAAACTATTACAATATCTCTTCATAAACAGTGAATTCTGTACAGCACTTTATTAATTTCTTGGGGCCGTGTAGCAAATTACCACAAACTGGATGGCTTAAAGCAACAGAAGTGTATTCTCTCGCCGTTCTGGAGGGCAGGAATTTGAAATCAAAGCGTGGAAAGGGCCACATTCCCTCTGGAGGCTTTAGGGGAGAACTCACAACTTGCCTCTTCCAACTTTTAGTGGCTGTTAGCATTCCTGGGCTTGTGGCCACATCTCTCTCTGCTCTGTCTTCACGTTACCTCCTTCTGCTAAGCATCTACCTCAAAACTCCCTCTGCCTCGCTCCTGTGAGGATGCACGTGATAGCATTTAGCGTCCACATAGGTAATCTAGGATAAACTCCTCCCCTCAAGATCATTAACTTCATCACATCTTTGCATTATAAGGTCATGTTCACTCTTTTACCATATTAGGTGATATTGACAGGTTCCAGGAAGAGGACACGGACATATATTTCAGGGGCCACAATTTAGACAAGCACCTTGTCAAAAATTTAAAATAATAAGATTTGTTAGCAAGGTACTGTGATATATAATAACCATATATATACATGGATTCATACAATGACATCATGCGTTCATCATGATATATGGATTCATACAATGAGTATATATGGATTTATACAATGACATCATGTGTAGTCATCAAAATTGGTAACAAATTCCATGTTTATAACATGTAAAAGGATTTACAATATCATCAGATAAAAAGGTTATAAAATGATACATACAGTATGATCACATTTTAGTAAAAAATGTACATCTAAAAGAATCTGGATGAGTTGATCATAAAAACATTAATACTAGTAGGATCACTGAAATTTTATTAATTTTTTATCTATAATTTTGAATTTTTCTTCAATGAGCTTACTTATAATATTTTTAAATAACCAAAAGTGAATTTGTCAGACATATTAACTTTCTTCAAAATATATTTATAACCTTTCTTACAATTTCAGACATTTGAATGTAATTTAGCCATATATTATCTGACAGATAAAAAAAAGATTCTTAGATAAAAAAGAAAACTATATAGAAACATATACAAGTGAATTTGGAAAAAAACCAAATACCTGTTTTCTAAATATTACAAAGTCTAAATGTGAAAGAAATTTGAACCACCTAAGTAAAATATTAATACTAGCATAATCTATTTATATCACTACAAATGAGCGTAAAACTTTTATTCCTGAGTGTAATAAACATTCATTGTTTAAGAGAAAACTAGCCTATAGCTGTAAATATACTCTACAAGCCATTTAAAAGCCAATTATATATATGCGCTTGGTAAAGGAGACTGTGAATAAATTACACCTGCAAACAAATTATACACAGAAAGCATGAAATTTAATTGCTTCTGAAAGAGGCTCTAATCTTACAAAGCATCACAATTAGTGATATTGTCCACAAAATGCATCTTTCAAGATTTATTTTTATTTATATTTGTCTCATAAAAGAATGATCTTTTATATACTACCAGTACAGAGTATATTTTATAGTTCAAACCTAAAAAATATCATAAAATTGCTCGTTTGCTATCATTAAATGTGATCCACCAATTCTTCCAAAACCAATAAATATTCACTTCCACTGCTATTTGCCTCCTCATCTGGAAAATGGATTAATCAGAAAATGTCCTCTAAGAGCTTTATAGAGAACTTTATGTAGCTCTTCATAAAATGAGTAATGGAAATTGTGCAGTGTTCACTGGCAGAACATTTGTATTAATACTAAAGTGAGAAGTAGTTCACAATTAATTTAACAACTATGAAAGTGATTAGGTTGTTAGTTTTTTTTTCATTCACTATGACTATCTGTTTGCCTACTAAGTGCAAGGCATTTCACATCAAGCTATGGGAATGGTTTTCCTAAACTGTTACTGTAAATTGGAATTCTCAAACTTTTACAACAAAGTATAGTAAATGATTCAACTTTGCTCATATCACAAATAATCTAAGAGAAAATTTTCTAAATTCATATTTTATCAACAGAATCTGCTAGATTATTCTAACGCCTGATAGAAAACTAGGGTAGATATGCTCATTTACATCTCTGCTTCTCATTGGGAGAACTCAGTGCTCCCTAAATGAGCATCTTCCATACAGAAGTTAATCATGAAAAAGCTATTTCAATTCTCAGTTCATAGGATTCCTACCAGGTGGCCTACTCCAGAACATTTAGAGATGTCCTGGGAAGGCTGACATACCAGAGGGACCCTTGAGAGCATGAGACAACAGCTAAGTGGGAGGTGGCCAGAAAAGATCTTCTCATTGCCTAGGGAAGAAGAGGGCAGAGAATTTAAAACTACCTGAATTTACTAGGCAGTTGGTGGAGGTTGGGGGAGTCTCCTAAAAGGATCTCGTAGGATTCTTGCAGATGGAAAGGATACCTAAACAAACATTTCCTCCTTTCTTGTAATTGTACTTGACTCCAGATAAACAGTTGAGTTGGTAACACGCTGGGTCCCATATCTCAGGACCCCAAATTCCTCATTCCAGTTTAGAGAAAGCTTAAAAGACTCACAAACGTTCCCTAGCATTCATTTCTCCTGTTTCTGGTTGTTACCATCTTCCAAGTTTTATTATTATCAAAAATTTTTAATACAAATTTAAATTGATGTACATTTAATATAAACATAATACAAAGTGACCACAATCACTGAGAGGGAGGGAACTGAGTAATTTCAAGGATAAAACTAGTCATTTATACTGCATTCTCTTCAAATTAGTTTTTCTTTAAAACCATCTGGGAATGCCTTCACACTGTGACCAAATATTGAACATACTGTTCTCTGTGGGATTCTGATTTAATTCATGGCATAGCTGAAAGTGCAGAGTTATTAATCACAAATTGGAAAAAGGAAAAAGAAAGCAGTGGTTTTGCTTACGTATTTCTTAAAAGGTTTTTTTTCTTTTTTCTTTCTTTTTTTGGGAAGGAAAGTAGAAATACAAGAGATGGTGAAGTGGACTATTAAATTTGCACCTTATTTTTCACTTACTTTTCCAAAACCAATTTATTGGTAGAATTCCCTGGCGGCATGAATCTAACATTTGTGCCATTGTTTATTCTACTGGAAGAAACTTCTTTTAAATCTAAAATATAGTTATGTCCAACTACACAATCACTCCAACACACACATGATGCCTAGAAGACACCAAACTCTGTGCAAGTGTCCAGGGAAACGAAACATAACTATAGATTCTTCGGTGGGCTAAAATTTTATTAGCATTTTATTTACTTTTTTATTGTTACTTCTTCAAACTCAAAATGTAGGGAAAAATTTCAAAACTACCAAAAGTATTAAATTAAAAAAAATAAATGGTTCCACAAATCATCACTATGAGAGATTTAACTAAAGAGTTCATTGATATTTGAGCAAAATAATAATACACTGTACATTATTTTTGAAATCCAATTCTAAAACTGACTTTCATATTTGGCCACCAAGACTAAAGGTGGACACCAGTGACAAACCATGCTTATGCTCTTATTTAAGCCATATTTGAGCTCAGCCTCCTACTGTCCCACTGCTGATGTTAACATGAAGCTCCACTCTCCAGGGATCGGCTCAGAGGCACAGCCACTATGATAGGGCACAATTAACACAACCCTGCAAATAGAACTGAACTTGTGCCAAGGACACTTGCTTACCTGCTTAAAGACACAAAGTTTAGTCAATTCTCTGGACATCACTTTCAATCAATCAGAAAACTATTTCTCTATATTTTTATGCCAAAAATACTTTTCATTCATACATTCAAACATTTATTGACTATCTGCTAGAGGCTAGGCATTATGTCAAGTGCTGAGGACATTGTAGTGACCAAGACAGACATGATGACTACCTTCACAAACCTAACCAATAGGTAGGATATACTCAGGGGAGAACAGAAGAAAAGTGGACAACACTGCTCCTTACCCCTCTCCATCTTCAAACTCCCCACCCCCACCAGATTATAACAGTTTTATAGTCACTTCCATAAAGCCTCGCATTAAGCTTTTCTTTTCTCTAGTGAATTTGGTTGTATTAGTCTCTTCTCTCTAACATGATAGTAAATTCCTTAAGGACAGGAATCCCACAGCATAGAAATTTTTATGACCTCCTCTAACACCCAATTCCTAGAGGTCCACATCAACCCAGCATTTTTACTGCAAAATGGATAAGATCATACTCACTTCCAGGTAAAAGCAACAGCTAAAGGAAGTTACAGCACCCAGAACACTATGGAGCATAGGTAAGATAAAAGTTCTCAAGAGAGCAGGGTGCCTGTGTAATGCTTGAGTCATGTTACAACACAACTGACATTCCATGTGCACACAAACTGCCCATCCTTTCTGGTCCCCCAACTGCCCTAACTCCCACCTCCACACCCTTAATGCATGTAGGGAAGCAGGATGGCCTGATCTGAGGCCGTGGCAGAAGCAGAAGATGTCCTTTACTTAAAACTCTCTCCCCAAGTGGTCCTGATAAGGCCTGTGAAAGTCCTGTCCCATTCATGCCTTTGAGTTAAAGTCCAGAAAGCCTCTTTTAAAATGTAAATAATGGCTGTGATTGCTTCTGCTTCTGAATTCTTGGACTACTTTCTGCCCAAACTCTTGGACCAAGGAACAGATTTACTTATTTAAAAGACCTGTCTTGTTCAGAAAGGATTTAAAGGGGATAAAATATGTATCATATTGATGAAGAAGTAGACTAGTGATGAAGAATGCTCGGACTGGAGCTAGACTTCTGTTTGCATCATCTCTCTACTGGTTCCACAAATTACTTCCTGTGTGATCGTGGACAATTCTGTGCCTCTGTTTCTATATTTATGAAATGGGTATAATAATATTAGTACATCAAAGAGGTATTATAAGAATGAAATGATGTACACATAACACACATAGCAAACTATCCTCTATCTGAGACAAAATAAGATCTCAGTAAATTCTGGTCATTATTAAATTGTTACGTTTTCCTCTTACATATGCATAATCTCCACAATTAGATCCGAAATCACATAATACCAATAAAATGTACCTTCAAGAATACTGAGTAGAAATAATCAGAAGGGAAACACATTATTATGAAAGAGAAAGTTTATTAGGTTAAATTAGTAGTATATGAAATATATTTGGTTAAGAAGACCATTTGTTCAGAAATGATTATGAGATTCTTAAGTTGGACATATTAGAGATTTTGAGTTAGTAGAAATAGAACGCCTTAACATGGTGGCTTTGGGAAATTATAGCTTGTTTGGTGCTATATATAAAGATGCAAGAAAACTACAAGGGAAAGTTTCAGAGTTTTTATAATCTTAAAAACATAAGAACAAGGTGAGCCACGGACACAGTCGGAGATTAATTAACCAAATGGAGCAGAGAGACTGCTTTCCCATGCTAGTGATATCATATTGAGCAAAGCCACATGCAGAGGAAGTGAAGAATAAATGGGGACACAGCAACAAGCAGATGGGTTAGGTCCACCTTGGGTGAAGGTTGGAAGTGAGCTGGGAAGACAGTTATGCAATAAGCAGAGGATGGAACCCCGAGGGACATCCTTGGTTTAGCTGAACTTGTCAGCTCCGGATCTTCTTGGATCCTGCAAATCTGCCAGTGTGAGATAGGTGTTTGGGAATCCACATCACCTCGGCTTTTCTACTGGGCCTCATAATACAACGAAGGAACCTAGGATTGGCAGAGCTTGTTCTTTTGGGAGCTTTTGTAAATTGGCATGGCTTCTGGCAATTTTCACAGTTTGAAATTTAGATTGTGTCCCTTGCTGCCATCAAAGGGTGGAACCCAACCAAAGAGAGTAGGAGGGATGGATGAGAAGCAAGAGTGCCTGGGCCTGTTCAATCCAGCTTCAGCCAGAAAAACCATTTGCTGCTGTCATCCATTGTTTTACGAACTCTGGGATGGTCACAGGTTTGAATTGTAAATTATGAAGGAAATGCTGAGCTCTGAGTAGATCCTAAAATAAACTTGCTCTCCTAATTCTATCCTTTCTGATTATTGACAGGTGACCATCCAGAGTCCTTACAGCAATTGTAATGCATGACATGACCCCGTTGTGTCAATGTTCAGTGTCTCATTACAAAATAACTTTATAGTACAAAGATGATCATTTCCGTCAAAACTAATATGTAAACTGTGCAGATCTATGGTCACAGAGGGAGATATTTATTAAATTTCATTTAACTTTGGGCACTTACTGGTTCTTTACGATGTTCCACTTCTCTGAGTTATTCACCTATTTTTGGTAACAAGCTATTACGGCAAAGCTGCTCTTACTTGATTCAGTGAAGGGTGGAAGTGGATACTAGGGTTTCCAAAATTTTATCACCACATTAAAATCGGAAGCTGGTGTTACCACATCAGATCTCAGGGGGGCAGAGAACAACCTATAACAGGAGCCAGGAGAGTCTGTATCACAGCACTAGAGTCATTAAATGTCATCTAATAAGCATAGCCAGGGCACATTTCAACAAAAGAGCTAAGAGAGTTCTAAAAAGATTAAATAGTGAAAACTCAAAATAGCCCCAAAAGTTACAACATTATTATTTCTATGAACTTTGCAATATAACCTATTTAGGTCAATATGTGATTTTACCCTGAGTCATTTACAGATATATATAAACAGATAGATAGATATCTAGATATACATACATAAAATTCCCATCTTACTATATTCTCTTCCAGGATGAGTTAAAACGGCAGGATAAAATAAATAACTATTAATAAATTGAACTTCATTTACTGAATTCGAGATTATCATTAAATATTAATGACTTGAAGGTGTTATTGCTGAATTTACCAACAACTGTCATTCTGAATGTGTGAAAATATCTATTCTCTAACAGAAACATCACAGACTTTCTTCATGTAAATACGTCATGTTTCTCTTAATCATTTTGTGTAAAGTGAATATTTATAAAATGTCTTATTTTTGCATTCCCTTGTAAAATTGTACATTTACAGAAAAATATTAGACCCCCAACTCACGATAAAAATAACCTTTGTACGCTAATATCCATACACCAGATTGGCAAAAATTAAGAAGTCTGGTGACACTAAGTGTTGGCAAGGATTTAGAACACTGGGGACTCATACACGACTTGTGCGAGTTCAAATTAGCACAGCCATTTTGCAAAACAGGTGGGCATTATCTTGAAAAGCCAGCACACTGCACAGCCCAGCCTCTGGCTCATATTTATCATGAGACATGCAAAAAGAATGTATGTGGCAGCCTGGTTGGTAATAGCAAAATCAAACAAACAAAAGTGACCATCAAACAAGCCACATATCAAAAATGAGAAAAATGGATGGACAAGCTGTGGAATAGTCATAAACTGGAATTTGTACAACACTGAAAATATACTAACTGTGTACAGTAGCATGGATGCACCTTCAAAGCATATTGTTAAACAAAAATAGCAAGTTGAAGAATACAAACATTTTGGTGCCATTTTGATGAAGTTCAAAAGCAAGCAAAATAAAAAAATAGGTTTTTATGAATAATGCATGTAATGGTAAAAGAATAAAGAAAGACAGAATGACAACAAAGTAAAGATCTGGAGAGTAGTTAATTGTGGAAGATGAAAGGGGACTGAAGTTAGGAAGCTGAGAGCACAGGGACTATTTCATGGCGGGTGACAAGGTTCTATCTGAAGACAGACGGCATGTTTGTGGTATTTGTTCAATTGTTATGTTTCATATCATAAAGGGACATGGAAAAGTTAAAAAAAAATTTAAAATGCATCACCTTAAATCCAATTATTTCCTTTAAGGATGTGCATTTTACACCTGAAAAGCAATATTCATTTCTTCCAAACTAAGTGTTCTGGTTTCCAGTTCTGATATAGTCATTAACAGTTTCATGAGCTTGGATGTGCTACTTAATCTCTCTGGGGATCTTCTGTCTCCAAGCCTTAAGTACAGGTCTTAGGTCTTATAATTCTATAAATCTCTGAGCCTTCTACCTTAGACAAAGTCCAGTCTACCTGAATTCGATTTTCAAAAACAAGCACAAGAAGTCATTCAAATGTACAAGCATCCACACGTGTCTTTTTTAAACATTAAGTTGTTTAACGAGACCACACTGTTCACTTCCTCTCCTTTTCTGAGTGCTGCCACCCTAGGATTTGAATTTTTCAGCAGCCATATGAGGTGGCTTCTCCTCTCGGAATTTAGCAAAGCCAGATGGAGATTGTTTTTTCTCACACAGGTGAAACTAAGATTTGACTTTAAAATCAAAGTGCCATGCAACATTTTATAATGGAAATAACACCAGACTACATATTAGAAGCCTACTCCTAATCTTGGCTTCAGCCTTCACTAGTTGAATAACCATGGCTGTCATTTAAATTTTCTAGGCCTCAATTTATTCATCTGTAATAAGCTGTCAGAAATGGACTATCTGTGACCTTGGACATGCTACTCAATGTCTCTGGGGATCATCTTTCTCCAACCTGAAAATACAGGTCTTAGGTAGCCATACCTTAGGTCTTTTCTGTAGAAAAGGGAACATTTTCTGTTCCAGCATAGTATAATTCTACCTTATTGAAGTTTGCTCTTGGGGAATATGTTTTGACCTAATAAACAACTGTTAACAAAAAGTGTTCAAATAGCTTATAGAAATCAGTCACCAAAACCAAAGTTTTAAAAACCACTTAGTTCCACCAGGAATACCTTATTTTTAAAGTGGTCAAAGCAAAATGAGTACATGCACTGATGGAAACACGGATGACAATTCTCTAATTAATTTGTTAGTCTAATATTTATGAATATACTAGACATCGTTCTAGCCACTATAAATATAGCAGCCCTCACGGAGCTTACATTCCTGTCACAACCAAGGAAGTACCCATCCTGAAAGATGACCGAAGGCTGGAAAGCAAGGACACTCTTCACCACTTTAACCATTTGTACCAGAATCTTATCACCAGAACCTTACTGGATCTCACCTGTTAGAGAGTTGCAGACATACACCCCTATACACATCTCCTTGACTCTCCTCTATTCCTTCTTCAGTCATTTTCAGAATATGGTAATATCAAGGGCTCTAGAATAGTTCTGCTAAAAGAAAATTTAATGATTCTTTGCTGCATAGTGAATGAAATCAAACTCTTTAGTTTGTGTCCCAAAGCTTCTCTATGATCTATATCTCGCCACACACCCTATGTTCCAGCCACCACAAATTAATCATGCTATCTAAACATGTTTAGCCCTTTCATTTCCTTACTCAGCCCTGGAGCTTGAGCCTGGCTCTGAAGCTTCTCCTTCAAAGCCCATCCCAAAAGGTATGTGATTCATAAAGTCTTCTCTATCCTATCTTCTATTTTATGAATTAAAACCTGTTCCTTACCCCGAAAAGCATCATGTCCCTATACAACAGCGTTCTCCTCTCCTGCTTTATATCATAGATGTTCATCTATATATGTCTCTCCAAAAAGAATGCCATGCCCTATCTGAATTCTTGACCCACAGAATCTGCAAGCATAGTAGAGCGGTTGTTTTATATCATTAAATTTTGCAGTGATTGGTTAATCAACAAAAGATAACTGATACCCTAACTGTTCCTTTCTCTCACTTTGTTTTTTGAGCTGTATTCTCAGATTTCTGAACTTTTTTCCTGAACCCTCTTTCTTCTAGAATCTGTCCATATTACAGAAATAGTCTACACATCACTCTTTCCTTTCCTCACACTGCTGGACCTGCGTCACCCAGTTCACCCACCTTGGCTCCCACATACTTCCCATTTGTTCCAAAAGTATCCTCCAGAGTTCCCAACTCTCATTTTATCTGGGGGATGAATGATTCTTCTGTTGGTCCTGCAAGAACTAGCTCTTCTCAAGCAGGTCATGGAGAGACCAGCATGGTGGCAAACTTTTACAATATGTTTTAATAAGTACACGGGAGATACTGCCGGAACCCACAGGAAGTAGCATGTAAATCGTCCAAGGGAAGCTGTGGCAACCTCGAGCTGTTTTGAACAACATTTAGAGGTCTGCCATGCAGAAAAAGAAGTAAGGACATCCCAATGAGAGGAAACAAGAGAGGCACGACATAGAGAGAAACATGATCAAAATGGTGTCAGTCAGGAAATGACGAAGCGGCCTGAAGCATAAAACTACACCTTGTAGCGGAGTATTAAGAGTTAAGGCTGGAAAAGTATACTCAACCAGCTCATAAGAGACTTAAACGCCACACTACAACGTTGAAGCTTTGTCTTATAGGTCATGGAGGGCTAGACATCAAGTGATTTAATTTGGGAACTTAACTAAATAAAAACATTTCAAAGTGGTTTATCTAATATAACTTCAGAGGATAGTTTGGAGGAAGGTAAAAGGTAACATAAGACGAGCAGGAAAGGAGGCTCCTGAATTAGCAGGGAAAAGAGATGGTGAAGGCACCAGGGAGGTGGGAGGTTCCTCAGTTGTGAAAGGGAAGTTTATTTGAGAGAATAATAGGCAGGCATCTAGAAAGTAATAAAGAATAAAGGTAGGCAGTTAGTTGGTAAGGTTTTTGAGTGGGTGTGAGGATGTAAAAGTGGAGGCTTCCTCACTTTCACTCCCTTGAAGGCTACCTCAGAAATTGCCTCAGGTTTCTGACTGAAGCAACTAGGAGGGTAACGTACATGAAACGGAAAATAATAGCCACATAAAAATACTGGCATAAAATTCTGAATAATGGAAACATATTCTGGTAAAATGAAAAGAGAAGGAATAGGAGTGAGGAAAGATAACTCCCACAATCCCAGAAAACAATGCACAAGGTGGAGGAGAGGGGAAACGGAAGTAGATAAATTCAAATGGTAACAAAAGATGCAGCAGCATTCAATCTCCTCTCAATGCCCACACCAATGCAGGGGGGCCACTGACATGAAATTGCCATGATTCAGCTGCATCCATCATTTAACTTTGGGAAGAGTTTTAGTAGATTCGAATGCAATGGCTCCAGACATTCTACAAACTCACAACTCTTTAATTACAGTAATAAAATCACTCTGCAAAAATGTGATTCTGGAGAGATGAAAGCTGACTAACTTCTGAATTCTTTCTTTCACTTCCCTTTCCCAACACATGAAAAGACTAAACTGCATAGCACCCAAAGCCCGGGTAGCGGCAGGTCACAGACAGAGGAGGTGGGACTCTGCAAGTTGAAGACAGACTGTGAATAGCACAAAGAGCTGAGGGTGGGCCCAGGGGCTCACAACCAAGCAGATGTACATGCAGATATCATAAATTAGGTAAGTTAGGTGGTTAGAAACCAGCAGACTGCAGGAAAGGTGTCCAGGACAATCAGCAGAGAAGCTTAACGTAGGCAAGATGATTTTGGCAGCAAGGGGAAGGTCAGAAGCACAGCAAAACGTTACTGGAAGTAGGCAAGGATGGAAAGTTCCCAGAGGAGTGGTCTGGAATGTAAACAAACATGGCCATGTTCGGAACACTCTCGTAATGATGCCTTGTTTCAAGCCATGATTTTTTATGTTTTTTCCTCTCATGAAAAGAGCTAATTCCCAAGCATGACTACCTGGGACCTGCAAGCAGAGGCATGCAAATCTAAGTGCCCGGTGGGAGGTAGGAACCTGAGGGCCACTGGTTCTAAAACTTTAGGATGCATCATAAAAACCTGGTAAGCTTGTTAAAACAATGAACTCGGGGCCCCACCTCCAGAGTGTCTGATTCACTATGTCTGAATTGGGCCCAAGTATTTGCATTTCTGATAAGTTTCCAGATAATGAGTTACAGCAGGCCCAGAGACCATACTTTAAGATCCATCGCTATTGGTCATCAGTTTTTATCCCTACACCTGCCCTAGACTCAACCGACAAACTTTGTAAATGCTCATACCTGAACCTACCCTAGAGATGGAGATTGAGATGATCGAAATTGGTATTCTTTTTAAAACGTTCCCTAGATGATTCCAATGTCTAGACAAGGTTGAGAATTATTGACACATGTAGATGTACAGTTAAATGATGACAAATTAGGGGTTTTTTTGGATTCAGCAAGGCACCTTTCTGAAGGAGAGCTGGCTCCTCTAAACATATGGGTTTAAATTCTTCAGGGAGGTCTTATAGTGGTTATGCTTAACTAAAGCTCCTACTCAACCAAAGTCTATTTATGCCAATAAAGGATTTAGGTAACATCACAAATAACTGATAAACCATCATAGAAGGTTCATTTCTCCTTTGGAAACAAAGGAGAAATTTCTAACAATGAAAGGAAGACTTTGGATTTCTCCATCCATGCTGCCAGAGCTCAGAAGAAAAATACTTTTTCCAAAACAACGATAAAGCAGAGAAGAAGAAAATCCAATAAAGTTGCCGAGGAATGACGGTGCTCTAGGAACAGATGGGCTGTTTCATTTCTGAAATTTTATGAAGGATATCGACTAAGTGAAACATGGACACAGATTTTTAACGCAACTTTAGAGATTGGGAAAATAATCAAGTCCCCTGCAACATATTAGCCAAGTGAGACACTTGAATCAAGGGACAATGTTTTCAACCTCTTTTTCGTTTTTCAGAGTTACTAAATAATTGATCAATTAACAATAGCTTATATAATACATTACGCTGGTATGATCTTGGTTTTCTTTGCCAATTTCTCTTCCTTGGGCAGTAAACATGGTTTCAAAACGATTATATACTGATATGGCGTTGCTACTTGCTTCTTACAATCTTTGAATTGCGCACTTAATATAGTTGGAGGATCTTTTAAGGAGAGAAATAGGAAATACCATAGAAAGAGTATTTATTTCCTTTTACTAGGGCTAATTGTTGCTGTCAAAATAATGGACTGTCCCCTTCAGAAAAGCAACTCGAGAGCTTCCCCAGCTTCCTCCAGGTCCTGGCAGTATCTCATGTGTACTTATTATAACATATTGCCAATTTTTGCTTATGTGCTGGTCCCACCATGACCTGGTACTTTTGACCTCCAGTATCAAACACAGTACACAGCAAAGAAAGGATCAATAAATGTTTTTGAAGTACTAGTCTGATGCTATTGTCTATAGGTCCTACATTATTTTAATTCCTTAGAGAACATTTTGCTCTCAGTTTTCAGCCCAAGATCCTTACAAAGTCTTCATACCTTTATTTATCCATTCTTATTACTATACATATAGTTCTAATGACTTGAAGCCTGACTCTGTCTGCTGATGGATTAAAAAAAATTGATTCCAGAAATTTTGAAGGAGAATGTAGATTTTTCTGCAGGATTTTACCTAGGACATGACGTAGAAAACTGCAATTCCTTCTTAGATACTTTTTATCCCCGAGATTTTCAACCCAAGCCAGCTGTTTAAAATCTCTCATACTCCCTCCCTGTGCTCAGTCACTAACCCCCAACCCCACCCCATTACCTCCATTCTCCCCATTCATTTTTCCCGTCATCCCTTTCATCAGTCACCCTCTCCAAAAGCATATCCCATAGTCCCCCCAAGAAATGCAGTTTATCTTCAGCTTCCTTTATTACAGTTAAATACCTACCTAGTTTACACAAACATACTCAAGCTTCCTCCACAGACTCCCCAGTGTTTCAAAATTTAAGTGCTGGATCCCTAGCCTGCTCATCATTACAATCATATGGTTTATAAAGTCATTCAACTTCAATGTGTATTGCATACTTCCCTGAAACCTCCATGGAACTCCAGTCTCATGTGAAATTATAGTTCACAGAATATTAGCATTTTAAGAGAATCTCAAAATCACGTGATCATCCTTGTCAGTTGACACATGGGTAAACAGACCCTGAGAGGATGCCCGTTACATACCACAGAGCACTGTTGTTGGCAACATAACGTTAGGAAGAGGAGGAGCTTCACAGGAATTGACTTGAAAGGCTCAGAAAACAACTGCTGCACGCTTCCTTCCCAGCCTTGACATTCCTTTGACACCACTGATCCCTACCTCTGAGAAACCCTCCCTGACACGCATATGAACTGAGTGACCCTGCTCAGTCCTACCGCAGCATCCTGTAACACCCCATCATCCTGCCACCCCCAGTGGACTGAATCCCATTCTTCCCTTCTCTCTCACTAGCCCATGAGATCACTGAAATGGGGAGGATGCCATTTCTAATGATGAGCACTTACCAGGAGTTGACATATTTGTAGGACTCAGACTTAAAACTGAAGGTTTCAACTCAATTTCTTCAAGTAATCATTATTTAAACTTTATGTTCAAAAATGCCTTGTTGTGATCTCACATTCAAGCTCTGGAAAAATACTTATTAAGAACCGATATCTGACAAATATTTATTAGGAAGCTCTATGCTAAGATACTGAGAAAGAGAAAAACTGGGACAGATTGAACTAATTTGCAAATGGTGGTCAAGAGTGGCATTAACGGAGAGAAAAAAAAAGCAGTCGTGTGAAAAGGTGTTGAGAGGAGGGAGGGGGCAAAATTCCAGGCAGATGGAACAAAATATCTTAGAAAATATTAGTTATCCTTACATCCTATACCTAAACATATATGACTGTCTGATGCGAACTTCTCAATTGCAATTATAGAATTTCGAATGAAACGTTTTGACTCATGTATATTTCATACATGTATGTACAAATTAATTTTAACAACTCATCTAATTTAAATAAATTGAATTTGAATTTCAATGTAGGACACTTTTAGAATGAAAAACACCCAAGCCTTTGGCCATATAGTTCCTGTCTTCAACAAATTAATGCATTACTATTAGTATATTATACTTTTACTAGTACCTGCCTAGAACTTTCACTAAGTTTATGTCCTGTGTCAATTAAACATTCAAATTTATTTTGGGTTAGGAATGTAAATAAATTCAAATTTATTTGGGTCAGGAACCTGTCTAGAACTTGCACTAAGTTTATGTCCTATGGCAACTAAACATTCAAATTTATTTTGGGTCAGGAATGTAAATATAGAATATACAGAAACACTGGAAGAAAGATGTAAGACATTTCACTTATAAAATGTATTTGTTGTCTGTGACATTACAATGACAACAAGGACTTCACAAAGGGCACTCACTATTTTATCAGTTTCATATGTATTCATCTGCATTTCAGCTTCTGTCAATCTACATAAGCCAAACATCCAGCACCAATACTTGTTTATCTGAAGAGGGGATGCTTATGCACACCTTTTTCTTAAAAATTTAAAGCTAAAAAAAAAAAAAGTAGCATTCTAGCATTTTATAGGTCAGTTGAATTACCTCGCTCTTTAGTTAAAGATATAACAATGTTGATTTACAAATGTCTGTTTAAACGGACTGAAATTTTTAATTCCATCAGGCTGAACTGCAAAGAGTCCTAAGTGCCAACGAGCACTGTTTTTCGGGGACATCTTAGGAGGAGGACCTAACATCTTTTTCTTCCCCTTGCCATTAAAGGTCTTATCTGAACCTTGCCAAAGGTGAGCCAGGTTTGTTATCTGTGTTCTCTAAATTGTGTCCTTACTGCAGACTTCCTCTGTGTTTGTGCTTCTTTGTCTTTGAGGGATGTGCTCATTTATCCTTTCAAATAGACTGCTCAGTGGGAAGCAGAGAGCTGAAGTTTCTCTGGCAGCTGATAGCTCCCTTCCTGGAAAGAAGGGACTGATTTTCTTCAGAGCAAGCAGATGGTCACACCCCCAGAAGGTCCCACAGAGACTCACCTCTGTCACAAAATTTCTCTGACAAGTGGGAAGAGGCAGGTGGAGAGTGGAAGGTAAGCTAAACACAACCTATTTATGCACTTGGTTCCTGATGACATGAAGACTGCATCCTGAGAGAACCCACTGAAGCAGGGACGAGGAGAAATCAAGGTAAAACTCTAAAAAAGGATCCGTGCAGATTCCTTAATGTAAGAGACATTACAAAACCAAGCAGCTTCACCTTCACACTAGAGGGTGATGATTTCAGCAGAAGTAATTCTATTTCTTTTGCATTCTCTATATATGAGATATACGGAAACAGGAGGAAGGAATTAAAGAAAAGTAAAGGGAGTGTCACTTGAAGAATTTCCAAATAACCACCTCCTGGGCCCACTAGGCTGTGAAGTGAAACAATTTA
The DNA here is from genome assembly GCF_041296265.1 of Equus caballus. Lineage (NCBI taxonomy): Eukaryota > Metazoa > Chordata > Mammalia > Perissodactyla > Equidae > Equus > Equus caballus. Next base: position 52,963,978 of record NC_091691.1, read on the forward strand.
AAAGAAGAGAGGGGTGTATCTTGCAGGCAACCTGAGACGCATTTCTGAGAGCTATCAGTTTTGCCAAACTGCAGCTTATTTATTTCCATTTCACTCTACATTTCTTGGATGCCAACCAAATGCCAGGCCCTGGGTTAGGCACAAGGGGAGGAGAGGCTCTGATGCTAACAGACCTCCATTCAATTGTCAGCTCCACCTAGGCAGTTCTGTGGCCTGAAAGTATATTCTGTAAAGCATGATATCACTTTCCACACGGGGCTGGCATCATGTGCTCAGTGCAAAGTAAGCATTCAATGAGATACATAATCACTGTTATTATTTCTAGCAGTATCAATACAGGGATATAAGTTTGTCAGAAACATGCCTTATGTTACAGTTCATAATCCAGTGGGAGAGTAAAAAACACAAGCAGCTACAATGCAACGCGGTAGATTTTCTATCTGAGGAGTATACAGACTGTGGTTCCAACAAAACGGAAGCAAGACTGCCACAGCAGTGAAAGTAACCCCACCCCTCTCCCAGGGCCTTGTCAAATCCTAAAGCTAGAAGATTTCAAGTGAAGGTCTGAATTTTTTTTAAAAAGGCTCATTTCCTTCTGTACCAGAAATCTGTCAAAGACCAGTACTTCAATAATCCCTTTCATCTGCTTCTATTTTTTTCATAGTTGTTATTCCTTTCTAACATTCTAAAAGAAGTACTAAGTTTATTGTTTGTTGTCTGTTTCCTCCCACTTGAACGTAAACTGCACAAGGGCATGCCTTTCGTCTGGTGTTCAGGTCTGAATTCAAAGCACCTAGAATAGTGCTTGGCATGCACTAGTTATTCAATAAGTTGTTGTTGGCTAAATGAATGCATGCATGCATGAATGAATGAATTGGTAATTCCCACCATCCAAAAGTGCACATAGTTAGGATCTGAAATGCATTGAAAAACACATCTGGCAAAAATGACCTAAAGGGGTCACCCCATGGCCGAGTGGTTAAGTTCGTGCACTCTGCTTCAGCGGCCCAGTGTTCACCAGTTCAGATCCTGGGCACGGACACAGCATCACTCATCAAGCTATGCTGTGGTGGCATCCCCACATAGAGGAACTAGAATTATCTACAACTAGGATATACAAGTATGTACCAGGGCTTTGAGGAAAGAAAGAGAAAGATTGGCAACAGATGTTAGCTCAAACCCAATCTTCCTCACCAAAAAAAAAAAAAAAAAAGACCTACGTACAAAGGAATATAGCTCTACCTGTCATTCCTAACTTCCTGACATCTAACTTAAAAATAACCTACACATCTTAGTTCTCAGTGCAGGACATAATATGGGCAATCAAGCTACATTAGACTTTCTTTCCTTCACTCAAATTCAAACAAAGAGAAGTAGTTTATATAAATGTAGATATTTAACAGTTATTAGTGCTCATGAGCAACCTCTTTTGGCTCCCTCGTACCCTCCCCAGGTTCTGGTCCTGGATCAAGGGAAACTGTACTTCTGTGATGGCAGCTGCTGTTGCCTGAGCATCGCCCAGCCCCCAACCACTGGCAGAGCCAAGGAATTCCTAATTCTGTGGCAGAAGGGGTGGCATTCGGTCACAATTTAGATTTTGTTTTTTTTTTATAGATAAAGAGCTTTGAATTTTAGATAGATATGGCTTTCATTAGAGGAATACTATTTTGTTTGTAGAAAATGGGTAAAAAAGACTCTAGAAATTTAACCCTAGAAGCCAGCCACCACTGGATAGCATAAATTCTATGAGATAATGCTGTTCAATGTCCAAAAATATTCACCATATAAACACAACTTTGGAACACAACCTATCTGTAAATTAATATTGCCAGTATTTAACATCACATTTACTATGAGTTGATCAGCTCTGTTTGGGGCATCTCAGGCCACTTTATAGTGCCAACACTTCTACCCAAAGGGGACCCCTGAAAGAATAAAGACTTGAGAAAAAGTATTTTCTATTTTGTTCCATGGGGTTTTAAACCACAAAGATAAGAAATATTGTGTTACTAAAACAGATTAAAAAATTATAAAACCCAAATCATCTAGATATAACTGCCCAGAAACCTTTCCCTTGATGAAAAACCAATGGAATTTTCCCAGCTAATCAATCAGTACAGTTCTCATGCCGACTTGTATTGGTTTTCACCTGCCAAGCCCTTTCTACAAGAGAAACTGTGAGCTGACAAGACACACGACACGGAGGCAGAAGACAAGCCCACGGATCAGAGAAGGTGGATGGAATCAGAAGACGAGCATTCCACCCGCCAATGGACAGCTAACTCAGGGCTTCCCCTGTTGGGAGATGCTCTTCTGTAAGGACCAAGAATAACTGCCTCTTTCTGGTTAGCCTCTGGATTTTTTCCCTGTCCCATCTTGCCTTAATAAACATGCATTCTGGCCAGAGTAAATTAAAATTCCCGTTTTGAATGTTGCTTTAGATACACTGAATTGTTTCACAATCAAATCTTCCTTGGGGAGAAAGATATGACTTTGATTTCTTTTGTAATCTCCTCACAGCATATGGTACCATGTCAGACAGGGCTGGGCTGTAGGAGCTGCAGGCCTCTTTCCCTGTAAATGCAGCACATGGAACCTACAGGCAATACCCAAAGTTGTATCCTGCAAGAGCACAAAGACCAGGGTGCTCAATAATTACCCACTATACTGAACTTGTTCAGCAAATTGCTGTCACTGTTGTCAGATAACAAAGGAACATGAATACGATCTAGGAATTTTCTTTTTATCTTTTTTTTTTTCAGGAAGATTAGCCCTGAGCTAACTACTGCCAGTCCTCCTCCTTTTGCTGAGGCAGCCTGGCCCTGAGCTAATGCCCATGCCCATTTTCCTCTACTTTATATGTGGGACGCCTACCGCATGGCAAGCCAAGCGGTGCCATGTCCGCACCCGGGATCCGAACCAGCGAACGCTGGGCCACTGAGAAGTGGAACATGCGAACTTAACCGCTGCGCCACCGGGCTGGCCCCCTAGGAATTTTCAATAGGAGAAGAAAACTATTTCATGACTAGATAAGTAATTTTTAAATTCTTTACTACTTTGATGTAAAAAGATGATTGGCAGATTAGTTCTTAGAGATAAAATATATTAATAACAGCATTGATTAATTGCCCACCACAAGCCTGCTACTGAACTAGATACTTTATATAGGTTGGCTCATTTAATCCTTTCAAAAACTCTGATATGTCAGTTAAACTATCCTCATTTTTCAGATGATAAAAGTAGGCTCACAAAAATTAACTAACCTGCCCGAAGTCATCTAGCTAGTTAGATGAATCAGAAGAGTAGAAACAGGATGGAGGGCAGGAGGTGACATTACACTCTGGAACACGGAAACAGCTGCTAGCATCATGGACCTATTGATCACTTTCCAGCAGATAACTTCCTAATTAACCTCAAATCGTATCAGTTCCTAAAGCTCAGATTTAACATTTCCCGAGTTGCTGATGGGACGTGTCCAATACCATCTCTAAAATTAACATAACCAAAAGAGAGCTCAATTTTTCTCACTACAAATTAGCCCTCCTGTCCCAAACCCTTATATGTTCTAGGAATGTCCCTATTCCCAACGTCCTGACACTCCAAACCTCCACTCCGCCACGCCACCTCCACTAACTAATTACCGGTTATCCAGAAAGCAGCTGAGACCCATTGAAAAACCACTCTGCTGCCTGCTGGATTTAGGCCTAAGAGAGAGACAAAAGCACATAAGCCAATTCATCACTTAAAGGAGCTTAAAATCTAGGAGTATTCACATAAAATGCCTAAAATATAAATCATAAAGTAAACGATCCAGAAAAATGCAACAGGAATTCACAGGAGAGTTTGCCCTAGACTAGAGGAGTCCTAATGCTTCACGTGAACGTGGGATTTGACTGGGCCTTCAACGACAGAGAGTGCTTTAAACAATTATTTTAAAAGCAATCCCTGCTCATGGCAAAAAACTCAAACTGTATAGAATGACACAAAGGGAAAATTCCCTGATTCCCCTTGTCCAAGCCCTAGGAGAATCTGCTGTTAGCAATTCGTCAAGTCAACAGAATTTAAATACATGAAGAGAAGAGAAGCAAAGGAAGAGGAGGGAAGGGCGGGAATAGCAGAGTCCTGACAAGCGGCGCAGTCGTGGTGGAGAAGAGTTCTGATGTACGGGACTAATCAAGAAATGGAGCTGAGCAATGAGCGGAGCCAGCCGTGCCTTCATGCGCTTGTCCCCCTCCCACGTCTGAAGGCCCAGGTATGTGTTCGAATGCACGGGAGTAAAAATGGATGTGATTGCTGCCCTCATGGTCTCAAGGACAAACGCTGAGGAGTCTCACTATGACTTTGACTGTTCTCTGAGAAGTAAATCTAGATGTAAGTTTAATTAGAAGAAGGAGACCTCGGAGGCAGGAAGTTCTATTAAAAGACTTCTGTGCATTCCAGGCATAAAATGATGAAGTTGTGAAGTCAAGCGGCAGCAGCGCAATTCACACAGTACAACTACTTCAAACTCTAGCTTAATGAGGAAGAAATTATGACTGAGAGTAGTTATGTGTTTTGCCCAAATTTGGGATGTAATTAAAGGCTTTATAAAATAACCACTGATAAGAAAGTCTTGTGAAACTAAATGTGCAAATAAAACTTGAATGCTTTATGAGATATAAAAGAATGATACCTTTATCACTTCAGAATTGGAAAAGATTTCTTAAACAAGACATCTTATCTATACCATAAGGAGGAGAATCAAAAATGCATTTATTTTAAATTTTAGAAATAATCTTTTCAGCCAAAGACATCAGAAAAATGAAAAGAAAAAAATGGGAGAAGATCACTGAAATGCCTATTACAGAAAAGACTCTGGTATCCAGAATATATAATTAACTCTTACAAATCAATGAGTTGTTTTGTTTCTTTTTTTTAGAAAAGCAGGGGAATAGTGGGCAACATACATGAACAAGCACTCCAAAGAAACATGAATGTTAACCCAGAGAGGGGAAAAATGGTAAACATTACTAGCAGTCAGTCAGGAAACAACATGTTAAAACTGAAAGGAGATATCACTTCACAACCATATTGACACATAAAATGTGTCACTAAGCATTGGCAACGACAGAACAAAAGGAGCTCTTATAGATTGCTGGTGGGAGTATAAATATGCACAATTCTTTTTGGTAATTTGGCATTATCTGCTAAATGTGGAGGTACAAATCCCACCCTCCCACAATTCCACTCTTAAGGAGATACCCTAAGGTAAGGCTCCTTTGCTAGCACAGGGGGATGTGCATACGAATGTTCACAGCGGCCTTGTTGGAAAATACCCTGAATGTCCATCAAGAGAAGACCGATACATTAACCATGATATATTATACAATGGAATACTATAGAGCAGTAAAAATGAATAAATAGGATCTACACATATCAACAAAATACTAATCAATTAAAGTAAGATGAAGAAGACTACAAAGAGCATGTTACTATATATAAAGTTTAAATATAGCAAAACGAGACTATATTGCTTAGGTACACACACATACATAGCGAAGTATAAGGAAATGCATGGGAATGATAAGCACAAATTCAGTATACAAGGTACTGCTGAGGGGAGATGTGCTTGGAGGGAGAGTACTCTGGGAGTTTCAACAGTATGTGCAATGACTTATTTCATAATCTGGGGGGTTGGTACATCGGTGTTTATTATAATACTTAATTTTTGGTGTTACTGAAATATTTCATAATAATTTTAAATTACTACTAAAGAATTGAAAAATAGTTTGTGACACAAGTATAGAGTAACTTGAGAAAGGAAAGACTTGAAATATTACTTGAAAATCTTTCAAAATATTTCCTATCTTCTTTTCTCCCATCCCTACTTCCCTAGACCTGGTTCTCATCATTTATGCCTCAACTAGTGCAACAGCCTCCTAATGCTTCTTTCTGTCCAAATCTGGTAGCAGACTGACCTACTTCCATCAGTCCACAAGGCCACTTCTTCACGTCACTGTCTGTTCGAAATCCTTCAATGCTCCTATCAACTCTAAACATTCTTGTATAGTCATTAAACCCTCCACAGTGTGTCTCCATCCCTCTCAATCAAATTCATCTCTAGGTCTAATTAAAATGTACCAGAGGAGCTAGAGGAGACGAGCATGTCCCTCATCCAGGGATATGCCAAGTTGGTTTGCATCTCCATGGCTTTGTCAGTGTTTTGCCTTATCTGAAAAGCCATCCCTTCGTCCTATTTAACTCTTACCCATCCCTGCAAGTCCAGCTGAAGACCTCTTGGTTAGAACGCATCCCACAATGATCATATTCTTTGTCCAGCTCTGCCCATGTAAAAGCCCAAGATAAGTATGATTGGCCCCAGATACTTGAGCACTTAATTTTATTCTGTAACACTTTCTTACTAATTACTTCCCACATCTTAACCTTATCCTTTGGATTAGATTTTAAGCTGCCCAAGGATTTGAACTAAGTTTCACACTTCTGTATTCTCCACACGAGGACACTGGAGATATTCTAATGTTTTTTTCTTTGCCCACACTTGGAAAGGCTATATACATGCCAAATATCTGACATTTAAATCTAGATCCCTTTTAGGACTCTTATCATCAAAGCAGAATATTTTAAATTGTCAATAAAAGAAAAGCAGATCTAGAGAAATTATTACATATGGTGGTTTGTAAAAACATGGGTCGTGTCCACGTTGAGTCTTACCTTTCCTCAGAGATCATTTAAGGCCGAACAGTGGATCTAGCATCTAAAACAGAGTGTCAAGTGGCAGGTTAACATATCCAGGAAGTTGGCCAACTTCACCATATCATTCAAGTATCTCAGAAGCATAAAGTAGGACAGAATGTACTATATGCCTGGCCAGACACTAGTATAAAAAATCATGGAAATACCTAAAAGGTTGTGATTCCATACAATTTAAAATGGTAGATTCCAACATCACCTATGAATGAGAGCCACCCCATATAGGTTCCAACTACCTGCCTACACAGAAATCAGCCTCAAGCAAGAGAGTCTGTTATAGCCACTTCTCTCTATCCCACTAGATTTGTCTCTCACCCCTGTGATCTGATTCAATCTTTCAATCCCCAATGAACATTTGTGTCCCTTCCATACGCAAATCCTATACTAGCCACTATCTGTTATCCCTTGAGCTTATGGTCTCATAGAGGTAGACAGAAATATAAACAGAAAATGAAATACAAAACTAAGATATGAATATGTATCAGATTCAGTGGAGGCACAGAAAGGAGCACTCAATCCTATGGAGTGAAGGGTGGGAAAGGAGCAGGGGCTAAGCCTTGAAAGGCAGGGACGAATTCAATACACTGGCAAGTGGGGTAGTTAAGCTATATGTTTATTTTGAGTCAGAAGGAGGAGAAAGACAATGGGACAGGCTTTGCCTGTTTTAATCCTTATTTCCCCCTCTGTTTACCAGCAGACTGTAGCTTCCCTAGTTCGAAAATGTAGCACAACCTAACCCATCACATGTTGGCCATGCTTGGATCAGCCCTGTGTTTACCAGGTATTAGACTGAGCTTAGAACCACAGAACGCAGAACTTGAGAATGCAAGGAAGGCCATGCAAAATCAATGGAATAGTAGCCTCAGAGTTATAGCCCTTACACAGTCAGAATAGAGATGTGCACTCACTCATTTGTTTATTCATTCATTCACCCAACCAAAGTTTACTGACCACTTACTAAGTGCCAGGTGGTGTGCTGGGCATCGATGATATATGGTGAACATGTTATATTTAGTTCTTGACCTCATGGAATGCACAGTTCAGCGGGGAAGACAGTTGATCAGATAATGACAAAAGTCAAGGCATCATTATTTACTGTAAAAGGACAATGAAATAGAGTATAAAGCACCGAAAATGCATTCAACTGGAGAGCTTCACTAAAGTGGCTTTTCAGTTGAGGTCTAGGAAAGAGGAAATAACGTAAGAAACAGTGTTCCAGGGAGAGGGGGGGAAAGACATCTTATCCTGCTTCACAGCAGCTATGGAATCAAGTAAGTTCCATCTGAATTGCCTAGCCGAGGGTTCACGCAATAAACTTTAAATGTGTTACCGCTTCAAGGTTCCCCTGCTGCCTCTCCTCAGCTCTAAGTGGGAAAGCACATCCTGTTTGAAAGAAGGAAAACGGTGCTTTGTCTTCTGGGTTAATGTCCAAGAAAAGAGTTTCGAAGGGAAGGGCTGTGCCTTGCCCTTTTGCTAGAGTAGTATGATGAATCATAGCAGAGAATAGTCGTTTGCAACGTCTGAAACAAGATCAAAATGCCATTTTCCTCTGAAACTGCAGCATGTGTTTTGTAAAGAAATCTCAGTGATAGCTAGCAGGGAAATTTCTAATCCAGAAATAGACCTCACACTGAGTTTCCACTGAAATGGAAACCAAGAAAGAAAGGGTCTCCAGAGAAAGGGTCTAATCGCGAGGTTAGAGTGAGGATTAAGGCCAGTCTTCTTATCACCTACTCATACACGTTCTCCAGTAGTAAAATTAAAAGGGAAGTTACTCTAGCAGATGTTTTCAAATTAGCCAAAATCGTGTCACGGAGTAAAGCAGCAGAGCTGGAAATGAGCCCAGAGAGAGAGACCTCCACACAAGCTGCCTGAGGGAGCCATTTAAATGTCTCTGAGCCCTCCTGGTGGAGACTGCCATGCACAAGCTGAGGAGATAAGAAAGTCACAGCACAAACCCTCCTCTCCTAATTGTTTATCCAGGGTTTCAACAAGACCTCCACTCTGCTGAATACTAAGAAAACCTGGCAGGATTGGGCAGTTAATACACTGCCAAACCGTTCTTCACGGCTTGGTTGTATGTGTTGCTTACAAACCTGACAAGAAAACATTGAGAAAAGAGATAGAAATTGTCAATGACAACAGATGAGCAAACTATGATAAGTGAATATGAAAATGAACAGTTTAGTTTCGGGCAAATTTCAGGAGGAGGGTGGGTTTGTATCTTCACGGTAGATCCAGAGTATTGCTATCTCGTTCACAACCACCTCAAATGTGGCAATCATATTCCAGCTATACTGGTTCTCATCTACCCAGGAAAAGGCCCAAGGAACTGGGCCATAGATCTGCCGCTATATATCCAGAGGGTTTTCTGTGTGTGAGCTTGTCTTACAAAGTAGGAAGTCACTTGTGACCCAGTTATCATTAAATCCTTTGGGAAGGAGAAACAATAAACACCAAACAGCAAAACTCTTAAATCAATGAAAAAAGAGAATATCTCTAGTTTCTCACTGTACATCAGTTGTCTGGCCTCTAACATTTGCCAGAGTGAAAGATATAAAATTGATGGGTCCACACATCTCATACGCAATCCAATCTCTGGGCAATCACAGCAAGGAGCAGAAGAACTCAAAGAGAAGTCATTCACCTTTTCACCTCCATATATCCATATCACATTTTTCTTGTTCTCAACCACATATTTTGCTCTGCAGGTTTGTGTGTTGCAGGGTCACAAAAAAAAAAAAGAAGTAGCAAAGACATGTACATTTGCTACATATATATATATATACATATATATGTATATATATATATATGGATGCTTCAACGCTTTCTGCCATTAATGGTATCTAATATAGCAAATACGTATTTTGCATAAGCCAAATAGGTATGTGTTAGAAAAAAATGAACCGGTACCTGGTATTTCATACAATGAGTTATGAGTGGATGTTTAATATATTAAAGTGAATGACTGATGATTAGTTCTAATTGCTCCTCTGTAGTAGAAGAATGTTTTAGACCTTCCTAGGAACAGCATCTTTGGCAATTCCTAATAGACCACACATCTAGAGAAAGTCACCTTCATTGGGCAGTAATAGGAATCAGGCTACAAACTCCCCACGACAAAAAAGAAAGAAAGAAAGTCATTTGGGGGCCACTTGAAATTATTCCTTTCTTTGAAAATGGAGAATTACAAGCCTGTGGGATCTTCTGGAAATAAAAGAGATAACACAAGACATGGGGTGTTTTTGAACCTCCAAGTGTCTCAGTAGCACAAAGATTTTTAGAATACTAGAAAAGGGTCTTCTTGTGATTATGTTTCTTTAAAATAAAAATGTACAATAAGAGAACAACATACTATAAACATAAGGCATAGATTGTAAGTGTGGGAAGTGAGGATTACAAAGTGTTTAGATTTTTCAAAAATCCTTTCAGCCTTCCTGCTTTAAGGGTACTCCTTTAGCAAGGGAAACTAATTTCCAAAGGGAAAAGAGAAAAGAAACAAAAGAACTTACAACTAGATCGTTTCCTTAAATTAAGCAAGGAGAGACAAGTGTGGTTTCTATAGAGATGAAATCTTCATAAACGTCTTCCAATTGAATGCTTCCTAAGACAAAACAGATCCTTCTAGACGGAGCAGAGCTGCTTTATCAGAGCTGCTCTGATAAGGGGTGGAACAATTTGTGGGAATGATCAAGAACATACTATAATGTGAATTTGAGTCTGTCACAGAAACTTCACTACCAAAATACACATTTAGATAGCATTTTACTATTCTTTCTAAATTTAAAATTTTATGTGAAACCAAAATCAGAAAGCTGAATTCTGTTTCCAGAAGAAGCTGCTATTCAAAGAATATGGTACTTCTCTCAATTTGTAGCTGAAGCTGTTGCTATGCCACATATCTCTAAATGAGTAGTTAGTAAAACCTTAGTTTCCCTCTTCCCAGTTTTAATTTTTATACTGAAAAAAATAATGAAACGGCTACATGGGACAAAGGCATACATACCCATAAAGTTAAGTCAAAGTGCATGTAATTTGTATTTCCAAGTTGGATTCAAAAGGACACTCAAGCTTAGAAGGATTTAGAAAGTAGAACACCACTTACTTAGTTTTAGGCTATTTCTTTATATGGGCTACATAATATTTTGAGAGAAAAGTCTTGATTTCAATAATCACTGATAGGCTTTATCAAGGTTTTAGTCCTGGCAGAACAAAGCTTATATTGAAGGGGAAATTAAAGATGCTAAACCATGAAAATTCCCTATAAGGAAAACTCATGTACATATTATTCCCCCAAAAGCACAATGCTCATGTGTAATTTGAAGGGATTTTTCAGGAAATTATTTCATAATTTTTTAACGGACCTCTTAATCAGTTCATTTTGCCAATCTTTATATTGCCTATAATTTTCGAGATAAAACATTTCACCTGGCAAACTAATTTTAGAATAGGAATATTTAGAGAAATAGATAGATGTAATTTATTTAAAAATCTCCCATATTTGCAAATGCATTCAAGTCTTTTCTCATACAAAGTAACTAACAGTTTCTCTTAAGTGAGTCAGTTTTTTTTTAAATAGTCAGAGAATTTTAGATCCGGAACTGGGAATATTTCAAGGCAGTGACTTCACTGCAGTAACTTTAAGCTGAACCAATAAATCCGAAGGAAATCAATAACAAAGCTATTGACTCCAGATTTCTATGAACTTTCCAATTTCATGCCAGAATATGAATTTTCTGAACCAAGAGTAGTTTCTATAACCTAAACTTACATTTCATACATTTGGTATATCTAAATTCCACATTTCTTTATGCTTTTGAATTTCCTTTTTAAAATTTTAAGCAAAGAAAACTTTACCCTTCTGGCATTGGATAAATTAGGATACTTGTAACATCTCTTGTCTTCATGCCATTTCCGTTCAAGTTGCGATGAAGACTATTGCTGTATATGCAAAATTATATAGGCCAACAGAAATTTGTCTCTTTAAATCGAAATTCTGCTATAAATAACAGTCAAAAGACTGCTCCTTCCTGGTAAAAATAATTTGCAAGATGTTTGCATTCCGTCCTAAAATCGCCTTCCCAATTCTAAACATCCTTCATCCCAGGGTCTGACTACAACTCAGATGTATCCATCAATATTTTACGAAGCCATTCATGAAGACTATAAAAGCTAAAGATCTGTCTTTAATTGTTACTTTTATTATATGTCTTTCATCATTGTAATTCCATAACTTCACGTGCTATGCCGGGGAGGCAAGGAGCATCGATCTCTCCGGAACCGGAGCCAGGCTCACTGGGTCAGGAGGGCACAGTCGTCGCCTGAGTCCATAAAAGAAATTATCATCTCACCTACTGACGTCCCCGTTCTGGCCGTCTCAAACCCCCTCCCCTCGGCACGCCCTCCCCTTCTCAGAAAATTCCGCAGCGCTCCCGGCCCGGAGGGAGCCGAGCCCCAGCGCGGGGTGCCGGGGGCGGGAGCGGCGCTCCGGCACAGCAACTCAGTGTGTCGGGCGCGGGCGCCCCAGCCGCGGGCCGCCCCTTCCCACGGCCTCGCGGGGCCACCCGGCGAAGCACGGGCAGCTCGCCTTCCGCGCAGAGCGCAGCAGCCCGAGTCCTGAATGCAGGGTCTTCATCTCTGCGCGGCCCTCCGAAGGTCCCTCCCGCAGCTGCAGCCGCCCCTCAATGAAAGTGCAATTTGTTATCTCTCCCGGCCGGGAGGAGAGGTCCCTGTTTGGTCTCGGCTCCAGCCCCGCTCATTCAATTCGCTGAATACCGAGTCTCATCGCTTGCCACGCGATTCGCCCGGAACTGGCCTCCGCCGCGGGCGGGGGTCGACTCTCCAGTGACCTCCTCTTTGGGCCCCGTTCTCTCTGTGCGTGTCTCGTTCTGTACCTTGGTCTCTCCCTGTGTGCCTGTGTCTCTCTTTGTGTCTCAGTTTCTCTGGCTTTCTCTCTCCCGCGCGCGCGCGCGCACACACACGGGGAAGGGGGTTCTCTCCACAGCCAATGCCAAAATGTCACCGAAAAAGCAAGTGCAACAACTTGCTTTGCAAACGACCCAGGAGCCTGTCCAGAAATCCCCTGCAGTGAGCAGCCCTCTCCTCCCCTGCAAGGTGTACCAGGGGTTGGGGGCAGGGGGGAGGTGTGAATTTTGCCGGTGGAGATGACTGGGACTGGTGTTCTCCTCCCCTCCCCCTCCCAGGACCCTGTCGCAATTCGAAATCCGTCCCCACCCCGGGCCCCCGGGGGCAACCCCGAGGACCGAACGCCCGGAGAGAGGCGCGCCGGCCCCAGGGTGCCTGGGATGCCCAGGGGGGCCCCGGGAGTGCGCCCCAGGCGGCGGAAGGGGAAGGAGAAGCAGACGCGCGGGCGGGCGGACGGGGGGCAGAAGAGCCCAGCCCGTGGTCCCTCCACCGGCGAGAGAAGCGGGGACCGCGCGGCGGGTAGGAGCCACCCAGCGCGCTGCGACCGCGGCGGTGGCGGTGACCCGGGCTCCGGATGCCGCCGCCACGCGCGCACGCCCCAGCCCCGCGGCGCAGCCTAGTGTTACCTTGCCGCTGCCCGCAGTCCGGCCCTCTGTGCCTGCGTCCGTCTGTCTGTACCACGAGCCTCGGAGGGAGGACGAAAGAGGTGTCCCTGCGGCGGGACAGGCTCTCAGCGAGGTGATGGGAAGGACTCAAGAGAGAAGCCGAGGCGGCTGCGGCCGCTCCCGCCGCTGATGCTGCCGAGTCCCCGGAGCTGGAGGTGTCGGCGAGGCCGTGTCCTCGGGATTGCGGCGCCGGGAGCGCAGCGCTCGCCTCTGGCGCGGAGGCTGAGCGCCGGGACGCTGCGGGCTGGGGCGGCGAGGCTGGGCTGGTCACCCGCCCCTGGGTGCATGTTAATACGGTGGGGAGGAGGAGTCCCGCGCTTCCTCCGCCCAACCACCGGAGCCGGCGGGCGGGCGGCGGCCGCGGCCCGGAGCCAGCCGCTCCCACCCGCCCAGCTACTACGGCGCGGCCACTAGCTCTGGCCCTAGCCCAGGCACGTGCGCCGAGGCCGCGGGGAGGCGCCCGGCGTCTCCCGGGGCGTGCTCCTGGCCTGCGGATTCTGCACGCTTAGCCTTTGGGTGGCAAGTGCACTCACACTGGATGGAGAGGAAAGCCCCGCATCCCTGGGATGGAACTCAGAGGCAGCCACCCGTTGGTGGGCGTGCCCCATCCGTTCCCTTGCGCAGCGTCTCCGGAGCACTAAACCTTCCCCTCCTCTCTTACCAGCCCTTGTTCCGAACCTTGTCTTCTTGAGGGAGGGGATCAGGAGAATTCATAACACTTCTCGCAAGAGATCGAGTTGGCCGGCAGAGGGTTTGCAGTCCTCTCCTCTCCGTCCTCAGGGCCCGTAGTAGAATTTTTGAAGAAGTAATCGCCAGGAGGAGACGGGTAGTGAAAAGAGTCTAGACTCACAAGGACCGACGTTCAAACCCAGTGCCATTACTTTCAGTTATTCCTCAGAGCCTCAGTTTCCCCATTTATACAACAGTAGTTCACGGGAGGTCGTGTGGATTACACAATTCCCTGGGTTCCTCTTGGTATTGGGCTCTAGGTAATTAAAAATGAATCCCTTTTCCTCCTGTCCTCTTGACTTAATAGAATCCCCACTATCCATCCCAACTGCATTTGGAAGCCAGGCCCATTCACGCAGGCTGAGGACCGCACCATTCCTTCCGTGCTATGAAAAGATGAAGAATCCACGGGGCTTCAGAGTAAGAACAGAGATAAATGGTGTGTATAGGTGAACTGAGATGTGGGTCAAAGAGAGAAAAAAGTCAATCAATTAAGTGTTTATTGAGTTCCTGCTCTACCCATTTAAGTACTAATGTTCTGGATGATAATAGTTAAAATACTGTAATCACGGTCTTCCTGTTTCCCTCTGCTCAAAAAGGAATGGGCATCTTCAGGGAGAATGTCCTTTGTTCTACAGCTCCTAGAGAGAACATTATGCCAGAGAGTAAATAATCTTTATGTAACTGTACCCGTAAAGTTATAGCATAAGATTTAGCATCTGCTTTGTGTGATATCTAATTATAAATATTAATAGAATATCCTTTTTAAAGAAAACACTTCTAAAAATGCAGAGAAGTGAAAAACAGTTTCCATAAAAATGTGACTCAGATAAATAATCACTTTTCCGCAATTTCACTGAGTGATTTTCCATTAAAGAAAAAAAAAGTCTTTAAACCACTAAACATCAAAGAAATGGAGGCAAATCCTCAGCATTGTAGTATGTACCATGATCACCAACGCTTTAACAAAGCTCTAAAAGATATCCCCAGACAATTCAAGAATGACTATATAGGGGCGCCTATGCTTCAAATAAGATTCCATGAAAAGGCAAAGTACTGAAATAAGAAAAATAGCCCTCTGGATAAAAGGAACTACCTTGCCTTTCCAGATTTGTAAATATGTTTAATCCATAGAATTTTTAATGAGCTCACGTAAATAAGGGGCCAATATAACTGTTCGGCCCTAACTCAAATTAGGTGACTTGAGCGAATAAAATTACTTGAAGTGGAAAATCTTTTATCTTACAAAATTCTTATGGTGGATTTAACCTAGCAGCCATAATAGCTATGTAACACTGCTATTATTAGGGTTTTCTGATCGTAAGCAACAGAAATCAAATTTGCCTAAATTAAAAGAAAGTAATTTATTGGAAAGATATTGAAAGCTTCCAGAATTGAAGGGACTTGACTGGAATTGACTGGAAAGCAGTCTTGGAAACAGGATTTGAGGCAAGACTGGAAGGCTAGGAAGCTGCAAAGACAGAAGCAGTTTGATTTGGTACTACACAGTCAACATGAGTAAATGCCAAGTGTTTCTTCTAAGCTTACATCACTGGATCAAGATTTGAGTCCCAGGGTAAAGCATTTGCCTGGCCAGACTTCAGTCAGGCACTAGCTCCCTGGCTATACCAGGATAAGGAGAGGAAACATTTGGTTCTTTGACTTCCAGAATGGAAGGCAGGCACCTGCTTTTATCATCCTTCCAAAAGTACACAGGATTGGAGATGATTCCTCAAACAAGTTCAGAGAGGTCAAAAGAAGATGAATATCACATTGGCTGGCTATGAAATTTGCATTAGCATTCTTAGAGTTATCTGGAAATAAACAGTGATATTGTACAAGTAAAACTGACAACACTGTTTTGTAGTCATTGTACATATACTCAGTTCTAATTAAGGAATGTTATTTAATTATCCCATATGTATGGCCAGTTACTTTGTTTCTATAAGCATAGTGCCTATGAGAGCAATAACAAGCTGGGGCTAGCAGGTACATTCATTTCTAGTCATAGACAGTGTGGTAGCTGAATAATGGCCTGGAAAGATGTCCATGTCCTAATCCATGGAACCAGTGAATGTTGTCTTACGTGACAATTTGCAGATGTGATTAAGTTAAGGCTCTTGAGGTGGGAAGATTATCCTGGATTACCCCTGATGGACCTGATGTAATCGCAAGAGCCCTTAAAAGAGGGAAACAGGAAAGTCAAAAGCAAGCAAAAAAAGATAGGATGATGGCAGCAGAGGTTGGAGTGAGGCACCTTGAAGATGGAGGAAAGAGGCCATGAACAAAGGAATACAGATAGTCTCCAGAAGCTAGAAGAGGTAAAGAAACTATTCTCCCCTAGAGCTCCAGAAAGAATGGCAGTCTGCTAACATCTTGAATTTAGCCCAGTTAAACTGATTTCACACTTCTGATTTCCAGAAATGTAAGATAGTAGATTCATGTTGCTTTAAGCCACCAAGTTTCTAGTAATTAGAAACAGCAACCATAGGAAATGGGACAGCTTACCTAACCCTAGGGAGCACCCTTCCCAAAGCACACTGTTGGTAGCAGGTGGCACGAGAGCCCTTACTATAGAAGGGACACAGAAAGGTATGTCTACTTCTCGAAAAGATAACGCAAAAGAGACTAAGCCAGCAGTATGTTGATAAAAGCAGGAAATTGGAAAACATGGGAAGATAGCCTTCCTATTCAGGAGTTTCCATTTCCCTGGTTAAATCAAAATGGTGGCATTGCTCCTAGACCACAACGTAATCAAGCAGCTAAAATCCCATTAAAATGAAATATAGTTGTGAAAGAAAAAAGAACTCGAAGGGCAATCTGAATGGTAAGTCTGAAAGACATACAGGTTTCTTCTGTATTAACAAAGCATTCTCATTCATTTTGTGAATTCAAAGACCTGCTAGACAAATCCACTTGAAAGCTATCTATTTCACTCTACCACTTAAAATTTTTCAGTGCATACTTTTTGCCTTCAAGATAAAGTCTAAAACCTTAGGTATGACATGCAAAGCCCTTCACAGACACCCACTGGAGGGAGGGCTCCCTAAACACCTCACCCTAAAGCCAGCATGCTTGTGTCCAAGAGATCCGCAAGACTATAGCAAATAAAGAAACAATTCTTAAGGGACATTCTCCCCACACACACACTGGGGCTCAGCACAGAGGGAGCAAGCAAAATCACCCATTTCCCAGTCGTTCCCTGAGAGAGGTTTACCTGTATACTTTAACAGCTGCAGCCTGAGGGTTAGCCTTCTAATTTGGCGGGCACTAGAGTCTGGCTGTGATCCTCCTCAGAGACCAGGGAAGCCAGTGGACACCTCTCCCACTTCTTCCCTCTAGCCCGCTCCAACAATAACACCAAGGTGCCAGTATCTCCCTGGAAGGAGTTTGTATACATCTCTGTGGCCGCAGCTTTTGCTGCTGCCGTAGGGATGAGCCCAGATTTCCTGGCCGTGATAGTTAATGGATCTTGCATTCACAAGTCCCACACGACTGTAGCAAACAAAGAAACAGTTCTTAACAAGCGCAGGAGCACCTGCCTTACCCCCATGGCTATACACCTGGGCCCAGTACAGAAGGAGGAGTCCAAAATACCCATCTCCCAGTTTCTCCCTGAAAGGGACTTAACTATATACTTTCCCAGCTGCTGGCTGAGGGTCCAGCTTCCAATCAGGCTACATTTAGGTGCTGACATCAGTTCTCCCCTTTGGGTCACTGACAGGTCTTGGCATACCCTCAACTACTGGGAGCCGCTAAGAACAAAGAAAGTTGGTTGGACAGTCACAAAAGTTTGAGAGACAGCTAGGAGCTTGGGCTGGGCTGATTGCAGCATTATTCACAATAGTCAAGGTATAGAAACAACCCAAGTGTCCACCCTCGAATGAATGGATAAAGAAAATGTGTGTATATATACAACGGAATATTATTCACCCTTAAAAAAGGAAATCCTCAGAGGGTATGAACAGACATTTTTGCAAAGAAGATATACAGATGGCCAATAAACACATGAGAAGATCTTCCTCATCACTAATCATCAGAGAAATGAGAATCAAAACCACACTAAGATACTATCTTATGCCTTTTAAAATAGCTATAATCACCAAGACTAAAAATAGCAAATGTTGGAGAGGGTGTGAAGAAAAGGGAACCCTCATACACTGCTGGTGGGAATGCAAACTGGTGCAGCCACTGTGGAAAACAGTATGAAGATTCCTCAAAAAACTAAAAATAGAGCTACCCTATGATCCAACTATCCCACTAGTGGGTATCTACCCAAACAACTTGAAATCAACAATCCAAAGTAACATATGTCCCCCAGGTTCCTTGCAGCACTATTCACAATAACCAAGACATGGAAACAATCCAAGTGCCCATCAACCAATGACTGGATAAAGAATATGTGGTTTATATGTACAATGGAATACTACTCAGACACAAAAAAGACAAAATCATCCTATTTGCAGCAACATGGATGGGCCTGGAGGGAATTATGGTAAGCGAAATAAGCCAGACTGAGAAAGACAAACACCAGATGATTTCAGTCATATGTGGAATATAAACAGACACATGGACAAAGAAAACAGTTCAGTGGTTACCAGGGGAAGGGGGTGGGCACAGGGGGTGACAGACAAGAAATAATGTACAACTGAAACTTCACAATGATGTAAATTATTATGAACTCAAATGAAAAAAAAATTTTTAGAAAGCTGACTAACACCATAATTATATATTAAAAAAAAAAAAAAGGAAATCCTACCATTCACAACAACATGGATGAACACGGAGAGCATTATACTAAGTGAATCAAGGCAGACAGAGAAGGACAAATACTACATGGTGTCACTTATGCGTGGAATCTAAAAGAAAAAGTCAAACTCATAGAAAAAGAGAGTAGCAAAATGGTTACCAGGGACTGGAGAATGAGGGAAATAGGGAGAGGTTGGCAAACGGTACAAACTTTCAGGTCTAAGATGAGTAGGGTCTGAGGATCTATTGTAAAACCTAGTGACTATAGTTAATAACATTGCTTTGTATAACTGAAATTTGCTAAGAGACTAGAACTTAAATGTTCTCACCAAAAAAAAAAAGAAAAAAAGATAAATGTATGAGGTGATGAATGTGTTAATGAACTTGAGGGGGCAAATCCATTCACAATATATACGTATATAAAATCTTCACATTGTATACTTTAAATATCTTACAATTTTATTTGTCAATTATACCTGAATAAAATGGAGAAAAGAGTTCTTCTTTAAGTCTTTTAATTGAGCAAGACATTTTATCCTTTCAAGAAATCACTTCTAATTATGTAGTATTCGAAATTCTCCAGAGACATAAATGGTCTAGACAGACTACATTAAGTAAAATTGTTTAAAAACAAGTGATAGGATTAGGATTTGACCTTTAATTTTACATGCAATACATCCAACTAGCTGAAAGAATACTTACGTTATTAATCTCAATAATTTTTTTGCATTACACTTAATTTGACTGTCTTTTACAACTCCAGTTCACATTTGAATTTTTCACATAAAGATAGATATGTTCTTGATATGTCTGGAGGAAAATGCCATTTTAGACATGACCCTTGTTAAAAAGAATCTAGATTAAAGAATAATTCATAAAACTGGAATGATCTGAAATCAGTATAAACCAGCAACTAAACCAGCAATGAGAATGCATGCTTGTGTACACTTTCATTTTGGTTTCATTGTTGTGCTCAGCAGGTTTAAAAGAAAAATGTCTTCCTTTTTTTAGTGAAAGAATGTGCAATTTAGGGAAAGTTGGCAGTGAATTTCCAGTGATTGAGTGCATAACTACAAAAGTTACACACAAAGAATCCTGTAAGTAAGACATATTCTCTTAAGAATCAGTTTCTCTAGGTACAAATTTCTCATGATATAATTTATTGAATCTTCAGATCATAGCTCCCAGATACGCATTGTTAATATTAATATATCCATTCTAAGGCATTTTAAAATACATTTAAAAATACAGTGAATATACATTCAAGTCTGGGAAGCTAGAATGACTGAGGTAGATTTCCTAGAGGTTAAGATTCTGTTTCTAATATTCTTTCAAAAAATATCAATCATAGTCTGTTCTTACTTTCCTCAATATCAGGAGAATTCCAGGAAAAACAACAAGATATACCTTCTATCCTTAAGAATTCTCCACTCTAAATCAGAAATTAATGAAATAAAATTGATAAATGCATAGTGCAGTGTTTGTTGGCATTCAAGAAATGGTGGCTGATGATGTCCACAAGGGTTACTATTATTATAGTTTTGTAAGCATTAGTATTTAGAGTGATAACACATAAGAATTCACATATCAGCAACCTGAACTCTCTGAAATATCACTGTAACATAAGCTCTACACAACAAATGAGTATTACTAAGACTATATCCTAAAGGTCATCTGAGTGTTCCTCAGAACTTCATTCTTAACACAGAGAATGTGGCAGAAACATACTGGCTGTTCACCAACACTTGCCCTCCACTTCTTCCTGGGCACAGAGCTAACCTGCCTTTCCAAGGCTACCTTACAGTTATGGCCGTATGACTGTGTTTTGGTAAACACAGTAAATATAGGTAGAAATGAGGTATGTTACTTCCAAGCCCAGCACACAGAAACTTCTTACACTATCTTCCACTACCTTTTTCTGCATGGCTGGCTGGATATTGACACATGGAGTGTTCCTTATACTGAAAATGGCAGAGACCCCAGAAGAACCCCCATATCCCCCTGGCTACCAATTGGATATTCTATTGCATTATTATTAAATTTCTATTGCATTTAGCCACTGAGGTTTTAAATTTATCAGCTACAGAGTTAATTTTAATCCATCTAAAACAGTGAAGAAAGGAGTGAAACATTTTTGGAGCATCTACGAATTAGCCAAAAGGGGTCCCATTCCATGATGGGGAAACTGATGCTTGAGTTAAATAACCTTCCTGGGATCCACAGCCAGTAAGTGGCAGAGTCAGAATTTGAAACTGAGTTTACTGGCCTCAAAGATTGTATTTTCACAGCGTATCCTCTTATAATCATTGGTTGACTTTTAACAACTGGATGATAAAGGTTTCATTTCTATGACAGATTTAAAGGAATAAATAAAATAAAAGAAATCTTGGTACTTGAAATCACAGACAACAAATAAACTATAAAAAGCTGAAAAACAATTTCACAAACCATAGAAGCCCAGGGCCATTTGTGTGAGTAAACGGACCTGATGAACTTTAGAGATACTGACATTATCTGTATACGGTGGCCCTAAAACGTGGTTAATATACTCAATAATTATCCTGAGTTAGGAAGAAAAGGAAATTTTATTCATATACAGTGTTAAAAATGGCAGAGAACTGTACAGTTTTTTAAAACAGCTCTGTTGAAATATAATCGATATGCAATAAACGTTGCATGTTAAATTGTACAATTTGATAAATCTTGATGTGTGTGTGTGTGTGAAACCATCACCACAATCAAGATAATGAACATATCCAACCCCTCCAAAATTTTCCTGTCCTTTCATCTCTCTCCCCTCCGTTACCAAGCCCGCTCTTTCTCTGCAAACTCTGTTCTCCCTCTTCTCACCAGAGATTATTTTCTAAAATTTTATAGGAATGGAATCATATAGTATGTATTTTCTTCCTCCAGCTTATTTCACTCAATCTAATGTCTGAGAGTGATCCATATTGTTGTGTGTACTGACAGTGACAATTCACTCCTTTTTACTGCTGAGAAGTTTACTGTTGCATGTATATATCACCTTTGGTTTCTCCATTCACATGTTGATGGATATGTTTTTCTAGTTTTTGGCTATTACAAAATAAGCTTTTATGAACATTTATTTGCAAGCCTTTGTATGCAAATATGCTTGCATTTCTGTAGGATAAGAACCGGGGAGAGTGATCTCTTGGTCATATGGTAAGTGTGTGTTTAATTTTTAAGAAACTGCCGTATTGTTCCAACATGCTTGGACCATTTTACATTCCCACTGCCAGTGTATGGGAATTCAAATTCCTTCACATCCTTCTTAATACTTAGCATGCTTAATCTTTTTAATTTTAGACTTTCTAATATGTGTGTAGAGGTATTCCCTGTGGCTTTAATTTGTATTGACCTACAGAATAATGATGTTGGACATGTGTTTAACGTGCCTATTTGCCATCCATATATCTTCCTTGGTCAAGTATCTTTAAATTTTTTGCCCATTTTAAATGGTTGTTTTTTTTTCTTATTATTGAGTTTTGAATTTTTTATATATCATGGATGCTAGTCCTTTATAACATATGTTACCGGCAGATATTTTCTCCCAGACTGTGGTCTGTCTTTTCATTCTCTAAACAGTGTCTTTCTAAGAGCAGAAGTCCTTAATTACTATGAAATCCAACTTATTAATTTTTACTTACAGATCATGCACTTGGTGTTGTATCTAAGAAATATTTGCTTAAACCAGAGTCAAAAATGTTTTTCTCCTTTGTTTTATTCAAGAAGTCTTAGAGTTTTAGGTTTTATGTTTAGGTCTATGATCCATTTTGAGCTAATTTTTGTATATAGTCTGAGGGCCAAAGTTTATGTTTTGTAATCCGACTGCCAGAGTCCAGCGACAGGTGAATGGCACACTTTCATTTACTCCAGCATCACACCCATGTCCTCTAGCGAAATGCACACCAGTCATGTCTATTTGCTCTTCTAGGAGTTGGCCAGTCCACTTCCCCACATGTAGTATCAAGGAGCTACATTCCTTTTTCCCTTTCCTGTGGTGGCCCCACAGGGAAGATGTGAAATTGTTTCAGCACCATTTGTTGAAAAGATAATCAATCACTCCTCTCTCCACCGAATTATCTTTGCAACTTTTTCAAAAATGAATTAATCATATATGCGGGTCTACTTCTGGACTCTGTATTCTGTTACATTGATCTATGTGTCTATCTTTATGCCAATACCACACTGTCTTGATTACCATTGTTTTATAATAAATCATAAATTTGTTTTATAATGAATCTGAACCCATTGAGATAATCACATTTTTTTTTCTTTCTTTAGTGTATTAATGGTGAATTACACTGATTGATTTTGCAATGTTAAACCAACCCTGCTTTCCAGTGGTAAACTTCACTTGGTCATGATTTATGATACTTTTGCAGTCTTGCTGGATTCAGTTTGCTAAAATATTGTTAAATTGTTTTGTTTATACTCATGAGCCATACGGGTCAGCAATTCTCTTTTCTTTGAATGTCTTTTCTGGTTGTTATATCAGAATAATACTTGAGACTCATGGAATGAGTTGTATCAATTTTCTGAGATTTAGTGTAGAAATAATATTATCTCTTCTATAAATTTATGATAAAACTTACCAGTAAAGTCATCTAGGCTAGTATATTGTGAAAGTGAATAAAGGAAATATTTAAAATGGAGTTGGAAGGCTAGAAGGGAGAACTCTGAGCACTATCGCTCGATGTCAATTACGCACCCCCACAGGAAAAGGTATCAATTACAGACCCCTACAGGAGGAGCCTGTACCTTGAATTCCCAGCAAGGAGGTGTCTCTACTTTACTGTCCCAGCAAGAGGAGGGAAGATTTCTCCTAGCCCGGCAAATATCCCAGGCATTGGGAACTGTCACAACTCAGTCAAGGAGAAACCATCAACACCCAGCACTCGCTTTCCTCCAGTGGACTTTCTTTCAGAGCACCTCCTCCTAACATCCTCCTTTTTCTCTATAAAGTAACATTCCTCTCCTTTCTTTGCCAGACTTGCCTATAGCTTTTGCTACAGCATACTTATTCGAAATTTCAATTTTCTGCTATTCCTGAATAAACACATTTTACCGGTAAAATAACTGTCTGTTTTATTTTTAAAGATAACAACATAAAATTAATATATATATATTTTTTAATTTCAAGGAAAAGAAATATTTAAGCACAAAACACTAATACAAGCAGCCAATTTATTTGAGATTTTTATGCCTGATATGAGTCCTTAAAACCTCAGAGGAGGCAGATATGTGTTTTTATGTGTCAAGTTGTCCCACAGGCATGTTTTTCCTCAGAAACCTCTTGCTCTGTTCTGATTGTATAGGACATGCATTCAGTCCTCCGACTTGCATCCTCTTGACCATAACTTTGATTCCAGCTACAGCTTAGGTGGAGAATTCCATGTAGATTTGATTCACTTTTCATTGACAACAACTTGTGTTAAGCACAAACTGAGCATCTTTGAGTTCTGCCTCAGTGGTTCTCCAAAGCTACCAGATATCCCTGGGCACTTGTTCATCTTACCTTCAGAGGCATCTTGGAAATATAGAGGGAGTTAACACCCGGAGGCAACCCTTGATCAATGAGGGCTGGAAACTCTTGCTTCCTGTTCTTTAGATAGACTATTCTGGGAGATAATCTTAGTCCTGACAGAAGCAAGGCCTTATTGTCCACAGTGTTCACCTTAATAATCAAACCTCATATAAATTTTTCTTGTATCTTTCTTAATCTCTATAGTTCTTCACTCATGGGCATTGTGTTAACCTCTCAAACAAATTACCTGGGCTGAAGTTCTTGTTTCAATCTCTGCTCACTGGGAATCCCAGCTAAGACAGATTGCTAATTCATTATTCTTGCTGTCCAGTTAAGTGGCAGTATTCCAGCAATATCGTTACAATAACCACAAGGTATTGAAGGGGTGTCCTTTACGTCAGTGAAAGAATAGGTAACAAGTTGGTCTTTTATACATATTGACTCCTCTGGCTGCTCAAGAAACTGCTCCACGAATCATGGCAGTCAGATTGGTGATTTCCCTTTATGGCCTGATTTGAGCTGATACCAAGCTTTCGGATAACATTTTCTCAATGCTCAAATTTAGATTGTTTCTATTCCACAATGTCCATAATTAATTTTAATTCATGAGTTTCTATATTTTCTAAGCACAATTGAGAAAAGTGAAGCTCAAAAAAGCAAACTGGCTTGCATCAGGCCCATATCGATTATGTATTGTGGCCAAGACTTGAACCCAGATTCCCAGGCTCTAACACCCTTTCAGTTTTTTCTCCTAGACTGCGCTGCCTCTACTGAATGTCAGGGCTTTCTACATGGCTTCTGATTCTGGTCTGTATGTTAGCAGGGTAGGCAAAATCAGCAAATCCTGGAGGAAATATGACACTAGTAAGAAAGATAGTTATGAAAACATCTGGGTCTTTGTTTTATTAGGGTGTAGAGACAATATGAGTGGCAATCAGATACACTCGTTTCACAAGTCAGCAACAAATAATAACTATGGGACTCTTGGGAGCAGGTGTGTAACTGTCAGGAGTCTGGGCAGGGATGGGGAGGAGCATAACCACTTGAGGTACAGTCACACTGGGTGCAGGACCAGAAGTAAGGCAATCCAGTCTTGGGCCCAAACTCAGATATAAACTCCATGAGGCCGTTGACTTATGATCTATGTCTTTATTGTAGCTATATCCCTAGCATCTTAAAGAGTACTGGCACATAGTAGGTGCAAAATAAATATTTTTAGAATGATGAAATGAGTTAATTAATAACTAAACTTTTCTCCCAACTATGGTCTGGTTTCCCATCTCAACCTCACATGGGGGACCAATTTTATTCTTCCAATATTTCATTTTAGCAAGCATTAATGAGGATCTTGTATCTAGAAAGCGTTGTGATAGATGCTGAGGGGTAACTCAGAAGTGTAAGACTTAACCTTTACCCTCAAGGGATTTGTAGTCCAGTGAGAGAATGAGGAATAGGAACAGTTAACATGATATAAGACATAATCTTATATACACTAACCCTATGGAAGCATTCCTTTGGCAAGAAGTAGTAATTAGATTTAATAGAGATGCCTCCTTCTGAGTGCTGGGATGGTAATCTCTAAGAAGTAGGCTCTAGATAAATGTTGCTAGTTTACTGAAAATTTGGTAATTTTCATTTAATTAGTCCTGTGATGAATGGAGGAATTTTTCTCCATGGAAAAGATTCTGCTTAAGAAGACTAATGAAACAAAGCGCATTACACTTTTAAAGAGTATCTTATCCCTTACATGCTGCCTTTCTCTCCCCCTGACTATATAGTTTTGAAATCTCAGGCACCTGTTCCAATCAAGTCTGGAGCTAGTAGCACAGGTTTACACTCTTCGCAAGTCTTCAATTAAAATAAAGCCTTCTAACACTTCAGCCAATTCCTGTTTTTTTTTTTTTCCTGGTTGATAACATCCAAGTTAAGAATAATGAAGTGGTCACAAAAGCCACCTCTGAGAATTTAGACTTCAACACAGTTCTTGTGTTAGATTCCAGTACTGTACAGGCATTCAGAAAGAGATTTCAGGGAGAAGTGCGAATATTTCATGTTTCAAAGCTTTTATTTCACAACATAACACCTGCGGCTTTGCTTCGCAGTGCAGCGCTCAACTCTTTTCACAACCCCTGGGAACAAGAGGGTCAAGTGACGGAGATGCGAAAGCCCTGTCTGTCTCTGTTGTACACGTACACACGTTCCGCACCGGGTGAGGAAAGCCGCAGACTCAGCCTCCTCGAGCGGATGCATTTAGCTTTGATGCAGCTAGCAGTAAGGAGCCGTCGAGCTGTTTCGGTTGAGAATGAGGGACAACAACAACAAAAAAAGAAAAATCAGATGTCACTCAAGGCAGCACCAAAAGAAGAGAGAAATCAAATTTTTAAAATGCACCATTCTTGAGAGCTTGTTCCATTCCAGTAAAGTCCTGCAGAATATTCAACTTCCTTGCTCTTTGAATCAATAACAGGGAATGCAGGGAAATAGAAAATGGAGAATTAGAAGAATTAAATGAAGAAAAGTGGGGACTTTTGAAGACGTTTTCACTCCTGACATGATCCTGGTAAGACTCAAAGAAAACAGCAACCAGGGGAAAACCTATTGCTGACTGACAGTCATACCTAGGCTGGCCTTAGTTTAAGGAATAACTGAATAGGTTTGGTTGTTATAACAGTGAGTTTAAGTTATTTTGGCAGGATATTTTTCTCATTTTTCCTTTTTTTGGGGGGGCAATGAGGGTGAGAAGATTAAACATAAAAAAATGCCCTTTGAGAAAGTATAAAAGAGCATCATTTCAAACTTTAAAATAGCCTGAGAAATGCACTATTTATTTTTCTTTATAAAGAATGTTCTATTGAGCAGAATTTCTGAAAGACCAAATTTAATTTAAAATAATCCTAATCCGTGAAGAACCAATACATTTATGAAATACAAAACGTGCTTGCATGTCACATTTTGTCAATGTCAAACTCCTATAAGAGTTTTTAAGGATTTACTGTTACTTTTGGTACTTATCTCCCCACAGAGCAGCATCAAATATTTTGCAGACCAGCCCCAGTCCACAAACTTCTTAGAGAAGCTGATCAAGAGAATCAAGGGTCAAGGGTTTAGTCATATATGTATTGTAGGTCAATGGATCCACGAAAGTGCAAAGGAGGCCGTGGATCCAGGAACATTGTCCAGTCTCTAGTCTATTTCTGCTTTCAGTGCTCCTCAAATGGCACTTAGGCATTCGGTGAGGTATTGGACACCACTCTTCTATAACGTACCAGCCTTCCCCCTTCCCCTCTTCAAATAATCAGTCTGTTAATCTCATTGCCCTTGACACTGAGGGATTAATTTTAGGGACTGCGCCTTGCTCTCCTTCCAGCACCTTGCTCTCCTGCATCCCTGCTGGTATGTTTCAAACACTGCTGGAGATATTATCCTTAACATTTTTCCACTGACTGGCTCCAACCAGACGTGTCTGGTAGGTATCCTTCCCTCTAAGCCAGTGTAATTATTTGCCCTATTCTTTTCCTTTCCCCTCAGAAAGGGCTCTATGACACAAAAAGATAATCAAGTGAGGGATAAGAACAGAGGAGGCATGGACAGATGAGAGGGCTATTCATTTGTGGAGAGTGCTAGATCCCTGTGCTTGAAAAGTACTGGCTTTGGGAAAATCCTGAAATACAGATTGGGAAACAATTGGAATGAAAGTTTTGTGATGGGAACTAAGTAGATGACTGCAATATTATGATTGTGAGGTTTCAGAAGTTAATATATATGGTGGCCCTGGACACAATTCCCACATTCCACCTATAATGTACCCACACTGGACAGGTGAATGAGGCCTGACACGCACGCACAGCCATCTCAGTTTAAACTGAAGATCACTAACTACAGTTGGTTCTTACCGCTGCCCAGCTGTCCTACCACATTTACCTAGTCCATTATTCTCTCACTATCCTACCTCAACTAGACCTCCAGATGACTAGAACCCAGCACAGTCAGGAACGTCAATCCATTTGATGGGATTCTGAACAATACTCTCCCCCTTCTCCAACTCTGCAAAGTGCTGGCATAAAGAGTGAAGGGCCCTTGGGAACTAGTATGGGGATAGACTGCTCTAGTTTTCCCGTAAATGAACATGGCTCAATTCTTTCGAGGAGAGCCTAGGAAGTGTCTTTTGGGCAGTTTATCATCTAACAACTGCTCTAAGGACAGGCTTTCCATCCTTCTTATTTTCATCACCCTTGTTTGTTTCTTCTTTCCTTCATTGCTCCTACCAACACCTTGCATATGCTGGCCCAGAGTTTCCAGGAATCCACTTCATCTGCCAACATTCCTTTGTTGAAATATCTTATCTATTGATGTGCCCAACAAATGTTCAGCACATTGAATAAAAAAGTCTAAAATTAGGGTGCATAATCATAAAATTTTGAAACAAACTAAGCTATATCATCATAAAATTTAAAAATACTTCTAATAAAAATGAGAATCTCAGTATTATCTGGATAAAAGAATAGATGTCTTAGACTAAGAGTGGCATTGCCCTTCTAAAATGGCAATCCTTGACGCAAGAAGACAATGGATCATTGACCCTCAAATGAGTCCTATGAAAGGACTTGATATAGATATCTCTATGCAAAAAATGCCCACAAGTTTTGACGTATGCTTCACACCATATACACCCATGATCTCAAAATGGATCATAGAACTAAATATGATACCTAAAACTGTAAAACCTCTAGAAGAAAATGTAGGAGAAAATCTTTGGGACCTTGAGGTAGGTGAACAGTTCTTAGTTACCAAAAATGCAATCCATAAAAATATATAAATTTGACTTCATAGAAATAAAAATTTTTTACTTTGTGAAAGACTCTATTATGTAAATGAAAACACAAAGCACAGTCTTGGAGAAATTTTTTTCATATCACATATCTGACAAAAGAACTGTATCTAGAACACATGAAGAACGCTAAAAACTCAAAAATAAGAAAAGAAAAAACCTGATGTCAAACTGGGTAAAGTATTTAAACAGACACTTCACAAAAGAAGGTAGATGGTAAACTAGCCCATGAATAAACGTTCAACAGCATTAGTCATTAGGCAAATGAACATCAAACAACGTGTCTAAATGTCACCAAAATGCCTAAGATTAAAAACAGTGCACAATGCCAAATGTGGATGAGGACGTGGAACAACTGGAACTTTCATACATGGCTGGTAGGTATGCAAAATGTTACGACACTTTAGAAAAGAGTGTAGTGGTTTCTTATATATTCAAACATACGCTCACCATCTACAGCGCATACTCCTCCTAGGTGTTTATTCAAATGAAATGAAAACCTATGTTCACACAACAGTCTATATGTGAATGGTTATAGAGGCTTTATTCACAATAGTCCAAAACTAGAAATAACCCAATGTCCTTTAACTGGCAAAAGGATAAACAAACTGTGGTACATCCATACAGTAGAATACTGCTCAGTAATAAAATAGAACAAACTACTGATATACTCAAGACAAATGAATCCCAAAGGCATTATGCTAAGTGAAAGCAACTAGACTCTAACTCTACAAATTGTACAATTTGATTTATGTAACAAATCTACAGGAATGGGATGCAGATCAGAGGTTGCCAGGGGCTGAGGATGGAGGAGGAATTGACTTCAAAGAGGCGGCACAGGGAATATCTGGGGACAGTGCAACACAACACTTTTTATCTTGTTTGTCTTGTTTACACTTTTTTCAAAACTTATAAAATTTATACCAAAGTGAATTCTATTGTAGGAAAATTAAAAGAGCAACACCAAAAACAATGAAGATAAAGATAAGAAACAGCATAAACTATTTGGTTTGGTTAAAAAAAATGCAAAGAAAATAAAAAGGGTCCATAGAATGCATAGAAAGATGGGTCCTTAAAAATCCACACATATACAAATCCCTGTGAAATCTAACATTGAGAATAAATAAATGTCTTAAAATCTGAGAGAGACAGTGAGACAGAGAGAGAGGACATAAAACTTACAAAACAATAAAAATCCCACTGATTGCAGGTTTATAAACAGCTAACCTATAATTCTATACCTGACCAACCTGTTACTCAATTGCGGGTGTAAAATAAAGGCAATATAGTTTCTGCAGCAATAATTAAGTTCACTTTTGATGCACCCTTTCTGAGGATATTTCTTGAGGTTGTACTCCAGCAAAACGAGGGTAAAAATCAACAAAGAGAAGCAGCGGTGACTGAGTTAGGCACGCAGTGAAAAGAACGCTGAAAGGACATGCTTGCAGTAAGCCTAGAAAGTAATTGGTTCAAATTAGATCCCAAGTCAGTCAACCCTGAGAAGAATGTCTTTACAAAGAATGGGATAAATTCCAATTAATAGATGAAATAAATAGGGAACTGGAGATTCTTAGGGTTATGTTGAGGAATGCATATATTTATTCTCTCAGCCAAGGAAATGTAAGGAAAATGAAAAATTCTGAGAAAAATAAAGAACTGTATTAAAAAGTCATTGTTAATTTATGAAACATAAAATAGGACAAGATTTCAGGTAATTCAAGAAAATACAAAAGGCACATTTTTTTGATCGGGATTTGAGCAACATTCTTCTCAAGTGTTCCTGGGTATGTGACATTGGGTTTGAAGAGACTAAAATAGAGTCCTACACCAGTGTGTCCTTCCTTGGGCAGTAGTAACACAGCTGCAATAATGTAAATGCTATTTATAGAGTTTAAAAAGTCAATTTATACAATATTTAATTATAGTTATAAAAGAACAAAGTCATCAGTATTTCTTTTTTTTATATATAGGACATTTTTTTTTCGGATGTACATCATATTTCGAATTCTGTGTACGTTACATCATGTTCACCACCCGAACACTAATTATAGTCCATCCCCTGTAAAGATAAAGCTATACCTGACAGAATTTAGAAGATAGATGTGAGGAAGATGAGGAAGAAGATGGATGTGAGGCAGATGAGGAGGAAAAATTGGAGAGCTAATATCTTCAAGTGAGGGAGAGACTACCTGAAATTAATGGATCCAGATGTATAGATAGTTCTACATAAAATTACAAAACTAAGCAATGACTGAACTAAAATAATAACATTAATAAAGTTGAGGACAATATGAGGCGGTTAGATGAGAGTATTTGAAATTAGCTAATTCTTAACCTTTCATAGGAGAATCAAAAATTTGTTTGATAAATCAAGAAATATTTGTGTATTATTAAGAGTTACAGGTAAAACTACTGGAAGAAACTCTAGAAGAACTAAAAATGCGTGCTCCCCTGCAGCAGGACTGGAGATGGTGAAGAATGAGATGGAATGTTATGAATTATTTAACATTATGTAATTTTTACCATGTGCATGCGTTACTTTGATAAAAATAAGGGAAACAAGAAAAAAGAATTGGAATGTAGTAAGTAAAAATGACATAGGAAGAAATTATGATAGGAAAGATATTGGGTATAATTAAAACATGACTCCTTCACTTCCAAAATCCGTAGAGAAAATAGATATGATCTAATAGTGAGAAACTTTTAAATGGAATAATATTCAACAGGGATGACACATACTAAAATTAGTACAATCACAAATTATTCTGAATTGACAGAAAGATCAAAGCTCCTAAAGAAACAAAATGAACTTCAAAGAAGGCTTTCTGTTGAGTTCAGATTTTGGAAATCATAATTTCAAATGTCAAAAAGAGAAACATAGAACCAAGGATGTCTGTGAAAACATGTTCCAGCCTCCTTTCTTATGATTTTAGTATAAGGAAAAACATAAGACTTCATAAAACAAAATTGGAATAAGACTAAAGGTGGCCTAAGCATAATCATTTGAGCAGATGGCAAAACGCTACCAAACTACTTGACTCATTTTCAGTGTTCTTTTTGCTGTTATTGATATTTTTTAATCAAAGAGAAAGTTCTGCAATATAAAAAAGTTTTTAAAATTTTATTAAGAGAGATCTGAAGTCCGAAGGAGGTGAGAAATAGTAAGACAGTCTTAGCTACTTAAAATGTGTTAAAGTAAAATATATTGAATGAACTTGCAGATAATTGAAGAAACATTGTTAATAAGCTTTTTAAAAATCCTGGATATGGGGGCTGGCCCCGTGGCCAAGTGGTTAAGTTCACGCGCTCCGCTGCAGGCAGCCCAGTGTTTCGTTGGTTCGAATCCTGGGCGCGGACATGGCACTGCTCATCAAACCACGCTGAGGCAGCGTCCCACATGCCACAACTAGAAGAACCCACAACGAAGAATATACAACTATGTACTGGGGGGCTTTGGGGAGAAAAAGGAAAAAATAAAAAAAAATCTTTAAAAAAAAAAAAGCCTGGATATGGAGAGAGTGCTGGGGTGACTTTAGATGTACCAATGTCACCATGATATTTTTCAAAAGGGGATAAAGAAAAAGTTCTGCTATTAAATATTGCCAAATTTTATATCAGTCCCCAGCAAAATTCTACAAAAGACTACAAAAATGATGATTTAATAAATCCCTTAAACAAAGAAACTGATCATCAATACAAATGCATCAAATATATATGCATAAGGAATAAATTCTCATGGGCTAACTTGGACCAAGATAGGATTATTGACTAGACCAGGAGAAAGTTACATATACTGGGAAGGTATCTTGATTTTCAGCATGCATGTAAGTCTGTCACTCGTATCCTGTGAAGAAGATTGAAAAGTGAGGACTCAGCTGTATTATAGTCCAACTGTATCATAGTCCAATTAGTTGAAACCATATTTATTTGAACAATTTTATCCAAGAGTGTTGATTAATGCAGTGTGTCAGTCACTGAGGATGACAATCAGAAAAATCAATAGTGGCATAGAACAGGGTTCTTCCATGTCCTTTTTAAAATTTTGTCCTTGGATTGAGTAAAGAAGCCAAGTCTAATAAATCTGCCAATGGCACAACGTTCCTAAGAAAGACACCAAATGACTACTCGTAAAGAGACGGACATGCTCAGGCAATGAGCTACAAGAATGTGAAACAGTAGGAATAAACGTTAGGGGCTCTTGTTTGAACTTTTTGCCTTAAATTTTTTAAAAGATCATTTGATCAAGCAGATGGGAAAAATTTACTAACATATGGGAAAAAGAGCGTAATATAAGCTCAATGTGAACCAAAAGTAGGCATGCCTACCTTAAAATTTAGTGTAAGATGTAGTTCTATTAGCAGACATAGCTCTCTGATCTGGGGTATTGAGACTTCTATCGTTGACAGCTTATCTTAGTCAGTCACTGAAGGGTTAAAGTTCATCTGCTAGTTGTATTTCAAGTTGATTGGTCAGAAACTGGAATGTCCAGAGTAGGACAAGCAGAATGATGCAAAACCTGGAATCCATACTATATAAGAAAGAGTAGCAAGGACAGGGAGCAGTTAACCCAGAAGATAAAGGACTTGTTCATCTTGTGTTTTCAGTGCCTAATAGAGTTGGAAAGATTAATTGTGTTGTGCATAAAAGAAAGGTATTTCCAAGTATATTCCCCTAAGCTAAAGAGAACTTTTTTAATATATAAATATGTTACACGTTAATGGTCTTTTCACGCCTTGTCTTGAAGTGAGATCTATCCTTTTATGGTTGCTCAAACATTATTTCTTTTGTCTTGGGGCTCTTGAAAGTGTGTCAAACTTTACAAAAATTTTTTTAACAATCTCATTAAGTAAATTTTCTGAACAAGCTACATCATGAGGTCATGAGGAAACAGTTGTACTCTGTCCACATAGTACTATTCAGAATTAACTTAGATTGGCCTTTATCTAAAATACAGGCACTTGCTTGGTACGTGGATTTTTGTGTTCTTGTTTGGTGTTTATACTCTTCAGATAACTATTTGGTAACAAGGGCTCTATTCCAACTGATTCCCAGATGTATTCACGAAAAAGCATGTTAATTTCATTATTTCTCTTGTCAAGTACAAGCCTTGGCCCAAGAGTAAAGTTTTGACTGTTTCAAGTGCTCTGAGGATGCACAGAGAGAAGCAGTACTTTTTGTTTTAACTGCCTTTGAGATCATGTTTTGCTTGTTTACTTTGACTTTTTTTTTTTTTTTTTAAAGATTTTATTTTTTCCTTTTTCTCCTCAAAGCCCCCTGGTACATAGTTGTGTATTCTTCGTTGTGGGTCCTTCTAGTTGTGGCATGTGGGACGCTGCCTCAGCGTGGTCTGATGAGCAGTGCCATGTCCGCGCCCAGGATTCGAACCAACGAAACACTGGGCCGCCTGCAGCAGAGCGCGTGAACTTAACCACTCGGCCACGGGGCCAGCCCCTTACTTTGACATTTTTCAAGAAGGCAAAGATGGGTGATATTAGAGCAGAGGTGGCAATATGCTACTCCTCTTCAAAATTCCTTCTGGTATACAGGGAATATACCCTCATCTTTGTGTGGAAGTTATCCAATTCTAAATTGAATTTATCTCAGTGATAGTAAGTGTCCAACATACTCCACCTTCATCCGCATGCCAATGATAGTCATGCTCTGTATCCTTTGAATATCTGAAAAAAAAAAATTTCCTAATTTTGGTCAAACTCCTGTATTCTTTATCTTAAATAATGCTGTCACTATCTATCCAGTTTCTTGAACTGAAACCACAGAGAAATCAATCCTCCACTATTCACTCTCCTTCACTTCACTCATCCAATACGGGCTCTATTCGTGTCCTCAGAAATGCTTACGAAATCCCCTTCAGTCTGCCACTACTAAGGTCAGGCTCTCGTTTTCCGGATTATTTCAAAAGTCTCCTACGTTTGTCATATAAAATCTTTTACAGTCTGACCCTAATAAATTCCACCACTGCACAGTATAGTATATGACCATAATAAACCCAAGTTACACAAAACTTTCCACCATTTCCATGACACCACACCCTTTCATAACTCCCCACATTTCATCTGCCTGTAATGTCCTTTTTTTCTCTTGTGAGCTCAAAAACAATCTTTAATTTCATAAATATAAAGAACTTAATACATTAAGAAGAGTGTTTTAAATCCTGAGAGTACTAAAATGAAATATAATACGTTTTAACACTATAGTAAAAAGAAGCAATCATGAAAAAATAATATAAAATAGTATGATATGTCATATAACAAAGATATGTACAAAGCAGAGAAGTAGGCCTCAGGAGGGGCCCACAGAGGAGGACACATTTGAATAGGGAATTGAAAGTGAATAAGACTTAGCAAGGCAGATATGAAGAATGAGAAAAGTCCCAGCAGAGAGAAGTCCCCATTGTATAAAACCTATTAGGTACAGGAAAAGCTAAGTCGTTTGATAATACTAGAGCATAAGGAAGAAGTTAGAGATACAATTGGAGGAAGGAGGAGTCTGATTAAGGACGGCCTTAAGTGTTTGCTAAGGGGTTGAGACACTGAGACTTTACTCTGTAGGCATTGAGGAACCGTGGTGCATTTTTAGCAAGAAAATAATAAGGTTTGTAATTTTATGAGATTACTCTGGTAATCTTTGAAACTCAGAGACTTTGAAGGTGATCAAGCCTGGAGGTTGGAAATGTCAGTTAGGAAACCATGGTTCTAGTCCAGCTTGGGATGGTAAGGGTTGTCATATTGAGGGTGCAACAAAGGGGATGGATGATTGAGATATAAAAGAGTTCAACTCAACCACATGTACAGTTTTATTACAATAGGAAGTTAAAGCATGAGGACAGTCTGTGTGAAATCCTAAGTTTCTGGATTCTGTCACAAAGTAACGGGTGTTGTCATTGACCAAGACTGAAAACGCGAGAGAAGTAGGAGAGGATAAGCTCACTTTTGACTATCCTGTGTTTGGGCCTCCAGGAGCAAATGGTGGCGGGGTGGTGTGGGGCACAGCTGGAAATGTAGATTCAACACTACTGCCACCACCTTGAGGAAAACTGTCCCCACTGGGGCTGCTCTGCAAGGTAACCAAGGAATTCTGAACAATGCTTGACATTGCTAGTTAAACGAGCAGTTATAGGCAAATTTCTTCATCTTTACCCATTCCTTCACATTAAGTAGTCTCTGTGAGTCTGTACCTTTCACAAAGTTTGCTTTGGTCTGGCGTTTTATAGCTAGGTTAGGCTCTATATACAAATCTTCCTCAAAATGCATGTGAATAAACACTTATAAGAACCTAAATTGATTTTTTTTAATGAAGTTTTCATCTCCATTCCTACTGCTACAGTTGACACAGCATAAGATGATAGAATTCTACATAGCAAATAGTTTGTACTCTCTAAATGCCATTAAATAAATATTTCACTGAAAAAACTTTACCATTGCATTAACAAACTCTTGATGGTAGAATAGATATTACGTTTTACTTCATTAACAGGAAAAAAAGGAAATTGCTAGAGTGGTTATCTTGTCCTTCCCTTCCCTTGTTAGTGAACATGTGAACTATTACTTCCAGCGGCAGCACAGGCTTTTCTTAGCCATAGTTATTGCCACTGAGTATATTGTTGTTAATGATTATTTTAGAAACTGAAATTATCCCAAAGCCTTAAATTCCTTCATTTGGATATGCTATTTTCTCTTTGTCCTGTAATTCCACACAGCACCTACGTGGCACTATTTATCTAAGTTTCTTTAAGCTTGGATAGCCAAATTGTCTATTAGGATCAACATATGTAATTGATGGAATTTTTAGAGTTAAGTGTTGTTTCCTATTATTGGTTTGTGATTTATTTTTCATTGCAAACAATTTTATTAGTTGTTTTTGATGACATAAAAGTGTCTTTATTAATTTAAAAGCATGTATAGCTATAATTTCTACTTTTTATCTAAACAGCTTAATATGCCCCATCAGAGGGAGTATTGAGAACAAAATAGGGGCCGCCTTGATGGCGCAGCTTGGCTCAGCAGCCCAGGGTTCGCTGGCTTGGATCCCGGGCCCAGCCCTGTGCACCACTTATCAAGCCATGCTGTGGTAGGCGTCCCACATATAAAGTAGAGGAAGATGGGTGTGGATGTTGGCTCAGGGCCAGTCTTCTTCATCAAAAGGGGGAGGATTGGCAGTTGATGTTAGCTCAGGGCTAATCTTCCTCAAAACAAACAAAACAAAAAACATAAAACAAAAATTTAAGTACAAATCAGAAAGGCCTCTCAATACCTAAATGCAATGTGTTCCATTTTCTAAAATAAACTATTTTTATACATTTCTGCTGGGTTCTTTCTCATACATGCTCAGTACCAGGCCCTTTTTACAACATCTGACTGTCCTATACCAGCTTGTCATTGAAAGTACTGGTTTACTCTAAGCATTTACCTACTACTCACTCTTTGTTCTGCGTAGAGGAGATGATTTCTCTTTCCTCTCATCTAGGGTGTTACTTGGATCACTGCCTAGAGACCTCAACTCTGGCTTTTTCCTGTTGTCTCCCCACTGGCAAGTCTCTTTTTTCACACAAGGAGTGGCTCCCACTCCATCAGGCCTCTTTCCATTCCAGTAGCTCATTTTGCATCTGCCCTTTACAATGAGTTTTCTGTCTATTGAAAGGAATGAACGACTAGTTAGTAGTTTATTTGGGTTTTCTGATATCCAAAAACTGAAATCATATGAACTAATGAGAAATTTTATTATGATGTTTAGTTAACAGAAAACACCACCACGAATGTCCAACTAAAATTTGGTAAATACATCTGACGAGGTTCCTTCTTTGACATCAAACCCTCAGCACTCTCAAAGTCTTTCTTCTGATTTGCGTAGCTGAAGATTCAGAGACACTTCCTATTCCACCCTATGGCCTCAGCACTTGCTTCCTAATTTTCTGGTGCTTGTTGTTCCACCATCATGGAAGCTGAAGCAAAAGTTAAGAGATTTTGGGTAACACTTTAATACTACTGTTGAATTCAATTGTTTTTGTTTTTAAATAATCGTTTTTTCAGACTGATTACTGTTACCATGCAAAAGGGGGTCCACTGCCTGATGTGAATAAAAAGCCAATACTGAACACACAGGCTTTTGAGGAAAGAAAAGTCTTTATTGTAAAGTTGACCAGGAAGGAGACAGGAGGCAAGACTCTCCAATCTGTCTCCCTCATCCATGGTTTGGGCTGAAATTTAAGAGGTTAGGGGAACAGGCTGGTACACAGAAGTACTGGCAGGGCAGGTGTTGATTGGTGGGCTTTAAACATTATGACAAGTTGTGGAAAGGGCCTATAACATCAGATCTTCCCAGACAACAGACCCCTTGCTTCTGATGAGAGTTGGCATTGGTGTTCTGGTCATGTCCCAGGGTCCTTTGGTTCCATGGAGAGAGAATCACTGGTTCTGGGTGCTACTTCAGGTCAAAATTTTCTCCTCTGTGCATGCTGCAGCTACATGACTGGCAGTTTTGTCTCACTGCCCCTGCAAGGCAGCTTTAACGTTCTGTTGATAAGACAGGGGTCAGTTTAAACAGGTCCCATGATTAATTACTACCACACCAGTTACTGTGTGCAATATT
The DNA here is from genome assembly GCF_041296265.1 of Equus caballus. Taxonomy (NCBI): domain Eukaryota; kingdom Metazoa; phylum Chordata; class Mammalia; order Perissodactyla; family Equidae; genus Equus; species Equus caballus. The sequence continues at coordinate 53,002,778 of NC_091691.1, forward strand.
CCAGGAGATCAAAACAGAGAGAGAGTAAAGAATAAATTCAGTAAAGAGTGAAGCAACATCAAGTATAATTAGAAAATCTGTATGAAGTCCTCTCTGCACTGTCCACAAAATTAACAAGAAATAAATTTAAAAACCTATATAAAAGAGCTAAAGCTATAAAATCCTTAGAGGCAAAAATAGGTGTGAATCTTTTTGCACTTGTATGGTTTCTTAGATATGACATCAAAAGCAAAGCAATCAAAGAAAATACATAAATTGGACTACATCAAAATTAAAAACTTTTGTACTTCAAAGGACACTCTCAAGAAAGCGAAAAGACAGCTCATTGAATTGAAGAAAATATTTTCAAATAATGTATACGATAAGCATCTGGTATCTAGAATGTAGAAAGAATTCTTATAACTCAACAATAAAAAGACAACACGACTAAAAAGCGGACAAAGAATTTAAATAGACGTTTCTCCAAAGAAGGTATATGAATGGTCAGTAAGCACGTGAAAAAATGCTCAACATCATTCATCACTAGAGAAATGCAACTCAAAATCACAATGAGATACCATTTCACACCTACTAGGATGGTTATAATTAAAAAGATAATAACTAGCGTTGGCAAGGATGTAGAGAAGTTGAAACCATTCATGGGAATGTAAAATGGTACAGACACTTTGGAAAACAGTTTGGCAGTTCTTCAAAAAGTTAAGCATAGAGTTACTATATGACCCAGCAAATCCAATCTTAGTCATATACCCAAGAGAATGGAAACTTGTATGTGCATGTTCATAGCAGCATTATTCGCAATAGCCAAAAAAAGTGGAAATAACCCAAATGTCCACTGACCGATAAAAAGATAAACAAAATGTGGTATATCCATATAATGAAATAAAATTCAGTCACAAAGAAGAATGAAGTAATGATAGATACTACAACATTGTTGGATCTTGATAACATTATACTAAGTGAGAGATGCCAGACACAAAAGGCCACATATTATATGACTCCATTTGTATTGATTTTATTAAAATGATTCCATTTATATGAAATGTCCACAATAGGCAAATGCTTAGAGATGGAAAGTAGATTAGTGATTCCTAGGGTCTGGGGGGAGCGGTGAATGATGTATGACTGCTAACAGGTACAGGGCTTCTTTTTGAGGTGATGAAAATATTCAGGAATTAAGATAGTGGTAAGGGTTGCACAAATTCATGAATATACTAAAAACTACTGAAATAGTTTTACTAAAGTGTATAATAAAGTATACTGAATTGTACACTTCAATAGGGTGAATTTTATTATTGTAAATTATAACAATTTTTTTAAATGTCCTATGTGAGCACAATTCTGTCTAGATATATCAGGAAAAGCTACAAAAAGAAGTAAAATTTGATATGGCCTTGGTACCATCAGAGAACAGGACAGATTATGATGTAGTAAGACAAGTAAATGAAGGAATAAAATAGTAAATATGTGTAGGTAGGTACATAGGTATGAGAATACATTCTATTTTTAACATTGTAGAATAAAAACCCTCTGCTTTAGGTCCTCTTGGTCGTAAAAGGAAAAATGTAAACACTGTAGAAATAAATTTTTAAAAGTTCTATATAAGTTGTCTTATTAACAGTTTAGAAAACTTTTGCTTTTTTCTATTATTTGGAATCATACAGCATACACCATTTTATATTCTGACTTTTCAATAAGCACTTTTGTAAGCATTTTCCCATGTGATCTAAAGTTCCTAAAAAATATACTTGTTATTTGCAATATTCATCAGTGGACCTCCCTAGCTTTGGACATTTAAGATATTTCTAATTTTTCAAAAATATGAATTATGCTCCATGACTACAGATAGTTGCCCACACTTTGAATTTTTTTAAGAAATATTTCTTTTGCGTAATGAGAAGAAAACTACTTTTACTTAAAAATAGTGCCACATACCTTTACTCTGTAATCATGAAAAATTTCAGTGACAATTCCATGCTGCATTTCCTCCCTCTCGGCTGGTAGGTTATCAAGTTTAGCTCATCTGCCAAGCAGTTAAGCAAAATTTAACAGCGCTGTAGTTGTTTGGGTGAACGCAGCAATGTCATTTTACCGTTTGATTTTTTTATGACTGAAAAACAAAATAAATATCTTTCTTGCTATAGAAATTATTTTTATGACTCTGCATTCTATTAGAAGAATAATGAGGAATAGTAAACCTGGTCCTCCAATAAGGGCTGGTTTCCATCATGGAGAATTAAAAAGTAGTAACAACTCAATAGAGTGATCAAGAGATGTCAACCATCTTTATTTGTTAAGGCTCAAATCCAATTTGGTGAAAAGAATCTGGCTCAATGTATCTCAACTCTAACTGGCCCATAACTTGTGACTTGCTTGAAACCAGCAGAGAGGAGTGACAGTGATGTTACGTGACTTTGCCTGAGGCTCTTTTTGATGGACACCCATATTTGGAGCCCTGAGCCACAGTGTAAGCAATCTGACTATTCTGAGACTACCATACTGGAAAGGCCAAATCAGTGCTCCAAGTGACAACCCAGCAGAGCTCCCAGCCGAGGGCCAGCATCCACTACCAGCCACGTGAGTGAGCCATCTTGGATGTTCACTCCAGTCAAACCTTCAGATGACCACAGCCCCAGCCATGATTTGACTGCATAAGAAACCACAAAGGAAGAACTTCCCAGCGGAGTCTTTCACAAATTCCTAACCCATAAATTCATGATCAAAATAAAATGCTTGTTTTAAGCCTCTGAATTTGGGTATAATTTTAATGCAGCAATGATAATCAGAACAAACATGTATAATTCTCTATGTGGATCTTTATATCTATATATAAAAAATTAAAAATCTATATATAAAACACAACAAATACGTTAAAATATTGTATTATTGCTCCCTCTCTTTCCCTTCCCCTTGCCTATTTTTAAACTCAAATGGCTTAATGCAGAATGTGGAACTCTAGCTATACTAGACCTTAGAACATTTATTTCAATCACTCTCTTTCTCAACTGCACAAAATAATTGGTCAACTTCTGATGATGCTTTCAGGGCTAAGTGTTGTCACTTTATGACATAGTTTTGCCATCTTTGGGTGACTCTCAGCTTCTTTTAAGGTTTTTCTTATACTGAGTTCTATGTAGCTCCTACCAATTAGGTTTGGTTTTACTTTTCATCTACCCTCAAAAATATGCCTTCTCATTTCTATATAAAATTCAAATTGTGATTGTGATATTTTATGAAATTGTAATAATATATGAGAAGTAGAAAGCTTTGTGTTAATAACACTGAAAACAAACTCACCTTCCATGATTATTGCTGCTCTAGACGTTTTTTTAGTGCCCTTACAACCCAGGTATAAACTAAGAGAAGCTGATTTCGTGGTCATATTTCTTCTGGACAAAATGAATCATTTGTTTTTCTAGGACATTTTAGGACTTAGTTAGATTTGTAATTTAAAGTGTCTTATGAATCTGAATTATTGAAAGTTTAGTTGGAGAAAATAAATCAGAGATAGTTTAACAAAAACAAAAGTGAAATAAAAAGTAAATCACAACTGAATTTAGGACTTTCAAGACTACTAGACTTTCAACAGAAATGGAATACCATTCAACCAAGGAAATGCCAAATGAAAAGATTTCTAAATTAAAGAGAAACACACACATACACATGCAAAAATCGTGATTCACCAACTGGTATCAAAACAGCAGTTCATTGAAAATTAATTTTTGGATGGAGTAATGCATGTTTAGGATTTATCTAAAGTTGCTATTTAAAAACTTTCCTGAGTAAACTATGAGGTGTGTGAATGCATGAAGGTGATAAAACTGTAAAATAAAAATAAAAATAAAAAAGTTTCCAATGTATAGAACTCCTAAAATCAATTTCAGTTAGTGACTCTTCAGAAAACAAATTAGAGAAGCAAGATCAATTAATTTACCAAATAAAGAATGTGCTAGCAGGATCATAAAAATAATCAAAATTCACACGCACGTATGCCAATACAAGCTTTGTATTGTTTATTTGATGCTTAAAGCAAAAGAGATGGACAACTTAATCCGTAGTGTTCATGTATGAACAAATTGTACCTTTCATTATTTTAGGAGATCTTCAAAATTTACTTCCTCAATAACAAATGTTTAATCACAGAAACTATGATGACAATTGGCTAAATTGAAAGTCTTGTTGAAGATTCACGTTCTTGGTCTCCCCTCTCCTGCGGTCTCACGCTCCCCTATCCTGAAATTCTTATTCAATAGTTCTGGGGTTGGCCTCAGGGATCAATATTTCTAGTGAGCACCCTATGTGATTCCTCTGCCGGTGATATTCTGATCACAATTTGAGACATGGTCATTATAAGTATTAGAAAAAAATTTTTCTTGGTCATTTAGTGATTTTCTTATTCTTTGGTGGTAAACTTCTAATTTCCAAAAACAAAGCCATTGTATTTCCTAGTAGTTGTAATGTCACTATTTTTTTTTTTGCTAACAATGATAATCATTACTAATTTGAGGAATCTAGTTAATCATAAAATGTTGAAAGAAACTCCAGATGTGCAGATGTAGAAACTTGAGGCTTGAGTTCATATGTCTATCCAACAACAACAAAAAATCCTCTAGATTTTACTTTTAAATAAACTCAATTTTGGAAAGGTTTAGATTTACAGAAACATAGCAAAAATAGTACAGAACATTCTAATATCCCCAAATGCAATTTTTCCTATTATTAACATCTTACATTAGTATGGTACATTTGTCTCAACTAATGGATCTATTTTGATACATTAATATTAACTAGTCTATAGTTTATTAATATATCTTTAGTTTTTACCTAATGTACTTTTTGTTCCAGGATCTCATCTAGTATATGATATTGCCTTTAGTCATCATCTCTCTTTAGGCTCCTCTTGGTTGTGATAGTTTCTCAGACTTTTCCTTGTTTTTGATGCTTTGATAGTTTTGAGGAGTATTGGCCAGGTGAGTAGTAGGATGCCACTCTATTGGAATTTTTCTGATGATTTTCTCATGATTAGAATTGGGTTGTTCAATTTTGGTAGGAAGATCACAGAGATAAGGTACCATTATCATCACATCTCATCAAGGGTATATACTGTCAAAGTGACTTGACGCTGTGGATGTCATCTTTGGTCATCTGGCTGATGTAGTGTTTGTTAGATTTCTCCACTGTAAAGCTCTGCTCTATTCTTTTCCATAGTGTCTGTGTTCTGTGGAAGGAAGTCACTATATCCAGTCCAGGCTTAAGGAGTGAGGAGTTATGCTCCATCTCCTTGAGAGCAGCATACCTACATAAATTATTTAGAATTTTGCTGTGCAGGAGATTTATCTATGCATTAAATATATAAATTTATATATTTATTTAATCATTTCCGTCAGAATGGATTCATGGATATTTATTTTATAACTTTGCCTTTAGGTTTTGAATGATCGAACATTTTGTTTCTCTATTCGTTTAGTTGCTCAAATTGTTCTAGCTCCTGTGTGTTATTGACATCCCTAGATGAATGTGGATTGTGGGTTTTTGTTTTTTGTTTTTGTGTTTTGAGTACTTCTTTACTTTTTGGCACTACAAGACGCTCCAGGCTTGTCTTGTATATTTCTTGCCCCAAGCCTAGAATCAGCCATTTCTTTAAGCAGTCCCAGTTCCTTTTATCAGAGAATGATATTGGAAACTTCTTCGCTTTGCTACTGGGGTGTCATTTATTTTTTCTTTCTTTTTCCTTTTTTTAAAGATTGGCACCTGAGCTAACAACTGTTGCCAATCTTTCTTTTTTTTTCCTGCTTTTTCTCCCCAAATCCCCCCAGTTCATAGTTGTATATTTTAGTTGTGGGTCCTTCTAGTTGTGGCACGTGGGGCACCTATGAGCAGTGCCATGTCCGCATCCAGGATCCAAACCAGTGAAACCCTGGGCCACCGAAGCAGAGTGTGTGAGCTTAACCACTGGACCACAGGGCTGGCCCCTGGGGTGTCATTTCTTTTACGCCCTCTCAGCTGACACAATAAAGAAATATATGTGGGTATACTAACCTATGAATATACACACATCTATAAGTATTTCTATGGGTACCCATTTGTATCTGTATTAAGCTAAACATGAATTAATACTGATGTCTCCAACTTGAATCCGCTACAGCATAGATCTTGTAGCCTCAACCCCTTGTTTATACGTAAAGTCCCACCCCCACAGTGAGAAACTTGGCTCCCACCATCTGTCATCCACTTATTTGTTCAATTCCAGTATACATGTATAGTGATTTCAGAATTGTTAACCTGTACCCCATGGCAAACCACTGTATCAGCTAGAGTATGTGTTTGTATACGGTTCCTTTTGCCTTTAGTCTTACAGACTCCATTCATTTTGAAAGTTATTTGGATTCATACTTTATTACTACTACCCCTTCAGTGAGATTGTTTCATACATTTATAACACAGTTAGATTCTCTTGTCACAGTCTACATTCTTTACTGGGATCCTCCAGCCTCATAAATGCTTTTTTTTTATTTGCATGCATTAAGGCTTGTTCTGTTTACTATACATTCTACGGGTTTTGACAAATGAATCGTGACATATACCCATGATATAATGTCATACAGAAGAGTTCCAGCAGCTTAAAAGTACCTCCTTGTGCTTCCCCTATTTTATCACTGCCCCTTCTTCTCCCCCAGAAGTCCTGGCAGTCATTGATCTGTGTACCAGTTCTATAACTCTGCCTTTTCTAAAATGTCATATAAATGGAGCTGTACAGGATGTGGCTTTTTCAGCCTGACTTCTTTCATTTAGCAATACGCATTTAAGAGTCATCCATGTCTCTGTGTGACTTGACAGTTCCTTCTTTTTATTGCTGAGTGGTATTCCATTATCCATATAATTTATCCTATATAATTTTATTTATACCATAGTTTGATTTTTTTAAAACAGTTCACCTATTGAAAGACATTATGGTTACTTCCAGGTTTGGTGATATGGGAGAAGTTTCTGTAAAACATTGATGTCTGGGCTTTTGTGCAGTTATAGTTTTAAAGTCAGTTGGTTAAGTACCAAGGAGCACGGCTGCTGGATTGTATCGTGAAGCCATGTTTAGCTTTATATAAAACTGATAAGTTGTCTTCCAAAGTGGTTGTAGCACTTTGCATTCTCCCCAGCTATGAACAGTTCCTATTGCCCCACATCCTTAATAGCAATTGGTATTGTCAATTTTTTTCCTCTTTTAGCTACTCTAATAAGTGTGTTGTGATATCTCATTTTTATTAACATTTTCTTAATTACAAATGACGTTGAACATCTTTTCTTGTGTTTATTTGACATCTGTGTATCTTCTGTTGAGAAGTATCTTTTCAGATCTGTTGCTCTAATTTACTGATTTTTTTTTGTTTTCTTGTTGACTTTTCAGAGTTCTTTGTCTATTTTGGACACAAGTCTTTTATCACATACGTGTTTTGCAAATATTTTTCTCCTAGCTAGTGGCTTGTCTTCCGATTTTATAACAGTGTCTTTTGCAGAGCAGAAGTTCTAATTTTAGGAAGAGCCAATGTATCAATTTTTTCCTTTTATTATGCTTTTTGTGTTGCTTTCTTTTGGTTTCGAATGATTAAAAATAGCTTTACTCTTTATTCGGGGATACAGCGATTATGGAATAAATGATACTTTCAATTTATAAAATAACGGGACTGGATTAAGTATATCTTTAAGACCCCTTCCAGCTCTAAAATTAGTGTCAAATATGCACACCTCTAAGCAGTGATTATTTCCATAATTTTTTCTGCATTCTGTGTACACAATTGTGCACTTTGTATTCTTCAGGTTGCCATGTGAATTTTCTTAGAATATCTGAACGTTTTCTATCTCTTTATAGTTTTCATCCTTTACTTTGAATAGAATATTCCCGCACCTATACAGCATTTTTACTCTCATAACCCAGCCCTTCCTCTGAGTCCATAGATGAGTGTTTCTAATGGCAAGATTTGGGAAATTGACTTCAACCCAGGAAATACTATTCTTCCATTGAATGAGTGGTTCTTAAGATTTTTGTATTAACTTAGATTTTTCTAACTGTTCATACGGATTGCTGCTCAATAGCATGCTGACATGTCTGCGCTGATAGGGCCCCTGCTCCCGATGTTCTCCCCAAGCAGTGCTCAGAAATCCTGGATTTAATGCAGGAGACAGAAGTGCAGGATCTCAGATGCTCACTGGCAAAGTTACTTTAACCGCGGGGCACCCTTCTTGTCACAGGCAGACAAGAATGTTCTCATGGTCTCACGACTGTAATATTAAAAACATGACTTTGGAAATCTCTTGTACTGGCTCCAGTTGTACCTAGGTTCTGGATTTGAATTCTCAGGAATCTGCAAGGGGTGGGTGGGATGTCACCAGTAGCTGACTTAGATAAACTGTTAGGGCCAGCCCTGAAGAAAGTTGTGGAATTTTTCGTGTTTGTTTTTGACCCCTGTTCTCCCCTATCCTCACATTCTTCACTTTTCTCTCAAATACGCGGTTAAAACATTAGCCCTTACTCCTTAATCAAAGTTTGTTTTCAGAGACTTGATTCATGCTAAATTACAAATAATAATTAACAGGTGAGAATATTATGTCCTTCTTAGGATCATTTAGACTTTAGTAAGGATTCATGCTATAAACCAAAAAAGAGAAGTTTTTGCTATAGTTTCATGGGAGCTAGAGGGCTTTTCAATGTCTCTAAAATGTCCTCACACAAGCAGGTACCTCTGCTATCTTAAGGCCTCTTGTGGCTGAGAGTAAACTTTAGTGGCAGTAAATTATTTGGTAAGAAATCCTCGTTGTTCTCGTATATCTCGAAAAAAGCAATTTAGAGTGGGGAAAAAAGTCACAATTTAAATATCACTGTAGGTCTAAAAATGCTTTACTTATTTATATAATTACAAATTTTTTACGGTAAAAAACTAGCATCAATATGTACATATTCAAATAATTTCATGTAAATTATTTTCCACAGTAAATTGTTTTCTGATTTTTAGTTTAGGAATAAGGAGCCTTGGAAATCAGTTTCTTTTCATTGGAAGTAATACTTTAAAATCTTTAGCATTTCCAAAATTCATTCATGATTATAAGTCCCAATCAAAGTAACATGACTTTTAACTCAGACCAAACTTAGGCTGATTATTTTTCTATTTTAATTCAGGAAATCATTTGTAATCCACTCATTAGATTGCTGCTTTCTAAACGTCAGCATTGGTATGACCCTTACACAGTTTTTAGCTGTAGGTGTGTTCCACCTGTACATTTGCTCACTCTATATTTTGTTACCTTTTATTAAAATGCATGTATTTAAAATAACTTTGTGTCACTGCCATGCATTTAAAATGATCTCACTTGCCATAAGTAGTGTAATTGTAAATGTAAATATGATGGAAACCAAGTTTTTATGTTAAAGAATATATAAGTAATGCTAAATCTTGTCAATTTGCAAAATTGCATACCTAAAGTTTCATTACTTAATGAGAAAAATGATAATGTTTTTGATTAGTCAGTGATAAAAGCACATTTGGTTTAGCTTAAGGTGAAGATGAAGTTCCTGAATAAAATAATTTTCCTTTTTAAAGTTTTTATGTTAACTAAAGAATCAAAACTTTACATATAGAATCAGAAAGCAAAATAAACAATTACCTATATCTCTGATATAGTTGGATACTGAAGATTAATCCCTGAAAAGATATGTGACCCTTGCTAGACTAATTTTTATTTCAAATTGTCATCTGAAGTAATCCACAAAATGAGTGAATCTAGTTATGTTAGTACTTTGCCCACATGTGATAAGAAAAGGGTTTATTCTCCATTCACCATATCTTCTGACTAGGAAAAATGTTTATGAAGAACGTTTTTCAAATATTTCAAATGCCCTTTTATAATAATCCTAATGGTTCTCAGCAAACTCTTTAAAAAAGATCATAAGTGGTTTAGACAACAAGAAGATGTCAATCTGATGAAGGATATGTGCACACTTCTAAGTATGTGATGCTTACATTCTTTTTAGTTTCATACTTACACAAACTTAACTTGTAAGGAAACTATGGCATCATTTGGGAGCTCACAATATTCTGGTCCTCCTGATTTCGGGCTGATGGTGGGCTGCCCTTCACTGCTTTCTTAAAATTCAGCCACGTGACTTACTTTGGTGAATGGAGTGATGTGGATCACCCTCTGGTGGAAGCTATTTTTGTGTGTGAGGAAGATTGTCCCTGAGCTAACATCTATTGCCAATCTTCCTCATTTTGCTTGAGGAAGATTGTCACTGAGATAACATCTGTGCTAATCTTCCTCTATTTTATATGGGATGCCACCACAGCATGGCTTGACGAGAGGTGCTAGGTCTGTTTGCGGGATATGAACCTACCCACTCAGGGCTGAAGCAGAGCACGTGAACCCCATCACTATGCCACTGGGCTGGCCCCTTGGTGGAAGCTGTTAAGAGTCAGTGTACAATTGCTTATATTTCCTTGCCCCTGCCCTGGCAATTGACAATATTTCAATGGTGGCAATATGTCACATCAGGTTCTAAAATGAAGGCTGCCATTGTTGAGCAGAGTTCTAGGCAAACTCAGAAGCTCAAGCAATCATGGTTTGCAAGTCAAAGGCTATGGGGGATTGTTTATCGCTGCAGCTTAATCTAGCCCATCCTGACTAATCCACATACATTTATACTTTTCAAATGACCAGATATATGTACAAAATTAATTTGCAAATTCCTGCATATCAATCTTACTGATTAAATATTTCTTCCAGAGGATCTTGAAGTTCTAATTACCTGATAAAACACCAAAGACTTTCTGAGTGAAAGTCAACATGCTTCAGTCAGAAATAGCGATTATTTGTAAACATTCCCCATCTCTTCACAGTCAAGAATTTGGAGGTCTACCCTTAATATAAATGACAATTTTAATAGATTTTAAAATATTTTTCTTAAATAATTGTGTATATCCAATGGAACAAAAAATTCCTTATGTATTCAACACAGAATATAATTTGCTTTTGCTATAACAGCTTAAATGCCTGAAACAGGGTTTTCTTAGCTAAGACCAAAGACATACTTAGCATGGGTGCTTAACCCAATATATCAAGTTTAGTCTATGTTACTATTTGGGACGAATTTGTCAGTTCATTTAGAAATCTCTAATCATAACTATTTTCAATGCTTAACTGAAAAAAATGTCTTGATGGAATTCTTTATTAACTCATATTTGAAAAACAGCTTTTAATGAATTACACATTGCCACACTTAAGACAGTAATCATGTCTATGGTTTCTGCTATATCTAGAATATTAATATAAACTTTACTTTTTCATGAAAGTACTTTTTCAATCATTTTATTTGTTCTATGCCCAAATATCATTTTCATCAATTTTTTCACCGTAAATTTACTGAAGATCCTGCCAGTACTTCAGCATCTCTAGCCCTTGTATTTAAAAGTGACACTGTACCCAAGTGTTCCAAAGCTTTTGCATTTGTCCCTTGTCACAATACACATTAATTATTGGGACACACTTGAATATCTTTACACTTGATTTCAAATATTTTGATAGATTACCCTTGGTATTCTTTGAGTACTTCAAAATTGTGCTTGATATTGATTAGTTTAACTTGTGTCTCTAAATATATTATTCAAACCAGAATAGAATAAATTATATTTCCAGTTCACAAAAATAAGAAACAACAAATATTTCTATATATTTTCTTATTTTTAATTTTTCCTTGAGGTATAATTGACACATAACATATTAGTTTCAGGTGTACAATATAATGATTAAATATTTGTATATTCTGTGAAGGGATCACTGTAATAAGTCTAGTTAACATCTGTCACCATACATAGTCACAAAAAATTTTTTTTTCTTGTCATGAGGACTTCTAAGATTTATTCCCTTAGCAATTTTCAAATATCCAGTACAGTATTATTAACTATAGCCGCTATGCTATACATTGCATCCCTATGACTTATTTATTTTCTAAGTGAAGGTTGGACCCTTTGATCCCCTTCCCCCATTCTGCCCACCCCATATCCTCTGCCTCTGGCAACCACCATTCTATTCTCCCACTCAGTAAGTTGCCTTTTCATTTTGTTGATGATTTCCTTTGCTGTGCAGAAGTTGTTTAGTTTGATGCAGTCAACTATTTCTCTATATTTTAAAGACATTTTACTATTTTTATAGATGATATTTAAAAAACACTAAGTAATTTATTTACTTAGCCCTCATAACTCTTTGAAGACCTATGACTGAATCGTTAACCAGTAAAAGTACTCACATTCTATCACCGTCTTCATGCTTTAAAAATTCATTTTTAAATCATTCATCCATGATGGGATTAATCAACAAAAAAATAAAAAACAAAAACCAATAAAAATACTAATGACAGGTCTGATTCCAATTCACAATTATGCATGATTACAAGTATTTGTTTTATAATCAATGACTGCCAACCCTCAGAAGTGACAATTTGAAAGTACTGCTGAAAAAAATATAGTGATGTGCTTATAAATTCAATATTTAATAGTCCACGGTAGAAACCCACATTTTTTATACTTTGCATCCTTCTAAGAAATTATGGTGGGCATTTTGTTTTCTGTAGGTTTGAGGCATTCAGTTCAGGGCATTCACCCTGAAACTTTAGGGTGAATCCGCTATCTGGGCAGACCCACTACAGGCACTTCCTCCAGAGCAGCCATATGTTGGGGATTACAAGTGTCATTGAACAGTTACATTTGCGTGTAAAACACATTTTTTATTGCTTTATAATGAGCCACTCCAAAACGTAGTGTTTTAAAACAACCACCATTCTATTATCTTCAGAATCCTATGGTTTTGCTAGGGTTCAGTTGGATGGATCTTCTGCTCTTCTTACTTAAGGAGTCCCATGTAGCAGTATTTACTGCTCAGCGAGCTGGAGTGTCCAAGATGGCTTCACTGACATGTCTGGTAGCCTGGTGTGGATGGTTCCAGAAGACAGGGCTCACTTGTGGCAATGGGATGGTTGGGGCTCTCTCTCTTCATGTAGTTTTGGGGTCTCTCCCTCTCTGTGAGGCCTATCCATGTAGTCTCCCTACATTGTTCTCTTCAGTAGAGTAGTGGACTTGTATGAGGTCTTTCAGGACTTAAAAAATGCAAAAGCAGAAGATACCAACGGTTTTTAAGGTTTAGACTTGAAATTGGCAAACTACAACAAAAACAAGGCAGAAACAGGAGTACTGAAAGAGACTATTCATTCAAAAAGATTTTGGAAGTCATTTAATAGATGCTGGTCCATAACAATTCTAAAATCCAGCAATTCTAAAATGTTTCCAATTGCCCTGGCTGTGGGGCAGGCAATGGATATTGGTCTAGACCCAGTTCTGCTTCCTGGGAGTGACTTGTCTAATCATTTAGCTCTGTCCTCTGGACTCTTGGTTCTGATTTCTGAGTTCATTCTTCCTTTTCCATGAGAAATGGCCTGTGTGGGCAGCCTAAGGAAATTTCTCAGCCTGCTTTCTATTCTTGGAGTTATAGGTCTTTTTTCTTCTTAAACTGTCTCTTCACCCTAAATAAACTTTTTAAGCCATCCATTTATTATGCTTTAACCCACTCCATCAGATGGAGCCATGAGCACAAATCTCTTCAAGACAGGCCCCTCTCGACTTGGGCCATGGGTCAGCTTGCTATGGAACAACATTCTTAAGATTCTTAGAGGTTCTCTTAGACACCTTAATTTCTATCCGAGATGGTCTGTAAGGATCACCCTTAGATTTTTAGAAGGCTTTTTCTCTGGGTGAGATGACCTGCACACCTTGCCTTAAATTTTTTTGAGTTTTTAACAAAGGGTCCTACAGATGAAACCCAGATCTGATCTTTACCTGAGGTTACATTTTACTATAGATGTGATCTTTGCATTGAAGTCAGTTATTTTGAGAGTCTTTTTCCAGGAGATACTTGGAATGAGAAACAATTGTATTTTCAGACATAGCAAGCCCCGGTTTCATTATATTCCTTCTAAATTCTGTTTGCAAACTGAACGGTTCTTTAGCTCCTCTCAAGCCTCCCATACCTGATCAAAGAGGGCCAAAATAAGTCAATTGGCACTTTCAATTTTCTGTCTGGAAATCTCCATAGCTAAAATCTGAGTTTTGTAGATGCCTTTTTTTATCTTTCACATTATCTCAGGGGTCTGTTTTGTTATTTTTCTATTATTATATAAGTTGTATTCCCTTTCCTCCAGTCTCCCATCATGATTTCCGTACTATCTTTCCAGGTTTCCTTAACAATATCTTCAGGCCCTTCCGGTATCTACCTGCTACCTGCTAACAAAACCAATACCACATTTTTTGCTATGGCATTACCCACTTCTGATGGCAATTTCTGTTTTGGTTATCTATTACAGTGTAATCAACTGCCACAGAACTTAGTGTCTTTAAAAAAACCCCAGAATTTTACTACTTCTCATGAATCCAGAGTTGACTGATGACCAGCTGGCTGGTTCTTCTGCTAGTTTCACTCAGGGTCTGCTTTATGACAGTTAGATGGTGCTGAGGTTGGAACCTCCAACATGGCTTTTTTCATGTGACTGGTGCCTCAGCAGGGATAGATGGAACACTGGGATGGCAGCCCTTTCTGTCTATCCTCTATCTGTATCATGTGGCTACAGAGCTTCTCCCCTTCCACATGGCTGGTTCATGTGGTCTCACCACATAGTCTCTCTAGAGGGGAAACCAGATTTATTACTTGGTGGCCCAGACCTTCCTAAGTGACAAAAAGTTGAAGGGGTCAGGTATACTTAAAGGGTAGGTCTAGAGATGATACAACAGCACTTCTGCCACATCCCATTGGTTAAAGCAAGTCATCCTGATTCCATGTGGCAGGTGACTAAACAATGGCTTAAAAACAGAAAAGAATGGTACATTGGGAATCATTCTTGTAGATTAGCTACCACATACGTTAATCTAAATATATTACTATTAGAAAACGTTGGTCTCTGAATTACCTAAAATAATATTTCATTCCACCAGTGGTATGAAATTCATTTTTTTGGTAACATTCGTTTAGCTGCGTCACCATTGTGTCATATATTTATCTAGAATCACCAAAACTGGTGATAAACATTAGGGCGACTTAAATAGTACAATGTAGCTTGAAATTATTTAACTACCTTTTCAAAGATTTTGTAGTTATTAATGAATTGCTTTTTTTCCCTTTTTTCTTCATGTACTACAGACACTTCATATTCCAGTCAAAACAGAGTAGTTTCCCACAAGAGATGTCATAAAAAAACGGTTTAGACAGATTGTCAAAGCCTTCTTTAGGAGAGTTCAAATACGCTCAGCAATCTGAAGAGAAAAGTAGGAGATATCTATTGGTTAAGAATAGAGTGGAAAATATGTATGACAATTATTTATAACAAAATAATATGCTTCTTTACACAGCTACAAAGTAGGTATGAAATTGCCTGAAGCCCATTTCTTCTGTTTGAAGTCAAATATCATTTTGAAATAAGCTTTGCAGAAACAACGAGTCAGCCAGGTAGCCAAAATTTAATATTTGTAATATGTACTCAAAACACATAATTAAGTTTCACCAAGAGAGAATTTTTTGTAAATAGAGGGGCCGAGTAAGCTATTACTGTTGCAAAGTAACAACTCTTCTATTGGTAAGCTATTGACAGTATTGCCTACAACATTTCAAACCACATGATATACACAAATATCAATTTTATCAAGGTATTTTTTTCTTAAAATCAAGTTATCCAGAGTATCACCTCATACTTAAATATTTAAAATTTTGCATAATTCAGATGCTTAATTATTACTGATTTAAATATTTTACATAATTTTTCTCAAGTGGCAAAAATTCCTTCTGGGATGCTTCCGAGGCATAGTAAGGAAGTAAATTGTTTCCGAAGGTAAATTAACTCCATTTGTAGCACTAACACCAGGGCTGTTGCTGGCCCTAGTTCATAGTAGGTACACTTACTTGAACATTTTCCTATTTTCTGTCAGAAAATTGTTGTAATGTCTACTAATTTTGTTAAAACAAGACACTTACCAGCCAAGTCCCGGAAAAAATGACATACCCAATATACAATACTGTGTTGTCAATGACGTGAACGTTGTGCAGTGCACAGCCTGCATGTACACAGGTGCATGACTAATGCAAATGCTATTTCATCCATCCATTCATTCACGAGCATTTACCCAACATGTACTATGAGTCAGGCACAATTCTCAGTGCTAAGAGTATTTGAATGTCCAAGACACGGCTCATAACTGAAGGAGCGTAGTCTCTATTAGAGACATTTAACTGGCAATAACTTATCTGAATGTTAAACAAGGGATTCTCTCCTCAACATTGTCCTTCAGAAAAAGTGTAATCATTTTATATTTGAGTGCTAATATGGTCTTCCATATTACAGAACACTTTCTCAATGACTTTATTTTGAAAGTTGACGCTTAAGGAAGAAACCACTCAAACTATCAATAGTGTCTTTGGCTGCTTAGAGAGGTCAAGAGATAGAAGAAGTAAAAGTGAGTAAAGAAATTTAATGCAAATTTACTAAATACTCCTGGGGGTGTTATCTCAGGGTTTTGAGTAAGGCATGTCATTATAAATTATTTATAGACACTTCAACAAGAAACAAAGTAGTTATCTGTGGATATTACAAATATACATCAACAGATAGAATTAAAGAAAGAAAAAGAACTGTTACAGTGTTATGCAAGTGGGTCTTTTTGTAGTGAGTCAGTTTCAGTTCCAAGACCATACATGGGTCAGAAATGTATATCTCAAACAATAACCATGCTAGATCAATCAAAACACAGCTTTAGTAATGATAAAGATGTATTTTTAAAAAGGAATGTACAAAGTTAAATTAAAACATTTTCAGGAAATGTTATTGAGGGGAAAATATCAGTATTTTCTGTTTTTTTAATGTTTAAATCATTTTTATTACTAAAAATTTCAGACATCCAGAAAAGTACAATAAAAACATAACAAACTATGTGCCCACTCCCCTCCTCTAGCATTTTCATTTGTGTTTCAGATTACTTTTATCTTTTGTTTTATTGAGGTCACATTGGTTAATAACATTATGTAAATTTCAGGTGTTCATCATTATATTTTGACTTCTGTATAGAGTGCATCGTGTTTGACACCAAAAGTCTAGTTGCCGTCTATCACTGTACATAAGTCCCCCTTTAACCGTTTCACCCTTTCCCCTCCTCCACCTCTGGTAACCACCAATCTGTTCTCTGTTTATTTGCTTTCTTATCTTCCACATGTGAGTGAAATCATACAGTGTTTGTATTTCTATGTCTGACTTATTTTGCTTAGCATAATATTCTCAAGGTCCTTGCATGTTGTTGCAAATGGCAAGATTTCATCTTTTTTGTGGCTTATTAGTATTCCATTATATATGTATACCACATCTTCTTTATCCACTCACCCATTGATGGGCACTTAGGTTGCTTCCAAGTTTTGCTATTGTGAATAATACTGCAATGAACATAGGGGTGCATATATCTTTTTGAATTCGTGTTTTTATGTTCTTTGGGTAAATACTCAGAAGTGGAACAGCTGGATCATATGGTAGTGATCCACTTAATTTTTTGAGGAATCTCCATACTGTTTTCCATAATGGCTTCACCAGTTTACATTCCCGGCATCAGTGTACAAGGGATCCCTTTGCTCTATGTCCTCTTAAACACTTGTTATTTCTTGTCTTTTTAATAATAGTCACCCGGATTACTTCTTAATTTTTTTTATTGAGGTTAGGATAGTTTACAACATTGTGAAATTTCAGTTGTACATTATTATTTGTCAGTCACCATATAGGTGTGCCCCTTCACCCTTAGTGCCCACCCTTCAACCCCCTTCTCCACAGTAACCACTAATCTGTTCTCTTTGCCCATGTGTTTGTTTATCTTCCACGTATGAGTGAAATCATATAGTGTTTGTCCTTCTCTATCTGGCTTATTTCTCTTAACATCCTACCCTCAGTGTCCATCTATGTTGTTGCAGATGGGATGATTTTGTCATTTTTGTGGCTGAGTAATATTTCATTGAATATATATGCCATATCTTCTTTATCCAATCATCAGTCAATGGGCACTTAGGTTGCTTCCACGTCTTGGCTATTGTGAATAACGCTGCAGTGAACATAGGGTGCATGGGTCTCTTTGAATTGTTGATTTCAAGTTCTTGGGATAGATACCCAGTAGTGGGATAGCTGGGTCACATGGTATTTCTATTTTCAGTTTTTAGAGAAATCTCCATACTGTTTTCCATAGTGGCGGGAACCAGTTTGAATTCTCTCCAGCAGTGTATGAGGGTTCCCTTTTCTACACAACTTCTCTAACACTTCTTATTTTTTGTCTTGGTAATTACAGCCATCAATGGGTATAAGGTGCTATCTTAGTGTAGTTTTGATTTGCATTTCCCTGATGATCAGTGATGTTGAGCATCTTTTCATGTGCCTATTGGTCATTTGTATATCTTTTTTGAAGAAATGTCTGTTCATATCTTCTGCCCATTATTTGATCAGGTTGTTTGATTTTTTGTTGTTGAGTTGTGTGAGTTCTTTATATATTATGGAGTTTAACCCCTTGTCAGATATATGATTTGCAAATACTTTTTGAAGTTGGTAGGTTGTCTTTTTGTTTCAATCCTGGTTTCCCTTGCCTTCTAGAAGCTTTTTCATCTGATGAAGTCCCACTTGTTTATTTTTTCTTTTGTTTCCCTTGTCTGAGAAGACATGGTGTTCAAAAAGATCCTTTTAAGACCAATGTCAAAGAGTGTACTGCCTATATTTCCTTCTAGAAGTTTGGTTTCAAGTATTACCTTCAAGTCTTTGATCCATTTTGAGTTTATTTTTGTAAATGGTGTAAGAGAATGGTCTACTTTCATTCTTTTACATGTGACTGTCCAGTTTTCCCAACACCATTTACTGAGGAGACTTTCCTTTGTCCATTGTATATTCTTGTCTCCTATGTCAAAGATTAGCTGTCCATAGATGTGAGGTTTTATTTCTAGGCTTTCGATTCTGTTCCATTGATCTGTGCACCTGTTTTGTACCAGTACCATGCTGTTTTGATCACTATGGCTTTGTAGTATATTTTGAAGTCAGGGATTGTGACACCTCCAGCTTTGTTCTTTTTTCTCGGGATTGCTTTAGCAATTCAGGGTCTTTGGATACCACATGTAAATTTTAGGATTCTTCATTCTATTTCCATGAAGAATGTCATTGGGGTTCTGATTGGGATTGCATTGAATCTGTAGATTGCTTTAAGTAGTATGGATATTTTAACTATGCTCATTCTTATAATCCATGTTCATAGAATGTCTTTCCATTTCTTTATGTCATCATCAATTGCTTTCAGTAAAGTCTTGTAGTTTTCATAATATAGGTCTTTCACTTGTTTAAATTTATTCCAAGATATTTTATACTTTTTATTGAGATTGAAGAACCAGCTCTTTGTTTCATTGATCCTTTCTACTGTCATTTTTGTTTCAATTTCATTTATTTTGGCTCTCATTTTCATTATTTCCTTCCTTCTACTGACTCTGTATTTTGTTTGTTCTTCTTTTTCTAATTCTGTTAGATGTAGTTTGAGATTGCTTGTTTGATATTTTTCTTATTTGTTACTGTAATGAATTTCCCTCTTAGGACCGCTTTAGCTGCATCCCAAATAAGTTGGTATAGTGTGCTCTCGTTTTCATTTGTCTCCAGATAATATTTGATTTCTCCTTTAATTTCTTCAATAATCCATTGGTTGTTCAATAGTATGTTGTTTAATCTCCACATGTTTGCCCCTTTCCCAGCTTTTTTCTTGTAATTAATTTCTAGTTTTATAGCATTATGGTTGGAAAAGATGCTTGGCATTATTTCAGTCCTCTTAAATTTATTGAGGCTTGCCTTTTTCCCAGCATATGATCCCTCCTTGAGAATGTTCCATGCACACTTGAGAAGAATGTGTAGCCTGTGTTTTTGGATGGAGTGTTCTATATATATCTATTAAGTCCATCTTGTCTAGTTTTTCATTTAATTCTACAAATTCCTTGTTGACTTTCTGTCTACTTGATCTATCCATTGGTGTAAGTGAGGTGTTGAGATCCCCTACTATTAATATTATTAATATAATATTAATAAAAAAAATGCTCATTTTATTGCTCATTATCTGCTGCATTTCCTTTGTTTCTCATCCCATGTAATTCAGACTATCAATTTAGTTAGGTAGTTTTTTATGCTAGTTTTCTCCTTATTCGTAATTTGTGTCTCTGTTCTAATTATTTGTTTAGTGGTTACCATGTGGTTTGTATAAAAAATTCTCATATGAGACAGTCCATTTTCTGATAGCCTCTTAGTTCCTTAGACTAAGCCAGTTCCATCACATTCTTCTTCCCCTTCTAAGTTGTTCTTGTCAAATCTTATTTCATCTTGTGTTGTGAGTTTGTGGTTAAAATGACAAGATTATATTTATTCTTGGTGTTTTGCTTCCTTTTATCTTTAATGTTATAATTAAGCATTTGCTAATCTGTTCTGATGGAGAGCTGCAATTTTCAGATTTTGTCTATCTACTTATCCTCTTGGTCAGGGTTTTGTAACCATTTTCTTTTTTTTTTCTTTTCTCAGGTATGCGGGCCTTCCTGAGGATTTCTTGTCATGGGGGTCTTGTGGTGATGAACTCCCTTAACTTTTGTTTATCTGGGAAAGTTTTTATTTCTCCATCATATTTGAAGGTTATTTTCACTAGATAGAGTATTCTTGGCTGAAAGTTTTTGTCATTCAGAATTTTGAATATATCATTCTACTCTCTCCTAGCTGGTGTGCTGAGAAATCTGCTGACAGTCTGATAGGGGCTCCTTTGTAGGTTATTTTCTTCTGCCTTTAATATTTTTTCTTTTGCTTTGACTTTTGCCAGCTTTACTACTGTATGTCTTGGATTTGGTCATTTTACATTGATAAAGGTTGGAGATCTATTTGCTTCTGTCACATGTATTTCCAGCTCCCTCCTCAGGTTTGGGAAGTTCTCAGCTATTATTTCTTTGAACAATCTTTCTGCTCTATTCTCCTTCTCTTCTCCCACTGGGATACCTATAAACCCTATGTTGCATTTCCTAATTGAGTTGGATATTTCTCAGTTTCTTCATTTCTTTTTAGTCTTAGTTCTCTCTCCTCCTCTATCTAAAGATATATATCTGTCTCCTCTATCTATGTTTCTGCCCTCCAGACTGTTAATTCTCTCCTTCATAATATCAGCTGTACTATTCAGGGAGTCCAGATTTTTCTGTATCTCACCCTTTACCTTTTTCATCTCCAACATTTCTGATTGATTCTTCTTTATAGTTTCAAGCTCTTTTGTGAAGTATCTCATGAACTCATTCAATTGTCTGTCTGTTTTCTCTTTTAACTCGTTGAGTTTTTAAATAGTTAGTTTGAATTCTTTATCATTTAGGTTATAGATTTCTGTGTCTTCATGGTTGATTTCTGGGTACTTTCATTTTCCTCCTATTCTAGAGATTTAATACATTTTTTCATTCTGCTTAATGACATGCATTTGTGCCTCCACATAGAGATGGAATTTGGTCACAGCTTCCACTTTCTGCCATTGGGGGGAAGAGGCAGGAGCTGTGTAATCTGTGCCCACCAGGATCCCCATCAGCTGTTCTTGTCTGAGCCTAGGCCACTCCTTGGGATTGCAGCAGCCCTGTGGGGTCTCCTACCAACTGTGGGAAGAATCATACAGGGACTCTGTGCTGCTGCTGCTGCCTGCTCCCACAGACCCACCCAGACATGCTCCCCACTTAGGACTGCAGCAGTGTTATGGGTTTTAGAGGCAGCCAGGATCTTGTCTGCCCTGACTCACAGGTCTGCTGCCATCTGGTCCTGGATTGTACCAGTTGTTGTGCTTGATGGGAGGGGCCTCATCACAGGGTCTGAGCCGGTTCTGCCCCCAGGGACTGTGGTGGAATTGTGGACTCACCCAGTGGTCGAGAGAGTGATCACACAGGATTCAGGGCTGCTTCTGCCTGCTCCCACATTTTCCACTTGTACTGCCCCTTTGGGGCTGCTGTGATACTGTGGACATTTGTGGTAGCCAGGGGCACTTTCGCCCAGGCCACAGATATCCCACCCTCTCTTCCTAGGTCACACCAGCATTTGAGCTTGGTGCACAGGACCTCCGCACTGGGACAGAACCCGAGTCACTCCCTGGAGCCATGATGGGACTGTGCATTTTCCCACTGCACCAAGGAGTGAGCATGCTGGGGCTCAGGATTGTTACTGCCTGCTCCCACTGTCCCGCTGGGTTGCACTTTCCCTTTCAGGGCTACAGCAGAGGTATGGACATTTAAGGCAGCTGGGGGTTTGTTTGCCTGGACTTGCAGCCATGCTGTGTCTGCTCCTAAGCCACACCAGCCTTTGTGCTTGGTGGGAGGGCTTCCCCACTGGGTCTGAGCTCAAGTCACTCCCTGGGGCTGTGTGGGACTATGGGCTTTCCAACTTGACCAAAGAGCAATCATGAGGGGCTCAGGGCTGCAGTCACCTGTTTACACAGTCACACCAAGCTGCACACCTACCCTTGGGGCTGTGGTGGTACTATGAGCACTTCAGCCAGCAGAGTAGTCACTTGCAGGTACTCAGCTGTCTGGGGTCTGGAACATTCTCACTTATCTCCACCATCTCCCCAGGGTTAGCCAATCTACCCCCTGATGTAATGAAGCATGAGTCTCTCAGGCATCCTGAGGTGCTGTGAGGGCATCCTCCACTGGTCAATGAATGTCCATTTAGTTGTAGTTTGAAGGGGGAGAGACAAAGGGAACTTCTCACTCCATAATGTTGCTGATGTCCATTTCTTAATTTTAATGAAGTCTAACTCATCAATTTTTTACTTTCTTGGATCATGCCTTTGGTGTTCTATCTAAAAAGTTATCACCAAATCCAAGGTCATCTAGCTTTTCTCCTATGTTATATTCTAGGAGTTGTACAATTTTGCATTTTATGTTTAGGTCTCTGATCATTTTTGAGTTAATTTCTGTGAAAGGTGAAAGGTCTGATCTAGGCTCGTTTTTTTGAATGTGCAACAAAGAAATCAAAGAAGAAATTAAAAGAATACCTGGAGACAAGTGAAAATGAAAACGTAACATACTAAAATCTATGGGATGAAGCAAAAGCAGAACTCAGAGGAAAATATACAACAATACAGGCGTACTTCAAAAAACAAGAAAAATATCAAATAAATGATCTAACACTACATCAAAAAGAGCCAGACAAAAGAAAAACAAATGAAGTCCAAAGTCAGTAGAAGGAAGGAAATCGGAGAGGAAATAAGTGAAATAGAGACTAAAAAGACAAGAGAAAAGATCAATGACAATAAGAGCCGATTCTTTGAAAAGAAAATTAAAATTGACAAACTAGTGAGGTAGACTCAATAGTAAAAAAAGAGAGAAGGCTCAAATAAATAAAATCAGAAATGACAGAAGAGTAACAATAGATACCACAGAAATATAAAAGTGTATAAGAGAATACCATGAAAAGTTATGTGCCAACAAATTAGATAACCTAGAAGAAATGGACAAATTCTTAGAATCATACAACCTATCAAAACTGAATCAAGAAGAAATAGAGAATCTGGATAGACCAGTCATTAGGAAAGATCTTGAAACAGTAATTAAAAACACCTCAAAAAACAAAACTCTATGACCAGACGACTTCTGTGGTGAATTCTACCAAATAGTCAAAGAAGACTTAATACTTATTCTTCTCAAACTCTTCCAAAAACTGAAGAGCAGGTGATGCTTCCTAACTTATTCCATGAGGGCAGCATTATTCTGATACCAAAACTTGACAAGGACAACACAAAAAAAGAAAATTATAGGCCAATATTGCTAATGAATATAGATGCAAAAATTCTTACCAAAATATTAGCAAATAAATAAAACTAGGCATTGAAAGGATCATATGCCACTATCAAGTGGGATTTATTCCAGGGATGCAAGGATGGTTCAATATCCACAAATCAATCAATATGATACACCACATTAACAAAATAAAGAGGAAAAATCTCATGATCATCTCAATAGACGCAGAGAAAGCATTTGGCAAGATCCAGCATCCATTTATGTTAAAAACTATCAGTAAAATGGGTATAGAAGGAAAGTACCTCAACATAATAAATGCCATATATGACAAACCCACAGCTAACATCATATTCAAGGATGAAAAACTGAAAGCTATCCCTCTAAGAACAGGAACAAGACAAGGACACACACTCTCACCATTCTTATTCAACATAGTGATGGAAGTCCTAGCCAGAGAAATTAGCCAAGAAAAAAAATAAAAGATATTTAAATTGGAAAGGAAGAAGTACAACTGTCACTATTTGCTGATGACATGATTTTATATATAGAAAACCCTAAAGAATCCACTAAAAAACTATTAGAAATAATAACAAATACAGTAAAGTTGCAGGATAAAAAATCAACATGCAAAAAGTAGTTTCATTTCTATACACTAGCAACAAACTAGCAGAAGGAGAAATTGAGAATACAACTCCTTCTAAAATTGCAACAAAAAGAATAAAATGCCTTGGAATAAATTTAACCATGGAAATGAAAGACCTGTACACTGAAAACTGTAAGACACTGTTGAAAGAAATTGAAGGACACACAAAGAAATGGAAAGATTTTTTGTGCTCATGGATTTGAAGAATGGTACTGGCAGAAAAACAGACACACAGATCAATGGAACAGAATCGAGAGCTAAAACATAAACCCATACATTTATGGAAGGCTAATTTTTGACAAAGGGGCCAAGAACATGCAATGGAGAAAGGAAAGTTTCCTCAATAAATGGTATCAGAAAAACAGGACAGCCACATGCAAAAGAATGAATGTAGACTACTATCTTACACCATACACAAAAATTAACTCAAAATAGATTAAAGACTTGAATGTAAGACTTGAAATCATAAAACTCCTAGAAGAAAACACAGGCAGTATGCTCTTTGAGATCAGTCTTAGAATTACATGAATATCATGTCTCCTCAGGCAAGAGAAACAAACTAAAAAACAAATGGGACTACATCAAACTAAAAATCTTCTACATGGTGAGCAAAACCATCAACAAAATGAAAAGACAATCTACCAACTGTGAGAAGACAACTGCAAATCATATATCTGACAAGGGGTTAATTTCTAAAATATATAAAGAACTCATACAACTCAATAACAAAAAAACCCCAACCCAATTGAAAAGTGGACAGAGGATCTGAACAGACATTCTTCCAAAGAAGATATACAGATGGCCAGAGGCACATTAAAAGATGTTCAACATTGCTAATTATTACGGAAATGGAAATCAAAGCCATAATTAGATATAACTTCACGCCTGTCAGAATGCTATTATTAATAAGACAAGAAATATAAAGGGTTTAAGAAGATGTAGAGAAAAGTGAAAACTCACACACTGGTGGTGGGAATCTAAACTGGTGCAGCCACTATGGAAAACAGTATGTGGATTCCTCGAAAAGTTAAAACTAGAACTACCATGTGATCTAGCTATTCCACTTTTTGGTATTTATTCAAAGAACATGAAAACACTACTTTGAAAAGATATATGCACCTCTATGTTCATTGCAACATTATTCACAATGGTCAAGACTTGGAAACAACCCAAGCATCCATCAAAGAATGAGCGGATAAAGATGTGGTATATATATATACAATGGTATACTATTCATCCATAAGGAATGACAAAATATTGCCATTTGTAACAACATGGATAGACCTTAAGGATATTATGCAAAGTGAAATAAGTCAGACGGGGGGAGACAAGTGCCATATGATTTCACTTATATGTGAAAGATAAACAAACAAACACATAGATACAGACAATAGATTGGTGGTTACCAGAGGGGAAAAGAGTCGGGGGAAGCTGAAGGGGGTAAGAGAGGATGTGTGTACAGTGATGAATGGTAACTAGACTTTTGGTGGTGAACACAATGCAGTCTATACAGAAGTCGAAATATAGCAACGTACACCTGAGGAAAAAAACCCCAAATCTCATAGAATCAAAAGGAAGTTTGATATTATTTCCTTAGAATTGTATGGGGCAATGACAAAGGTGAGACATACATTTTATATTTAATTTTAAAAGTTTCACAAAATATTAACTCTTACCACACATGATGCACTCTGATTGGTCTATTCTATTCTATTCTACTCTTTTCTCCTTGATGTTATAAAAGAACACTGACCATGAGTGACCAAATTGACTTTGTTAATCAATTGTGGAAAGTAATGTTTTTGCAAAACACTACTCTAGCACTCCCTAATTTTCTCACACTATTACCACAGAGCCAAAAGTAGTCTGTAGTTAATTGGGAATAATCATGATTACAAACTTTTAAATTATGTTTTATTCTTGTTTAATGCTTTTAATATTATAAACAGTTTTTCAGTAGAAAAACTATTGAGGAATACTCATCAATATGGTGCATAAGGCACAGTGCCTTCTATGAACAATTTGACTTATGTTCATCTATTATTTTCATGTTCATTTTGTAAAGAGAACAGGGAGGTTTTCAATCTGTCCAAGTATTTATGAATAAATGTTATCATCTTGATAAAACTTTCCAATGTGGTAAAATAGACAAGGCAACAGACAGTCAGGTGTTGGTGCCACGCATTCTTGGTATAGATTCAGGTCTCGTTTATTGGAGACTGGGGGAATGAGAAAACCACTGAAATTAGAATTTGCGTTGACTTCAAGAAAATAGTGATTGGCAGTGGCAGGACATTGGTAGTAATCTACTCGTTAGCTATGGATGTTACCATGGACACCAGTGCAGTACAGAAAATCATGAGTGGGAGAAAAAGAAAATAATGAGAACCAAAAATAGTTTCTTCACATACAATATGTATTTCTGAAAGATAATTATTTACTTGTAATTTTCTCGGAGTTTTTCCTTTGTTTTATACTCTGATATTTTTAAATGTCAAAGTCCCTCCTAATAGAGGCGAAAAGAAAGATCTTGATATAAGTATTATTAACAGCTATTTCCATTGTATTTTATTTTGATCTTTTCTTTTTGTCAATTTGTAAACTCTTGTAATGTTTTCAAAAATGATTAGAAGACACAGGGGCTGTCCCCTAGAATAAACAATCTCATAAATGCTTTGCCCCTTCAAAGATTATGCCATGTTGGTTATGGTAGAAATACAAATACTATAATCTTGCTTCTGAAGAAATGATTTCAATTAGTCATTCAACTCTATTTTCAAATATTTCATTCATACACTTATCTTTTCATTTATTTCATAGATTAATAGTGATATAAAATGATAATGAAATTCTAAATGAATATGTCCATGTATAAAGTCATGGTAGTCAGTAATTTACTATTGTATTTGGAGACCCTGATGGGGAAGTTCTGAGATTTTTGTTCTGGGTATGATGTATGTATGCAATGGACAATAAGGCCATAGGGTAGTGACCTCCAAAGAAAAACTGGAGTATCAGTAGAAACTGTATCAGTCAGGGTTCAGTTGGAGAAGCAGAACCTGTACATGAGAAGGTATGTGTGTGTAAGGGTGTGTGTGTGTGTGTGTGGATTTGTTTCAGAGGATTGGCCTACATAATTGTGGAGGCTTGTTAAGCTGTGTCTATAAGACTGATGTCTCCTCATATAATTCCAGCTCTTGAAGGTGACAGGGCAGGCAGTCTAAAGGCGCATGGATGCAAATGGGGAAGACAAAAAGCAAGATGGAATCCATAAGCACGAGCTGGAAACCCAGCTGGATGGACTGAATCTATATCTTGTCTCTGGCCTTGGTTGCTAGGGTATCCTGTAGAAGCCATTTCCTTGTCAGAAGTTAAACACAGACATGTAACACAGCAGTCAGAAAGCTAAAGGAGCTTCCAGGGAAAAGTGGAACAATTGCAGGTTCGGCTACTGCTTCACACCAACGCGGTGAGTCAGCAGATCTGTAACGTGTGAACTGTAAAATGTTGCTGCTTACTTTCTGCCTTCCAAATAGCACGAGGATGTCCCTTGTGGCCTACTCTTGTGCCTACTCGAGTGCCTCAGTTGTCCTTTCCAGGACAAGAATGCCTCTGTATTCTCCCAGCCCTTTGTAAATTATAATAATAGTTATCATGCATTTAACATTTGCTATACAGCAGGCACATGTATTGTCTCATTTAATCCTCAAAAATTTCTTGTGAGGTAAAGTCTACTAATAACCCAGTTTTACGGTGAGGAAACTAAGGCTTAGAAAGATTAATAAATTTACATGAGGCTATAACAATAAACTATTGACAGAATGAGAGTACAGATCTTGGCCTGTAGGATCATGCTCATGCTCTGAACCTCCAAACCATGTCCATCTTTATTATGGCACACATGTGAATACACTCTGATTATTTTTATTTCTACGTGTCTGGTTTTTCCAGCATACTGAAAACTCCTTAAAGACAAGAAAATGTCTACTTTTTTCTTTTCTCATGTCAATTTGTATTTCCTCTTATACTTTGTACTTTTATTCTTGTACTTTTGTTTTTCTTTGTAAACACAGAGAATAAAATCTCATTTTAAGTTAACTTTAGTAAATTATAATCAAATGTGAGGGTTTATTTGGCAGTAACTTTTAGACAGATAACTAGGACATGAAAGCATCAAGAAGTTTCCAAAAGCTTAACAGGTATTTTTAATCGTCTAAAAACTTTCATCAGCTCTTTGGAGTGATAAACTACTATCATGGTCTTGTGCATAGAGCTGCAGCATCATCATATTTGATAATGACTGGCCTGGGGCTATCAGCGTTATCACTGGGGAGAAATGAGTCTGCTGTCAGGCACCAGAGACGTGCTAACAAGAAGGTCATTTCTCTTCACCCTGAAAACAACAGAAAAAGAAAATAGATATTTTGGTGATGACAAGATGACAAAGAAATAAAATTAAAATGAAATTAGGAAGACAGAAATATTTAATAACAAAAGCAAAAACAAAATAATAAAAACAGAGGTACTCATATTAGGAAAGGGGCCTTCCTGATGAGAGAGGACTTTGCTGACAGCCTCCTGAGCGCACTAAGCACATTATTGAAAGAGATGTCACTAGATGTAATTTTCAAATAGAGCATTTGTTAGCATTGGCTAGAGAAAATTATTGAAAATAGGAAACATCAAGAAAATGGTTCTATAGGAACGCAGAGGATTTTTATCATTGATTCCCAACTTCCACTTTTAAAAGTATTAAATGTGTGATTCCAAATGCACTTTGAGCTCTTCTTAAGAGGCAGGCTCTCTGCTAGCTCATGGGCACATAAATGAGTCAGTCAAGGTCCCTCCCTTACAGAGATGACAGTATAATAAGGGCACATACAAGAAAGAGAGTGATTGCAATCAGGATGAGAAGCGCAGCCACAGGACAAGTCACAGGAGGGGAACCTGACCAAGTGTTAAGACTTCAGAGCCTTTCTGGAGGCTACGTGACCTAAAGGATGGGTAGAAGTCAGCTAAAGAAAAGAGCATAAGAATAGGGAAGAACATTTAAAGCCAGAAAATAGTGTACAAAATAATAGGAGGTGAGGGCTGGCCCCGTGGCCGAGTGGTTAAGTTCGCGCGCTCCGCTGCATGCGGCCCAGTGTTTCGTTAGTTCGAATCCTGGGTGCGGACATGGCACTGCTCATCAGACCACGCTGAGGCAGCGTCCCACATGCCACAACTAGAAGAACCCACAACGAGGAATACACAACTATGTACCGGGGAGGCTTTGGGGAGAAAAAGGAAAAAATAAAATCTTTAAAAAAAAAAAAAATAGGAGGTGAGAGAGAACATGACATAGTCTAGGAACAGCAATCCCTACCAAGTGAGCACTTGCATTTTAGAAATGTATTGTGAGTGGCAATCCATGGTTGGCATAGGCAAGGTCTCAATAACAGTTCTGAAAAAAGTAAAATAAATGAAGGGAATATATCTATGCTTTAGAAGATATCTTCTTCCAAAACCAAGCAGTGAATGGAATTAAAGCCCTACTCTAGTGTCACTTGAATGTTCAGTTTATCTGGAAATATTACTGAGTTGTTATGTTTTCCATAAGCCTGTTCTCCCACACACTTTATGTTCTGTACCTAATTGTTAAAAAGTTTTGAGCTTGACCTATTGCACTTAAAATCACCTTCATTTCATTTTTGCAATTACTGGCAGATCCTCGTTGGTATTTTTGTAAGTTGTCATAGAATTCAAGTGCTTGCCTTCTACGTCTGGTCTTGTAATCAGATAATGAGCCAGAATACTCTTTGCATACTTCCTTTGATAGTTCCATATGGTCTTCAAAGTGGAGGAAGCAATGTTTTTGTGTTATTCTTCTTTAAAAAGACTCAACGTAACTTTGTAAAGCATGAAACTAAATAATACATTAAAAATATTTGTTGTATGCAAGTATACACAATCATGCCAAAATGAAGAGAGGACCACTGTACAGTATGGTTAGAGCTTATCATAAAGTGACTATCAAGAGGTGAAGATAGCTAACATGAAGGAGAGAGCTCTAACGTCTTCCCACGTTCAATTAAAGTGCCTGCGATTTAGACTGAAAGGGATGGTTAATAGCTAAAAAGACTCAATTAGGTTAATGCCATGAAACTTTATCTGGTGACTTTGGAGTTTGTGGATTTGAAGTGAATGAGATTGAACACAGGAAAACCAGGGGCTTTTGATGATGAAGACAGATCAGAAAAACAGTCAGGAGATGTTAACAGCCTCAACTAGGGAATGCCAGTGGAGATCTAAAGAAGCGAATGTTTTTGAGATATGGTTAAATAGGGCTATCAACAAAAGTAGATGATTGAACATGGAGTTTGAGATAGAAAGGAGAGTAAACGTTGATGCTCAAGTTACTCACTTGGACAAATTAGTTGTATTAACAGGTCATATATTGACAATAGACTCACAAGAAAGGAGCATAGCAGTTGAAAACCTATTATGTGCCAGGAGCAGTGCTTTTTGCTTTTTGTACATTATCTTAATCAACTTTCCCAATAACCCAAATAAGGAAATTGAGCTTCAGAGAGTTTATTTAAATTATATGTCCAATGTGGCACAGCTTGTAAGCTGGGAAAGTGAAGTTGAAACTCAAAAGCCCAGTCTGTTTTTTCACTAGCTTTATATATTTTGAATTGAAGTTCCACACAATTTTTGTCATTGTTGTAGTTGCTGAGGAAGATTTGTCCTGAGTTAACATCCATTGTCAATTTTCCTCTTTTTTTTTTTTTTTTTGGCTGAGGAAGATTGTCCCTGAGCTAACATCTGTGCCAATCTTCCTCTATTTTGTACGTGGGTTGCCACCACAGCATGGCTGCTGATGAGTGGTGTAAGTCCATGCCCAGGAACCAAACCCAGGCCACCAAAGTGGAATGTACTGAACTTGATCACTAGGCCACTGGGCCGGCTCCCCAGTACAATTTTAAAATGAAGATGTCGAAATAGGAAGTGGGCTATTTTAAATTCTGAGCTTAGGAGGAAGGCGATATAATTTGTAAATGTGAAGCCATCGGAATGTATGCCTCTGTGCATGGAGAGTGAGAAGACAGAGCCTAAGACAGTGCTGTGGCATACGCATGGTACAGGAAGGAGGATTTACACAGAAGACAAGAGAAGAAGTAACCGAAAAAGGAAATAAAGAATAAATAGCAGTGTGTCATAGAAGCCAGGAAAACATAAATTTTTTTTAAAGGAAGTCTTTGTTAGTGTAAATGACTATAGTTAACATTGCTGTACGATACATAGGACGGTTGTTAAGTGAGTAGATTCTAAGAGTTTTCATCATAAAGAGAATCTTTTTTTCTTTTTATTGTATCTATATGAGATGATGGATATTAACTAAACCTATCGTGGTAATCATTTCACAATATGTGCTAATTGAACATCATGCTGTACACCTTAAACTTATACAGTGATGTCTGTCAATTATTTCTCAGTAAAGCTGGGAAAAAAAGATCAAGTTAAATAATGACCTGAAGGTGGCCATGGGATATAGCAGTATGAAGATTGTTGGTAAAGTTGAAGATAGTCTTTCAGTAGAGTGTTGAGGGTGGAAGACAGCTTAAACTGCTTTTCTTCAATGAAAGAAAGGGAAATGAAAGAGCGGGGAGAGCAATTGTTCAAGAAGTTAGCGAGGGAAAAGAGAAACAAAGGAGGATGCTAGTTCTAGGGAGGCTATTTCTAATTATTAGAGATACTTAAATACTACATTTAAATGCTGTCATAAGGGAGTCACACAGCCAGACTTACTGTGGAGGGAATCCAAAAGGTCATGCTTTGCATCGTGGTTTTTACTATTTCACAGTAACAAGGTAATGTTTTCTGCTCATTTGCCAAGCCAAGTCATTAGGGAGATGCAATATGTACATGCTGATAACTGACATTTTGGGAGGACATGAATATTTTACATCTCCTTTTCTCCTGAGTAACATCATTGCTGAAGTTAAAAGACTCAACTATGAGCTATGTTAAACATAGACAATTTAAATAGCGTTCCCTGTTGATATGAGCTTACAGGCTATGAGGCTTTTGCAATGATTATAAAGGGACATGGTTGGCCAAGGCTGATCATTATCCTTCACTCCAAGGAATGGAAAGAAATGGGCAGGAATATGGGACATGGACTAGGCTGGGTGTTTTTCTTCCTTTAGCCAGTAGCATCCATTGGCAATTCACAGAATCATGAAATGAGAGTGGAGTGGAACTCGTTCCAAGTCACAATACCTCTATTACTGAAATAGTCATCTTGGGGCAGCAAAAGTATAGTAGTATTATATCCGCTGATGGATTATCTATAGCACGTATTGCTTTCACGATCTTATAAATACACATTTTTTTTTTAAAGATTTTATTTTTTCCTTTTTCTCCCCAAAGCCCCCCCGGTACATAGTTGTATATTCTTTGTTGTGGGTCCTTCTAGTTGTAGTATGTGGGACGCTGCCTCAGCGTGGTTTGATGAGCAGTGTCATGTCCACGCCCAGGATTCGAACCAATGAAACACTGGGCCGCCTGCAGTGGAGCACGCGAACTTAACCACTCGGCCACGGGGCCAAACCCTAAATACACAACATTTTGAACCTATTCACAGTCCTTATTTTTATTCCTCCAAAAACCCATAAACTAAAAGTAGGCTTTTAGTTTGTCTTTAAATGATACTTATTGTTCTTTCTCTTGTTTTAAATGTAATACATGCTCATTATTGAGATGTGTATGGTAAATAAATGTTCAAATAGAAATTTAAAATGTTATTTATTCCATCCATATATGAACACTATTTCCATTATGATTTTATTTCCCTTTGGGCTTTATTTTGCATATAAAATTTCTTTCTTAGATAATTCTACTATAAAATGTATCAAAATACCTATTTTAATTCTATTTTTAAAATATTATTTTATGTATCCATATGACAGCATTATATAAAAATAAGAATTTAATAACAGTATAGTATTGAATAATATAAATATATAAAAATAAAATAGTCAAGAATGAAAATAATACTTTTCATTTAACCATTGTACTATTC
Source organism: Equus caballus (assembly GCF_041296265.1). Classification (NCBI taxonomy): domain Eukaryota; kingdom Metazoa; phylum Chordata; class Mammalia; order Perissodactyla; family Equidae; genus Equus; species Equus caballus. Next base: position 53,036,347 of record NC_091691.1, read on the forward strand.
TTCGACAGTCGAGGCTATTATAAATAATTCAGTGATCAAGATCTTCATCTCCAGTTATTTGATTTGTTTTCCCCACTTAGGGTAGATCCATAGAATGGGAATTATTAAATAGTAGATTATGAAATAGTAGCACAATAGCAGATTATTAAATAGTAATGCTATAGAGTTAGTTTTTAATCAATGTTTAAATTCCTACAGCCAAATATGAGACTGATCATTTCAATGGTTTCACTTTCACATGGCAACTTTGCAATTTGCCTCCACATTTTGTTTTAATCTTTGCTATTTTGAGTGAGAAATAGCATCGCGTCAATTTGTACTTCTTTGTCTAAAATAAACTTTAAAAAATGATTATCATGCAATATAGTCAAGTTCAGATCATGGGATTTAGAGTTGGATAGATGGGGGTTCAACTTCGGCAGCTCCACCTCCCTGTAATGTTCCTTTGGCCTGTAACTTAGCCCCTCTAAGCCAATTTCTTTTACAATGATAATACCAGTTAACATTTACTAAATGCCAGGCACTGTTCTAAGAGCGCTTTATATATTAATTCAGGTAATCTCCACAACAACCCCATGAAAAAAGGACATTATCATTACACCACAATCTATGCTGCTAACCTGTACCTGGTGCTGCCCCACGGGGCTGTTGGAAGACCTAAAGGAGATGTGTATGTATGTGAAACATTTTAGCACTGTAGCAAAACAAAGAGAACACACAATAATTAGTAGCCAAAAATAGTTATTTTTTTCTATAAATTGATTACATACTTTATTCTTGAGAGCTTTTTTGGAGGTTCCAGAAGGGTAGCGCAGCTACTGGTATACCCTTGACTGAAGATTGGTCATCCTCTATTGGGAAGGTTGTCCTCTTCCATGGAGCGCACACCTTCAGGAGGGACGCACGTGGAGCGGTGTGGGAGGAAGGAGAATCCCGCCTAGCCAGCCGGATCAGCCGAATCAACCCTGGCGATCAGATGGATGACAGATGTCGCAGCCAGATCGCCCTCACATCCTACATACTTTCTTCTTAATTCCTTAGTATTTTTGAAATTTTTTAATCAAAACATAAATTTTTTGCAGACTACTGTTATAAACCATTTGGTTCTCATTTCTTACAAACTTTTTTTTCCTGTTTTTGATGTCTCTCAAAATATGAATGATTAAACACAAGAAGTTTAGACAAAAGTACAGTAGGGATACAGAAATAATTTTTAATTGGTGCATTGTTGCATTGTAACAGGCAGTGTTTATATGCAGCATGGATGAGAGGATGGGAAGTAGTTCTGAGCACTGAGGCGTGAGAAGAAAGCCAGGCAACAGTCTTAACCTTCTGCAATCAAATCTACACTTTGTCTTTGATATGAATTTTTAGACCGTCCAACATCCATATTCAAAGATAATGAGAGGTGGTAAAATTGCAGTTGACCTTGAATAATGATTTATATTTGCATAAAGCGAAGGACATTTTAGGGAAGATAATAAAAGAGTAAAGTCAGAGCAATAGTAATATGCATGATTAAAGTGCAAACAGGGAGGTTTGGGTGCCTGTGTACCAAGCAGAGTGGTAGGCTCTGTGGCTATAAAGGTAAACATGACACAGTCTCTGTTCTCAAGTTTAGTACATGGAAAACAAACATACCTAATATAGTGTTAAATGTGCCAAAAGTACAGTTTAAAATTACTTAGGTTAAGGAGCTAGATGAAGGATTATTCATATTTTGCAAAAGGCAGAATTAGAAAAGAATTCACAGGCTTTGTAGAAGTGATGGTCATCAATGACAAATAGTGGTTTGTTGGTTGAACAGTGGTGAGTAGGTGACAATATCAAGGCTGAGGGAACTATAAATGCAAAAATATGAAGGCGAGAGACAGCATGATGTGAGTTTTGGTTTTCCACTGCTATGCAAAAATATCATCACAAACTTAGCAGCCTAAAACATCATTCATTTATTAGCTCACAGTTTTGGTGAGACAGGAGTTTGGGGATGGCTTAGCTGAACTCTCTGCTTCAGAGTCTCAATCTTGTAATCCAGATGTCAGCAAGGACTGCAGTCTCCTCAGAAAGTCAAGTGGAGAAAGATACACCTCCAAACTTATTCAGGTTATTGGTGGATTCATTCACTTATTGCTATAGAACTGAGGACACCAGTCCTTGGCTAGCTGTTTACTGGAGGTTGCCTTTGGTTCCCAGAGGGCTTCTCAGTTCTTTACCATATAGGCTCCCTCAATATGGCTGCATACTTCATCAAACCAGCAAGAGAGAGTCTCCTCACAACATGGGTGTTAAACTCTTAAGGAATCACATATATTTGAAGAGTACCTGTATTATGGCCAAAATGCTGTAATACATATGTAAGGTGGAAAGATTTGTTTAGATAGACTAGAGGTGTAGATATGAGACCAACTATAAAAAGCGTAAGGAACTTGAACTTTGTTTAAGTGATAGAGGCCCACTGAAAAGTTTGAAGAAATATATTAATATATAATATGTATATTAATAAAGTAATGTAATATATTAATATGTTCATATTTGTATTTTAGATAGCTCACTCCAGCAGATACTGGAAGGATGAATTTGAAAATGGTGAGATTAGTTGGAAAATTATTCAAGTATAGACTATAAGGAAATGAGTCCTCTCACTCAATAATATTAAGCTCACTGATAATAAATAAAATTTTCTATATATAGAACAGCAAGTAGAAATTGTATCTTTGGCCTCTATAATCAGACACTCCTTGTTTCCCTGGGGATATTTTCCCAGCCCTCTTACCAATACCCTGTCTTAAGTGGGTTAGTGGTACTCTTGAAAATATCTGTGTAGTAACAATTCTAATTTTCATCATTACAGCAGAGACAAAGCTGGAAAATTTAAACTACCATCCTTAGAAATACAGAACAAAGTATGTTTTATACTTGACATGACAAAGATGTTGATAATGGAAATAAGAAGAATAGAGAATAAACTTAAAAGACCCTGGAAAGAATAAATAATAAGATTTAATGACAAAATGGAAGTAGAGGATTTAATAAAGGAAAATGGTAAAGATGAAGTTCAACTCAAATAGTTTATGTTTCTATGACTCCGTAAAGCTAGACTGGAGTCCAAAACAACTCATGGAACATAAGAGCAAGATAAAGTCAAAATCAGAGTAAGAGTAATTTAAGAGCCCTACAAACTGATTTCTTTTTCTTTTTGGCCAAGTACCTCCTTCAAGAACTTCGACAAAAATTAACTGGTTTTGCAATGAACAAAGGGTAAGAGGGCTGTCTCCATGTTCCTAATTGCTATCACGGTAAGTTTCCTCACATCCTCTTAAATCAAGAAATGTGGTCTTTAAATTTAAAAAAAGAACACATGGAATAAAAAGCAAACAAACAAAAGAAACATGGTCTTTCAAATATAAAAGTGCTTACATTTCCAGTAAAGGCAGACTAGCTTTCTGCTGACCAGTCAGTTCTCCCCCTGAGATCAGTATAATTGCTGGAAACAAAACACATAAGTGTTAGCATCAAAAAACTAAGAAGACAGCAAGTACTTAAGGTGTAAAGGGCTCAGAGAGAAAGAAAGAACCTACATTTGACATAGCTGTTTATCTGGTCATTTGCCAAATCACAAGGTGAGACTAAAAAGATGAGCACTGATTCCAAAGTCTTAGTAACTTGATGTACAAAAGTTGAAGTATAAGTCCACCGAGGAGAAGGGAATTTCCCTTTAGAACCCCTGAAAATCTGGCTACGTTCCAGAAATAGGAGTAAATCACAGCTAAATCTGGCTTCCACAAAGCCTAAAGCATCCTACAACATTAACTCAATTTCTGATTGTAAGAAGGTGACCTGCCCCTACATAACTGCTTGACAGAAGTAAAAGAAACTCCTTCTAGAGGAAGATAACATCAACCAGAACCTAAAATTATCTTTACAATTGTTCATACATAATGAGCAGTATTCAATCAAACATTACAAGATATATCAGGAAATAAGACCAAATGACCAAAAAAAAGGAAAAAGAGAGAAAGACCAATAGAAGTAAATCCACACCTTGTAGTTATCAGAAATAGACTATAAGTATCATAAGTGTGATTAATATATTCGACAATTAGAAGACAAGATGAAGATTTTAGAAGAGAACAAGAGAATATAAAAAAGAACCAAATGGAAGTCCTAGAACTCAAAATACAAAAACTGAACTTAAAAATTCAGCAATTATGTTTGGTAGCATATTAGATACAATTGAAGAGAAAGGTAGTAGAATGGAAAATAGGTCAGAATAACATATCAAGACAGAAATTATAGAGTCAAAAAAAGAGAAAAATATAAAAAAGTAATTATGAGACATATGCAACACAGTGAAAAGTCCTAATATGCATATAACTAAGTTTCACAAAAGAAAGCACAGAAAAAATGGAACAGAAGTAGTTTTTGAACAGATAACCTGTTTTGAACCTTTTCCAAAACTACTAAAAGGCATCAAGTTACATGTTAAAGAATTAAAATGTATCCCAAGCATGATAAAAACTAAGAAAATTACAACTAGGTACATAGTTACACTGTTGAAAACCAAAGACAAAGAAAAGTCTTAAAAGCAGTTAGAGACTTAGAACATCTTGCCTTTAAAGGAACGAAAATAAGACCAATAACTGATTTATCAGCTAAAAAAAGTGAGATCAGTGAACAATTGAATTACATCTTCAAATGTTGAAAGAAGAAAAATCCTTCCAACCTAAAATTTAACCTGTTAAAATCACCATTGAAAATGATGGAAAAATAAAGACATTTTCAGACAAAGGAAAGCTGAAAGAACATGTCACCAGCAGATGCATTGTAAGGAAGTAATATAGTAACTTTTTTAAGGCAGGAGGAAAATGATCCCAGATGGAAGTATGGAGATGTAAGAAGAAATAAAGAACAATGGAAAGAGTGAATATGTGGATAAATAAAAACAAAATAAAACAAGTGTTGGCAAGGATGTGGAGAAGCTAGAATACTTGTATACTGGCAATATAAAATTGTGCAGCCTCTGTGGAAAAAAGTATGGAGATTCCTCTAAAAACTAAAATAGAATGATCATATGATACAGCAAATTATTTCTGAGTGTATACCTGAAAGAACTGAAAACATGATATTGAAGAGATATCTGCACTCCCATGTTCATTGCAGATATTCACATTGGCAAAGATATGGAAACAACCCAAATGTCCATCAACAGATGAATGAATAAACAAAATGTGTTATTACATAAAGTGGAGTATTATACCATCTTAAAGAAGGAAATCCTACCATTTCAGCAACATGGATCAACCTGGATGACATTATGCTAAGTGAAATAAGCCAGTCTCAAAAGGACAAATACTGTATGATTTCACTTATATGAAGTATCTGAAATAGTCAAACTCACAGAAGCAGAGAATAGAACAGTGGTTGTCAGGGGCTGGGGTCAGGGGAAAAGGAGGTGGTGTTATTCAATGGGTATAAAGTTTCAGTTATGCAAAATAAGTTCTAGACATCTTTTGCAAAACATAGTGCCTACAGTTAACAACACAATACGATAGACCTAAAATTTGTTAAGAGGGTAAATCTTATGCTAAGTGCTTTTACCACACACACACAAACACACACACACACACACACAAAAGAGACACAATGAAACTTTTGGAGGTGATGGATGTTTATTACCTTGATTGTATTGATAGTATCATGGGTGTGTTCATGTGTCCAAACTCATTAACTTGTACACATTAAATATGTGCATATTTTTGTATATCAATTATACCTCAATAAAGCTGTTAAAAATATTACTCCTCACGCCATTCAAACTCATACTTCAATACTTCCTTCACAAATCTCCATTCGAATTAGATGTTAGTACTACATGTGAAAAGTAAAAGAATAAAACTTCTGGAAGATAACACAGGAAAATATCTTTGCAAACTTGGAGTAATCAAAGTTTTCTTCAACAGGGAACAAAAATCACTGACTATAAGAAAAAAGTTGATAAAGTGTGCTGATCTAAATTAGGTGTAATCAAAAGAGAACATTATGAAAGTCACAAGGCAAGACACTGCATGGGAAAAGATATTTGATATATGTAAGACATACAAAAGACTTTTATTTTGAAAATATGAAGAACTTCAACAAACCAATAAAACAAAGAGATAATTTTTAAAAAAGGAAAAAGAGACAAATATTCATTCACAAAAGAAAATATCCAAAGAGCCAACAAACATGAAGCATTGAGAAACTTCATGGGCCATCAGGGACTTGCTCATTTGAGACACGATGGCTAAAGTAGAAAAGATTGACAACATCAGCGCATCCTTGGGCAGAAGAAGCTGGCCAGAAAACAATATTTTCTCTTTATATAAATTTCCAAAACTAGGTGATGTTAGAAGCCAGATGAGTTGTTATATTTGAGAAGGAGATGAGGGGCGTGGTTAGAAGGGGACACAAAAGTGACTTCTGGGATTCTGGCATTGTTCTATTTCTTGACCTGGTGGTGGTCTCACCAATACTTTCACTTTGTATATTCGTGAACTTTCATACTTATGAATTGAGCTTTTTCTGTAGGTTACATATATTTCAATAAGAATGTTTGGAAAACAACTAATTAGTAACTATGTAAATGCAAGTTTATTCAGGCTGAAAAACAGAATACTTGAAAAAATAATTTTTATAAGGTGTGGAATTTATGACTAAACTATTTTCTAACTGGTAAAATGTAACACTAGCCACCACTAGCTAAATTTACATCATCTTAATTTCCCTATCCTCATGGGTGTGAATATTACCCTGCTAAGAAAGAAGTAAAATAATCTATTTCCCATTTCTCTATTCCTTACAGATTCCTAGTTAGCGATATTATTTTCATCATTATCAAGTTTTCCTCTGTGTTTAAAATATATTTATCTTCTGCTTGTTCTATTTTGTTTGATAACACCAGATGTTGATTATGCTTTGGCCGTAGCTCCATTTTTTTTCTCTTATTAAACATTATGTTCTTTTCCATTCTATTTTGCTTGAATATCGCAAGCCTATCCTTCAAATGTCTATGTTTCTAATGATTCTAATCTCCTTTTTATTGCTTTTGATGCATCATTCATTTATATAATGATTTAACTTTATGTTCATGCTTTTATTAGTGCTCTGCTAGCTCATTAAAAATTATTAAGTAATATATCATACACAAAATGACAGTTTAACATCTACATGATTTAAATAATAATAATGACAATAAAAACATGCAAGGGGCCAGCCCCAAGGCCTAGTGGTTAAAGTTCTGCGTGATCCACTTTGGTGGCCCAGGTGTGGACTTCTTCCCTTCATCAGCCATGCTGTGGAGGCATCCCACATACAAAATGGAGAAAGATTGGCACAGATGTTAGCTCAGGGCTAATCTTCCTCAAGTAAAAAAAAAAGAGGAATATTGGCAATGGATATTAGCTCAGGGTGAATCTTCCTCACCCAAAAAACAAAACAAAAAACAAAAAAACCCACCCAAGTACCAGACCTCCTGCTTAAGAAATAGAACCAAATCAACCTTTCGAGGCCTCTCCTCTCTCATTATTCCAAATTAAATAATCTTGAAAATAAAATTATGCTCGGATATTTTCTTGTCTTTTAATTTTAAATTTTAATGCTTTAAAATGTGTCAATATATTAATTTATTAATTATACCTTTTCGGATCTTATTTAAGGACCCCCATATCACTCTGAGGTCAATTAATACAATGAACGAATGTGATGTTCTTCAGAATATCCAGATTATTAGGTTCCCTTCAGTTTAAATTGGGAAAGAGCAGGAGTCACTGAGGCCAGACTTAGCCCTGGGACAAGAAAATGAATATATGTTGTTGGCTGTTTCAAGGGAATGCAAACTGCTTCTGATTGTCTTTCTGGTTATGAATTGAAATAGTGCATTTACAGGTCAATGGCCACACAGGAAGTTTAGAGGCTGTGTTCATCTGCAGAGATATTACATCCGCCACAACATCTGTGATGAGGGATCCAACTTTGTTAAGCTTCAGGTTGTCCACCATTATCCACTATCCACTCACTGCTTTTTCAGGGGCCAGACTAGTGAATCATGTGGGAATACTGTTTATTTAATACGATATAACAGAACAATGATAAATATAGGCTAATAATATACAAAAATATACTATTTGTTCACTATACATATTATGTGTTATATAGGTGGTATATAGCTATCTGCCTAAAATTTATAGAAATATTGATATATGTCAATATAGTCTAAATAAATTTACATTTCCCTTTTTTATTTTTTAATTAAAATTTTTTCCCAGCTTTATTAAGATATAAATGACATGTAACATTGTGTAAATTTAAGGAGTACGTGTTGATTTGACACAGTTTTATTGCAAAATGATTGCCACCATAGTGTTAGCTAACACCTCCATCATGTCACAAAATTGTCATTTCTTTTTTGTGGTGAGAACATTTAAGATCTATTCTCTTAACAACTTTCAAGTGTATATACATTATTGTTAACTATAATCAAAATGTTTTGCCTTAGGTCCCCACAACTCACTCATCTTCTAGGGGAAGATTTGTACCCTTGATCTACATCTCCCTATTTCCCTAGTCCTCCAACCCCTGGTAACCACCATTATACTTTCTGTTTCTATGAGTTTGGCTCTTTTAGATTCCACCTTTAAGTGAGATTATACAGTATTTGTCTTTCTGTGTCTGACTTATTTCACTTACCATATGCCCTCAAAGGTCCATCCATGTGGTTGCAAATGGCAGAATTTCCTTCCTTCTTATGACTGAATAATACTCCATTACGTGTGTATATATATATAACTATATATATATATATATAGTTATATATATATAGTTATATAGTTATATATAGTTACTACATCTTCTTTATCCATTCATTCTTTGATAGACACTTAGGTTGTTTCTATACCTTGGCTATTGTGAATAATGTCACAATGAACATGGGAGTGCAGATGTCTCTTCAATATCCTGTTTTCATTTCCTTTGGATATATAGCCAGAAGTGGGATTGTTGGGTCATATGGTAGTTGTACTTTTAATTTTTTCAGGAACTTCCATACTGTTTTCTATAGTGGCTGTACTAATTTAAATTCCCACCAACAGTACAGAAGTGTTCCCTTTTCTCCATATCCTCACCAACACTTATTATTTCTTGTCTTTTTAAGGATAGCCATTCTAACAGGTGTGAGGTGATATCTCACAGCAGTTTTTATTTTCATTTCCCTGATGATTAGTGACGTTGATGATCTTTTCATGTAGCTGTTGGCCATCTGTAAGTCTTCTTTGGAAAAATGTCTATTCAGTTCCACTACTTGTCTTGTAGTTGGATTTTGTTTGTTTATTTGTTATTGAGTTGTAAGTATTCTTTATATATTTTGGATATTAATCCTTTATCAGATATATAGTTTGCAAATATTTTTTTCATTCTGTAGGCTGGCTTTTCATTTTTTTGATTGCTTCTGCTGTGCAGAAGCTTTCTAGTTTGATGTAGTCCCACTTGTTGATTTTTGCCTTCGTACGTCATAGTTTTGATTTTGTGCTTTTAGTGTCATGTCCAAAAAATCATTGCCAATGTCAATACCGTGCAGCTTTTTCCCCATTCTTTTTCTAGGAGTTTTATGGTTTTAGGTCTTATGTTAAGTCCTTTATCCATTGTGAGTTAATTTTTGTAAGTGGTGTAAGATAGGGGTCCAATTTCATCTTTCTGCATGTGATTATCCAGTTTCCCCAACACAATTTAGTGAAGACATTACCATTTCCCCGTTAAGTATTCTTGGTTCCTTTGTCAAATATTAGTTGACTGCACACACTTGGGTTTATTTCTGTGCTCTTGCTTCTGTTACATTGGTCTATATGTGCCTACTTTTACACCAGTATCACACGGTTTTCATTATTATAGCTTTATAGTATAGTTTGAAATAAGAAAGTCTGATGTCTCCAGCTTTCCAGCTTTTTTTTTTTTTCCTCAGGATTGCTTTGGTTATTGGGGGTCTTTTATGGTTCCATACAAATTTTAAGATTGTTTTGTCTATTTCTGTTAAAATACTATTGGAATTTTCATAAGGATTGCATCCAACCTATAGGTGGCTTTGGGAAGTGTAGACATTTTAATGGTATTATTTCTTCTGATTTATGAACATGAGATTTTCTTCCATTTGTTTGTGTCTTCACTCACTTTCATCAAAATCTTATCATTTTCAATGTACAGCAATTTCACTGTTTGATTAAATTTATTCCTATCATTGTTTTTGATACTGCTGTAAATAGGATTGTTTCCTTTATTTCTATTAGATATTTGTTGTTAGTGAATAGAAACACAATTGATTTCTGTATGTTGGTTTTGTATCCTGCAACTTTATTGAATTTTTTGATTAGTTCTAACAGATTTTTGGTGGAGTCTTTAGGATTTTCTGTATATAAGATCATATTATCTGCAAATAATTTTTTCTGCAAAGACAATTTTACTTCTTCCTCTCAAATTTTGATGTCTTTTATTTCCTTGTCTTGCCTGATTGCTCTGACTAGGACTTCCAGTTTTATGTTAAATAGGCATACTGAGAGTGGGCAACATTGTCTTGTTATTGATCTTGGAGGAAAAGCTTTCAACCTTTCACCATTGAGTATGAAGGTAGCTGTGGGTTTCTCATATATGGCCCTTATTATGTTGAGGTATATTTCTTCCATACCAAATTTGTTGAGAGGTTTTATCATTAAAGGATGTTGAAGTTTGTCGAATGCTTTTTCTGTATCTGTTGGCATGATCATATAATTTTTGACCTTCATTTTATTCATGTGACATATCACATTTATTGATTATGTATGTCAAATCATCCTTGCATCCCAAGGATAAATCCCACTCTGTCATGGTGTATAATCCTTTTAATGTATTGTTGAATTCAGGTTGCTAATATTTTGTTGAGAATTTTTGCATCTATGTTCATCAAGGACATTGGTCTGGTGTTTTCTGTTCCTATAGTGTTCTTATCTGGTTTTGGTTTCAGGGTAATGCTGGCCTCATAAAATGAGTTTGGAAGTGCTCCCTCCTCTTCAATCTTTTGGAAGATCTAGAGAGGGATTGGGATTAATTCTTCCTTAAAGATTTTCTAGAACTCACCAGTGAAACTATCCGGTCCCGGACTTTTCTTTGTTGGGAGGTGTTTGATTGCTGATTCAATCTCCTTACTAGCAATTGGTCTGTTCATATTTTCTATTTCTTATGATTCAGTCTTGGTAGTAGTATGTTTCTAGAAATTTACCCATTTCTTTTATGTTATCCAATTTGTTGGCATGTAGTTGTTTATAGTAGTCTCTTATATTCCTATGTATTTCTGTGATATCAGTTGTAATGTCTCCTCTTTCATTTCTGATTTTATTGAGGCTTCACTCTCTCTCTCTTTTTTTTAGTTAATCTAGCTAAAGATTTGTCAATTTTGTCTATCATTCAAAAAAATCAGCTCTTAGTTTCATTGTTCTCCTCTATTGCTTTTCTGGTCTCTTTTCCACTTATTTCTGCTCTGATATTTGTTATTTGCTCCCTTCTGCCAACTCTGGAGTGAGACTCCTCCTGGGTCCCTTGGTGTGTGGTGCTGGATTCCACAGCTCCTATAGAGGCACTTTTATCTGTGGACAGATGCCAAATGTTTGTTGTTGAGTAGGGACAAAAAATGAGAGATGTCTTATGCCGCTATGATGTTGATGTCACTATCTAAGTTTACATTTTTTTTTTGAGGGAGATTATCCCTGAGCTAACATCTGCTGCTAATCCTCCTCTTTTTGCTGAAGAAGACTAGCCCTGAGCTAACATCCATGCCCATGTTCCTCTACGTTATATGTGGGATGGCTGCCACAACATGTCTTGGTAAGCGGTGCTTGCCCACCAGCGAAATCTGGGCTACTGAAGCAGAGCATGCAAACTTAACCACTACACCCCCAGACCGGCCCCAAATTTGATTTTTAAAGCTTCGTTCATAGTGAAGTTTGCCTTTTAAAAAGCTGTGCATTTAACATAGAATTTCCATTGGAAGTGGCCTAAGAGATCTACATTTAACTTTTAAAATATTTTAATAAACGAGAAGCAATGTGGTAATTGATTTTAACATTAACTCCAAACTTATTTTACCCTTTAAAGAACATTATGTTTTCTGGTACTGCTTGCTCATTCCTTATTTTTCGAATGTGCTGTAAATAAGTATGACATAGAACTGCATGAATTCTTCCCAAGATATTTCTCATATGTCCATTTTTCCCATTTCAATATCACTCTCTAAAAAGAGTGTGAAGAACTATTTTATAAGTAGTACTCGGAATTAGTTTGATTATAAAAGAAAAATAACATATCTAAAGTACACATAGAATAGTTTTTATGGGCTGGCCTGGTGGCCTAGTGCTTAAGTTCGGTGCACTCTGCTATGCAGCCTGGGTTTCGTTCTCAGGTGTGGAACTACACCCCTCACTGGTGCCCATGCTGTAGCGGTGACTCACATACAAAATAGAGGAAGATTAGCATAGATGTTATCTCTGGGCAAATCTTCCTCAAGCAAAAAAGAGGAAGATTGGCACAGATGTTAGGTCAGGGTGAATCTTCCTCAGAAAAAAAAAAAAGAATAGCTTTTATGGCTATAAATTTTATACCTATAAATATATGGAATATACTTACATGCAAGTCTTACATGCAAGGCATTATTCTAGGCACTTATGATAACAGTAAATCATTCCAGCAATTCAATGAGTTTAGCACTATTAATTTCTCCATTTCACAGATAAAGAAACTGGCATACTATGATTTAGGAACTTGCTCATGGTCTCAACACTTCGAGTGGTGACAGTGTATCTTCAGAGTTCACGATCTTTTCCACTATATATAACTGTCAGAATAGAGTTCACATTTGTATTGTAGTAAAAGGTGGAAATTATGTATATAATTATCAAGTGGTGGGAATTTTTAAGTATGCTATTTGCAACATGTAAGCTATAATACTATTGGGATGGGAAGCAAATGCCGAATTTGGAAATATTATATATTAGAAGACAAAGCATTAAAAGATGCAATGAAGGGGTTAATGTTAACCAAAGGACCAGTGACGGAGCTTCAGTTTTTGAAAAAATTTGGTGAAAGAATTTGTAATAACTTATAAATACCAAAAGATGCCACTTCAAAATTGTTATTCTACAATAAAATGTAATAAAGCGGACAAAATTCTGTAGGTATTAAAGCAACTTCAGAAGTTATATTTTACGTTGTGTATTAGGAACTTTGTCTTGTTTTCTGAATTATTGTTAAAATATTTAGAAAAAAAGAATGTGAACAAAATTAAAAATTCAGTACTCATTTTTACGGTGGTGGTTACTGTAATGACTTATTATGATATCTTTTGAAATGAACCAATTAAGTACTTTAACAACTTTATCTCCACAGGGCTTCAGGTGTTTTTGCCCTTGGGTTAAAAACTTATTTGGACATTTCAAATAACGCATTTTTTTACTGAGTTCATAGTAGTTTACATCACTGTGAAATTTCAGTTGTACATTATTTCTTGTCTGTCAGCACGTAAGTGCTCCCCTTCACCCTCATGCCCACCCCCCACCCACCTTCCCCGCATAACCACAGAGCAGTTTTCCTTGTCCACGTGTTTGTTTATATTCCAAATACAAGTGAAATCATGCAGTGTTTGTATTTCTCAGTCTGGCTTATTTCGCTTAGCATAATACCCTCCAGGTCCATCCATGTTGTTAAAATGGAATGAATTTGTTGTTTTTATGGCTAAGTAGCATTCCATTGTATATGTACATGTATACCGTATATGTATACCACATCTTTTTTATCTTGTCATCAGTCGATGGGCACTTGGATTGCGTCCATGTCTTGGCTATTGTGAATAATGCTGCAATGAACATAGGGGTGCATATGTTACTTTGCATTGTTGATTTCAAGTTGTTTGGGTAGATACCCAGTAGTGGGATAGCTGGGTCATATGGTATTTCTATTTTTAGTTTTTTGCGAAATCTCTATACTGTTTTCCATAGTGGCTGCACCAGTTTCCGTTCCCACCAGCAGTGTATGAGGGTTTCCTTCTCTCCACACCCTCTCCAACATTTGTTATTATTAGTGATTATAGCCATTTTAACAGGCATCAGGTGGAATCTTAGTGTAGTTTTGATTTGCATTTCCCTGATGATTAGTGATGCTGAACATCTTTTCATATGATTATTGGTCATCTGTATATCTTCTTTGGAAAAATGTCTGTTCATATCCTCTGTCCATTTTTTGATTGTGTTGTTTGTCTGTCTGTGGTTCAATTGTGTGAGTTGTGGAGATTAACCCCTTGTCAGATATATGATTTGCAAATATTTTCTCCCAATTGGGGGGTTGTCTTTTTGTTTTGATCCTAGTTTCTTTTGCCGTGCAGAAGCTCTTTAGTCTGATGAAGCTCCACTTGTTTATTTTTTCTTTTGTTTGTCTTGTCTGAGAAGACATGGTATTCTAGAAGATCCTTTTAAGTTTGATGTCAAAGAGTGTACTACCTATATTATCTTCCAGGAGTTTTATGGTTTCAAGTCTTATCTTCAAGTCTTTGATCCAATTTGAGCTTATTTTTGTGTATGACATGAGATAATGGTCTACTTTCATTCTTTTGCAAGTGGTTGTCCAGATTATCCAACACCATTTATTGAAGAGACTGTCTTGTCTACGTTGTATGTTCTTGGCACATTTGTTGAAGATTAGCTGTCCGTAGATGTGCAGTTTTATTTCTGGGCTATCAGTTCTGTTTCATTGAACTGTCTGTCTGTTTTTGTACCAGTACCGTGCTGTTTTGATTACCATAGCTTTGTAGTACATTTTGAAGTCAGGGATTGTGATGCCTCCAGCTTTGTCCTTTTTTCTCAGGACTGCTTTAGCAATTTGGGGTCTTTGATTGCCCCATATGAATTTCAGGATTCTTTGTTCTATTTCTGTGAGGAGTGTCATTTAGATTCTGATTGGGATTGCATTGAATCTGTAGATTGCTTTGGGTAGTATGGACATTTTAACTATGTTTATTCTTCCAATCCATGTTCACGGAATCTCTTTCCATCTCTTTATGTCATCATCTATTTCTTTCAATAATGTCTTATAGTTTTCGTTATATAAGTCCTTCACCTCATTGGTTAAATTTATTCCTGGATATTATATTCTTTTTGTTGTGATTGTAAATGGAATTGTATTCTTGAGTTCTCTTTCTTTAAGTTCATTATTAGAGTATAGAAATTCAATTGATTCTTGTGAGCTTATTTTGTACCCTGCAACTTTACTGTAGTTGTTAATTATTTCGAATAGTTTTCCTATGTATTCTCTAGGGTTTTCTATATATAAGATCATGTGGTCTTAAAACAGCAAGAGTTTCACTTCTTCACTCCCTATTTGGATTCCTTTTATTCCTTTCTCTTGCCTAATTGCTCTGGCCAAAACCTTCAGTACTATGTTGAACAAGAGTGGTGATATTGGGCATCTTTATCTTTTTTCTGTTCTCAGAGGGATGGCTTTCAGTTTTTCCCCATTGAGTATGATGTTTGCTGTGGGTTTGTCATATATGGCCTTTATTATGTTGAGGTAATTTCCTTCTATCCCCATTTTGTTAAGAGTTTTTATCATAAATGGCTGTTGGATCTTGTCAAATGCTTTCTCTGTACCTATTGAGATGATCATGTGGTTTTTATTTCTCAATTTGTTGGTGTGGTGTATCACAATGTCTATTAAGTCTAACTGGTCTAGCTTTTCATTTAATTCCACTGTTTCCTTGTTGATTTTCTGTCTGGATGATCTATCCATCAATGTGAGTGGAGTGTTGAGGCCCCCTACTATTATTGTCTTATAATTAACATCTCCTCTTAGGTTTGTTAATAGTTGCTTTATGTAGTTTCATGCTCCTGTGTTGGGTGCATAAATATTTATGTGTTATTTCTTCTTGATAGAATGTCCCTTTCTTCATTATATACTTCCTCTCTTTGTCACTCTTTACCTGTCTTATCTTGAAGTATACTTTTTTTGTTATAAGTATGGCGATACCTGCTTTCTTTTCTTTGCTATCAGCTTGGAGTATCATCTGCCATCCCTTCATCCTGAACCTGTGTTTGTCGTTGGAGCTGATATTTGTTTCCTGGAGGCAGCATATTGTTGGGTCTTGTTCTTTAATTCATCTCGCCACTGTTTCTTTTTATCGGAGAATTCAATTCATTTACTTTTAGGATGATTATCAATATATGAGGCCTTAATGCTGTCATTTTATCACTTGTTTTCGATTCTCCTGTATTTCCTTTTTTTCTTGTCCTGTGTGCTTCAGTCTACCAATTGAGTTATGTAGCTTTTTGTGTTGGCTTTCTTTAGTTTCTCCTTATTTATCATTTGTGTCTCTGTTCTGCTTTTTTCTTTAGCGGTTACCATTAGGTTTGTATGCAAAATCTCATAGATAAGATAGTCCATTTTTCTGATGGCCTCTTATTTCTTTATACTAAACTGATTCAGTCCCCTTCCTTTTCCCCTCCTATGTTGTTTTTGTCACATCTTATTCCATCTTGTGTTGAGTCTGTGGTTAAAATGACAAGATTATCTTTGTTTTTGGTGTTTTCCTTACTTTTACCTTTAATGTTACACTTGTGTGTTTGCTGACCTGTTCTGATGTATAGCTACAATTTTCTTATTATTTTTATCTGTTTATCTCCTTACTCCATGCTTTGTAACCTTTTCTCCCCCTTGTTTTTTCAGGTATGATGGCCTTCTTGAGGATTTCTTGTAGGAGGGGTTTTGTGGCTACAAACTCCCTTAGCTTTTGTTTATCTGGGAAAGTTTTTATTTCTCCATTGTATTTGCAGGATATTTTTGCTGGATAGAGTATTCTTGGCTGAAAGTTTTTGTCCTTCAAACATTTGAATCTGTCATTCCAGTCTTGCCTAGCCTGTAAGGTTTCTGCAGAGAAATCCACTGAAAGCCTGATAGGGGTTCCTTTGCAGGTTATTTTCTTCTGCCTTGCCCTTAGTATTTTTTCTTTGTCATTCACTTTTTCCAGTTTTACTACTATATGCCCTGCAGTAGGTATTTTTACATTGACATATTTAGGAGATCTGATAGTCTCTTTTGCATGGATTTCCATCTCCTTACCCAGGTTTGGGAAGTTCTCTGCTATTTCTTTGAACAAGCTTTCTGCTCCATTCTCCTTCTCTTTTCTATTTAGAATACCTATAATTCTTATGTTGCATTTCTTAATTGAGTTGGATATTTCCCAGAGACTTCCTTCATTTCTTTTTAGTCTTAGTTCTCTCTCCTCTTCTATCTGGAGCATTTCAATATGTCTATCCTCGACTAAGCTGATTCTCTCCTCCATGATGTCTGCTTGAGTATTCAGGGAATCTTATTTTGTTTTATCTCATCCATTGTGTCTTTCATCTCCAATATTTCTGATTGGTTCTTCTTTATAGTTTCAATCTCTTTTGTGAAGTAGCTCTCGAACTCATTGAATTAATTCTCTGCACTCTCTTTTAACTTGTTGAGTTTTTTGATGATAGCTATTTTGAATTCTCTGTCACTTAGATTACATATTTCTGTCTCTTCAGGACTCATTTCTGGGTATTTGTCATTTTCTCTCTGGTCTGAAGACTTAATATAATTTTTGATACTGCTAGAAGGCATTGCTTTATTTTACTGCATCCTGGGATTGTTGATCACCATACTACCTATCGTCACTGGATGGGGGTCAAGAGCTGCGTATTCCAAGCCCTCTGCATTCTGCTGAGATTCCAGGTGCTGCATCTGGCACTGGGTGAGTGGTGGGGACGGTGCTTTCTTCTGCATGCTTTCGAGGGCTTACTCATTCCAGCCTCACTATCTGCTCTCCTGGGGTGTTGGCTTGATGAATTCACCCCTGCAATAGCTTTCACCTCGGTAGGGGGCTTTCTCTTAAGCTGCAAGGGACCTTGAGGATCTTTGATGTTCCCACTAATGGATGCTTCCTCCCACCTTTCTTCCCTCCCAGAGGCTGCATGCAGTCCCAGATCAAAGTCTTTTGGGGGAGGGAGCAACGTATTCTCTTACCCCATTCCACCTCATCTGAGGGGGTTCCAGCCTCTCCACCTTCTGATGTATGGCTGCGTGGGTCTCTCAGACATCTTTTGTGTTGTGAGGATGTCCTCTGTTGGAGTGTGAAAGTCTTTTTCGTTGTATCTTTGAGGGGAGAGATCACTGGTAGAGCTCACTTTGCCGTGATGCTCATGTCACTTCCCTCAAATGACCCATTTTGGCATTTTCAGGCAATGATGTGCAGATAATGTGCATTTTTACTGCAGAATGCTAAATATTTGATCAATGTTTTAAAGCATACAACTTTAAAAAACAGTTGTAAGATGAAGAGACAAAGTGATATACTTAGTCCATTCTCTAATCATCCCCTCTGCTTCAAACACAAAGTGGTGACGAATAATATGTTGAAAGTTCAAACTGAAAGGACTTACTGGAATGGAAATATTAAAGAATAAAAGAAGCTAAAGCTCTGGGTCTTCCATAAGGGGGAAATGGAAGCCTGGTATAAACTCTAGACTGGACAGAGTTTAAGAGGGGGTTTGTCAACTAGAAAACAGTATTGGGAAAGTCACCCTGGATGTACCTTAGAGAAACAAGTGTAAAACAAACCAAAAAAACCCAAAAGTAAAAGAAAAATCATCTAGTAAACATTTTGAATACATAGTGAGGCTCCCACACTCATGTGAGGGAAGTTCAATAAAAGCAAACTGGAGCAAAGGTGAGAGCAATAAGATTTGAAGTAGTTGCTGAAAATTTTCAGATCAAAAGTATATTCCAAATATTCAGCAGAATGAATTAAAATAAATGAATGCATAAATATATAGTGGTAAAGTTGTAGAACATTAGGATAAAGAGAAAATCTTCAAAGGCATCAGAGAGCAACAACATATTACCAATATTGCCAACCATGTTATGACCAATTAAACCAATAAGAGACATCAGCAACAATAGATACAAGAAGACAAGGGAATAATATATTGAAAGTGCTGAAGGAAAATAACTGTAACCTAAAATTCTATACACAGATAAATTATTATTCATGAGTAAATGAAAAACAGAGAATGGTCATGCTTACTGTTAACGAGAAGAATTTACCACCTACACAGACACTTCTAAAAAGAACTATTAAATATAACTTCAGCAAAAAGTAAACAGAACCGAAAAGGAAGCTGTGGAGTTCAAGAAACAAATATGAGTTCCAGAATTGATCAAATGCCAGGAAATTTTGTTAGCTATTGACTATAAACATTAAGTAAAGACCTATATTTTAAAATAAACTTCTAAACCTAATAGTCTGTACAGTAATCACAAGATTGGAAAGGTGATTATTTTTAGTAATTAAAGAGTTGTAAGCATCTTTTCAAGTTTGGAAGAGGGATAGAAGAATACTAAATAAGTTTAGACATTTTAAAGAAAAAATGTAAGAGTAGATGTGTTCAATACTCTTTACAACTTTAAAATCAGCAGAGGGATAATGAGAGCATTTTTTTCAAAAAAGTTAACAATATAATAGAAGTCAGAAAGAAAAAAAAGATTCAAAGTAAAATAAAGATAGTAAATAAAATAGTGATATAATTATTAAAACCAGTCCAAAATACTTCAGAAATCACCATAACTATGAAAATTATGCATAGATATTGAAACACAAATTGGATTTCAAAAATCTCCTCTATGTTGCTTATATAAGAAACATTGAAGAAAAAATCAGTCAGAAAGGTTGAAAACAAAATGCAGAAAATGATACCATAGGGAATTTTGGGTAATTGAAACAAGGAATGTTTTTATAATTATAACCGAAAACCCACAAATCATAAGGGAAAAGACTGCCAAAGTCAACTAGATAAAAATTTAAATATCTGCATATCAAACAACATAAAGTCAAAAGACAAATGAAAATCTGAGAAAAATAGTTACAACTCATATCACAGAAAGATATTTAACATCTTGAATATATTAGAAGATGTCATTGAATATCAATGCCATTTATCTATCTATATCTATCTATCTATCTATCTATCTATCTATCTATCTATCTATCTATCTGTCTGTCTGTCTATCTACCTATCTATCTTAAGGAAACTCACACACCTGTAAAGGTAGACTTCTACAGTGATGTTTTAGTACTATTTAGAATAGTGAAAATTTTAACTATTCAAAATGTCTCATCGATAATAGCATTGATGTACTGCTATGTGTTATTATAGTAAAACGTGCCATGGTTAAATTAATTTGGTCTTCCAAATTATCATACATACTTACATATTTCTCTACATATTTTTGTACCTGTAATCTTTACATAATATTTGAACTGTATATAAATTATATCGTCCTTTCCAACTTGCTTTTTATCCTTACCAACAGGGTTTTCACAGTGTTTCCTATATTGTTTCATGTAGCTCAAGTTTATTCATTTTTACTGCCCTTAAATATCTTGTTAGAATTGTATCACAACCAATCCTCGTTTTCCTAGGCCTTGGCCACAAACAACTTATAAAATAAACTAAAAATTTGAAGTGCACTTTTTAGGATTTCTTCCATGATCATCTCCTTTTGAATAAAAATGAAGCCAATTTCCACTATTTCTGGTGGCCTCTAGAAATTTGTGCCAGCACTATTAACCAGATGTGTTTCCCAAAATACCAATGGGGTCACTCTAAGTGGGCAATTGGCTCATTCCCCGCTTATTGCTCCAATCTGCAAACTGAAATGGCAGATGAAAATTCCCCGAACTATGATAAGCTCCAATCTAGCCTCTGATCTCCTGCCTCTGACATCTACCTTCAGTACCCCAAACTCAGACAGCTGTCCTAGTATACTGCTCCTGGAGGTACTTCAGGCACGTCACCAGTTCAAGGATATGGCAAGTTCAGGAGACATTCTAGGGAAGGATTAGAGAAATGAGAAAGTCTGCAATGTTTGTAATCCTCAACTCAAAATGCAGAATTGGGTTGGATAATTCTTTTTGAGATAGAATATCTCTAATTCCATTATTGATATGTTGAGCAATATTTAACAGCAATTTGTGCCATTTGATGAAATTTTCATTGGCCTAATTATTGAATTCTCTGTTCCCTAAAAAAGTATTACATTGGCAAAAGGTAAAAAGTTGCCTAATGATAGAATTTCTAAGAAATTAAAAAATACAAATATGTATATATATATTTCAATATAGTATGCTTCATAGCCCAAAATGAGATTTGGGATTCTCCTTTTTAATTGGAATGGGGGATTGCGTTATAAAATTTTAAAGAAAAAAATCATCACTTTATTAAAAGATCGTTTCCTTTGTAGTAACATATTGCTATGCATTGCCTCTTCCCATTACTTTCCTTGAATTTATCATATCCCAGGATAGGCTACACTTAACAAAACCAGAGCTATGTTAAGTGCAAAGGGGTCTCAGAGCACCACTCAGGTGCTGAGCGCCCCTAACCAATGAAGGCAGAGATTTAAGTATATCCTCAAGTATCTCTGTTTATCTGTCTATAAAAAAAATGACCAAGGACCAGCCGCATGTCCAATTCCATGCACTCCGCTTTGGTGGTCTGGGGTTCACCGGTTCAGATAATGTACATGGACCTACACATCACTCATCAAGCCATGCTGTGGTGGCATCCCACATAAAAGAACTAGACTGACTTGCAACTAGGATGTGCAACTACACATTGGGGCTTTGGGGAGAAAAAAAAAAGAGGAAGATCAGCAACAGATGTTAGCTCAGGGCCAATCTTCCCAAAGAAGAAGTGGGTAGATTTAAAAAAAAAAAAAAAAGGCCGGGGCTGGCCCCGTGGCCGAGTGGTTAAGTTCGCGCGCTCCGCTGCAGGCGGCCCAGTGTTTCGTCGGTTCGAGTCCTGGGCGCGGACATGGCGCTGCTCATCAAACCACGCTGAGGCAGCGTCCCACATGCCACAACTGGAGGGACCCACAACTAAGAATATGCAACTATGTACCTGGGGGCTTTGGGGAGAAAAAGGAAAAAAAATGAAATCTTTAAAATAAAAAAAAAAAGAAAAGGCCAAAGGTATTCCTCGACGTTCATCATATATTTATCTTCAAATATCACAATAATGTAACCAGGAGGGGTATTTACGCATTGGATCTCTATGGGGAAAACATTTATTTGACTTCAGTTTTCATATAAGCTTGTTTCACATAAAACCTTAAATGTATTTGACAAAAAACCCACGCTTTCAAAAGTCTTTTTCCCAAATAATTGTTTTTAGAAAACTTGGTTTGCTTCAGGGAAACTCGGCTTTTCTGTATATTTTAGTTAATAAGTGACGGAAATGTGTAGTAATCTGTACCCATTTAGGTTAGTAAGGAAAAACAACATAAAATGCAAACCTCCTCTTATGTCTATTTGCTTTTTAATGTCTTTACTCACAGAAAATGTGAACTTTTTACACCCCCACACTGTGTGAGGACACTTTTTCCATATAGTACTGGAGACTATCCATCTTGCAAATTTTTGGCAATCTGATCAGTGAAATGTGATGTCTCAGTATTTTACTTTGCATTTCTTTGGTGATACTTAGACTCTGCATATGTTTATTAGAGAAACGTCTTTCTCTTGAAATTTGTCTATTGATACCCTCGTTAATATTTCTCTTGGATTTTATTTTCTTCCTGATGTACAGGGGCTCCAGGTCTGTCAGGATTATTAATTCCTTTACTACCTTACTGTATATGTCTTACATATTGTCATTTTGTGTTCTAACTTTGTATGCGGTGTTAATTCTAACAATCTTTTTTTAGAATGCGTGGATTTTATTTCCTGGTTTTACAGATCTTCACCCCAATATTTTCTTCTACCAGTAGTTGCAATTTATTATGTATGTATGTATATATGTATGGCTGGTTCTGATTTGTATCCCTTTACTAAATTAAATCTGTAATCAGAAATCCAGTATTTTTCTGAATTCTGTGAATCATTCTAGCAAATTATTGAATCTGAAAGGATCTTGGGAACAGCCCAATTTGTAGTCAGCTTTTCAGAAGTGAGGGTGGCCTGGGGACTCTCAAACTTGCAGCTGGTATCTGAGGGGAGGGCAGTCTGATGGAGGGAAGTGCCCTTATGCACGAAGTTTGGCCTAACTCTGGGTAGTTGGCGTCAATGCAGTTGGCAAAAAAAAAAAAATTACACGCACACTTCACCTACCTTACCCTAATGGCAACATCTTGCATAACTATAATGCACTATCCATGTGAGGCAATTAACATTGGTACAATCCACAAAGTTTATTCAGATATCATCAGTTTTACAAGCATATGACTGCGTATATGTGTATATAATTCTATGCAATTTTATCACATGTGTAACTTAGAGTAACCACCACCACCATCAAAATGCTGAACTATTCCATTACCACAAGACTCCCTCACACTATTCCTTTATGCCTCTCCTCTCTCCCATCTCAATCTCTAAGCCCAGGCAATGAGCAATCTGTTCTCCAACTCTATAGATTTGTTATCTCAAGGATGTTATGTAATGGAATCAGACAATGTGTAAACTTTTGAGGCGGATCTTTTTTCAGGGAGAATACTTCTTTTGAAATCTATTAAAGTTGTCACATGTATCACTGGTTCACTTTTTATTGCCAAGTAGTATTTCATAGAATGGATAAACCACAGTTTGTTTAACTGTTCACCCACTGAAGGATATTTAGGCAGCTTAAGTTTCTTGGGTATTATGAATATAGCTGTTACGAACGTTTGTGTACAGGTTTTGCTTGAGTGTAAGTTTTCATTTTTTTTTTGATAAATGCTCAAGAGTGCTGGCTTGTATGCTAAGTGCATACAAAGGTTTAAAAGAAACTATTTTCCAGAATGGCTGAATCATTTTACATTCTCACCAGCTATGTATGAGTGATGCAGTTTCTCTGCATCTTTCCAAGTATTTGGTGTTGCCATTATGTTTTATTTTAGCCATTCAGATGAGTGGGTAGTGACAGCCAATTGTGGTTTTTGTTTGTATTTCTCTAATATCTAATGATGTTAAACATATTTTCATGTGTTTCTGTGCTGTCTGTATATCTTCTTCAGTTGTTTATAAGCCATTCAGTCTATAGTATTTCGTTACAGCAGCCTGAGCAGATTAAGACAGAACTGGTATCCAGGTCTATTAAGAGCCATCAAAAGTCAACATTAAAACAATCCAATTAGGAAATGAACAAAAGAAATGAACAAATATTTTACTAAAGAGGACATACAGACAGCAAATCCCTTCAATTATTTAAAATTTATTTTATCAGCATTTTGTAGTTTTCAGCATACAGATTCTGTATGTGCTTTTTATATTTACATTTAAGTTTTTAATTTACTTTTGAGTGATTACAAATAACATTGTGCTGTCAATTTTGGTTTTCATGTTCATTGTTTTTAATATTGAAATGTGATTGATCTTTGTGTGTTGATCTTGCTTCCTGCCATCTTGCTCAATATATTAGTTCTAGGAGTATTTTTTTTCCTGTAGATTTCTTGGGACTTTTAATATTAAAATCATCAAATAATCTGTAAACAGGGGAAAACATTTCCAATATATATGCTTTTGTTTATTTATTTTCTTGCCTTGTTGTGCTGACTAGAACTTCCAGAACTATGTTGAATAAGAGTGGTGAGAGCTTGCCTTATCTACAGTCTTATGGGGAAGCTTTCAGTCTTACACCATTGAGCATGATACTAGCTCTTTAAAAAAAGGAAAATTCTTTATCAAGTTTAAGAATTTCCCTCTATTCCTAGTTTGCTGAGAGCTTTCATTATGAATATGTTACACTTGGGGAAATGCTTTTTCTATGTCAATTGATATGATTGTAAGATTTTCCTTCTTTAGCCTGTTAATATGGTAGATTATATTATTTAAATTTTAAATGTGGAGCCAGTCTTCTACTTCACTGTAGTCTTTAATTCTTTGTATCTGTTGCTGGATTGATTTTCCAGTATTTTGTTAAGGATTTTTGCATCTCAATTCATGAGAATTGTAGGTGATAGTTCCTTGCTTTGCATTGCCTTTGTCTGGTTTGGGTATCATAGTAATACTGGCTTCAGAAAATGAGCTAGGAAGTGTTATATCATCTTCTGTTTTCTGTGATTATGTAAAATTGGCATTAAGTTTTTAGTGACATTTTCCAGTATAACCATCTTGACCTGGGGTTTTCTTTTATGGCAGGTTTTAATCACATATTAAATTTATTTAACGATTATAGGACTATTCAGATTATCTATTTCATCTTTGTTGAATTTTGGTAGTTTGTGATTTCAAGGAAATGTCCGTTTCTTCTAAAGTTGTCAAATTTATGAGAGCAACAATTTAAAAGTGTTTAACTTGTACCTTTCTGTTTGTATACATGTGTTATTTTGTGTAGAAGCTTAATTTGTGTAAATTCTATTGCGCTCACATGATGTTTCTTACTATTCTCATTCCACTCATACTTTGAGTATGCCCATTGCATGTCTAGTCCATGGCTTCGTACTGCTGCGTGTTGTCCGTCCACCACATTTGATCTATAAACTCCAGGGATGTACCTAAATTGCCTGCAACCCCAAACTATCATAAATAATGTCTCAAAAAATATTTTGAACATATACTCTTATGCACCTGTGAGAAATCTTTTAAAAGAATGCTTTCTGTGTAAAATATGTTGTTCAATTTTTTAAAATCCCATCTTAGAGTCTCTGATTGGTGAGTTTAACTTATTTATATATATTGTCATTACTTATAATTATAATTTGGGAGCTATTTCTACCTTTTTAATCCATACTTTCCATTTATTCTACTTTATTTTTGTTTTTTTCTCCTGTCCTGTTTTTCATTAGACTGATTGAGTTTTATTTTGATGATTTTTAAAGTTAATGGTCATTGCCCTTAACTTAAAACCCGTATTCATATTTATTCACTTGTATGTAATTCCTAAATTTATCAGGATCTAGCTACAAGTTCCCTCTAACATGACAGTTACATAAGCATGGCTCTTCTCTAATCCCCTATAATTTTGATTTTGAATATTTTAAATATTCTGGATTGATATAGACCTAATTTTTTAAAACAAAATTTATTAACGACAGACATGAATTTAAGAATTATTGACATAATCACAAGTAACTCTGACATGATTATACAGATGTTATAACAGAAAATAAATGTTCCAAATAAATGTATATTCTTTCAATATTCCAGTTATTTCAATAATCCCCATAATGATTTTGTATTATTGAATTACAAGAAGAGTAAAGTTCCTTTATTGGGGATTAAAGAGGAATAGTGTGGTTCTTGTCATTCAGCTCTTAGTTTAAAGGTCACCTCTTCAGAGATGCTTTCCCTGACGATCCAACCAACTCTGTCAGTTTATGTCACATCGCTGTGCTTTATTTCTGTAGCATTTATCACTATTTAAATTTTTTCTGTTCACTTTTTTTATGGCTTGTCACTCAGCCATAGATTGAGAGTATAATCTCTATGAAATCAGGAAGAGGACAATAATTGGTGCTCAGTGCATGTTGGTTGACTTAATAGATATATATTTCTTAGCTTACTTTCAATAGACTTGGGCTAAAACAAAATGACAACACTGTAGATACAACCAGCTCTGTAACTATGCAAACGTGGCAAGTGCAACAATGAAGTATAGAAAGTTAGTTGAGAAATCAGAGTAGTATCCAAGCAAATTCAAGCTAGGTATTAATTGAAGTTCTCCACAGTTTTTCAAATGGCCTTTAGCCAAAGCCACGAGGCCGTCAGCAAACTGGGTGACTGTAAGGCGCTAGGTTACAGAGAAAGGGGGATCTAGAAAGGATTATCTCCAAGTTTTAGCATAACTGTTGTAGCCTGCTTGCATGTAGATGATAAACGAATTAGTGGAAACCTACTATATAGCTGATGAAAAAAATGCTATGTGTTTTGTACCTGAAGGTACAAAATGATTAATTTAAACTTTCATCAAGTTATGCCACTATAATAAATTAAACCTCTGAGTTTTGTTATGGTATTTTAGGCTTAAATAAGGTTTGTATGAGGAAAATATTCAAATGCTGATTACATGTCCCTAAATCCCTATTTATTGTAAATTTAACTTCCATTTAAACAGATCAGGTTTATTTTTTTCCTAGGAATGGCATTGTTAATTCAGATTCAACTATATTTTTAAGTTATGTTTAAAAAAATATAGATGATCTTTACTTAAATTCTTGTTAAAGTGATAATAAAGCTAGAAAATTTCCAAAAATGCCCTAATAAACAAGAGCATCCTTTTAATTCTCTGCAGGGAGGGCAAATACCATTTTGTTGCTGGTGATGTTCTTGAAATATTTACATTCTGATTTACCTAATAATTTTGACAATCATTAAGTGCATGCCAGACTTGAAATATTAAAATAAATCAGAAAAAAATGGTTTGGCTCTCTACAGACAAGAAAATGTTGATGAGGTTAAAGGTCATGAGGCTAAACATGATGAGGTTAAAGAAAGCACTGCTTCAAAATTCCAGATCCTATTCCTAACTCCAACCTGGGACAATGAATGAAATAAAATAATTTACTGTTTCTATACCACAACATCCTATCATACACAAAATGAAGATTAAATAAATGCTACAAAATGTATCAAATTAAAGAAGAATGTTAAAAACATTTCTTTAAACTCAGATACAAGACAAAAATATCTAATTTTGCCAGTTCTATTAAACATTACACTGAAATTCCTAACCATCACACAAGGAAAAATAACAAAGCTGAACGCATACAGACTGGAATGAAGGAAATAAAACTGTTAATTGTTATTATTTTCAGATGTTGTAAGTGACTCTATAGAAACTCCTTTCAAGATGTACAGATAAATAATTAGAAAAAAGAAGAGAGTATAACAAGTATGAATGCAAGAGGAATATAAGAAAGTCAGTTGCATTTCCATACATCAGCAGAAAAAGATTAGAAAATTTAAAAATAGATAACTAAAATAGCATCAAAATTATAAATTCCTGAGGATAAATCTAGTAAAAGATGAGCAAAGACAATATGTAGATTATTATAGGTCTTTAATAAAAGATGTTATGGGGCCAGCCTAGTGGCGTACTGGTTAAGTTCGCCCGCTCCGCTTTGGTGGCCTGAGGTTCGCCGGTTCGGATCTGAGGTACAGACCTACGCACTGCTTATCAAGCCATGCTGTGGTAGGCATCCCATACATAAAACAGAGGAAGATGGGCACAGATGTTAGCTCAGGGCCAATCTTCCTCAGCAAAAAGTGGAGGATTGGCAGTGGATGTTACCTTAGGGCTAATCTTCCTGAAAAAATAAAATAAAATAAAAACTATAAAAGAAGATATTATGGACCAATATCCCATGTTCATTGAAAGGAATACTTAATACTGTAAATATGCTGCTTTTCTCTAGGCTGAGCTATAGATTCATTGCAACTCCAAACAATATTCCAAAAAGATATTTTTTAACTTAAGATGTTGATTCTAAATTGTATAGGAAAGAATAAAGCCTCAAACTCACATAGAAAGAATGACACTTTGACAGCAGCAGTAGAAGCCAAAATATTTTGAAACACTATCTTCTGTATGCTAAGAAATAACTGTCAGCTTAGAAGTCAATAACAAGCAAAAAAGTCTTTTAGTAATGGGAGCAAGAATAAAGATATTTTTAAACAAGCAAATACAGGGTTTAACAGCAGATCCTTAGGAAAGAAAATTCTAGAGGATATTCTTTAAACAAAAGGAAAAGAATTCCAGATGGAACAGCCAAGATACAAGAAGCAATGTGGACTTGCACGGTGAAACTACAGAACGTTTTTGAAAGAAATTTAAAAATTGGAAGTTATCCTGTGTTCACGAATTGAAAGACTTAGTGTTGTTAAGATATTGGGCAATAGTCCCCAAATTGATCTACAGATCCAAAGCAATCTCTATCAAAATTTCAACTTCCTTATTTACAGAAATGACAAGTTGAACTTAAAATTCATATGGAAATGCAGGGAAACCAGAATAGGAAAAATAATCTTGAAAAAGAAGAACAAGGTTAGAGGACTCACACTTCCTGACCTCAACCTACTACAAAGCAACAGTCAGCCAAGAAATGTGGTACTGGCACAAGGAGAGGTGTACAAATCAATGGAACAGAATAGTCTAGAAATAAACCCAAACATCTATAGTCAATTGATTTTGACAAGGGTGCCAAGACTGTTCAATGAGGGAAGAAAAGTCTTTTCAACAAGTGGTACTGGATAACCGGAGAGCCACGTACAAAAGAATGAAGTTAGACCCCCCCCACCTCACACCATATACAAAAATTAATTCAATATAGACAAAGATCTTAAATATAAGAGATAAAAATATAAACCCCTAGAAGAAAACTGAATTGTAAATCTTCATACTTGATACTAAGCAATGGTTTCTCAAATATGATACCAAAAACACAAGCAAGCAAAGAATACATAAATAAATCAAAATTAAATGCTTTTGTGATTCAAAGGACACTAACAAGAAAGTGAAAAGATAGCCCACAGAATGGGGAAAATATTTGCATATTATACATATGATAAAGGTCTAGTATCCAGAATACATAAAGAATTTTTGTATCCCAATAATTAAAAGATAAATAACCCAATTAAGAGCAAAATATTTGAACAGACATTTCTTCAAGATAGATACATGAAAAGATGTTCAAGATCATTATTCATCAGGCATATGCAAATCTAAACCAAAATGAGATACTACTTCACTTCCTCTAGGATTTCTATAATCTAAAAGGAAAAAATGAAACTGGAAATAGCAAGTGTTGGTCAAGATGTCGATAAATTGGAACCCTAATAGACTGCTAGTAGAAATGCAAAAGGGTGCAGTCATTATGGAAAACTGTTTGGCATTCATTTCTTAATAATGGCCAGAAAGTGGAAGCAACAAGCAAAATGTCCATCAACTGACAAATGGACAAGCAAAATGAGATGGATCCATACAATGAAATATTGTTCAGGCATAACAAAGAATGAGGAATAATACACACTCCAACACGGAGGAATCTTGAAATGTTATGCCAAGAAGTCAAACATAAAAGGCCACGTATTGTGTGATTCTGTTCATATTGAATGTCCAGAACAGGCAAATCCAATACATAGAAAGTAGATTAGTAGTTGCTGGAGCTGGGAGGAGTGGGGAATGGGGAGTAAATGCTACCTCATATGGGTAAAACACGGGAAAAACCCTGTGTTTTTCAGGGTGATGAAAATGTTTTAAGATATTGGTGATGGCCGCACAACATTGTGGGTATACTAAAACCCACTGAATTACACACTTTATAATGGTGGAGTTTATCATACATGAATCATATCCCAATAAAAAAAGAAGTGATGAGAAAAAATATTGGTGAAAACATGGGCTAATGTACAACAATCAACTGTATTTTTTCTAACTTCTTAAGGCAACGATAACAACATCTAATTCTTGGTGGGAAAATAGGCCAGATCTAAAACATTAGAAAGTAATAGCATATTGCTATGTTCTGAGTGTTTGTGTCCCCTTAAAATTCATATGGCCTTAATTCCTACATAGACAGTATTTGGAGGTGAGGTCTTTGGAAGGTGATTAGATTTAGATGAGGTTGTGAGGGCAGAGCCCCCTGATGGGATTAGTGCCCTTAGAAGAAGAAGAAGAGACCGGAGCCCCCCTCACTCCATCATATGAGGACACAGCAAGCAGGTGTCCATCTGCAGATTAGGAAGAGTGTCCTTGCCAGACACCGAATCTGCTGTCACCCTGATCTTGGACTTTCAGCCTCCAGAACTTTGAGAAATAAGTGTCTGTTGTTTAAGCCACTCAGTCTACGGTATTTTGTTACAGCAGCCTGAGCTCAGACACATATCAAGCTGTGAGGCCATAATCAGAGTGAAAGTATGCTAGGATTCTTGCATTGCTTGGGTCAAATATTAAGCGATCGATCATTTAAAAAATCTGCTGGGTTAGTGTGTGCAGTTATGTGTTGCTTAACGATGGGGATACATTCTGGAAAATGCGTTGTTAGGAGATTTCATTGTTGTGCAAACATCATAGAGTGTGCTTACACAAACCTAGTTGGGATAGCCTACTACACACCTAAGCTATTTGGTACTAACCTTGTGGGACCACCGCTGTATATGCAGTCTACCATTAACTAAAGCATTGTTACGCAGTGCATGACTCTATGGCAAAATATCCAGGGTGCACACTAAAAGAAAATCATAAAGAATAATGTGCATAGCTTCCAGAACAGTACAGCAAAAAGTGGAATTTAAAAAGGAAACAATAACCCCACTAATTTAAAAAAGCAAAGCAGTAACTAAATTATCAGAGAAAAATAGGACAAACAGAAAATTCACTAGAATGTATTTTGCCTGTGGGAGGGGTGTGAAGTATTAAGGTCAAAGGGCAGACTGTAGCATGCCGTATTTTCCTAAATTAGCCACAGCAGCATTTGTGGTCTGATGTGCTCTTCCAGAGCTTTGGCTTTCCCTTATCAAGAAGTAGAATTCATTCTCTTCTCTCTGGAAATTGAGTGAGCCTATGCGACTACTTTGACAAATAGAATGTGGCAGATATGACATTGTATGACTTTTAATGCTGGGTATAGAAGGTGACATTGCTTACATCTGGTTCTCTCTCTAGGGACACTTGCCCTTGGAACTGAGATATCATGTCTTAAGGAAACCCAGATTAAATGGAGAAACTATGGGTGGATATTATAGCTGACATTCCCAGCTGAGATCCCAACCTACAGCCAGTATCAGAAACCAGAATGTGAGTGAACAAGGCTTCAGACGATTCCAGCCCCTAGCTTTTGAGTGGCTCCAGTGGATACCAAAATAAGAGAGATAAATTGTCCCCACCAAAGCCTGCCCAAGTTACAGATTCATGAGTGAAACAAATGTTGTCATTGTTTTAAGCCAGTAAGTTTTGGATGGTTTGTTATGCAGCATAGACAACCAAAACTGTTAAATTCTTTACTAGTATGACAATCTCTAACATAGGGCATGTTACCCCTTATTAAGCAAAAGAAAATATTAAGCTTCTCAAATGGCTTTATTTACAGAGGCAGCAGTTCTCAACTTCCTGGACTTTATGACTCTCTTTTAAATCCTGGAAATGCTGGCAGACACTTTAAGAAATTGAATGATTCAAAACAATGTCAAACATGTCAACAATAACCACTGCCGAGTTAATACTGAGGATTGCAGCATTTCACAGAATTTCTAGAAATCCACAGCTACACTATTCACTTGGTCTCCCTTCAGGGCTGGTCTTTTTTTTGTAGAACTGCTCTCCCCTGTGACCTCCCCTTCTGATACAGAGATGAGCCAGTACACTCATGGCTCCATAAATCCATGACCTTCCTTGGCAAGAGCCAGGTGATACTTTCTCTCCTGAAGCCAGTTGTACCTCACTCTGAAGCAGGCGGCACAATGTGCTTGGCTCAATGCTCACTTTGACAGTTGTCACAAAAATAACTGAAATCGTTGATTGGAACTTGGTGTCACAATTGGGAAATCACACGAATGGAAGCTAACTGCTCTGATAAGAAGTAGCATTGATTCCTAACTCTTTGAGGGCTGGAAAGATACGGTACCACGGTTGTTATAGTTCACCACGCGTCTAAGGAAAGATGCTAGCCTTAAAAGACAACAAAATGAGATGAGATGGAAAAAAAACAGGAAAAATTGAATGCAGTTGTATAATTTTAGAGGAGTTTATACTATAGAAAGTCTCTTATTAGGTAACAAAAAGATGGATTCTTAGAGTGACAGTTTCCTTGGACTAAGGAAAACATCATTACTATTTACTCTTTAAGGAAGCTTCTTTTTCAGGATACAAATAGTGGACATTAAGTGCAGTATAATTTGTCACCTCCCTTAAACTTGCTTAAAAATAAAACTGCAAAGAATCCCTGAGAGGTGCTCAGCCAAATTTAGGGGAATGAATGAAGACAGGATTTTTTAACGAAGTTTACTTATATTCTCCTGGTTTTCTAAGGGGACTCCATGCATAGCTAGAACTTGTCCAGGTGACATAAACAAAGCTCATTATTGCTGAGAATCACACTTTGGACAGGCTGTTTAAAATCGGACATGTTTCTGTCTGCTTATTCCACATATGTGTTTTAGGCACATATGCTCCCAGGAGCTGAGTATAAGACTATAACATGATTTAGACATAGATATAGGTATAGATGGATATAGATACATACACTGTATATGTGTAACACACACATATACACATAGATATACACGCCAACACAATTTCTATCCTTATGGTGCTCCCAGTCTGTGTGGGGAGAAGCCCACATCTCTCGGAACCATGGTCTAGTCTCTTAGAATCTCTCAATCCCATTTTCCAGTTCACTCCATGGCTACCCATGATTAGTGGAGTTCTAAGGTCTCTAGGAAGAGCAAGAGTAAGGAGCATCTAGGCTTCATGGAAATCACACTGAATAACTTCTCCTGGGGATGTGAGGAAAATATGAGTGTGGCATAAAAATACACACATAGGTCAACAGAACAGAATAGAGAACCCAGAAATAAACCAGTGCATATATGGTCAATTAAATTAAATAAATAAACAAAAATATATGGTCAATTAATTAACTACAAAGGAGGCAAGAATATACAATGAGAAAGGAAAGTCTCTTCAATAAATAGTGTTGGGAAACTGGACAGCCACACGCAAAAGAATGAAACTGGACTGTTATCTTACACAATACACAAAAATTAACTCAAAATAGATTAAAGACTTGAATCTAAGACTGAAACCATGAAACTCTTAGAAGAAAACATAGGTGGTAAGCTCCTGGACATTTGTCTTGGTGATGACTTTTGGATCTGACCCCAAAAGCAAAAGCAACAAAAGCAAAAGTAAATAAATGCAACGATATCAAACTACAAAGCTTCTGCACAGCAAAAGAAACCATCAACAAAATGAAAGGCAATCTACAGAATGGGGGAAAATATTTGCAAATCATACATCTGATAAAAGGTTAATATCCAAAATATATAAAAAACTCATACAACTCAATAGCAAAACCCAAAAAGTCCACTTAAAAAATGGGCAGGGAATCTGCATAGACATTTTTCCAAAGAAGACATGCAAATGGCCACTTGGTACATGAAAAGGTGCTCAACATCACTAATCATCAGGGAAATGCAAATAAAACCACAATGAGATATCACTTCACACCTGTTAGAATTTCCATTAACAAAAAATACAAGAAATAAGTGTTGGCAGGGATGTGGAGAAAAGAAAACTCTGTGTACTGTTGGTGGGAATGCAAATTGGTGCAGCCAGTATGGAAAACAGTAAGAAACTTCCTAAAAAAATTAAAAATAGAACTACTGAATGATCTAGCAATTCTACTTCTGGGTATTTATCCAAAGAAAATGAAAACACTAACTTAAAAAGATGTCTGCACCCCCATGTTCACTGCAGCATTGTTTACAATAGCCAAGATATGGAAACAACCTGAGTGGCCATTGATGGATGAATGGATAAAGAAGATGTGGTATATATTTATAATGGAATAGTATTCAGCCATAAAAAAGAAGAAAATCTTGCCATTTGTGACAACATGGATGGACCTTGAGGGCATTATGCTGAGTGAAATAAGTTAGACAGAGAAAGACAAATACTGTATAATCTTACCTTTATGTGGAATTTAAAAGGAACAAAAACAAATTAAAAAATGAGCTCACATATACAGAGAATAGATTGGTGTTTGCTAGAGGAGAGGGATGGGGAGTGAGCAAAATGGGTGAAAGGGATCAAAAGGGACAAACTTCCAGTTATAAAATAAATAAGTCTTGGGGATGTAATATACAGCATGGTGACTACAGTTAATAATACTGTATTGCATATTTGAAAGTTGCTAAGAGAGTGTATTTTAAAAGTTCCTATCACACACACAAAATTTTGTAATTATTTATGGTGACAGATGTTAACTAGATTTATTGTGGTGATAATTTTGCAATATACACAAATATCAAATCATTATGTTGTACATCTGAAACAAATATAATGTTATATGTCAATTGTACCTCAATTAAAAAAATGTAGGGAGACCTATTAGGTGTATTGTAATAATCCAGGTGAGAGATAATGGTGGCTTGGGCTAGGATAATAGCAATAAATGTGGTGAGAATTTGTTGGATTCTGGATATATTTCGAAGGTACAAAAGAACATGGTTTATGCCGCCCAAAAATCCAAGCATGCACATTAGAGGAATAGCCCAAAACAAACGAAATGAATTGATGTTCCTTAAAATATTTAAATACTGAATCAATATTAATGTCCAAAGGTACGGAGTTGAGAAGTTGTCCTGAGGGTAAGGTAAGGAGAGATTAGAAAGATCGAAAACAATATGGGGAAACAGGAAGCCATTGTGAGTTTCTGAGGAGGAAGAATGAAAAGAGTAGATAAGGAAGATTGTTAAATTTGTTGCTAAATACCTTATCCACCTTGACTTTTCTCAAATTAAGCCTGAACAATACTGCATAATTTTGAATACATTATGAGAACAAAATACTGGTTTATGCCTACTGTTTCAAGCTGTATTTACAAAAGTAAAATGGTGCCTTTTCCCTCAGCAGAGGTCAAATTCTCTCTAGAATGGAGGACCCAGTTCTGGCTCAGTATTGTAAACCAGCAGACCGGGTGTACTTCCTGAGAAACACCATTCTGCTTCATGCTTTCTGCACCCCCGTGAGTTTTCAGGAAACCCGAAATATCTGTGAATTGAGCCTCATCTGGTAATACCTTGACTCAACATAATTTCTTCCCGCGAACCAAAGAACAAACCAAAGGAAATGGAGTTAGAAGTGAAAGAGAAAACATCCTCAGAAAACAGATGGGTAGACAGCAAGGATTAGATTCAGAGACTTCAAAATTTCCTCAGAGTAGGCTTTCTCTGGGTTAAAAATCATAAAAGTTTCAGAGACGATAAAGGTAATTAAAGGCTTAGAAATTGAATTTTGAAATATTGTATGAATGAATACTAAAGAATTTAACCTGAAGAAAAGGTAACACGTATTTGATACAAATTGGCTCTTTAAACAAACATCAAAATTAGAATTTCCTGCTAAAACTATGTCCCCTGAGAACTCGCCAGACGAAAGCTGTAACCTGTGCAACATTGGCATCACCTTGCCTGAATTTAATTCTCTGTGATCTGGAACAATAATTCCAAAAGTCTCTGCAGGCAACATCAGCAATTATGGACAGATTCATGTAATCATGATGAATTATTACTCATAAATAGGAATTTTACATGCCACACTCATGGTGGCTAGCTTATTGATTTCTGGTGCAGGATTGCTAACACTAATCTGATGGGGGTTATTGTCCATGGACTTGTCTGGAAGAGGATTTGCTGACAGCCCATCAAAATTCTTATGACAAAATTATCTTCAAAAGTGGAAAAAGATGTTTGGCTAAAAATAGATATTAAAAATAGATATTAAAAGCAATCACCTCAAGTCATAAAACAATACTGATTTGTCTTGATTGTATATTTATGTTAAAATGAATGAAAAGGTATCTATGCCAGGGGACTGGCCATAGAAGCGGATTGAGTTTCTCTATAAAAATTCACTGGTGACAAAGACTGCAATAGCTCTTGAAAGTGTGTAATATTAATTATATTTTGCTACTTTCTTAACTTCTAGTAGGTATATTCCCGTTATGGTGTTTGGAACTGAGAGATGCTGTAGCACAGGCTTAACTTATACATGAGTCTGCTCACGAGCCCTTATTCTTTGGTGTAATTAATTTTCATTCTATTGGGGAAAAAATAAAATATGAGTGTTCAAGGTATACTAGAATTTTTAAAAAAAAATCACAGGGGGATAAAAATAAGGATAAGAAGTAGTTGAAATGTAGGACAGAGACATCAGGTTTGTGCAAAATTTCACTGCCACTATCCTGGGTGAGTAAGGGTGAGTTAAGGGGCTTCTATTTGATTCTATATTTTCCCTCACTGTCCTAAATATTCAGAATATTTCTTGAGATTACATGAACAAAAAAATATAAGCAAGATTTAATGGATATTGCAGTAAAAGAGAAAAAAAATGAGAACTTTTAGTTTTTTCTTCCCCCAAACAGAATTAATTTCAAATCTGAGTTAGTTGGTAACTTTAAGAACTGTTAAATTAGACAGGAGATGATCCAGTACAATCTTAGAGTGCCCATTTTCCTTTTTGACCTCTGTTTTCTACGGTATTGAAGACATTTGTATTCGTATGATAAAGAAAATATTATGTGATTTTCTAAAACATAGTTTCCTACGGAAGCTGACTCTTTTTGGGTGCTTCTGTAACATAAGACTACAGAAACATAAAAATGCAACTTATACAATTCAATCTGTTAACTTTATTACCATGTTTAGCTTACTAAATATAAAAATAAACATTACCCAGAAAATAAGTTACAATTTACTAATTTAATTTACATCGCTTACAGTGAGAGTGAAGGATACGGGTGGAGGAGCAGCTGGAGTTGCAGCTGGAGAATTCAGGGAGGAGGCACTTTTTTATGCTGTGCTGAGGAGCTAGACTGTTTTTGGAAAGTCCTGGGACTACTAGGAAGAAGGATGCCATGGTCAATTTTAAATGGCATGAATAAGTGGGTGGAGGTATTTTTGTGAAATAGGGTCATACAGGAGAGAAATATGTTTTGGGATGAAGAGAAAGGAATTGCCTTTTTGACATGTTGAATTACAGATAACTTTGCGGTACCCAATTTAAGATATCTACAAAAAGGCTGAAGACACAGCTATGGATCTCAAGAGAAAGTTCTGTGCTGGAAACAATTGTTTTTGAGATTCATCAACAGGTGCTAAAAGTGATGTGTGTTAATGAATGCTCTCCAGACAACAAGAAACAGGAATAAGAGGACCAAATTATATCCTGAGAAGTGTGATTTTTTATAGACTCCTTTCCAATATTATTCTGCTGTGTTTTTGTGTACTCCAAAATAAGGAAAAGATTTCAGCACATGGATTTTCTCAGTTAACCAAGATGAATGGAGCATAAATTACAAAAACTCCACAGGGGCAAAGATTTGTGTCTGTTTTGCTCATTGCTATGTCACCAGAACCAAGAATAGAGCCTGGCATTTAGTATTTTATCAGTAATCTCCTATAACATTTGCTCATTTAAAGAACTAGTAAGGAAATGAATTAATTAGAATATCAGACTCTCTTTTAAGTGTTGGGTGATGGAAAATGATTAAGGCATATCTTCTATCTTCAAGGAAGACATCGTCTTGTAAGGAAGACACATTAATAAGCAAAAATTGTAAAACAGTATGATAAGCAGAGGGCACAGAGGACAGTTTAGCTTGGAGGACAGCAGATGAAAAGGTATGAGGATGTGGAAAAGGACACTGTCTTCAGAGAAGACTACTTTTTCATGTGCCAGGAGCACAAGGTGTTCCAAGTCCTGTATTTGCAATTTGTTTACTCGAATGCTGCTAAATAGAGTAGCTAGTCTCGTGTTTCTGCCTTTTCAACTTAGATATGAAAGACTTAGAGGTGCATATGTTTTACAGATTTAATTTTAAATTTATTTATTTGAAGCTAACACTTACAGTATCAATCTGAATTGCATTTAGCTGCATTTATCAGAGTCTGACAAATAGCAGCTCAAACTACAAAAATGGTTTGCCTTTGTCATGCACCAAGGAATCCCAGTGTTGGAGTTCAGATCTGGGGCACCTGGTCGAGGAACTGGACTCCTCTGTCTTCCTGATTTCCCATCTTTGTACTGGTGCAGTCATTGTCCCGGCTGTAAGATGACTGCTCCACCTCCAGGCATGACATAAAGTTCCACGTAGGAAGAGAGGGAAAGTTCTTCCTCTTTATATCAGGAAAGTGAAGGAAGCTTCACCCAGTAGAATTCCATTTACATTTCTTTGTGCTGAACAAGGTTACATGGCATAATTATCCTGCTACAAATAATCTTAATGTATATTTTAAATGGAAGTAAAGATTATTATAAAGTATGGGATTATACTTCTATTTGCAACAATATGTCTGACTTGATAATTTAAAAGCCTTCTTTCTATAGGGCTGGCCAGGTGGCGTAGTGGTTAAGTTTGCATGCTCCACTTTGGTGGCCCAAGGTTTCCAGGTTTGGATCCCGGGTGCAGACCTAGCACCACTTGTCAAGCCATGCCATGGTGGCATCCCACATAAAATAGAGAAAGATTGACACAGATGTCAACTCAGTGACAATCTTCCTCAAGTGAAAAGAGGAGGATTGGCAACAGATGTTAGCTTGGGCCAATCTTCTTCACACAAAAAAAGAAAAAATAATTTAAAAAAGTCCTCCTTCTAAAAAACCCAGAAATTCTGTAAAAATCAAATAACAAACATTCTGTTATAAAAAAGGCTACACTCTTGAGAAAGAAAGGGATACCCCTAGGTGCTGGCCTAAGTGCTGGACATGAAGATGGACCAAGAAACTGGAGTAGTGAGTCAACGGTGATGCTTAGTGGGATGGGGTGGGGATAGGGGTAGTTTAGGCTTCATAATCTAGGGATTCATGCTTGAGTCCCCACTTGGGCAGAGGACATAACCTTGGGCTGCCTAAGGCAAGGAGTGAGGATTGAGAAACCCACATTAAGATAAGATCCTCAAGTTGAGCTCTTCTCAGTAAAAGTGTGGCAGGAAAACCTCTTCAACCTCAGAGGGAGATAAGAAATGTGTTGTTTCCTTTTGATGTTTTCATGGAAAAAAGTTTCCCCTGAGAGTCTGATCTGATCTTCATAGGAGTTTAAGGTACAAATTCTGGTTCAATGAAATCCTAGCCAAGAAATTAACATCAAAATTAGTCCCTGGATGGTGATACACCTGGGATTGTGGACAAAGCAACAGCAAACTGCTCTGAAGGGAGAATCCCACAACTTTGGCCACTGTGGATTCCCACAGGAAAACCAGACCATTTAAAGATGACTTCATCATTATAAAATGGCATAATGCTTAAGGAAATTATCCACTTTGATTAGGAAGAGTATTTCAAGAATTTAAAGAAAGAATATATAAGAAGTAATTTAAAAATAATTACAGACAAAGGAAATAATTGAAATTCTGTGAAAAAGAAAATAGATACTAAGGAAAAGGAAGATTTGACAAGATCTAAATTGAAATTCAAATGAAGAAAATATAATTAGACACAGATTAAGAGACAAAGAGACAATAAGTAGGAAGACAAGAAAAGTTACCTAGAATGTTGCATGGAGAGGTGAAGAAGGCGTGTAGGAGTATAGGGGGATGAGTGACATGGAGGACAAAAGAAAAAGATCCCATGTACAAAAGGGTTTCATAAGAAAGAATAGAGAGAAAAAGGAAGAAAAATATGCAAACAGAGGATAAATAAAAATAATTCCACAACTAGATACATCGTACTAAAATTTTAGAAAAGCAAAGCAAAGAGAAAAATCTTAAAATTAATCGGATAAGAAAAACAGGTTGCTCACAAAAAAATAGTGATTTGTTAGACCATAGACTTAATAATAATCCTTCATGCTGTATATGAGGCTTTGAAATTAGCAGAATTGGGAACTTTTCTAGGGTGGTGACTCTAAAAAGAATAGTTCTGCAAATAGAAACTCAATACAGATCTCTACCTTTGGGTCAAAACCTATTTTTTTTTTTTTTACCAGAACTCATAATTA
Source organism: Equus caballus (assembly GCF_041296265.1). Lineage (NCBI taxonomy): Eukaryota > Metazoa > Chordata > Mammalia > Perissodactyla > Equidae > Equus > Equus caballus. Next base: position 53,077,096 of record NC_091691.1, read on the forward strand.
TTCCAAGGAAAAATCCTGAAGCATACAACTTTTTATTTATATGCCATTTAATATTTTTAGCATAAACAAATGGAGCTCTGTGCTCTGGTACCAGTCGCTTACCTTTGTGGTTTTCATAGCCATAAGTAAGAGGAATGTTTTATATCCTAAACAGTATTATAATTGATAGAGATTTATATTTAAAAACAAATTGTCAGACATCTATCAATATGGAGAGTGGCAGGACTACAAATACTCCAACATGTTATCAACAAAGCATAGATTTATCTTTAAAAATCACATCGTTTAAAAATCCTTATGAAGAATCTAATGTACACTTGGCCTTTTGCTACAAGCTTTGAATTGGGAACAGTACTCAGAAGGGACAATGCACATTTCTGATCTTCTCGACCTAAAAATTATTTGGCACCCATGTTTTGTACGTATTAAATGTGCTCTAAAACATTTAATCATAATTTAAAAAATCTGTGGGTTCATAGTGATTCTAAAATGGGGAGCGGCTCTTCCTTATGGGAGAATACCAACTAATAAAGACAGGAGGAATGGTTTAAGTAGAAAGTCATCACTTTGCAACCATTATTGTGATAACTGATTTAGGCAAAAATCATAATTCGATAGTAAAACCACTAGGTGAAAAGGTGCTGAGGAACAGGACATGCTCATTCTCAAAGCGTTGCTTCATAGAATATTTATTAATTTGAAAGGGCGTAGAGGAGCCTATATAATGATGAAAGCTGGCGGACACTCTAAGAGATCAAACATAACATCACAAAGAATGAGATGTCACGCACCTCCTGCCGTGAGGACTCAGAGGGACACGGCATCAGCTATGGTAGCATCCAGCCAAGAAGTTGAACTTGAATCTGGGGCTGAGGAAATAATCAGACAACTCAAATTGAGGAAGAATCTATGAAACAACTATCTACACTCTGTAAATCAATTATGGTGGAAGACTAGAAGAAAATCCAGGGGATTTTCTAGATTGAGGGAGACAAATGAAAAGTGACAATGATGTGCAAATAATGATCCTTGATTGGGTCTTGGATCAAAATGAACATAAAAATAAAATGGTTATAAAGACCATTATTAGGACAATTGGGCAAATTTGAATATGAACTACATATTATGTAATAGTAGTATATCAGTGTGAAATTTCTTGAACATGATCCTTATACTGAGGGCATGTAGCAGAATGTCCTTGATTTTAGGAGATGTATGCAGATGTAGTAAAATGTGAAGGAGAGATGCAGCTAATGTGGCAAGAAGTGAAAAGTTGGTGACTCAGTGAACAAAAGGTGTTCATCATATTATTCTGGAAAGTTTTCTCTGAGTTTGAAATTTTTCAAAGAAAGAGTTGGGAAAAATATGATTGTCTAACTAAGCCTTTTATTTTATTACACTTAGAAACTGATAATCCCAATTTTTTGTAAAAATTTTTAGAAAACAGATAACATCACTGTCTCACGGCCTATAAGATTTCATCTCTGTACAATGTTAACAATACTTATTATTCTTGCAACTGATCACTTACTATGCCAGGTAATGTGCGAAGCACTTTAAGTGTATTATCTCCTTTGCCTCTCAAGGCAACAATCTTGTTATGATTTCTACATTTTACATGAGAAAATGACAGTTTAGTGACATTACATTAACCTGCCCCAGAGGCCATCTTAAGATTTAAATGCATCACTCTGTTCCCAGAGTCCAAACTCTTACTTGTACAGCTTCCCTAGGAAATGTTTGCACCTAAAGGTTTGTACCCAAAGGTGTGAAGTGGACCTGGGCAAGGAGAGGGGCATGATAATAAAATGAACAGCTCTTTCTTCAGCTGTGAGAAAGCTGTGACCATCCTGATGCAGGTGGGCAGTTTCATTCTGAAGAAAAGAAACAAATGAAAAAGCAGGTTTCAATACAAGAACAAATACAATCACTGTCAGAAATGTTTGATATGATTTCCATTGAACTAATGCTATTTTTCAAAGCTTATGAATACACACAGTTTTGTTTCTCATGTTTGTGAGAGTTTTTCACTGGGTTACCACTGAATATGTTCTGTTACGGTTTAGTTCTAATTCTTAATGTGGATTAAAATATGAAATGAGAATGAACCAGACTATCCTTTTTTTTTTTCAAATGTGTATTGGGTGCAACTTTTTTATTTGAGGAAGATTAGCCCTGAGCTAACATCTGTCGCCTATCCTCCTCTTTTTGCTGAGGAAGACTGGCCCTGAGCTAACATCTGTGCCCATCTTCCTCTGTTTTATATGGGATGCCTGCCACAGCATGGCTTTGACAAGCAGTGCATGTGTCTGGACTCATGATCCAAACCAGAGAACCCTGGGCCGCTGAAGAGGAATGTGCGAACTTAACTGCTGTGCCACTGTGCCAGCCCCAACTTTTTTTTTTTTATTGAGGTTATGATAATTTACAACATTGTGAAATTTCAGTTGTACATTATTATTTGTCAGTCACCATGTAGGTGCATCCCTTCACCCTTTGTGCCCACCCACCACGCCCCTTCCCCCTGGTAACCACTAAATAGTTCTCTCTGCCCATGTGTTTGTTTAACTTCCACATATGACTGAAAGCCTGTGGTGTTTGTCTTTCTCTATCTGGCTTATTTTGCTCAATATAATACCCTCAAGGTCCATCCATGGTGTTGCAAATGGGATTATTTTGTCATTTTTTTATGGCTGAGTAGTATTTCATTGTACATATACCATATCTTCTTTATCCAGTCATGGGTTGGTGGGCACACAGGTTGCTTCCACATCTTGGCTATTGTGAATAATGCTGCAATGAACATAGGGGTACATAAGTCTCTTTGGATTGTTGATTTCAAGTTCTTGGGATAGATACCTGGTAGTGGGATGGCTGGGTCATATGGTATTTCTATTTTTAGTTTTTAGAGAACTCTCCATACTGTTTTCCATAGTGGTTGCACCAGTTTGCATTCCCACCAGCAGTGTATGATGGTTTGCTTCTCCCCACAGCCTCTCCAAGATTTGTTATTTCTTGTCTTGGCAATTATAGCCATTCTAACGGGTATAAAGTGATATCTTAATGTAGTTTTGATTTGCATTTCCCTGATGATCAGTGATGTTGAGCATCTTTTCATGTGCCTATTGGCCACGTGTATATCTTCTTTGGAGAACTGTCTGTTCTTATCCTCTGCCCATTATTTGATCAGGTTGTTTGATTTTTTTGTTGAGTTGTGTGGATTCTTTATATTGAACAGAGATTAACCCCTTGTCAGATATAGGACTTGCAAATATTTTTTCCCAGTTGGTGGGTTGTCTTTTCATTTCAATCCTGGTTTCCCTTGCCTTGTAGAAGCTCTTTAGTCTGATGAAGTCCCACTTGTTTTTTTTTCTTTTGTTTCCCTTGTCTGAGAAGACATGGTGTTCAAAAATATCCTTTTAAGTGATGTCAAAGAGTGTACTGCCTATATTTTCTTCTACAAGTTTTATGGTTTTAGTTCTTACATTCAAGTCTTTGATCCATTTTGAATTAATTTTTGTGTCTGATGAAAGGTAATGGTCTACTTTCATTCTTTTGCATGTGGTCGTCCAGTTTTCCCAACACCATTTATTTTTTTTTAATTTTTATTTATTTATTTATTTATTTTTTGAGGAAGACTAGCCCTGAGCTAATTACTGCCAGTCCTTCTCTTTTTGCTGAGGAAGCCTGGCCCTGAGCTAACGTCCATGCTCATCTTCCTCTACTTTATATGTGGGACGCCTACCACAGCATGGCGTGCCAAGTGGTGCCACGTCTGCACCTGGGATCCGAACTGGTGACCCCCGGGCCACCGAGAAGCGGAACACTCGAACTTAACCGCTGCACCACTGGGCCGGCCCCTACCCAACACCATTTATTGAAGAGACTTTCTTTTCTCCATTGTATGCCCTCAGCTCCTTTGTTGAAGATCAGCTGTCTGTAGATGTGTGGTTTTATTTCTGGGCTTTCAGTTCTGTTCCATTGATCTGTGTGCCTGTTTTTGTACCAGTACCATGCTGTTTTGATTCCTTTAGCTTTGTAGTATATTTAGGAGTCAGGGATTGTGATGCCTCCAGCTTTGTTCTTTTTTCTCAGCATTGCTTTAGCAATTCGGGGTCTTTTCTTGCCCCATGTGAATCTTAGGATTCTTTTGAACCAGACTATCTTGATAACATTAAGAAGATAAATTCTCTGGAGAGCCTTTATTAGTGGATTTACACCTTTTTTTTTTTTGAATGCCATTATCTTTCTGTTACCTCAGAAAATAAGGCATCTTCATATAATGCCTTATTGTTATTTTAATAATTAGGTTGGATAACCTTTAACTTTTTTCTGTTAAGATTGTAGGAAATGATCTGTGAAGAATATTTTAGCTACTGTATGTGGAGCAACATAAACACAGCAAAATGGTGGGTACAGCAATAAGGTACAGCAATAAGGCATTAGAGACTTTTTTATACAAGTGTTGGCAAAAAAGCTTTGCAAATACCTGTTATAAAGGAGAAATATACCCATAATGGAAAAGGTTTATTTGTTGTAGAAAATGTTTGTTTTTTCATCCCTTTCTACCTAAAAGATCATCCAACCTAAACAATATCTTTAAGCCTAAGAGAACAACATTGTATAGTTTACGGAAAATTAACATACTCTTCTCAAATGTATAAAATTTGTCCATTCATTTATTTTATTTTATTTTTGCTTGAGGAAGATTAGCCCTGAGCTAACATCTGTGCCAATCTTCCTCTATTTTAAATGTGGGTCTTCGCCACAGCATGGCTGATGAGCGGTGTAGGTCTGTGCCTGGGATCCGAACCCACAAACCCAGGCCACCAAGGTGGAGGGTGCCGAACTTAACCACTAGGCCATGGGTCCGGCCCCTCCATCCATTTATTTATTCATGTATAAACTATTGCTCATAAACTTTTCTTTGGCTCTTGTTATGTGTCAGAAATTGTGCTAGTTGCTTCAGGAATAAAATATCTCAGATATAATGATGATACCACTAGATTTTATAAACCATGGGCAGCCATGTAATCTATTATCTGTAAATAGATCAATTCATCAATGCCATTACCCTGTGAGCTGACCTTTTTTTAAAATTGAAGTATAATTGATATATAATATTCTATTTGTTTTAGGTGCACATCATAGTGATTTGATATTTATATACATTATGAAATGATCACCATGATAAGTCCAGTTACCATCTGTCACTATGCAAAGTTATTACAATATTACTGACTATATTTCCTTTAGTGTACATTACGTCTCTATGACTTATTTATTTTATAACTGGAAGTTTGTAACTCTTAATCCCTTTCACCAATTTCACCTGCTCCCCCACCAATGCCTCCCCACTCTGGTAAGCGCCAGTTTGTTTCCTGTATCTATGAGTCTGTTTCTGTTTTGTTTTGGGTGTTCATTTATTTTGTTTGTTAGATTCCACACATAAATGAAATCATACGGTATTTATCTTTCTCTGTCTGACTTATTTACTTAGCATAATACCCTTGCGGTCCATCCATGTTGTCACAAATGGCAAGACTTCATTTTTTTATGGCTGAGTAGTATTCCATTGTGTATATATATACCACATCATCTTTATCCATTCACCTATTGATGAACACTTAGGTTGCTTCCATATCTTGCTTGTTGTAAATAGTAATGCTGAACATAGGGGTGCATATGTCTCTTCAAATTAGTGCTTTTATTTTCTTCAGATAAATACCTAGAAGTGGAATTGCTAAATTGCATGGTAGGTTTATTGTTTAATTTTTTGATGAAGTTCCATACTGTTTTTCATAGTGGTTCTACCAATTTACATTCCCAGCAACAGTGCACAAGGATTCCCTTTCCTCCACATCCTCATTAACCCTTGCTATTTGTTGTATTTTTGATAATAGCCATTCTAACAGGTGTGAGATGATATCTCACTGTGGTATTGCATTTCCTTGATGATTAGTGAGGTTGAGCATTTTTTCATGAGCCTGCTGGCCATCTGTAGGTCTTTTCTGGAAAAATGTCTATTCAAGTCCTTTGCCCGTTTTTTAATTGGGTTTTTTTTTTGATATTAAGTTGTGTAAGTTCTTTATATATTTTTATATTAATCCGTTATCAGATGTATGATTTACAAATCTTTTCTCCCATTCAGAAGGTTGCCTTTTTGTTTTGTTGATGGTTTCCTTTGCCTTATAAAAACCTTTTAGTTTGATGTAGTCCCATTTGTTGATTTTTCCTGCCCTTGCTTGAGGAGGTTGGTCCAAAAAAATACTGCTAAGACTGATGTCAAAGAGCTGACTGCCCTTATCATCTTCTAGGAGTTTTATGGTTTCAGGTCTTACATTCAAGCCTTTAATTCATCCTAATTTATTTTTGCAAATGCGGTACTAGTGGTCAAGTTTCATTCTTTTGCATGTAGCTGTCTAGAGAAGTCTTTTAATGCAACTTCTACTGAACGTTAGAAAATTGTAGCCATTGGCAAGAACTGTAGGTCAGAGCAAAGGGTGTTAATTCTGCACAAATAATACAGCTAAGTTAAATAAAAGACAGGAACCTTTTGTTTTTTCCAAGCAAAAGAGTAACCAGGCTGATGAATCAGAATGAAACACTGCCATTTTCTAAAAGGTCAAAAATGTATGACTTAGAGCCAATTAACCAACAGACAAATGCTATTAAGACGTATTCCAAACCAAGTAGCTGTTTTCTAATCAGTACATCAAAGATTAAATCCTACTCTTTTTGCTTCCCCTAAGTATATCAAGGTGAACTAACTAGTCAGTGGTATCTACAGACATAAAGTCAAGGAATGAGAAAAACTAACTGAAAGTGAAGGTCAGAAAATACATAGCCAACTCTCACTGAAATTAACGTAAGCTCATAGGTTAACCTGGAAGACTAAATATTGCCTGAAAGGAAACATAAAAACTCTACCTAAAAAAAACCTCTACATTATAAACATTCTAGGAGAAAAAAGGAAGAGAAATAAATTTGTTATTGACCCTATAGTACTGCCAAGAGGGAAATTGAAGCTTCTTTGGGAGCAAGCTTCCAGAGCAGGGGCAGGCACTGACGAAGGCTCTGACAGTAGAACAGGTCTCAGGCTAAAGGCACTGAGTGGGAGAGAGGTGGTGATGGGGAGGGTGGAGGGCCATGCTTTTGAATTTTGCATTTAGTCATTTTTTCCCTTGGTATTCCTATAAAACTCTGAACATCCTGTTGTTAACCTCACCCGCCACATCAGCATTATTATCAACTCCTCCCTCTAGGATAGAGGCTAGAATAGCCCCTGGCAGAGGCTCTTTGTGCTTCCTTTTTATACTTTTGAAGCTAGAAGAGGAAAAAACTCACAAATACACCTAACAGTCAGACTGATGATAGAATATTTTTAGTGTCCTTTCAGTGTCCTTTCTGTCGTGGGTGACAGAAATGAAACACAAACTAGATTAAACAAAAAATGGAATTTATCAGATCATTAAACTGAGAAGCCGAAAGCTGGCACTGGCTTTATATAAAGCAGGATCCGGGGGATCAGAGGATGCAGCCAGGCTCTCCTGTCCCTGGCACTCAGCTCTGCTTGTCTTCGGGCAGCTTCATTCTGCATCCAGCTCCAGGCATATGGCGCGCTGTCCACGTATTAATCCCCAAAATGATTCTGATAGTCTCAGCCTGGGTCTCACACACACCTCTGTCTCAGGATTAGGGGAGGTTACAGTGCTGAAAGCTTCACCCGTGGAGGAGGAGGGGTAGGTTTCCCCAAGGAAAGGATATTCTCCGCGTGCCCAATCGATATTTCAAAATGAATGAATCCATCAATCAATAAAATCATTTCTAGAATATTGGACATTTTTTGAAGTGGCCAGAATTTTGTACTTTTCCCCTTACCATTTTTCTTGCCTTCATTAAAACACCCTTAACAGCTAGAGAATAAAATGTTGTGAGAAGGGAGAAAAAAATTTGGGAGGAGTGTTATTGCAAGTATGCTGCAGGTGGCCATGAAGACATCAGCAGTGAGGTGGTAAAACTGGGGACTGTGGCAGAGGTGACCTGACATTTCATGGCTTCTTAAGGACAGGGCGGAGGGGTGTGAGGGAGATAGGTGAATTCCTGGAAGCTTGAGCAACTATACGGTGGTGATTCTTTTGTTTGTCTTATATGTCTTATATGTTAATAAACTTTGATTCTGGAATAATTTTAGATTTACAGGAAAGTTGCAAAGAGAGTACAGACGGGTCCTGTATACCCTTCACCCAGTCTCTTCTCATGCTGACATGTTTTTTTCAGCTTTATTGAGACACAACTGACTAACAAAATTAAAGTATATGTAAAGTGTACGAAATAGTGATCCTTAAAATAGAGAATGTATCAGAGTATCCTTGGCAATATTTCCAAACCATTGTCACCACCCAAGAGAGATTCTTTGTGCCTCCATAGAATGAAAAAGGACATGTGGGGCCGGCCTGGTGTCACAGCAGTTAAATTTGCATGTTCTGCTTCGGCAGCCCGGGGTTCACCAATTCGGATCCCGGGTGCGGACATGGCACCACTTAGCTCACCATGCTGTGGTAGGCGTCCAACATATAAAGTAGAGGAAGACGGGCACAGATGTTAGCTCAGGGCCAGTCTTCCTCAGCAAAAAGAGGAGGATTGGCAGCCGATGTTAACTCAGGGCTGATCTTCCTCAAAAAAAAAAAAGAAAAAGAAAAAGAAAAAGGACATGTACTCAGGTGTTAATAAATAATACTGGTTTGATGTGCACTTATGGTGCGCAACTAAACTGGTTTTGAAATGATCTGAAGAATCTGAAGCAAGGACCCCAAGTTAGTAAATTTAAGTTAAACGGATACAGATGTAAAGTTCCCTGTGCAGGTTTTTAAATGTATAAAAACAGAACAGAAAGGCTTAGAAGATAATTTGGGAGCGGGAACTCAGGATCTGAAAACTAAAGCAGGAATCATAGCAGGCATCTGTCATTTCTGACAGCTCAAAATAATTTAATTGCTCTTTCTACACTTTGATATTTTCTCACATTGTTATCTTGCCTTTTCCACATAAAATTCAGCAAAAATCACATTTCTAGCTTCCCTTGTCGCTAAGGTGCAGACGTGTGGCTTATATTCTACCCATGGGCTGCACCAACATAAGTCAGTTCAGAATAGAGCTGCCTGAGGGGAAGCCATTGATTTTGGGGATGCGGCTGGGCTCAGTGGCGGCCAGAACAGGTCCGAGCCGTGATTTTGGGAGTTGTGCTAGGTTGCTTAACATAGTCGCTGTTCTTACAGAGTTGCCAAAAATTCTGCTGTCTAATGTTTTGAAAAAAATGAGATTCTATTGTTTCTCGTTAGGAACCCTGATAACAGAGGCATCTGCTGTTTATTTACAAAATTGAAACAAATCATACTTCTGCAAACCTTACTGGGTTGCTGTAAGAATGAAATGAGGTAATGTGTGTGAAACAGCTTGAAAGGTAACAAAGAATGACATATGTAAGATTTTAATGCAGAATGGGCCTATTTTCTGTTGCCCCAAAAGGCAAGCCTAAGTCACACTGGAGCCACGGCAAAGAGAAATTCTCAATAAATTTCCCAAGAGCTCAGAGCTGGTCAGCTTGGAGACAGGCAGCCTGATAAAGGAGGGAGCTTCATGCTGAAGATATCAAGCATAACCGGCTGATCGACTAACAAATATCCAGTAAACGGGATTGCTATTTCTGAAAGAGACTTGGGCTAGAGGCTACTAAGTTCTCCTTATAATGCTAATATTCCTGATTTTGCTTTGCCAATTTTATATGAAGAGATTTTCTGGTCCATTTTGTCTGTTTTTTCCATATGTAGATTGTATCACATTTATTTAATTGTATGCTATGATAAAACTACTTGATATCCCTTAAGTGATGAAAATATGTATTGTCACTAAATTTATATGTGGATAGACTATACTTATATAAAAATATCAAATGTATTAATATATATCAATATATCAAATATACGTGTAAAATTTTCTTATAAAGTATAAATTAGTATAATTACATTGATTATGAACATGTAAAAATATGTATTGATCCACCGCATACATTTGCAAAATAATTTGTCATGATCTGGTTTTGTGCTCGTTTGTTTTTTACAATTTTTATGAAAAGAGAAAGGTAAAATTTTTGATCCATATTTCAGTTTGAAATATATACTTTTTATTTGGGGTAAGCTTAGTATACAGGTACTTCTGGGGTGCTGAGTTTACAAACTCAAAACCTAATGTCATGAGAGTAAACACACACATCCATGAATGCATGACGAAGTGTGGCTCTCCTCACCCTGCTCCTAGGGGTCTCTATGTATTTTTCTATATTTTTCTTTAATGTTCTTTTTGGTGAGAAAGATTGGCCCTGAGCTAACATCTACTGCCAATCTTCCTCTTTTTTTCTCCCCAAAGCCCCAGTACATAGTTGTATATCCTAGTTGTAGCTCATTCTAGTTCTATGTGGGACACTGCCACAGCATGGCTTTATGAGCGGTGTGTAGGTCCATGCCCAAGATCTGAACCGGGGAACCCAGGCCGCTGAAGTGGAGTGAGAAAACTCAACCACTCAGCCATAGGGCCAGCCCCTCTATGTGTCCTTCTACTATCACTTATGTATGTATTCATTTGCCATTCTATCTAATTGAATTAGAAACTCTTTAGTGATAGGGCTCGTTAAAATAACAGCTTCACTAAGATACAATTCATATACTGTTGGATTCATTCACCCATTTAAAGTGTAGAATTCAACGTTTTTTAGTATATTCACAGAGTTGTGCAATCTGTGATTGGATCTGTGGTTTGCTATCTGACATTAATTTGGGGAAATTTGCAGTCATTATTGTTTCAATTATTTCATCTGTTCCCTTCTCTCTTTCTTCTCCTTCTGGTATTCCATTATGCATATGTTACACCTTTTGCAGCTATCCCACAGTCCTTAGATGTATGTTTATTTCAGTCTCTGTTCTCTTTGCTTCAGGTTTTCCAGAATTCTATTGCTATATCCTCTAGCTCAGAGACTCTTTCCTCAGCCATGTCCAGTCTGGTAGTAAGCACACCAAAGACATTCTTCACTTCTGTTACTGTGTTTTTTTTCTCTAGCATTTCTTTTCATTCTTTCTTAGGATTTCCATCTCTCTGCTTACATCACCCATCTGTTCTTGTATGCTCTTTACTTTAACCATCAGAACCTTTAGCACATTAATTATAGTTGTTTTAAATTCCCAGTCTGATAATTCCAACAACCCTGTCATGTTTGGTTCTGATGCTTGCTCTGTCTCTTCAGATTGTGTTTTTGTCTTTTGGTGTGTTTTGGAATTTTTCTTGACAGCCAGACACGATGTACCAGGTAAAAGGACTGGCTTTAAATAGGCCTGTAGTAATGTGGTGAGGTGTGGGGTGAGGAGAAGCACCTACAGTCCTGGGATTAGATCTCAGTCTTAGTGAGCCTATGACTCTGGACTATGAAGTTTACAAGTGTTTCTCAGTTTTCTTCTCCCCCTTAGCTGGGACAGGATGGCTACAGGAGGCTGGAATTGGGTATTTGCCTTCCCCAGGTCAGCTGGGCTCTGATAATATCCCAGCAGGTTAGGCTCTGGTTAACTAGTTTCCCCTGAGGGCGGGCCTTGTTAAGAATACAGCCCTCTGGCGTATTTCAAATTGTTTCCTTTTCCCCTCTCCTGGCTAGAAGCACGAGGTGATTTTTCTCCCATATTTACTGTGGGAACCTGATGGAATTTCTGAAGGTAAATCTCACAATATCATGAAGGTCTCCCTGTGATTGAGTTCCCCTGGAGATTTGAACTCTGAGAGTTGTCTGCACTGAGCCTCTAGCAATTAATCAATTGTAAAAATTAATAAGGGGAAACCTCATTTGAAGAGAGTCAGGAGGCCAGAAGGGGGAAGTCTCACGCAGTACCACTTGAGGTCAATTACAGGAAAGATAGTCAATTACAGATCCCAACAGAAGTGCCCAATTGGAAAAAATCATTAATTACAAGAAGAAATGTACATTGCATCCCAAATAGAAATCGACTACCCCAGTAACTCAGTCAATAAGAAACCACCACCACCGTAAACTCTTGCTTTTCTCCAATGGACTTTCATTCAAAACAACCCCTCCCAATTTCCTTCATTTTCTCCATAAAATGACATTCGTTTCTCTTATTTGTTGGAATTGCCTATGGTTTGCCATAGCATGGACATCCCGAATTGCAATTCTTTGGTATCCCCAAATAAACTCGTTTTGCTAGTAAAATAACTGGCTGTATTATTTTTCAGGTTGACACCATTATGGTTCAGATTTTCCTGCTCCAGCATTAGTTCCATGGAGGTTTCTGCTTGTGAAGTCTCTGCTCCGGTAAACCACGATGCACGTATTCAATTTTCCGTGTCTCCAATCCAGAGTGCAGGGGTTTACCCCGTGTCCTTCCCTCTCTTCTGGATCCAAGAAGAGTTGTTGACTTTTCAGAATGGTCAGTCTTTTATTTGTTGTTGGGACAGAGTGGCAACTTCAAAGTGCCTTACGTGTGGAACCAGAAACCAGAAGTCCCTGCTTACTGTTTTGGATCGTTAATTGCACAACTTTCTGTAGCAGCTTTCTATAGATTTGTAGCAGCAGATGAGAAAGAAGTATTCCTGGCCTTTAACTCTGGTATATGTTTAACATAGCAAGAGTGTCTAAGCTTTTTGGTAAAAAGGACCCGACCCAAGGTCATACCAAAAATAAATAAATAAATAAATAGCCCCTACATTTTTTGGTACTTGTTTTTCTGTTATGTAACTATTTCTTTCTTGCCTGTAACACTCTTCTATGTTCTTGTCAACTCCATTCTTGTATGTAGGTGATAAAGTTAAATTTATAAGAATTGCAACTCTCATTATTCTTTTGAAACAGAAAAAAAGTCCATTTTGGCATTTTAGATTTTAGATACTTCTGTATTACGTAAGTCCAAAAAGTAGAAATGTCAAATGAGAATGCTAGTAATCCACTTAGAAAATATAAGATTTGATGTTGTCTATTTTTATTATTTGCCAGGCATTGTGCTGTTCTTTACATACGTGATCTCATTTTACCTTTCTCCCAGCACTGGAGGGAGATGCCATTATAATGTTTATTCTAAGAAGAGAAAATCAAAGCACAGATAGGTTGAATAACTTAACCAAATTCACCGAGGAAGAAAGTTTTGGAGCCAGTATTTGAATGCAGATAGGATCAAAACCAGAGCCCACTGCCACAACAAATAATTGCAAAAGGGATCATCATTTAATTTCTTCATTTTATGAATGAGGAAAATAAGATCTCAAGATACTTAATGATTAAGACTATGTAGGGCCACGAAACGCAGTTATTCAGGTTGTACATTACACAAATCTAGGGTCATTAGTTATATCATGCTGCTAGAACTGAAATGGTTCAATCCATTTTTTCCATGATAGCCTTGCAAATATTTGCAGATTCCTATCATGTGCTTCTCAAAACTCTACATATCTGTTCTTTATTTTTACTCACATGATTCCAATTTCTTCTGAAGTTGTCTTCACTTCTAATACAGTTAGATTCATTTGTCACATCCTGCACTATATCCTGGGATCCAGGACATACTAGTTGAGTTTTAAAAAAGTTTTCATATAGTAAAATTCACCTTTTGCAATGTCCAGTACTGTGGGTTGTGACAAAGGCATAGAGTCATGAGTCTACTGAACCAGGACTGTACAGAGTACTTCACTCTAGGGTCACCAGCAATCCTGGTTTGTCTGAACTGAGAGGGATTTCCTGGCACGCAGGTCTTTCAGTTTTAAAACTGGAACAGTCTTGGGCAAACTAAGATAAGTAGTTGGTCACCCTACTTTTGTCATCTTAAATCCCTTTTTAGTCACTCCTTCCCCAAACCTCACTCCCTGCCAACTACCCATCTACTTTCCATCTCTATAGTTTTGCTTTCTCCACAATGTTATATAAATGGAATCATATAACATGCATCTTTTAGGGTTTGGCCCTGTTACTCAGTTCTCTGATGGATTTAAGAAGAGTCATTAATTTGCAATTTGTCCAGTTTTGTTCTTGTTGTAAGAGTGGGAGTGTTGCTTTTTCCAGCTCTCTACATTTCTGAGCTGAAATCACTCATCTACTTTTTGAATGAAGGAAAAATTATTTTAAACAACATAAAACTCAAATGGTGGCCTAAATTTATTGATTGCTTACATATGATAATCAAAATGAAATGTATGATAGTGTGATAGTTTTTTTCAAAAGATGATGCCACAAAAGAAATAGGCCAAAACAAAGGGAGGAAATGAAAATGTTCAAAATCATTTGTTGTTAGTGCCATCGAGTCAATTCCAACTCCTAGCGACCCTGTGTATAGCAGGGCAGAACCCTTCCCGGTCTTTTTGCACCATCCTCTCACCTTCCAGCACTATGTCAGACGATGCTCCACTGCTGTTCATAGGGTTTTCATGGCCAATTTTTTTGAAAGTCGGTGGCCAGGTGCTTCTTCTTGTTCTGTCTTAGTTTGGAACTCTGCTGAAACCTGTCCACCATGGGTGACCCTGCTGCTATTTAAAGTACCGGTGGCATAGCTTTGAACATCACAGCAACACTCCGCTGCCACAGTGTGACCACTGACAGACAGATGGTGTGGTTCCCTGGTTAGAGAATGAACCTAGGCTATGGCAGTGACAGCACCAAATCTTAACAACTAGACCACCAGGGTTGGCTGTTGAAAATTGCAGAGAAGACAAAATGTAGTCCCAACTGCTACTTAGACTGTAGGAAGGCAATGGTCCCTTTATGACCATCTGGGGAAAAACATATACCTTTAAGCAGTTCTCTGCTAGCTGTTATTGTACTCTGGTATCGCCAATTAGAGAACAATGTTTCATAGAAAACAGTGATTGGTATCATAATTCTCTTTACGTGGTGGTATGAGGGATAAATAGTTGGCAACTGCTATTTCCTAGTGGATTCATATCCTCACAACAATAATAAAATTGTTACTCAGCAACCTTATAAATGATTACAAATTACTGCAATAAGCAGAAGGTATTCAACCTCATTATTACACAGTCAAGGCATTTCAATATTAATCAAAGAAATCAGTAATGAACCAATGAGGCATTTCTTCTTACAAATAGAGTATATATTGTTCTCTACCCCCTCCCTGCTTCTCATGTTTGATAATGTAAAAGTAAATTATGGTCCTCTTCAAAACAGTGCCAATCTCTACAAACCACATTCCTCAGAGTCACATATTTAAGCCTCCTTTACTGAACACAAGAGTAATAATTTTATGTCAATATTCAAAGAGAGAAACTTTAGCTTGGGTAACTGATAAGAAAGGGAGAAGGCAAATTTCTATAATTCAGGCCTTCAAATAATTTTCAGAAATCAAAACTGGCCAAAAAAATTTGCTTCACTTCAGCAACATCATCAGAAACACATCAAACTCTAAGGTCATACTGGTACAAGCAAGGCAGGACTAGCCCTCTTCCCCGCCTAACACAGAATCTATGATATGAATGAGAGAGAAACATAAAAACAGAAAGAAAGACACACACACACACACACACACACACACACTTCATTGGCTAAAACTGAATATAGAGTGGAACTATGTTGGGGAACAAGACAGAAGCCCAGTTGCCAGAATTGCCACAAAGTCAGAGCCCAACTAAGGTTGTTACTGAACACAAACACAGGTTCGTTTACCCATCACACAGGAGGGCCAATAAAGAATAATAAACTGAAACACCAGGTTTGTGGCAAGAAAAGCGGTTTACTCTTGAAAGGCCACCAGATGAGGAGATGGGAGTTAGAACCCAGATCCACCTCCTGGAAGGGAGAAAAGTATGATTTTTTTTTTATCTGGGATTTTAGATAGGAGAGGGAGAGCATGAGCATTGCTGGTTGGTGCCTTTCCACCAGCCTGCATTTAGCCTTGAAGACTGAATTTCTTTTCCCTTGACTGTCTGGATTTTTCTGGTTAGTTTTTATCTTCAGCCTGTGTTTGGCCTTGTGAGGCTGAATCTTGATGTCTGGTCCTTGATGCCCGGGGAAGACAGCTCACTCATATACTAAGGAGAGAAAGAAAGACCTGGTTAGTTTCAGACAACAGTTGATGATGGCTGAATATGCCTGGCTGCAGTTAGCGAAGCTTATCTCAAAGTTTTGTTCTAGGGAAGATGTTTTAACTTCTTCGTTCTCAGTTTCAGTGTGACTTGATGCCAATTCCAAAGAGTTTTGTCATCGATCCTGAAACCATTTCCCACATAAGGGTTTCAAAGTTAAGTCTGGCATTTTAGGTAGAAGAGCATAGGTTAAAAAGTAAAGGTAGCAGAAGTTGTGACCCTGGCAGAGTCTGAAAGAGCAGGTGAAAAAGCACCAGTGTACTTGATCAGTGCATTGATAACGCCTCCTCAACTCATCCTTCATAGTCAGTCTCAAAGAGGCTGTGCTAGTGCAACTGTAAGAGGCCAGACGTTCTCAAGGATTTTAAGATCACCTTGTGAGACAGAGGATACTAGTGGCCTACTCCAACATCCATTTTCCCTTCGCTTCTTGGTAATAGAATCCAAATTTTAGCTGGCTACACTGCCTCCTGGAACCAGAGACTACATTCCTTACCCTACCTAACATGTATGTGGCTATGTGATGAAATTCTGGCCAAGAAGGTGTAAGCAGACATGCAGGACTTCCAGACTCTTTCAAAGGGAAGGGGCCAGGCCTTTCTCCCTTTTGCCCTTTTTGTTGCTTAGAGAACAAAAATGCAGAATGAGACTCCAGAAGTTTTCTTGGACTGTGAGTTGACCTTGATGATGCAAAAGACGTGCTGAAGAGAGTGGAGCAGAAATGTGCAAGAAAAATAGGACCCTAAATCACTGCTGAGACAGAAGAGCCACCACCCCAGCCCTGGATAGTGCACCCTCAGACTGATTTTACATAAAAGAGAAAAGTCTATCTTTAAAAAAAAAAAAAAAAAAACTATGCTATCTTTTTGTTGTTCCTGTTATATAAAGCCACGCATAATCCTAACAAATATCTTCTATTTGTTTTACACTATGGCATGTTACCATGTAATTTGATGTGTGTGTGTGTGTTTGTTTGTGTGTGATGATTCGTTGGTAGAAATACATAGAAAACCTATAGATCTTCAGAGTCATGAATCATTTTTAAAAACTCTGTTGTATCTATGAATTCCTATGTTCCTATGATGGTCAGTTTTATGTGTCAACTTGACTAGCATATAATCCCAGTTGTTCAATCACACACTAATATAGATGCTGCTGTGAGGTATTTTGAGAATGTAACTAAAGTCTGTAATTAGTTGACTTTCAGTAATGGAGATTATTTCAGATAATCTGGGTAGGTCTGATTCAATCACTTCAAAGTCCTTAAAAGGAAACTCAGTCTTCCTGATGAAGAAGGAACTCCCCCTGAGGATGGTGGTTTCTGCTCCTGCCTGTGAATTCCAGCCAGCCCTTTCTCATGCCCTGCTGTACAGATTTCCCTCCTGCCTAGCCAGCCCCCCAAATCACATAAGCTAACTCCTTGCAATAGTTTTCTTCACATGTATCTCCTAATGGTTCTGATTCTCTAGTTCAGTCTTCACTGATACAGTCCAGAAGAAAAGAATAAATTAAAATGGAGCAAAAGTATAACTGAAAAAAAGGGGATGTGATTATGTGAAGAAACTTAGCTGTGATTTTTACTCTCACTATCACGTATGTTATACTTAGTGAAACATTGTTTCTTTGTTTCTTTGTTTCTTTCTACCTCCTGTAAGCCTTAGAAAATCTGCCATCTTCAATAAAGTTACTGTGTCCTTTCTCTGTTTCTCTAAGTACTTTCTCAGATGATTTCATCCTATGACATTTCGTTGAATTAATTTTATCCACATTTCCCATTAAGACCACAGCCAATGGAAAAATCCCATTTTGCCTTTGGAAAGAGCATTGTGATAAACTGTAGACACCCTGTTTTAATTCAGCTGATCCCTGAGTTTGACCCAGTTTTCGATTTCTCTTTTAAGAGAGTCTGTTAATGGTTTCTAGCATTCACAAACTGACTCTAGGATGGATAATTTTCATCACTTCGTGACATCGTTCCAGAAACAATGTTAGAGTCTCTGCTTGTGTTCTTTGTTCTAATAGATGAGAGAACAGGATGCGTATTCTGAGCCTTGACTATTGAGACTTTGCAGTTTTGTGTACACTAATTATCTCTTGAGTCAGCTGCTGGAGGTCGCTGGCCACAGCAGTCTGCTGGACCCTGAATCACTGTGGTATTTGTAACTATTTTAATGGTAGTAGGTGTCAATGTCAAGACAATTTGACACTGGAATCAGGGCATTTCTCTTGATCCAATTTTCCTAAAAAGTGTTTTTAGAATATAAACTGATGGAAATATTAGTTTGTGTCATATGAAGAAAAACCAAAACAAATATTTCAGTTGTTGTAGACTGAATATTTGTGTGCCCCAAAATTCATATGTTGAAATCTAATCCCCATTGTGATGATATTAGGAGGTGGGGTCTTTGGGGGTAATTTGGTCATGAGAATGGAGCTCTCATGAATGGGCTTAGTGTCCTTATAAGAGGTCAGGGAGCTAGTTCACACTCTCTATCATGTGAAGATACAACAAGAAGTCAGCAGTCTGCAACCTGGAAGAGGGCCCTTATAGCATATGACTGTGCTGGCACTCTGATTCCAGACTTCCAGCCTCCAGAACCGTGCGAAATAAATGTCTGTTGTTATTGGTACTTTGTTATCGCAGCCTGAACTGATAAAACAATAGTCAAATAATTTGGGAAACAGTGGGTTATACAAAGTTAAAATATGTCTCTACTGCAAAATTTCTGAAAACCTTTGACATGCTAACGTGCACAGTGAATTACCCAGAAGAGTAGTCAGCATACAGCATTTCCCATTCCATAGCATCCAGATTTGAGCAACCTGCCCCAGATAATCTATTTGATGGACTACTGATAAATGGAAGAGTCTTCTTTCTAAGAGCTCCCACTGTTATCTGAAATATGAGACAGATTATCTTATTGTAGAGTTCCTCCAAGTAACATAACATAAAATATTATATATTCACCTACCTAACATTGACTGAGTGCTATATATAATTTAGAAGTCAACAATGAAAATTCCAGAACCATCTTAGACAAAACATGACTCTTGCCCATCTACAGAATAAGCTTGACTTTTGAGAGATTTTGTGCCATCTTCTTCAGAGTTGTACTCCTGCTTCCAAACTGCACTGAATATTTTCCCTCCAACCCCCGCTATATATAGGAACCATCATTGAGTTTTCACTACTTCCTTCTTGCACACAGCATTCATGAAATCTTGCAAGTGGCAAGAAATTTTCTAGGTTTTAAAATAATGGTTCTGCTAGTCTAGTCAGTGTGAGGTTAAAATTCACACAAAAATTTCTTCCTGACTTTTAAAATGTGATGTTTTTGAGTGACTCTTAAGAAAGCTGGGATTTTTTCCAGCTTTCCTCCAACAGGCCTTGGAAAATTTGCCCACTTTGAAAATTTAGAAGGGTATTATTACTCATAGAATTGAATATAATCTGAGCTCATCTACATGATGATAAATTGCCCAAATTTAGCATGACTATAGCCTTTGTGTATCTAGTACACACTTCATTTCTTTTCTGTGTCCTATTTTGTTTCCTTAGGCAGCATCCTTAGCATGCATCCCCACTTGCTGTGAGGACTAAAGTTAGAGATGTACATGTCGAACAGTATTGGTGCGTGGACCTTTAGCACACCAGGACTAGAATAGGCATTGCTGAGGCATATACAGTGCTGTCGCTTTTTCATTGTTGAAGTCTAATATAATTCTGTGGAGAAAACAAAAAGACATCTAGTTCCAGTGGAAAAGGTTTGTACTGGCTCAGAAAAAAAACTAAGGTAGAATTCAATGATATATTTTGAAACACCTATAAAAAGATGTCACTTTTTCCTTTTAGTTGTTTCAAAGATTTTTTTGGTTTTTTAGGAAGATTAGCCCTGAGCTAACATCCACCACCGATCTTCCTCTTTTTGCCTAGTTCCTCTATTTGATATGTGGGACGCCTGCCACAGCATGGTTCGATAAACGGTGCATAGGTCCACACCCAGGATCCCATCCTGTGAACCCTGAGCTGCCGAAGCAGAGCATGCAAACTTAACCGCTATGCCACCAGGCCGGCCCCTGTTTCAAAGATTTTAATAAGATTCGTCACCTTTCTTATTTAAAAAATAAGAACTTCAATTTCATTTTTCAATATTCTAAAGCTGAAATAAAGGAGATACGAATGTATGGAGTAAGTACTGACTAATTCTATAGAAATATTAAATTTATTTTTAAAATACTAAATTAGTTTAAAAATTAAATTTGTTGATTCTCTTTTACTTGGACAACTTTTCTGATGTTCTAAAAATAACTTTAAAAAAATACTAAGGCAATGCCACATTTAAAAATAGTATAACCAACTTGTGAAATGCCTTACATGTTCTCCTTACTTTTCTGTATTTTTTGAGGAGGGAATAACAAAAATGCGTATATCATTTCTAAAATACTGGACAGAAACTTTAAAAAATTATCTTTGTTTATCCTATGTCCATCCACCCAGAGAGAACAAAAAGCATTTGGCTTTTCCCTCTTCCCGTACTCCCACATATCTTTATAAAGATGGTCATTCTACATCTGTAAGATTATGTGTAAATCATGTGAGGCTGTGACCCACACAGTATATTCCAAGAGCAATGCAAAAAGGAACTCAGAGTATGAAACCAGTAGAATTGAGTGTAGGAAACCAGTGGAAAATATAAAATAAGGTCCTCAGTGGTTTTCAACAAGCCTTCAATAATAAGTTAGGAAATTCACATTTCCCCTCGTCCTTTCTCTTGTCTCCTACAGCTGCTTCTGAATGGGTCTCCTCTACAAACTGCAGAGAAACAACTCAAATCTCTTCCCAGGCTATATTCTCCATCTTCTCCTTTTTCTCTTTATTTTCTATCACATCGTTGAAACGACCTACGAGGAGGAGAGGATAGTAGTAGATCTCAGAATTTATTTTAGAAGACAGACAAAAGAAATGCCTGGGGAAATCCGAATTATTAATAGTTATTTTAAATACACTAATTTATAATGCACCTTTTCTTACATATTTATGTAGCATTTGTGAATTGTTTCTAGTTAGCCCTATCTATTTGTCGGGTTGAGTGTTTACTCTTTATATTATTGATTTTTACATGCATTTTACATCAGTTTTTTTTTTTCGTGTTTGAGGAAGATTGGCCCTGAGCTAACATCCACCACCAATCTTTCTCTTTTTGCTCAAGGAACATGGTCCCTGAGCTGATACCTGTGGCAGTCTTCCTCTGTTTTGTGTGTCGGATGCCTCCACAGCATGGCCTGATGAGCTGTGTGTAGGTTTGCATCCAGGATCCCAACCTGCAAACCCTGGGCTGCCCAAGCAGAGTGCAGGAACTTAACTGCTACACCGCTGGGCAAGCCCCTTAAATCAGTTGTTAATCAGTTACATGCATTGCAAAAAATAATTTTTCCCAAACTTATAATTCACATTTGTAAATTGCCTATACAATTCCTTCAACTATTTTTCTGCTTGGGTCTTATTTACATAATTATTTTAATTCTTTTTCAGTTGTATAAATTGTAAATAGTTTGCCCAGTTGCTTTTTTCAGGTCTCTTATGATCATTTGTCTGTATAGAAATATAAAACTTTTATGTATTAAATTCTATTGCCTTTTTCTTCTTTGTTAATTATTTTGGGGTATAGGTTCACAATCCCACAATTATAATAACATTGAGCTATATTTCTTCTAGCACTTTTATGACATTTAAAAGAATTTGAAACTATTTGTTGACTTGGGATTTATCTTGGTGTCGAGTGTGAACTGAGAACCTAACATTAATTTCTCTGATTGTTGTACTTTCACCATTAATAAATAAGATAAGTTGAGAAGTTTTACTTTGATTGCTTGGAACTTAAAGGGCCTAAATAACCTAAGTAGTACCTTTGCTTAAGTGTTTGAATAAATCTATTTGTAAATCAGTCTGGGTTTGGCCCTCCTAGATGTTATTTGGGAAAAAGAACTTTTATGACTGTTCCCCCACTGACTATTTGTTGTGGTTTTCTGCCTTTTTTTTTTGAGCCTGTTCTTATGATTTATTGTTAAAAAATGGAAAGGTTTAAGTAATCTCAGAAAAGAGAATAATGTTACTAACACTGGGGATGGATTTTGCTCCCTCTCACCCTTCCCGGGATGAGAAACATGGATCTGTTGACGTTGAGAACAATGAAGGCGCCATTCTGCTGTTGGGCAGGGGCTCATGGCCCTATGTTAGCACTCTTTTGTGGCAGGTTCTCTTCTTCCTGTTCTATCCATTTGTCTGAGGTGTTTGCCTGACCTGCAGCAACCCTTAGGAAATAGCAGGCTGCTTTGCCCTCACTCCTTGCTTTCTGTCTTCCACAGCACTGCTTGTTGTGTGATAAATCAAGATTTGGGTTTCGCCTTAGGAAATAAGGAGGCCAATTAGTTCACTAGCCCAGTCCACATATTCTAACTCAGCCAGCCAGAGTTCAGTTTAGGCTGAGGCCAAAAGATGCGTGAGTGCTATGACTCTTTTGTGTTCCTGTGTTATTATTCTTTGTTAAGTATCTCCCTTGAGAATGTCTTGAAAGATACTCTCTGTAGGATTTGTTTATTCCTTGGTTCCCTGGTCCTAATACCATTTAACACAAATATAGATTCACCATAAGTTCTCATCAGCTTTATGAATAAGGGCTTTTAATGTGAAAGAGCTTCATGTATTTGAATAAAATTTGGATGAAGGCTAATACGAATGGAACTTAGAGAGTTGGGGAAGAAACTGGTGAAAATGAGGCATAAGGGGTCACGTGGGTGCAGGTTGTGCAATGACTTCCTTGTACACCACATGAAATATTTGCAATTCTGTCACAAGAGGAACAGAAAGGCTTCTGAGAGTTTTCAACAGGGCAGCAAAATTATTAGATTAACTTTTTAAAAAGATTCTTGATGAAAAGACTATTCTTGACGTTTTATTGCTTGACAGTGAGCTTTTGATTATTTATCAATTCTATTGTATTCCTATGATTATTTTATTCATATACTTTTATCATTTTTTATTTTTATTTTGCTTTCTGATTAAAGACTTAAAATGTTATGTTAGAGTCTATCATCACTGTTGGTTTTGTCCATTTCTCATATTTTTGATGCATATATATGTATTGATATAGTTTATTTAGCACATAAAAGTCCCATGAAAAATATAGCTTTATTATGAATTGTAATCTTTATTAAAATGCTAAAAGCACACAAATCACAGAAACAGGAACATTTAACCAAATTTAAATTAACTTTTTAAGGTTTGTGAAATAAATTGCTTTTTGTCTGAATCTAGAATATACAAAGCAAAATTTGAAAGTGACCATGAAAAATTTGTTGGAATTAAAAGAATGTGAAAGAAAAATACTAAAATTTTGTAATCATTTTAGAAGCTTACCTAGCTCTCCAACTCATTGTCATTCTACATTAGCTGCTTCCCTAGGGATCAATAGAAGCTGTTCTGGTTGGAAAAGTCTAACTACTAGTGCAGAGAAGAATTGTGTTGGGCTTATTTAGTTTTGTCATGAAGACCTAAGGAAGGCAAAAAAATCTCTGATGCTATCCAGAAAAGCAGAAGCTTGCTACACGGAAACAAATGTTCTAAAAAGGCTTTAGCCTTTCGGGGGGAAAAAACCCCAACAAACAGTTCAAGTTTTTTTTAGTGAAGGGAAAGAGAAGCTGTGTATTCACGGAATAAGGGATAGTAGACAGAATTAAAGAACTCTTGGGAGGAACAAAAAGACAACCCAATTGAAAAATGGACAAAGTATCTGAAGAGACATTTCTCCAAAGAATATACACAAATAGCCAATAAACACATGAAAAGATGCTCAACATCATTAGTCATCAGGGAAATGCAAATCAAAACCAGAATGAGGGGCCAGCCCCAAGGTGTAGTGGTTAAGTTTGCACACTGCTTCCATGGCCCGGGGATGTGGGTTCAGATCCTGGGCATGGACATAGCACTGCTCATCAAGCCATCCTGAGGTGGCGTCCATCCCACATAGCAGAACTAGAACGGCCTACAACTAGAATATACAACTACATATTGGGGGGGTGGGGGTGTGGGGAAAAGAAGCTAAAAAAAGATTGGCAGGGTGTTAGCTCAAGACCAATCTTAAGAAACAAAAAACAAAGACAAAAACAAAGCAGGATGAGATACCACATTTAAAACCACTCTAGGATGGCTAGAATCAAAAGGTCAGATACTAATAAGTGTTAGCAAGGATTTGAAGGAATCAGAACCCTCATATACCATTGGTGGGAAGGTAAAATGGTGTAGCTGCTTTGGAAAACAGTCTGGTAGTTCCTCTAGGGTTAAATACAGTTATCTTATGACCCAGAAATTCCAATCCTAAGTATATATCCAAGATAAATGAAAACACATGTCCACACAAAAACTTGAACATGAGTGTTTATAGCTGCATTATTCATGACAGCCAACAACTGGACACTCAAGTATCTATCAACCGATCAATGAATAAACAAAATGTGGCATATCCATATAATGGAATATTATTCAACCATCAAAAGGAACAAGGTTCTGATAAATGCTACAACATGAATGAATCTTGAGAACATTATGGTAATCAAAAGAAACCAGTTACGAAAGCCACATACAATTGTATAATTCCATTCCTATGAAATGCCCTGAATAGAAAAGTCTATTGAGACAGAATGTAGATTAGTGGATGCTCATGACTGGAGAGGATAGAGATTTAGGTGGGTGATAGCTGAAGGTACAGAGTTTCTTTTAGAGGTGATGAAATGGTCTAAAATGGACTGTGGTGATGATTGCATATTTCTGGGAATATGCTAAGAACCACTGAATTCTATACTTGAAATGGGTGAGTTGTATGGGTATGTGAATTATTTCCAAATAACACTTAAAAAAAAACCCACAAAAAACCAAGAACTAAGAAGATATTCCATTATTCTATCTAACTGGTTGTAATCCCTGACTGTATTTAGCATAGATTTTAATATGGATACAAAAACCACAAGGGCACTGGTGCAGAATCATATACCAATCATATCGTGACACCTCAGAGCAAAGAGGTAAAATACTTTTTGGTATTGCAGAATTTTCTATTCTGAAATATATACCCCCTTTGCCACAAGGTTAAATGTCCCTTCCAGAAACCAGAGATGAGCTGGTATGTGAGTTCCAGAGTATTTAAAAGAATATTCCCTTTCTTGTATGCTGTTTGGCAGAAAAACATTGCTCTTATTGGAGCACTTAATAAACTCCTTATCTTTATAAAATTTGATTTTACAAAATATCCATGAGGTTAAATTCCAGCTTTAAAAATAAGATAAGAAATACTTACATAAATTCCAATTCCAGAGCGAATCATCTAATTCTTCCCTAGGTTTTGTGTAGCTTGATACTAGCATGAGTTGAAACTTGCAATGACAATTTTATATGCAGATTTTTCTGGGACTTTCTCAATTTCAAGTGACCTGTTTCACTGTCTTCATATCTGCATCCTCATCAGGTAGCATGTTCCAATCGTTCACTCACAGAATATGGTCACTGTTTGCTTAGAGGAATTGGATATTGGAATTCAGAAATGCAAACTGTCAAAACTTAGCTCAAAAAATATATAAAAGCATTGAGTCAGATTAATAAAGTAATGCAAATCAGTTATTTTATTTTAGAAGCTTCCTTGAGAAGCTCAATCAAGTATATTAGAGGTCTGTGCCATCATGACATCAAAATGCCATATGCCAGTCTGTTATCACTGTTGTACTGAAGTGCCATCACTGTGCAAGACAAAATCAACTTCTCTGCAAAGTTGAGTCTCACTAGCTGGTTCTCTGGAATTTTCTTCTTAAGTATTCCCTTTGGTTCAAGGAGTGGGATGGAGAGTGCGTAGTCCTAGATGCCTGTTTAATTGCCATTATTTTCTATGTTCCACAAAGCCCCCTAGTTGTTTCAGACCCTGTCTGCCAACTGTTTCTGAAAAATCTCCATTTCCTAATCTAGCCCCAGGAGAGCTAGGCAGGAGAGGTTTACTAAGTCAGGCTGTATGTTTTGGTTATTCAATTAATGTTTGCTAAATTGAACAACGAATTGTCTTTGAATTCTTTAGTTGTTCTCACCCAAATAGCTGAATGTTATAAAACTACTATCAAAATCTTAAAGCTTGAAAGTACTAGTTTATAATGAGCCAGATCCTTCCAGGGCTTAAATTTTGAGCAGGCTTGGTTAAGTACTTTTGGCAGCTATATTAACTCTTTAAAATCACAAGGGATCTATTTAGTAAATTGCTAGTTCTGTGCTAATTTGCGTGGCTGGCATGCTCTCATTTTCAGTTGGGATAGGAACTTGGTAGGGCGCAGGGAATGAGCAGAGCTATTGTGAGTGACTATAATGAACAAGCCAAATTATTATAACTGAACATTAGCCCGCACTTGATAGTTTACAAAATGTTTGCAATAGTTAGTATACAGGCTGAGGTAGTATGACAAAGGTACTTTAAAATATAGTTATATATATAACCTAGAGGATAGAGGAGTATATGTTAGAAAGATAAAGTTGTGTTTTTTCCACTGGCTACCCAAATCGGTGGCGGACTGCTGACGTAGACGTGTCGAGGACAATTCTGCTTCATGAGACAGGTCATCCAGGGAATAAGGATCCTTTTATCCTGCTACCTTGTAGTGTTTTAAAGGGTTGTCTTTGTTCTGGGTCCAAGGTGTCTCACATCAGTTTATCTGCTTTCCAGCTTTTAGGAAGGATGGAAGGGATGATTTGGAACAGTAACTCTTCCTTTTAAGGAAGTAGTACTCATTATTTTCATTCATATTTCATTGGTGAAAGGTCACATGGCCAATTCTAGCTGCAATGTAGGCTGAGCAGCCATGTGCCCTGTTAAAACTCAGTGAGCTTCCATGGCTGAAGGAGAGTAGGGAAAATGTTCTGTGGATGAAAGGGAGATTCCATGTGGAAGCCTCAGGGCTCTGAGATGATCTCATTTGAGCCTCATGGGGATCTGTTGAATGTTTACGATTTTCTTATATTTTACAGAGGATTAAATTAAAGCTGGGAAGAGGAAGATAAGTTTAAATTTGAATCTATTATAACTGAAGCCAACTGATAATTTTTAGAAGAGATAAATAAATAGAATAAATATTATAAAAAGTAAGTGCCAGAAAACATAGCTGAAAGAGCTAACAGTGAATGCCTCAAGGGAACAGGGTTTGAGGTTTGGAGAGGATAGGACTGCTGGGTTTCATTGTAAATATTTTGGTTTAATCTGATTTGTTAAACTATATGCATATATTATTTTGATAAGAGTTGAAATATAAAGAACACATTTTTAAAATATGTATATACATAAATAAAATCACTAGCTGTAGTTTAGGCAGATTGCTTCCACTTATCTCTAATGGCCCCTGATAATAGCAATCCTGTCTCTAAAGATTCTCTAGGGAATCTTATATTCCAAGTCATGATATCTTTTTGAAAATATAAACGTCAAAAAAATTCATCCTGTCACACGGAACCCAGTCCTCGCCACCTCCACGTCAGCAGTTCACCACAGATTTGGGTGGTTGGATGGACAAAACACAGCTGTTAAGCTTCATTTGGCTGAGCATTCACTAACTCATCCAATCTCAGTGAGTGAGGACCTTCACCCAGTTCTGTTCAACTTGGCTAACCAGGGCTGTGAAGGAATCTGGAGGTAGCAATGCTTATAGATCACTAAATGCTTAGTCAAAATATGAAGCTTGTATATGTAACACCTTTGATGATTGCATGGTCATTCAGCATCTTCTCAAACCTTTCAAGTGAGAGGGAGCATCACCTCACAAGTCATTCAGCCCATATTCTAAGTATATTCCACATCTCTCCACCTCTATCTAGCCCCATGTACTCAATCTGTATCACCCCTCTCCTTGTGCCACCTTCGCTTTTTCATAGAATGTTAGTATAATCTTTTAAAATTACAGATTTGATTTTGGTACGCTTCTACTTTCAGCGATTTCTTGTGGTCATTAGTATAAATTTCAAGCTCCTTACATCTTTCTCCTGTCTGAGCTTCACTACATGTTTTTCCTTCTGCCCGGAACACTGTTCTGTTCCCCATTCCTGCACTTGAATCATCCATCTTAGTTATGTTTAGCTGTCAACTTAATATCACTTCCTCTGGGAATCCTTCTCACGTGCTCTAGACTGGGTTAGGCACTCTCTTATAATATGTGTTCCAGTTACATCTTTTTACTTTCCATGTAGCTGTCCTCATCACACTCTGTTGTAATTTCCTGTTTGTTATTCCCTCTGAATAGCAAATTCCATGAGGGAAGGGATCATGCTGGCCATGTTCACTGTTTTTCAGTACCTTGCACTGTGATTACCCCTGGTAGATGCTTGAATGAATTCTTTTGCCCCTGCTTTAATTGCTAGAAATGATTTCTCTACATTTAATAAAAATCTGTTTGCCTCTGAGGCTACATAGGATAATCTCTGTTCTAAAAGAGAGTCCACCTATTTGAAAACCATTATTATTCCCTACCTTTAAACCTTCTAGATTTCTGGATAAATATCAATAATTTTAAGTTGTTTCTATTACATGTTTGTCTGAGTTTGGGGGAAGACAATAAATAATATTTTTTTTCCCATTTGACTTTGGAAAAATTCTGATAGACAAAAAAGTTACATGAATGGAAATTTATTAAAGATAGAAGCTAAATTGGAGTATATGGCTTAAGTGTGGGATATAATTGGTTTGCTACTACTTATCCCTGGCTCCTGTGAACCTGGGTGCAACCATGAAGAATTTTGTAGAATTGATGGGCTTACTCTTAATTGCTGTCTTGCAATGCCCAGGATGGAGAGGTAAGAATGGCTTTCAGTACTTACAAATTTATGGAAGATCAGCTCCATTAAATTCATTAATTAATAATTGTCATCCACTAGTCAGGTAAGTCATGAGATGAGACTAGGAATGTCACCATATTGGAGGTCTTTCCATATGGAAATATAAAGAAGAAAGGCATTCACTCTGTAAAACAGTAGTTAAACCAGGCTTTCCCATACTATTTCATGTCATTAATGTGTATAACTTCGGTGGAGGACTTTATTTTTTATTACTGTTAAATTTTATTATTTATTTCAAATCATTGTTCTAGACAGTCAACTTTATTTTATTCATCTGCCACCTCATTTACTTACAATTGTTTCTAGCTTTGTGTAAAGTATGCCTTTGATCAGTAATTCCACCTTCAAAGTCATTGGCTGTATTTTTCAACAGAATGATACAGAAGCCTGAAATAGGCCACCGGAGACTTCTGACCAGTGTGAAAATGCATCAGAGAGGATGTTGTACCTGAATGTGCCACTATTCCCACAGCCGTTATACATCCTGGCATTGTTGTATATGGAAGCCAAAAGCAGAAGCTGTGTGCTATTGTTTGGAGTGGCAAAAACCCCAACAAGCATCGTATACATGCCCTATCATTTCTTGGTCTTATCTGTAGATCAATTTGCTTGCGTTGGCTTCCCATTAGTACGTTGTTTTCAGTGTCAAGATATCCTCTTGGATGTAGGAGTATGATGCAAGGGACAAAGTCCACTTGACTATCTTTTCATTTTCTTATTACAAATAATTTCCTGTAACCACAGTCTTTTATTCTTTCAAGAAAAATCTCCACTGGGTACTTTATGGTTACTGGGTATATTATACTCTGCAGAGCTAACTCAGTCTTTCTATTCCCTCTCTTTCTTACAGATTTGTCAGTGAGGTAAGGAAATTATCATGTGATTCATTCAAGGATCGTCATACTTCACACATCTCAGAAGTGAGACTGTGCCATTATGGCTGTGTCATTGGCAGTTTCCACATTGTTGTTACTGAAAAAATACTCAAACTCTGTTTTTGAAAACAAAATTTGTTACTGAATTTTGCTATTTAATACCAGAAAGTTGATGGGTGCTTTAAAAAAAAGCATTGTTTTAGTAAACTTAATCTATATGAATAGGATCTCTTATTAATTCTACTTTTATAAAAAATATTCAGCTTTCCATTTTCACCCAAAGTTAATTCATACATTTATTACAGATTTCATCTTTATATTGTACCTTTAAAATTCATAAAGATCCACTTACTCAGTTTTCTTATTTGAATTATGAAAGGGAATTTTATGTTATTTCAAAATGAACTGTTCTTCTCATGATCTATTTTTTTTTTTTTTAGATATTTAAGAGTTCTCACACTTATATAAAAATATTTATGATGAAGCACACAGGGTCACATCTAGTCACCCAGAATGGATTTCATGCTGAAGGATAGGGCATCATATGTATACATTACAATTGAGAAATAGTCTCACATGTACCATGTAATTTACCTAATTTGTCTTATATAATATTCTAGTGAATATGTAGGATAGATGCTATTTCCTCTATCTCACAGGTTGAAAATGTAGCCTTGGAGAGGTTATATTCCTGTAATAAGAAAACATAGCTTGTGGCAGGACCAGAGCCTGAGCCCTGGTTTGCCAAACCCATTCACCTTACCATGACCACAGCAGTAGGTGCTGTAAGAAATACAAAAGATGATGGTCTTTCTTATGATGACATTTGATCAAATGGAGAAAAAGATCATGGTGGTCATCCATCATATTTGAGATAGTAATTATGTTTTAAGGCAGTTCTAGTTTTAAGAAGTCAAAAAAGTCCAAATTATTTTGCCTGATCATTTTAAAGTCCCAGGCCTAGTTGACGTTATTGTGTTTCTAGGTTGGTTACCATTTCAATCAACCAAATTTGAAAATATGTGGCAGGCGTTGAAGAAAACACCCAATGCCATGTCCTGAAAAATAGTTGTGTGTGTGTGTGTGTGTGTGTGTACAGCCAGCTGTAATAAAGCTAAAGGCACGGAAGACCTGGAGGGAGAAGACTTGTTTCCCCCCAGCTCAGTCACATCCTAACCCAAGTGACCTCAGCCAAGTCACTTCAAGCCCTGCACTCAGGTTTCCCTTGGCGGGGTGTGGGAATAATAAACCCTACCGCACAGAGTGGAGAAGGGGACATATATGAAAATATTCATGAAAGGTTTTGTGAACCATAAAGTGCTGTTCAATGTTAGGTGTTGTTATTTTTAATCCTAAATCATTTTCACCTTAGAGAAGAATATAATATGGGTTAACGTGGCTTCTCAGAAAACGCTACAAAGATAAGAAATGGTCCCTTTTGAACAAATATGTAGGCTACATCTAAGAATATGAAATTCAACCTCTGAATTGTTTGCTTATGCTTTGTAGCAATGTTCTGGGAATCAAAAAGAAATTGTTCTGTTCTTTTGCTGTGAGCACAATATCTAGCATATGCTATTGTTCTTACCTAAAACAAGACATAATTTGGTCACTGTGAAAGGATGCTTCCACCCAGGTGGTTTAGTGGAAACAGTATTTCTATAAAGTCAAAATGTTATCTTGTTGATCTGCTTTCAGACACAGAGCCTAACAGTTCACAGACTCAGAAAGGAAAGTGGCACCAGCGTTACTGCAGTTTATGGAACTGCGGGACTGGGCTTGCCCTGTAGCATCTGCAGGCGCAGGCGAGGGAAGGGCAGTGGACCCAACGGACACAGTTCTGCACCTCTGATTTCCACATTTGTGTT
Source organism: Equus caballus (assembly GCF_041296265.1). Lineage (NCBI taxonomy): Eukaryota > Metazoa > Chordata > Mammalia > Perissodactyla > Equidae > Equus > Equus caballus. Next base: position 53,108,886 of record NC_091691.1, read on the forward strand.
GGTGTTCTCTCACCAATTACTGGTGCCAACAGAGAACCCCGCTGTCTTCTGAGGGGGCCCTGATTATCCTTTCAAGTTCTGGCTCCAGTTTGCTGATAAAGCTGTGCCCCAGGAGGCCTGGCCTCTGAGTGGTGCTGTGGTCACAGACGCTCAACCAAAAAGTTAATTCTTCCCTTGCTCTGCCTGCACTCCTTTTGGATCTCTCAGCCGTATACACACGCATTTCATCTGCTTCCATACTTGTGCATGCTTCATCTCCAGTTCTACCCCACGCTCTTCATCTCCCCTTCCATGGTCTTTCCTCCAGATTCTGCATCACACGTATACATGCATGCACACAAACGCCACCCGCCCCCCCGACCATGATCTGTGTGGTAGGACAGCTCTGTCACTAAAGTGCAGGGAAGGGAGGACACCAAGCTCAAGAGTCTTCTTTGGTGGGAGGAAGGAAGACAATATACGGGAACATTCTTTTTTTCGTTTCTATCCCTTGATAGTTCTTCCTGTAGTTACTTTCAGAAGAGCTGAGATAAACTACAATACTCTAGGAGACTTTATTAAATACCAAGGGGACATATGAAAATAAACACAAAATTCACAAGAAATCAGCTTCCTCCTTTGACTTAGAAACACTGTATTATATACAAAGGCTGACAAAAGAAGAGAACCTCATGCTAGAGCCAAACTCTTGAAACATGGCCTTGGCACACTGAGTTTCTTACTCTTTTCTATTCTGTTCCTTACCGCAGATTCCCAGACAGTTTTAACTTGCTCCCAACTTATGCCTTTGGCTCTAGGAGGTGCAGTCACCTTTTTTTTTGAGGAAGATTAGCTCTGAGCTAACATCTGCCGCCAATCCTCCTCTTTTTGCTGAGGAAGACCGGCCCTGAGCTAACATCGGTGCCCATCTTCCTCTATTTTATGTGGGACACCTGCCACAGCATGGCTTGATAAGTGGTGCATATGTCCACACCCAAGATCTGAACCCGCGAACCCCGGGCCGCCAAAGCAGAACATGCGAACTCAACCACTATGCCACCAGGCTGGCTGCCTTTTTTCCTTTTTTAACTGTTAAAATAACTTTCCTTCCTGGAATAAAGAGAAAGAGTGAGACTTTCAGAGGGGATGGATTATTGGAGTCATTTCCTTTTGAGGAAAGTTAAGTGTGATTTGGTGCAGTTTTTGTTAAACTTCATTGTGCTTTGAAACCACCCTTGGAGAACTTGAAAAACTGCAGATTCATGGATCCAGCACATGAAGATTCTGATTCAGTTAGTTTTGTATGGAATTCTCTAATGTGCTTTTTTGATAAGTGCCATTTTTTTTCCATGCACCATAATTTAAGAACAAATGATACATTGGCAAAGGCACGGGCTTTGAGGCAGACGAGATGATGATCAAATCCCAGCTTTGTCACCTACGAGCTTTGTCACATGGAAGGGATTTTCTCACTTTCTGAGCCTCAGTTTATATCATTGTTAAGAAATATAAGAAACAAGCGGGAAGGTACATGAGATACAAATTTCCAGCTTGACATGTGATTATAAAACCTGTGTGACACCCTCTGGGTGAAGACATAAACATAACCAGCTCGTCCAGCTCATCTTCCCAGTCATCACCCCCTCCTGTCCTCCGGCAACAGCCACTATTCCGAATTTTAAGGTCTTCCTTTCCTTGATTTCCTTCACAATTTTAGTACCTAAGTATCTCTAACACATATAGTTTATTTTTAATCTTCGTTTTGAAGTTTATACAAATGGTACAGTGCACTATTCATTCCACTGTGTCTGGCTTCTTCTACTCAATATTCCATATTTAAGATTCACCCATGTTGCCATGTGTCTATAGTTCATTTCCAGGGCTGTATAATGTCCTGTAGCTTGAATATACCACACTGTGTTTATGCGTTCTATTATTGATGGCATTTGATTGCTACTTGATTGGACCTACTTTGAACACTTTTACTCTGTATATTCTTTCGCATGTATCCTGGTACATACAAGCATGCATTTCTGTAGGGTATAAAACCAGGAGTAGAGGGGTATGTGTATCCTCAGCTGTAGTCAATACTGCCAAATTTTGTTCAGTCATTTTACAAACCTGTATTCCCATTAGCTGTGTATAAGAATTGTGGTTTGTTCATTTCCTTACTAACATTTGCTATTGTCAGACATTTTAATATTTACCAATCTGGTAGATTCATACTGGTACCATTGTAGTTTCATTCATTGTGGTTTTAGTTTATATTTCCCTATAATTAATGAGCTTGAGAACATTTTTATAGATCTGTTGGCCCAGTTGATATGCTCTTTTGGAAAGTACCTGCTCACACCTCGTGTCATTTTTCATTAGATTCTTTTTCTTTTTCTTATTGTTTTTGAAAGTATTTACACATTCGGGGCACAAACTCTTTGTTGGTGATGTGTTAACAATATATTTGCACAATGTGGCTTTCTTTTTCCTTCTCTTAAGGTTGTCTTTCAATGATTTAAAAAAACGAGCGTGGTTAAATTTATCCATTTTTGTCTTGCTGATGACTACTTTCTGAGTCTGGTTTTAAAAAATGTTTTCTACCTGCAGATCACGAAGATAGTGTATATTTCTATAAACATGCATTGATTTTTCTGTGCATGAAGTGGGGTGGAGGAATATTTCTTGCTTTTTTATTACGAATAGCCAACTGTTCCAGCATTATTTCATGAAAAGACTACCATTCTCTCCCTGCTCTGTAGTGCTGCCTTTGTCATAAATCAGTTGTTCCTGGAGACCTGGATCTGTTTCTATTCTGCTGCACTCGGTTCTTCTGTCTGAGACAGGACCACACTCTCGTTTTCACATTTTTAGGCTAAATCTGAACTCTCAGTGGAGCGGATCTTCTCCCCTCAGGTCTTCCAGAGGTTCTTTGCTTTTTTCTGTCTATTGTGTTTTCATAAAAATTTTAGAATCAGGTTTTCAGGTTCTACCAAAAAGAAAAGAAAACAAACTGTTCATATTTTTCAAGTGTTCAGATTTTGATTGGAATTGCACTGAATCCATAAGTCAATGCGGGAAGAATTGACAACTTTTACAGTCTTGAGCCTCCCAATCCATGAACGTGATTTTTGTCCTCCCTCACCCCTGCATTTCTTTCGATGTTTCTTTCATTACAATTTTATAATTTTCTTTGTAGAGTCTTGCATCTCTCCTCGGAGATATATTTCTAAGTATTTAATAATTTATCTCTAGGTTCTTTTGCATTTTCTTATATCCAATCACAATAACAAAATACCATTTTAATTTCTCCTTTCAATTCTTAAAGTTTTATTACTCTATCTTGTCTCACTGCCTTGGCCAAGAGCTCCAGTACAATGATGAACAGAAATGGACGTAGTAGGTACTTTATTTTTACCCAATTTCCAGGGAAAATATGCCTCCATGTAAGATGTTTGCTGTAGATTTTTTTGTAGATACACTAAAGAAGTAAGCAAAAATCATTAAACGAGAAAGTTATCCATGACTTCTGTCAATCTTTCACACTTTACATCTTTCTCACCAGCATCTCTCATCACCTCCAGGCACAAGTATCAGGGACCAAACCATCATTAACCTCTTGCCTGGTTATTTCTAAAGTCTCCTAACTGTTCCCCCTCATCCCATCCTTGCCCGTCTTCTCCGCACAACCCTCAGATGGCACTTTATAAGTGAGATCATGACTTGCTCTGCTTGTGCCCTTCAAGTGACTTCCCGCCCAACTCTTAGTGAGCCAAACTCTTACATGACCCACAAGGCTGCCAGTCTGGGCCTGATACACTCTCCTCTTGGCTTTTACTGTTATTCCTTCATTCAGCATGCTCCAGCCACGCTGGCCTCCTCCATGCTGATCCTCAGACACCCCAGGCTGCTCTTGCTCTTGGTGTGAAATCATGGCCCATATCTGCATGGTTCAACGCATGGTTTCCTTTAGTCTCAGCACAGATATTGTCTTGAGAGTGAAGCAGAAGATGTTACTTTGACCATGACACTTAAGCATTTATACTCTCTCATATGGGGGAGCCATATTTTTATCCATAGACTTTCCCAGTATAATTTTACTTTTCAATTTGTAGTCTTCCTCCACTGTAATACAAGGCTATGACAGCAGGGTGTTTCATCCTTTTTTGTCTGTTAATATATCCATGGTACCAAGATCAGTGCCTGACAGAGAGTAGTCATTTAAATAGTTCCCAAATATTTTAGATCTATGGATATTAATTAATGACATAGGAAACCATACCTGTTATATTCTCAAATTTTGCAATTTTTTTTACAGTTTAAAGCTTTGCTCCTAAAGGGCTTGGAACCTAGAAAAATAAGGTTTTTATTGAAACAACAGAAAAAGTAAATATACAAACCCTAAGTTGCATATAAAAGTTTAATGAAATGTGCCTTTAGAGGCAGGATACACACACCTCCAGGGTGCAGCCTCTGTCTGTGCCATTTGCTTTCCTGATAGATTTTGTCTTTTAGTCAATTCTCTGACCAAGACACTGGACATTAAGAACAACTCTATTCCCAGCCTCTACCGCTAAGTAATTCTCTAAGACACAATCCATTAATCAAATGGGTAATAAAAATTCCATTTGCCAATTTCAATTGTTTTTACGTAGTGCTTTACTATATATCACTGATGTCACTATATTTGGATTTAAGCATCCTTGACTCTTTTTATTCAATATATATTTTTGAAAAATATATATTTGAAACAACTCTGTCAGCATCTGAAAGCATTCAGCAAGTCTAACAACATTTTCTTTCAACAGCATGGCAGTATGCTTCAGAATTAGTCCTATGAACCAGGTGCTACAGGAAGGTCGCTTAAGATTAATGTAGAAGGGAGAAATTGGAATATTTTCATAGCAGAAAGCAACCTGCAGTTACCTCAAGGGCAGAGAGGGTATTTAGGAGATCAACATGGAAAATTTCACTTTTCACTTCCTAATTGTTTTGGGCACCATTTCCTCAAAAAGTTTATAGTGCTGAAAACTTAAGATCCGCTCCAAGTTAAAATTGTTCTACAAAATGCAGTATAAGGGCCGGTTAAATGATGTTACTAATATTCTCTGTTTTGAAATGAGGGCTTATTCTACTAAAACCACTGATCAAATTGACTACCAGTATGTTACAGTGCATTTAATGGACTCAAAGTACATGTTTGTTGAATTAATAACTGAAAGACTTTGTTGTAACTTTTTTGCATCAAGTTAACAAAATTTAGAGAGAGCAGAAGAAAAATTCTCCTCACTTAGTGAGGGACTTCCAATCATCAGTAAAATGATATAAAGCCTGAAGCAGAAGGTTGAAGAAATTCTAAAAACTATAACTATTATGGATTTTACTTTTTTATTATGATGGCATTTATAGTAGCAAATAAGAGGAAAAAGTCTTCTTATTTAGCCTGTAATTTATACTATATCTAGACAATGGCCCCTAAGCTAAGAATGGCTTTTACATTTTAAAAGTGGTATAAGAAAAGGAAGAAAAAGCAGCAGCAGCAGCAGGAGCAACATCCTCAATAGAGACCAAACGTGGTCTCCAAAGCCTAAAATATTTGCTATCCGGTCCTTTGCAAGAGAAATTTGCCAACTCCTGATCTAGAAAATTGAATACTATGTAGTCATCAATCATGGCAATGTAGACATATACTTTTGAAATCAAATAATGTCACTGTGTATTAAGCTCTAAAAGCAAGTTAAAGCGTTGTGGGAAAATGGCTCTGTAGGAAGCACCAAGAATCTGTCTGCCTATCTAGACAGCAATTGTACTGGCAGAATCTGTCAAGTCTTTTGGAACCCTGGCATCTATTGAGGCTTGTAACTTTCAGGATGGGCCTGGATAGTGAATTATTGATGTTCGTTTTGGTCAATTTCAGCTTTTAGCACAGTAGCAGCTATTCATCCCCCCCTTCAGCCATTTGGCACACAGCTAAGAACACGTTTCAAGAGCAACATGCCCACAGCTTGCAGGAGCCAGGATGGGCAAAAAGTCCTCTGCCTTCCCATTATCAAGGATCTGCGCTCTGATCACTGATTGCTGCCTCTGATCTCAGAAGTGCAGACAAAGAAGCAGGTGGCCAATGTTGTTGAACCTCTCCCCATTGTTGCAAGCCCCTCCTCTGCTGGCTGAAGTGACTTCCAGGGGACTTAAAGGTCTGGTGCTCTTCCCCTCTCCTTCATTTTTTTCTTTTCCTCTTTTTGGGAGCCAGAGATTAAAGACTGTATGTTGAAAAGAAACTATTTATGGGGAAAATTAGAAAGTCACTGTGGATACCCATGAAAAACGCAGGCTAAAAAGACCTGAGAAGACCTTAAGTTTACACTTTGTGTTGATCCTTGGCACAGAGTCAGCCTACAACAATCAGAAACAAAATCAATAAGCAAAAGCAATAACACAAAATAGCAAGCTCTGGAGAAGGAAGAGAATATGATTTCCTGAGTCACCACATTATCAGATTCAAATATCTAGTTTTCAACAAAAAGTCACAAGACATTCAAACAGGAAGGTAGGTCAGTTCAAAAGGAAAAAGAAATCAACAGAAATTGTCCCTGAAAGACACCTGATGGAACATCTGCTAGACGAAGACTTTAAAACAACTGTCTTAAATGTGCTCAAAGAGCTAAGGAAGATGTGGAGAAGGTTAAGAAAACAATGTCTGAACAAAATAGAAATATCAGTAAAGACATAGAAACATAAAAAGAAACCAAAAAAATTCTGGAGCTGAAAAATACCACTGAAATGAAAAATTTAAAGGCAAATTTGAGCAGACAGGAGAAAGAATCAGTGAACTGAAATTAGGACAAGGGGAACTATAGAGTCTGAGGAACAGAAAGAAAAAAGATTGAAGAAAAGTGATCAGAGCCTATGAGACCTGTGAGACATCATCAAATGGACCAAGATACACATGTGGAAGTCCTAGAAAGAGAAGAGAAAGAGAAAAGGACAGAGAGAATGTTTGAAAAGTTAATGACTGAATGCTTCCTAAATTTGATGAAATACATTAATATAAACATCCAAGAAGCTCATTGAACTCCAAGAGACCCACACTGAGACAGAATATAATTGAACTTTTGAAAGCCAAAAGTAGAGACTCTTGAGCAGCAAAAGAGAAGTGACTTGTCACATATAAGAGATCCTCAATAAAAGTATCAGCAGATTCTCATCAGAAACTTTAGAGACCAGAGTCTAATATATTCAAAGTACTAAAAGAAAAAATTGTCCATCAAGAATCCTTTATCTGGTTGTCCTTCAAAAGTGAGGGAGAAATTAAGATATTACCAGATAAAACTGAGGGAGTTTGTTACCACTAGACCTGTCCAGCAAGAAATACTCAAGGGAGTCCTGTAGCGGGAAATGAAAGGAGACTAGACAGTAACTTGAAGCCATATGGAGAAAGAAAGATCTCAATAAAGGTAAATACATGGGTAATTATAAAAGCTAGTATTATTGTAGCATTTGCAACTCCACTTTTTGTTTTCTACATGATTTTAGAGACTAATACATTTTTTAAGAACAGTTATTAGTCTAAAATCTAGTATTACTGTAACTTTGGTTATAAGTTCACATTTTGTTTTTTACGTAATTTTAGAGATTAATGTATGTAAGAGAATTATTAGTTTATGTTTTGGGGTACACAATGTATAAAGATGTAATTTTGTGACATCAGTAATCAAAGAAGGTAGGGATAGAGCCGTTGAAGAAATAGAGTTTTTGTATGTTTTTGAAGTTAAGCTGGTATAAATTCAGATTAGAGTGTTTTAACTTTAAGATATTAAATGTAATCCCCCATGGTAGCCACAAAGAAAATAGCTATAGATATATACAAAAAGAAATGAGAAAGGGATTTAAACATTTCACTATAAAAAAATAAACTAAATGGAAAAGAAGACAGTAATGCAGGAAATGAGGGTCAAAATCTACAAGGTATCTAGAAAACAAATAGCAAAATGACAGAAATAAGTTCTTTCTTACCAGTAATTAATGTAAATGGATGAAACTCTCCAATCAAAATACAGAGATTGGCAGAATGGATAAAAACACATGATCCAACTATATGCTGTCTAGAAGACACTAACTTTCTATCCAAAGACACAAATAGATAGAAAGTGAAAGGATGGAAAGAGATTTTTCATGAAAATAGTAACCAAAAGAGAGCAAGGGTGGCTATATTAAGATCAGACAAAATAGACGTTAAGTCAAAAAGTTTACAAGAGCCAAAAACACATTGTATATCAATAAAAGTTTCAATACTGCAAGAAGATATAACAATTATAGTCATTTGCATACTTAATAGACTAACAAAATGTATGAAGGAAAAACAGAAACAAAGGGAGAAATAGCCTACAAAAATAGTTGGAGGTTTCAATACTCCAGTCTCAACAATGGATAGAACAACCAGACAGAAGATAAGGAAATAGAGGTTCAACACAATAAACCAACTAGTTCTGACAAACATGTATACAACACTCTACCTAACAATAACAGCATTCTTCAATAACATTCTTCTCAAGTGCACATGAGACATTTTCCAGGATAGACCATAGCTTAGGACACAGATTAAGTCTCAATAGATTTAAAAAGACAGATACCATACAAAGTATCTTCTCCAACCACAACAGGATGAAGTCAGAAATCAGTAACACAAAGGAAACTGGGAAATTCACAAATTTGTGGAAAATTCACAAATTTGTGCAAACAACCAAAGGATCAAAGGAGAAATAACAAAGGAAATTAAAAAGTACTTAGAGACAAAGGGAAATGAAAACAGAACATACCAAAACATACAGAATGCAGTGAATGGGATGCTAAGGGAGAAATTTAGAGCTATAAATGCTTACATTAAAAAACAAGAGAGATATCAAATCAACAACCTAGTTTTATAACTTAAGGCACAAAAAAGGACAAACTAAACCAAAGCTAGCAGAAAAAAGAAATTAGATCAGAGTAAAGATAAAAATAACAGAATGAAAAGATCAACAAAACTGACAAACTTTTGGCTAGATGGATTAAGAAAAAAAGAGAGAAGTCTGAAATTACTAAAATCAGAAATAAAAGTGGAGACATTACCACTGATTCTACAGAAATAAAAATGATTATAAAAGAGTACTATTAACAATTGTACATCAACAAATTGGATAACCTAGATGAAACGGATCAATTCCTAGAAACATGAAACCTACCAAGACTAAATTGCAAAGAAACAGAAAATCTGAATAGATCTATAACTAATAAGGAGACTGAATCATAATCAAAAATCTCCTGATAAAGAAAAGCCCCAGATGTGATGATTTCACTAGAGAATTCTACCAAACATTTACAAAAGAACTAACTTTAATCCTTCCCAAACTTTTCTAAAGTATTGGAGAGGAGGAAGCTCATTCTAGGAGGCCAGCACTACATGAAACCAAAGCCATACAAAGTCACTGCAAGAAAAGAAAACTACAGACCAATATCCTTTATGAACATTGGTACAAACGTTTTTAACAAAACTCTAGGAAACGGAATTCAGCAGTGTATTAAAAGCACTATATACCATGACTAAGTGGAATTATTCCTGCAATGCAAGGATGTTTCAACATACAAAGATTGATCAATGTAATATGCCACATCAACAATATCTACCAAATGATCATCTCAATTAATGCAGAAAAAACAATTGACGAAATTCAATACCCTTTCACGATAAAAACACTTAGCAAACTAGGAATTGAAGGTAACTACCCCAACATGATAAAAGTCATGTATGAAAAACCTATAGTAAACATCATGCTCAATGGTGAAAGATTGAAAGCTTTTCTTCTAAAATGAGGAAGAAGGCAAGGATGCCTGCTTTTGCTACTTCTATTCAACATAGTATTGGGAGTTCTAGCAGAGCAATCAGTTAAGAAAAAGAAATAAAAGTCATTCAAATTGGAAAGGAAAAAATTAAATTACTTCTGTTTGCAGATGATCTGTTCTTATATATAGAAAAGTCTAAAGATTCCACCAAAAAATTGCTGGAACAGATAAATGAATTCAACAAAGTAGCAGGATACACGGTCAACATGTAAAAAATCAGTTACATTTTTGTACATTAACAATGAACACTCTGAAAAGGAAATTATGAAAACAATTCCATTTATGATAGCATCAAAAAGAATAAAATACTTAAAATTTAAGTTAACCAAGCAAGTGAAAGATTTGTACAATGAAAACTACAAAACATTGCTGAAAGAAATGAAAGACATAAACAGAAACACATCTGGTGTTCGTTGATTGGGAGACTTAATATTGAGACGTCAATACTACTCAAAGTGATCTAGAGATGCAATGCAATCCATGTCAAAATTCTAATGACTTTTTATTACCTTTTTTTGCACAAATAGAAAAAAATGCATCCTAAAATTCGTATGGAATCTCAAGGGACCCTGAAGAGTCAAAATAGTCTTGAAAAAGAAAAAAGCTGGAGGACTCAAACTTGCTGATTTCAAAACTTACTACAAAAGTTTATTTGCTATTTTATTTCAAAAGTTGCAATAATCAAAATGGTGTGTTACTGGCATAAACACACACATAAAGACCAATGGAATAGAATAGAGAGCCCAGAAATCAACCTTGACATATATGATCAAATGACTTTTTTATAAGGGCTCAATAGGGAAAGGACAGTCTTTTCAAAAAATGTTGCTGGGAAAAGTATATATCCATATGCAAAAGAATAAAGTTGGATTCTTACCTAACACCATGTGTAAAAATTAACTCAAAATGGATCAAAGACCTAAATTTAAGACCTAAAACTATAAAACCCTAAGAAGAAAACATAGGGCAAAATCTTCACAACATTATATTTGGCATTAATTTCTTGGATATGACGCTAAAAGCACAGGCAAAAAAATAAAAAATAGACAAACTGGATTTCCAATTAAGAAATTAAAAAATTTTATGCATCAAAAGAATATCAACAGAGTAAAGTGGTAACCTACAGAATGGGAGAAAATATTGGTAAATCATATATCTGATAAGATATTAATAATTAGAATATACAGTGGGTTTCTAAAACTCAACAGCAAATAAACAAACAACCTAATTCAAAAGTGAGCAAAACACATGAATAGACATTTCCCCAAAGAAGATAAACAAATGTTCAATAAGCACGTGAAAGAATGCTCAACATTACTAACTATTAGGGAAATGCAAATCAAAACTACAATGATATACCACCTCAACCCATTAGGATGGTTACTATGAAAGAAAACAAACAAAACATCAAGTAACGTGTCAGTGAGGATGTGGAGATATTGGAACCCTGTGTACTGTTAGTAAGAATATAAAATGGGGGCAGCTACTATGGAAAATAGTATGCTATTCCTCAAAAAATTAAAAATAGAATTACCGTATGATCCAGCAATTCCACTTGGGTATATATCCAAAAGAATTGAAAGAAATGTCTCAAAGAGATATTTATATCCCAGTGTTCATTTATAGGAGCATTATTCACCATAGCTAAAATGTGGAAGCAACCCAAGTGTTCATTGAGGGATGAATGGATAAGCTAGATATGATATACACTACAATAGAATATTATTCAGGCTTAAAAAGTAAAGAAATTCTGACATATGCTACAGCATGGATGAACCTTGAGTATTACATGCTAAGTGAAATAAGCCACTCACACACACACACGGTACCCAAATATTGTGTGATTCTACTCATTTAGGGTAGTTAAAGTAGTCAAAATCATAGAGACAGAAAGTAGAATGGTGGTTGTCAGGGCTTGAGGAAGGGGAGAAAGAGGAGTTATTATTTAATGGGTATAGAGTTTCAGTTTTACAATATGAAAAGTTTTCTGTAGATGGATGGTGGAAATACTTGCACAACATTATGAATGTACTTAATTCCATTGAGCAGCGCAGTTAAAATGGTTAAGATGCTAATTTTATTATGTGTATTTTACCACAAAAAATTAGAAAAAAATCAATTACATTTGTAAAAAAGTATATATTATATATGTGTGTAATATAGACTATATATGGAAAAGGCATAGTATAAACATAGAGTTATTAAAAATGATTTCCTTTTTTAGGAGGAATTATAAGTAATTTTAATATTTTTTCCTGATCAAATCTTTAAAAAAAATTTTTAGTATAGTGAGAATAAGGGTGTTTTTATTACTACTTGAGATGATGGCTGATAATGTGTACACATGCACACACACACATTTTTATAGGAGGAGTGACATTTGAAAAGAAAGCAGGAAAACCTGATCAGGTAGGCAATAAATGCATGACTCCGATGCTTGCTAATGTTGATTATGAGTATTTGGGGATATAGCAGGGTCATTGAATCTCACTATGTCCCTGGTTTGACAGCTCCACCGCACAAAGAAGCACAGCCCTTCCCTCCTACACCCCCTTGACTGCACCTGGATGTTTTATCTTTGTTGACCTGGCTACCCTCTTAATTTAGTTGGACTTTGCATAATAGTCAGCTTCAAGAAGGCCAGCGACAAAGTGCTGTGATGCCGGTGGCCACAGGGTCAGCAGGTAGCCACAGGGTCAGCAGGTGGCCACAGGGTCAGCAGGTTCCCATAGGGTCTGAGAATTGAAAGCAGCTCTCTTCCAGAGCCCTGTTCATGCAGTAAAAGTGGTGCAAAACCAGCAGCAACTCAATCAGGAACTCTAAGCTTCCCAAAGTCTCCTGGTAATCACAGAATACTGTCAATGGGAAATGAGCTGTACCAGCAGATCCTTCACTGGCTCCAACATTGAACCAAGATATGATCCAAGAGCTGGTGGCCCTCAAAGCAACAGTCTTCCCAGCAGCATGCTCAGGAGAGTGAATCAGAGCACCACGGGTTAGCACGGTGTCTGGGAACAGCCTGGCACTGCCAGTGGAGGAATTGGTGCAGCTGGCTACCTATTTGTTAGAGAATTCATTTAAATACAGGTTTCTGATCTTCCATTATTTATTTTATCCTATTCTTCATTGATAAATCAAGATTGTCATGGCTTCAGGTAAGCATGGTTATAAATTTAACTCTCTTTTTCAAATGTCTCTAGCTCCAGACACTTACTTTCATCATCTGCCAGGTGTCTTCAACAATGGCTTGAAGGGTTTATTTTACTATTACAATTTCTCTTCCTCTCTCTAAATCCTAACTTAAAGCTTTGACTTTAACTGGTTTGCTTCTGAATATGGGAATACAACGAAAAGAAAAGGAGATTCCAGTTTCTATCTCTTAAAAAAAATGAGTTGTCTGTTATATGGCTTGGAGGTTAGTTCCTTAAATGACTCTGGCCCCTGACAGTGCAGAAATCATTTTCTTCAGGCTTCTGCAGTCCTTGAACATCTGTGAACTTCTAAAGTCATCACAAGGAGAACCAGCAAGATTGCTAACGGGTTCTTACCACTTCCTTCAGGAGATAGGATATTTGGCGCATGTTTAGAGACAGTTATGCGTTTTCATACACATAAATTTTCAAATTTGTAAATTTGTGTAAATCTTAAATGTTTTACATATAAGAACTTTACATGATAATCTTTAAAAAGCCACAGTTACATTCTCACAACCAAAAAAAAAAAAAAAAAACCCAAACCCTAAATTTCTGCAGGGCAGCAAGAGAGCACAGAGTGCAACTGAATTATCTTAATCAGACACCGCAAGATGTTGTATCTGCTTAGGTCTTGTTTGGAAACTACAGAAATCACTTTATTCAACTTAGCATAAGGAAATTTATTGGAAGAATCACTCAACCTTGCAGGATTCGTAGAAGAATGGTAGAATCAAAAGGAACCTGGAGGGACTTCTGCTTCTGACCAAGAAGGAGCAACAGGGACCAGAATTACCCTCCTGCCAGAAATACTCACAAAAGATTAAAAATATATGAAACCATGGTTTTTAAGACTGGAGATCAGACAATGAAGGACAGTGATTCCTGAGAGACAGGAAACGAATTAGGTGAATCCTATGATTGCCCCAGCTTATGGTCTGAAAAGAGTTTCTAGGCCATGGTGCAAGGAAAAGGGAACCCAGGCAGCATGTCTACATTGAGGAGACAGAGCTCAGATTCCAGGGAGAACAAAGCAGCTGGAGTTCACAGGACAAAGCCTTGGAGAAGAGAGAGAGCCCCAGACATCTGCACACGATCCTCCTGAGTATTCAGCTGAGACTGATGAGGGTCTGCATATGCACAGACTATCAAGGCTGGGGAAACGACCATCAAAAAGGATTAGCAATAATAGTACCTGAGTGAGGAACAGTACCTCTTCTAACTGACTAAAACCTCATGAGCAAATCTGTAAAAGGGTTTTGCTTCAGGAGTGGAAAACAATAAATTCTAGACTGAGTTCTCCTTTGTTCCTGCTTAATAACTCATAAAAGTAAGACTCAAAAAGGTGTCAGCAATTTATGGCCTGTGGGTCAAATCAAGCTTATGGCCTATTTTTGAATGGCCTGTAAGCTAAGACTGTTTTTTAAATTTTATTTTACATTATCAAGAGTTGTAGGAAAAGAAAATAAAAAGAAGACTATTCAACAGAGATCATGTATAGCCCATAATGCCTAAAATTTATGCTATTTGTCTCGTTACAGAAAACATTAGCCAACATCTGCTCAAAGTGATGAATTTTTCCAAGCAACTTAACCACCTCACAGAATGAAGCTCATGAACATTTATGTGAATAAATATATACCCAACATTCAGCATGATAAAATTCACAAAGTCAAACATTGAGCAAAATATTGCAAGTCATGCAAAAAAAGTAGGAAAATAAAACCTATCATGTGGAGAAAGGACTTAATGAAAACTGACCCAGAACTGACATGGATGTTAGAATTATCAGACAAGGATTAAAAGTCATTACCATGTATTCCGTATGTTCAAATAGTTAAAACATGGAAGGCATTTGTAAAAAGACCCAAATTGAAATTCTAGATAGAAAAATTAACTGAACATGTGAGAGAAAACATAAACTAGAAAGGATTAAAGGCAGATTAGACATGACTTAAGAAAATATTAGGGAACGTGAAGCCGTAGCAAGAGAAACCTTCCAAAATGAAACACAGTGAAAAATGGGGAGGTGAGGGGGGTGTGGAGCATCAAGTTGTGGGACAACTTCATATACTTAATAATATGTCCTGGAGTCCCCAAAAGAGATGACAAAGAGTGGGACAGAAAGAATATTTGAAGAAATAATTGGTGAAAAAATTTCAAAAGTGATGAAAACCACAGAAGTGTAGATCCAAGAAGCTTAAAGAACCCCAGTCACAAGAAACATGATTAAAATTACACCAAAGCACACCATAATCAAAATGCTCAAAATCAGTGATAAAGAAAACATATTAAAAGGAGCCAGAGAAAAAAGGCATTTTGTAAACAAAAGATATTGTTTCTCACTGGCAACAATGGGAACAAGAAGAACAATGTCTTTGAAGTGCTGAAAGGGAAAAAACTGTCAACTTAGAATTCTGTACCCAGTGAAATTATTTGTCAAAAATGAAGGTGAAATAAAGACTTTCCAAATGTACAAAAGCTAAAAGAATTCATCATCAGTAGATCTCACTATAAGAGATGTTAAAAGAAGTTCTTCAGGCTGAAAGAAAATGATTCCAGAATAAAATATGAATCTACAGAAAAAAATTCAGAGCAGTGGCAGTGGGAATAATAAATATATGGGCAAATATATAAGATTTCTTTTCTATTTAAAAATTTTAGGGGCCAGTCAGGTGGCGCAGTGGTTAAGTTCACACGTTCCGCTTCTTGGTGGCCTGGGGTTCGCCGGTTCAGATCCTGGGTGTGGACATGGCACTGCTTGGCACGCCATGCTGTGGTAGGCGTCCCACGTATAAAGTAGAGGAAGATGGGCATGGATGTTAGCTCAGGGCCAGGCTTCCTCAGCAAAAAGAGGAGGACTGGCAGATGTTAGCTCAGGGCTAATCTTCCTCAAAAAAAACAAAACAAAACAAAACAAAACAAAATTTTAAAATGTTGACTATATACACAAAAACAGTAACAACAGAGTGTGAGGTTATGACATATGGGAAAGTAAAATATAGAACAATAACATAGCCAGGAAGGGAGAAATGGGATTCTGAGTAAGTTGTTTATACTGTATGTTAAATGATGCAATACAATTTAAGGTAGACTTTAATAAAGTAAATATGTATACTATTAAGCCCTAAAACCACTACTAAATTTAAAAAAAAGAGTCATAGTTAATAAACCAATAAAGAAACTAAAGTGGAAGAAAAGAAAAAAGAAAACAAAGAACAGATGTTATAAACAGAAAACAAATAGTTAGATGATGGATTTAATCCCTAATTAATACCTATAATCACATTAAATGTAAATGACCTAGATGCTCTAATTAAAAGAAGAGATTTTAAGGATGAATAAAAAAAGATAAGACAATTTAAATATAAAGACATAAAAAGGTTTAAAGTAAAAGGATGAAAACAGATAAAATATGCCAAAACTACTCAAAAGAAAGTTGGAGTGATTATTTTAATCTCAGACAAAGTAGATTTCAGAGCAAAAAGAGTTACAAAGGATAAAATAAGCTAATTCATAATGGTAGAAGGGTTAATTCATCAACATTGCATAACAATCCCTAATGGTCATACGCCTAATAAGAGCTTTAAAATACATAGGGGGCTGGCCCAGTGGCGTAGTGGTTAAGTTCATGCGCTCTGTTTGGCTGCCAGGGTTTTCAGGTTTGGATCCCTGGCACAGAACTGAGCACTGGTTATCAAGCCATGCTATGGCAGATATCCCACATATAAAATAGAGGAAGATGGGCACAGATGTTAGCTCAGGGCTAATTTTCCTCAAAAAAAACACAAAAAAACATAGAGCAAAAATGGATAGAATTGCAAAGAAAAATAGATAAAAATTAACTGAAAAATAAGTCATAGATCAGATGGAGAATCTAAAACTATATAACTTATAGAAAAAATTATAGGACAAAACTTCAAGTTAGGCAAAGATTTTTTAGATATGACATCAAAAAAGCCATTAAAAGAACATTTGCTAAACTAGATTTCATCAAAAGTAAAAAATTTTTACTTTAGAAAGATACTGTCAAGAGAATGAAAAGATAGCCACAGACTGTTAGAAAATATTTGAAAATCATATACCTGATTTAAAAAAAAGAAACTTGTATCCAAAAGACATACAACACAATAAGGAAACAATAAATAAATGGACAAATTATTTGAACAGATACTTCACCAAGGATGACGTATGGATTGAAAATAAGGCACATGAAAAATACTCAATATTATTAGTGATTAGGAAAATTCAAATTAAAACCACAATGAGATGGCACTACACACTTAGCAGACTGGCTAAAATTAATGAGATTGGCCATACCAAGTGTAGCTGAAGATGTGGTGGAGGAGTTGGAACTCTCATACACTTCTGGGAGGAATATAAAATAGCACAACCATCTTGGAATTCTTTTTTTTAAACATATACCTACCATATGATGTAGTCATTCCATTCATAGATATTTACCCAAGAGAAATGAAAGTGCATGTCCATACAAAATATAGTAGATGAGTGTTCATAGCAACTTCATTTGTAATACTTTAAAACTTGAAGTAATCCAAATTTCCATCAAAAGATGAACAGATAAATTTTTGTGTATCTATACAATGGCATACTACTCAGCAATAAAAAGGAATAAACTATTGATGTGTTACAACATGGATGAATCTCAAACTATTTATGCTGAGTGAAAGAAGACAAACAAAATATACCTGGGGCCCAGGGGCTACAGAGGGATAGGAGATAACGATGCCCTAGAGGCACAAGGAGACCATTGAGAGGAGACGGATATTGATTGTAGTGTTGGTTGCATGGGTGTCTATATATGTCAAAACTTATCAGAAATGTACACTTAAACTCTATGTACTGTATTGTATGTTTATTATACCTCAATAAAGACATTAATAAAATGAAAGAACTGGTGGAAATTTGACTTGGATAAGTGGACAAGAAGCAGGAAGTAGGAAGCACAGGCATCTTTTAAAGCCAGCAGACAGGAGCCACCATTGACACAGTTGCTGTTGCAGATCCAGCACCTCAGGAGAGAGAATCTCAGTGGCCCAGCTGATGATGACACATGCCAGCCCTGGTGGTATGCTCACTTCCACCATGGGGAGCAGACACCTGGAATGAGCCTCCCTTGAAACCTATACACAATGTGGGGGAAGATAATTCCCCAAAAGTAAACTGAAGAGGATGTCTAGAAAGAAAATGCATACGAGAAAGCCAGGAAGACAAGTCACACTAGCTATATATGACCTTGGAGATTTTTGTCATTGTTGTTCTGAGTGTTTATGCTTCTATCCCTTGTGAAGCCATGAGCAGTGGAAAATCTATTTAATACATCCACTTCTGTTATTTTTTCCAATATAATTATTGAAATTCTCACCTTCTTTCTTGTTTAGTAAGATTTTATTTTATATAGAACTTCTGCTATGATGCAGCACACCCTTTATTTGTGAGTGTATGAGTGTACGAGTGTGTGTGTGCTCACCAAATATCTATCTAGAAGTGAATTAATAAATCCCATGGGTCTCAGAACTGGGTACTTTGCTGTTCACTACTTTTTAATAAAGTAAAAATGTTCGTATGTTTGTTCATCTTTTAAACCCCATAGTACTCCTTATTCACTCAAATTTAATAACAATCTATTGGCACCCATTGTGTACCTGACATAACGTCAGCTCCATTATCATGCTACAAGCTAAAACAGCTTGAGCTCTACATGTTGACAGCACTATATTATACTATTTTCTTTGTCTACAAAGCAAAGAGACATAATCCTCCTGTCTTAGAAATGTTCTCCCATGAATACCCGAGCTTTCCTGCCAAGAGGAGAATGTAGGGCAACTGGTAAGAGGCAGCACCAATAGCACACTGGATGAGAAGCCAGTTCTCATGGGTTTATTTCTGCTTTTTGTGGTTCATTTCACAGAAAATTTACTTTTCTGTGTCTTAATTTCCCTAGTTACAAAGAAAGAAGAAACTCATTTCTTTTGTGAATACGGGAGTACATAAAGATTCAACGACTAGGTTTAATGGGTTCGTTTAATTTCCTACCTAGATCTATTACCAAATACGTTGTAATTTGCCAAAAAAAAGTGTGTAGTTTCAAGGCTGCCAGCTTATATAAACCTATACATACATTAGAACCACCCAGTTTGTGCAAATTGTCATGACTATAGAAATTCTTATGCATATGATTTGAGAAACACTTCACGGTGCTATGGAAAAGTGAATGAAAATGACCTTAGGCTGGATTTAACCAGTTATGTTTAAAAGCTACTGGTAAAGCAAAAGAGAACACAATTTGTAAAGAACCAACTCATCAATGAACTCCTTGAACTCATCTCTAAAATGCATAAATCCAGCAAGTCAGGTGAACTATTCTCTGCTTGGTTCTTTTGGATATTGCTGACTTGTAGATATTTGGTAAAATTTTCTCTTCTTCATTTGAAAAACTACTTGCATAACCTTGTCTTAAAATCATTTCTTTATATATAACAAATGATTTGTTGGGCTAAGGAAATTAGCATAGAGGCATAAGTTATAATTCTAGCTTTGCTCCTAACTAGGTATGTCACCTTAGTCATACATCTTAATTTTTTTGTGTTTCAACTTCTTCATCTGCAAAGTAAAGGGCAGAGCAGAGAAGATGCCCCCACTCTCCATTCTTATACCCATTGCAGGCATTACGAATCCAGCATAAAACTCTCTCCTATTGAACTCACACACTGCTTCAAAATCCTTTTTAGCAAAGCATATCGCTGGCTTCGATTTTAGCTGACTTTATTGAGTGCTTACTATATGCCAGGCATTATTTTAAATGCTTAGTTGTATTAACTAATTTAATTATGACACAACCATATGAGGTATGCACAATTAATATCCTGATTTTGCAGATGAGGAAAATGAGGCTTGAAAATTCACCTATAGTAAGTGACAGCGCTTGAAATCAACAGCCACTTCTTTTCTACACTTTGCTACCTTGCCTTTGAGTTCTCCAGAATCTATTTCAGCACAAATACTTTGGTTAGTACTAAAAGCATGCCACAAACATTTGACAGTGATAAATATTCTCTGCTCTTCGGGGATTTTTTTTTTTCAGTTTATTCACAGCTTTATTCCCAGCACCTAGACCAGTAACTGGCACAGAGTCTGCCATATAAGGTACTCTCAGTAAATATCAATTGAATGAATAAATGCTGCCATCTCCATAGATAGTATTACTGCACTGTTTTTAAAATAAGCTTTAAAATTATTTTCTTTTAATGTTGCATCAGTCTGTCATTCTGCAAATTCTCTAGTGATCATTTTCCAGGCAGAATCTCATTTGATTTCCTATCCTAAGTTCTGTCCTAGTTCTTCACTGGTTGAGTGTTTATTCTCATTTTAATAATTTGTTTTTACCCCACAAGTAAGAGTTCAACCACAGGCAATCCTTAATTGTTGGAACAGTAATGATGCTTTGCATAAGCTGACTTTTTCCATGCAAGAGAAGCAGCCTGAAAGGGAAGTGGTCAATTGCCAAATTGGGAAAAGCCTTGACTGACTGAAGAACAGATGCTCTTGAGAATAATTAGTAGAGAATTTCAGCGACCTAGGTGGTTATTTCAACCAATAAAGGAAACATAAAAGAAACCAAAATTGGATTATTTTAAGGAGATTTCATGGTGAGTCACTGAATAGAACTTAGTGACACAGAAAGAACAAATTGGTAAGCCAGTGTTTATAGTAAAGTATATAGAATTAGAGTCAAGACAACTTAAATCCAATGACAACTTTTTTCTTAATTATCATGCACCAACAGAATAAACCAGTACCTAACTTACCTGAATTATAAATAACATAAAAGCTCCAAATAATCAGAAAAGCACAGAGGTTTAGAACATGCTTATCAACGATACTTTCTGCAAATAACTACAAGTGTATTTGGGGAGCAGACAGTCTTACAAAGTTCCTGACATATAGGTCTGATAACCACGACTTTTGAAACCATTATGTCTCTCCCAAACGCCATCTCAAATCCAGGAATGAAGGTTTGAGGCAGCTTCAAATAATGGAAATAAGAGTGTACTGACCACTACTGCAGAGTATAAGAAAAGAACTAGGACAGAAAGGGAACAAAGACACATCCAAAAAAAGCTGCAGGCAGGAACTACAGAAGGATTAAAGGGTAGAGAGGAGCCCAAGGGAAACTCCTGGCTGATGCTAATTGTATTGTAGCTGCCAGCTGCCTCATTGAGTTCCTTTCTGGATGGTACAACTCTGCCCAAAGCACAGGGTACTGCTTGCTATCCTCCAGGGGTAATTCTGCACAGCTGAGAAGAAAGCATTCCATGTATATACTGAGTTGGAAAGAAAAGTGACCAAAATAAGATGGAGATATTGTCATTATAGTAAGAGGGAGACAGTATATTTTAATCAAAAATAACCAATATTGGGAGATGTAGCAGGATGGAGAAAGAAGAGAGTTGCTATTGAAGTGTCACTGAAAAGTTGTGGCCAGGTACCAGCATAAACAGACATCAGCAGCTCATAAGGTGTGATGTTCCCTGTTAGGCGGAGCAGTGGTTTCTAGTAGGTTCAAAATCAAATTGTGAATTTTGCCTCACATTGTCAAGTTGCCTTGACTTCTTTCCCCCCTTGGTAGCCCCTAACCCAACTAGCAACCTCATACCACTTGGTAATAGTCCAGAGAGTCTTCTTCTCATGTCTGTCTATTTCCAAAGAGGCCCATGCCCCAAAACTGATCCTCTCCCCCTGTTGTGGACTGAATTGTGTCCCCCCCTCCCCTAAATTCATATTTGGAAGGCTTAACCCCCAATGTGATGGTGTTTGGAGAAGTGGCCTTTGGGAGGTAATTAGGTTTAGATAAGGTCACGAGGATGGAGCACCCATGACGGGATTAGTGCCCTTATAAGAAGAGACACCAAAGAGCTTGCTTGCTCTCTCTCTACACCTTCATGCATGGAGAAAAGGTCAAGTGAGGACACAGTAAGAAGGCAGGATCTGCAATCTAAGGAGAGAACCTCACCCTCCTGGCTTCTTGATCTTTGACTTGCATCTTCAGAACTGTGAGAAATAAAATTCTGTTGGTTAAGCCACCCAGTCTATGGGATTCTGTTACAGCAGCCCAAGCTGACTAAGAGAGCCCATCTGCCCCATGTCATCCAAAATCACATTAAAGCATAGGAAATATATAGTTATAAATTTCTTTTTCTAATTATGCAGTCAAATGACTCATGTTCCGATAAGAGTAAGTCATGTAGACTTGGCCAAGCTGCTCAACTGCTGTTGATATCAATCACCCACAAAATGAGAGATTCAGCCGGATGATCCATAAGAGTGGCTCTGATCTTTCTACCCAACAGTGCTGGAATCTTTTTCAAGAACTGCTTATTTGTCAAATGAATGCAATTAGCATAAGGTCTGCAGGAGGTATCTTGAGAAGGGGAGCTCCCAAGTGTTCCTTTTAGTACTCAACGACATTTATCTCCACCATCAGGATAGAAAAACAAGGGTTAGCAAATTGACCCTCTGCTTCTGCAGCTGCTGACCCCTGGTCAAGAATGCTAGAACAGACGTATGCTGGCCCTGGAGACTTGGACTGATGCCAACAGCAATAAATACAGCTTGTTTTGTGACTGCCATCCTGTCCTTAGGACTGAATAGCCAACAGAAACTACCATTTCACATTGTTATGCTCTGTCCAAGCGTCCGGGTCTGCTGAGCTGATGCTGGCAGTGCTTCTGCATAGGAAGAGTCAAGCCCTTCGGACACACAGTGTCGGGTAATGGGGTGCTGCACCTGGTTGTGGTTACTTGCAAGGTGATACCTTCTTGGGGATTTCCTTAGGCAAAGAAATCAATTTTGCGAAGTCTGAAAGGTGAGCATCTCTATCTGCTTCCTGTCATCCCAGACCTCAAATATATCTATAAAGCCATGTTTTAGGGTACATGAAAATTACTCTAAGATATCTCAAAAGACTAGTTCACATTATTCTGGGATTTCTGTGCTCTGTTATTTCAGTCTCTGAAATGTAAATGGTATATAATAGCAACATTGTACTCAAAGAAAGAAGACTTTTCCTCAGGCAGTGGTAAAGAAGGGCAATTTAAATGACAATCCTTTTAACTTTTTCTCACCTTTGTCCATGCAACTTTGTCCTTGTTCATCTAAATTCTAACAGAATAGAGCTAATGTAAAAGGAACTCAAATAAATGACAAATGTGAATGACTGAGACAGATGAAGGATGACTTTAAGAGTTATTTGGACTAAAAATAACCAGTAGTTCTTACAGCTTTCCTAGGAAGGAATGAAAAACTACCAAAGGTGTGCTGTATTCACAACAAGAATAGGACCTTTGCTTTTGAAAAAGATAGTGTTAAAGTACTGAAAATTGGGAAAATGTTCAAAGTGATACCATGTAACAAAGACCGGGGTGGATCCCAAGAATGTTTCAATGTTAAATTCATAAAATCATTGCTAAACTCATATATTTAGCTGTGGGAAAGAAAGGCAAATTCTATGTAGAAAAAAATGCTCCTTTAAATATTAATTTTAGAATTGCCTTCTTTAGAAGTCAATCTTAAAAATGTGGAACAACCATGTATCATGCAGACTTAAAGCAGTGTTTCCCAACCAGGAGCAACTTAGCTCCCCAGGGGGCATTATTTACTTGTTCATTCATTAAATGAATGTTTAGTGACTGCCTACTATGTGTCAGGCCCTGGCATGCCAATGAACACACAGTGATTGCTCATCCTGTTGTAATGGAACTTACTCTTGAGATGGGAAGACAGACATTTTACAAAGTTATTACAATAAAGTTATTAGGTTTAGTTATTAAGTAATAAAGTTATTAAGATTCAGGAAAAAATAAGCACATATGTTGAGAAGAAAAATTTTGCCTTGCTACCTCCTCATTCCCTTACTATTATCCTTCCAGGTCTCTTGTTACTGTTGGATTTCTGCTTCTGGAAATCATTGTCACAGCTTGTTTTAAAAAGCTCCAAGATATTCATTGAATTATTCCTTCTCTGGCTTCCCTCCATTTGCCAGGGTATCTCGAGATGACTATAAGTGAAAGAACTTATTTGTTCATTTAATAAGAATAGTTGACAGGGATGCTGTGCCAGATCAGGAAACATGCTGCTGAGAGCACCGGTCTGCACTTGCTGCTTTGATGGTGGGACGGAGTGGAATTCGGGAGTAGCTGATGCGTTGGTAGCGTCAGCATAGTATGTGGAAGAGCATCAATTGTCATTTTGATGGCATTTTATTAGAAGGTAAACATGAGAAAATTTGCTAATTCTCCAAAATTTGGCCCAGAAAGAAGAGTTTTGATAAGATAGTCAGTAATTATAATATTTCATAAGCAGTTTTGGTCTTTTAGCATAACCCAGACTGCTGCTCTTATTTGATATAAATTGGGGATGATTTGACTAATCCACTTGGCATCTTTTTGTACCCAATACTATTAGTGCTGTGTACCTACTATCTGGCATGTTTCCCCAGTGATGCTTTTCACTCAACCTCCTGGAAAATGTTTTTAGTGTTCTGAATAACTGAGAGCTACAGAGGATTTTTGCTAGGTGTGCATGTGCACTCTCACAGACACAGACACACAGAAATAAAACCACAAGTAGGAAAATTTCTTCAATTCACCCAGATGATGATCACTCAGATGTAACTGACATATTCAGAGCTTGAAGATTCAAGCAGAACTAGGCGGAACCACACTCTAGGATGTGCAGGCTGCGCAGTGAGGACTTTCTGAGGAGGGGGAGATCTTATCAGATTCAAAAATCGTTTTCACTCACAAGGTAGCAAAATAGAGAAGGATGTTTCATACTGATATTTTCTGGAAATTGCAAGTGGTGATGGATATTAATTAATCCTCTAGACAGCAGTTGGACTAGTTGATCCAACTAATATGGAAGGAGACCAACGACAGTCTCGTAACCTTTGTGCCAAAGACGGGTTTAAGGAAGCCACGTATTATTTATTGGGATTTTAAAACACAAACATTGTTCTTTTACAAGAGGCCAGGATTAATGAGCTCATCTACTCTGCCCTATTTGATAATACCCAAAGGTCAGATGAGGAACAACCATTTTCATACTAATACGTGATACGAACTCTTTAGGCAAATATAGGTCTTACGGTTTGAATGTGGGAATGAGAAAGTTCAAGCAAAAAGTTCTTTCATATTCAGTAAAAAGAGAAATAATACCAAAGGGACAAAAATGTACAGATTTTTATTTCAGAAAAGTAGAACATAAAAGAGCCCCCAAATTTAGGCTCCTCTATAGGATGTAACTTTGTTAAATATTTATTGAAGAACTATAAAATGACATCACAAATATTATTCTATATAAAGTTCAGAACAACGCTATGAATTGATTTTTGGTTTTACACACTTTTATTCTTTTAGTGGATTAGGAAACTTCAGCCAGAGGGGTTAAGTGTTTGTAGAGGGCCACAAAGCTAAGAAATGGTAAAACTAGCCAGATGATTAGAGATAGAAAGCATCAATTATTTATGCCTGTTGTCCACGTGATGTTGATTGTAGGTACTAAGAAGAATAGAGGAATTGGTCCAGCTCTCCTAAACTTAACAGACTCTTCTACACTAAATAAACACTATAAAGTTCTACAATGGAAGTTGATACGGAGCTCAGTGGAAGCACCAAAGACATAGTCATCATTTCTCTCTCAGTAAAGGGAGATGGGGACCAAAAGTCCATGGGAGAGAGAAGTCCCAATGATGAGATGTTCCCTCTGTAGGCCTGAGCAGTGTGGCACGGGACAGAGGGAGCAGACGAGTGGAAGTATAGCAGGAAGAAGCAGCCTGGCAAAATTGGAAATGATGTAGTTCAGTATGGCTGAATGTTTATATGGAAGACAGAAGAGGCAGAGCCGGGGATGGCATGGGAAGGCGAGAAACGATGCATGTAGAAAAGATGGGAAAAAGTCATGAAAGGCTCTATAGCCTTTGCTAAGAATTTTAGGTTAAAATTTTTCACCATTGAGAAACATGAAAAACTTTAAGCATGTTTAAAATTTCATTCTAAAATTTCCTTCTCTAGAACAGATAAACAGGGTAACAAGGAGGAAATAGGAGACGGAAAGAAGACTTGGGAGGGTATTCAGTTATCCAGCCTAGACATAATAGTGGCCCTGGGCAGCAGCTTGTGTTGCTGTTTCATGTTTCACACACTGTTGCATATAAATTTGCAGTTATTATGGAAAGCAATTTAGCAACATGTAGCTAGAGTAATAAAATTTTCCCCACTGAGGAAAACAATTTGTATTATTTTTAAGAGAAAGGTAATTAAT
This sequence comes from Equus caballus, assembly GCF_041296265.1. NCBI lineage: Eukaryota > Metazoa > Chordata > Mammalia > Perissodactyla > Equidae > Equus > Equus caballus. The sequence goes on from NC_091691.1 coordinate 53,135,267, forward strand.
AAATTCAGTAGATCAGAACCTGTTTACACTGGTAAGAATAGAATAATCGGCAAAGAAAAAATCACAAAATAACTGCAGATGACCTTTGAATATATTCAAAGAAATGCCCATAACAACTAATAATTTAAGAAATAAATTTAAAACATTAGGTCTACCATTTGAAAATAATTCCACAGTTGACAAGGCAAAGTGACATCTCCACAAATGCTTTCGGTGAGATCGTAAGTTGATCCAAATGCCCTGGAAATAAATTGGATAATAGCTACAAAGAAAAGTTATAATTTTTCACACTCTTTAATTCAATAATTTAACTTCCGGGAATTTATTCAAATAAATAACAAGGCAGCCTAATGTGGTGGTTAAAAGCGTGAACTTGGTGTTGGATTGCTAGGGTTTAAATCTAACTGCTGTACATATGACCTTAGGAAAGTTACTTAATATCTCTGATTCTCAGTTTCCTCAAATGTACAATATGGATCATAATTGGACTGGCCTCAGACTGTTGTTATGAGTCTGAAATGAGTTAAGATTGTTAAGCACTTAAAACATAGACATAGGAAGTATATGAATGTTTATTTGTTAAATAAATTTATGTACAGACTTATGCACAAGCATGTTCATCACAGCATTATTTATTATAGCATGATACAAGAAACAAACTAAAAGCCCAAAGTAAAGGAATAAATAAACTACATCATATTTAGTAATAGAAATTATAAATGAGACAAAGAAAAAATCCCAAAGTTGGAAGTACTGGCATAGTTAGTCCAACAGTTAGATAGATGATAGATAGGTAGGAAGGTAGGTGGATAGATGATAGTTAGGTAGATAGGTAGATAGATAAATAGCAAGGAAAGAAGAAAGGAAGAAAGGCAGGAGTAAAAGGAAGAAAAGAAGGAAGGAGGAAGGAAGGAAAATAAGGAGGGAGGGAGAGAAGAAAGAAGAGGAGGAAGGAAGGGAAGGAAGGAAGGGAAGGAGGGACATAGGGAAGGAAGGAAGGGAGGGAGAAAGGCATTAAGAACATTCACATCGTTGTGCAACCATCATCACCATCCATCTCTGGAACCTTTTCATCATACCAGACTGCAACTCTGCACGTGTTCAACAATAACTCCTCATTCCCCCTCCCCTCAGCCTCTGGTAGCCACAGTTCTACTTTCTGTCACTAGGAATTTGACTATTCCAGGTACATCATATAAGTAGACTCATACGATATTTGTCCTTTTGTAATTGGCTTATTTCACTTAGCATAAAATGTCTTCGAGTTTTATCCATGTTGTAGCATGTGTCAGAATTTCAGTCCTTTTTAAGGCTGAATAATATTCCACTGTATGTATATACCACATTTTGTTTATCCATTCATCTGTTGATGGACATGTGGGTTGCTTTCACATTTTGGCTACTGTGAATAGTGGTGCTATGAATGTGAGTATGTAAATATCTGTTTGAGTCTCTGCTTTCAACTCTTTGGGGTACCTACCCAGAAGTGGAATTGCTGAATCATGGGGTAATTCTATGTTTATTTACTTATTTATTTATTTTTCTGGAGGAAGATTAGCCCTGAGCTAACATCCATGCCCATCTTTCTCCACTTTATATATGGGTCACCACCACAGCATGGCCGACAAGTGGTGTAGGTCTGCGCCGGGCATCTTAATCTGTGAATCCGGGCCGCCAAAGCAGAGTGTGCCAAACTTAACCACTATACCATAGGGCCAGCCCCTATGTTTAATTTTTTGAGGAAGTGTCATAGCTCTTTCCACAGGGGACATACCATTTTACATTTCCACTGGCAACACATAAAGGTTCCAATTTCTCCACTCCTTACCAACATGTTATTTTGTGTGTGTGTGTTCTCTTATAATAGCCATCGTAATGGTGTGAAGTGTTATCTCAGTGTGATTTTGATTTGCACTTCCCTAATAGTTAACAATGTTGAGCATCCTTTCCTGTGCTTATTGGTCATTTGTATATCTTCTTGGGAGAAATATCTATTCAGATCCTTTGCCCATTTTTTATTTGGATTGCTTATTGTTTTGGTTACTGCATTGCTATTATTTTTGTTGAGTTGTAGGAGTTCTTTATATATCCTGGATATTAATATCTAATTAGGTAGCTATTAATACTGAATTAAACATTTTATCCCTTCCTGTGGGTTTCCTTTTCACTCTGTGGATAGTGTCCTTTGATGCATAAAAGTGTTTAATTTTGACAATGTCTGATTTATCTATTTTTCTTTTTGTTGCCTGTGCTTTTGGAGTCATACCCAAGAAATCATTGCCGTATCCAATGTCATGAAGCTTTTACCCTATGTTTTCTTTTAAGAGTTGAATAATTTTTCAATTGGCTTGTTTTTAGACATCTTTTCTTTTACCTATTGATCCAAAGAATAAAAATCCCCAGGGAATACAATTTTAATTTGTACTCTAACACTTATTGTCTCAGTGATGCCAAAAAGGATATTCATTAACCCCAACAGTAATTCCAAAAACAACAAATATTTTTATTTGGAAAAGAGTTATACGTAAGTTGGCCAAAAGATCCTGAAGAAAACCACTTGATACACTGAACTATAGTTCACGATATTTCTCATGGTTATGGGTGAATCTCTGCAAATAGATGTTGTTCATGTGCCACAAATGGAACAAAATACATGAACCGTATCAAGTAATGGTGGCTTCAGTGGTAGCGAGAAATGAGTCCCATTTGTTAAAGCTGAATATCTGAGAAGACATTCATCACATTCATTCTGCATTCAGTTGATGTGGACATAATGGAACTAAATCATAGAGATGATGTTATACAATCAAACACTTAAGTGTTTATGCATTAGACTACTTAACAAGCTGCTAAATGAGAGACTGCCTTCATTTTGGATTCAAGAGCAAAGAGAAAATTTAAAAGGCCAGTGAAGTTTTTTGTTCTTTACTTGAGAGCTTCATTCCAAAAGTATTTATTGATAAAGCAATTTGCATTCTGGTTTTGAAAGTCCTAGGTTCATAGTGATAATAATTGAAAGAGAAGAAAGGAATTAGGGACTTGATGTCACTGTGCAGGTCAAGAATACTTTTTTGCTAGCTCTAATGAATATATCCTGCTATTATTAAAACTATATTTGTGCTAGAGTGCTGAGACAATTCAGTTGAATTGAAATCCACTTCTTTTCAACAAATAGTGCCAGAACAACTGGATATCCACATGTGAAAGACCAAAAATTGAACCTCTACCTAACACTATAAACAAAAATTGACTCCAAATGGATCAAAGTTTTGAAGAAATCTTACTCTAAGGAGTAAATCTTTGTGATCTTGAGTTAGGCAAAGCTTTCTTAGAAACAACACGAAAACCACAGTGATGAAAGAAAAACAACAGGTAAGTTGGACTTCATCGAAATTAAAAACTTTTGTGCTCCAAAGGACACCACCAAGAAAGCGAAAACGCAAAACACAAAATGAGAGACAATATTTGCAAATCACATATCTGAGAAACAACTTGTATTCAGAACATGTAAATACACCTGTTCTTACATCACAATAATAAAAAAGCAAATAAACTAATTTAAAAATGGGCAAAGCATCGGAACAGACATTTCTTTGAAAAGATATACAAATTTCCAATAAGCACACAAAAAGATATTCAACATTATTAGCCATCAGGGAAATTTGAATCCAAACCACAATGAAATACCAATTTACACCCCTTATGATGGCTAGAATCAAAAAGTCAGACACAAACAAGTGTTAGTGAGGATATGGAGAAATTGGAGCCCTCATATACTGCTAGGGGAATGTGAAATGGCATAGTTGTCTGAAAAACAGTTTAGTGGTTCCTCCAATGAGCTAAACATAGAGTTACCTACTGTATGACAAATCAATTCCACTTTTAAGAGTATTCCCTAAATATACCCTTTATAACACAAAATCAGTTCGCTGTTACAATAAAAATGCCAAATCCCGGATGCACAGGGACAAAATGCTAAGGAAATGAAAGCCAAATGGGCAAGAGAATAAGACCATGTATGAATGAGAGAAAACAAGGTAAAGCCTGCTTATAAAACATGGAAAAAATCTAGCAAAGATGAAGAGCAGGCTGGGCTCAGAGGTCAAGTTCAGCAGCAGATAGAGTCGTGAGGCAGCAGTTAGGAGACAGAAAATTAGCAGGGACTGAAACACAGTAGCTGGTATTTGTTTCCTAAAATAGAACAAGCACATCTCTTTTGGGTCTGATCTCCAGCAAAGAAGGTAGAGTATTCTCGCTACCTTCCCATACTGCTTAGCAGACTGACTCTCTGATTTGCACAGTTAGAAGGATTTCCATCGTACAAATGAAATAGAACATATACGTGTACCAGCGTGTACCTCCACACAGACAAGCACACATTATGTGCACAGACATAGCCAACACATATGTGATGTTTCCGCCATGTATGTTGTAAATTTCTTTCAGAGTTAAATATCCTAGGTGCTATTGCTTTCCACGTGTGGCTACTTTTACTGAGACCACGCCTGCGTGTTTCTCTCTGTAGCATCAGTGGGTGGAAGTTGCCAGTTTCTTTCACGGTTCTTCAGTGTTGGTTTTTGATGAAAGCTGAAATATCTAGACTGAAAATTAGAGAATAGAAAAGTGTCAGTTCCTTCGCTTGACTTTCATCAAGCTTTGAACGGCTTTTCAAATAGCTACTCCACGGAGACAGGTAAAAAGCTTTATAAAAAATCTACATATGCAAGGTAGAAGGCACCATTATTGCTACTGGTACAAGTTCCTGCCTGTCCAAAGAATCGTCTTCATTCTCAGATCCTCCTTTGTCCAGTAACTTTCTTTCTAAAATAATTAGAACAGTTGTTCAATGTCCCTCTACTGAATAAAGGCTGTTATGTCTTCACAGACCTACTTTTAAATTTGCTTCTGAAAAGAAAATTCACTAATCACTTAGATTATTATTATTATAATTAATGAGCATTTTGTATGCCATTTTAAAAATGAACAGACTGTGGGTCCACTGGGTAAAGATTCCGTTGAACTTAATGCCTGGGATTGTAACTTATTCATTGTTGCTGCCTAGTGAATTTAGACTAATATTTATAAGACTGGTTATGAGACATCAAGAAGAAATACTATGTTAAAAGTAATAAAGAAGTTTTCAGTGCACTCATTTTAAGTCCATTTTTCTTTCCTACAGAGTAATCTTTTATTGTAATTCTAACTTTTCTGGAACGTATTTAATAATGATTATTTTTGAAAAAAGTATTTTACATTAGTCTGTTTTGTTATGATCATATGCAGTATAGTGACACATATATGTCTGACACGTGTAACATTAATGAATTGTTTTAGTCTTATTGCCAAAACAAGTCAGAGCCAGGGCAATTTAAAAAGATAGAACTAAAGCTTTTAGTTTCGGCGTGAGACTTGCTATGTGGACATCTGGCATTCCTGGGTCTCACTTTACTATTACTTAGCTACACTCCACTTTTAATTACCATTTTCCTAAACATGAAACTGGATTAAATTTCAACAAATTTTATTTATTGATTGCTTGCTAGCTACTGATACTTTGGCGAATACAGAAGAAACATCCATCTTCAAGTACACATTCTTCATGGGGATATTTCAACCTTTATTTATGACCAGTGGCATCAATAAAAATAAAACTCTGCTGTTTGATAATAGAAAAATATCTTCAGGAAAAAAGGAGAGGACAAAGCGCACTTGCCCTTAAACTATGTAGTTCAAGTACAATATATCCAATTCTAATTTTTCTCCCTGTCAGCTGTTATTTCTTGTTACTTTTAACCCTCTCCTGACTGCTGATATGAAAAGTTCATAGGCTATAGCTGTTCACTTTTCTTTTAAAGATTGGCACCTGAGCTAACATCTGTTGCCAATCTTCTTTTTTTTCTTCTTCTCCCCAAAGCCCTGCAGTATGTAGTTGAATATCCCAGCTGTGAGTGCCTCTGTTTGTGGTATGTGGGACACCACTTCAGCGTGGCTTGATGAGAGGTGCCATGTTCACACCCAGGATTGGAACCAGTGAAACCCTGGGCCACCGAAGCAGAGCGCACGAACTTAACCACTCAGCCACCGGGCCAGCCCCAGCTAGTCACTTTTTTTTAAAGCCTAGAAACTCCTTCCAAGGGCAAAGCTACTATGGCACTTATTCAGCTTAATACTTTGCCAAGTACTTTAATACCTTATCTAATTGATGAAGAACTACCCATGAGGTATGATTCTCCCCACTTAATCCATGAAGTAACTGAGTCTTAGAGCTTCAAAGACACTTGCCCAGGCCCTCATTGCCAGTTAGGAACATACACAAGATCACAGGGCACAGCAGCATCTGACTCTGCCTCTGACTGACTGCACGCTCTGTGGTCCTAACTGCCTCATTTCACCTCTATCAAGCTCTGCATATAATATCACCTGCAAAAATTAAAAATAATCAGGCGTCTCATGTATTCTGTATGCCATTTGCATTTTTGGCCATTTGGATGGAAATAAATCCCTTTTTGCTGAAGTGAATGAAATGGGTCTTATAGAGAAGGTTCCTTACAACTGGGAGGGTTTGAGAACAAAAGAGGAAGGAGTTACACAATTTCCTACTGATTTTTATGCCAAAGTCTTTCTGTTGATCATCATTAATTATCAAGTATTAAGTAAAAGTCTGTGCAAAATTTCCTCCACATGGAAAAATTATGAAAACAACAGTATCGTGAGAAAGACAATTTTTCCCTTCAAATAAAAGCAGCTAAAATAATATTTATAAGTTTTTAACCAAAATATACTGTTGATTCTTTTCCCATAGGCAAATTTGGGTACTTCAATTATATATACTTACATATATTCATATATGTGTATATATATCTGTTAGTTCACAAATATATATAAAATATGACAAAGATTTTGTAGTCATGAATACCTTATTCCTATATTTGTCATGACAGTACCTTGAGAAAAGTACTAATGTAAAGTACTACCTTTAAATTATTTGAGCTAACACTCTGAAGGGTAAGTCACTTAAAACTTTTTAATATAATCCCAAGTGTTTTGGTAAAATTTTTTAAAGATCACATTTCTGTTATCAGTGTAACTCTTCCTAGCATTTTCACAAACTATGACAGATTCAATAACAGATATTATATATAAGATACCGAAAGGTTATATGAAAAAAGATTTATATAACAAGATTATATAAAGTACAGATTATATAAAATGTATAATTTTGTTTAGAAAGATGTTTTAAACAGCATTCATTGATTTTTTTTTTCCCCATGAGTCAAGAAATGGGTCTTGGGACTGGCCCTGTGGCTGACTGGTTAAGTTTGTGTGCTCTGCTTCAACGCTCTGGGGTTTTGCTGGTTCAGATCCTGGGCGCAGACCTACCACTGCTTGTCAAGCCATGTTGAGGCAGCATCCCGCATAGCAGAACTAGGACCTATAAGTAGAATATACAACTACGTACTGGGTGGCTTTGGGGAGAAGAAGAAGAAAAAAAAGATTGGCAACAGATATTAGCTCAGGCCCAAGTGGAAAAGAAAAGAGAGAGAGATCTCGTCAAGATGGTGGCGTAAGCAGACTCTGAACTCATCTCCTCCCATGAACACAACCAGGTTACAACTATTTTTGGGAAAATTACGCTGGATAGAAAACTGAAAACTGGATAAAAAGAACACCTGCAACAAGGGACAGTCCTAACTAAGGGGGAATAGGCAGAAATTCCTGCTGGAGAGAAAAAAAGCCACCTTCAGGAGCTGTGGAATTTCTTAGCTGGCCAGCTGGGAGCCACCCTAAGGTACACAGCCCTCCCTGAAGGAGTGAAGTTCAGAGCTGGGGCTGATACTGCTATAATCATCCTTCAGACTCAGCACAACTGAGACGAGGGTCTTACTATCTGGCTTCGCTGGCTATTAACTGCAGTGGGGATACCTCCAGAAAAACCATTGGGCAAAAGCCAAAAAGACCAGGGTCTGAAAGGGCCCACACACAAACTCACCCATTTCAGCAACCTAAAATCACCAGAAAGAAGGCTGACAGTCCTTTGGTGAAAAGAGACTCACCTAGTGGGCTCTGGGGGCATCGTGGTGAGAGGAGGGACCTCTTCGGAGACTGAGCCATTGGTGGGGGCCATTGTTCTGACCTGGTCCGGGCATGCTGACACAGACCCCAGTGGATGCCATTGGGGTTCTTCCCCTGGCCTGTTTGCTCAGGGGTCTGCCACACCCACTAGAGCACAGATTTAATCCAGTTCAGCCAGGGCAGGCAGCCTGCCCTAGGGACCAGCCCAACCCAACAGCAAGCCCTCAGGCTACTTGTCCACCTGCATAGACTGGGTGCCTTGACCCTCTACAGGCAGGCGAGTGTGTCTGACTCTGTGGGGCAGGACCAGTGTGAGGACCAGGTGAACTGTAGGGGGCATTGGTGGAGTGGTGGGGGCCTCTGCAGTGAGGCATCAGGGTACACTCCAGGGGGTTGGGAAGAGTGCATGGACCAAGACTGTGTTGATGGTGTGTGTGGACCTGTGGGGGGTGAGGCTTATCAGTGGCAGAAGACCTGCTTCAGAAATAGCCATAAAAAGGATCAGCCCCACCTTCCAAAGCCTAAAATAATTGAGTGCTCCCAAGCCTAGGGCCAGCCCCACTCAGCTACACTCCTAAGAGAACTGACAACAGCCTTGTAGGCCTGAGGCCTATAGCAACTGTGAGCCCCTGAGCCTAGCAATCAGCTACTCTGGGTACCTACCCAATTAACAGGAAAACTGCAACAGGAAGGTTAGACCTTGTAACCAATGGTGCTGAGGCTACCTGAACCGGATTTACAAACGGCTGGTCAGGGAGGGAAGATTAGACTCCTTGGGTACCTGCAGTAAGAGCAACCCTGCCACAGCAGAAGGACACAAGTAGCCCACAAAGGGCTCACTCCTGGATCATTGGGACATGATGACAGGGAAGTATACTGCTGCACCTCAAAAGGTGTCTCTTACATAAGGCCACTTCTCCAAGATCAGGAGACATAGCTGACTCAACTAATACATGGAAATAAGCGCAGAGAAAGAGGCATAATGAGGAGACAAAGGAATACTTTTCAAGCAAGAGAACAGGACAAAACCCAAGAAAAAGGACTAAATGAAACAGAAATAAGCAACCTACCCAACAAAGAGTTCAAAAAAAAAAAAAAATCATAAGGATGCTCACAAATATTGGGAGAAGACTGAATGAACACAGTGAGCTCATCAACACAGAACTGGAAAATATACAAAAGAACCAATCAGAAATGAAGATTACAATACGTGAAATTAAAAATTCACTAGAGGGACTCAATAACAGTGTAGAGGATACAGAAGAACGGATCAGTGAGCTAGATGAAAGACTAGAGAAAATCACCCAAGCTGAACAGAAAAAAGAAAAAAGAGTTAGACAGAATGAGAACAGTCTAAGGGAACTCTGGGACAATATCAAGCACACTAACATTTGTATCATAGGTGTCCCAGAAGGGGAAGAGAGAGATAAGGGGCAGAAAATTTATTTGAAAAAATAATAGATGAAAATTTTCCTAACCTAAGGAAGGAAACAGTCAACCAAGTGCAGGAAGCACAGAGAGCTCCAAACGAGAGAAGCCCAAAGAGGCCCACACCAAGACAGATTATAATTAAAATATCCAAAATTAAAGATAAAGATAGAATCTTAAAAGCAGCAAGAGAAAGGCAACAAGTGACATACAAAGGAAAGCACATAAGGCTATGAGTGGACTTGTCAGCTGAAACCCTACAGGTGAGAAAAGAAAAAAAAATGTGACATATTTAAAGTGCTAAAAGAAAAAAACCTACAGCCAAGAATAATCTATCAATCAAGGTTGTCATTTAGAATGGAAGGAGAAATAAAGAGCTTCCCAGAGAAGCAAAAGTTAAAGGAGTCTATCACCAAGAAACCAGTTCTACAAGAAATGCTGAAGGGACTTATCTAAGTGGGAAAGCAATGACTACAAATAGGGATAAAAAATTATCAACCCCCTCCCCCCCCAAAAAAAACAGGCAAGAAAATCACTGGTAAAGGCAAAAATATAGTAAAGGTAGCAGATCAACCACTTTTAAAGATAATATGAAGGTTAAAAGACAAAAGTACTCAAATTAGCTATTTCAATGATAAGAGGGTAATGGATAGACACAGACAAAACAAGAGATTAGACCTGATTTCAAAAACATAAAATGTGGGAGTAGGGGAGTGAAAAAGTAGAGCTTTTAGAAAGAGATCAAGCTAAAGAGTCTATCAACTCAATATAGACTGTTATACACATAGATTATTAAATAGGTTCCTCATGATAATCACAAATGAAAAACCTATAAGTAAGCAAATAGTAAGACAAAAGAAATCAAACATATTACTAAAGAAAGCCATCAAACCACAAGGGCAGAGAGCAAGAGAAAAAGAAAGGAACAGAAAAGAACTACTAAAACACCCAGAAAAAAGTAACAAAATGGCAATAAATACATATTTATCAATAGCTACTTTAAATGTCAATGGACTAAATGCTCCAATCAAAAGGCATAGGGTGGCCAATTGCATAAAAAAAAAGACCTATATATATGCCACATACAACAGACACACCTCAGATCTAAAGACACTGACAAACTGAAAGCAAAAGGATGGAAAAAGATATTCCATGCCAATGGCAGAGAAAAGAAAGTGGGGGTAGCAATACTTATATCAGACAAAATAGACTTTAAAACAAAAACTGTAGTAAGAGACAAAGACGGGCACTACATAATGATAAAGGGAACAATCCAACAAGAAAATATAACACTTGTAAATATCTATGTACCCAATGTAAGAGCACTGAAATATATAAAGCAATTATTAACAGACATAAAAAGAGAAATGGACAGTAACACAATAATAGTAGGGGACTTTAACACTCCACTTACACCAATGGATAGATCATCCAAACAGAAGATCAATAAGGAAACACTGACCTTAAATGACACATTTGACCAGATGGACTTAGCAGATATATACAGAACATTCCATCCAAAAACCACAGAATAAACATTCTTTTCAAATGCCCATGGAACATTCTCCAGGATTGATCATATATTAGGCCACACAACATCTCAATAAATTTAAGAAGATTGAAATAATACCATGCATCTTTTCTGACCACAAAGGTATGAAACTAGAAATCAACTACAGGAAGAAAACCAGAAAAGCCACAAAAAACTGGTGATTAAGTAAAATGCTACTGAACAACGATTTGGTCAATGAAGAAATCAAAAGAGAAATAAAAAAATTCCTGGAGACAAATGAAAATGAAAATATGACATGCCCAAATCTCTGGGGTACAGCAAAAGTGGTTCTAAGAGGGGAGTTTATAGCAATTCAGGCCTACCTCAACAAAGAAGAAAAACCCCAAATAAACAATCATGCATCTAAATGTACTAGAAAAAGAAGAAGAAACAAATCCAAAAATCAGCGGGAGGAAGGAAATAATAAAAATTAGAGCAGAAATAAACAAAATAAAGACTACATAAACAATTAAAAAAAATTAATGAAACCAAGAGCTAATCCTTTGAAAAGATAAACAAAATTGACAAACCTTTAGCGAGGCTCACCAAGAAAGAAGAGAGAAGGCTCAAATAAATAAAATCAGAAATGAAAGAGGAGAGATTACAACAGACACCTCAGAAATACAAAAGATAATAAGAATACTATGAAAAGCTATATGCCAACAAATTGGATAATCTGGAAGAAATGGATAGATTCTTAGAATCATACAACCTTCCAAAACTGGAACAAGAAAAAGTAGAGAATTTGAATAGACAAATCACCAGTAAGGAGATCAAAACAGCAATCAAAAACCTCCCAAAAAATAAAAGTCCAGGACCAGATGGCCCCTTGTGAATTCCACCAAACATTCAAAGAAGACTTAATACCTATCCTTCTCAAACTCTTCCAAAAATTGAAGAGGATGGGATGCTTCCTAACTCATTCGACGAGGACAACATTATCCTGATACCAAAACCAGACAAGAACAACACAAAAAAGAAAATTACAGGCCAATATCACTGATAAACATCGATGCAAAGTCCTCAACCAAATACTAGCAAATTGAATACAACACTATATTAAAAAGATCACACATCATGCACAAGTGGGTTTCATTTCAGGGATGCAGGGTTGACTCAACATCTGCAAATCCATCAACATCACACACCACATTAACAAAATGAAGAATAAAAATCACATGATCATCTCAATGGTTGCAGAGAAAGCATTTGCCAATAAACAGCAACCAGTTAAGATAAAAACTCTAAATAAAATGGGTATAAAAGGACAATACCTCAACATAATAAAGGCCGTATATGACAAACCCACAGCTAATATCATTCTCAACAGAGAAAAACTGAAAGCTATTCCTCTAAGAAAAGGAACCAGACAAGGATGCCCACTGTCACCACTCTTATTTAACATAGTATTGGAAGTCCTAGCCAGAGAAATCAGGCAAGAAAAAGAAATAAAAAGGATCCACATTGGAAAAGAAGAAGTGAAACTGTCACTATTTGCAGATGACATGATTTAATATATAGAAAACCCTAAAGAATCCACTAAAAAACATTTAGAAATAATAAATGAATACACTCAAGTTGCAGAATACAAAATCAACATACAAAAATGGGTTGCATTTCTGTACACTAACAATGAAGTAGTGAAAGAGAAGGTACAAATACAATCCCATTTACAATTGCAACAAAAAGAATAAAATACCTGGGAATAAACTTAACCAAACAGGTGAAAGATCTGTACACCAAAAACTGTAAAACATTGTTGAAAGAAATCGAAGAAGACACAAAGAAATGGAAAGATATTCCATGCTCTTGGATTGGAAGAATTAACATTATTAAAATGTCCATACTTCCTAAAGCAATCTATAGATTCAATGCAACCCCTATCAAAGTTCCAACAACTTCTTTCACAGAAATAGAACAAAGAATCCTAAAATTTATATACAATTTTGAACAACAAAAGACCCCAAATAGCCAAAGGATTCCTGAGAAACAAGAACAAAGCTGAAGGTATCTATCACACTCTCTGATTTCAAAATATACTACAAAGCCATAGTAACAAAAACAGCATGGTACTGGCACAAAAACAGACACACAGATCAATGGAACAGATTGGAAAGCCCAAAAATAAACCAACACATTTATGGACAGCTAATATTCGACAAGGGAGCTAAGAGCATACAAGGGAGAAAGGAGTCTCTTCAATAAATGGTGTTGGGAAAATTGGACAGCAACATGCAAAAGAATGAAAGTAGACCACTATCTTACACCATGCACAAAAATCAACTCAAAATGGATTAACAACTTGAATGTAAGACGTGAAACCATGAAACTTCTTGAAGAAAACATAGGCAGTATGGTCTTTGACATCAGCCGGAGCAGCATATTTTCAAGTGCCATGTCTGACGGGGCAAGGGAAAGAAAAGAAAAAATGAACAAATGGGACTACATCAAACTGAAAAGCTTCTGCACAGCAAAGGAAACCACCAACAAAATGAAAAGACAACCTAACAATTGGGAGTAGATATTTGCAAACCATATATCAGATAAGGGGTTAATATCCAAAATATACAAAGAACTCATACAGCTCAACAACAACAAAACCAACAACCCAATTAAAAAATGGGCAAAAGATCTGAACAGATATTTCTCCAAAGAACGTATACAGATGGCCAACAGGCATATGAAAAGATGCTCAACATCATTAGATATCAGGGAAATGCAAATCAAAACTATGATGAGGTATCACCTCACTCCAGTCAGAATGGCTATAATTAACAAGACAGGAATCTACAAATGTTGGAGAGGATGTGGAGAGAAGGGAACCCTGGTATACTTCTGGTTGGAGTGCAAACTGGTGCAACCACTACGGAAAACAGTATGGAGTATCCTCAGAAAATTAAGACTAGATCTACCATATGATCCAGCTATTCCACTGCTGAGTATTTATCCAAAGATCTTGAAAACACAAATGCGTAAGGATACATGCACCCCTGTGTTCACCGCAGCATTATACACAATAGCCAAGACTTGGAAGCAACCTAGGTGCCCATCAAGGGCCAAATGGATAAAGAAGATGTGGTATTTATACATAATATACTACTCAGCCATAAGAAATGATGAAATCCAGCCATGTGACAACGTGGATGGTCCTTGAGGGTATTATGCTGAGTGAAATTAGTCAGAGGGAGAAAGTGAAATACTGTATGCTCTCACTCATAAGTAGAAGATAAAAACAACGACAAACAAACACATAGCAACGGAGATTGGATTGGTGGTTACCATAGGGGAAGGGGGGAGGGAAAAAGGGGTGGTTAGGCTCACATGTGAGGGGATGAACTATAATTAGTCTTCGGGTGGTAAACATGATGTAACTTACACAGAATTCGAGATACACTATGATGTACATCCGAAAATAAATAAATAAAAAAAATTGGTTTTTGGGTGGTGAACATGATGTAATCTACACAGAATTCGAAATATATTACGATGTATATCTGAAAGCTATATAATGTTATAATCCAATGTTACTGCAATTAAAAGATAAAAAATTAAAAAAGAAAAGAAAAGAAAAGAAATTCCATCAGTCCCTTAAGGACCATCCATCCCAATTACTACATCTTCTATAAAGTCTTTTTGATTAATTTAAAAAGAAAAGAAAAGAAACTGCAAATGATTTCTAGCAATAAAAAAATAAATAAACTATACTTATTTGATAATAAAAGAACTTAAAGACATGTGCAGAGAAATTATCAAGGATCACCAAGCTTATCTGAAAAATTTTTAGAAATTAAAATTATAATAAAAAAATTTAAATCTCAGTAGAGTATTTGAATAACACATTAGCCACAGCTGGAGATAAAAATAGTAAACTTGAAATATACCAAAAGAAATTACTCAGAATGATTTACAGGGAGAAAAGAGAAGGAAAACAGGGAAATCTTACAGGATATGGAAATAATATTCACTAGTTACAGTTTCAGAAGAAAAGGGAATAAGAAGGGGTAGATGCAATATTTGAAGAGACAAGGCTCTGTGGTAGATTGCTTGCAAAAATTGATTCAGTTCTTCACCCCTACCAGTATGCATGCACTTTATAATGTGGCTTTGGAGAGACTTCTATCAAGAGAAGGAATTTCTTTACTCATTCTTTGAAAATAAGCTGGCCTCTTGACTTGCGTTGGCCAACAGAATGCAATAAAAGTTAAAGTGTTCCTGTTCCAAGTCTAGTTTTCAAGAAGTCTTATGTGACTCCACTCTTTTTCTTAGAGCCTTGCCACTGTCATATAGAAAAACTCGTCTGTTGGCAAATACGATTCCATGTGAAGGAAAGCCATCTTGTCCCAGGTGTGGTCATCCTAGACAGGCCTAGATCCAGCTGACCCCCAACATAGAAAATAGTCTAGTCAAAATCATCAGAACAGGGGTCTGGCCTGGTTGTTCAGTGGTTAAGTTCACACATTACACTTTGGCAGCCTGTGGTTTGCCATTCAGATCCTGGGTGTGGACCTACACACCACTTGTCAAGCCATGCTGTGGCAGGCGTCCCACATACAAAGTAGAGGAAGATGGGCATGGATCTTAGCTCAGGGCCAGTGTTCCTCAGCAAAAAGAGGAGGATTGGTAGCAGATATTAGCTCAGGGCTAATCTTCCTCAAAAACAGAAAAAATATCATCAGTACAGACTATATATCGCTTAGCTGGTTTAATTCCGTGAATGAAGCCAGCCAAAATGAACTAGAAGATTTAGAAGCAAATCACTGTAGATGTCAAGGCAAGAAATTATACATTGTGAGCTTTTAAAATTTGCTAACATTATATCAGCCAGAATATTGAAGGTTTGAGCTGATTGCTGTTAGTTTTCTATGAAACAGAATTGAAGAGATGAGCTAATAGAGCATTGCCATTGTACAAGTATAATTTAGAAGAAATATAGGGGTTTGCTATATATTGTTTGGTTGGAAAATATATATCCTTGTCATTTCCAGTCTTCCCAGTTAGTATAATTTCATCAATGTAAAATGAGGCCTTGAGGACTCTAAGATCTACTCAAGAGCATGGCTGCAAGACCCTTTTTAAAGAACTCTGAAAGAATTAATATTTACTTGGAAGGCCTCCCTAGTTGGACAAAAGATATTCTAGGAAACTTGAGGGCATAGTTTCACAGAAGCCTAATATCAAAATGCAGTAATTAAGCCTAAAAGGAGGCATATTTCAAAAACAATTTTGGGTATGGTGCTTGGAGTAGGATATAATCAGATATGTAGGATGTCCACAAAATATTTAAGTAAATTGAATTGTCAAAAGAGCACCAAGTCCAGATTAAAAGGACTCAGTCTTCAAATGCAATAAAACCTCTCAACTGGCAACTTGCTGTGAGCAAGAAGCAGGTTGAGAAAATTACTCAACTCCTTAAATTACTCATTCTTTAGAGATAGTCAAGAAGGTTGAAGGAAAAGCATGGATGTCCCAGAGGCAGGATACAAAACATTAGAAATCAGAGCTTATACCCATTGGTAGGACATAAGATTGATTTTCTTAAATGTACTTCAATGTTCTTGAAATAATCATTTACAGGGTCTAGCAGAGGAGATACTTAGTAATCTCACAGCACTTTTAATGAATACACTTAGACACAAGAATAAACAACTTGTGGTTTGGTTCATTTATATTATCATTGCTGGATTAGCTAACAAGCATACTGTGATAGTTTTTGCTGAAATAAAAATAATTTATTACTCTGATGGATAACTAATGATAGAAGTAGGATGGTGTCTGACATCATTTCTCTTGATCTGGAGTTTATGTCCACTACACCACAAGCTGCCACTATTGCACTGCAAAATGATATAAATACAGAAAAAGCCCTAATTCTCTTTATTTGAATACAAGAGGAAGAAATGCTGTTATATTATTTGTAATACAAGGCTTTTCTATTTCCTATTATATACATATAATATTATTTATATAATATATACTATATATATATATATACATATATATATATATAGTATATATATATATATGGTTTGGAAGATAGTATATATTTCTGGACAAAATGCTACCCCAGAAAACACTATTTCCTCTTCTTTAATACATACAATAAATTATAAAACTTAAAGTTCACTCATTAACTGTAAAGAGAAAAGTAATCAATAGCATAGAATTTCCTCATCTTACAATTCATTCTGTGCCATGTTTATAATGTAGTTCCTGTTAAGCATATAACTTATACAGATGTCATCATCATGGTGGCATGAGAGGATCCCTTTGTCTCTCTCCTTCAATTTACAGTGAGTAAAACATCCATAACCCAACAAAGGCTACATTGTCCAACACACCAGGGTGTTGGAGAGATCCACACACTGATATATATGGAGGTAGGTGGATTGGAGCAAGTAGAGGAGGCTAAATAGCAGCAGATGTAGAGCCCAGGACCCTGGATCCCTGGCCATGGCAGCTGAGCCAGCCATCCTCAGCCCCAGAGAACTCAGTGGGCAGCAGCAGAGGCATGTGAGTGACTCCAGTCAACCAACCAGCCAGCCATGGAAGCATCTGCAGTTGTGGGAAGCAGAGCAGCAATGGAGGTGAAGCCCTGTGATCCTGGGTCCCCAGCCATGGCTTGGAGCATGGTAATAGCAGTGGAATTGAGCACAGAACTCCAACCTCCCAACTGCAGTGGTGAATGCAGACACAAGGTAATAGGTAACAGCTGAGGCAGTGCTCTATGAACCCAGCCACCTCTCTACCATCCAGTTCTCCCAACCATTGCAGTGGTACGTCTGAGCCATGTGATCTCAGAGGCAGCAGAAGTGACAGTCACCCATTTGCCCCTGGCTGCAGAGCCAATGACCACAGTGACACCAGTAATAGTAAGGCATCAGTGACCCCCTAGAGGTGCAGGTGGTGATGATGAGAGTACAAGCAACACCCCAAACAGTGGCAGTGGAAGGTGGAATGTGCAGATCCTCAAATATAGTCAGAGGCAGCTCAGGTAAGAGAACCAAAAACTAGTGCTATAGTGCCACCTACTGAAACACAAAAGAAAGGCTTCTAATCTCTAAGTGGTTGAAAAGTGTGAACAAAACAAACTGATCTATACTTAAATAAGGAATATGTTTACTACAACAAATGTCCTGGCAGAGGAATAACTCAGAAAGTACCACAAAAACCCATGGTAACATGGCATCAACAAAAAGAAAACAACAATTCTCCAGAAACTAAGCAAAGTCATGGAAGATTGTGATCTAACTGAGAAAAAATTCAATATAGCTGTCATGAAGAAACTCAATGAGCTACAAGAAAACTAGGAAAGACAGTTAAATGAGCTGAGGAATAAAATCAATGAACAGAAGGAATACTTTACCAAAGAGATTGAAACTCTGAAAAAGAACCAAACAGAAATTCTGGAGCTGAAGAACTCAATAAATGAGATGAAGAATGCCTTAGAAAGCATTGGAAATAGGCTAGATCATATTGAACAGAGAATTAGTGAACCTCAAGATAGAAACCTAGAAATGATGCAGGTAGAAGAGGACAGAAGATGAAGAACTAAAAAAAGAAACAAATACTATGAGAATCATCCAACTTCATTAGAAAGGGCAACATAAGGATAATGGGTATCTCAGAAGAAGAAGAGACAGAGAAGGGAGCAGAGAGCTTATTTAAAGAAATAATAGCTTAGAAGTTCCAAAACCTGGGGAAAGAACTGGATATACAAATCAATGAAGCTAATAGAATACTCAATTATCTCAACACAAAAATACCTTCTCTAAGACGCATGATAATAAAACTATCAAACATCAATGACAAAGGAAGAATATGAAAGGCAGCCATGGGGGAAAAAACCCAGTAACCTACAAGGGAATCCCCATTAGGCTAAGAGTCGATTTCTCAGCAGAAACCCTAAAGACCAGGAGAGAATAGAATGGTATTGAAATATTGAAACAGAAAAACTGTCAGCCAAGAATATTCTATTCAGCAATTACCTTTCAGATATGAAGGAAAAAGAAGGCTTTCCCAGACAAATAAAAGCTGAGAGTTCATCACCATTAGACCTGCCTTACAAGAAATGTTGAAAGGAGGTCTCACACCTGAAATGAAAAAGGGAAAGGTATATAAAACTTTGAGCAGGGTGATAAATAGAATCATAAAATTGCAACCCAGTTTCAGAATAGGTTAGTAAACACTTAATTATAACATAAAAGTTAAAGGTAAATAAAGCATTAAAAATAACTATACCCACTTCAATTTGGTAATGAACTCCCCATTCAAATAGGGATGGTTTGTGAGAAGAAAAACATAGAAGGGGAACAGGAAAAAGATGGAACCTGCATAGGTAAATGGAGATAAGATGCTATCAACAGAAAAAGGACTAAATTATCTATGAGACCTTTTATACAAACCTCATGGTAACCACAACACAAAAATTCAGAACAGAGTCACAAACATGAAAAAAGAGAGCACTGAGAAACACATCATAGAAAACCACCAAACTGAATGGCAGACAGAAATACAAGGAAAAAGAAACAATGGAAATATCAAGCAACAAGAAAACAAAAGATAAAAGTGACAGTACTAATCCCTCATGTATCAAAAATCACCCTAAACGTAAATGAATTGAATTCACCAATCAGAAGACACAGAGTGGCTGGATGGATTAAAAAATATGACCCAAAAATATGCTGCCTTGAGCAGACCCATCTCAGCTGTAAAGACAAAGATAAACTCAAAGTGAAGGGATGGAAGATGATACTCCAAGCAAATGGCAACCAAAAAAAGCAGGTTTATATCAGAAAAAATAGACTTCAAGCCAAAAAAACTAACAAGAGACTAAAATAGAGATTATATAATGATAAAAGGGATAATCTGTCAAGAAGACAGAATACTTATTAATATATATGCACATAACATAGCACCAAACTATATAAAGCAATTGTTAACAGACTGAAAGGGAGAAATTGACAGCAACACAATAAATAATAGGGGACTTTAATAACCTACTTATATCAATGGATAGATCATCCAGACAGAAAGTCAACAAGAAAACATGGGCCTTAAATGAAACATTAGATCAGATGGACTTAATAGATACATATAGAACATTCCATTCAAAAGCAGCAGAATATACATTCTTCTCAAGTGCACATGGACCATTCTCAAAGATAGAGCATATGTACTGCAACAAAACACGTCTCAATAAATTTAGGAAGATTGAAATCATTTCAAGCATCTTTTATGATCACAATGGTATGAAACTAGAAATCAATGGCAAAAAAGAAGTGGGAAAAGTAAAAAATATGTAGACTAAACAATATGCTACTGAACAACTATTGAATCAATGAAGGAATCAAAGGAGAAATAAAAAATACCTGGAGACAAATGAAAATGAAAACACAATGTATGAAAATCTATGGGATGCAGCAAACACAACAGTAAGAGGGAAGTATATAGCAATGCAGGCCTACCTCAAGAAATAAGAAAAATCTCAAATACACAATCTAACACTACAACTAAAGAAACTAGAAAAAGAAGAACAAACATAGCACAAGGTCAGTAGAAGGAATGAAATAATAAAAATCAGAGTGGAAATAAATGAAAGAAATTAAAAAGACAATAGAAAAGATCAATGACACTAAGAGCTGATTCTTTAAAAAGATAAACAAAATCAACAAACCCTTAGCTAGACTCACTAAGAAAGAAAGAGAGAAGGATGAAAAAAATGAGAAAGAGGGACCAGCCCCATGGCATAGTGGCTAAGTCTGGTGCACTCTGCTTTAGTGGCATGGGTTTGTGGGTTCGGATCCTGGTGTTGACCTACACCATTTGGCAAGCCACACTGTGGTGACAACTCACATACAAAATAGAGGAAGACTGGCACAGATGTTAGCTTAGGGATAATCTTCCTCAAGCAAATAAAGAGGAAGATTGGCAACAGATGTTAGCTTAGAGTGAATCTTCCTCACCAAAAAAAAAAAAAAAAAAAAAAGGGAAACAAAAGAGAACTTACAACAAACACCTCAGAAATACAAAGGATTATAAGAGAATACTATGAAAAGCTATATACCAGCAACAAATAAACTAGAAGAAATGGATAAATTCTTAGAATTATACAACTTTCTGAAACTGAATCAAGAAGAAATAGAGAATCTAGTAGACTGATCTTGCTAGTGTAAGGAGTCTGAAACACTAATCAAAAATCTCTCCAAAAACAAAAGTTCAGGACCAGGTGGCTTCTTTGGTGAATTCTATCAAACCTTCAAAGAAGGTTTAATACCTATCCTTCTCAAACTCATCCAAAAAATTGAAGAGGATAGGACGCTTCCTATCTCATTTTACCAGGCCAATATTACTCTGACACAAAACCAGACAAGGACACCACAAAAAAAGAAAATTACAGGCCAATATTGCTGATGACCACAGATGCCAAAATTCTCAACAAAATATTAGCAAATCAAATATAACAATACATTGAAAGGATCATACACTATGATCAAGTGGAATGTATTCCATGGATGCAAGGACAGTTCAACATCCATAAATCAATGCGATACACCACATTAACAAAATGAACAATGAAAATCACATGATCATCTCAACAGATGCAGAGAAATCATTTGGCAAGATTCAGCATCCATTTATGATAAAAACTCTCATTAAATTGGGTATAGAAGCAAAGCACCTCAACATAATAAAGGCCATGTATGAGAAATCCACAGCTAACACCATACATGGT
The DNA here is from genome assembly GCF_041296265.1 of Equus caballus. Lineage (NCBI taxonomy): Eukaryota > Metazoa > Chordata > Mammalia > Perissodactyla > Equidae > Equus > Equus caballus. The sequence goes on from NC_091691.1 coordinate 53,157,052, forward strand.
GAAAAACTGAAAGCTATCCCTCTAAGAACAGGAATAAGACAAGGATGCCCACCCTCGCTCTTCTTATTCAACATAGCATTGGAGGTTCTAGCCAGAGCAATTAGGCAAGAAAAATAAATAAAGGTATCCAAATTGGAAAGAAGAAGTGAAACTCTGTTTGCAGATGACATGGTTCTCTATATAGAAAAGCCTAAAGAATCCATCAGAAAACTATTAATAATAAATGAATATAGTTAAGTTTCAGGGTATAAAGTCAACATGCAAAAATCACTTACATTTCTATACACTAACAATGAACTAGCAGAAAGAAAAGTCAAGAATACAATTCTATTTATAATTGCAACAAACTTAAGACATCTAAATAAATTTAACCAAGGAGGTAGATGACTTGTACACTGAAAACTATAAGACATTGTTGAAAGAAATTGAATAAGACACAAAGAAATGGAAAAATATTCCATACTCATGGATTAGAAGAATTAACGTAGTTAAAATGTCCATGTTACCTAAAACAATCTACAAATTCAATGCAATCCCCATCAAAATTCTAATGACATTTTTCACTGAAAGAGAACAAAGAATCCTACAATTTATATAGAACAACAAAAGACCCCAAATAGCCAAAGCAGTCCTGAGAAAAAAGAACACAGCTGCAGGTATCAAAATCCCTGGCCTCAAAATACTACAAAGCTATAGCAATCAAAACAGCACGGTACTGGAAGAAAAACAGACACACAGATCAATGGAACAGAACTGAGAGGCCAGAAATAAATCCACACATTTATCGACAGCTAATTTTTGACAAAGGAGCCAAAAGCACACAATGAAGAAAGGAAAGCCCCTTCGACAAATGGTGTTGGGAAAACTGGACAGTCACATGCAAAAGAAGGAAATTAGACCACTATCTTACACCATACACAAAATTAACTACAAATGGATTAAACAGACTTGAATGTAAGACTTGAAACCATAAATTTCCTAGAAGAAAACATAGGCAATACACTTTGACATAAGTCTTAGCACTTTCTTTTTGAGTAAGTCTCCTTAGGCAAGGGAAACAAAAGAAAAAATAAACAAATGGGACTATATTAAACTAAAAAGCTCCTTCAGGTCAAAGGAAACCATCAATAAAATGAGAAAACAACCTACCAACTGGGAGAAGATATTTGCAAATCATGTATCTGACAACCAGTTAATATCTAAAATATATAAAGAACCCACACAACTCAACAACAAAAACCAAACAATCCAATTAAAACATGGGCAGAAGATCTGAACAGATATTTTTCCAAAGAAGATACACAGATGGGCAACAGGCACATGAAAGATGTTCAGCAACACTAATTACTAGGGAAAGGTAAATCAAAATCATAATGAGGTCACCTCATGCCTGTCAGAACAGCTATTATCAAAAGACAAGAAATGACAAGTGTGGGACAGGATGTGGAGAGAAGGGAACCCTCATACACTGCTGGTGAGAATGTAAGTTGGTGCAGCCTCCATGGAAAACAGTACAGAGGTTCCTCAAAAAATTAAAGATAGAACTACCATATGATCCAGCTATTCTGCTTCTGGATAAATATCCAAAGAACATGAAAGCACTAATTCAAAAAGATATGTGCACCGTTATGTTCATTGCAGCATTATTCGCAATAGGCAAGACTTGGAAATAACCTAAGTGCCCACTGACAGATGACTAGATAAAGAAGAGGTGGTATATATGCACAATGGAATATTACTCAGCCACTAAAAGATGAAATCTTGCCATTTGTGACAACATGGATGCCTTGAAGGTATTATGCTAAGTGCAGTGAGTCAGAGGGAGAAAGTCAAATACCATATGATTTCACTCATATGTGGAAGACAAAAAAATAATAACAAACACATAGATACAGAGAACAGTTTGGTGGTTACCAGAGAGGAAGGCGGGTGAGGGGAGGTCAAAAAAGGTAAAAGGAGACAATTGTACAGTGAGGAATGGCAACTAGACTTTTGATGAACATGATGTAGTCTACACAGAAGTCAAAATACAAGGATGTACATCTGAAATTTGTATAATGTTATAAACCAATGTTACTTCAATTAAACAAAAAGAATTTAACGTGCATAATATATTTTTTCTCTCACTGCAAACCCTGGTTGTAATGTTGTTATATGAAAGCACAATCAATAGGCAAAAGGTGAAGGCTATTTACAGGATTTGTTTCAAAATGAAGATTATGCTATAAGGTCAATAGCAAAATAACAACTCCATGCAGTTTGTTGCACTAACATTATTGAAAGTCTACAAAAGTCATATTTATCTAAAATGACCAGCAGTGGGATGATACCTTGAATGATTATGACTCTGGGGACTGCATATTTTTATCTTTTGCTGAATGCATAAGTGTTTGATAGTCTGTGATAACACGGAATGGATTTAACAAATTTGGTTCCTCCTTTCTAGAAGCCTACAAATTACGACAATGTTAACAAATATGTATTCATTTTTGAACTATTTCCCAAACTAACTTTTACAGTTTGAGTCACACAACTATGATTTTCTTTCATGAAAGGCAATATCTTCTAGGAGAAGGAGCCCTCAACTGGAGGAAAAATGATGTTCCAGTGAGGCTCTTTTACTGGCTATTATCAACTCTAAAAACCATGACTTCAGATAGGAGCGATATCCTACTTGTCCAACTGAGGTGTTGCCATGATGATTAAATGTGATAATGTATGTAAAAGATAGTCATTTGGAAGTTGCTATGGAGGAGTAAAATAGCAAAAGTCCAAGGCAATCAGTAAATTCTTTTTCTTGTGGTTTAGTTGTAACAGATGATGGCTTGGAACTCAGTGGGGAGAAGAGCTGTAGCGGAGGAGGGAGATTAAGGGGAGGAGATGGGAGGAAGGAAAAGCCTACCTCTAGAGACCCTCTGGATGGAACCTTGAAGAAAAAGGTGTTAAGTTAATTGAAGTACATACAGAAAATATCTATTAGACTGAGACTCCTTGAGGTTAGTATCTAAGTCTGATCCATCTTTTTATTTCTTGTACTGCCTAGTGTAGTATTTTACATGTTACAGGTGTCCAGTCTTAAGTTTTCTAGAAAACAAAGCTCATGTTTTATTTGGGAGGTACAAACTGAAGGCTTGCACTGTATCTTAAAGCTTTATTTTAATAAAAAGAAATCTGAAGATAAAGGGAATGTGTTTCCTATATATACAGCAGGGTCCCAGCTCACTGCTCAGCACCACTGTTCTGACTTGACCTTTAATTCCACCACTTCACAAAGCCCAGAAAATTGTAATCTCTGCCACACAATTCAGGTAATAGTGTTCCTTTGTTTAAGCTGCCCTTATATCTCCCAAATTTCTGCATGATTTTGCCTCTGCTTTTGACCAAGCTAATTGCTACACAGCTGGCCTTGGTGCCTCAGTTTCTGAAAACTACATCTGCTACCTAGCTCAATTCACCCAAAGAATTAATGAAAGTTTCTATAGTCTTAAAGCAAAGGAGGGGTTTTGATTAGCACTGAGAAATACTGTTCATACATAGGGAAAAAAGATAACATTTTTGCCAATAGTGTTGCTATGCAACCGCTGTAATATGACAACTAGCATTGAAATGAAATGTAACTTCATAAGTGGAGGATGGTTTAAAAAGAATGTTGGTAGAGACTGTTAATCAAAGCCAGCACCTGCTGGAACCCCCTAAAAGGAATAAGCTGGAGAGGAAGTCAAGGGTTTTTATCAGAGCTTATAGAATTTTCTTTTAAAAAAGGAAGCCCAATTGCAGACCCACAGTGTTGTTCCTTAAATTCCATAATTATCCCAGGCAGTGCACATCCAGAATGCACAACTAATTATGAATTAAGGCAGTAATGGGCCACCTACACCAGTTATGATGCAAAAGAGACACATCACCATTTAGATTTCTTAAACATTTAAACTGTAACTGAAATAGAATGTATATTTTTGCAATGGAGAGAACATGATCACAAAGGTGACTGGAAACATGAACTCTACATTTGTTCTAACAAACAGTATAAAACCCAGTCATCTGAATATTTGCTGAACTTTTTTTAAAAAAAAGAATGTATTATTTTAAGAAATGTTAGAGAAATCTAACAATGGCATCAAGTATTACAGAAAATAAGATATTTCTTGGGGATATTTTCTCTGTATGAGACAAAGCATTCTCTATCAGTATTTGTTATTATTTCCCTTTTTTGTGGGGTGCCAAAATGTAGCCTCAAAATCACATCTGAATGAAGACTTTCTACTTCTCCCTCCTTTAGGCAGAAGAAAGTAATTATAGGATCTGTATTAGTCAGGGTTCTCTAGAGAAACAGAAGCAATAGGATGTATATATAGATAGAGAAAAAGATTTATTATAAGGAATTGGCTCATGCAGTTACGGAGGCTGGCAAGTCCCTAGCTCTGCAGAGTGAGTCGGCAAGCTGGAGACCCAAGAACGCCGATGGGGTAGTTTCGGTCTGAAAGCTGGCAGGCTGAACACCAAAGAAGAGCTGATGTTTCAGTCCAAGTCCAAAGGCTGGAAAAAACCAACGTTCCAGTTCAACGAGTCAGGAAGGCAACATTCCCTCTTACTGAGCCTTTTGTTCCATACAGGCCTTCAGCTGATCGGATGAGCTCCGCTCACATCAGACAGGGTAATCTGCTTCACTCAGTCTACTGATTCAAATGTTAATCTCATTCAAAAACACCCCCGCAGAAACATCCAGGACAGCGTTTGACCAAATATTTGAGTACCACATGGCCCAGTCAAATTGATACATAGAATTGGAACCATCATAGGGGTCTTTTCTGAAATGTTTGCCGTTGCATTTCCAGGTTCCCAGAGTCTGAGCTCACCTTAATTTATTTATTGTTTAATGTTTAATGCTGGTTCACACAAGCCTTCTTGTTTCTGGTTATCTGGACCTGACTGACTCTCAGACGTTTCTAAGAACATGCTCACCCTACCATGCCTTTGATAGAAGTGGTCCCAGTACTAAGAATGCCTTCCTTCCCTTTGGCTAAACACACCTTATCCAAGTCCAGCACTAGCTCTGTTGTCACCTCCAGGCAGCTTTTTTGAGTCCCTTTAGCTTTCACATGTCTCTCCTCCCTCTGACCCTTATAGAGTGGAATCTTACCATCTAAAGTTACAGTCACTGTCTTTTATTGTTTGCTCTTATTCCACGTGTGGCAATATTTTCAGCAGAATATAAGTTTTTGGAGAGCAGGGGTCATCGGCTATATTCACTTATCCATTTGACATGTAGTTTAAAAACCTACTTCTTACTTTCAAGGTGTTCACAATCAGATAGGGAAAGTAAAATAATTAACAGACATTTTCAATAATGTAATAGGTGGTCCCATACAGGTAAGCATAGGGTGTTATGAGAGCAGAGATGAGGAAAACATCAAGAAATTGCTCCAGAAGTTAATAGTTTAACCCAACAAATATTCATTATGTCACAGTTTCTGTGGGTCAGGAATCTGGAAGCAGCTTATCTGGGTGGTTCTGGCTCAAAGTCTCTTGTGAGGTTTCGGTCAAGCTGTTGACTGGAGGTACTCTCTCTCCTGAATCCTCATCTGGAGGAAGATGAGCTTCCAAGATCACTTACACGGTTGTGAGCTGGCCTCAGTTCCTGACTGGCTACTGGCCAAAAAAATTAAGGTCCTCTCTACATTGGTCTTACCATAACCTGCCCAGATGTCCTTATGATGTGGCAGCTGGCTTCCCCCAGAGAAAGTTATCTGAGAGAGAGGGAGTGCAATCGAGAAGGAAGTGGCAGTCTTTTTAAACCTACTCTTTGAAGTGATATACCATTATTTCTGCCTACTGTATTTCTTAGAAGCAAGTCCCCCCCAGTTCATTTCATACTTAAGGAGAGTGTAATTAGCTTCATCTCTTGAAGGGAGAAATATCAAAGAATTTGTGGACATATTTTTAAAACCACCACAAGAGAGCTAAAGGTTCTTAGAGGAGGTGAAAACTACATTGAATTTTAAAAGATCAGTTGGGTGAAAAGGGTAGAATAAAGGTTTTGGGGACAATACTATAAAAAACACAAAAAGGAAGTTTCTATGTTTTCTGGCTTAAAATAGTACGGGTGTAAAGGAAGAATGGAAGACAATGATATGGCTTTAGGTACCACCTAAAGAGTCAACCAGGCACTATTAGGCAATCAAGTGGAAAAGTGACATGATCCTATCAGCACCCACAACAAAATTAAGGAAATGTAGAGATATGTTTTGGGGGGTGCAGGGGGACTACAGGCAGAACACTGAAAGAGGTATTATGGTGGTGATCCAGGTGACCTAAGTTGTGAGTCTTAACTAATGCAATGGCAATGGTGATAGAATGGACAGGAAAGAATAAAAAGGTGTTAAACTGGATCAGCAAGTCTTTCTTACTGACTGGACATGAGAAGCAAGGGATAGGAGTGGATTAGGGACGGCACTTGGTTTTCAAGCAAGGGCAATTCAGTGAATTTGGGGCAGAAAGTCTAAGTCAGGAGAGATGATGGGTCAATTGGGAAGATATTGAATGTGACATACCTGAAGGACATGCAAATGGAGATGTTTGGCAGGAGATTTGATATTCAGCTTCTGAGCTCAGGACGTAAAGCTGTCAGGAGTAAAGCTGGGTATTTCACAAGTCACCTATAGAGTGGTGTTTCTCAGAGTCACGGGAAAAGAGAGCGTAGAGTAAGAGGAGGAGGGCCAAAGATGGAACTAGTAGGAAAGCTGATGTTTAAAGGATGGTCAAAGGAAACTAAAGCTGCAAAGGAGGGAAGGAGTCCCTGGTATGACAGGCTGAACACAAGGGGAGAACATTTTCTATAATCTCCTCAGAATATAGCATGGTGCTAAACCCAGAACAGCCACTTATTACAAGCTTCCTGATTGACTGGCTGACCTCCCCATTAATGTTTACCAAAGCTAACACTGAACTCATTTTTGAAATACGTCTCAAAAAGCAGTAAGCTCCCATCTTAAATAGACGGAGCTAAGAGTCATTTTGAAAATCTCCTCCAGCTTTCACTTCATATGTTGCAAATTGATCTACCAGTACACTTATAATCTGTTATAAAACTCTACACGAAAGTTTCAGTGATTCATCTGGGTGAAATTTTATTGATCATAAGAGATAAAAATTTATCTCAATTCACTAAAAAGCACAATCATTGTGTTTATTGTTTCTTGGACAGAAACCTGAGCGCCAGTGACACCAAAATAGGTTCTTAAGAAAGCAAATTCTAATTTTAAAAGAAGTGAGCCAAACTAAACACAACTAGGATTTCAATTTTCTATCCAATACAACCTGTAACTCTGATTATAAATTTTATGATTTTGTTTCTAGCTATAAGTTACAGTAATAAACACTAGCTACAATACAGAACATTAAGAACGAAAATTTGCCAAATATACCAGAAATTCTCACTAATGATATGGAGATAAATTATTGCTGTTTGTTTAACATACGATTGTCTTTAAAATCCAAAAAGAATCAATTAAAAAACTTTAAGAACTAACTAGTTTAGTAAATTGTTATATATGATGCACTAACAACTAGATTTCTCCTATATCAACAAATAAGAATGAGAAGATAAAATGAAAGAAAAATATTTTTCATTCACAGAAGCAAAAAAAACCCCCAATACATGAAATATCTAGAATTAGCAAGAAAAGTTTAGAATTCTTATGAAAAAAAGCTATAGAACTTAATAGGAAGATGTAAATGGAGATCAAATATACAAAGATGACATTTTTTCCCCAGAAGGATTAGTTATTATTGAAAATTCAATACTTTCCAAATTAACATAATAGTTTAATTCAATCATGATGGTGTTTTTGTGGACCTGACAAAAATTATTTTAATGTTTATTTGGAAGAGTAAGTATAACAGTACTTAAAGAAAGCCTCAAATGGAAATGTTATGATAGTAAGTTAACCACAAAATATAAAACTACCACAAATAAAATATTATGGAATTTGTGCAAAACATGACGTAAGAGTGAAAACATGGCATGGATATCCTGAAACATAGCCTAACTCAGACAGTAATAGGGCATAAGTTAAAAAAGACCATCACAAAACAATTGGGCTGGATTATTCTAAAAGAGTTTTTGGGGAAATTGGCCTTTGGAGAGAATAATAATCAAATGCAAGCTTCACTTTATATTCTAACATAAAGAGTTAAATGTAAAAAAGAAAAAGTGGAAAAAATGTAGTTAACTGATCTTTGGATGGGCAAAGAGTTCCTAAGCATATTAGAAATGAAAGAAAACACAGAGGAAAATATAATAAATTCATCTTGGTAAAAATTTAAAAGTTACACTTGCCAATTGAAGGCTGCCTTTGCCCACCTCCCACTGGCATAAGGCTGTCCTGTATCTGACATCAGAAGGCCAAGGCATCTTACCTCATTTCCAGTTCTTCATGTTCCTCCTGGCGTTTTGACTCGGAACTTTGCTCATCAGTCTTGTTCCCAAAGTTCCAGTATGTCTCAAAGTTGTGTCTCTGTCCTTCATGTCTGTAGTTATCGTCACCAGAGCAAGAACCTAAAGCAAGGCCCTTGAGTTAGTGGTGAAGTCCAGGTTTGTTTAATAAGGCTTGGCTATAGATTGCTCCCACACTAACTCGATTCAAGTGCCACTGATTTGATGAGCCAAACTCATTGCATCTTGTTAGATGATGTACTATAGCAGTGCTGAGGGAACCGTGAATGGAACACTTCCATTTTTCTCTCTTGACATTTGGTTTTGAATTAGAATTATGAATCTCACAGTTTTAAACATTGCTTTATATTCTTCCCAGACACTTGCAACAGCCTGTAGATCCTTGAACTCAATCACCAATGGCTCTTCCTCAAAGCTGGCCACTCCTGCAGCAATTTAGTGGCCTATTCTAAGGTCACTCTCATTCTTATCTCTCACCTCTGAGACAGCACAATCCATTCAACCTCTTCCACCTGCAGTTTGAAAGACTTCTTAATCACCTGACCCACATTGGCAGCCAAAGCTCCAAAAGGTTCAGTTACAGCTGGGGGGCTAAGGGAATGACTTTGAAAGCTGGTTTGCCACTTAATTGTTCATAATTTAAATTGAGGTGTAAATAAATACTGCCTCTAAGGTATAAATACCCAAATGGCAGTTCTACAAATATAAGCCAGGAAATTGGCTTGTGATCTTTTAATCATAAAAGGGGTCTGTGGTTCTTTTCTAGAGCAGGGAAAGGAGTATCAATCTCTGTTTCTCCCTCCACTTGAATATCTTGAATCAATCCCTTGCTGCCTTTGCCACACACCATGGTTTTACTCTGGTACCTACCTGGGGCAGGAGGTCTGTGCCTTTTTTATGCTAATTGTAGGATTGGCCACCTCTCCTCCTTAAGTGATACATAGCCCAGCCCAAAGAAATTTCAAGTAGCTCTCACTCAAAAATTTCCTCTCAATACAGACTATATAGAATCACATGCCATATTCCTAGACACTCAGAACATCTTCATGTGGACATTTCTAGGCCAGTGGAGTGTGTTGTGTATGAGTCCCCTCCCTTCTTCCAGTCTCTCCTTCTTCCTGTATGCCTCCGCTCTATTTATACTGCAATTTACACATGAAAGCAGAAACTATCATGATCACCTGTGTTTCTGCTGAATAGTGCCTGGCACGTGTTAGACATTCAGGAAATATCAGTTGAATGAATGAACAAATTATATAGACTCCATTTGCTGAAAGCTTCTTTGCCATCAATTACAAACATCTGGACTGGAGAGTGTCTAGTTAGCATGTATAACAGGGGCAGGGTTAGCATTGATTTGTGAAGGAAATGGCAGTAAAAGAATAGAGAGTTGACTACAGAGAGAAACTGTTTTGAGACACAATTTGAATGTCTTTTAGAGGAGAAAGGGTGAAATGAGGAATGGATTGGTTTGATTCAATGAATTCTGAGGATTCTGAGGTCATCTATTTTTACCTCCATGGTCCTGAGAGTTAAAATTGTTCTACTACTCAGAATGTATGAGTCTTTTGGCCTCCGCCAGCCTTTGCCCTGATTTGCTCTATTAACGTCTTCACATAACTTTATTTGATTCTGCACAAATGAGGATATGGTCTAATGCACAGAGCCTTTTAGAAAGCCTTCCTTCCTAAGGTTACAGTAATTTTAAATGTTTTAAAATGTGTTTTTCTTGTGTTTAAAAACATGGCACACTGAAATTTCTGTTTTGTTTGAATCTAGAGATGTTATATTTTAACTTCAATTTTCATTACATATTTTCCTATCCTTTGCCCTTTATTCCTGTGGACATGCCTGCAGAGTTGGACGAAAATACTTTAAAGTAAACACTTTCCCTCTTTTACTTATGAAGTTAAAATTGTACTACCTCTTGGTTATGTTAGTTTCTCTGAAACAGATTCCTAAAATTTGAACTTTTAAACCAATAACAATTTAAATTTTCTATAGTTCCTTGCTAGATAAAGACCTCCTCTAGGAAATCCTTACATAAAAGAATGAAAACAATACTAATTTAGAATTTACAGAATGGCTTTACCTGCAATTAGTCTTTGCAATAACTGTAACATTTTGCTCTTATCCACTGTAATGTAATTTAACTATTTGCTTTTGTAAATTAATTTTCCATAATGTTCATTCCTATGATTTATTAATTTTTGATTTGTCAGTGTCCACCTCCATTTGCTGAAAAAATCTCAAGGGTCGTGATAACACAGGTCCTCTTCTCAAAGGACTCATATATGTATTTTCAAACTCCTAAAAAATACTTCTTTAAAATAAAAACAAAATCGTTTAGTGTAACAGAGGTAGATTTTAATTTTGCTTCAGGTAACATTAAAACATCAGTACAAAACTACCAAAAGTTGATGCTGATGACTTGGAGGTGGGGAAAAGTTAATATAAAATACACACATAAATATCCACAGATCCTTTTCAATGAAATCTAATAAACTTTAATATTTTCCAGTGAGACCATCTGTGTAATTTTCAGACACCATCAGTTTTTCTCTAGTCGTTTTTCTTTCTAGAGGAAGGTGACTATCTGAAAAGAGGCTTTTACAAAGATATTGGTTGGTTGTATTAAATACTCTGCTTATTTGTGGCAGTATCCTGATGAATTTTTCAACTAAAAGAATACACATTTTTTGCAATTGAAAACAAAACCTGGAGATTCGTCAAGATGGCAGCATAGGCAGACTCTGAATGCACCTCCTCCCACGAACACAACCAGGTTACAACTATTCTTGGAAAAATTACCCTGGAGAGAGAACTGAAAACTAGATAAAAAGAACACCCACAACAAGGGACAGTCCTGACTGAGGCAGAAGAGGCAGAAATTCCTTCTGGAGAGAAATAAAGCCAACTTCACAAGCCACAGAGCTTCACAGCTGGCTGGCCAGGAGCCACCCTAAGGTACATAGCCCTCCTTGGAGAAGTGAGATCCTGAGTGGGGACTGATGCAGCTATAAGCATCCTTCCGACTCAGCACAACTGAGATGACTGTCCTACTATTTGGCTTCACTGGGGCAGGCAAGTGTGTCTGCCTCTCTGGAGCAATCTGTATAAGAAGAGAAAAATTTGCATCTGATTAATGCCTCTAAATATATTGCAAGTGACATGAAATGTGTTAGAGAATTCTTTTTCAGTCTCTGTAAATCAGTTTTTTACAATGATTTATATCTATGTTTCATTCACCATATATTCATATTAATGTATGTCTGCCTCAGTTGCTTAATTTTTAGAGAATTTTTCCTTAGTTTTATTCCATAAAATACAGGGAAAACGTCAATAACACAAGACAAGCATATTGAAATGACAGGTACACTCTTGGATAATTCATGGATGTTTTTAAACCTGCTACTGCTATGTATTGAATCCACTATGAACACAATGTTTTGAACATGGTCTTATTTTCATGTGTCTAGCAAAATATCCATTCTACAATCCTATTTAAAAGGAAAAGCCTAACAAGGAGGTTGCTCCAATAGGCAACAACCCACTCTACAGAATCAATGATAATAATTTTTTGAATTAATTTCCCTCCCCAAAACATATGAATTTAAAAAAGTTAGATGATGTATAGTGCTCCTTTATTTTTTTTTTTTTTACAAATTGTTGAGATATTTGGAATTTTTTTCAAAGTCCTTTTGGTGCTTTCAGCTGAGCACTTACCTTAAGGCTTATCCACATTAAATATTTAATGTATCTTATTTGTAGTGTTACGACGGGAATCCATTTTGGGAAGACCTTTTTCTCACCAGTCATGCATACAGATAGATTTTTACTATTTCAGATGTCTGCTCTATCTGGTTCCTCCTCTCAGCAGCCTTTTGCTGCCTGTCCACACTGGCACTTTCCACCCTGCAGCTGGTTCCTCTGGTGAATCTCTGAAGTATTAGGGTTTCAGAAGCTATTAAAGCCCCCATATTGCAGCCTCTCTAACATCACTTTTCATTCATTAAACATTTTGAGTTGTAAATTATTATGTACATAGTTGTAAACTATGATGCAAATACACACCTAAGAACAGCCAGTTGCAGCAATTTCAACACCTAGGAAGCCCAGACAGATACATTAGCTGTCACCAATGTTGGAACTAGCTTCCCCCCTACTGGATCTGCAATGCATTAGAGCCAAGGTCTCTTAACTGAAGCAGAAATATAGCCCCAAAATGGAACTTGGAGAAAGATACTATCACCCCAAATCATTTTGCCCACATTGTAATAATCCCAGGAGACCACAGGAAAGATATGTGGTAGCACAACCCACTTAGGAATATACTAGGTCAACTTTGAATTCTGTCTCGAATTATGTATGTATTTGTTAAGCGACAGCCAGAAGAGAGAGGAAGGAGAGAGATACAGCGGGTTCCGTTTTGAACTTTGGCTTCTGCAGGGTTTCAGAGATAACGCACATATGTCTCTATAAATGGTCTGGTTTATTTAGCCAAGTTTACAGAACTTTAAAAAGAAGAGGCTACATGATGCAGCAGCTAATGCAGCCTGTCTCAATATGGCTGAGCCCTAATGGGACAAAGTTCAGGGAACATCCTTGGTACAGACAAGGCCATGCCAGAGCTGAGGAAATCAGCAAACTCTTGTTACATCACAGAACTTTTATGCCTAGGGGTTATATTTCCATCCCAATGTATGAATTTCCTTTTGAGGGAATATGAATGTATATAAGGGTCTAATGGTTCCTGACACAATTTAACCAACAGCAAAGGCACATCCTTATCTAGGAGGAGAAATCAGTATCAGCCCTCAACTGTCTCTGGCTCAGGAATCCATTTCCCCATACTACACTCCCTGAATCTTGAGGGGTTTGATCCTGAGTTTGGTCTAAAGACTATGATCACCAAACTATTTCCCTTCTAGCTAGGCTTTAGCTGGAGCTTACACAAAAAAACCAGGGTCCAAACATTCTAAAGCAATTACTTAATTCCTCATTATGCTGCTTAAAATGTTTATGCCTTTAAACTGCTGAGGAGACATAGCTCTCTTTGACCCCTCTCCATATAAAATGTCAGTTCTCTCTAACAAATTCCAAGCCTAGTTTATTTATGAAATAGTGAAAAACAGATTTTTTTAAAACTCTCAATTTTCCTCTTGAAGTTCTTTATGTGGTTTAAATAGATGGTTAGCATCAGTTAATTTGAAACTCTACTGAAAATGTTCAGATTAAAATCCACCCCCTCTTAAAGCAGCATTTAAAATTAATTTTTTAACCATATAAATGATTTTAGCATTACTCTTCTCAAATAGTCAAAACTATTATTATTATTATTTTTCTTAGTAAGATTTTGTTTTTCCTTTGTGCCAAGAACAGTACTGACGGCCTTGTCTACACAGGTTGAAAAGCAAATGATGACATTTTAAGATGATTCTCTCTGAAAGTAGTTCTTAAAATTATTTGTGAACCAGAATATTTTAAGAAGCGAATGACATTTATGGATCCTCAATTTCCTTAAAATCTACCTATCTAAAATAATTTATAAAGAAACTTAGGGATTTTGAAGATCCCCTGAGGGCCAGGATATCCCACATCTACGTGGAGGCCCAGCTGAGGGTCCCACTCCAGTACGGTTTCTGATAGCATGGAGACCAGAGTCATGGACTTGGCTTTCAACTTATCCATCTAGGTCAGTAGTAATGCAACTGAACCATTTCCCTGCTCTCCCTATGCCTCAGTTTCCTCATCCATGAAAGAAAGATAATGTAAGTACCTTCTCCATAGAAACAGTGTGAGAATTACTCTTTCAACAAATATTTGTTACATGACTAATATATGATGGTCATTGTTTTAAGTGTAGGGTGAACAAGACAAATGTGTAGTAATCAAGACAGTGTGGTATTGGCAAAAGAATAGACAAATTGATCACTCGAATGGAATAGAAAGCCCAGAAATGGACTCCCCAAAATAAAGGCAACTAATCTTTGACAAAGGAGTAAAGACAATAGAGTGGAGCAAAGATAGTCTTTTCAACATTGGTGCTGGAACAACTGGACATCCACATGCGAAAATAAATGAATCAAGATGCAGACTTTACGCTTGCCACAAAAATTGACTAAAAATGCATCATAGACCTAAATGTGAAACATAAAACCATAAAACTCATACAAGATAGCACAGAAGAAAATAAGGATTTAACTTGCATTGTCTGGCTTCAAGTATAGAACAAGGATCAATAAATTGAAATTTCCATGTACAATCATAAAGAATATTCTATGCTTCAGTTTTCCAAGGCGGGAATATGCTGCCTGGCAAGGTAGAGAGTTCTCTGACAGTGGGGAGTTTGATATCAGACTGTTTTACCCTTTAGCTAGGATGCTATAGTGGTGGCTCCCAACTTGGCAATTTAACAACATAAGTTGGGAGAGCTTTATAGGGTTAGAGAGCTCTGGGTTCCAGCCCTAAACCAGCATTTGAAGCCATTGCAGATGAGATTTAAGCATGAGGACTCTCCCATTAGATTAGATTACTTTTACGATCCTAGAGTCAAAGAAAAATTAGTAAAGCATTCTTCTTTGCTAAAGCTTCATTATGTCTTCATGTATGAGAGTGCACTTATGTTTTCCTCTCTTTTTTTTCTGAATTTTTCCTGCTTGCTGTTTCACTCCTACACTCACTCCCTTCCTACGTTCTTTTCCTTTCAGCTTTCCCATTGAACTGTAGGTTCCTTGAGAAGGATAGGAACCTTGTCTAATTCACCTGCCATTTCTTAAAGAGTTTAGTGCAGTGTGCTTCACATACCATTCACTCAATAAATAGTTATCAAATGCCAACCATGGGGATGCTGCACTCCAGTATTTCAGTTTTCTTTTTCCATCAGTGCACTAAATGGCTTCTTACTAAACTAATTGAACCAATGGATCTTCCTCAGCTTCCTTAGTTACAGTCAGAGAATAATTTAGGAGACAAACTTGCTGAAACACATCTCTAGGATTTCATTTGCTTCAAACATTAATGCTTTACTATAATTCAGAGCAATCCTGATAAGAGCTGCCTATTTTTCTATTGCAAAATTTTCATTTAGAAGATATTATTTTGCAATTTTCTGAATTCTATTTCGGTCATCCATTTTAAAAAGTTTTGTTTTGGGGGGCCGGCCAGGTGGCGCAGCAGTTAAGTGCGCACGTTCTGCTTCTCAGTGGCCGGGGGTTCGCCAGTTCAGATGCTGGGTGCAGACGTGGCACCACTTGGCAAGCCATGCTGTGGTAGGCGTCCCACATATAAAGTAGAGGATGATGGGCATGGATGTTAGCTCAGGGCTGGTCTTCCTCAGCAAAAGAGGAAGATTGGCAGTAGTTAGCTCAGGGCTAATCTTCCTCAAAAAACAAAAGTTTTGTTTTTAATTTTTAAAATTTTTAAATTGTTTAAAATTTAATTTTTATTTATTTAAATTTAATTTTTAAAATTTTAAAAACACATCTCTAGGGTTTACATTGTTATATAAACAAGGAAAATTCCTTATCCTTTACCATTATTGGTAACTAATTTTATCAATTATACAAGCAAAATTATCGAGTAACTAATTTATACTCACAAGCACCTACAGAGAGTTCCACTGGGTGAGAAAACATAAATTACTTGAAGTCTAGAAAGTTAAAATGTTTCCAGAGAACAAATTGGGTATTTCTATTACAGTAAAAATAATTTTAAAAATAGATGACCAAAATAGAATTCAGAAAATTGTAAAATAATCTTCTGAATGAAAATTTTGCAGTAGAAAAATAGGCAGCTCTTATCAATATTGCTCTGAATTATAGTAAAGCATTAATGTTTGAACCAAATGAAATCAGAATATTTTGGGGAACTTAAATGGTGAATTTTCACTCCTCACTGTGTGGATGGCTCTATACAGACACTAGATTCATTGTTCTGAGGGTTATAATGGTCATTGGAGACAGAGGATCCTTGCACTTGAGAGCTTCCAATGCTAGCCAACAAATATCTTTTCATCACTTTCCAGATACTAGGTACCTCTGAAGTGTGATACAAGATACGGTCTTGTCCCACAAGAAACTCTACTTCTGTTCCAATGCTGCCTTCACTTCAATCACCCTGCCTTCATCATGCACGTGCTGCTTCTCTCCATCACTCCCTTCTTCCTCTCCCCTCCTATTTTTCCCCCCATGAGGGCTGTGTTGGAGTACAAGTGGATTTGCTTAAGTGGCCACACCATGTTTATATCATCTTCTTCTTCCTGATATCTTACTTCACTATCATCACCATAGAGTGGGCACTTGCACATCTGCTGGACTGAATTGTAAGCTCCATGAGTACAGGGTCAATCTTTTCCAATGCCCTAACTCCAATGACTTGTATCTGTTGAGTTTTAAATAAAGAAATGAATTAACTTCATGGAAAAGTATATTATCTCAGAATTATATTTATTCACATTATAGCATTTCTATCTGCAAGTGAAAGAGAAATAAAAAGCAAATCCACTAGAATTTTGATTGTCAGTTTGAACTCCCTTCCTATTGTTTTTTGTAGAGTTGCCCTCTCTCCTACATTATGCTCCGGTTCCCCCCTGGGTACCGTGGTGTCTAGACTACAGCACAGCAATGTTAACACAAGCATATGGAAACAGGAGCACTTAGGCGTCTAAGTAAGGTGTTGTTGTTGGATTTGTTTTCATATTTTTCATGCATAGTCATGTATTTCTCCTGGGAAAAGCCTACTAGAGGGAGAGTAAAGCTCTTGACCTAGAAGAATGTCTTGATATCTGCCTCCAGAGTAACCTGGCTTCTTTCTGGCACCAGGTCTGGCACAGTGGCAAGCACGCCTGACGAATGGTAGACTGCATTCTCTCACAAGACAGTCTGATTCCTGGTGGTCAGGAAGGTTCATCTTGAGGCCTGGTGCATGCTCACTTCTAAAGTGGTAAATCGAGGATGGCAAACATTTTGCTTGGTGGTGCTATGCTGTGGTGGGTAGCACACTGTTTAATACCCCAAATTTTATTTCCCTTTTTCTTGTTTCTGTGTTGACTTTTGGGAGGTAGAATTTTATTCTAGAGAAATAGAAATGACAAAGCAGTTGTTTATGTTGTTATTAGAAAGAAAATTCCAAGGCCCAGGAAATTCAAAAGCTGAGGAGAGGCAAAGGTTTGGAGAGGAGCTCAAGACATAGTGCTTCCCAAAGGAAGTGACCTTGAGCTGGAGAAGCACTAACCACAGCAGGATGGAGCTGATGTAGCTTTGAATGGAGGAAGAGAAGTGGGAGGATGTTTGGGCTGTGGAGAATGCAAGAATGAAAAGTGAGAGAGTGCAAGAAGGCACTTTATTTGGAAAGTCATCCAAAGTTTGCTGACCTTCTGGATAACACTCACACTTCACTCAGCCCAGAGCACTAGATTCACAGGTCCTAATGTGGGATGTTAAGTAAAATAGTCAGGGCTTATAGGGAAAATTCCAAAAGGCAGGTGGGCTGTAGGTGAGGCATGGGAGCTGGAAGTGCCTTCTAAACACATTTCTCAAACTTCCTATAAGATACAGATGCTTTAGATGCTGGTTTCCAAACAGAAGAGTCAATCTGGATGCTAGGAAAGCAACTCCACCTCACTCCCCACCAGGACACAATTTTTTTTTTTTTTTTTAGGAAGGTTAGCCCTGAGCTAACATCTGCTGTCAATCCTCCTCTTTCTGCTGAGGAAGACTGGCCCTGAGCTAACATCCATGCCCATCTTCCCCTACATGGAGTATGTGGGACGCCTACCACAGCATGGGTTGCCAAGCAGTGCCATGTCCGCACCCGGGATCCAGGCCTGCAAACTCCGGGCCATTAAAGTGGAATGTGCGCACTTAACCGCTGTGCCACCAGGCCAGCCCCAGACACGAAACTTTTAATGTCGCTATTAACCTCTTCAAGGAACTTTTCTCCTGGCTGAGTGTTAGGTTCAAAAGTTGACTTTGGACTCAAGGCACTATTTAACTGGCATTCTGACAAATCTACTATCATCAAGTCTTTCTATTTTGCTCCAGTTAATACTTTATTCTGCTGTCAACAATTCTATAATTATCAATAACAATGTGGACTTGGAATATAAGATATTTTGGCTTCTAGGGGAAAGAATTCCTCATGTGAGATATATAATGGTAGAAGGCAATTGGTGCTAAAGTTTAAAGTGCTGCATTTGTGATTTGAAGACTTGTGATTTAAAGATTTAAAGATGCATTCTGTAATTTGATGCTTTTATGAATTTTTTGCAAGCCAAAAAAAGTTATAACATTATTTTGTGTCCTGTTGCCTTTCTGTAACTTGGAGAAGATGAGAAAATAGAAAAGTCCTGAGGTTGCAGTGAAAGATTCCTCCCTCAGGAGTTGCTCAAAGAAACACATTCTAGTCATGCTCCAGCGTGAGAAGACAGGGGTTAAAACAGAAAATGGAAAAGTGAATGAGAAGACATTTTATACATATTTGGAGGTTTTCATTTTTGTGTGGTGTATTAGGGTTCTCCAGAGAAAACTAATAGCACGCATATGGATACATAGACATATGCATATAGATATATATCCGTATACACATATATATGGATATATACACATATCTATCTATCTATTATATATAGAGAGAGGTTGGTTGATTGATTTGTTTTAAGGAGGTGGCTTATGCAATTGCAGAGGCTTGTTGAGTCCAAAATTTGCTGAGGGAGGCCAGCAGGATGGAGACTCAGGAAAAACTTGCAGTTTTGGAGTCCAGAGGCAGTCAGGATGGAGACAAGGAAGAGCCAATGTCGCAGATGAAGTCCGAAGGCCATCTGCTGGCCGAATTCCTTCTTGCTC
Source organism: Equus caballus (assembly GCF_041296265.1). Classification (NCBI taxonomy): domain Eukaryota; kingdom Metazoa; phylum Chordata; class Mammalia; order Perissodactyla; family Equidae; genus Equus; species Equus caballus. The sequence goes on from NC_091691.1 coordinate 53,176,351, forward strand.
GGGGCAGGTCAGCCTTTTGTTCTATTCAGGCCTCCAAGTGATTTGAAGCCCACCCACGTCATGGAGCACAATCTGCTTTACTCAAAGTCCACCAAGTTAAATGTTAATCTCATCCAAAAACACCCTCACAGAAATATCCAGAATAACGTTTGACCAAATGCCTGGACACTGTGGCACAGCCAAGTTGACACAAAAAATTAACCATCACATGTGGGAACAAGAGAAACAAGAATCATTCACTGAGAACTTTACATGAGGGAAGAGAAAATTGATTTGAAATAAGAAGAGGTTTTTAATGTAGAAGGTTAAAGAGAAATTGAGATCACTTATATCTAGTGTAAAATGTCCAATTCTGATGCACACTTGACTGGAGAGCATAGTCAACTGGACCATAAGATGGGGTGTAAAATGTAGGGGGTGGTGTGTGTGTGATGTGAGCTCCTGGGGCGCATGTAAGGTATCCTGCCAGTAGGTATAACTACCTACATGTTAATGATCAGTGGAAGTGGCTTCTTGGGCCTATATCAAGGAGACACAGTTTACATGGCGAGGATTGGAGAAGCAGCCTCACTCAGATGCCTGCAGATCTTTTCTGGCCCTTATCTGTGATGCTCCCTTGAGAGGGACAGCAAGGTCAACACCCTTGAGTAATGCCTTAGGCCTAGATGAGATAAAGAACACAAGCATTGGGCAAACCTTAGTGGCACTCTCTCACCCTCACGGCCCATCTGCAATACCACCAGGAGGATATCTGAACAGATCAAAGACACAACGTGGAGTCATGATGCTGCATGGATGCCCCACTAGGAGAAGTGAAGAGCTCTTCGTTCCACAAGGAGGCCTCCTTTTTCACCTTTGGCTTAAACTGCTAGTCCCATCTTTCTCTCTCAAAACTCCATGATGTTTGTGCACTGAGACAGCCCTGAGCCTTCCCTCTCACTCAGCTCAAGTGAGAAACAGGCTGGAGGCCCTGGGAAGAGAGGAAGGAGCAAGCAGTTCGGGCTCCGTTGCAGTTGCAGCCAAGGCAGTATTGCTCTTTATTCTTGCTACAGACCCTGCCCTCAGGTTAGGTTCATGCAAATAGTGGTGAAATCTCTCTATACATACACTAGAATGTCCCTTTTCCAGGATGTGCGTTTATTTGACTTAAAAACCTCTTCAGGAGATTGGGGAGGCAGTGGCTGTGGTGGCATCATAGCTTTGGGATCCTCAGAAACTGCCCCCTCAACTCTCTACTCACCGCTTCCTACTCTCACACACACACCCTCCCCCCAAAAGAGTAATGAGGCAGCAAAACCGAAAGTCCATGAACACATTTCCAACAAAATTAAGAGACAAGATGTTCCTACCAATCCTCAAATACAAGCAGATGGGGACAAATCACCAATAGGCATACCAGTGTGTTAGCACACCTGTGTATATTGGCATCTGTGCCAGAGAAATTAGACTGAGCCAAAGGGGCATCTGAAGGACCTGAGAACAAGAGAACCCCAAAATAACTGCAGAGTTTCACTGGAAGGGTGGAGGGCTAATTTGAGAACAACAGCTGAAGCTGGGAGCCGTGCTGCCAGCGCTAACATCAGGTGACTGCACGGCTTCCCAGCCCCCCGCCCATACCTTCCCCACCGCCTAAGGGACAGCAGAATAGCCTTTATGAACTCCCATAACTGACCCACGAGGGCTCCCTTGCAGGACAAGTTTCCACACTAAAGAGAAACTGTTGGGAGTGAAAGCAAAATTTAGCAGGACAAGCAAAATAGGGAGAAAGAGAAAAGGTTATCTACACAAAATGAGGGAGGTGGACCAGGCCAGGAGATCTCAGAAAGCAAGCTACTTCAAGTAGCACTACACAAAAATCACATAAGAGGGAGAGAGAGTTCTCTGTAACTGTAAAATTCTCTGAACCCAGATGCCTTCTAAATGTTTAGGGAAATTAAATTTACGTAAAAACAAGCAACAGAAAACTGCTGAGGTCCAATCCCACCCAAAGTTCTTAGAATCATGAAATCTATGCCTAAAGAAAAGAGAGTCAAAACTATAAGCACTATTTCAAAGCTAAAAGAAATTAAGAACAACATAACAATGCAAATATTATTTTGATTCAAGGAATATTTATTGATCAATTATTATATTCAGTCACTTTATTACATCATGGGACAAGAAAGATAAACGTGATAAAAAATCCTGACTTCCCTGATCTTATACACCAGTGAAGAAGGAAACTAAAATACAATCACAATAATTCTTTTTTTTTTTTTTTTTTGGTGAGGAAGATTGCCCCTGAGCTAATATTCATTGCCAATCCTCCTCTTTATGCTTGAGGAAGATTGTTGCTGAACTAACATCTGTGCCCGTCTTCCTCTATTTTGTGTGTCCCCGCCACAGCACAGTTTGATGAGCGGTGTGTAGTCCCTGCTGGGGATCTAAGCCGAGTACACGAACTTAAACACTACGCAACTGGGCCCCAAGAATTCTCACTACCCCAAGAATTCTTTTAAGTAAATGAAACCTGACCTAAGCAAAGTTTCAGTTAAAATTTCCTTCCCCCTGAAAATTCATCATCGACCAAATTGCCAATAGTTCTAGAGGTTTTACTTTGGGGAACTCCAAAATACCTTTTAGTTTACTATTTTCTAGCAAGTCTCAAAATAAAATCAGAGAGAAAGTACTGGTCAAGCTGCTTAAATTATTCTGAAAAAAATAAAAAGAGTAAAGCAGCGTACATTTTGAAGGGAATTCTTCAGCCCAGTGTGAGTAAGTCACGGCGGGGAAGACATGCTTTCAAGCGTTTCAGGTCGTCACACGCATGCGTGAAAGAGGCCAGAGGCCCTTGTGAGGAAATACAGAGCGCCCAGGAGCGGAGGGACTGTAACGTTCTCCCAGCAGCAGGTGGCTGACCTCTGTGCTTGCTTTGGCTCTGCTCCTTTCCTCTCATTTTTCCTAACCCTAGAGTTTAACAGCGTCCCTGTTGTCCATCTTCCTCTGGCTGTGACTCCCACAGCGGGCGACTGCAGGAGCCTGACCTGCAGCTGGCGCTGCTCCAAAAACTGGGGCCTGCCCTGCTGCCTTCTGACCCGGCATTCAAAGAGCTCTAGTTCAATACTCAGTTAATCCATTCCAAAGCACCGTTTTCTGATCATTTCAGCCTGATCAGGTGCCTCAGACCCAGGAACTAAACATTTTCCTTTCCCAGGTCAAAGCTCTCATTTTCCATCCCAAACTAGATAAGTTGGATGTGTCTGTTCCCTGCCAGTGCTGGTCTGCCTGGTACCTCAGGCCCTCTTTCTCCTGTCAGTCACCCCAAAGACCTCTGGCTCCCGTCCTATTTCTAGCTGCCTCCACCCTTTCCTGAACGTTGTCTGCTCCCTGATTCTCAAGAGCTAGGCCCCAGGCACCAATTGCCATGCTCTGCTATCTGTTGTTTGACCTCCCTGACAAGACTGACTGCGTACCTGGGCTGCAGCCTGTTACCGTACTTTTTGGATAACATGCTAGCCCATCTAATTGGACATTTTTGCCATTTTGTACATCTTGGACCATTCGCCAGCGCTTTCTCCATCTTAGGGAGTTTGAGAGATTGTGGTCCTACCTTTTATAGTCAGCTTAAGCTGATGGAATTAACATTTCCAAACCAGAGCATGTCAGGAATTATCCTTGATTTCGCTCTCTCTCTCTCATGCGTCCGTATCCAACCCACCAGTAAGCTCTGTCAGTTCTTCAAAGCTCATGCGAAATGCTACCACTCCTCGCCACTTCCCACAGCTGCTATCCTAGTCTTCACCACCATCAACTCTCACCTGGACTACTACAATAGGTTCCTGCTGTCACTTTTGACTCCTACATCCCAGTGTCCATACAGGAGGCAGAGTGATGATTTTGCCAAATATGATTATGTCATTCCCTTTCTCAGGGCATTCCTATTACAGCGTTGATCATATCATAATATATTCACCTAGGGCGAATCTTTTAGCCCCAGGATATGGTCTTTACTCCCAAGGCATGGGTCCTTTTGGGGTTTCAATGTAAATCCAAAGGTATTTTCTAAGTCTCTCTATCTTGCTAGGACTCAGATACCCCTACACCCCCGTGGAGGGCAGTTGCTGAAATATCTATTCAGCTGTGTTAACTCTTTGGCTAGTTCTTCACCTGGGATCCTTGTAATCTTGCTTTATTCAGATCAGGGGTCAGCAAGGATTTAAGGCAAGTTTATATACAGATGTGGAAACTCCCTCCTCTGTGATTTGCTCTTTCCTGGAATTACTCCTTTCCTCCCCCAGTCAATTTCCAGCCACTCTGGTATCCTCAAACTCTATCTTCTAACTCTGCAGGCCGATAGGACTGTGGTTTCCCGCTTAAGCTCTATCTGCAATGCTCCATGAGATCTGGTAGACGCCCCCAAAGGGGGAAAATCATAAAGAAGCATCTCACTCAGTGTAGTTACCTTGTTTTAATGGTGGATTTTGCTCTAGTTTCTTCCTCCTTTTTAAACTATTCTCCATTGCCTCAAATAGCCTTTTATATTTTATTTAGAGTTCAGAGTTGTTATTTTCTGCTTTAAGATAAAAATCTACATAACTGGAAGCTACTCACCTGATAATTGTTGAAGTGCTTTATTTTGATCTTCCCAATATGTCCATAGTTATCCCAATTTTTAGAAGATGGTTCCCACAGTTGCTCTTATAATAATTCTCTGCATCTTTAAGGAGGCACCTCTCAAATTTTCTCATCTGTCATGCTTCTGGGAGAGTCGTTTTCCATCAAAGTCCTCATCATGGCCCGAAGGTTTATAATATCTGATCCTCATTACCATTCTTGAATTCATCTGCTATCACATGTCCCCGTGCTTTCTCTGCTTCAGCCATGCTGGCTCCTTGTTATTCCTGCAATGGGATGGCGTCTTCCTCCCGCAAGGCTTTGCGCTTGATGGTCCACCTGCCTGAAACACTCTTCTGCCAGTTTTCCATGGGTCTCTCTTTCTTACTTCATTTGGGTCTTCACTCAAGTGTCACCTTCACCTCTGCTTTACATCACAACCCCCTTATCATCTTATCATCCCCTATTTTTTTCTTCCTGTATAACATTTATTGCCATCTGACATACTGTATGTTATATTGACTCACCTTATTTATTTTATCTTTACTCCCGCTAGGGAGTAGGGAGTATATTTACTGAGGGCAAGGGTTTTTTTGTCCATTTTGTCACTGCCTTTCCCCAGTCTGGTTTTCCCCTGGCACAGAGTATTTGTTAAATGAATGGACAAATCGAGTATAATTCAGTCTGCTCTCTGGGTTATTGCCTACCTCCCTCTGTTAGATTCCTTTGTTATGTCATCACTCTGATCTAGTAACTCTTTCTCCCCTTTTACTAGTTGTGCTTTTCTGAGTGGTTAAGATCAAGACTATCTCCTTTTTGTGTACGTGTAGTTTGTCCTCTAAGGCCTCAAGGTTCCCATCAGCTCTTTTGTTTCATTTCTTAATATTTCCTCTATTTCTGCTGTGTGCAAAACATTTTGTTCTTGTACTGTTTCTGCAGTAAGTCAAACTAAGCCTTCCTAAAGTTGCAGGACCAGATCAACATGATATGTGAACTGAGATGTACTTTGGGGACAAAAACAATAAAACAATAGCAGAAGATTGAAATCTATTAACATAAAAATATAACAGTTAAAAGTTCTGGTACAAGAGCCAAACCATTCGCATTCATAGCCCAACTCTACTACCCACCAGCTCTGTGACAATGGGAAGTTACTTATACCCTTTGGGCTTCAGTTTCCTCATCTTTAAAATGGAGGTAGTAACTATAATGACATCTGCTTTGCGGGGTGGTCATCTGGCTTGAATGCATGTGAAACGCTGAGAACGGTGTGTCGGACATGTGGCGAGCATTAAGTGCCTGTTAGCTGTTATTGAATAGCCTCATAGATGAGCCTGAGGGGTGGGCCAGCTTCAGCAGTCCACAGGAGCAGAGAGTCCCTTTGAGAAGCTACTACAACCAGCACTGCTTGCTGCCCTTGGGAAAGAGTCAGGCAGTGGGTTTGTAAATAGAACCCTTCCAGGAGAATTTAATTGAAGCAGAGAGATGCAAATAAAGCCTTGAAGATCAGATGTTCAGGAGCAATTGGTGAAGTATTTTAGAGAGATCACAAGACCCGCAGTTTCCCCTGAACTGAGGAAAAGAGGAAAGAGGACCATGAGGATGCAGTCCAGAGAGGGCAAAGAAGTTAATGTTGTTCTCAATCTGAAAAGCTTTGCACATTTTAGAGTGCTAAAGATGTTTCCAGCTAAGATGGAAAGTTACATTCGCAGTTACATCCAAATAGTAAACTATTTCTGACGAAACAAACAAGAAGTGGCAATTTGAAAAGAAAGTCATCACAAAGGTGAAAGTGTAATGATGAATGAGCCAAGAACAAGGGGTGTCAATGAATTATCTGAAAACAAAGGTCAGGAAAACGAAAGGTGCACATAAAATTTGGGAAGGTCAATTAGAGGTCAAATAAACAAAGCCAGCCTGGAAACCTTAAGGCATGATTAGAAACACTAATTATTTTAGAAATACAATAAAAATAAGGACTTAATTTTATGGATTACTGCAGCTCAAGTCTCCTGGGAAATAGATAAGTTTAATTTTTCCCCTCAATCCATGAATCCGCTCCATTTTTTCTTCCAAGTTTCCTATCTTCCTTCTCCCTTAATGTTCTTCATGCTGTCTTACTTCTCTACAGAGCACCCTGCTGACACTCAGAAAATTCCAGAAAGTTCTTTTTTTCCTCTCCATCCCTGCCAACACAGGCTTTGATCTCAGCTAGACAAGAGAAGGGTAGTAGGAGATGAGCAAATACTCCGTGAGCAAAGTGCTTTTAACCTTATAGGTTAAAAGGTCCCTGTATGTGCTAGTGCTTAGGAATGACCTTGAATGATGATAATTTATACGTGAGAATCAACAGAAAAAAATAAGATTAGGTCTTCCTAAGTGAGACCTACAGGCTCTTAAGTAAGGCCACAAAGGCCACTATGTGATAAAACCAGGCAAACACTGAGGTGATCCCTAGCATTTTGCTATCTAAATATGCATCTTTAGGGAGCATGTGTTAGAAATCCATTTTGTCTGAACTTCTGACTCGATCTTCCTCATTTTGTAAAGTATAATCATTATCCAAATGGCAGTCACAGTCACAGATGTGGGCATGCAATATTTTCCTGGGAGAAATCTAAGTCTGAGATTTCCCTTGATTTTTAATGTTGCTGAATATTTCCTGTATTAGAATGTTTCATTTAACGTATACAGATTGAATTCCGGTCTAACAACAATGTAAAAGGCATTACTACACTACGTCCATTGTAGAGTGTAAAGAGATGAGGCATAGACGGGATAACCCAGAGTGACACGGCTCTTAAGTTATGGAAGCAGACTTTCTGGGTGTCTAGATTCCTGTCCAGGGCACTGTCAGCTATGAGGACACTGCCCTCCAGGTCTTCCAAGGATCCAGTATGTGTCTGAGTCCCCCTTCCTCACCGTGTCTCCTTGACAGCGTTTATCCATCTTGAGGGGCCCTCTCATTAAAAATGCTAACCAACTGCCAAGAGGTGGAACTGGGTCAGGAAATCTCTGATCTTCTTTATGCCTCTTCAAAAACAGGATTAAGGACAATGCTTTATTATCATTTCCTTATAAGCAAGTTCGGTCCTACCTCAGCACCAGCTCACTTTCCCCAACTTGTGCTTTTTCTTTCAAACTCAGGTCACATCATCTTTGCTCTGTCAACAGAGGTTTTGTAATAATAAAACTTAACAGTCTCACATAAATATGCATGGAAACTGCCAATGTTCCACAACATCTGGTGCACACATCTGCCTTAAATTTCTCTTGTAGAAATTAGAGCGCCTCATGGCTCCTCTCTCCCTCAACTTCTGCCTTAATGACAGATCTGCAAATTATTAAGGAAACAAATTATATAGCACTTCAAGTGGCTAGTGTGATAGAGTTTGAAACATTCTTGGCTTGTATGTATATGTTTTCCTTCATTTCCTCTTTGGAGAATAATTTCTATTGTGACTCTTTTAAGTTTTTGACAATTAATTACCAAGGAAACAAATTTTTTGGAGTATCTTCAACAATTTTCAGGCTAAGTTTCAGAAATAGAGTTGGAAATATTGTGTCTCATCTGGAGAAGATGACACAGGCCTTGCTTGCTCTTTGTGACATTCAGATGTGTACCCTATGACCCAGAGAATTTACCTCTTGACTGTCTGCTCACCCACAGCATTTAAGCCGATGAAAGTCAAGCTCTGATTTCCTCATTTTTGAGCATTATGTCCAGGCTCTCAGGAAGCCCTGCTGAAACAGTAGAGAAAGCTCTCTCATGACCATAATGATGCTGCCACCGAAAATAGCATCCCCTCCCCCTTCACCACCACCATAATAGTTCTTAAAAACCCACTCTGTTAGCAGAAAGTGAAAGAGAACATCAAATGCAGCTGTGATAAGGGAAAGATTAAAGAGAGTGGGCGGGGGCGGGAGGTTGGGGCAACTGAAATAAAAGCTGTAATGTGTTTGGGTTTGCTCATTTGGCGCTAACCTTACCTGTCACTAGCTTCAAATTGGACATGCCATTTGAGTAACATAATGACTAGTTCCTAGCCCACTCCAAACACTGGTTCTTAGGACGCAGTTCTTTCTCTCTGCCCTTCAGCATGTGTGCAAGCTTTCTTAATGAGACTTCCAGCCTCATGGCACACCTTGGACAGTCCACACGCCAATCATCCTCTCTGGTTCCTACCAGATGCCCCTGAAATAGACTACTGCCTGAAACCCGGCAGGCTGGGGACTCTGATGGCTGTGACAATTATAAGAGGCTAATTAGCACATGAGAGCAGTGGCAACCTTGCCTTTCCTGTGCAGTCACCGTGCAATGTTTGCTCTAGAAATTTCTCCACAGCAATGTTACAGGCTGTTCTTTTTTACCCTGAGAGGTGAAAACAAAATAGGAACTAAAATTGGAGCGCAAAGCCATCTGGATCAGATGTGGCACAGACAAGGTGGCCTGGAAACTTTTCCAATCCTTGTTATAAAAAGAGAGCTGCCAAGAGCCAGAAAGCGAACTCTGTCCAAGCGGATAGAGGTGATAAAGGTGACTCTACACTATAATTTCTCTGTCAAAAAGCCCTCACCTAAAACAACTAAAAGCACTCAGCCCTTCCCTTTTCCTAGTTTTGTGTCACTTTGTTGGAAAAGTCACAGTGAAACTTCTCTGGTGTCTTTCTAAGAAGAACTCTAGAAAAACCCCCCAAACAAGTTTCTGTGTGTTTTTCTTCTTTAACAACTAGGAACCGGAACATTCAATACTACAATATTTCACTTCTGGGCTCCTGAAACCAACTTCATATTATGTGGAAACCCAGAATTTGAAAGGATGTGGTCTGGGTTCGAGTCCCAAATTGGCTACTTCTGGCTGTGTGCCCTTGGGCAAATCACTTGCTCTGCCTGACCTTCAGTTCCGTCATCTGCAAAATGGGCATAATACTGCCAATGCCTGCCTTAGTCACCCACAAGAGCGGTAAAGTATGTGAATGAACCTTTTACTATCAGCTACACTCTACGTAAGTTGGTTCCTATTGTTTTAAATAGAAATGTTTTATTTTTCTGATTGTAAAATTATAGCTTCTGACTCTAAAACTTTTTGAAAAATGGAAAATATAGTGAAAATTGTTTCTATTTCCAAAGCGATAACCACTATTAACATTTTGGTATTTTTCCTTCCAGACTTTCTTTGTGAAACCGCTCCCACTTTACAAAAATGGCATCATACTATACCAATTGTTGGTAAAATGAAATTTTTATTTAATGTAATGTGAAACAATGAAAGTTATTATTTTTACTATAAAAAAGAAAGTAACCCAGGTGAAAATTAAAGACAGCACAAATATAACCAGCATATGGCATTTCTCTATTGTGTCAAAGTGAATTATTCATAAGCATTTGTCAGAGATATCCAAGGTTCCTGAGCTATTCTGGAACGACAGGGAAGGAATTCTGAGGCAGAGATTGCTACATGTTCAATAAAACCTGTTTCCTCTTCCTCCTTGGCTTGTAGCAAAGCTATATTTGCTACACCCCCTTGCATTTAGATGTGGTCAGGTGGCTGAGTTCTAACCAACAGAACATGAGTGGAAGGGATATGAGTCAATTCCAGATGGAAATGGTTAGGAAGATGGTGTGTCTTCCCTGTGGAATCTCTCATCCTCCGCCAACTCAGTGGAAGGAGCCTGTAAACCTGGGTCCTGGAAGGACCATGAGGTAGACCGCCTGCCAAGCACACGCGATTTGACATGAATAAGAAATAAGCTTCTACTAAGCTACGGAACTTCAGAAGTTTATATTACAGCAGCTAGCTTTACCTACTGTAACTAGTGAAACTTTTAACATACTTCCAAGTAACAAATATAGTTTGAAAATTGGAGTAGATCCAGAACTTTCATTAAATGTATGCAGAGCTGAAACTCACTGAGTGTTTTAATTTCAGAAGTGCAGAGAAATAATCTCTCTTTCTCACTTACTGGGGGCAAATAAATCTCTACCCACTCCCTTATTAAAAATTCCTAAATTGCTGTTCCCAGGTTTTTCTTCCTATATATACAATTAAGACTTAAATGCAAATATCCCTGAAAGAGATACATTTATTTTACTAAATGGCCTAAACTGTATTAAGGATGGTGTTAGAGATTATAGAAAGAGGTATAAGAGACTCTTCGCCCTCAAGAATTAATTATACTATAATGAAGGCAACAAAACTAACATAGATTTAATTACATGGGTGCAGTACCATATATAATTGCTAGAATGTAGGTTCCATGGAAGTCAGAATTTTGTCTTTTTCTAACACTTTAATAATATCCAGCACATAGTAGGCTTTCAACAAAATTTGCTCAAAAACTATTGAATTAAATGATTGGAGAACAACTAATTATTACACCATACATCACTGTGAACTAGAATAAATCAGGGAAGGCTTTAGGAAGAAAACGGGACTTGGGCTGTCTTCCCTAAAGTTTTCACTAGAGGCAAAATACAGGAAGTGGTGATATCTCTTCAGCCCACTGGGGCAAACAGAGGGCTTCTTGCAGTCAAAGTGACAGTGACTAGGTTATCAACTCTTACCCATGTTCAGTTGCACAGTGCACTCACTGCAGCCCCCTGGCTGGGTAGCCCTGCTGAAAGAATAGATGGGCTGAAATCACACAGCATTTGTCTTTATCTGGGGCAAAAGAGGTAAAAGGGCACGTTTGCACAGTGACGAATGGAAACTAGACTTTTGGTGGTGGACACAATGTAGTCTATACAGAAGCTGAAATATAATGATGTACACCTAAAATGTACATACTGTTATAAACGAATGTGACCTCAAGTGAAAAAAAAGAATGGGTGGGCTGCACCTGCTGGAGAGGAGGAACAGACACAATGGTGAAGAATCAGCTTAGACAAAGGCTCTGTTGCACCATGAATGTGACAAGATCAGAAAGATGTTTGCATGGGTGCGACGGAACAAGATTTTAGAGAATTTTTTAAACACTTTTATTGCAGTATAATTTACATACTATAAAATGCTCCCAATTTAAGTGTAGAGTTTGGCCAGTTTTCATATATTTATACAGTTGTGCAAGTAATTCCACAATCCAGCTTTATAACACTTCCATCACCCCAAAATCTTCCTTTATGCTTGTTTGCAGTCAGTCCTTGGTCCCCACCCCAGGCAACCAAGTGATCTGTTTTCTGTCTCTGTAGTTTTGCTTTTTCTAGGCATTTCACATAAATAGAATCAGATATGTTCTTTTGTAACTGGCTTTTGTAACTGTAACGTAGCATAATATTTTTTAGGTTTTTCAAAGTTGCAGCGTGACATGTATCAGTAGTTCATTCTCTTCTATCGCTGAGCACTGTTCCACTGCATGCACATGTCCTGTTTTGTTTATCAGTTCGCTAGTTTGTGATTGGATTATTTTCCATTTAGGTAAAAATCTGCCACTTTTATACTGCAAATCCACAGGTTTTTGCCTCTTACCCCAGTGGATTGTACCCTTCCTGGCAGCAAAGCTGCTGATTCTGTGGCCAGCCCCATCTTGTAAAACTACCCTTGCTTCCCAAAAGGTGCAGAGGGATGGCAGGGAAGAAGGCAGGAAGCTAACATGTTCTTAGCTGAAAGTCTAGCACTTTTTCAAGAATAAATACTTCAATTTGTTTTCTTCCTTGGATCAATTTCCAGTGTCCTGAAATGGTTGTCTTTGATAGTTTTGACCAGTTTTGTACAAAGGAATCACCGACCTCTTCCTGCTACTATAACCAGAAGTCCCTTATCTTCTGAGGTATCTCGAAGGTCAGGACACAAAACTTGATTCTCCGTGAGAATCAATCAACTCAATACTGAGTTTAGGAGTAAGACAATCCATGTCACACCTCAAAGATGATGGCTTTGGAGCAACGTGTGGAGCAGTTGGAGGGGAGAGTTTTCAGCAATTAATAATCTTGTATTAATCAAATAGGAAGGTTTTAAAAAATCTTAAGGCAATTAAACGCAATGAGACTCAATTCCACAGTTTTTTTCTTAAAGACTCTTCTATTTCTCCTCCACCTGGCAACTTTCATGCTATTTAATACATCCTTTTCAAGGTGATGGGACTCTATCCTCCTGCTCATCACTCTGCTTCTACACACAATCATACAGAACACAGTCTAAAACTACTAATGGTTTGGAGCCCTTTTCCACATGCTGTGATGTCTGGTGCTGCTAATTATCTTGAAGGTGCCATGCTTCTTTTGGCCTGCAGGCATTTGCATATAGTGTTTCCTCTATGTGGTCCTCTCTTTCGCCTACCTTTTGTCACCGGGCTAAAAGCTGCGCACCCTCCAGTCTCAGTTTAAATATCACGTCCTCTAGGAAGCCTTACATGACATCTTAAGGGCCTTTCTATGCAGTTGACAAGCCATTTTCTAATTGTGTATCTGCACGTCAACTTCCCCTATTAGACTCTGAGGGAGGCCCATGCTGCATGGTTCACTATTCCAAGAACTTGGTGAACCTTCAAATATGGAATATGTGTTTTGTCAATATACACAAAATTTCTTTAATGGGAAATTGTATAGGATTCTTGTTAACTCCTTATGACCTTTGGCAAATTACTTAGCCTCTGTAAGCCTCAGTTCAATTGTGAAAAATGGAGATAATCTTTACACTTGTGAGGATTAAATGAAAAGATGCATTCAATAGCTTTTACACAGTATCCGGCATATAATGAATGCTCAATAAATGTTAGCTATTGATCAGGAGGAAATTACAGTTCTTGTTGGTGGCAATGGGGAGTATAGTTGACTGCCACTCCCAGCTGCAGCCCCTCTGGACCCCACCATGTGAATGCCAAGGCTCCTGTTTCCCCCAGATTGCTTCCAGCCAATGGGCGGTGGGAGACCAGTGCAGGGCCGCTCCTCTAAACAGGGGACCTCCCTACTATGCAAATTTGCCGTGAGCACGCTGCTTCAGCCAGACGGAATCTTTCCTCATACTGCTCTGTGGTCTGATTTTCTTTCTACTCCATCCTCCACCGTCCCCTGCCCCCTCTCTTTTCCCAGGTGTCAGGCCAAGCCTCTCTCTGCCCATTCCCAATTCTTCCTGTGATCCTTCCCTGGCATTCCTCCAATATCTGCCCTGCACATCTGACCCCATCCTGGTGTCTGCTTTTCAGAGGATTCAAACTAACACAGATGGTGCCAGCATTGGTCCAAGGAAGCAGGAATGGATGAGGGGCCTGGAGGCTGCCTCACTCACTGCATGGAGGACAGAAGGATGCCATCCTGAGTGGTGTGTGGCTCACAGAGACCCTGGTATAAGCGGTGGCCCAGTTGAGGCAGAGTTCTTTATTGGTGACTTGGCAAAACATCCTGGCTGAGGGAATGCCCCTCCAAGGGCAATGGTCCAAGCACTTGAAAGATTTGAGGGAGTAATCACTACAAGGAAAGCAGACTTGACTGCTTATTGCTAAGTTGTATTGAGACCCTGCAGGAGCATAATGAGAAACTGAGGGCCATGAACAAACAATTAAAGAGAAGCGTGAGAGCCAGAGGGCCTTTTTGGTCCCTTTCAATGAGGCCCTTAACTTCTGTAGTGAGAAGTCTGACTCGGCTGAGGAGCAGACTCACGTGGTAGAGACACAGAGCTCCAGAGAAGTTTAAATGCTCAGCCAAGCAGTCTGTTTTACTAAGTATGGAGTCCTGATTGAGAAAACCTGGGACCCTGGAATATGGGATAGGACATGTGGATGGATGTTCTGGTGGAATTTGGCTCTGTAGACACTAACCCTCAGAACTTGCAGATGAAGCCCACCCCTCTCTACTAGGAGCTAGCACTTCTTCCATGCTGGAAGATATTGCAGAGCCCTCTCCCCAACAAGCCACAAGGTGCCTCCCTCAAGAGCTGCTCCCACCTCCTCTCCTAGGTGTCAGGCTGATAACTAGAGCTAAAACCCAGCTGGGAATATGCTGGGCCTGATAAAGCAGGAAAGAGATTATATATTAAAAAGACCTGCAAAAGTTAACTTTCAAGTAGCAGCAATAGCCAAGGCAGTGCCTCGGGGTTTTGAGGGTACATGAAAGACAGCTGGTGAGAGGGCACCAGTGTCACCAAGAGTGGCAGTGGTCGTTCCCCTCTGAGGCAAATGCTGATAACAAGAGAGGCTGTCCTAGGGCTGGTTCATTAACACCCATGGGGCTGATGGGGTTTGAGTCAGTAAGGATCATGTGGTGATGCTTACCCAGTACAAGCCAGGCAGTTGACACTCTGGGAACAACTGGAAAAGTCAGAGGGACAGTCCGTGCAGATTCACTCATACAAAGGTGTAGAGATGATTAATAGAACATGGAATCGGCATCCTTAGAGGCAAACCACATGTGCAGTCAACAAGGATGCTGCTTAATATCTGTAGCCAGAGAAGGCAGAATGCAGCACCAAGAGGCTGAGGGCAGTTGCCCCAATAAAATATCATAACCCCTTGTTCAGATTCAGAATCTACTGACTAGAAGGAAGGAATTTGCAAAACTGCAGCAAGTATACACTCTAGTGATTCCCTGTTCTTTCTTTTCCAAAAGGGACCTATAACTGTTACTTTGGTGATTACACTGGGGAAAGGAAAATACTCAGATATGATGAAGACTGTTAGATGTGGGGTCTGAATTGCTATTGATCCTCAGAAATCCAAAGCACCATCAGAAACCATTCAAAATAAAAGAGGTGCAGAACAACCAAGCAGGAACAAAATAACTTGGCCAGTTGACATTAGCTATCACCATTATGACATTATCAGCACCATTAAAATGGGCACATGAATGGAGTGTCCACTGTGGCAGAGATGGAGGCTGCATATGGAGACCAAAGCATGAGCTTCTGCTTACAGAGGCTGATATAGTGACTGCCACCTCTAAATATTCAGCTACCTCTAAACAGAGACCAGTGCTCAGTCCCTGATAGGGCACTCTTCCTTGAGAGGACCAACCAGCAACTGATGGCAGGTTAACTACATGAGGCCCCTTCCATCAGGGCCAGCAGGAATAGGTATTTTCTAGATGTTGATTTGTCTTTCCTGTTTGCAGAGCCTCAGCCAACAATACTCTATGGGACTTATGGAATGCCTGATCCACAGGCGTGGAATCCCACACACATGGCATTCAACCAGGGGACATACTTTATGGTGAAGGAGGTGAGGAAGTTTGCCCATGACCATGGGATCCACTGCAGTTTCATATCATATCATTCAGAAGCAGCCAGCCTCATAGAATGCTGGAATGGCTTTCTTTAAAGGCACAAATGAAGCACCAGTTCAGAAGCAACACTGTGAATGTATGGGGTGCTATTCTTCAGGATGCAGTATATACATTTAGTCAGTGACCTCTAGATGGCATGGAGTCCCCAGTAGGAAGGATATATCAGTCCGGAAAACAAGGAGTGGCAGATGGAGTAGCCCCACTTATTATCACTCCCAATGACCCCAGTTGGGGGATTTTGCATTTCTCATCCCTGCACCTTTGGCATCTTTAGGGCTGGAGTCCTGGTCGCCAAAGGGGGAGCACTCTTTCCAGAGGACACAGCAAGGTCCAGCTGAACCACAAGCTAAGCTCTCATCAGGGCGCTTTGGACTCCTCTTGTCCATGGACCAATAGGCAAGAATTGGAGTCACCATCTTGGCAGAGGTAATTGATCCTGATCAAAAGGAGGAGTTGGGGCTGCCTTTATGCAATGAGAGCAGGAAAGAATACCTGCAGAAACCAAGTGATCCACTTGGGCCGCCTCTTGTCACTCGCTTGTTCCATTGTAACTATCAATGGACACATGCTGCAGCCTTAGCCTGAGAAGGGTCAAAGTCTCAGACCTCTCAGGAATGACAATTTGGGTTTCACCACCAAGAAGCCACCAAGACCTACCAAAGTCGTAGCTGATAGTGACGGCAGTTTAGAGCAGACAGCAGATGAGGCCAAGGATGAGTACCTGTTGAGATCCTGAGACCAACTGCATCAATAGGGGCTGAAGTTTGATCCACTAATCTTACCCCTCTGTTACCTCTCAGGAAGAGTAGTCCATGGGAAACATGGAGGAGCTGCTCCCTGAACCTGCATGGAGACACCGATTTGCACAGTTCAAGGTGTAACTGTGATGGCCATGAAAATGCACCACACAGATCTCTTACTGTAAGGAACAGAGTTGATTGACAGACCCAGCCACTGCTCCTCTGGATGGACCATCATATTCACACTGAGGCTACTCTTTCTGGGCTGCTCTCAGCTGGTGAGTGATTGCAGTGAGAGTATTAGGGCAGACCCATTCCTGTGGGACCCCTCTAATGGATTACTTTGCTTTCAGGACTCTCCATTAGCCTGGTTGAAACTTTGTTAGAACTGCACTGTAGTCTGAGATTCTGTCTAGCCCAATCCTCCTTCCTATCCTCTCTCCTTTTACATGCGTCAGTCTGAAGGCCCTCCCTACACACTCTTGCTTTCTCTCCTGTATCCCTCACAGGTATTCCTCCAGCATGTCTAATTCAGAGTTGGCATCTGCTTTTCTGAGGACCGCAGTCATGAAGCCAGGGATAGGCAGGATTGCTTTTTGCTCAAGAGGGTAGCAATATGCTGCAGAGTCTTCCAGCGTACAAACATTTTTTGTTTCTGTGCAGGGAGGTCATCCCAGTCTTTCAGGAGGTATCACATGCCTTGTTTTTTGTACATTTCATGCTGTGCTCACACCAACACATGGAGTTTATACCAGCAAAAAAGAGGAGTCATTTATTTATTCTCCAGTAAAATGTATTGGTTCCTAAATATAAATAAAGAAAGAAATGCTTCAGAGACCCAAATATAGGAAGATAAAACTAGTCTTGCAGATAAGACTGCAGATAAGGCCATAGAAAAAATAAGACTAGGCAAAGACAAGTGCCTGGATAGGTAGAAGAAGACACGAGGGAAAATGAGAGAGAGATGTTCTCCCCCCTCCCTGCCTCCCCTTTCTTATTTTCTACAATGTGCTACTGGAATTTCCCTGCTACCACATTTGTGATTGCATCAAATAAAACAAATGGAAGAGTACTGTTTGGAAACTCTACACCTTCACCCCTTTCCCCTCAGTTACAGAACAACTCATTGATTAATTCTCTCATTCATTCAACTAATCATCGTTTAATGGAGGCCTTCTACTGTATAGTTCTGAGAGCTGGTTCTTCTCCAAATTCTTGTTTGATACAAGGTTCTTTGCTAGGGCACTGGTCTTGCACAAATGTCTTTTTCTTACCCAGGTCCTAAATTGGTTCAACCCTTGCTCTCTGTTCAAGACTCTTGTGTGTTTGATTTCCAAGGTAGGGCAAACCCAACAGACATTTCTTACATCTCAGCAAGTCAACTGTAGGAAAAGGCATGTGATTCCTCTAGCCTTTGAAAAGCCCCCAAATCTCAGAGATTCCTAGGTTAGTCCTTAATAAGGAATAGCAGAAAGCAAAGGAATAAAAGAGAAAGCTGGTGAGAAACTTATAGTATGGGAACTCATGTAAGCTGCATGTGTAAAAATTCTCTGGTATGAAAGAGCTTCAAGGTCACTAGTGGATAGAGAACATCCCCCAGAACCCTAAAATGGACATTCCTCACCCAGTGACTGGGAAGCAATGTTCTACAACTAGGGTACTTTGAGTATTGATAAAATTCAAATACTCCAAGAAAAGTGTTCTAAATTGGTATCAGCATCCACTTGTTAGTATGAAATAATTTCCAATTTTTCCTAAGGGCAGGTCTTAATAGGGAAAAAGCAAAACAGAACTGATTCCCTCAGGAGGACGCTGGGCCACAAGTGGATGAGAAACACAAAGTGAAGTTAGGGCACTGAGATGAAACCTGTCCAGCCTCATAACTCTGCTCAAATTGGGGCCTTTCATTTTCTTGAGAGCTGCAGGAGAGCATTTTAAAGAAATCATTTCCTAGTCAACAAGTGGTTTTATTTTTTGTTTTTGTCCACATTAAGGGTATAAAATATAACCCCTTGCTGCTACAAGTGTGAGCCCGACACCAGCAGCATCACTGTCACCTGCTGGGTTGTCATAAATGAGGATTCCTGGCACCTACAGAATCAGAATCTGCATTTTTGACAAGGTCCTTAGGAAACATGCTGACACATTTCAGTTTGAGAGGCATGGCACAGCTCAGCAGACAGGCTAAGAGTCTGGAAAATTGGCTTAGATTTCTGACTCTGCCAGTTACTAGCTGAAATTGTTTAGCATCCTCGTACTTCAACCTCCTCATCTGTTGGATGGAAATAATCTCTGCCTATTTTTTCTCTTATTTCTAATCTTTGTTCTTACTCCTCCTTGTATTTCTCTAGTCATAATTTTTCCATGTATCTGATATGTTAGCCTTCTTTACTCATTTGTATTCTTACTGGACACCTTTGCATAGGGAGGAGAGAATAGGCACACGTACATATGCATCCATAAGCAAGCATCCCTCCCCAGCTCTATTTATTCCCGTAAGATTGGCAAAAGAATAAGGTTGTTTAGTGAATATAAATTTTTTTGACTATTTAAATGCTTTCCACTGCATACCAAACAGTCTGCCAGATTCTAGGCCAATATTCAAATGAGTAGCCAATTTGTATGTAACTGGTTAACGCAAAGTTTGTCTTTCTAGCAGATTCTAACTAATTATTATACTTTGCTTTTCTTTGAAAAGTTAAAATATGACTAATTGATGATATACAAATTAGTCTCCTTACGCTAAGCAAGACGTCGTGCCTCAGTTATTTTACAAAATGAAGGCCTGTTCTAAATGATCTCTCTGGGCTCTTCTGGCTCTCAAATCCTATGATTCTAATCTGAGGATTCCTCAGATCAAAACATTCATTATTAAATGTTAAAAAGCAGAGAAACGTGATTTAATGTGTCCTCCTCAGGACTTCCCTTAAATGTAGCCCTCTGAAGAGGAGACTTGGACCAAAAGGCCTCCCAATTGTTCATTTCTTTCCAAGAAAACTAGTCTCTCAGAAATTAAAGGACTTTCTGGACACTTTTAAGCAAGCCCTCTAAAATTTTAATTCCAAGCCTCCCTTCAACTCAATTATTTATCTCATTGCAAATGCCTAACATCTCTATCAATTACCTAAAGATAAATATGCATGAGGTTTGGGCCCCAACATTAAACTGGGATTCTGAGGTTGATTTTTAAATGAAACTAGACAGCAAATTCAGCTTGTGAGTAAAAACTTACGGGAGTGTGTAATTGAATCACTTAGCACTCCTTCCAGAGGAAAAATCCCTGTCTACAAATATTCCTTGTCCTGTAAATTTCACATAATTTTCTGACTATAAATCTTGATGGAGCTAGTAATCTAAATTCTGATTCATTGTTTCATCCTAAGTTAAGCATGCAAAATTACAAACTTACGGAATAACTAATACTTTAGAGCATGCATTAAGAGCTCTTGAACAGAAATAAATGCCCTTTATCTTAGAAATTAGAAACATATATCAATATCCATATGTTCAGAGCAACAGACATTTAACCCTCAAGGAGCTCAGTCATTTCTGGGAGATGTTTAAGATGATGGTTGCAATGACAATACGTCATATTTAAATGCTAGCTACTAAGTTCTTATTAGTTCTTGCTTGTTTAGTTATGGAGTTACAAAAACTCAGTAGATTTATCAGGTCTGTGGATGGTAAAGGATGAACCACTTTGGATAAAGTGCTGCAACAATTTAACCTTTGCTGATCACTCATTATTCACCTAACAGCTTTCCCTGTGGTAACACATTTAATCCTCACAACTGCCTTTTACAGATGAGGAAACCAAGGTACAGAAAGACGGAATAATTTGCACAAGGTCACGCAGGTGGTAACCAGCAGAGTAACAATTTGAACCCAGGCTGTCTGACCTCAGGGTCCATGTCCTTAACCCTGATGTTGGCATCTCCTACCCAACTCCAGATCTAACATACATTTTATTATGTTAGATCAGGTTATGTTATATCCTAATATATTATGTTCTACCTGTATGTTAATAATGTATGATTGCGTTGCATTACCTTATGTGATAGTACATTTTATATGATGGCAGTACTAGGATTGAGAAGCAGTCATTAAAATGTAGGTTTATTGGGCTTAGGAGACTGTATAGTCTTCCAGAACTCTAAAGACAGAACTTCAGTTTACCTCTTAGGCTCATACCTTAAAAAACAAAACAATAAAATAAGAAAATAACCAAAACAATAATAAACCCATTTGCTTGCTCTACTTCATAATAAATACCAGTGTCTGGGGTTCTATTGTCAGTATTCTTCTCTCTCAGGGGATTGACGAGTCAAATGTCGGGAGGAACTGAACCACCTGCGCACAGCTGGCACAGCCTGCTGGGATGGAAGGTGTTCACCTGCAGAACTCATGCCCGTCTGGAGGGGGCACCACTCAACAACGTCCCTGGCCTATGATGGCTGTGAGGGAATGGTAGCCCAAGATTATTCGAACTTCTAATTTGTCCAGGGAAGTCAGAAATAAAAAATTTTAAAAGTTGACAGTAAATTTAAAAACCAAATATAAAACACTGGAAAGGCTGAAGTGTTGATGTAGGCGGGCCAGTGATACTCATGGTCTGCCTTCCATCTAGTCTTCAGTCTGTTACCTCAATTGGTTGGGTCTTTACTTTCTTGCTGGATGACATCATCCACCTCCTTGGCTTCAAAGCTTATCTAATGTTTATGACTCCCAAACTTATATCTGACCTTACTCCTAGGCTCTGAATCCCAATCTCTAATTACCTCTTAGGCAAATCCTTGCCAAAAGGCACCTCATACACATTGGATGAGTTAAGGAGAATCTCCCTATCTGTAAATCTCCTCCACCTCTCTACCTGATTTCTACCTTAGGTAATGCAATCACTTCCATGCAATTCCCCGAGGATCTTTAGCTCCCCATTTTTCTAAGCTCACAGATGTTATTGATAAGCAAGTCCAATTGAATCTATCTCAAGATATTTCTGAAATCTCTCCAATAATTCCCATACAGTTTGTTTAAGTAAGCTGAGAGTTTTCCTTTTTTGTTTTAAGCTACACAATATTTTCTTTTAACAAAATTTTACTTAGAAGCCAAGTTGCAACAGATATAAGCAGGTATTGTCAGGTTGACATTGGACTGGAGGCCCAGATTCCCACCCACTCATCCTCGTTGTCCTCTGAAGTAGCCCATGAGGCATCTTGAAGGGTCTCACAGTGTTCCCCAAAACACTGTTTGAAAACCAGGCATAAACATCAACGTCCCAACCAGCTTCCCCACCTCGACTCTTTCCATCTACCATACTGCTACAAAAAGTATCTTCCTAAAACACAGGTGTGGTCAGATTTCTATTTTAAAAGCTTTGGTGGTGCTCCGTTAACTGTGGGATAGAATCCAAACTCCTTAACATGAACTTCCACCCTTCACAACCGGAGGATATGTCCAGTCACTCATCACACCTCACTTCACACTTTACCCATACTGACCTTTTCACTATCTACTTTCATGCCTCTTTCTTGGTACATTCTAGTATTTTGGTCAATAAAAATTTGATCTGGGTCTAAAACGGCACTGGAGATACAGGGCAGAGATGTGACTTGCATCCTTAATGCCACTACTGCCTATCCAAATGTAATTGTTACCTAGAAAAGGGCAGGATCACTCAGACTGAGGGAAGAGTACAGCAGTGAGCTATACATGCTTAGTCTTCAGTCAATGGATCACCTTTAGAGTGGCATTCACAAGTATGTATATTGGGCATCTGATATCACCTTGTTCATTAAATTGAATTGTCCCCATTACTGATCATTATTATCAGGCAGTATTACCTAGCTTTCAACTGACCAAGACACTTCTAGTTACAGTGTATGGACTATTCATTTTCAAAGATAATCAATAAAGAAATGATTTGGGCATCTATTCTGTGCCCTTCATAATTAAGACCACATAAAAAGAATAGCTCATATTCTTTGGTTAAAAAATGTGAGCTGGTCCAGAAAATGGAACTAAAATATCTAAAACAATTTGTGAGCAGCATAAAGCAATACACAATTAAGCAATTAAACTTTACAGATGATTAATGTTAAAGAAATTCATGGGAAGTGTGTTCTAGAATTCTTATGGTAAACTGCATGAAGGAGATAGTGTTAAGCTGGGGTTTGGAAGGCAGCGAATTGTATAAAAGGAGGAAAAAGCTTCAGGCCAAAGAAATAATATGAGCAAAGGTGCAAAGGCTAAAAACGACCTGACTGTCCCTATACCAGGAAGACAGGAATGGACTAGAATGTTGGGTAACTGAAAAGACTTCAAATCCAGAAAGAGTTTCAAGTTTCTATAGTAGGCCATGAAGCATAATTAAAGGTTGTGTTGCATGTGTTTGCATGCATATGTTTCTGGAGAAGGAAACAAAGGTGATACTTCAGGAAAATCAGTCTTGGAGACTGGTAGATATGCAAGATGGAGGATTGAAAGGAGAGAATGGAGTCAGAGAATCTGATTAAGAAAGCAGTAGTCTGTGCAACAATTGCAGCATGACTGGTGGGAAGCTGGGCCAGAGCAGTGTTGGTGGTCTGCATCTGAGGGGAGATGCCTCATGCGAAGGAAGAACCAACAGGGCTTTTGGAAATCTGAATTCTATCAATGAAAGAATGAATGAGCAGCACTAAATGACCATAGGGTTTTCATCTTAAGTGATAGGATAACAGTGTTATTTTTGACAGGCACAGGAGCTAAATTGAGTGATGAACAAAATGTACCTTTTCTTTTTAAAAATGTTGAATTTGAAGAGCTCCCTTAACCTGGTTTCTTTAGAACACAAAGCCTGATGCATTATTTGCAGGTGCACACTGGAGCAGTGAGGGTGAAGATACAGCGAAGTGAGTTGAGGAATGATGTGAGCATGCAGTGATGCGTTCCTGGACCAGCCACGCTCTTAAAAGGAGACCAGGAGAGACTCAGCAGGAAGCTTACCAGATGTTTCTCTAGCTCCCAGGACTTTTCCATGCGGGTTGGGAGGAAAGCACGTGATTTAGATTAGTCAGTGAGTGAGAGGACGGACGGAAATCAATCTCCTTAGCTGCCTTCTGATCCTCGTTTTTCATTAGTCAAAATTCACTCCAAGAATCATTACTTCCCTCATCACCCAGCTCTTAGGTAGGCACTTAAGATGCCAGAAGCCATAACCTGCAGTATGGATTTCATCCAAGAGCTGACATGGTGGGGGGAGCCTGAAATCCCAGGCATACAGCTGGCTAACCAGGAGTAGTAGCCAAAGGGAGACGCTGGCATTCTCAGGGAAAGTGACAAGTGACAAGTGGTGTTGCTTGGAAGTGGTTGGTACCTTTGCAAGGAAGAACATATCAGAGGGGGTCTGACACAAGACGCAAATCTGATATGGGAAATAACTCCTCCAAGGGGAATTAACTTGCACAAAGTTGGACATATAGGATAAAAGCCTGGAGGGAACCTTGTAACAAAAGGTACAGAGTGAGGGGCTGGCCCCATGGCCGAGTGGTTAAGTTCGCGTGCTCCGCTTCAGCAGCCCAGAGTTTCGCTGGTTCAGATTCTGGACACAGACATGGCACTGCTCATCAGGTCATGCTGAGACAGTGTCCCACATAGCAGAGCCAGAAGGACCTACAACTAGAATATACAGCTATGTACTGGGGGGCTTTGGAGAGAAGGAAAGAAAAAAAAAAAAAGATTGGCAACAGATGTTTGCTCAGGGTCAATCTTAAAAAAAAAAGGTACAGGGTCACAGTTTATCATTTTCCCCTATAAAGTTATAATTGGAAGTTACGAGAATAGGTAAACCCCTGCACACAGAGGCAGAAGGGAAAAAATGAGAACATAACACTGGGAGCCAAGGAGCATAAGGGAAAAGAAAAGAAAGAAAGGAAACATGATATGGTCACATAAAAAAAGAGGAATAAAACCAAAGACTGAAATCCAGGAAAGGTTTATGTCATGGAGCAGGAGTAGGAAAAGTTTTAAAGGAGTAACTATGGAAACACGTCCAGTACAGCAGAGGGATCCAGAGGAATGAGGAGAGAATAAAGGAAGTTGAATCTGGCAACAGGTCACTTGTGTTGTTAAATGAAACAAAATACCTTTCATACTCCAAAACTAGATGAGGGGTAAAATATTTCTCGGTGAGCCAAAAGTCTCCAAGGGAGACATTCCCTGAGCACATAGAGGCCTCAGCTTTGGATCTCTCCATCACAGATTGACAGGTCTGCACGGGCCGGCCTAGAGGGTCTTCCCTGACTCAGGATCTCGGTCAGTTGTAAGCCCAGGTGTCCCCAGCTGGAGTCAGCGTTCTGAAGGAAGCTGGGAGAGTTGGCAGTGAGGGTGGCTATTCAGAGAACACACAGTAATTGCCAGAAGCTCAGTCTTAAGACACTCTGAGAATGTAGTTTGAATAGGAGAACAGAAGACCTGGTCAACCTAGGGAAAATCAACCTCTGAAAATCAGAGCAAAGAAATGAAATCTGAGGGGACACTGAGGAGAGTCAGCAATGGACCCCAGGGGTGGTGAGTCCATAGAGGCAAAAAAAAAATTAAGATATATCTTGGTGTGTACAGAAGGTGGGACTGAAATTAAGGTGAAGACCAGGCTGGGGTTAGTCAAAGAGAGATGAGCAGTATAGAGCAGTGAGCTTTCGAAACAGACTGTCTGGGCCCCAAATCAAGCTCCACCACTTCCTGGCTGTGCCCATGGCAAATTACTTGGTCACTTCAGATTTCGATTCTCTCACTTGAAAATAGATTTAATAATAGAATCTATCCAACAGGGATGAGGTGGTAAAAAACTGAGGTTAAACCATAATGTGCTTAACAGAGTGAATAGCATGTAATAACTGAACTGTCTACCCAGTATATTCACATGGGTGTCTCAAGCATAACGTGTAAGACTAATTTCATAATCTCCCACCCCATCTGATGCTCCTTCACCTGGAATAATGGCACTGCAATCCATTTGGCAAGCCAGATACCTAGAAATCATCCTTGACGCCTTCTCCCTCATTCTCCACATCCAAACCATCATCAATTCTATCAATTTTACTTTCAATACATCTATAAAATCCATACATTCCTGCATTTATACCTTATCATGCTAATACAACTTGCTAGTCTTTCTTGACCATACAATAAAAATGGCTGATGCACCACCCCTTTGTCTTTTCTCTAGTCCATTCTCGAAACCCAGAGCTCACATGCAATGACATATAGGGGTTAGAGGTAACGAAGGAGCAAGGTGTACAATCCAAAGTCTGGCCTGTGGCGGGGAGGGTGGCTAGAAAATAAACTAGATGGAAGCTTCTCTATGTGCAGCTCAAAACATGCCCCAAATCTCTGTGTCAAATAAACTTGTGTTTACTTATGTCTGATATGTCATTTTATTGGTGTCTAAGTAAACTGCAAAATGATCATTCTGACAATGCACATATCCAAGTGCATTTCACAAATTCAATTTTAATATACATCCTAGTGTTCTGTATTTCATTTGACTTATAATTACACTATATGAAGAACATGTAATTAATTATTTTTCATCAAATCTCATCTAAATACCCCCAAATCCCCTCTTACTTTCACCAGGACATGGAAAAAATATCATCATTCTATATATGTTCCAGGACATGGACAATTTAGGTAAACAGAGCTCGAATCTATAGTCAAAGTAGCCTTAAACAAAACAAATCTGATCATCTAACTCCTCTGAGTAAAAGCTTGATGACTTCACAGTGCTCTTGGAATAGAGGTCAAGACACACAGAATGGACCCCAGGCTCTGCGCGTCTGCCCATGTTTCTTCTCTATTGTTATCATAAGCCACTCATCTTCTCAGTTTTTGCATTTCAACTATCCTGACTTCCTTCATTTCCTTAAAAGCATCATGCTCCCTTCAATCATAGACTTTGTGTGTGCTGATCTCTCTGAAATGAGAATATTTCACCCTCACCCTTCACCCAAGGACAGCTTCCTCCAAGAAACCTTCCCCATACACCTCCCCTTCCCAGTCCAATTCAGGATTCTTCAATTAACCTCTCAAATGTCATGGAGACTTTGTTCACTATTGTATCACCAAAATCTAAGATGGTACTTGGCATTTAGCAGGAACTCAATAAGTAACTCTTGAACCATAGATTGAGGCCTAAGTTCTAGCCAGTCCTGGGTCATCCTCAGGTTGTGAGCTGAGGCTATTTGACTGGACTCAGTTAGCCTGATTCCCAAAGCACATAGTTCCTCAAAGTGCTGGAACGGTTCATTCTTAAAGACTGGCCCTGACGGAGGCTCTGTTTCCTTTTGCTTAACTTTGAAAATGTAAAAAATGTTGAAATACTTTCCATAGACTAGCAATCCACCATCGTTAATCCTTCTAATACAACAAAACTGTCTCATTTTTGTATAACAGCGTCTGTTCTTTGTCACAATATGTTCATATTTTATATAAATGGTGCACATATATTTATTTGCTGATTTTTTCATTCAGCATAGTACTAAATACATTTTCTTAAATCACTACACAGTGTTTACAGCTACACAATTTAGGTCTTCCAAAATATTTATTAAGGGAGTGTAAGATGCCAAGCGCCATGGAACCAGTAGAGAAGCAAAGATTCATTCAATTTATATGAATAATATTGAACAAAGAAGTGGGATAGAAATAGATGGGAGAGGAAATGGGGTCAAGAGGAGTTTTTTTTTTAATTTCAAGTAAAAAATACTCATTTGTATATTATTAGAATGGTGTAGTAGAAAGAGGAAAATTGATGATATAACAGAAAGAGAATTTTGCTGGAGAGATATCCTGGGGTAAATAAGACAGAAAGAATTTAGTGCACAGGACAGGCAGAAGCAGAATATATGGAACAGACTGGAAGATGAGCAAATGAGGTGGTGGGAGAAGGTAGGAGATTTCCTCTGATTGCTTCCATTTTCCTAATAACTGTAGAAAAGCAGAAAGCAAAGTAACCAACAAAAAGTGGGGATATTGGAGAAGGTGATGAGGATTTGAGGAAAAAGAGAAGGAAAAACAGTGGTTTAGGCCAGCGATTGGGTCAGAGAATTTCTGTTTGATTGCCGGTAGGACGAAAGGCCCATTAGAGGTTTACGGTCATAAAAAGAGACACCTGTCAGTGTGGTTGTGATTTTTTCCAGCCATTTTTAACTGCATGAATGAAGATGTGAAGGTGGCTCAACGTTACCTTTAACCAGTCCTGTGGTTTTGACAAGTTCGGATTACAAGGTGATAGAGAAGCAAAGGAATTGAGGGAATACCCAAGGGAATGATATTAATGACATGTATTTGTGACATACTCCTGTTCTCAGAGGCCACACAGAGGGAAAAGATAAGAAACAATTTCATGACAAAAAATGTTAGAATAGAAAAATGGATGCCATGAGAACACAAAGGAAGGACTTGATGTACCATATTTTACTAAATCATTATAGAACATTGCTATCAATATCTATCAATGTAGATAATGTCACAATAAACATTTGGGGGCATATAACACATTTTAAATAATCTTAGAAATAAGTCTGAATCCTTTAATCTCTCACCTTATTGGCTTAACTAATATTTGCGTCATGCTTTTTCCACATCCATAATATTTCAGAGAATCATGAGAATGCTTAAAGTTTTAGCATTTTTGTTTGGGCTCCCAATGATGTAATTATCTTATTTCTATAATAACTTTCTCTTAAAGAACACAGATTTTCTAGGGATGTCGGGGTCATGCACAGTATCACCCTGAATTTGCAGTTATCGCTCATGTGCCACCCAGCCTTGAGGATGACTTTCTTAATCAAAAGTAGTTATCTCAAGAACCTTGATTTTCCTTTTTGTATCCTGGCTTTTCTGAGGTCTTACCAATATACAATATAAATTACCCCCTTATAGTTTATTAGAAATATATGCACAAAGCTGAACTCCAGCTGTGGAAGATATCAAATTCTCTAGCATATAGAAGACATGTAAGAGGAGGTGATATCCATCTGATCCGTGTGGCCATATACACCCATGGTAACTTGTTGTGCATATTTTCAATTATGTTCTAGAGTTTAGTTACCAGTGGGGCTATTGAATTAATAAAGTCTGTTACCAATTGACACCACCTCAACATTATGTGTAGGGACAGTAGAGTTTTCCCTTCTTCCCTTCTTGGTTCTTGGCTGGCCTAATAATTAAATTGATATAAGACAGGCTAACAGGAGAAAAACAAATGAAAGTTTAGTAAAATGTATACCACCTGAATACGTGGGAGAGACCCAGGAAAGCTGAGTAACTTCTCATAATGGTGGAAGCCATCACCTTAAATACCCTCTTCAGCTAAAAACAAAAGATGTTGGAGGTGGGGAATCAGTTATAGGAGGCTACCAGGAAAGACACAGAAAACAAGGGTAAGCTTGTTAAGCAGATGTAAGTCATTGCCTTCTCCATTCATAAGAGTTTCTAGTGATTGAGTCATCCCCCTCTTCCTGGTGCAGCAAGGGAGACACCATTAAAAATGGAGATTTCCCTTATAAATGTAAATATCTCTTACAAAAAGGTAACTTCTGGGGCTGGCCCCGTGGCCGAGTGGTTGGGTTCGTGCACTCTGCTGCAGGCGGCCCAGTGTTTCGTTGGTTTGAGTCCTGGGCGTGGACATGGCACTGCTCATCGAGCCACGCTGGGGCAGCGTCCCACATGCCACAACTGGAGGGACCCACAGCGAAGAATACACAACTATGTACCGGAGGGCTTTGGGGAGAAAAAGGAAAAAATAAAATCTTTAAAAAAAAAAAAAAAGGTAACTTCTACTTAGTTTTCAGAGCTTCTCCTGTGTCTGCAATTTCTTAAAAATAACCAGCTCAAGGAATGACATCAGCATGGTAGTGGAATGAGTTGTTCCCTTTGTCTCTCCCCTCTAAGTTACAACCAGTCAGACATCCAATGATCAACAGAGGACTCCCTACACAGCACACCAGATCTAGGTATCTATGCATTTGAAGGTGGGTGGACTGGCCCACCAGGAGGCAGTGCAGCTAAGGGAGCAGCCCCTCCTCATCTCCCAGCACCAGCAATCAAAAGAGCAGATCCTTATACTGGCACATGCACCAGTGAACAGAGGCTGCAAGGATAGACACAGACATGGCACTTGTGGCTTAGCCGCTATCCGCCCCTAGGGGTGGCAGTTGGCTCACACATCCTGAGGATTCAGGCCATGGAATGGAGGTGATTACCCAGCCCACTCACTCTCCCCTGGCATTGGCACTAGTCTTTCCTGCAGTGGGAACAGTATCCAAAGTGCAGATATTCCTGGCTGAGGAGGGGCCCTATGACCTGAGGTTTCAAAGCAAACCAGCACAAATCAGTGACCAGAGGCTGCACAAGCAGCAACAACACTCACTTGTGGCTTAGCTCCTGCTTCCTGCCCTCTGTGGTGGGTGACACAAGTCCTGAGGATTCAGGATACAGAGAAGATCTGGAGACCCAACCCTCCTCTCCCTGGCAGTGGCACTGGGCTTTCCAGCAGTGAGAACAGTATCCAAAACATGGATTTTCCCAGCTGAGGATGGGTGCCCTGACCTGGGGTTTCAAGGTGCCCCAGCACATGTCAGTGACCAGGGCTGCATGAATAGCAATGACACTCATTTACAACTTAGCCCCTGACCCCCATCAGTGGTGAGTGGCACCTGTGACCTAAGGCTTCAGGAATCACAGCAGAATCCATGACCCAGCCCCTAGTTGTGGCACCCCTGACAACAGCTCAGCCAGTAGTGAGAGCTGTATACAAGACCCCAGGCCCCTGGCAGGTACTGCAACACCTGTGAAACCAGCACCCCTGGAAGTGGTGCTTACAGCACCTCCAGGTAACTCAGAAGCAGCAGTGCAGGTGATGCATATGACAGCAGCACCCAAGCACATAAACAGTGTGCAGAGAGCCAGTGGGGGAAATGAGATCCAGCTGACCCCAGAAGCAAAAGAAGTGCTCACAGCCTGGTGACCCCAAAGGCAACACCTGAGACTGAAGCAACAAGGTAATCATCAAGGTGCCAGCAACCTCGGAGGCACAAGCAGCACAAGGAGGGCACTGATGATGCCTCTAGCAGAGACAGTGTAGGGTGAAAAGTACAGGCTCTTAAATACAACCAGAAGCAGCTCAGAACCAAAGTAACTAAAGCCTTACCCAAATAAGAAAGATGTTTACTCCCACAAATGTGTGAGTAAAGGATCAACTCATCAACTACCATGAAGAACTACAGAAAGACAGCAGAACTGAAAAAAAAAGAAAATTTTCCAGAAACCAAACAAAGTCACAGAAGAATACAATCTGACGGAGATTCAAAATAGCTGTCATGAAGAAACTCAGTGAATTACAAGAAAATTCAAAAAGACAGTTTGATGAACTCAGGAATAATAAAAATAACAGGAGTACTTTACCAAAGATATTGAAACTCTTAAAAAAACCAAACAGAAATTCTAGAGATGAAGAATGCAATTAATGAGATGAAAAATAAAGTAGAAAGCATTGAAAATAGAGCTGACTATACGGAAGAGGGAAAAGTGAGCTCAAAGACAGAAATTTAGGAATAATTCGGGAGGAAGAAGAGAGAGAACCAAGATGTAAAACAAAAAAGAAAAGAAAAGAAATTCTATGAGAAATGTATGACTAAATTAGAAAAGGTAACATAAAGATAATAGGTATCTCAGAAGTGGAAGAGAGGGAGAAAGGACCAAAGAGCTTATTCAAAGAAACAATAGCTGAGAACATCCCAAACCTGAGGAAGGAACCAGATATACAAGCACATGAAGCTAATAGAACTCCTAATTATCTAAACAAAAAAGACCTTCTCCAAGACACGTTATATTAAAACTGTCAAAACTCAGTGACAAAAAAGAATATTAAGGGTGGCCAGAGAGAAAAAAATAACATACTAAAGTAACCCCATCCACCTATCAGCAGACTTCTCAGCAGAAACTCTACAGGGTAGAAGAGAGTGGAATGATATATTCAAAATATGGAAAGACAAAAGCTATCAGCCAAGAATACTCTATCCAGCAAAGTTATCCTTTGGATATGAAGGAGAAATAAAGCTTTCCCAGAAAAACAAAAGCTGAGGGAGTTCATCATCACTAGATCTGCCTTACAAAAAATGCCAAAAGGAACCCTCCTACCTGAAACTAAAAGGCAAAGTTTTATAAAGCTTTGAGCAAGGTGATAAATTGACAGAAAGAATCAGAAAATTAAAACTCAATGTCAGAATAAGTTAGTAAACAATTATAACATAAAGGCTAAAGGGAAAGAAAGCTTCAAATATGATTATAACCACTCCAATTTGATCACAACCTCACAACACAAAAAGGATAACTTGTGACAAAAACATTGAAGGGGAAGAACAAGAGGATAGAATCTGCATAGACTAATGGAGATAAGATGTTATCAGCAGAAAACGGTCTCTCTCATCTATGAGATGCTTTATACAAATCTCATGATAACCAGTAAACAAAAAATTAGAGCAGAGTTGCAAATTATAAATAAAGAGTACAATGAGAAAAACATCAAGAAAACCACCAAACTGAAATGGGAGACAGAAATACAAGGAAAAAAGCAATAAAAATATATAACAACAAGAAAACAAAAGATAAAATGACAACTAAGCCCTCATATATCAATAATAATCACTCTAAATGTAAATGGATTGAATTCACCAATCAAAAGACACTGAGTAGCTACATGGATTAAAAAACAAAACCCAACAAGATGCTACCTCCAGGAGACCCATCTCAGCTCTAAAGACAAACATAGGCTCAGAGTGAAGGGATAGCAGATGATGCTCCAAGCAAATGGCAACCAAAGGAAAGCAAGTGTAGCCATACTTATTTCAGACAAAACAGACTTTAAGCCAAAAAATATATCAAGAGACAAAGATGGATATTATATGATGATAAAAGGGACATTCCACCATATTCATAACACTTGTGAATATACGTGCACCTAACACAGGAGCACCAAAGTATATACAGCAGCTATTAACAGACCTAAAGGGTGAAATTGACAGCAACACAATAATATTAAGGGACTTTAACACCCCACTTACATCAGTAGACAGATCATCCAGACAAAAAGTCAACAAGAAAACAGTGGCATTAACAGAACATTGTATATATATATATATACACACACATACACATTCACATACACAACATTCCACCACAAACCAGTGGAATACACATTCTTCTCAGTGTACATGGAATATTCTCAAAGATAGACCATATGTTGGGAGACAAAACAAGCCTCAATAAATTTAAGAAGACTGAAATCATATCAAGCAACTT
This sequence comes from Equus caballus, assembly GCF_041296265.1. Classification (NCBI taxonomy): domain Eukaryota; kingdom Metazoa; phylum Chordata; class Mammalia; order Perissodactyla; family Equidae; genus Equus; species Equus caballus. Next base: position 53,209,233 of record NC_091691.1, read on the forward strand.
TTCCGACCACAATGGTATGAAAATAGAACTCAACTATGAGAAAGAAGCTGCAAAAGTCACAAAATGTGGACACTAAACAACATGCTATTGAACCACTATTAGATCAAAGAAGATTTCAAAAAACACCTGGATACAAATGAGAAGGAAAATGAAACATACCAAACTAATGGGATGAAGCAAAGCAGTACTCAGAGGGAAATTTATAGCAATAGAGGCCCAGCTCAAAAAACAGGAAAAATCTCAAATAGACAATGTAACACTATAGCTAAAAGAGTTAGAGAAAAAGAAGAAACAGAGCCAAAAGTTAGTAGAGGAAGGAAATAATAAAAATCAGAGCAGAAATAAATGAAATGGAGACTAAAAAGAAAAAAAGAAAAAAAAAAGATCGATGAAACTAAGAGCTAGTTCTTTGAAAAGATAAACAAAATGGACAGATCCTTAGCCAGACTCACTACAAAAAAAGGAGAGAAGGCTCAAATAAATAAATCAGAAGTGAAAGAGGAAAAATTACAATGGACACTACAGAAATACAAAGGACTATAAGAGAATACTATGGAAAGCTATATACCTACAAATTGGATGCCCTGGAATAAATGGATAAAGTCTCAGAATCATACAACCTCCCAAAACTGAATCAAGAAGAAATAGACAATCAGAATAGACCAATCATAACTAAAGAGATTGAAAGAGTAATCAAAAACCTCCCCAAAAACAAAAGTCCAGAACCGGATGGCCTCTCTGAAGAATTCTACCAAACATTCAACAAAGATTCAATTCCTATCCTTCTCAAAATCTTCCAAAAATTGAAGAGGATGGGTTGCTTCCTAACTCATTCTATGAGGCCAATACTACCCTGATACCAAAACCAGACAAAAGACAACATAAAAAAGGAAAATTACAGGCCAATATAATGGATGAACATTGATGCAAAAATCATCAACAAAATATTAGCAAATCAAATATAATACTTTAAAAGGATCGTACACCATGATCAAGTGGGATTATTCCAGGAATGTAGGGATGGTCCAACATCTGCAAATCAATCAATGTGATACACTGCATTAACAAAATGAGGAACACACGAACATCTCAATAGACACAGAGAAAGCATTTGACAAAATGTATGATATGACAAGATTTATGATAAAACTCTGAAAAAAATGGCTATATAAGGAAAGTACCTCAACATAAAGGCCATATATGACAAACCCACATCCAACATCATACTCAATTGTGAAAAACTGGAGGCTATTCCTCTGAAAACAGAAATAAGGCAAGGATGCCCACTCTCTCTACCCTTATTCAACATAGTATTGGAAGTCCTAGCCAGAGAAATTAGGCAAGAAAAGGAAATAAAAGGCATCCAAATTGGAAAAGAAGAAGTAAAACTATCACTATTTGTAGAAGACATGACTCTATACATAGAAAATTCTAAAGAATCCATCAAAAAACTTTTAGAAATAACTAATAAATACAGTAAACTTGTAGGATACCAAATCAACATACAAAAATCAGTTACATTTATATACACTAACACTGAGCTAGCAGAAAGAGAAATCAAGGATAGAATCCCATGTACATTAGCAACAAAAAGAATAAAATGCCTACAAATAAATTTAACCAAGGAGGTGAAAGACTTGTACACAGAAAACTACATGACATTTTTGAAAGAAATCGAAGAACACATAAAGAAATGCAAAGATATTTCATGTTCATGGATTGGAAGAATAAACATAGTTAAATGTCCATATTACCTAAAGCAAACTACAGAGTCAATGTAATCCCAATTAGAATTCCAATGACATTTTCCATAAAAATGGAAGAAAGAATCCTAAAATTTACATGGAACAAATAAATTCTGGTTTTTTTGCAGAATAGCCAAAACAATTCAGAGAAAAAAGAACAATTCTGGAGGTATCACACTCCTTGAATTCAAAATATACTACAAAGCTATAGTAATCAAAACAGGATGGTACTGGCAGAAAAAGAAACACACAGATCAATACAACAGAATTGAGAACTCATAAGTAAAACCACACATCCATGGACAACTCATATTCCATAAAGGGGCCAAGAATATACAATAGAGAAAGGAAAGTCTCTTTAATAACTGGAATTGGGAAAAGTGGACAAACATAAGCAAAAGAATGAAAGTAGATCACTATCTTACACCATACACAAAAATTAACTCAAAATGGATTAAAGACTTGAATGGAAGACCTGAAACCATAAAAATTCCTAGAAGAAAACATAAGCAGTACACTCTTTGACACCACTCTTAGTAGTATCTTTTTGAATGCCATGACTCCTCAGGAAGGGGGAACAAAACAAAAAAATAAACAAATAAGACTACATCAAACTAAAAAGCTTCTGCATGGCAAAGGAAACCATCAACAAAATGAAAAGACAAACTACTAATTGGGAGAAGATATTTGCAAATCATATATCTGATAAGGGGTTAATATGCAAAATATATACAGAACTCATACAACTCAACAACAAAAAAACAAACAACCTGATAAAAAAAAATGGGCAGAGGATGTGAATAGACATTTTTCCAAAAAAGATATACAGATGGCCAACAGGCACATGAAAAGATGTTCAATATCACTAATTACTAGAGAAATGAAAATCAAAACTGCAATGAGATATCACCTCACACCTCAGAATGGCTATTATTAAAAAGACAGAAATACAGAAGTTGGAGAAGATATGGAGAAAAGGGAACCCTCATACACTGCTAGTGCGAATGAAACTGGTGCAGCTGCTAGGGAAAACACTATGGAGTTTCCTCTACAAATTAAAAATAGAACTACCATATGATCCAGCAATTCCACTTCTGGGTATTTATCCAAAGAACGTGAAAACATTAATTTGAAAAGATTTATGCACCTTTATGTTCATTGCAGAGTTATTCACAATAGCCAAGATTTAGAAGCAGCCCAAGCGCCCAAGTGCCCATCAATGAACGAATAGATAAAGAAGATGTGGTGTGTATATATATATATATATGTATACACACACACCATATATATATATATATATATGTCTACACACACACACAATAGAATACTACTCAGCCACAAGAATATATGAAATCGTGCCATTTTCGACATGGATGGACCTTACATGGATGGACCTTAAGCGTATTATGCTAAGCAAAATAAGTCAGACAGAGGAAGAAGAATACTGTATGATTTCACCCATATGTGGAAGATAAACAGACAAACACATAGGTAAGGAGAATAGATTGGTAGTTACCAGAGAGGAAGGGAGTGGGGCAAAAGAGCTAAAGGGGCACATACCTATGGTGACAGATGGAAACTAGACTTCCACTGGTGCGTTATAGAAAAGGCCATCTATACTGAAGCCGAAATATAATGATGCACGCCTGAAATTTACACAATATTACAAACCAAAGTGACCTTGATAAAATAATTTTTAAAAAAATAATCCACTCAAGATAATCCTTATGCCAAAGGGACGTGTTTTGGGGTGACAAATTATGCTCCCCTATATATATGTCTCCTGTAGTTTTACTGCAACCTTGTCAGTTCTGGGTGCTATACGCATATTTTTAACTTAATGTTTCCAATGTTTGTTGTTGAAAAATATTTGAGGGTGGTACAAAAAACTTTTTGCACAGTGAAATTGTCAGTTTTTAAAAAATAATAAATGATTAAGTTGTCCTTACATTACTATGCATGTATACTTGAATTCTTTATCCTCAAATTACTTAAACTTTCCAGCAACTAGCGGATTACTCCTTGTAGATAAGAGAGAACAATGGCTTCTCTACATTTATATTACAGCAAGGAAGCTGCTGCCTCCCTCTCTCCTCCTAAAAAGAGGGAGAGAGACCGTTGCTCCTTGGAGACAGGATGGAAAGGATCCTTAGTTTGAGTTTAACCTTTTGGAATGTCAGTAAAATCTCTCCAGGAGCCAGATGGCCACCTGTGTCTTGGATTTTTCTTGACCTAGAAATGCCTGCAAGACCTGAGTTTTGTTTTTTGACATGTAAATACCTGAGGAGATAGCACTCCAGGCTTTCTGGCACCTTGGGGACTTTGGAGCCTCATTTGAACTGTAACCTTTGGGCCCTCTCAGGGAGATAAGAAAAGTTATATTGTCCTTTTAGAATAGAGTAGTTAAGTAGATAAATGGCTACATACTCTTCTCAGGCTATGGAAAGAGTAAAATATTTCTAGGGGAAAGGAAAGCAAACATGCCCTATCTTTCCATCACATGTATTACTATGTCTCAGGAGTCTACGCTTTTCTCACAGGAGCACTGAGAAATCCAGGAAAACTTTATTTCCCCATAGTATGTAAATTGTTCTTCAGTAAAGCCAATTTGATAAGACTAAAAGAAGAGAATGAACATGCAACAACATTATGAATGTTGATGAATCTCAAAAACAATATGTTGTGTGAAAGTACCCATACACATACTATATGATTCCATATATAAAGTTCGAGAACAGCCAAAATTAAACTATTGTGATGAAAGTCAGAACAGTGTTTGCCTATGGAGAGGTGGGGATAAACTGTAAGACGTACAATGGAGCTTTCTCCGAGCATGAGGCTATTCTATATCTTGATGCAAGTGGTAGCATAGGGGAGCAAATTCTGCCACCACAAAATGTCTCTCCTTGGCATGAGGATTATTTTATGCTGATTATTTTTAAAAACAAAAGACTCAGAAAGTTTTTCTTTTTACCTGCCCCTTAACTGCCTAATATGAACTGAGTGCGGTAGACAGGGAGGAACCTAGCCAAGTCTGTTAAAATTCCTCTCTGTATCCTATTGTTTCTGCATGGTCCAGCAAACTTTTGTTTACCAAACATATGCTCTTTTCATCTTTCTGTGAGCTGTCTTCCTTCCCTTTGAAGTCTCAGACCCTGGCCCTCTTCTCCTTAGCTCAGCACGGGCATCTAAGCCTCAACTGCCTGACTGTGTTTGGGCCTCATATTCTTATGGAGTCCCCAAACATACAAAATTAAATTTGACTTTCTCCTATTAATCTCTCTCATGTCAATTTAATTATTAGAGCAGCCAGAAGAACTTAGAAGCATAAAGGAAGATTTTTTTCCTCCTGGGCAGTTGGCAAGATCTTCCCTGGCTGGAAAAGTGCTTTATCCATGGGATGGCTACAGATGAAGAGATCCTGGGCCCTCTGACAACAGCTGGTAGAAGGTAAGCATTCTTACCACATCAGCCTTCTAGATCTCTGCCTGCAAGTTCTCGTGGAAGTGGAAGTGGTGAGAATCCTTTTTCTCTCTTTCTAAATTTAGATTATCAGGAGAAAATGTGTGTGGAACTAGTTTCCTAGGCATAGTGACTTTTGTAAAAATTTGATAAATGAGTTCTCTTAGTTTTTATTAATCCTTCCCTTCCACAGATGGTCAATGTTTTCCTTTGTCTCTGTACATTTCAGGGTTTGTCATAAGGAGGGAGAACCATAGGGCAGAACACAGGCATGGGCCCTATAAGCCTGCTGTTTGAGCTAGCCTCACAGACTGGTGAGTTCATGGTTCTCACCAGCCTGGCGTGTGTCTAGACAAACTTCGTTGTGGGTCCTCTATGTAAAAACTGGATGAGAGTTTTTCCCTTATGTCTTGTTTTATGTCCTGAGAGCTTGGCTTTGTGATGAGTGAGAATATTCCCTTTGGTCTCCATCATACAGAAGGTGCACTTACTAGGGTACATCTAGTGGCCTGTCAAATAGACTGGGGTTCCTAGACATGAAGTCATAAACAGCACTCTTTTTTTTGGCCATGCCAGCTATCAGGGGAGTTTCTTATAGGAGTCTCAGTCCATAAGAGGCCTTTGTCGTCTTAATCTTTATTGCTATCCTAGTGCTGGAAAAATCCCATTTCAGTAGTCCCCACCTGGTGTCACAGATTATGTTTGTCGCAGGAGGCATTTCTTGTTTCTGTGAGAGACCAGAGACACCGTTTTCACTATGCTCTTATTACTACCTACACAACAAAGGACTTTGCTTTCTTAGAATATCTTTGGGAATGAACTTTCTGGATCTTGTAAGGGCTGCATTTTTTGCCTTCTCTTGTGAGATGACTCTTGTGTTCTTGGTTAAGCTGTAAAGAGGTTTATTGGTTTGATTCACTATTGAGATTAGATCCTACTCATCAATGGCCAGATGGTTGATCTTTTGAATTGGAAAAACTTCTATATTTAAAAATTTTAGAGAGCTCTCATTCTAAACAATTGTATAGAAAGACCAAATTAAAAAGTGGATACAAAGAAACATAACAAGTAGCCTGAGGGACTCCTTTTAGCAAGAGGAAAGAACAGAAATTAGACTTAGAACGAAAAAAAAATCAGACTCAACATCCAACATAAATTCCTCCTTATTAAATTGTAAAGAGTCAAGCATGCCACCTTCTGGTATGACTACTTAACAACTATGGTCCTGGAAGCTAAGAATATCTATAAAAATAGAAAAATCTTGGGGCTGGCCCCGTGGCCGAGTGGTTAAGTTCACGCGCTCCGCTGCAGGTGGCCCAGTGTTTCGTCTGTTCGAATCCTGGTCGCGGACATGGCACTGCTCGTCAGACCATGCTGAGGCAGCGTCCCACATGCCACAACTAGAGGAACCCACGAAGAATGCACAACTATGTACCGGGGGGCTTTGGGGGGAAAAAATAAAAAAAAAAAATAGAAAAATCTTACTAAGCTTGTTTTGTGTCCTCAGAATTTAGCCTGGTAACAGTTAGGTTGGGAGCTCCAAAATATGTCTATACAGAAATGTGGGTTGCACCCCATTTGCAGCTAGATATGGCTGGATAGAAAATGTGGGTTAAACTCCAGTTTGGTAGGCTAGAGTCCTACCAAACTGCTGCCAGCCCTCAGGGAAATTACAACCTAAGATTACAATGGCCATTATGAGAAATGTTCCAATTAGATAAGATCATTAAAGAAGTACATTTGAAAGTAAGGGTTCCCAAATCAAACAAACTATTTTAAATGGTATGCAGAAGCCTCCAAAAGGCTTCAAAATTCCAAAATAGCTCCATTGAAAGATTTGTTATAAAAGGCTAATGAAATATTAAAGATATAAGAGGTGCCTAAAACAAAAACACTATAAGACTAACATAACCCGTATGGCTCCTCTTTATTCTCCTTTATTTGACTACTCATTCTAGTAATCCTTTGTCTGATTTTTGTTCACTCTGATAAGACTATTGAACAGTTACCTTTTGAAGTAAAACCACTCAAGGTTACAAGCAATCCTTCTCAAATATCCTTCACTCCTTGGTGAAAGGCCAAGTAAGGGCCATAGATAAAGAATTTCTTAAACCCAGGAAGGATCACTAAATTTTTTTGTAAATAGTTCATCTCTGAGATTAGTGGATAGATAAAAAGGCAAAAAATAAGATGGGAGGTCACCAGTCTGACTGAACTCATGATCACAGCTCATATTCAGAGTCTGATAGGAATTTACTTTTAGGCTTTCTCCCCTAAGCAAAAATAAAACTATATACCCAGAGGGCAAAAAGCAAATTGGAGATAACATAATTGGATTTGTGGATCAGCTCCTTGATATTATTTAGGCAACAACCCAATTGTTTTGGCCATTAAAAGCAACTATCCTTATCTCACAAATCCTTGCAAAATCAGAAATGCAACTCTAGAAACAAGTTAACATCCCCAAAACTTCCCCTATTCATCTCAAAATGTTTGTAGGTATTATAAAAGATCAGACCATGGGAAATAAAAGCATTCTGCACTTAAAGAAAAAATTTAAATAGTAATTACCCTCGACTTCTGGTAGTAATCAAATATGCCCCAAAAACTCCACCTTGGAAAAAAACTTGGATGCCTTCTCTGTGCTTTTGTGATGTAGATTTTCTATCCCATCTTCTGTAGGACCTAAGAACCATTTTTTGAAATGCAAACTTTAGGGAGAAATTTCTCATCAGAAGGAACTGAAAAGGAGGTGTTTGGAAAATTGGGCAAATAAAAAATGTTCTCTAGAAATGTTAGTAATATAAGGTTTCTGTTTGCTCCTGTCTGTATGTCTATGTGCGTCTGTTGTAAATGTGTGATATTTTTCTATCTCTGGTTGCTACTACCAAAATTAATTTTTGAAGAGCTCTATTTAGTTGATTTGAAAGCAAATGCTTGTAAGGATTGTGTATTCTAAAACTCTCAGAAATATAGAAACTAACCCAAATGTTTTTCAAGTTTATGTGATCTAGGATAATTTTCAGTAAATAAGAGCTAGTTTTAAGTTTATTCATTAAATTAATACAGATGTGTCATTAGAGTTATCAACATTTTATTCTACCTAGGTCTACTAATAGGCAAATATACTTGTGCTATCTCTATTACCAAATTATCAAAATAAAAAAACACCTTAAAATGGTGGCTAACTGCTTTAGTGTCTTATGAAATTTTCATGAGTAATCCAAGTATGATTGTTAAAAACAAGTGAATTAAATAGATATAAGTGAAATAAGAGCTTTTAGGTGAGCTTTCAGCCATGATTGTTTTATATGTCCACTTAAATAGTCTCCCAAATCTCTTTAGTAACTTCCAACCCTAGAAAATTGCTAAGTTAAATTAAATAATGAAAATTCATCGAATATCTAGATCATTTCCAAATAAGACAAACTAATGAAACACAATTACTAAACATAGGTCTATTCACTTTTGGCTTCCTATTGCAGAGAAACTAAAGATGTGTGGTTCTGTTAGTAAAACTGTTCCATGCCACATTGAAAACATTGTACCATGAGAAAGCATGTGTCTAGAAATTATGAAATATATTCATAAATATGCCAATCTAAAGAATGCTGATGTGGCAGACAGTTCACAATTGCTTATTTCTTAGTTTTGACTGGAACTTAAGGTTTCTGAGGGCTGAAAATTCTAATTAATATATGTGGTTAAAACTACTGGAAATAATAAGGGAAACATCTCTGTACACAAGGAGTGTAGGATGTGTTTTTGGGTAAAGAAAGGGTATGGAATATGAAGATGCATTTTGTTGAGGGAAAAGAAAGTAAATTTGACCCATAGTAAAAACTGGTTATGAGAAAGAAAAAAGGACAAAATCTGAATGTAAAAAAAGTTGTAGAAGATTTATGGAGAAGAAATCTTTGGAAAGGGATTTGATGCACATTCAGGACCAGCTAAGATGGGAATGCATGAATTTTAATATCAAAAGTAAGCTGGTGGTGGTGTTGGGCTGGCTCCATGGCCTAATGCTTAAGTTCAGCGCACTTCACTTCAGTAGCATGGCTTCAGTTCCCGGTGCGGACCTACACCTACTTGTTGACAGCCATGCTGTGGCAGCAACCTGCATACAAAACAGAGGAAGACTGGTAATAGATGTTAGCTCAGGGCAAATCTTCCTCAGAAAAAAAAAATTAAGCTGCTGCAAAATTAGAATTTGGTTTTCTCTCTGTCAAATGAAGACTTTCTTATATTATTGGTCTGCTCTTGATAAGAGATTATAAAAAGGTTTGTATTTATCTTTTAAAGTAATCTGCCTAGAAAACAACAATTCTATGATTTATCAAAATAATTTCCTTTGTTTGCTGTCTTTATCATCAGGTTTTTAATTACTTAAGAAAGCCAATGTTTTTTTTCTACTAAAAGAGCTAAATTTTTCCTTTTCACAACCATTTAACTTTCTGCATTTGCCTGCAAAGTCTCTCATTATCACTTTGGTCAAAAAGATAACCAAATATTTTTCAAAATGATCTGTGATTCTATTTAGCCAAGTTTCTGAAACCTTTTTATTTTAAACAAATTCCCCCAAATCAAATTCTAAATGAAGTCTTTTGATCTCAAACTAACTTTGAAGTTTTGCTGAGGGCCCCTAGAACATTTCAATGGATTTGTTCTTTCTCCTTATAAAAAGGGAGATATTTAACTAATTAGGCTTATTTGCTATGTTAAATTACACAGAAAGCATTGTCAGATAAGTGATGATAAACTTTAGGTTATATTGTGTGGATGAATGTTATCAATATAAGTGCTCTAAAAATTATATAAAATGCCTAAAATTCTGATATGCCCTAGTATAATGTTATCAGTTACAATTCCAGTTATCTTAAAATTTTGTACATCACAGAGGTAACCAAATTTTCTTGTCAATTGCCTTATAATGAACTCTGGTCAGACGTTTAACCATGACATTTTTAAGTCTTTTCTCACTTATTTAGAGACAATTTTTCTTTTACTCTGATGCTTGTACAAACATGTTTCATCTTCAGCAAAACTAATGGAAAGGACTAATGCAATATAATATAGGTCTCTGATAACTTTCAGACCATGCCATTGAACTGGGTAAGAACTTATAGAACCCTAATGGGTAAACTGATGGCTTCATAAAACTTCTAACAAAAGATCAAGATCAATGTAAGAATTGATTACATAGGATTATAGTAAACTGATGAAGATGATTATAATTTTTTATAACTTCTCCATTTGAAACATTGCTGATTTTTTTAATGCTTTGATTTTCCAGATTTAAGGAAATCTTTTTCTCTCTTCTTTTAAGTGATATCAACAATTTGGTAAGATATACATTTGGCTCTTTTACTATGTTAAATTACATTGAAAACATTGTCAGATAAGTGATGACACACCTTAGGTTATATGGTATGGATGAACTCTGTGGACAAAGATAAAACATTTACTTTTTCTCCTTACATGATCCCTCCAGGATTTGGACACTCTCAGTGACTATTATTTTCATGGCAATGTGTTTATTTGCATAAATTCAATAAGAATCTGTTCTGATAACAGGACACATTGGAAATGTTTATATTACCCAGGCTTTGACTGGAATGTCATATTTGAGAGAGAGATACATAGACTCAGATATGACCAGGCAGCTTCAAGGAACTGTGATTAACTTTATAGAGCCAATAAAGCCCCTTGGAATAACAGCCTGATACCTTGCCTACAGGTTTCCAATAGCCTAACCAGGCGAGTAATGAAAGTGACTTCCTGGCAGGCCCAGGAACCTCAAGATATTTTGGGGACCTCAAGAAGAAAGGAATTCACCCAAATCTATAGATATTGAATGGAAAGTCTGACTGCAAGTTCTTAGCTTGGCTTTCCTGGCCTCAATAGTCCTTTAAAAGTTCAACCTGAGATTCCTCATGAAAAGTTCCAGCAAAGCAGATTTTAAGAAGTGTATATGATCAATCAGTATTCTTGCTGTACTTATATAAATAATCAGGCCAAGTTTATTGAAACTAGACTTATTTTGCCAACAAATTAATCTTATGTTGGCTATCTTTCATAGAAAGGAGGGTATTTTAGAGAGAAAAATTAGGTTTCAGTAATACACTTTTGTGGATATTAGATTCTAGTGCTGTTCATTGTTTTGTAAGGTTTTGTTTTCCACCTGTAAACTAGGCTGCATCCTGAATTCTTCTATTTTCCTCCAATATTTAGTTACTAACATTTCCAACTTTCACCCTTCTGCCTTGAAATCATTAAGAACAAAAGCTTCCGTTTTGTCCTGAAGGCCTGCAAGGTAAGTGCGAGCAACTTGATATAAACTTAAGAAAAATTGTTACAATAGCCCATGTTTAGACAACCTTTGTGTCTGTTTCAGCCCCTCAGAAAGTTTATCTGAACACCTGACATCATCAACAATGTTTCAAAATACAAAAACTGCTTTGACCCTGACACCTAGAAATCTCTTGACTGATTGCCTTCCAGACCCAGACTGGATTTATAGTCTGTTCCAAACATTAATCTTTATTTTTCTTTTGTTTCTGTAAAAATGCTTCATTAAATACCAATTGCTTGCATCTTATAGGCCTAACTTTGGGAGCCCACCTGCATCACCACCTCCTGAAATGAGTTTAACTGAACTGACCTATTTCAGGACTAAGAGACGGGTTCAATAAGATGGAACAATCTACCAACTCGACTTTTGGACTGTGAAATTTCTTGGTGAAGTTTCAAAGGTGGGACTGTAGGGGAGCAAAATTTGCCATCCCAAAATGTGTCTCTTTGGCATGAGGATTATTTTAGGCTGAATATGTATATATTATTTTGGTCAGGAAGATTCACCCTGAGCTAACATCTATGTCAGTCTTCCTCTATTTTGTACGTGGGATGCCTCTACAGCATGTCTGATGAGTGGAATAGGTCCACGCCCGGGATCTGAACCCACAAACCCGGGCCACCAAAGCAGAGCATATGGAACTTTAATGACTCAGCCATGGGGCTGGCACCTAGGCTGAATATTTTTAAGAAACAAAACACTTAGGAAGTTTTTCTTTTTACCTCCCCCTTAACTGCCTAAAGGGATTTAGATAGAGGATCTGTACCAGGAAAAGAGCTATCACCATGGATAACCACAGTATAATATGAACTAGGTGTAGCAGACAGGGAGGAACCTAGCAAAGTCTGTTAAAATTCCTTTCTGTGTCCTATTGTTTCTGCATGGTCCAGCAAACATTTATTTACCAAACGATTGTTCTTTTCATCTTCCTGTGTATTGTCTACCTTCCCTTTGAAGTTCTAGACCCGTACTCCTTTCTCCTTAGCTTGGGACAGACATGTAAGCCTCGATTGCCTGACTGTGTTTGTACCTCATATTCTTATGGAGCCCAATATATATGAAACTAAATTTTATTTTCCTCTGTTAATCTGTCTCATGTCAACTTAATTCTTAGATAAGCCAGAAGAACTTAGAAGGATAGAGGAGAAATTTTTCTTCCCTGACAGTGGTTATACAGATGTACACAGTTAACCTCTCAAAAAATTGTACACTTAAATCTGGCATTTCACTGTTTGTAAAATTTGCCTCAATTTAAAAAGTATTCTGCAAATCTATTCTTTCTATGCATGCTAACTTATATTAAAATCCTTGGTCTCTAAGTAGAATTCTCTCCTCCTCTATTAATTCTTTATTCTCAAAACGAAAAAAATAATCTAACAACAGAAGGATGTTGAGTCCTTTCTCCATCTTTACTTGCTCTGTGGCTGCTGAGCAAGAGTAAATGCGATTGCCTCCAACACAGACCAACATGAACTCCATTTCACAAAGTGATGCTGCCAAAGTGATGCAATAATAAAACCAAGACTATGTTCCTGAAATTCTGATTCTTAAGTCAGTCTTGGTCTTTTTGACACAAACTCTCCTGCTTAAGTGAAAACTATCATCATGGTGATAAAGTGGAAGGGACATAATGGTATCCTATATATGAAGTTGTCACCAAGAGGATAGGATGACTAGTGACTAGAAAATAAATAACAAATGACTGAGAATCTAATAAAACTAGAGCACCATCTACAAAATATCAGCCATGGAACTGGAGTTTTTGAAGCCTTGAGTTGGAAAAAACTTCAGGGGATACTTTAACAAATCGGTACTGAAATGGTAGCAATATAACCTATGAATTACTCAAACCAAAATATAGTTTCTTTCTTATCTATTTTTGAAGTTTACCCATTTTAAAATTTAATTTTTTTGCAGGTGTATTCATTCTCTATTGCTGTTGTAACAAATTGTCACAAACTTGAAGCCTGAAAGGAACATAAATTTGTTGTTTCCATAGATCAGAAGTCTGACATGGGTCTCATTGGACTAAGTCAAGGTGTCCCAGGGCTGTGTTCTTTTCTGGAGTCTCTAGAAGAGGCTTTATCTCCTTGTCTTCTCCAGATTCTAGAGGACATCTGCATTTTCTGTTGTGTGGCCCCCTTCTTCCATCTTTCAAACCAGAGCCAGCAACTGAAGATCAGTCCTTCTCACTCTGCCATCTCTTTGGTCTTTGCAGCTAGGAAACTCCTTCACTTTTAAGGATTTGTTATTTGACTGAGCCCACCTAAACTATCCAGGATAATCTCCCCTTTTCAAGGTTCTTCACATTAAGAACATCTGCAAAGTCCCTCTTCCTATGTAAAGTAACATATTCACAGATTCTGAGGATCAGAGAATGGACCCTATTAGGGGGCATTATTTTGCCTACCGCAGTGGTTATCAAAGAATTCTTCACAGAAAGGGATGATACTCAAATGGAGTATTAAAGAATGAGTAAACAGGAGTTCTGCTTCTGACCAAGCTGGAGGGAGTCCTTTTACCTTTTCAGCTGAACAAACAATAAAAAGTCAAAATATATGGCGTTCAGGCATTGGAAATCAGGCATCACAGGGCAGTGATCCTTGAGAGTGAGGAAACAAGGTGAGCATTAAGATTGTCCCAGCTTATTGCCTGGAGACAGATACCAGATTATAGCTCAGAGAGGGAAAACCCAGGGAAAATCCGAGAGATCTCTCTCAGTTGAGGAAAATCTCTCAAGAGTAGAGAGACCAGGGCTCCTATACATCACAGAGAAGATTACCAGAAAGGAGAGAGATCTAAGAGCTCCAGAGATCTACAGAGAGTCCCCAGGAGTCATCAGATGAGCACTGATTAGCACACATGTGCATGGAAACTACCTAAGGCCAGGGAAGAAGCTATCTAAAAGGACCAGAGAAAACAATATCAAGAACTCATGCAGGGCTGAGAATATTTGAAAACAATACTATTTACAGCAGCATCAAAAATATGAAATACTTAGGGACAAATCTAATACTCTAATAAAAGATGTACAATATTTGTACACTGAAAACTGTAAACTACTACTGAGAAAAGTTAAAGAAGATGTAAATAAATGGAGGGATATACCATATTCATGGACCAGAAGAGTTAATATTTGTAAGAAGTCATTTCTTCCCAAAACGATCTACAGAGGTAGCACAATCCCAAGGAAAATCCCAGCATTAATATTTTTGCTAGAAATTGACAAGATGATTTAAAATTTACGTGGAAATGCAAAAAGCCTAAGATAGCCAAAACAAACTTCCAAAAAGAAGAATAAAGTTGGAGAACTTATACTACATTATAATAAGATTTAGTATAAGCTACTGTAATTAAGACATAAAGATAAACAAATAAATTAATGGAACAGAACAGATGATCCAGAAATAGACCGACAGACACAGTCAACTGTAATTTATAGCATGGTTAATAATACTGTACTGCACATTTGAAAGTTACTAATAGTATATCTTAAAAGTTATCATCATAAGAAAAAAATTTATAACTATATATGGCGACAGATGTTAACTACACTTATTGTGATGATCATTTCAATATATACAAATATCTAATCTTGTCATACACCTTAAACAAATATAATGTTATATGTCAATTACATTTAAGTTAGAAAAAAAGAAAATGAAAAGGTAAGCCACAGACTGGGGGAAGATATTTGCAAAACATATCCAACAAAGGACTGTATCCAGAATATACAAAAAAACACAACTCAATAATAAGAAAAACAACTCAAGAGTGGTCAAAAAATGTGAACAGGAACTTCCCTAACAAAGAGATATAGGTGGCAAATAAGAATATGAAGATAAACTCAACATCATTAGTCATTAGGAAAATGCAAATTAAAACCATAATAAGATACCACTACATACTCAGTAGAATGCCTATAATTAGAAGGAATAAAAATACCAAGTGTTTATGAGAAGGTGGAGCAATAGGAACACACACTGCTGTTTGTGATGCAAATTGTTATAACTGCTTTGGAAGAGTTTGGCAGTTTATTAAAAAGCAAACATACTCCTACCATATGAACTAGACATTCTACTCTTAGGTATTTACCTAGAGAAATAAAAGCATATATTCCACGTAAAGATTTGAATGTGATTGTTCATAGCGGTTTCATTTATAATAGCTTCCAATTGGAAACAATTCAAATGTCCACTGGCAGATGAATAAACAAATTGTGGTATATCCATACAATGGAATACATTCAACCCTTTGTTCCCTTTTATGCTACTATTAATCCATTCCTTTACATTCTGCTATATTTTTGTCTATATTGTTTTTTCACAGGCCAATATATGAGTCCATAACTGGAAGGACAGAAACAATAAATGGATGAACAATTATATACATATAAATAACTGAGAAATCATTTTTCTGATTCTGAATATATCTATGCTCATTATAGGAAAAAAATAAATAAGAAAAGAATCATGCACACAGTATCATATCTAAAAGAAATTGCTAATTGCATTTTGCATGATTCATTCTTATTAATTTTGATTTCCACTGCTATATTTATTTTTAAATTACAAGTATTATTAATATTATCTCAAAAGTATGTCCTTTATCAATGCATCATCCTTTCTTCATTTAGACACTAACAAAAATTACTGCAAAGAGGCTCTCGAAGTGTTCCACACAATTCTAGAGAGAGTACCCCTCCATTCCCCTGTATACACTCCCCAACCTACTAAAATCAATTGACTAGGAATCCAGCTTCAGTAAATAGACTACAAATAGAACACATACGTTTCTATGAGAAACCCTCCAGTATACCATAGCATTTCCTGTGAAGGGGTTCAGAATGAGCCTCCCCGAAATGTGCCACATTGACATCTGGATTATTTTGAGCTGAAGGCAATCAAGACCCAGCAGACTCAAGAAAAACTTTTACCTCTCCCTTAACTACCTATAAGAATTTAGATAGGGAGCCTGACCCAAAAAGAGAGCTATTACCAAAGATAACTTTCATCTGAATGACCTATCTGTATGGCAGGGCAAACATCTAATTACCAAACATCTGCTCTTCTTGTCATCCTGTGAATTACCCTCCTGCTCTTTGAAGCCCTGGGCCCCTATCCCATTCCTTACCTTGGGGTAGCATATAAACTTCAATTTCTCACTTGTCTTTGAGTATCATTGTCTTTGTGGGATGACTCCTGTACATATATAATTAAATTTATTTTTCCCCTGTTACTCTGCCTTACGTCATTCTCATTGTTAGACCAGACACAGAATCTAAAAGGGTAGAAGGAAATTTTTTTCTTCCTGTACACCCATATACCTGCTAACCTCAGCACCTCAAGATGTCCCAGTCTCATTTCTAGACACTTTCCCCAGCCAACTTTAAACATTTTCCAATCAATTCTGGAACTCACAGTCTGTCATCATCAAAATCCTCTACGTCCTCCTCCTCTTCTCTGGATGTTTTTCTAAGCTTCTTGCTTTAATTCAACTTGGACTCATTCCTAAGGACAATCCTTCTCCTGCATCACTTTGAGCAGGGGCTATTTTTTTTCCTGCTTTATCCCACATGATATTGGACTTCTAGGGTTTCATAGCCACATCTATTTTCCCTAAAAAGAAAATGCCACCTCTTTTGAGCCTTTTGCCTTTAAGTTCTGCCACTCCACCCCTCTGTATCGCAGTTACCTATTAACCAAATAGACCCTAAATACTGCCTTGCCATCTTATCTGTTCTTCAACTGTCAATTCACATTCCCATTCTCCAAAAAACTGTTTAACATTTCTCCTCAAATCTCCAATGCCTCTTCCCTCTCCAGACATTCGGATGATAACCTTATTCATTAACTCATAAGGAAATAGAAACATCAGAAGAGATATTCATTTGACAAATAAAAATGGCAAGCATTAGGATATATTGGAGTATATGAGGAAGCCATTTGGTATAAAACTAATTCGGCCTGATTCTTTTTTTCAAAAGGGCCTGACTGTGGCTATTGAGCACGCATTGCATATCTACTTAGACATTTCCTATGGCCAGAACAAAGGCCCTTGAGATAAAGGTGCAACTTTCCCCCACATTAGCATTTCCTTAGGGATAAGCATTTTTCCTTAGGCTAGGAATTGATTGCTGCACTCACCTCCCAGCTCACCTGTGACCACCCAGCTGGAGACAACAGACTGCCACCCTGCTGTGTTCACCGAGACAGCAGACCTACCTGCTATTTCCATCAATCGCTGTGCCAACAGAGCAGTCTCGCGACTATTGTAAAAGGGACATTTCAATCCTATGTGAAACATCCTCTTTGAGGGTATATAACCACCCTTATACCCCGACTTCTTTGGAGTGCTCTGTTCCTTTGTGGAAAGACTCTCCCGGGTTATAATCCTCAGATTTAAGCTCAGAATAAACTCACCCAAATTTTCATTTATAGATTGGATATGGATTATTTTCGTCGACACATTCTTTTCCCATCATAAAATTTTCCAACCATATGAATGCATATGCTCCGCCTTTCTTTCTGTTATAATAGGTTAACTGTCCAGGACTCCATCTAAGGTCAACTCCTAGGCAATGCCCATCTTCTCTCACCTACTCAGGGACGGCACTTTTGCAATTAACTTATCTTTCTAAAAATATCAATTTTCCCTCCCTACAGCAATCCCATAAACTAATGTGCTGCAGTGTCTTTTTTCTTAAACAAATGAACAAAAATCTCTTCCTTGACCTATCATTACCTTCCACCCGCTGATATTCTTTATAACAAAATTCAGAGAAAGAGTTATCTTATTTTCTCCAATTTTTTCAGTTTGTCTTTCTCCCCAAGCCACTCCAATCAGGTTTTGTAATCATCACTCCTGATGAAACAGTTATAAGGTCAACAATGACCTCTGCATTGCCAAATTCAAGTCTTAATCCATGTTTACTCAACTTCTCAACAGTATTTGACCTGGTTGATCATGGCCTCATTCTTGAAAGATTTTCTATGCTTGACTTCCCAGACTCCACACTGTCCACACACCTCAGCAGCTACAGCTTCTCAGTCTCCTTTTCTGGTTTCCATCGTCTCCTTAACCTTAACATTGAAGGTTTCAGGGGTCAACTCTTGAACCTCTTCTTTATCCCACTCACTCCCTAGTTGATTGCATTCAATGTTGAAGACTCCCAAGGATTTTATCTCTAGCTCTGACCTCTTGCCTAATCTCTCTCTCTCTCTCTCTCTGTGTATTCCAAGGACCAGGAAAATGCCCATCAAATGGTCGGTCTTCAATAAATATTTGCTTTAGGTATAAATTACAAATAAAGATGACTAAAATTATTTAGAATATAATTTTCTATCATATGTAACTCTAAAATTTTTATATCTATCCTTACTATCGAGAATTTAAGCAGTTTCTAAATTTTATGCAACAAATAATATTGGATTCTAATTCTCTCTACTAACCAGGTGGCCATAGACTTGTTATTTCATCTTTTTTATTGTTATTATTCCATGTTTTCTTAAGCCTCAGTTGCTTTATCTGAATGATGGAGAGAACAGTAAGTCTCTCATATGAGAGGAATGCAAACTATATGAAATGATGTAGAGCACTTACTCTATGCCTGACATTGTGTTGTATGCCCAATAAATTGTAGTTATTAATACTGTCTCTATGCATGAATTCTTCAACACACTCCTGATTCTTACCTCGGTATGGATTCCTAGAATCTAATTGCACTGTTAATGTATATGAACATTTTTACTGCTCGCAGTAGATATTAACAAGTGGCTTTTCAGAAAGATTGTGCCGATGTATAATTCCACCAACAATTTATGTGAGTACCTGCCACATAACACTTTCATAAAAACTATTGTCACTTTATATAAATGTAATTGGCAATGTTTGACTAGAATGTAATATAAACACACTTCTTTTATCAAATGTAATCTCAGTTATGGTGCTGACTTGTCATATGACTTAAATTGACTTTACCTCGGTTTCTCCATCTATGAAATGGAGATAAATTTGTGGGTTAGAAAGGGAGATACATAACTGAACTAATCAACAAGCATAGTGCTTTTGAAAAGATAGAATGCTACAGGGCCATGTGATTTTACCACATGGTATATTCAGAATAGCCCAATCAAAATCAAGTATGCATTGAAAGAGAGTTGTGAGTACAATTCAGCTGATAAAGCCTGTCAGGAAGGCAGCCTTGTTTTCTTTTCAGAGCAGCTGGCTTGTCTGAATTGCTTAAGCTGTACAGTAGCCTTGCAATTATGATGTGTATGCCTATGTGCTTTATTCTTACAAAATCATCTCCATGTTCATCTGCTTAGTCATTAAATTTTATGGTGGAAGTTGAATGCCTAATGAAATTGCAGATTTAAACTGTTTTATGGCCTCTAAGAAAATCTCATTTACCACAGAGTTGCTATGAAAAGATATGAATGACAGACAAGAGTGTGTAGCATTATAATAAATGGAAGAGGGAAATTAGTTCCGAGGATACACAGAGAAACAAAGCCGATATCGTTTATCGCCATTTCCTCCACCACTTGATCACTCCCACCATCCTTTCATCTGTTCATTCATTCATTCATTCACCTACTCAACAGTCATTCACTAAACACCAACTGGAGTAACCCGGATATGGTCTATTTTTACAAAGATCCTATAATATAGATGGGGAAATGAGAGCTGCGTTTTATTCTGCACAGTTTAGATGGTATCCCAGGTAAGATGTTCAGTTGTAAGTTTTTAAGGAAGACTTTGACGAATTACTGAAACTCTTTTAGTGAAAGTTCTCATAAGTTAACCAGGGTATTTTGCCAGGAAGGAAAAAGACTTTGAAAATAAAGCCAATCACCCCCGAACACGTGAGGCTGATTAATGTTTGTAGTCCTGGAGATTCAAAACCACAGCAAGTGGATAGAAGTTGTAGGTAGATGAAGTTAAATCGCATATAACAAAGAGCATATTTACAATCAGAACCATCTATTTGTTGTAAAGTCCTAAACTCCTTAGCATTATAATTGTTTAAGTAGGAGCTGAAAAGTCCCATGTCAGTGATGAAGTATAAGGGATTTTCACATTGGCAGGAAAGAAGGGGTACGGTAGACCACTTTCCAAAGCCATTCTCTGATTAATCTGCCGCAAACACAACTTTCAATGTCAGCTCCCTTTTTACAAAAACTTACCTGGCTTCATGTTTTCCACTCTGTCCATTATAAACCCATCTGCCTTGTTCTCAACGGCTCTCCTAGGTTTTTACCTACAGAATGAATCACTTTTCCCACAAATTCACATTATTTGTCTTTAAAAGTAGTAAGATATATCTCATTCCTCAGCAACATACCAAAGTCTTGTGATAAAATAAGTCCTTTGAGGTTTGCTTCTCTAAGTATAATATTCATCAGTGTAGAGGGTTCATCTTATGGTAGATATATTATAAAGGGAAACATTTTGTGTTAAGATTGGAGACTCTCCACCTCCTTCACCCTCCCCACTATATCTTTTTATATGAAGTCAACACCATTCACAATTTATTTAACAAATATTTATTGTTATATAAAAGCACCATGCTAAATAATTGGGGTATAAAAATAAAACATGATTCCATTTCTCATTGTGCTTGGATGTAGCGGAAAAGACAAACAGTAAAGCAAATCATTACAGTCCAAGGATAAATGCTAGAGCAGAGAGCAGAGAAGACAAATGCCTGAGGGGGAGTTGGGAGGGGAAGAGGAGGGGTGACCAGTGACATAAAAGTTGAAGTCAGTTTGGAGACATGAACAGAAGCTTAGCGGAGACAAGCAGGGAAGGATGTTCCTGCTGGAGAGAACTGAAAACTTTTCCACAGACCTAAAAGAACAGAATGGATTTGGGGTCTCCAAGGAGTTTTGAACAGCTCTGGCTCTATTTGAGGAGATGATAGAAGATGAGGCTGAGAGGTGAACAGGGTTTAAATCTCAAGGTCCTGTGTCGAGGAATTCAGATTTTATCTGAACCCTTTTCCTCCATGATAGGAAATAGGACTCTTCCAGAGGACGAGGAATCTGAAAGGTGTGTTGGTTTTTTAATTAATTAATTTTTTTTACTCGAAGTGTGGTGGTTTTAAATGGGGAGAGAGATGCATGGGTCAGGATGGAGCCCAGGTGTTCTGAATCCCAAGAGATCAATGTCTGGCCTAAAGCAGCTTACCTTATGGCAACCTGTGTGGAGTGTGTGTTGCCTCTGGGCACAGTCGCATTCTGAGGCTCTGTGCATCATCTTCCATTTCAGGTCCAAAGGGACCTGACTCAGAGAGGCTATATGAGGAGAAAAATCCTCCCAGACAAGGACACTCAAGGGACACATTGCTGCAAATTCCACCAATTGAATCAAATTCTGTCGATTGTGGAGCAGTGGCTCACCAGAACTCTCTGCCAGGCAGGAAGTTGGGTGGCTCAGCGCACAGGCCGCGTGCAGGCACAGCTGTGCCACACTTGTATTGCCTGCAAAGCAGTGACAAAGAAAACACTCTTCCCTACGCCAAAGAATGATCTCTGATTGCTTGGGGAATAGAGACAGAAGAACACGTGGCAGATATTTTAGGTCCCTGGCCTTTGAGGAATTATCTTGAGTGCCCTGTTAGGTTATTCTTGGGGAAATGCTAACCCTGCAATGCAGAGTATGAAAAAGCCTGTCACTTAGGAAGACAGCAGGGCATAAGATGTTTCCAAAGATTGGTCCTATATATCAGCTCGTCAGCTTTTAATATCTCTCTCTTTCTTTTTCCTTGCCTCCCCCAATATTTTCTTTCCTAGCATCAAAACTAGCATACAGGAAGAAGGTGAGAAAGGGAAATGCATTAGTTTATATAATAAGCCTCAGTGAAGAGATTCAGGTTTTTTGGAACCTGGTTTCCTTTCCAGTTGTGCTCTATGCTTTAAACAGTAAAGAGAAGTGTAACCATATCCTTCCACGTACTATTTACATCTCCTCAGGGTCTGAGAGAAAATGGGAGCCCTTATATGGCATGCACAGGTCTGCAAAGCTGATATAAGAGAGGAGCTCCACGGATTTCCTGGCAACTCAAGAAAATCACTGAGCTTGAGCATGATGTCTGCACATAGAGTCCTTCCAAACAGTACTTGTTGTGTAAATTTTCATTAGAATCTTTTCCTAAGTCAGTGTTCTAGCACTTCTCTCCTTGATTGCTCAAAGATCACTGACAGCACTTCAGCATCCTGATTTATAAGTATTCTTCCTACCATCAATGATATTTACCAGGCAAATAGTCATCGATGCCTTCAGAGTAGCTAAGTGCTTCTATATTATCCCTTCACCCACCTGGGCTCTCCATTCCCCGCTCCGTGGCTGCTCCTTCCAGTTTGAAGATCAGTCTCCTTCACAGGATTTTAATAAGAAGTTAGAAACAAAATAAGAGGCAGAGATTTGTTTTCCCTTTATTGGCCCCAAACCTCTAGCCTATACCTTGCATTAAACTGTATATTATCTAAAGGTAGGCAGGAAAACTGACCTGCTCATCTCGGGATCCTAATACTGAACGTTCTGCAACCTGGCTGCTTAATAAACGTTCTACTGAACGGAACCAGGTCTTCTGTCTCCAAATGTGGCAAACACATCCTGAGTGACCCCCAGTGAGTCCCATCCTTGTGTAGTCTCATCCCCTTGAGACTGGGTGGAACCTGTGACTTACTGCTAATCAATAGAATATGGCAAAAGTGATGGGGTGTCACTCATGTGATATGGAAAACAAAGGGATTTTTCAGATGTAATTACAGTCCCGAAATAGTTTACTTTGATATCAAAGAAAGATTGTTCTGGGTAGGCCTGGCCTAATCTATGGACCCCTTTAAAGGAGGGTTTGGGTCTTCCCTGAGCTCAGAGACTAAAGCAGCAGAGACTCTCTCTCTCTCACTGGCCCTGAAAAGGCAACCCACAGTGAGTTCTGCAGCTGCAGGAAAGTGAGCTCTACCAACAACCGCATGAGTTTGGAAGAGAACTTCAGCCTCAGATGAGATCGCAGCCCAGCCAACACCTCGACTGCAGCTTTGTGAGACCCTGAGTGGAGGACCCAGCTAAGCCGAGCCCAGACTCCTAACCCGGGGAAACTGTGACATAATAAATGGGTGTTTGAAGTACATTTTTATGTAGTCGTAGAAAACTGATACATTGAACATAAATAAAGTTGCCCTTTGTGCTTATTCCTGGACTTCTTTGCAAACCTCAGCTATTTTTGCTGCAGAGTCTCCCTGGCATCATTTTTTTAAGTTTTATTTGTCTTTGCTTATTTTACTTCCTTTTTTCTATTATACATATGATTTAAAAATCTGTGCTCATTGGGGAACTCCCTGACTCACCAGGCTGGGTGGGTTCTTTAGGTCGCATGCCCCTTTCTTCCTTGCTGAGCTCAAAAGCAGTGACACAAACAGAATTGAATCTTTGGAAGCTGACTCTCTTCAGCTCTCTTTTCCCTCTGGAGCTATGGGTTTCTTTTTTTTTCTTGAGGAAGATTAGCCCTAAACTAACATATGTTCCCATCTTCCTCTATTTTATATGGGGGGTGCCCGCCACAGCATGGCTTGATAAGCGGTGCACAGGGCCACATCTGGGATCTGAACTGGTGAAACACAGCTGTCAAAGTGGAGCATGCAAACAACTGCTATGCCACCAAGCTGCTCCCTCCCTCTGGGGTTTTGTGGCATAGAATCAAGGAGTCTTTTCTTTGAAACTTTGGAAAACTTACCATGTAGGGTTGTTGTGAGGAGTAACTAAAGCATAGAGCATTACAATGCCCACTCTTACTTTATTGGGTTTAACATTTTATAAAACCCCCTTGCAAACACAACGAGAGCCTCTGAATTACCTCAAGTTTTCTGGTCCTGTTTCTGGAGAGGCTTACGGATGAAGAAACTAAAGCCATTAGGGGTTAAGGATGTTCCCCAAGTGAGTAAGTAATAGAGGTAGATGAACCCAAGATAGTCAATCCCAAATACCTTCTTCTTTATGTTTCCTCACAGACTCTAGCATGTGTTTCTCATAGCATATTGCTAAAGTCCAAGCCTGAGTACCTGGTGAGCTTGATAATGCAGAATCTGAAATACAACCTCAGACCCAAGGATCTCTGGGAAGTAGAAACCAGCAAAGTGTATTTTAAACAAACTACTGATGCTCTTTTCACTTCCTAAACATGGAAACTCATTGCTTTAAGATAACATGATCATGTTTCCTCAGGTTTCCATCCAATCTTTCTCATTCACAGGTAAATTTCTTCTTTGGATTGAAACTATGCTCAAAGTAGCCATTTCTTAGTTGTCTCCTCCATCCCCTGAGAGATGCAGCTCTCAGGAAGGTGGGCGAGCAACAAGCTGTCTATGGCTCTGAAGACTTTGGACAGATGCCTGCGTGGTGGAGACTTTCTAACACTTCACTGTCACCTCTGAAACAACACATGAATTCATGTAAGAACTGCATCTCCAATTGTTCTTCTTGCTTAGGAACATGGAGATGCAGTAAAGAATATTCTTCTAGGAAGGATTTAGAAAAAAGTAAGTTGGGGGAGGCTGATGCCAAAGCACACATGCGTCTCCTAAACATGGCCCTGTAAGGATGACAATACCACACAGGGATGGTGGAAGATATTGGCATCTGGTTTAGTGAAGAGTAAACTGAATCTAGGGTCAAAGGCATGGATTTGAGTTTCAGCTGCTATTTACCAGCCAATCATTTTCTTTCTCACGGCCTCATTTTCTTCATCTTTAAAATATGGAAAACTGAAATTTGCCCTATCTACCTCTTAGGGCTGCTGTGAAGACAAACTTTGAAGAAAATGAAGTAATGGGGAGTCACGAAACACCATATAAAAGTGAAATGCTATCTACATGTCAATTGGGACATGTCTATTTTTTCCAGGGCTGTATAGGCAAAGCCTGGCACAGCTCAGACATAAACGAGGTGCTAGATAATCATTTTCTTTTTATTTATTGACTGACTGAAAATACGTTACTTTGAAAGTGTGAAAAAATTGCTCAGAGAGATTCCTTGCTTTTGGCTAGCCCTGGAGAGTGAAATCCTAACAGAATGTTCCACAGTCCAGAGACAATTGCATGGAAAAATGGGTCACAGGAGCCCAGAGCTGCTCTGACCTTGAGTAAGATCTGTGACTTTGGGAGGATAGAGGGAGTGCAGTGTTCATGGCCTGGGCAGGAAAGGTCAGAGGGGCAGAGGACGGAGGAAGGCAGGGAGTGCTAGAATCCTGGGAAGCTGGATGCCACAGGGAACATGTTCATTCTTTCACTCATTCACTCACTAAGTCACTCATTCATTTCACTTAACAAACATGTATTAAACAATTCCCACGCGCCAGGTATTGAGCAAGGTGCTGGGGAGATTAAGATGAAAACATGGTTTCTAGCCTCAAGGAAGTGTCAGTTGCAAGGAGACAAATTAATCCCAGATATTTAATATACAGCAAGGTAGGTGCTGGCATAGAAGTAAATACAGAGTCCTATAGGAGCAAGTAGATCGGTCTCTTAACTCAGCTTGGGAAACAAAGAATGTTTCTCAGAGGAAGTCATACCTAGGAGGAATCTTGAAGGATAAGTAAGAGTTCTCCAGGGGCTGGCCTGGTGGTGTAGTGGTTGGGTTCACATGCTCCACTTCGGCAGCCCAGGGTCCGTGGATTGGGATCCTGGGCACGGACCTACACACTGCTTGTGTAACCCAAAGTTCGGTCTCTGAACCCAATGCCAATCCAAATAACCAGAACAGAGTCTTGAGTGGAAGAGGAAAGGTTTTTACTATGCCAGGCACAGTGAGCAAAGCAAGGGCTCATGCCTCAAAAATTGCTAGCTCCCCAATGAGGAACGGGTAGGGATTTTTATTTGGGGTGTTGGGTAGGGGAGGGGGCGCATGTAGCTTGTGTAGGTCGGTGTTTTTCCACCAGCCTGCGATTGGCCTTGAGAGGCTGCTTGCAGCAAGGCGGTGGCGGGGGGAGGGTGAGATAGGAGGATGGCAGGTGGGCGTCCTTCTCTGTTGTCTCGTCTCGTCTTCCTGTCTGGTCTTCCTGTTTGAGGCGGGTTTGAGGGCCGGGAGTCAGGAGTTGAGGTCTGGGAAGCCTCCGCTCCCTGATACTCTTGAGACAGCGGCTTTCCTGGCAAACTCAAGGACACATGATTAGCTAACCCTTAGTGTGCCTCCAACTCCAGGCCACCTGGGCTTTTCACAATTTGTAACTCCCATTTAGTTGTAAAGCTCAAAGAGTCCAAGTTTAAAGAAACAGGTATTTACATATGAGTGGAGCTAGAGAAGCAGGAAAGGGGGTGGTGGGTTTTAGTTTTAACCCCATATACGCTGGGTTCAATGTGGGGAAACTGATATCAGAGCTGATGTTAAGAGCCTGTAACACTTGTGAACCTATGCTGTTACAGGCATCCCATATATAAAATAAAGGAGGATTGGCACAGACGTTAGCTCAGAGACAATCTTCCTCACCAAAAAAAAAAAAAAAAAACAGTTCTCTAGGAGAAGAATGAACTGGGAAGAGGAAACAAAGTATAAAAGTATAAGCCAGAGTGAGAGATAAAAGGACCACTGTGGATAATGCAAGTAAAGAAGTCCATATGACTGGACAGAAAGATGTATGAGAGAGGGTGGAGATCAAACAAGTTACAGAGACAGGCCCAGGATATATCATGAATGACCTTATATGATATGTTGAACGGTTTAGATTTTATCCTAGAGGCATTGGGAGCCATTGAAAAAGTCTAAGTGGGAGAGTGACATGATCAATTTTACTACAAAATTAAATATTTCTTACTTAAAGATTTTGTCCACTAAACAAGCATTATGCTACTCAAACATGGAAAGGTTGTGACCCAGGAAAATATGGAAAACTGAGTTCATAGCAAGGTCAGAGGTGGAAATTCAGATTCATACAGGACAACCTTCCATCAGCTCAACCGAGATGAATATCATGACTATTGTTATAGTTAGGGTTGGGAGAGCATCTATTTCTTACTGAACCCTCCCAAGTTTAAAAGCACTGAGAATATAGTAGGGTCTTACTGTTTAAATAGTAGATGAATGAGTGTCGGCATGTTTGACCTTATGGTAATGTTTCCAGTTGGATTTTTCATTACAATATGCCTAAATGTGCCTCAGTGACAATGATAGATGAAACAACAGAATGGAACCTGGGGTATGGGTCATACCCTGAGCATAATGTTGCTAAATGGCATTGTTCAGAGGTTGTCAGTGGGTTACCACAATCCTATAAATTTCATGTGATTTCTTTGGAAATAATCTGTGCAAAATGTTTTGAAATAGAGCTATGAAAACAAACAAATAAATATTCTCCAATGAGACAGAGAAAACATTTGCTATAAAACAAGAATGCAATAGAAAATATTATTAGAGTTGTATTTCTAGTAGATGTATTAATATTAAAAAAAATACTGGAAGCTAATGAGGCCCTTCCAGGAACTCAAGCAAGTACTGACAAAGAGAAATATTTAATTGAAGCCAAGTTAGTTTTGTAATTACAATAGTTTCATGTGTTCATCTATAGCCTTGACTTTTCCACTGAATATCTGCCCATCTTTTCAATCAGCTACTAGATATTTCTATCACACTATGTCCCATAAACTCATCAAGTTTAGCCTGCCAGCACTGATCTTACGCTCTCCTTCCACCAACACCTACTGATTTTGTGATCTTTATTTTAACTGGTTGCACCATTATCCACATAGTCACCCAACCCAGAAACTCTGCCATTATCCTAAAATCTTTCCTCTCTCGTTATTCCAAATCTAATCACCGGTCCTACTGATTCGGACTTCTAAATACTTTTCAAATCTATTGCCCCTTCTGTTTTCTTGTGCTCCCTGCCTCAGATGAGGCTCTTAGCACCCTCACCTAGGGGACAGATTGTCTTAGTCAATGAAGTGATCTCTGTGTCCAAACTCTCTCCCTTCCCAGTTATCTACCACAAAGCCACCAAAAACAACCTTTAAAAATGAAAATTCATTCATGTCACACTCCAATCTTAAAACCATCCAGCTAATCTCCATCACATGAGCATAGTATATAACTAGGGTGATCATTTTCTCCTGTTTACCCAATATTGGCCACTGTTCCAACATAATTATCAAATAACTCCCTTTAACTAACAAAAGTGCTCCAATTTGGACAATAAATTATTAGGTAACGTTGTTAATGATGTCCTTCATGATCTAGTTTCCCCCCACTTTTGCTGTCTGCCTGGTGAACACCTTTTATCCTCCTAAGTCACCTGCTTCTCTAGGACGAGCTGTTGTCTGGCAGCTGCTCACACCGGTCTTGGAGCTTCCTCTGACCTTGCCCATGGGTCTGTTATTGTACGTAGATAACCTGCCTGCCTTTTAATAGGAGTCATGAGGCAGAGACCAGGCTACAGTCACCTGCAACACTAGAAGAATCTAGCAGAGGATGAGACATGCAAGTGCATCTTACAGAGACAGATCACACGGTGATTTGGCGGCAGTTCAGAAGACCACACTTCCAAACCTAGCAATTGGTCACACATATCGTTTACAAAATAAATGGTTAAAACGTACTTTATAAATAATGTCTATGTTTTAAGACTTAAGACTAATCTGACATCATGCAATCTTTTTCATATCTATCAATTGTTACCAATAATAGTAAAAATAATAAAACTTATTTTTAAAACAATTTTAGCAAATATAATCACATATTTGGTGATCAATTAAAAATCAACTCTTTTAAAGGACTCTCAATCTTCATTCAGGTCAGAGACTGTATTTTTCCTGCACTCTATAAGGTGTCTTGCGCGCTGTCAACACTCATGGAGTGTAAAACAGCAGTGATAATTAGGCTTTTATATTTGTGCTCATTATCCAGAACAAAGGGTCTACATGCTACTAAAAGCACAATGACTTTTCTCATTTGAATATTTACAGTCCTGACAACTTGAAAAGCATATTATGTAGTGTTAATCAAATGAAGAGTCTCACATTCTTCTAACAAGCAAGGGATAGAAATTTTAGGTAAAAATTAGAATCCACAAGCATTTGACCTTAAAAATAGAGAAAAAGCATTCCACGTAAATCAAGGTCACCTGAATATGTGAGCCAACTCATGGCACCCATTTTGTTAAATTCTTTATTTTTGTGAATATTAAGTCATAGAAGGAGCCAGAGAAATGATAGTTTGCAGGGTTTGAGTTTTGGTGGTCTCTAACTTAGCATTTGTTTACTTCTTCCCATTCAACAGCATTCCTTGCCATCACCAAAGGGGCATTCCCTGCATTCATGGGGCCCCTCTGGATTATTGCACTGACATTATGGTTAAGGCCACGTGAGGACACATCTTCAGTCTTCATGGAACAACGGTGAAGGTGGATATTCACTTATTCTAAATGATGCTCATACTTCAAAGGCAATGTCTTTGTTTTCTCCCCACAGAACTAAGATTAATGCTCAGTACCTAGGGGATCAAAGAGCCTGCCAAATGATTGCGGACCTCTGAAAGCTCATAATTATCATTCATAGCAACCACAGCTTTTTATGAGAAGTGAGTAGGTAAACAAAGCAATGATATAGTCCAATATAAAAATAATGTGGCACTTGAAATCCAAAAGCTTTAGCTCTAGGTCAAGGTCTGCTAATAGTAATAATAATAACAACAATAACAATAACAAGAGCTATCAGTTATTGAACACCAAATTTACAGCAAACACGAGAAAGAGCCCACATGGGACAGTTAGTCAGTAGGGGAGAGAGGGAAAGGGCCAGTGAAGGCATCCTAGAGGAGGTTAGGTGGAAATTGACATCTGGTAGGTGATTAAAACTTAGTGAGATGAATTTGAGAGAGATAAGGGAAAGCTACTCCTGGAAGAAGGAAATGCATATGTGAAAGTATGTGCCAGTTAGCATGATGCATTTACAGGGCATTCCATCGTATTATTTGACTGAGTCAGAGAATTTCAGGAAGAGAGGAATAAACATTATTAATCCACAAAGTGAAGCAGAGGCAAGATTATGAAGGGCCTTGTATATATCAATAATCCAAAATGGAATAATTGAAGAATTTTAATCAGGGGAGTGAAACATTCAGATTGGTGTTTGAATTTCAGAAAGATTGCTGTGCGTGCCCACAGGGGAATGGATTGGAGAGTGGCCACGCTCGAGGGAGAGAGGGGAGGTGAGAGAGGCAGGTGTAGCAGACCTCAGTGAGAGATGATGGGCAGGATTAGTGAGAGATACGAAGAGGTTAAAGCTCTACAGTCAGATGTTGGCTTGATGTGTTGATAGCGTATACTCTGTGGGAAAACGAAGACCCTAAGTCAACACCCAGAGTTTTGGTTTTGGCAAGTGAGTGAAAGGTGGAGCCCCTCACTAGGATAGGATAAAAAGGTAAAGAAAGTTTGGGAAAAGATGCCAGTTTTATATATGAATACATTGAGCTCGGAGGGCTGAGGAGACATTTAAGGAAAGTTATCCACTGGGCAGAAGTCTGTTGAGGCTTAGAATTCAGAGTGAAAGCTGGACTGGAGTCATAGCTTCAGGCTTCATTATGCCTAACTGAAACCTTGGAAGTTGTTGCAATCACCCAGGAAGATGGTGCAGAATTGAGTACAGACGGAATTCCAGGATAGAAGCCTGGTGAATACCATGTTATAGGAACGTAACTAGGAAGAGGGACTGGCAAAGGATGCTGAGAATGTGTAGGCAAAGAGTTAGAAAGAAAATAAAAGAGGGTGTGAAATCTCAGAAACTGAGGAAAAGGCTATTTTAAAAAGGAAAGAGTGCTTATGAATACAAATGTTTCAGAGAAGCTGAACAAGGTAAAGACCTAGAAGAGACCACTAGGTTTTAAAACAAGATAATCATAGACAATCTTGGTAAAAATAGTTTCCACGAAGATGGAGAGAGATAGTCAGATTACAGTGAGTTGAAGAGTGAATAAAATAGAAGCAGGAAACAGGGTTCTTCTGAGAAGACCGGCGGTGAGGAGAAGGGAAGAACATAGGCTGCCAGCCACATCAACCTACAGCCCAGATCTTGGGAGGGTTTCTTTTGTTAAGATGAAAATATTGAATATTATCAGTGTCATGGCAAAGATGTCATTAAAGAGGAAAATGATAACATAGAATGAAGAGAGTGAATGATTAATAGACTAGGTCCTAAAGAGGTGAAAGTGGAGGGGATCCAGAACAAAAGAGAGAGGATTAGCCTTCAACAGGGGGTGCTCATTATCCTACAGTGAGTACAAAGAAAGGGGAAAGGATGAAGGAGAATGCTGATAAGTTTAAGGATACGGCTGCAGAAAGTTGTGAGAATTCTCGGTACATTGTTCTCTTTCTCTTTGTCTCTTTTCTTGGTACAGTAAGAGTCAAAGTAATTTGCTGAGAATTGAGATTAAATCATAGTATAGTGGATTTGAATTACTTTTTATTTATTTATTTTTTTCCTGAGGAAGATAGGCTCTGAGCTAACATCTATTGCCAATCTTCCTCTTTCTTCTTGAGGAAGATTCGCCCTGAACTAATATCTATTTTGTCTGTGGGACACCACCACAGCATGGCTACTGACAAATGGTGTAGGTCTGTGCCCAGGAACTGAACCTAGGCTGCTGAAGCAGAGTGTGCCAAACTTAACCACTAGGCCATGGGGCTAGCCTCTTCAAATCTTTTTTTTAAAGACTAGCATGAGCAGAGAAAAGAGAGAATTGATTAGGAAAACAAAAGGACTGCCAAGAAGCCCAGGGAACCTAGTTTCGGTGAGAGAGCATAAATGCATGAATTGACAGAAGTACTAAAATGTGGGCTTTCAAGCATTCTCAAGTGGGTCTCCTCAGCAAGGTGTAGACACTGAGAAATCAGGCTATAGGCCTGACCTCAAGCTAGGCACTGTTGACCAGGTGCCATGGAAGGGTGTTGAGTCAAGGGAAATGAAACAGTACCTCATTTCATTTAATCCTCCTTACATCTCTCCAAAAAAGACATCTTTACCCCCATTTACAGAGGCTGAAATGATGATTCATAGACGTTTGTGTTTACTCAGTCTCTCCCAGACTACACAGGCTGAGAGAATTGGCTGGGCCTTGGAATCAAACCTGTTCTCTCCACTGTACTGCACTGCCTCTCCATAAGCCACATGCTACTAACCCGAACACAAAGAAGGGGCAAATGCTTCTTCCTCTTCCCATTCTAGGACCACTCTGCTCCCTCTGTTCTGTAATATAAGGCCAGGTTATACACACGAAGCATTTTAGCTCCTGGAAGAAAAGCACTATGCTAATTTAGAGGATATATAAATGGTGTACCAAATTGCTCAGAGCAATGTTCACACAGTGATAAGCTCATTTACGATATATGATTATTAAAACCCAATCTCTGTTTTTTTCGTTCCAACTGATTTTCATTTGCCTTAGCAGCAGATGCTCTATGCTGGGAAAATGAGAAACGATCTGCAGAGAGGGCACTGTAAGGCTTTACAGCAGAAGCTGGAAACCAGAATCACACCCTCATCCAAGTGAGGATCTTATTTCCTCATCCCTTTGGTGGTGATTTATGCCATTGAACTAAAGCTACTCTTGAAACACTGAAAAGAAGACAAAATAATATTTTATGATTTGGCATGCAATTGTAGCCAAGGAATTTAAAATGTTTTAACAAGGCGATTTGAATTCCCACTTTATAGATAGGGAACTCGACAGAGACAGAGAGCAGCTCCTCGTCTTTTACCTGTGAGCCTCTCAGTAAAATCCTCAGAAACCCTCAGAGCTCAGGGAGCTGGCTCGACCAGCTCCAAAGCTTAATAAATTTTGAATGCTGAACTCTTTGGAGGAGTGGGCCTATGTAAATCCAATAAACGCATTAATTTCGTTTTCTTAAAGGAAGCTTATTAGTGCATTCTTTCAGGATCCCCAAATATGACCTGATCTCTAGGGGTCCAGGACGGGTGAGGCGGGAAGCTAGTACGCTAGATATGCACTGAGCCCTCCTTCTCCCAGGGCTACCTCTTCCTGGTCTCCTTTCCTCCTTTTGCTAAGGAAAGACAGCTGGTCAGAGACCCTGATGATGCTGTCTTGCACGTCCTACCCAAGGTCATGGACACGCAGAAGAAAGGCAGCCCAGGACGGAGGCCAGCAAGCTAATCCCAGTCAGAACAGGCTCAAGAAATGGGAAGTGCTCAATTGCATTTAGTGTCTTGTCAAAACCAATGGGAAGCAACTTTATGCAAGAGCTAAGTTACCTCTGACTTGGTCCTGTGCTAAACATCTGATGCAGAATCTATCAACAAAATTGCTACCAAAGCACTTTATATCATTAAATGATGAATGCGTACATTGAAAGAAAACATAGTCAAACTAGTTTTTTAAAGGTAATCGGTAACTCATCCATCAATTTTATTAAAATAGTCTTTAAAGCTATTAGGTTACAAATTTTGGGTGTTTTTCTTATGCAGATACTGAAGAAACTGCTATGGTTTACAACATAAGACTAACAGAATTAGTATCTCTTCTTACTGGAAATTTGTACCTTGCTAACATTGTTAAGGTGGACTCTGTTGTCTGCCACATAGCAGCTCATTATTTTACATAAAATAAGCACAATAGACATCTATAATGAGAGAATCACGGGACATGAATGTTTGAACAATTCTATCCCATGTCATCATATTTAAAAATTCTTCAAACTTACTAATGCCTGTAGAAGCAGCTGTGTCATCTAAGACAGCCCTCTTTGATTTCTGCTTTTTCCACACTCGTCTGTTATAACCAACTAAAATGTTTTCCTAACCATGTATTTCTAGTTGGCATATGGGATCCTATCTTACTTAAAAAGTTGACTAGACAGTAAGCTGTTTTTTGACAAGAAAAGAAAATATTTCCTATTAACTTAGTTGGTGGGGCAAGCTGACGTTATGGCACCATCAGGTATGATGTGATGTGAGACACCCAGCATCAGCCATGAAAAATTGTTTCTGAAAATGTTCATTCTGAATGCAGTCAGGACCTTAGACTTGCACTGTCCAGTATGGTAGCTACCAGTCATGTGGACCCATGGAGCGCTTCGAATGTGACTGGTCCAAATTGAGATGCGGTATAAGTGTCAAATACACACTGGGTTTCTAAGACTTGGAATGCAAATGAAAAGAAAATAAAATAGCTCATTAATTATTGTATTGATTATATGTTAAAATCATTATATTTTGGCTCTATTATGTTAAATAAAACATATCATTAAAATTAATTTTACCTGTTTCTTTTTACATATTAATGTGGCAACTAGAAAATTTAAAATCATAAATGTGTCTCTCACTTGGGGCTTACATGACACTTCTATTGGAGAGTGCTGTCTTGTACTCAACTTCTAATTTATAGGGAATAGAGGAGAAAGAAGAAGTTAAAAGGCACTAAGTGGAAACCAAATCAAATATGGGGAATGTGCTACAACTAAACTCCATAGAGCGTGGGTCGCAGACTGCTGCTGATCTGCACGACTATTTGTTATCAAGCTACAACAAGACTAGGAGCTTACAAAAGAATCTAAATCAACGATGCCACATCCTACACATGCTGCCGCATGCTTCATTTGACATCATTTTCATAGAATACTTAGTCAACAAAGAAAACTTCTCCTTTCATTTTGGGGAGAGAGAAGGACAACTATAAAAACCATTTTGGGACAACTGGGGAAATATGAATATGTGCTGGAGAAAAAGCAGATTAACTGCGCCTTCTCACTCCAAGCCATTCCCTTGAACTTCCTGAGGCAGGGTTCGCAAGAGAAGCCAATGAACTCTTCCTGTGCTGGGTTCTAGACTCAAAGGCTATAAGTCACCTGACAAGATATTTTACCTTGCTACTAGCCCATAGAGTGCAAAAGTAGAAGCAGATCAAAGCCTACTCAATTTCTAAAGGAATCATATTGCCCGAGAGGTCCCAAGGCCAGCCACCAATGCTATGTGTTCGCTAAATTCCTAAAGCAATGTCTAGACTCTGAACCCGTGTCAACAGAAAGTAGGTCACTAAAAATATAGCCCCTAAAAGGGATAGCTCCTAGATTACTCATCTCTGGTGACCATCAAGGGTAATGATCAAGAGAAATCCTTCCTGATTTCAGAGCCAAGAAGAGCCAATCACTTGACTCCCTAGTCAAAGGATAGGATTTCTATCCCTTGCCAAGGCTGGAAGTCCTTGCTAATTTTGTCCAAATTGACAAAATCAGATAGACAAATGACCCCTGTTTGTTGTTTTCCACATTTCCCCTTTCCAATGTGGGAGGTGATTTTTAACCTTTATTGTGAAAAATTTTAAACATACATAAAAGTGGAAAAAAATCATTTAATGAACACTTTATCACTCAATTCAACAATCATCATCATTTTGCCAATCTTTCTTCATCTCTCTCCCTCATTTTCTTTGCTGCGGTATTTTAAAGCCAATACCAGAGATCGTGTTATGTCATGCATAAATTAAGTAGGAGTTTTTAACTTTTTCTATTGCACTGATCTTCTTTCACTGTCTACCCTTGTATATTAAATTGTTTGCAGTGGTGGAACTTTTCATTTAACATATGCAACCAGATTGTTAGAAGCTACATGCCATCTGCATAAGAGATAGAAGTCCTGGAACCTGTAGCTGGCCACAGTAACTGTATGTGACTTTGGTATGCCTCTCTTCAATGAAGAGGTGACTACATTTCCAATTGTATGTGGTTTGAGCATTTTTGAAGGTGCATATTCATATGTGAAAATGGTGTGACCACCACATCACTCTCCTTGGGTTTCAATCTCCCACATTTCTTTGGGAAGAAATGTCTTCCAAGTCAAATATAAAACTCAACTGATTCAAAAAGTAATAATGCCTTGTGCTTGTTTAGTGCTGAAAATGCACTTTCACATGAGAAAAGTTTTTTTAAGATGTAATGGATTCTGAATAAGTCAAAGGCACAAAATCTAAAGCTAGGCAGTCATTGTAAGCTCAGAGCCAGATAAGGTGAACTATCTTTTTCTATGTCAAGCTCAGGGGGAGAAAAATCTTGATTTGCATTACCCTCAAGAAATTTAAATGAAAATGGAGGTGTTAGAGGAGGTGTGTGTGAAAGACTCCAGCAAGAGGTGGAGGAAGGAGGGCAGAGATTGCTGAAAGTAACAGGAAAAGTAGTGCAGGCTGTTCCTCAATGCATCATCACTCCGATAGGCAAGCTTCTTTTGGCACCAAGCTTAAGAAGCTACTCGCCGTCAGCCAGAATATTGAGGGTGCTAAGATCCCGTGGAGTTTAAAAATTCCATTTACTGGCTGCAGGGAAGCAGTGAACATGCCAAAGGTTACTTTTAGTTTGAGCCTTCTAGGTTTCCTGGCTTCTTAGTCACACAGTGTACTTGTCAAGGGTGCAAAAGCCTGAAATGCGTCACTCTCCTCTCTGTAAAGAGGTTTAGTTCACCTGGTAAAAACCACTTACTCATTGTTAACAGCCTCAAGGAGAAATGGCAGTGACATTGAGGAGAAGATGTCCTAGGATATTTTAGAGAGTTAAAAATGGATTTTCCTTTGAGAACTTCTTTGAGATCATTATTTTCTGACTGAATATTTGTTTGGGTTTCTTTTACTGTATTAATTTTTTTAAATGGTTAAACTTTTAACTAAAATATTTTACATACTTTATCTATGTGAAGCAAATAAATTTGTCATTGTGGTCATCTATTTAATAATGACACCGAAAATGAATCTCAATAGCATAAGAAGAAAACAATTATATTCCAGTGTTCTATACATAATTGTAAGAGACTGAATATACAAATGGACAACGATCAAACCATATATGACAATAGAACTCTGACCCACAACCTCTGCAGCAATAAGCCCAGACAATCAGTACTTTACCAAAAACTGACAGCTTCCCTATTTTGCGTCCCTGCCTACAACTCAGAACCAACCACAGAGAGGCAAATATACATCCTAAACCAATCTCAGAAGAGGTCCTCTTCTAGTTAGCCCACCTCCAGCTTCCCCAGCAACAACCTCCTATCAAGGCACACCTTAGTCTTCCTTTCTTTCCACTACTATTAAGCTTTCCCACTTTTCTGCCTTTGAGTCTTTGCCAAATCAAGTGACAGTGGCTGACTTTCCTTCTCCAGCAAGCTCTAAATAAACAGCCTCCATTTGTTGCTATGGGTGCTCTTCACTTATTTTCAGTTTCCTGAAGGTTTCACCATAAGTCTGCTCTCTTCAGTGCTGCAGATCCCAGCCTTCGACCAGATGCTATACCCACAGAATTTTCTTGTCACTTGCTGCTGGCAACTTGTGCAGGCCTTGCCAAAGTAGTAAGTCAGTGTCAGGTCTGAACTCCACTCCCTTTGCATTGCGATCCTTGGCTATTTATTCTCAGTTTGGGAACAGTGTTTTCTTATTGATTCTCGTTTGTTTGGCATCCTTGGTAGAATGAGGCCACTCCTTTCATCTTGTTTTTGCTTTTGTGCTACTGTCTTGTGTTGTGCTGTTAAAAAGTGTTGTTCATTATAAAAAGGAAAATCACAAGGTAGAACCCAGGCTTATAGGGTCTTATAGGCTTAGATCCTACAAATCTGTTGTTTCAGCCGGCCTCACAGACTGGCAAGTTTGTGGTTTTCATGGAATCTTTATCCACATGGAGCAACTTTGCTATGGGTCACCAATAAGATCAGATGAGGTTCCTTCCTTTCTCGATTTTTTGTCCTGAGAGCTTGGCTCGGATCCAAAGAGAGCATTCCTTCTGATTTTCTACCTGCTGGGGTTGGGGTGGGGAGTGCAGATTATCAGGTCTGTGCTCAGAGGCAGCAAACCGTCTGGTTTGGGGCCGAAGACCAGAGGCACACAAGCATTACATTTCTACCCAACATGGCTAGATCTAATGGGATCATCTAAGTTTCAATCCTCTTCTCTACCTGCAAAAATTCCCGCCTCTTCTATGTACTCTCATTTCAATGTAATTTTTTATGCCTATCTTTCTAAATGGCATAACTTCACCAAAGATGATTTGGGCCTTCAGTGACCACTCTGGGGAACATTTGGTTTGAGCAAAATTGTTCATTTGAGAGACACCTTAGGAAAGAAAGGAAATAAGATTTCATAAGCCCAATAGGCTGCATCTTTTAATCGGTATACAGAGGACTCCAAAGCAAATTCTGACTTAAACTTTGCTTCAGTAAAAGAGTCTTTGACCAAAGCTAATGAGCCAGTCGACAAACTTAAGCAAGAACAAACTAGACTCATTTTCCTAGTGAATATCCCCCCTTCTTCTCCTCCAGTTGCCTCTCTCCATCCAGCTGTCCTGCTTACCCTTTATCCTTCTGATCTCTCTCCTTCTATACCTCCTTTGTTCTTCACCTTGTTGAGACTCACTACCTTTTCCCAACAACTCTCTTAATACCCCAAAATGCCATTTGCCTCTAAGGATCTATTCCTCCCATGAGCCACTTATGCAGGCAACTGTAGAATTTAAACCTTGGACTCAAGCTGAAATAAGAGGTATTAATAAGGATTTCCCTAAACTAAGACAAGATCAGCAGCTATTCATGAAAGAATTTAGAATCCTTTTTGGGTAGCTCAAGTTAACATATATCAATTTGTATCATGTGTATCAACTTGTACACACCTTGGTTGGAACCTCATATATTAAATGTTGGATGGCAAAATCTAATTAGATTCACTGGAAAGGGACTTACAGGTTTCTTCTTTCCACAATAAACCTGAGAGTCAAAAAGCCACCTGAAAAGTAGGGCAAAGTCTCCTAAAAACTATACCCAAAATGCTTTCAATAAAAATCAATTGTACCATAATTTTCTCTGCAAATAGAGAAGTGATTAAACTATAGGAGATGTTTGTAATATATTAGCCAATACTGTCTAACATTTGGAAGTTAAAGAAGGTGCCAATGTAATAGCAGCCCTTTTGCCTCATTTTGTCAATGGAGTTAAACCTGAAATTGGATACCTAATTCAAAAACAGAAATTAAAATGAGACATAGGGCCTTTACC
Source organism: Equus caballus (assembly GCF_041296265.1). Taxonomy (NCBI): domain Eukaryota; kingdom Metazoa; phylum Chordata; class Mammalia; order Perissodactyla; family Equidae; genus Equus; species Equus caballus. The sequence continues at coordinate 53,248,817 of NC_091691.1, forward strand.
TGCATTACAACATCTAGTAGAGCATTCTGAAAGAGGTTTAGAACAAAATTAGACAGAATCCCAAATAAACTTTATGTCCCTGCAGATCAGACAGCTATGTGACTCACTTCCCAATTGGCCACCTTTTGATAAGGATATTTGTAGATATTGTAAACAGAAGAGACATTGGAAGAAAGAGTGTCCCATCTCACAAAAGAAAACCAAGACATAGAAATATTCCACATTTCAGATCAATGAGGGTGTTCTGAGGAAGAAAAAGACACCCAACATTCAGCCTTACCCTTAAACATGCAAGGTGAATTAAATATAAATATAGATGGTTACTCTCATCTATTCCTGGTAGTTACAAGCAATACCCTTTCTATATTAAACACTGCCACCTTTGCTCAACCTCTTTATTCTTCTAAGAGAAAACATACAACAGGTGATAGGTATTTCAAATAACGCATATATTTTCCCTATCTCCTAGCCCTTAACTGTAACCCTTGGACACTTAACTAAAAACATTTTTTCCTGCTCCGTGATACCACTTCTGCAAATTTAAGAGGAACATACTTTGCAAATGGAATTGTAATATTAAATGTACAACAGAGAGACGATTTCTTGTGCTTCCAAAGGACTCCTATAGTCAAAGTCAAATTGTATCTGCTGTGGATATGCTCTTTCCTTCTTTGTTATATTTGATGCATACTCCAGATTCAGATCTTGATGCCATACCTGTGGGCTCAAATTCCACTAGCATAGGAAAAATAATTTCATCAGAACGTACTAAAGTTCACATAAATCCTATTTTTATCTAAACGTCCCCAATATCCTTTGAATCCAGAAGCAAAGGAAGGGCTCAAACCTATAATTGAAAGCCCTATATGCAAAGGTATTCTCATACTTTGTACTAGCCCTGTAAGACTTCCATCCTGCCAATATGTAAACCAAACAGATGAAAATTTCAGGTGTTTTTTCTAGACCTCAATGCCATCAACAAAATTGTTATCCCTTACATCCCAGCAGTACCTAACCCATATATCATCTTTTCACCAATTCTGCCTCAGGCCTCTTGGTTCACTATAAAGCATCTCTGCTCTGTCTTTTTTAGCATGCTTCTAGACCAGGGCAGTCAATATCTTTTGCTAGTCTCTGCTAAACATAAATGATGGTGGTTATCTTCCTTACAAATACTAGAAGTGATCTACACAGGAGTTCTGATTCTGATAATATCAATGTAGCTTAGGTCTTACCATCCTATTCACATTTATAACATATATAAAATTTGGACAAAAATGTTTAAGTACAATAATACTCAAAGACATTAAAAAAAGAGTTTACTACAATTACAGTTGGAGATTTCAATATTCTTCTCTTGGGAACTGATAGAACAAATAGTCAAGAAATCACAAAACTTGAATTGCACAATCAACCAACTTAATGGAAATTTATAGACCATCATACTCAAGAATGACAGAATATACTTTCTTTTAAAATGCATTTGGAATGTGTACTGAGATGGACCATATACATATTCAAGTCTGGATGAATATGAAAAGATTAAAATTATTCAATATATTTTAAAAACGAAAATCATAATTTATAACCACCAGCAAAGAAATTGCAGGCTTCAATGCCTTCTCTCATGAATTCTACCAAGTACTAAAGCAATATATAGAGCCAATCTTACACAAAAATCTTTCAGAAAATATGAAGTGAAAAAATAGTTCTCAAAACATTGTATGAGGCCAGCATTATTTGGATGCCAAGACCCAAAAAACAAATTACAAGGAAAGAAAACCACAAGTGAATACCTCTCATGAATATAGACATGAAAGTCCTTAACAAGATATTCGTAGATTGAAATGAGCAATATGTAAAGGATAACAAATTATTATCAGATAGATTTATCCTAGGAATGAAAAGTTAGGTTAATATTTGAAAAATAAAAGATGTAATTCTCTAAATTAACAGACTCAAAATGAAAAACAACCCAATATGATCATCTAGATAGATACAGAAAAATAATTTGACAAAATTCAACACCCATTCATGATTCATGCAAATAAAGAATGGAAGAAACCTTATCAACCTGATTTTTTTTAAAGTCCACAAAAAATCTACAGCTAACATATATAATAAAAAATATTGAATATTTCCACTAAAACTGGAGACAATTAAGGGATGTCCACTAATAAATATCACTTCTATAAAAACATTTTACTGGAGATCCTAGTCAAAGCAATAAAACAAGAAAAAGAATGAGGAGGTACATAGATTGGAAAGGAAAGTGTAAAACTGTTTTTATTCTTATATAATATGATTGAGAAAAAAATCCTAAGAAATATAAAACAAAACACTTACTAAAACAAATAAGTTAATTTAGTAAGGTCAAAATATAGTCATCACGCAAAAATAAATTGCATTTATGAATTATAGCAACAAACAATTGCCAAATAAAATTAAATTATAGTAGCACCAAAACCATGAAATACTTAGAAATAAATTTAATAAAATATTTCAAGATTGTATACTATCTGTAAAATATATACAAAAAAATAAAGAAAATCTGAATAAAAAGAAATATATCATGTTCATTCATTGGAAGAGTCTAATATTATTAAGTTATCAATTCTTTCCAAAGTGCTCTAAGGATTCGAAGTAATTCAATCAAAATTCCAACATGATTTTTCTTGGTAGAATTTGGCAAGCCAATTCTAAACGTATGGAAATTCAAAGCACCTAGAATAGCCATAACAACCTTTAAAAACCAATAATAAAATTGGAGGAATTTCACTGCATGATTTCAATGTGGTTACAATAATTAACAAGATAGTAATTGCATAAAAATAGCTATAGAGACCAAGTAAGAGACTAGAGAGTCCAGAAATATATATATATTTATATATATATATTTGTAGGCAAATTGTTTTTCAACAAAGTTGCCAAGGTAAATAAATGAGAAAAGAGTTGACTTTTTAATAAAATATGCTGGGAATAACTTCCTTTATATTGGTCAAATATGAACCTCAAAGATTACCACTATATCATAGCTCAAAATAAATCATGACCTAATCATAATACCTAAAACTATAAAATGTCTAGAGGAAAACAAAATAAAACCTTTGTGACCCTAAGTTACACATAGAATTCTTAAAGAGAATACTATAGGTATTCAATATAAAAGAAAGAAAATGTGATACATTTGGCTTTAATCAAAATTAAAAGCTTCTGCTTTTCAAGTGACACTATTGAGATAATGAAAATAGAAGCCACATAATGAGAGAAAATATTTTCAGCACATCTACCTGACAAAATTATCCAGCGTATTTAAAAAACTCTCACAATTCAATAATAAAAATGTAAAGAAGTCACATAAAAATGGGCAAAATACTTGAACAGACAAATCCCAAAAGGGAGTGATGTTAGCATCATGGCAGAGTGAGTTCTTCCCTTAGACTCCCCCCTCTAAGATACAACAAAAATGACATTCATATACCAATAGAGGACATTCACACAATACAAAAGACATCTAAGAGACCCAGGCAGCCATACTTCTGAAGGCAGAGGTTCTGGACCCCTCAGAGGAAGTGGAAGGAGATAAGGGGACTGCCTCTCTCTCCCCCATGGCAGCAAGTCCGGGTGTGGGAAAGCAAGGCTCTGAGAGGAGAGGGGGTGGCGCAGCCCTCTGTGGGAACACCTTCACTCTCATGTTCCCTCACAGCCTGTGGGAAAGCCCCATACAGAGGTCACCAACCTATTGCAGTTTCTTCATTGACCCAGCACCCAAGGAGAGCAGCTAGTGAGGGCAGAGTGAGAACAACCCCAGGATCACACAAGTGAAAGAAAGCATCCTCCCCCTACCTGGTACTCCAGCTCAACTTGTTGGCCAGAGATCCTATGCATACAATAGAAAAGCAGCAGCTGTGAGTAAGCAAGACAGAGTTGCAGCAGGCTCAGAATACACAGATCTTGACCCTTACCCAGTGGCATCAGGTGGAAGCTGCGACCAGGTGCTATCACTGTGTGGCAGCACAAATCCACACTATCAAACAGTATGAAAAAATATATTAATCCTCCAGACCAGAGGAAAATGACAAGCACCCAAAAATCAATCCTGAAGTCACAGAAATTTATAATCTAAATGGCAGAGAATTCAAACTAATTATCATTGAAAAACTCAATAAGTAACAAGAAAATACTGATAGTTCAATGAAATCAGGAACTTCATCACAGAAGATATTGAAACTACAAAGAAAAACCAATCAGAAACGTTGGAGGTGAAAACCACAGTGGATGAGATAAAGAAAAATCTAGACTCCCTGAATAACAGAGCTGAAAATATGGAGGAGAGAATCAGCTGTGTAGAGGACAGATATATAGAAATGCTTCAGATGGAGAAGGAGAGAGAACTAAGACTAAAAAAGAAATGAAGAAATTCTCTGAGAAATAGCTGACTCAATTAGGATATGCCACATAAAGATTACAGGTATTCCAGAGGAAAAAAACAAGGAGAATGGAGCAGAAAGATGGCTCAAAGAAATAACAGCTGAGAACTTTCCAAACCAGGGGAAGGAGCTGGAAATACAAGTGAAAGAAGCTAATAGAACTCCTAACTATATCAATGTAAAAATACCCTCACCAAGGCATATAGCATTAAAGCTGGAAAAAGTCAATGAAAAAGAAAAAATATTAGGGGCAGCAAGGCAAGAGAAAATAACTTACAAAGCAACCCCTATCAGATTTTCTGTGGGTTTCTCAGCAGAAACCTTACAGGCTAAAAGAGAGTGGAATGATATATTAAAATTCTGAAAGACAAAACCCTTCACCCAAGAATACTCTATCCAGCAAAATGATCCTTCAGAGATGATGGAGAAATAAAAACTTTCCTAGATAAACAAAAGCTAAGAGAGTTCATCACTGCAAGACATCTCCCACTCCCAACACTACAAGAAATGCTAAAGAAGGCCCTCAGGCCAAAAAAAGAAAGAAAGAAAGGGGTTACAAAGCCTTGAGCAAGGAAATAAATAAGTAGACAAAAATCAGAAAATTATCACTCTTCATCAGAACAAGTTAACAAACATTCAATTATAACATTAAAGATAAAGGGGAGAAAACACCAAAAATTAATGTAATCTCATCATTTTAACCACAAATTCACAACACAAGACAGAATAAGTTGTGACAATAATAATTTAGAAGGGGAAGAGGAAAGGGATGGAATCAGCTTGGTCTAAGGAAATAGGCTATCTGAAAATTGACTACATCATCTTTGAGATTTTTTTATACAAACCTCATGGTAACCACTAAACAAATAATGAGGAAGGAGACACAAATGATAAATAAAGAGAAAACCAAGAAAACCAACATAGAGAACTACCAAACTGAATTGGTAGTTCAAAATATATGGGATAGGAAACAAGGGAAATGAAGAAGAACTGGAAAATGAGCAATAAAATGGCAGCATTAAGCGCTCATATATCAATAATCAATTTAAATATGAATGGATTGAGTACTCCAATCAAACGGCATAGAGCGGCAGGATGGATTAAAAAACAAGACTCAAAAATGTGCTGCCTCCAGGAAACACATCTCAGCTCTAAAGACAAACACAGGCTAAAAGTGAAGGGAAGGAAGACAATACACGAAGCTAATCACAGACAAAAGAAAGCAGGTGCTGCCATACTCACATCAGACAAAGTAGACTAAAAGACAAAACAAATAATGAGAGACAAAGAGCGACAGTATATAATGATAAAAGGGACACTCCATCAAGAAGACATAATACTTATAAATATATATGTACCCAACACAGGAGCACAAAAGTGCATAAAGCAGCTATTAACAAACCTAAAAGGAGATATTAACAACAAGACTGTAAGGTAGGGGACCTCAACACCCCATTTACATCAATGGATAGATCATCCTGACAGAAAGTCAAAATAGTGGATTTAAATTAAAAACTAGACCAGATGGACTTAATAGGTATATATAGAACATTCCATCCAAGAATAGCAGAGCAGAATACACATTCTTCTCAAGTGCACATGGAACATTCTCAAGGATACACTGTATGTTGGAAAACAAGGTAAGCCTCAATAAATTTACAAAGGTTGAAATCATACAAATGTCTTTTCCAACCATAATCCTATGAAACCAGAAATCAACTATAAGGAAAAAGCTGGGAATGTGACAGGTATGTGGACACTAAACAACATGCTACTGAAAAACAAATGGATCATTGAAGAAACTAAAGGAGAAATAAAAAACTATCTGGGAACAAATGAGAATGAAAATACATCACACCAACTTGTATGAGATGTAGCAAAAGCAGTCCAAGAGGGAAATTCATAGCAATACAGGCCCATCTTAACAAACAAGAGGATGTGGAGAAAAGGGAATTCTTGTGCACTGTTGTGGGAATGTAAATTGATGCAGCCACCATGAAAAACAGTATGGAGTTTCCTCAAAAAATTTAAAATGGAACTACCATATGATCCAGCAGTTTCCCTTCTGGGTATTTATCCAAAGAAAATGAAAACACTAATTTGAAAAGAACCCCATGTTCATTGCAGCATTATCTACAACAGCCAAGATATGGAAACAACCTAAGTGTCCACTGATGGATAAATGGATAAAGAAGATGTGTGAGAGATACACACACACACACATACACACACACACACGCACACACACACACACACTGGAATACTATTCAGTCATAAAAAGAATGAAATCTTGCCACTTTTGAAAACACAGGTCGACCTTGAGGGCATTATGCTAAGTAAGACAATTCAGACAAAGAAAGACAAATACTGTATGATCTCACTTATATGTGGAATTAAAAATAGACAAATAAACAAAAAAACAAGCAAACAGATATAGAGAACAGCCCTGTGGTTGCAAAACGTGAGGGGTGGGTGAAATGAGTGAAGGGAGTCAAAAGGTACAAACTTCCAGTGATAAAATAAATAAGTGCTGGGGATGTAACATATAGCATGGTAACTATAGTTAATAATACCGTATTGCATATTAGAAAGTTGGTAAGAGAGTAAATCTTAAGTCTTCACCACAAGAAAAAAATTTTTTTGTGGTAATCATTTCATAATGTATACAAATATTGAATTTTTTTAAAAAAAGTGACGAAAGTGGATAGGACTATCCCAGTGGCACAGGGGTTAAGTTCACACTTTCCGCTTCGGTGGTCGGGGTTTGCTGGTTCAGATCCTGGATGCAGACCTACGCATCGCTTGTCAAGCCACGCTGTGGCAGGCGTCCTACATAAAGTAGAGGAAGATGGGCATGGATGTTAGCTCAGGGCCAGTTTTGCTCAGCAAAAAGAGGAGGATTGGCAGCAGACGTTAGCTCAGGGCTAATCTTCCTCAAAAAAAGGGGACAAAAGCAGAGACATGGAAGGTACTTGTGTGTGAGGGCTTGCCCTTTTTTGTCACTGGAAACTTCTATTCTACCAGGTAAAGAAGCCAGGACAGCTTTCTGGAGGATGACTGACCACGTGGAAAGAGGCTCCAGTCATCTTTTCCCTTCCTGCCATTGCTCCTGAGTCTCCAGACATGTGAGTGAGGCTCTTCCAGGGCATCCAGCACCCACGAAGCTGATGGAGACCAAAAAGATCACCCACCAACCCAAGTACTGGGAGAAATAAATAATAAATTTGTGCTTTAAGCAAAAAAAAAAATCCAAGTCATTTATATTTGATTTTGGAATATATTTTAAAATATATTTTCATATTGATTTGAATAGTATTTCAGAAATCTCTACCACTTTAAAGACAAAATTAATCCAAACAATAGACCTAAAAACAAGTGTTCCATTTAACTGCCTTTCAATATCCATTCGTGCTCCTCAATCCAAACTCCCAGCAATCCACCTTTCAGACTAACACAAGGTATTAGCAGAGAGTTACCTTTGAAACTGACACACTCAGGTCGGGGATAATAATTAAATGTTTTGATTTAAAAGGCTCCCTGCGAGACAATTGATTGTATTATGGTGTGAACATAGACATAAAACACTGAATTTTGGCTACTTTACGTATCACACTCTGCTGAACTGTATTAATAGAAATTTGAAAGCAATATTTGTTTCATGTTATTCACAGTGGTCTGTGAATTCCATTGAAAGATGGGAAGCTTAATTTGATTCTTGGATTTCAGAATAACTCTGTGATTAGGGCCAAAAGTTTTAGTCTCTTGGTGGCTTAGCTTCCCAATCCATAAAAATTTACACATTCACATCTTACTGTTTTCAAAATAGCTAAGAAACTCCTTGAGTGCTTAGGGGGGAAAGGGAGCCCAGTTCTCCACTTTGTTTGCAATGGTGAGAATGTACTTTCCCAGTGACTTGCCCTCAGATTGATCAAGAAACTGTCACTGCCTTAAAAACACCCCTGGTGGTTTTGTGGGCTTGAGAAAGCCATGAGTTTATTTTCACTGAAATAACAATGCTCTTGGTGGTTTTCCCATCTTTTATTCCTTCTAAAATAGCTAAGTAGCCCTTGAAACATAGACCTAAAAATGATGAAATTAAAACAATTTTTCATTTCAGTCCAGATTAGCACAAATACCTTTCCTTTTGATGAAAAGTCCAGAGCAATTCATTATTCTTTTAACTGTTCATTCACTTGCTCAACAAATGGATATTTTTACCTAATGATGCTCTAGATCAAGGTCCTTTTGAGGAAATTAAAAAGAATTAGACGTGACTTGTGACAACAAAGCATTTATGACCCAAGAATGACAAAATAAAGGTAGCAAAGTTTGCTAAAACCCAAGGCAGAATATGGAAAGCTTCTCAGGGAAATTACAAGCAAACAATTGTAGCTATTTAGAGGAAGAGAGAGGACAACCAAGCTGTATCAGGGAAAGCTTATGGCCAGTTCGAGGCAGGCCTGGATGGGTACAGAGGACTGCGAGAGGCTCGGAGGAGGACATAGCGCTTCTTTGGGATTGTCCTTCTTACTGTAACATAGCAAAATATAGCAAAAGGCTTTGGAAATGTCAAATACTGTATAAGTCTTAGATAATCATAATTATTATATGTTAATTTTTAAAAGTAATTTTTCCAAAATAAGCCATCATTAAATAGTTATTTTTAAATGTCTTCATGAAATATTTAATATTTACAGAAATCAGTAATAAAGAGTAAATAGTCTTGGCATAACTGCTTTAGTGGACAGGGAAAATGATCACCCATCGTTCTCAAGCTATTCTGTACTCTTGACTCTGCAAATGTTTACATTTGTACTTCCCAAACTGTACTAAGACACTCAGGGTGTTACAAAGAACCCCTGGGTGCTATGGGATATTTTACATTTTTCAGGGGAACTCGACAACTCTTGGACCTACTTGAACTACCAGTTCAAGGTAGGCCAAGGTTTCAATATGAGGTCACACTACATGCCTTTGGATAACATCTGCCAAACTGGATTTTTGGCAATTGCTGTGATAGAAAGCAAGCACTGCCCACAAATCAAGTGAAACTGGTGGACTGGAAATGGAAAGTGAGACTGGTGGGGTCCAAGCTGATCCAAGACTTCAGAAATTGTGCAGTGCCCAGCAGGTGACCATATCGCTTTAGCAAGTAATTGTAGTCATTTAAGAATCTTTTAAACTATATTTTTCTTTCAGTTTTTTTTTTCAAATGGCTACTAAGGCATTTGTGTCTAAATAGTTATTAAATTAGTGGACCTAACTACTTACTAAGTAGAACTGTCAGGTATCTCTTTTGGTCTAGGGGGTCCATGAGAAAATGATGGAACACACTGTGAATAGAGAAAGTTTGGGACCCTGCAGCCTCCGTCGCTGACAAGACGTTCACTCAAAAAAGTGGCTGTGTTTGCACTCAGGTTTGTTAAGAGGCGAAGCTTCTTAGCTTCACCTGAGGGAACACTGATCACAAAAGCAATCACTTGATGGTAGACCTAATGGTTTAAACCAGCCTTTAAAAAAACTTGTTCTTTTAAAAAAAGTTATGAACATATCTTATCAAATTCTTTATTTCTGCTTTCTAAAACCAATCAGGAACACCATGTGCTAAACTATATTCTTTTATGACCCAAGCACCTTTACTGAGGAAAAGTAAGAAAGGAGAGTAAAAACATCTTCAAATTCGTGTAACAGTTCGGATCTGTATTTCCAGTCCTGGCACTTGCATTTTTGAGTTCTGGGGAAAGAGTATATGGGCGCCTTTATCCCAGATATCTAAATATTTAAAGATATAAATCAAGTTATCAAACTGTTGAGTAAAATATATTTTATCTTCTTAACACTAAAAATAATACCTTCATAGTGACCTGGAAGGCCATGTCCTAAATTCTAACAGTCCTTGGAGTCCCACTCAGGACTATGGCAGTGTTAGGAGAGCCAGCCAGCAGACAGCCAAGCCTCTCTTTCCTCTTGCTGCTGTCCTACACCTACTGCGCTACATGTGGTCTCCTATCAGACAAGGGGCCTTGCAGGCAGACATGGACACCCAGATGGCACATACACTCTCAGTTCTCACCATGCAAACAGCCACCCTTGGCCACTCCTCAGACCCAGGTGTACACAGCCGTGGCACAAAATCCCTTAAGAGGACGGATCCTGGGGAGGTATTGTGCAGGCCCTGGAAATGAGGCTCTGGCTGTCTACACAGGGAACACCAGGTGCCTGAGTATCCATGGTGTAGTCTAGAAGGCAGGGAACAAAGACTATTGGTGGAAACAACCCTTGGCCGCAGAGACTCTTTGTCCCGTGAGGAAGATTGTACCTGGTGATGAGCCAGAGTAGGGATCCCTAAAATTAGGATTCAGGGCAGGTGCCTCTTGTACCAGGTCTAAGGATGATGCTAATATTTGCATATTTCCTTGCCTTCCTTAGGATTTTAAAAAATTTTGTTCCCCAACACAAACCCCTTCCTTCCTAATCACTTCCTGTCAAAAGAACGAGTGCCCTTAATTGTGTGGGCTTTCATTTGTAACATGGAGAAAATATAAAATAAACTTGGCAACAGGCAGAACTTGCCCTTCTGTTCTTGTGCTATTTCTAGCATCACTTGGGCAGAAGATGTGTGCCAGATCAGCATGCCTTATACACAGAGCAGCTCACTATGTCTACTTTCCCAGATGCTCTGAGCCTCCGATACAGTCCTGGATACAGGCAAAGACTAAAATCCAAGAACATCTTTAGAGCCAGGGGCACAATGTGAGCCAAGGCATTCCCATCTAGGACTGAAAATTCCAGTAGGGCTAGTTTGTGGCCTTGAGCAACATCCTCTTTAATTTATTCATTAAGTCATCCATTCGGACATTTAATGAGTACCTAATGTGCGCCTGCCGCATGGCTATGCATTGTGTGTCAGACATCCTGTAAAATCATTCTCCTGAGTCTTCCTAAAACTGTAAACTGGTGCTACTTATCTTGTTTTAAGATAACTTTCTACCTATTACCATGATTATCATTGTGAAGTTATTGCATAATGATACTATTTCATAGTTTCTTTTATGGTTTAGATACACCCAAATGAACATTTTAGACTCTTTGGCCACAATTTCACTTCATATTATAAAGAGATGTCAAATAAATAAATTTCTTCCTGCAGCTAATGCACCAAGGTCACATCATTTATGATACTCTTGGCAAAAAGGCAATAAACATAGTCTATCATATTGTAGATTGCCTATGTTTATGGATGACTCTTCTTTTTTTGTTGTTTATTTTGTATAGTTTTAGAACAACAGTTCTAGAACAGTTTGGAAAGTAAAAAGAGGCAATAGCCAAGTCAATGGCCTTCTAATCTATTTTGAAAAATATTTGGAAGAAAAAAGCTGTTTCGAATGGAGACTAAACAAAGTGAGTCAAATAGCAAGAACTGGTCTGTGAGCCTTGACTCCATCAACACTGATTGGCTGACATAGATCCCGAGTCTCTTTGTTAGGTATAAATGGAAGGAACTGATGGGCATGCGGCTGGATGTTAACATTAGCTCACTACTCAGAGCAATGTTAGTTTATAACGGTGTATTCTCCTATGAGGGGGGAGTATGCAGGGATAAGTCACTCCGACTTTCTACTCGACCTGGTAGTTTTGTTTCTCAGTTTAAATTAATAGATTGGGGTGCTTGCTTCTATTCCAGACTGAATGTTTTGCTATAGCAAGTCTAGCCAAGTAGAAGCAAAAACAAATCTGAATATACCTATTTTCAGACTCTAGACCGTGATGACCAGGACTACCCAATGTGAGCTTGAACTTTAATAAAATTTTTTTCTGCCCAAAGCAAGAGAAGATCCACTAAAAGTCTTGACGAGAGATTTGTATTTATATGCAGTGTTGGCGATTTCTAGGCCACTTCCTGACCGCTCAGTCAGGTAATGTATACAGGCTGCCCCTCCTGTGACCCTATGATGACCCCACACAGAGGCAGTCAGTCTGGAAGGACCTCCCTGAACGGTCTGCAGGCCTGCAACCATGATGCCTCTGCTTCAAACTTCAGCATTGCTATAAGGTTATAAAAAATTTTATTGGTCTTTGATTTTCATATTGTTATTTAGTGTGTTTTGTAAATGCATTTCTCTTGAGAGAAGGATCTAGAATTTAAACCCTAATTCAGTATCTAAAATAAGCATACTACATTTACAAGGCTATAGATGTCTTTTGAATAATTCTGGTCCCCGAAAAAGGGGAGGCAGGTTGAAAAAACACCCTCTCCAAGTATCACCAACATGAATTCCAATGATGTCAGAAAGTTGGCAGGAGAACGCTTCTCCCATGCTAAATGTCAGGAAGATACATCATGGCATTAAAAACCAAAAAGGCAGAGACCTAGCTTGCACACTAGTATAACTGAATGAACATTGGCACCATTTATTCACCATTTATTATATAAAGTCCTGAAAATCCTGCCTTGAGTTTATAGGCACTAATCTTAACAGAATTTTGGAAGTTCCAGATTGTTCTTACTATGATAGTGGTAGTCTGCCAATGTGAAATCATGTAGAGAATCCAATTTTATTTTTCCTCCTGAAAGCTGAAGTTGAGAGGTGAGTGGTGAAAACATGAGACTTAAATTAGCACTAGTTTCTATGAGTCTTTAAACACTTTGTGCGTTTACTGTAGATTTTACTCTAAGACGTGAGTGTTCCTATCACTCATTAAAGTGCACAGAGGTGGCACCCGAGGGTGTATTTGGATCTTAAGACATGGGAACATAGGGTGCCTGGGAGATGGAGGACAGAGGTTTAGTGGATGCTGTGTTGTCCTGCCCAGACCCCCTCCAGGATAGCAGCCCTCATTCCTCCAGCCTCTGGCAGCATTGACAGACACAGCACTCAGCTGACACTCCCTCTGGGACTTACACTTGGCCCAAGAGAGTTGCCTCCCTTGAGGTCACGGCCCCTCCCACAGGCAGCTACCTAGCACTGGCTTATGCAGGAGTATAAAGGTCCCACCCCCTCACCTTATTGTAAGGACCATCTCAGCTCATGAGCTCCTCAGAGGATCACTTGAGGCCTTAGGGGTAGTTGTATCTGAGTTTAGCCTCTCCCTCTGCCCGGCCCTGCTTCTCACACTCCTCTGTATGTGTTGATAGTAAGGGCACTCCCCAGTAAACCCCCTACATCCTAGAAAATGGACCAGTTCTCTAGGGGTAAGAGCTCCACACCCAGGAAAGGACATCTGTGCTCAAGCATCTCAACATTTTCAGAAAGTGATCCTGTCTTAGTCTTCTTGATCTGCTATATATAAAAAAAATACCATAGACTGGGTGGCTTAAGCAACAAACATTTATTTCTCATGGCTCCAGAGGCTGGAAGTCCCAGATCAGGGTGTCAGCATGGTCAGTTTCTGGTGCGAGCTCTCTTCCTGCTTGCCAGAGGGCCACCTTCTTACTATGTCTTCATATGGCCTTTCTTAGGTGTTTGCATGTGGAGAGAGACAGGAAGCAAGCTCTCTGATATCTCTCCTTGTAAGGACATTGATCCCAACATGGAGGCCCCATCCTCATGACCTCATCTAAAGCTAATTACCTCCCAAAGGTCTCACCTCCAAATACCATGGCATTGGGGGTTACAGCGTCAACATATCAATGGGGGAGACGGGAGACACACAAACATTCAGTCAATAACAGATCCTGACTTCCTATCCCTTCAGATAGAGTTAATCTCCCCTCACTGAGGTATAGACTGGGAAGCATTACAGGTAGTCATTTAAAGCTACAGCTCTGGAGTTCCAAGACATCCTGTGTCAGTGTGTACGTGTGCATGGGTGTGCGTACGTGCATGTGTGTATGTGTAACCCTAAGTCAACCAGATTTGAGTGCTGTAAGCTTGGGCAAGTTACTTAACTCTCTGAGGCCAATTTCTCTATCAGTAAAATGAGGGTGGTAAATAATAGCACCTGCTAAAAAGATGGCTGTGAAAAGGGAAAGCAGTAGGTACAGGGCCTGAGCAGAGTGAAAAATTCAATAAATGTCATTATGACTGTTACCTAGTCCTATGTTTGAGCATTTAACATTTTGAGTGCGTATTGAAATTTGTCTTCCATCTCTTCTGCCCCAATGAGAACATTCTGGGGCAGAGACTGAGTGATCAGATAGATCTGTGTCCCCACTGCCTGGTACTGTGCCTGATACACAGGGAACCCTCAGCAACTGTTCATGGTATTGATTCAAGGAGGCCTGAGGAAACTTAACAGGAATAAAGGCTATGAATGGATTTTAGGGTTTTTCTGAATTCCTAACGAAACAGGCAGTTAATTGTAACAGGCCATTGCTTAGAAATGACTGAAATATATATTTTTGCTCATTGATTTCCATAAGCTAATGCTTCTTTTATTCATGACCCATTTACACTATAGGTCTGTCTATATAGTTAGTATGCAAACCCTTTAAAATCTGGGCACCCTAGAGAATAATGTTGTTCCAACACAGGCAAAGTACAGCAAAATCGCCGTGTCTCCAACAACACGAATCATGAACACTAACTGGTTTTAATAATGCATTTTAGGTAAGTAAATCACAAAGTTCTGTGAGTGATTATTACAGCAGTCACAGCGCAAATGGCAACACCAGGATTTCGAAATATGATTTGTCATGAGTCCCCTTCCCACATCCACCTCCACCCCCTACTGTCTGTTCTACCTTCTGGTCTGAAACATTCCAAGTTTTAGTCTCACTTTCAGACATTTCCATGACTCGTACTTTCATCATCATCCAATGTCTTTTTATCACATCTGCTGTAGCCTCTTTCCTTAAGTCTGGGCTATGGGTGCTCTGGGCACTATAGGCTACAAGTAGACCTGGGAGAGCTTTATGTCACACTTTGAATAAATCCGCAGCAAAATCAACTTAGGCATTCTTAACCTCACTTTTGAATATTTGTCATTTGTAAAGAAGACAAAAGTCATGCAAAACCCCTTCACTTGCTGTTAACATTTTCATATGCATCCTTTTAGCCTGCAAGCAACATCCTTGCTTATGTAAACAAAACTCAGGACTTAGTAGACAGGTGCTGGAATCATTCAGAGAATCAAGGGAAATGCTGAGTGCCAGGCTTCAGGAAAGTGGGCATCCACACAGCTTGGTTGCAGTGAGAGAATATAGAGTTTCTGGGGGCCATTGTGAATATGGCTCAATTCCAGCAACTTCCAGGCTGTGGGTTGGCTTTCAGTTTCAGTTTCTGGGACAGACAGTTTGACTGGCCAGCGTGGGCCAGGTGCTCTCCCTTGGACGAATCAGCTCAGGTCAGGAAGGCAGGGTGATTGACAGTCCTGGAGGGGGAAGTGCCTGCCAGGGTCACGGCCCCCAACTGTGGATCAAGAGCCCCAGCTGGGTGTTCTGTTTGGAATCCGCTCTCCATCTGCCACCCCTCCCATAGAGCTGCAAGGTGAAGTGGAAGAAGGAAAGCCCAGGGGCTGTTTCCAAATAAAAGAGGGAATGCTGGGAACATAAAGAAGAAATACCCAGTAACCATACTTTGTTACATGCATATATAATTCTAAAGATGTATTTATATTTTTTTATAGTGAAAGAATTACAGTTGGGAATATTCCCTTTTTTCACTGGGTGTCATAAAGTGAATGTATTTCAACTTACACCAAGTGATTAAAGGTGTGGACTCTGGAGCCAGACTTCCTAGATTAAAATCCAGGCTCTCCCATTTAATAGCTTGGGCAAGATACTTGACCTCTCTGTGCCTCAGCTTCCCTATCTGTAAAATAGAGATGAAATATCTCTCATGGAAAAGTTATGAAGATTAAATGAATTAATATGTCCAAAGTGCTTGAAATAATGTCTGGCATACAGAACGTGCTCAAAAAAAAGCTAGCTACTCTTAGTGCACACTTTTGTACACACATACATCCTTAGACATTTTTGTCTGATAATTTTCTTAAAGCAAACACTTAAAAGTGGAGTTGCCAGGTCAAGGGCTGAACATATTTTTAAGACTTTCATAGACAACACGTATCAGATCGTGGCTCTCCTTTGCTAAAAAACAGTCCAATGGCTTCTGATGTCACTCAGAAAAAAATGAGACGCTCTCAACCTTGCCCATAATTCCCTACACAACCTGGTTGCTGACGCCTCTGTGACATTACCTAATCTCATTCTTCTCTCATTTCCTTGAGGAAAGTCCTCCCTTTCCTCTCGAGAACTCTTGCCCTTTCCTCTCCATGGAACATTCCTCCCTCAGAATTCCATGTGGCTTGCTATTCACATCTCTGCTCAAACATAGCTGCTCTAGAACAGCCGTCCTCTCCCATCCCACCTAAAATGGCAATCTGCACACTCTCTGCCCTTTTCCTTGTTTGTATTTCTTATTATCCTTGTCACTAATAAGCACCATTATCCCTGATATATGATATGTTCATGTCACATTTATTTTCTGTACCCCTTTCTAGAATGAAATGGTGACTGAATATATATTGCCAAATTCTCCTTCAGGAAAGCTATACCCATTTATACTCCAGCAGTGTGCGCATGTTAATCTCTGCACTGTATATGTTATCAATATTTAACATCTTTGCCAGTCTTACAGGCAAAATATCTCTAATTGTTTTTGCTACAGCATTTCTGACAGAAGTCATCTAGTTCCTGCTGAATGTTTCCAGTCAGAGAGAACTATTTCCATCCATTAAGGGACAACTCCCACAGTTAGAAAGTCAGTCCTCCCTTATACGGAGCCAAAATCACTTGGTTGAACTTTCCTGTGAAATCCTGTTCCGAGTTAATTTGTCCTTTTGCCACTCTCACAGTCAGGATTCATGCAGGGCTGTGGCTATTTCACATACTGCGTTGGTTACATGGTGTTAAAGAGAGCAGGGGGAACAAGAAGCAGTAGGTGGGGTTTCAAGAAGTTTGGAGCCTGTAGGAGGGGCTCCATGCTGTTGTTGCTCAGACTGCAAGAAGTTGTACCGGTACTTCTGAGGGGGAAGAATGAGGCTGATCCTGGTAGCGCTAAAACCAAATGGCTGCCAGAGCCAACTGCCAGTGCTAGAATGATGTCAATTGGAACGGGAAAACCCAGGAGGGAAGTCCACTCCTCACTCTTCTTCCACCTTCCCATCTCCCTCTAGTGCCTTCTGTTGGCAGAACTCAGAGTCAACTCGCAAGGGTATCTGGGATATACAGTTTGCAGAGGCCCAATCTTGGCATCACAGAGAAGAATAGAGAAGGTTGAGTTTTGGAACTGAGAGATAACAAATAAAAACAAGCACACCCACTATTTCTCCTTCCTTACTAAAAATTGTTCCAGAATTAATAGCAATAATTTAGTTCTGCTATTTTCATTATCAGTATAGAGTCATGACAGAATATGAACCTTAGGATACGAAACCAAGTCAAATGAAAATGTATTTTGCCCTCAATTCTCCAGTTATAAGGCTCAAAGCCTAAATTTAGACACACTATATCCCACAGAGGAGGTATTAACTTGCAGAAAACTCTGGTGCTGCAAGCAAGTATCACACTGTGGTTTCTCCTCTTTATCATAGCACCTGCTTTTTCTGCAGCTCACTCGTGGAGGAGAAAACTGACTGACTCAAGTGCATTGAAACAGTTTGGAAGTAGTCACAGACAGACTTTTAAACCTTACAGAGCAAGCTTCCCTCTCTTAACATCTGCTAGCTCTACTGCTTTACTCTTCTCCATAGTTTCTTCCTTTAAAAATAAATAAACAGAAGACATTGCTACAACAAATACGAGAGGGAATATAAGATGTTATTACAACAAGTACAAGAGGAAATAAAAGATGTTATCAAGCTGGTGGTGTGGCTGTCTCCTTGAAAGTTTTAGAATGGAAGAAGCCTCAGTTTCTAGAGGCCTGATCTTGGAAATGAGTCAACATTTGATCGAGAGCCAGTCATCTTCAGTCATATTTCCTTTGAGACCTTAGTTTTTCTATCCATCACCAGGACATTTTTTTTTCTAGGAAATTCCTTTGAGAACCTGGGAAAAAGCAGAGGGCGCCCAAAGGACTCTTCATCAATGTGTGTTTAAAGTATTCCTGCTGACAGTCCAGATAAAGTGATAAAGCCTACTTTAGTCACCCTGGTTCCTGTCAATTCCTTTCCCATTTTTGGTGCATAATCAAAAAAGCCTAATGCCAAGTGATGGAAAACATTCTTCCTGCATTACCACCATCTGTTTCCTTGGCATCCACTGCAGACAGCTGTGTTGCCAGCTTTCAAGCTGTTTTTTGGTGTGTCACATGGAGGAGTTATTGATGGACTGACTGGAACTTCTGAAAACCGGGCATTTTTGTTTCTCTCTGAAATGTTTATTCAGTATCTTCTCATTCTTACAGGATGTTCAACAGACATTTTTTCAATGATTCTACTGACCCCTGACAACAGGGTGGTTCTGTAATCATGAATGGGTATCTTGTAAAACAAAAAATTACACCTGTGTCAACTCTCAAGAAAGCTACAGATAGAACTAGAAAAGGATCAGAAAAAGGAAAATCAAATGATCAAGTGGGAAGAAGGATTGCCCTGTGAGTACAGACTGAGAAGACCTGCACTCGAGTGTGCATGGTGGAGGTGGAGAGATAT
Source organism: Equus caballus (assembly GCF_041296265.1). NCBI lineage: Eukaryota > Metazoa > Chordata > Mammalia > Perissodactyla > Equidae > Equus > Equus caballus. Next base: position 53,267,842 of record NC_091691.1, read on the forward strand.
AATTAAAATTTCTATTATCATGAAGTTTGTGATGGAAGGAGCATGCTGGGATTATGGGCCCTGCTATTTAAGGTGGAAAGAAGTAAATTCTGAATAAATAAAGTGGAGTCTGTGTTTGAATAATGGTAATAAACCTAAGATTGCTGTTATCTAAAATATGTATGGAACGATAGAAGCTGAACTTTAAATGATACATTAACGACATATGTCTGTATGTGTATATGTATAATTAGAGAAGAGAATTCCAAGCTATTTGGGTAAACCTCTAATCTTAAAGGTCAACATCAAGAAGACCAAAAAGTTCTTTTGCAAAATGCCCTTCAAGTTCACTACATCAGGCAGAGTATCAGACCAGATGCAACACAGGTACAAAAATAGGATTTCTTATTTGATTCAGCCCTTTGCTAAGCAAGGCCCTGTTGCCAAATACTATTGAAAATACAGAGATCAGGCAAATAAGTGACTTTCCTGTCCTCAAGGAGTCTATAGTCAATTAGAAATGACCAGATATAAAGATATACATATGCATTCTGTATAAACACATACACATATATACATATTTACTATTCAATACTATCTAGACGAATGCTACAAAAAAGGCTTACAAACCAAGTGAAGCGATTCAGAGAATCATTATGATTATGCTTCAGAGAAGGTGGCTATTATCCCCAGTTGGAGGGATGAGGAAATGCTTCTCAGAAGAGGTATCATTTGAGCTGGATCTTAATGAATAAGGTGAGCTCGATCACCATAGTCAGATGAAGGAGTATCTCATCCCCAAAGAATGTGAGTGAAGCATGAAGTCAGGAAAATTAGAATTATGTCTGAGAATAGTGAAATGTCCAGATTGCCTAGAACTTGGAGTGCTTTGAAGGTGAGTAGTGGTCTAGGATACTAAAATATCACTTTGATGTCAGTTCAAGAAGGATTTTTGAACAGCCTTCTAAAGAGTTTAAATCTGAAAGCTTTTCAGCAACAGAGTGATGCAATCAGATCTGCAAGATAAATTGAAGGAGGGACTGGAGGCAGCAAGACCAGTTTAGGGCATCGATGGTAGTCTCTGACTAAAAGATGTTACTGCTCGATGGGACCCAAGAATCCCTACTAGTCCATCTGTTTGTTTTACAAACTAAAAACCTAAGGTCTAGATGGGGACAGTGATTCACCTAATTTCATTGAACTAATCATGATAGATCAGAACTAGAACCCAACTTATGCTTCTAATTCCAAAAGTGAGATATCGAAGGCTTAAACATCTTAAAATGAGGAAGTGGGTGGAAGAAGCCCTGTGACAGCAGAAGTAATTGGCCTTCAACACTAATTGAGTATGGGGAATGACAGACAGAGAAGTCCTAAGGGACTCACACGTTTTGAGCCCTCCACCAGCCTCCCTGGACTCTCAGCCTAGCTGGGGGCCCTTGCCTCCACCACTAGACATGCATGTGCTGCCCTCAAGACATCCCCTGCTCACCACCTCAAGCTACCTGTCCTCTCCCGGTCTGCAACTCAAAGACGCCTCTGGCTCCTCCCTCTTCCACACTGCTGTATAAGTTTTCTATTGCCATGTAACAAATTACCACACATTTAGTGCCTTATAACAGCACCCACTTTTTTGGGTTACACAGGTTGGAATGGAAATCCAGCACAGCATGGCTAGGTTCCTTGCTCAGGGTACCACAAGGCCAAAATCAAGTTGTCAGCTTGGCTTAATTCTCATCTGGAGATTCTGAGGAAAACCTCACTGCCAAGTTCACTCTTGCAGTTGACAGAATTCAGTCCCTTGTGAGTGCAGGACCGAGGTCACTGCTGTGTGGGCACCTGTCAGCCAGGGGTCACTCTCAGCTCCTCAAGATCATGCACATCCTTGTCATGTGGCCCCTTCATCTCCTGGCCAGCAAAGGTGCATGGAATCCTCTTGCTTTGAATCTTTGGCTTCCTCCATCTCTGACCTCTGGACCTGGATTTAAGGGGCTCCTGTGATTAGGTCAGGCCTTCCTGGTGATCTCCTTAAGGTCAACTACATTGTACAGCATAACCTAATCCCAAGAGGAAAATCTGTCATATTAACAGTCCTGGGCATCAAGCAGAGCGTGTACACCAGGGGAGCAGGAAATCTTGGGGACCATCTCAGAATTCCGCCTACCACACCCTGACTACTTACAACATTTCATGTCTCTCAACCACGTTTGAGAAGATAATTTAATTCACTACAGACTAATAGTATGGATACTACAGTGTCTCTTGAAAACCTTGGTCTTCAAAGATATCCTCTTATTAACTTAAAATGATTTCCTGGTAGAATTTCAGGCAGCATTTTGGAGAGATCTGAAGATAGTTGCGTTGGTAGGTAGAGCTTACATTAAAGCCATGAGTAACTGTTGACCCCATTGTTCACAGGACCCTATACTCCTGGGGATACAAGTTCTCACATCTGAGCAAGGAAAACACACAGGATCAGTCATCCTGGCTGAAAAGTCCCAAGTCACACTACTTTCCCTCTTTTCTCCACGCTCAGAAACCTACCCTGCTGTCTTTGCCTCAGCATCCTCTTCAGTAATCAGGAAGTTATCAGGAAAAAAAATTTAAATCAGTCACAATCTAATTCTCATGCAAAAAATAAAACAACCAATCAGCCCATTGCAACATTCAGCACACTCTACATAGCAGGAGGACCATCAAGTTGCCAGCTACTCTATATTCAGCTTTCCTTCTTCCAGCAATCATTTCTATAATTAGTACTGGCACATTGTGCCTAATTAGTTATTTCTGTGGCATATGGGCATGAAATGTATGTGTTCCTTAGTCACCCTACTTTACTGTTAAATTGCCTGTAGAGATTTTTCAAAAAATGAATAATTAAGCTTATTTCTTTGTCTCTTGTTTTTCAATTCCCTTAGATTCTATTCAGGTGATATAATTATACTGTATCCACAGCAACGCTCATTATCTACATCTATAGGTGAAACTTTGGGGGCTGCTGGTGAAATAATTTTTTCCCCTTAATCTGGCTTCAATCTGTGGACCATGAATGATGGAGCAGTTAAAAATCATTGGTACTAATATGGATTTACCCTTAGTTAGCACGGCACATTAAGGTTCACATTCAATCCTCAACTGCATTTCCCTTTTTTTTCTAAGTTTGACAGAGAAAAACATATACTCTTTATCTACATCACAGTTTTGTTCTAATGAATTCCTAAATTGTAACGAATACCGGACTGTGTAACACTACTGAAATGATTGTGATAATTTTAGACAATGTATAAACAAGAGTTTAAAATTTAAATAATGAATTCCACAAAACACTTCAACACAGATTAACTTCAAAGTATCAAAGGATTTAATAAAAGTAACTACTCTGATATCTTACAGTACTAATCTTACAGATATAAACCTCACGCCCTATTCTTAACTACTTTGCAGGTTGCAATGGCACACCATTGATGAGCAAAGAGCAAAAGATTCGGAGTCAGAAGACATGGGTTTGAATGCCAGTCCTACCACTTTCCAACCATAAGACTGTTGCCAAGTTTCTGAGCTTGTTCCCAGTCTTAGTTTCTTTTTTTTCTCTTCATTTTTTTATTGAGTTAATGATAGGTTACAATCTTCTGTGATTTCAGTTGTACATTAATGTTTTTCATTCGTGTTGTAGGTGCACCATTTCACCCTTTGTGCCCACCCCCACCTCACCTTTCCCCTGATAGCCACTAATCTGTTCTCTTTGTCCACATTTTTAAATTCCTCATGTGAGTGGAGTCATACAGAGATTATCCTTCTATATCTGGCTTATTTCACTTAACATAATTCCCTCAAAGTCCTTCCATGTTATTGCAAATAGGATGATTTTGTCCTGTTTTGCAGCTGAGTAGTATTCCGTTGTATATATACCACAACTTCTTTATCCATTCATCTGTTGATGGGCACTTAGGTTGCTTCCATGTCTTGGCTATTGTAGATAATGCTGCAATGATCATTGGGGTGCATAGAACTTTCGGAATTGCTGACTTCAAGCTCTTTGGATAGATAGCCAGTAGTGGAATGGCTGGATTGTATGGTAGCTCTATTTCTAATTTTTGAGGAATCTCCATACTGTTTTCCGTAGTGGCTGCACTAGTTTGCATTCCGACCAGCAGTGTATGAGGGTTCCATTCTCTCCACAACCTCTCCAACATTTGTTACTATTAGATTTAGATATTTTTGTCATTCTAATGAGTGTAAGGTGATATCTTAGTGTAGTTTTGATTTGCATTTCCCTGATGATCAGCGATGATGAACATCTTTTCATGTGCCTATTGGCCATCCGTATATCTTCTTTGGAGAAATGTGTGTTCATGTCTGCAGCCCATTTTTTGATCAGGTTGTTTGATTTTTTGTTGTTGAGTTGTGAGAGTTCTTTATATATTATGGATATTAAGCCTTTGTCAGATATATGACTTGCAAATATTTTTTCCCAGTTAGTGGGTTGTTTTTTTGTTTCAATCCTATTTTCATTTGCCTTGAAGAAGCTCTTTAGTCTGATGAAGTCCCATTTGTTTATTCCTTCTATTGTTTCCCTTCTCTGAGAAGACATGGTGTCCGAAAAGGTCCTTTTAATATTAATGTCAAAGAGTGTACTGCCTACGTTTTCTTCTAGAAGCCTTATGGTTTCAGGTCTCACCTTTAGGTCTTTGATCCATTTTGAGTTTATTTTGGTGAATGGTGAATTTTCATTCTTTTACATACGGCTTCCCAGTTTTTCCAGCACCATTTGTTGAAAAGACTTTCTTTTCTCCATTGTATGCACTCAGCTCCTTTGTCGAAGATAAGCTGTCCACAGATGTGTGGTTTTATTTCTGGGCTTTCAATTCTGTTCCATTGATCTGTGCACCTGTTTTTGTACCAGTACCATGCTGTTTTGATTACTGTAGCTTTGTAGTAAGTTTTGAAGTCAGGGATTGTGATGCCTCCCGTTTTGTTCTTTTTTCTCAGGATTGCTTTAGCAATTCGGGGTCTTTTGTTGCCCCATATAAATTTTAGGATTCTTTGTTCTAATTCTGTAAAGAATGTCATTGGGATTCTGATTGGGATAGCACTGAATCTGTAGATTGCTTTAGGTAGAATGGACATTTTAACTATGTTTATTCTTCCAATCCATGTACATGGAATGTCTTTCCATTTCCTTATGTCGTCATCCAGTTCTCTCAGAAAGGCCTTGTAATTTTCACTATATAGGTCCTTCACTTCCTTACATTTACCCTGAGGTATTTTATTCTTTTTGCTGCAATTGTGAATGGTATTGTGTTCTTGAGTTCTTTTTCTGTTAGTTCATTATTAGAATATAGAAATGCTACTGATTTACGCAAATTGATTTTATACCCTGCAACTTTGCTGTAGTTGTTGATTACTTCTAAGAGTCCTCCAATGGATTCCTTGGGGTTTTCTATATATAAGATCATGTCGTCTGCAAACAGAGAGAGTTTCACTTCTTCCCTCGCTATTTGGATTCCTTTTATTCCTTTTTCTTGCCTGATTGCTCTGGCCAGGACCTCCAGTACTATGTTAAATAAGAGTGGTGATAGAGGGCATCCTTGTCTCGTTCCTGTTTTCAGGAGGATGGGGTTCAGTTTTTGCCCATTGAGTATGATGTTGGCTGTGGGTTTGTCATATATGGCCTTTATTATGTTGAGGTAGTTCCCTTCTATGCCCATTTTGTTCACAGTTTTTATCATAAATGGCTGTTGGATCTTGTCAAATGCTTTCTCTGCATCTATTGAGATGATCATGTGGTTTTTATTCCTCAGTTTGTTGATGTGGTGTATCATATTGATTGATTTGTGGATGTTCAACCATCCCTGTGTCCCTGGTATGAATCCCACTTGATCATGATGTATGATGCTTTTGATGAATTGCTGAATTCTGGTGGCCAAAATTTTGTTTAGAATTTTTGCATCTATGTTCATCAGTAATATTGGCCTGTAGTTCTCTTTTTTTGTGGTGTCCTTGTCAGGCTTTGGTATCAGCGTGATGTTGGCCTCATAGAATCTGTTAGGAAGTGTTCCATCCTCCCTAATTTTTTGGAATAGCTTGAAAAGGATAGGTATTAAATCCTCTCTGAAAGTTTAGTAGAATTCCCCAGGGAAGCCATCTGGTCCTGGGGTTTTATTCTTTGGGATGTTTTTGATTGTTGTTTCAATCTCTTTCCTTGTGATTGGTCTGTTCAAATTGTCTGCTTCTTCTTGAGTGAGCTTTGGGAGATTGTAGGAGTCCAAGAATTTATCCATTTCCTCTAGGTTATCCATTCCATTAGCATAGAGTTTTTCGTAGTATTCTCTTATAATCCGTTGTATTTCTGCAGAGTCTGTTGTTATTTCTCCTCTTTCATTTCTGATTTTGTTTATTTGAGCTTTCTCCCTTTTTTTCTTTGTAAGTCTGGCTAGGGGTTTGTCAATTTTATTTATCTTCTCAAAGAGCCAGCTCTTTGTTTCATTGATCCTTTCTACCGCCTTTTTTGTTTCAATAGTATTTATTTCTGCTCTGATTTTTATTATTTCTCTCCTTCTGCTGATTTTGGGCTTTATTTGTTCTTCTTTCTCTAGTTCATTTAGGTGTAGTTTAAGATTGCTTATTTGGGATTTTTCTTGTTTGTTAAGATGTGCCTGTATTGCGATGAATTTTCCTCTTAATACAGCTTTTGCTGTATCCCACATGAGTTGGTATGGCATGTTATCATTTTCATTAGTTTCCAGGTATTTTTTTTATTTCTTCTTTAATTTCTTCAATGATCCATTGCTTGTTCAGTAGTGTATTATTTAGTCTCCACATCTTTGTGCCTTTCTCAGCTTTTTTTCTTGTAATTAATTTCTAGCCTTATAGCATTATGATCGGAGAAGATGCTTGTTATTATTTCAATTTTTTTTAATTTGTAGAGGCTTGCCTTGTTTCCCAACATATGGTCTATCCTTGAGAATGTTCCATGTGCACTTGAGAAGAATGTGTATTCTGCTGTTTTAGGATGAAGTGATCTATATATGTCTATTAAGTCCAATTGTTTTAGTTTTTCATTCAGCTCCACTATTTCCTTGTTGATTTTCTGTCTGGATGATCTGTCCATTGACGTGAGTGCCGTGTTGAGGTCCCCTACTATTATTGTGTTGTTTTTAACATCTTCCTTTAGGTCTGTTATTAGTTGCTTTACGAACCTCAGTGCTCCTATGTTGGGTGCATAGATATTTATAAGCGTTATTTCTTCTTGATGAAGTGTCCCTTTGATCATTATATATTGTTCCTGTGTGTCTCTCTTTACCTGTCTTATTTTGAAATCCACTTGGTCTGATATAAGAATTGCAACACCTGCTATTTTCCCCTTGCTATTAGCTTGAAGTATTGTCCTCCACCCCTTCACTCTGAGCCTGTGCTTGTCCTTGGGGCTGAGGTGTGTTTGCTGGAGGCAACAAATTGTTGGATCTTGTTCTTTAATCCATTTTGCCACTCTGTGTCTTTTAATTGGAGAGTTCAATCCGTTTACATTGAGAGTGATTATTGATGCATGTGGACTTAAAGATGTCAATCTGTTGCTCATTATCTGGCTTTCCTGCTTTTCTCTTCCTGTGTGCTTTATCCTACCCATTTGATACTGCAATTTCTTATGCTGGGTTTCTTAGATTTTTGCTTATTTATGTTTGGTGTCTCTGTTCTGCTTTTTATTTTAGTGTCTACCCTGAAGTTTGTATTTAGAATCTCGTGTATAATATAGCCTATTCTCTGGTGGTCTCTTACTTACTTGGCCTAGACTAATTTAGTCCCTTTGCTCTTCCCCTCCTAAATTATCATTTTCACTTCTTGTTCCAACTTGTGTTATGAGTTTGTAGTTAAAGTGATAAGATCATCTTTGCTTTGGTAGTTTCCTTACCTTTATCCTAATGCTATAGCTGAATATTTGCTATCCTATTCTCGTTCTATTTATCTGTCTCCCTACTCTGTGGTTTGTGATCCCTTCTCCCTTTTTTCTTTTTTCAGGTATGAGAGCCTTCTTGAGGATTTCTTGTAGTGGAGGACTTTTGGTTACAAATTCCCTTAACTTTTGTTTGTCTGGAAAAGATTTAATTTCTCCCTCATATCTGAAGGCTATTCTTGCTGGATAGAGTATTCTTGGCTGAAGATTTTTATCTTTTAAAGCTCCTAGCTTGTAAGCTTTCTGCAGAGAAATCCGCTGAAAGTCTGATAGGAGCTCCTTTGTAGATAATTCTCTTTTGTCTTGCAGCCTTGAGTATTCTTTCTTTGTCATTCATTTTTGCAATTTGTACTACTATATGCCTTGCAGTAGGTCTTTTTACATTGACAAATCTAGGAGATCTGAAAGCTTCCTCTACACACATTTCTCCCTCAATCCCTAGATTTGGGAAGTTCTCTTCTATAATTTCATTAAGCACACTTTCTGCTCCATTTTCCTTTTTCATGTTCTCAAGAATTCCTATGATCCTTAAATTCTTTCTCCTGGTTGAATCTGCTATCTCTCTAATACTTTCCTCATTCCTTTTAATCCTTAGTTCTCTTTCTTCCTCTGTCTGGAGCCATTCAGCCTGTCTATCTTCCATTATGCTAATTTGCTCTTCTATGGAGTCTACCCGGGCATCCAGGGAATCCGTATTCTGTTTTATCTGGTCCATTGTGTTTTTCATCTCTAGTGATTCTGTTTGATTCTTCTTTATAATTGCAATCTCTTTTGTGAAGTAACTCCAGAACTCGGCTTGTTTCTCTATCTCTCTGTCTACCTCATTGAGTTTTTTGATTATAGCTGCTCTGAACTCATTTTCATTTAGTTTACCTAATTCCAAGTCCTCAGGACTTAATTCTATGTTTTTACTGTTTTCCTTCTGGTCTGGGGCTTTTATAAATTGCTGGACGGTAGAGGAGCGGTTTCTTCGTACGGTGGTAGAATTCGGTTGCAGTTACAGCCTGTTGCCACTAGATGGGGGTCAAGTGCAGCGTGTTCTGAGCTCTCTACCTTCGGGCAAGATGGCGGCACCCAGTGTGCTTTGCCGGGGCCTGGGTGGGGCAGTTTCTCTCGCACACCGATCTGGATTCGATCAGTTCTGTTCTCTGGTCTCTCGGGGCCTTGCGTTTATGGGGTCCCCACGCACGGAAGCTTTCCCCCATCAGCGGGTTTCTACTGTACCAGCAGCGGGAGTCCTAGACAATCCCCTGGTCGTGCGGCCCCTCCCCCACTCCTTCCCGGACCCACGCGGCGGTCCCGGTTTCTAGGGGATAGAGTGACGTTCTCTCCTACCCCGTTCCAGCTCCTCCAAGGCCGGCAGCAGGGACTCCTTCCTCTGTCTTTTGATACTGTAGGTCTCTGAGTCCTGGCATCAGGTTCATTAGCTGAAATTCAGGGTTTTTTTTCAGTCCTTTGTTGTACTTTGGAGGGGAGAGAGTCCTGGGTCAGCTCACCCCACCATTTTGCTCTGCCTCCTGTTCCCCCAGTCTTAGTTTCTTTATCTGAATGATTATAATAATAATAGTAACCTTACAGGATTCTTGTGATTAGAGATAATATAATTGGCACATGGTTAATGATGAATAAATGGTGCTGCCATAGTTACTACTGGAATGACCATTATATGGAGCTGTGGGGGAAGGCAGACTCTTGGGCAATGCCCCAGAATTTCTGAATCAGATCTGCTGTTTCACAAGATCCTCAGGGGATCCCTGTGCACATTAAAGTTTGGGAAGCATTGGTGCTGAAGATGGCAAACTGAATACAGACATCTCACTCCAGCCAACTCTGTGTTGCCATAGGATATTTTGTGATACACGATTTGAGACTATATTCTCTCAAATTGTTTGTGTGTGTTGACAAAGTCTAAGTGATAGAATTCCTCCTCTTTCTACTCCCAGGCTGCTGGAAAAAGAAAACAAAATAATGCATCTAGAGAGGCCTTAAAGATCCTATAATCCAAACCTTATTTATACAGATTAAGAGGCCAAGACCCAAGGAGATGAATGGGTTAGTGGTTGATCTGGCATCACACTCTTCTTACCGGCTTAAGGTAAATATCCTCTAGACCACAGATTTAACTTGGTACAATTAGGTGAAAGCTTTGTGTTCTCAGATGAATGTACCATAAGCCCAGCTAGTTTAATTAGTTAATGTACTCATTATTTAGCAATCATTCCCATCATTCCTACTCTAAAAAGGCAGTACACTAGGTATCTAATAAGAGCAGGGAGCGAAGATTTAGAGTACAAATATAATGTAGACAAATTAATATAATGCTGAAGAGGTTACACTTTGGAGTCAGGTTCAACTCCTGGTTCTGGCATCAGGCACTTACTTAACTCCCTTCATCCGTAACTCTCTGAGCCTTGGTTTTTTCATCCGTGAAATGGGGCTAATAAAGTGTGTTTTATAAAGTTGTGAAGAATAAATGAGAGCACATGTAAAGATTTTAGCAAAGCATATAATTGCTCAACAAATGATGACTGTATTATTTACATAATTTTTTGGCATGGCTGGTGAGCTCACAGATCAGTAGAGAAGAAAACATGAGCACAGGTAATTCACCGTGTCCTAAAAGGAGACAGAAATCACATCAGTCATTAAGACAGGGAGAATTTGCTAAAAGGCACTATTAACTAGGTAGATAAGAGCAGAAGAGGCAAAAAGAGAACAGCAGAGTATCCCAGGGTTAGTAGCTGCAGGAAGCAGGATGAGAGCTGTGAGAGTGAAGAGGATGAAGTTACTAAAGTTTAGAAGCTTGGAGGAGGAGGCGTGTGAAACCAGAAGTCAGACCTCTGAGAAGAGAAGGCTGCTTGGCTGGCGTCTCTGACATGGGTATCATGAGGCTGGTTCTGCAAATTTGGGGAAAATTGCACACTGCCTTCAACTGCTGCACCTGGACAGAACTTCTGCTGCTGGTAGCTCACAGCTACAGGAAATAAGCAGGAAACTAATAGGACAGAGCAATCGCCTCTCCCTCCTCTAGCCCTCCTGTCTCCTGCTATTGTTCCCTATTCAGACAGCCTAACGGAATAACTGGCAAAAGAGAGACATGGCTTGCAGAGCAGCAGCTCCAGCAGCATCCTCAAGTAGAGTATTGAAGGGTGGATTTGGAGCTGAGAGACAATAGCTTTCTAAGTGGCACTACAGGTTGTTGTAAGGCAACACCAAGTGATAAGGACCATAAGAGAGTGTACATCTTGAGAGATATGGGAGTCCAGAGGAGAAAAATAATTACTTCCAGCTGGGGAAGGTATGCCTTAAGAAGGAGATAAGAATTTGCTATGTGGAGCTTCTTCCTCCGCCCTTTCCCTTCCCCAACTCTATTACAATAAATATGGAAAAACGAGGAGCTGGGAACTTGTGCATCGCTACTCCAGTCTTCCACAAAGCTGTCAGAGAAACGATCCCCTGAAGCAAAGAGAAGAAAGCACCATGAAGCCAATCTTTACAGAGCAGTTCTTTTCCATTTTATCTGTGGTTTGCCTCTGATTGCTTAGGGTTTTTGAAAGCTCCTTGTGATTCTGTCTCAGAGTAGAATAATGGGGAACCAGATAGAACGACAGTAACTATCAGCTGCAGAGAATGGAAGACACTGGGTGGGAGGTGCAATTCCCCACCCTTGGCTCCAACCTCCCACCACAGGGTGGAGAGTTCTCAATTCACACGCTACTGAATTGGGGCACACATCAGCAAACCAAATACCAAATGCTTAACTTAAAAAAGGTAAAACCTCTTCTGGCTCATACATGGAACTCAGACAGCATCATGACATCAGGCTTTACTTCCAGAAAAAAAAAAGATCCCCCACAGAAAGTACTCTGGAAAAAGACCCATTAGGATGTAAACAGGGACCAGGGAAAATTGGGGTGAAGTATTAAAGGTGGGGAGAGGGTAGAAGCTGTAATAAGTATGTTTCCATTTTTCCCATTCTAGACTGAATACCACCAATCTTCTGTATTATGCATTTTATTTATATCAAAAACAAGAACTAAGAGGAAAATTATGTGTCTCTTTTTCAAGGAAGAAAAGGCATGTGGAGCTTTGTATCTTTGTTTGAAAATTTTTATGGTGCTATTCACACTTAACAAGTGTGTTAATCTCCTTGGATTCTTTCTCTTTCTTTTTCTAGAATAGATGATATGCAGCACCCTTCTTAAGGAATCAAATACACTTAATTAAAAGATGCCAGATTCCAATACCTCCTCTGAACTGAGATCTGATTTATATCCATTTGCTAAAACGATACCGGGAATACAAATGAATAATATACTATGTAGTGTATTAGTTAACTGGGGCTGCCATAACAAAATACTACAGAATCAGTGGCTAAAAGAACAGAAATTTATTTCTCACAGTTCTGGGTACTGGAAGTCCAATATCAAGGTGCCAGCAGGTTGGTTTCTCTCCAAGGAGGGCTCTCTCCTTGGCTTGCAGACAGCTGCCTTCCCACTTTGTCGTCACAGGGCCTTTTCTCTGTGCATGCCCATCCCTGGCATCTCTTCCTCTTATTATAAGGACACCAGTCATATTGGATTAGGGCCCCACCTTAATAGCCTCATTTTAACTTAATTACCTCTTAAAGACCATAGCTCCAAATATGCTTACATCCTGAAGTACTGGAGGTTGGGACTTCAACACATGAATTTTGGAGGGGCACAATTCATCCTATAAAACGTAATAATACATGTAAATATGCTAACATAATAAGATATGAATTCCTCCTAGTCTAAAGTACCAGATTTCTATATCATTCAATTCTTATAAAGTTAAAATGTTAGGGGGGGTGCCGGCCCCATGGCCAAGTGGTTAAGTTCCCGCGCTCCGCTTCTGAGGCTCAGGGTTTCGTTGGTTCAGATCCTGGGCGCAGACATGGCACTGCTCATCAAGCCATGCTGGGGCGCAGCATCCCACATGTCACAACTAGAAGGACCCACAACTAAAAATACACAGCTATGTACTGGAGGGCTTCGGGGAGAAAAAGGAAAAAGTAAAATCTTAAAAAAAAAAAATGTTAGAGGAGAACTAAACTAACGAGGTCTGCTTTACTGCCTTTCAAAAAGCATTTTTCTTTGCCACTTAGCTACCCACCGTGGCTGAGCACTGCAGTCTCCATAGAGACGAAATGGTCAGTATTTCAAAGGAACCAGTATCTTCAACTGAACAGAACCAATTGAATACAAATTTATGGAATACAATCTCCAAATGAAATCGCCGTATTCATAATTCTCAAAACAAAAGTAGAGTACCATGTCTTTGTCCTGAAGTAAATCCTACTTAAAGTGATATCGACTCCCATTTAACCTGTGTTAGTCCTGAGAAATTATGAAAGAGCTATTTTCTGATTGAGATTCTTTTCTCTAATTAATCTCAGCCCCAAAGTTTTTCTTCTTTTATTTTGTGCAAAATGCAGAATCAGCTGTTGGGGAACTAAAACTTGGCAATATCGTAGTAAGTCATGACCTTTAATGTGCTTTGCATAGAGAGCAACCTGCAAAGGTGATATTTATAGCATTTTCATTTATGATCCCAGTGGGCTAGTCACTCAATTCTTAATCCAAGAATGAGCAGTGGAATCTTCACATAACTTTACACTATCTTGAATGTTGTAGATATGAGATATTTAATGGAAATCATTCTGGAAAAATACTCTTCTCTCAGTCAGCATTTCTCTCACTTTGCCTGCTGGAGTTCCTTGACATGATATAATCAACTCTAACACTCACATGCATACACTGAGGCATTTGCCATGAAGTGAAATTTTGCTTTGAAGTTTAGCTATGTTCCAACAACTACGCCAGAGGTAATGATAATCCTATGAAGTTTTTAAGGGGACATAAAACATTGAGTTAGAAAAGTGTTTTGGACACGGGACTTCATAAGATTTGAGACTCTCATGAACATTTTGAGTTACATAATTATTCCACTGACTATAGGTTTTAAAAAGAATACGCTTGATAGTTATGTAGCTGTGGTTTCACGCTGCTCCCTTGCTGCAGAGGTGGATAGCTATGTACAGACTCTGTTCTTCCCACCTTCTCATTTAAAAATAAATCTCTAAAGAACTTGAATGCAAAAGCATTAGCTTAAAATTTCATTAATAATTTCAATGCAAAAAAAGCAAAAGAAATATGAAATCACCCACATGGAATGTGTTATGTTCTTGAGTTCTTGTTATGTTTGTAAAATGGTTCTTAATTTAGAAAGAAAAGATTTAGATTATCAAAGTAGTATTCACAAAAAAAGAAGAAAATGAACTTTTGTTTGAAAATTTCTGTAATGTACATATTTTTAAAGACATAAGACCAGAACAGATTTCCCATCAATTTCTATTCCTCTGCTTGACATGATTTAAATGCATAAATTGTAATTTTGCAACTAATGCTATAATGAAACTATTGTTTTTAAATTTTAATTATTATATTATAATGGAACCTTACCATATACTATTTTAATGACATTTTTATTTGAGATTTAAGCACCAAATAAAACATAAGTGGAATATGAATATAAATATAAAAGGTGAAGAAATGAATCAGAGCAATTTCTCAAAAGAAGACAGGAGGTCCTAAACAATGACAGCAATCACTTATATGAAATGCTGTCTTGAGAAAAATTGTTCCTCAAAGTTCTTAACTCTCCCAGGCTCAATTTCAGCACTCAAGGTATAAAAGAACCATGAAGAAAAATATTGCAGTGAAAGATATTCAAATACACTACTCAAAATATGGATGTTGCTTGTAAGAATTGTCTGTGCTTCTTGTTCCCATGGTTATCCAGCAGCATCAAAAGGAAAGACATTAAAAACATGATTTGGATTATTTAAAATTAACCCAGCCTTATCCTAGGAATGAAGGAAACTAGGACAGGCTGAAAACATTTTAAGTGGAGTCTAAAGTCAGATGCAGGCAGGAAGAAGAACGTTCAGCAAGTTTCAGTTTTATCTGGAGTCTGTTTAGCTGAATTAGGATGAGAGGTGAGAAGTAAATGGCTTCTTTATCCCAAATAAACTGAAGACAACCAAACCCACAAGTAGACACACATTAGCTAGTGATCAGCTCTAGTCTGGGGTCCTTTGGAAAGAATCGTAGGGCAGGATGGCCATGGTGCAGAAAGCTGAGGCCTGGGCATTGACACTCCACACACCTGACCCAGACGCCTGGCCTAGGGGGTGGCCGCTTCATAGGTCCATGAAGGGTGCACGATACACAGTTTTATAGAGGAATTAGATATATGATGCTCTTCTTGTTTATTTTTTTAAACTGCGTTTCTCTGAAGGTGAAATTCATGACTGCTTCCTACTACACCTGTTATTTATCAATACTAAGTCAACAAGGAAGCACACAGCAATGACAAACTAAGCAATAGAAAGACAGAAAGGAAACAAATGATCAACTATTTAGCAAAATATTCACCTTCACTAGAAATCAAAGAAATCTAGATTTTGACACAATTATATCTTTCCCATTCTTACCTGTCATGCTGACAAATATTTTTAATAATAATGAGTCATGTTAGAAAGGCTCAAGCACAAACTTTTCTCTCATACACTACTGGTGTCAGTAAGAGTGCACCACCTCGGAATGCAACGTGGCAATATGTTTCAAGGGACTTAGTGATGCTTGCCATCACGGTGGCAGCAAGTCCACCTTGAAGACTGTATATTTAGGAAACAACTAGGAGAACAGTATATACATAGATGATCCTCACAGAATCATTCACAGTAGCAAAGAAATGGGAACAACTTACATGTCCTACAGAAAGCCAATCTGCAATAAATATTGCGCAGTTCTGCTTCTGCTTAGGATCCAGAAACTGCAAGAGAACATCTCTCCCACTCTAAATCACAACTTTCCTTGAGTCTATCAGAGAACTGAAGTTGTAAGGCAAACAAATGAATGAAACTCTGAGGAGTGACAAACACCACCCAGGAAGTTGGGACACATGAACAGGTTCACCTCTGAAAGAACAGGCAGAAGTCATGGCCACCTTACAAGTAGGCATAGAGAAAGCAGCTGAAATTTAAACTAATTCTTAAAGGCCAAGTGTGGGCTAACATGACAGTTCAAAACCCCTGAGAGCCCTGACACAAGGCAGTCTTCACTCATTCACAAACTGTTTTCTGAGGGCCTCTGGTAGATGCTCATGAAAAAGACAGGGAGTGGAGCAGGAAAAAAAGAGAGGGTCCCTCAGTGGGGCACATGAAATTCACTCCCTTCCCAGGCCTCTCATTCATAGGAAGCAAAAGCCTGAAGCCACTGGAGAAGAGATAAGAAATATTCCCATCCCCAGGTCCCAGGCAAAGATCCACTACTTCTGAGAGAGAGGCTGTCCCTGGGGAATGGGTAGGAAGACTTCTCAGTCCCAGGATCCTGCCAAACAGGTGTTGGTTGTTGGGTGAAGCACAGGGAACCCTCTCCCACCCAAGACCCACACAGGCACAAAGCAGAGTTTGGTTGCCATTAGGAGGAGGAACAAGAATGCTGAGAAAGCCCCACCCCCAAAATTCAGCTGTGCAGGCCCTGTCTAAGACTGGAGCTAGAGCAGGAAAGCCAGGGACTCCCCTTCCCCAACCATGAACTGAGCACTGAATAAGCAGCTTTTGCTGAGACAAGAGGAGGAGTGTGGAGAGAAATATCCCCAGATGTGCAGATGTACAGGGACCACTGAAGGCTGAGGGTGGAGCAAGAGCCTGTAAAACACCTGCCTGACCTCTGGGTGGAGGAATTTGAAATCTGGATACACTGAAGGCAACTATAGCAACAGAAAAACCCAAACTTAGTTCACCTGTTGGACTCAATCTCCCACACTAGGGGCCTGACAGTAAAAAAAAAAAAAAATAGCGTGACCATCTCCACTAGCATTCAACATAGATTGCCCAGCTTTCAATAAAAAATTAGAAGACATACAAAAAAGCAAAAAAAAAAAAAAATTATACCACTGTCAACAGAAAAAGCAATAAATTATGGCCCCTATTATGCAGCCACTGGAAATAATATTTAGAATACATGACATGATATGGTCATTGCCTTAGGAAACAATTTCAGACATATATCTCCTCATACTCACATAAATAAATAAGGAGAATAAATTCCTGGAAAGATTACACCAAAAATAGTGCTTGTCCTCAGGCAGTGAGATTATCTTTTTTTAAATGTGCTTTTCTTTCTATTTTTATATTTCAGATTTGATGCATTATAGTCACAAATTTTACATAATAATAAGCTCCCTCTAGTAAAAGCATGTATGACTGTAAATGAAACTTCTTTATAATATTCTATTGTCTAAAAGGATCTTAGACTACCGGAAAGGCTACAGTGAAGGCTCAGTAAAGAAGAGAGCACCCACTAGTGGCTAAAATGTTTAATTGACCTGCAACTGAAAGGCTGGGTAAAAAAAATACTCAAAAACATGATTCTTAATCACTTAAGTAATAGTAATGTTGTTGCTATAGTCAACATTATCTGTATAGCATTTACTAAGTGATATGAACACTACATATAATAACTCTCTTAATACTCATAACATCATGAAGGAAATACCAATATGATCCCTATTTACAGATGAGAAAGCTAACATATAAACTTTGAATATATTTGATTTGAATATTAATTGAATATATATTTAATGCAGTTATGAAACCCAATTAATATTAAGTGAATACTGATAATGATGACTGAAAATAGCTGTAGTTTAATAATCTCTGCTAAATTCTAGACTCTGTCCTAAGTATTTTAGATATGGTTTCAAAATAACTCTTTAACCAAGGCTCGGAGAGTTTCATCAACTTGCCCAAGGTCATACAGTTGGCATGGGAGGGTGCCCAGGTTCAAACAGAGATCTATCATGCTTCAAAGTACAGACTCTTAATCTCTGTGCTGTAGAGACACGACATCGAAGTTTCTGGAATCAGAACATTCTGCCAAGCTCCGTCTTGTAACATAATCTGCTATATTTAATAGGATATTTCTGATTTTTACCACGGCTTTGGGTTCTGGTTTGGTGACTCTTCCTTGCTTGCCAGTTTTGACCCATTCCTATCTAGGCCAAGGCAGCCCCTTGACTTGGCAGGGATGGGTTTCTCTCTGCTTCTTAGAGACTAACAACCAGTATGTCCTGTGTGCACTCATACGTTCAGAAGGAGCCCACATGGCTGATTCCCAATCAGCCTGCTCCCAGGCCTCCTGCACTTCCATCACAGGCTTTACCTTTTTCTGGAAATGAAGCCAGTTATTCACGTTTTTTTATTGTAGTAAGAACATTTAATAGGATATCTACCCTTTTCACAAATTTTTAAGCATACAGTAGAGTACCATTAACTATGGTTGCAATGTTGTACAGCAGATCTCTAGAACTTATTCATCCTGCACAACTGAAACTTAATACCCTTTGAATACCAACTCCCCACTTCCCTTCTCCCCAGCATCCACAACCACCATTTCACTCTGCTATTTTACATACCTCCTATGTATTAGTCAGAGTTCTCCAGAGTATATGGATGTATGTATATAGACATATATATATATGTGTGTGTATATATATATGTACGTATGTATATATATGTATATATGTAATAGGATATGTATATATGTAATAGGATATGTATATAGATATGTATATATATGTATATATATTTGTATATGGAGAGAGAGAGAAAAAATTTATTATAGGAATTGGCTCACCCGTTTGTGGAGGCTAAGAAATACCACAATTAACTGTCTGCAAGCTGTAGAACCAGGAAAGCTGATAGCATAATTCAGTCCAAGTCTGAAAGCCTGAGAACTAGGGAGCCACTGGTGTAAGTCCTGGAGTTCAAAGGCCCAAGAACCGGGAGCTCTGATGTCCCAGAGCAGGAATAGATGGACATCCCAGCTCAAGATGAGAGCAAATTCACCCTTCCTTTGCCGTTTTTGTTCTATTCCATCCCTCAAAGGATTGGATGACACCCGACCACATCAATGAGGGCAGATCTGTTTATTCAGTCTACTGAATCGAATGCTAATCTCTTCCAGAAACACCCTCACAGACACACCCACAAATAATGTTTTACGAACTACCTGGGCATCCCTTAACCCAGTCAAATTGACACATAAAATTAATCACACCATGTAAGTGGAATGCAGTATTTGTCTCTCTGGACTGGCTTATTTCACTTAGTGTGATGTCCAGTTTCATTCATGCTACCACATACTGCAGAATGTATATACCACATTCTTTATCCATTCGTCCATTGATGGACATTTAGGTTGTTTCCACATCTTGGCTATTGTGAATGATGCTGCAATGAATATGAGCATGCAAATATCTCTTCAAGACCCTGCTTTCAACTCTTTTGGATAAATATCCAGAAGTAGGATTGCTGGATCATATGGTACTATTTTTAATTTTTTGAGAAACCTCCATAGTATTTTCCACAGCAACTGCACCATTTTGCATTCCCACTCACAGTATGCAAGGGTTCCAATTTCTCCACATCCTCTCCCAAACCTACTTTTTGTTCTCTTTTTTTGTTTTTGTAATGGTCATCCTAACAAATGCAAGTTGATATCTCATTGTCATTTTGATTGCATCTCACTCGTGATTAGTTATGCTGAAAATCTTTCAATATACCACTTGGCCATTTCTATGTCTTCTTTGGAAAAATATCTATTTAAGTCCTCAGCCCACTTTTAAATCAGGTTATTGGTTTTTTTGCTATTAAATTTTAGGAGTTCCTTACATATTTTGGATGTTAACCCCTTATCAGATATGTGGTTTGCAAATATTTTCTCCCATTCCATGGGTTGTCTCTTCACTCTGTTGATTGTTTCCTTTGTTGTGCAGAAGCTTTTAAGTTTGACACAGTCCCACTTCTTTATTTTTGTTTTTGTTGCCTGTGCTTTTGGTGTCATATCTAAGAAATCATGGGCACACCAATGTCATGGAACTTTTCCCTTCGCTTTTCCATCTGCTTGTTAGTTTCCAAAATAACGCCTCTCTCTTTTCTGTCACTATCCCTTTTTTGTTAAGGAAAAAGTGGCAGCAAACATGTATGCAATCTGCCCTGCTCTGCTCATAGTCCAAATGTTTGTTTTGAATTTCACATATACCTGGATTCACAGAAAAGTCAAACTATTATATTTCAGTTGCATGATGTTAGTTATAATAATAAAAAGAGGTATTATTATTGAGCACTACTATATGCTGGGTACCATCTTAAGAAATTTGAATTCATTATCTTATTTAAGTCCCACAACAACCCTGAGAGATTGGTACAGTGATTACCCCCATTTTACAGATAAGGAAACTGGGGCTCGGAGGTTCGACATCTATCCAGCATCATAATGCTTTTAACTGTGTGATTTTCTCTCTCTTTTCTTTTTTTTAAAAGATTGACACCTGAGCTAACATCTGTTGCCCATCTTCTTTTTTTTTTTCTTCTTCTTCTTCTCCCCAAAGTCCCGCAGTAAGTAGTTGTATATTCTAGTTGTAGGTCCTTCTGGTTGGGCTGACTGTGTAATTTTCTACAAGAAGCAGAGTGGGGATTGAAATCCAGGTACTTTCATTCCAGAGCCCAAGCTTTAGCCACAATAATATAATGCTTTTATCATAGCTTAAAGGGTTATACATACATCACCAACAATGTTAGTAGAAATTGGTTTCTCTATTGTAGAAACTAGTAACCTATACTGCGTATTTCTCAATAGGGGTGATCTAGAGCAAAAAGTGGAAGGCTGCAAATTATATCTGAAGTAACAACAGCTTCTCCATTATATATCCCTACATTTTCAATACAATCCAGAAGAGACAGTAAACATCCCTTCCTACCTGGAGTCTTCATACTTTCTGGAAAGCATTAGAAAATTATTCCTTCTAAGGCAAAGTGATTTTTAACCTTCCCAAGGCATTATACTTTAACAGCACTAAAAAATATCAAACTAAATAATGGTAGTAGATAGATAACAAAATGGCCACAATACTCTACTCCTCCTCGCTTCCAGATCTTTGCAACATGACTTTGTAGCTCCTCCAACCAAGAGGTGGAGTCTTCTTTCCTACATCTAACTCTTGACTGGGCTTGTGACTCATTTCTGCTGATAGAATGTGCCGGAAGTTATGATGTGCCAGTTCCAGCCCTGGCACACATCCCCTTTCTCACTTGGACTACTGCCTCTGCCTGGCTAGCCTACTAGAGAGTGAGAGCCCATGGAGAGCAGAGCCAAATCACCCAGTTCTCCCAGCCAAGGCCCAGGTGTGGGATCCAGCCTAGCCAAGAGCAAAAGAGCAGCCAGCCCGACCCACATCTGACTGCTGAGGCGTGAGATCCCTGCTGATCCCAGCCAACATTTACGACTCACAGAACTGCGAGATAAATAAGTGGTTGTTGTTTTGAGCCATTACATTTTGAAGTGGCTTGTAATATGGCAATATTGTGGTAACGGTTAATGGAGGCAAAGGCTGAAGTGGCATCTCTGGAATTTGCAGTACTACTGTCTACATCCTAGAATTGGGGGATCTTAGTCTATAGAGTAGAAAAAGCTTGAGACTAATCCAAGATGCTTCCTAAAGCAGCTCTGAGCCTTCCCTACCACTGTGTCAATACCAGTGCGACTTGACACTCAGCCTGGGAAAGAAAGGCATTTAGGTCACTTCCACAAAGAGGACCCATCCTCTCTCCTTCACATCTGGAATCTAATGTTGAGAACCTTTACTTTAACAAGCAATATAAAATATTCACATTGGCTATATATTTTAAGATTTCAATTTAAAATAAATACAGTGTTTGTCCAGGGCTCATCCAGGACATTTCAAGAAACACTGTAATATACACATTTACTTCTTCCTTGTTAATTTAGACACCAGGAAAGAAAGCTGGAAACCATTTGTGGCAAAGATTACCAATTTTCCTCCAACATTCATTGTCCTTCTTTTATCAGAGACTTATTTTACCAGACACATGACCATCCAGGATAAAAACCACATCTCTTTCTCTCCATTGCAGCCCAGTCGGGCCATACAAGGATGTACAAACTATTGAGATGTGAGCAGGAGGAAAGTGTGCTACTTCTGCATGCTTCTCTCTTCCTTCCACTGGCCAGATTAAGGATGTGGGACTGAGCCATCTTGGTCAGTCATGACCATGGTGTCAATAAGTGCAAGAGCCCAGATATGTGAAACAATGAGACAGAAAGAATCCTGGTCCATGGATAGCCTGGGAGAAAGGAACCTGGAGACCAGATCTCAGCTTTGTACCTCTAAGACACTAGGTAAAAGGGGAATAAAGATTTTGCTTATTTGAAACATAATCTACCTTGAATTTCCATTTCTTGTGGCTGAACATACATCTGAACACTCTGTTACTTCAGCTTCTCACAAAAATTCCTTCACTAAATTGTATTTAATATTATTTCCTCCATGCATTTCTTTCCAAGGTCCGTTCATTTAAATAATGTTTCTCCAAGCTCTTGAAAAATGGCGAGCAAAGATATTTTATGATTTATTTCTCAATGTCTCTTATGCAAGAATACTTGTTTCCTCTTCTTGCTTGGATTTTGTTTTATGAAAAAGTAATTTTAAATTACTTTATATTTTTGTGAGAAATTAACAGCTCTATAACAGATTAATTTTTACATGTACATCCAGGAAACTAAAGGCAATTATATTATCCAAGTAGTAAAATCTGTTTGATTCTAGTGACTAAAATTTTGTATTTCTTTCATTTTCACTTTATTTAAATCCATATCAAGTGTTTTATCATGTACTTTGATTTAATCAATAAAGTATCACAAATCCTTTGGGAAATAGGTAGGGAAACATTTAGTAACTAAATAAATGAGTGTTAATTAGTGTACTACAGACTATAATTTCTGCAGGAACTCAGAGGGAGTGAGATATCGACCTTGCCAATATATGTCCAGAGAACATTCTATTCATTTATTGAAGATTCAAAATACCCATTTATTTAAAAAGATTCTGAGAATGTCTGTAGATTGGATCCTATTTAATAAAATATTTTCCTTTTTGTCTGTAATAATGCCTTATTAGCATCTCCCAGAAGTCATGTTTCTGAGAACACATTTTGGGATCAAGTTGAGAAAGGAAAGTTTTCATTAAAAAGGTCAAATCTGAGCCTAGATTTTAAAGGAGGGGTAGCGTCAGGAGAGGCAAGAGGAGATCACAAATATCCTTTGGGCATCTGTAGTAGACTTGGTGTGCACTGCATGGTGAACCATATAGTCCTAATGCGTGGGGACTTTGAGCCGCCATGCAATAGAGACCTAAATGATAGGCAATCTTATAAGCCCTGAGAATGCAATGGTAAAGAGTAGGAACACAGAAGAAGCATGGCACACACATGTAACAAGGATGCAGCCATCATGACTGATGCTGAAAGTCAGGTTTAGTGAAAAATGAGTTCTAAATTGAGGAGGTCCTCTAATTCCAGGAAACAACATTGCCAGTGAAGACTAGAGAAATTAAGACCTTGATTAAGGAAATAGAATCTTAGAAGAAAAATTTAATGAAGTTTAGTACTTGTTTAAATAGTGGCATTTTCTTCCTATTACAAAGTCTGGAATTTCTTATGCACAACTATATACTGTAAAATATTCGATATGTTATGGACCATATGTTGGTGTCCCCCCAAAACTCATATATTGACACCCTAATCCTCAATGTAATGGCATTAGGAGGTGAGGCTTTTGGTAGGTAACTAGGTCATGAGGGTGAAACTTTCATGAATGAGGTTAGCACCCTTATAAGAAGAGACATGAGAAAGCTTGATTCTTCCTCTGCTCTCTGTCATGTGAGGATACAATGAGAAGACAGCTATCTGTGAACCCAGAAGTGAGCCTTCACCAAGAACCAAATCTGCCAACACCTTGACCTTGGACTTTCCAGCCTCCAGAACTGTGAGAAATAAATATTTGTTATTTAAGCCACCCAGCCTATGGCAATTAATTATAGCTGCTGGAACTACTAAGACATTATGGCTAGGTAAAATTAGCACATTTTGAATGTAATATACATTAAATTATAATGGGAGATCCTGTTCAATAAAGGTAATTTGTTCTAGTGTATGTCATGGTTTAAAAAGGGCTATGGATTAGTAGAAGTCATTAACTGCTTCATAAACCCAGAATCTTCTCCAATGTAAAATTACAAATCTCCAGTGACAGACGGATTTTTGATAGGACTAAAACAGCTGAAAGATGTATAAAGGAAAGCAGGGGCCTACTCAAAATGGAGATAAAGACACACATCAGTGTTGAGGTCTTGGTCACCGTTCTATACACCATTCTCCTTTCTAAGCTTGTCCCCATTAGGGCTCAGCAGTGGGAAGGATGCCTTTCTGCTACCCAAGACACCTTAGTAGGTTCACACATTGACCTTTATACAGTTGTGCTTCTCCTCCACACTTTCTCATCAAATCACACATTCAGAAATTTTGATAAACCAGCTGTCTTAAGAAATTAATTAGAGAAAAGATGTTATGGTTAGTAACAGCTAAATGTCTATCTTTTTGGATAGGGTAACATTTTCATAAGAGCCTTGAACGTCTCCCCTTTAACTGAAAGAGAAATGCTGGAATTCTAGGCGCTTTGGAGAGGACACAATAGACATCAAGGAGCAGCGGGCCTTTCCATATCTTTAAAGGTCATGAGACAGACAGCCACCTCATCAGACTTTTTGTACAGATAGTTTCTCGGTCCTTCCTGATCAGCAAACAACCGAAGAGAACACTGGGAACTGCCTTTCCACCTTACCCTGGCTGTTCAATAGAGACAGACAACCATTGTTGGTTGATATCAACAGGATGGCTATTTCTTTCAATTCCCTTTAAATCCAATGAGCCAGCCCAAGAAAATTGAACTCAACAGACATGCACTTAATACCTGCTGGGGACAAGACAATGGACTAGATGCTGTGGGGGTGCAAATAGAAGTCTAAAGACTCTCCAAGGCGCAAATAAATGAGGCCTGCAGATCGCTGTCTCTCAGACATACTTCTCTAGTTGTAGTTCAGCATGTGCACCAAGAACACAGACTCAAGTGTCCAACTGCCTTGGTTCCAATCTTGGAAAATTGCTTGGCAGCTTTCTAGCTTTTACCAAATTTTCTGTGCTTCAGTATCTCATCTGTAAAACATGGATAGAAAATAATATCTTACTCATAGGGTGGTTATGATAACCAAATGAGTTAATACATATAAGGCATTTAGAATCATGCTCTCACATAGAAGTGACATATAAGTGTTTGCTAGTATTATTATTGTTGTTGTTATTATTGAAATAAGCTGACAGCTCATCTTTGCAGCTAGGGATTTACATGTTTGCTCTCACCATCATTCTGTGAGTTCTTTAAGGACAGAGCAGTGATTACTCTCAACCTAGCCCAGTGTCTGGCATACAGTAAGTGCTCAATATGTGTTTATTGAAAGAAGAATGAGTGCTGTGGATGCTTCGAGGGGAAAGATTGTCTTGAGATGATCAGGATAAAACAAGTCTTTAAATTACAACTCACCTGGCCTGGACCTCATTTCTTGACTTAATTCAGAGGAGAAGGAATAAGGGGGTAGAGGGAAAACGGGAGACAGAATTAAGTTCGGGTTCCTGATGCTTGGCAAAGTCCCCCAGTAAGCATTTTCTGAATGAATTAATAACTAAAGAAATAAAGAATCAATGAATGAGTCTGAAAATAGAGATCAAAGGTCTATGTCTTAATATCTGTTGGCAATATGGTAGCTTAAATATTCTGAAAACCCCACATGAAAAAACACTTAAAATGCAACTAAATTATGAAGGGTATACTTCTAAATGCATAACTAACTTTACAAGAAAGGAGAAACCTCAGAGTTCTCCAAGTAAACGGGAACATGAACTCAGACTAGAAAGCAAGATCTAATGCTGACTGCATCCCTCAGGGGCACTGCTGCTCCCAGGAAACCTAGCACTTTGGGTTTTAATACCTACAGGGAGTTGAGATATCTTGTAGGCATAAGGAGTGGTGTGGGCATGAAGAACTCCACATAATTCAGGGAACTGTGAAGAGCCATAACCTCATGAAAGGGTGACTTAGAAAGTAACAAAACAAAAACCCTGTCCTGCAGAAGGAGATGGAAAGAACACCTGCCTGACTTAGCAGTGGCGATGGTGGGGCAGGATTCCTCCCTGACTATTGGTAACCCCAGGCAGTGCTCACACTGCCATGGGGTAAGATGCACACTGCTGCATGGTACCAAGAAACCCAGATCAGGAAATTACAGACATTTAAGGTGGTCTTCTACTGAAGAGAAAGCATCATGTATACAGCCTTAACAGGTGACCTGAAGGAAACATTAGACAAACCCAGCAAGGGGACCTTCAACAAGTAAGTGGCCTGTACCCTTCAAAAATATCAATGAAATAAAACTGTTCAGAGTTAAAGGAGACTAAAGGGACATGAAAACTAAAGCAAGATTGGAAATATTTTCTTGCTATAAAGAAAATTATTGGAACTACTGGCAAATGTGAATATGGATTCTATTTTAGATATTAATAATATAAATGATAAATTTCCTGCATTTGATAACAGGCTATATAAAACATCCTTTTTCTTGCAAAAAAATATTTTAAAATACCTAAGAATTAAGGGGCATAATGAATGGAATCTGCCCTTAAATGGTTCAGAAAATAAGAATAATAAAGCAAATGGGGATAAATGTTAAGATTTGGTGGTCTAGGTGATAGGTATGTAGGAATTCTTTGTACTATTTTTGCAACTTTTCTGTAAATTTGAAATTATTCTAAACTAAATAGTTAAAAACAATTAAGTGGTCTGGATTGGTAGCATTCCCAGGTGACTGACTAAAGGAGACTCGAATCCTCTCTATTAAATCTGCTCTCAAATCAGGCTTCACAGACTCTTACAGATAAAGTCTCAAGGAACATAAGAGGATAATCATCATAATTATTTTTTTAAATTAGGAAACAAGTCATCAATAGGCAAAAGCAGCAGAAACAACAAATAGCAGAATCAGATTTGTTAGGGTGTGAGATGTTAGGGTGACCAACTGTTCCAGTTTTCCCAGGACTGAGGTGTTTCCCAGGACACTGAAGATCCAGTGCTAAAATCAGGACAAGGCTGGGCAAACTGAGATAATTGTTTATCCTAAAATGCAAAACACAAATTAAGTATATTTTAACATAGTTAGGGAAATAAAAAGTGTATCAATGACAAGAGCAAGAAAAAGGCTATTAAAGACAAGAAGGTATATTTGAAAAGGAACCAAATAGAATTTCTAGAAATAACAAAATAATAACAACTATAAACAAAACAGAAGAGTTAATTGGTAGATTACAAATTTATGAAGAGAGCTCTAGTATATCAGATGATTAATCAGAAGTTGTCACCTGGAATGGAGCATAGGTATTAGAGACGAGAAATATGAAGGGAACAAAACCAAAAGCCAGGGAGCAAGATGATGAGTAGGAAGAATAGAATGAGAGGTCTAATATATACGTAACAAAAGATGAGTGTCAGGCAAAGAAATCAAATTACCTACAAAGAAATGAAAATTTTCATGAGAGCTGACTTTGTCAAAAACAATAGTAAAAGGAAACCAGTGCAATAGGATTTTCAGGGTGCTGAAAGAAAATTACCAAAACCCCCAAACTGCATACCTAAAGTGACTATCTTTTGTTTATACAGAAGTGTCTTTATTACTAACCGTTCATCACAAAAAGAAATTCCAAAATACATGCTTTCAGAAGTGAAAAAATAATCCCAGAAAGTTCTTAAAGCAAGAGGAATGGCAATCAAAGAAATTTCTAAATATGTGATAAACCTAAAAACTTTTGACTGGAAAGACAATGAAAATTATGTCAGCATTCAAGGGTCTTTAAAAAGACAAGCTACGGGGCTGGCCCCATGGCCAAGTGATTAAGTTCGCTAGCCCTGCTTTGGTGGTCCAGGGTTTCTCCCATTCGTACCCTGAGCATGGACATGGCACTGCTTATCAGGCCATGCTGAGGTGGTGTCCCACATAGCACAACCAGAAGGACCTACAACTAGAATATACAACTATGTACCGGGGGGCTTTGGGAGAAGAATTAAAAAAAAATAGCAACAGATGTTAGCTCAGGTGCTAATCTTAAAAAAAAAACACAAGATAGAACTTACATAGACTTATATAGACAACAATAACTTGTATTCTGGAGGTGGGGATGATCAGAGATAAAGTGTTATTTAATGTATTATTACCACACTATGCTATTAACAATAATACTGCATGGTAACAGCACATAAATAGGCAGAATGATAAGTAGAATATAAAGTCTGGAAATAAACTTAAATAGGCAAAGGGATTTAGTATATGATATAGTGTGATATCTCAAAAGCTGACAGAAAGATAGACTTTTTAATGAACGGTGTTGGGACAATTAGAAAGATGGAGAAATAAAGGAGTGAATTCTCACACTCAGAATAAATTCCAAGTAGATCAAATATTTACATGTAAAAAATGAAACCATGAAAATGCTAGGAGAAAACAGGAGATATTCTTTCTAATCTTGAGAGAGGAAAAGACTTTCTACCCATGACGCAAAACCCGGAAACTATTTTTAGAAAAGAGCCTGATGAATTTAATTACATAAATATAAAATCCTTCATGGTGAAAAAAGTCAAAAGACAAATAAAATATTGAAGAAATATATGTATAATATATAC
This sequence comes from Equus caballus, assembly GCF_041296265.1. Lineage (NCBI taxonomy): Eukaryota > Metazoa > Chordata > Mammalia > Perissodactyla > Equidae > Equus > Equus caballus. The sequence goes on from NC_091691.1 coordinate 53,296,501, forward strand.
CAAAGACAAAGGGAAAAAAGACCTTCCTAATATATTAAAAAAATCCCTTACAATCAATAAGAAAAAAATGAACAATACAATTGAAAATTAGAGCAAGGATATGAAAAGTTAGTACACAGGACAGAAAATATAAGTAGGCTTTAAATATGAGAAATGCTCAACTACTCTAATAATAAAAAAAATACAAAAACAGAACTATACCATGACGCAATTTTTCAACCATTTGATTAATATCCAAAAGTTTGTTAACATACTCTTTTGATGAGTTTAGCTAAAAACAGGCATTCTCATACATTGCTTATAAAAATTAAATTGATATTATTCTTGTTAAGGGAAATTTGTCAAAGCTGTCAATATTTACCAGATATATAACTTATAACCTTTTACTACTATTTCAAGGACTTTTAAAAAATATATTTGTATTTGTGCAAAATGAATAAGCATATTTCCCATTTCAGCATTATCTTAATGACAAAAGAATGGGATAAACTTGGATATATATAAATAGGTGCCATGTTAAATGGAATTTATAGAATGAAATATTATGCAGCAGTAACATAAAGTTCTCTATGCACTGATATGAAAGTGTTCAAAGATTTTTGTTGTAAAATCTATTAATTTGTTATCTGTTGTGTATAAAGAAAATCTGTAAGAATAGACAGAAATTATAACAATGATTACCTAGTTTGGAGAGAAAGGAGTCAGGAGAGATAGAAAAAAAGTAATTTGGAAAAAGAAGTGGAAGAAATTTTAACACAAAGATGAAAATAGAGTTGTTGTGTTTTTGAACAATGTAAATGTGCTGCATATTCAAAGAAATTCTATTTTAAAAGACTTTTGTTACACTGATTTAGAAAAATATCTAATTCAGCATAAGTCCTATTTACAAGTAATATGCATATAACAAAAAATGCGTTAAGGCTAAATATAAAGAAGAGGAAAAGAAAAATAAATTTTTTTTTTTTTTTTTCATTTTTTTCAAAGATTGGCACCTGGGCTAACAACTGTTGCCAACCTTTTTTTTTTTTCTGCTTTATCGCCCCAAACCCCCCTGTACACAGTTGTATATCTTAGTTGCACGTCCTTCTAGTTGTGGGATGTGGGACAGCGCCTCAACCTGGCCTGACAGCAGTGCCACGTCCGTGCCCAGGATCCAAACCCTGGGCCGCAGCAGCGGAGCGTGCGCACTTAACCGCTCGGCCACGGAGCCGGCCCCGAAAAATAAATTTTAAAATATTGAGATGAAATAGAATATGTTCTCAGATCACAAACAAATTAAAACAACAAAAATAAAAATATCTTTTAAAAAGTCCAAATATTTAATATTCAACAATATACTCCTAAGTAACCCATAGTTTAAAGAAGAAATCACATTGCAGTTAGAAAATATTTTAAATTTAATAAAAGTGAATACTTGATATATCAAAATTTGTGGAATGCAGATAAAGCATCTCTAACAGAGAAATAATAACAGCAAATGTTTATAGGAAGAAATGTAAAATTAGAACTTTACCATAATATAATTTTTCAAACGTCAATCAATGAACTAGGCAGCCATCTCAAGAATCTAGAAAAAGAATAACAAATTAAATACAAAACAAAGAGAAAAATAGAAATAATAAAGATAAAAACAGAAATCAATGAAATAGAAAGGCAAAAAATATTTTAAAAAATCAATGAAGCAAAAAATCTAATTACTTGACAAGATTAATAAAATTGATCGATGTTTGCCCAGATGAGGAATGGACAGAAAGAGAGAGATTAAAAAGAGACAGAAACACAGACAGATAGAGACATAGAGAGAGGTAAAGAGAGAAATTTGACAATATCAGGAAAAAAAGAAGGGTCATCAATAAAGATTTCACATAATTCCAGTTCTGGGTAAAATGCAGTCTTATACACACAGAATGTACATATACATTACATTCTGTCTTACATATACATAGAATGTAACTATAAAAACTGGACACGCTGTATGAAGCAGCTATTTGAGGACTCTGAAAATTAAATATTAGCAGGCAGATATGGGAAGATGACCATAATTTAAAGAACCACTGAATGGTGCAGGTAAAACTATACATCCACATGCAAAAAAAAAAAAAGAAGAAGAAAAGAAATCGAACACTTTCCCTATGCCATATAAAAACTTAACTCAAAATGGATCAAAGATATAAATGTAAGAGCTAAAACTATAAAACCCTTAGAAAAAAACAGGGGAAAATATTCATGACATTGGATCTTGTGATGATTTCTTAGATATAACACCAAAAGCAGCCAGCAAAAGAAAAGAATAGATAAATTGGACTTTGTTGAAATTAAAAAACTTTTGTACACGAAAGGCCACTATCAACAGAGTGAAAAGACAATCCACAGAATGAAAGAAAATATTTGCAAAGAGTATATCTGATAAGGCATTGATATCCAGAATTTATAAAGAACTTACACAATTGAGAAAAACCAAACAATTAAAAGTGGGCAAAGGACTTAAGTAGACATATTTCCAAAGAAGATACACATGGCTAATAAGCACATGAAAAGATGTTCAATGTCACTAGTCAGGGAAATGCAAATCAAAACTACAATAAGATACCAGTTCATACTCATGACTTAGGCTGGCTATTTTAAAAATCAGAAACGAAAACAGAAAACAACTAGTGCTGGGAAGAAGGTGAAATAATTAGACCCATTGTCCCTTGCTGGCAGGAAAGTAAAATGGTGTAACCAATATGGAAAACAGTATGGTGGTTCCTCAAAAGATTAAACATAGAATTACCTTGTGATCAGCTATTCTGCCTTTACATGTATACCAAAAGAGTTGAAGCAGCAAATCTAACAGTTGCCTGTAAACTCATGTTCATGGCAGCATCCTTTACAACAGCCAAAATGTGGAAATAACTCATGTCCATTAACAGATGAAGGCACAAACAAAATGTTGTCTGTGATATATACATATGATGGAATAGTATTCAGCCTTAAAAAGGAATAGAATTCTGATACGTGCTATAAATGAATGAATCTTATGGTAAATGAAACAAGCCAGACATAAAAGGACAAGTAATAGATGATTCCACTTATATGAGATACCTAGAGTAGTCAAATTCATAGAGACGGAAAGTAGAATAGAGGTTACCAGGGACTGAGGGGAGAGGAGAATAGGAGCTATTGTTTAATGGGATACAGAGTTTTGTGTATAAAACTATTTAGGATATGAAAAAGTTCTGGAGATGGATAGTGGGGATGATTGCACAATATGAATATGCTTAATGCCACTGAATTGTACACTCTAAAATGGTTAAAATGAAAAGTTTTATGTTATGTATATATTACTACCATTTAAAAAAGGGGGAAAAAAGAGAAAACTCAAGTGGTTATACATTATTAACAGACAAGTAGACTTCAATGTAAAGGTAATTATAAATGATAAAGAGGAAACTTACATGAGGATAAAAGGATCTATTCACCAAGAAAACATAGCAAATCTAAATGTGTATACACCTGATAACAGATACCAAATACATGAAGCCAAATCCAACAAAACTAAAGTAGAAATAAATAAATCATCAATTATAGTTGGAGACTTTACAACATTCCTTCCTCAGTAAAAGACTTAGTAGCCAAAAATTCAGTCAATAGATAGAACTGAACAACACCATCAACTAACTGAATCTAACTGATGCTTATAGAACAAGTGCCCAACAACATCCAGACTTCACAAAACACCAAGGGTCAAACAGCTCAGGATCTTCAACAGATACATTGAAAAGGGAAAAACAGGGAGAGAGGCAGAACTTGTAGGTTAAATGATACTTAAATCACGGTGCAAAATATAGTCAAGACTAAACTATGATGACATGAAATATTGTACGCTTGTAGGAAAAAATCCTCAACACAAAAAAAGTGAAATTTAGGATAACAGCTATTTTGGAGGAGGGATTGAGAAGGCTGTGACTGGGACGAAGCCTATGGAGGGGATCCTGACGTATCTGGAAAAGTTCTGTTTCTTTACATTTTGATTTAGTGTGTTTTTTCTGTATTTGTGTTTTATTTTAAAATAAGATTTAAAAATCAACTGCAAATTTTATTTCTGAGTACAATAAAATAGCTTGCAGCATCCATCACTACCACAAAGAGCAACTAAGAAAACTAGATAAAATGCAAACAAAAACAAATCCAACAAAATGACTTCTGCTTGAAGGCATTAGACAATTTCTAAGGCAAATAAGACTTCAGGGACCAAAATCCTGTAGAGAAAGAAACCACACAGAGATGCGCTGACATTCTGCAGCTATTTTTTTCCAGTGCATTTGCCAATTCTTAGCATGAATCCAAACAGACATTCCAATCAGGGGCCACTGATAGGAGGCAGAAAAGCCAGCAGAAATTTTGGCAATCCCAATTTGCTAGAGAGATTAAAAACTAGAGACCAGGGCTGCCAAAGCAGCAGCATAGGGTGTAGGATCCTAGTAGAAGAGAAGTGCAGGCAAGTGAGCCTGACATTCTAGTGCTTCCAAATTCTTGAACTGCTCGAAGTAGGAAGATAAGAAGCTAGGTAGAAAACTGCTGAATAGCTGAGAGGTGTTTTCCACAAAAGACACAAAAATTGAGAGTCTTTCAAGGTGGAGTAGATCTAGTGAACAAGCCCAGATCCCAGTTTCAAAAACTGGAGAACCTAATAGCAAAGAAGTACCCTTGGTCAGCAAAGCATTACAAAAATTACAGTACACTCCTAGTCAGCTGAAATCCTGATCACATTACAGTAATCTGTGGTGAACTTTCTCTGAAAGAAGGTAACATTACCTAGATGTTATCTAAAGAAACCTATGTCCTTTACAATTGATCACACACAGTGTTCGGCATTCAGTCGTAAGTCATCAAAGTGTTCAGAAGAAAAGTGAAAAGTCAGGCAACAGAAACACATCCAGAAGTACTGGGTGCTTGAATGATCAGACATGAAGTTTTAAATAGCTATGATTAATATAGTCAAAAATAGATGACAACTTTAAGATTTCAACAGAGTACTAGAATTTACAAAAAAGAATCAAGTAGAAATTTTAAATTTGAAAAATGCAATAAAGTAAAATTAAGAAGTAGTTGGGTTTACCATCAGATTGGACAGCATAAGAAAGGATTAATGAACTGGTAAGGAAACCAGTAGAAAACATTCAGGTTGAAGCACAGAAAGCAAAAAGCATAGAAACTACAGAAAAGAGTGTAAAAGACATAGAACATGATGAAAAGTTCTAATATACTTGCAAATGGAGTTGTAGAAGTGAAGCATAGAGAAAGAGAACAGGAACAATACTTGAACAGATAATTGCCTAGAATTTTTCAAAGCTGACTGAAGATATCAAGCTCTAGAATTAAGAATCCCTACAGACCTCAAGCAAGATAGATACAAAGAAAACCACATCTAGAAAGATCAGAAAGCTAGAATATTATAAACATGTCCGTGAGACACACACACACACAAAATCCCTAGATAAATGGTAAGACAGACTATTTTCATGGACAAGAAGATTCACTATTATGATAATATAGACTTCCCAAAATAATGTATAAACTCAAAGTAATTTCAAACAAAACCTGAATAGAATATTTAAAGCATTTTGACAAGCTGTATCTAAGATGTATATGAAAGAGTAAAGGGTCACAAAGCATGAAAAGACTCCTGAAAAAAGATGTAGTGAGATACTTGCCCTACAACAGATTAAGACTTTTCATCACACAATGTGGTATAAGTGCAGAAATAGACAAATGACCCAACTGTACAGAAAAGAGTCTAAAGTTAGATCCATGCATAAATTAAAACCTGTTCTATTTCAGTGCTATCATGGTGGATCACAAGAAAAGGAGAAAATTTTAAAATGTTACTGGGTAATAGATTATCCATATGAAAAAAGGGAATAAAATAGGAATCTCTACACTAAGTTATACATGGAAACAAATTTCAAGTGGCTTATATTCTGTGAAAAGCAGGATTTAAAGTATTTAGAAAAAAGTAAGACTATTTTATACAAACTGGGATTAGTAAAGGATTTCTTAATTAAAATATAAAAAGCACAAATTGTAAAGGGATAGTCAAATTCAGCTGCATAATAATTTTAAAACTTTAAGTTATGAAAAGACAATATTTAAAAGGTTCAAGAAGAAGACAAAAGACGGGGAGAAGTAGTCACCACACATTAACCCGAGAAGGGTTATTATTCAGAATGGATACTTCTAAGGTGATGAGAAAAATGAACAAAAGGTACAAATAGGCATTTTATAGATACATAAATGCCCCAAACCAGCAACAAAAAGTACTTACTCTTGTGTATAATTATGGAAAAGCCAGAATGAGATACCATTTTAAACCCACATGACTAAAACTGAAAAAACATTTGTCTTATAGTAGCAATTGTTGCAAGAATGTCTAGCAAAGGGGACAGTCATACACTACTGTCAACTGGTGGAACCACTCTGGAAGACAGTTTAGTAATAATCAGGAAAGTTGAAGATGCACATTCCATAGGATCCAGCAATTCAACTTTTTGATATATACCCTCTAGAATAGGTCTTGCACATATATACCAGGAAAAATGCATACAAGACTCATGACAGCATTATTTAAAATAGCAGGAAATTGGAAAAAAACAAAATATCCCTTATCAGTAGAATGACTACCAAAAAAAACCATATATATATATAGTATAGTCATACAATGAAGTACTACATATCAATGCCTAGGAACAAATTGGAGCTACACGTATCAGCACCAATGAATATCACCGGCAGAACATTAAGATGCGAAAAGTAATGCAAAAATATGTGTACAGTATAATCGTATAAAGTTTAAAATGTCTATATTGTTTAGGACAAGATGAATATACAGAAAAACTATAAATACAATCAAAGGAATGATAAACAAAAATTCAAGATAATTACTTCTGAATGGAGGGAGGGATATTCAAATAGTGAAGGGACACACAGCAGTCGTCAAAGAAATAAGTAATGTTCTGTTTCTTAATGTGGACATTTGCTCTGAGAAATGTGCATTATATTTTTCTTCACACTTTCTATATTTGCCATACACCTTCTAGTGTATACATGAAATATCTCATAATAAACTTATAAAACAAAAATGTAAAACAGTGTTAACACTTCTTTATATAAAATATTAAAAGACTCAAAAATGTTTTAAGTTATTGTGTATATGCATTTATTACTGCATGCAGGTAATTCTACCAGGGTCAAACTATGTAAGTTGAAGATGAATGATTGTTGCAAACACTATGTTGTCTACACAAAATCAGTTCCTTCCTGCCTTACTTCTATTAGAGCCTTGATTTTTTTTTTCCTGTCTGTATTTAATATCCAGATACAGAAAGGAATTCTGAATAAACTCCAGCAGCAGTGATTTGAACAGGAGCATATTGATCACATAAGTTGGCCAAATTAATTTTACCCAATCAGACTGAAGGGAAGGACTTATTTTCCATAGTTGGGGAGAAGATTCTTTCCCCTCCTAACACACAAAAACAAGGAATCACATAGTGCCAATTGCTGCTAACACCCATCTTGTGACCAGAGCGGAACCAGACATAAATTAAAGACAGTTCAGAAAATCTCAGTAGAGAGAAAGGAACTATATACTTGAAGACAACGTTGGGCTGGTGCTAACTCTACATCTCCATTTATATGAGACAATAACCTTATAGCTTAAAGGCAATTTGAGTCGAAGTTTCTGTATTTGTGACTGGAATTAGTCTGACTAATAAAAACTTTATGGAGAAGGTGGATATTGAGCTAGGAATTGAAAACAAGTAGGTTTGGATGAACAAAGACTAATGGATAGGGCATTTGTAGGACAAAAAAACCCACCAATTTTTGAATTGAACTGACCTCTCGTGAGATTGATTCTGGATGGCTGACTCCCCTTCCTCCACTTTAGCTATCCATCCCCAGTGTGGGACCCCTTTGTTCACTTAAATGCCAATATAGTTAATGTGGTTAATGTGGGCATCTCCCTCCTCCTCTGAGGGAAGCACATACTTTGTAAGAGTAGAAAGAAGCATGAAGTAAAGATGCTTTCCTCCTTTCCCCATACCCACTTATCCTCATTCATTTTCTGTGATGCCCATCCTTAAAAATTATTCTAAAAACTCTGGTATCTGGGTATGCAAATGTGAAAGTTGCCAACTTTAATTTTATATTTTTTAAAAGCAGATCTAGGACTCCTACTTTGAGAGGCAGTCTTACGTAGTAGTCATACAATGTCTGAATTCTAGCTGGACCACTTAGACATGTGATATGAATTGATTGCTTAATCTAAGTCCCCATTTCTCCATCCGTAAGATGAGAATGTTGTAATGAGGTTTAAGATTCCAGTGAATCAGCATGCGTAAAGTACCTACAAATAGTAGGCTCCATAGTAATGCTATTCCCCTTTCTCCCCCTCCGGTTATGAAGGACGTCCCTGGCAGATCTGCCTTGTAGCACTACAATTTATAAATATAACATCAAGAAGGTGAGTGTCACATACCATACGTAAGAGGTGGTTATATTGACCCATTAGTACAAGAAATTATCAGTAAAATGATTACAGGCAGTATGTGTTAACTAAATGAGCCATGATATCTGCATTCTTAAAGTTATGCAAACATCCAAGAATCTCTACTAAAGTCTACAGAAATGTTATTTCTTCTGACATTAGAAAATAAATTTAAAGTTTTTCTTTTAACTCAAATTAGAATGGTTCAAAACATTCAAATGGAATTCAAACAGAGCATTCAAGTAGAATGCTCCTATAGAAAACGAAAACTCACAAGTCATTATGATGAGATTTCAAACAAAACTTTCTTCCTCATACACCAAATAAGAACTTTTTGTTTTTATCGCATCTACTGTGACAGTTAATTTGGTGTGTCAACTTGACTACGGCTATAGTGTTCAGCTGTTTGTTCTAATGCCAGTCTAAATGTTGTTGTTGTCCTGGTATTCTTCAGATGTGACTAACATTTAAGAAAGCAGACTTTGAGTAAAGCGGATGACCCTCTGTAATGTGGGTTGGCCTAATCCATCCAGTTGAAGACTTTAAAAGCAAAGATTGAGGTTTTCTAAAGAAGCAGCAATTCTGTAAATAATGCTGCAATGAACATGGGGGTGCAGAAATCTCTTTGAGATATATATTTCTTTCTGACATGTATACCCAGAAGTGAATGTGAAATCTGAAAAAAACCAAATTCATAGAAACAGAGAAGAGATTAGTGGCTGCCGGGATAGGGTTTGGGAGGTGGGAGAAATGGGTGAATGTGGTCAAAGGGTACAACTTCCAGTTAGAAGACGAAGTAGTTCCGGGGATGTAATGTACATCATGGTGACTCTAGTTACCATACGGTATTGTATATTTGAGAGTTGCTAAGAGAGTAGGTTTTAAAAGTTCTCACCACACACACACACACACACAAATTGTAACTATATGAGGTGATGGGCGTAACTAACCTTATTATGGTAATCATATGTCAATTGTATCTCAATAAAGCTGGAAAAAGAAGAAGGAAGAAGAAGAAGAGGAGGAAAGAAGGAGGAGGAGAAACAGACACAGCAGCAGCAGCAGAAGAAGAAGAAGAAGAAAAAGAAATTCTGCCTCAAAACTGCAATGTAGAACCCCCGCCTGTGTGTTTAGTTTGCAGATTTTGGACTCAAAACTGAAACATCAGCTCTTACCCGAATTTCCAACTGTGCTCCTGCTCTACAGATTTTAGGTTTCCCACCCTCCACAATCACGTGAGCCAACTCTGTATTTGCATCTATGTCTCCTATTGGCTCTGTTTCTCTTGAGAATCCTAATACATCTGCTGATTCACAATGAGAAAAAATCGTGAAAGTTAAAGTTGGACTTGATTGAGTAACTGAATCGAATTCTAATTTTGTGTGATTAACTATACTTTTTTATGGATAATATGGCAATTCTTACAAGTTGACATCACAGGATACTGATTTTTTATTTTATGTACTCTAATATAGTTTTAAAAAAATCAGTACCAGAGAAAAGCTATCCATCAAATTTACATTACATTTGTATCTTTCCTAAATATCTTTTCTTAAATTTGATTTCTGAAGTGATAATGTACCATAAGTTTTCTGTAGCTAACAGTCTCTATTAGTGTACTAGCAATAGGATAGTGTTAACACCTTTCAGGTAAGTAATCGTCCTCAAGTGATTATAATTTTGCCTACTCTTTTTTCTAATAAAATCATTGCCAATTCATGAAACCATAACATAGGACCTCTATCAAGAAAAAATAAATCCTAATTTGTTGGAGTACACGTATAAATGAGATTCATAGTTCAGGGTGTTTGTTGGATGAAGATTCTAAATAACCACCCCCTAAAACCCAGAAAAATGAACCATTTGCAAAGTCACTGTAAGAATTTACAACTCCTCATAGATTGACAGCAAGATACACAATGGGTTTTTTTCTCCAAACTTTGCTGAATATTGTCAGAGGAAATGATGAAATAATTAAGCTTTTACATTTGTAAACGCTAGGATAATAATTTAAAAGGTGTTAGAAATTATAAACCACTTCTGAATAGTGAAACTTCCAGAGATAGCGACTTTTATATGCGACCTCAACCATTTTTATATCACTCTACATTTAAAGGAGGTTTCATCTATCTAAAAATACCAATAGATAGAGTCTGACTTCAATTAACTTTGTATCTCAGTCATGTTAATAGTCTATATGGTGGTTAGTAGGGTCATAATAATTCTTTTACTGCTAGTATTAAATTAAAAGTTTTGGCTGTGTGAGTAATTCGAGTGGGGATAGCTATTGCCAAATGCCACTAACAAGTGACAAAATTCCAATATAATGTCTGCAGGTGCTTTTGAGTTTCTAAACCTAGTTAGTGATCACATCTCTCTGAAGTCTCTTCCTCTCCTCCACTGCTAATGTTTTTTTTTTAATTAATCACTCACTTAAATTTCTTGTTTATTTTTAACAGCTTTACTGAGATATTATCGACAAAGCTCTTACGTCTTGGCTGAGTGACTCAGATAAATCCTGTCCAAATTACTCGCCTCCAGGTTTCCCCTTGCTAATCCATCTTCCACCCTCTAGTAGAGTTACTTGGTTTTCTCCAATCTCAGATCCCTATCATTTGTTTCCTGATCAACTTTCCTCAGTTTCCATTGCCTACGGGATGAGTTCCTAACTTAGTGTGGCAAGGCTCTTCATAATCTTTCCCCAGCTTACTGGGTAAACATTCTGCCACTGTACCACGAGAAGCTTTATTATCTATGACTGTGAATGTATTCTCCCCTCAGTACAGCAAGCTTTCTCATGCCTCTGTGCCTTTGCATATAATATTCCCCCTCTCTCCCCACCAAACCGTTCCTCATCTTCTCTGCTGACAAAATACTATTCATATTAAAAAAAAACAAGCTTTCCTTGATGCACATATCCTGAGTATTGGTCAGTATTTTGTGTACCAATTTCACTTTTGTCCTCGTCACTCTGAGAGTATTTATCAAATTATACTGTAAGTAATGTGTGCATATGTCTTTCTGCCATGAGGTAGGGCACTCTTGAGGAACAGGAACCATGTGATTCTTCTTTGGGTCCACCCACTAGCAATGACCACCACGGGGCTGGCACAAAGTAAGTGTGCAACTCCTATTGTATGTAAATTAATGAAATAACTTTCTCTGAAGGAAGTCACATGTTGCCTCAGGCAAAGGATTTTTTAAAAAGAGAGTACAATATCTGTTCTAGATTTTAGCATATTTTTTTAAATGTCAAAGCTAAACACAGAGACCCAAAGTGTTCTTTCAGTTCGTCTCACCAGGCCAACCTTTCACTGTGTCAGAGATGACCTGGCCCTCTCCGTGGTTGGCCTGGTCTAGTTCACATCCGTTCCTCCAACCACATTGTGATCCACTGTTTTTCTCTTAAGGGATGTTCTTCCTTTGTCTCTAGCATCATAAGCTACCCATTTTTAGTGGGCTATCTCAAGATCCATTTTTGAAAGGCACAAGTCTCTTTTTTAACTCATTATTTGTAACTGTTACCCAACATGTGATATAATTTATCATTTTCTAATTATTGCATGTAAACTTGCTTTTTTTTCTAAACAAGCTCAGATGATCCTTCAGAAATGTCTTATACTCTGTACGTCTTTAGGAAACTCTATCACCTTAATCCATATCAAGCCTAGAATATGCCAGACATGGAGGCTTTCTCCAATAATTTTTGATAGATTGGGTACCAAGTGAATGGGCACTTCTCTTAAAAAAAAAAACAGCACTTTGAGAAATGCTGGACAAGGGATTTTTCTCCTGAACCATTGTCATAGCTCTGCTTGAACAGATCTATAAAGTTAAAAGGATAGAGGAAAGTACTTAGTTTTCATAAAAATCTGAATTCTGATTCCATGCTTCCTGAACTAACTCATTTTCTAGTTGATGAAGCCTACTTGGAAGACGTAAATACAATTTATAGAATCGAATTTTCTGTTGCATAACCTGATATGACTGCACTAGAAAAGTCGCATAGAGGCCTAAAATGTAATTTACAATAAACATAAAGGCTTCTACGGAGAGTAAGAATTCTTGGATACTTTTCTGTGAATCTAGAATAGTTGTCAGTGATAGCATATACATGCTGTAAATGTGAAATCACCATTTATTTCTCTTTTCCATTATCGTCAGATAACATCTGCAAGGAGCAAACTGAGAAACTAAGTTCACACTGATATTGCCTTATACGTTTATTATGTGTTTTTATCTTAATGGAGGTATTCCTCAAATAGGTGGGGGGGAAACAATATAAACAATATGCCAACTGGCTTTTATTAGTGTATATATTTTCCAATAGAGCTTTCTGGTTGCCTGATGTATATCATTGTGTCTTCTTAACTGAGAGAAAGAAAAAGCAAATCTGGATTACTGTCTCAGCTCTGGCCCCTACTTCCTGTATGAGCTTGGGCAGACCATCTGGCATCACTGTGTCTTAGTTTTCTTTTTATAGCAAAAGATAAATGGACTTCCACTATATTATTTACAGAATTATTAGAAGAATATAGTATTAAAATATAGAGAGATAGTATGTAAACATTCTCATAAAATGTGAAATTAATGAATGCAAATGAATGTAAATTATTATTACCTAGGCATCTCAACATCCTAACTTAATTTGTGTAATTTTTAGAAGTATTAAAGAGGCAATTTTTGATGAATGTTTCTGGAAGATGAGTGTTTCAAACTTGATTAATGTGCTGAGGGTTGGTTTACATTTTAAAAGGCCTGTGAGGAGGTCAAAAATGATGGGTCAATTAGAGATAACTTGGTCTCCCCCTACTAGACTTGTCCAGTGCCTACAAAGTCAAGTTTAAACACTATTTTCTGAGGGAGAAATTCTTCATGAATCATCATCAGTGAATAGTCATGTGCCACATAATGATGTTTCTGTCAACAACAGACCACGTACATGATGGTGGTCCCATAAGATTAGTAACATATAGCCTGGGTGTGTAGCAGGCTATACCATCTAGGTTTGTTTAACTACACTCTATGATGTTTCACAGTGACAAAATTGCCTAGTGATGCATTTCTCAGGACATACTCCCATTGTTAAGTGATGCATGACTATATTTATGGGGCCTAACCATGACAGTGGTGCCACAGCTGGCGTCTTTAGGGTGGTTCATTAATCTATGACACATTTGGCATAGGCAGGTGGTTGTTTCTGATGATGTTTTGACTTGGAAAAAAACGGGTTTGTGAACTTTGTTAAGTTCTGGTTTTTGTGATCATCAAATGCTTGTTTTTTCTATAGGCATTTCTCAAGTTTCCCTAGAACAGAGATGTTTCTGTTGACTGTAGAGCCAATGGGAGACCACAGACTGGTGAAGGGAGTTCACTGTATGAAAAATTTTATGTATATCTGGATACATTTCTAGACAAAGGGCTCACGGCTGTCAATATATTGTCTAGTGAGCTCATGACTTCTCTGATAATACATCCTCATTCTACAGAAGGGTGTTTTGGGGGACCCCAAAGTATGTGATATGAGAGAATGCTCCCCATAATAGGTGTTCTGAATGTCAAGTCAACATGAGAAGCTCTTTTCATTAACTTTTCTCTTTTCTCAGAAGATACTTCTTTTTTATTACTTTTGAATTCTTCATTTATTATTTTCCTTATTACTTCAAGTGTTTTGACAACATTTTTAAAAGTCTAAATTGTGTTCTGTGTAGAATGTCTGTAAAATAGTTAGCTGAGTGATTCATGTCTAACACATAACCACTTCCACAGATGCATTCCTGTTCATTAAAAAGTAATTTAGAATCCCCTTGTCTATTAGATTATCAACTCTCTAGTCAAAATCCTTGTCTAATCTCCAGGATGTTTTCTTAAAAATGTCAATGTGACACTACATTTCTTAGTATGAAAATAAATATTTTACAATTTTTACTGACTATGACACAATCCTAGATAGTTACTATCACAGCTTAAGAGATTGAACTCAATACTATTTTGTGTTGTAGTCTGTATTTCAAAGTCCTAGGAAATAAATCCATAACCCTTAATAGGTGGATATTGCTCCAGAAATAGTGTAATGGTGAAATATTTTGTTTCAACTTATCTATCCAAATTGAGTCACTTGGCTACTGCCTTTCTATTGAGATAAAACCAATGATTATTGGTTATTTGTCTTGGGGTTATAAGATCAAAAATGCTTTGTATATGTCATGTTAATGGTTATTTGAAAATTACATTCTGTGCCTGTTTCAGTGTGGTTACTTTCTTAGGAGTCATTAGTAATAGCTGCTATTTATGTGAGTGAAAATCTGAGTACAGACCAGTTGGTTTCTCTGGTGTTTGAGAACATTTTAATGAACAGTAAGAAGAAAGCAGTTATGAAAGGCCAGAAGATAAGAGTTGGGACATTTGATCTGGTCTATGTTGCATAACTTTAGGATTTATTTCAATTCACAATAACACGAATGGAAGTTTGCAGCATTCAGAAGAATTCTGAATTCAGAAGTTTCTTTATAAAACATGAAAACACTAATTCAAAAAGATATATGCACCCCTATGCTCATTGCAGCATTATTCACAATAGCCAAGACTTGGAAGCAACCTAAAACCGATGAGTGGATAAAGAAGATGTGGTATACACACACACACACACACAAACATACACACACACTACACACAATGGAATACTACTTGGCCATAAAAAACGAAATCATGCCATTTGCAACAACATGGATGGACACTGAGGATATTATGCTAAGTGAAATAAGTCAGACGGAGAAAGACAATTACCATATGACTTCATTCATATGTGGAAGGTAAACAAACAAACAAGCACATAGATATTGGAAAACAGGTTGGTGGTTACCAGAGGTGAAGGGAGTAGAGGGAGGGCGAAAGGGGTAAAGGGGCACACGTGTATGGTGATGGATGGCAGCTAGACTTTTGGTGGTGAACACAATACAGTCTATACAGAAGTTAAAATATAATGATGTACACCTGAAATTTATATAATGTTATAAACCAATGTGACCTCAATAAAATAAATAATAAAAAAAGATAGAAGGCTCTTTATAAAGACAAGGATTGGGTTTAGGACCTATAACTGTCAAGTGCTACACAGGACCCTAAAATCATGACCCACATGATGCTATTCCAGATGTTGCAGATCGTAATGAAGATTAGACAACAGTATTTCCTCAAGAAGCTAATATTATAAATGATAATGTGATGAAAATAATTGAGGAGAAAGTGCTTAAGAAGATTGCTGACTTAGAGGATTGCTGACTTAAAATTTAGATAAACTATATGGGATACTCAGGTTACAGCGCAGAGATTTGAAATCAGTGTATATTTCCAGTACTTTCTTTGATTATTCAGATAAAGAAGTCTTATAGATTTATTTTATTTTATTTTATTTATTAGGACAGAACAATTTGGTAGTAACCTACATTTGGTTTCATCTTAAAAAACGTATAATAGTAAAGCTGAAATCTTTCACATTTCCATTATTTGATATGGACAAACAGTGTGATATGAGTGAATAGTGTGATATTTAACCATTCATATTAGAAATAGGAGAGGAGATTCATAGAACTAAACCAACATCTTTGGGGCTAGATTCTGAAAACTGCCTTAGATAATTCTGGATTCTTTTTCAAATCACAAAGTAGGTGATATATTTGCACAAATTCCAAAAGAAACAGTGTGTATGTGTGTTTGTTTACTTGTGTCCTCTATGGAAAATGTTTTTTAGTTAGAGTCATTTACCAATCCACCTACTTGCCTTCTTGTCTCTCTGGATAAGATCCCTAATACTTAGCAAGGAATGTTTGTTGCTACGGTAGTAGGGAAGACAGGATAAAATTGTGAGAAGTATTTCAAAGGATTGATGGTGTTTAATCTCTTATCCAGACTATTCTACTAGCTCCTCAAGACTCATTACACTCTAGGGGCTGGCCCAGTGGTGCAGCGGTTAAGTTCGCACACTCCGCTTTGGCAGCCCAGGGATCACCGGTTCAGATCCCAAGAGCCGACCTACACACCACTTATCAAGCCATGCTGTGGCAGGCATCCCACATATAAAATAGAGGCAGATGGACCCAGATGTTAGCTCAGGGCCACTCTTCCTCAGCAAAAAAAGGAGGATTGGTGGCAGATGTTAGCTCAGAGCTAATCTGACTCAAAAACAAAAATTTACCAAACTCTAAATGGCATTTGTCATCTGTGCATACTGTAATGATTCAAACTTGGATGCTTGAAAAAATGATCATACCTTAACAAAAAGAAGAAAGTCACTGAGAGACAATTGATTTAGGATAGGAAAGATTAATGTTATTTAAAGTGTGTTAAGTTCAAAGCATAAGCTGGATATTTATCTAGCAATGAGAATTGCGAATGGGGGACAGAAGCTTACAACCAGACAGGGATATGAATGTATTCATAAATTCTACCTCAGTTTATGGGAGTGAACAAGATCATCTGGAGGGAAGGATTATTAACCTGGGGTCAGTGAATTCCCTATGGGTGTTCATGAACCCCTGAATTTACATATAAAAAGTTGTAAGATTCTGTTTCTTTAAAAAGAGCCCATAACTTTAAATAAATTCTCAAAACAGGCTATGATCTAAATATTGTTTGTAAAAGTTGGACCAGGAAAAGGACAAATGAGCATATAAAGAGAGGACTTGAATAATGTGGAGAGCAAAGAGACAGTTGATAAAAAGAACTAAACCAGCACTTTTTGAAAGCCAATGATGTGCCAGGTAATGTCTTTGGGAACATCATATAGAACATCTCATTTAATCTTCTCAACAGTCCTGTGAGGTAGAGATCACTAACATCATTTTACACTTGTGGTAAATGAAGCTCAGAGATTAAAAGGATTTTTCGAAATCCAACAGTAATGGAGCAATTGGGAAATTCCTGTTCAGAGCACGTGATTCCAAGTTTCACTCAATACATAGCCGTTTGAGATTTCTGTCTATTTTATGTCACATTTCTAGGTGATTCAGAAAGGAGGGCTCTCATTTTGTCTAGTTCACTGTTTATTCAAAGTTATAAGATTGTGTTCATTAGCCTTCAAATTTTAAAATGAAACAATCAACAAAGATTTAATTATAGTCATCAAAAGAAATAGTGTCAGTGTTACCAGTTTGGCAATATAAAAGTACAGTCTTCAAAATTTGGGAGATGGAGGAAGATAGGGACAGTAGACTAGGTTCCCTATTATTGTCACATTGTGATGGGAGTTAAGAGAGAATAATCCATAGGTGATGTAACAAGAAACTGAGACTTCCATACATTATTCATTATTGCATATATAACCAAAAGTAAACTAAAAATAGATATATAACTGCTTAGAAGAGAAAGAGGGGAAAGTGAAGATTATTTGAGTTAATACCAAGAAATCACAGCAAGTCAAAAGATGTCTAAATCGGGTGAATTCAGAAATAGTACTGTAAGCATGTTCTCTTAGGATAAAATGAAACACTCCAGGAGTAAATGTGTGAAAACCGATGCTCAGAAAATACAAGTGTTTGCTTTGAGGAGTAGAGTTGGTGAAGGCAAGGTACTCCTGCTTTCTTCATAATAATCTTGTGTTCGTTTTCTATTGCTGCTGTAAGAAATTACCACATACTTAGTAGTTTGAAACAACAGCCACTTCTGAGTTCAAAGTTCTGTAGGTCAGAATCCCAGGAATGGTGTGATTGGATTCCATTCTCAGGGTCTCATTGCCCTGAAATCAAGGTTTTCACGAGGCCCGTGGCTCTCATCTGGAGCTCAGGGTCCTTTTCCAAGCTCACTATATGTTGGCAGAATTCATTTCCTTTTGGTTGTGAGACTGAGGTCCTTGCTAGCTGTCAGCTGGAACAGCTTTTTTGCTTCTGGAGACCGCTCACATTCCTTGTCACATGGCCCCATCCATCTTCAAGCCTGCACATTGAATCCTTCGTGTGCTTTGAGTCTTTCTGACTTCTTCTGCCATCAGCCAGAGAAAACGCTCTGCTTTATCTTACTGTGATCATAGCACTTAACATGAGATCTATTCTCTTAATAAATTTTCAAATGTACAAGACATTATTTTTTACTATATTTAGAACTATATACAATGTTGTACAGCAGATCTCTAGAGACTATTCATTTTGTTCGATTGAAATTTTATGCCCACTGATTAGTAACTCCTCATTTCCCCCTCCTCTCAGCCCCTGCAACCACCATTCCACTCTGATTCTACGAATTTGCCTATTTTAGATACTCATGTAAGTGAAATCATGCAGTATTTGTCTTTCCATAACTGGCTTATTTCACTTAGCATAATGTCCTCCAGGTTCATCCAAGTTGCTGCCTATTGAAGAATTTCCTTCTTTTTAAGGCTGAATAGTATTCTATTATATGTATGTACCACATTTTCTTTATTCATTCATCTTCCTGCAATGAACATTGAAGTGCTAATATATCTCTGGGATCCTGATTTCAATTTTTTTGGAGAAATACCCAGAAGAAGGATCGCTAGATCATGTAGTAGTTCTATTTTTAATGTTTTGAGCAACCTCCATACTGTTTTCCATAGAGGCCACACCATTTTGCATTCCCACCAACAGTGTACTAGCATTCCAATTTCTCCACATCTTTGTCAACACTTGTCTCTTGGTATTTTGACAACTTCCATGATAACAGGTGTGAGATGATATCTCGCTGTGGTTTTGTTTTGCATTTCCCTGATGATTAGTGATGTTGAGCATTGTTCACATACCTATTGGCCATTTGTATGTTTTCTATGGGAAAATGTCTATTTGAGTCCTTTACCCATTTTTTAATTGGGTTATTCATTTTTTTGCTATTGGGTTGCAGGGGTTCTTCATATATTTTAGATATTAATTGCTAATCAGATATACAGTTTTCAAACATTTTCTCCCATTCTGTAGGGTGTCTTTTCATTTTGTTGATTTCCTTTGCTGTATAGAATCTTTTTAGTTTTATGCAGTCCCAATGATTTATTTTTGTTTTTGTTGCTTATGTTTTTGGTGTCACAGAAATCATTGCCAAAATTTCTATGGAATTTTTTACAGAAATAGAAAAAAAATATGCAATTCATATGTAACCGCAAAAGACCATGAACAGTTGAATCAATCTTGAAAAAGAAGAAAGCTGGAGGCATCACACATCCTGATTTCAAAATACGTTACAAAGCTACTGTAATCAAAACAGTATGGTACTAGTGTAACAACAGACATGTCAACCAATGAAACAATTAGAGAGCACGAAAATAAATCCCCACATATGGGTCAACTGATCTTCAACGAGGATGCCAAGAATACACAATAGGAAAAGGATAGTCTCTTCAACATTGGTGCTGGAAAACTAGATGTCCAAGCTGCAAAACTAGATGTAAAAGAATGAAAGTGGACTCTTATCTTACACCAAATATAAAAATCAACTCAAATGGGTTAAAGACCCCAAAACTATAAAACTGCTAGAAGAACACCTACAGGGAAAGCTTCATGACATCGGTCTTAGCAGTGAAAACTCTCTACTTTTAAAACGTTTATTTTATTAGATTAGAACCTCCAGGATAATTTCTCTTTTGTCATATAAGGTAACATAATCATGGGAGTAACACCAGAGGACAAAGATCATGGGGGTCAAAATTCTGCCTACTATAAACCCCTCTGGTATTTTTGGTTTATTTAGTATATAATAACAAGAATTAATTACCAAAATTTAAAAAGAGTCAATGGAAGACTAAGAAAGCAGAGCCAAAAAAAAATTAACCTTTCAACAAGACTGCAGGGAGAGGCAGTTACCCAGGGAGCTACCCGGATATCACAAGGTCGATGACTTTACTTTGGAGCACTAGCTATCCTGGAGTTTCTGAGATTATTTGCTTAATTTCTTTGAATAAGAATCCTTTTTTCTTGGAGTGAGTCTAAATATCTGGCAAACAGGTGAGGGTGTTGGAAGGTGGCTTCGTTTTTTATTAATCAATATATAAATTCTAAAAATTTTAAATATCTAAACTAACTGATGAAGTGATAGTGAGAAAGAGAATAAAGGAATAGGAGGTTCTCATCAAAAGATGAAATAAGGAAGGGTAAGAGTTTTCATGGGAGAAATTCATGGGGATGATACGATTTAGTTAGGATGTGACCATGGGCTTGGATGGGGTCTGATAAGATTAGGATGTGGCTATGACCATAACCATGAAGTAAAGTTGGAGGTGAGGCTCACTGGAGTTGAGGAAGTCAAGGGTGTGTCATTGATTCAAACACTGAAATTAAGAAAGAACACATAGCAGGAAGAATGACCTGAACAGAATGGAAAAGAGGGAGTACCAAGAAGGAGAGATGTGCATGTGAGGAAGATGAAGACACTGGGGATTATTAGGTACTTTTGCTCACCTTCTCTCAATACTATAAGGTAAATACGGTATCCAGGTATTAATTACAATTTTGCTAATGAACAGTGATGCTCAGAGACTTTAAGTAAATTCACCAAGATTACACATTTATCAAGTGACAGATCTAGGGCTGCACAAAACCTTCTGATTACAAATTAGTAGAAAATCAGCACCAATTTTATTTAAAAGCTCTTTAATCCTGAATGAGAACACAGGTAGAGGAATGAGAGCTAAGATTTTTTTCTGGAAACATAATAAAAACAAACTATTCTAAAAACAGTGAGGCCTACACTATACACGTGTTTTGTCTTCTAATTGAAAGCTGCCTCAATTCATGCTCCTCTAATGAGATGCAATATAGCCATGCCTGAAATAACTTGGGTAATCAGACGACTTCCATTAATCTACTTATGAAAGAGTTTGCTCATTAATTAGGTTGGACAGCACAAAAGCAAAAACAGTGACTCTCCTGTTTCAGAGTGTCAGCCAGAATCTAATTAGAAATTAGTGGCTGAAAGGACTCAAATATTTCCACTTACATTGATACTGGCCTAAAGGTACTCAGCTGTGATAATAAACCATTTCATATGTGAGACGGCTTGGGCAGGGGAGCACAGAGTGGGGTGTGGGTAGGTGGCAGATCTCACATCAAGGTCAGGGCCAGCTTTCAGTATTCTGTAAACTCTCTGAAGATAAGAGGGTCATTAGGAAAGTAGAGCAACAAAATCATCACTTCATTTTTCTTCTCTCTATGCTCCTTTCCCTCTCTGCCCTCCTTTACACACACACACACATACACATGCGTGCACACACGCACACCACCACACACATGATCCTGAACCCGTTTACAAAACTACACATAAGTAATCATATGGTTGCTTATATTCTTATTTAGGTGGTCTTTTACTCCTTCCAAATTCTAGACTGACAAAATAGCCAATTTAAATCTCTCTCTCTCTCTTTTTCTCTTCTTCATCCACCATAAGAAAAAAAAACTGCTCAAAACAACTTTTCAATGAAATTTCCTAAACATTCATTCTTTCAAAATCCCAGGAAACAAGTCTATTCTGAGGCAAGGGATAATTGTTGAGTGATTTTAGAGATCTAGTGAATCCATTGGTGTTCAAGAGTAATATTTTGAGGAAAAAGTGATTCAGTATTGTCAATAACTTTTAAATAATTTTACAGAAGTCAAATTGCCCTTTCATTATAAATATGTTGTATAGTATCTCTTTGCCTCTCAGCTCTATATGGGTTCACATCTGCCACACAATATTGTTTTCTAAAGAAGTTCAACTGGATCTAGTTCTAAGCTTTTCATCTTGAAATCACAAAACAATACATTAGCCCTTAACCTGAATTAGGGAGTGTGTCTTAGTCAAGAAAATGAATTATTCCATAATAATTTACTACAATTAAAGAAATGTGGCATACAAAATATCTAACTTTTTTCAGGATAAATGTTTATTGAGTGAATGAAATAATAAGTAAATTTGGAGTTTCATTATTGTCATGAAGTAGAGATTTAACTACTCAAAGTCATACCCAGGGATCATTTTCTACCATTAGTTTGGACCAAGCATCCTCTTTGCTCAGAAAGCTGGAAGACATCTCTTGCAAGTATGGGTAGCAGAAGGAGAAAGGCAGGTTATAAAAGGAAGGAGATTAACGTTACCCAAAAACATACAGGAAGAACTTGCCCATTGAAATTGCCCCAAACAGAATAAGATGAATGAGAGAAAATATGTGATACAAAATGAACTCAAAACAGAATACTAAATTTAAAAAACCAAGTCTAGGGAAAACTTGAATTTACGTATTGTGCTACATTTGAAAAAAAGTTGAAATGAGTAGTCAGTCTATGAACTGACTTCTCCACTCTTTCTGCTTACATTTTTAAGCAAGTATCAACTCAATATTTATTACTGATAATAACATTACTGATATATATTCCTCTGCTTGCTACCTTTTCACAGATGAAGAGTGTTAAATTTATAGGCCCCCACAGAGTTTATTTAGTCCATCCTCTCTGTAAATAAAGAACTTCAACTCTAGAGAGAGGAGTAACTGGGTCAAAATTACATATTCAAGAGATGCCTGGTACCCCAGCATTATCTTTACACTGGAATGATCCTGTCATTGATCTCTGGGCTTGCTCCAATGCAGGCCTTATCCTGCTGTGATATAACTATTGATCTACTAATCAGTCTTTGTCATTGACTCTGAGCTCTTGAAAAGTAGGGAATGTCTTTAGACTCTTCATTTCCCTGGCATGAAGAGGATATGTAACCATCATATTCATTCATACTCATCCCATGTAAACTTTAAGCATTTAACTTTTAATTTACAATACCTAGGAACCTGGGCCTACCTATATTCCAATTTGTACTTATTATCCTTGAACTGAGTCCTCCCCACCTCTTGAGCCCAATCTCTCATCTTACCATCTCATGCATGCTATGCACCAGCTACAATGATCTTGAAATAGCCTGGTGCAACGAGTTTTCACATTCCCTTCTTTGTTCACCAAATATGTGCTCACCAAATCCTCTTCCTATTTCCTCCTGGGCATACAGCTAGCCTACCTTTCCCAGCCTTCTTTGCAACTACATAAGACACATGATTGAGTTCTGGCCAATGGAGGGTAGTGGAAGTGATACACGTCTCTTCCAAGCCTGGCCCCTTAACAACATCTGACATGATACTTCAAGATGAATGTAGAGGATTCTAGAGAATATAGAGAACAGAGCCATTGAAGGAACCTGGATTTCTGAGTTATTGGCCCGGGAGGAGACTTGACCAGGAGAGTCATTCAGGCGGGAACACTGTGTAGAATTGATGTATAAATGAGAAATAACTTTCATTGTCTTAAGCCACTGAAATTTTGGGGTTGTTTGTGACAGCAGTTAACTACATGATTAACATCCTCAAGTAGTTCCTTCTTCCTAGCATGTCCATTCAAAACTTTTATATTTGACAAAGGCCTCCTCAGCTTTCAAGATTTACTCCAAGGGTTAACTTCTACATGAAAATTTCCTGACAATCTCTTCCTTCCTCTCCTTGCCTTTTGCAAATCCACTGTATCCTCACTTTATCTATGCTCCTATCTCCCTCTGAAAACAGTATTTTCAGACCCCATGCACAAAGTAGAATATCTAGCTCATAATAAGTATCACAAAATGTTGAATCCATGAATTGAAGAATGAATTCTTGCCACAATTTCTTCCCCCCAATGCTCTTGAAATGGATTCATGAAAACTCCTTTAGTTTACTTCTTTTTTTCATTGTCATGCTTCATACTCACTGCTCTTACACTAAGGA
Source organism: Equus caballus (assembly GCF_041296265.1). Taxonomy (NCBI): domain Eukaryota; kingdom Metazoa; phylum Chordata; class Mammalia; order Perissodactyla; family Equidae; genus Equus; species Equus caballus. The sequence continues at coordinate 53,320,746 of NC_091691.1, forward strand.
TGTTCTTCCTCTCCTTGTTTGCCAAGTTGACACACACTCCCTCTTAGGCTGTGGGGGAAATGACACTACTACAGTCTTAAAGATGTGAATAATTTACGGTTTCAGGAAGCTTACAGTTGTTAAAAATTTTTTATGAAACTTCTTTTCTCCAAATCAAGTAAAATCTGGATCCATGTTTACATTCATCCAACATGGCAAGGTATTCAACATCACTATTCCTGAGCAGAGTCTCTCCTCCCTTTGGTTATAAAAGTGCCCCAGGGTCCTAAACAATCCCCCAAATTGAGAAGTCCTTTATGCCAATGTGACCACTAAATTGGTCATGGCATAATCTTGTTAGGCGATGGAAGGCAGGGCCGTATTCTTCTTGCTCTCACACTCAATAACCTTGAGGCCAGTGATACTAAGCTTGATTTTTGACCAGGCATTAGGAAGAGAAAAATATCTCACCTGTTTTCTGAAGTTTTATCGTAAAAGTTAGCCAACATGAAAACAGGACCCAGTTCATTTTACTAACTGGTTTTTCACAAAAAATTTATAACATATAAAAAACAGACATACTAACATTGTTGCTTAGGAAAATCATCTTACCTCTAAATTTTATGGTTTATTAAAAATGGGGAAGTACTGTGCTCTTGGATTAGAAGAATTAACATAGTTAAAATGCCCATGCTTCCTAAAGCAATCTATAGATTCAATGCAATCCCTATCAAAGTTCCAACAACATTTTTCACAGAAGTACAACTAAGAATCCTAAAATTTATATGGAAAAGCAAAAGACCCTGAATAGCCAAAGGATTCCTGAGAAAAAAGAACAAAGCTGGAGGTATCACACTCCCTGATTTCAAGATATACTACAAAGCCATAGTAACCAAAAAAGCATGGTACTGGCACAAAAACAGACACACAGATCAATGGAACATAATTGAGAGCCCAGAAATAAGCCCACACATTTATGGACAGCTAATATTCCACAGGAGAGCCAAGAGCATACAATGGAGAAAGGAGAGTCTGTTCAATAAATGGTGTTGGGAAAACTGGACAGCCACACGCAAAAGAATGAAAGTAGACCATTCCCTTACACCATCCACAAAAATCAACTCAAAGTGGATTGAAGACTTGAATGTAAGACCTGAACGCATGAAATTTCTAGAAGAAAACATAGGCAGTATGCTCTTTGACACTGGTCTGAGCAGCATATTTTCAAGTTCCATGTCTGACTGGGCCAGGGAAACAAAAGAAAAAGTTACCAAATGGGACTACATCAAACTAAAAAGCTTCTGCACAGCAAAGGAAACCATCAACAAAACGAAAAGACAATCTAACAATTGGGAGAAGATATTTGCAAACCATATATCAGATAAGGGGTTAATATCCAAAATACACAAAGAACTCATAAGTCTCAACAACAAAACCAGCAACCCAATTGAAAAATGGGCAAAAGATCTGAACAGAGATTTCTCCAAAGAAGATATATGGATGGCCAACAGGCATGTGAAATGATGCTCAACATCACTGACTATCAGGGAAATGCAAATCAAAACTACAGTGAGATATTACCTCACTCTGGTCAGAATGGCTATAATTAACAAGACAGAAAACAAGTGTTGGAGAGGATGTGGAGAGAAGGGAACCCTTGTACACTGCTGGTGGGAGTGCAAACTGGTGCAGCCACTATGGAAAGTAGTATGGAGTATCCTCAGAAAATTAAGACTAGATCTACCATATGATCCAGCTATTCCACTGCTGGGTATTTATCCAAAGAACTTGAAAACACAAATGCATAAAGATATGTGCACCCCTATGTTCATTGCAGCATTATTCACAATAGCCAAGACTTGGAAGCAACCTAGGTGCCCATCAAGGGACTAATGGATAAAGATGTGGTAGATATATATAACGGAATACTACTCAGCCATAAGAAATTATGAAATCTGGCCATTTGTGACTACATGGATGGAACTTGAGGGTATTATGCTAAGTGAAATAAGTCAGAGGGAGAAAATCAAATACCGTATGATGTCACTCATTAGTAGAAGATAAAATTAACGACAGACAAACACATGGCAACAGAGATTGGACTGGTGGTTTCCACAGGGGAAAGGGAGAGTGGGCAGGGCAAAAGGGGTGTTTAGGCTCACATCTGTAGTGATGGACTATAGTTTTTGGATTGTGACATGATGTAATCTACACAGAGTTTGAAATTTATTACAGTGCACATCTGAAAGCTATATAATGTTATAATCCCATGTTACTGCAATAAAAAAATAAAAAAAGAAATAGAAATTTTAAAAATTGGCAAATAAAGGAAGAATTGGAATGGAGGGGTTATAATAACCCATAAACTTGCTAGAAGCAAATTTAAACTATTTAACTGACAGAAAATTGAAGTGAATTACCTTTGGTCAAAAGCAAGTAAAAACTAATTGTAAAAGTAAATTATAGTCCAGAACTTTTATTATTATATCATATATATTGAGAAAACATCTAAATGAAATAAAGCAATTCTTGTTCAACCTTGAGATGTAACCTCCTCCCCAAGTCAGAATAAGCATGAATTAAAGCACAAAAAAATCAAACAAAAAGCAAGCCTGTGAACTGCCTTTTTGTACAAAACTCACCATCTTCTGGTGCCCTCTTTGACCTACTAAGCCCCATTCTAAGTGCTGGGATGCAAAGATAAATAACAGATAATTCCAGCTCACAATGAGTTCCAAGGCCAGCTGTGAAGATAAGAGATGCATGCAAATACCTATGCACCAATGTAGAAAGTGATACAATCACAGAAGAGAGAAATCACAGGTAAATTATTAAAATGCTATATAAAAGATTCATCATCTTTGGATGAAAGGAATGAAATATCGTGATGCTTCTTTCACTCTGCTGCCTACAGAGCATGTTCCTTTGCTTTTACTGTAAACTCATCAGACTCATATTGCTTTATACCATTCACTTCCTCTGAAATTAGAATTTATGCCATTTTATATCTGGAATTCACACATACCATATGAGTAAAAACCATATTTCCAAATTTAGTAATAAACACTACTTGCCATCTGATATTTTTAAAAGTACATTTAACACCATTCATAATAAAATTATATTAGTTCTTACATACAAGCTTTAGTAACTTCCCACTAAGAAAACTCAACATTTGCAACCAATCTGTGCAGTTTATTTTTTAACTGTTGTCTTTAATTACCAAATAAACACACTTGTCATAACATTAAAATAATACAGAAGTGTTTGAAATAAAAAGAAATATTTTACTCCCATAGAAATCAGTGGCTATGAGATATTAAACAGGAAATGATCATATGAGAAGAGAAGCACTGGCAGGATAAAAATTCAGCAAACTTTAACTGTATCAATTAAGATTATCCGGCCTGAGAAACAGATGAAATTAGGATGAAAAAAAGCAAATAGAGCCTCAGAGACCTGTGGGACACTATCAGGTATACCAACATCTGCATAATGCGTGTTCCAATAGGAGGGGAAACAGATAAAAAGGCAGAACTAATATTTAAAGAGATAATGACCCAACACTTTCCAAATTTGATGAGAAACATTAAGTTTCAACAGTAAGATGATACATTCAAAGTGCTGAAAGAAAGACTGTAAACCAAGAATTCTATACCAGCACAACTATCCTTAAAATACGAAAGAGAAATAAGGACATTCCCAGATATCTTTTTTGAAAAACAGAGAATTTGTCACTAGCAAACCTACCCTACAAGAAATACTAAAGGGAATCTTTCAGGCTGAAATAAAAGGACATTAGGTATTAACTCAAATCTACATAAAAAATAAAGAGCTCTGACAAAGATAATGATACAGATAAATACAAAAGACAGTATAAACATATTTTTATTTAACCCTCTTCCCCCTTCTATCTGATTTAAAAGACAACTGCATGAAAAAATAATTATAAAACTGTGTTGATAGGCTTATGATATATATAGATAAAGATGAAAGTGTATGACAATAATGGCACGAAAGAGGGGGAGGGAACAAAGCTATATAAGAACAAAGCTTTGTATACCGTTGAATTATATTGTCTGAACTACATATAATAAACTGAACTATATTGTTATAAGGCAATATGTTCATTGTAATACCCAAGACAGCCACTGAGAAAATGACTCAAAAAAATTTAGTAAGACAAACAGGGGAATTAAAATGGTACAACACAAAATATTTATTTTAAAGAAGACAATTGAGAAGAAAGGAACAAAAAGTAAGACATAAAGAGATGGCAAATGGTAGACAAAAATCCCATCTTATTGCTAACTATTAAATGTAAAATGTATTAAACACTCTCAAAAAGTGGAAAAGACTGTTAGACTGAATTTTAAAAATCATAGGCTGTCTATAACAGACACACTTTAGATCCAAAGGTACAAACAGATTGAAAGTAAAAGGACGGAAAGATGAATACACGTAAACAGTAACCAAAAGAGGGCTTCAGTAGCTATACTAACACAGACAAAATGATAGACGCTAAAATAAAAATTGTTAACCGAAACAAAGGACATTTAAAAATGAGAAAAGGGTCACCTCACCAAGAAGAATGACAATTATAAACATATATACACCTAACAACAGAGCCGCAAAATACATGAAGGAAAAACTAACAGAATTGAGGGAGAAATAGACAATTCAAAAATAATAGTTGGAGATTTCAATATTCTACATTCAATAACAGATAAAACAACTAGCTAACAAGTCAATGAGCAAAAAGAAGACTTGAGCAACATAATAAGCCAACTAGACCTACTAGACATCTATAGAAACAGCAGAAAACACATCTTCTCAAGTGCACACAGAACATTCTGCAGGAGAGAACTCTTATAACTCAACTATAAAAACACAAATGATCCAATTTTTTAAATAGCTAAAAGATTTAATAGACGTTTTCCAAAGGAAGAGATACAAATAGCCAATAAGCACATAAAGAGATGCTCAACATCATCAGTTAGAAAAATGCAAATCAAAAGCATAATGAGATATCACTTCACATCTACTAGGATGGCAATAATAAAAAAGACCAAAAAATAACAATTGTGTGAGGATGTAGATAAATTGGAATGCTTATGTATTGGTGATAGGAATGTAAAATGGTGCAGCAGCTGTGAAAAACAGTTCAGCAGTCCCTCAAAAAGTTAAACATAGAGTTATCAAATGACTCAACAATTCTACTCCTATTTACCAAAACAAATGAAAAAATACGTCTGTACAAAAACTTGCATATGAATGTTCCTAGTAACATTATTCATAATAACCAAAAAGTGGGAACAACTCAAATGTCCATCAGTTGATGCATAGATAACCCAAATGTGGTATATGCATACAATGGAACATTATCCAACCATAAAAAGGAATAAAGTACGGATTGCTACAACATGGAAAAACCTCAAAAGCATTACGTTAAGTGAGAGAAGCCAGACACAGATGGTCACATATGATGATTTATATAAAATATTTATATAAATATATATTTCTTATATATATTATATGAAATTTTTAAAATATACAAATATATAAAGTATATAATACAAATAAAATAATACAAATAAATAAAATATATTAAAAGTATATAAAATATTTATATAAAATATCTAGAATAAGAACATCTATGGCGACAGAAGGCAAATTAGTGGCTGCCAGGGGCTGGTTGGTGCAGGGAGAAGGAGGAATGGAGAGTGCTTAATGGATATGAGCGTCTTCCGGCATGAGGAAATGTCCTGGGTTAATTTGTGTTGACGGCCATGTAACTTTTGGTGATGGTTTTGTGAACATATACTTTAAAAGGGAATTTCATGTTACTTGGGTTACATCTCAATTTAAAAGTACTCATAGTTCTGCTACCAACAAACACTACTAACAAAATTCTGGAAATCTAAAATTGCTGTATGTAGAGGAAACCACCACATATTGGGTACCTAGTATGTGCCTGGCATTTCACATCCATTGTCTCCTTCAGCCCTCATATCACTACCCTTGCATAAGTAATCGGAGTCTCAAGAGGTAAAATAACTTGTCCTCAGTCATATTACAAATACATGAGGAGATGAATATGAACTTAGGTCTTCTGATTCAAAATTCTCTATTGCATGCTGCGCTGTAACTTGTGCAGCTACCAGGGAGCAAGTACGCCCACATGCTATTTAGGACTGTGGTAAAAGGTCTGTTTATTTGACAACTGTGAAAACTGAAGCAGAGTAGTAAATAGCAAGGAAGTGCCAAGCCAAGAAAGAGATGCCCAGTCTTTTTGCCTTTGCATCTCTATCAAAGCTGTTATATTTGGTTGATGACCAGGAAAGGAAGTGAAATAATGAGTAGGGGTGGGGAGCAGGACAAGATTATAAACCATACAGAGTCAAAAAATGATTTTGCATTCGTCTACTTTATTTCAACTTCTACTGAATGAGTCACTCTCATTAATAAAACTTTCCTCTGACACCTTGAAGTCTCAAATGTTTTACAATTGTCCTTGATTATTGCAGTTCTCTGCTTTTGCAAATGAACACATTGTTTACTTGAACTGTTCCACCTGATGAACAAAACAAGTCTTGAAAAAGAGAAAAGCAAGGCCAGATGTGGGTACATAAACAATCAGAAGTTACGCAGAGCAGGTGAAACTGGTATAGATGGCCAAAGGGAACGAGATACCGACAATGTTTTAGGCTTTTCAATTTGGCTGTTTCTGGATGGCGAACCTGAGTAGCTGGGAATAGGAGTGGCAAGAAGACCCTTCACTTCTCCTTCGTATCTATTGAATTTTGAAACATATGAATGCATTACCTAGTCAAAAAATGGTTATTACAAATTAAATTTTTAATGGAAAAAATTAAGAAAATGCTACATTCCGGAAAAGGCACTAAAATTCCTTTGAGTGTGGCTGTTTTTGTTCTAAGCCAGGCTGTGGGTGTATGTAACGGGTGAGTCCAAGCAGTGGATGGCAATGAGAATCGCCCTGGCTCTGGATTCTGAAGGGCAAAGAGCTAAGATGAGGAGTCAGTTAGATCCAGGGAAAGAATTGCCCTAACTGGGGACAGGAGAGCCCCTGAGGAGTCATAAGGAAAATGTGGGATGTGAAAAGCTGTGATCTTTCCTCTTCTGCTCTTTACTCTATAAAAGGAAGCATATAGAATCCTTGACAGCTCATAGCATGAATGCAGGTGGGAAGAAGGATATATAGAAAAGTCTCCAAAGACTTTTCCTCGGAATAGCAGGAAGTCAGACTGAGAACTCTCCTTCTAGGGCCAATAAAATTACAGTAAGAAGTTTTAAAAGAAACAAAGGTATAATAGTGACTTAATAGTTGATGAAGCTGTTGAAAGATATCAGCTGGCTCCAAAAGAGTATAACTCCCCAAAAGAGGTGGCTAAGGCTATGAACCTGAAGGCAAAAGCCTGGGTTGGAATCCTAGTGCCGCCGCATACCAGCTGGGCAACGTCACGACAATTATTTAAGCTCTCTGTCTTTCAGTTTCCTCATTTGTAAACTAGGAAAAGAGAATAATATTACCTACAACTTTAAGCTGTTGTGAGGGCAATTACCACATACTATATTAATAAAGTTACCAGAGGAGTTAGACAAGAGCAGTGGTTCTAAACTTTTTTCAGCTACAGAATATTATGCACAAATGAAATTTTACTAAAAGAGTCAACTTGTGAAACAGGTAAAAGTAGAGTGGTCCTAGCTGAGTGAGGGTTGGAGAGGCAACTAGATTACCACTGGGACTCTGAGGCAGAGTTTGAAAAGCACCATCAGATTAGAAGATTCCTAAAGCCCCTTCTAGCACATAAACTTCTATACATCTATTCCCTTGGGTTGACATGTTGAGTCCTGCCAAGGCTGCATCCAAGAGACAGTTAGATTAAACAGTGATTGAGAACATTAAAGATTATTGCTTTAATGTTTATCAATATTTTTAAAAACATATTGTCCAATTGCAAATTAAGATTAACAATTATGTTTAATAGGAAATAAATATAATAATAAAGTGAGGGTAAGTCCCCCTCAGTTTACTCTATGTCCTTATCTCATGAAGCCTAGCTCACCCAGGTATCTGAGTCCCACATAATTCCAAAACAAGGTGGCTAAGGTGGTAAAGTCTGAAGGCAAAATTGCCTGGGTGGAATCTGAAGGAAACTAACAGGCTACTCCGTGAGAAGCCCAATCACAGTTGATGGCAATATTCACAAAAGCGTATAAGTCAAGTGGCTTTTTTATGATCATGAACCTCCATCTACATTGGCAACATTCAAGGTGGAAAATTATGTGAGCTAAACAAATTATCGTGTTTAAAGACCAAAATATTTGCTTCAAATAGAAAAAGAGCTTTGTTTAGTATTACTAAAGGCAATTCCATGTGGGTTATTTTAGGAATAACATTTTTTCTTTGCGTCTAAAGAGACAACAAGTGTTTTCTAAACATTCTCAACTATGATCCCTAGGAGAAGCCAGAGCAAATGTTCTGGCAGTTAAAATTATTTGAATGCTTTGGCATTTTCTTTGAAAAAAATGTAGTTAGCAAGGCTTTAAAAACACAGATATACATTTAACAATGTACATATGGCAATTTGTGTGTATAAATATATATACATGAAACAGAGAGGGAGAGAATCAGAACTCTCCAAATTCTGGTCCCTTAGAAAAATCTAATACTCCAACTGTTGAATAAAACCACACCTAATAAATGGGAAATGGCTGAAGACTGGATTTGTCTACGCCTAGCTTTTTGCACAAATATTTGAATACAAATTTCAAAAAACTACTTTTTAAGAGATAAAAGAAATCTTTAAGTAGTGTTTACTGTTATTTATTTGCAATGTTTTGCTTTTATGGTTAGAAAATTGTTTGTTTGTTGTTGCCAGGTATGTCTTTAATTACTGTCATTTTTCATCTGTGAGAATATCTAATCTATTGACCTCAAATAAGAGCTCCTTAGTTGGTAGGACATTTCATGTAGTGTCAGAAGCAGAATTAGCAAGTACTTCTGGACATCGGGTGTCTGGATGTCCATCACATGGGGAGAGAATCTCTGTAGCACCTGCTGCTTCTGACCTTGACATTCATGGACAGGAGCCCCAAAACTGTGCTACTCTTTAATTTGCTTTGCAACCAAAGTGATCCATGGCTTTCATTATTAATAAAGCCATTAGTCATAGCACAGATGCATCTTGGAGAGATGAATTCTCAATTGTAGACCCTGAATCCAGTGGACTACAAGCGTCCATGTGAAGAGAGAAGAACACTTATAGCTCATGAATATTCTCTTCTGGCTATAATGACAAAAAATTAGAACGTGAAGAAGTGCGCTATATGACAGCTGTATTCTAAATAAGGCAATACTAGGAAGTGAAGACAACTTTTTTCCCAGCTTATAATGCCCCAAAACTTTTCTTCTTGTTCTGGATAGTTTAATTACTATTTTAGTCAATAAATTTCAGTAAGATATTGGTAAAAGGGGCCAGCCCTGTGGCTGACTGCTTAAGATCACGTGCTCTGCTTTGGCGGTCCAGGGTTTTGCAGGTCTGGATCCTGAGTGTGGATATGGCACCGCTCATCAGGCCATGTTGAGGCGGCATCCCACATGCCACAACTAGAAGGATCCACAACTAAGATATACAACGATGTACTGGGGTCTTTGGGGAGAAGAAGAAAAGAAAGAAGAAGAAGAAGAAGAAGAAGAAGAAGAAGAAGAAGAAGAAGAAGAAGAAGAAGAAGAAGAAGAAGAGGAAGAAGAAGAGGAAGAAGAGGAAGAAGAAGAAGAGGAGGAAGAAGAAGAAGAGGAAGAAGAGGAAGAAGAGGAAGAAGAAGAAGAGGAAGAAAGAAGAAGAAGAAGAAGAAGAAGAAGAGGAAGAAGAAGGGGGAGGAGGAGGAGGAAAAGGAGGAGGAGAAAAAAAATGATTGGCAATAGTTGTTAGCTCAGGTGCCAATCTTAAAAAAAAAAATAGATATTGGTAAAAAAAAAAAGTCAAAAGTGACTTGAGGGATAGATTTTGTGACTTGATCTTGGACAATAGGATAGCTCTAAAGGGTGACTAGGAGTATGAAGTCAGCCTCAAAAACCACCCTAAAAAAGTAGAAACAATATGTTTCCTATCCAGACATAACCTTGACTTGTTGCCCTCACTTCCAAGTGAATTGCCCCCAGCCTCCTCAGTAGCTATCCCAGAGCCACCATTGCTAACATGCCAACCCAGAAATATAATTTCTCACTTTCTACTATCATTATCTAACATCATATAAGGAAACAGAAGAGGGTAAAGTGCTGTCTATAAGAAAAGAATTGTGAAATTCCACCAGAAAATCCAGGGGATAACACAAGAGGGGCTACGATTTGACCAATTCAGAATTCAGAAATATATCCTAAATTAGGACTTCTTTTCAGTCAGATGAGGTATAGATTGTTTCCCAGATTTCTATTCCTTTATCTTTTTTTTCCATACACTTGCACCTAAATTGTACAAAATAATCTCTTGGCATTTTTCCATACTTCATATAATGCTTTTAAAGAATTCTTAGCTCTTATTCCCTACAGCCCCAAGAGCAGCTGCTTGCTCCAGGAAAAAAAAATGCTTAAATTTTACCAGTGAAGGATTGAAGGTAGAAAATACCAGTCCTTTATGAATAATAATGAAGATAATAACACCTAACATTTATTCAATGCTTCCTAGCTGCTGGGCAATGTGCTCAGCTGTGAGGCTATCATGATAAAGGCAGGTTTCCCATGGACCCGACCGGGTGGAGAGGATGACAAGGCGGGACGTTCCAATGAGAAGATCAAGGGCAAAGCGGTGGAGGCCTTAAGGCCTATGGCACAGTGGAGAGTGCAAGCAGTTCAAACGTCTGGAGTGCAGTATATTCTAGAGGAAGTGACCGATGAAAAAGAAATCTATACTCATTTATGCTTACATATGCATAAAGTACATTCAGAAGGATGGTAAGAAACTTAACACTGGGTTGCCTGAGGAAAGAACGGTGCTCATCCAGGGTGGATGGGATTCTCTGTTTGTGTCATTTAATATGTTACCACATATTTTTCAATTAAAAAACTAATAATAAAAGTACTCAATGAGATGTTTCATTAGTATTACTTCTCCAATATCATAAAAAATAAACTTTCTAGGGAAGGGAAAGAGCCGTACGTCGGGCAAAAGGGGAACAGGCAAGGAGGACAGGAATAAGTCTATGGGCAACCAGAAATGGGGTAACCAGAAAAATGTTCAGTAATTGCTGACTCACACTTAGGGTCCAGCCAGGTTTAGCGCCCACCAATTGGAAGAGAATTTTCTCCATCATTGACTGGCAACCTTGGTATGACCGCCAGTAAGCAAGTGGTTAGGAAGTGAACTCACTGGACATGAATCAAGGACAAGAAGACACAGAAGTTGTGGGACCAGAAAGAGAGGGGATGTAGTAATTTACCATTGGATTTTTCTTGCTTAAAGAAGTGAAGCCAGGAGAAGAGTGATGAATTGAGTAGGCAAAAACTGCAAATTCTAAAGATGCCAAAGAACAGACGTAGTGGAAAGAAAGGAAAGAAAGAGCTAAAAGGGGAGAGGTTTTGGTCAGCAAAAGAAAGAAGGTGTAATATTTCAGAGGGGAGCATAGGGATGGCAGTGGGAGATGATGGCGGAAGCGCCGTGAAGGTAAAGCTTGGTAGAATTGGGTGGGTCAAGGAACTTTGAGTCTACAAGGGGTACAGTGGCATGGCCAGGTGACTTGCCTAGAATGATCTTAGGATCTGGGATCATGATCATAAAGAGATATGCTTCACACTGAGCTGGAATCCTCAGCTGGGATACACAGAAAACAGTGGCTGGGCTAACTCTGAAAAGGTACATATGGTTTAGAGGAGAAAGTAAATCTTTTTAATGGAATACAAGTGCATAAATAACTAGTTGTGGAGGTCTTGGGGAAGTCTCGCCTAAGAGGTGACATTTGAAGCATGTCCTGAAGTTTAAGTAGGAATTTAACTGGTAGAAAAAACGTGGGGAAAGCGTGACAGCCTGAGGGAAGGGCATAAACAGATGCTGAAATTTCTGTTCCTGTCCAGTGAGTTCCTTAGCTTGAATTTGACTTCTAAAACCTGCTATTTCACGCTGGTACACAAGCCATTCTTTAACCTGTCTTTTCATTTAGGCAAATTTACCCCTTCCTGGTGGGACACATACTAATATAAATAAATGGGCACTTAGGAGATTTATTTGGTTCATGTTCTAATTATTTTTATGTTTTTTTGTCACATGAGTGAGACAATAGCCAGCCTAGCAATTCTGAGGAGAAACTCCTTACAGTGGCTAAAAATTATATAATGAGTATATTATCAATGTAACTCAAAGGATTAGAATTTGAGTTAAGACTACTTTTCTTGAAATTCGATATCCAAGAAGCATCTATAGCTCTTGGAGGAGGAAGCTGTTCAAATGTCCCTAGAGTGAAGCTTTAAAATATATAATTCAAGAGAAACTGGTGTATATAGTTTAGACTCTCACTGCTGAGTTGGCAGGTGAAATAATTAGTAATATGCACCTCAAACATCTCTATAAATCAAGATAAATCAAAGAGAAATTGGAGGTCCTACTCCAATATGGGAGAATATGAAATATCTGCTGAGATCATTTTTTAAATTCCTACATGGAATACAATCCTTAGCCATTCTATTCAACAGCTAAAGCTTTAAATAATATGGAGGTATAAATATGTAACCGTCCCTCACAAATAAACACTCCATTTGTGGAATTATCAGACGTAGGTTTTGCTCCTGACTCATCTTGCTGATCCTTAAGTAGTATGTTAATAATAAAATAAATAAAATGAGTTTTCTTTGCCTCTTACATTACAAATTGTTCCTCACTTTTCACAAATAGCTAATAATAACTTCTTTAAATCATGATTAAGAATTCTCAGATATTTTGTGCAGATTAATTTCCTTTACTTTAAGCTAAATTAACCTCGAATTCAAGCTCTTTGTTTCTCCACTCCAAAACAAGGAATGTCACTCCCAGACGACTTCCAAGTTTGTGACTAATGCGATAGAAGGAAGGAGATTGAGGAGATGAGGAAGATTGTTTCTGCCTCACTGCACCTAGAGTCTAACCAGGAGAAGATAAGCATGAGCTGTGTAGCCAGTAAGGATAACATATGTGCTTATGTGTGTGAGAACATGGAGGAAGGAGTACTGAGTCTGATGATTAAGGATCAGAAAAGGCTTCATGGAAGGAAGATTTTTCTGAGTCACACACGAGGACAGGTATATTTTCAGCATATGAAAAGGGAGAAGAGAATAATCTGGGCTCTGCCAGCACAGCTTGATTTAAGGAGAGAAGCCTAAAAGTATAGGCAATATGAGAAAATAGTGGGTGGTCCAATCCCAGTCTAAGACTGTATGCACCTGAAAGGCTATATATGTGTGTGTGTCCATGTACATACATATATATATATATATAAAGATTATTTAAGTTTAGCTTGATAATATATCAGGAAGGAACTTGAATAAATTTCTCAGGAGTTTGGACTTTAATGTGAAAGTCCTAAATAAACTGTATAAACTTGGAGTGCAAAGATGATCTGGCAGCTGGTAACTTATCTTCTTTGAAAAAGTTTGTGCTTTATGATTTAGAAGGTGATTTAAGTCAAGAAGACCAAGACCTGAAAATAAACTCAATGTTCCAATAGCTGACTACAACAAGCTGCCATCTAGTCTGTATTATGGGGTTTTAAGGGCAGTTATAAGGTAATAAACCTTAAGAAAGTTCACTGAGATAAACTCTATATTGACATTTTTATGTATGGTTCTCATATGTTCTCTCACAAAGAGTCATTTCCTTAAAAGGTACTCTGAGAGGTCATTTGTTCATGAGGTTTAATGAAATCTGTGGTTTCAAATGCATGGATGAATGCAGGACCTTAAATTTAGGAATCTAATAATCAAAAATAGGTAAACTTTCCTGCCTTTTAGAAGAAGTTAATACAGATACTGCAAAACTTTGATGTGTATAGATTCACTTATTCCTTTCTCTTATAACTTTTCTAACATAAATCTATTAGAAAACAAATACCAATTGAAAAGGGGTGGTAAGCATAGCAGCTCCTTCACCTTCCTAGTTCTAACCTAATCCAGCACCTATTGCAAAAACTGTATATTTTATGTAATGGTTGGGTTGCAAGTGACAGAAACTCAACATAGAATTGCATAATTTTAAAAGGGCTCAGTGACAAAACCAAGGAAAGGGCACAGATGGAACCAGGCTCTGGAAGGACTAGATCCAGGATCTTAGGCATCATGAGTACTCACTCTTTCTCCTTTTATGTACCTCTTATCTTGGCTTTTCTCTATTGGTTTAGATTTGCGATTCCATCATGACTGAAATCATGACCACAGACAATTCTGAGCTAATACCCTTACATCAGGGTTCCTCAGTTTCAGGACTGGTAACATTTTAGGCTGGATAATCCTTTGCTTTTGAGATCGGTTCTGTGCCATGTAGGATGTTTGCCAGCCTCTCTGGCCTCTGCCCACAAAATACAAGTAGCACTGCCCCTTACTCCAGCTGTAAGAACCCAAACCAGACATTGCCAAATGTGCCTGAGGAGGAAAACATGTCCCTACTTGAAAATCACTCCCTTACCGGATTAACGGCAGAGAAGAAGGAGAGCTTATCCACACAACTCTCATTTAGAAAAATCCAACAGAAAGGTTTTGGTCCTGTGTGGACTACATACCCATTCTGAATCACACTTTTCAACAGGGAAAGTGAGGTATCACGAATGGCCGAACCCAGTCAAATGCTACATCAACCAGGGTTCATAGCAAGACCACCTGCTTGCAAAATTCCAGGAGGTACCATTCACTTAACAAGGCATGTACATTGTCATAGACTGTTAATTAGTAATTAGGAGAATGTTTAGGATTGAGGCAGTGCTTCATGGAGGTAACAAAAAAAAAATGATAAAGTAGGATGGAAAATTAGGAGAACTATATTTTATGACAAGGTTCATGATAATTCCAAGGCAGAGGCAGTCCACCATTGGAGGAATTTGAAGTCCGTGGTTCATTAAAAGTAACAATAGTAGGGGCCAGCCCAGTGGCATGGTGGTTAAGTTCGCATGCTTCGCTTTGGTGGCCCAGGGTTCACCGGTTTGGATCCTGGGTGCAGACCTAGCACTGCTCATCAGGCCACACTGTGGCAGCATCCAACATAAAATAGAGGAATATTGGCACAGATGTTAGTTCAGTGACAATCTTCCTCAAGCAAAAAAGAGGAAGATTGGTAACAGATGTTAGCTCAGGGCCAATCTTCCTCACAGACATACACACAAAAAAGTAACAATAGTAAGAACAAAACATAAAACCAGCTCAACTACCAACTACATTGCCATAATTCCCACACAGATGGTCTGAGAACAGAAGAAGCATGCCTACTTCTAATCACAATTATAATTTGTCTTAATCTCTAGTATACTTTTACTAGAATTTTCACTAAAACCATTGTAAAGAGATAAACTAAGTAGCAAAATTAGAAAGACAGGTGACAGATTTTGGAACAATCATGGCTTTCAAACTCGCACTATAATGAAGGTTAAACAAAGTTCTTCAAATAGAAGGAGTATTATACACAAGGGAAATTTCTACCTATTTAAAGGAACGAAGATTAACAAAAATGATAAAAACTTGGGTATAAAAGTAAGTTTTTTATTTTTAATCTCCTTAAAATATAAAAAAACAATACAAATACAAAACGGAAAAATAAAAATACAAAGCATAAAGACATAATTGACAGTCCAAGTCAAAAATATAACTGTATTTTAGGTTCACAATATGTGTAGAAGTAAAATGTATGGCAACAAAAGAATGGAAAATATGGAAGTATACAGTTTTGAGGTTCTTTCACTATACCTGAAGTGGTACAATATTTTTTAAAGCAGACTTTGATGAGTTAAAAATTTATATTGTAAAATATAGAGAAACTAGTAAAAAAATAAAACAGATTAATAAGCCATTAGTGGTAATAAAAGAGAATCATTAAGAAATAATTAATCCAAAAGAAAGGAAGAAAAGAAGCAAAGAATACATGGGACAAATAGAAAATAAAGAGCAAAAAGTAGATATTATTCCAAGTTTACCAATAATTAAGAGGAAGATAAAAAAATTTACATTAAAAAATCATTTACATTGTAAAATGTAAAATGTAAAATCATTTACAATGCAAAATCATTTACATTAAGTAAATGATCTAAAAATTCCAATTAAAGGCAGAGATTGTTGGACTGGATTAAAAAAAATACCAACTGTATTCTCCACATAAGAAATCCATTCTATATATAAAAACATAGATAAATTAAAGTAAAAGAATAGGGAAAGATATAGCATGAAAACACAAATCAGAAGAAAACTGGAGAGTTGTTACCATTATCAGATAAAGCAGACTTGAGAACAATGAAGATTACCAGAGATGGAGAGAAACATTACACAACACTAAAGAAGGAAATTCATTTTAATATCTTTAAAAGCAAGTGTGTATGCATCTAATACAAAGCTTCAAAATATATAAAGGAAAAACTAAGTGAATTGAAAAGAGAAATAAACAAATCAATAATTATAACTGGAGAATTCATCATTCTAAGTTATTGATAGAATAAGTTGATCAAAATAATCAGTAACATAATTCAACATTTATTTGTGATAAAATATCTGAACAAACTGGGTATAGAGGGAATGTACCCCAACATAATAAAGGCCATACATGACAAGCCCACAACCAACATCATACTCAATGGTAAAAAGCTGAGAGTTTTTCCTCTAGGATCAGGAACAAGAAAGGATGCTCATTCTCACTGCTTTTATTCAACATAGTACTGGAATTCCTAGCTAGAGGAATTAGGCAAGAAAATAAATAAAAGTCATCTAAATTGGAAAGGAAAAAGTAAACCTGTCACTATTTGTGCATAACATGATTTTATATACAGAAAACCCTAAAGAGTCCACCAAAAAACTGTTAGAACTAATAAAAGAATTCAGTAAAGTTGCAGGATACAATAAATGTACAAAAATCTGTTGCATTTCTTTATACTAATAACAAACTATCAGAAAGAGAATTAAGAAAACAATCCCAGGGCCAGCCCTGGTGGCCTAGTGATTGAGTTCGGTGCACTTCACTTCAGCAGCCCAGGTTCGGGTCCCAGGTATGGACCTATACCACTCATCTATCAGTGGCCATGCTGTGGCAGCAGCTCACATACAAAAAGAAGAAGATTGGCAACAGATGTTAGCTCAGGGCAAATCTTCCTCAGTGAAAAAAGAAAAGAAAAAAGAAAAAAAATCCCATCTACAATTTCATCAAAAAGAATAAAATACCCAGGAGTACATTTAACCAAGGATGTGAAATATCTTTACACTGAAATCTAGAAGACATTGATAAAAGAAATTGAAGAAGACACAAACAAATGGAAAGATATTTCATGTTCATGGAATGGAAGAATTAATATTACTACTACTCAAAGCAATCAACAGATTCAATGCAATCCTTAGCAAAATTCCAATGGCATTTTTCACAGAAATAGAACAATCCTAAAATTTGTATAGAACCACAAAAGAGCCCAAATAGCCAAGCGATCTGGAGAAAGAAGAACAAAGATGGGAACAGCATTCTCCTGACTTCAAACTATATTACGTCACTATAGTAAACAAAACAGAATAGTAGTGGCACAAAAACAGACACGTAGATTAACAGAACAAATAGAGAGCCAGAAATAAACCCACGAATATATGGTCAATTAATTTATGACAAAGGAGCCAAGAATATACAATGGGAAAATGACAATATCTTTCATAAATGATCTTGGGAAAACTGGACGGCCACATGCAACAGAATAAAACTGGAACCCTATCTTAATACCATACACAAAAATGAACTAACAAGGATCAAAGACTTGAGTGTAAGACCTGAAAGCATTAATCTCCTAGAAGAAAACATAGGCAGTAAGCACCCTGACATCCATCTTGGTGATGACTTTTTTGATCTGATTCAAAAGGAAAGGCAACAAAAGTGAAAATAAATAAGTGGGATTATATCAAACTAAAAAACTTCTGCAGAGCAAAGAGAATTATCAACAAAATGAAAAGGCAACTTACTGAATGGGAGAAAATATTTGCACATCATATATCTGATAAGAGGCTAACACCCAAAATATATAAAGAACTCATACAACTGTATAGAAATAAAAGAAACAATCCAATTAAAAAATGGACAGAAGATCTGAATAGACATTTTTCCAAAGATAACTACAAATGGCCAAAAAGTACATGAAAAGACTGTCACTATCATTAATCATTAGGTAAATGTAAATCAAAACCACAATGAGAAATAACCTCATACTTATTAAAATGGCTATTATCAAAAAGACAAGAAATAGCAAGTGTTGGCAAGGATACGGAGGAAAGGGAACACTCTTGCACTTTTAGTGAGAAGGTAAATTGATGCCACCAGTATAGAAACATTATGGAGGTTCCTGAAAAGGTTTAAAATAGAACCACCATAAGATTCAGCAATTCCACTTCTGGGTATTTATCCAAAGAAAATGAAACCACAAACTTGAAAAGATATATGCACCCCCATGTTCATCGCAGCATTATTTACAGCAGCTAAGATATGGAAACAACCAGTGTCCATCAGTGGATGAATGGAAAAAGAAAATGTGGTATATATATGCGAGGAATATTATTCAGCCGTTAAAATCAGAAGGAAATCCTGCCATTTGTGACAATATGGATGGGCCTTGAGGGCATTATGCTAAGTGAAATGAGTCACACAGAGAAAGACAAATATCATATGATCTCACTTATATGTGGAATCTAAAAAAAATTCAAACTCATAGATAGAGAGAACAGATTGGTGGTTGCCAGAACGAGGGCCTAGGGGTGAGCAAAATGGGTGAGGCTGCCAAAAGATAGAAACTTCCAGTTACAAAATAAATATATTATGGGGATGTAATGTACAGCATGGTAACTATAGTTAATAATATTGTTTTGCACATTTGAAAGTTGCTACGAGAGTAGATCTTAAAAGTCCTCATCACAAGAAAAAAAAAATTTGTAACTATTATGGTGACAGACGTTAACTAGAATTATTATAGCGATCATTTCACAATATATACAAATATCAAATCATTGTATTGTACACCTGAAACTAATATAATGTTATATATCAAGTAGACCTGAATTAAAAATTTTTAAAAATAATAATCAGTAACAATGTAGGTGATAACAACAGAATGCACATTATTTTTAAGTCTCTATGGAATATTCACCAACACAGACCATAATCTAAGCGATAACGCAAGTCTCAATAAACATAAAAAGATTAAAATACAAATATGTCTTCTGATAACAGAATTAAACTAGAAATGAAAAACATAAATCTTCAAATAAACATCATGTTTCTAAATAATTAATGCATCAAAGAAGAAATTGTGAGAGAAATGGGCAATATTTTGAATTGAATGAAAATAAAAACACAACATAAGAATTTGTTAGTTTTAGCCACATTTGTGTTCAGAGAAAAATTTATAAACAAATATTTATATTTTAAAGAAGACCTGAAAATAATGATGTAACATTCCCACTTTAGAAACCAGAGTAAGAAGACCAAAGTTAACACAAAGTAAACAGAAAGAAGGAAATCAGAGAGATAAAAGCAAGAAAACAAAAAATAAATGGAGAAAAATTAATGAAAACAAAAACTGATTCCTTGGAAAGATTAATAAAGTTGATAAACTTCTAGTCAGAATGATTAAAAGAAAAAGATGAAGAAGAAAACACACTAAAGACCAACAGCAGAAACAAAAGACTGAACATCATTGGAGGATAACAAATAAATATGATCCAAAACATTTGCCAATAAATTTTTCCACTTAGGTGAATAATAAATCTTTTTTAGAGGGCATTAGTTACCAAAGCTCACCCAATAGGCATAAAGAACCTGAATAGCCCCATATCTATTTAGGAAAATAATTTTGTAATCAGAAACCTCACAAAGAAAGTTCCAAGCTAAGATGACTTCACTGGTGAATTCTACCAAACTTTTAAGAAAATAATAATACCAACTCTACATACTCTTCCAAGAAAAAGAGAAGGAAATATTTCCCAACTTATTTTATGGAGGTAGCATTATCCTTATAACAAAACCATCCAAAGACATCATAAGAAAAAAATAAAAAACTACAATATCCCTCATGAACATAGACACACAGAAAAATCAAACAAAATATTTTGCAAAAAGAACCCAGCAATATATAACAAGGATAATACATCATGACCAAATAAAATTAATCCTAAGAATGCAAGTTGTTTTAATGTTCAAAAATCAATGTAATTCACATGTCAACAAATAAAAAGAGAAAATTCATATGATTGTCTCAAGAGATGCTGCAAAAGTGTACAAAAAATTCCATGTCCATTTGAACACAACTCTCAATAAACTAGGAATAGAAGGGACCTCTTTATCGTGATGGAGAGTGTCTTTGAAAATTTTACATATAGCATTATATTTCACGGTGAAATAACATAGGTTCTTCCCCTAAAATCAGAAACTAGGACAAGGATGTCTGAATTTACCACTTCTTTTCAGCAATGTACTTAGGACAAGGATGTCTGAATTTACCACTTCTTTTCAGCAATGTACTGACAGTCCCAGCCAGTTCAATAAGGCAAGAGAAATAAATAAAAGGCACACAGATCATAAAGGACAAAGTAAAATAATCTTTATCCACAGATGGCATGAATAGTTTCTATGTAGAAAATTTTAATGAATCTACAAAAAAAGATGTTAAAACTAATAAGTGAGTTTAGCAAGGTCACAAGATACAAGGTCACTACACAAAAAAAATACACACATACATAGAATTTCTGTGCGATAGCAATGAGCAATTGAAATTTCAATATTATATACAATAACTTTGTAAAAATATAAATATGAATAAACTTGACAAGAAGTGTGCAAGACCTGCATATTGAAAACCACTGAACATTGCTGAGAAAAAATTAAAGAAAACCTAAATAAATGGAGAGATATCCTATGTTAATATGTCAGAAGACTCCTAAGTATTGTTATTAATTGTCCCCAAATTCATCTATTGATCTACAGATTCAACAAAAACCCAGTCAAATTTTCAGCTTGATTTTTGGGAGAAATTGACAAGCTGAATTTAAAATGTATATAGAAATCTAAAGGATCTAGAATAGCCTAAGCATTGTTGAAACACAAATGGGTGGGTATGTACTACCTGACTTCAAGACTCACTCTACAGCTGCAGTACGACAGTTGATTGACAAAAGGATAGAAAGTCCAGCAATAGGTCCGTATATATATGATCAATTGATTTTTGACAAAGATGCAAATACAATTCATTAGAGGAAAAAAAAGATAGTTTTCACAATAAAAAGTACCAGAACAATTTGATATAGCAAAAAACAAAAAGTAAATGAAGCTTGAACCTTGCCTCCCTTCATATGCAAAAACTAACTTGAAATGGATCACAGACTCAAATATAAAATCTAAAACTATAAAACTTCTAGAAAAAAATGAGAAAATCTTTATGATTTTGAGTTAGGTCTTAGGATACATAATGCACAAATTATAAAAGAAAAAAAGGGATAAATTGATAATCAAAATTAAAATTTCACTCTTGAAAGGCATTGCTAAGAAAATAAAAAGACACAAGCTGGCAAAACAAATATCTGATAAAGGAATTCTATCCAGAATATATAGTGAACTCTTACAACTCATTTAAAAGAAGACAGGCAACCCAACAAAACATTGCCAAAAGATTCGGACTTCTCACAAAAGAATATATGCAAATGAAAAATAAGCATAAGAAAAGATGCTCATCATCATTAACCATTAGAAAAATGCACACTAAAACCACAACGAGCTACATCCGCTAGAATGGCTAAAATTAAAAATACCAACTGTTGATGAAGATGTTCAGCAATTGGAACTGTCACATATTGTTAGAAACATTTGGCAGTTTCTTATCAAGTTAAACATATACTTACCTTAACACCCAGCAATTCCACTTCCAGGCATTTAACCAAGAGAAATAAAGCATATGTCTACACAAAGACTTATATGCAAATTTTCACATAAGCTTTATTCATAATTGCCAAAATCTGGAAACAATCCATCAACTGATGAATAGATAAATTGTTGTACTTCCTTCAAATGGAATGTATCTCCTTAAAGTGGAATACAGCTATAAAAAGAACTAATACATGCAATGATATAGATGATTCTCAAAAGAATTATGCCAAATGAAAGAACCATGATACAATATATCTTGTATTGTATAATTCCATTGATTTAATATTCTGAAAAGCCAGTGCTAAAAGGATAGAAATCAAATCCAGAGTCTGAGTGGAGAGAAAGAATTGACTGTGAATAAGTAGGAGAAATCTTTTAAAGGTGGAGAAAATGTTCTATATCTTCATTGTTGTGGTGTTTACATGACTCTATGGATGTGTTAAATTTCATCAAAGTGTACACTTTAAAGGGGTGAATTTCATTGAAAGTTTATGTAAATTATGCCTCAATAAATCTGATTTAAAACCAGCTATAATTTTTTTAAAACCATAATAACATAAATTTAACACACCCCAACCATTTTCCTCATGAAGTAGGAAGTTTTGGTGGGCTCCCAAGAAGTCATTAATGGCCACATACAATGACTTATTGTATTTGTTCATTCATTCATTTAACAATTGTCTATGTAATATCTACTATTTGCCAGGAACTGACCTAGGTATTTGGGACACATCTATGAATATAACCAAAGATTCCCACCCTTAGGCAGCTTACCTTCCAAAAGGAGGGAAATAGATAAAAAATAATTTCTATAATAAAGAAAAAGAAATTATATCTTATACTAGGTGACATAGAAGAAAAAAGAATACATAAGGAGAAAGGATTAAGAGTTCTGGAATGGGCGGCAGAACAGGACGAAATGGGGTCTGTGAGTTTAGGCCTTGTAAGAAGGTGAGCTGTGAGAAAACACTGGAAGGAGATTAGAAATTTAACAAGATAAAAATCTGGCAGAACTTTTCAGGCAGACGGAACTTTTAAGCAAAGGCCTCATAACAGGAGTGTGATGATGCATTGGAGGAATGATATGAAGGTCAGTACGGCTAGAAAGGAGAAAGGGAGGAGGAGTGGGAGAGTGTTTTCAAATGCAGGTTTTATTATTGTACAAGTATGATGAGGCCAACAGATCAGGAGATGACTGCCACTGAAAAGAGAGTGTGTTACTCACAATTCCCAAGAGGATGGCGCATGCCACACTATGCAGGGCCACAAAAGGAAGCACCAGGGTCAGGCAGGAGTGAGAAGAAAGCATAGGCAAAAGCCTTTATTGTGGTGTCCAAGGAAAGGAATAAATGAGGCAGGGTAAGCAGGCCTAGATTGGCTAGTTTGAATAATTTCAGTGGAGTTTGAGGTGTAGAGACTGTCCCGAGTTATCTGGTACCTGGCCCTGGGGTGATTAGGACTGTTTGATAGTAGCCCAATAAGGTAGGTGGTTGGAGTGTGGCCTCTGGGGCTAGTTTGTGTATGAAAGACACGCTCCCAGATGAGTCATTTGCTATCTCTAGGAATTGACCAGCCCTGAGAGGAGTAATCTCTCCTTGGTCATCAAGGCCCCAGAAGCCAAAGCACCATGACTACAGAAAATTTTTAAATGTAGTTAATACAGAAAGCAGGTCAGAAGATAAGGGATGGGGCAGAGTGAAACGAGGGGCCATGGAAAGGTTTTGATCCGACTTGAGTTTTGAAAACATGGTTCTGATTGCTTTGTTGAGAACGCACCACAGGCAACAAGAGCAGAAACAAGGAGACGTGTTCCAGCCTGTGCAATATTTGAGGTTAATGGTTAACAACAAAGGTGGTTAGAAGTGGCAGGTTTTAAAATATTTTGAAGGTGGAGAAAATAGGATTTGCTGAGAGATTAGATTTTGAGTGTGAGATTATTTGAGAATGAATTTGAGTTTTGTGATTTAAGCATAGGAAAGGATGGAGATGTCAACTGAGATGTCAACTGTAGGTGGCACTTGTCGGCACTTATTTGGATCCCCTAAAAGCAGATTCTGAGACAAGGACTTGGCTGCAGATATTTACATGACAGGTGATCCCAGGAAGCAGGAGTGAGGGAGTAGAGAGCGAGACAGGCAATGGGGCTTGATTTTAGTGAGATCGCTCAGAAGCATGCAGAATGCCTCCCAGAACTTTCTGTTTGAAATATGGGAGCATTTATCTGCCAGCTCCCAGTCCCTGATAGTTGAGGGCTGTCTCTAGGTTCATTCACTTCTGGGATGTTCCAGAGTAAATAAAGTTCCTGTCGCATTGGAAAAGGCACATGGTACTTGCATCGGATGGGCCACTGTCAGTGCGATGTGAGTTTGAGCTCACATAAAACTGTCCATCAGAGCCACAGTTGAAATCAGAGACTTCTGCCACTCAACGGAGAGTGGAAGTTCGCCTACTGACACGTTAAATTTGAGATTAGACATCCAAGTACAGATGTCAGGTAGACAGTGGGATATTCAAGACAGGAGTTCAGGAGCGGAGTCTGGAATGGAGATTGAATTTAGAGAGTCTAAGAATATGGTATCCTGGAGGAAAGTGAAGAAACCACCAAGGACAAAAGAGATCAACTGTGTCAAATGCTGCTGATAGGTCAAGGATGACGAGACTAAGAACTGTCATCAGAAGGCCACTGATGATCTTTTATGAAAGTACTGGAGTCTCCCAATTTTAGTTGATGTTTCCTTACAGCAATTCAAACATCAATAAATAGACATTAACCTCTTTTCCCCAGCGTTTCTCAAACACTGCTCTGCCAACGGGTATACCTCCAAAATAAAATTAGCAGCAAGCAATGGCAAACGGCGAGAAGACAAGGCAGCATGTTGTGTCAGCGTTAGGGTGATAGCTGTTCTTCCTGCCTTTTTTAAATTAAAATGTCCCTTTTAAAATTAAATTATGTTCTTTCCTCGAAAAATAACATATATGCATACCTATGTTAATCTTTAATTTAAAATATGTATTTTCTGAAATTCAAAACTCTGAGAAATTCAAAACTCTGGGAGTGCTTGCTTTAGCTTACAAAATCCCAATGTCAGACCAAAGCAGTTTTATTCGGTCAGGGGAAGTACATGACAGCTGGAGGTGGGAAAGCAAAACAATATCTGTACTGGCGGAGAGAATGGATTTAGGACAGAAATGTTCTTCCATTACTTTTCCCTGACATTTAAACCGTAGTAGAAGGAATGTTCATATAATGCAATTCATAGTTCAGCTAAATAAAAAATGATTTTTCTGAAGTGCTAAGCTTGTTAAAGAGTTTACTGTTACCACATATTGCTATGAAGCCACTGGTACCTGCGGATTTTTTATTTGCTGGAGGATCTTTATTACCTCTCACGTCAGGACTGCTTGTTAAGATTATGTCCCATCCATTCTATTTTGGCTTTTCTTTCCCCTCAATTATCCTAAGAACTCAAAGTTTTAAGAATCTAAACAAGCAGTTCTATAATGACGGATAATTTCCTTCTTCCTTAGGTTTACACTGCTGTCTTTTTTTCTAACTGCGTAGGATGGATGCTTAGCTTGCCTTTCTTCTTTACAGATACAAGATTTTAGACTTCATATTTCTGTCTAAATTCCATCTTTCAAAAGTGATGATATGTAGTACATGCTTATCATTCAGTTATTAATATTTTTCTATTTATTATGATGTCTTTGACATATATTTATGTTTTTATTGACTTTTAATTATTGATTTTTATTTTGATAACATAGTGCTAAGATAATGTGAATTCTGTGATATTAATTCTTCGAGATGTTTTAAGGCTTGCTATAGTACCCAATATTTGATCAATTTTCTGTGTGCTTGTAAAGAATATGTATTTTGCAACTGCTGAATATGAATATGATAACACATATGTCCATTACCTTAAATTTATCTGTTTTTAACAAATCTGTATCATTGCTGATTTTTTTTATTTTTGGTTTGCTTTTTCTATCAAGGTCTGATCTAGATATTTTTAAACACCCATCTTTACAGTGAAATAGTTTATTTTCCCCTATTCTGTTATTTTTTGTTTTATATATTTTCAGTCTTTGTTGTTGGATGCATACAACTTTAGAATTATTTTATCATTATGAAGTGACATTGATTAATTCTTATAATGCTTCTGCCTCTTAAGTCCATTTTGTTTGAGAGGCCGAGTGGTTATGTTCACGTGCTCTGCTTCAGCGGCCCAGGGTTTTGCTGGTTCAGATCCCGGGCATGGACATGGCACCACTCATCAGGCCACACTGAGGCAGCGTCCCACATAGCACAACCAGAAAGACCTACAACTAGAATACATGACTGTGTACTGGGGGACTTTGGGAAGAAAGAAAAGAAAAAAAAAAAAAAGAAGATTGACCACAGATGTTAGCTCAAGTGCCAAGCTTTAAAAAAAAAAAAGGCTACAATTTTCTGTTGTTATTTTCTTTTGTTACTAGCGTGGTTTATTTTTTCCAAGCTTACTTTCAAAATTTCTAGTCATTATGTTTTAGATGTGTCTCTCTTAACAAAAGGTTAAATTTTACTTTTTTAATCCAGCATAACAGTCTTTATTTTTTTAACTGTAACATTTCATCCTTTTATATTTATTGCAATTACAGATAATTTTGGAGTTATGCTGCTAAATTATTTTGTGCTTATATTTGTTCTGTCAGTTCTTTGTGTGTTTTTTTTCCTTTTTACCTCCTCTCATATATATATAAATTTGACTCAGGTAATATTGGTTTATAACATTACATAAATTTCAGGGGTACATCATTATATTTCAATTTCTGTGTAGACTATATTATGTTCACCACCCAAAGATTAATTACCATCCATCACCATACACATGTGCCTTATCATCCCTTTCACCCTCCTCTCTCTCCACCTCCCCTCAAGTAGCCACCAATCCGATCTCTGTATCTATGTGTGTTTATTGTTGTCGTTTTTATCTTCTACTTATGATTGAAATCATACGGTATTTGACTTTCTCCATCAGAATTATTTTGCTTAGCATAATACCCTCAAGGTCCATCCATGTTGTTGCATTTGTCAAGATTTCATCTTTTTTATAAACTACTGTAATACAGTGTGTACATATACCACATCTTCTTTATCCATTCATCCAGTGAGGGGCACTAAGATTGTTTCCTCATCTTGGTTATTGTGAATAATGCAGCAACGAACCTAGGGGTGCACATATCTTTATGCATTTGTGTCTTCATGTTCTTTGGATAAATATCTAGCAGTGGACTAGCTGGATCATGTCATAGTTCTATTCCTAATTTTGGGAGGAATCTCCATACTGTTTTCCATAGGGGCTGCACCAATTTGCATTCACATCAGCAGTGTATGAGAGTTATCTTTTCTCCACATCCTCTTCAATACTTATTTCTTGTCTTGTTAATTATAGCCATTCTGACAGGCATGAGGAGACATCTTATTGTCAATTTGATTTGATTTTCTTAATAATTAGTGATGTTGAACATTTTTTCATGTGCCTGTTGGCCATCTGTATATCTTCTGTGGAAAAATGTCTGTTTATATCTTTGTCCATTTTTTAATTGGGTTGTTTGTTTCTTTGTTGTTGAGATGTATGGGTTCTTTATATATTTTTGATATTAACCCCTTATCAGATACATGGTTTGTAAACATCTTCTACAAATCATTAGTTATCTTTCCACTTTGTTGACGGTTTCCTTTGCTGTGCAGAAGCTTTTTACTTTGATGTAGCTCCATTTGTTTATTTTTTCTTTTGTTTCCCTTGACTGGTGAGACACAGTATTTGAAAAAGATGCTGCTAAGACCAATGTTGAAGAGCGTATTGCATATGTTTTCTTCTAGAATTTTTATGGTTTCAGGTCTTACATTCAAGTCTTTAATCCATTTTGAGTTAATTTCGGTGTATGGTGTAAGATAATGGTCTAATTTCATGCTTTTGCATGTGGCTGTCCAGTTTTCCCAACACCATTTATTGAAGAGACTTTCCTTTCTCCATTGTATGTTTGTGGCTCCTTTGTCAAGATCAGCTGTCCACAGATATGTGTATATATATAATATGTATATTATATATATAAATATTTAATATAAAAATATATATTATATAAATGTATAATATATAAATATATTAAATATATAAATAAATATAAAAATATATTTTATAAAAATATAAAATATATAAAAAGTATATATAAATATATAATATATAAACATATATATTATAAATAATATATGTAATTATATATAATATATATTATATAATCATATATATTATAGTATATATACTATATATTAAATGTGATATATAATATATAGTATATATTATATATAATTAATAGTATATGTAACATATATAACAATACATAATACATATTTATATATTATATTATATAAATATATATTATATAAATTTATATATTTATTGTATATATTTCTTATATATTTATATTTAATATTACTTTATATTTAAATTTAATTTTAATATATTATATTTATATTATATACATTTCTATATTTATTATATATATTATTATATATAATATATAATATAAACATTATAATACACTCTATTATAATATATCATAATAAATAATATTTGTTTTGATAATTTCTCTTTTTTTATGCTGTCATTCAGATATTGTAGGATAAAAGGTAAGACTAGTCATCAGGGGATATTTATTTACGTGAATGATTTAGGAGAGTCTTAGAAATAAACTCATCTTAAGGGAAAGAAGACTGGTTTACAGAAAAAAATTATACTATTAGAACAATTTGGTAGAAATTCAATGCAGGGCCTGAGTAACAAATAAGACTTCTAAGTATTCAAAAAATATGTAACAGAAATCTTTGTGAATATGCAAATTCACAAAAATTTTAGAGCCTATAATTTACTTCCATAAGATGCAGTTAGATATAACCCCGATTAGAATGTAAGTTCCGTGAAGGGATTTTTGTGTCTTTTATTCACTGTTATATCCCTAATTACTAGAATAATATGCAACATATAATACGTGGATATTTTTTCGAATCCTCAATGGCTTGGTAAAGTCTGCATTGTGTTGAATATTTTCTATTAGTCCTTTCAGATCTACTCTACAAACTCCACCCTGCTCCGTGCCATGGGAGCTGGATCTTTTTTTTTTTTTTTTGAGGAAGCTCAACCCTGAGCTAACTACTGCCGGTTCTCCTGGTTTTGTTTTGCTGAGGAAGCCTGGCCTTGAACTAACATCTGTGCCCATCTTCCTCTACTTTATACATGGGACGCCTGCCACAGCATGGTGTGCCAAGCAGTGCCTTGTCTGCAGCCGGGATCCGAACCGGCGAACCCCGGGCCAGCGAGAAAGCAGAACGTGCGCACTTAACCGCTGCGCCACTGGGCCAGCCCCTGGGAGCTGGATCTTTATCGAGTCTGTCAGAAGTTCTCCTTGCTCTTTGGCTTCAATCAAGGCTCAATCAATGACAGGCCCTAGCAGGAGATCAGATGGTAGGAGGAGTATAAAGACGAGTATTTCTCTGGCTCCATCTCTTCCAAGTTGCCCCAGGCTGGCTGCACCTCTCCTTTAAAGACCACCACACTGTAGACTAAGCCGCTACCCTCTGCAGATTCAGGTAAGCATTCCCATCCTTTGGCGCTTCAGACCTAGGAGTGGTAACGGCTCCCACTTTTGCTTGCTTTGGGATCCTGTTTCCTTTAAACTCGTCTTCAGCTTTGCAAATAATCCCTTTCTTCATCTCCCCTCAATTATCTTATCTGAATGTACCATCTTCTTTCTGCTCAGAACTTGACTTTTACAAAGACTAAAATTCATTCAGGAAGATATTAAAACAAATATGATTTGGGCATCCACTGAAACTGTTTCAAGAGTTGTCTCATCTTGATTCCCTAAGGACAGAATGGTGGGCTCATCCAAAAGGGAATTGATTGGCACTGAATCTGATATGTCATGATCCAATTTACCCAAAGCTCATATTTTCTAGCTAAGATCCATCCAGTTCTTAGACTTCAGCACGTTTTCTTCATTTCAATCACCAACATGTTTTAGAGCCATTTTTCACACGTACAAACACAGCGCCGCAAATTTTGTTGTTATTGTTTTATCACTTTGCATGAACTATTGCAAGAGTATCAATAAGAGGGAACAATAAAGCTGAGCTGAGGAGTGAGTAGCTAAGCCCTCCTCCCACACGGGGGCTCTCTCTACCTCTGACTAAGATTTATACCTCAGCAATATTACACATTATCACACGTCACAGACCTTCAGAGTTGCTCACAAACAGGCTAACCCATTAATATAACGGTTGTAAGTGCAAAAGGCCTTGTGCACTACTTTGCAAATCAACTTGTAATCTCCAGGCTGGTGTGGCCTATAAAATAGTATCACAGGATTAATTATTTGAGCACTATGTCCCTTAAGAATAAATAACAAATCTTTGAGGCAAGCACTATTTTTATCCCCCTTTTCAGAGGAAACTGAGAAACACACCAGCTAAGTAAATTACCCAAGTTCACAACGTTAATTAGTGCTAGAGCTGGGATTTTAATAAGGAGACTGGTGGCTCCAGAGTTCATGCTCTTAACTCCAATCTCTCAAGTTCCTAAATGATAGTATAGAGCAATGGTTACTAGTTGTAAGCCAATAGATAGACAGTGAGCCTAGTCTTCGTTGTACCCTTGCTAAGGATCTGACCAATCAGGTATCCTCTTCAGACTCCATTTCCACGTATGTAATACAGAGATAATAAAAGTGCCAACTCCTGGGGTTATTGTAAGTAATGAATCAAATTAAATAAGACAGTGAATGTAAAGTACTTGGCTCAGTAAATTTTAAGCAATACCATTTTTTTAAGTGTCAGGAAATATCTGTCCAATGCAGTTGTTTTCATTAGAGAGCTAACTTATTTTAACTATTGTTTCCAAGAGATCAAAATAAATCATCTATTTCTTTCACATTGTAATAATAACTTATAAATCCACATATAAGAGGATATTTTTAATCTCTTCAATTTTTGTAGCAAGAAAATATACATCCAAATTTCAGATAGAATCAGATGGAAAACCATCTTTCCCAGGCTCCTCAGAGGTAGAAGAGCAAGTTTTCCTCAGATTTTCCTGATAGAAAACTTGAATCTCACTCTGAAGAATTCCAATGTGTTGGGCAGTATTCTTGTGACAATTCTCCCAAGGTCATACTCTTCTCAGAATACTAGCTGCTAGAACAGTTCATGACATTATAGGAAACCCAACATCTTCCTTGCAACATATTCTTGTTTCCTTTCCAGTTTTACCTGGTAGTTAAGATTTAGAGTGAAAGCCAAGATCTTATTGGAGTGGAGTGATAATAATCAATTCCCATGGATAAAGGCATAGGGAATCAATCCACAGAGCCAACAAATTTAATGTTCTACTTCACTTCCAAGGTGCATAAACAGATACTGTTACTCAGCTTCTCCAACAGATAGGTAGTGCAGGTAGTCTGGGAGAGAAACCAGAGCATCCCACACTGATGGCTTCCTTTGTGGCTCAATACTGATCAAAACATGCCTTGTGGGGCTGGCCTGGTGGTGCAGCAGTTAAGTTTGCACGTTCTGCTTCTCGGCAGCCCGGGGTTCACTGGTTCAGATCCCAGGTGCGGACATGGCACCGCTTGGCAAAAGCCATGCTGTGGCAGGCATCCCACGTATAAAGTAGAGGAAGATGGGCACAGACGTTAGCTCAGGGCCAGTCTTCCTCAGCAAAAAGAGGAGGATTGGCAGTAGTTAGCTCAAGGATAATCTTCCTCAAAAAAATAAATAAATAAAAAATGCCTTGTACTGGCCCTTAGCCCATTGAAGGATATTGATGTTCCTGCCAATCACACAGCTATCTATGTGTTAATGCCTACTTCTTAAGAGAGCTTAAGGATACAGAAGAAATATTGTACATATTTTTGAAGGTCAACTGTGTTTGATGATCCTTTAAAATAAAATTTTATTTTTTTTAAAAAAGACATGAAAATATTGTGGGCTATGATTCAAAATTTCACATTAATTTTCATTAAAAAATACAGAGTTTTGAAGAAATTTGATTCTTGGTTTAGGCTTCCAGACAGAAACCCCCTCACCCCGCCTACCTGTCCCACCCAGTGATGTCTAAGCTCCTCATTTCTCTCTTTCGATATTGTTAGTGGTGGTTTAGTGAAAACTAAAGATATCATTCTACAAGTCAGATGATAGTGTTTTGGGTTAGTTATGGAATGTTAGGAGAGTTTGCCCTTGAATTCTTTCTGTAATACTATCTAATAATGCTGTGGACCTCTTGTATATGCCATATTAACTTATGAACAAAAGGGCTTTTCTGTAGTTAAAGTAAATACCCAGAAGACATGAAGTTTTTAATTCAAAATGAGCATGTAGTTTGGGGTGGGGGGAAGACATTGAGAGTGGAGAGCTGATTCCGACATTTTGGACGTTAATTTCAAGAGAGTGGTGAGGTGCAGGTTCTGTTGTGTAAAGGAATCAGTGATGAAGGCTCTATTTTAACATATATGTTTTAATCCAAAACTAGTTTCCTTCTACACAGACACACACACACACAATCATTAAATATGGCAGAATAAAAAGCTAAAACTAAAAAATTGAGACTAAAACACTCTCTGCAGTTTTTGCCACTGGATGATTAATATAATAATCGTCCATATCGGAACAGCTCCACTATATGGGCTGTTTATCCCCATGTCAAATATTGGACTGATGTTTACATCAGGACATCAGATAGTTAATGAGAAAACAGGCATAAGCTGGGAGGGATAGTCCAGCAAATTAATACCTTTATAATTTCACATTTTTTAACTCAATTTAATCAAAGATATGATTGAACTAAATGATTTAATCAATGATATGATATAAACTAAAATTATTTATTTGTTGCTGCCTTGTTATAAGAACTTAAAGATTTGATTTTAACTTTACCATCATTAGTTTGAAAAGCTCTAAGTTGTTGAGGTTAACCTGAGAAGTTTTCTTGGAGGGAAGTTCTAGTGTCTTATTTCCCTGTGGTTTAAAGAATTACTGGCCTGGAGAATTTTCTTTAAGCCCTTGAAACTTGAAAGGTGATATCCATTTATTAGCATCATTAATAACATTGTAATTTCTAGGTAAGTGTATTGTTTAAGTGGTTTCTGAGCACTTTAGCACTAATTAATGAGATGGGTCAAAGGTTCAATTTACTTCTGTCACGTTACTCTTCTAACTCAGAATCTGTGACCAAAGAATTGCAAAGCCTGAAAGACTCTTGTTTTACTTTTTCTTTTTTGTTTTCTTTGAGACACACACACAATTTACCCCATTACTAAGCTCTTCTTGTGCTATTCTGCTCATAAAAGAATTGAAATTTTATTCCAGTGATCACTCTCCAGCATGAGAATTTTTAAGAGGAAACTAACCTCCAAATCTTAACTCTGCTATTATTCCCTAAAAAGACAACACACCATTAGATTCAATTTATTTAATCATGCCTTCTCTAACCGACTTAAACATTAATGCCTCTAAGACAAAGTACAGGATGGATTTTTCCAAAGTGGACCTTTGGACGCTAGACTGTTAAATAGCTGGCCTTTCAAGGTTAAAACTTGCTGTTCTTGTTCACGTGATATTTTTCGATCTGCTGTCTTTCATCTAACTGCTAAACACATACTCAACACCTACAGTGTGCTGTTATTGGAGCCTTAGACTCAGAAGCAATGTAATGTTTAACATTCTAACTGAGGGAGCTATAGAACATACAAACAAATAAAATAATTTTAGACACTAATAAGTGCCATGAAGAAAATCAAATGAAGTGATATGCTAGTGAGGGATAGAGTAGGGACCGGTTAGGGAAGGGCTTTCTGAGAAACTGACATTTGAGCTGAGATCCAAACAAGGATCCAGTCATGCAAAGATCTCAGGGAACTGCGGTCTAGGCAGAAAGAAGAGAAGGATCAGGAAGAAGAAAAGTGTCACAGCCTGGGGATAGAAAAAAAGCCAGTTGAGTGAAGAGCAAGAGAGTGGCGAAAGACATCGGAGAAGTAGCCCCAGGCCAGGACATTCAGGATTTGGATTTTATTCTAAGTGCCATGAGAAGTCACTGGAAACTTTTAGTCCAGAGAATGTCATAATCATTTTTTTCCCCAAAGAAATTGTCCTGGCTTTTAAAATTTTATTTGTTTGAAAATGCACTCAAGAGGGCAAGAGTTGAAGAAGCCAACAGTCTTGCACGTGAAATAAAACTGTGTCAGACTCTAGCGGGAACATCATCTAAGACCATGCTTTCCAAAGCCAATGTCACATTAGAACCACCTAAGGAGTTTTTAGAACTTTTAAAAACAGAGATTTCCAGGTTTCACATCTTAAAGTTTCTGATGCCAGGGTCTGGAGTTGATGCCAAGGATCTTATTTTAAATCTTATTTTAAAATCTCCCCAGATGTTTCTTTTTTTCCCAGTTTCTTTTTTTTTTTTTTTTTCTTTTTAAGTATGCTTTTTTGGTGAGAAAGATTGGCCCTGAGCTAACATCTGTTGCCAATCGTCCCCTTTTTTTTCTCCCCAAAGCCCCAGTACACAGTTGTATATCCTATTCGTAGGTCATTCCTATTCCTCTATGTGGGACGCCGCCACAGCATGGCTTGATGAGAGTGGGTAGGTCTGCCCAGGATCTGAACTGGTGAACCCCAGGCCACCAAAGCAGAGCACACAAGCTTAACCCCTCCGCCATGGGGCCAGCCCCTCCCCAGTTTTCTGAAGCACATCCCTGCTTTAAAAAGCTTGATCTCACAAAGCCATACAGATCTGAAAATAAAGTTGAAAAAATCATTTTAAATGGCAAATAAAATTTCAATATAAGAAACTTGCACAATGAATAGGCATTTTAAAAATAGTAAGGTTGTCTCACAATTATTCTTCACAATACTGAAGGAAATCAGCACTATTTACAGGCGAGAACACAGGTATTTAAACATTCCCTTTGATGCTCCTTCTGTTCACTGACCTTCTGGTCTCTTTTATTGCCTGTAGCCTCTCAATGCTAGTCAATGTATTTCCTGCCTGGCACACACAATCTGTATAGAACTGTACCAAACAATTTAGGTTTATATTGGCCTCTAACCTAACATTCAATCTCAGTGCCATTGCATTTTCTGACAGACTTTCTTTGATCTTCCTTTAGGACATCCATATTAACCACAGTCTCCCTTGGTTACTACCGTGGCTAATAACTTTTCTGCTCCTCTAATTAATTCTGAAGCCCAGCAATGGGATTTGCCTAACGTGGCTGATCCGGCCAATTGTGCTTAATATTCCCTCTTCTTCTGATAAACTCAGCAGCATGACTATGAACTTGCCTCAACCTAACCTACATTCACCCTCCTAGGGGGACCAGAGTGCTGGGAAAATTGAAAGGATTAGGTCAGAGGTAATAACCCAAATAGATAACTTCTAAACTGGCTAGATGTGACAAAGGAGTAAGAAGAACTTGACTGCACACGTCTCCTTTTTATCACCTAATTCTATACTTCACCAGCCTGCGTGTAATTCTCTTACTATAATTTCAGAACTGATTTTGTGCTGCTTTTGTAACAGGCAGAGTTTTCCAGCTTTTCATATTGGCACAGTTTATTAGATGTTTTCCAGTGGGTGGATCTGCTCCGTCAGCAAAGGCGCTTCTCTAACTCAGTCCAGCACCTATGAAGCTTCTCCAGTGTTGACATCCATCCCCTGTCACACTGGAGTTGAAAGTCTGCGTGAGTCTAAAGGATGAGTTTGACCTACCTGGGCACTACGTGGCAGTGACTTTGACTCTGCAAGCTCTCTTTGAAATAATACTAGGGTTTAACTTGAGTAGAGACATTCCATTTCTCTTAATAGATCCAGGAAAAGGGTTGTTTTCTATTTAGTGTCAACGCTTGGGTGTTCACAGTGCATGGCACGGTTCTAAAGAATGGTTAAGTGCTGCCTTCCTCAGACATGTCCCAAGACCACGGACCTTTCTAGGAATAAGAGATAGTGAAAGTTCCTCCTCACAGAGCACTGGCTTTCAACTGGGATTGTACCACCTCCTAAAGGACATTTTGGAAATCTGTAGGGGTGTTTTTGATTATCACAATAGTCAGAGGGCACTACTGGCACTTAATGGTGAAGATAGAGGAGGAAGGAGGCAAGGAGTCTCTATGACCTCAATGTTAAGAACACTCTTGCACAATGGAAAATTGTTCCAAATCCTGCACTGCTCGTGGATGTCCCACAGAACAAGCAGTAAAAGCAAAAATCTGTTTGTAAGTTTCTGAGTCTACAGTCTAAATCCACTTTACCTTTAAAGGTAAAGTATTTTTTGCACAGTTTTACTATAAACTGAATTATGCAGGGCTACAACTACAAAGTAAAATAAGGAAAAGTGCCACTTTGATTTGTTGGGAACTCTACCAAGAGTTGTTCATTATTTCATAAAATCTCGTCACCATTAACTGCGCCACTTCTAGTATTTGAATGAACTCTATCAATCTTGCCTTGGAGCTGTCCCGCTCGCAATGATTCTATGTATGGGGAGCATCATCTGACTACCTCACTGTGCTTTCTAGAGTGGTGGTGCCTATGTATTTGCTTATTAAAATACACATTTTATTGTGAATGTCGTTCCTTAGATTTTCCACTTACATGACATTAAAACATTATATTGATTTTTAAAAATATTTTATATGTGGGTAAGCTATATCATCTGTGAATTTTATTTCAGTAAAGAGTAATGTTATAAAACACTTACTATAAAAAGGAGGTCTTGTCTGTTAAGATTGGGAACCTCTTCTAGGTGTAAAGTGATCTTCAAATAGATTTTACTTATAACAATCTGTCTGAGGATAACTCAAGCTGAGCCCAGTCTGCCACATACCAAACACGACTAGCACAAAAGCCTATTTGTGACATAACTTTCTCATGCTGAATATGCTAACTCTTATTAATTGAACACCTAGTATGCACCAGGCACTGTACCATATACTTTTCATATATTACATCTAACCCTCAACTCTCCAATGGAGGTAGTATTTATTATTAGTTCTATTTTACGGGGAAGAAAACTGATGCAGGAGAAAGGTTAAAATAACTTGACGGAGGTAAGACCATTTGTAAGTGATTTGACCCAAATTGATCAAATTCTAGTGCTACTGACTTTGCCAAAGACGAAGATGGATAGGATTCAAAGAAGCTTGAAAGTAGTTAGAAACAGCCATGCTCAGTTTGGATTTACTGTGGAAAAGTGAAAGCAGAGAACAAATGGGACACTAATTACCACCAATTACCATCGCCCCTGGCCCTCCATCCTGACATTGGGACCCTCACTTGAACCCCAGAAAACTCCCACACTCCTCACAGTCTGAGCAACAGCATTTGAAAAGTGGCTAATCTGAACTGATGTGCTATCCATGGAAAACACATCAAATTCCAAAGACAGGAAAAAGAATGAATGTAAAATACCCCATTAATAATTTCAAGTATATGTTCTTATGATAATGTTTTGGGTTCTATTGAGTAAAAATAGATTATTGAAATTAATTTCACCTATTTTTGTTATGTTTCTATTGAGGCTCCTAAAAAAATTTCAATTATACACATGTGGCTCACATCATATTTCTTTTGGACAGAGCTGAGATAAATGGTTTTCCTATAATTTAGTATCCTTTTCCTGCCCAAAAGAAATCTGCGGAAGCTTGGAGCCTTGGGTAACTGCTTCCTGGAGTGGCCATTCAGGTCACTGGAAGCAGCTGGAGAAAACAACATGGGTGTGTAGGGAGAGACAGGTCAGCAGAAGTTCCTACACATTTTCATCGTATCATTTTGGTCACTCAGATCATAGAAACCACATGTTCATTCACTATTTATTCTTACTATTTTTGTCCCATATGCTTCACACAATTGCCAACACATGGGAGCAGTAAGCAAAATCTGGAACAGAAGCTGTGTTTGAATACACGTGTAAAGAAAAGTCAAAATATTTAACGTGTTACCTAAATATGATAGTGTTTATATTTACCAACAGTGAAGAAGAAAATAAATGGCTTGCAGCTCTACCAAAACCCAGACAAGTAGTATTAGCTTATCATAAATGGAAAACATTAGAAATAGTTTAAATATAAACTAATTAAAGGCAAGGGAGTAAGTACATGACCTCTCAAGATCAGTCTCCCCCATTATCAGACCCCCAACTTCTGTACTGTGAGTCTATTAATAAGACCAAAATAAGAGAAAAAAGAAACAGAATGAAAACTGAATTCAACGAAGTTGACTACAGAGACCACTCGCAATTATTTTACTTTACACTTATCAACTGAACAAAATGTCAAGTAAAAATAAGCTTATAGACCAAGCATGTGTACCACTTCAATGTCTATTAACAGAATATTTTATTACTTCTGATGTACCCTTACTGTGAAATATTACAGATTTTGGAGCAGAAAGAAGGAAAGAAGGACGAAAGCATTAGCTCTACATGTCCAAAATGCATTATCGTCCGTGATGATTTTTCCCATCCCATTTCATAACCCCTAGAGAAGCTCGACATACTTGTTTGATATACAAGACCTGGCCATGCCAGAAAGAGTGAAAAGGAGCTTCTAGTTATTACATGGATGAAAGTGTGAAGCAACTGTTATAACAACTTGGCTCAGGTCTCCGAGCTCATTACTGGGCACATGCCCCTGAGGACCATTTAAGAGTCTTTTCAGCTGAGCCAGCCAAGTTGCCGAGGAACTGCAAAGTCCGTGCCACATCATTTTTCTGGAAGAAACTAAGCAAAATATGGCCACATTTTGGAGACTCTTTGGTTTCCAACTCAAATGTGATCTAATCTCAAAAATTGTTTCTGGAGCCCGCCACAGAAGGGTGAGTTCATCTCTTGCTTCTCTCTGCTCCTTCACTAATGGCACTTATCTTGGTCTGCCTATCACATAATTAGGCATGTGCATGTCTGTCTTCCCAACTAGATTATGATTAAAACTCCACAATGGCAAGGAATTAGTCTTATTCATCTTTGTATTTCACCCAATACCTGGGACATAGTGAGCACTCAGTAAGTTTTTGTAGTGTTGGGTTTAATCTCTCTCGACTGTTCTAAAGAGCAGCCGCAAAGAGGCGGCATCAGCAAAACTACATCTGACTGAATGATTGGCAGAGCGGAGTTAGAATCCAGACTCCACCACTTTATCTCCCTGGATTCAGCTCCGTCCTCTGTAAAGCAAGAAGACTGACCCAGCCTATCTCTAAGGTCCATTTCCCTTCTAAAAGGTCCATTTCCCTTTATGGTTCTGCTAATCTTTGCTTTGAAAAGTCTGCAAATGTTTTCGTCTTGTTACCTAAAAAACAGCAGATTCTTCTAATAATGATCTAAAATAGAAGTTTTGCTTCCCGTGTTTTCATTATTCCCTAGAAAGTCCAGGTCAGATTTTTACCACCTCCAGAAAATCTATATCGAACTCAATCAACCAAATTTGAGATTTCTTCTAATAAATCACAGACTGATTTTTATTTTATTAAGGAGCACTCCAGGTTAAGCTTCTCTGCATGAGAGTTTATTTAAGGGTATGCATATGTGAGAGAAACAGAGTGAGAAGAGAGAGAAAGAGATCTCTAAAAAAAGTGTAATCTCCTCTAGGCAGGTGCCATATCCATTTTTCCTTTTGAACTGATTGTCCAACCTCATTTGCATATATGATGGTGCTTGACACACAATACATGCTTATTAAGTAATAAATAAATAATGCGTGAATATATGATTGGATTTTTTGAAAACTATTACCAAAATATCTTTGCAAAATTGCATGGGAGCAGTATGAATTTTTGTACGTCTTGTCTTTTGGCTTTTCCCTAGAAAACCTGGATACCTAGGCAAGAAAAAAGGTGGGGTTTGGGGGCAGGAACTGGCAATAAATGTAAAAGGAATAAATAACTGCACAGCCAGGGAAATCAGGTAAAAGTGAAATATCATCTTCACTTAGAGATACCAGAGTGACTGATCTGGGAGAAGTAGTGCAGGCGTGTCAACTCTCGCAGTGTAACTCTCAGCAGAGACTACCCAGACCTTTGAATCCACCTTCAGTAGCTCACTATGAGATGGAAAATTATTTGTCATTGACCTCCAATGCCAACTGACAGTCATCTCTAAAACCTATAAGAAAAGAGTTGGGGATCATGGTTTCATGACTTTCTAAGATGACTGTACCTTTGTGTCTTACCTTTAATTATTGGTGTCTGCAATATATCTGTCTATAATAATTAGATTTTGAGAAAAAAATGTAGACACAAGTTTCATATATTAAGGAAAAACAAATCAAGTAGAAAGCAAAGCTTGAGGAAAGAGGAACTTCAGGAAAATAGAGTGGCAATTGAAGAATTTAACATCGAAAGAACAGCAAGCCAAATCCTGCTCCAGGAAAAAAGAAAATAGCGTAAAGGATAGTCTGGGACTGACAAGTAACCCTAGAGTTTAACTGGCAGTAAATCCACTTGGCTCCTCCAGCACACTGCCTCAGTAAGTAGAAAGAGCTCAATAACTATAGAGTGCAACACTCTATATTAAGAAGTACGAATGCCTGAAGTAACTCAGAGTGCCCTGTGGAAACAGCTATGATACAAGCCATCAGCATATAAGTAAAAAGAGAGAAAGGCTCTAATACTTTCACCTTCTTTTCTACTCATCATCTAAAACGCTTGGCAAAAAGGAGGAATTAAAGCAATAATATGACTGAGTTTGAAGTATGAAGTGGTTCTGATGATTTTCAAGACCTGTTATTCAAAAGATAATTTTACATCTTGATTAAAGGCTTAATTTTGGAAAATAATAAAAAATTAATTAGTATTAAAATGGAAATTAAAGTGATCAAAAATTTCCTCTCCATCAAACATAAACAAAAGTTTTTCTGGTAAGTGGCCTCCAAGATGACTCCCAATTATTCTTGCCACCTGGTATGCATGCTCCTGTACTCTCTTCTACCACACTGAATAAAGGTGGTCTGTGTAACCATGGGATATTGCATAAATGATGGAGTGTGACTTCTGAGGGTGAAGAATGATACTCTCTCCAAGGTGGAAGTGAGCAGAGAAAATCTGGGAATGGGGCAGAAATAATAAGAAAAAACTACCTGACATCACAACCCCACCCTAAGTACAAAGTAACACAAAAGGAATTTGAAGCTGATGATACACTGAAGGCAATCACAGCACAACAAAACCCAAACACAGCTCAACTTCTGACACAAATGGCCAGCAGAAGAGGCATGCCCATTGCTAGGCAGAAATACCCTCAGTCTCTATTGCTTTATGCACATTGTCCAGCATTCTATCAAAAGCCACTGGGAAGATGATGGATTTAAACCCATCCATCTTAGAGATTATATTAACTTTAAACGGTAGAAACACACCAATAAAAATAGAGAATGATTAGACTGGAGAAAAAATTAAGACCCAATTA
Organism: Equus caballus; assembly: GCF_041296265.1. Taxonomy (NCBI): domain Eukaryota; kingdom Metazoa; phylum Chordata; class Mammalia; order Perissodactyla; family Equidae; genus Equus; species Equus caballus. The sequence continues at coordinate 53,362,328 of NC_091691.1, forward strand.
TATTCTATCTTCAAGAAGTCCATTTTTAAGTATATAAACATAGACTAAAGGTAAAAGGATGGATAAAGATATATAATGTAAACACTAATTAAAATAAAGCTGAAGGGGCTATATCAGAAGAAATAGACTTCAGAGGAAAGAATACCACAAGGGATTTAAAAAGGTCATTGCAAAGAAAAAAGACTTTACATAATGATAAAGAAGTCTATTCATCAAGAAGAAATAACACTCCTAAATTTGTATGCACCTAACAGAGCTTCAAAATACACGGAGCAAAATCTGAGAGAACTGAAAATGAAAATAGATAAATCCACAAAGTTGATGATTCCACAATCCTCTCTCAGCAAACAATAGAACAAGTAGACAGAAAATAGGTAAAGATATGGAAAATCTGAATAACAGTATTAACCAACTTAACCTAGTTGATATTTCTAGAATGTTCCATCCAACTACAACAGAATGTAAATTCTTTTCAGGTATACATAAAACATTCACCAAGATATACTATGTCTAGGACATATGCCAAGCATCAAGAAACATAAAAGAATTGAAATTATACATAAGATGTTTTCTGATCACATAGAGTCAAATTAGAAATCAATAACAGAACGATATCTGAGAATTTCCAATATTCGGAAATCAAGCAACACATTTCTAAATAACTACATGAAAGCAGAAGTCACAAAGGAGATCAGAAAATATTTTTAATTCAATGGAAATGAAAATACAACATATTAAAATGTGAGAAATGCAGCCAAAGCAGTGCTTAGAAGTAAATTTATAGCAATAAATGTTTATATTAAAGAAGAAGAAAGTCTTAAATCAATTATCTAAGCTTCTACCTTTAAAAATATTTTTTAAAAAGTAAAGTAGATCAAACCCAAAGCAATCAGAAGGAAAAAAATAAAGAGAAGAGCAGAAATCAATGAAATTGTAAGTAAACAACAAAAAAAGAGAAAATTTAAGAATCTAAAATCTGGGTCTTTTGGGGGCCAGCTTGGTGGCATAGTGGTTAAGTTCACATGCTCCGCTTCAGAGGCCTGGAATTTGAAGGTTCAGATCCCAGGCACGGACCTGGCACTGCTTGTCAAGCCACGCTGTCGCAGTGTCCCACATAAAATAGAGAAAGATTAGCACAGATGTTAGCTCAGGGCCACTCTTCCTCACAAAAAAGTAAAATAAAATCTTTAAAATTTTTAAGATCAATAAAATTGGAAATTCTAGAGCCAGACCGACCACAAAAAAACAAACAAACAAACAAAGAAGGCCCACGTTACCTATATCAGGAATAAAATAAAGGAGAAAGCTGTAGTTCCTACAGATATTAAAAGAATGATTAGAAAATATCAAATGAATTCTCTGTCTTATTTTGCTCAATATTTTTTGGTGGAAGAATTCTTACTTGATCTCACTATGATATAGTAAGTCACTGTACGAATATGCCATAATTTATTTACTTATTCTACTACAAATTGGCTCTTTTATTTTCTCCATTTGGAGGCTATTGTGAATAGAGCTGCTCTGAACATTCTTGTATATGTCTTTCGGTGCACTTACAAACAGTTTTGTTAGATATATTTGTCGGAGTGGAATTTCTGGATTACGGCTATGCATATGTTCAGTTTTAGCACATAGTGACAAAGGGTTTTCCAAAGTGACTGTGAATTTATACTTTTACTGTTGGTTTACGAGAGTTGCCTTTGCTCTACATGACACGTAGAATTCATGAATGCTTATTTCCATTGTCGTTGACAGCATTTATTCTCATGCAAGGCCCTTTCTTATTTCCAAAGACTGTTTGCCTCTCTCAGACTTAGCGAGGCACCACGTCCTCGAACACCTTAATGTGTGGGGACAGGACAGGAAAGGATAAATACCAAGCTCAAATGGGGCCTTTGAATATCTTCTCACTGTTCTTGAGGTGAAGAAAACACACCCCACTTCTTCCTTTTAGAGGGATGGAAATCACCACACAACAATAGCTTTTTCTTTTTTTAGATTGTGGTAAAGTTTACATAACATAAAATTTACCATTTTAGCCATTTTTACATGTACAATTCAGTGTCATTAATTATATTCACAATGTTGTGCAACCATCATCACTATCATTACCAGAACTTTTTCATTATCCCAAACAGAAACTCTGTACCTGTTAATAATAACTCCCACTTCCCACTCCCCCAGCCCCTGGCAACCACCATTCTACTTTCTGTCCCTATGAATCAACAGCTTTCTCTTAAATACTCATCACTAAATCTTCTGCCTATATTAAAGTAACCTACCTTTTTATGCCCTTACTACAGGTCCAAAGCCAGAGTCATGAAACACATTCGTGAATATTCCCTCTGAGAATTTGCATCTTGGTCTGACCTTGGGAATTTCATTCTTTGTATATGTTGACAGCTCAGCCAAAATTTCTAAGTTAAAATCCCATTACATGAGCATGAAACCTTAGCGAATTACTTTTTTTCCCTTTAATCTTCCTGCATCTCTGCATTTTTGTACTGTCCTTCGAAAGAGTCAAGTTTTCCACAGAAGAGTCCCCAGTAGCTCTGCTTACCGTAAGGTGGCTGAGGTTCAAGCTTCCTGTTTTTGCTTTGACAATTTAGGAAGTAGAATGTTTCCTAATTTGGGGAATGTGGGTTTAATATATCTACTGTTCATCAATTGGACTGGGCTTAATTTAGCTGATATCGTGGGAGTTCCTCAATAACTCAGCATTTCTATAAATGTGTCATCCTGCTAAAGGATGTTCTGACATATTTGCACAGCACTTTTGGCCTCTCCAGTGAAACTGAAGATAATGAGAACTGGTAGTAAAGTGTTAGAAATTGTCTCTTTGTGGTGACACATAGAGGAATTGCCCATAAAGTGTGATCTATTATCTATAACAAGTTCTTTTGAAATCTCCCTATGAGCAAAACAGATTCTTCAATTCTCAAATGACACTCTAACCTGGATAAAGAGATTTTTTTTTCTCCCCGTAGAGCGCAGCATCTGCCTAATATGAAGAAGTATACACAGATTGGTAACTAATCTTCAAAAAATGTGCTGTCGTTTCACATTGCCAACACTCTACATTTTCCCAAAACCAGAGCTTAAACTGGAAAGGACCTCCAGAGATCTGTGCTCTATTATAATTTCAGGGGAAACTGCCCAAACTGGCAGTAGGGAAATTGCCATCAACTATATAACAGACAGCACCAGTTCTCAAAGAATTCAAATGATCCCACAGACCAGCGAGTATCTTGACAAAAGGGTAGGTCCTCACCACCTACAGCAGACAGTTCGGTGCAGCAGAGGGAGGGTTTCCCTGTCTGAAAATCTTCCCATTTAAGCTCAGCAAACTCCTTCCATTCAGGGACAGATGGTAAATATTTTAGACTTTGTGGGCCGTATAGTGTCTGTCACTACTCAACTTTGCCATTGTAGTTCAAAAGCAGTCAGAGACAGCATGGAAACAAATGGGCATGGCTATGCTACAACAACACTTTATTTACAAAAACAGACAGTGGACACAATCTGGCCCACCATCCACAGTTTGCCAATACCTGCTCTATGTAGTCTTGAATTCTAAATCAGTTATCTACACCTTTGCATTAAAGATTGTCCTTTGCATTAGAAGACAATTATGTCTGTGAGGAGTCACGTGTTATCAAAAATTCCTTAGTGTATGTAGTAGACCCCAACCCCAAATCCCTTCAGCCTGAGTTCTCCTATATCTAGTTGAGTTGCTGACAGACTGATAGCATCCTATTTCGAGAGCCTAAATCCCTCTTCTTCTCTGACTGAGGGTTTTCTCCAGAATGTGAAACCCAGGTATGGGGATATTAATCCCTCCAGAGCAAACTTCAACCAAGAGCAGATGAGAGTCAGTGGAATAACAACAGCCTCTCTGTCTCCAGAGAGATGATTCTGAGCTATGCTCCACATGTTCTCTTGGAGGATCCCAAGTGGAATTGAGTTCCAATTGCCCAAAGCATAATCTGTTCATTATGGACAATGTATTGGCATTTTTCCTGTCCCTATCTCACTTCCTCCCTTGTGCTTCCTTGAATCACTTCCCAAATCAGCTACTTGCACTTAACATTTTTATCTTAAAGACTACTTTTGAGGCAACCCAAGCTAAGACCAATAGATTCATACATTTTCTGGTGTTACTCCATAGCAGAAGAGACTGGAGTGCATGAAAACACTGGAAGTCCTGTGATTGAGAAGGAATAGAAATTTTGATAGCCGGGTAGAAGGCACTGAAATGGATTGTGGGCACATAAGATATGAGGTGATGAAACAAGCCATTTAGTCCAAAGATGTAGGTCAAATCTCCCAAGTCACCGCTTACTATTTGATTACCCTACTTTGGGCAAGTTATTTAAACTCTCTGAAGCTCTGTTTTCTCATCCGAAATATGGGAAAAATCACCCTCCTAGCTATGTTTTTTTAAGTAAACATTTTTATACAGTTTTAAATTGATGGAAAAATTGTGAAGATAGTACAGAGAGTTTCCATAAACACTTTACCCAATTTCCTCCGCTATTAACACCTTATATTTGTATGCTACATTTGTTACAATTAATGAACCAATATTGATATATGATTAACTGAAGTCCATACTTTATTCAGATTTTCCTTAGTTTTTACGTACTGTCCTCTTTCTCTTCCAGGATCCCATCCAGAATGTCATACTACAATTATTTGTCCTGCCTGCATAGGCTCCTGTTGACTATAGCAGTTTCTCAGAATCTCCATATTTTTGACCATCTTCAGAGTTTTGAGGAGTACTGCTCAGGTATTTTATAGAGTGTCCCTCAATTGAGATTTATTCAAAATTTTCCTCATGATTAGATTGGTGTTGTGGGTATAGGGGAGGAAAATCACAAAGGAATGTATGTATCATTTTCATCACATCATGCCAAGGGTAGATAGTACAAACATAATTTTCACTGCTGATGTTGACCATGATCCCCTGGCTAAGATAGTGTTTGTCAGGTACTGACACTATAAAATTAATCTTCTATCCCCCTCTCCAAACTGTACTTTGGAAGAAAGTCATTATGTATAGACCACACTTAAGGAGTGGAGAGTTATGCTTTACCTCCTTGAGAGAGGAGTATGTACATAAATGATTTGGAAATTTTGTCTGAGAGATTTGTCTCTTCTTCTCTTTATTAATTCAATCATTAATTTATATCAATAAGGACTCATAGATGTTTATATTATATATTGAGTTAGAATCCAATTCTACTTTATTCATTTTGTTCCAGTTTGGTCATTAGAAGCTCTTTCAGTTGGCTCCTGTGACAAGCCCCCATTAGCGTAGTATGTTTTTTAAGCACTTCCTTAATTTCTGGCACCACAGATGCTCCCAGCTCATCTTGTATTTTCCTGTCCCAGTCCAATGAGCCATTTCTCCAAGGACCCTGGTTCTCTTTATTGGGAATGTTATTAGAAACCAAGATCTGGGTGATAGGTGTTCTCACTAGGTTCTTTTAAGCTTTGAGTGAGATAAAAACAAATAAGAGCCCCAAAATGATCCTCACAGGAGCATAAGTTAAATATCAATTTTGGCTAGTTCCAGCCATGATAGGGATAGTCTCTAATAAATTCTCACTGTATTTTTGAAACAATAAGAATACTATTATAAGACCCTTCATCTACTTCAGGGAAAGAGAAGCTTAAAGGTAACTTGGGTGGCTACACTTGCGGAGAGTGGCTTCCTTCCAAGAGGGTGTGATGTCCATGGATCCTCCATGCCATTCTGCATTATTCAAGTTTCATAAAATCCTTTTCTTTACCTCAAAATTATAATTATGTTCACTCTATATAAACTCTGAAATCTCTGCCATTTTGTCATGAGTTATTATTTCCATATGCTCAGAAGAAAAGAAGGAAGTTTTAAAATCAATTAACCTAGGGGGCAGCCCAGTGGTGCAGGGATTAAGTTTACATGTTCCACTTCAGCAGCCTGGGGTTCACCAGTTCAGATCCCAGGTACAGATCTACTCACTGCTTGTCAAGCTATGCTGTGGCAGGAGTCCCACATATAAAGTAGAGGATGTTAGCTCAGGGCCAATCTTCCTCAGCAAAAAAATAAAAATAAAAAGCAGCCATATTTCTATATATTAGCAATGGACAATTGGCAAATGAAATTTAAAAGGCACTACTGTTTATAATGGCATCAGAAAACATAAAATCCTTAGTAATAAATTTATTAAAATGTGTGCAATTCTCTACACTGAAAACTGCCAAAAATTCCTAAAAGAAAAATTTACTAAGTGAAGAGACATACCATGTTTATAGACTGTAAAACACAATTTTGTTAAGATGTTGATCTAGAACAAGGGCCATAAAACTATTTATATAAAGAGCCAAATAGTGAATATTTTAGGCTTTGTGGCCATAAAGTCTCTGTTTCATCTACTCAATACTGTCATTGTAGGGCCACTCAGCTACAGACAACGCATAAACAGATGAGCCTGGCTGGGTTTCAATAAAATTTTATTTACACAAACAGGCCATGGGCTGCACATGGCCCGCAGGCCATAGTTTGCCAGACTCTGATGTAGAATATTAATTTTGTTAACATGTTAACTGAGAATATGTAAGAAACTCCTATAAATCAATAATAAAGATGAACAACTCTTTAATAAAATGGGCAAAGACTTTCACAGATACATTTCTAAAGAAGATATACAAATGGTCAACATGCACACACACAAAGGAAGTAAATGACCTACACGTGAGGTTTTTCAACACTTTACTTCAACCACATCAATTACTTAAGTACTGATCTGTTTAGAATGAGTACTACAGACTGTAGATTAGCTTTGTCCACAAATAGAAGCACCCTTTCACTTAGACATGTAGTCTCCCTTCTTGCCACAGAGATATTTCCAATACTACTGGGTGGGAGGAGGTGCGAAGTCCCTGGCTGGTGAAGGTGGACATGGACATGGCCAGGACTGTTACAGCAGCTTCAGGATTCAAGGGACCACAAGCGCTTTCTTTGAAATGCAGACATCAGGTTTATTGAATCTGTGATTTTTTTTTTTTTTAAAAAAACCCTCACAAAAACTGCAGCCGGGGTTACTTATTTCTGCACTTTCCTTCCACGTTACTCTTTCTGGTTTGCTTACTTTATGTTGTTTCGTGAAGGTTGAAAAGAAAAAGAGAAAATGATCAGAGTTTGCTCTTAAAACTAACCGGTCAAATTAAAACATCATGTAAATAGAAACGAAGTTTAACTACATAAACAAATTTTAATATTTGACTAGATTCAATCAGTTCCCCTAGATATATGCCATAAATGTTTAACAACAATTTGACACCTACTATATGATAAGCATCCTACAGTGTATATACAGAGTCAATTCTTTGGACTATCACAGTATAGGGCCACACGGGGTGAGGAGTCAGGCTAATCTGAATTCAGATCCCTCCCCTGCCCCTTAACTGTGTGAGCCTGGAGGAGGTACTTCAACTCCTTTGTTTCTTCATTTGAGAATTGGGGACAGTATTCTCTACTCCATTCGTCTTCATGAAGATAAATGACATTACGTACATAAAGCACCTGTGGAGTACCTGGACACAGCAGGCATCCACACACTAGTTCTCTTTCTCAATTCCTTCACAGCTTAAAATGTCAGCTGTGAAGAACTAGTGGATGACCAAGAACACCATGCACCCAGTTTCAGACACATACTAAAACCCGAAGTACACGTCGTCTTTATCCTTCTGGATTATAAAAATAGAAATGTACTGATTGATCAGGAATGACTGTGTACAGAGCATAGAGCATCCTTATTATACTCAGAACAAAGAGCTTCCGACTTATAGAAGCATCAACAAAAAAAAAAATCCTAGAATTTGCCATTTCAAAAATTATTTTCCAATTTCCCTGCCCACGTCCAAGGAGTGTTTCATTTCATTTTTGTTATGAAGTTGGATAAATAATTGATTGGGAGAGAGAGTGTTTGCTATTATGCCCATTCCCCAAAGCAGATTTCATCATGAATATCTGGGTCCTGGGAGACTCAGACTGAAGCAAACATCTGTTTATTTTCCTACACTCTGCACTCTCATATATCTGCACAGGCCTTCCCTAATTCACAGTCCGAGGAACAGACCATATGTTGAATTAGAACAATCTGTAACATGTATTACGCAATCTACACAGTGGTGCCTACTCCCAAGAACCCTTTGATTTCTCAAATGTCATGACAGTCATGTTTCCTCCTCCTTCACACCAGAGATTACAGTTACAATTTCCGCCCTTTAGAAAATTATAACTTGTCTTATCTTTTACCATGGCAAGATAGCATCACTGTTGCTTCTGCACCAAGCCTTGCCTTTATCTCTCAAGACTCCAGTATCAATATATATCACAGAGGCATGTGCACACGCTCTCGTGTTGGTGACACACCTCCAGAACTTCTCCATACTAATCTTCTGTATTACAAGAAACTCATTCTATCTAACTTACCAGAATCAACAAAAAATATCCTAATGGTTGCATGAAGACTTATTTCTACCATTCTGTAAAAATCTGTTTTAAATTTTTAAAATAGCTAAAGCAAATGTTTGATAGAGGCTGGGTTCCAAAACTAAGGAGAAGTCAGCAGTTTGGTAATGTATAAATATAAGTAATCTGATAAAGATTCATTTTAAGCAAATATTCCCTTCTAAGAGCTTAGATTTGAAGAAGAAAAATAGACCATAGGGGAAAAACATATTTTAATTGGAAAGTAAACATGATTGAGTTTTATGAAACTCTGGAAACTTTATACAATTAGTGTAGCAAGTTGCTTAAAAGCAGGGTCCCTTTTCCGTCTCTCACTAGCTAGGTGACCTGAGGACATTGCTTTATCTCCCTAAGTCCCAGTTTCCCTGACAACAAAATAGAAATTGCAATAACATTATTTACCTCATTCAGCTACCATGAGGACTGAATGAGCTAATGCATATATAACTGCTTAAGTGACAAAGACAAAATGTATCCTTGGATGAATTCTCCAATGTTTCCTCCCACCCAATACTTTAAAAGAAAAGGGCATTTGTCTTTCTCTTTCTTCTCTTTTCTTTCCTTTGCTTTCTTTTTCTTTTCTTTTCTCCCCTCACTTGCACTTAAAAGAATTGTCTTTGCTCACTACATTCCCAGGCTTTTGAGATACAGATTCAGAATAATGGTGGGAGGGGGTTGGGGGTGGGAATAAGAGAGGTAGAGAAAAGTAGGAGAGAAATAAACAGACAAACCCTGCACAAACTTCAGGGAGGGTGAGAGGCAGTTGTGTGGAGACACCAGAGCAGGTGGGGTATTGGATATTTTAGGAGAAGAAAGAGGCTTTTGAGATTTGTGTTGCTCTAGGTTACCGGTTGAAGACCCTTTAATGATATTGACATTTTCTTTTAATTATTTTGGGTTGCTGTTCGGTGCTTCTTTGAATGTGAGTCTGTATAGAGACTGAACCACATAGGACTCCACCTTATATATGTTATTACCATGGTGGTGAAAATGACAACAATGATGAGTCGACTGTATGATCCTCTTCTTATATGCAAATGTGTGTGGGACCTGTAGTCACTAATTTTCCATGGGATTCTGAGGTCAAAGTATACTCATAAAAGACAGCATGAAACACAATATTCTGAGTTCTAAAAGGGAAATTGATGCTATCTCTTTGAGGAATTATTAGCAAAATTTTAAGAGACTTTTAAGAAATATTTTCCCCAATAACTTCTTTCAAGTCTCCAAACTTGATAATGAAAGTTAGCCAGAAGCCCCTAAAATATTTTGACATATAAAAAACATACTGGAAAGTAGAGAACAGAGAAAGCCAAAATCAAGTTAAGCAAGGATATATAGCAATTAACACTTAATAAAATAGAAACCTTTGGTTCCCAATTTCCACATATGTAAAGTAAAAAGGGTGACAGATCATACTACAGTCTCAAGAAGCATTAGGGCTCATGGAGTTGCCTTTGAGATGAAATGGTGAAGTGAAAAACAGAGAACTGAGTTGTCAGAGCTCTGAGTCCTTCCACCCAGCTTCAGTCAGAGACATACTCTCATAACTTTTATTGATGGAGGATAAAATTACATTTGGAATTTTTTCAAAAAGAATTCTTTGGTTTAAAAAATGTTTTCCAATATTAAATTAGCAGCTCTACTCCTTGCTAGCTCTAAAGTGCTCCCAGACCTAAATATGTTTTAAATATTGCTCCAAACAATATTTTCCATTTAAAGTCTATACAACTGTATTTTTCAGTGATTCACCCTTAATGTTTACATGAAATAATTTTATTAAAGAGTAACATTTTATGGGAAAGGTCATTTTAAATAACTTAAGTATTCAACTTTAGAATTTAAAAAAAGAAGAGCAAAACAAACCCAATGAAATCAGTCTATAGAAACGAAATGAATTTATGTTCTAAAAGTAAAATCCTTAGCACAATGCTTGGCACAGAGTTGGACACCCACTAGCTAAATAAAGATCAAAGGTTAATTAGTAATTTAAAAATCAGAAAAATGTAGCAATTAATAACCTAAGAGCAGGATCACCGGAGTGGTTGTGCAGGGTGGAGGAAAGTGGAACCGGAGACAATCAAACACACCAAACACTGGCAAATCTGATCAAGGAAAAATAAAATCACAACCCCAACAAATACCATTAGAAATAAAATAATACTCGAGTGATGTAAAAGATATTTAGAATTAGTATATAATATATGAATCTCTAAATAACTATTAGAACTTAATAAAACAGAAACAAATGAGGAAAATTTTGGCTTTCCCTATTCTCTGCTTTCCAGTTTGTTTTCTTTTATGTCAAAATCCTTTAGGCACTTCTGGCTAACTGTAATCATCAGGTTTGAAGACTATCAACTTTGACTTAAGAAGAAAATTCATTAAGGGTAGACTTTTCAAATAAGGCTTAATTTTGTTCCAAACAGAAAATTTTCCCAATTTGTCGAACAATTTACTTCCACCCCACTGGATTTATGATGTTTTCTTTTTCACACATTAAATTCTTTTATATTGTGGGATAGTTTTCAAGTGATTTAATCTGTTCAATTCATATGCCAACTTTTTCTGAAAAAGATTCTAGTCTCGCATTGGCTTACTTGTAAGTTCTTTCAAGCTTTCAGAAAAAGATAATTCCCATACTACACAAACCATCCAAAGAATATTTTAAATAATATAAGGTCAACACAACCAGCAGCAAGAAGTATCTCAGTCAAGAAAGGAGATCTGGGCAAACCACTTTTGTCTATTCCTTGATCTCTTTGGATTTGCAATTTAAAAGGTCTTATGCATCCAGTAGAATTTTCTCAGTTCTGCTAGTAAGACAATTACCCATCTCACCCAAGTAGAATTTAATATTCACTCAGGCACTGCTCATGCCAATCCCAGTGGTACCACTTCTATCCTACAGCAATTGCCGCTAAGCCTGCCTGGCAGTATGACTTGGTGGGTCTGACAGAACTCAGTTCATGATGGGAAGCTCCGTGTCCATGGTCACTTGTCCCAAGGTCAAGCACCCCATATTCATATTTAACATGGCCAAATAGCATTCCAAATCCTGTTTCCCAAATGTTGCATAACTCTCTGATGCAAATGGCATGGATTGCTCCAGGACCATAGAGGTCTACATCATTATTCTCCTACTTGACATTTTCTACAAACTTTTCTACAATTTCTTTTTCCCACCACAGATACTTGAAATGCCAGGTCATATGGCCCAAGCAGTAGTCTTGCTGGCATTGCAGCCTGGCACTGGTACAGACCCCTTTTCTACTCTAAACTCGAAGTAGAGCTGGAAGCCTTCCTTGTTATTTGGTAAATGAATGAAAACTGTATTTCCAAGTGTGGAATATGCAGCCTCCAGAATGAAAACAAAAATTCCAACCATCCTTTATAGTGGTGGGAGGTCCAAAATTCAATAATTTGTCTTTTACTCTGGAATGGGATTTCCTGCTGTGCCCCACACCACTGTACCTCCAAAAATTTCAGTGATGTGCTGAACCCCTAAATCTTTATTGGATTTATCCCCTACTCTATGGAAAGAAAGCCTTCCAAAGTACTTAACATTTATTCTTGCTCTGGTATGACTAACATGATTTCATCCATAAATGTTATATTCTGCAAAACGTCCTGACTGTCTGGTCCAGGTCTCCTCAGACTATGACAGACAGGATAATTAGCACAGCCCTGGGGCAAGACCACGGATGTGCACTGTTATCCCTCCCATGTGAATGTGAACTGCGTCTAGTCCCCCTTCTTGATAGAGATAGAAAAGAACGCATTTGCCAGATCAATGGCCACATGCCATATACCTGAGGCTGTATTAATTTGCTCTAGCAAAAATACCATTTCTGAAACCCACTATCCATTCAAAATTTTTGGTTTTTACATTGAGTTTGGTTTTTTATATTATATTTTTTGGCTTTTCATCTACCTTGTTCCTGGGAACACTACATTCCATTAACTATCTCCATAGCTCTCCATAGTTGAAATCCCTAAGCTATCACTCCAAACTTTTTGGTTATTACAATTGTGCCACTTTGCTTCTGATTATTATGCACCTAGCCTCTATTACTTTGAGATCTATCAAATACATTTCTGTCTGAGATCTCAGTTCTTTCATATCTTCTGTCAGCCTTGGTTTACAGAAGAAAACCAACAAGGAACTTAGTAATAATGTTGGTAAACCTCTTACCAGGACATTCTTATTGCTTTAGTGAGTGAAACATCATCTGGGCATTCTCATGGAAAACAACTAACTGGTGGACTTTCTGGCATCATGTAGTACATATCCACTCTAGTGTGCCTACTTCTTTGGAACTCTTGATCCCTTCGTCCGTATTAAGTATATCTGGTTTTTCTATTTCATTTAGTGCAAGCAATTACTCATTTCAAACCTCTAACAGCCAACTTAGAAGGTTATCACAATATCCAGGGATCCTTGCCAGGATGTTAAATCTTGTATCATTGGAGCATGTGCTCGTATTGATAAAATCTCTCTCATACAATTTATGTTCTGTTCCCCCTTGAACCAAATTCCTAAGGATCCAGTCCCAAACATACTGTTCTAGCACCTGCCAATACATGTTGATTACGGCAATTCCTTTGATAAATAATCCATTTCTGTCCCTAGCAGGCCCAGCACTTTTCCATCTGGATTATGTTGTAGCTTGACTCCAGTTATTGATCTCTTAGTTAGGAAGGAAAGTTGGGATAGATCTTAAAGGAACATGATTTGTCTTACAAGGCAGAAGCCTTTAGATCATCTTTACACAAGGTAGGAGCACTAACCTTTAGTTTTGGAAAAGTTCACAGAAACTTGGGAATTCAGTGTTTCTGAGTGCTCCTTGTCATTGGAGACTAGGAGGGAAAGTGTGAGTAGGCTCTGAAGGGACATGAGTAATTTGCAAAGAAGTCTCTATATTGTCTTCAAGCAAGGTGTAAGAACTGGTCTTCAACTGGAAGAAGTGATAGCTCTTATTTCTGCAGGCCAAGAGGGTCCAGGAAATTCCAGATATTTGAGTGCAGCAACTCAAATGTCTAGATCTCAAGGATTAATGTTCTATTCCTGACAAATCAGGGCCCTGATCTTGGCATAACAGACTTGCTAAGGTTAAAAACTCAGATTTACCTAGACTTCTACAGCTCTTACAATTACAACACATGTATACAAATACATAAATACATATGTACACACATGTATATATACATACGCATACACACAATTAAGAAAATATAATTAATATATCATTAATTAAGAAAAGAAATATAAAAAAATAGAAGCCTGAGGAAATGAATTATATGATCATTTTTCTTATGTGCATGGGATATTTCCAGAATTAATCCACGAATAAATGAATGAGTGAATGATTGTTTCTTATTTATCTGTACCTGAAGAAAACTTAGCTGGTCATCCATCCTACATGGCCTCAACAAAGGAAACTAAACCAAAAACCAAAAACCAAAAACTGTCAGGATTAATGTAGCAAATCCAAATGTATAAGGTGCTAGAAATTTTTCTTTTTAATTTTTCAGTATACACCACTCCTGTAAGCCGCAAGTATGTAATTAGAAAACCAATCACTGGTTAATTTGGAAATTTCAAATCAATGTCTGGAGAGAAATTGCCACGTAATTATACGACAATACAGATGGAAACATTTTATACTAGTCCACTCTTCTGCTCGTGTTCTTCCACATTTTTTAGAGCAGGCTTTGCCAATAGTCCTTGCTTTTCACCCTCCTTTCTTTAACCTTCAGATTAGAAGCATGTTCTTTTTGTGAGAACCATTTGATGTTCAGAAGGCTCAAAGAGCCTTGTGAAGTGACTTTGAAAACCTCTTGAGCTCTTTCATGCCACTTTAGGCAGTTCTTCCCATCAATAGGAATTTGAAATCTCTCCCCTGCAAATTATCATTTTCCTAGTTCATAAATCCAACCTGCAAGTTTAAAATGGGTCGGGATTTGAAAAATTCCAAGTAAAATCCTCTGAGAGAAAGCAGTGTGATCAAACAGAAAGACTCATGATTCTAATCATTTTTGGTGCCTAGGTGGACCAGGACCTTGAGAAACTTAGTTAACTCTTTGATACCTCATTGCATAAAGCAGAGAGAAATGAGTACTTGGATCAGCCAACTTTGCAGGAGAAATGAGAATGTTAGAAGCAATAGTTGTCAGAAGTGGATGCACACCTCAAAAGACAACCTAGAAATCCATAATTTCTACAGTTTACTTTGCCAATCCAAGCACGATTCTTTGGTCTTATGTGGTCCCAAGGGAACACAGTATTATTTGTAAAGGTCACTACTAAGGTTTGAGTGGTATGCAGCTCTAAGCTAATTATCAATCATTTTCATGGATTTTTTTTTCCCTCAGAAACCTAGCTTGGGCATGACAGAGAAGAAGGAGACATCTAGGCTGAGCAAAACATCATAAGGTTCCCATCTTGGAACTATCTACCTACTCTTTCCCTTACCAAATTCCATCAATTAACGTTAATCAAGGTAAAAAGCTCCACTTTGGGGCTACAAATGGATAGTAAATATAATATTCATTACTCCTTAATGTTAAAAAGCACTAAGTTAATTCAGGCTCAATAATTAGGGGTTTTATTAAAGATAAGCAAAGTATGAAAAGCAATCATGGAAAATGACTCTTTTAGGGAGGGAGGAGTAGAGGAGACCATACTGGGGTTGACAACCTTGCAGGATGTGGGCACCAGGTGGACACTGAGAGCCTGGAGGATGGGGTGGGGTATGAAAATAGAAAGAGAAAAGGAGAGAAGTGGCCCTAGGTTGCCAGGTAAGTGCCCCAACATTCATTTGTGGGCAATTTTACTGGAGGTGCATCTTACTAACATCTTGATTAATCATCGGACTTGCTTGGAAAACCAATCTTCTCTTGGCCATAATTCATTCCAGCCTCCCCAGTACCAGATAGTCTAAATCCAATCCTATAGTATCGTTCATTTCCTGACTATTCAGGAATAAAAGTGAGAAAGGAGAAAACGGATTAAAAAAGGAAAAAAGCTATATGCAGTTGCCTGCTGACAAAGGAAAAAGTAAGTCATTCCTGCTTTCAAGACCCATATCTTTCTCATTTTATTCCATTAAGAATTCTACTCAAGTGAACTACTAGAAATTATTCTCCATAAATGAGTTAGAGCTCCAAAATTTACAAAATTCAGAATAAAACTGTTTCATCTTGAGTCTTTTTCAAGTGGGTAGAGCTACTTAGACACAAAAAGGAGCACATTATAGGGTAGAATCAGTCTTATACAGACAAACAGAATGGCCACTGAAAGAAGATAAGAGAAGATGAGTGAGGTGACAAGGTCAATGCCTGTATCAGTTGGGGTCCAATCAGGAGACATAAATCACACAGTAACGTGAGTGAGAAAAGTTTGGCATAGAGAATTATTAGCGTGGAATTGGAATAATGGAGAATTGGCTAATGAGAGTTAAAGAGAATTCTTAAGAACACAGGAGCAGCAGATATAAGGAGCCACCGGTATCCCTAAGGCTGAAATAGGACACTCATGGAAGAGCCTTCCCTTTGGGACTGAAATCCAGTCCTCATTGGAAAGGGCAAAGTCATGGGTATCTGGATGGTGGGGAAGTTACTAAGGTGTGTCATCAGTGGAACTTGCTGAAAATCTGCCCTCTGGAGCACCAAGGAAATCTCTTGGCCTCTGGGCAGTGCTGGAATTGGGAGCTGGAGGAAGACTTCTTTGTAAGAGCCCATTGTAAGAAAAAGCCATGAATCTGGAGGGTCTCAGAGCTAGAGAAAGTTGTGCCACTGCAAGAGCTGAGAACTGGAGAAAGTGCACTATAAAAGAGCCCAGAGTTAGAGAAAACCAGGCTGCTGGAGGAGGTGAGCGCTGGAGAAAGCACACTCTGCAGGAGTCTAGCACTGAAGAAACTGCACCCTTGGAGACACTGGCCGAGGCTGGAAGGCAGAAGTACAAAGGGTGTCATGGTGAAAAAAGCTCACTCACCAGCAAGGCATCAGGAAGTCTTAGGAACATGATGTCCATGTAAAGTGGTCACCAGACCAGGGTGAGGGCTGGGACTTACAAAATGACTGTGTACTCTGAGCACACGCAAGAATAGAGTGCTGCTAGATGCCCCCATACACACACACTACTGAAAAATCCATGAAAAAGAAGCAAGCCAGCAGCTAGGCGAGAACTGTAAGCCTGGTCCTCCTGCAACGTCCCTCCAGCTCCCTCTACTGGCAAAGCTTGATATCACACTTGCAGCAAAGAGAAATGCTCCACTGTTGGGGAGACGGTAATGAAGGGTGAATTTTCAGCTGAGAGGCAATAAATTGATGAATGGCATAATGTCTAGTAAAGAATCATAAAACTCAGTTAAATGTACCTATAAATGATAACACCAATCAGTTATGTAGTCCTGAGACAACTTGGAAACTCCAATTAAGGTATAACCTTGGATAGGTAATAACTAATATTAACCTCAACCTTATTTATTCTTAATTGGGACTTAACTGACATACACATTATGTTAGTTTCAAGTGTACAACATAATGATTCTATATTTGCATATATTGTAAAATGATCACCATAATAAGTCTAGTTAACATCTGTCCCATACATAGTTACAATATTTTGTGTGTGATGAT
Organism: Equus caballus; assembly: GCF_041296265.1. Classification (NCBI taxonomy): domain Eukaryota; kingdom Metazoa; phylum Chordata; class Mammalia; order Perissodactyla; family Equidae; genus Equus; species Equus caballus. The sequence continues at coordinate 53,379,492 of NC_091691.1, forward strand.
ACCATTTAGGATTTACTCTTAGCAACAGTATTATTAACTATAGTTACCATGCTGTACATTACATGTCCAGGACTTATTTACTTTATAACTGGAAGTTTGTACCTTTTGACCCCCTTCACCCATTTTGCCCACCCCTGACCCTCCACCTCTGGCAACCACCAATCTGTTCTCTGTATCCACAAGCTCAGTTATTGATTTTTTTTTAATTCCACATATAGGTGAGATTATATGGTATTTGTCTTTCTCTGTCTGACTTATTTCACTTAGCGTAAGGCCCTCAAGGTCCATCCATGTTGTCACGAATGGCAAGATTTCATCTTTTTTATGGCTGAATAATATTTCAGTGTGTGTGTGTGTGTGTGTGTGTGTGTGTGTAAGCTTCTTTATCCATTCACCCATTGATGGACACTTAAGTTGTTTCCATATCTTGGCTACTGTAAATAATGCTGAAATAAAGATAAGGATGCATATACCTTTTTGAGTTAATGTTTTTGTTTTCTTCAGATAAATACCCAGAAGTGGAATTGCTGGATCATATGGCATTCTAATTTTAATTTTTTGAGGAACCTCTATACTGTTTTCCATAGCGGCTGCACCAGTTTACATTCCCACCAACAGTGCATGAGGATTTCCTTTTCTCCACATCCTTGTCAACACTTGTTATTTCTGGTCTTTTTGATAATATTCATTCTAACAGGTGTGAGATGATATCTCATTGTGGTTTTGATTTGCATTTCCCTGATGATTAGTAATATTGAGCACCTTTTCATGTACCTCTAGGCACTTGTAGGTCTTTGAAAAAATGTCTACTCAGACCTTTTGCACATTTTTAATCAGACTGTCTTTTTCAATCGGTCTGTATGAGCTCTTTATATATTTTTGGATATTAACCTCTTATCAGATATATGATTTGCAAATATTTTCTACCATTCGGTGGGTTGCCTTTTTATTTTGTTAATGGTTTCCTTTGTGGTGAAAAAGCTTTTCAGTTTGATGTAGACACACTTGTCTATCTTTGCTTTTGCTGTCTTTGTTTTGTTATCAAATCCAAAAGATCATCTCCAAGACCCAGGTCTGATGTTTTCTTCTAGGAGTTTTATGACTTCAGGTCCTACATTCAGTTTTTTAATCTATTTTGAATTAAATTTTGTGTATGGTGCAAGATAGCGGTCCAATTTTCCCAACACCATTTACTGAAGAGACTATCCTTTCCCCATTGTATATTCTTGGCTGTTTGTTGTTAGTCTCAGTTTTATTAATGGTGAAATATGTGTTGCTCACTCAAATTCACCAATTGAATTTAGCAAATGAAAATGGTAAAATTAAAACCACCATTGCTCACAACCCCAAAAGCTTCCTTCCTTATTTATTCAATCCTCATCCTTCAAAGACTTAAGCTTTAGAGTTACACATGATTCTTCTCATTCCATAGCCCTCCCGTTCCCAGCGTTCAGTGAATCACCACCAGAGTTGTTTATCTTACTTTGTGCTGCTAACAGCTCAGGATATGGTTAACAGTAGCTAGCCTAACAGCATGATTTTTACAATAACTTTTGGTTGATGCTTCTATCTTTCCACTTTTTACTACTCTATTATGTTGTATAATAATCGTCACACTCTATCTAAACATTTTGGTTAAATCACATTTGTTTCAAAAAGTAAATAACCTTGTGCTGTTTGATGAAATTAAACTCTCTTAGGTTTACATAAAATGTTCTACATTCATTGACTCAAAGTGACTTTTCAAGATATATTATTAAACTGCCTTCTGCTTTGTGTGAGCACGTTGCATCTACCTATAGAGTAGTGCTTTTCTATGACTCCTAATATGCCTACCCTCTTTCACAAAGCAAGAAACTGATGGCTGTCTCCACTAAAAGGGAGTGGTGTCTCTGAACTCTCTCCTTTATCTTTTTGGTGCAAGTGAGAAAAGGAACTGAGAACACTTGATTCAGTACTTTCTAGATACTCCTTTTGGAAAAATGTGCCCTTAGGACGCATATAGTCTCTGCTTCTCCAGGCACTAAGCTTATAGAGGTGTAAATCTGCTGTTCCAGTGAATGTATCAAGGCACCAAGCAAAGAAGCAGTATAATGAAGTATAAGGCGGGGCATTTGGCTGCAGATCTAAACCATGTTCTCCAATCCAGCTTTTATAAAATTGTCATTTGGTCTCCATCTGTTTTACTCAGTTTTATTCACATAGTTTACTTTCCTGTGATTCCAAATTCTGGAGGAGAAGAATGATGCTACTTAGTTCCCCCCCTAAGCTTCACCCCCATGCGTGGCATGGGACCAGTCAGTTAGAGCCCACACCATGGCATAGGTAAAAACACTGCAGCCCAGGGGCCAGCGGGTTGCATAGTGGTTAAGTTCTCATGCTCTGCTTTGGCAGCCAGGAGTTCACCAGTTCAGATCCCAGGCATGGACCTAGCACCACTTATAAAGCCATGCTGTGGGAAGCATCCCACACATAAAATAGAGAAGGATTGGCACGGATGTTAGCTCAGGGCCAGTCTTCCTCAAAAAAAAAAAAAAAAAAAAACCACACACACAAGGCTGCCCAAAGAAGTTAAAGTGACTTGCTCAACTGTGTGCCTAGCTAGTGAAAAAATAGTTTATGAAGTCCAGATTTCAGAAGCCCAAATGTAATGCTATTAATAATAAACTGTAGTTCTTTCTATTTGGGAGTCATTGGGGGTCCCTTTGAGAATCAGGTGTAAGTTAAAACTCTCTCTTCTGAAAAATGCAAATTATCACATTAACACAAAAATTTGCAGCAAATTTAAGAGGTTCACAGACTCCCTAAAGCCTAAAACTATCCCCCAGGGGTTCCGTGGAGTCCAGAGTAAGGAGCTCAAACTAACTCTTATTCTGTTTATTCCTTTTTAATTTTTACTTACACTCTCCTTCCTACTCTAATTTCATCTTCCTTCCTGGAAATCTCATCCTTTCTACAATATCCAGCGGTTTGGGTAATTTTATTTAAAATGTTAAATTATTAGCTAGCATGCTTCCCACATCCATGTTCTTAGCTCTAAATGTTATTTATCTGTGAAACAACTAATATTCCCTCCAAGACAGCATGACACAGCCATTATAATATACACAATATCACCTCTAAACATAGGCTTCTGGAACTAGATTTTGACATAGTTGAACTAAATTGAATTATGACAGTTGAAATGATGCCTTTAAATTACACAAAAATACACACAAATTTAAAAATGAGTAGGTTTAATAAATTTGGAACACTTAGGTTTGGTCAGTACCATGAAGATGCCTAGAACAGAATTGTGCAAGCATTTTAGGTCGAATTATTCACATATAAAACTGATTGATAATGAACTGTTGGCACCATTATGATACTCACTGATTCTCAGATCATGCCAATTTTTTGTATAAACACGCAAATTAAAATTATTCATATTATGCAACATGAACATAATAGCATCTGTCATCCTTTTCATGTAACAGGATGTTAAATGCAAGTTTCACCCAAAGACCTAACGGACAAAAGATACTGCCTTCCAAAGAAACTGCTAGACCATACGTAGAATTCATAAAGGAGATGTCTGAAAACTGTTTATAAGCCTCATCTCCCACTCACATTAATTGTATAAAAAGAATTAAATGCTGGATATTGAAGAAGGATTTTTTTTTAGAGAGAAAGGATCTTTGGAGAGAGCTCTCTTTATAGAGTGAAGAGACGGTTGTATTTCCTCTTCATCTTAAGTCAGGAGAAAGGGGCTTTATGTGTCCCCTAAGTTAGAGGATATGGTCAACTAGTGTCTTTTTCCTGCCCAGATCTAAGGTGTAAGAGATAAGCTTTGATGGGAGAGTCAAAGAAAAATTACTGGATCTTGGATGTCCTGCATTAAATGAGTTTTTCAGAGCAGAGAATGTGTGAGTGTTTGGGGTGGATCAGATGTGGGGTGCTCACGGGAGAACCAGTGTTCAGCCTTGTCCGAGAGGACTGGATAGCTCAGCTCTAAATGTCTGCCGAGTGCATAGAGTGCTATCGCCAGATCATGGCACAGCCATCAAATGAGAACTTCTTGACCCTCCTTCCTCAACTTTCTCCTTGCGTGCCACCCTAGTGGAGTAGGAACAGAAGTGAGGAAAGAGAGAAGATAACTGACCAAGTCCCCCTACCCAAACAGAGACCTTCACATGCAATAGGTCCAGGCTGGGGAAGGGAGAAGACTCACCTTTAAATGATGGGTACAGTTGTGTGTATTATGTGGGACTGGACATTTTAGTCACTGGAAGGAAGCTGTTTACATTCGCTGTGAGAGACCAGAATACCAGCAAATATGCCTTAGATTTAATTCTGGGCAAAAGAGGAACAAGGGACAGTAAGAGCCAAAAATAAAGTTGTTTGTGATTAAATCCCTCAGGAAGTGTTTGTTCAACATTTATTAAATATTGTGAAACCCAAGGAAAGGAAATTTATCTTTGAAAAGGAATGGAGATTAAATTAAGATATAAAACTGGTCTCACAGTGCTCTAGAAACATATAAACAGAAATAAAGATAAGCAGACCTCTGCCATAGGGGAAAAAATACACAAATAGTGGAAAACAGACTGGTCAGTTTATATTAACTGACATCAGTGAGCTATAATTATCTTGTTCTCACATGGTTTTAAACACATAAGGTTAATATGACATGCATAAACTCGGAAGAAAATTAACTAGCACTATGATCATCACCAAGGAAAGCCTGCCAAGGCACTGGACAAAGTAGATTGAGACACCAAACAAAACCCGATGTTTAATGATGTGATAATAAAAGAAATGAGCATTATGACCCTAATGTGTATGGGTAGGCATTCTTGCAAGATAATCCTGAGGGAGGAATGAGGCAGAGTGAAGAGAAGGTACACAAGAGGAAAAGGTGTTTGGGTTTGTTTTGTACGTAAAAATGTGAGAGCTAGGTTTCCCACTTGAGAACATCTCTAGTAGAGCATCCAGTGGTGTGCTGATAAATGTCCTACTACTGGTTCTCCAGGAAAGAAAAAAAGACCCTGGTTTGTAATGCTTGCTGATTTTCACAGTATAAATACTCCCACGATGGCTGATTTCAAGTTTCTGGTGCGAAGTCACTAAGCACAAAAATGGTAAGAGATGCCCAGTGTCTCACCCTGAATTTCTAACCTTACAGATAATAGGAGTAAATTTCCATAAATAATAGTAAATATAGTAAAATAATCAGGAAGTCAGAAGTTTTCGATTATTTATTGCATTTGTTTTTAATATTTATTTAATTATAAGCTCATTTAGCTTAATTTTAATGACAGCTATGTTTTAAAAACCAGCACAATGTTTTTGACATTTTCATGATAGATCTTGGTGAGTCAGTCCTAGCCAGCTCCAGCATACCCTGAGCTCAGATACCTTGTTTCTCCTGCTGACTCTGAGCAAAGCTAGTGGAAGTGGAAAAAAAAAAAATCAGGAAGTTTTTGGAAAAAATCCAAAAGATGGACAACACACTCTGTGGGTTGGGCTGTGAGAAAACTGACACTCTTAGATATTGTTGGTGAGACTGCAAAATGGTGTGACCTCTGTGAAGGGAGTCTTGTCAATGTATAACATAATAATATAATAATGTACGTATTTGCCTTTTGTCCCAGTAATTATACTCTGAGGCATCTCCCCTGAAAATACACCTCCACAAGAATGAAACATATGTACGAAGTTACTCATTGAGACATGACTTATAATAGCAGAATATTGAAAACAACCCAAATTTCCATGGGTAGAGAAGTAGTTGAATAATGTATGGAGCATCCACACAATGAAGTCGTATGCAGTCATAAAAAGAAGAAAGGAGATCTCTTTGAACTGACAGAACCGATCCCCAAGGTAGATTAACTAAATTAAGAAAGAAAGATGCAGAACAGTGTATGTAATACATTTCTATTTGTGTAAGAAAGGAGAGAAAATAAGAACATGAATATATATATATTTTTTCAAAGGGAAACACTGAAAGGATAAAATTATCCCCCCTTAGGGGAAGGGGAAAAAGTCATATAAGAAAACCACTGAATACACTGGATATTAAATTTGGATTGGAAATATTGATACCAACATAAACTTGTGGCTTTTAAAAATCTACTTCCTAGCTCTACGGAAGAACCTAAGGGAGTAACGCCTCTGAACTGTATACTTAAAAATGGTTCAAATGGTAAATTTTGCGTGATGTATATTTTATCACAATTTTTAAAACATAAATAATTTTTAAAATTTCAAAGAGCTTAAGGGTGTGCAAAAGAAGAATTAATTCTTGTTCAGCATGTGGTTGAGATCAGAAGCCCCTCTGGACTCAGCTCCTCTGACCTGAGCTCATATTAGAAGAATGTCTGGGTACAAGAATGTGAACAAAGTGAGCTCCAGAACTGGAGGCCATGCAAGGGGTACCCAGCCATCTATATAGGGCTCTTTCCAGAAATGACTTTCCAGAAAACAGTCAACAAGCACCACCAGACTGCACTGCCCCATGTTCAAGGACACCTGAACAACTCCTCACCTGCTGGCTTCTTTCTCCAGTGTGTTTGGAAGGACTGACCTACAGAAGCCCTCTGTGTTTTAAAGAAACAACGGGGGTAGGGGGGAGACTCAAAAAACGCCGGACTTACTCCTAATCGGGACAGATAAAAGCTCAGACAATCCTTTTCAATGATAAGAAAGAAGTGTTTGCTTTGCCTCTGTGACCTCTCTTCACTTCTGATATTTGATTATGTTTGATTTGATGACTGCAGCACATACAATAGCATCAAATCCAAATGTTTACCTCGGCATCCATGAACAACAAAAATCACTCAGCTTAACTTTTATGCTTTTAAATTGAGTGTCAATGTGTATGTGTGTGTGTGTGCATGCACACACACCTGTGTATGACCCTGCTACCAAAAACACACTGACATACACTTGCTTGTTGTAGGCTCAGGTTAAGCAGGAACCAGTGAACCATAAGAAGAGTCGTTTTCCATCTTGAGCTGAGAAAACAGGAGATTCAAAGGAGCAAATCAATCTCCCATGGCAATCTTAATTATTAGTTATACTTTGAATCCACATTACTTTGAAAGAAAAAGGAATCATTGGTATCTGGCAAAGAAGAATTTGGCGGGCTGAGTGGTTCTGTCAAATCAATTATTTAATCTTCCACTCTCAACACAATTCTCTTGTTTTCTTTCCTCATGTGTCAAAGAAGAATGAATTTCCCCCAAACAAAGGAAGTAGCATAAAATATAAATCTCTCATTTAAAAAATATTAATCCGTTTTGAGACTTTTCTGGAATTTTTAAGGGCAAAGCTATACTAAATATTAATAGAATTTGACTTTCCTTGACATAAATATGGACAGCTGAAATAAAACTGACTGACAGTGGATAAAGAGCATATACAGCCAGGCAAATTTCATCAATCTCCTGTCGAATCTGCGTCTTCAGAGAGACTCTTGGTAATATATCTTCCGTCACAGTAATAAGCTGCTCAGAATGGTACCTTCCAGCATGTAAGAGCTTGGCTATACCAGGAAATTATTCCCTGCTCATTTGGTTTGCAGTACCTCACAGTGCTAGTGACAGGCATGTCATGGGGTGTTAGTCACAACTATGAGAACTGCTTCCACATTATTTGTTTCATTTCTCTAGTCTCATCTCTCTAGTCTCTCTGTTCCTTCAGGCTGTGTAGTCACTGGCTCAGCTGAGTAGACCCTAGCCATGAGTTCCAGACTAGGACCATCTAACTTGAATTAAAGGTGACAAAATGTCTTCACCAACACCAATCTCCCCAAAAACTCTTTCTTTGGCCCAGCCCGTCAATCTTCTTAAAACTTCTAGCAAGGAGAATCTCCTAAGGTGTTTGTATATGGGAATTTGAGGGTGTGTATTTGTTTGTTTCATTTGATCGGGACCAAAGTTATCCTTGTGGGGAAATGTAGACACAGAAATCAAAAGTCTTAAAGTGGGAGGTACTTCAGAAACCATCTTGTCACTTATTCCCCCTGCTGTGTCTTTACAGGAAGGAATTCTAGATGGGGGAATTTTATGTTGGGAGTGAATGGGCATAAGCATTTTTTAACCTTTGTTTGTAAAAACTGCAAACTTACAGGGAAGTTGCAAGTACAGCTATATATCTTTTACCTAAATTTACCAATTGCTAACAGTTGGCTATATTCACTTTATTATATATATATATGTATATGTAAAATATATGTAATTATTATTAGAAAACTAATAGAAAGTTTCAAACAACATGACCTTTCCCCCTAAAAATTCCTAATTATTTCAGCATATATCTCCTAAGAACAAGGGCATTATCTGACATAGCCACAGTAAAATAATCAAATTCAGAAAATATAACATTGACATACTACTATCATGAGTCACATTCAAATCTTACCAGCAATGTTCTTTACAGCATTTGTCCTCCAAGATCTAATTGAAGATCACGCGCTACATTTGGTGGGCGTGTGTCTTTCTCTGCCTTTGTCTTTCATGACTTTGACATGTTTGAAGAGTAGAATGCCCTTCAGTTTGGGTTCATCTCATATATCCACGTGGTTAGACTTGGGTTATATGTTTCTGATATGTCCTTCTCAAAGCTTCACATCAGGAGGTACCCTTCATGTCAGTTTGCCCCAGAATTGGTGGTGTTAACTTTGTTCACTTGTTAGAGTGATGTCCACCGGGTTTCTCCAGTGTAAACTTCCACTTTTCCCCTTGAAATTAATAGTCTGTGAGGGAATACTTTGAGACTGCATAAAAGGAGAAAACGTCTACACAAAGAGGGATTATATCAATCCCAGGGCAGCTGCAAAACTCACTTATGGGGAGGCAATTGTTCTAAGTCATGCAAACTAAAGCGATAGAATAACTGTAATATGAACACTGGATGTCTTAGTCAGCTTGGGCTGCTATAACAAAAATGCCATAGCCTAGGTGGCTTACACAACAGAAATTTGACTTCCAGTTCAAGATGGCGACACAGGAAGATCCTGAACTCACCTCTTCCCATGGACAGACTAAATCTACTGATATATATTGAACAATTTCCTCTGGAAAAAAAACACCCCAAAACTATCTGAGTGACTCCAACACATCAGGCAAATGAGAAAAAACCCACATTGAAACAGTAGGAGAGGCTGAGACACAATCTACCATAAACCACACCCCCAGCAAGGCAACCCATAATCAGGAGGGAACTCAAAACCCAGAGCTTCTCCCGGAGGAGCAAAGGGTCTGAACCCCACATCGGGTACCACCGTCTAAGACCTGCACCTGAGAGATGAGCCCCCAAACATTTAGCTTTGAAAACTAATGAGGTTCACATCCACAAGACCCACAGGCTGTATTGAACTAAGAAGTGGCTCTTAAAAGGCTCATGCACTCAGATTCACTTAACCCAGGGACGAGCACAGAAGCAGCAGATTGAGAGGAACCCTGACTTTATGTGAAGATGCTTATTTGCTTATCCTAAAGCACCAACCTGAGGGCAGACATCTAATTTAACACACATCTAGGGATCTGCTGGGGTCCTCTCCAGGGACGGAGCCTGGAGGGTGCCATCCTTACATTCTCCGTCTGCCTTGGTCCAGCTCAATGATATCTCCCGAAAGGAGCTTGTACCCTCCTCTAGCACCCCAATTTTTGTGGCTGCTGCAAAATCTAGAGGTCACTTGGCTTATGCTAGAGAGTTCAAAAGGGCTGTAATCAACAGAGAAAGAGTTCTTAAATGGTTGCTACCCCCAGGGCACAGCAAGAAGAAACAGTCTGAGGAGCTCAGTCTTTCTGTGAAAGAGGCATATTGGCTTATCATCATAGCTGGGGCCTGAGGGCTTGAAATTCAATGCACATCTAAGGGCATACAATAATGCTTCCCAGAGACCTTGGAGGGCTCAGACTATCGTTGTGCTCTCCCTCTGCTGCATGACAAAATGCTAGTATCTCCCAGAGGGGAGCTTTTACACATGTCTGGTGCCCTGATTTTTACACCAGGTGCCCAGTTTTTGCAGCTGCTTCCCAGGGGACACCCGTTGATCACCTGGCTCTGGTGAATACGGGGACTTGTGTTTCTGGGACCCAGGGGACTGTAACAATCAGAAAGACAGTTCTTGGCTGGCTACAACTCCCAGGGCTCTGCTCAGACAACAGACTGAAACACATCCCCAGTTATTCTGTGAATGAGGCCTATTTGCTTGTCCTGGACCTTCAGCCTGAAAGGCAGGCATCGGGTTTGGCACATATCTAGAGGCCCACAGAGGTACACTCAGGAAACAGAGGCCGATGGATGTCATCTTTGCCCTCTCCCTCTGTCTTGTTTCAACTTGCCAGTATCTCCTGTAAAGGAGCTTGTACAAGTGTCCAGTGCCCCAGTTTTTGCGGCTGCTGCTCAGCGATGCCCTTGGATTGCCAGGCTCTCGTTGCCAGCAGAGCCTTCATTGGTCTCATGGAACTGTAACAAATGGAAAGACAGTTTGTGATCAGCTATCACGCCCCAGGCACCGCACAGGCAGTAGGCTGAAACACACTTCCAGTATTTTGTGAAAGGTATATTTGCTTGTCCTGGAGCCTTGGTCTGAGGGGCAGGCTTCAGGTTTGGCACACATCTATGAGTCTACTGATGTGCTCTCCAGGGACAGAGTTCAGTGGATGAAATCTTTGCACTTTCTCTTGGCCTCACTTCACATCACTGGTATCTCTCAGAAAGGAACTTGTACGCTCACCTGGTACTACAATTTTTGTGACTGCCACCGAGGGTACACCTCTAGATCACCTGGCTCTGGTGACCAGCAGGACTTATGCTTATAGTCCCACTGGAATAAATATATTTGCACACTGTAAAAGCTGCTACCTGAGGGTCTAGCTTCCAATCAGCCTGGATCTAGATGCTAAATGAGATTTTCCCCTTTGGATACTGACAAGTCTTGGCAGAACCTCAACTACTGGGAGCCACTAAAAATAAAATAGCCTGCTTGGGCAGTGACAAAGGTTTGAAAGACAACCAAGAGCTAGGAGACTGGGGAAAGGTGAAGAATACAAAAATTGAACTTAAAAATACACTATAGGGGTTCAACAGCAGCCTAGATGAAGCAGAAGAAAGGATCAGTGAACTAAAAGACAGGGCAGTGGAACTCACCCAATCAGAGCAGCAAAAAGAAAATAGAATGAAAAAAAGTGAAGACAGCTTAAGGGACATGTGGAACAACATCAAGTGAACCAATGTTCACATTATAGGGGTCCCAGAAGGAGAAGAGAAAGAGAAGGGGGCAGAAAACCTATCTGAAGAAATAATGACTGAAACCTTCCCTAACCTGAAGAAAGAAATAGACATGCACATCCAGGAAGCCCAGAAAGTTCCAAATAAGATGAACCCAAAGAGACCCACACTGAGTACATCACAATTAAATGTCAAAATTTAAAGACAAGGAGAGAATCTTAAAAGCAGCAATAGAAAAACAATTTGTTACATATAAGGCAACCTCCCATAAGACTACCAACAGACTTTTCAGCAGGAACTTTGAAAGCCAGAAAGGAGTCACGTGATATATTCAAAGTGCTGAAAGAAAAACTTCCAACCAAAGTATACTTCAAAGAGTATTCCAAAGAATACTCCACTCAGCAAAGTTGTCCTTCAGAATTGAAGGAGAGAGAAAGAATTTTCCAGTCAACCAAAAGTTACAGGAGTTCATCATCACTAAACTGAACTTACAAGAAATGCTAAGGGACTTCTTAAGCTTTAACCAGAAAGAGCACTAATCAGTAACAGGATAACATATGAAAGTATAAATCTCACTGGTAAAGGTAAATATATAGTAAAACTTAAGAGAACCTAATGTTGTAAAGGTGTAGATTAATTACTCATAATGCTAATATGAAAATTAAATGACAAAAGTAGTAAAAATGACTATAACTGTAATAATTTGTTAAGGGATGCACAAGATAAAAATATGTAAAATATCACATCAAAAACATAAAACATGTTGGGGGGATTGAAAATGTAGAGCTTTAGAATGCACTCAAAATTAAGTGTTATCAACTTAAAATAGACAGTTATAATTGTAAGTTATTATATGTAAGCCTCATGGTAACCAGAAAGCAAAAAACTATAGTAGATAGATAAAAGAGAAAGAGAAAGAAATCTAAGCATACTTCTAAAAAAAACTCATAAAATCACAAAGGAAGAGGGCAAGAGAAGAAGAAAGGAACAGAGGAACTACAAAACAGTCAGAAAACAATTAACAAAATGGCAATAAATACATACCTATCAATAATTACTTTAAATGTAAATAGACTAAATTCCCCAATCAAAAGACACATAGTGGCTGAATGGATAAAAAAACAAGACCTGTCCATATGGTGCTGACAAGCGATTCACTTGAGATGTAACAACACACGTGGACTGAAACGGACTGAAAGTGAAGGGATGGAAAAAGGTATTCCATGCAAATGGAAACTAAAAGAAAGCTGGGGTAGCTACACTTTTATTAGACAAAATAGACTTTAAAACAAAGACTGTAACAAGAGACAAAAAAGGGCATTACATAATGATAAAGGGATCAATCCAACAAGTGGATACAACATTTATAAATATTTATGCATCCAACATAGAAGCACCTAAATATATAAAGTAAATATTAACAGACCTAAAGGAGAAAATAGACAACAATACAATAATAGTAGGAGACTTTAATACCCCAGTTTCATCAATGGATAGATTTTTAGACAGAAAATCAGTAGGAAAACGTCAGCCTTAAATGACATATTAGACCAGTTGGACTTAACAGATATATGTGAAACATTCCATATAAAAGAAATATAATACATATTCTTCTCAAGTGTACATGGAACATTCTCCAGGATAGATCATTTGTTAGACCATAAAACAAGTCTTAATGCATTTAAGAAGATTGAAATCATATCTTTTCAAACCACAATGGTGTTAAACTAGAAGTCAATTACAAGAAGAAAACTGGAAAATTCATGAATGTGTGGAGATTAAACAACATGCTATTGAACAACCCAATGGGTCAAAGAAGAAATCAAAAGGATAAATCAAAAAATATCTTGAGACAGGGGCTGGCCCCATGGCCAAGTGGTTAAGTTCACGCGCTCCGCTGCAGGCGGCCCAGTATTTCGTTGGTTCGAATCCTGGGCGCGGACATGGCACTGCTCATCAAACCACACTGAGGCAGCATCCCACATGCCACAACCAGAAGGACCCACAATGAAGAATATACAACTATGTACCGGGGGGCTTTGGGGATAAAAAGGAAAAAATAAAATCTTTAAAACAAAAAAATATCTTGAGGCAAATGAAAATGGACATGCAACATACCGAAATTTATGGGTTGCAGCTAAGGTAGTTCTGAGAGAGAAGTTCACAGCAATAAATGCCTACCTCAAAAAACAAGAAAAACCTCAAATAAACAACCTAACTTTACACTTCAAGGAACTAGAAAAAGAAGAACAAAGACCAAAGTTAGCAGAAAGAAGGAAATAAAAAATCAGAGAAGAAATAGAGACTAAAAGGCAAATGATCAATGAAACTAAAAGCTGGTTCTTTAAAAAGATTGACAAAACTGACAAACCTTTAATTAGACTCACCAAGGAAAAAGACAGGACTCAAACAAATAAAATCAGACGTGAAAGAGGAGCCACTACAGCATTACAGTTGATACCACAGAAATACATGGATCATAAGATGCTACTTTGAACAATTATACACCAACAAATTGGACAACCTGGAGGAAATGGATAAATTCCTAGAAACATACAACCTACCAAGACTGAACTATGAAGAAATAGAAAATTTGAACAGGCTGATTAGTAAAGAGATTGAATTAGTAATAACAAACCTCCTAAAAACAAAATTCCAGGACTAGACGGCTTCACTAGTGAAATCAACCAAACATTTAAAGACTTAATACCCATCCATCTCAAACTCTTCCAAAAAACAGAAAAGAAAGGAATATTTCCAAATTCATTTTAAGAGGCCAGCATTACCCTGTTTTGAAAACCAGACAAGGATGCCACAGAAAAGAAAATTACAGGCCAATATTTCTGATGATCGTAAATGCAAAAATCCTCAAGAAAATGTCAGCAAACAAAATTCAACAATACATACACCATGATCAAGTGGGATTTATTTCAGGGATGCAAGGATGGTTTAACATCTGTGAATCAATCAATGTGATACACCACATTAACAAAATGAAGGATAAAAATCTTTGATCATCTCAATCAATGTGATACATTACCTTAACAAATGAAAAATAAAAATTATATGATCCTATCAATAGATCCAGAAAAAGCACTTGACAATATTAAACATCCATTTATAATAACAACTCTTATCAAAGTGCGATATAAAGGGAGAGTACCTCAACAGAATAAAGGCCATATACCACAAACCCACAGCTAGCATCATGCTCAACAGTAAAAAGCTGAGATCTTTCCTCTAAGATCAGAAACAAGACAAGGATGTCCATTCTCACTAAAATAAAAGCATCCATTTGGAAAAGAAGAAGTAAAACTGTCACTATTTGCAGATGACATAATATTACATAAAGAAAACTCTAAAGATGCTACCACAAAGATGTTAGAACAATAAATGAATTCAGTAAAGTTGCTGAATATAAAATCAATATACAAAATCTGTTGCATTTCTACAGACTAACGTCAAACTATCAGAAACAGAAATTAAGGAAACAATCCCATTTACAATTGCATCACAAAGAACAAAATATCTAGGAATAAATTTAACCAAGGAAATGAAAAACTTTTACACTGAAAACTACAAGACATTAATGAAAAAATTAAAGATGATACAAATAAACGGAAAGATTTTCCACACTCATGGGTTGGAAGAATTAATATTGTTAGAATGTCCATACCACCCAAAGCAATCTACAGATTCAATGAAATCCTATCAAAATTCCAATGGCATTTTTCACAGAAATAGAACAAACAATCCTAAAATTTATATGGAACCAAAAAAGAGTTCAAATAGCCAAAAAATCTTGAGAAAGAAGAACAAAGCTGGAGGTATCACACTCCCTGATTTCAGGCTATATTATAAAGCTATTGTAATCAAAACATTATGGTATTGGCATAATAGCAGACAGATAAATCAATGGAACAGAAAAGAGAACCAAGAAATAAACCAACACATATATGGTCAATTAATTTATGACAAAGCAGCCAAGAATGTGCAATGGGGAAATGACAGTCTCTTCAACAAACGGTGTTGGGAAAACTGGACAGCCACATTCAAAAGAATGAAACTGGACCACTATATTACGCCATACTCAAAAATTAACTCAAAATGGATTAAAGACTTGAATTTAAGATCTGAGACCATAAAACTTCCAGAAGAAAACATAGGCAGTAGGTCCTTGACATTGGTCTTGAGGATGACTTTTTTGGATCTGACACCAAAAACAAAGGCAACAAAAGCAAAAATAAACTAATGGGTCTACATCAAACTAAAAAGCTTCTGCACAGCAAAGAAAACCATGAACAAATGAAAAGGCAGCCTACTGAATGGGAGAAAATATTTGCAAATCACATATCTGATAAGAGGTTAATACCCAAAATATATTACAACTCAATAGCAAAAGACCCAAAAAAATTTGGTTAAAAAATGGGCCAAGGAACGAAATAAACCTCTGTCCAAAGAAGACATACAGATGGCCAACAGGTATATGAAAAAGTCTTTAACATCACTAATCACCAGAAAAATGCAAATCAAAACTACAACGCGATATCACCTCACTCCTGTTAGAATGGCTATTATCAAAAAGACAAGAAATATGAAGTGTTGGTGAAGATGTGGAGAAAAGAGAATCCTTGCGCTCTGTTGGTAAGAAAGTAAATTGGTGCAGCCACTATTGAAAACAGTAAGGAAGTTCCTTAAAAAATTAAAAATAGAACTACCATATGATCCAGCAATTCCACTTCTGGGTATTTATCCAAAGAAAATGAAAACACTAACTTGAAAAGATATGTGCACCCCATCTTCACTGCAGCATTATTTACAACAGGCAAGATATGGAAAGATCGTGTTTGTTAATCGAAGAATAGATAAAGAAAATGTGGCATATATATACGTTAGAAGATTATTTGGTCATAAAAAAGAATTTGCCATTTGTGACAACATGGATGGACCTTGAAGGCATTATGCTAAATAAAACAAGTCAGTCAGAGAAAGAAAAATACCAGATGATCTCACTTATATGTGGAATCTAAAAAAAAAACAACACCGAGCGCATAGATACAGAGAATAGATTGGTTGTTGCCACAGGCAGGGGTAGGGGGTAGGCAAAATGGGTGAAAAGGGTCAAAACGTACAAACTTTCAGTTATAAAATAAACAAGTCATGGGGATGTAATGTACAGCACGGTGACTACAGTTAAGTATCGCATATTTGAAATTTGCTAAGAGAGTAAAACTTAAAAGTTTTCATCACAAGAAAAAAAATTTCTAACTATGTGTGGTGATGGATGTTAACTAGGTTTATTATGATGATCATTTTACAATATGCACACATAAATCATTACGCTTTACACTGAAACTAGCGTAATGTTATATGTCAATTATACCTTAATAATAAAGAAATAAATTTCTTTTTAATTTATTTCTCACAGTTCTGGAGGGAGGAAGTCCAAGATCAAGGTGCTGGCCCTTTCAGTTCCTGATGAGGGTCTTCCTCCTGGTTTGCAAATAGATCCCTTCTTGCTGTGTCCTCACATGGCATTCAGAGAGAGGAAGCACGCTCTGTCACGTCTCCTCTTATAGGGACACCAATCCCATCATGAGGGCTCCATCCCCACAACTTAATCACCTCCCAAAGGCTGCACCTCCAAACACCATCACACTGGGGATTAAGCTTCAACATATGAATGAGAGTCAGGGGACAGAAGTACTCAGTCCATAGCACTAGATCATCTGCCACAGTGGTGGCTGCCTGTCCTTCCCAGGCAGGTCCCACATCCCAAATGGACCCTTTGGCCATCTGGCAGGTGACCATGGGTAGCCCTTCCTTTAAGGAGGGCTGAGGAGTTTGCAGTATCAAGGAGTCCTCTATCCTGTATCACCAGTCCTCCATCCCAACATGCTCTGAATACACCATTCTACTATTTGTAAACTTATGGCCTCTACACAACTGTCCCTTTCAGTCCAATCTGTAGGCCCATATTTTCCTATTCCTTGAATAAAATAAAATATTATGCAGTTTCCATAAATATTATGGCCAAATTCAAATAATAATTTTTTCTGGTCATTATCAGCCACAAGAACGATTTCATTTCCATAATCAAAATGTCCAATCTGATGTTAAATAACCTTATACAGATTAAAAACATTTCCTCTTCTCTAGCTCTGGTGTGATTTAGACTTCAAAGCCTATAGTGGGGAGGAAGCTATGGATGGTTTCTTCATTCTTAGCCTACCTTGGTTTTCTGTTCCTCCTTCCACTCAGTAGGCTGCCTCCAGCTCCTCGAGTGCTGGAACAGGGAGTTGGGAAGAAAGGGAAAACCGTTTGCAAAGACGTTGCTCTATGTGTGTACTGTACTGTTTCTTCTTCCTTGACATACAGGTGGCCTACATTTCCCAGCCTTCTTTGCGGTTAGTTTGGAGGCATATGACTAGATTTAGCTAATAAAATGTCACTTCCAGACCACAGAAGGCAAGAGCCTGTGTGCCTCGGCCATCTCTTGCAAGGTTCCTGCTGCTGAGCCTTGGAGACCACGTGTTCCAGATAAAACTGCAACAAGATGGAGCAGGGCACCCAAACCCCATTCATGTTTATATGGGCAAAGAAAGAGCTTTAAGCTGATGTGATTTGCAGTCAATTTCTCATGGCGGCATAAACGATTCTACCTTGACTAATACCAATAGGAAAGTTCATACTTTGTTGCAATGGTAGCAGTCATGTGCTGTCCTCTGGGCGTGGTAATTTCCAGAACCGGATTCTTTCTCACACAAGGCTCTTTCACAAGATTCTCAGAGATAGCCCCACCTCCCAAGATGCAGGCTAGCCCCTTTCCATCTGGTTGCTTTTGACTCCTTAGCCCCTGGCTTCGGGCAGTCTGCGTTTCTGCTTAGTCCCTCCAGCCCTCCAGGCAGTCCTCTTGGACAGAGCTCTTTAAAGGACTAGGCCAGTCACACCCCATCCAGAGGAGCACCTTTTGACCCACCTTTGGAGTCCTAATTTAGCCCATCCCTCTCTCTTTTTGCTTCTCAGGTCAATTATGAGAACCACTTGGGTTTAGACTTTTTTAAAGCCATATGTCAAACCCCAGTTCCTCTGTGTCCTCCAAACTACAGGAGACACACATCAAACTTTCTGGGTGATTCCCTTAAAGCCCCCCTCCCTTGGCTTGAAATAGGGAGAAAGAATTCCCTGCCCCACAGCAAACAGAGGAAATGCTATAGTCATCCAACATCTCTCTTCTAAGAGATTCCTCTGCCAACTCTTCAGCCTACTCTGTTTTTACCTGGAAATGGATAATCAACAGTGCTAACTAATCTTGGTCTGTCTCCTCAATATTGAATTTTGAGACACTTTTTGGGGGGGTACTTAATTTGGGGGTACTTAAAAATTACAACTGAACCTGAGAGAGAAAGAGTCTCTTATCCAATTACATTAGTAACATAAATCATGGGATATTTTATCATTCCAATTGTCCAGAACCATTTGAGAATCACTTAACTTTGCTAAGACTCTGTTTCCTCACCTATAGAAATAGAACGATAATAAACAAAGATGAAGTGAGATTAATGCATTCAATAAATGTACTTATTTTTATCACCCGAAAATTAGAGAATTGTGTGTCTCGAGATAAAGCATGTGGAAGTATTTTATAATATGTAAAGGGCTATCTTGTACATGAAAGTTTGCATAGGAAACTTATAGTATTCACATGAGAAAAAACAAAAATATATGAGCACAAGCTATGATGTCTAAAAATTGCTACATCATACGGTTTTCCTAAAAAATTGTCCAAGAAACCGCAGGGTCTTGAAGGCAGCCCTTGAGAATGTGTTCTAGCAATATTTTAAAGAGCAAGAATGTCAGGAGCATTGAAGCCTGCTCTCACCACTGCCTCTTTCCAAGCACTCTACATGCCCCGCAGGAAGAAATAATGAGTAAACAGTCCCTGCTCTCCATTCCATGGCAATTTCTGATCCTTCTCTCTGGGGTAAAGATTTCTCCTAAGTTAATATGCAAATACCACTCCTAAATTCACTCCAAAAGCAGAGTTGAATATAACAGAATACTAATTAATACTTAGGCCATTCTTGATTTTGACTTTAAAAACGAATATTGTTAACTTGGTTTATCTATTTCAAACTCTTATTGTTTTATTGAATATTTTTAGGTTAGTTCATATCAATATTTCAAGAAGTGAATTCAATTATTTCTGAATGAAATATACTTTGTTTTCCAAATGTATTTCCCTTCTCTGTCTCATTCAGAAATTAGAGGCTGGATGGCTCCTACTTCCATGGAAAACTGCCTGGTTCCATCAGTTTTGGCAGAAATCAAGAACAAATAATTCTGACCTGGAGCTAGTGGCTGCAGGCTTCATAGAACATTTAAAATATAAGCAAACTTTGAAATCCTTGACCTAATGAAATGTTTGGAGGTAATAGAATAAATTATTTCAAATTTATGCATTTTTTTCAGAGACCTGCGTAAACCCACTAATTTTTATTAGAAACTATATTCATAAATATAATTCAACTTGTAGATCTATATTACAGAAACACTTTCTCAAACATGCTAAGATATATGTACAAGATACTTGTACACTGAGATACTATTCTCTCAGCTCGGAATGCTCCTGGCCAAATATCCACCTAGCTTGCTCCCTCACTTTATCCATTTCTCCGTTCAAACGTTACTTTGTCAGAGAAACCTTCCCTGAACACCTTGTCTAAATATAGGCATCACTCTCTATTTGCTGCTACAGTCATGCATTACTTAATGAGGGAGGCACGTTCTGAGAAATGTGTGGTTAGGCAATCTCATAGCTGTGCGAAGATCATAGAGTGTACTTACACAAACCTAGATAGTATAGCCTATTACCCACCTAGGCGATATGGTACTAATCTTATGGGATCACCATCGTATATGTGGTCCATCATTGACTGGAATGTCATTATGCAGTACATGACTGTACTTTGTTTTTCAATCACAGCATTTATCCCTACCTAACATTATAATACGTATTTATTACAAATTAACATGTTTGCCTTCTGTACTTAAATGAAAGCTCATGAGATCAGCAATTTTATCAATTTTGTGCACTCTGTATCCTCAATTCTCAAAAAGAGGATATAACACATACTAAGCGTTGGATGAATGAATTCTTTTTATGCTTAAACTCATTACCCCCCCAGAGATTTGTCACTCTTCTATGTTTGTTTCTAGTGAGAAGGTCTCCTAGAGATCATCCAGATAAGGAAACTGAAGACCAAAAGTATGGCATGGCTTCTTCAAGGTCACATACTTAATTAGTAACCAGCTCAAGCCTAAAATATATGTCCTAACTTCTAGATACCATTATACCACACTGACTTTAACATTATACACGTGATGATATTTGCACTTGTATATAGTAGAACATTTAAAAGCACAGGCTCTGATGTCAGACTGCCTGTTTTCAAATTCCAAGTCTGACACTTGCCAGCTATGAGAACTTGGATAAATTACTAAGTCTTCATGGCTCAGTGTCCTCAGCTATCCCATGAGGGTAATAATAACCACCTCATGGAATTATTGTGAGCATGTCTAGTGCTTAGAACAGTACCTAGAACATAGCAATCTCTGAATAGATGTTTCCTCACATATCATTTCTACTATTCTTCTGTTGGCCAGCATTGAATTTTTTATAAATACAGAGGTCTAAAAGGTTTTTGTGTAAAAATTTTTGAAAATTTTTCTCTTTCTGCCAAAGTTCTAGAATTCATTTATTCTCAGAAAAAAAAAATGTGCCTCTAGCCCTCAGCCATGTTCATCACTATAGCTACACGGTATCAACAGCATATACTGAAAGACTTGGATTTCAAGACAAATCGTGAAAAAGAGGAACATTTTGTTTTGTTTTGCTTTAATTGACCAGTATTTCTGCTTTTCTCTATTCCTTGAAATACAAGAGAACTTAGGCTTCTTTCCCATAAGTGTCTTACACCCTAGGGAAAAATAAATGTATTGCTGACTTTTACCACAAAGAAGAACTACTGTTTTTCCACCAAAAAGAGCAATGAGCAGACTCACCACAGCTTTATAGGTTTTGCCTTTAAATCCAAAGTATTTTTAAGCTGGGAGTCAGTTCTCTAATGAATGGTTTCTGTTGCAAACATGCAAGTAAAAATTTAACTCAGTTCTCAAATTTGTCTCTGTGTTGTATTGATAATTTATTTATCTAAAAGACCTTCTTGGTCTTGATGATCAAGATGTTAATAGGGTTCCCCTGAGATTCCTAGCAATGACCAACATCAGCAATCTTTTGGGGTCTTGCGGTACCAGCCAAGGCAGCATAAGCCCATTACACCCATTGACTACAACTAAATTCTCTGGACAAAACAGAAAAAGCAACAACGTGAGGATTTAGAAGAGTAACTAATAGTGGGCAAGTTGAAGAGGGAGTCAAGACTTGAAGAAGCAATCTATACGTGGGTGAGGTTTTTCCCTGTCTCTCCTCCAAGCTTTGAACAGAGGGCGGCCCCATTCATAGGACTGCACAGCAGAGGCAGCAGGAAAACTTTCAGTCCATCTCTCTTCCTGGATAACAAGGAAGAGGAGATCCTGTGGCCCAAAGAGTGTAAGGGGAATTGCTTTTCTCTTGCCACTTAGTGTCAAAGGTGACTCCAGTTACACTACACTGCAAAGCACTAGTGCAGGCATCCTAAACTCAGAGGAGCCCTGACTTCCTGCCCAGAGAACTGAGAGGAGGGACCACTGGAGCCCAAGAGTGTGGGAGTAATCCCAGAAAGGGGAGAACTGGAGAGCACATCCTCTAATTCCATGCATGCACTGGCACAAGTCCTAGACCTGCTCCTGAGATTCACATGTGTGGAAAAGACCCAAAGTAGCATGACAAAGACTTTGAGAATAGAACTACAATATAAACCACAGCAATCCCACTCCTGAGTATATGTCCGAAGGTATTGAAATCAAAATCTTAAAGAGATATCTGCACACTCATGTTCACTGTAGCATTATTCACAATATCCAAGGCACAGAAACAACCTAAATGTCCTTTGATTGATGATAGTATAAAGAAGATGCAGTGTATAGATACATAGTGGAATATTATTCAGCCATAAAAAAGAAAGAAATTCTGCCGTTTGCAGTAACATAAATGAACCTAGAGGGCATTACAGTAAGTTAAAAATGAGCCAGACAGAGAAAAACAAATACCATATAGTACCATTTATAGGTAGAATCTGAAAAGTTTTTTGAAAAGCTAATTTCATAGAAACGGAGTAGAATGGTGGTTGTCAGGGGCTGGGGGGAGATGCAGGTCAAATAGAATAAATTTTCAGTTACAAGAAGAGTAAGTTCTGAAGATCTAATGCATAGCATGGTGACTATAGTTAGTAATACAGTATTATATATTTAAAAGTTGCTGAGAGTAAATCTTAAGCATTCTCACCACAGAAAAAGAGGTACCTATGTGAGGCAAGGTATATGTTAACCATCTTGATCTTGGTCATCACTCCACAATGTATATGTACATAAATTCATCATGCTGTACACTTTAAACATATACAATTATATTTGTCAATTATTCCTCAATAAACTTAAAAAATAAAAATTAATAAATAATAAATTTAAATAAATAAATAGACACATAAACCACAACCCAACTCCCGGCCACTTGGACTGGACCAAGTCCTGTCAGCAAGCATTCATAGCAAAGGCTGAGAAAACTAACCTGACGTTGGAACTCTCACCCACAGAACGGTAGACAGAGCGTGTAGTCTGACCCTAACTGGTTTGATCAACTGCTAAAACAACAATAAAAATTCAACATTTTTCAGAGGATTTTAACAGGACTCAGTTTTAGAACATAATATTGAAAATGTGCAGGATACAATCCAAAATCAGTCAACATATAAAAGCCCAAAGAAACATAACAAATTCACAAGTGAAAAGACAATGGATGGCAACCCCAGATAGCCCAGATGTCAGAATCACCAGACAAGGCATTAAAACAATATCACAACTATGCTTCATGAGGTAAACTGCCTTGGATAAAAGATGTTCTCAAAGGGAAATTGGAACTATAAAAAAAAGTGAACGGAAAATTTAAAACTAAAAATCACAATACTTGAAATGGAAACTTTGCTAAATAGACTCAACAACAGAATGGAGATGGCAGAAGAAAGAACCAGTGAACTTAAAGATAAACCAATCAAATTTTTCAGTCAGAAGAATGAAGTGAAAAATGATGGGGAAATAAATGAACAGAGCTTCACAGATCTATAATACAATCTCAGAATGTATAACTTTCAGGTCATTGGGGTCCCAGAAAGAAAAGAAAGTGATTGCTACAGAAAGAATATTTGAAGAGATATGTACTATGCCTGTTCAGACTCCCACTTTATCCCAGAAATGATTTATTTGCTTATCTAAATGAATGCAATATACAAATAGAGGTACGCAATAATAGTAATTATATACATTATATATGAGTAGGTGAAGAATCAGGACAAAGGAAAAATGAGGATTGGAAAGATAAGATGAAGCCAGGAGAACACTCTAAACTAAACGTGTCTCTTGAGGTCCTGTGTACTTTCTAGACACGTTCCACCAATTTGGATTTGGACTTTTCCAGTAACCAACTAGAAAGTAGAAAGAGGGTCAGGTATAGGAGTCACGGTGGTCATGCAATGCAAATCAACCTGCTGCCTAGGAACAACCATTGTTTTTGAAAATAAGACCAAAAAGAAATTTCTCCTATCAGTTCTCATAAAGAGATTACTATACAACATCTTCTGAATCTTTCCTACAGTGAAACAGCAACTAATTTCAAAAGGCTGCTTCTCATAACATCCCTCCACTATGGTCAGTGTCACCTTAAGACATGAGCAAGAGTGGCCCTACCCAGGCCCTTGCTAAGAACTAAATGTCTGTATCCCTCCTGAATTCATAAGTCGACGCCCTGCCCCCCAGTGCGATGGTATTTGGAGATAATTAAGGATTAGATAAGGTCGTGAGAATGGGGCTCCAGCGTGACGGGATTAGTGTCCTTATGAGAAGAGACACAGAGAGCTTGTGAGCACACAGCAAGAAGGAGACCATCTGCACGCCAGGAAGACTGCTCTCCCCAGGAACCAACCTTGCTGGGACCCTATTCTCAGACTTCTAGCCTCCAGAACTGTGAGAAAATAAATTTCTGTTGTCTAAACCACTCAGCCTAGGGTATTTTGTTATGGCAGCCTGAACTGACGCAGTCCCACTCTTTAGAAAACTCTGCTCTGCTTTGCTCCAACTGTGCCCCACCCCCTAGCACAAACTGTCCTCAGGGCCAAGAGGTCAGTACCCAAGAAGAACCTCTACTACCCTCTGGGTCACATCCCAGATACTCAGGACTTCAGAGACACCTGCCATGTGAATGCTATGATTCACCACCATGTCCACTTTGAGACCGAAGACCGATTGCCCCAAGTGCTGCAAGTCTTACCAGCAGACAGATTTTAGCTCTCAATCCCTTATAGAATTACCTCCACTGAAAAGAATCACCTCACTCAAGGTCACGCCCCTTCCTGGAGTACCCCACATCCAGTGATTGGTCAACACAGGAGTATTAAGGCCAGGCCTCCTCCCGCAACTTGGGACAACTCTAAAGCGCCATCTCCAGTCCCAGAGCCTCCCTTGGAGTCAGCTGAGACCTCAGGTGAGACTGTACTGAGCCCACCTTCTCCCTGTGCCCAATCCCGCTTCCTCTCTTCATTTCCACAGGTGGTGATTCCCAAAGCAGTCCCCGGTACACCTCATGCACACGAATCTCCACTTCAGTCTGCTTCAGGAGAACCAACCTGTGACACCTGCACAAACAGCCTTGAGGGCTGGTGCTGAGGCCTGGATGCAGAGTCCCAGGCACAAGTGTGTTCAAGTGGGTACCTGATTGTGACAGGGAGTGGATGGGGCCATGATGTGTGAGCCAGGTGTCCATACATCAACAAGACCCTCTGCAGTTGAGAGATGGAGCCGGGGTGGAAGAGAAGTGGTCAGGCATCAGAACAGCTCTCCTCCAGAGCCCCACTGGAGGAGTGTCACAAAACTCGAGTCCAAGAATCCCAAACTAGAACCTGGCTGTCCAGTTGTTTTGAAGGTCTATTGGTCAAGGTAGGAGGAAATTTATAAATATTTTATTTAAAAGGTCATTAGCTGAGTTTATAACTTGGAAATATTAAGATGTGGTATATGGGCCCCACAAATGGTAGGGGCAGAACTACTGTGTTAGATTTAATTCCACCTCATCATTTTTTCAAATATATATGTCTGAGTTCTGAAATGTTTAATTAAGCACTTCTTAGGACCCTATTGGCCGCTACATTAGGAATGCTCCCATTGAGGATATGATCCCATTGGATTCTCTGAGAACAAAATCCTTAGAGCCAACACTACAAGCAGAACTACTAGTGACTCATAGGAACTTGGTCTGAAGTTTACAGTTTATTATCCCTTCAGGTGATGACGTCAGGCCCACCTTGGACAAATATCTTGGGTAGCATTAATAGATACTGGTAGCCCCCAAGGGTTGGAGATGGATGAGGGTCAGCTCCTTCCCCACAACCTTGCTACTAGGTTATAATGAAAGCCTTGGAGCACACATCCCAACACCTATTAAACAAATATTTATAAGCAAGCATGTTTATAACATGTTTTGTAAGCTCAATAAATACTGCTGCCTGTGATCCAGCCAAGCAGGGGCCACATACTCTATAGAAAATGTTCTAATAATGTTATAATATATCCAAATATATAAAATGTTATAATAATGTCAAAAAAAATGGGTGTGAAGCCTTTGGCAGACCTAGGATTCTCAAATCTGAATAAACCACAGTAGAGCTGGAGTTTCGTTTGGAACATGATGTCAGTATTTTGTCTGTGTTCTAAGAAACTTTTTGCTATGTAAAAACTAATATTATTAATCACGTTCCATCAATTCCATCAGATTGGGACTTTTCATCAATGTCACACCATATAATGTGGCAAACAAGTACTCTCTCTATGTATATATATTTTTTTTCAACACAGGACTCAAAGTCAGGCCAGAGACATAAATAGCACCAAGGGAACTAAGATTAACAGACATTCATGAGACTAAATTTAAAAGCAATATGCTCAATAATTCATTTGAAGAATCCTTGTGCACATCCCCGCTCAATTGCTCCAAACCAAGCACCCTAAAAGTAGAAAATAGGGTGGAGTTTTCATCAATAGTTTGAGAAAGTGAAAAGTATTACTGGAAAGCACTTTTTTGGACAGCAGGCAGCCTAACAACAGGATTAAGTGCTAGCTTTCAGCTCTTTGCAGCTGTGTTCAGCATTTCTGGTTATCGATAGTCCATACAACATGGAGCCTAGCACACTTACATGTGCTTGAGTGACGGCAATTAGATCCATAGGTAAACTTAGTATAACTTCTAAATTGACCGTCCCTAAGTAAGTGGTTTGTTAAAGCAGAAGCAATGTTCTTAAAGCCAAACCAACCAAGCCACAAAAACTCTACATACTTCTTTGAGTAAAATATCAGAGAGAAAAATACTGATTTAAAAATTGGTCCCGCTACTCAATCACTTGAAATTTTCCCTCAGCACATTTGAGGAATATTTCTTGATCCCAGCTCTGTCTGTAATCACTGCACTTGGCTTAGCACTGACCTGGGCAGCCTGTTGCGCCCACACCTCATATGTGTCTCATCTTCGCTGCACAGTCAGAAGACAAGTGATCAAAGGCCCATCGGTGCCCACAGACATGACCTGCTTGCTAACCTGGACACTGTTCTGCCAACACCTATCTCAGAGTGGCCACCAGAGATTATAACCTTCTTCTGGAGGAATCACGCAGATCGAAAGCCACAGGGACAAGAACGTGAATGTTTCAACCTACTCGTGAGGGTTAATTTTATGTGTCAACTTGGCTGGGCCACGCAGCTCAGATACTTGGACAAACGTTATTCTGGATATTTCTGTGAAGATGTTTTTTTGGATAAGATTAAGATTTATGTCAGTGGTCTTTGCAGATTGCCCTCCACAATGTGGGTGGACTTCATGTAATTAGTTAAAGGCCTAAATAGAACAAAGACTGACCTCAGAAGGAATTCTGCTGACAGACGGCCTTCAGACTTGAACTGCAGCATTGGCGCTTCCTGGGTCTCCAGCCTGCTGGCCTGCCCTGCAAAATTTTGAACTTGCTCCTCCACAATTGTATGAGCCAATTCTTTAAACTAAATATATATATAGTTTAAAAATACATAAATATATATAAATAAAATACACATACACACACACATCCTACTGGTTCTGCTACTCTGCAGAACTCTGATTAATACCATACCCTAGTCCTCCATTCCTCACTCCCAAAAGTTCTCCTGATAGGGGCAGCACAGCTGCTCCCAGGGACTCAGTGCGAGACCAGCTACGTGAATCCTGCAGTCTCTGGAACATCAGAACAAGGGTGGGGTAGAAGGGTGGTCCTTTTCTTGGCCCATCCATTCCACCTGCTAAAAGAAATCTACAAGTCCCATGAATTCGATCATTCTTAGATAAATCCATGGCTTCTGTGAGTGTAGTCATAGGTATCATTTTCTCTTAGAAAAGTAGGAAAAGTCTACACTTAGATATCAGCCTTATTTCTCAACAAGGACATAGTGGATGTCTATTCCATTTTAAAAATCCTGTTGGTCACATTGTATCATAGCACAGAACAAATATGAATACAAATATTCTTTTAAATCATTCATCTGAGAATAATGACAAAGGCCAGTAAGTAGCAATAAACTAAAGCCTTTTAAGACTCAGTACACCCTGAGTGTGGAGCTTAGGACACAAGGCATAAAACTTACTGGTCTACCAGAACTCTGAGCAGGCCAGGGAAGCCATTTGCCCTTGTTCCACCCATAAGGTGTGAAAGTCCACAATAGGAAAGTTCTGGAAGCCTTGTTGCCTCATTACAGTCAACGTGGGCTCAAGAGATTTTTCTAGGTGCTGTTTTTGAAACACAAATGGATAATTTTGCTGACAGATCCAATTTTTTAATGTTCTAAGAATAAGTTTAAGATACAAGTTAGAAAAGAAGTACACCTTTATATCATCCAAGTTAGCTGCCAGAGGTCAATGCCAATGTCTTTAGCCTTATGTAACATTTTACAATTTAGCAAAACATTTTTACACAAATTATTTCCCTTTATCTTTGCCAAAATCTTATGCTGCCAAGCAGGTAGATAATATCCTCATTTTACGAGTAAGTAAATTAAGACTGAGACTAACTGGATGATTTGCCTATACTCACCCAACTAGTAAACAATCCATTTACTACAAGAACCCAGGCAACCTGATTTTTAATGCCCTACAACTAATTAACGTATTCTTCTTGACTACATTTTCCTAAACTCAGTAAAATTTACAAAATTCCACTTAAGAAAAACACTAAATCAGCACATTTTTTTTGTAGGGAGCCATATGCTTGTTTAATGAAGTAATAAATGAGTAAATAAACAAACAAAACATTTTCAAGGAAAAGCAACTACTGTTTTCAAATATACATAGCAACTGGAACTAAACTAGCAAAAGGCTACTGGTAGAGATCTTTAGGAAATCTCCCACAGTGAGCGGACAATTAATCCTTTATGGTTAGTACTTGTCACTTATGTACGTAAACGACTGACTTGTGGACAATCCTGAGCCTTCGTCAACCATGTATGGGTTCATTTGGCAAACTGATAATGTAAAAGCAATTCAGCCAAATTCTATGGGAATTATCACAAAACCAGAATCAACGCAGCCTGAGGCTGAAGTTTTGCTATCTTAAGAGTGCTTCCTTTTCAGCTTTCCTGAAGCTAAATTATTAGCATGCTTTCCCAAGATTTAACCTTTGTTTTTCTTTTAGGTACCATAAAAAATTCTGCATGGAAATTAATTAGGATTATAAAAATAAATGACCAATGCCCAGTCTTATAATACTGAGCATTATTGCTGTTCACACTCTTTCTTGGCAACACTGTAGAGATACCCACCCTGTCCTAATCTCCTGCTCTACTATAGACATCCCAGGAGGAATGCTGAGCCTCAGCAAAGTTAAAACAGAAGAACATAGGCATTTAGCGGCCACCAGAAAGGTTGATGAGAGAGCACCCACTATGACAAAACATTACTCTCTTGGGCTGTTCCAAAGCTAGGTCTCCAGCTAAGATTATCTAGTTATTTTTCTATTGTTGACTTTAAAACAAACTCATTATGATATATCTATACTCTGCCAGTGATTGGAGGTGAAGCAAGGGATCCCTTATGCTAAGAGGGAAAAAAATCACAAATGTAATCCGTGACTCTGAATATCAAGCAAGATAGAAAAAGCCTTGGAGAGGAAAAAGGTCAGAGTAAATTATAGTCCATAGCTCTCGTGGAAAGTGGATTGGTATAAATATACATATGCTAATGTAGTGGCAAAGATGTGGCAGAAAGTTTAAGAGCCAACAAGAGAAAGCCTCCAAGGGAAGCAGTGATGACAGTAAAGATGAAGCAGAGACTCAGAAGCATGAAAATGAAGCTCAATTTCTGGAAGAAGGAAGATATTTCACTGATAGAAAAAACAGTTTTCCTTCTGATTTTAAAACCTCAACATGTTCCATGATGGGTGTTTCAAACCCCTACCCAGGTATATAGCTTGAAATTGGGGGCTACAGTATGATTAAGTGGCAAATTCCACTAGCCCACAAGTCAAAGTACCTGTGTTCTTGTTCTTTTTGTCTACGACCAAAGAGCAGTCCTCTTTCTGGACCACGTGCAGCACGTCAGGATGGATGTCTAATCCACATTGCCAGCACATGCAAGTCTCTCACACAGATGTGCACCCTTGGGTAAGCCAGAACATTCGTAAGGAAGCGGACTATGCTAGATTATCTCGAAGATGCAACATCATGCAGATTCTAAGTGTATTTCTAAAACTATGTCCTGATAGCTTCTTACAACTCTAGAAATGACGGTGGCTGGACCACCCCACCCTTAATCAATATTGGTAATCAGTTAAAAGAAAGAAACATAATGGATGTGCTTCGGATTAGGAAAGACATCAATTCTGTTTCACGTTGTTGGTGAGCAGATTTCCTCCATGGAGATAATCACCACTCTCTTTCTATTTCTGTCAAGTTAAATGAAATATTTCTGAAGAGAAGAAACCAAAAACTACCCCAAATATTGGGATCCCTGGGTCCATAGATTTCCTAATAGACATTTTCTATTGCAAGAAGGACTTTGAGGAATGTGTAAAAAATAATAGTTACAGTTTAAAACCAGATTAAAACAATCCCTGTCACAGGTGGCAGGAGAGCCTGAGCCTGGGGAGAAGGGAAGAGGGGAATACCCAGTGCTTTCGTTTTAGCACATTCGTTAAAGCGGCCGCGGGGGTTTGGCAGGGTGGGTCACGTTCCGAGTTGGGACACGACTCTTCCACATCTGTTTGTGTCAGAGATAAGTACAGACAGATGTCTAGGAATTCTAATAATGCAAACACCTCTAAACTACATTGAAACTCTGAAGTAAGCCAAGGCCATGTATATACTCCTGAAAGTGTGATTATAAAGTAAAACATTTGGGGTGAGATGGTAATACCCATGCCTCAGAGAAAATGGTAGAAAATAGTTAAATAAAATATCTAAATGTATACAGGTGTTAGCATTTCTTTAACTCTTGCTCTAAATTTACATAATCTAATTATGTGCATATGTATTTTAATAGTTCTACTAAGAATCAGTATAAAAACACTCTATAAGCTTTTGTCTCTGTTACACACAAGCGACCAATTTCTTTAATATTTCCCCTTCCTGTCAAATATTATTAACATATTGGACTCAATTCCATACCTCTAAATTATTTTCATAGCTTTGTAACCACTCTCACTGCCTCAGATCACTTGCCTTCAAATCAATTTTTTATTTAGCCTCAAATAGGTCTTTCCAAAGCACCAGTATATATCACTTTTCTTATTTAAAAAAATCTTAATCGTTCCCTGCCTCATTCCTATTCAGTCAAGTAGTCCACACTGCTTGGTTGAGCATTCAAGGATTCTCCTGGAGCTGACAAACTCCCAGTTTTGCAGTCTCATCTCCCTACCCTTTTCCATGAAGCTCTGCTCCAACCCATCAGAAGTACTGCTAATAACTGGCTGTGAACTTGGCTCATTCTGTTTCTTCTGTCTCTGCTCCTCCTTTAAGATCCAGTAAGCTGGAATCTGTCCTAGCAGTCGTCTCTCCTAGAAACACCAAGGGACATGGACAGGAGTTCAGGATTAGCATTATGAACTTCAGACCCAACTTCTCCTCTGGTTGCACCCCACATGCTCCTCTCCTCTTTCCCACCTCCTCCAGACTCTGCTGCCTGGTTTATCTCCCGGCCTTTCACCTTTTTACCTGGTGTTCCAGTTCCTCTGACATGCTTCTTGTCTCTGCAGTTTGTCTTCTGTGCCTCAACTCTTTATCAAAACAACCTTATCTCCTCTCTCCAGACATTTTGTTCACATTTGTTTATCTCCTTCCGCCCCTTCCCATGACTGCCTCCCAGCTTCTTCATTGTCCTCTCATCTGATCCTTTTGCCTGCTCACAGGAAGAGCTATCATGGACTCCTACTCTCACAGCCTTTGCCTACTAACCATGCTACAGAATCCAGAGACCACACCGGTCTGCCAGCCTGGAGGCTGACAGCCAGTCTCCTGCAGGCTCTTCCTGGTCGTGTCTACCATCTTGTGGACATAGATAGTAACTACACCAGGGCTGGGCTCAAACACCCTTAAGTACCAAAATACTGTTTCCTTCATGGAAAATAAGATGCTTCAAATACTGCCATATGCACAATGCCTTTACTGGGTTTCCTAGTCAAATGGGAGTGGTGGGTCTGCTGAAGTACTATCCCTGGTGGGGACATTAGGACACCAGTCTCATAAAACATGTTATGTAAAACTCTCTATCCTGCAGAGCACTTAGTACTATGCTTTTTCAAAAGCGCTTAATAAATGTTCCAGAAAATTTCTAATCTAGCTATTCAAACTATGGACCTATAATTAACTCAGAGGCAACGTATCTCAATTGCAAGGCAAACGCCAGAACTCTTTGTCTACCAATAGATTAGATTCCAAAAGGCTATTTTCAGATCCATGGATTTCATGAGAAATTCAAGCTTGCAAGTCTCTAGATTTACACTAAATAAGAGTGTTAATCAGTCCTTTGAAGTTTTAAAATGAGGCACATTCTCATTTTCCTTGTGAACATATGTTCTATAAGCAGCCTCTCTTTTTTCCTTCGGTTCTATTTTCTGCACTTGTCCTTCATCCCAGTAGTTCTCTCTTTGCCTCCCTACCCTCCCACCTCCCATCCACAGCACATCTTTCTCCTTCTCACTCTGTGTCCAGGAGACTGATCTCTGCAGACGGAAACTTCTGGGCTCCCTGCCCTCCGACTTCCTATTGAGCTGGGCCCTTCAAAGGGGGGAACGTCTCTGGGAGATGAGGGGTATATAATCTGCTAGGGTTGCTGCGACAAAGTACCACAGAAATTTAATTCCTCACGGTTCTGGAGCCTGGAAGTTTGAGATCAAGGTGTCGGCAGAGTTGGTTCCTCCGGAGCCTTCTCTCCTTGGCTTGTAGATGGCCGTCTTCGCCCTGTGTCTGCACTTGGTTTTCCCTCTGTGTGTGTCTGTGTCCTAATCTCCTCCTCTTCTAAGGACACTGATCATATTGGATTAGGGCCACCCTAACAGCCTTATTTGACCTTAATTATGTTTTAAAGTCCCTGTCTCCAAATATAGTCACATTCTGAAGTGCTGGGGGTTAGGAATTCAACATATGATTTTGGGGGCGGGTACATAATTCAGCCCGTAACAAGAGGTGAAGGGGTCAGGCTGCATATTCGGCTCTCCTCTTCCCTGCCTCATTGTAGCTCTGACAGAACATGCCCCTCCTCCCATGGCTGCAGCCCTCCTAGCTCTGGCAACACCATTTCCACCCCGGAAAATGGGGTGTTCTTTGTTCTTTGTCCTTTCGATTCATCCTTAGTGTCAACTGATTATTCCACATGCATGAGCAGTCAGAGGTGGATTTACCATGAAGCAAATGACTCTTTGTGGCCCCTCATTTGCACCCACCCCTTCAGGGTCCCAGACAATGTTGTATGCTTTTATAAAATTTGCAAAAATGAAATATTTTAACCACAGTTTGTGAAGACTGCTATATCTTTCCCTGCTCTCCATCCCATTCTCTCTCGCTTAGGGTAAGAATGGAGTGGCCATGAGAATGTGGGGTCGCTGACTAAGGGGAAGCAGGGCTACGAACACATTTGGGTAGAGTTGGGTGGGATACATTTAAGTGGCTCACAGTCGTTTGTGAGGGTCATTAAGTTATTGCTGGCTCTCTCAGTTTTAGAGTGGTTTCCGGTAATACTCCCACCACCCATTTTCATATCTAATATTTTATATGCTTTTTTTTTAAAAAGAACCTCAAAATTTTTTATAAACTTTAGGCCTCACAAAACCTAGATCCACTCTGATGGGTAAAAATCATCATTTCTGTATCATCTTTATATTTTTGACAACGATTTCTTTGTTAACTTCCGTCTTGATTATAAGCATCATTTGCACCAGAACATCCAACATTGACATGCAGTTGTACTGTTGGACATAATGAGATAATACATCTGTCAAATGCCTCAAAACTAAGCTCAAAAGCAGCAAACAGTCACACATCTATGAACAATGCATTGACCAAGAAAAGCCAGGAATGACCAGTTATTACAACCAATTGGTGTTTCACAGTCTTGATGTGCTTATGTAAGGAAAATACTTTAAGATAATAACCAGGTTCTTCCTTTCTGCATTTTTGATATTTCCTGAGCCCCTACTACCTGGTAAACTATGGCATTCATGGGCACAGGGAGAGCTAAGCCATCCTAGAACAGAACAACTTCTGAACAGATCACTTAACTATGGGGGAGGAGCAATAGCCTGAAAGAACAAAGGACGATTTGAAAGAGCCAGGCATTGGGAAATAAAGTATTTGAAATTCAACAAACTTGCTTTTGTTGTTGATCAAGAACAAAACATGGATGGTCCAACAATTCTACTTCTGGGTAATTATCCAAAAGAAATCAAAACATTAACTCGAAAAGATGTCTGCACCCCCAGGATAAAGAAAATGTGTGTGTGTGAGAGAGATAGCAGTTATATATACATACATGTATATAATATATTATATATATAATGGAATATTATTCAGCCATAAAAGAAGGAAATCCTGCCATTTACAACAACAAGGATGGACTTTGAGGGCATTATGCTAAGTGAAACAAGTCAGAGAAAGACAAATGCTGTCCGATCTCACTTACATGTGGAATCTGAAAAAGCTAAACTCAGAGAAGCAGAGAATAGAGTAGCGGTTGCCAGGGGCTGGGTGGTGGGGGAAATGGGGAGATATTGGTCAAAGGGTACAACCTTCCATTTAAAAGATGAATAAGTTATGGGATCATGATGACTACAGTTAATAAAACTATATTATATACTTGAAAATTACTAAGAGAGTAGATCTTAAAAGTTCTCATCACAGGAAAAAAATTTATAACCATGAGTGGCGATGGAATAAATAAATAAGAACACAACATAGGAAACTGAAAACATAGAGTTGTGTGCTAGTCTCAGTTTTGGGTTTGGAAAGAAAACGTGATGAAGGAAGAGCAGCTTTCCCACTTCCCAGAGCTCAGGCACAAGCCTTCCCAGACTCGTGAGGTAGGAAAGATGGATTAGGCCTGAGTGTTGGGCCCTCTCTCTCAGGGTTCAGGCCCCTGGAGGTCTGGATTCTGAAGGCATGGGAAGCCCTGGAACTCTAGACTGAGGCAGGCTCCCAGAGAACCTCCTAGCAACAAGGGTGGAGGGAGTGAAATGCCAGCAGAGTGGTTCCAAGCAGAGAAAAGGCTTAGGATAGTTCCCAACTCCACCTTCCTTCTAAGCCCCTCTTGGCTCCCTTGGGACATGAGTGAATTCTAAAAAATTCCCCCGTGCCCAGGAAGGGTGAGAAATGAGATCCAGTCAAGGGTTTCTATGAAGCTGGGTGAGAGGATCCATGGAATGGAAATCCAAGGTTTAGACCAGATGGCAAATATAGCTGAGTCTTAGAGGGTGAATAGCAAGAGAGAGTTGAATGATTGCTGTGGGGAGACCACAGAGCTCCCCCAGAATCAGAGCCATTCCTGAGACAACACCAGCCTTGGACGTTGTCATAGCTGCTACTGCGAACCCACACCTGCTCTTCCCCAACCACAGAGTGGTGTGTGAGCCCCACAGAGTTACGCTACTCCCAACAAAAGATAGGAACAGTGAAGAGGAGTACAATAAATTTGATTGTGTATGGAAAAGAGATGGAATTCTAAATTTTAAAAATGGATGGATTACCTTAAATTACTAAATAAAGTTTTCCCTAAATGGAAATAAGGACTCAAGAGCAAAGTTCAGTTACAAGAAAGTCAATTTACACTTCTGCTCACACAAGCCTGAGACTTCAAAAAACAGTACCCATTAAAAGCTCTGGCCACTTGTGTGAATGTGTAAAACTTGAAAGTTCCTAAAAAGAGCACCTTCCGCCCCCAGGAACTGAGAAAGTCTCAGCCCCACCAGATATCACTAAAATGATGGAAAGTGCCTCACTTAGTGGTCTCCTTGGAGGCTGTGTGGTCTCCATGAGTGGTTCCGTAGAATGAGAGAGACTTGGTCAAGCACAGTGTACATGAAGGAAGAGGAAAGTTGGCATGAGCACTGAGGACTTAATTTGGTAACTTTCCAGCTATGTATTTCTTTCCATCAAAAGCATGGTTCTGCAAGCATGTGGAAGGGCTTGCAAACAACCTGGGCCACTGACCAATCATGGCTCAGGAAAAGCGTGTAACTGTTTGGAGTCAGGATTAAAAAGAGAAGCAGTGTATTCATGCTCACAATCAGAAGGATGAACCAATTGATTTAAAATGTCCTAAAATTGGACGTGGCCAAGATTACATGGGCATTTGTGGAAAAAGCTCAGTGATTTCATCAGGAAAGGGCAAAAGAATTTCATCATGGATTTAGTTCCTTTTCCTGTAAGAAAAAGGAGATGGGAGGATGAAAAACATGGAGAAGAAAGGGAAATCTGGGGTTACCTGCTAGAGATTGTACTGCACAGAGTAGAGACACATTCATGGGTTGGATACTTTCAGCAGAGTTGGGATGTATAAGCTCTAAAAATGCTAAATATTTATTATTCCTGTTCCAGAAGTCACATCAGTTAAAGGCCTATGGTTTCTCAGTCAGGAGCACCATATGCTGAAATCACAGGCTGCCAGCAAAGGCCCACCATGGCTGCACATATGCTGTTCCACCTCAACCACTTTAAAAGGATTTCAGGGCCTCTGGGAAAAGAAACTCAGTATCCTTTGTTTTAAGTGGTTTTCCTAATGGCTCTTTTCATATAACTTCTTCCTACAAGATTTAGGGAGTTAAACAGATTTTAGCTTGTTTTCAGGAGAATATTTATTTCAAGAAGATCTTTTCTTCTGCCATAAAGCTTACTTATAAAGGGGTTAAAATGGATGTTGACTTTCATAAAATTTCTTCCTAAACTAGGAGTTGTCATGAGCAGAGAGCCCTCTGGCACATGTAAAGCTTTTCATTTCCTTCTTCCACTTCCTCCGTAGAGGAATCACATTATTTGTACTACGTTACATGAGCTAAGAAATAGTTATTCAGTGATTACTAAATTCATTTTATATAAAGAGAGAGAGACTGAATATATATATTGACTGAATAACTATTTCTATATATATATACACACATGTCCATATATATACACACATACATATATAGGCACATACATACAGTATGTATGTGTGTATACATATATGTATATGTATAGGCATATGTGTATATGTTTCTACCATATTAAAGGAACTTTGTTAGCATTTAGTGAGATAGGTTCCCTTGATGTAAAGGAATTTGTACTCTAATGGGAATGAAGATCTCACAACAATCACGTAAGCTGATTCTAGCAGTATTTGACGGAAAGTGAATGGTGAGTGGTTCAATTCACCATAAGACCATAAGTGACATGTGGTCTTTATTAGTGTTTTAGAAAAATTAATCACGAGGAAGATAGACGTGAAGAAAGCAAAAAATAAGAAAATCTGGAAGACCATTATGGAGAATGTATTAGTTTCCTTTTGCTGCTATAACAAATTACCACACACTTAGGGGCTTGAAAAAACACAAATTTATCATCTTACAGTTCTAGAGGTCAGAAGTTCTAGAACCAAGGTTTGGGCAGAGCTGAATTCCTTCTGGAGGATTTCTAGGAGGATTCTGTCCCCTATGTGTTCCCGCGTCTATTCTATTCTTCTATTTCTAGGAGAAATGTCTATTCAAGTCATTTGCCAATTTTTTAATTGGGTTATTTGTTTTTTTGTTGTTGAATTGTGGGAGGTCTTTACGTATTCTGGATACTAACTTCTTATCAAATATATGGTTTGTAAATATTTTCTCCCATTATGTAGGTTGACGTTTCATTCTGTTGTTTCCTTCCTTTGATGCACAGAAGTTTTAAAGTTTGATATAGTCCTATTTATCCTTTTTTGTTTTTGTTTCCCATGCTTTTGGTGTCATATCCAGGAAATCATTGCCAAATCCAATGTCATGAAGCATTTCACCCATGTTTTCTTCTAGGAGTTTTATAGTTTTAGGTCTTACATTTAGATCTTTCATTCATTTTCAGTTAATTTTTGTATATGCTATAAGGTAAGGGCCCAACTTCATCCTTTTGCCTGTGGCTATAGTTTTCCCAGCATCATTTGTTGAAGAGATTGTCCCTTCCCCAGTGTGTGGTCTTGGCACCTTAGTCAATGATCATTTGACCATATACCTGAGGGTTTATTTCTGGGCTCTTTATTGTATTCAGTTGGTCTATATGTCTGTCTTTATGCCAGTACCATACTGTTCTGATCACTGTAGCTTGGTAATAATGTTTTAAAATTTTACACTAATTTAAAAGAGGTAAAATATGATATCAAAAACATAAAACCTGGGTGGGTGGGAGTAAAATGATAGGCTTTTAGTGAGAGATTGAACTTTAAGATCATCAACTTAATATATGTTGCTATATCTATAGATTATTACATATGAACCTCATGGTAACAACATATCAAAAATCTATAATTAATTCACAAAAATTAAAGAGAAAGAAACCCAAGTATAATACTCAAGAAAGACATCAAATCACAAGGGAAGAGAGCAAGAAAAGAAGAAAGGAACAAGAAAGAACTACAAAAACATCCAGAAAAAAAGTAACAAAATGGCAATAAGTACATACTGATCAATAGTTACTTTAAATATAAACGGACTAAATGCTCCAATCAAAAGACATAGGGTGGCTGAAGGGAGGAAAAGAAACCAAGACCCATATATATGCTGCCTACAAGAGACACACTTCAGACCTAAAGACCTCACAAACTGATAGTGAAAGGATGAAAAAGATACTCCATGCAAATGGAAATAAAAGAAAGTTGGGGTAGCAATACTTATATCAGACAAAACAGACTTTAAAACAAAAACTGTAACAAGAAACAAAGGGCACTACATAACGATAAAGAGAACAATCCAAAAAGAAGACAACACTTGTAAATATCTATGCACCCAACATAGAAGCACCTAAATATATAAAGCAAATATTAACAGACATAAAAGGAGAAATTGACAGTAACACAATAATAGTAGGGGACTCTAACGCTCCAATTACATCAATGGATAGATCATCTAGACAAAAGATCAATAAAGAATCATTGACCTTAAAAGACTCATTTGACCAAATAGACTTAATCGATATATACAGAACATTGCATCCAAAAACTACAGAATACACATTCTTCTTGAATGCACATGGAACACTCTCCAGAAGAGATCAGCTATTAGGCCACAAGACAAGTCTCAAAATTTAAGAGGATTGAAATAATATCAATCATCTTTTTTGATCAAAATTGTATGAAACTAGACATTCACTACAAGAAGAAAACTGGAAAAGTCACAAATATGCAGAGATTAAACAAAATGCTAATGAACAACAATGGGGTCAATGAAGAAATCAAAGGTGAAATTTAAAAAGTACCCGGAGACAAATGAAAATGAAAATATGACATACCTAAATCTATGGGATACAGCAAAAGCAGTACTAAGAGAGAAGTTTATAGCAATACAGGCCTATCTCAAGCAACAATAAAAATCTCAAACAAACAATCTAACGTTACACTTAAAAGAACTAGAAAAAGAAGAACAAATGAGACCCCAACTCAGTAGAAGGAAGGAAATAATAAAAATCAGTGGAAATAAATGAAAGAAAGACTAAAAAGACAATCAGAAAGATCAATGAAACTAAGAGCTGGTTCTTTGAAAAGCTAAACAAAATTGATAAACCTTTAGCTAGACTTACTAAGAAAAAAGAGAGAAGGCTCAAATAAATAAAATCAGAAATGTGGGGTCAGCCCAGTGGCGTAGTGGTTAAGTTCACATGCTCTGCTTTGGTGGCCCAGGGTTTGCAGGTTTGGATCCCGGGCATGGACCTATGCACCATTTATGAAGCTATGCTGTGGCAGGTGTCCTACATATGAAATAGAAGAAGATGGGCACAGATGTTAGGTTAGGGCCAGTCTTCCTCAGCAAAAAGAGGAGAACTGGTGGCAGATGTTAGCTTAGGGCTAATCTTCCTCACAAAAAAAATTAAATTAAAGTAAAAATAAAATCAGAAACAAAAGAGAAGAAATTACAATGGATACCACAGAAATACAAAGGATCATAAAAGAATACTATGAAAAGCTATACACCAACAAATTGGATAATCCAGAATAAACTGATAAATTGTTAGAATTATACAGAATTATAATGATTATAACCTGAACAATTATACAGAATTAGAATAATTCTTAGAATTATTCTTGATTCCAAAGCTGAATCTAGAAGAAATAGAGAATGTGAATAGACTGATGATTAGTAAGGAGATTGAAACAGTAATCAAAAACCTCCCAAAAAACAAAAACCCAGGACCAGAAAGCTTCCCCACTGGATGCTACCAAACATTCAGAGAAGATTTTGTACCTATCCTTCTGAAACTCTTCCAAAAAGTTGAAGAGGACATAATGCTTCCTAACTCATTCAGTGAGGCCAACATTACCCTGATAGCAAAACCAGACAAGTGAAACACACACACACACAAATCACAGGCCAGTATCACTGATGAAATAGATGTAAAAATCCTCAACAATTTATTAGCAAATTGAATACAATACATTAAAAGGATGATACACTATGATCAAGTGGGATTTATTCCAGGGATACAAGGATAGTTAAACATCTGTAAATCAATCAACATGATATACCACATTAACAAAATGAAGAATAAAAATCACATGATCATCTCAATAGGTGCAGAGAATGCATTGACAAGATTCAGCACCCATTTATGATAAAAACTCTGAATAAAATAAGATAGAAGGAAAGTACCTGAATCTAATAAAGGCGATATGTGACAAACCCACAGCTAACATCATACCCAATAGTGAAAAACTGAAACCTATCCCTCTAACAAGAGGAATAAGATTTTCCCTGATGACTTCATTTCCCAACTTTATTGCCTCTGTAAAAATCTATTTCCAAATAAGGTCACATCTTGAGGTACTTTTGGTTAGGACTTTGACATATGAATTGGGATTGGGGGCTGACAGAATTCAACCCATAAAAGAAGGAAAGAAAAGGAAATATTTGAAAATTACTTGAAAATACAATCTGCAGGTCTTGTGATGGTAGGAGTAATGAGGGAGAAGATAAGTTGAATGATAGGCATGATGGTATGGCATTAAAAGATAAGAAATGCATCAAACTATATTACAAAGCTATAATAATCAAAACAGTATAGTATTGGCATAAAAACAGACACATAGATCAATGGAACAGAGTAGAAACCCCAGAAATAAACTCACACATGTATGGTCAATTAATTCACAACAAAGTGGCCAAGAATATACAATGGGGAAATGATAGTCTCTTCAATAAATGGTGTTGGGAAAACTGGACAGTTTCATGCAAAAGATCTTATACCATACACAATAATTTACTCAAAATTGATTAAAGACTTGAATATAAGACCTGAAACCATAAAACACATAGAATAAAATATACGTAATAAGCTCCTTGACCCTGGTCTTGGTGATGCTTTTTTGGATCTGAGACCAAAAGCAAAGGCAACAGAAGCAAAAATAAACAAGTGGGACTACATCAAACTGAAAAGCTTCTGCACAGCAAAGGTAACCATCAACAAAAGGAAAAGGCAACCTAATGAATGAGAGAAAATATTTGCAAAGTACATATCTGATAAGGGGTTAGTATCCAAAATACATAAAAAATTGATACAACTTAGCAAAAAAACAAACAATCCAATTAAAAACTGGACAGAGGACCTGAATAGACATGTTTCCAAAGAAGATATACAGATGGCCAACAGGCACATGTAAGGATGCTCCACATCACTAATCATAGGGAAATGCAAATCAAAACCACAATGAGATATCACCTCACAGCTGTAAGAATGGCCATTATCAAAAAGACAACAAATAACAAGTGTTGGCAAGGATATGGAGAAAAGGGAACCTACATATACTGAGGGTGGGAATATGAGTTAGTGCAGCCACTACTGAAAACAGTATGGAAGTTCCTCAAAAAAATTAAAAATAGAACTACCATATGATCCAGCCATTCCATTTCTGGGTATTTATCCAAAGGAAACAAAAACACTAACTCAAAAAGATACATGCCCTCCCATGTTCATTGCAGCGTTATTTACAATAACCAAGATATGGAAAGAACTTAAGTGTCCGTTTATGGATGAATGGATAAAGAAAATGTGGTGTGTGTATATATATGTGTGTGCATACATGTACACTGTGGAATATTATTCAGCCATAAAAAAGAATGAAATCTTGCCATCCTTGAAAACATGAATGGAACTTGAGGGCATTCTGCTAAGTGAAATAAGTCAGATAGAGAAAGACAAATCCTGTATGATCTCACTTATATGTGAAATCTTAAAAAAAAAAAAAAAAACTCATAGATACAGAGAATTGACAGTGGTCCCCTGGAGGGGGCCGGGGGGAAATGAGTGAAGGTTGCAAAAAACAAAAAAATTAGAAGTGCAAGGGATTTGAGGTAGAATGGTTCTAAAGGGTAAAAGGGAGAGGGAGTCTAAGTGAGGAAAGCCTCACACTGTGATGCAGGTGGGACACCTATGAAGGGAGAGAGGGAAGGAGGATTGAGTAGCAAGGGCTTCAATCTGCACTGCAGCTCTAAGAAATTCTCGGTCAGACCACTGGCTCCCTCAGAACAGGGGTGCCCACTGGAGGAGTCCCACGTTTGGCAGAAATGGCTTGAGCTTAGTAGCCCATCATGCTCAGTCACTGGCTAGAAAGCCCAGGTGTGGACTCATTGAGGTGGATCTCATAGGTATATTAGCTGGAGGCTATCAGCTCACTACATTCCTCACAGGAGGTTCCCTCTTTTCTTGTGTGTTTTTTTTTTGTTTGTTTGTTTGTTTTGAG
Source organism: Equus caballus (assembly GCF_041296265.1). Classification (NCBI taxonomy): domain Eukaryota; kingdom Metazoa; phylum Chordata; class Mammalia; order Perissodactyla; family Equidae; genus Equus; species Equus caballus. The sequence continues at coordinate 53,422,366 of NC_091691.1, forward strand.
GAAGACTGGCCCTGAGCTAACATCCATGCCCATCTTCCTCTACTTTCTATGTGGGACGCCTACCACAGCATGGTGTGCCAAGCGGTGCCATGTCCGCACCCGGGATCCGAACCAGCGAACCCCAGGCCACCAAAGCAGACTGTGCGCACTTAGCTGCTGCGCCACCAGGCCAGCCACAGGAGGTTCTCTCTTGAAAGGATATCTGAGCAGTGTATTCTCATGGTTGCCAAAAGCGTGTTTAAGGGTAACATTTCCGCAAGGGAGGAAATGGAAATAGTGAATACAGATCCTCACCTACCTACCCACCGAAGAGCATAGGACCAAGACAGTTGTGAGAAGTCTTCTAAGTGCTCTTTAGCTCTGTAGCTAGCAGAGGCCAGCAAACCAGGTCTGTTGTATACCTGAAGAGAAGAGAAGCAAGTCTACTACTGATGTACTCTGGGGGATTGTTCTGACCCCAGTAATGGCTTATGGACACTCGTTTCTGAACTCTCAGCTGTAAGTGTCTATTACTGTTGGCTTCAAGATCATGAGGTCTAAGATTCTGTTCAACCAGGCTGGGAAAAACTTTCTACCACAGCACCATAATTCCTGGGTACTCCTAAAACCTTAAATAGGAAGGTATGAACATTAAGGTGGTTTCATAAGAATATTGCTATGGTAGCCTACGAGAATAAAAATGTGATCCTTAGCAATGTGCTGGGGTAAAACATGCAGGTAAAGGTATTAGATTTAGTTGAGGAATTTGACTTTTTTTTCTGTGGTATATAATAAAACCACAGCGTAAAGCTCTTTCTCCACACATTGCACACGGCTCACAGTTAGTTCTGGTCTCAAGTAGAGACTGGCACATCTCTCTGCTCTCACTGGATCCTCCAGGGGACTCTGGGAGTATGGGCCACTCAGTAGCTGATCCCTCTATACAGGAATTGTGCTTACTTCTTTTCTAACACAGGAGCAATGACGACCTATAGGGTCCGAAAAGTTTTGGCTGTAAAGAAGGAATAGCTTCTGGGCAGAAAGTTACTAGTGAGACTGTTTGTTTGGAGATAAGAATATTTTCTCTGTGGATTTTAATTACTTTCTAAGAGGTGGTATTGCTAAGAGCCCAGACTCTGAACACTAACGAGGTGTAAATTTTGTCTCCCTAACTTACTTGTTCTATGACTTTAGGAAAGTTATTTAACCCTCTGTGCTCAATTTCCTTAACTATAAAATGGGTCTGAGGTATATAAAATGGATACTTGATATATAGCTAATACTTAATAAAATGTTACTTATTATTACCCATTTTAAACATCCTTTGGGGATGAGGATTAAAATGTGTATGCATATTTACTTGCATTCACATAGAGAAACTCTGGAAGTACACATAAGAGATCCATAAAAATGGTTACCTGTGGGGGTGGGGAGTAAAGGACGAGAATAGGTTGAAAGCAAGAATTCTCAACGAATATCTGCGTATGTGTACACGCACACACACACACACACACTGAACCGTGTCAAGATATTACCTATTTTCTAAGTTTTCTGTGTATGTCTGTAGAGACTGAAATCCCATCTCTGTACATATCGAAGAACGTCCACAGCTAAAATAGTGGGGGAGGGTTGAGGGCCACTTTACAAATTTTAAAACTCCTCCAGACCACCACATACATATAGGGTTAAAATCGCCACACACGAAAAATAGAATAGACTTTTCTTGGCACATTCCAACTTATAGGCAGGGTTCAAACCTCTCTCTACCCACCGCTTCCCCTTCCTCTTTCCCTCCTTCTGCCTCCTCTTCCTCTCTCGCTGTCCCCAGAGAATGCGTCAGGATAAAGACAACTTATTAATCATGGAGCTAGAGATTTGGACTGACTCTAGATTTCCCTCCTTAAATTGCTTCTTTCCCTTCTCCTTTAATCAGATGTAGTAAGATGGCCCTGGGGTCTGTTGGGGGTGGGCAGCTTGCACAACAACAGCTTCCATTACAGGTTCTGCTGTAAATACTTACATCCTCTAATCCTCACAGCAGCCGGAAGAGGTAGGCACCTGATGAGGAAACCAAGTCACAGAGAATTCAAGATTTCAATGCCACCTAGTGGCTGTGCCAGGATTAGAACCAGCCAGGCTCCAGAGCCCTAATCAACTACTCAGCTTGGCCCTAGGCATTGGGTCTAGGGCACTTTCCTCACTTATTTGTCTTATTTGTTTTCCTCACCATCAGAGGTATAAAATCTATGGCTTGGTATTAAGGAGAGGGTCTTGGAGGCCCGTGGTTTGTTTTTAGTGAGGACCTTGAGTGGACCTCCCATCTGGGCATCTTCCCTCTTCACATGGTCCCTCCTGGATCATCAGAGATGACATTGGGTATGGGGCAAAAGTTTTGTATACTAAAAACAAATGTCACCTAGACATTTCCTCTGCCCATTGCCCTCAGAGACTCGTGGTCCAGGGTTCAGAGCTCCTAGGTCCAAGCCCATCATAATCTCTTCACCTCTGAAATTGATTTGCACAAGGACATCGTCTAGGTGACATATCAGACCTGCTTAAGAGACTCAGGTAAAGATGCCAAATAAAGAAACACTGGTTTTCATCTAATTTCTTGCCAGAATCTTTGTATGCTCCTCTCCCACCAAATTTTGATTTCTAGATAGAGAGGATTGGGAAGCCCCCATGGATGTGGCTGTGCTCTTCTCCATCTTTGAAGCATAGAGTATCAAAACCCTAATCACACCGCCTAGACACTTACTATTTCCATGCATTCTGGGCCAACTCCAAACCACCAGCATGTGCAATCTTTGCCTGAGGGCAAAACTGGGGGAATCAACAGGCCTGGGAAGAGCCACCGTGGAAGCATGACTGATGGATGGTAAAATAATTCCGAGGCACGTGTTCTGTTTCTGAGTCCCCCAGCAGAATTAAGCTCCATTTGTCCACAGTAGAAACTTGTTTGATTTTACACTCTTTATTGACTTCTTCTCTTCTCTGTCTAAATTCTCTGCTCTTCTACTGCTGTTTCCTGAGATCACCTCCCAAACAAATGACTTGTAATCAAATCCTTCTCTCAGGGTCTGCTTCTGGGGGAACACAAACTAAAATACTGTTTCTATCTCAAGCTGTCTCAATATAGCTGTTACCAGGCACAGTGTCTGCCCTATCCACACCCAAGTGATGGATGTAATGCACCTAGCCCATATCTAATATGTAGCAGGTGCTCAGTAAAGATAGTTGGATCAGAATCAGGCATGCACACTGCATTCCTCTACAAATTGTATAGGCATTCATTATAGAGTGGAACAGTTTTCATTCTCCGGCATTAGAAGTAACCACAAAAAGGAACACAAGATTTTTTTATACCTAAAAAAGTTAAATAAGTCCTGGCCTACTCCATGGTGCCTTGACAAATAGAAAAGGGATCAAACACATTAGACCCTTTGCCTGGCCAGCCTTTGAACCAATGGGACAAGAAAGGAAACTCATTCCATGTCCAGCTCAGATGATTAGACTACATTTTCCATATTTGACCTCTTCAGGCTACGTTTGCGCAAGCCCACAAAATGCAGGGGAAGCTTAAAGCGGGGTGTCAGGCTGTGCCTTACTGGAGTTGCTATGCTAACCTGGCTGAGTGATCTGCTAAAGTCAGCCTCATCGGTTAACTCTGTCTTGGCACTTCAGGATTTAAAACAAAATATTTCACAGAAATTTCAGTTTAGACAATAGTTATAAGCACCCTACTCACCCTGAAAATTTGAGACTCTGCAAGAAATTCAGCCAAGGACAGCTTTAGAACTTGGAAGAGAGAAAATAGAATAAAGCAATGAAATGAATCAAGAGCAATTTGGTATCTTCTCAAAGGAGACGAATAAAATGGGGAAATAGTGTTTTTTTTTTATTCTACATCATTTGATTTCAACCGACCATGAATCATACCATTCTGTATTTGCACAGTTCTGTAAATTTTCAAGGCACTCTTAAATCCGTTATCACATTCATTTTGACAAATTCTCTCCTCTTCTAGGCATGTCTCAATCATGGCTGCAAATTACATATATTGTGTAGCAAGTAAATTACATATATTATGTTATTCAATCTTCCCAATAACCCTATGAGGTATATTCTGGTACAATTCTCATTTTACACATGAGGAAACAGGTTCAGCAAGGTTGGATAATTTGCCCAAGATCTGACAACTAGTAAATTGCACAGCTAACATTTAAATCCAACTGGGCTGGCTTCAAGGACTTACTTTTACCACTAAACACACCATTTACTAGTTTAGGGGAGGAAGACATTTCCTCTACCCGCTCTGGGTTCTTCTGGCTGGAGAACAAATTAAATTCACATGAGACAGAATAACAGGAGAAAATTAAACAAAGCTTTATAACATGTATACATGGAAGAGGCTCAGGCAACCTGAGCAACTCGCCAAAATGGCTAAGGCCACCACCTTAAATATCATCTTCAGCTAAAGACAAAGGAGGATGTTGGGGGTGGGGGGAGTCGATCATCAGAAATTACCACACAAGTACAGTAAACAAGAGTCAGGTTATTATGCAGACTTGAGTCCTTTCCTTCCACATTGACAAGAGTTTCTAGAGATAAGGTCATCCCTCCTTGCTGGTACAGAGAGGGAGACACCTTTACAGATGGAGATTTCCTTTACAATGTAAATGTCTCTTAACAAAGGGAGAGTAAATTCTACTTTTCAGTTTCTTTCCTGTCTACAATTTTTAAAAGTAACCAGCCCAAAATAATCCTCATGCCAAAGAGGCATATCTTGGGGTGGCCAATTCCAGTCCCACACACTAGGCTTATACAAGGGCCACCTTCTAGCTGTGTCACTTTAACTTCTTAGGATCTCAATTTCCCACCTGTAAACTGGAGAAGCTGCCTGTGATTTCTTCTAAGCCTCCTCTAGCTCTAAAACTCTACAATGTCACCTAATATTAGGCAGAGGGTGCAGGAAGCAGAAGACAGCCACTCTCGAGGATGACATTATTGTAATTTCAAAATGTTGTCACCAGGTGACAGCATTGTACTTCATTTTGACATAGTTCTAAAGGACAGATTTTGCCAATAAGTAACTGCCTAATTGCCTATTATAAAAATAAGAATCTTTCTCCTAGAGGTGTTATGCTTAGCACAGAACTATCTGAAATGCAGACTATATTACAAGCTTGGGGCAAAGAAGTATAACCCCCACCTCTCTCCAATTATTTTTAAATAATTTGATGTGTCCAATTAGAAAAGAAAATTTGAAAAGAGTCATTCTGGAAACAAAGATAGTCAGAACTTCTTTGACTTCCCTACTCTTATTTTACCATTTAAAATTGATTTCATTTTAGGGGCTAGCCCCGTGGCCAAGTGGTTAAGTTCGCGCGCTCCGCTGCAGGCTGCCCAGTGTTTTGTTGGTTCAAGTCCTGGGCGCAGACATGGCACCGCTCATCAAACCACGCTGAGGCGGCATCCCACATGCCACAACTAGAATGACCCACAACGAGGAATATACAACTATGTACCTGGGGGCTTTGGGGAGAAAAAGGAGAAAATAAAATAAACAAAATAAATAAAATTTAAAAATAAATAAAATTGATTTCATTTTAAATTACATGTGCTGGGGTTGGGTATGGAAATATTTTTACCACTTAGGGCCTCTGGAGGCCTTAGACTGGCTTTGCCGTCGGAGTCCATCAAAGGATTCGGAAACAAAGTGCGTTTGCCTTGTTTTGATGTTTCGTGAATTGTCCTTTCTGAAATACACTACTTTTCTAACAAAAATGGATGGCTTATTTTCTTTTTCAAATTCACGAGCTTTCTCAGCCTTATGCAGTCAAAGCTGTGAAAGCACATTTTACTCAACCTGGATTCTCAAACCTCTCTCTTAAAAGAACCAAAACCTTCTATCTGCTATGAAACTTTTCTGAACACAAAGATCACTTCTTATACTCAAAAACCAGATTTATTCTTTCTCTGTTTCCAATTAATTCTAGACCCTAAATCTTCTGGGTCTGGGCAATTTCCACATCAGAAATAAGGATTTCAGGGATCCTCTCACCTGCATTTCAGCCTGGAGCACTGAGTGTGAAGACAGCCAAGGCCCCTGCAGCCCCACCTGATTCTCCTTAAGGTTAACAGGTGCTACCCACACACGGTGACCCAGAGGGATCGGACCCAAGGTTAAAGCTGCATAAAAATTCCCATTATGAATGTCAGCTCTGAACTCCAGGATTTCTGTAATTAGAAGGGAAATAGAACCTTAAATGCATTTTTCTCTCACTGCAAAATGTTAAGTGATCATACATTGAAGACACGGATATGTGTAATGACACAAGGAGTATATTAAACAGGCAGAGAACATTGCACTCCACCTGTGAAGAGCCGTGAGACCAAGGTGTCATTTCACAATCTCAAATTTCAATTCAATGAGAGGAAGAAAGAACAGAACACCCACAAAAAAATTAGATAAAATTTAAAGGGAAGCTATTTAAAGGAGGAACGGTCGTAAAATACACAAATGACACAGTTCATTATTTCTGACATCTCTGGGGCTCCCTTTTGGATCCCAAATATGCACACTGCAGAACAGAAAATTTCATTTATTTATTTGTCACTAGGAAAGAAGAATGCTGCCCTTTGAATTTTAAAATTCTCGCCAAGCTACCTCCTACAGGATTGAGAGGTACAGGAGGCAAAAGAGATCTCAAATTTTCATGACCTCCACGGACCTCTTGATTCTGTCCTTAGCTTGGCCTGACCTACAGGATATATGCTCATGACCCTAGCACAACTGTGTTTAATTTACTATTACCTTTTCCTGGATTAACGATAACACAGCTATTATGTCATTACCTCGTTATCTGCTTTTCAAAATAGATACCAACTGTCACTCTCCTCTCTGCTTTTTGGAGAAAATATCATGTACCCACAACCTTGACATGACAGTCATTTCAATCTAACACATTAATTTGTTTCTGAAGTCACAAGCCCAACAATCATAAACAAAGTGTGCACATTAAAATTATAAAGTAGGTAATTCAGTTTCATAAAAAAATTTCTAGAGAATTGCTTGCAACCTAGCCAGGCACTGCCTAGTGTAAATTATTTGTAATGTTTAATTGAGCCTCATTTGCCAGGATTTACTAATTCAGAATCCTTGATAATTCAAACTGCATAGTGCTTGCCTTCATTCATCAAATTTTCATTCAATATCTAGCACGCGTCTGACACTCTCCTAGGGACTAAGAACACAGTGAGCAGACCCAGTGCCCACTCGCGTGGAGGTCAGAGGTTCTGTCAGTGCTCTGAGGAAACCCCCAGGGAGCTGGGTAAACCTGGGTCCACAGAAAAGAAGAGAGATGGGAAGACATGAGGGATAGTTAGGAATTCAAACTTGTGGGACTCAGCAACTGGATGTGGAGTTGAGAAAAATGTGTCAAGAACAAATCCTCTGGTTCTGGTTTGAGGTGGTGACATAGAAAGATCCTGAACTCACTTCTTCCAGTGGACACATCAGATCTACAGCTACATATAGAATAATTTCCTCTGAAAAAAATCTGAGAACTAGCTGAGTGACACCTCACATTGGGCAAATGAGAAAAAAAAAACACATCAAAGCAGGTAGGACAGCTGAGACACAATCTCACCATAAACCCCATCCCCCAGGGTGGAAACCCACAATCAGGAGAAAACTCAAAACCCAGAGCTCCTCCCTGAGGAGTGAAGAGTTTGTACGCAACATACAGGTACCCCAGCTTTTACCACCTGCTCTTGAGAGACAGTCCCCAAACATATAGCTTTGAAAACCAACATGGCTAACGCCCAGGAGACCCACAAAGCTGTGGCCAACTAAAAAGTGGGTCTTAAAGGACTAACATGCGGAGTCACCCCAGGGCCTTCCATAAAAGCAGCCATTTGAAAAGCACCCAGACTTTTTGAGAAAGAGGCTCATTTGCAAATCTTAAAGAAGCATCAGCCTGAGGGGCAGGGCCCTGCTGGGATACTGTCTGGGGAGGGAGGCTGGCAAATTACATCTCCACATTTTCCCTCTGCCTTGCTAACGCCAGCAGGGGCCATGTTTTGGGTGTTTTTTGTTTTTTGTTTTGGCAAGTGCCATCTTTATGTTCCCCCTTTGCCTTGCTTGCTTCAACCAGCAGGCGCCACATTTGTGCTCTCCTGCTGTACTCCAGAGGGAAGCTTTTACACATGTCTGGTGCCTGGTTTTTATGTCTGGTGCCCTGGTTTTTGTGGCTACCATCCAGGGGCTGCCTCTTAATTGCCTGGCTCTGGAGGCATTCCTGGGTCCCAGGGGACTGTACCAATTCGAGGCAGTTCTTGGCAGACTACCACTCCCAGGGTGCCGCAGAGATAGCAGACTGAAACACATCCCCAGTCTTTCTGAGAAAGAGGCCTATTTGCTTGTTCAGGAGCTTTGGCCTGAGGGGCTACTCATCTAGGGACAAGGTGCTCTCAGGGAATGGAGGCAAGTGGATGCCATTTTTGGACTCTCTCTCTGCATCACTCCAGCTTTCTGGTATCTCCTAGAAAGGCGCTCACACCCTTGTCTGGAGCCCCGATTTTTGTGGTGTAGGGGAGGAAGACATTTCCTCTTCCCAAATGTGGGTTCGTCCGGCCGGAGAACGAATTAAATTCACATGAGACAGAATAGCAAGAAAAAATTAAACAAAGCTTTATGAGGAACCATGGCTCAGGGCCTTTCTTCCCCAAGAAAGGGCACCGAAGAAGCGGGGTGCACAGAGTGGTTATATACCCCCAAACAGGGTGTTTCACATGTGACTGAAAAGTCCCTCCCACAATAGTCACAAGATTGCCCTGTCAGCACAGTGCTTGATGGACACAGCAGGTAGTGGTCTGCTATCTTGGTGGGCATAGCACGAGGCAAGTCAACTTGATGAGGATTTTAGGCTGATTACTTTTAAAACTACAGATGAGAAGCAGACTCCGAGGACTGGAATTTTGCTTGCCCTTCTGAGAGACATTTGCGTTTGTGAAGGAAGGGGGGATGACCTTGCAGGGACCTGAAATTGGCCACCCCAGGATATGTCTCTTTGGCATCAGGATTGTTTTGGGCTGATTGCTTTTGATAAACTGGGACAGGGAAGGAGGCTCTGGGGAATGGAACTTGCCGTTGTTGGGACACATTTACATTTGTAAGGTAAATCTCTATCTGTAAAAGGTGCCTCCCTCTCTGTACCAGGAAGAAGAAGAGAGATGACCTTATCCCTAGAAATTCTTAATGGGGAAGGCAAGAACTTAAGTTGGTTGCTGTCTGGCAATCTCATGTAACGGGTTTAGGGTGGTGGCGTCTAACCTTTCTAACCTTTACTTAATCCGATTTGATTCTTGTCTAAAAGTCATGGTGATGAGGATTTTTAGGCTGCTTAATTTTAAAACGGTTTATGACGAGGATTTTTAGGCTGGTTACTTCTAAAACTACAGATAAGAAGCAGGCTCCAAGGAGTGGAATTTGTTTGCCCTTTGATCAGAGACAATTGCATTTGTGAAGGAAATCTCCATGCCTCCCTCTCTGCGCCAGGAGGAAGGGGGGATGGCCTTATCTCTGGAAACTCTTAATGGGGAAGGCAAGAACTTAAGTTGTTTACTGTCTGGCAACCTCATGTAACTGACCCCCCACCCCAAAATCCTCCTTTGTCTTTAGCTGAAGATAATATTTGAGCGGTGACTTCTGCCATTTACTCAATCCGGTTTGATTCTTATCTAAAAGTTGTGGGACCGCCCAATGGCCGGACCCTACCGGCACTGGTACCATTTTAACTTCTTTTTCCTTTGTCTTGTAAAGAGATGACTCACATACCCATGCCTTAAATTTAGCCCTAACCCTCAATTCGGGGCAGCAGCAGGAGCTCTGACTGCCCGTGGGTCCTGTCACCACACACCAGCTCTGCCTGCCCATGGGTCCTGTCCCCATGCTATTCCACACTATTCTCTAAATAAAAGAGCACTACTGCCAGATCTTGAGAGTCTAAGAAATCTTTCTTTCGACTCCTCGGCTCACCGACCCCGCATCAAACTGTCTGGAGCTGGGCAGTCACAGGTGAGCACAGCAATCAGTTCCTAGCCTAAGGAAAGATGCTTAATCCTTAAGAAATGCCAACGTTGGGAGGGGGAGGGAAGTTAGTTACAGGAGGTTACCAGACTAGCACAATAAAATGCAGATTTAAGTCCTTGCCTTTGGTATTGATTAAGAGTTTCTAGAGACAAGGTCATCACCTTTCTTATTCCTGGTACAGAGAGAGAGGCACCTTTTACAGATAGAGATTTACCTTACAAATGTAAACGTGTCCTAACAAGGGCAAGTTCCATTCCTCAGAGCCTCCTTCCCTGTCCCAGTTTATCAAAAGCAATCAGGCTCAAATAATCCTGATGCCAAAGAGACATATCTTGGGGTGGTCAATTAGGACTTACACTTGCGGGTCCCCCAGGACTGTAACCAATGGAGAAAGAGTTTTTAAACAGATAACCACCCTCAAAACACAGCAAGAGGCAGTAGACCCAGGAGTTCAGTCTTTCTGTGAAAGAGGCCTATTAGCTTATCATCATAGCTATAGCCTGAGGGGAAGGCTTCTATTTAAACACACACCTAAAAGCTTACCTTGGAGGTGTAGGGGAGGAAGGCGTTTCCTCTATCCAAAGTGGGTTCCTCTGGCCGGAGAACGAATTAAATTCACGTGAGACAGAACAGCAAGAAAAAATTAAACAAAGCTTTATGAGGAACCATGGCCCGGGGCCTTTCTTCCCCAAGAAAGAAAGGGCACCAAAGAAGTGGGGTGCACAGAGCGGTTATATATCCCCAAACAGGGTGTTTCACATATGATTGAAATGTCCCTCCCACAATAGTCACAAGATTGCCCTGTTGGCACAGGCTTGATGGACACAGCAGGTAGTGGTCTGCTATCTTGGTGGGCATAGCAGGAGGCAAGTCTATTGTCTGGAGCTGGGCAGTCACAGGTGAGTGCAGCAATCAGTTCCTAGCCTAAGGAAAGATACTTAATCCTTAAAGCAATGGGAGGGGGAGGGTAGTCAGTTACAGGAGGTTACCAGACTAGCACAATAAAATGCAGATTTAAGTCCTTGCCTTTGGCATTGATTAAGAGTTTCTAGAGAGGTCATCTCCTTTCTTCTTCCTGGTACACAGAGGGAGGCACGTTTACAGATAGAGATTTACCTTACAAATGTAAATGTGTCCTAACAAAGGGCAAGTTCCATTCCTCAGAGCCTCCTTCCCTGTCCCAGTTTATCAAAAACAACCAGCCTCAAATAATCCTGATGCCAAAGAGACATATCTTGGGGTGGCCATTTCTAGGTCTCCACAGAGGATAGGCGCCATTTTCAGGCTCTGCTTCTGCCGCCCTCCAGAGTGCCAGTATCCCTCAGAGGTGAGCTGTTACACATGATAAGAAATTTTCACATATTGAGGTATATGGGGTAGTTATTCTGGGTTAAACCTGATTCAGACTGAGCAAAAGAAGCCTGACTGACGGCTTGTCAAACATACATTGTATATGTGTTTTAACAATTAAAGAATGCATTAAACAATTAAAAATGCATTATCTCAAAGTAAAAGAATGCACTCTTTGAAGATAAGAATGTGCACTTCCTTTCCTAGATGCCTCTATCAGTACTCTCAGAGATAAATTTCCTTTCCCAGACAGCAGGGTGATGTTGATCTGCTAATCTGTAATTAAATATCTCTTCGAAACTTTAATGAACGTGTATCCTGGGCATGTTTGATGTATGTTCTTTGCCCTAAAAAGGTACAAAACTGTACTGAAAACGATGCTTCTCCAGAACTCTCTTTTGTGGAGACTCCATTCCCGGGCTAGTCCTCAGCTTGGCTCAAGCAAAGTTCACTTTATCTCTTTATCTATGGAATAGTCATTGGTTGGTTGCATAAACAACATGCCTAGTTCCTGTTTTTCACCTCTAGTGCCCAGTTTTTGTGTCTGCTGCCCAGGGTATGCCCTTTGATCACCTGCCACTGGTAGCCAGGAGCTCTTATGTCATTGGTCCCACATGACTGTAACAACTGGAGAGATGGTTCTTGGCAAGCTATCAGCCCCACAGCACTGCACAGTTGGCTGGCTGAAACACACCCCAGTTTTTCTGTGCAAGAGGCCTATTTGCTTGCCCTGGAACTTCAGTCTGAGGGGCAGGCTTCAGGTTTAGCACACTTCCAGTGGCTATGGAGGTGCTTTCAGGGAGTGTAAGCCAGGAGATGCCATCTTTGTGCTCTATCTCTGCCTCACTCCAACTCACTGGTATCTCCCAGAAAGGAGCTTACACACTCATGCGAAGTCCTGATTTATGCAACTGCCCCCCAGAGTACACCTCCAGATTGTCAACTCTGGTGGCTAACAGGGCATACACATGTGATCCCAAAGGACTGTATATATTTTCATACTTTAAAAGCTGCTGCCTGAGGGTCAGACTTCCAGTTAGCCTGAATCTAAGTGCTAACTAAGATCCTCACCTTTGGGACACTGACAGGTCTTGGCACACCCTCAACTACTAGAAACCACTAAAAGTAAAATAGGCTGCATGGACAGTCACAAGGTTTGAGAGACAACCAAAAGCTAGTGCAGGGTTGAATGATAAGGTTAGTCTCCCACATGGGACCACTCCCTCAAGACCTGGGGTTTAAGAGTTCAGATCCTGGGCACAGACCTGCAGACTGCTCACCAAGCCACACTGTGGTGGTGTCCCACATATAAAATAAAAGAAGATTGGCACAAATGTTAGCTCAGGGCCAATCGTCCTCACTATTCATCCATTGATGGGTACTAGGTTGCTTTCATGCTTTGGCTATCATGTATAATGCTGCAATGAACACAGGGGTGCATAAATCTCTTTGAATTGTTGATTTCATGTTCTTTGGATAAATACCCAGTAGTGGAATAGCTGGATCATATGGTATTTCTATTTTTAATTTTTTGAGAAATCTCCCTACTGTTTTCCATACATCCTGCACCTGTTTGCATTTCCACCAGCAGTGTATGAGGGTTCTCTTTGCTCCACATCCACTCCAACACTTGCTATTTCTTGTCGTGTTAATTATAGCCATTCTGATGAGTGTGAAGTGATATCTTATTGTAGTTTTTATTTGCATTTGCCTAATGATTAGTGATGTTGAACATCTTTCCATGTGTACATTCATCATTTGTATATTTTCTTTGGAAAATGTCTGTTCATATCCTCTGCCCATTTTTTGATTGGGTTCTTCATTTTATTGTTGTTGAGTTGATGAGTTCTTAATGTATTTTGGAAATTAACCACTTGTCAGATATATGATCTGCAAATATTTTCTCCTAGTTTGTGGGTTGGCTTTTCACTTTGTTCATGGTTTCCTTTGCTTTACAGAGGTTTTTAATCTTAAGTAGTCTTATTTGTTTATTTTTCTTTTGTTTCCCTTGCCTGAGTAGACGTGATATTTAAAAAGAGAATCTTAAAAGCAACAATAGAGGTGTCATCTCAGTGGCCTCGTGATTAAGTTCAATGTGCTCCACTTCAGCAGCCAGGGCTCTGTTCCTGGGCACAGACTTACATCACTTGTGAGCAGCCATGCTGTGGTAGCAACCCCCATATAAAATAGAGGAAGATTTGCAACAGATGTTAGCTCAGGAGGAATCTCCTTCACCAAAAAAAGGGAAAGAAAAAAAGCAATAGAAAAACAGCTTGTTACATATAAGGAAACCCTCATAAGACGATCAGCAAATTTTTCAGTAGAAAATTTGCAAGGCAGAAGGGAGTGGCAAGATATGTTCAAAGTATTGAAAAAAACAACCTTCCAACCAAGAATAATCTACTGGAGAATTTATCATTCAGAATTGATGAAGAGATAAAGAATTTTGCACACAAGCAAAAACTAAACGAGTTTATCAGCACTAAACCGGCCTTACAGGAAATGGTAAAAAGGCTTCTTTAAACTGAAAAGAAAGGGTGCTAATTAGTAACAAGAAGACATATGAAAGTATAAGTCTCAAAGGTAAAAGTAAATATATAGTAAAGGTAGTGGATTAATCACTTAACATAAAATGTTGGGGGTTAGGGGAAAATGTACAGCTTTAGAATGCATTCAAACTTAAGTTGTTCTCAATTTAAAATAGACTGTTATAAATATAAGCTGTTATATGTAAGACTCATGGTAACCACAAAGCAAAAATCTATAGTCAATACACAAAAGATAATGAGAAAAGAATTGAAGCACACTAAAGAAAGTCATCAAACCAGAAAGGAAGAGAGCAAGAACAGAAGAAAGGAACAGAGAGAAACTACAAAACAGCCAGAAAACAATTTTTAAAATGGCAATAAATATGTACCTATCATTAATTACTTTAAATGTAAATGGACTAAATTCTCCCATCAAAAGACATAGACCAACTGAATAAATTAAAAAACAAGACCCATCTATATGCTTCCTACAAGAGACTCACTTCAGACATAAGGACACAGTCAGACTGAAAGTGAAGGGATGGAAGAAGATATTCCATGCAAATGATAATCAAAAGAAAGCTGGGATAGCCAAAATTATATCAGACAAAATAGACTTTAAAAGAAACACTGTAATAAGAACAAGAAGGGCATTACCTATTGCTAAAAGAGTCAATTCAACAAGAGGATATAACATTTGTAAATATTTATGCATCCGACATAGGAGCACCTGAATATATAAAGCAAATATTAACAGACCTAAAGGGACAAATGGACTGCAATACAATAAGAGCAGGGGACTTCATATCCCACTTACATCAACAGATAGAACATCCAGACAGAAAATCAATAAGGAAACATTGGCCTTAAATGACACATTAGACCAGATGGACTTAGTAGATATACACAGAATGTTTCATCCAAAAGCAACAGAATACACATTGTTCTCAACTGCACATGAAACATTCTTCAGGCTAGATCATATGTTAGTCCACAAAACAGGTCTTAATAAATTTAAGATTCAAATCATATCAAGCATCTTTTCTGACCACAATCGTATGAAACTAGAAATTGATTGCAAGTAGAAAACTGGAAAAACTACAAATATGTGCAGATTCAACAAGATTCTACCGAACAAGCAACAGGTCAACAAAGAAATCAAAAGAGAAATCAAAAACTACCTTAAGACAAATTAAAATGAAAATACAACATACCAAAACTTATGGGATGCCGTAAGAGCAATTCCGAGAGGGACATTCATAATGATAAATTCCTACCTCAAAAACAAGAAAAATCTCAAATAAACAACCTAACATTACACCTCAAGGAGCTAGAAAAGTAACAACAAATGAAGCCCAAAGTTAGTAAAAGGAAGGAAATAACAAAGATGAGAGCAGAAATAAATGAAAAAGACAATAGAAAAGATCAATGAAACTAAGAACTAGTTCTTTGAAAAGATAAATAAAATTCACCAAGAAAAAAGAGAGAAAACTCAAATATATTAAATCAGAAATCAAAGAAAAGACATTACAACCCATATCACAGAAGTACCAAGGATAAGAGACTACTACAAAAAGTTTTATGCCAACAAATAAGACAACCTATGGAGATAGCTAAATTCCTAGAAACATGCAACTTTCCACACTGAACCATAAAGAAATAGAAAACCTGAACAGATCAATTACTAGTAAGGAGATTGAATCGGTAATCAAACACCTCCCAAGAACAAAAGTTCAAGACCAGACAGCTTCACTGGTGAATTCAACCAAACATTCAAAGAAGAAGTAATACCTATCCTTCTCAAACTATTCCAAAAAACAGAAGATGAGGGAATGCTTCCAAGCTCACTTTATGAGGCCAGCATTACCCTGATACCAAAACCAAATAAAGATACCACAAGAAAAGAAAATTACTGGCTGATGTACATGATAAATATAGATGCAAGAAATCCTCAAGAAAATTTAGCAAACCAAATTCAAAAACACATTAAAATGATCATACACCACAATCAAGTGGGATTTATTCCAGGGATGCAAGGATGGTTCAACATCTGTAAATCAATCAATCGGATATACCACATTAACAAAATAAAACATGATCATCTCAAAAGATGCAAAAAAAGCATTTGAAAAAATTCAATGTCCGTTTATGATTAAAACTCTCAACAAAGTGGGTATAGAGGGAACATACCTTAACTTAATAAAGGCCACATATGACAAGTCCATAGCTAAAATCATACTCAATAGTGAAAAGCTGAAATCTTACTTCCAGGATCAGGAACAAGACAAAGATGCCCACTCTCACCACTTTTATTCAATATAATATTGGAAGTCTTAGCCAGAGCAATTTGGCAAGGAAAAGAAAAGTCATTCAAATTGGAAAAGAAGATGTAAAACTATCACTATTTGCAGATAACATGATAATACATTTAGAAAAACCTGAAGACTCCACCAAAAACCTTTTAGAACTAATTAAAAAATTCAATAAAGTTGCAGGATACAAAATCAATATACAAAAATTTGTTGTGTTTCTATGCACTAATAACAAACCAGTAGAAAGAGAAATTAAGAAAACAATCTCATTTACAATTGCACTGAAAAGAATAAAATGCCTAGTAATGAATTTTACTAAAAGATGAAAGACTTGTACAATGAAAACTGTAAGACAATGATGAAAGAAATTGAGGAAGACACAAATGAAAAGATATTCTGTGCTCATGGATCAGAGAACTGATATTGTTAAAATGTTCATATGACCCAAGCAATCTACAGATTCAATGCAATCCCTATCAAAATTCCAATGGCATTTTTCACAGAAATAGAACAAATAATCCTAAAATTTGTATGGAACCACAAAAGACCTCGAATAGTCAAAACAATCTTGAGAAAGAAAAAAGCTGCAGGCATCATACCTCCTGATTTCAAACTACATTACCAATTTATAGTAATCAAAACAGTATGTTATTGGCATACAAACAGACAAATCATCAATGGAGCAGAATAAAGAGCCCAGAAATAAATCCATGCATATACGGTCAATTAATTTACACAAAGGAGTCAAAAATATATAATGGAGAGAGGACAATCTCTTCAATTAATGGTGCTGGGAAATATGGAGAGCCACATGCAAAAGAATGAAAGTGGACCACTATCTTACACCATACACAAAAATTAACTCAAATTGGGTTAAAGTCTTGAATGTAAGACATGAACCCATAAGTCCCTAGAAGAAAACATAGGCAGTAAAACTCCTTAATGTCAGTCTTGAAAATGATTTTTTGGATCTGAGTGGAAAAGAAAAGGCAACAAAAGCAAAAATAAACAAGTGGGACTATCAAACTAAAAGGCTTCTGCACAGCAAAGGAAACCATCAACAAAATGAAAAGGCAGCCTACTGAATGGGAGAAAATATTTGCAAGTCATATATCTGATAAGGGGTCAACATCCAAAATATATAAAGAACTCATACAACTCGATAGCAAAAAACAAACAACCCCATTAAAAAATGGGAAGAGGATTTGAATAGACATTTTTGCAAAGAAGACATACAGATGGCCAACAGGCATATGAAAAAAATTTTCACTAATCGTCAAGGAAATGTAAATCAAAACCACAGTGAGATATCACCTGACACCTGTTAGAATGGTTATTATCAAAAAGACCGGAAGTAAGTGTTGGCAAGGGTGTGGAGAAAAGGGAACTCCTGTGCACTGTTGGTGGGAATGGAAATTGGTGCAGCCACTATGGAAACAGTATGGAGGTTCCTCAAAAAATTAAGAATAGAACTACCACATGATCCTGCTTCTACTTCTGGGTATTTATCTGAAGAAAACAAAAACACTAAGTCAAAAAGGTATACGCACCCCCATGTTCATTGCAGCATTATTTACAATAGCCAAGACATGGAAGGAACCTAAGTGTCCATTAATGGATGAGTGGATAAAGAAAATGTAGTGTATGAGTGTGTGTGTGCATGTATGTGTGTGTATGTATGGAATGGAATGGAATATTATTCATCCATAATAAAGAATGAAATCCTGCCATTTGTGAAAATATAGATGGACCTTGAGGCATTATGCTAAATGAAATAAGTCAGACTGAGAAAGACAAATACCATATGATCTTACTTATATGTGGAATCTTAAAAAACAAGCTCATAGATACAGAGAACAGATTGGTGGTTTCCAAAGTCAGGGAGTGGTGGGGTAGGCAAAGTGGGTCAAAAAGTACAAACTTCCAGTTATGAAATAAATAAGTTGTGGGATGTAATGTACAGCATGGTGATTTTAGTTAATAATATTGTATTCCACATCTGAAAGTGGCTAATAGAGTAGATCATAAAAGTTCTCATCATGAGAAAAAAAAATTTGTAACTATTTATAGTGATGGATGTTGTGGTGATCATTTCACAGTATATACAAATATAAAATCATTATGTTATACACCTGAAACTAATATAATGTTCTAGGTCAACTACACGTCAGTGAAAAAAAAGAACAAGTCCTAAGTGTATGGCTTAAGTTCACCTAATTAAATTGATAGTGTAAAACATAATGTAGAGATGGTGACTCAAGTTGCCATGATTTTTAAGATGACTTATAAGTCTACTGATAAACATAGAAATATAGTAGAGGGTTTACTCATTATGTCAGGAAACTGACTGCTTCCAGGTTAACGTTTCTGAAGCTTAGAAATCCTAACTTCAAAATAACACAATATTTTAGAAAGACACTTTAGCTCACAAGGAAATGGTACCAAAAAATGGAATGTAGTGTGGCTGGCCCCGTGGTCACGTGGTTAAGTTCGCGCGCTCTGCTGCAGGCAACCAGTGTTTCGTTGGTTCGGATCCTGGGAGCAGACATGGCACTGCTCATCAAACCACGCTGAGGCAGTGTCCCACATGCCACAACTAGAGGGACCCACAACGAAGAATATACAACTATGTACCGGGGGGCTTTGGGGAGAAAAAAAAATGGAATATAGTACAAATTAAATAAAATTTACAAAGTATTTTGTTTAGTTCAAATCAACTGAAGAATGTATTGAGTACTACCAATTAATATCAATTAAAACTACTTGATTCTACCTATAAATGAGCAAAAGTCACATAATATTCCAAATACTTAATACCATAAACACAATGAATACATTTAACATAGTTTTCACACAAAAAATAAAAGTTAGTGTTACATATTCATTTAAAAAAGCAAAGTAAGCTGTAAAATATCTATGGAAGTTTTGCGCTCCTGAAATCTTTATTGACCTGTGGGTAGGAGTGTGGCAAAAATCACTCACCATCAGAAGTGATCTTTGAAAAGATCCATCAGTGTCCTCTGCTGGCTCTCACTACATCTTCCTTTACAAATTTTATTTGTTTGTACACCTGGAATATCTCTTGCTCTGGAGTAAATGACCTTTGTTCCATGTAATTTATAAGATTTTCATAACATCAAACAACAGCTGACAGCGTCATTTTTCATATGTCTATTACAAACCCCATCACACCAGCTGGATCATGTAGCTTGGGCCAAGGGGACATATCTCCCCATTTCCACAGCCTGGCATATGGCACGACTGTCATGCCCTAAAGCAGATTGTCCTTCCATTATTATAGCAGTGTGAGTACAAAATACTTGATAACAATTCTTTCAGAACTATCCCAGTGTTTGGCCTAGTGTTTATACTCCCAAATAAACAAACTTCCATACAGCAACATGTATTTTATTGAGAGCATGTGAGCTCAGGAATAAGAAATGGCCCCTGCCCTCAGAGGGCACACGATCTATTTGAAAAGCTAAAACTAATGTACATACAACAGCAGTGAGCATTCCAGATGTGCTCAATGAAGCAGCAGGGCCTTTAAGTTATATGGGAGCTCAGGGAACAGTCAGACTAGGACCCTGCCATGGGTACTTCAGTAAGAATTAGTTGTGATAAAAAGGGCAGAAAAGGGGCCAGCCCGGTGGCGCAGTGGTTAAGTTCACATGTTCTGCTTTGGTGGCCTAGGGTTCACCAGTTCAGATCCCAGGTGCGGACCTATGCACTGATTGTTAAGCCATGCTGTGGCAGGTGTCCCAATATAAAAAGTAGAGGAAGATGGGCATGGATGTTAGCTCAGGGCCAGTCTTCCTCAGCAAAAAGAGACGGATTGGCAGCAGATGTTAGTTCGTGGCTAATCTTCCTCTAAAAAAGAAGAAAAGGGCAGAAAACTGCATCAAGAATAAAATAGGGAGGAAAAACTAGTCCTGGTTCTCCCTTTCCAAATCTAAATAAATCCAAGCTACTAAAGGATTGTTGAAGAGGGTCCGTTAAAAAGAAGCGCGGTGATAAAGATGGGCCAATGCAGGCTCATCAGTTGTAACAGATGGATCACTCTGGTGGGAGATGTTGACAAACAAGGAGGCTGTGCACGTGTGGGGGCAGCGGGTATGTGGAAAATCTCTGTAACTTCCTCTCAATTTTGCTATGAATTAAAAAGTACTCTAAAAAATAAATTTTATTTTAAAAAAAGTAAGTTCCTTTAAAAATTGTTCCTCTCCAGGCCCCAGTCCCTCAGACAGCATGAGTGCTATCTGCTACCTCGTAGCTGGCTTCCTGGCTGCAGGCAGTGCCCTGACCCAGCTTCTGCTCCATTTCCCTGAATATCATGGTGGTGACTCTGTGTGCTCTGCTTACAGGAACTTGGCCTGCACTTCCCAGTCTTCCCCCGTGTTTTTCTCCTGATGAACAGTGGGCGGATTTGTAAGGAAAGCAGTCTGGCTGTTTCATTTGCACTCTGTGCAAATGTGCTTGCTGCTAACCCAACAGAAGCAGCTTTAATTGTTCCGAGGAGGTCCACACAGCTGATAAGCAAAGGGTTGTCTAAGAGGGCTCTGCCAGCTCAGGAGCGAGCCCTTGGTGTGTCTGGCAATATTACTCATACCAAAGGCTGCACACAGTGTAAGAGAGGCCAGGAGGCCAGTTCTCAGGGACTGGTTTGCATGGCTGGCTTCCAAAGAAGACAACCCTTTGGTCCAAGGAGTATATCATATTCTGAAAATAGAATCACATTGCGAGCTGTGGCTGTTTTATTAATTTACCCCATTACACACTGCTTAGCATAACTGATGGAGAAGCAATTCACTCTGGCCTCTGTCCCAAAATAAATAGGACATTCAGCACCACATTTATAACAGTTTGGAATGAGTGAGAGGAAAAAACGTCCTGTTGGTGAAGAGATAATGCTGAAATTTTCCATCTCAATCCAAGACAGAATTACCGACCACAGTTTAGAAGATCAGAAGTTTACAGAGATGGTCATTCCGCCACTTCTGTTCATGTCACAGCTTAGAAGGTCCTTACTCAGCAGTGAACATACAAAAGCATAAAGAACTGTGTCTACAGAAGAAAGGACAAGAGTTAACTAATCGTTCACGCATGCCATCTGACCTTGCCTGCTGTGAGGTGCTGCTTCTGGCAGGTTTCCACAGCACTCCAGAGCATTAGGGTCCCAGACAAGGGAGCTCATAGGCTTTTAGGGATCAGAATTTTGCAGGAACCCACAAGACCACCGAGCACATCCCCAGACCCTCAATGCTTTCTGCTCTAACTCCTGAATAATGGGGAAGGGGGAGGAAGGTAGATTATTTCCTCAAGTGATGGAAAATCTTTGATATGCCAGTGGGTCAAAATTTCTCTCTAACAGACAGACATAAGGGAATGCTTTGGAGGAAAAATAAGAAAAGAGGGTGGAGAAATAGTGTCATTTCTCCAAAGAAGCATCTTTCCTGGTGGTGGTCTGCCCTGAAGCAAAGCCCTGGTGACCTTCCGGCATACCACCATTAGTCAGATATAAAATCCACTGTCACATCAAGCAGACAGATTGAGGAAGGGATATTCAGCCAGAACAGTTTTTAGTTATTAAAGGGTCCTGAAAAAGTACCTGTCATTGGGAAGCCTATGGGTGTGTGACAAGAAATATTTTATTATTCTTTATATTCTTTATATTTATTTATGTATTATTTGTAAACAAATAACGTGAGCATAGATAGGACCCTGTGTCACATCTTGGAGAATTCAAAGTAGAGATATGTTGTCTTCCGGCAAGGAGCATTTGGAAAACATAGTTGCCAGCACTGAACCAGACAATGACTAAGGCATGAATCTATCCCCAGTGAGGAAATCTCTGGATAGAGAGGAAGACACAAACAGCTAAGTTAGAATATAATGTGTTCAGTGCAATGATAGAGACACATATAGGACATAATGGGAGCCAACAAGGAGCAGCTAACCCAAGGAGTGGTCATGGATGGTATTTTGGAAGAAGTGGCCCCTGAGTTATATTCTCTGTGAGCAGAGAAGGAAGTAGACTTTGGAAGGGTTCAGACCATGCTGTTTCAAATGGAACAATTTTGTACTTTTTTATGGCTGAGTAGCATTCCATTGTATATATATACCACATCTGCTTTATCTATTCATCAGTCAGTGGGCACTTGGGTTGCTTCCATGTCTTGGCTATTGTGAATAATGCTGCAATGAACATAGGGGTGCATAAGTCTCTTTGAATTGTTGATAAATAACCAGTAGTAGGATAGCTGGATTTTATGGTATTTCTACTTTTAATTTCTTGAGAAATCTCCATACTGTTTTCCATAATGGCTTCACTAGTTTGCATTTCCACCAGCAGTGTATGAGGGTCCCCTTTTCTCCATATCCTCTCCAACATTTGCTATTTTTTGTCTTTGTAATTAAAGCCATTCTGACAGGTATAAGGTGACATCTTATTGTAGTTTTGTTTTTCAATTCCATGATAATTAGTGATGTTGAGCATCATTTCATGTGCCTGTTGGCCATCTGTGTATCTACTTTGGAAAAATGTCTGTTCATATCCTATGCCCATTTTTTGATCAGGTTTGCTATTTTCTGTTGAGATGTGCGAGATCCTTATATATTTTGGAAATTAACCCCTTGTCAGATAAAAGATTTGCAAATATTTTCTCCTAGTTGGTGGGTTGTCTTTTTGTTTTGTTCATAGTTTCCTTTGCCTTACAGAAGCTTTTTAAGCCCGATAAAGTCCCGTTTGTTTATTTCATTTGTTTCCCTCGGCCGAGTAGACATTGCTTTTGAAAAGATGCTGCTAAGACTGATGTCAAAGAGTGTGCTGCCTATATTTCTTTCCAGGAGTTTTATGGTTTCAGGTCTTACCTTCCAGTCTTTAATCCATTTTGAGTTAATTTTTGTGTATAGTCTAAGATAATGGTCCACTTTCATTCTTTGCATGTGGCTGTCCAGTTTTCCCAACACCGTTTATTGAAGAGACTTTCCTTTCTCCATTGTATGTTCTTGGCTCCTTTGTCAAAGATTATTTTATTTCTTGTTTTCTGGTTGTTCTATATTTCCATTGTTTCTTTTCTCTTGTATTTCTGACTGCCATTTCAGTTTGGTGGTTTTCTGTGATGGTTTTCTCTTTATTTATGAATTGTGGCTCTGCTCTGATCTTTTGTTTAGTGGTTACCGTGAGGTTCGCATAAAGGATCTCATAAATGAGATAGTCCATTTTCTGATAGCCTCTTATCTCCAATAGCCTAAGCAGTCTCCATCCCTCCCTCTTCCCCTTCTGAGTTATTGTTGTCACAAATTTTCCATTTTGTGTTGTGAGTTTGTGACTAAATTGAAGTGTTTATAGTTATATTTTATGTTTTTCTTCTTTTTATCTTTTACATTATAATTGTGTTTGCTAACCTGTTCAGATATAGAGTTGCAATTTTCTGATTTTGTTTTTCTATTTATCTCCTTGCTCAAAGCTTTGTAAACCTTTGCCTTTTTTTTTTTCAGGTAGGGGGGCTTCCTTCATCATTTCTTGTAGGGGAGGTCTAGTGGTGATGAACTCCCTCAGCTTTTGTTTATCTGGGAAAGCTTTTATTTCTCTGTCATATCTGAAGGATAGTTTCACTGTATAGAGTATTCTTGGCTGAAAGATTTTGTCTTCTAATATTTTGAATATATCATTCCATTCTCCCCTAGCCTGTAAGGTTTCTGCTGAGAAATCCACTGAAAGCCTGGTAAGAGTTGGTTCCTTTGTAGGGTATTTTCTTCTGCCTTGTTGCCCTTAATATTTTTCTTTGTCATTGACTTTTGCCAGTTTTACTAATATGTTCCTTGGAGAAGGTCATTTTGCATTGATGTAATTAGGAGTTCTATTGGCTTCATGAACTTGTAAGTCCAGTTCTTTCACCAGGTTTGAGAAGTTCTCAGCTATTATTTCTTCGAACAAGCTCTCTGCTCCTTTCTCCCTCTTGTCTCCCTTGGGAATACCTATAATCCTTATGTTGCTTTTGCTAATTGAGTCAGATATTCCTCAAAGAATTTCTTCATTTTTAAAAAATCTTAATTCTCTCTCCTCTCCCACCTAAAGCATTTCTATATTTCTATCCTCTAAATCACTCATTCTGTCCGCCATAACATCAGTTCTATTTTTTAATGATTCTAGATTATTTTTTATCTCACTAACTGTGTTTTTCCTATCCAGAATTTGTTTGGTTTCTTTCTAGAGTTTCAATCTCTTTGGTGAAGTATTCCTTCTGCTCATTAATTTTATTCCTGAGTTCACTGAACTGTTTTTCTGAGTTTTCCTATAACTGATTGAGTTTCTTTATGATAACTATTTTGAATTCTCTGTCATTTAGATTGTGAATTTCTGTGACTTTAGGATTGGTTTCTACAAGCTTGTCATTTTCCTCCTGCTCTGGAGTGTTAGTTTTTCATGGTGTTTGATGACCTGATCCTTTGCCAGCACATTTGTGGTAGTATCAGTTTTCAGATTCACCTGCCACCTGTGGGGGAAGCAGGAGCTGTGTTTCTGATCCTGCCTCATCTGCTGGAATTTGCATGGGTTGAGCTGCTCTGTGTTTGCATAGGCTGGCTACAGCCCCCTAGTGGGTCGCTCTTATGTGGGTGGGGCCTCGGGGCCTCTGTGCCTCTGTGCTCATTGGGCACGTTTCACAGGCACAGGTCAGCACTGTACTCACAGGTGGTTTGGCTGAGCTGCTGTGCTTGGCGGGTGGGGCACCTTCACATGGGCTGAGCTGTGGCCACCAGATAGGGAGCATTCCCACTGGTGGGGCCAGGAGGGTATGGTGAGTGCTTCTTCAGGCCAGCCTACCCCTCTTAAGGCATTCACACACGTGTGCACCAGGCTGCCCCCACCTCCTCTTGTAGTCACACAAGCCACTGTGCTTGGTGGGCAGGGCCCCTTCCCAGGGCCTAAGCTGTGGCCATTTGGTAGGGAGTGTTCCCAATGGTAGGGCTGCCATGGCCAAGTGAGCACTCCTGTAGGCCAAAATAGCATTTTCACACAGTCTGGGCTGTCTCTTCCTCCTCTTAAAGCCACAGTGGCCACTGTGTGAGGGTCTGTGACCTGGCTTGCTGCTGCTGGGGAGGAAGACAGGTATACTCACCTATCTCCACTGTTTCCTGGGGACTCAGTCCATCAACCTTCAGATGTATAGCTGTGTGGGTCTCTCAGGCATCCTGTTGTGCTGTTTGAGTAGCCTCCATTAGTCAATGAGTGTCCATTTAGTTGTAATTCAGAGGAGGAGAAACAAAGGGAGCAACTCACTCTGCCATGCTGCTGATGTCTGGCTAGGCTGGTGAAAATCTTGAGCGTTCTTATAGTCTCTGAAGAGAAGTAAAGATAGAACAGAGAAGAAATAATTGATAAGCAAGATTCTGGAATGATATGTTGGGATCAGGTCTCAGATCCTGGTGAAGCAATTGGCCTTGGCCAGAATAGAGACATCTGATCCTCCAAGACTGGAGGAAAGCAGGTAACAACAGACAAAGATATATTTATATATATTGTATTGGGATGGATAGAGATAATCAAAGAAGGTCATGCTTGATGGCCTCCATATTTTATACAAAGTTTGAAGCAAGCTCATCTTCTGAGAGGGAGGGCTTGGAGTAGAGAAGGATGATTGATAATGATGTAAATTTAGAATGGTAGCTGATAGAGATGGGAGAGGAAGATGACCAAGGACAGTGAAAAGATTTATCAAAAGGCGGTGAAGTTCCCTGATGCATTTAAAGGCATGATTATGTAGCTGAACCAATATTTGTGGTTGCAAGTTTCTCCTCAACAGTGCTCAGCTGTCTGGGAGCACAGAATAAAAAAGAAAGTAGATTCAGACCTTCAATTTTTCTTGGAAGACAGGAGAACAAAAGAATGTAAAGAATTGAAGCTTTGGTCAGGATGTTGATTAGATGATTAATTGAATGGTCCAGGTTGGGTAAGGAACAAGGGACCATAAATGGGAAGACAATAGAGACAGGAAGAAAGAGGTGCTGAAATGAGGAAGTGATTCAATTCCTAACAGGTGAAGCAAGTGCAAGCAAAATATGGTATGATTTATGTGGTAAACCAAAATATTCACCCTCAACTCAACGACACTCAGCCAAAACTGCTTAAGTTTAGACAAGGGAAGATAATTATGGGCGAGAGTTCTCCAGGAACATTTCCTAGTGGGGTCAGGATTTTACAAGCAGACTTAGATTTGGGAAAGGGGAGAGGGAGTAGAATAGTCTGGTGGTAGCAGAGGGTTCATGCCAAAGGTGGTGAAATACAAATAGGAGATGTAAAATGGATCTCGGTTTCCCAGGTTCTCAGGGAAATAGCTTAAGTAATTTAGACTTTATTCCACAGACCATGGCAAGCCCCTGAGCTTTAAGAGCAGGAAAGTGGCAAAATAGTGCTTTAGTAAATGTGAAAAGTGGGTTAAAAGGCAGGCCAGATATGGAAAAGGAGAGTGGGTACAATATTTTAAGCACATGGTGTAATGAGGAAATGGGTGTTGAGGGTGGAGGAACACCAGAGATGAATGCAACCTCATGAAGGATCAGCAGAACTTGCTAACTAATTAAAGGTTGAAAGAAATGGCTGAGTCAAATATATCTCAGGTGTCACACCAGCTTGTCCAGAAAAGTACACATGAATTTATGAAAATTAAGCAGAAAAAGGGATTCAGTTTTACAGTGAGGAAATGGAAGAGAGTCGTCTGAGCTGTGTAGATAATTATTTTCAGTCTGTTTGGAAGAAAGGAAAATCAAACATCCACCAACACGAAAGGAAAGTAAAATACTGGCTTAAAAAAGACAACTCACAAATCCTTGTAAGGATTAACAACAGCCTATGAAATGACATAGGGATGACACCAAGAACTTTGCATTCTATTTTATTGTTTATTGTTTTTAATTCTAGCAAAAGGAATATATTCTCATTTCTGAGAGAGCTTCTAAATGATTGAGGAATTTGTCCAAGGTCACTTAACTAGTAAATGGCAGAGTGAGAAATAAAATCCGGGCTCTTCTGACTCCAAAAGTCCAGGCTCCTATCTAAATACAAAACAAACAAACAGCTGACTTAGACAGTCAACTACTGTGGGTTGATGAAAGAAAAAGAAAGTAGATCTTGATGATAGTAGGTCACAATAATTATTAAACATAATATTTTTACCTATGAAAAAGTATGGATCTATGGACCAAGTGCTATTAGGTATACTGTTCCTTTTAATCTTCATTAATATCCTTCGGCACACAGAGAAAATATCATTGCTTCTGTAGAGAGGGTAATTCTTATTGGAAATAGAATCTATTGCATTGGAAAAGGGAAAGGTAAGTTAGTGGAAATACAATGAATTAAGTTGGCAAATGTATTTTTAAAAATTATATCAGTCAATGAGACTTCATAGAGAAACAGACACAATGGGAAGAGAGAGAACCCAGAATAGTTTGCACTCTTGTGATGATAAAATTGAGGCGAGTCTAGAACACAAATGAATTCTAAAGAATGGAGTTGAGTTCTTTGTAAGGACTAGCTAAGCACACACCACTCCCATTACTCCACAATGAGCCCCGTAGCCTGATGATAACTTTGAAAGGAGCATGGGCTAATATAAACGATGTAAAAGCAAAGAAGCATGTTGGGTATGCTAATTCCACTCTAGGGAAACTTCTGGGGAGGAGCTGGGAAGGCAGCTAATGCCATTGAATAATGTCATAAGTGGAAAAATTAGTAATAGTAATATATGTGTACCACAAAGTGTAAGCTAGGTCTCAAAGCTCAGGAACTTTTTGGGTGATACGTGTATGTGTATCTGAGTTGTCTTCAGTCATGGTCAGGGCAAATAAGCTTCATTTCTTGTCAGTGATGCTATTGGTTCAGAGAAAGAAACCATAGAAAGAACGTGCTCCCATGACCAAAGACCAGGAAACTGAGGCACAATATTTGATGATGAATCTGTGATCATGCAGTTAGAAGACCTAGCAGTAGTGTTCTCACGATTGGTAATCCCATGATTTGCTTCCTTTCATCTATGGAAGAAAGCTTGAAAACCATTTTGTAGTGGTCAAAGGGGCATTCAGTTCATGAATTTTTACCATTAGGAGGGAAAGGAAGAGAGCCACTTTCAAGGCTGCCTCAAAGGTAAACAAGCTTGCCCAGAGTGTGTGCCCCTCCCTAATACCTAAGTCCACTCTCATCTATTCTGAAACTGACCATGGGTTGGACGAGAACAGTGGATGAGATTCTAAGGAAATGGTGTGCCTAAAACACCTAGAGATTCAAAAGAGTAGAGAAATGGGGACTTCAGGAAGAGCATAATGGAGAGCATAAAACCCGATGGAGTAAAAGATTGATTACATTGAACAGAAAAGGGTAAGAAATAATTGAACCCTTCAGTCAGAGTTGCTGCTCTTAAATGGCAGGGAAGAGAATCAAAGCTGAAACTAATCTTAAAAGAAGCAAGTGAAAACCCTGGTTTCAGGGATTTGACTTTTCCATTTCCTAAATTGATTTGGAGCAGAACTCCTCAAATCACTAGGTCCTTTCTTTTTAAGAAAATGGTATTGTTGAAGAAGCCAAACCCGGAGGATGCCTTTTCCATCTTAAACACTGAATGTTATTGTAGAGTACAAAAGACATGGTTTATAAAGAGTTGTTTTTGCTAGATATCTTCTTCCTGGTGCCTATTAAGGAATCCAACTGAATGTACTTTAAAACTAAGACATCTGAGATTACCCTTTCACCTGAGAAAATGTTAGGTGACTCTAAAAGTGTCTAGACATCATTCAGATTTTTGCTTATTCATACTTCTGAGATCCTCCCATCCTATCAAGTAGGAAGCTTCCTCCCGAATTCACAATCTAGTGGGGCGATATTGCCAAGCAAACAAGCAGTGAGGATAGAATGTTTCTAGGGAAAGCTCACTTAGAATTTCCCACAGGGGATTTTGGAATGTTCCCCACAGGAGAACTGTTCTAGAATGTACTTGTGTTTTTGTATCACAAAATGCACTTGAATGCTTTTCTGTTTCAGTTTGAATTCTTTTGGGTACAAGTTACGGAATCTAGACTGACAGTGACCTAAACAACGGTGGTGTTATTATCACACACGACAGGAAGTTCAGAACCAGGAGTCCTCGAGGTTGGTTAGTTCAGCAGCCCAACGATGTCAGGACTCTGAATGGGCTTCACTGCGATTCTCTTGGCTCTCTCCTCATGGCCACAAAATGACTGCTCCAGCTCCAAGCAGTCACCTCCTCACAGGAAGAGGTTCAAAGGCAGGAATGAAAAAGGGTTTCTCCTGTTTTGCTTCACTTTTTGCTAGGAAGAAAAGTCTTCCCAGAAATCCTGTCTGTCTTTCCATTATGTTTCATTGATCAGAACTGCCACCCCTAAACCAATAACTGGCAAAGAATGGGTTTGACAATACTGGTTTAAACCAATCACAATTTGTCCCTGGAGATGAGCCTATCTTTCCTGAGCCCATTACTATCCAATCCCTTAAAAATTGGGGTTCTAACAGCAAGGCAAATAAAAGAGACGGCAGTTGAGTAGGCAGTTAGCAAGTTCTGCTCATCACCTATAGATGTTTTCCTTTTTCTGAAAGGTCTATGTCAAAATTTGCATTTAGCATTTATTTAAAAAGCACCATCTTAGAAACTGTTCTGAATAAAGCAAATACATTTCAATACTAACCTCAAAGGAGCTTATGTCAAGAATGAAGAGAGAAACATGTACACAAAATAGGACAAGAGAGTGGACAAGAAGTGAAGGGGAAAGAAAAAGTAAAGTGTGGGATGAAAGTAGAACGTCCTACGTTCTAGCTTCTGTCATAGAAAGACTCATTTTAAGTCTCATCATAGAGGCATGGTTCCTACTTAGAGTTGCATGTCCCTGTTATACTCTAAATAAAAATATAGATGTGGAGGAATGGCTTAGGGGAAAGCATTTTACCTCTCTGTTATTTATTATATTTTATTTCCTCAAACGGACTAGGTGCCTATTCAAGAATAGAGGGTAATCTTAAAAAAGAGATGTTGTCAGCCCCTCAGTTCCTCGCTGTAGACCCTGGAGGCATTGCCTCTGCTGCCTATGCTTACGTGCCACAGCACCTGTCCATGTCTTGGGAGCCACCACTAGGAATGTCTTTCTGGGGACTCTTTCTGCTCCTATCCAGGGAATCCATAATCCCATCTGCAAGGATATACTGGAGAAGGGAGATATGTGCCTCGTGTTCTGTTTACTGAAATAACAAGTATTGATTGAATACCTGCTTTGTGCCAGGCACTGTACTAGCACTGGAGAAATAATAGCAAATAAGACAGGGCCCCTACCCTCATCATACTTACAATCTAGTGGCAAATATAGTGTATCTGCAAAGTAATGCATTTATAGTTCCCAAGATAGACAACCCAAATTTCCATATTTGTTTACTGAAACATTATTATAAATGTGGATATATTTTCTTGAACTGTTAGAATAACACTCTCATCATATATACTATGAATTACAAATTTTCTTACATGCTCAATAATTAACCACCATTTCTTTTTTAAAAATCAAGCTTCAAAACTAATCATAGCTAGTCTTCAAAATATAATCCATTGGCAATTGAAACTATGAAACTACACCCCTTAATCTCCAAACTTAAATCTGTCCTTTTTATGTGTACTTGTCATGAAAAAGGTACCTCTTCAGTAACATGTTCAGGTATTCCTTCTTTTCATGGAAGACACCAGTTTTTTGATGGAAATTTGTATTTGAGTTTGCTAATTTCATGAGGGTCTGGGTATTGATTGACAGAACAATTAGGACGAAGTCTAAATGAAGTAAATAAATAAGTGCTTCGAAGGCCTGTCTGGTAGGCAGCCTGCTTAGGAAAGGGATATTAGGAGATTGTGGTGATTAATTTTATGTGTCAGCTTGGCTAGGCTGTGGAGGTCAGCTGTTTGTTCAAACACCAATCTAGATGTTGCTGTGAAGGCATTTGCATATGTGATTAACATCTACCATCAGTTGACTTTAAGTAGATTACCCTCAATAATGTGGGTGGGCCTCATCAGATCAGGTGAAAGCCTTAAGAGCAAAGACTGAGAAGGAATTTTCCCTCAAGACTGTAACATAGAAATCCTCATCGAGTTTCCAGTCTGCCAGCCTGCCCTACAGAGTTTAGACTTACCAGCCCCCATAATCACATGAGCCAATTCCTTAAAAACAAATCAGTCAATAAATTGCTCAATCTCCCTCCATCTCCCTCTCCCCCTGCACTCCTCCACCTCTCATTCCCTCCCTTTGTCCCAACCTGTCTCCCTCTCTCCCTCCTTCTCTGTCTCTCTCTCCCCTCATTGATTCTTTTTCTTTGGACAACACTGACTCATACAAGGATCAATTCAATAAAAAGGAAAGTGACCAGAAGGGGTTTAAAATAATGTAACTTCATAAAACTAAGAGATTACGGGGAAAAAAGCCTCTCAAAGAATTGACCCGAACAGGGAAGAATCAGGAGCATCCACAGGGGGTTTTCCTTGCAGAACCTGAGAGAGCAGTTCATTCATCAATTGGCTGAGCTCTAAGAGTGCCATTTTGCCAGGAAATTGGGGGTTGTGCCTGAGGCCCAAAATGACAGAATTGAGGGAACCCAAGGTCTAGGGCTCACCTCTGGATAGCTCATTTAAAACCTGGTAGCTACAAAAGCAGATTCTACATTTTAATCCTTACCGAATGAGATTCAGTATTAAGCTGGATACTACAAGAAAATCACTAAGGTAGGTGGTAGCTGCAATGCCCCGCAGAAGCAGTGGTGCCTAGAGCAAAAGGTGAGTCGCCAGGGGTCTCCTTGTGGTAGTTGATCGATCCTGTTTGGGAGGACTTGGGCACCATCTGGAGACTCTCAGAAATCCCTGAAGTGACTTTGCAGGAGGTGTGGAGTCCTACACGAGCTTGCCTGTGGTGTGTGTTGAAAGCCAATAAAACATAAATTTCATATAGTTTTGTTACTAAACCAAAATCACTTGAAACGTTTGGAGGTAAATAGCTGCTGTGGGTAGATTATAAGCTTAAACACTGTGTTGTATATGTTATATAATCCCCATGTGCTTATTCGCTATTCAAAACATCAATATCCACAGCAGTTACACCTGAGCTACTAGCACACAGATCAGCCAATAATGAGGGTTTTCTGTCTTGCAAGGTATTAATACAGGAATACCCAAGTAAAAATTATCTTTTTTATTGCACCCAGAAATCCAGCTCTTGAGAATTGGCTCCTTGCTTTAAAGCTTAAACAATTTCAAAATCGTCACAGGTTTAACACAAACAACCATGCAGGGCCCAAAAAAAAGAGTCTTTTTTCTAAGTGATGATTCATTCTGTCTTCTGTGACTAATTGAGCACAAATTTCATAAACCAGAGCATATGTTACACTTTTAAGTCTGGGCTGGAGAAGGATGATGTTTTGCAAACCACTTTACTTATCAAAGCAATAAGAACTTCAATAAAGAGTATATTTTGGAGTCGTTATTATTCCAAGTCTTCACCCATCCCCCCCAAATTGGGTCATTGAGATTCAGATAAAAATTACAGAAATGGCTGAAAATGCTATTTGACCACATTGCTTCTGACATATACACATAAATATTTACCTCTATAATGTTCCAGATTCCTTTGTTTTGTTTCCTTTTCTCCCCCTCTTCCTTCCTTCAGTCTTTCCTTCGTTTATCTTCCCATGCCTCCACTACACCTCTCTGACCTCAACTCTTAAACCCTTTCCTGCCCATGAACACCACTTGCATCAGCAGATGATCCGTTACTAAGTCTAGAGCAAAAATATCACTCAGATTGTCTACCCACCAAAATAGGAAGAATTCCAGTGGCTGGGAAGTGGTGGGCAGGTGACATTCTGCCTTCTGTTTCTGGAGCATTGCTTCCCCTGGTGCTCTCTGGGTAGGAGTTACAGAGAAATGCCCAAGATTCCATGCGGCAGGAAGTTGTGTCCTTGCTGAAAACAGCATGAACATCTGTGGCTCATAAATCGTTGAGGAACAGTTGACGTCTTGGATCCTCCAGTGGTACATATCCAGCAAGAATTACTTAAATCCATCCAATTGTTTAAACTGCATCTACAATGAGCCAGCCATTCTGTCAAGTGCTGGGTAAACATAATGATCAACAAGATACAGAGGTCCCTTCCCTGAAGAAACTTATGGCCTAATAATGGCAAAAAGTTCTAGGCACAAATATCTAAAATTTGCTAAATATTTTCCTTCATTTGCTCATGTACTAGATGCTCAAATAATAATAAACATAGTTTAATATGTCACAATGTGAGTTGAAAGTTAAAGGGATCAGATTGATGCTTCCCACGCTTCTTATTTAGATTCAGTTACATTATGTACATTGAAGATTCATGTTCCTTCAACAATGCATAATTTTAGTTTTTCTTCCCTAAAATTAGACCCTTGGTCTTTCAGAGACTAGGAAGACTAATGGCAGGGAGCTGGAGAGCAGAGTACATGTTTTTTGGTGACACTTTATCCCTGGTCGCCAGTGCCTGGGACCTGAGGTCAAAGAGAGCCTACTACCACCAGCTTCCCATTCACACATTCCAGGCACATCATGTGAAACAACACATTCTTGTGTCCAGATGCCTGTTCTTCTCCAAGCTCCTTCCATCACCCTGGATGAAACTTGCCTGAAGAAACCAGTATTTCTAGAGTTCTTTTCTTCCTCGTGGGTTTCAAAATTGTAGAATCTTATCAGGAAGGGTTTTCCAAGCTAGCCTCGAACCTGAAAGAGCCTACAGATCTACTAAAAGTCTCCCTGGACTAGTAAATTTCCAAAACTCAGCTTTGGAATTGCTTTCCCTTTGGAATTAAGGGCAGCTATTATTCAAAGTGACACCATCGAGGAGAGCGAATTTGTTCAGGATAGAATAGACTATGCTGTGGTGAACATCACTCTCAAAATCTCAGTGATTTAACCCAACAAAGGTGTATTTCTCATGCATAGGAAGTCAGCAGCTGTAAAGACTTCACCACTTTTGTGATTTTTGTTCTCTTAACAGGAAGACTTTGTTTTCCCTGCTCAGGTGGAGAGACTAGACGATTGTGCAGGGATATACTGCCTTAGCCCAGAAGCGATCCCTACAACTTCCACTCATATTTTAAAGGCCAGAATATATCATATGGCTCCACCTACCCACAAACTGGCTGGGAGATGGAATCATCATATGCCAGGACTGAAAATAGCAATATGAGTCAAGGACCTGTGAAATGGACGAGGGTGGGAAGGAGAGGGTGAATGGCTCAAACCTAAAGAATTGTTTCCTCCCCATTGTCCCTTCTGTGATACATGATCCAGACAGGTTCCAGGCACTTGAAGTCAAGATATTCTCTGCCTTTGCAAAAATTTACCAAACCATCCCAGTCCTCCCCACCTCCACCCACAAACAACTAGTCTTTGCTGGGATTGAGATTAGATTGAGGATGACTTGTATCACCAAAAAATCTGCATTGGCATAAAGAGAGGAATAAAGGCAGGGTGGCAGGGTTATAGAAATCAAAGAGAATTAAAAATGATGATGTAGGTATGTATTTATTAACATAGAAAGATGTTTGCTACAAATTTATAAGTACGAAAAGTGTGTACTGGTACATATGGGTATGTGTGTATGTGTGTGTGTATATATATATTCCCATTTTTGTAAATAGACTACTCCAAAATGTGAATGGTTATTTCTGGTGGTAGTATCATATGTAATTTTTCTTGTCTGTGTTTTCTAATTATTATATCATAAACATGAATTATGTGTAGAAAAATTAATCTTGGGTAATATAGGAAGCCAAACCTTCCCTCAGTGTGGTCAGCACTGAGGAGGAAGACCCGAGTGTATTGCATGGGTAGGAGGGAGACATATTGGACAGGACCTTCGCATCAGTGCCGTGCCAAGCCATACTGGATGCAAAAGGACAATCACTAATACTGATCCTGTCTTCCTTTAAAATGTTATTTTGTTCATCATGGATTTTTGCATTAATTTTTATTTTGAAATTATATCATTAAAATATTATTTATTTTGATGACTGAGTTTTGGCACCCCCTTAAATTTGGGGGGCCAACACAAGTACCTCCTATCCTCATCTTCCTCCTGCCCTGGACCTCATGTGGGACAGGGAGGGAGGTGTCTGGGACTGGTCAGAAAACCAGAGAGACTCTGAGAAATGACCCCACCAGTAAATACACAAGGCCAGTTGTAATTACAATAACGTGATCCACAGAAAACAGGAGACAATGTCAGAGAACTCTAACTAGGAAGGTGGGTGGGGTAGTTTTGAAGCCCAGAACACACAAATTCATTGAGTGCTAAATAGTAGAGTAGGGGTATAACAGCCTCTTCACTTTGAGATGCAATAGAAGGGCAGAGTTACCCATGGATAAATGAGGTGGCGTTAAACGCATTGCATGTACAAGTAGATGACACTGGCAAAGTCAGCAATAAGTTGTTAAATAAAAAGAAAACATAACAAAATATCAAATATAATACAGGACAGGCTTAACTTTTTTAAATGTATGCATTTAAGACTGGAAGGATATACCTAAAAATGTGACTGGTCATTATCTCTGAGTAGTATCATTAAAAACTTAATTTTCTTCTATAGATAACTGGAGTAGCTATTGTTCTGTCTACCCAGAACCCTTCGTTTTCCACTCTTTTATGTAACACAACCTCTCTATCTTATGGGTAGCTCTTCTATGAGCTTTAGAGAGCTTGACCTTCTCATCACTGAGTGTAGAGGAGAGCACATGATCCAGGCCCAGCAGAGAATGCTGGTAAACCACTGGTCGCAGTGCTTAGTTCAGGGATGTGCACAGGCTCTCAACTTGGCTCATCAGCACCCTTCCTGGAGCCATCAGAAAAGAGGTCCTCTCTTCTCTTGGGGATCGCAATCAGCTGATAAGGCCACTGTTAACCTAGAGTTTTTATATATTGTTTTAGTAATCAGCTAGTAATAGCTTATTTTTTAAGATAATTATAAAGGCAAATCTAAAATTCTGGTTAGAGTTGTACCAATTATTATTCTAACTAGTCTACTGCATCTTTTTCTTACTTCTAGTATACAGCATCCTGTTAGTATATCTTTTATAAGTGGCTCAAAAGCATCAAAGGAGTAAACCACATTTTCTCAAGCAGACAGGGGACAGTCACATAAGTGACTGCAGGTCAGAGAGCCCTGGTATATGATCCACAGGGTCCAAGAGGTTGTCTGTCTCATCCTAGTTCCACAGTCCTTTAAAGAGGTAGGATTTTTTTCATGTATCATAGATGCCAACCCCAGAGCTTATCCAGAAAGATTATCAGAAAGCCAAGAATAATGTGTGCATTTCAACTACAAATCAAATAAGGAAGGAAAACAGACTACAGTAATTTAAAGATTTGTCCTCTTACTTGTATGTCAAGTCTGCTTTTTAACTCATAGAAGACAAGGCTGGAAAAAACTTGCAAAAGAAAAAGTCTAGGAGGATGTTTGGAAAATATGATATAACCATAAAATCGGCAGGTCCATATGGAACAAATCCTAAGACAACAAGGGAACTATCAAGTGGGTCTACCTAAGCCTTAAAGTTTATTGCAAACAATATCATTGAATGTAATATGGTATATTTCAAAAAAGAGAGAGATCTAATTTTCTCTGAAAGAAAGATGATCCCATAAATCTGCTGAAAGAGAAAAACCTTTGAGCATCTCTAAAATGGTCATGTCCTGAGTAATTGAACCCTAACTAAATTAAGAATCTAACATGGGAGAACAAATTTATGGCCCTTCTACATTAAGAATCAGTTGATCTGTTTCAAAATCATTTTGGTAATATGTATTAAGAACTTTAAAAATGTGCATACCTTTTGACTTGGTAATTCCATTTATAGAAGCTTATCCTTGGGAAATAAGCTGAATTTTTAAAAAGTAAAATAAAGCTTTTAGCACAAATGTACTCATTTCCCTGAACAATTGAAATTAATGTAGTTGCCCCAACAAGAGAGGCAAGCAAGCTGGTAGGGAGATTTGTACCTCCATCAATGTCAAACTTGACCTAACTAATTTATAGGTTAACTCCCAATGATCTGCCCTTTTGCAAAGGAGACTGAGCACCATCATTTTACTCATCGGATAACCCAAGAAAGAAACCACTGTGGCAATCAAAAGGAGTTTAATGTGGCATGTGCCCTCTTATTGCATGCCTGAAGCAAGTTTTCTTCTCCACATATACAAACACACACCTTGAGAGTTAGTACTTAACAAGATGATGATAAGACAACAGAGCTAGACTCAACTTCGCCCCACAAATCATCAACACATAGATAATTTGTAAGCATGGTTATTGAAAGGTCATGTTCATTATTTAATAGAAAACTGAAAGAAAGTTTTATTTATTTATGCCAGATGTTACAAGTGAGTTGAGACTCCCCAAACTTAAGATGCTGTAGCACGTTCAGTCAAGGCTTTTTGGTTAGTTGGTTGGTTGTTTGGTTTTCATTTGTTTATTTTGGGTTTTGTTTTGCTTTTCTGTTCAGACTAACAAGTTAAGAGGGAGAGGGAAACTAATATTTTGGAGGTTAAAAAAAAGTAGGCAAACTAAGGCAGAAATGTACTCATCCGATTAAGCCAGCCTAATGGTGCTACTGTAGGGAAGTCATAGAGGAGAAAGCTCACAATAAAGAAAGAGTGTAAGTAATCATTACTGAAAAGATTAGGCAGAAATTAAGGCTAAATGTTTACTCGGAAGAAGGTTTCTGAATATGCCTGATACTGCTTTTCAACAGCTACAGTGACACCTAGTGTTGAGCAAGAGAATTTAGTCAGTTCCCAAGTGCAGAGCCGCCTGAAGCTTTCTTCATTTGCTGCACGTCCTTCGGTCAAGCGCTAGTTGACATGGACCCTCCTGGCTCGTTTCATCTCAGAAACGTTAATAGGAAACTGTAGGTAGAGCTGTTCGAGTCACCAGCACCGACAATGTTAAGAATCACGGAGAAACTCAACTCTTTCTTAACCGTAAGACAAGGCACATTGGATATTTATTGCAAATTCAGGTTAAAAATCGTTAATATAAAGGTAAAAAAATATCCTCCAATAGAGGATTGATTAAATAAATTAGGACATATCCTTTCAACAAAACTCTATGTAACTCAAAGGTTAAAATGTTTAATGATATGGGGAAAACATTTATGATATCCTGCTAAGCAAGAAAAAAATTAGTTACAAAAGACAAAGAACATTCCAATTTTCTCAAAAATTTAAAAATGCATATACCTGTGTGTAAAATCTCAGACGTTAATAGTAACACCATTTGCCTTTGAGCAATAGGATTAAGGGTGATTTTTTTTCTCTTTTTATAAATATATATATTACTTTTGCAATAAAAATACAATTTAAATTTTTTTACCAAAGGCAAAAATAAGAAGAGAACTGAGAGACACTAAACTGTCATAAATTAAATAAATAAAAGTGTGACTGATTTTTGCTAAAATTAGGAGAAAATTATACGTAAAATAGGGTAGGAAGAAAGTATTGATAAACATAAAATTTATAAAATGTCACATTATTTCCTGCTCATATATTCATCATTTCCCTACAATTGGATCTATTCAAACCTTGCCCCTCCCTCCTCTGTGCAGCAAATTCTGGGGTCAAGTTGCCAACTCAAATGTCTTAGGGTTTGGGAGCATATTGAAAATGGATGAATGAAATCACTGCAGGAAGTGACAAAGGCTGTGGGATCTGAGAAGGGCATGCCTGGTCAGAGCGCACGCAAAATCAAATGCTTTAACGTCTTCTTTCCTGCTGTCCGAATGCATTGAAGGCACTTGTCTCAGGAATTAGACTGAGACCTCCTTAAAGCAAATGTGTTTAATTCATTACAGCCCTGGCGCGTAGCACCACATCTTAAAGTTCAGAACACAGTACGTGAGTGAATGTTTTGCCAAATGTCCCTACTGCTGTACTTGTTCTGTTTAGATATCCTGGGTCAACTGCACTTTTATCAGTTGACAGTATAACCAAGACCTGGCCAAGGTTCTGGACTCTGGAGACAACAGACTCAGATCTAGATTGCAGCCCTCCCACTTTTCTAGGATACTCAACAAATTCCTTACCCCCCTTTAAGCTTTAGCTTTCAAATCTGTACAATGAGCATGATGATATTTAATGTGGCTTTGCTGAGGATTAAATGAAATTATACTTTGAAAATACTTGGAATAGTGGAAGCTTAGCAAATGTTATTTATTACTATGTGGCTAGGCTACCTGGAATCGGTTTTTTGCCTTGCATCGTGCCTCACACAGTGGTCTCAAACGATTCCTGGTTGAAACCTGGGTCCATATCCCACACCTCTTCCCTTCCCTCACTCTTCCACTAGCTTCTTTCTGAGGCTTACCAGGCCTTTCACTCACATGGAACTGAACCCTCCATTATATCAAGCTCTTAACTTTTCTGAAAGACAGTTTTCTCAATGGTTGACCATCAATCAGTAGTTAGTATAGGAACACTTCCACTACTCAGGGCAACAGTCTGGACCTGTTATACATATTGTACCTACTCAAAGCTGCATGACTGATTTGTATCCCCTCCTGGCTTCAGGCTTTGTGACTTCTCACTAATAAATGTCATTGGATACTGGCCCCTCCAAATTCTCTTATTTTATATTAATAGCCTGTGGACTCTCTCAGCTCTAGCATATCTTTAGGGAAACTTTACCTTAAGAGTTTCACAAGTATCCCAAGGATGGACCTACTACTACTAATACAAGAGATAGTTTATGCTCTTAATGCACGTGACAGCCTGCATTATATTAGTTTTCCTTTTTGTTGGGGGGTGGGCACTAACATGTTAAACTAATCAGAGATTAATCCAAATGTGGGAGTTAATTTTTCAAGGTAAGGTGTAGACACACTACAGGGTTAAATTCAAATTATAGGCATAGCATGAGCAAAAATATTTATTGATGTTTATCTAAAGCTCCAAAAGCCTATATACAAATATTATATATTAGATTATATTACACACCATTAACGTTGTATAGAACTGGCAATAAACAGAAATAAAACTAATATTCTATTTTTTTCTTTTAAGAAGGAGAAGAACTGGAAAAGGCAAAACAAAGGTTAAAAGGGAAAAGAAACCAAGATATATGAGGTAATTGTATCAGAGTGATTTGTTGCTTCCAAAGATTTTAAATATCCAAACCAGAAGAATCATATCCTGAGACCTGAAAAGTGTTTACAGAACCATTGTCAATAATCTCTGGGAAACTAAAACAAGTGAAAAAGATACCAGAAGATTAAAAATTGGCAAATTTTTTGTTTCAAATAGTATCAATTACAGATTGATGAATTCGACATCAATAACCAGCAACACCTCAGGACAGATTAAAGAGATGGTTTGTGAACATTTAGAAAAAGAGCAACCCCTAGTCAGTAACGACATGTTCTCCAAAAATAGGCTATAACAACCACATTTTCTTTTCTTTTCGGTAAAGATATCAGCTACATGTCATAGATTGGGAATCAAGATCCTTGAGGTGGTGTGGCTGTGAGCAAGTCATTTGACCTGGGCCTAAATATCTCAAAGTGTTTTCCCTGCGAGTCACTAATAGCTGTTTAGCCAGAAAGGTTCATGGTGAAATATACCGTCAGTTAAACAAAGATCAATAGGTTTCATTATCACAGAAATTCTAAGAGTCATTAATAAGTTCATGTGCATTGTCAATTTCCAAGAGTGAACTCTGGTGTAGAGTGTTTCCCAACTTGACCACATGGAGAACAATTTTCTTTCCAGAACATCTTACAGGACTAGGCTTCTGTAGAACTCTGAGAAATGCTGTGCCGAAAGACTCCGTTCTAACATTTTATGACTATATTTGGTTAATTATAAACGATCAAAGTCAATATGATCACTATTGCTACAATTAAATCCCATAGTTTAGAAATGTGTCAAATTTTCACACACATAACACAAAAACAATAAAAACCAAAATACATTACATTTTTGAACTCTGGAACTTCTACATTAAGTGATTCAAAACCCAATTTCAAATTAAATTTGAAGACAACTTTAGATTCAATTAAGTTTATTTTTCTATTAGTTTTTGTTCCAGCATCTATTAAAGTATATCTCCTGATGGGTTATAATTCATTCAATTTAAATTGCATGTTAATTCAATTATAAAAAGAATCAGGAGGATAGGGGGAGGGGGATGGAAAGAGATCAGCCCCTTCGTAATTCAGTTAGATAATCTTGCATCCTTAATTAGATAAGAAAAACCTTTGAACTTTATCCCATATTTGAAAAGAACCCTGAGATGTGTTCCAGATAAAGCACAAAAAGAATAAGCTTTAGCAAACAGACAGCATCATTCTGTGACTGCAGACATTCTCTAATCAATTTTAATTACTAATATGCACTTTAAGGCTTATTAACAAAATACTTTATAGTATTGATTAAGACCTTCTAAGACCAATTAACATCTATGGTCTATATATGTATATGGATTCTGCAAATACTAATCCCTAAAAGGACTCCTCTTCTTCCCACATCCTACGTCCAAGGCCCTTGGCTCTGACCAAGATTTCCCAGGAAATCTGAAGCTCCCCCAAGCCCTCAGGTTCCTCAGTTCAGTAAACTCTGAGAGGTGACCTCTCCATCCCTACCCTGTACAGACTCCCAATTCCCACATCACCTAGCTTTTCAAAAATACATTTACTTATTTGCCAGACATTTTATCATCACCTTGGTTTAAATCGAATCCTCAAATAATGTGGCAAAAAGACAGGGAGGAGGTTGTTACCCTCCGCATTTACAAGTGAGGACACTCAGGCTGGGAAAGATTGTACGCTCATCAGAGGATAAAATTAGGGCCTTGTTTTCTGGCTACTCCCATGATGCTTCCTAGTCTGCCACATGGCCCCACGATAGGCTGTGGTCAGAACTTACAAATAGTAGGATGCATTTCTTTAGATTCTGATCGCACCACTTTTATATCTCATCATTATTAGAGGAAGGCTTTGGTTAAGTTCCTTAACTTCTCTACATCTCAATTTCCCAAACTGTAAAATGAGCATATTATGGTACAAGCTTTTTATAGAGAGATAAAGATTACATTGGTTAGTGCATGTAAGAAACTAACCATGGATTTTGGTAAATGCTAATTAATTAATTAAGGTTTCTATTAATTACTTAATTCGTTTATTCATCCAAAACATGTATATTGAGCACCCAACTCTGTGCCAGGCAAGGGAGTTGTGGTCATTGCCCTTATGGATTCTGTGGCTATTTTATTATCATTAATATAATTTATATGAGCACTTACATGCAGAGACCAGAAAGCTGAAGGCTAAGGAATAGTAGTACTTCATGAAGCAAGAGTAGTACCCCATGAGAAGGGGATGGAATATATCTAGGTAGGCCAAAGCATTTTAAAATAATAGTAATAAATCAGAAAAATTGAGCTTACTAACACTTTTCTAATAGTATTCATACCTCTGATTTCCTAAACTTGCATTCATCTCTTCAAACTGATTTCTTGGTAGCAGAATTTCTATCATGCCACTTAGGTTTAAGTTAGTTTAAACCACTATCTTAAATTCTCAATTAGATAGAGAAAAAAAATTCAAGAGACATCCAAAAGCTTGGGAAAATATCCTATACAATTCCCAAGTAGTCTTTAGGTCTTGAATGTGTAGATATAGTTTTTCTGAAGGATCCAACAAATTCATTTTAATTCAGCCTTTGGTTGGTTTCTGTCTTGAGGGGTCCTGTTGTAAATCACAATTGAGACTCCCTCCTGAGCACTTTTCACCTTCTGCTCAGCAGTCATGCTCTTCTCTTTGGCTTGGTGATGCTTTCAGTACTCTTAAGGGGGTGATTTTTTAAAGCAGCAGAAGAGATGGGGATAGGGATGAGCAGTAGAGGGAGGGCTGACATTACTGGAGAGGATACAAAGTAGTAGAATCCTTATAAGGTCTGAGGGTCTCTTTAAATCTCTCTCTGTGGCTACTGAAAAATTAGAAGCAGATCACTCTCAACTGTAATAATACATAAAAGTGATTGTTTTCTTTACAATAGACACCAATACTGGTATTGTGCCTGAGAGTTTTCTGATTCATTGACTTGAGGTATGGACTGCTATTGAATACGCCTTCGACATAAGTAATTCCTGTCACAAGATAATGTAAATCTTAGTCCTCACACACATTTTAGTAGCTGCCAAAGATCATCATAATTAGGGATGATAAAATTCCCTCACCCATTTCATCACACATGCAAAATAAAGGAAGGCCAGCCTGAGCAGGATCCCCCTTCACCTGTGCCCCATCCCTAAAATGCAGCCCAGCCAAGAATACACATTGCAAATTCTAATGGTATAACTCAATTCCACATTTACCAAGTACAAACCATATTCAAGGCACTGTACTATATCATGTGAGGACAAGAATAATTAAGACATGGCCTGTGCCCTAGGAGAATTTATAATCTAGCAGGGGAGATGGACACTTCGGTAGACAATTGCCAAGAATATGTGGTAGATACTAAGACAGATGCATCTCCAGGAGCTTCAGGCACACAGAAGGCCATGTTTGGAACAATCTCATCAACTGAATGAACGAAAAT
This sequence comes from Equus caballus, assembly GCF_041296265.1. Classification (NCBI taxonomy): domain Eukaryota; kingdom Metazoa; phylum Chordata; class Mammalia; order Perissodactyla; family Equidae; genus Equus; species Equus caballus. The sequence goes on from NC_091691.1 coordinate 53,466,292, forward strand.
GTAGCAGTGTAAGAAATACTTTCAGGAAGATAAGATACTTCAGCTAATTCTCAAAAGTGAATAAAAGATTCTAAGATAAAAGAGGCTGGGGAAAATGTTCTAGGCAGAGGAGACTACATGATCACAGACACTAAAGTGCGAAATCAAAGAGAGACTACAAGTATTTTAGAATGACTAGAGCATAAAGGTAGAAAATGGCAGGAGAGGAAGCTGAACAGGTAGAGAAGGCTACAATTTACAGAGTATTTTCGACATGAAAAACATATTTTTGAAATCCAAAAAAATTAAAAATTTTAATTTAGAAAGTTTATTTAAAACAATGACTTTTCTTTCCTTTTCTTCCATTTCTCTAGTTCATAAAGAATTTCCCCTGAAATATCCTTTCCTCCATGGAACCTTTTCTGCTCTTCTTCATCATTTTGTATCTATCTTAATAAACCTATTAGTTTCTACTTTATATTATATGTATTTGCATAAATAATATTTTACCTCCCTTCCCTTTCCTCCAACTTAAAAACAAGTTGCAAATTAGGATTTTCACACAGTACCTAGTATCATAGGTTCTGAATTGAATGAACTTGTGTGGTACTTTGAACCTTTCTAACTAAGCGTATTCGTTGACACAAATTCTTGAACTAATCCTCTAATGTAATGTTAATAGCACACCTCTCCCTCTAGAGGGAGTGCGAGGCACTTCCTTTCACTCCACCTCAAAAGAGTTCTTTTTTTGTAGGTTTAAGGACAAAAGGAAATCCTCATAGATCTATAACTAGGTCATCAAGCAGGGAATACAGCTTTTAAGAGATTGGATGTAGCTTTTATGTGTAATATAAGCAGAAATGGATTGGAGAAAAACATGTTTTCTTGGAACTCTTTTCTGCATGGGACCAACCTTTTGATGGTTCTCACACTCTGAGACACATGGGATGAAAAGACCTTGTCAAGGATTTCCCCTATCCTTGGAGCCCAGAAAGAATGAAGGCAGACTTAAGAACAAACCACAAAGCAAGCGTACAGGAGGATACCGAAGCCTTCTACTAGTCTAGGTAAAGAGTTTATCCTGCTTGTTTAACCAAGTTAAGAAACCACATAGTGGTCTTGGCACTGATGTCTAGCTAGTATTAAGGATGCATTTGCCTCAAGAGCTCTCCATTGGTTTAGTTCTTGGGACCTTGCCCCCCAGGACTGAATTTAATGCCACCAACATTCAGACACTGATCACATACTAACATAACCAATAACAAGTGGAACTGCTATTATGATCCTCTTTTTCTAAAATAATGAAAACAAACACTAGAAAGACAAACTCATTTGCTTAAGGTCACAAATCCAATTAGTTTTGAATAAATAGCAGCAGCAGAGTGGTTTACAATAGCTTAATAATTATATTATTTCAACATGAACTCGGATTTTCAATAAACTTTTAATTTAATAAAAATAAGTTACTTGAGACAAATTAGGATATTAAGCTATTTCAAAAGGAAAACTATTTTACAAGGATGATGGATGGCATTTTTGTTGTGTATATTTCGTTTTGTTCTGTTCCATTTTTTCTAAAACAATAGGAAGGCTCTGAGTTCATCACTCAATTTGAATGAAAGAATTCTCTTTGGAAGTTTGGCTGGCAACTTTCCAGGAAATCAAGAGGTCCTATGTTTGAAGGGGACTATATTTAATTGTCCTAATGCCACAGAGCTGCAGTCTCTGACAAGAATAAAAGTCTAAGTAATTACTTTTTATGAAATTGTTTCTGTTTAATACTTCTGTGAATTGTTACAAAATAGCCCTACTTTTCATTTATAACCAAGACAAAAAAATTTACTTAATTTCATCTTAAATGTGCATGTTCAGACTTAGGACATAAATACACCCTAACACACACAAACATACATGTGTATGCATGTAGACATGCACATACATGCACATTTCTACACTGAGCATAAAACTTACTACTTTCCTGATTCACTTTAGCCTTCTTTCCCTCTTTTCTCTCTTTCACCTCTTCTGCTTTCATAGTGAATTCAAAATTATTAAGGGATGGTGATGAGGCAGAAGCTTGGTGGAGGTAGGAAAGAGATTATTGTAGAGGAGTACAACAGGGTTTGCAGAAAGATCAACAAAAAACACAAGAAATGAAGAAGAGTTGTTTTCTAATAGTGATGGATTCCTTTATGACCTACCTCAAGCATAATGTTAATCCACTATAATCCTATCAAAATTTCCTCCCTGCAAAGAACTGTATATCAGAAAGCACATCGGTAGAGTAAATTGTTACTCAAGGTTGCCTCCAATGTTGTGATTCTCAAACAAATGAGAGTGAAAACTGGATTTTCGTCCTCATATTTGATCCAATATCATACACGTGATCTGTAAATGGTACAATAACACTGGTACTGACATGTATGGATTCATAAAGTCATAGAATCAGAGGATTTCTGCTTCTGGGAAAGATGTAAGCCCCATGCTCTCACTGTAGCAACTAGAAAAAAGAGTGGATAAATTAAAACAAGCAGACTTTAAATAAAGCAGTGTGGTGTGGAGGCAATGGGAACTCGATGAACTGGAAATCCAGATTAGGGGAAATCTTTCCAGGGTGAGCTGATATCACCAGGGGGAGAGGAGGGACATCTTGGCGGATTCTGGGTGAGAACTGGAGGAACATGAAATCAGCAAGGTTTTTGGCAGTCAGATGGACTGAATGGAAACTTGAAGTATCCAAAATGAGGCCAATTTTCCCCCAGAGGACTCTTGCTGAATTCTGGCATTGCAAGTAGGAATCTGGAGGACCAACAGCTTTGAAAGGCAGAGTGAAATTTCCCATAATCTCATGATGCTCAGGAAACAAAGTCCCTTTAGCAGGATGAACCCTGCCTCAAACATATGAGCAATAGAACTCTGACACATTACTAGTAGGAGGATAAATTAGTGTACCACATGAGAAACCTCTGTGGCAGAAGCTAGTAAATACATATGCACTATGACCCAGGAGTACAACTCCTAGGTATTTACCCAAAGGAGATGACATATACCTACCCAAAGATACGTACAAGCATATCTGTAGCAGCCTTATTTGTAATAGCCAAAATTGAGGGGAAACCCTAATAGAATCAATAAATAAGTGGTGGTATATTTAAATAATAGAAAACACAGCAAATACAAAGAATAAATTACTATTATTTGCATCAACATGAGTGAATCTCACAGATAAAATGTTGAGGAAAAAAGGAGAAAAATTAATGTATACTGCATAATTCCATCTACATGAAGTTCAAAAATGAGCAAAACTAATCTGATTTTGTAGGTCAGAATGGTAAGCTTTGGGGAGGTATCAAATGGCGGATGCCTAAGAAAATGTGCTGGGGCGGTGGAAATGTTCTATATCAATCTGGTGGCACTTACTTGGCTAAAAATACATAAAAATTCATCAAGCTGTACACTTACATGAAACCTCAATAAAAAATAGAAAAAACACAGACTAATTTAATTTTAGAACTAGAAAGAAGCTCAGTGGCCACCTTGGCCAACTTCTATTTTACAGATGAGGAAACCAAGGCTCAGAAAAATTAAGAAGCTTGTTAATGTCACACAGGTAATTTATTCATTTTTTTTCAACAAGTAATTACTAGACACTTACTCTTTGCTGAGACCGTATTAGGATACAGGTTAAACCAGACAGACACATTACCAGCTTTCATGAAGCCTACAGTTTAGCTGTAGAAACAGAAATTAAACAAATAACCTAAGAAATAAATATGTAATTGCGGGTTATGATAAATGTTGTGAAGGACCAACCAACACAACATGTTTTCAGCAATAGCACCCAGGCAGGAGCCCAGCTCACCTGGCTAACAGAGTAGTGCTATCTTGACTCCAGCAACACTGTCTTTTACCATCAACTTTGAACTTTTTAAAAACCAGGAGCAAATTACAGATCTACATGAATCTATTTCTCCTGACTTCAAAGGGCAACATTTAATTCTAAATTTAGCATAAGCAAAAGAATAAATAAATTTAAAAGGATGACTCTCTCCCAAGACTTGCCAAAAAGGACTCAATTTCAGCAGGGAAGGCATTCCTAAAATTATTGGATTTGAAATTTGTTCCGTGTTTGTTAAAACCAAGTTCTTTAGATTCATAAGGTGTATGCCTGGCCGTGGTCTCTCAACCACTTTCCCTTAGCAGAGCAGCCTCCCACGCCTGTTTACTTGATATTTACGTGGATCCAATGGTTATAAATTAGCCAACTTAGAAAACAGAACTGAGAAAAATCTATCTTAAGACAACCAAGATAGCTGTAATAAAATTAAAATACACAACACATCTGATTTCTTAACCAACTCAGAGTCTATTAATTTGGGGATTTGTTTTGAAAGATGCCAGCTACTGCTCAATATCCGGCTGGGGCAGATTGCCTCTGCAGAAAGCCTGGTCCAATTTTCCTGCAACAAAACACAAGTCATTAGTAACCTCAGTTTGCTTTGATAAGAAACAACCATAATACCACCATCTCAGGTTTGGTTCCCTGAGAAGTATTCCCTGATTTGAGTGAAAGTAGTTCATTTGGGAGCTCACCTAGGAAGCTCTGGTGAGAAGACAGCAAAGTGAGAGAGAGAGAAGGGCAAAGCTGTGCACACCTGGGGCTCATCAGATTGGCAGCCTCTAGGAGACTGTGGACCGTGCCTCAGAGTTGGCCCACCTGAGGGGCCAGGAGGCTGGGGTACTTATGTTCCAGCTCCCATCCATCAGCATTTGAGGCTACTCCTGGGGACTTAGCTCCCTGGTGCTTCCAGCTACCCCTTGTGTGGGCTGAGCACACAGCTTCAACTAGAAAAAGCCCACAGGCAAAAAGTGAAAGCTATTTGCAATGAGAAGCCATCTGTGCACAGGAAAATGGAAAATGCTGAGGGAATATGAATGGCCACCAACAGTGTCAGCTATACCTGTAACTCAATTAGTGGAGCCTTAGTGCAAGGGCGTGCAAGAGAGTCGAGTCTTAGACACAAGTATCAGGCATGTGGAAAAAGCACCAGTTAATTAGAAATCAGCTAACAGAGGATCTATTACGAAATAGCGACTTGCTTTAAAATTGAAAAGTACTATGCGAATAAAGCTATTCTTTTCTTCTGCTATTACTTAGACCATCTGTAGCCTGTCTAATAACCAAAGGAATTACTTTTCTCAATGGGAAGATCACCCTGGGTCTTCGCGGGCTGCAGGTCTTCCTGGTCAACTTCAGTGGAAGAATGAGTGAATAGTGGTCACGCATGGTATCAAGGGATTTTATAGATATATCACTTAATTTATTTTCAATTTAATGAAAGAAAAAGAAACTAAATGGAAACTAAAGGAATTGTTAAATTTTAAACAAATCTTTACCATAAGATATTATTTTCTAATACATTCCTCTAAGGTTAAGAAAAGGAATTATGAAATCTGTTAAGAGGTTGGTATCCTTGGGAGTTTTTAACTAAATCATGCAACTTAAGATCATATAAATTCCTTCTTTCTCCAATAGATGAAGTCATTAGCATGATGTCATTTCCCTTGCCCTGACTCCTGCTTTTTGTCAGTATAATTTTATACTGTCAAGATATAACAATTTACATTCTTTACTTTAGCCTAATTTTCCCAATTATGTCATATTCACTTGATATTTAAATGAAGGCACTGCTCCTCACCAGTCCTTTTACTGCAGCTTCCCAACCTCTAGATTCTTTATTTTGATTTATACTTGTTGCCAAAGTTCACAGTCAAGCAGTTTTTTAAAGAAGGGCCCTTGAGTACTGGTAACGCTTAAGATTTTTGCTGCTTTGTTTGCCTTTAGTCTTGGGTGACATCTTAGCTGGAAATAATACCCTCACTTCACACTCTGCTTCCTTCATTGCTACTCTGCAGCCTTTTCTCCCTTCGGTCAGGGTATTGAATGTTGCTATGAAGTCTTCTGATGCCAGCCAGAAGTATTAGCTTTGTCAATGACTCTCTCAGCCTAGAATTTTCAAGAATTTTTCTTTTATTCTGGAAATACGGCTGTTGAGCATTTGTACCCGTTTTCCTAAAATATGATGAGGGGATTTTTTAATATGAATTTTCTCTCTTTGTTTTCTTTTTTTCATTTCTATAAGATGACGTTGTCACTTCTGTCTGAGAGGAGTCCCTTCTCCTATTTCACCTATTTCTTCCCAACAGTCGTTTCCACCACACTGTAGCAGAAGACAAACAATAAAGTCTCCCCTTTCATTCGTCCTTCTCCATCCCTGGCCAGGATTCCGTGGGCTTCTGAGGAACAGAGGAAATGGAATTCCGTGTGCCGTGCTCTCTTGTGATTTTCTGTTTTGCTCCCTCTGGAGTTTGCTGTTTCTCTCCTCAGCTCTCACTCTTTGAGGGTGATGGCATTGAGGTTTTTCTATTGATGATGACTTTTGCTGGCCTTTTGTTATTTTTGTTACATTTCTTATTCAGAAAGCCTTTCTGTAAGGCAGTTTTATTCTTCCTTCTTAACATTACATATCCCTAGAATTGATATTCATAAGCTCCCTAGCTAATTCATAGGCTCACAAAGTTCGAGATCAGTGATTTATGCATTCTTACACCCAACAGTACTCCCTTTTCTCCAACCAGCATAGGCTTATCCTCTCTGAGACTCAGTGTGACTTTATCTGCAAAAGGAGAGTAAGATCTTGCTGGCTACACCTTAGTGTGAGGCTGAGACAATGAGATAAATGAGTTAATGGGTAGTAATATACTTCAGAAAACTTTCTCACACTTGAGAGAGATGATAATATTGTTGCAGTTTCCACGTTCTCCTTACATAAACTGAGGAATTACATAAACTGAAGTATTTAGGTTTTACATCTGTTTGGGCACTATCGTTGCTAAACTAGTAGCAGACTTTTCAGAGATTTCATTCTCCACTGTATTTTACTAGAATAGCTATTACAGTGGATACAATTAGAATGCCTGCTTTTTGTATTTTTTTATGGAGACCTTAAAACCTTGAAAATAACCTGAACAGCATAAATTTAATGATTATTTTTGAGTGGTTGATTGATTTATTTGTAACCTGAAACCGCACCATGAGGGAAGACTAGCAGCTAAAACAGAAAAAACGAGGAAGCCCAGGAAGCGGCAAGTTGTTTTGTATCTGTTTATAATACTATTCACACTGGATAGATGATTACAGAAAAGCAAAGTATCATAAAAGGATTTCTTTCTCTAGTTCTACCCCAGAGACAGGCAAAGCAAAAGATGAACAGCTGAACCCACAGAGCCGGGAGGCCCACACACATTTTACCGTGTAGTAGTCGAGAAGATAAAGGACGTTACGTAAGTGTTCCCACTAATTCCTAAAACTGAAAGCTGTGTGCTGTTTTGTGGTAATAACCAAGTGGAGGCCACCTTCATCCTATACCAAAGGAAGTTCCATGAGCCCCTTTAAAGCCAATAAATTTATACTAGGAGAGACCTAAGTAAGAGCTTAACAGATGCATGCAGTTTTATGGCTGAGCTTTCATAGGATTCTGCCAATATGGCACCTACCTATGGAGAACAAGGGTTGATTAACTCTTTTCTTCTTCCAACAACTTCTCAACATCTCTGTTCCTTGCTGCAGACTTTCTGTCTCAGAAAGATCGTGAGATCACACGATCGCAAAGATCACACTCAACTTTCCCGACCCAATTACTTTTACTTCCTGAGAACAAAGGTCACTTCTTAGCACCTGTCTTTTTCCCATCAAGCCTCAGGAGCCACCATCCCACAGCTTTCCTCAGACAGTTACAGTGAAGAAGCACTTTCAGGGTCCTGATTTCTAGAGGTTTGGAAAACAGACTTGGGATGCCTCGTGGTGCCATATGAATGTGAGGTCCACATAGAAAATGAGCCAAATGGTAGGGCATAGAAAATTTTGTTGAAAATGAACATATTTCAAAGCTGGATATCTTTTATTTTTATAAATAACATTTAAATACAGAGGTTAATCAGATGTTCTCAAAGGCTCCCATTGTATTAGCACAGACACTTCAGAGAGGAAAGACAGCACATTTAAGTGTTTCTGCCATATGACAGCAAGATCCAAGGCTGGTTATATCCAGACATCTTAGTACACATAGTATCAGATCACTTGCAAACTACAAGTTTTGGGTTTATTCTTTTTATTTGTGGATACTCCTGGATAATTTCCCTTAATACCTTCATTCCAACTGTCTACACTGTGCAATTATATCACACCAATTATATGACTTCTGGTTGACTTAAACTCATTCTTCAACTTTCATGAGTTTGCTAAAAAAAATTTATGAATAAACCATATTTAAATTTTAACCCATCTGCTCCCTCCTGCCACCATTTTCCCTATGAATTTATTCCATCTGTGCGTGTATGAGATAGTCTAAAAGAGCTGATAAGAAACTGTTTTTCTTCATTTATCAATAGTATCCATTCTGTAAAGCATAACGTATTGGAATTTTAGAAGTATATCTTAATATCAGCCACACTTTATATGCCAATACTCTACTTTTTAAAAAACTATCACATTTAGACATAGATATTCTGAAGCCAAAAGGTTTTTAACAAAAAAAGTTCAAATTCTTTCTCTGTTCTCAGTAGCACCAACGCAATAACTTTTGTGAAGTGGGACTCTAAGGACCCAGAAAGATGTACATTATCCACATGGGAGCGGAGAAGAAGTCATACTGTTGCAACAGATATGGCTTTATTCATACGCACACATATATTTCCATGACTGCATTCAGAACACTGTTACTTTATTGTGCCTACTGTATTTTCATGTTTCAAAGAGTTGAGATAGTGATTTTCCCATTTTAAGTGTTATTCCTTTCTGATATATATGATTTTTAAAGTCTAAAAAAAATTCTAATTTTTGGATGGGAAAAGAAAAGTTTCTGTTAGCATGGTACTAGTGCATTGCATAGCCTGATGGCAACATAAAATTTAGAAGGCTCCAGAGCTCCTTCCAAGGACACTGCATCCCATAATCAGACCCTAGTGAATCTCCAGGATGGAATCTACAATTCTAGTTGCTCTTCACGGAGCTGCTATGACCTGAGTCATTGGCAACTTGTGCATATAGATTCACTTGTCTTGTTTTAATCTTGAGATGGAAAAAGAAATCCATAATATTTCCAAAGGATTTCTGCACAGGGAGGAAACACCAACTATTTAACAACTGAGAGAATTGAGACTAACAGACTGAGTTCTTAAAAACCTGAACCCCTCCTCTCGTAAAAGTAATATAAATACATGCCTTAAATAAATAAATATAAATACAGGGAAGATCCTGAGGGACTCGGTCTTAGAATTTGCCTTTGCTAAATTTGACCTTGGACCCGGACCTACTTTATAAAAGCCCCCAATTCTATATTTGAAGGTGGTGAAACTCCATTCCTTCACCTTTCCAGCACATATTTTTAAAATATTATAAAGAGCACAGTACTGCATTCAGTATTTCAGCAAAAAGGACTGCTGGTTAAATTCACAGAAAGAATGCATAAAAGGCAGAAGTAAATAAACAAGACAGGATCATTTTTTAAAAAAGAACTTTAAAAATAAATGGTGCTGCAAAACTACTTTTGCAATTACAGTGTCATGTTTGGCCCCACTATGTTTCAGAGGCACTGCATTAAGATAAACAGAATCATCTAATGCACTTTTTCACAACAGTGCTTCTCAGCCAAGGGCTAGTGCGACTTCATTCTACTGCTAGGTGCCAATGACACTTTGGTTTGCTTTACTGGCAACATTTTGGCGACGCATCCTATACTAAGAGGAAGGCTGGAAACCAAGCATATGACAATAGCCGAATCCACTGCGTTACTTCTTTTCATGCTTCTTGGTTAATTCCCCTACACCCAGCTGGAAGCTGCCCCGGTTGCCACTGCCTTTCTCTTCCCTCTGCTGACTCTCCTGGGAGACTTGCTGCACAGCTTGCAGGATGGCATTCTGCACAATCTGTTTGCTGGCATTCTGCAGCTTCACCTCTTCAGGCTCATTTCCAGGTTTCTCACCTAGCCAAAATACAAGAGGGAGGGGAAAAGAACAAAATTAATTTTGGGAACTGTGACAGGGAGGGCAGGTAGGAAAGGTAGAAGGGAAGGTGAGGCTATAAGAACATACTAGAGTGGCCCAGTTAATTGTGAGGAGCCCTCTGTAGCAGATACCACCATTGTCTCCTATTCTCTGTTTCCAACAGATTCTCCATTTGTTTGCCCCAGTAATGTGCCCAACTTACATTCTCATCACCTCAGAATCCTCTGCTGCTAGTGGTGGTCATGAGACACAGTCTTGGCCAATAAGGACCTCTGGGAAAGTTTTTGGAAAGGGACAGACTCATGCCCCCTTTGGCCTTTGGCACCTTCTCCTTCCTCCTACATGGGATGCAGACATAATGCCTTTAGGTACTGCAGCCATCTCACAATAAGCATGGAGATGAAAGCCAACATTCTCGGCATGACCAGGGAAGAAGACAATAGTCCAGTTTTGAAGGCATCATTGAGCATCTGCACAGCCCTGGACTCTGCACCTGTAGACTTGCATGTGAGATAAACAAACTCCTTTTTGTTTAACCCTCTATTAGTCAGGTTTTATGTTACTTGCAACCAAACATATACCTAAAGATATAACCTCACTGGGGCTGGAGAAGAATAGATTATTACTGAATCCACGTTAAGCTAACTCTGCTGTTACAGTAGCATCTCAAGGAATAAAGCCATCCATTCATCAGAATCTGTCCTCCTTGATCTAGAACAGGAGAGGGCAAACTTTTTCTATAGAGGATGAGACAGGAAATATTTTAGGCTTGTGGGCCATGCAGTCTCTGTAACAACTACTCAAATATGCTGCTGTCGCATGAAATCAGCTGTAGACAATACATAAATGAATGCATACAGCTTTGTTCCAATAACTCTTTATTTACAAAAAATAGGGTACAGGCCACATTTGGCCTATGGGCCATAGTTTGTCAAACCCTGATGTGGAAAGGTGAGAATTTTCTAGTTGGAAGGCAAGGCAGTCTACCCAACATTGATTCTTCCTTAGTTAAAAACAAGACAAAACCTTGATTTTATTTGGACTGCTAAGTAACTAGGTATAGTTAAGTTCTGACCAATGAGGTAGAAATTCATTTAGTAAAAATCCTGTAAAAGGTTTTTAAAAGGGAATAGGTAGATACAGGCTCTTTGCCCTCTCCACATCCTACTGCCTGCAGTTCTGACACAATGATTGTCATCACACGAGCTCTTGCTAACCATGAGGGAACCTTTAGAGTAGAAACCATTTTCAGGGATAGGGGAGGAAAAAGTTAGAAGGAGCCTGGGATCCCAATGATCAAAAAGCCACCGTATCAGTCCTTGGCTGCCCAATTTTAGTCCTCTTTCCTGTTAGAAAATATAATATATCTTATTTAAGGCACTGTTACTTTGGATTTTCTTTTATTATGCAGAAAACTTATTACTAATTCATATATGGCAGAATGATCATGAATTTAACATTTGAATAAAGTGCAATCATGAAAATTTTAAATTCTGCCAGCTTATATGTATAGCGATAAATGGAATGGGCATCATTCCCTATTCAAAATCATCTTTTCAGATGTTTCCTCTACTCAAAGTCCCTGCCACCATGAAAATGTATTTTAAAGGGCGGGGGGGGGGGGGGGCTAGTTTTCACCGGGATTGATTCATTAATAGAATTCATACACTCATGAGAACAACATCACATAAGAGAATATTGAGTCGTTCTGAACAGCAGACAATTCTGATCTCTAGACGTATAATTGTCATTTATTCAGCATTCTTGTCACCAGCACCATCTCCTGATGGATTTACAATCTAAAAAACAAGGCAAGATGAATATATTCAAAACTAAAGAATATTCGTGCCTGTACCCCCAAAATTAAGATAAAATGAGAAATCTATACCAAACTGAGCAGAAAAGGAGTCCAGAGCTACAACATGTAACAGACTGAAACTTCAAAGTGGCAGAGAAGAATACTTTGCATATTCTCTGTAGAAAAAGGGTAAACAGTAATGTTAAGAGAAGTGAGGGTGTAGCAATTAAGAATATGTGTTTTGAAGTACTTCAGAGCTGAGTTCAAGTCCTTTCTTCCACTTATAGTCATGCCATCTTGGGCAAGTTACCTCGCCTCTCTAAGCCTGTTTGCACATCTGTAAAATGAGAAAGTAGTAACTTAGGATGATTGCTAGATAGTTAAGTGACATAACACCTATTCGGTTCTTAGTGTGGTTCCTGACACAAAGTAAGCACGCAGTAGGTGTCCACCATTGTGTATTGGTTACAGTATAGATGAAGCTATCGTGATAGAGGAACTCAAACATAGAACAGCTCACACAAGGAAGAGATATTTGTTATTCGTTCATGTAACAGCCTAGAGGTACCCAGTTGGTACATGGCTTGGCTCCACCAGGTTATCTGGGGACTCTACTTCCTTCCATCTTATGGCTCTGCTATTTCCTATTATATTACCCTTAACTGTATGAGTGAAGCTGGTGAACCAAAATCCCATCTGGGGCTGGAAAGTAGCAAAAGAAAAAAATGGAGGGCAAGCAATTTCCTTTTAAAGAATTGTCATATCATCACTCTGCTCATATTCTGTTGGGGGAAACTGAGTCACACAGCCACACCTAGTTACAAAGAAGGCTAGGAAATATAATTGCAAACTGGGCAGTCATATGCCCTACTAAAACTCAGCGAGGTTCTAATGCTAAAACAAAGAAGCAGTTAAGGATTTTAAAAAATTATTTCCATGCAAGGACCAAGGCTCAATTGAAAAAGGAGAGCATATACCTGCAGCAGGTCAAAGCTGATACTCAGGGAGCTCTGTCTGCTACCACTGTACAGTATCCATGTGTAGACAAACAAAAAAAAAGTTCAAAAGCTTCAGGCTTGCTCCTGGAGAGAGTATCTTAGCCAAACCAGATGTGTGTTAACTCTAAAATGTCCCTGCTGTGCAGGTATTTTTCTTTCTTTGAATGGAGGAATCTAGGGATAAGAGTAAGCTGATTCCTTAATAATAGGCAGAGAGAGAAGAGAAAATCTACTCTAAATTTAGCTTCAAGCTAATATCTGAGCTAAATTGTCATGTCCTCATCATCCAGTATGAAGATAAATTGATTAAAAAGTAAAAGGCAGTCTGTGCCAAGTTGTGTCTGGAGGACGCTTTGGTGACTGGCAAGGTTGGTTTAACCCTCACTGCCCTCATTACCACTTTGCTCTGGGTCATGAATATCTATCTATCTGTAGTGGAGGATGTAGGACATAGAAAGTGGCAACTGACTGGAGCAGAGAAAGTGAGGAATGAAGATAAGGGAGAAAGCCACCCAGAACACCTAAAAGACAATAAAAATTAAAAAAAAAATTATGCAAACCATCTACAATCACGCTCTGCAAAAGGATGTTTTGGTCAACGATGGACTAAATATACGATGGTGGTCCCATAAGATTAGTACCATATAATTTAGGTGTGTAGTAGGCTATACCATCTAGGTTTGTGTAAGTACACTTTGATGTTCACACAACAACAAAATCACCTAATGATGCATTTCTCAGAACACATCCTTGTCATTAAGTGACACATGGCTGTGCATACTTGTGTGTTAGGCACTTTGGCGTGCAAGGAAAGATACTCTCTTCTGTTACTCAAAGTTATGGTGGTGATAGGGGCAGCAGTTACTATGGGGATACACGTGTCATAGCCAGGAATCATGGAAATATTTAGTTGAGCCTCACATTGCAATTCAGAAATTGGAAGAATCCAATATAGCTCCAGTAAAGGGATTATCTAGATTATCCTCGGCCATTAGAGTCTCAACTCCCCATCTGCTACTACCAGCTAACAGCTCTCCCTTTCTTCCAGAGTCTCCCCAACTTCATGGTATTTACTTACTTTTGTTTCTGTTTATTTATGACTTGTACTACTTCATGATTTTATGTACTGCCTTCTCTCTGAGGGCATTTCAGCTAAGGTTCTGCTTGCAACTGACTGACTCTTGCCACATCTTCAGTTAAAATTCCTGAGAGAGAACCTGAAAGACTCAGTATACCACCATTATCCCTGAAAAACATCATTTTCATGCCAGGCCACCTCTTAGGCCAGCCATAGATTGAATGCCCATGGCTCATTCTGATCTAATCAGCAGTGGCCCGAAAGGTTGGATCAAGATGTATGAACACGTTCACTTAGGAGGAGGGAACCACCTAGGTCCCATGACTTGGCAAGACACTGTGGGCAGAGCAGCCATTCACAGGATTGGCTTCATCCAGTATAATAACCAACTGGTGCTCCTATGGCATTCACTTGAAAGGACAAGGTATTTGAGAACATCCTGGTGGAGACCGTTAATATAAGTACAGTGTACAGAGGTGCATGATAGCCTGACAGAAGGCAGAGCCAACCACAGAAATCCTCAGGGTCTTGCCATTTACTCACATGTGTTACATTTACTTGAAATTAATGAATCATCTATATGCTGTAGGTGGCCAATTGCCTAGTTTTAAATAATGCAAATGTCCTCAGCCTAATTAGAATTTACAAAACCACTTTTGTATTTCACAAAATATGATGAATTGATTTAATTAGCTTTAAACTCTAAATGCCCAATATAAACACATTGAAAGCAAGAATGTGGTGTAATTAAATTTGTCTTCGGTGTCTTTCCACCTTCGATCATTACCCACACCCCTCCACACACACACACACACACACACATACACACTCAGCCATCCTGTGGGCATGTTTTCCTGTGACCACCCAGCCCACCCATGGGGGCCAGCCTTCCACAGGTGCCCTGAGCTCTGCAGTTCTCCTCACTCCCCTCAGAGCTTGCTGTTCCACATGCCATTCTCACCTGCCCCACTGGAAGATACCTGAGGAACTCAGTTGCAATATGCTTGATAATTGGTCTGAATTCCTTATTTATATCCATTAAAGTCATGCTTCTAATGACCATAGGAAGATCCTCCTGATAAAAATTTACCTTGTTTCTTTCCCCCTAAGAACCTAAGTGCCATTTGCCTTTATTACATTAACCTTACTTCATTCCAGTGAGGTGGGTTTTAGAAAAGGTCGGTGTTTCCCACTTTGAGGCAGAACCCAGTTAGTGATTTTTCTTCACTTGCACAGAATGTAGCAGAGGCTGTATCATAAGCAGCACTCTATCTCTCGTCTCTCCAGACTGGGTCACCAAATAAGCAAATTACAGACACAGACGTCCTTATCAGAGCAGGATAGGGCTGTGCCCCCACTGCCTGTCCAACTCTCCAACGCATAGTTCTGCTGAGGGTGACCATGCAACATACTTTTTATCTTCTCCTGTGATTGCTTAAGACCATAATGACAGTATTATCATTCATCAATGACTAGCACATGAAACACAGAGAACAAGAACTAATTCTGGGCCCTTTATTAATGGAATGATAGTCTACTTTCCAGCTCCGTAACTACAGGAATTTTCCATGAAAGACCAGATGTTAGAACTCATTCATCTATGCCAATTGCTGATGAAGCCATCCTGGCTGCCCTCCTTTGCCCCTGAATAAGCTCAAGTTGTGTGACTTCCCAGGGACAGAAAGTCACAGCCTCCGAGATTCCAGCTTCCTCCCAACCCCACCAACCCATAACCAAATGCTGTGTACCCATGTGCTACAACCACATCAGAAGTAGCTTTTTAAGATTTCCAAAAGGTAAACTTGAGACACAGAAGGCAAGCCAGGTATTTGCAGATGTAGGACACTTCCAAGTCATATTTCAGTTATGTCCCATTATTATCACCACTACCCCATCAAATTGGGTATGGGTAATTAAGAATCACCCGTTACTCTGCCTGGGAATGGCCAGGCACGTCATTTCATAATGTGGCAAGCTACTCTCATAATTATATGGAGCTCTTTATTAAAAGTTCTTATCAAACAAGGTGAGATGAATTAGAATGATATGTATTGAGCATCTATACGTATGGTACTATGGAGAGTAACATAGGCCACCAAGCCAAAGTGTTTCATTCATTCATGCATTCATTCATAAATGAACTGCAGAGCACTTACTACAGGACAAACACTAGGCTAGAAATTAGAAATTAAAATGTTGAGCAAAACAGTTGTGGATCTGGCCTTATTAGAGCTTACGATCTAGTGAAAGAATCAAGTGTTAATCAAATAATCAAACAAGTTTATCATTTTGAGCTGTGACACATGCCATGAAGGAGGTACAGGGAGTACATTCCAAGAGGAAATGATCTAGACCAGGGGTCAGGGAAGGATGCCTGGACAGGGGACTTAAGGGTTAATGAGGCACTAACCAATAAAAGGAAGGTGGTGGGAGCAGGAAGAGAAGAACATGTCAGGCAGGAAGATCCAACCCCAACATGTGTAGGACCAGGATCCTGCGGGGAACTGAAGGCAGCCTGAGCAGCTGGGCGCCCACTGTGGGAGGGGAAGGCTGGAGATGACACTGTGGAAAGTAGGCCAGCCCAGACGCACAGGTCCTGGGAGGCTGGGAGGCGTTGGGTCTTTTGCTGGGAGTAAAGCTGCAGTGTATCATCAAATCTGTGCCACGCAGGGCAGCTGGGGGAGTCGGAGGAGAGTTATATAATGGAGGTGGAAACACACAGGATTTGGGGCAGGCCTTGAAAGACAGATGGAATTTGGAAAGGCCAATGGGAAAAGAAGGGTAATTCTTTCCCTAGCCTTGGAGGAAAGGACAGACATGTGACTCACTGACTCACAGTGTCCTAGAAAGCTTTCACCTTGTAGAGCTATTGTACTACATTAGAACACAACTTATACAATATTACTGGCCTGCAATGTTACTTTTAGGAAATGCATAAGGAATAGTGCCATAAAATTTGAAAAGGAAAAGACAGTTTTAATCAAGAAATCAAATTTGAGTATCTTGGCCAATAACAGCAAAGGTAATTTTGCAAAAGAATAACAAATAGGAAGGACCCAATTTACAAGCTGTCAATACCAGTTTATAAAGCTATAGTAATTAAGAAAGTATAATACTGATACAGGGATAGAAAAATTGACCAATGAAATAGAATAAAGAATCCAGAAACAGCTCTACACATATGTGGCCACCTGACTTACAAAAAAATGTGACACTGTAGTATAGTGGGGAAAGGACAGTATTTTCAAGCAATGGGGTTGGACCAAGTATTTGCTCATACAGAAAAATAAAGAACGTTGGCTACCTTACACTATACGTAAAAAATAAGTTCCAGGTGGATTTCACATCTATATTTGAAGAGCAAAACAACCCAGAGTACAGAGGATTTTTAGGTCAGTGAAAATATTCTACGTGATATTATAATGATAGATATATATCATTATACTTTTGTCCAAACTCATAAAATGTACAACATCCAGAGTGAACTGTAATGCAGACTATGGACTCTAGTGACAATGATGCATCAATGTAGGTTCATCATTTGTAACACATGCACCACGCTGATAGGGGAGTTGATAAGAGGGAGTCTGTTTGGGGGAGAAGCAGGGGGTGTATGGGAAATCTCTGTAACTTCCACTCAATTTTGCTTTGAACCTCGTACTGCTCTGAAGTAATAGTCTTTTGTCTTTTAGAAGAAAAATTTGAAGAATATCTTTATGACCCAAGAGTAGGCAAAGATTTCTTAAACAGGAGACAAAAAAGCAGCAACCATAAAGAAAAAACTGACAAATCAAGCTACATTACACTAAGTGGTTTTTGTCATGGAAACACACACATGGACAAAGCTTTTCACTTGAGAAAGTTGAGAAGGGAGAAATGCTTGTGAAAATGCCATCTTGGAAAAGCTTTAAGTATTTAATTTTCTAAACACTTGGATAACAACTCAACCAAGACTGTGCTGTGAGTTCAGAGAGACCCAAAAGGCTGTTTCGCCCACCCCATGGATTTCTGCAAAATTTAGCTACAGGTTCCCCTCTTTTCACCCCAGAAGACTCAGGAAATCAAACTCCTCCCAGATCCTAGTTTCTTGCAGTCAGCAGCAGTTCTAGAATTTCTACGAAGGAAGGATTTATGAATGGCAATCCAAAGGAAGGCAGAAAGCGAAAATTTGTCCTGAAGCCAGAGTGCATGAGTCTCCACAGAACTGATAAAATGTCCATTTTCCGTACCAGAGAACAGGGGGTGGGAGGGAGGAGACGGGGCCCCCCACCCCTTGTGATGGCCATTGCCCATCTTCTCACCTTCTCTAACTAGCTCACTTCTCCAGAGTGGCCGTGTCGCCCAATGTCCATTCCCCCTCCCAGAGCCGCTAAACAAACCCAGCTGGCCCAAACTGTCAGCTCCTTCATTCCTGCCCCAGGGGCATGCCAGGAAGGGAAAGTAGGTGCGGGCAGCACAGCTCAGACTGCTCTCTGGAAATAGGGGAGTCACATACTTAGGGGACAGAACAAGTAGGCACCATGTGAACCTGTGCATTAAAGAAAGCAACCACACTAGACCTGAATAGAAAGCTGAACAAAACTTGGAACCCTGGGGACAATGTGCTTGCTACCCATCCTCAGAGCTAGGGCTTTGCCCCCAAACGCATATCTCCACCCTCACAGACTCAGCTCCCAGTCCACCACCTCCCCAGCTGGGCCACCGCCCGTTCTGTTCTGCAGCCTCTGCTGCCCCTTGGTGGTGACTCCTATGGTTGCCACAGACCCAAGGAAGGAGGTCTGCCCTGGTTCCTGGACAGCTTGTGTGTGTGGGGGGGGCGGGGGACGGACGGTGGGGGTGTGTGTTGGATGTGTGAATGTGTGGATGTGTCAGTGTGTAAATGAGTGTGCCAGTGTTGGTAGGGGAAATCCTTGACTCATGAGACAAGAGTATTGTTCTATTTTATCACACACGCTTAGATTAACTAGCACATTCAAGGTACTTTCTGACCACAAAAACTCTCGCAAGGCCATTTATAGATTCATCCACCCAAGAGTTCTAGAGTGGCTGGAAATATAGTCCAGAGGTTTCCTGTCCTCATTCAGATGAAAATTACTTGATCAAATTACCAGATCTCTTAAATATTTAACAAAAGATTTCAAGTTCCTAGGCAAAACCAGCCACATGCTCTCCCTTCTATCCATCACAGAAAGGGAGGGAGGGAGGGAGAGAGGAAAGAAGGAAGGGAAGGAGGAAGGAAGGAAAGGAAGGAAGAAGGAACTGATATTAGCTCTCTGAGTGATTTTAAAGGAATCTTTAAAAAATGAAACCAGGGGCTGGCCCCATGGCCGAGCGGTTAAGTTCTCGCGCTCCGCTGCAGGCGGCCCAGTGTTTCCTTAGTTTGAATCCTGGGTGCGGACATGGCACTGCTCATCAAACCACGCTGAGGCAGCGTCCCACATGCCACAACTAGAAGGACCCACAACGAAGAATACACAACTATGTACCGGGGGGCTTTGGGGAGAAAAAGGAAAAAATAAAATCTTTAAAAAAAAAAAAAACGAAACCAAAAAACCCTCTCATACTGTCCTCCTTAACAAACAGCATTATCCTCACAATCGCCATTTTTCTGCTAAAGAAGGAATCAAATTCCCAACTGTGACAAGTCATCACATGCAAGACAGTGCAAGTCTAGAATTTAACTAAATAATTTCTCAAAAGTAATTATTCATCCCTGGAGGATGTGAGTACATAGCAAGAAGCTCAGGAGACTACCCAGAGGAAGATTACGCTCTGACAGAAAGTGAAATCTTTTCTTCTCTCCTTGAAGGAGTAGCTCCCAACCTTTTGAAGAAGATTCCTGTGTAGTGTCAAAATATTTCATATTTCCTTTCATGACACCATGACAAAAAGAGGCTACGAGTTCAGTAATGCTTTTAGATGAATTTGAATGTTGTTAATCACAACAGCCTCCAAATACGTTTGAAAAGTCGCAGGAGTTATGTGAGACTGTGTATTCCTACCCAAAAAGTGTGTGGTGCAAACGTGGCATCCCTGTCACTTGAAAAAGCTCCATGGCCCCAGGGTCATTCTTGCTCCCACCCCAGGCTGAAGATGTTAGAAGCAATAAAAAAGCAGACAGATCTTATAAACTAATTCCCGATGATGGAATGCCAGATAGGGGCCAGAGAGTGGGGTGGAACTAGAAACCTTCCACCGGCTTTTCTCAAATCTACCCTCTCCTAAATAGTCACTCATGAAACATTTATTAAATGTCTAAATGTGCCAGGTTTGCACAAGACAGGCCAAGTTTTCACCTTCAGAAAGGATGTGATATGTAAGATTTCTCACAGTTTTTAAGTACCATAAAATATTTAAAGACTTAAAAAGATTAGCAGACATAAAGAATCAATTTTTTGAGTGTTTTAAGTGGGAAAATGGAGGGCCAGATATTGTATAGAGTCACTCACTTGGGATCCCATCTTGTGAGTCCAGAGCTGGGATTAGAAGTGCATGCTCTGGAGTCCTTTCCATGACCTTCCTGCGGCTGCCTGGTCTTCAGGAAGGCAAAGAGTAATAGAGCCGAAGACGATTTCCTTCTCTGCACAAACTGGAAAACATGTCCACAAATGACCTCATCACTTCCTCATTGTTTTTTTCCAAATCATTGCCTTGTGATTACACCTTCTGTTTGTCCTTCTACTTGCTCCCCTGACTGCAGCCAGAGTAACCTTTTTAAATGGAAATCCAATATGTCATTCAACTGCTCAAAACCTTCCTTGGCTTCCCATTGCAGTTGGAATGAAAGCTCAACCTCTCACCACGGCCTTCAGGGCCCTGCTGACCAGGCACCTGCCTCTTGTCCGACCTCACACCCTCCTTCCTCCTCTCACTTGGCTTTGTATCCAATTCGTCAGAGATAAGATCCAGTTTTGAATGTAAGAATAGCCTGTTGGCACTCACTGTGTGTCTTAGTCTGTTCAGGCTGCTATAACATAAACATCAAAGACTAAGCGGCTTAAATATTAAACATTTATTTCTCACGGTTCTGGAGGTTGGAAGTCCAAGACCAAGGTGCCAAAAGAGTCTGTGTTTGACAAGGGACCAATTCCTGGCTCGTAGGTGACTGTCTTCTCATTGCTCTTCACAAGATGGAAGAGTCGAGAGAGCTCTCTGGGGCTCTTATAAGGCACTAATCTCATTCATGAGGGCTCTACCTACATGACCTAATCACCTTCCAAAAGCCCCACCTCCTAATATCGTTACCTTGGGGGTTAGGATTTCAATGTATGAATTTTGGGAGGACACAAGCATTCAGTCCCTAACATGGTGGGACCTTGCCCAAGCCAATTTCCTACTTATAAAATGAACACAATAATAACACCTACCTCATCAGGTTGTCATAAGGGATGTTAAGAGTAAGGTTGACTGAATAAGTGAATATTTGTAAAGTACTCAGAACTGTGACTTAAAGTGAGCAGTATCTAAGTGTCTGTTAAATAAATTAAAATAACACAAGTAAAAAGAGTTTGGGTCTACACAGATTCCAAGTGGTCTTTGTCTAAAATTTAAAACCTTTATACGGGCGTTCGACCCCTTGTAGCAATATTGCACTTACCTTTCTGACATCAGTACTGAGAAGAAAAGCCTTGTATGTGCAACACTGCTCTGAAAGTCTCTCGTCAAGAGGGAATGAACATGCAGCTGTCAGAAATGAACCTAACACGGCCCATCTGCTAATCGCAGCGTGGACTGTGTGCATCCATCTTTCCTCAGAGGGCACAACTCTGGTCTGTCTTGCTCACCACTCGGTCCCCAGGACCTAGCACAGCACTGGCTCCCAGAAGACACTCAGTATTTGTTCAATGAATGATCATTGCACTGGTTTCCTGGTTTCCGTTTTCCAATCTGTTCTTCCTTTGCCTCTTTCTCTCTCCCATTAATTTCCTGCTCTCGGCCTCCTTTGCAACATTTTGCTGCTTCAATGCAATTAGAGTTCAAGCACAGGAGGAAACAGCTGAAGAGATGCTCTTTGGGCACCAGCTCAGACCCTCCACGCGAAAAACAGTGCAGAAATAACACTGGAGTAAGACTATTGGAAAGGCTGCTCCAATTTCCAGGCTGCATAGAACTAGGCCAATTACCATTTTTGAAATTTTACAAGTTCATATCTCTCATTTGCTGTCTTCCTGGTTTTCTCCATTCCCTCCTCCTTTTGCATCCTGATAAGCTGAGGGTTGGTTCTCAACTCCCTCCGTTTGGTTTCAAATGCTTTTCAGAATAAGGCAGTGTGAAAACAAGCTCCCTGAAGCTGGGCCCATTGATGTTCTCAGGTGATTTTGTTCCTATTGGCTACCCATTTGCTGTGAAAACACTCTCCACAGGTTTATAAACGCTGAACCCTGCACACATCAGTATATAATGAATCTGTAGCCCTCGGCCTGTCCTGAGCAGGCCCCTGTCCTAGAGGCATAGAGTGTGACTCCCATCTCTGGGCCTTTCAGAGCTCCCCTGAACAAGCCTCCACTTTGTCATCATTAATCACATGAATATCCGTGGAAACATGTGATTCGTTTTTTAAAGCAGAGGAATGAGACGACAAGTCACCATTGCTTTATCTGCTAATTGGACAAAGAAATACAAAACTCCTTCAACCATGACTTTCCTTGGGCAAAATTCTAGTATATCTGGCTTTTCTATTTTCTTTTATTTTTCCTTTTTTATATAACCATGAGAATCTTGGCTGTCTTTACTGTGTTGGGGTTAATTAGAAAAAGAGAGCAGGTGGCTGGAAATAGAAAAGGAAGGGAAGAAGAAGATCAGAAGTTTTATCTTTTTTTTTCTGTGATATTTCAGAAGGGAAAAGAGGCTGAAGGAAAATAAACCCAGACTTCAGCAGTGTTTGTTAGAGCTGTGTGACCGGGGGCTAATCTCATGTCTCACCCTGTGCATTGGGAGCTTTTGCTGCCGGCATCCAAAACTCCAGGTCACAGCACAGCAAACATATTAAGCATTTGGTCTAAGAACCAGACACGGAAAAAAGAAGGAAGGAAGGGAAGGAGAGATGGAGGCAGAGAGGAAAAGAGAAACAATATCTCTGAGGATGCAAATTAGCTACCCCAAAATAAAACTAAGTTACTTGCATCTAATTGAAATTGTAGACAGTACTTTAAAAAGTTTGTAGCAAGCAAACTATGGTAAATAGATATGAATTATACAAGACACATTGTAATTAGTTTAAGATGCAAGGGTTTACATGGATATACTCTTGAAAGTTCTGTCTTTTTGCTTCATTTAGTGAAAATAATATATTTGCATGGGTTTGCACAGAGAGATTTATAGCCTACAGCTCCTTTCATCTTATTTTTTTCATGAAACCTCGAGTTCCTCAGGCACAAATTCTTCTCCCTATAATTTTTTAGTTTGTTTAACCATCACTCCATATAAGAACCAGACCTTGATTGGCAGGATCTTAGAAGCCACCTGAGTGCCCCCCACCCAGTCACACCCTCTCCTTCCTGCTAAGGGTAAGCGATCTCCTGAATTTCCTCATAATCATTCCTTGCTGTTCTTTAATATTTTGCTATATATTTATATTGTTGGCTGTAGCTCTAGTTTGATCATTTTCACTGCTATATAGCATCCTATTTAATGAATATATCAAATATGTAATTCATTCTACTACTAATAGAATTTGGCTTGATTCCAACTTTTACCCAGTATGAATGATGATTCAAATTTTACTCAGTATGAATGTTTGCATTCTTGACTTTGCCTATTAAGGCACACGTGTAAGAGTTTCCAGGATCTTGTAGGAGTAGACTTCTGGGTGGTAGAGAATAAGCATGCTCAAATTCGCTAAGTATTGCCAACTTGTTATCCAATGGAGTTGTACAAACTTACACTCCCAACAGCAAGTCCTATTCCCACTGTTCAAAATCCTAGTCAATACCTAGTATGTGTCAGATCTTTTAAATTTCCAACCTGGTAATCATGTAATTACATCTCATGGATTTAATTCGCATTTCCCAGATAACTAAAGAAGTTTAGCATCTTTTTAGGATTATTATGAATTCCCCTTTTGTGAAGCACCTGTTTGTTATTTGCCCTTTTTTATTGAGTTGTTTTCCTTTTCTTTATAGTTTTGTATATATTCTGAATGTACCCCTTCATCAGTTATATGTGCAGCAAATATCTTCTCCCTCTTTGTGGCTTTTTTTTCCCCTCTTAACTCTGTGGCTCTCTTAATGAACAGAAGTTGTTTATTTTAATGTAGCCAAATCTATCAATTTTTTCTTTTCTGGTCAGTGATTTTTTTGTGGTCATGAGCTCTCATTCCTGAGCTCATGAAGTTACTCTCCTCTATTATTTTCTCAAAACCTTACAATTTTTCTTTTACATTTAGGATTTTAATCCATTTGGAATCAATTCTTGTGCATGGTGTCAGATAGGGCTGTGATTTCATGCATTTCCACATGGGATGCTGAATTGCCACAGAATTAGTTTTGAAAATTCTGTCCTTTCCCTACTGACCTGCCATGGTACATTTATCAAGTGCCCGCCTGTGTGGGGGTCTACTGTTCAATAATTTATTCTGTCCCAACAGACTATTTGACTTGCACCAATTTCTCTGCCTTAAATACTTTTGCTTTATAAACTTTAATATCTAGAAAAGTAAGTTTCTCCATCTTATCCTTCTTATTAAATAATGTCTTAACTAATTTTGATCCTTTGAGTTCTTATGTGAATTTGGGGATCAAGATGTCAGAAACATCTAAACAAAAAAGCCCATTGTGATTTTGATTGGGATTGCTCTGACTCCATAGGCCCACTTGAGGAGAGTTGTGTATTTCAGTCTTCTGTTCCATGCCCATAGTGTCTCTCTCCATTTATTTAGGTCTCCTTCACTTTTTTGAGTTTTGTAAGTTTTTTCCATAAAGGTATTGTACACCTTTTGTTAAATTTATTCCAAGGAACTTCATACCACAGTCAATGGAATTTTTTTCTTAAAATGTATGTTCTAAGTGTTGCTGACATATAGAAATGAAATAGATCTTTTTATGTTAATTATTGATTTTAAATTCAGAGAACTCACCGTGTTCTCCTATTAATTCTAATCATTGTTCCGTTGAATCCTCCATGCCCAATGATATCATTGCCCAACAATGACAAGCTTCTGTCTCCCTTTCAAATCCTTCTGCCTTCTATTTATTTATATACTTACTTATTGACCTTTCTACACTGGTTGGAACCTCCAGTAAAAGACTGAATAAAAGTAGTAATTCCTGTATTGTTCCTAATTTCAAAGAAAAAGTTTTACCATCCCAACATTAAGTGTGATATTTGCTAGAGTTTTTTGTAGGTACCATTTATCAATGTAAAGAATTTTCCTTTTATTTCAAGCTGGCTAGGAACTTTTACCAAGAATGGCTGTCAAATTTTCTCAAATATTTCCCTGCATCCATTGAGATAAACGTGATTTAATCTGATTGAATCTGTTAATCTTCCAAGTTACATTGGCCAATTGTCTTTCTTTCTTTTTGCTGAGGATGATTTGCCTTAAGCTAACATCCACTGCCAATCTTCCTCTTTTTGTATGTGAGCTGCTACCAGAGCAGGGCTACTGACAGAGGAGGGGTGTAGATTTGTGCCTGGGAACTAAACCAGGCTACCAAAGTGGGATGTGCCAAACTTAACCACTAGGATGTCACAGCTGGCCCTAGCCAATTTTCTAATGTTACCAAATCTTACATTCTTTGGATAAACCCAATCAGTTGTGATATATTATTCTTTTAACACATTGCTGAATTTGCTGATATTTCATTTAAAGTTTTTGCACCTATGTATCTGATGGAGCGTGGCCTGTAATTTTTTTCTCAGACAATCCTTGGAAGATTTTGGCAGCCTCATTAAATGAGCTGCTGAATGCTTCCTTTCTTTTGATTTTTCTGTAGGAAGTAGTAAAAAATTGATTTTACTTGTCCCTTAAATATTTAGGAGAACTTGCTTGGTGAAAGCACTTAGTGTGGAGTTTTTGTTTTATGTTGTTTGGATTTGGTTCTTAAGTCATTTGTGGCAAGCTGTCTATTTAACAAGTTGTCTATGAATTTGTCCATTTGATCTAGATTTTCAAAATTTTTGCCATGAGGTTATTTGGTGTTCTTTTCTTATGTATTTTTTAATTGATGAAGCATTTATAGTTAAGCAACTTTTTATTTGTAATATTATAGGCTTTCTCTCTTTTTTCTTATACCAACTTTATTATTCTATCCAAAAGTCCAATTTCCGCCTTTGTTGATGCCCTGTATTATGTTTGTTTTCTATTTCACTAAGTTCTGCTTTAACTTTATTGTTTCCTTCTTCATGCTTTCTTTGGATTAATTTTTCTCTTTTTTTCCCTAACATATGAAGATGGATGCTGATCTCATGAATCTTCAGTGTTTCTTCTCTTCCAATACAAACATTTAAGGCTGTACACTTTCCTTTAAGTACTATTTTAGCTACACTCCTTCAGTTTTGATATATAATTTTTTTATATATCAAATATTATTGTTATATTACATTATTAAATATATTGATTATAGTTAAGATTATATAATATTATATTATTATTCATCTTTGACCCATAGGTTAGGTTACTTAGAAGTGTACTTCTTAATTTTTAGTATATAGTGGTTTTGCAGTTTATCTTTTATTTTAATTTCTACTTTTATTTTCATCACAGAAGAGATATGCTTGATTTTAATGCCTTGAAATTTTTTAATGGACTATGTGATCAGTCTTTGTCAATGTTCCACGTGTGCTTGTAAAGAATTTGTATTCTGCAGTTTTAAGGACATTGCCTTATTGAAGTCTACTTGGTTAAATCCCTACATCGTGTTTTCAATATTCTGAGTTCTTACTGATTATTACAAGTCTACTTGTTCTAATTACCCATAAGGAGTTTTGGAAATACATTCTTCATGGCTAGAAGGGATCTATCAACTATTGAACCTAATTCATGAAGTCACTGTAAGACTTAAATTAAAAATAAATGCACATATATATTAATATATAAAATGTTCTAACAGTGCCTAATACATAGTAAAAAGTTGACACATTTTAATTGAAATTTAATCTTCCTATAATAAGTAAGGGCAATTTTTTTTTAAGATTTTTTTTTTTCCTTTTTCTCCCCAAAGCCCCCCTGGTACATAGTTGTATATTCTTCATTGTGGGTCCTTCTAGTTGTGGTATGTGGGACGCTGCCTCAGCGTGGTTTGATGAGCAGTGCCATGTCCGCGCCCAGGACTCGAACCAACGAAACAGTGGGCCTCCTGCAGCAGAGCATGCAAACTTAACCACTTGGTCACGGGGCCAGCCCCGAGTAAGGGCAATTTTGCCTAGGCATGGAGTTAGCAGAATTCGGAACACTCTGCCTCTATCTTCTTTCAGTTTGTTGAGATGAGGGAAACATAAGAGTCTTGGAAATGAAGGGCAAAAATACTGTAGAGAGCATTTAATCCAAGTCCTCATTTTACAAGGTAACATGCTGTGCTGTGTCAAGAGCTCATATCTCATTCTCAGGTCAGTACCCTTTCCTTCAGAGTAAAATCTGAGCATTTGAGGATTTCAGGGATAAGATGAGTATGATTTTTGGCAGAGAGGACAAAGTTATCTTCCTGAAGTAGAACATGACTGAGAAGTCAGACTTTTTCTAAAATGTAAGTGTTTCTTATTGCATTAGAGAAAAGACAGCACTAACATTTCATTTTTTTGTTGCCGTTGAGCAGGATGTACTTATCAGAGCAGGGTTCTAGAACATAGAATAAAGGATAGGCATCAGAAGTGAACTCTGGGGAAACTGTGCAGTTCAGCTGCACCTTAAAAAGTGAGCCAGAGTTTGTGGCAGAAAAACAAGGTGAGAAAGCAGAGAGAACTGTGGATTGGTTGATATTATTTTAACCAGAAAAGTGATGGTAACCAGAAACCCAAAAGGAATCCTACAAAGTAGACCAGAGCATCCACAGCAGACTGCCCTGCCACCACGGATGTCTGCCTTGGCACAGGACCCAGTTTATAGTAACCACCTTATAATGAGGAGAGTCACATGCAAATGAAGGAAATAGTAATGACACGGAGCTCTCCAGGGTCTAGGGAGGTCTGGGAGGGGTTTGTACCACAAACGAAGAAAATTATGTTATAACGGAAGAAAAGGATTTATGTATAAAAGAGCTAACCTGAGTTGATACACTCTAAAGAGATTCTAGGAACTCAAGTTGAAGTCAGTGAAAATAACAAATAATATAGTTTCATGGCCACATTGTCTAGCCTGGTCTATTACTAGCATCTTCTCTTAGAAAGAAACCCCAGAAATCAGGAACCCAGAGCTGGGACAAGTGGTTCTCATCTCCTGGTCCCTGTGTAAGGATTCAGAGCAATCTAGCTAACCCTCTGCTCTGCTCGCTCTCTGCTCTTGCCCTGGGGGGCTGGGCCTGCCAGAGGAGAGAAATGACACATGGAGGCATTCAAACATTTATTGAGCATATACTATGTCCAGGAAATGTCCTAGGCATTGAGGATATTGAGATAATTCACATTTTTCTGGTCCTCAAGATGTTCACAGAAGACACAGGATATAATCTGGTCCTATGAACAAGCCTCTTAACTTCCTAGCCTAGTGTAACTTATCTTTAAAATCACAATAGAAATGCTTTCCCAGGTATATTTCATAGCGTAAATATGAGGACAAAAATTATAATAAATATTTAAATGCTATGAAGAGTTGAATGTGAGACAGACATATATATGTATGTGTATATATATATATATGAAGAGTTGAATGTGAGACAGATACATATATGTATGTGTATATATATATCACATCATCATATATATATGCTGATGGGCTGCTTCTTTCAAATTCTTCCTTGAGTTCAAAATTCTCATTTTGCAGATTTCTCTTTAGAATGACCTAAAATCAGCACTACTAGGGATGTAAAGAAGAAAGGGCTTGCCCTGTCATGGCACAGGAGATAGCAGAGGACAAAAGGAAAAGTGACCAAGAGGATGGTCTGTTACAGAAAAGGTCAGATCTAAGTGACAGGCCTCAAGCAAGTCATCGAGCTTCTGGTTGGTTTGTGGTTCTCAAAATTCAGCGTCCTACAAACCACCTAGGATTGCTGATTACAGAGAAGATTGTATGTGATGTGGCTCAGGAATTTACGTATCTAGCCGTGACCTCAGGTAATTCTGACGCAGGTTTCTGATGGGCCACCCTGTTATCTAAGGCTCATCTTTGGTCTATACCCACAGAGCATGAGGAAATGCAGTGCATTGACCATTTCACAGTTTATTTAATTAATGGGAACAACCAAGCCGATGAGTCAAGCCCGGAACTGCTAGGCAGGGCTTTTCCATTTATTGAATTAGCTAACTACCAAATCTGTACTGTACTTTGGGAAACAAATCAGCCATTAATCTTCAACAAGGTTTTAACCCTTAATTTCAAAATTTGGACTGTTAACTTTATCTACTGCCTCTCCACTTCTCAAGTTGGGGTTATGGAGATTAGCATCATTTCCAGGGTTTTCCTCTTTCATTATAGTTAAAATTGTCAAAGCACTCAGATTCCTGACAAGAAACAACCTTTTGTTGAGGGGAAACGGAACTGCTTCTATGATAATTTTTGCATCGTTGAGAGATGGAAGCAAATTAAGTGGAAAATATTCAATTTCTACTTTGTTGTGAGGCCAAAGCCATCAGTGGCCAGAAACAGCCTCAAATTAGACGCTCTTATCTATGGAAAAATTTCCTTTTATAGATATGCTTTAAATTGTTTGTATGTTAAACTAAAGTTATATTGTCTTCTTGGCAACCTTCAAGCTATTGATTTCAATACCTGATTGGCATTAATAGGTATGAACTAAAATGGGTTCCGAGAAGTAAGAAAATTAAAAGACACACTTCCAAATCTCGTGAAGCATTAACAGGTGAATCAATGTAGAACATTCACAAATGATAAAAAAGAAATGCCAGCAGATAATGTTATCAATATGTGTGTTCAAAAGGCTGAACAATATGACTCAGTATCTTGGGGATCCATCTGGTGTACTTCTGTGAGTCATGTAACGTACAGGACAATTTATTTTAGAAATCCAATAGTACAACAACTATGTCTTTTTAGAAAACTAGGGGGTTGGGGTGGAAAGGAGGGCTGTAATTCTATCAGATGAGCAGGAAAGATCATTACACATCTGAATAGATATCATAGGTAGATATTGCACCTGTTTTTGGAAAATATTCTCTTACCATGTGTAGAAAATCTAGACCAAGATCAAAAAAGGACAGTGAAAAAAAAAAAAAAGCTCATATTTGAATTTAAATGCACGTGGAAATGATTTTATATAAAATCATGTTACCTCAGTGTGAGGGATAAATTCATTCATAGCAAGATGCTAAAGGATGAAAAATATACTCTATTAGTGCCTGCTATCATTGCAAAGTTCATTTGCCTTAACAGGCTAGAATTCAGTGAAGCAGAGGAGTAAGCAATTCACTGTTTATGATCTGGGGTAGGGCTAACACAATTTAGAGCCACTGGTGGATTGCAGGTATATTACAATTTTGTATTTATTTTATCAAATATATTTTTCAGTCATTGAAAAAAAAAGTTACCTCTGGAAAAGGAAGTAAAATATCTGTTCCTAACTTCTACTGTATTATCTCTAATCCAATGAACTCAACTGTTTTGCATAGATGTAAGAAGGTCAAGGTCATACCTATAGTCTGGAATGAACCAGGAGTCCTCAGTCTCTTCCAGGAATACAGATAGCGTCTTTCAGTCTTGTAAGCTTTCTTCAGTATATCTGCCAGTGGCCATGGGGGAAGGGGTTAAGGGGGAAACTGAATAGCTCAACAAAACTTCATTATATGAATGGATAAAGAAGATGTGGTGTATATATATATACAATGGAATACTACTCAGCTAAAAAAAGACAAAATTGTGGCATTCACAACCACATGGATGGACCTTGAGGGTATTATGCTGAGCGAAATAAGTCAGACAGAGAAAGACAAATATCATATGATTTCACTCATATGCGGAAGATAAACAAACACATGGATAATGAGAACAGATTAGTGGTTAACAGAGGAGAAGGTGGTGGGAGAAGGACTAAAGGGATAAAGTGGCACATATGTATGGTGACAGATAAAAACTAGACTATTGGTGGTGAACATGATGCAGCCTATACAGAAACTGAAATATAATAATGTACACCTGAAATTTACACAAAGTTGTAAGCCAATATGACCTCAATAAAATAATAATAAAAAAACACTTCATCACAACATTTGAAAACATTTACAAGCACCTGCCTTACAAGTAATACATAATACATTACTGTCATTCTTTATACAAAGGGCAGCTCATAACCTTTATATCATCCATACAACATAAAAATAAATTGGTGGAATAATGCATTCCCAGTCGGATGGCTAAGGGAAATTGCAACATCATTGGTCTTTTTGCATGGATATTAAAGAGTTGGAGTAATAGTTGGAGTAAAAACCATTAATTTTTATCCATCATATCTCAAATCAACAAAATTTATAAGTAACATTGTCTTCAATTATTT
This sequence comes from Equus caballus, assembly GCF_041296265.1. Taxonomy (NCBI): domain Eukaryota; kingdom Metazoa; phylum Chordata; class Mammalia; order Perissodactyla; family Equidae; genus Equus; species Equus caballus. Next base: position 53,497,807 of record NC_091691.1, read on the forward strand.
GAATTAATTTCCACCTTTCTAGCCTATTAATTTTCAAGTCATCATTTCATTTCCTGTTGTTTGCAACTGGTGTCTCTCTTATGCTTACTCCGACCTGCCAGTCAAATAGCTTGTAGAGTATAAAAACTAACTGAGGAAATATGGATCAGTACAAATGCCCATTAAAAGAGAAAGACGAACCCAGCCAGATATTCTATTGATATGTTTTAACCTGTGGTTCTGCTAATCAAGAGGAGATGTCATCCCAGACTTTAATCAGTGCCTAATAAAAGAAGCTAAAATGGGTCATCAGTTACTGGCTCTATCCCATGTTTGGCTTGTAACTGGAGAGTGGCAAGGCTTGCCTAGCAGATACCTGTCAACACCCCAAGGGTGGCAGGAAAAGATGAGTAAGGTGCAAGAAAGAAGAGCAGCAATGACGAAGCACTTCACTCCCTTCTGCTCCATCTCCTCTCTGCAATTACAATATGAGCTTAAACTCCTAAAATCAGTGTTAGTTAGAACAACGAGACTCTGGGGCCTCACCTAGTTTTTGAATAAAGGAGAGATGAGAGTTTTCGAAGACAGGATGATAAGGGGTTCTATCTGAGCCCTTGTTCTACCTCCATGCCCTGTCCTCAAATCAGGTAAAAGGGGCTCTACCCACATATCCACTATGGCCTAAGTGGACCCCTTCACAGATAAGCTAAGAATATCTATAAAGGGGTTTCTCGAAGTAAAAGAAAGCTGTAACATAGGAAGAGTGGATAGAAGCCTCAGGGCTCCCACTCCGCTAAGGCAGGCACTGCCAACCCTTCATGGCTGTAGCCTCAGAAACCTTCACACAGTGCTCCACACGGCCCTTGCCAGTGGATCCTCGTAGAAAGCAGTTGCATTTCCTCCATGATGGAACCGGCACTGGGCGGAAAGCAAAGGTCTGGACTTGCAGCCGGCTTCACCACTCACCTACTGAGTCACTTCAACAATTCATTCGACCTGTCTGGCTTCAAGCTTCCTTTTCTGAAAAGAAAAATTACCCTAATATTCCACATTTTAAAATGTGTTATGCAATTATTGTGATAAGCTATTAGTTTCATCACTTTTAAACTATCTGATTTTTAGCAAATTAATTAAAATGTAGACAGTATCCAGAATGATTATAAGCATCTATTAGTAAGAAAGTTCCCTGACCTAAATAACAAATTACCTAAAGTATCATGTTGTCATCTGTGTATAAGCCCCCCTCCAAGTCATTATAATATTACTGATTATTGGTAGGAATTAAAATGCTCAAGTCTTACAGCAATGAATTTGTTTTTTGCTGTTTTGCCACAATGAAATGCTAGAGTTTTAATTTTTCTGAATCAATAAATTTGACTCCTCAGGCGCTAGTGAGTTGCCAACTTTTTCCCTCTCGTTTTGTCCTTGGAGGCATAGAAAACATCTTTGCTATGCACTTTTCCATTTCTTTCCTCCCTGACATCAGGCACATAGAACCATTGTCCAGTGCTGCTTCCCAGAACAAGGCACCATTTTGTATTCAAGAGCAGACTATCTGATTCTGAGGGCCACCATGATATTTCCACATACTTCATGGAACAAAAACCATATTTGAACCATATCTCGATGATAAACATGCAGAAAAGACAAAAGTTGTTGATAAAAATCAACTCCAGATAGAAAAGTCTGCCCAACATGGACAAAAAAAGACAAAACTTGATTTCATTCTTGGTTCCTCTTTCCCCAAAACTCAAAATGACACTTGAAATTCTTTTCTTAAAAGTTGACAGAGCATGATTTAAGGTTGCAAGAATGTTAATCACGGTAAGCATCTCGAGTAACTCTCAATCAGAGTTCACACAAACAAGTGAGCATCTGTTTCCTTTCAAATCAGTGATAGGCACTTCTTTTAAATACGTTTCTGCTCCTAAAGTCAAATCTTCCACAATGTTTTTCACCATCTGCAAAACGCAGCAAGTGATCAGGTTAGGTGACAGTGAGTAGCCATTTGCTATGCCAACATGCAAACATGCTAATTATTAAAGAATGGTCTCCCTTCTCTACCATATTAAAAAAGAGAAAAGGGAATTAAATGATATATGAAGGACATTACATGTGATTTTCATTCCTACATACTAACATGTTTTAAAAATTATATAATAATTAATCCCTGTGATCCTGGCACCAAAACAGACAGATGGATAAATGGATCAGGTTAGAAAGCCTGGGTACCTGGAATTTGGTAAAGATGGCAGTTCAAATGAGCAGAAACAGGTACTGAGAAAATTGGATAAATGTTTTTAAAATCTCTAACTCCCAATGGAGGAAAAAATAGTGACTTTAAAAAAAAAAAACTGAAAAACATCTCCTATAGACACTAGAGTAGATGTATATGATTGCAGAAATGAAATGGAGAGGAATGGCATGGAGGCTGGAGGATGAAAGAGCAAAAAACAATAAAATAAAAAGTAGAGACTCTGCATGGATCAATGATGATGGTGGACCATGAACTGAGAAATGTGATCAAATTCAGCACATTTGGGATCAAAAAGTAAGAAAAAAAAAAGAAAAGGAGGAAGAGAGGATCAAAAATACGTAGTGAGCATATATCTGATCTTGGGGTGAAAAAGTGCTTCTAAGAATAAACACAAAGAGGAAGATGGATAAATTATACTATACTACAATAAAATATTCAAGAAAAGTAAAATAAGTCTGTCAAGAAAAACACAAATAATTTTTAAAAGGGAATAAACTAGGAAAACTATTTGCTATATGTGTGAAAAGGCATTGATATCTTTATACGAAAATAGATCTTGAAAATTGGTAACAATCCCAGTAGAAATATGAGTTAATTGTAATGGATAATTTACAAAAGAAATAGTGATAATGATCAATAAGGTACAAGCATTAGCCTCTGCACCTTCCAATGTATAAAAATACAAAAAGGAATAAACCCACAACCACAAAAAGAAGGGAGAGTCAAACAGAGGGCACCAATGAATAGAGATCTCTACAAATTTCTGGAAGAAGGAAAGCATATGGGATTGAGTAGACATAAGAAACAGTCAAGAAAAGCCACAGCCTGGAATGTACCCTAAGAGAATTGCCAAGAAAGTGGAACTCAGTCAGCCTAAGAGAACAGAGAAACCCTGGAATCAAAATCCACAGTATTGTGGAGATAGAAGTAGGCAGCAGGATTCAACACAGGCAGAACGTCGAAAAACAACAGCAACATGTATTCATCCTCCTTCTTCAGCCCTGTCTTCATCCAGAATAAAAATATTACAATATGCATTTCTCCCCTGGCGAAAGTAAACCAATAATAAAAATAAAATGATGGCTATTGTCTCCCTCATGTCCACAAGATGGCTGCAATAGATCCAGGTAACACATCCTTATAAAACAACATCCAGAGGCAGATAGTGGACTCCTTCTTCTTTATGACTATTTCTAAGAGCTAGGAAATTTTTTTACAAGATGTCTTCTACACTTTCCATCCCCTTCCACACACATCTCAACCAGCAGGCTTCCTTTCTTATTCTTTGGTCAAACGGCCACCTCTGAACCAATCACTGGCAATAGACATGGAACCATCGTTATAGCCTAGATTAGTCAGCATTTACCTGAGTCACATGGGTGAAAAGTAGGACAAAATGAAGACTTTCATACTCATGAAAGAGGAGTTGCTATTGTTTAGGCAAGCATCAATGCTTGCCACATCAGTGTTGTTAACTTTGCAGAAACACTACGCAACATCATTGCATTTACAACAGAAGTAATGTTTTATAGGACAGCTTCTTATAAACCATTGCCAAACAGGGGTAAGGATAAACATATAACAGTGGTTTGAGTTTTATGACACTGTCTGGCTCTACCTTAAATATTTTATTTTTCACTAATCCCCAGTACAAGCTTTTTCCTACAGTCTGACTGGCACCAGAAAACACACCACTTTTATTTCCCCAAGTAGCCTTCGTTCATGCTTTGACCCCACAGAAGTGCTCTATGGCAATCTTTGTAACAAAATTACTGCTGCTGCGGCTGCTACTGTTTCTAGCTAACCTTTACTGAACAACTTGCTACGTCCCCAGCACAGTTAAGCACGTTTCGTGAATTATCTCACTTATTCCTCTAAACACCGCTAGGAAGTAGCGCTGCTTTCCTACACACGGGCGGAAAGATAGGACCACGAGCATAGGCTGGAGCTGACTGCAGAGAATTCTACTGTTTTCTCTCCCTGCCCCCAAGTCAGTCTGAACACAATTTCCCCTGCATTGTGGTTGCTGCCAGAATTTTGTCACTTTCACTTATTCTTAAGCTCTATTACCCAAAAAGGGGTAACAATGTGTGCTCTTATTTATCACGTACGTCTTGATGTGAATGAAGAGTCTACAAACAGGGTTGGGTGAAGTAAAGAGAGGACAGTAACGAAAAATTTGTATTTGGCAGACCAGAAGGAAGCAATAAATAAAAACATAACCCATTTCCATATTCTGCCATCGACAGGCTTTCTTAATAACCAAAACAGCCAAAGCACCCGCCATTGATTAAGCACCTACGTTATCTACTAATCACAAAAGGGGGGTATCGTTTCCCCTGTTTTATAGATAAGGGAAATGGGAGCTTGGAAAGGCTAAGTACCTTTTCGAAGGTAACACAGCCAGTAAGTTGCAGATCACAATTCAAATCCAAGCTGCCTGATTCCAAAATTCATGCCCCTTCCTCCTCAGGATCACACTGTCTTCATGTTTCCGTATCTTATTTTGTCTAAAATGCTACTTTATCTTGAAACCTATTATCAACTTTTTGTATCTTTATCCAAACATGGTGTGTAAAGTGTGGACCCTTCCTTATGGTTCCTGCCTCCAAATCTAGACTCCCTAGAAATGTGGCGTTTGGATGACATGGATAATAAACAGGTGCTCATCTCTCTACATGAGGCAATTCTTAATGAAAGTGGAGGGACTACAAAAGAAACCTAAAGGAGGTGTATTAGTCAGGGTTCTCCAGAGAAACAGAACTAATAGGGTAGAGAGAGAGAGAGAGAGGTAGAGATCGAGGTAGAAGTAGGGTAGAGGTTTTAAGGAGTTGGCTAACACAACTGTGGGAGCTGGCAAGTCCAAAATCTGCAGGACAGGCCAGCAGGCTGGAGACAGGAGGAAGAGCTGATGTTGCAGTCTTGAGCTCAAGGACAATCTGAAGGAAGAATTTCTCCTTTCTCAGGGAACCTCAGCCTTTTCTCTTAAGCCTTCCTCTGATTGGATGAGGCCCACTCAGATTATAGAGGGTCATTGGCTATACTTAAAATCTCCTGATTTAAATGTTATTCACATCTAAAAACTACCTTCCCAGCAACATCAAGACTGGTGTTTGACCAAAATCTGGGTACCATTGCCCAGCCAGGTTGACACACAGAATTAACCATCACAGGAGGGTTGAGCGAAAATCACAGTGAGGACAGAAAATACAGAGCATGTCAGCACAGCCACCACCTCTGCCTGAGACCATGACAGACACCATTCGTCAGCCAAGGCCCTCTTCCCCAGTGAGTTCGACACAGCTCAGCTCCAGGAAGCCAGGCTGAGTTGGAATATTAAATGGAATCTACTAGCCATCCATGGCCTATGAGATAATATTGGTAGCATCCTTCCCTATACCAGCACCATGACCATGGATCATGTTCAACGTGCCCACCAACTAACTTGGCAGCTCCAGTCTCCTATGAGGTCCCTAGAGGGTCCGATGGACAGATTTAGAAAATCCAGATAAACTAAAAGTGAGAAAAGCACTTTTTCTCAGTTAGCATATTTCTTAACAAAACGATAAAGATTTATAATAAACTATCCACATACTTCTTTAGGAAAGAAATGAGCATACTCATATTAAAACCTGTTCATATTAACTATTTACAATTATAGTCAATGCCCAGCAATTATAGTTACTTTTCACCTGCGACCTTTCAGTCCCGTACTGGACTAAAGTTTTAATAACCGCAACCATTGGAAATTCTACATTGGGTACAATTATATTTGTATATAAGATGGGCATACTTTCTGTATTACTAGTTTACATATTTGGGATATTCAAAAATATTCTGATTTTTAACAAAAATACTGCCTATTATGCATTATGTGGCAAAATATATGGTACAGATTTGGGCAGAAATTATCTGATCCTATCAATCACAAAATAAAGGCAAAAAAACCAACTTTGCCATTGAGCACAAATATATCACAATTTAAAGAGAAGGACTATTCCTTTTGTATCAAGTCTATCTTTGACTCCAAGGATCTCTGGAGACAGATCACACATTAGTTGACTTTAACTATTTAAACGTCTACTTCCATGATTGCCAGCTCTGTCAGTTTCCACACTCCATAGTCTGACCTTAAGTAATAAGTACTCACAACTTTAGTCTCATGACCCCAGTTCTTTCACTGCATGGCTGAGCAACTTAATCCCTGGGCTTTGATTTCCTTATGTGCAAATTAGGGGTTAAACTGGCAACTCTAGAATTTTGAGTCTCTGCAAACTAAAGAATTTAGACACTCCCCTCACACATTTTACATGCTCCATAATAACACCACACCCTTATATTTACTACTTAATATGTGCTAAACATTTTATGTATGAATTGACTCATTTAATCATAATGAAAACCATATTAAGTCAGAAGCACGTTGTGTTTTCCAAAATTGATCACAGCAATATCTCTGGTCCCCCATGTTCTTCAGAACCTTGCCATCAGTCATCAAGAGATGGAGTCTAATTCCCTTCCCCTTACACTCGTGTGAGCATTTATGACTGCCTCAATTAATAGAATATGGTAGAAGGGACGTGGCACGACTTCCAAGGATAGGTGATATAGCTTCCACCTAGCTTTTTCTCCCTTGGAACGCTCATCTTGGAACCACCATGCTGTGAGGAGACCCAGGCCATGTATAAGTGTTCTAACCAACAGCACCCAGCCAAGATCTTAGCTGACAGCCAGCATCAACCATCAGTCATGGAAGTGAAGGTGCCTTCAAATGTTTCCAGCCCCCAGAATTCAAGTCATCCTTGCTGATGCCAAGTGGAGCACAGACAAGCTGTCCCTCCCACCTCCTATCCCAAATTGAAGATTCACGACCGAAACGAATGGTGTCATGTTGTCAAGCCACTAAGTTTTGTGGTGGTTCATTAAGCAGTAATAGAAGACTAGAACAAGTGTTTTATACACATGATATAGATGAGGAAACTGAGGCAAAGAGAGTCTATGTAAATTGCCCAAGGTCATGAATTTTGTAAGTGGAATTTGAACCCGTGCAGTCTGATTCCACAAGCTGGGCTCCTAGACACTATGTTACACTTCCAGTTAATAGGTAATTATTGAAGAATGATTAGTCATGGATTCATAGCCCTAATTATTCCATGTGCTATTTCACAGCGCACCTTATCTAACCAAATTATTTAATATATTATATATTTTACATAATTTTTATACAATTGTATGTATTTTCCCCAAAAAATTATGTCACCAAAGGCTAAGATAATTGATAATAATATTTTAGGGGAAAAAAAACTCTATATCAGAAAAGAGTATTTCTTGTTCTCTTCTATTTATACTTCCCCAAAATATAAGAAATTGAAATTTTACTGCTTGGAGAAGCAATTTTGCAGGAGACTGACAATTCATTTTTACCATATCTATCAAATGCCCTCTGAGGAAAGTATTAAGCCTATAAAGATCAGGGTCCTTCCAATGAAGGAGTTGTGATAGAAGAAAATAGGGTGGTATCTAAATTATACACTTTTTGATTTAAAGTTTATAGCATAGATGGATATTTTGAAGCAAGGTAAATGACTTGGTGAAAATCTTATTTAAACATTGTCTGAGTTATAACGTGTGAAAAATGTTTCTTTTCACAACTGGTTAAAAATTCTTTAATCATTAAAATCCTCTAAGTTGATGTTGTAATTTGCAAAATAGTGTAATAAACCACTCTAATTACTACTAACCATGAAAGTGCACAGATCCTTTCCCAGGAGACAACTTGCTTTTACTGGCCATAACACTGCTGCATAATGCATGAGAATTTCCTCAGGACTAAATGAACACAATTGCTAAAACCCTTCTGTAGAAATAAACAAAAATTTTAAAATATCAAATTATAATATGCTGTACTTGTTTTTATGTATGTTGTATTATATTTTGCAGCTTTCTCAATTTCTGTATTTTTTTGTTTTCCAAATCCTTGATTCAAAATACTGACATTTTCCCCGTGTCCAAAAAAGAAACAGCCATCAGTGACATGAAAGGATAACAAAAGCAGCTGGCGACTCTATTGTGAGCCAGAACAGAAATGAAGGGTTGACTTTTGTTATACCCTACTTGGAATGAAATTACGTACTTTCCTTTGAAGGAGAAAAACATGATCAAGACAACTGACAGGTATTGTTCCTCTAGTCTCTGTGCCTAAACATCCTAAGCCTCCTGAGAGCAGGGGTCGCGTCTGTTTGGCACTAGCCCAGGTCTGGGACATAACGTTTGCCTAATAAATAATTAACTAACATGAACCAAGCTCTGTTACAGATGCTGGGAATTCAGAGATAAGGTTCAAAGAAAAGTCTTGACCCCTAGGAGTACAGAAGAGTAGTGGGGTTGGCAATCATTAAACGCTTGATGACAGTGAAGCAGCAGCAGCAAGGGCTATTAAAGCCCCTGTCCCATTGGGCCTTCTTTGGGACGATCTCCCCTCTGCCATCACCTGTGCTTGGTTAGAGATCAAGAAATAGAATTATAGGAAGAAAAATGGGATGGGGGATTAATTCTGGGCTGTCTTGGATCTTTGCTCACGCACTCCCAGCATTCTTCCTGGCACATGAAGAAAATCCAAGAAAGATGCTCTGAGCACTTGCCCAGAGCCCTCCCTCCACATTCATTCTACATCTGCTCTTTGCTCCCTGCCCTAGGTTTCCTGGCTGCCTAAACCAGCTTGTCTCCCAGGAACAACTTCTTTTTTTTAAGTCTTAGACTTGCAGGGAAGTTGCAATTGTGCTGTAAACTCTGGTGTTGGAGATGATTCGGCCTGCTTACACAACCCTGGGAACCATCATATAAGGAGGTCTAAGCTTTGAGGGCCACCTCTCCCAGTGTCCTGCCCCATGGGAGAGGCAGTGTTCATGAGGATTCTCTTTCAAGGGGGCACTGCCTATAGGGACACTGAGGTCCACGTGCCACATCCAGGAGAGGTCAAGTCTCACCTTGTCTGGCCCTCCTCAGCACCTCGACAGCAAACAACAGTAAGCAAAACTGACCACTCAGATGAAGCACTGAAGGCTTAACCTTTGCAGAGTAAACAGTCCCTCAAAGGGCAGAAAGTGGTCGTCTCAGGCGGAGTGACCATGACATTGTAAAACACAGAGCAGGCCGTACCATAAGGACAACTCCACTGAAAAGGAGAGAACTAGCCTGCATGCAGGCCTCAGATACTATTCCGAGACAGAATACCTACCTTTCCAGCAGTGCCTTTGATGTGGGGGGCTGTGCTGGGTCCTGAGGGATGTTAGCAGCCTCCCTAGCCCGGAGGGACTAGATGCCAGTAGCCAGGGCCAGCTTCACGGACATGTGACTGGTGCAGTCACACACAGCCCCACATTCAGAAGGATTCTGTACTTGGTTTAATGCTCTGCTGTTGCTATCTTGGAATTCTTAATAATTTTATCTTTGAAGTTGCATTTTGCAAGTGAAGTTCGATGGAACAATGGAACATACACCTGCACAGCGGAGATGCATGCAGTATGTCATTCCTTGCCACACCTTTTGCACTTACATGTCACTTTAGCAATGCCCCATGAGCACAAAATTCCAGTAGATCATGATGTATATGAATGTGGTGAGGCTCAAAGCAAGTACAAACTAACTGTGTTACGTCTACGACCGAGTGAGGGGTCGGAGGGAGACCACACTTGCTGTTAGAACCACAACTTACTTAGAAGACAAAAAATAGGAAATGGCATTCTGAGGATGAACAGCCAAGGGACCCTGTCATATTCTTTCTTGGTCTTGTTATTTCCCTGTATTAGCCAGCCACCTATGCTGAAAATAATGACAGAAGGAAAGACAAAGATAGTTGCTTTACTTTACGTCCTCCCTGACTCATTGGTAAGCCAAAGGTAGAGCATGTTGGTAGAACACGTGAATTTCAAAAAGTGAAATAAAAATAGTTCAATAAGTTTTATGCAGACATATGTTTGCACGCACAAGCGACGAAATTCGAATTGTGCAATTTCATCATTCGGCATATGAGTCATATTTAATTTAAAACTAGTATTGCATGGTTTTAAGGTGAATGATGAAGTTCATGCTAATAACCTAAAATTTTAGTTTTCCTTGACTTAGGAAAACATTTCGTAGCAAATTAAAAACAGTATGACAAGTTGAAAGAGAAAGGGACAGGGACAGGGAGACCAAAGCAAAAAGGAAAACCTTTATATTTTATCACTTTTAATAACATTTCATCCTGCTTTTTAAAAAAGGGGCCCCACATTTTCATTTTGCACTGAGCACTGCAAATTATGTAGCTGGCCCTGCCAGCAGTACCCCTCAGTCACAACAAGTAAAAATGTCTCCATACCTTGCGAAATGTCCCCCTGGAGAAGGGGTAGAGGGACAAAATACCCTGATTGAGAACCACTGCCTAGACAGTGCGTGTTTAGTAAAGACTGGCCGTATGAAAGTGCAGTGTTTTAAATTCTGCAGACTCTGTAAGATCCAAGTGCTGTGATAAGATGCTAAAATTTAAGATCCTTTCCTGAATGTTTGGTGCCTCCCAGGTTTTTCTGTTACAGGACGTTGTAAGATTAGGGGATGGCGAGACAGATCTCTTTCTTTTGTATAAAGAGAAAAGGGCAATTATAAAAGTGGTGGCGAGATAGTAGAAACTGCAGACTACAGGTGGTTTCTCAAGCAAATCAATTTTGAGAACATATATTTAAAATAACGACAAAGAAACTGATTCCCTGAAAAGTCTCCCTGTAGCCCTTGGAAAGTCTTCACATGCTTTCAAGAGTACGTATAGTTCCACTCAGAGACCAGCTGTGGCTTCAGGATGTGTTGGTCTTGGGGATGCAGCAAAATACAGCAATTCTCAAAGGCCAGCACCAAATGGAGTCAGGCCCTCAGTTAGCTCAGTGGCAGCAATGGGCTCATAAAAAGGTACAAAACACTTAAGGCTATCATGGAGCATGCAACATGAGCCTCTAAGTAAGGTTAAAAAAATTAAATACAAATTATAACTCAAATTTTTATGTGGTATATAATCTCACAACCATTTTACAGTAATTTCTCTATAAATCATGCTCACAACCCTATATGATAAGAAAGATTATTATTACTATTCTATAATTAGGTAAACTGAGGTTCAGAAAGACTAAATAGCTTTCTGATTCCAAGCCAAGTAGTGTTTTCCAGTGCCATGCCACCTGTATAACTCGTATATTAACTCTGAATTATTTATTTTTTAAGATTTGAAGACTAATGAATCATTTTAAAGACTAAATATATACGATTGTCTTTTATGGCAGTATAACAAAACATTTAGGCAATTCAATTCCAGAATTCCCAAAACAAAGAGGGACACTTAGCATATTAAATAACATTAAATATTTATTTTCAGGCTCATGCATTGTATGCAACACTCCATAAATATTAAATATACTATTCTTACTTTACCGTATATAAATTGCTTCTAAGTTAAATTATGTAACAAAAATATAAATCTTAAACCAAAATTAAATTATGTAACAAAAATACAAGTCTGATTTGAAAATAAACTTTCCTTGATTCTTTTCTTCTGTGCTTGAAATTTGTGGTAATATGCTCTTCTAAAACGTGGGACCAAGAAACTGTCTCTATTTCTCCATTTGACAGATTATTGTAGAAACATGAAAAGCTACTTAGAACATCATTGAGAGGATAGAGTGCCAGAAGGAATCCCTGACACATATGTCACGAGTTCTGCCTTGCTCCTCCTCAACTGTGACTCCATACCCGTCTAAGAGTCATGCCTGCTGCAAACCACCAGGCAAGAGGGATATTACCCCCAGGGTCCTCAGTGCAAATCCCTGGTTGATGTCCCTCTGGGGACCACATGCTTCCACCTTCTGCCCTGCATTGGAAGACTGTGCTAACTCATTTCTGGCCACTGGCATAGCCACAGTAGGACTCTCCTGCCTACGGATATACAGACCCTCCTGTTAATTGATGTGTATAATCCTGGTTGTATGACTGCTATCGTCATTGAATGATTGAAATCTCACTATGAACAACTGGGACAAGACCACTCCCAGTTTCTAAAGAGTGATAATTCTACAGTCCTGCCAATGACAAGAAGAGGTATCTTCCTCAAACTGGGGCAGGGCCCAGATGGAAAGGACTCATATGGGCTCCAGAGTTAGAGTTTTCTCTTGGTTTTTACTTTAATAGGATGACTGCGACGTGAAAAGAAAGATGACCATTTGTTTGTTCATTCATTCAGTTATTCAACATGTCCCAAACACTTGTATGTGCCCTGTTCTGAGAAAAGAAGACACATGAGCAACAGGAGGGTAAAGAATCAGGCACGCTGTTTGCCTGGTGTGCTTTCCCTTTGAAGTTAGATCAGTGGTTCTCAGCCCAATGCACAATCAGCCACCTGGAGAGCTTTCAACAAACACTTATGCTTTGGACACACCACTAGAGATTTTTATTTTACCAGCCTGAGTTGGATCCAGAGCATTGATATGTTTTAAAAGCTTCCCAGATGATTTTAATGTGCAGCCGGCACTGAGAACCCCTGAGCTGCAGCACAGATAGCAGTGGGGTGAGCTGGAACAGGGACCAAGAAGTAAAATATCTATAACCAGATCAAAATCCTGACCCTCTTAATGTATTTGTATGCTAATTTTCTTTGGGTACTCCCTTAGTGTTTAATGAAAGTCCACCTTAGCTATGATGGGGGAAACAGGAAAAGACACATCTACCCATGCTGGAGACAACTCTTTAAAGAGAGCATAGCACACCCTCATCCCATCCTGGTGGTGGCAGTGGCCATTAATGAGAGATGATCAAGCAGAAGATAAACTTCAGGGAACGGTCAGGCCCAGGTCAAATACATCTGCTCCTCTTAGAGAGACTCCTTTCAGGTGTTCCAGTGCTCTTGCCTTAAGGGTATCTTTATTGTCACTTAAAGGTAATAGAGACCATTTCTTTATAAGGTGCATTTACATACCTAAAAGCACAAGACAAAAGGAACTCTCTCTTTCTCCCTTGGTGTTCACCGCCTCCCCATCCCACACTCCAGCACTCACAGACAGGGCCCTTATGCATGGCCCAGAGGCCCTAAAGAACGGTCCATAGAAGTGGGTTTCTCTACTGGAGTAAGGCTTTAACCATTCCCCAGGGCAGGCTGCCCCAGGAAGAGTCAGATGCAGGCAAGACAGCCACTTCTTCCCCACCAGACTTGCCCCATCTCTCCTCTTCATCCCCCTTTACTCTCTGCCCTTCAGTCACGGAAGTCTAACACTTTAGCATTCTTCTTTATATTAAAGTCCTAGTGTCCACCACCTAGCAGAGCACCTAGCTTAGAAAAGACAGGCAGTAAATGTTTGTTGAATGAACGAATGAAAATATCTAAAGTGTTAATACCCTATCCACACTAACCTTCTTATGGCCTTCCCTGACATCCTCAGCTCCATCACCACCAAGGCTACCATCATCCCTTTCCCAGGCCAGGCTGCACATGACCTTCACTAAGAGACCTGCTCTGGTCTAAGGTTTTGGGTGGAGGAGTGATCATACTGATTCTTTTTTGCTAAATTCCAGTCTAATGGCCAACAGCTCCACCCAACTAGCATTGCCCTGAAGGCACAAGAAAAAATGGCAAGATAAATGGAGCTTTAAATATTGTTCTCCTTGACATTATTTTAAGAGCAAAATAACTCTTATTTATTGACTTGTACAGCATGGCCTGATGATGCGGTGAAGTAAGCTATTCTGAAGCATGAGTGAGATTGCAATTAAGGCTATAGGGAACTTCATTCTAAATTCCCTGGTTAGGGGTGATCCAATCTCATCTATGGTACTGCAATAAACATATAATGTTATTTTTTATATCCGCAAAAATGTAAAATTAAAGTGGGAAGGCAGAAATGAGCACACAAGAATGTTAGAAATAAATTCCATGGCAATAAAAATTAATAACTTGTGTCAGACAACACAAGATGTGGATTCCATGGAGGCCTCTGGTCTAAATACCAAACAGACCCATCATGTGTGGCTTATGAGAGGTGTCAAGAACAGAGATATTACATTCATAATTTGAGTATATTTCTTGAGTACAATAAACACTATTTCTCTCATTTTAAAGAAAAATAAAAACAATTCTTTAAAGGAATGGGAGAAGACATTTCGTGTTTATCTACTGCCTTCAGCAAATAGATCATCTGTGACTATTTGGAACATGAAACAGCATTTTAGCCACAAGTTAAAGAAAAACAGTTCCCATTTTGCATTTACTTTATAAAGGTGTTCCTTGCTTTAAAAAAAAAATGCATGTGACATGCCCAGCACACAGTAGGTCTTCTACAAATGTAGCTCCCTAGCCTTTTCTTACATTTATCTCAATTTATCTCCTCTGCCCAATAAACCTCTGTGCTGAGAACTGAGATGCTAAACCAGTAAAATGCTGAGGATGACTATTTAAAAAACGATTGAGAAAGAGGTACAGGAAGCAGAATAACTAACTCAAAGTCACATAGCAAGTCAGGAAAACTCCCATCCCTCTCCCAATCTCCAGTTAGTGACCGTGTGGTTGTTGCACCAGCAAAGTTTCTTTATAAGAAGGAAAAAAAATGTTTTCTGCCCAAGAGTATTCATGCAGGGCAAAAGATATTGTTCAAAGAATAGCATCTAAGAATATGTGTGGAGCTACGACATAAGACCACAAAATGGAAACTTAGGTCTCTAAAAAAATGGCATAGAAAATCTGAAACAATATCTCAAATCCCAAACCACAGATTTACCCTAACTAAATAGTTAAATATTAAAAACATAATGCATTATATCCTCACCAGAAAATCATCATTCAGTTTTTAAGTTTAGACAAGATCAGAATTATTCAGATCAGCAAGATGGCCATCTGCTTTCAAGCATGCAGCTGCTAGCCTTTAAACAGCAACTTTCCGTGATTCATAACTTATTCATCCCAGGATGCACTCAGACATCTGCTTTAGCATCAATTCAGCTTGTCATAGCATTTTGCTTTAAAGTTTCGTAATCTCTACCCAGGTAACATCGTGAGCCAGTAAGTCAGTCTTCTTCCACAGGAGGAGTCAACTGTATAGCTCCTCGAGACTGATGATCCAACCTGAAAATCATACATGTGCCTATGTATATAAAAACACATTATTAGTCATTCCCTTTTAAAACAATAACATCAGTATAGCTACCATTTAGCCTACTGCACTTCATCTGTATCTTCATTACCACCCTGGAAAACAGGTATTATAATCTTCATTATAGGAGCAAATCAGTAAGATTGGACAACTTACCCAGTGCCACTAAGTGTGGACTTGGCAGAGGTGAGCTGTTTGAACCCAGACCTTTTTGTCCCAAACCCAATCTTCTGCAGCAACCAACTCTGTCTCATATTTGAACTGCTGTGAAGTAACAGAAATATTCCACAGAGACGGAGAGACTATACTTAGTTCAAACCCATTTATTCTCAACTCAAGGAATGTCTTGCATATGGGGCTTAGTTAATATAAATGCTTTGAAAATTATAAAGCACTGTGTAAATTTGTTGGATCTTCTTATTCTCCTGGTCAACTTTTGGCAATCCTGGCTGTCCATTCTTTCACTCTCTATCACTAAGACCAGCAGCCTGCAGAAGATGAAGAATCCAGGAAGTGTGAAAGGACAGAGCCCTTTTCTGTGTAGTTGAGAGAAGAACACCCTGTATACTCTAACCTGGAAGAAGAGGTGCTCAATATTAAGAAGATTTCCTCCAAAAGAGAACAGTTTTGTCTCTTTTTCTTTGTTGCTAATTCTAGTGTGCAAATTGTGTGTTGTTGGCTGTTTATTTAAAAACTATGTTGTGTATAGAAAATAAATGAATCCAATGTCAAATCTTGGTTCTGCAACCTAAAATTGCACAACCTTACTTTTGTTTCCTTTTTGGTAAGGAAGATTGTCACTGAGCTAACATCTGTGCCAATCTTCCTCTATTTTGTATATGGGATGGCTTCACAGCATGGCTTGACTAGTGGTATATAGGTCCGTGCCTGGAATCTGAACCTGCAAACCCCAGGCCCACAAAGTGGAGCACACAAACTTAATCACTATGGCACCAGCCCGGCCCCTTGAGTCTTACTTTTATCATCTACAAAAATGGTGATAATGACTTCTTTTATTCTATGTCTTTTTTTTTTAATAATATGTAGAAGACAACTGAATGGCATGAAAAGATGACAACAGTACATTGTGTAAACGATCATGTCAAAAAGTAATATGCGTGTCAGGGAAACACTTTTCTTTAAAAAAGTGGGAGATATATTCATAGAGATAAGGTCTGAGAAGTTAGATATAAAATATTAACAGTGGCTACTGTTGGGTAATATTGTGATTTTTATTTTCTTTTTGATTATCTATGCTTACTAAAATTTCTAAAACTATAACAACAAAAATTTCAAATGATGAAATGTTATTTAATTTTAAATGATAATGGCAGGGCCAGCCCCATGGCTGAGTGGTTAAGTTTGTGCACACCACTTCAGTGGCTCAGGGTTTCAGGGGTTCAGATCCTGGGAGCAGACCTAGCATTGATTATCAGGCCATGCTGAGGTGGTGTCAAACAGAGCACAACTAGAAGGGCTTTCAACTAGAATATACAACTATATACTGGAGGGGCTTTGGGAAGAAGGAGAAGGAGAAGGAGGAGAAGAGGAAGAAGAAAGAGGAGGAGGAGGAGAATAAGGAGAATAAGAAGAAAAAGAGATTGGCAACAGATGTTAGCCCAGGTGCCAATCTTTAAAAAAGTAAATAAATGAATGAATAAACAAATTATAATGGAGGATTAGAAAATGGAGTAACAGTAACTATAGAAGAAAGACATCTAGGCAGTCAGTAGCTAACTTAAACCACCTTTAAAACTATATGCATTTGATTAAAAAGCAAGACCCAACAATATACTGTCTATAAGAAACCCACATTGAATATAATGATAAAGTTAATTTAAAAGTAAAAGGTTGGGAAAGGATATGTAGCCTATTCTCATTATTCACAGTAGTTTTGTTCTATAAAGTAGCTACAAACACTGAACTGACTAACATGGAACCATTGTTCCTAAAGGAAATACAAGGTTAGGTTACTGCGAGCCTCTGGTCACAACGTTTTTGTCAAATGACCAATACATAACCTTGTTTTACGTGTGTTTCTGTTTAAAGATGCTTTATTTAATATACGTTATTGACTCACTAACATTGACCTTATAGCCAACAGCACTATAACTCATACCCGAATGGAGCTTATCTAACAATTTCCTCCATAAGGCACATCACAACCTTCTTGTGTTTAGGAACACTAGACAACACCTCAGCACTATACTTGAGGGCCATGTTAAACAGTGAAAACACCAACAAAAAGCACAAATGTATGAAAAACTAAATGGACCACTAAACACACACTTGTTTACAGTATAAGAGCTGAAACAAGAAGGCAAAGTGTTGCCTTGTTCAACCTCAACTGAGAATATGCATGTCAGGCAACTCAAATATTTTGCCATTCTGTGAACATCCTTGAATGACAGAGAAACTGTTGCAAGTATTGATTTTGATTGATCTATTTTAAAATATATTTTAGTGAGTAGGTAAATTTGCAAATGTGGAATCCATTAATAATGATGATCAACTGTACCAGGCAAACACTAATAAAAGAAAGCTGGAGTGGCTATGCTATAATCAGTCAAAATAGACTTCAGAGCAGGAAAAATTACCAGAGATAAAGAGGGACACCACTTAATGATAAAAAGTCTATTCATCAACACATAACACTCTTAAATGGATATGCACCTAATGAGAGCGCTGCAAAATACATGAAGGAAAAAGTGATAAACCAAATGGAAAAATCCACAAGTTTTGCTAGAGGCTTCAGCGGTCCTCTCCTAGTAATCAATAGGTCAAGTAGGCTAAATATGAGCTAGGAGAGAGAAGAAGTGAACAACATGCTCAACAAACTGCATCCAAAGGACATTTATAGAGCACTCCACCCAAAAAGGCAGAATACACATTCTTCTTAGTGTACATGAAACATTTACCAAGATAGACCATATTCTTTCTCATAAACATATCTTGCCAAATTAAAAACAATTGAAATCATAAAAAGTTTCCTCTCTGACCATAATGGAAGTAAAATAGAAATCAACAAGAGAAAGATAAGTAGGCAATTCCCAAATAATTGGAAACTAAACAACACACTTCTAAACAATCCATGGGAAAAAGAGGAGGTATCAAGTGAAATTGGAAAATATTTTGAACAGAACGAAAATGAAAATACAACATTAAATTTTGTAAGATATACTAAAGCAATGCTTAGAAGGAAATTCATAGCATTAAATGTTCATATTAGGAAAAATAAAGACCTCAAACAATCTAAGTTTAATCTTAAGTCTAGAAAAAGAAGGACAAAATAAAGTTAAAGCAAGTAGAAAGAAGGAAATTATAAAGAACAGAAATCAATGACATTGAAAAAAGGAAAAAAAATAGAGAAAATCAATGAAACCAAAAAGATGTTTCTTTGAAAAGACAAAAATTTGAACAAACCTGTAGCCAAACTGACAACGAAAAATAAATAAAAAACACAAATTACCATTATCAGGAACAAAAGGGAGATACCACTGTAGACCCTATACATATTAAACAGATAATAAAAGAATCTTACAAACAAATTTGTTCACATAAATTCAATAAGTTAGATGAAATGTACCAGTTCCTTTAAAAACTACCAAAATTTACCCAAGATAAACAGAATGGTCCTACATCTCTTAAACAAATTGAATTCATGTTTAAAGAACTTCTTTTTTTTTTTTTTTTAAAGATTTTATTTTTTTCCCTTTTCTCCCCAAAGCCCCCCTGTACATAGTTGCACACTCTTCGTTGTGGGTCCCTCCAGTTGTGGCACGCGGGACGCTGCCTCAGCGTGGCTCGATGAGCAGTGCCATGTCCTCGCCCAGGACCCGAACCAACGAAACACTGGGCCGCCTGCAGCGGAACGCGCGAACCCAACCACTCGGCCACAGGGCCAACCCCTAAAGAACTTCTTACTAAGAAAATTCTAGGCCCAAATGGTTTCACTGATGAATTCTACTAAACATTTAAGAAAGAAATTATACCATGCCACATCATCTTTTCCAGAAAATAAAAGAAGAGGGACCACTTCCCATCTCATCATGAGGGACAGCTTGAAAAGCAAACTACAGAGAAATATCTCTCATGAACATTGACCAAAAAAACTTCAACAAAATATTAACAAATTGAATCCTTCCATATATGAAATGAATAATACATCGTGATCAAATGAGTGTTATCTCAGGAAGGTACGTTTGGATCAGCACTTAAAAATCAATCAGTGTAACCCACCATATTAGCCCTGATGATTTAGTGGTTAAGATTTGGTGCTCTCACCACCACAGCCTGGGTTCATTCCCTAGTCAGGGAACCACACCACCCATCTGTTGGTTGTCATACTATTGTGGCTGTGTATGTTGTTGTGATGCTCAAAGCTATGCCACCAGTATTTCAAATACCAACAGGGTCACCCTGGTGGACAGGTTTCAGCAGAGCTTCCAGGCTAAGAGAGACTAGGAAGAAGGATATGGTCACCCATTTCCAAAAAATTGGCCATGAAAATCCTGTGACCAGCAGCATACCATTATCTGATATAGTGCCAGAAGGTGAGAAGATGGCACAAAAAGACTAGGCAAGGTCCCTCTCTGCTGTACACAGAGTTGCTAGGAGTTTGAATCAACTCAACAGCACTAATAACTAAATCCACCAAATTAACAGTCTAAAGAAGAAAATCCATATGATAACATAATTACAAGCAGAAAACTACTTGACAACATTCAACATCTATTGATGATAAAAGCTCACAGCAAACTAGGAATAGAAAGAAATTCTCTCAGCCTAATAAAGAGCATCTACAAAATATTCTACAGCTAATGTCATACCTAATGGGGAAAGACTGCATGCTTTCCCCTAAGACTGGAAACAAGGCAAGAATGTCTACTCTCTCTACTTCTGTTTAGTATTGTACTAGAAGCCATAGCCAATGCAAAAAGGCATAAAACTGGAAAAGAAACAAAATGGTCCCTATTTGCAGACAACATGATTGACTATGTAAAAACTCCTAATAAATCTACAAAACAGCTCCTACAACAAATAAGAGAGTTAACCAAGATCATAGGAAACAAGGTCAACATACAAAAATCAATCATATTTCTATACTAGCAATGAATGTTTGGAAATTTAATTGTTTTTAAATGCCATTTACAGTAGCTCCTCTCAAAAGATATACTTAGGTATAAATCTATCAAAACGTATGCAAGATCTGTATGTTGAAAACTACAAAATACTGATGAAATAAATCACTTAAGAGCTAAATAAGTGAAGAGACATATCATGTTCATAGATTGAAGACTCAACATAGTGAACTTTAATTCTCCACAAACTGACCTATAGATTTCACGGAATTCCAATCAAAATCTTGGCAGGGTTTTGTGTAGATAAAGGCAAGCTGATTCTAAAATTTACATAGAAAGGCAAAGGAACTACAATGGCCAAAACAATTTTGAAAGAGAACAAAGTTGAAGAATTCCCACTATTTGATTTTGAGACTTACTCTAAAGCTACAGTAATCAAGATATCGTTGTTAGTGGAAGGATAGACATACACATGAGTGAAACAGAATAAGGAGTTGAAAAATAGGCCCACACAAATATAGCCAATTTTTAATAAGTTGCTAAGGTAATTCAATGGGGAAATATTAGCTTTCCAACAAATGCTATTAGAACAATTGCACATTCATAGGCAAAAAAGAATCTTGACCTATAACTCAAACCATATCCAAAAATCAACTTGCTATGGACTGACAGTTTGCATCCCTCCAAAATTCATGTGTTGAAGTTCTAACCTCCCATGTGGTGGTATTAGGATATGGAGCCTTTAGATTTAGATGAAATCATGAGGGTGTATATCCAATGCCATGATTGGACCTAAATGTATAATTATAAAACTTTTAAAAGGAAATGTGAGAGAAAATCTTACTGACGTTGGATTATGCAAAAGTTCTTTGATATGACATCAAAAGCAAAATCTACAGAAGAAAAATAGATAAATTAGACTGCATCAAAATTAAAAACTTTTCTCTGAAAAAAGTAGTGTTAAAAGAATGAAAAGTCAAGCCACAAATTGGAAGAAAATATTTGCAAATCACATGTCTGACAACAGATTTGTACCTACAATATATAAAGAGCTGTCAAAACTCAACAAAAAGAAAACATCCCCCCCCAAAAATGGGAAAAAGATTTTAACACACTTCACCAAAGAAGATACACATACGGCAAATAAACTCCTGAAAATAATTATCAAAATCATTAGGGAAATGCAAATTAAAATGACAATGAATACCATTATACATCTATCAGAAGGACAAGGATACAGAACAACTGGAATTCTCATACATTGCTATCGGTAACACAAAATGGTACAACCTTTCTGGAGAACAGTGAAGCATATACTTAGTAAAAGAGCCAGTATCCACAATCCTAGGTACTTACCCTAGACAAATGAAAATTTATGTTCACACATACATGTACAGAAATGTTTCTCAGAGCTTTATTCATAATTACCAAAAACTAAAAGCAATCTAAATATCTTTCAATGAGGAAAGGGCTAAACAACATTGGGTACATCCATACAGTGTAATACTACTCAACAATGAAAAGGGATGAGTTATTGATACAAGCAACAACACAGATGAATCTTAATGGCATTACACTGAATGAAAGAAGCCAGTCTCAAATGGTTTCATACCGCATGCTTCCATTTATACGACATTCTGGAAAAGATAAATCTATAGGGATGGAAAACAGATCAGTGGTCACCAGAGGCTAAGGGTGGGGCAAAGAGTTTGACTACAAAGGGATAGCAGGAGAAGATTTTTTGGTACAATGAAACTGTTCTGCGGTCATTGCACAACTCAATGCACTCAACTAGACATGTTAAAACTCATAGAACTGTACACCAAAAAAGTGAATGTAATTGAATGCAATTTTTTAAATTAATAAAATTTTTAAAATCTCTAAGTCAACATAAGAGGATTTACTTGGGTTGGCAGATTGTAAACCTTGCAGTTAAGACAGTCTGCTATATAATTTATTTATTCACTGACCTCTCAGGAATTGGTAAGAGGCTACATAAATAAATAAAAGCTATAACTATGTTGCAATAAATATTTTCTTAAATATTTTTGATAGCTCTCTCTATAAATATTGTTGCTAAATGTTTTTCAAACTAATCTTCGAAGTCAAGGAGCTGGCTGTTTCATTTCTTACAATGATATGATTTTTATTCCCCCATGAAATCCTTGTTATCATACCTTGCCTAATTCATGTGCAAGAGAAGAAAGATCTTTTTGTTGACAATAAATTTTCCATGAAGGCAATTGAAACAAGCCAAATATGTATTAGTTCTATTCACAGAGAGGTGCATTAATCCCTTAAGTATATACTAATCATTGGGGGAAGTGGAGATAAGGAAACTTCTGTCCACACTTTCCACCTCACACTGCATTCCCTATTAGCTCTTCCTCAAGAGAGAAGTTGCTAATCTGATTGTTCAGAGTCTGGAATTCTTTGAGTGAAACCATGGCATTGAAAAGACATTTGAACTTATGAACATACTCTCTTTCTCGCTGGGAGCATATCTCCTCCCAGAACATTTTTTTTGCCTCCCAAATGGAAGCTTTTGCTATAACCACAGACTAAGTAACCTGGGTCAGCTTAGTATTATGCACAGGAGTCAAAATATTTTTGTGTATATTGATTATGTCACCCTCTTTCCTTTGGCCCTGGTGGTCTGCTTCTAAATCTTCTCACATTGCTCTAGAAAGAAAGATTCCAACTTCAAGTTCAGGAGAAGGAAGGAGGAAAATAGATAAGAGATTTAGGAAAAGGAAGCAAGGGGCCTCATTTTGGTCTTTAGCCTCGGCCATGTGCCCTAGCTTAGTTTAACTTGTATTTAGGGATATATGGTACTTAGAGAGAAATTAATATATTTATATGTTATTCCTTATTTTACTGTTATTAATTTTGTATAATTTCTTTGGAGGGAAGAGCAAATGAGTGACAGGCTTTGGGTAACTGAATCCTTAAATAATTACTAGTCATGGCCCCTTGCCTTTAAGAGCTTTAAAAATTGATATGCACAAAATTAAAACACTCCTAAATTACAAAGTCTATGAACGGTATAAAAAAGAGGAAAAGTATAGAATTGAATTTGTCTGCCCTATGTAAACCAAGAAACCACCCAAAGCCCCGCCCAACTTAAGTCCTGCTCCTTACAATGCAGACTAACTGAAACAAGAGAATTCGAGAATATTTTATACCATATGATAAGAGTGAATCCTAATTAGGGATATATAAAGTCCCATTCCATTTCTCCCTCACTCCCTCATTCAGAACTTCTGTTCTGAAACCTTGCTTCATGAATCTCTGTTTCACCTTTGCCTTTAAGGTAAGCAAGAAGGCAGTGAACCATTCAAAGATACACAGAGGCAAGACTAGAACTAGACCTCAGGATTCTTGTTTCCCTTTGCTAAAATTCAAAAAGCTATAATGACTTTTGAAGGGCACAGACCCACTGACCCAATTTTATAAACAGCTCACTGTTAATTTATTGTTATATTCATCTTGGATTGTCTAACACTTTTATTAATTTTGGAGTGATCATAGCACATTCTCCTGTTCCTTCCCTTGCTGAGTGTTAGGTAGGCTTGGAGAAAGGGATGGGGGAGTATTTCCCTTGACTAGTACAAAACATCTGGATCCCCAGATTATAGAGATTTAGAAGAACAACAGCCCTAGAAATGAGGTTGTAATTCTGAAAATCTGGCAAAGTTCAAAAACAATTCACCACCCTGATTTTCTTTTAGAATAATATCACTACATGAGTTAGAAGACATATGATCAGAGATGAGAAGCTAAGCTGACATATTTTTAGCACTTTGTTCTTATTGCCCCAAAATGCTTATGATTTTTCAAAAGAAACTCAAAACTGAAGAAATCATCCAAAAAGTGTTATCCCACAGGTTTCTGTACATATCCTATCCAGGTCAGTCCATGCCATCTCTGACAGTTATGAACAACTCTTACTTTCCCCACAGGAAAAAACAAAAACTAACACAAAACTTGGAAGAAAAAATGGAAAGTAAAGCCCTGTACAAATAGTGGGCTGCCTAAGCCAAATCAGTCCACTCCAGAAATTCCCCACTGTTCATTACACAATCCTTCACCCACATCATGTTTTAGAAAATGTCGAGTTAACATTACCCAACAACTCTAACTCAGTACAACATCAGCCCATCCTCCACCTCAAAAATGGAAGGACACTTCCCCTTGGCTACATCTGACCTTGAACCAAAAAGCCTCCATCCCTGAAACTGGTGAGGCATTTTGTCAGGAAGATAAGCTCTGAGGTACAGGAAAAAGAGGCAGAATCTGAGGTCAGAAAACTCCAGCTGAGGATAGCAAGACTGTCTGGAATCAGCTTCCCTGGGTGTGTAAAATAGGGATGACATTGCTTATCTCAGAGGGTAGTTTGAGGATCAAATGATGTAACGGCATGAAAGCACTTTATGAAGTGTTAAGCAGTTAATATATGCAACAAAGAACTGTTGTTTTCCAACTTCACAGATCCTGTGTTGACTGAATGTCCTTCACTGTACAGAACAATTTCTCCCACTGAGTTATTTGGGGTGGGCAGCAGAAGGGTTCCTAGGCTTTCCTCTAAGGCATTCCTCTGAGTCACTGCTTGTGGTGACTGTTAGAGCTGACAGAAACTCACTCCTGCCTCCCCAGCTAGCATCCTGATGGGGGGGGGGGGCAGGAAACTTCCTCTTTTCAAGTTTTGCTAATTGAATTCTTTGAAGCCCAGACTCAATTCTTCCCTTTTAAAAATGCATTATACCTTTCTTCCTCAGCTATTTGAGGTTTATGGCCACAGCAAATACAAACAACCTCTCAAGTTAAAGAACCACAACACAATTATAGAGTTCTAGCCCCCTCTACTCTTTTCCTTACTCCCTTTTTCCCACAGCAGTATGTAGTGAAAGCAGAGACTAGAATTTAAAAGAAAAAAAAAACGGCTTTGTTTCTACCCCTAGAGACAGCTTTGTGCTTTAACAATGACCACACTTTCCCTAACTCCGCCTGACCTCACCTGAAACACGCACTCGTGTACCCTTTGGTAAGCCGGACAACCGCAGACAAATCTGACTCTTCGCTAACTTGCAGCCATAGATAGCAAGAAAAAGATCAAAGTCCTTCACTGGTAGCTCCAAAAACACACTGCAAACGCCAGCGGCACCGCAGTAGCAGCCTCTGTGCTGCAGCCTCCGACTAGAGTTTCAGATCTAATTCCTTAAGAAGCATCGCTCCTCTGCCCTTCGTCCCACTCCCTGGGCTTCACTCACTTCTCCCCTCAGGAGGTTGAGAAGAAGTGGGTCACTTTGCCACTTCTACGGAGGGGGATGTGGCAGTGAAAAGGATTCCTACCGAAGTAACCCTAACCCCACTACTCTTTGCCCCATCTCTCCACCCTCCTGCCCTCTAAGCGCCTGTGCTGCTGGCGAAGGTCCCAGTTCTCAAGGTGCTTGAGCTCCGATGGGATATGGAGGAGCCAGGCGAGAAGAACAGCGACGGGACGATGGCTGGAGATTGTTAGAGGACAGATAGGACGACGGGTCTGGGGAAAGGAGCGAAGACCCCGCACAGAGACCCTCTCCCGCTCCTTGCTCACAAACAGTTAAACTCCAAAACGCGCAGATGGGTCGTGAGGTAAAGGCCTTTTCTCGCTATCGTCTCCCTTCTCTTCCCGGCTCCCCGCCTGAACACTTGGTGAAAAAGCAAGGTGCAAGTGTACCTGGAGCGAACACCATGATTTCCTCCAGCAGCTACGCCCTAGGTAAGGAGAGACAGACAGACAGACGGAGGCTGGGAGGAAAGCCAGGACTCGGAGAGGTCCGGCGCAGGTGGGCGCGCAGGGCGCAGACCGACTACGGGTCGGGGCGGTCAGCACCTCGGACAGCTCCCCACCTCAGGCTCCTGGGGCCGCAGCTCCAGCCGCCGCGGCGCTCTCAGCCTCCACAATGCACTGCTCTGCCGGCGGCCACCGCGCCGGCGGGAGGAGGAGACCGAATCCCTGCTCAGTTCATCCCTCGTTCCTGTGCCAGCTCAGCGTACGTTACTGCTTAGGGAGCAAAACACTTCAACCGCTTCCACGGGAGAAGGAAGGATAGAAGAGGAAGAGAGAAAAAGGTAATTGCCCGGCTTCCCCGCAGGGGGACAGCTAATTGCTTCTAATTACCTGCTGTTGCTCTCCCCCGTGGATATTGGACTGACATTTAGGATGGGTTTGCCCTTTAAAATAATAGTAATAATAATAATAACTCAAAGAGCTTTACTCTCGAGGCTGGCTCTGAGTTCTCCGAGTTGGGCTTGCTGGCTCTGAAGAGAAGGGTGGGGCCTCCAAGTTAATCGGTCCTTGGGATCCATGAGTCCTCTCTCCTCCGGAGTCCCAGTCGTCTGCTAACGTCAGAAAACGAGGGAGAGGGAAGGACAGGGTGACTACAGAGTGCGTGAGGAGGGCGCCGCCATCAGGCTTGCTCCCAGGCGGCCCATCCCGCTCTGAAAGCTCCCAAACTTGTAGGCCCTCAAGGTCATCACTTTAGGCTGACCAGGGCAGAGAAGAGAGACCTTGGTGAGGCAGGTCTCCTCCACCGATAAGCTCTCACACTCTATAAAAGGTTGAACCAACAGAGTCCACTTCGAGTGTGAGAACAGCCTTGAGACGGATCAAGAAACATTGGTGCTTCCCCTGCCTTCACCCAACCAAAAACTGCCCCCACGTACACCCAGTTCTACTCTAAACATACTAGGATGCCCCATGCTCACTTCATGCTTCTAAGCCACTGCTCATTTTAAAGCATTATCTAGTTTCCCCAAGATATGTTTGTGCAACATGGACAGCCCACGCTAGATGTTACCCAGCTTGAAAGAAGTCCATCTGGGTTTCAACCCCAGAGCTAAAGTGACACAGGTTCCTCCAGCCTCAAAGCAGATGACAGTTGCTTTGGGTTTTATCCTCTATTTTTGCAGCTAAATGGAGTTTTCCAAGAACAAAGGGTGATGAGGGTCATCTCCAGTGTTTTCTGGGGTTTCTTCACTTGCACCTCTCCCTAGAAAATACAGCTATTCTGAAAATACAGTATTTCCTAATAATTTGGTTGGTAGCCATAAGTTCTACACTCTTTTGGCAAATATAAAACATTCAAAGAACCTTATTGGCACTGGTTTTCTTCAAAGCCCTCTGATAGATTGAAAATGCAAATAGTTTTACAGCTCTTGAACTACAGTTTGCTTGGAAGCATATGGGCAGGCTCAACATAACACAATCAGTACTGCTCTCAGCACCTGGCTCAACACAGGCCTAAACAGATGGGGCCTGCCTCATGAGCAACAAGAGGCAAGTCAGCTGGTGAGCAGGATGAAGGGTGTATATGACAGGATGCAGTCCTCTCACATCCCCAAGTTACACCAAAAGCCAGGGACCAATGATGCTTCACTCCTTCTTCTTTGCTCTATCACCAGGAGAAACGTGAAATACTATTTAAAATAATCTTTGAATGATTGAAAGATCTCTTTCTTTTAGCACACTCAAAAGTGCTCTCTTCTACAACCTTTTTTATAAAATGGGTTTTATTCTCTTAATGCATAAACAATTACTCATGATTAAGTTCAAGAAAAAGCAATATAGTGTAGAAAAAGAAAAAGGACTTGTGACCCAAGTAGAACACCTTCACCATTTACTAGCTGTGTAACTTTTGATAAGTTACTTAACTGTCTTACCTGCAATATAAGGATTAAGGTATCTCAAAGGTTTCTTGTGAGGATTACATGTGATGATGGATTAATGGATTAATTAAGAGAGAGCACAGCCCCAATTAAACCCATTCCAAGAAATTACTGACACTCTGGGAGTAGATGACACCCCATAGGAATGCAAACTAAATATGTTAGATAAGTACTTCTCAAACATTAATGTGCATATGAATCCCATGGAGATCTTGTTAAAATGCAGATTATGATTCAGTAGATCAGGGTGGGGTCTGAGACTTGAATTTCTAATAAGCTCCCATGTGATGTCCATGCTACAGGTGCTGCTAGTCTGTAGATTGTATTTTGAGTAGCAAGGTATTAGATGTATCAACATTAAAAAAAAAGGGAAATTACTTGTATCTCCTCCAACCTCAGAGAGCAACTTTGTAAATGTTAAATAAGGAGGAAAGCTTAGATTCCAAGCTAGACAGAGACCAAGATGATAGTAGAGAGAAAGAATGCCTAAAAGTGGCCCCAGCGCTCCTTTCATTAGCCTGCTTTGGCAATAAGAGGCAATGTGGTCCAGTAAAAACCAAAGCAACAGGTCAAGGACAGAATAAAAACTCTCTTCTTGGCCCCATCTTCAGCTCTTCTCTGTCTTTCTTCCTCCCGTCATCTCTTCACTTTCTCTACCCAGCACGTCACTGCTACCTAGCCAGAGGACAATATACTCCTACTACAGTTTTTGCTTATTTATGTTTTAGTAAGAGCAATTAATTTTATTCCCAATAAAACCAAGGCAGTTTAATAAACTTTTTTATTTCCTCAGTAAATTTTATATTAAACAATATTATCTTCAATTTTTACTACTACTGGAGTTATTATTCTGTTGGTTTAATTTAAAAACTTTTATAATGCTACTAGATTTTTTATATTTTAATTTAAGTCATCAATTTAATAATATAATGCCTCATAGGAAAATAAACATTCCCTTTTATTCTATTGTAAGAGCCAGACTCTTTGATAGATGATTTGTCCAATCTTACCCTACAACCAAGGCTTAAGTTCCCAATATAGTCTCACTCTGTCTCTGTTTAAACACCCCCACTCAGGGCCACTCACTCTCTACTCAAACAATCAATTGCACTTTGAGATAGCCATCTATAGCCACCATCTACCTCATTCTATCACCCTCATTTCCAGTTAATGATGGGAACAGTGATAGGAAGAAAGAGAGTAAACAAATTGAACTAGATGCCCCAACTCTCTTTCTCTGGTTATCAAATTAGCCAACTTATCAAACTAGGCACTCCTACCCCTTCAGATACTTGAACAAGATGCTGGATGAGCTGGCAGGCACAGAAAAGAAAAAAAAAACGGTCACTTAATAGAGCCAACTATTTTCCTTGGGGACTTGGAGAATATTTTATACAAAAATGAGCATGAATACACTATGAGGTAGTGATTCATGTGACATGTAAATAATAAATTGGAGACTCCAAAGAAATTACCATAGGCAGATTAGAGCTATAACGCTCAGACTTCCCCAATTCCCTACCCATTCCCTCTAACAGTTATTTATTCTACTCTGTCTTTAGAGCTTTAACAAATAGAAAAGTTTGAAAACCCTTTCTAAAAATCTTCCCACCATTTCCATTATTTGCAGCTCACCTTGGCTCCAGCCACATCCTGATTCATCCCACTCCATATTCATTTTAAATGCATTATTAAACCAACTAAAATTTAAAAGAATTTTAGCCTCTCTGAGAACAGTTGAAATAGATTGAAAAGAAGGGTTTTCATTATGATGCATTAAACCATAATTGTTTCCAAAATGTCTTAGCTTATAGGTTTCAAATGATTACAGAAATGAAATGTTGGATAAGAACTCTTCTTCCCCTAAGAGTTGCTAGGAGTTGTTGAATTGGGCCTAAGGAAGGGCACAGAAGTGAAACAAAGTGGAAATAAGAAAAAGAATAAGAAAATGTAGTATAAAGGGACATGAAAATAGGAAAACTGCATGAAGAAGAAGACACTGAAAAACTAATCTTTGTGCTATCCAATCGGTAAAGACTTAAAGAGAGTGAAGTAAAAATACATATAGACAAGGAAATGGCATAAATTGAAAAAAAAAATGAAGATAGAAGATGAAATAAAGGGAAGGAAAATAAAATAATGACTGTACTACATTAAGAAAAGAAATGAGAAATATTAAACAATTTTGCAGGCTTAAAGAGTACTGGACAATGTCTCTGTAGCTTTGCATTTTATGAAGCAGTTTATGAGTTCTACGAGATGCTTTAAAAGGAAATAAGAAATAGCCATCTTTTCTGAAAGGAAACATCAGCAAAACTTCCTTATTAGAAAAAGAACACTTGGGGCTGGCCCCGTGGCCGAGCGGTTGGGTTCACGCGCTCCGCTGCAGGCGGCCCAGTGTTTCGTTGGTTCGAATCCTGGGCGCGGACATGACACTGCTCATCAAACCACGCTGAGGCAGTGTCCCACATGCCACAACTAGAAGGACCCACAACAAAGAATATACAACTATGTACCGGGGGGCTTTGGGGAGAAAAAGGAAAAAATAAAATCTTTAAAAAAAAAAAGAAAAAAAAGAAAAAGAACACTAGAACAGTTAACATTTTGTAGTATGTTTATGCAAAAGGAATATTTTCCTGAACAAAATCTAACTTTGTTTGAGGACCTTTTTTTCCTACCAAAGAACTAGGTATCCATGTTCATTTTTGTACAAAATGTTCTCCTAAATCACACCAAGAAATTGTTGATTCTACTAGATGACAGAAGAGAGAGCATAAGTTGAGGACAACATTCAAATTAAAACCAACTTGGTTAGTTTTTAATGAGAAGCATTAAGCATTCAACTCACTTAACATTCAACACATCTTCAAAAATGTAAATAGACACTATAAGATTTTACTTGGTAAATTCCGATGCATAAATCTATCTATCTGTTTATATGGGAGCCACATTAAATCAACCTCAGAAGAGAAAAATCAATGAGGAAAAAAAGACAGAAAAGAGAAGAGGTGAAGAGTGAAGCAAAAGGAGATAGGAAAGGAATATGGGAAGGGAAAGAAAAGAGGCAGGAAATAGAAAGAGAGCTCTCTAAGAAGAGTATATATAAAGGGAGAGAGACACAAAAGACATAAAGAGCGGCAAATTGAGAGACCAAAAAAGAAAAAAGATTTTTTTAAAACAAAAGGAGAAAGAAAAAAAGAATGACAACCTTTTTTTTTTTTTTAAATGTAATGACAAAGAAGAGAGCCTTAATAGAGTTCAAATCGAGAAATTGAGTGCTCTTCTCATATCCTGCTCATTTGGGCTGTATGTTTGAGAATAAATTTAATCACTACCTTTGGAAATACTTGTTAATTTTTCAAATAGTTGTTCAAAGCTCTTCATCTCTATTCAAGGGCTCAGTTTAGAATTGGGACTCATGGCACACAACACAGGGATTTCCTTATCAGAGAAGAAATATTCTTTAGAAAATGGTACCTAAGATCATAGCAATACTCACTCATTGGTTACTTTTTAACCTATTTTAAAAATCAGTTTCTAACATAAGAGAAATTCTCTTCAATCTTAGAATAGGCAAAAATTTCCTAGATAAGACACAAAAAGCATGAATCATAAAAGAAAGTAATGGATAAATTGGACTTCATCAAAATTAAATTTGTTTTTCCCCGAGGAAGATTAGTCTGCCAATCCTCCTCTTTTTTCTGAGGAAGATTGGCCCTGAGCTAACATCCATGCCCAACTTCCTCTACTTTATATGTGGGACGCCTGCCACAACATGGCTTGCCATGCAGTGCCATGTCCGCAGCCAGGATCCGAACTGGTGAACCCCAGGCCACCCAAGCAGAACATGCGTACTTAACCACTGTGTCACTGGGCAGGCCCCAAAATTAAATTTTTATACTATCTGAAAAACACTAAGAAAATGAAAATATAACCTATGAACTTAGAGAAAATATTCACAATATGTATATATGACAAACATATTCATAACTCTTGTATCTGAATAAGACAACAACCCAACTAAAACTTGCCAAAATGTTTAAACAAAACCTTCCCAAGAGGAATGTAATACTCATGACCTGTAAGCACATGAAGCCTTCTCAATACAATTAGTCTTCAGAGAAATACAAATTTAAGCTACAGTGAGGTATCATTACATACCCAGTAAAATGGGGAAAATTAAAAGGACTGACAATGCCAAGTGTTGAGATATGGAGCAACTAGAACTCTCACTTATTGCTGGTGGGAATGTAAAATATTACAACCAGTTTGGAAAACAGTTTGATAGTTTCTTATAACATTAAATATACACTTACTCTAAGACCATCCAAGCCACTCCTAGGTGGTTACCCAAGAGAAAGGAAAACTGTGTCCACACAAAAACTTAGGCATGAAACTGACAGTAGCTTTATTCATCATAGCCAGAGAGAGAAAAGGATCTTAAAGTCAGTCAATGCTATATGGCTACAAAAATTCTTTCATTTAGATGCAACACATGAATAAATCTCAAAAACGTGCTGAGCAAAATAAGACAGACACAATAAAGTACATACTGTATGATTCAATTGATATGAAATTCTAGAAAAGGCTAAAGAACCTATAGTGACAGAAAGCAGATCAGTGGTTGCCTAGGGCTTGGGGATCTGGGGAGGTGGATTGACGTTGACTAAAGAGGAACGTAAAGGAACTTTTTGGGATGATGTAAATGTCTTTATCTTTGTTGAAATGCTGGTTAAATGACTGTATACATGTATCAAAACTCATCGAAAACTTATAATGGGTGCATTTTACTTTATGTAAGTCACACTGCTATAAAGTTGATCTAAAAATCAGTTTATAATAATCTAATATTTCTAATAAATAGAAATATGGATGAGGATATCCTAAAAATGGAATATTTTGAAAACTAAAATTAACTATAAAGTATGCTAACTCAATTTTACATAATTTTTAAAAATTTTTTGTCTAAAATAACTTCCCATTTTGTATTCAACACTTTTGAATGACCGTATTTGGCCAATATGAATGATTGAAGAATGAGTAAAAAGATATAAAATGTTGTAGCTTATTTTAAAAATAAGCTTTACTCTTCTTCATTTGTTTATTCAACAAGCATGTATTGATCCCCTATTATAACTAAGAACAATGTTAGAGACTGAGATTCAGATGCATAAGCTATAGGTATGCTCTCAAGTACTTTAGAGTCCAGTTGGGAAAAAAAAACACAGGGAAGAGGTGTAGAGAAGAGGAAGAGGGAGAGAAGAACACTGAGACTCAGCTGAGGCCTGTAAATATTTATCTGTAGAGGTGTCTGGTGGCGAGGTCACACGAAATCAGGGTACAGATGTGTTAAAGTATCTAAACTAGGCCCAAGATGGAGTCAGTCATGCTAAGCCCCACATCAGCAGACCAAAACTTAACTACATTTCTGTGCTCAGCTCTCCCAGAAAAGAAAGGCCTAGGTCAACCAATCAGCCAAGTTACCTGACCTGGCTTCAAGACTTCCCTTTGCTCCATACGGAAAGCAAAGTAACCCTGCTTTAAGCAGTCACCCAATATAATTTCCTTGTTTCTGATCACTTTGTTCTATAAAAATCTCTTGCCTTCTGTAGCTCTTCAGAGCTCCTTTCAGTCTGGTACATTGAAGGCTACCAATTTATGAATTGCTGAATAGAGCCAATCAGATCTCTTCAAAATTTATGATTGTTGGATTTTTCCTTTAACAGATAAGAAATGCCACTAAACCAATTGGATCCAAGCTGGGGAAGGAAAGAAATTAAGCCATGAGGAACTCTTTAAGGGAAGAGGAAAATATGAGGTCATTCTAGACTAGGAGTCGTGAGGTTGAAAGAATAGCAAGGACTAGAGCAAAGAAGTAAGAAAGCTGGCAGGACTGGAGGCAGGATTTCTGAGTTTAAGATTTCAGCTGTGAAGCCGTTATGGATGACAACAAGGTCTTGAGGGTGGCCCTGGAGTGACTGCTGAACGATCAGCAGGGAGGAAGTGAAAGAACCCTGGTGAAGTCATCCTGAGTGGTAGGTGGACACAGAGGCCAGAAGATTGTGAATCACACAGCTTGGCTTCTATAAGTGAAGGGAGAGTCTGGGCGGGCAGGGGAGGGGGGAGACAGTTAAAAATACTGAGATATTGCCTGATAAATGTAAGGAGAAAACAAGTTAAAAGGTCTTTGAATAAGTTAATAATGCTTAAGTAGCATGATAACATTTGGAAATTAAAATTAATGGTTTTCTTAATCAGAAATTCCTTTTTACACCACTTTACATAACAATGGTAGACATTTAGGCTGAATCTTATTGCTATAGAAAGATACTGAACCGAGTTCAGAAAATAAACAATCAAATTCTTGGCATTTGACTTTTAAAATAAACGCTTTCCCTTCGGTGGCCCAGGGTTCACCAGTTCAGATCCCGGGTACAGACATGGCACTGCTTGGCAAGCCATGCTGTGGTAGGCATCCCACATGTAAAGTAGAGGAAGATGGGCACAGATGTTAGCTCAGGGCCAGTCTTCCTCAGCAAAAAGAGGAGGATTGGCAGCAGATGTTAGCTTGTGGCTAATCTCCCTCAAAAAAAAAGAAAATTAAATCAAAGCAGAGACTAAAGTTTTGAAAGCCAAGGCTTTCAATTCATTGCTAGAGCAGAGGGGAAAATGTTTTTTTGAGTCCCAGCCGCAAGCACTCAAATGATAAAGTTTAGAAGACAAACAGATTTGGGGTGAGAAAAGCTGGAATAAGCATAGCCAGTTTTTCTACCCCAGAGGAAATATTTTGCCTTTGTTTTATTTTGTTTGAAAACTCACTCTGGGCTCAGGAGCAAGATTTCCTTTTTACAAAAATAGGTAAGAAACTATAGATTTAGCAGGACCTCCAAAAAAGGAGACTGTGCACCTTGACTGCCTCCCAACCCTGTCAGTCCATGGCGAGGTGGGGTCTCAAAGGGGAAATGACTGAGAGCCCAGATGACTTTGGAGAAATCCTAAGACCTTCTGTTACCATGAAAAGGGCACAATCTATTTGCTGCAAGACAAAAGTCAATCATCAAGAGGCAAGATGGTGGCAGAGAAAGGGCATTTATTAAGTGATAAGCTAGCAAATTGGAAGATGGTGGACTAGTGTTGTAAGGAAACATGTCAAGCGGGGCACAGAATCTTGAAGAAGTTACATAGGCCAGCAGGTTATAGGGGAGGGGCTAGGAATGTTGACCCTCTGGTGTTACAACCTGGGAGTTGCCACACCAGATCTTTCAGTTGTCATGGATATCAGCATAGAATCTCTGTCCAGGGGCCATCACATTCCTAGGGAACTCAAAAGAACAAAGTTATTGTCTTATTGCTGCTAGGAGGGGCCATGAAACCTACAGGGCATGTATATCTCCTGGAGGGTGCATATCCAGCTGGGTTAGTTAATCAGAGTTCATTCAAAGTTACAATATGGTCTCTTTTCTACAATATGGCTTTCATTAGGTCAATCTTGT
This sequence comes from Equus caballus, assembly GCF_041296265.1. Classification (NCBI taxonomy): domain Eukaryota; kingdom Metazoa; phylum Chordata; class Mammalia; order Perissodactyla; family Equidae; genus Equus; species Equus caballus. Next base: position 53,533,484 of record NC_091691.1, read on the forward strand.
GTTTAGCCAGTATCGCTTCTCCTGACTTCCAAGGGTATATATATCTCAGAAAGCCTCTAGCCCCTTGAAGAATTCCGGGCTCATGCTGGAGGGATAAAATACCAATAATGGAGTGAGTTGTCTGGGCAGATGAACTTGAGGGCCACCTCCCAGGTCCTTCCTAACCCCAGAGAATTCTCATATACATGCGTTAAGAACAAGGCAACAGGCCCAAAATGGAGTTGCTTGTGATAAGTTCCCCATCACCAAACCAAGACTTAATTACAGTTTCAGGCTTTCCCAGAAATGGAATCTTAAACCAGTCAATCAGGAATCGCCTGATCAGCATTATTTAGGTAATCTGCCTGATGGACCCCTGCGGTCCTCTAAAGGAAAGTAACCTTGTAATAACCAATCTGATTTTTTGCCTAGTATAACTTCCTTGTTCCTGCTCCCTTCTGCCTATAAAAGTCTTTCATTTTGTACAGCTCCTCAGAGCTCCTTTCTGTCTGCTAGATTGGCTGCCGCCCGATTCAAATCAATTTTTGCTCTAACAAACTCTTAAAATTTTTAATATGCCTCAGTTTATCTTTTAACACTGGGAGAGCTTCAACATGTCAAAATTGACTTTAGTGGAGCAATTTTAAAATGGAGTTGGAGCTACCTTTCCAGGGAAACTGCCTTGCTGTCTTGAACCTTGGACTGGGCCAAACTTTTGGACTGGGCCATGTTGAGGCCTAGGGCAGGCCACCCCAAAATATCCCACGGTAGCATATTGGTTGTTTTGAATTAAATTTACTTGAGAGGCAAAAAGGGAATTCTGACCTACCTGTCTCTGTTCTGCCTGAAAGCAGGAAAAATATCTCCCATGTGGAAGGTGCTCTCCCTGCATCCTTATCACCCGAGGTAGGCAATTCAGGGCCATGAAACCTGCATAAACCAACCTTGCTAATTTACTACCTCAAGCCTAAACTCTGCTTGAATTCCTCACTAACTATGTACCTCAAATCTAAGTTTCTTTGTCCTGTCATTCCTCCCAAATTTATGTTTCTTTGTGTAAAAGATATATATACTGCCTGCTTTGTTCACTCTCGGAGCATCATTTCTTTATGATCTCTAATCTGTACATATTAAACAGGGGTTTTCCCCTGTTAATCTGGTCTTGTGTCATTCTATTATTAATCCAAGCCATAAGAACACAAGAAGGGAAGAAAGTGGATTTTCCCCCACCCCAACAGCCAAAACAGCAATTGTTTTACAATCAGTTGTTGAAGTCAGCAGGGGAATGGACATCCTGATCACAAAGACTGAGGACTATGGATTTTTTGAAGATAGAATCAATAGTCAATCAATGTTAAGCCAAGACTAGCTCTCTGCCTCCAACTCCAATTAAAATTCTTTGTAATACAACCTCCCTTCTTTGCCTCTGAAAGCCCCTGACTTTTACTCCCTAGCAGGACACTATTTGGGTTTCTACTTGAATCTTTGCTCCCCAAATTGCAATTCTTGAGACCCAAAATAAACTTTTTGCCTCTCTTGCAGTTTATACCTCTTATTCATCGATAGACATAGCCAGTAGGGGTCTTGAGGTTAGAATGAGGAAGGCTCCAGGGGGACCAGAGGCCATGGCGAGACATGGTCATCTAAGATGATGGATCAAGGATCAAGTCCCACAAGTAAAGAACAGACAACTGCCAGAGAACAACTGGTATTCGCAAATTGGAAACCCTACCGCCTTCAGTTTACACACAACCTTATGGGAAAGGTACAAAGTAGAAATCCTATATTAGCTATTTAAAATCGTGAATTTTACTCAGAGTTTACTGAAATGACTAAGTTATCAATCATTTTGATTGAATTTGCCCAGAAATTACTAGATTAAGTTTTCTGCTATCCAACAAGACAACAAAAAAAATTAGTATTAGCTATTTAAAAAATCCTTCTTTTCCCATCTGAGAGTGTGGGCTGTGAATTTCTACCACCCTCACTACACTTTTGAGTGCTTTTTTTGTGCATTCACTAGCAGTTCTGGCCCCTGAGATGCTATTCCTTCCTTTCCACACAGCTGCCTCTCTCTCATCCAAGCCTAAGTTTACATATTACTCCCTGGAGAGGTTTTTCCTGTCTATCTTACCTAAGTCAGTCCAAACTGCCACATACCCCACAACACACACACACCAGTGATTCTCCATCAGGGTCCTAGATTCATTTCCTCTAAATCACTTTCCTCACTTTGTTATTTCATAGTTATTTGTGTGATTACCTGTTGAATATCTGTTTAATTATCTATTTAGTGCTACCCTGTTGGCTCCACAAGGGCAGAAACTGTGCCTCTTTTATTACCACAGTATTCACAGTGCCCAGCATGGTCTTAGCTATACCGCAGCCATTTAATAAACGCACATTGAATGAGTATGCCAAGCTCTATGCTAATTCTTTGCCTGAATTTATCTTATTTAATGCTGAGTAGATGCAGTTATTGTTCTCATCCTAAAGACCAGAAAAATGAGGCAAAGAGAGATTAGCTAGTTTTGCAAAGGTCACACAGCCAGTAAATGGTAAAGCCAGAATTTAAACTCAAGTAAGAAGGTGAAAAGGTTAAACCAAGTATGACTGGCTGCAGAGCTTGCCCCCTGATCTCCTGCATACCACTTGCTCTTTTTACAAACACAGAAGGCAATGGCCTGGGTCTCACCATCCCTGTGGTACTAGGAGGACAATGACCAAGGAACGCACCCAAAGGCCAGGACACTAGAACGTGGGCCAAAAACAGTTTCTACTTCTTGGATGGGGGAACTAACTATTCAGTCCAAAGATGTAGAGCAGTTTGTTAATGACAGACTAGAGGTTTCAGATGTCACCTGGGGTCTTAACGGGGAGAGACTTACATGGGATGAGGATGAGAGGGGGCTATATTTGAATCAGGGAAATTTTGGCATAACTTAAAAAACAAACCATTGGATTTTTTTTTTAATTACCACACTGCAACAGCCACCCTTATCCCAATCCCTAACCTCAGACCTTCCTGATCCTGAGGCTCATGAATGAGGTAACAGGTGGGCTGAGGTAGGGGATCTTAGATTCACTTTATTCAAAGCTTTATTCGTCATCTTTCCTCCCATGTCAACATTCTCCTGTATTCTCACTCTCTCTCAATTGGTGACAGCATCTTTCATCTACATGAGAAGTCCACAAGCGACCCTTAACTTGCTGACTTTTCCTGTCTAAATATTTCTTAAATTTACCAGCTAGCTTCCATTCCTATCATCCCTGCCCTAATCAAACCTTCATTATCTCTCACCTGGACTATTGCAATAGCATTGTAACTGGTCTCCTGGTCTCATGTTTTCATTTTCATTTGCTTATTTATATTCATCTCTTTCTCAGCTCTGCCTTCAGAATGTGAAAGTAGTCATAGACAGTGAGTAAATGAGCGGGCATGGCTGTGTTCCAATAAAACTTTATTTACAAAAACAAGTAGTGGGCCAGATTAATCACTGATTTCCCACATAGTTACCAGAGTTATCTGTAGAGAATGCAACACTAACCATGTAACTATGTCACTCCTGTCCAAAGAAAAAAATAAAACTTTTGATAATGCCACATTGCCTATAAGATAAAAGTTCCAATGTTATAAATATGGCCTATGAGTTTGATCTGGCCTCTGCCTACTGTCTACCTTTGTATCTCACCACTACCTGCCTTGCATATCATGATTCTGCAACACTGAACTGTATCTAGTTCCCTGCACAAAATGTTGTTCCCTGATGTTCCTAGCCTGATATCTCGAACCATGTTCTTCCTCCTTCCCAGAATGACCTACTCACATCTCTCTTCACTTGACCAATTTCAGGAAGACCCAGCCCCTCTCCTGGAAGTTTTCCATGATCCACACAGAATTAGGTGCCCTCCCCCATCTCCCAAGAATCCCTATGTTTACCTCTGTCATTGTTCGTACTGCACTGGATTATAATGATCTGCTTGTTTCCCTTACTAACTATGAGTTCCTCAACAGAAGGTTTCCTCTGTCTTACTCACCCTTCAATCCAATGCCCAGCATTTTCTTAGCACACAGTAGAAACTATACATATTTTTTAATGTTTATTAAATAAATGTTTGAATAAATGCAATGAACTAGTTTGATTTTAAAAAGAGCTTGTATAAATAAAACAGGGCTTGTTGAATACTAGCATTGTCTCTGCCACACACATCTTTGGTTATATTTATATATATTTGTGTGTGTGCATGCATGTGTGTATATATACTATTAGAAATTATATATGCATATGTATGTACATATTTAGAACAATTTTATTATGGAAAATGTCAAATATATTCAGAAGTAGAAAGGATAATATAACAAATTCCACCCCCTCCATGTACCCCTCACCTAGTGTCAATATATATTAACTTACAGCAAATTTCATTTCATCTACACCCGCACCCATACCCCCAATCCTCCTACCTCCAGATATTTTGAAGCCTATCTCAGACATATCATTTCATTTGAAATTATTCCAGTATGTATCTCTGAAAATTAAGGATTTAAACATAATCACAATATTACCATATCTTTAAAAAATAACTCTTAGCCATATCTAAAGGTAATCAAAATTAGTATTTTCATCCTCTCACCAACAGTAACATGTCCTTAAACTGCTTTAACTCTGATCCCAGTCCTCTCATTGCATACATTATTAGTGTCTAATATTTTAATTCTAGCTATTCTTCCCTAAAATTAGATATTACTATTGTTTTATAGATTCAATATTGGCTTATCATTATATATACTACAAATATCTAGCTCACTTTAAAAATTCCTGTAGTCAAGGGGCTGGCCCCGTGGCCGAGTGGTTAAGTTCACACACTCCGCTGCAGGCGGCCCAGTGTTTCGTTGGTTCGAATCCTGGGCGTGCACATGGCACTGCTCATCAAACTGTGCTGAGGCAGCGTCCCACATGCCACAACTAGAAGGACCCACAACAAAGAATATACAACTATGTACCGGAGGGCTTTGGGGAGAAAAAGGAAAAAAATAAAATCTTTTAAAAAAAAATTCCTGTAGTCAAGATCTTTTCATAATAAACTTTTAGATTGTGTTTATCTAAAAATATCTTTATTTCACCCCTGTTCTTGAAGCATAGTTTACTGGATAGGTCGCTAGATTGAGTTGTTATTTTTTCTCAGTATATTGACTACTTCTTTTAGTTTGAGACAGGGTTGGATTAGACTAGAGAAAGAACCCTGTCAATAATATCAACAGAATGTGTTTCCTTTCTACATCACCTTGAGCAACAGAGGTACGAGAGAGTCTGCTCTCCATTCAGAGTGGGCTCAGACTAAAGGTAAGGTCCAGGTAAAATCTGAGCTCTCTCAACAATCTCTGGAATCTTACCTAATTTAGATGAAACTGGTTAAATCAAGCACTTTGAACACCCAGGCTTTTAAAACAGAAGCCTATGTCCAGAGACACAGTGGTCAAAAGAGGAAATTGTGCACACTCTTCACTTTCCCCCAGAGCCCTGGGTCCCAGGGATAGAGTTCTCTCTGCAGCAGAGCTCTGCAGTTTGTCTGGGCCCTTGATGCAGGGAACAATGTGCACCGTGGAATGAGTTGGCAGACCAGGCATAGGAGGCTAGCACTTTGAAGAGCAAGGTCCAGGCTCAGAAGCAGTCTCTGGGACTACTGAGGAGCCAGAATTTGCAACAGCTCCACCTTCTAATGCTTTCTTCTTGATCTCATAAATACTTGAAAATTTCAGATTGATCAGCTCTTCACACATGTAATGTGCAGAGGTTCAGGATGGCCCAAGATAGGTCAGTTCCTAAACTTTCTGACACTTTTAGCTCTGGAATGTCTTTGTTCTTCAAATTTGTAAAAAAAAAAAGCCTTACTATGCATATTTCCCTGACACAAGGCACCTGGCACCTTTGTTATGATTGTTCAATACCTTTCAATGCTTAGTGCACTGCTCTGACACAGGACAAACTAAGACATAAGTAAGCAAGTAGATTAGAGTTTAATCTTAAAGCTAAGGTATTGTATGATTTCATCTGTAACTTGCCTTTAATTTCAGAAGTTGGGTTGGCATAATCCATTACTGAGCACAAAGCTTTTCTGTGAGCTGATCTCTACCACATGAGATTCAGAACGATGTGCAGACTAGTTCTTCAAGTTCAAGTTGCCCATTGCCAACCATACAGCATCTACCTTGAATGGTGTGAAAAGAATAACTTCTCCACCCCATTACCTTTTTATCACCTGCTTTTGAAAGCTTTCATCCTCAATTTATGTGGTTACTCCTCTCCTGGACAACAGCATCCTCTTCCTTCAAATAGAACCCCCCATTTATCCTCAGCTTCGTCTTGGTTATCAGTCATTAGTCTCATCCACTTTCCCCCTAGATGTTGCCTAGGGAACTTAGGCTCATGTGCAGAAGGGGACGAAGGAAACAGGCCTTCACCAGGAAGGCCTCAGGACCAAGCACCCTCATTACTAGGGCTTTTTACACATCCAAGAGTGCCTTCTTCTTAGCATAAGACTCATGTGCAAAAGAAGTCTTTGTCTCTTTTTCTTCTTAATCTGAGGACCCCAAAATGAGGAGTTATTAATAAAAACAAAGCATTTGAGACAAAAATAATACAAAAGCAAGGGATACCCAGAGGATAAGCAGTGCTTTTATTTTCTATTCCACAAATATTTTTTGAGAGTCTATTGTATGCGAAGCACTGATCTAGCATTCATCGGTAAATAAAATAAAGATCTCTGCCCGCATGGAACTGACATTCCAGCAAGGAAGCTCACATCCTGATATATCAATGCAAATCATGATTAAGTGATAGTAAGGAAAAATCCTGGATCCTCCAAGAGCTTATGAGAAGACACCTGGCCTAGTTCTGGGGTAGAGAGAGATGTGGCAATGAAGACTCCCTGAAGAATTGACATTTGATGTGAGATTTGAAGGGTAAATGTCAGAATTAACTCTCTAGAATATCTATCCTCTCATCTCTGACTCTTTAAATGATGAGGTATTATGACACGTAAACATATAGCATATAAAACAAACATAATGAGTTCTTCATAAAAGGAATTAGAATAGTAGTCATAGTAACTAGTAGAAAATAATCCCATTTGTTCTTAGATTCCCTTTGCAGACACCCAAGACCACACTTCTCCCACCTGCCAGGGACTAGGGTATGCCTGCTCTGGGAACACTGGCTGAGTCGGGCCCATACTCAAGTACTCCCTCACTCTGTGTCTCACACTCCTGGGGTCGGAATCCCATGTCCACAGCAGAATCATAAGTTCATGGGAAGTTTGTGTAGGCTTCTTTCATGTCCCTCAGAGGTTGTGGTTCTGGGCCCATTCAAGGCATTGTGGAAATACTTGCTCACTTTTAAACTAATATAATTTATTCCAAAGATCAGGTTTTAACCTAAGCATTTAAATGCCAAACCAAAGCAGAAATTAGTATTACCTTCTAAAATATTTTTTTCTAAGTGAACTTGTATTTCATCCACTTTCTGCGTGAGTCTTGTGTTTAAGAAAGCAATATCCATGGTTTATCCCCATGGATATTGCTTTCTTTATTTCCATTTTGGGAGAACATTTGATGATCATTTTATCACATTAGAAGGATGCATATTGAAAATACAATTTGAATTCATAGATAGAAGAAAGAGAAGTTAGGAGTAAGACAGATCTGGTTTTGAATAACTAGCTGTGAGAATCTAGGCATCTTCCTGGACCTCTATTTCCTAAATACTAAGATGGAAAAGCTAATACCCAACACATAAGATTTGGAAGAAAATTAAGTGAGATAACAAATAATAAAAGACGGTGCTTGCTCAATGAACAGTAATCAGAAGCAGTAGTAGTAGTAGCCATAACAGAGGTAGTAGCAGTTTTTGTTATTAAACATCAAGTTTCATGACAAAGCTCAAGTCCAAAAGTCTATGTAGTATTTTCCTCTGCACAAAGCTGTTTCTTTCAGACGCGAGTTGAAAATAGATGAATGTGAAATCTCTTTAAAATGGCATGTAAAAATAATGCGTAATATTATTCATTAAATATTCATTGGCACATCTTTGCTGGATACCTATTCTATGCAAGGCAAAGGGTTAATTGCTGTGTGAGGTAAAAAAATAAGACAGGATCCCTACCATCAAGAAGGTTGCATTCTAATAAAGGAGAGAGACATACACGTCAACCACTGCATTTGCAAGGCAGAATATGATTAAATGCCGTGGAACAGTGTAAAGAAAGCCCATAGAATTCAAACAATGGACAGATTACTTTCAGCTTTATAGAAATGAGTTTTATATAAGTTAAAATTAGAGAATCAAAGGGAAAAAATGTGGAGAGGTTAACTTTAATAGACAAATACCATAGAAATATGGCCCTCTGTCCATAGAAAAGCACTCATTTGGCACTCGTCCTGAGATTTGAGATTTTAAATGAACAGCAGCCCCAACACAGGGGCAAAATCTAAACATCACCAATATTTTCATGTATTTATTTTTGAACAACGTAACTTTTGCCCACTGAGTCTGTATGTACCCCATACATATGCATATACATGTACGATGTATCTAGTATATTATCAAGACTGCTCTACATGCCCGTTAGAGAACAGCAATCGCCTGGAGTTCATATTTGCATCACCACAACCTTCACCTTCAATTAACCTTGGATATGATCCCACTCTGATGACACTGTGTCTCATTAGTCAGAACCTCTGAATACCCTCTATTTCTCTGGATCCCTGGAGTCAGATTGTATACACCATCAATTCTTTCTTTTTCCCCAGAATTCTTGAGAAAACAAATTCCCATCACAAACAGCGACTTATTATAGCTACAAAATGTCCTGGCCCCCAATCAAGGAGATTCTGTGTTTACCAAAACCACTACTGAGGTAAAATTATAAGCAATAATAATAATTCTTTTGCAAGAGAGATGAGATGCCACCTTTGAAATAGGAGTTTACTTCTTACCTCTTCTCCAGGCCTGAGTCCACCCATTCAGCCTTACACTTCAATTTAACTAAATTTTAAACCATGAGTTGTTAATGAAAGTGCATCCACTGTGATCTTGGGAATTTCCATGAAGAGACTCTGAGCCCAAGAGTGAGCTATTCCTGCCCTCTAACTTCCTTTCCTCCCTATTTTATACATCCCAGAAAATTCCTTCATTTCAATTGCATTTGTTGAGTATCTCTGTACTAAGCCCTGGAAGTACTAATATGAATAAGGCAGTCTCTGCATCCAAGAAATTCACTCTGTGGTGGAGGAGACCAACTTTGAAGAAATAATGATACCAGAATAACAAGACAAAGTGGTGTGATAATCCACTGTATCCAAAGGCAGGGGCGTCGCAGTGGGAAGGGATGACTTATTTGATTTGTAAATTTAGGTGAGGACCTGAACATGGATAGCGCCTCTCTTTCTCTCCTTTTGCCTTCAAGTGGAAAAGGAGGAGGAAGGGAAACTCCCCAGAATGTCTTAACTAGTGTTCTTTGAACATGATGACGAGACACAACCCCAGGTGCTTTGTCGCCTTGCTCCTGGATTCAGGCCCATTACAGGCCCTTTACATGACCTGATCTTCAGTTTTGGTCTCACTCCTGGATACCTGACTCTCAGATGTCTTCCCACCTAGGACTAGTCTCTCCCCACCTCAGTGCCCAGTTCCAACTGGACCCTGTCCTGCACCCCGGGTTCCTATTAGTATGGTGTTGGGAGAAGGGATGTTTCTTCCCCACTCTTGATGTTTCCTTCCCAGTAGGAGAAGCACCATAACATTCATTTACTCATTCATTCAACCAACAAAATGTATTGAGTACTGTATGGAAGGCATATTGTAGACACTGCCCTCATGAAACTTTCATTATACAGACATTGTCTACGGAGAACAGACAAATAAAAGTATCTATGAGAGCAGAGGGTGACAAATACTACAGAGAAAAATAAAGTAGAGTAAAGGGATAGAGAATTCTGGGTAGAGAGTTCTAGGCATTTTATATAGGGTAGTTAGGGAAAGCTACACTGAGAAAAGGACATTTGACCACAGACCGAAAGAGGATGAGGTTCTGAAGTACAAATAAGTATTTTGTTCTGAAGAAATAAATTTAGGAATCATCAATATATTGAGCCATGAGACTGGAGGGGAGAAATTGGGAAGAGGATAGGCTAGATAGATCAGTGTTCTAAGAACTGAACCCTGAAACATTCCAATGTTTAGAAATCAGGATGATGAGAAATCACCAAACAAGACTGAGAAGACGAAGTCAACGAAGTAGCTTCATACCCCTGGCCTGCCTGCCTCTCTCTCTCATCCTTATGTCTCCCCTGAGGAGGAGTAACTTACTTTATTCTTAAACTTAGAAGAGAACCTGATAATTGATGACTCCACTTCCTCTCTCCTTGCCTTTATGGAGCTGGCTGCCCACAGAAAGCCTGTGTTCTCCTCTGCTTCCCTATGTAATAACATCCTCAGGGACAAGTGAGAGGGCCTGCAATTTTCCGAACTGCCTATGACTCTGGTGGGTAAGTCTACCTCATTTTGGAATTCAGTATTATAAAGCCCATTTGTCTGCAGCTCTAAGCCACATGCTCCAATATCAAATTTACCAGTAATAAACACGTTTTAATCTATGTCTGCCTGACTCCTTTGCCTTATCTCCTGAATGGTTCAGAATTCCAGCCATCAGGAAGGGTCAAGTTCATTAGCTGTCCTCAAAAGCTAATATCTTGGAGCACAAATTCAGACTCAGATGATCTGCAAGAACACTTCCAACTCCAAAAAGAAGTCCATGATTTACACCCCTGCCTGTCAGTTGGAAGCAGCCAAGATGAAGACAGAACGTCACAGACTCGGAGGTTTTAGAAGTGGAAGGAAAACAAGATCATCTGTTCACAGCTTTGATGAGAATACTAAAACCCATTGAGAGAACCGAACTAGTGGCAGAAGTAGTACTATGACTCAGGTCTCTTGACTCCCACCCAGTCCAGTGAGAACTATATCTCTGAGGAAAACCTCAGTCTTACTCAGTCTCACTCATTTCTGAAGGAGAGACAACATAAAACAGACTGAGTATTTCCAGAGTGTTTTTCTCCAAACTAATCCTACCATCTCCCTACGTGCATACGTTGACTCATTATATAACATTAAAAAAAAGTGGATATTTGGCCGCTTAAGATAATGCCACTCAAATACTTTTCCCTTGGTGATATTTGCATGATCAAAGAAAAGCCTATTATTTCCTAGAATCACTGAGGTAACTGAAGAAATGTCCATGATCACCAACCTCAAAAGAAGCCTTAACCTGTTTCCTTAGTCAGAGACTTTCTCACCCTTCTACGTGCTTTAAGCCTCAGATACCGTCCTCACTCTCAGATGGTCTTTCCTCCTCAGAGAAATTGGAGACCTCAGATAGCAAGGCTCTTTCCTCCCTATATCCAACTCTACAAACCCAGCTATATATGCACTCAGCCTCTCCTCCACCCTTTCAGTTACAGTGAGAGGTATCCCTCAACCCACCTAAGGCTGATCCTTCCATCTCTCCTCAGATCCAATCCCCTCTCACCTTCTCAATAAAATGCCACCATCAATTATCTCCTCTCTCTCTTGTGTATTCTGCTGGTCCCTCTCATCTGGATCCTTTCCACCAACATTTAAACAAGCTTGAATCTCTTCCAAACAAAGACAGAAAATAGTATCTCTAAATGCCACACTCACTTCCACATATAACCACATTCAGGGCCAGATTAGATCATTCAGAGGACCTAATTATTGAGGTACTCTTTCCCATACATAATGAAACATTAAAGTAACAGATAGCCCAAAAAATTTATCAGTTTTCAATGCTGACTCCTTTAGTTCTTTTCTTTAAAATTGCCAAGTAGTAAATTCTTTCCAAATTTGTTTTGTTTGGGTGCTTCTGCTTTTCTAGGAGCTTTGCCTTAAGCATATACTCAATCTGCTAAATGGTTAATCCAGAATTTGCCTATTTTCTCTTACATTCACAACGAAAATACTTGAATTTTCTATAACTTGCTATCTTTGTTTTCTCATTTCTCCTCCCACTGTTTCATCAATCTGGCTTCTGCCCTAATCACTCCACCAAAAGGTCTATTACTGAGGTTATCATTGACTTCCAAGATACTAACAGATATTTTACAGTCTTTATCTTATTTGATCTCTCAGAAGACTTTGATTTTATTGACCATCCTCTTTCTTTTTTGAGCTACTCTTTTCTCTTAGGTTTTGTGCTTTCTTCTGGTTTTTCTCCTTCTCTGACAGGTCCTTCTCAATCTCACTTTCAGATTCCTCCCCCTCCATAAGCCTTTAAAAGTTGGAGAACTAAGGGCTCTTCCTAAATCCTCTTCTGTTTTCATGCTATAGGTTTTCTCTAGGCAATCCCATCCTGTCCTATGGTTTCAATTACCATGTATTTCTAGGAGAACTATACAATTTATCATTCAAACCAAAGAATTTTTAAAAATAGAGAGGTACTACTAGAAATTATGCTAATTCGGGGTCAACTTGGATATATGGTCCCTACCTATATGCCAATGTGTCCCAAATTTAATTTCCCAGTGAAGACCTCTTCTCTGAGCTCCAGACTCATAAACTGAATTGCCTACCACTATATGCACTTGGATTCATTAACTCATTCATTTAACAAATACTGAGTATCTGTTATAGGTCAAGCCCTGTTTCTAGGAGCTGATGCTACAACAGTGAATGGAACAAACCTCTTGCCCTCATAAAGCTTATATTCTTCTTGGGGAAAGATCAACAAAGCACAGATATTTAAAAGCACATATTTTTCACTATGATGAATGCTATGGAGAAAAATTAAGTGGGAGAAGGGAATAGGGAGTGTTGGGAAGAAGTTGGAAATTTTAAATAGTGTGATCAGGTAAGGCTTCACTGAAAAGGTGACATTTGAGAAAAGACCTGAAAAGGGTGAGTAAGTAATGAAAGTGGACATCTGAGCAGATGCTCAGATGCCTGTAAGTGGCAATGTACAGGGGGCATCTTCAAGGAACAGCAGTAAGACCACTGGAGGTGATGCTGAGAGAAAGAAGGGGAAAGTGAAAGCAGAGAGATAAATCAAATAAAATCAGATCAAATCAGATAAAAAAAGAGAGAGTTAACAGGAGGTCTATATCATGTAGGGCCTTATAGGCCATTGTAAAGATTTTGGCTCTTACTTTGAATAAAATGGAAAGCCATTAGAGAGCTTTGAGAAGAGGAATGACATGGTCTAACTTATGTTTTAAATATGCCAGTCTCTGTACAGGGTTGAGAGTAAAGCAAATGCAAAGGAAAGGGAGAAGTAGGGAGCCCAGTTAGGAGGCTACTGCAATAATCCAGCTGAGCAGTTATGGTGCCTCAGACAAAAGTATTAGCAGTTAAACTGGTGAAAAGTGATCAGATACTATACATATTTCAAAGATGAACCCAACAGAATTTGCTGATAGATTGCATATAGGCTTTGAAAAGAAAGAGCGAAGTCAATGATAACTTCCAGGTTTTGGGCCAGGCAACTGGAAAAATGAAGCTTCCATTTACTTAGATGGAGAAGACTTCAGAAGGAGCAGGTTCAGAAATGAGGAGCAGAAACTCATTTGGGGACATGTTAAATTTGAGACTCATATCAAAAATCCAAGAGGAGCTCTCAAGTTGCCAGTTGGATATACAAGCCTAGAGTTCAGGGAGAGGTCTAGGCTGGAGATAAAAATTGGAAAGCCTTCAGTTCTATATACTACTTATGGTATTTAAATCCATGAGACTGCATAAGATCACTGAACAAGAGAAGATAGAGAAGAGGTCCAAGAAATGCAATCTTGGCACTCAGTATTTAGAACTCAGGAATGTGAGGAGGAACCAGCAAAGGGGGTTGAGAGGAGCATCCAGAGAGACGGAAGTAAAACCAAGAAAGTGTGATACTCGAAAACCAAGAGAAGAAAGAGTTGCAAGGTGCAAAGAGTGATCACCTGTATCAAATGCTACCAAGTGGTCAAGTAAGATGGAGATTGAAAAATGATATAGTGACCTTGATACATTCAGGATAAGTAAAGTAGTAAGTAGGAAAGTCTGATTGAAGTGGTTCCAGAGAGAACTGGAAGAGATAAAATAGAGACAGTGAATACAAACAACTTTTTTGAGGAGTTTCACTGTTAAGGGGAGGAAAGTAAACGGACATTAGCCAGAGGGAAAAGTGAGGTCAAGAGACTTTGGTGGAGAAAAGGAGTGGATGATGCAGAGGAGAGAGGAGAGAATTTGCTGAGTATTGCCCTTGCCCTTGAGTGGTCCCATCCTAAGAGGAAATGGGATCACAAGTGAAGAGGTTAGCCTTTGCTAAGACTAAGTTTAGTTCCTCTATAATAAGAGAAGAAAAGGCAAAATAAATGGATACAGTAGGTGGGTGGTTGTGGTGGTGAGAGTTTTGGAAGTTCTCTTCTGATTGCTTCTATTTTTCAGTACAATAGGATGCAACTCATCAGCTTGGAGTGAGGACTAGGGAGGAAAGATACGAGGTGTGGTCAATCTGAAACAATCATCAAGGAGAGTTGAAGAGTGAGTACTAGTAAAAGCCAGTATGATTTCCAGGCAGCATTATGAGCACGTTTGATATTAATGATCATATATATTGAGCCCACTCAGCATGGTTTAGTGTTTGTCTCTAGTATGAGGGCTGGTAAGGAGCAAGTGGAGAATTGATTTTAAGTAGGACTGTGGTTTTTCTAAGAAGACAGAATGAAGCAAAAGAAGATCAAGGGAGTCAAGCCAGTAAGTGAAGGAGTGATTATGATGATGTTATGGAAGAAATGTAAATTGAATAAATTGGCCAATGAGATCACAAAAGGAGTGAGAAGCTGTAAAACGGTGAGTGATCAATGGATTATAGGTGAGGGTGGGAAAAGCACCATTGAAATAGGGATATTAGAGAGAATGAGCTGGAAACAAAAGAACTGGCAGTAAGAGGGTGGCTGGAATTGAGATTAAAGAGGGTTATAGTTATTGGTAATGGCAGGTTCAACACGTCCAAGATGAAACTATGATCCTCTTCCAGTGTTCCCTATCTTAATAAATGAAACCACCAAGCTTTTCTTTCACCACATGCAATACATCACTACATCTCGTCCATTTGAGCCTTTATAGAACTCCCAAAGCTGTCTGCTTCTCTCTTCTTGCCTGCTACTCTACTAATCCAAGCTAACATCAGCCCTTGCTTGGACAATTGCAATAGCATTTTAACTGGTCTCCCCACATCTGCTCTGACCCCAACTATGGCCAGAATGATCTTTTAAAAAAAATTAATCATGTCCCCCATTGATTAAAACTTCAGTGACTTTCTATTGCTCTTGGGATGGAGTGCAAAATTTGTAACACGGCTCACATGGTACCTACACTTTCTAGTCCCTGCCTTTTCTCCAGCCCTGTTTTGCACTGCTCTCACTCTCACTCTCTGTGCTCTATTCATGCTGGGATTTTCTTTTCTTTTCTTTTTTTTTTTTTTTGAGGAAGATTAGCACTGAGCTAACTGCTGCCAATCCTCCTCTTTTTGCTGAAGAAGACTGGCCCTGAGCTAACAGCCGTGCTCATCTTCCTCTACTTTATATGTGGGACACCTACCACAGCATGGCTTGCCAAGCGGTGCCATGTCTGCACACGGGATCTGAACCAGCGGACCCTGTGCCGCCGAGGTGGAACGTGCGCACTTAACCACTGTGCCACCCAGCCAGCCCCAGTACCGGGATTTTTAGAATCTTCAAATATACCATACTTCCTCTGACAACAGAGACTTTGCCCATTGCCTTTATGAAAATCACCTATCTCCTCCCTTACAGTTGGTTAATGTCTTCATGTCCTTGAGATCTTAACTTGTGTCCTTTTCAAGGACCGCTTCTCTGATTCCATAGTCTAAGTTGGGGTCACTTGTCAGATGCTCTCCCAATACTAATTTTCTTTCAGTATGCTGCCACAGTTTTCTTTAGTCATGGATCATGAGCTCCAGAATAGCAACAACTGTATCTATTTTTATTCATTGTTGTGTACCTAGTGCCTAGGACAATCCCAACACATAATTGGCAATCAGAAATAATTATTCACAAAAAAATAGTGGTGTTATTTGCATGTGTGTGTCTAATGCTCTCTGTCCTCAGAACTATCTTGCTACATCTTAAGCCAATCGTCCTCATTAATTTTATCTCCTGTGTTTTAACATGTTTTACTAGATTCAGTAACAATTTATTTAGTATGTACCATGTGCCAGACATAGGGGATTCAGAAATTAATAGGCATAATCTTCATCTTTAATTTGTATATAATCCAATATGGCAAACAGATATGTACACAACAAACTACAATCAATTCATCCAATGCTTATTGAGTGCTTATTAAGTTCCAAGATTTCTGGGCTCTAGAAATATATTGGTGAACAAACCGTTGTGGAGTTTATAATCTGGTGAAATGTGTGATGCGTTATTCTGGAGGTATGTAGCACCACTGAGAAAGAAGCAACTAATTCTTTTTCTAGGAAATAGAGACCACAGAGAAAGGAATCACAGAAGCAGCAATGAGCAGATGCTCACCAGGCAGAGGATGAGACATGGAACCAGGATGATACTTTACTAGAGATTTGATTTTATGTGAAGCTATTGAAGCATATCTAAGCATTATAGTGACATCACTAGTTAGGTATTATAGAAAGACAACATTGGCAACATGAAGGATGGATTATAGCGATCACAATCAAGAGTGTTGTTTTGAAAACTATTCCAAAGTCTGAGGAAGAAATGATCAAGGTCCAGAACAGGATAGTGGCAGAAAGAATAGAAAGGACAGCATAGATTTGAGGAGTCAATTTACTTATTTAATTTAATGCCCAATAAAGAAAGAAAATTCAAAAATGAGAGAGTTTTTAATTTGAATGGGAAGATGAGCTGTGGAAGATACTGTTATATTCCCATCAAAATGACTTCTTTCTTCTGAGCACATGGCCAGATTACATATCCCAGTCTCCCTTGCAGTTAGGAGTGACAATATTTCTGAATCTGGGTCAAAGGAATGTGAGTGGAAATAATGAGCACCACATCCGGTCTTGATCAATAAAAATCTCTTCCAGTCTGTCTTCCATTCTCTTCCCCTATCAGCTGGAATTCAGTGCACAGGATGATGAAAGAAGAGTTTCTGTTAGCCTGGGCCCCTGAAAGGAAAGCTCACATCCCCTTCCCATTGATTGGACTTTACATTAGTAAGAAATAAATATCTATTGTGTTATGCCACTAAGATTTTTGGATTTTCCCAGCTGCTAGAGTTAACTAATACAATCGTTAGGCCATTAGCCAAGATAGACATTCAGCAGCAGAAATTGATGCAGAAGTAAAGATAAAAACTTCCATTTAGGCCATATTTAGTTTGAGATTCTTTTGACATATCCAAGCAGCTGGAAATAGTGGTCCAGAGATCAGAAGAGCACTAGAGGCAAAGATTTGGAAGTTTTTGGAATACAAGTACCTGAAGCCTTCCTGATTGAAATAACCAAGGGAGAGGGTATAGAGAAGAAAAGATGAAGGCCTGGGATGGGGGACATCAGCATTTAAAGGAATGCGGAAAAAAGAGGGGTCAGAAGGTAAAGAACACTTTCTCAAAATTTTTCATGATTGTCATTTTATACAATAAACCAAAATAGTTGCTCTCAGAATTCTCTTTCTAAGGACAACTTACCCTTGTTAAACTGATAGTCATATAATCCATATTACTGCCTCTGCTATTAAAACCTTGGATTCAGTGAATTCCCTAACATTTTGCATCCTACACTGAAAGTCCTAAAATTCAATAAAACCGTCTCTTGCTCCTAAAATTCAAAAATTATTTTAAATATTGTACAAAGCTTTGAAACCAACAAGTAGCCCCTGATGGAATTCTCTGATACAATCTCTTTGGTAAAGATATTGTCCTACCAGTATCATCAACTTTCTAATGTTTGATCTCTTCCAAAACGCTTTCACATGTGTTACTCATCGGATGCCCCTACGAAATCTGTAAGGTTAGAGAATATAGTTGGGGCTCTGGACCTGCTGACAAGTAGTCAAAAGGTACCATGACCTTAGTATAGGGCCCACGTCAAAACAAAGCCCATTCCAGAAGGCAGGAGAACTGTCTCCCAATGACATCTGCAAGAAAAGTTTACCAATTTAAAAATCCTATTTTGCTATCACAGGTTATCCATTGATCAAGTGCCTGTAATTTGTAAGTCTCACAAGTCTTTTTTTTTTTTTTTTTTTTGGTGAGGAATATTGGCCCTGAGCTAACTTCTGCCACCAATCTTCCTCTTTTGCTTGAGGAAGATTGTCACTGAGCCAATATCTATGCCAACCTTCCTCTATTTTGTATGTAGGATGCCACCACAGCACGGCTTGACAAGCAGTGTGTAGGTCAGTGCCTGGGATGCACACCTGTGAACCCCATGCTGCCGAAGCAAAGCAGGTGAAATAAATCACTACGCCACCAGGCTGGCCCCTCACAAGTCTTTTTAATGGGATGTCAGGAGACATCTTGCTTCCTGACACACAGTGAATCGCTGTAAATGATCCCCCAAAGAGGGAAGCAAATTATAAACGGTGCATCCTGGACAACAGAAACAACCATTTATTTTATAGTCGCATCATCCTTTATCACAGTTACTTTTTGTAGTTTTAAATATGCTCTGATTAACTCCTCACAGACATGGTTATGTATTTTCATGCCTAAAGGAAGTAGCTATTTTGAAATATTCCTGATTTAACTTGTTTTCTAAAAGGATTGTGAGCCAAATAAAAACCAACATTGAGTTATTGTAAATGCCCATTTTTGCTTAGGCCATTTCTTCTAATATCTTCAAATATTATTGTAAAATGATCAAATTTCTGTATAGCTGATTTTATGTGTCAACTTGGCAAGGCTATGGTGACTAGTTGTTTGGTCAAACACTGGTTCACATGTTGCTGTGAAGGTATTTTTTGGATGTGATTAACATTACAATCAGTTGACTTTAAGGTAAGCAGATTATCCTCCATGATGTGGATGGGCCTCATTCAACCAGCTGAAGGCCTTAAGAGCAGAGACCAAAGTTTCCCAAAGAGAGATTACTGCCTCCAGAGCATAACACAGAGATCCTGCCTGAGCTTTCAGCCTTTGGACTCAATGCTGCAACTTGAACTCTCACCTGAATGTCTAGCCTGCCACCTTTCCCTCAGGTTTCGGACTTACCAGTCCCTACAATGGCAAAATCACCACCCTCTTTTAATAAACTTAATAAATTTAACATCCTCTAGTAAAACCTTGTCCCTGTCCAAAGCAGTCGTGTACTGTCATTCAATGTATTTTCTCTTAAGCCTTTTAAAACATCTTGAGAAGGTGGTAGAACCACCAAAAGAAAAAAAAGTTATCATCCTGGTTCTTATTTTTTATAAGGATTTTTTTTGGTAGGACACACTTGAAAGATAATTTCATGTAGGAATACATCCATGAATAAACACTTGATTGAAGAAGATTCAGAAATGAATAAAAAAAGAATGTATTAGTCAGGGCTCTCCAGAGAAACAGAACTATTCTTATGATCTCATTTAGCCTTAATTGCCTTCCTAAATGCCTTATCTTCAAATAGAGTCACATTGAGGGTTAGCACTTCAACATATAAATGGGGTGCGGGGCAAAATTCGGTTGATAACACACTTTAAGGGACTAGAAAAAGAAGAGCAAATTAAACCCAAAGCTAGCAGAAGGGAGGAAATGATGTGATTAGAGCAGAGATAAGTGAAATAGAGAAGAAAAAACAATAGGGAGAATTAATGAAACCAAATGTGTGTTCTTAGAAAGAAATAAACAAAATTGGCAAAATTTAGTAGACTGAGAAGGAAAAAAAAGAGAGAAGATGCAAATAACTAAAATCAGAAATGAAAATGGGGACATTACAACCAACTTTACAAAAATAAAAAGAATAAAAAATAAAATAATACTATGAATAATTGTCCACCAATAAATTAGATAACCTAGATGAAATGGACAAATTCCTGGAAACAAAAATTACCAAAACTGACTCAAGAAAGAAGAGAAAATCTGAACAGACCCATAACAAGTCAAGAAATTACATCGATGACCAAAAAAAGCAAAACAAATAAACCAAAAAAAAAGGCTCCCAACACAGAAAAGTCCAGGACAGAACAGAAGGGAACACTTCCTAACTCACTCTATGAGGCTAGTTTTTCCCTAATATCAAAGACACTTCAAGAAAAGAAAATTACAGACCAATGTCCCTTATGAACGTAGATGTAAAAATCCTCAGCAAAATATTATCAAACTGAATCCAGCAGCATATAAAAAGGATTATACATTGTGACCAAGTGGGATTTATCCCAGGAACACATGAGTGGTTCAATGCATGAAAATCAATGTTAGGGGGTCAGCCCCATGGCTGAGTGGTTAAGTTTGCATGCTCCACTTCGGCAGCCAGGGTTCACCCATTCAGATCCTGGGCGAGGACCTAGCACTGCTCATCAAGCCATGCTGAGGTGACATCCCACTTAGAAGAACTAGAATGACCACAACTAGGACATACACCTATGTAGTGGGGCTTTGGGGAGAAGGGAAAAAAGAGAGAGAGAGGAAGATTGGCAATAGATGTTAACTCAGGGCCAATCTTAAAAGAAAAAAAGAAAATCAATGTTATACACCATATTAACAGAATGAAGGGGAAAACACACACACACAATCATCTCAATTGATGCAGAAAAAGCATTTGACAAAATCCAACACATTTTCATGATTAAAAAGAACCACTTGATAAACTAGGAATAGAAGAAAACGTCCTCAAGCTGATTAAGGGCATAAATGAAAAACCCATAGCTATCACCATATTTAATAGTAAAAGACTAAAGTTTTCACCCCAAATTAGGAACAAAACAAGGATGCCTGCTTTCACCACTTCTTCAGTATTGGACTGGAAATTCCAGCCAGAAAAATTAGGCAAGAAAAAGAAATAAAAGACATAGAAATTGAAATGAAGTAAAAATATCTGTATTTGCAGATGACATGATCCTATATATGAAAAATTCCAAAGAATCCACAAGAAAACTACTATGGCTAATCAATTTAGCAATGTTGCAGCATGCACAATCAACACACAAAAATCAGTTCTATTCCTATACATCAGCAATAAACAATCTGAAAAGGAAATTAAGAAAAAAATTCCATTTACAATAACATCCAAAACCATAAAATATCTAGGAACAAGTTTAATCAAGCACACAGTACAACGAAAACTATAAAACATTGCAGAAAGAAATTAAAGAAGACCAAATAAATGGAAAGCTACCCCTTGTTCTGGATTGGAAGACTTAATATCATTAAGATGACTACCCAAAGCAACCTACAGATTCAACGCAAAATTCCCTATCAAAATTCCAATGGCCTTGTATGCAGAAATGGAAAGGCCAGTCATCAAATTGATATTGAATTATAAGGGGCTTCAAATAGCCAAAATGATATTAGAAAAAAAAACAAATTTGGAGGACTCACATTTTCTGATTTCAAAGTTACTACAAAGCTACAATGATAAAAAGTGTGATACTGGGGGATGGCCCCGTGGCCGAGTGGTTAAGTTCGCGCGCTCCACTGCAGGCGGCCCAGTGTTTCATTGGTTCGAATCCTGGGCGCAGACATGGCACTGCTCATCAAACCACGCTGAGGCAGCATCCCACATACCACAACTAGAAGGACCCACAACAAAGAATATACAACTATGTACTGGGGGGCTTTGGGGAGAAAAAGGAAAAAAATAAAATCTTTAAAAAAAAAAAAGTGTGATACTGGCATACAGATAGACACATGGATCAATGGAATAAAATTGAGAGTCCAGAAATAAACCTATACATCTATTCCAATTGATTTTCTACAAGCATACCAAGACCATTCAATAAGGAAAGAACAGTCTCTTCAACAAATGTTACGAAGACAACTGGATATCCATATGCAAAAGAATGAAGTTGAACCCCTACATCACATCATAGGCAAAAACTAACTCAAAATGCATGAACAACCTAAGCATAAGAGCTAAAAGCATAAAACTTTTAAAAGAAAACATAAAGGTAAGTCAGTCTTCATAATGTTGTATTTGGCAATGAATTCTTTGATATAACACCAAAAGCATGAGTGACAAAAGAAAAAATAGATAAATCAGATCTTATCAAAATTAAAAACTTTTGTGCATCAAAGGACATTGTCGAGAAAGTGAAAAGACTTTCACTATAGGTGAAAACCTATAGAATAGAAGAAAATATCATATATCTGACAAGGGCCTAGTATCTAGAATATATAAAGAACTCTTAAAACTCAACAAAAAAAGACAAGACAATTTAAAAAATGGGCAAAAGATTTGAATAGACCTCTCTCCAAAGAAGATCTATGAATTGCCAACAAGCACATTCAAGAAAAGATGTTCAACATCATTAGTCATTAGGGAAATGTAAATCAAAACCATAATGATTTGACACTCACTAGGAGAGTTAGACTTTCTTTTAGTGGAAAATAACAAATGTTGGTGAGGATGTAGAGAAACTGGAACACTTGTACATTGCTGGTGGGAATGTAAAATTGTTCAGCCAATGTGGAAAATAGTTTGGCAGTTCCTCAAAAACTTAAACATAGATTTACCATAGACCCAACAATTTCACTCCTAGGTATATACCCAAAAGAATTGAAAACAGGTACTTAAACAAGTACAC
Organism: Equus caballus; assembly: GCF_041296265.1. NCBI lineage: Eukaryota > Metazoa > Chordata > Mammalia > Perissodactyla > Equidae > Equus > Equus caballus. Next base: position 53,556,240 of record NC_091691.1, read on the forward strand.
ATACACACATGTTCACAGCAGCACCATTCACAAAAGCCAAAAGGTAAAAGCAGCTGAAATGTCCATCAACATAAGAAGGGATAAACAAATTGTATATTTACAATGGAATATTATTCAGCCATAAATAATAGGAATGAGGTACTGATGCATGCTACAATGTGTGAAACTTTAAAATATGCTTAAGTGAAAGAAGTCACCTACAAAAAGACACATATTGTATGTTTCCATTTATAGGAAATATCCAGAATACGAAAATCCATACAGACAGAATACAAATTGATGGTTACCAAAGCAGGGAAGAAGGAGGAATGGAAAGCAACTACTTAATGGGCACAAGGTTTCCTTCTGGGGTGATGAAAATGCACAACATTGTGAATGTACTAAATACCACTGAATTGTTCACTTTAAAATGGTCCATCTCCTGGGACAAGATCAAGCACATTAACATCCATATTACAGGTGTCCCAGAAGAAGAGAGCGACAAAGGGGCAGAGAATCTACTTGAAGAAATAATAGCTGAAAACTTTCCTAACATAAGGAAGGAAACAGACATTCAGGTACAGGAAGCACACAGAGCACCAAACAAAATAAACCCAAAGAGGCCCGCACCAAGACACATTATAATTAAAATGTCAAGAATTAAAGAGAGAATCCTAAAAGCCACAAGAGAAAGGCAACAAGTTACATACAAAGGAACCCCATAAGGCTGTTAGCTGACTTTTCAGCAGAAACCTTAGAGGCTAGAAGGGAGTGGCATGATATATTTAAAGTGCTGAAAGGAAAAAAACTACAGCCAAGAATACTCTACCAGAGAAGGTTATCATTCATAATGGAAGGAGAGATAAAGAGTCTCCCAGACAAGCAAAAACTAAAGGTGTTTATTACCCTACAAGAAATGCTAAAGGGACTTATTTAACTGGGAAAGAGAAGCCACAGAGAGGAATAAGAAAATTATCAAAGAAAAAGCAATAAAATCACTGGTAAAGGCAAATACACAGTAATTGCAGCATATCAACCACCTATGAAAATAATATGAAGGTCAAAATAAAGTTCTAAAATTACGTATTCCAGGATAAGAGGGTAATGGATACACACACACACACAAAGAGGTTGGATACAATATCAAAAACATAAAATGTGGGAGGAGGGGAGCAAAAGAGTAGAGCTTTTAGCAAGCGCTCAAACTAAAGAGACCATCAACTTAATATAGATTGTTATATACATAGGTTATTATATATGAACCTCGTGGTAATCACAAACCAGAAACCTATAATAAATACACAAAAAATTAAGGGAAAGGAACCCAACCATAATACTAAAGAAAGCCATCAAACCACAAGGGAAGAGAGCAAAAGAAGAAAAGCAGGTAAGAACTACTAAAACACCCAGAAAAAAAGAAATGAAATGGCAATAAGTACATACTTATCAATAGCCACTTTAAATGTCAATTGACTAAATGCTCCATTCAAAAGGCACAGAGTGGCCAACTGGATAAAGAAACAAGACTTATATACATGCTGCATACAAGAGACACACTTTAGACCTGAAGACAATCACAAACCGAAAGTGAAGGGATGGAAAAAGATACTCCATGCAAACACACACACAAAAGAATGAAAGTAGACCATTATCTCACACTATACATAAAAATTAACTCAAAATGGATTAAAGACTTGAATGTAAGACCCGAAACCATAAAAATTCTAGAAGAAAGCATAGACAGTACGCTCTTTGATATCGGTCTTAGCAGAATATTTTCAAGTACCTTGTCTAACCAGGCAAGGGAAACAATAGAAAAAATAAATAGATGGGACTATATCCAACTAAAAAGCTTATGCACAACGAAGGAAACCATCAACAAACTGAAAAGACAATCTAACAATTGGGAGAAGATATTTGCAAACCATATAAGGGGTTAATATCCAAAATACGTAAAGAACATATACATCTCAACAACCAAGAAACTAACAACCCAATTAAAAAATGAGCAAAAGATCTGAACAGACGTTTCTCCAAAGATATACAGATGGCCAACAAACACACGAGAAGATGTTCAACATCACTACCTACCAGGGAAATGCAAATCAAAATTACAATGAGATATCACCTCATGCCTGTCAGAATGGCTATAAGTAACAAGACAGGAAATAATAAGTGTTACAGAGGATGTGGAGAAAAGGAAACTCTCACACACTGCTGGTGGGAGTGCAAACTGGTGCAGTCACTATTGAGATTCCTCAAAAAGTTAAGAATAGAACTACTATATGATCCAGTTATTTCACTGCTGGGTATTTATCCAAAGAACATGAAAACACAAATGCATAAAGATACATGCACCCCTATGTTCATTGCAGCATAATTCACAATAGCAAAGACTTAGAAGCAACATAGATGCCCATCAAGGGACAAATTAATAAAGAAGATATGGTATATATACACAATGGAATACTACTCAGTCATAAAAAAATGATGAAATCTGGCCATTTGTGACCACATGGATGGACCTTGAGGGTATTGTGCTAAGCAAAATAAGTCAGACGGAGAAAGTCAAATACCATATGATCTCACTCACAAATAGAAAGTGAAAACAACAAACAATCACATAAAGACAGAGATTGGATTGGTAGTTACCAGAGGAGAAGGGGGGAGGGAGAAAGGCAAAAGGTGCAATTAGGCACATTGTGTGGTGATGGATTGTAATTTGTCTGTGGGTGGTGAACATGATGTAATCTACACAGAAATAGAAATATAATGATGTCACCTGAAACTTGTATAATATTATAAACCAATGTTACCTCAATGAAACAAAGAATGCAATAAGAACAATTGCATTTACAATAGGACCACTGACACTGAAAAATGCTTGCTATTTATGTGTTTATTAATGATCAACTTAGCTATATAAAATAGGATTGTCCTTTGACACAGCCTCATAGGCAAATTACAGTATATAACCAGTGCATTTTTATCTTCAGCAAAGACTGAAAAGCTAAATGTTCATGAAAAATAAATCAGTTAAAAAATTGAATCACATTTATAAAGTCTATGAGATGTGAAACCAATGTATTTAGCCTACTCAGATTTTCTGGAGACAAAATAATCACTTTTCATGAATAAGAACATTATCCAAAGTATTATTTCTGTATTTTGGGAGGGCATACGACAACATACAGTAAAACAAAAACAAAACGGTTAATCTATTTTATGTGAATTTCTGCTCAATTTTAAGAAATTATGCACAAAACAGGAGAGATCCTTGAAATAATAACCCTTGTGTACATTATTAGCTTCCAGGAGGATTATCCAAATGTTCAGTTCCTGAAGTTTTAGAATTTCTCCTCAGGAGGATTTGAAGATAACAATGCTATTTAACATTTTTGAGACTTTACTGTGTATCAAGCATTATGTTAAAAGTTTTATATACATTATCTCCTTTAAACTTAATTATAGCCATCACTACCATCAATTTAAAAAAGAAAAACTGAGATATGGAGAGGTTAAGTTGCTCAAAGTCTCACAGACAGGAGGCAAATGGACCTCAGATGAGCATTTAGCTATTAACTATGCTTTAGTTTAGCAACAGAATTAGAGAAACATTTATTCAAACAGAGTTTACCGAGTGCCTGTTAAATTTTGTGTTTTTCAATGTGGTACAGGTAACATTGGTACAAAAGTTTTTTTGAATCATATATGGATAAACATCTTTAATAGGTATGTGCCTTAAACTGTACTAAAATAAATATAAGTTAGACATCAAAACTATAATGTCACAGTATTACTTAGGATAAGGCTAAAGTAAACAAGTTTAAAAAATAAAGTTGATTTAAGAAAAATATTAAAAATAATAATAGCTGACATTGAGCATTTACTATTTGCTAGACAGTTCTAAGGGCTTAAACAAGTTAACACATATACACAATTATTTAATCAATTACTAATACAGTACTTGCATGTCAAAAATTATGAAGGCGCTATTCCTATGACTGAAGTGTGGAAAACACTGGTATAATTGAAAGAAGTAACTTTTGAATCAGACAGACCTGAATTTAATTCTGGGCTCTATCATTTAATAATTGTGATATAGACCAGGAAACTAAGTATTGTTGACTGTTATAACTTGCATATCCAGAGACATCAGATTATCAAAATAGCCAGACCTATTTTAACTATAACTAAATTTCTAGAAATAAAAAATATAATTATCAAAATTAAGAATTCAATGTATAGGCTAAACAGCAGATTTAAAGAAACTGAAGAAAAAAATTAGTAAAATGGAAGATAGCTCAAAGAATTTATCCAAAAGTAGCAGAGAGAGAGAGAGACCTCTGGTAAGTATGAGATAAGAAAAAGAGAAGCTGTAATAAGAAGGTCTAACATACAACTAATATGCATTCCAGCTGCAGAAAATTAAAAGAATTAAAGAGAAGCAATATTTGAAGATATAATGGCTGGAAATTTTCCAGAACCAAAGTCATGAATCCACAGACATAGGAAGCACAAAATGTATTAAACAAGCTAAGCAGAAAGAAATCCTCCCCTGGACACTTTGTAGTGAAACCTCAGCCCCAAAGTCAAAGAGAAAATCTTAAAAGAAGCCAGAGAGACAAGACAGACTGACAGGAGCGCAAAAAGCTGAATCTAAAATGTATATAGAGGAGCAAAGACACAAGAATAGCTAAGATGCTCCTGAAGGAGACAAATAAGACTGAATAGGACCATAAGAAACATAAATGGTCAGAAAACCTATAAAAAGATGCTCAAACACAGTCGTAATCAAGAAAATGTAAATTAAAAGAACCAATTAGATATAATTTTATTCCCACTAGATTGGCACAATTAAAAGATCTGAAAATACCAAGTGTTGGTGAAAGCATAAATTGGTACAATCATTTTAGAAAACAATGCATTACTCATAAAGTTTAATATACACATGCCCTCTAATCTAGCAACTCCACTCCTAAATATAAGCCCTCAAGAAATTCTTAACATGTGAACCAGGAGACATGTACAAGAATAATCATATCATCGTTTGCAACAGCAAACAGCTGGAGACAGCTCAAACGTCCATTATTAGGAAAACAGGCACATAAACCATGACATATTCACAGAATGTTATATTATATATGAATAAAAAGAAATGAACTAATGCTGTATGAATGACACAACTTGAAGGAACTTTAGAAACATAACCTTGAATTAGTGAAGCAAGTTGCAGAAATCCAAAGCAGTCTGACACTATTTTTATAAAACTCGGAAATAAGCAATGCTAAGTATATAGATAGATATAAAACTGTATTTTTTGTAAAGTCAGAGAATGATTGACACAAATTTCAGAATACTGATTAACTCAGGGAACATGGGATAGGGGAGTACCACACAGTAGATTCAACATTCTAGGTCTTAATCTGGGTCGTGGATTCAGGACTGTGTGTCTTATTATTAAGCTTCATAACTTAAATATATACATTACATATCTATTGAGCATCTATCATATGTCTGAAAACATGGCTTTTAAAAAGTACATATTTTGTAATATATGATATGTGCAAAAGAATAGATGTAACTATTATTAGTTAATGGCAGGTTCATCCTGAGTGTTTTGAGTATGATTGCCCAGTCTTATATTCGGGTTCATATATTTTATATTTCATATTGAGGACAAAGTAAGAGTTCATTTTGGCTCTGAAATTTTAAATGACATTTTGATACTATCTGTAGCTCAAGAGAAATTCCATAAATTATACTGACTCAGAAAATGGATTTCCTTTTTCAGGTGAATTGAATATGATGACGTTATCTTTTTCCTCAGCAAAAAATTAATTTCTAGCTAAAAAGGAATAGAAGAACACTACATACTCTTCAGATTAAGCCTGAGATCTCAAATGCAGTCTCAGTTAAGCTCTGCATTCATCCTTTGCAGTTTCCAAAATTCCCTTTAGATAACTAATGTTAAAAATTGAAAGCATTTCTTTCATATTTCCTTAACTTCTTTCATTTTCATAAATTTTAATGGTTTCCTTAATTATAAAATCAATATTCACTTTAAAACTCCAGAGACATATAAAGTAAAAACTTTTCATAATAAACAACACAAAGTAAAAATTTTACCACGCAAAGATAACCACTTTTTTGTTGTATGGCTTTTTTTCTCTTTTGAGGTACATGTATTTTAAATAATTAATATCAAATAGTTTTGTATTTTGTTTTTGAAAGTGTTTTAATACAATTTAGGACCTGCAGTTTCATTAGGAAATACATTATTTTATTAATACGAAGTAGTCTTCAACAGCAAAATGCCAAATAAAAGTAAATAAATTAAAAGACAAAATCAAAACCTACCATATCCAAGCAAAACACAAATGGAAGCTTCTGGCAGAAAGTATTAATCTGATCTCTAAAAAGTCAAAAATTATACTGTTTGAAGTAAATGTTACTACTCATCAAGATACATCACTTGAGTGTCTTAGTTCCTGAACTACACAGCAATATCCTCTCCTGAAATTTTCCACCTGTGGTTTCACCTCAGGTGGTTCTGGTACGGGAGGGTCCTCGGGGCCAGCATTTGAGCGCCTCAAATTTGGACACAGTGGGACAAAGACCTGGAATCTCAGGGCCTGAAAGTGGTTCTTGGTAGCCTGTGCACCTAGGAAGGCAACATGGACCGGGTGATTGCTTAAATTGCTCGGGGCAGTCCACGCGTACACAGCTGAAGTCTTCTTTAGCTACCACATCACACTGACAGAGAAAATACGAGCCTGGTTAGGTAGGAAGGTCAGAACAGTCTTATTCTAGGAGGGCAGCAGTGCTCACAGCCAGAGCCTGTAAACGGCGGGTGAATTGCACCAGATGGTATGTGTCCCTTCCATTAATATAAAAATACAGGGCATTAATCTAGACATGGTCCTTTCCCATCTACGGACCCTGCCCACCATCTTCAAGACCTGACTTTTAGGAAGCATTTTCCCACTGTTCTACCGCGTAAGTTTGTACACTGTCTGAGCCGTCTTTTGTCCTCAGGAAACAAAAAAATAGCACGGGCTTCACACAGTCGGGAGGATTCAATGAGATTCTATCAGGTGCCTAGCACATAGGAGGCACTCCATAAAGGAGAGCTGCCTCTTGTCCTGTCAGGCTGGAAGCCCCCTGGATAGTCTATTCTAGAGGAACGGAGAGCTTCATAAGAATTGCTTCTTCGTAGCTGTGAGGCCGTGGGCATGTGAAGAGCCAGGAATACGAAACACAAAAAACATTACGACTACATGGCACCTCGGGAACGAGGAGGAAAGCCTCAGCCTAACAACGACACGCAGCAGTAAAGTCGGCAGCTTTCCCTTTAAGTAGGGCGGGCCGCCCCGCGGACGGAGCCCTCCGGAAGTCGCTGCGCGCCGCCACGAGATCAGATTCCTCCGCCGAGCGCGGCGCCGGGTCCCCCGGCTTCGCCCCTGTCTGCACCAGACTTGCTCCTCTCCCCGCCGCCCGACGGCAACAGGTCTTCCGGCTGCCGCTTCTCCGGCCGATACTGCCGGTGACCTGCCCGCCGGCGCTCGGGCCTAGGCCTGGCCTGGTCTGCGGAGGCCGCCGCACGCCGCCGGCGGAACCTGGCCCCGAGCCCGCCACGCACTTCCGGCGACGCCAGGCGGGGACTGAGGCGGGCGGGGCGCGGCGCGGCGGCCCTGATGGACGCGCTGGCGGTCCTGATGCAGGCTTCCTGACCCAGAACGATGTCCTGCGCAGGGAGAACACCAGCTCATGGGCCAGGTGCGTCGCCTGCTGTGCGAGAAAGCCAACCTGCTGGCCCAGGTGCAGCCGCCGGCCTGCCCGGGGGCCCTTCCCGAAACATTTAAACGCGACTCCGCCCGGCTGCCCGTTTTCTTGATGCAGGCGGCTTCTTACATGAGGCTCTTCGAAGCCAGATTCTCCAGCGACACCCTGAAGGTGGCATTTCTAATCAGTCGCCTCGCTGGGCCTGCAGAGGAGTGGGTAGTCCCCTACATCAGAGGGAGAGCCCTATCCTAGCTCAATACGAGGGCTTCGTGGACGCGCTGAAGCGGGCCTTTTGTAGAAAACAACGGGGCCGGGACCCCTTGTGTTGGGAGGGACGGCCTCCAGCCCCTGCGCTCCCCACAAGCCCCGTCCTGCTTGGCTTTGGTTCACAAAGAGCTGTCCAGTTCCCAGCGGCTGCGCCCTGAGCCTGGCTAGGAAGCTTGGCGCCGCCTGTTCTTGCCAGCCCCTCGCCTTTGCCCAGCCCCTGGCCGGGGACCTCTTGGAGATTGAGTGGACCACCCAGAGTCACGCCTTTGCCACCTGCCGACAGTTTATATACCTGAGGACCATAGTAAAAACATCGAATTATATTTTTGCGGGATGTGATTAAAGACAGGTTATTTTATCATTGCCTGTTAGCATTACAAGTGTGTGTAAGGAAACTGGGCCCCTCATATACCATACTTTGGCAGCAGATACTACTAACAAAATAAATTGAACCTTGGTCCTATTGGCTAATAATTTCAAAGCAGTGTTTTACCCGCAGTAAATAAAAGTCTACAGGTGGGGCCAGCTGATGGTGCAGCAGTTAAGTTCACACGTTCTGCTTCGGCGGCCCTGGGTTTGCCAGTTCAGATCCCGGGTGGGCACATGGCACCACTTGGCAAGCCATGCTGTGATAGGTGTCCCACGTATAAAGTGGAGAAAGATGGGCATGGATGTTAGCTCAGGACCAGTCTTCCTCAGCAAAAAGAGGAGGATTGGCAGCAAATGTTAGCTCAGGGCTAATCTTCCTAAAAAAAAAAAAAAAAAAAAAAAGTCTACAAGATAAAGCGCCAAAAACTTTTTTCAGTAAACCTCACAGGAGCACAGATTTGATAAGATACAAAACCTTTCTAATGAAAGATTAACATCAACGTTTAATAATTAGAGCATGAAAAAAATGTCACTCAGAAGTCAGACTATCTCATACTTGATTTTCTATAGCTGTCTCTCTTTTTTTGCATAACTTAGCTCTCCACCAAAAGAAAAAAACAAGAGAAGAATGTACACAAGGCTTGCTTATGTTACATGGAGACACAGGAGGAGGGAGAGAAAGTCGCTGGTCAGTGACTTCCACTGGCCAGATCCAATAGCAAAAGATCACATTTCCATACACTGTGTCTTGGAAAGCAAATGATGAGAATGTAGGATTAGGGAAAATGGTAGGAAAAATCCAGAGTGTTCTAATTTTCTGGCTCCGTCTTGCCAAGCTTGAAAGAGACAAACTGAGGCTAAAGTAAGCAAGTCTGCTGGTAGAGTTGGAAGGAAATACAGCTGTGCTGTGCTAAGGAAGTATTCTCTGCTTTGGCTTGGAGTCTAAAAGTCCTGAATTTGGAGGCTTGAAAGAGTTAAAAATACAAGCGCTGCTGTACCCCACACAGGAGCAGTTATCAGTAGTGATTGCAAGGAGATAGTCTGATGAGATGAACTATGGCCTAGTATTAGTTATCTATTGGCCAAAATAATGCTGCTGTGGATGTACATTTTAAAATACCCTACAATTCAGTGGCTTAAAACATTAGGCATCTATTTAGCTCATGAACCTGTAGGTAAAGTGAGTGCTTCCTTTGGTCTTGGCTGGGCTTGCTTGTATCCACAGTCAGCTGCAAGTCTAGCTCCTGGATCTTGGCTGGGCTCTCACATGTCTGGGGTCAGCTGCTCTGCTAGTCTATGATGACCTTGGCTGAGACAAATGGACTACTCAGTCCCCTCCACTGTCTCGTCCTCCAGCAGGCTAGACCAGAAATGTTCCTATGTTTAAGGCAGAGGATCAAAATAGCAAAAGTAATGTGCAACCACTTTCTCAGCCTCCATTTGTGTCATGTTTATTAATGCCCGCTGGGCAAAGGAAATCTTAGGGCCTAAGGTTAAGTAAGGTGTGGGGTAGAATCAGTGGTGTGCTGAAGCCAGCTCTTACCAGCTCAGCTCAGAAAAGTCTATTGTTAAATTTTCAGGAATTTGGCAATCTGGTTGTTAAACACAGCCATTATTTAAAATTAAATCCTTATAATTAAATTATATTTAAAAAGATGATAAATACTCAAAACTCATGACTTCCTCATTACTACATTTTACTACTGTTGCTGCTCCTAAGGTTATTTGCATCTATTGTTTCTGGTGAAAATATATCCTGTTTCAGTTGTGTCACACCAGTAGCTTGACATTAACTATTGTAGGAGTGTTTATACCATGGAAATTGACAAACACCTCAAATCAGAGGTTGAGTTATTGTTTTGTTGATTGCCTAGCTTAAGAAAATGGTAGAGAAAACAGTAATGTAGATTAAATTTTAAAGTGTTGGGTCTGTAGCCATTACATTGTGAGTAGCAAAAAAAATTGAGGAAATATTATTCTAGTATTTGAAAACTATTATCCAGGTCTGGAAAGATGTCACCTCACTGACAAACAATTGAAGTGCCAACTTAACCTCTTCATTGTTTCACTTTCCTCTTACTATTTAATAACCAAAATATCAAACAATACTCATGTTGGAATTAAACTTATCCATCAGTTACAACCATAGGTTGGCTACAGATAAGACAGTTAAGTAAAAGTCAAAGAAAGCTTTCTGTCAGAATCAGCTGGCTAGGGGCCAGCCCCATGGCCTAGTGCTTAAGTTCATGCACTCCAGTTTGGAGGCCCAGGGCTTCACGGGTTCAGATCTTGGGCACGGACCTAGTACCACTCATCTAAGCTGTGCTGAGGAGGCGTCCCACATAGCAGAACCAGAAGACCTACAACTAGAATATACAACTGTGTACTGGGTGGCTTTGGGGAGAAAAAGAAAAAAAAAAAGATTGGCAACAGATTGGGATGGTAGCACCCAGGTCTGTGAGGATGAAGGCACCACCTTACCAGCCTTGGACTGCCTGCTTCCAGATGTCTTTTATGCCTTGTAGAAATAAACATCTACTGTCATTTAAGCTTTTGTAGTTTCCTGTTACTACAGCCCAAACCAATCCTAAATGATAGCAGAAATAGATCAGAAAATGTGTGTGTATTTGGCAGGGAGGGAGGTGACATTTGGAATGAGAAGGGGGTTGAATTGGGGAGGAAGGGCAGAATCCAGAAAGAGAGTTTTTAACTATGCCCGCAAGTTCTTTCATTCTCTTCTCTTCAAAAGGTGAAGTTTAATGCTTCCCCTATTTGTGGGCCAGACTTAGCGATTTGCTTCTAATGAACAAATGTGTCTGAAGTGACAGTGCATGCATTGTAAGTCTTATTATAAAAGGTATTGTGGCTTCCACATTGATATCTCTTGGATTCTTAGCTCTGGGCAAAGTCAGATATAATATTGAGAGGACACTCAAGCAGCCCTAAGAAGAGGTCCGTGTGATGAAGAACTGAGGCCTCCAACAGCCAACATAAACTTGCCATGTGAGGAAGCCATCTTGGAACCAGATCCTTGAGCCCCAGTCAAGCCTTCAGATGACTGTAGCCCAGCCAACATCTTGACTAAAACCTCACAAAAGACTCTAAGCCAAAAGCAGCTACTTAAGCTGCTCCTGAATTTCTGACCCACAGAAACTGTAGAATCATACATGTTTAGTTTTGTTTTAAGCCACAAAGTTTTGGGGAAATTGTTATGCAGCAATAGATAACTACACATACATTATGATACATTATGGAAGGAGAAAAGTTGCATTGATGGAGTAAGATGAGAAGGTGTTTGTCAGTCCCAGAATGTGACCTCTGGGCTCTGAGTTAATGCTAAGTTACTGTATGTGACAGGGGAAGAGGGAGCGCTCTTTAGAGTTAAGCACTGTGAGCAGATTCAAATATCTGCTTGAATAGGGTTCAAGGTGTGACTCAACTCCCTTCCTTCCAGGGTTCTGACTGTTGTGACAAACACAAAAGGACAGATTGCCAGATGCAAACAAGGCAGCATCATCGCTTAATTCCTAGGCAGACATCCTACAACGTGGGCCTTCTGGATGTGGAGACTACACGGGACTTCATACCGCATCTCCTCTGGATTTTAGACAGCTGAGGCCTGAATTGCAATAATCCAACTGAGAAAGGAAAGAGTTTTAGTGTAAGGTGGAGGTGAAAGAAGTGGAGAGAAGGACATAGATTTGAGGTATGTTTTGGAGATAGAAATGACAAGCCTTATAGATAAATACGATGTGCGAAGTGTTTCTTCCTCTCTCCCCAGTCAGGAATATTGGACTTTCCATTTCTATCTTTCTACATCCTCTTATTCCTCCCCAAGGGAGGAGGAGGGGATAAAGTAATTAGTCAGAGCTCACTAGTCTTTGGACATCCTTTTCCTTGTGGATGAGACATGGAGATACACTTCCTGTGCTCAGGCAGAGCTGGTCCTCTGGTGCTTATTGTTGCACTGCAGGGTGATAGTATGCCAATAGCCTCCTAACTACATCCCTTCTTACTCCCTTCCAGTCCATCGTTCACACTGGTCATGGTTACTTCTTTTGTTTAATTTCTCCAAATAGTTCACTTAATTTACCTGGAGAGATTTGGAAATCTATTTTTGGCCTACAACAGTGGAGATATTACTAAGAAGCATCTCCAGTCAAGTTTGTTCTTTGCTTTGGTGCAGGAATGGCATTGCCATTTTTATGATATAATACTGTATGTCTCTCACTGGACTTCATTGTTGGAAGCCACTCCTTTGTCAGGTGACTGTAAAAAACTGCATCAAAAAAAATAGAGCCACACAGAATCTCCAGTTGTTTTAAAAATAAGAAAAGAATAGGTTGGTAGAGATATTTTCCATTTTTGAAAGGGTTATTAAAAATGAAATAAAAAAAGTTCATTACAAGTTATGAAAAATGCATTGACTGACCTTTGAAGTTCAAACAAGCTCAAAAAGAGCAGGATAATTAAAGAAGACAAGCAAAAAGTTTAAAAACATATATGAAGCTTTACTAATGAGCATGTTTAAAATAAATAATGTATCTTCATGAGTTATTGATGATCTTATAATTCATAAGTGCTGAGAAAAACATAACGAACGATTTGTAAAAAGTCATCAAAAGCAAGTAAGAACACAGCCAGCTCATTGCTTATCGTGTAACTGATTAAAGTTCTATCTAGAAAGTAGAAAGGTAAAAAAAAAAAAAAAGAAAAGGAGTGGGTAACAGAAAGGTATGGGTACTTGGTTGAATAATATCTCCCCAAAATTCATGTCCACTCAGAAGTTCAGAATGTGACCTTATATAGAAATAGGATTTCTGCAGATTTAATGATAAAGATGATAAGTAGATAAAGATGAGGTCATGCTGAATTAGGGTGGGCCCTAAATCCAATATGAGTAGTGTCCTGATAAGGAGAGGATGTAGAGAGACAGAGACACCCAGGGGAGAAAGGCAGGTGACAGACGGAGACTGAATGATGCAGCTGCAAGCCAAGGAATGCCAAGGATTGCGGGCCACCACCAGAAGCTAGAAGAGAGGATGGGACAGCTTCTTCCCTGGAACCTCAGAAGGATCATGGCCCTGCTGACACCTTGATTGCAGACTTTAGACCTCCAGAACCACGAGAGAATATGTTTCTGTTTTCTCAAGCCACCCCATTTCTGGTACTTTGTTACGGAAACTCTAGTAAATTAATATAGGGTCAAAAAAGAAAAGAATTTCAATTAGTATTTAATATCAGAAAGTAAATAATTACTTAAAGAAAAGAACACGGAAAGATCATAGTGACTGGACCATGATTCCTAACTCAAATATTGAATTCAATGTTTCTATTTGCCAAAATCTGTGAGCCACATATCTTTTAAGTTATAAGCAGTCCTATATTTGAATATCAATTCTATTTAACAAATATTCAGTTATCCTTTAGAAGCCTAGGGGTGCTAAGAGTTGGGGTTGATAAAATAGAGAATTTTATAAACAATAGGCCTCAAGTAATTTCACTTGTTAGAAAAACAATAAATAACCAAGGGACTAAGTGTAATAAAAGAAGATATATTTCAAAGTACTACATTAGGCTGTAGTTAAGGTCCAAAAGGGAAGATAGAAATTATAATGGACATGAAGCATCAAAAAGAGGACCAGCTGAATCCATTGTGTATACTTCCCAGAAATCAAGGAACTTAGTGGGCCTTCAGAAATATTTGAGATGTGGTGAGGCTGAGTTAAAAGAAGCTGGGTGGAGGTCAACATTTAAACATAGCTCCCTTATAGAGATCCATTGTAACAGCCTCTGGACAACAGGAGCAGATGTTCATTCTCTGCTCTGGTTTTCCTGATACTCTCTCTATTTGTGTCTTCCTTGTGGAATTGTGGCACTCAGGGTAGTCAACTATTGCAGGGTTAGAATTCATCATGATTCTAGAATCAATTACTATTAATTGTCAGTAGTATGAAGGGGCTTGTGACCATTAATAGCACCAAAGGACATAGATCAGTAAAAGATATGAAAAGTGAAAAGTACAAAACAATTTTGAAGCATGTTATTTATAAGTATAGGAGTTAAAATTTTTTGCTTCAAATTAATCATTCTTCATAACACACTATTCTGTAATTATTCTCATTTAACATAACTAAAACTTGGAAATTTTATTTTAAAATACAAATAGTTAATGTCCAATTGTCATTTACTTTAAAAGTCTATTTTTGTATTTCAAAATCAACACTGTTCATATCCTAATAACTGATTAACATTGGTAACCAGATGTTTGGGAAGTTGCCTTATTGTTGAATTAAATTACAATTAAGTACACCTATCCTCAATTGCAAAATCCTGTCACTTTCACATGTTCATATTTTCATAATGCCATTTAAAATATTCTAAAATATATCACCATTTCAGATTAAAGTGTGTAGATCAACAGGAAATTATTATGTGTTTATCTCAGCTCTAGTAACTCAATAAATTTACTTTTAAAAAGCTAATGGACCCCAGTGCCCAGATCTTGGTATCTTACACCATTCTCCAATAAAAGGAACCAGGGAGAAATGGCTGATTCTAGGGATGGAGCAGAGAATAAACCAGATGACCTTGGAGCATTTTGTAGTGCAGAAAGTAAAGTGCTCAAAAAAGCTAAAAGGTAAGGCCTGTCAAAAGGACATGGGAGCCATCCTGAAAAAGCTTGCAGTGGTGAAAGATGGAACAATTTGAGCAAAAAAACAAACAGTGTAGAATTGGATTATAACCCACGGTATAAAATATCCATGGGCCCCATGACTGCCCCTGCTTACCACCTGGAGAGAGTTTCCAGTGGCAGAGCAGTGAGGGAGAACCCAACCAAAGCCTGGCTGTCCCCCTGAGTTCAGAATTGCTGGAGGCCAAGGCAGCTGGAGTACATAGGGCAGAGTAACAAAGGAGACAGCTGCACAGACAGCAAGCTCTGGACATCTGCAGAGGGAACCCATCAGATCTTTAACTGAGTATTGATCCCCACGTCAGTGAGGAAACTATGGAGGTTAGGGAAGAAAGCACCAGAAATAGAACAACCCTCAGCTCCCACAGGGGGCTAGGGATAGTGTGTATTCCCACCAGCCAGGGTGCAAAGACCTCCTACCACTCCTACCTGCATCCATCCAGTAGAATCCACAGAGGAGATTGCCTCGTAGACAGGCCACATTAGCCCTGAAATAAAAGCTATCCTGGACCCTCCTAACAAAGCTTTAAATCAAGCCTTAAAAACATCAAACTATTTTCAGTGAATTAACTGCATCCTACTATAAAGCCCAAAACAGCATAAGAAGTACAATAGTCTAGCATCAAACAAGGTAAAATTCACAGTGTCTTGAATCTGAGAAAAGAAAAAAATGTTACGAGGCATACAAAGAAGCAGGAAAATATGACAAAACAAAGAGAAATTTAAAAAAAAAAACACACAGACTAGAAATGACACAGATGATAGAATTAGTAGACAAAAGTGTTTAAAACAACTGTTATAAATATACACCATGTGTTCCAGAGGGTGGAGGAAAGCATGAGCATATAAGGAAACAAAAGGGAGAAATAAAAAAGACCCAAATGAAACTCCTAGAGATGAAAATGACATCTGAAATGAAAGGAACACTGGATGTGGTTACTAGCAAATTAGATACTACGGAAAAAAGATCAGTGAACTTGAGCACAGAGTAATAGAAACTACACAAAATGAAACCAGAGGAAAAAAAACTGAAAAAAATAAACGGATCTGTGAAACATCAAGCAGATTAAAATATGTGTGATTGGAGTCCTAGAATGAGAGAAGAGAAATGGAACAAGGAACTTGTATCTGGCATATACAAAGAACTCTTAAAACTAAATACTAATAAGACAAACAACTCAATTAAAAAACTGAGCAACAGATTTGAATAGACTCTTTACCAAGAAAGGAAGATACACAGATAGCCAAAAAGCTCATGAAAAGATGCTCAAAATCATTAGTCATTAGGGAACTGCAAATTAAAACCACAATGGGATACCACTATACACCTCCAAGAATGGATAAAATTTAAAAGATTCACCATACCAAGTGTTGGCAAGGATGTGGAGCAATTAGAACTCTCATAGAATGCTGGTAGGAATTTAAAATAGTGCAACCACTTTAGAGAACAATTTGGCAGTTTCTTAAAAGTTAAACATACATCCACTATGCATCACAGTCAATACACTCCTAGGTGTTTATGTAAGAGAAGTAAAAGCATATGTTCACACAGAGGCTTGTACACAAACATTCATAGGAACTTTATTTGCAATAAAACTTTTGCAAGTTATTGAAATGTTCATTATCTTTTATGTAGTGATGGTGTCATGTATGATGGTGTCATACGTACATATATGTGTCAAAACATCAAATTGTACATTTTAATTACATGCAGCTTATTGTACATCAATTATATTTCAATAAACTAATAGAAAATAAACAAGTATTAGGAAATAAGCAGAAAATTTTAAAGCATATAGAAAAGAAAAACAGTTCATTTACAATTTCTAGGGGAAAAAAACATGGTAGTCAAAAGCCCTGTATAATCCCCACCCTTGGAGTGTGGGGAGGGGCTGTGAATATAATGGGATACCACTCTTGTAATTAGGTTACATTCTATGGCAACAGTGAAGGGATTTTTACACATGTAATTAAAGTTTCAAATCAGTTAACTTTGAGTTAATCAAAAGGGATATTATCCTTGGTGGGCCTGATCTAATCAGGCAATCCATTTAAAAGAGGGTCTATAGGTAAGAGACAAGAAGCAGAAGAGAGGCTCTCTTATTCATCTTGAAAGAGCAAGCTATCATGTTGTGGGAAGGGCCACAAGGCAGGAAATAGCAGGCTGACCCTAGTTGCTGAAGGCCTCAGTCTTACAACCGTAAGAACTGAATTCTTCCAACAACTACTGAACTTCAAAGAGAGTCTGGAGCTTTAGAAGAGATCACAGCCCCGGCTGACACCTTCATTGCAGCCTTGTGTGAGAGCGGAGAACCCAGCTAGGCTGTGCCCAGACTCCTAATCCTCTGAAACTGATATAATAAATGTATGTTGACTTAAGCTACTAAGGGTGTGAAATTTGTTACACAGGAATAGTAAACTCATACACATGAAAATTGAAGTGATACAAATGATGACATAAATGCCAGAATAGACATGAATAAAGACAAAATTACTGAACTGGAAGACAGTACTTAGTAATTCACACAGAATGTTGCTCAGAGAGATAAAGAGTTGAACAAAATAAGAGTTGAACAAAATGAGAACAAAACTTGAAAAAGCCTTTGTGAAATACAGAGGATAGATTGAATAGCTAGTATATCTATATATCTGGTACAAGTTCTATAAAATTGGAATATAAAGATTGATGAAGAAGCAATATTTAGATTTAGGATGTAAATGAAGATACAAGTCCTCCTACCAAATGTACACTCTAGAGATGCGTAAGAAAGGGCAAGCCCACACTAGAATATCAAGAAGAAAAAGAAACTCAAAATCTAACATAAATAAAAAAGAAATACCTACAAAGAAATGACAATTAGACTGACAATAAACTTCCCGTCAGACATAACAGGTGCCAGGAGATGCTATAATTGTCTGCAAAGTTTTGAAGGAAATACTTTAGAATTTTATACCCTGCTAAACTGTTATTCCAAAGCGAAAACAAACTAAAGACGTTTCCAAAGATACAAAGATAAAGGAGGATTGCTATTCACAGACCCTCACTACAAGAAGTACTAAGAATGCCTATCAAAAACAAAGTGAATTGAGAGAAAAGGTAATGGGATCAATAAACAAAGGTAAGAACAAAAACTGATAAATTATTTTGGTAAATTTAAGTAACTATTGATTGTAAAAAACGAGAGACAGATCATTTTTATGGCAAAGTCCAAAACTTTAAAAGGCAAATCCAAAACTTTAGAAAAATTAACTAGATTAGAGAAAGTATTCAAAACATAGTTAGAATGGAGAAAAGTTCTTACTACATTGAAGAAGACAACAGAGATTTCAAATAATTTTAGACTTTATTGGAAACTTTCAGATCTAAGCACATGTATGTTAAATGGTTAATGGTAATCACTAAAAAATAGGAATAGAAACACTAGTTTCTTAAACAGTATGGAAAAAATGAAGAGGGGTCAGTGGTGAGGAATAAAGAACATATACCAATCCAACAGGAATATGGATTGAGAAAAAAGATGAAATGAAAAAGCTTAATAAGGGAAGACACAAAATCAGACAGCAAAAATAAGTATAACTATATTAGGAATAAAAATAAATGCTAATTAAATCCGCCAATTAAAAGATAAATATTATCAGATTGGATTTCTTTTTTAAATTCAGTTATGTCGTATTATAAGAGTCAGACCTAAACACATTACTCAGAAGGTTGAAAATAAAGGGATGAAGAAAGTTATTTCAGGGGGCCAGCCCCATGGCATAGCAGTTAAGTTCACACACTCTGCTTCAGTGTCCTGGAATCCGCCAGTTCAGATCCCAGGTGTGGACCTATGCACTGCTTACAAGCAATGCTGTGGCAGGCATCTCACATATAAAATAAAGGAAGATAGGCACAGATATTAGCCCAGGGCCAATCTTCCTCAGCAAAAAGAGGAGGATTGGCAGCAGATGTTAGCTCAGGGCTAATCTTCCTCAAAAAAAAGAAAGAAAGAAAGAAAGTATTTCAGGTAAATATCAACTAAAAGAAAGTTAATTAGGAAATACTAGTTTCATAAAAATAAAAAAATACATTACAAAAATGAAGACACATTATATAACAATTAATGAAAAATCCACCAAGAAGATATAATCTTAAACTTGAATAATCATAAGTTAGCAGTATGGTATAAAAATACACAGCAAAATGGACAAACTACAAAGAGATACTGAACTAAAAAGTTAGTGGCAGTTTTACACACACAATTATTCGAAACTGATAGGGTTACAAAAACTTTAGAATTCACATAAAAAATGCGAAGAACAAAGTATAAAGTCATTAAAAGATGCATATAGAAATCTTCAAGTAAGAAATAGAGACTATGTATTTTTTAAGTATGTAACAAATTTACTAGGTCATAAGCAAATCTCAGTAAATTGCAAAGTAAATTGCATATTGAAATTTTGTATAGGCCACATCTTTTTAAACCACAATGTAATAAAATTTGAAATTGACTACAAAAAGATTTAAAAATTCAGAACTTTGAATAACTCATGGAAGGAATCACAATTTACATTTTAAAGACATTTTAGTATTTTAATGATTATATTTATATAAAGGATATTTAAAATTAAGTAATAAAAACATAAATATCAAAATTTATTTTATTTTTAATTTATAAAAACTATTATAAAGATAATAATAAATGTATACTACTGAAAATTCTAGAAAAAAGAGGAATAATAAATACACAGGAAGTAGAATGAAGTTAAAAAAAATTAAGAACAGAGATTAACAAAATAGAAAACCAAGAAAAACAGAATATAACAACAAAAGTAAAGAGATTCTTTAAAAAAAATAGACAAAGTACTAGCAAGACTATCAGAAAAAAGAGAGAAGAAAACACACATATACAATATAAAAATAAAAATCATAGCCTCAGATCAAGTAGAGTTGTAAAAAAAAAACCTATGAGAAGGGTATAAATTACCCAATGACAAAGAATTTGATGACATATGAATCTATAATTTTCAAGAAAAATATAATTTAATTGACCCAAGAAGAAATAGGAAACTTAAATAGACCTATAACCATTTAAAAAAATGAATTAGCAGTAAAACCTACCAAAAAAGGGGCAAATATATAAATAAATAACCACAAAATAGGCCCAGATGGTTTTATAGGTTTTACCAAATCTTTAACAAGCAGATATACTCAATCTGACACATAACTTAAAAGATATGAGAAAAAGAGATGAAGCCACCTGACATTTACTGGGGTTAGATAACTGTGATAACAAAACAGTGCACAAATAACACAACAAAGCAAGATAGCGACCATTCTCGCTGAAAACAAATGCAAAAATCATAAGTAAAATATTGGCAAATAGAATTGAGCAATGTACTAAAAAAGTTAAAATTCCACATCATGATCTAGTTGGATTTATTCCAAGAATGCAAGGATAGTTCAACATTAGAAAATCTATTAGTGTGTCTTGCCACATCAAAAAAATTAAAAAAGGAAAAAACATATAATCTTAGTATTTGTAGAAAAACATTTAACAACATTCAACTGTCAAAGGGCAAGTGAAGCCCTGTTCTAAGATAAGTAAGAAAAGGTCCATCAAAGGAAACAGATTATGAGTGGTTAAAAGTAGCAGAAAATGCCACATTGATGTTGATTAGCTGGCAACAAGTCAGCAGAACAGCAAAATGTGAAGATTTTGGGTTTTGGGGTAAAGTAGGATGGCAGATTACCTCTAGACAATGAGAGAATGTGATTCCAATCAGAGACAGATGTGTGTATTCTCTTCTTGTCACTTCCTTTCTTCAAATCCTTTACTGGGTGTCCATTGCTGTTAGGACATAGACAAAGATCTTTCAACATGGCCTTCAAAGGGAGGTAGTTTGGGATTTGGGGGTGGGAGGGTGTTGAGAGTAGAGGGACAGCCCCTCTGAGCACATTCCAAATGGGAACCTCTTCAACAATTTCTCAGGTCATTTCTTAGGTAGTATGTTGACATCATGGTTGTTAAAACTAATAAAAGAAATGAAAATAAAGCCTTGGCTCACACCATTTTTGTGCTCACTTTCCTACCAACTAATAGGGAAGGCTAAGTCCTGGGCCCAGCTTCACCCCAGACTCACTCCCCAGAGTTAGTCCCTGGCAGTCCCTCTAACTTATAAGGCTATATTATCTGGCCACCAAGATCTTTATTTCATGTCATCAGAAATTATTTTACGGGTTATTAGTTTAACAACTTAAGTGTATAAAATAATACGTTGTGTTTGCTAAAAATACAGAATCTGGACCCCACCTCAGACCTTCAGAATCAGAATCTCTTCTAGTGGGCTCAGGGAAGCAGCATGATGATAACGCAGGTCATCTCAAGATGGTGCCATGAAATACAGGCAGTGAGAAATTAACAGTGTGAGGAAGGGCAGGACGGAATTAGATTTATGTTTGGGGAAGATAATGGTAGCAAAAATTTTAAAAGAAAGAAAATCTGGAAAACAGAGTAGAGAAAGGATTGTACAGGATAGAGGGAGGTTAAAAACAGAGAGATAATTTAAAAAAAAAACTGATCGGTGGTTACCAGGGGAAAGGGGGAATGGGGGGAGGGCACTAAGGGTGAAGTGGTGTACCTGCAACATGACTAACAATAATGTACAACTGTAATTTCACAAGGTTGTTAACTATCATAAGCTTCATCAAAAAAAATAAATAAATGTTATATAAATCATGAAAAAAAACAACAACAACTTTTAATAGTCCAAAGGAAAGAAGATGAAAGACAAGCCAGGGCAAAGAATTGCGATGTTTGAAAGGAAATTTTGGAATGAAAATATTGTGCTTTTAGCAAAAGTAAATAAGGTACATTGTAGATGATAGTTACTTTTTGTTTTAAACAAAACTATTTTTGAATGCCAAACAAAACAAGGTATATAAGCTATAAATAATAATACTTCCAAAATTATTATGCATAAAACTTATTTTCAGCACCTCCTTATTGGTTTTGCTCCCATGTGAACTTGGACATTCAATCTAAATAACATCCTGCAGTCAAAAGGATTTTTAAGAACTAAGACAAGTGCTGAAGTCCATTTCCAAGATATATGGTGGCTGATACATTGACTCTTTTTAATTTCCAAACTGACAAAAATATTTAGACAGGTTTATTTTATGTTTAGGCATTTTCCCCCAAAATGTTTAGGACTAAAGTAGTAACAGACTCCTTTCTAATATTGGAATGGCAAGTTACTATAATTATCTTTAAAGAATATATATGCATTTAGCTTTGCAGGACTTCATTTTAGGAGGAATTGGTTTCAGATTTGTTTCAACCATACTTTAATGATTCCCAATGAAGTTGTTTATATAAAATTCTACATCAGAGAAATACAATGTTGGCAATGTGTGGGAAAGAACAGAACAGTAAGAAAGAGAAAAGCTTTGTTCTACATCTGTCGGTGACTATACAGGGAATATGAACTTCCCTAGGTTGGGATTTCCCCTTTTTTGAATAAAGGATTGGCTTATTTCTAAAGTTCTTTCCAAAAATAAGTAACATTATTTAGTTATGGTGTTTCTTGCAAATGGCATTGAACAAAGCAAAGATTGGCCACTTAATAAAAAACAGTGATAAAATAATGTATCAACTCTTACATATTAAATCCACCATCCTTTTCTTATTATTCCATGACAAGTAGTAGCACTTCCTGGTACCTGAGCCATCCAAAACTCAAATAAAAATTGTGAGATCTGCAAGCGACTGGCAGTTATTTCTTTTCTTTTCTTTTCTTTCTTTTTTTTTTTTTTGAGTTCGTAATAGTTTACATCAATGAGAGATTTCAGTTGTACATTATTTCTCGTCTGTCACCACGTAAGTCCTCCCCTTTACCCCCTGTGCCCACTCCCCCACCCCCCTTCCCCTGGTAACCACTGAACTGTTTTCTTTGTCCATGTGCTTGTTTATATTCCATATATGAGTGAAATTATCTGGTGTTTGTCTTTCTCAGTCTGGCTTATTTCGTTTAGCATAATTCCCTCCAGGTTCTCCCATGTTATTGCAAATGGAATGAATTTGCCTATTTTATGGCTGAGTAGTATTCCATTGTATATACACCATATCTTCTTTATCTAATCATGAGTGGATGGGCACTTGGATTGTTTCCATGTCTTGGCTATTGTGAATAGTGCTGCGATGAACATAGGGATGCATATGTTACTTTGGATTGTTGATTTCAAGCTCTTTGGATAGATACCCAGTACTGGGATAGTTGGGTCATAGGGTAGTTCTATTTTCAGTTTTTTGAGAAATCTCCATACTGTTTTCCATAGTGACTGCACAAGTTTGCATTCCCACCAGTAGTGTGTGAGGGTTCCCTTCTCTCCACACCCTCTCCAACATTTGTTATTTTTAGTCTTAGTGATTATAGCCGTTTTAACAGGCGTAAGGTGGTATCCTAGTGTAGTTTTGATTTGCATTTCCCTGATGATTAGTGATGTTGAACATCTTTTCATGTGTTTATTGGCCATCTGTATACCTCCTTTGGAAAAATGTTCATATCCTCTACCCATTTTTTGACCGGGTTTTTTTTTTATTGTTCAGTTGTGTGAGTTCCTTATATATTAAGGTGATTAAGCCCTTGTCAGCTATATGATTTGCAAATATTTTCTCCCAATTGGTGGGTTGTCTCTTTCTTTTGATTCTGGTTTCTTTTGCCTTGCAGAAGCTCTTTAGTCTGATGAACTCCCACTTGTTTAGTTTTTCTTTTGTTTCTCTTGTCTGAGAAGACACAGTATTAAAAAAGATCCTTTTTAGTTCAGTGTCAAAGAGTGTACTACCTATATTATCTTCCAGGAGTTTTATAGTTTCAGGACTTATCTTCAAGTCTTTGATCCATTTTGAGTTTATTTTTGTGTACTGCATGAGATAACGGTCTATCTTCATTCTTTTGCATGTGGCTGTCCAGTTTTCCCAACATCATTTATTGAAGAGACTATCTTTTCTCCACTGTATGTTCTTGGCACCTTTGGCGAAGACTATCTGTCCATAGATGTGAGGATTTAATTCTTGGCTTTCAGTTCTGTTCCATTGAGCTGTGTGCCTGTTTTTGTACCAGAACCATGCTGTTTTGATCACTATGGCTTTGTAGTGCACTTTGAAGTCAGGGATTGTGACATCTCGAGCTTTGTTGTTTTTTCTCAGGATTGCCTTAGCAATTCAGGGTCTTTGTTTGCCCCATATGAATTTTAGGATTCTTTGCTCTGTTTCCATGAAGAATGTCATTGGGATTCTAACTGGGATTGCATTGAATCTGTAGATTGCTTTGGGTAGTATGGACATTTTTAACTATGTTTATTCTTCCAATCCACGTGCATAGAATCTCTTTCCATCTCTTTATGTCATTATCAATTTCTTTCAGTAATGTCTTATAGTTTTCATTGTATAAGTCCTTCACCTCCTTGGTTAAATTTATTCCTAGGTACTTTATTCTTTTAGTTGTGATTGCAAATGGAATTGTTTTCTTGAGTTCTCTTCCTGTAAGTTCATTATTGGAGTACAGAAAAGCAATTGATTTTTGTAAGTTGATTCTGTACCCTGCAACTTTACTGTAGTTGTTAATTTATTTCTATTCGTTTTCCAATGGATTCTTTGGGGTTTTCTATATATAAGATCATGTCATCTGTAAACAGCGAGAGTTTCACTTCTTCACTCCCTATTTGGATTCCTTTTATTCCTTTCTCTTGCCTAATTGCCCTGGCCAAAACCTCCAGTACTACGTTGAATAAGAGTGGTGATAGAGGGCATCCTTGTCTTGTTCCTGTTCACAGGGAGATGGCATTCAGTTTTTGCCCATTGAGTATGATGTTGGCTGTGGGTTTGTCATATATGGCCTTTATTATGTTGAGGTAATTTCCTTCTATCCGCATTTTGTTAAGAGTTTTTATCATCAAGGGCTGTGGGATCTTGTCAAATGCTTTCTCTGCATCTATTGAAATGATCATGTGGTTTTTATTCCTCAGTTTGTTGATGTGGTGTATCACATTGATTGATTTGCAGATGTTGAACCATTCCTGTGTCCCTGGTATAAATCCAAGTTGATCACGATGTATGATTCTTTTGATGTATTGCTGAATTCAAGTTGCCAAAATTTTGTTGAGGATTTTTGCGTCTGTGTTCATCAAAGATATTGGCCTGTAGTTTTCCTTTTTTGTGTTGTCCTTGTCAGGCTTTGGTATCAGAGTGATGTTGGCCTCATAGAATGTGTTAGGAAGTGTTCCATCCTCCCAAATTTTTTGGAATAGCTTGAGAAGGATAGGTGTTAAATACTCTCTGAAAGTATGGTAGGATTCCCCAGGGAAGCCATCTGGTCCTGGGGTTTTCTTCTTTGAGATGCTTTTGATTACTGGTTCAATCTCTTTCCTTGTGATTGGTCTATTCAGATTGTCTGTTTCTTCTTGATTCAGCTTTGGGAGGTTGTAAAAGTCTAAGAATTTATCCATTTCCTCTACATTATCCATTTCGTTGGCATACAGTTTTTTGTAGTATTCTCTTATAACCTGTTGTATTTCTGTGATGTCTCTTATTTCTCCTCTTTCATTTCTGATTTTGTTTATCTGAGCTTTCTCTCCTTTTTTTCTTTGTAAGTCTGACTAGGGATTTGGCAATTTTATTTATCTTCTCAAAGAACCAGCTCTTTGCTTCACTGATCCTTTCTACTGCCTTTTTGGTTTCAACAGCATTTATTTCTGCTCTGATTTTTATTATTTCTCTCCTTCTGCTGACGTTGGGCTTTGTTTGTTCTTCTTTTTCTAATTCAGTTAGGTGTAATTTGAGATTGCTTATTTGGGATTTCCCCTGTTTGTTAAGTTGTGCCTGTATTGCGATGAATTTCCCTCTTAATATGGCTTTTGCGCATCCCATATGAGTTGGTATGGTATGCTATCATTTGTCTCCAGATATATTTTGATTTCTCCTTTAATTTCTTCAATGATCCATTGCTTGTTCAATAGCATGTTGTTTAGTCTCCACATCTTTGTCCCTTTCTCAGCTGTTTTCTTGTAATTAATTTCTAGCCTTATAGCATTATGATTGGAAAAGATACTTGTTATTATTTCAATTTTCTTAAATTTATTGAGTCTTGCTTTGTTTCCCAACATACGGTCTATCCTTGAGAATGTTCTGTGCGCACTTGAGAAGAATGTGTATTCTTCAGTTTTGGGATGGAGTGTTTTATATATGTCTATTAAGTCCAACTGGTTTAGCTTTTCATTTCATTCCACTGTTTCCTTGTTGATTTTCTGTCTGGATGATCTATCCATTGATGTGAGCGGAGTGTTGAGGTTCCCCACGATTATTGTGTTACTATTAATATATTCTTTTAGGTTTGTTAATAGCTGCTTTATGAACTTTGCTGCTCCTGTGTTGGGTGCATAGATATTCATAAGTGTTATTTCTTCATGATGGAGTGTCCCTTTGATCATTATATATTGCCCCTCTTTGTCTCTCTTTACCTGTCTTATCTTGAAGTCTACTTTGTCTGATATAAGTATTGCAACACCTGCTTTCTTTTGTTTGCCATTAGCTTGGAGTATCGTCTTCCACTCCTTCACTCTGACCCTGTGTTTGTCATTGGAGCTGAGATGTGTTTCCTGGAGGCAGCATATTGTTGGGTCTTGTTCTTTAATCCATTTTGCCACTCTTTTTATTGGAGAATTCAATCCATTTATGTTTAGGGTGGCTATTGATGTATGAGGGCTTAATGCTGTCATTTTATCACTTGTTTTCCAGTTTTCCTGCATTTCCTTTGTTTCTCATCCTGTGTGTTTTGGTCTACCCACTAAATTATGTAGTTTTTTATGACATGTTTGTTTTCTCATTCATTCATTTGTGTCCCTATTCTGCTTTTTTGTTCAGTGGTTACCCTGAGGTTTGTGGTCAGAATCTTGTGTATAAGATAGTCCATTTTCTGACGGCCTCTTATTTCCTTAGTCTAAACCAATACCAATTCAGTTCCTTTCCTCCTCCCCTCCTAAGTTTTCTCATATCTTATTCTATCTTGTCTTGTGAGTTTGTGGTTAAAATGGCAGGATTATCTTTGTTTTTGGTATTTTTCTTTCCTCTAGCTTAATGCTATAGTTGAATATTTGCTATGGGATTCTGATTCTGTCTACCTATTTATCTCCTTACTCTGTGTTTTGTCATCCCTTTCTCCCAACCCCACCTCGCTTTTTTTTCAGGTATGAGGGCCTTCTTGAGAATTTCTTGGAGGGAGTGTCTTGTGGCTACGAAGTCACTTACCTTTTGTTTGTCTGGGAAAGTTTTAATTTCTCCTCATATCTGAAGGATATTTTTTCTGGGTAGAGTATTCCTGGCTGAAGATTTTTGCCTTTTAAAGATTTGAATATGTCATTGAATATGTCATTCCATTCTATCCTAGCTTGTAAGACTTTTGCAGAGAAATCCACTGAAAGCCTGATAGGGGTTCCTTTGTAGATTATTTTCTTCTGCCTTGCTGCCCTTAGTATTTTCTTTGACACTCATTCTTTCCAGTTTTACTACTATATACCTTGCAGTAGGTCTTTTTACATGGACAAATCTAGGAGATCTGGAAGCCTCTTCCACACAGATTTCCCTCTCTTTTCCTAGCTTTGGGAAGTTCTCTGCTATTATTTCTTTGAACATGCTTTCTGCTCCATTCTCCTTCTCTTCACCTTCTTGAATACCTATAATTCTTATGTTGCATTTCTTCATTGAGTTGGATATTTCTTGGAGACCTCCTTCATTTCTTTTTAGTCTTAGTTCTTTCTCCTCCTCTGACTGGAGTATTTCAACATGTCTATCTTCCATTATGCTGGTATGCTCCTCTATGATGTCCACTCAAGCATTCAGGGAATTCGTATTTTGTTTTGTCTCTTCCATTGTGTCTTTCATCTCTAATATTTCTGATTCATTCTTTATAGTTTCAATCTCTTTTGTGAGGTAGCTCCTGAACTCATTGAATTGTTTCTCTACATTTTTGTTTACTTTGTTGAGTTTTTTGATGATAGCTATTTTTGAATTCATTGTCACTTAGATTACACATTTCTGTGTCCTCAGGACTGAGTTCTGGGTGCTTGTTGACTTTTCTCTGGTCTGGAGATTTGTTGTAGTGTCTGATGTTGGAAGGTCAGGTCTTACACATTCTGATATTCTTTGGTTGCAGTTACAGCCTATTGTCACTGGGTGGGGGTTGAAAGCTGCATATTCTGAACCCTCCACCTTCAGCTGAGATAACCAGCAGTGGAGCAGTGCTGGGCGTGTTGGGGGAGGGGCACTTTCTTGTGTGTGCACTCCAAGCTTTCTCAATCAGCTCTTGCTTTCTGGTCTCCTGGGGTGTTGGCTTGATGAGGTCACCATCCATGAAAGTTTTTGTCCCATTAGAGGGCTTCCCTCTAGGCTGCAAGAGCCTTAGGGAGTCCTTGGTGATCTGGCAAACATATGACCCCTCCCCCATTCCTTCCCTCATAGAACCTCCCGCAGTTGTGACTGCAGTTTTTAGGGGAGGGAGCGAAGTTCTCTCTTACCCTCTGTCACGTGGGTGCATGTCTCTCTGACGTTTTTGTGTTGTTAGGATGTCCTCTGTTAGAGTTTGGATGCCCCCTTTTGTTGTCTGTTGGAGGGGAGAGAGTCCTGGGCAAGTTCACTTCACCATGATGCTGACATCACTCCTGGTGGTTATTTCTTGTTTATTAGGTGGCTTTCCAAAAAGAAATTGGTTACTACTCTTTGGGGGAGAGGGGCAGTGAGGAATATTGGCCCTCTGCCAACACCTGTTGCCAATCTTCCAGATTGCTGTTGAGCTAACATCTGTGCCACTGTTCCTGCACTTTGTATGTGGGATGCTCGCGACAGCATGGCTTGATGAGTGGTGACAGATCCATGCCCAGGATCTGAAATTGTGAACCCTGGGCCGCCAAAGTGGAGCACATGAACTCAACCACTACGCCACTGGGCCAACCCCTGGTACTACTCTGTTATTACTGTAAAAATAAAAACAAATCTAAAATTTCTTGTAGAAAACATGCAGAACCCAGTTAATGTATAACTATGAGAAAGTCTTTTAGAAGATAAAACTAGTCTCCAGGACACCACTGAAAAGGTTATTCCACCACATCTAAGTGACTTCCACAAAGTTTTAGAGTGAGTCAGGGACAGATAAAGCAATAGACTGAAAAGGGAAGATTTTTATCTTTAAAGTCAAGGATCAAATTCTGACTTGTTTCTTCAATTTTATCTTGAAAAACTGATGTTATTCTACCTCCAACACTGATAATGTGTTAAAAAACATTGTATGACACACTGGTAGAAGTATAAATGACATCACCTTCCTGAGAGGCAATTTGGCATTTAGTAACAAAACTTTATAATCTTCCATATATTTTGATCTGACAAGTCTCCTTCTTAAGATCTATCCCAAGGATTTATACTACGCTCAGAGATGTATAAAAACATTTGGTCAGAATCGTGTGCTTGATGCAAAAAATTAAACATACAAAAAGAGTAAAAGTAAAGACATGAATAAATAAACTATGGTAACATCCAAATAATGGAATACTATGCAGAAATAATTATATTGTCCAAGAATAGTATTGTTATTGAAAAATGTTTGTTATATGCTATTTAGTGAAAGAAGCATGATAAAAACAGGCTGTATAACATAATCCTATGTACATTTAAATATATTATAGAAAAAGTCTGGAAGGCATACACAAAAATGTTAAGAGAAATGTACACAGTTATAGGATTATGTAGGGAATATTGCAATGGACGAAATAGACTGAATTCTTGCTATCATGGAGTTTATATTCTAAGGGGACAGAAAATAAAGCAGGAAATTTACAAAAGTAAGTTATAGTGTGTCATATGGTGATAAGTACAACGGGTGCTGAATTCCCCAAGGAAGCAGCGGGGTTGCTCTCTGTATAAAGCGGTCCAGGAAGGCCTCACTGATAATTAATGTGTGAGTAGTGACCTAAAGGACTCCATGAATGTGAAAGGAGGAACATTACAGCTTCTATTTTAAAAGGATCCCTCTGGCTGTTATGTTTAGCATAGATCATAATGGACTGGGGCAAGGACAGCAACAGGGAGCCCAGTAGGAGGCCACTACAATCAATATCTGGGCAAGAGATAACAGTAGCTTAGAACCAGGTAGTCAGATTTTGAAGTCTGGGCCAACAAGGGATGCTGGTGGAATGAACTGTATGTGGAATGAATATGGGATGCAAAAGGAAGAGAACAGGTTTTATAGCTTCAACAACAGGGAAGATGGAGTTGCCACTTAGGGGGATAGGAGAGACTGTGTGGGGAGCATATCAGAGAGTCAGGTCAGGAGCAGAGTTTTGGATACATGATATTTCAGATGCCTACTAGAATCAATGTGGAGCTCACATGACACAGTCTGTGGAAGCACTTCTCTCCAAGAGCCCTCCCTTACCCCTTCCACACTCTTACTTTGAATTAGTGCTCTTCTCCTGGCAGCACCACCACCCCTTCCCCTAACCCCCTCCCCACTCCCCTTGCACAAGATTGCAATGTTTATGAATCTCTCTGCCCCCACGAGATTATGAAGATTCTTACTGCATCCCTGGCACCTCCTACAGGACCTGGCTTGTAATAAAGCACATGAAGTGTCTGTAGAATGGGGGTGAAAACAGCAGAGAGAGAACTGAAGTCAGTAAACATCCCCATAGGTACATAGTTATTATTACCAATAAGATGAATATCTTTCTATATTTTACTTAGAAAGATCCTACTAAAATATTCTTATTTGGGAATTAAAAATGTCATTAACACTTTTATAACTATTTGAGTCTCATGACAGCAAGTTCAGTAATACAGTTGTGTGCTGATTTCTTTCCAAACTTCATAAATTAAAGATTTACAATCAAAGTGCAAAATTTGAATGTTCTCATGTTACTCTAGGTTAAAAGAAAGACATTAGAACTTCAGATTTACTGACTGGCTCCAGAGGCGACCACTGGTAGACAGGCCTCAACACCTTTCTGCCAAATCCTAGCTACGATCTTCTCCCAACTTCCTTAAGAAATGTCACATTGAAATAGTTACTGGGACTTCTGGCTATGCATGATAGATGAACACAGATAATTACTTGCTTTATCACCCCAAACTGCTACTAAATGACAGTAAAAGGATTTAAAAAAAATATTCTCCAGAGGGGGTAAAATAAGAAGTCTCTGGATTGTGGACCCCAGGCCCAGCTGAAGGTGAGGATTTAGAAAACAAGGAGACTAAAAGGAGCACATAAATACTGAATGATGGTCTTCTTCTCCATTAGATTTCCACAATACTATCAGCCAGAACTTTCCCCCCAAACAGGAGATTTGAAAATATTCTTCGCCATGTCTGACTATGTCAAGAAGGACCTAAAGATGCTGACATCAGGTGATAACCAACAAGCATCCCAGTCAGATCACCGGAGAGCAAAGCCCAAACCAACAAGCTCCTCCCATGGGCTCAGGGATTCCCATCAGCTCTTTTAGAAATGAGATGGCAAAGAAGTATCACCAGTCATCTGAGGAAAATCTCTAATATGAAGAGAGAGACGAAGGCAAACAAACAAATAGAAAAAAGAAAGTTGGAGGAAACAGATGATTGATGCAGGGAGAAGAACATTAAACAAGAGACTATCATTAGTATCTTCAGAAAAAGTAGATTTCGCAACCGTAAAACAAGGACAGGATGCTATGAGAAGGGAGTAGGTGAGAGACATTCAAAAAAGTAAGCTCATGGAAATTAAAATTATGGTAGCCCAATGGCCAAAGCTGAAACAATTTGAGTAACAAAGTAAATAATAGTGTTGGCTTATATTCATAGAACAAAATAAATATTCAGGAGTTCTGTCATAAATAATTGAATAATTGGGGGAGAAGGAACATCTCTTCCATATAAAAGAATATCAATTAATACATCTAGAAAAAATGAGGGACAGAAAATCGCTATTCAAACACCACAGTAATAACTATTGTGGGCAATTTCTACCAAAGTTGGGTGCTAAAATTAGTGACCAAAAGTTTGAGGAGAAACAGAATATTCTCAAAGCACCACCTCCAAGATATTAATTAAAAAGGGAAAAATAGTAACTTTATAGTTGAGAAATCTTGCAAAAATTAGATTGTACAAGTGATCAAGGTAAATATTACCAAAATAAGCTATAGCAATATCCGGAACCCCCTGATACGATTCAGAGAGAAAAGCACATCACTTCTGTGGTATTCTTGCCAAAAATGCACAACGAATGTAATCATAAGAAATTATCAGACAAACTTAAATTGAGATACATTCTACAAAAATAACACACCCGTACTGTCCAAAAATGACAAGGTCATGAAAGACATGGAAAGAATGAGAAACCATCACAATTTGGAGGAAATTAAGGAGATAAAACAAATAATTGCAATATGATATCCTGGATTGTATCTTAAGAGAAAAAGGACATTAGTGGGGGAAAAATTAGTGGGGGGAAAAAACAAAACTGGTGAAATCCAAAATTAAGTCTGTAGTTTAGTCAATAGAATTGTTCCAATGTTAATTTCTTAGTTTTGACAATTATACTGTGGTTATGTAAGATGTTAACACTAGTGGAAGTTTACTGGGGTATATGGAAACTCTGTACTCATTTTGCAACATTTCTGTAAATCTAAAATTACTTCAAATAAAAAGCTTTTTTAAAAAAGACCTTAATATAAATGTTGGAAATATAAAGAAATCGCTCAGAAATTATATCAGAAGGACAAAGACATAGAAAATAAGGAGTAGCAGGAAATTAAGAGGATTTGTCTAGGAAAACCAAACAAAGATAAGGAAATCATAAGTGAAAAAATTCAAGAAAAGTGCCTAGAACTGAAGGACTGGTTTCCAGATTGAAAGGACCCACCAGTTTCCAGTACAAAGATGCACACCAGGAACCATCATCATATTTCAGATCACAGAGAGGAAGAGAAGATTCTTCAAGCTTTAAAGACAGAAAAATGTATAGGCCACACATGAAAGATCAGAAATCAGAATGGCTTCAGACTTCTCAAGATATTTTCAAAATTCTGTATTTTTTTTGTTTTATAAAAGAAGGAATCCAGGATTCATCTAAATCTAGATCTACCCAGCTACCTATGTGCAAGATCAAAAAATATGGCTAGATTGCTTTCTTAAAAAAAATTCTGTCTCCCACCCCCTACCTGTCACAACCACCAATCTGTTCTCTGCATCTATCAGCTTTTTTTTTAGATTCCACATATAAGAGATAATACAGTATTTGTCTTCCTTTGATTTATTTCACTTAGCATAATACCCTTGAGGTCCATCCATGTTGTCACAAATGGCAAGATGTCATTATTTTTTTTATGGCTGAATAATATTCCATTGTGTATTATATATGTATATACACACACACACACACAGTGTATTATATATATACACCACAATTTCTTTATCTATTCATCCATCAATGGACACTTAGGTTGCTTCCACTATCTTGGCTATTGTAAATAATGCTGCAATGAACACAGGGGTGCATATATATCTTTTCGAGTTAGCGCTTTCATTTTCTTCAGATAAATACCCAGAAGTGATTGCTGGATCACATGGTAGTTCCATTTTTAATTTTTTGAGGAACCTCCATACTGTTTTCTGTAGTGGCTTGCACCAGTTCACATTCCCACTGGCAGTGTATGAGGGCCCTATTTTCTCCACATCCTTGTTGACACTTAGTATTTCTTGTCTTGTTGATAATCACTCTAACAGGTGTGAGGTGAGATCTCATTGCGGTTGTTACCCTAAAGGCTGACGTGAGATTTCTGGAGCAGAAATCAAAGTTGTTATTGCGTACAGCAGTAACTGCGGCAGTTCCCCACACCACTACCCTACATGTGACATGATGAGAGCTTGTCACATAGGAGAGCTGCCTGAAGTTACGAATCTGGGAATTTATAGAGGCCCAAAAACTGCCGCTTCCCATCCTGAGAGCAGCAGAGAAACTTTGCTCCGCAGTTGTTAATCATCCCTTGGAAGGTAAATGACCCACCCAGGCTCTGCAGGTTCACCTCCCTTTGAAAGGTAAACACATTGGGAGCTAAGGCTCTAAGACTCTGGAAGTCTCTGGCTATTCAATTTCTGTTCAGCTTCCAAGCCTACTTTTTCAACTCAAATCACATTAAAGGTTTGCTCAGAAATCTCTAACTATGCAGAAACATGAATTTATTCACCTCCTGACATATTACTTTCTGATCTAGAATTCAACCCTCAGCCCAATCATCAATAAATGTGAAGGTAAAATGGACCTCAAAAAGTTGACCTCCTATTCAGTCCTCAGACTGAGGACACGCTCCTCCACCAAAACGAGAGAGTACATCAAGAAAAGAAGACAGCATGGGATCCAGGAATACTTTTTAGAGTAAGATTTGCATTTCTTTTAGATGCATCTCCAAATAAATCCTTAAAATAGGAGCAGGAACTCCCAGGTTTAGTTGCATTACTTGAAGCGTGGTTTGATTATTTTGCTATTTGTGACAGTTTGGGTAAAATCACCCACCTTCCCTTCATTTTGAACAGTGGCATAAATTTGAAAGTTGGTCACTAGCTTCCAAACACCCCTACTACCTCTTATAGGTATTGAGGAGCCTGTATCTTGTGATCACCTCTGGTGCCCATCTGGAGTTAGAAGGCAGGCACTTTTCAAGTAATTATATTTAAAATGCCTGGAGGACATTAATCTAATGAATTAAACAATTACAAAACAATAGACTTGAATCATGAAATAACCTTAAAGACCATTTAATACAAGCCCCTCATTTGCTCAAAGTACATACGGCTAATTTAAGGCTGAGAAGAGACTGAAATCCAGGAGTTGTACTTTCTCATTGATTGAGAGAAAATAAAAATAAAATATAGTGTTTGTCATGTGTAAGAATTTTCCATAGATTGTCTCAAGTAATTCTCACACTATTATTATTATTCCTCTTCACAGATGAGAAAACTGAAACCTAGTAAGGCTCAATAACTTGTCCAAAGCCACCAGTTAGTGGAGGAACCAGAATCGATACCCAGTCGGTCTAAACACAGAGCTCACGCTCAACTTAACTAAACTGGGTTGTGTCATTCATACAAATATTTTCAGTAGGAAAACCCCCCAGAAATCTAGTTTTAGAGATTTTAGAGTCAGAGGTGCAGTGCGCGGCTAACAATTGAGTTGCTGTAAAACAAGAGCAGAATGGATACGGGAAGTTAACTAGTAGATAGTCATACATTACAAAAACTAAAAGAAACTTTGGGAACTCAGGAGTGTTAAAGCAAATCTTAATTTTTACATTCGAAAGTTTTAGGAAGAACAAAAAGCTTAATATAAACTAAACAGACTCTATACATACTTAGTCTATTTCAGGCAGCTTTTAATTCAGAGATTAACATATCTCCAATTACCAGTGTCAAAGAACCTAGGTTTGACCCCACTTTTTCATTTTTGTCTGTAAAATAATAATATCTACCGTAAGATACTGTAAACTGATTAATGTAAACTGTGAAGAGCTCTGCAGATGTCAGATATTAATTAGCATACAGTCTCGTTCTACCGTATAACCAAAGTTAAGTCTCTGTATATTATTAACTTAGCACTTTAAAAAAAATAAGAAAACTCTTATTACCTCATAATTCACAGAAGTGAGTTTGGGAAAATAATGATTAATTATATAGCACCTAAAATTTATTCACTCCTACCATTTTTCATTCCTCTTTACACAACTCCACATTTTATTACAGACTATTAAATATAATCTTGTTTACACTAATGGGTCAACTGAGCCAGTAGCCTTCCAACCTGGTTATTTCCTGTTTCATATTGGCTGAAAGACTGCTGGAAGAGTTCAGAAAACAAGATTAACTATAGCATTCCAAGCTTTAGGAGAAAGAGCACTCATACACATACCCTTCATTTAATTAAATGTTAAAGCGTAAGAACGAAGTATAATTAAGTTCCCCAACTGTTGACCTTCTAACCATCTCTGTCACCCTGTTTGAGGTTGGTGATACTTTAAATCAAATATATCTGAGCTTAAAATCCATTTCAAAGCTAAATTTCTTACCTATTACTTATGCAAAAAAGGAGTTTATCTTTTGAAATAATAAGCAAGAGTAGTGTAAACTTGGCAGGGAATCACTATTTGCATTTTGGCTGAAGAAATTAAGAAAGATTAGGGGCCAGCCCTGTGGCCAAGCAGTTAAGTTCATGCAGTCCGCTTCGGCGGCCCAGGGTTTCAGGGGTTCGGATCCTCAGCGTGGACATGGCACCACTCATCAGGCCATGTTGAGGCGGTGTCCCACATGCCACAACCAGAGACACTCACAACTAGAATATACAACTATGTACTGGGGGGCTTTGGGGAGAAGGAGGAGGAAAAAAAAGATTGGCAACAGTTGTTAGCTCAGGTGCCAATCTTTAAAAGAAAAAAAAGAAATTAAGAAAGATTATACAACCAGCCCAAGGTGGGGACAGCTTAAAAGTAGTAGTAGAACCTAAATTCAAGTTTTCTAGCACCTTTCCAAGAGAGAAGTGGGCGGGGGGGGGGGGGGTCCTTCCAACATAACCATTTTTATAGTGTTAATTTTGGCACCACCACATCTGGTGGCCTTTGGTCTGGTGGGGTTTCCTGGCTCACTGCATAATGGAACACATGAAGAAAGCCAACGGGTAGCTTTGTGTTATTTTGCAACCATTCACGACATTCTATCAGCAGCTTTCCTATTATCTGGGGGCCGCCTCTAGACCTGAAGCTAGGTAGACAATGGTTCAGTATTTGGTCCCTTGCATGGGAAATGTCTTGGGGGAAATACAAATATTAGGACTTATTATACAAACGTAGGTGCAGCTGTTTGCATAAATGTCTCTCTCCTCCAGAGGCTCTCTCCCCCTCCTAACAGTGGACTGGAGTCGGTAGGGACATGTGCCTGGCCACAGGAGCTACTTTCCGTGTTTGAGGGCTATGACGCTGTGAATAAGGGCACAGGCTCTGGAGGCAATGACCTGTTCTTCTGTCCTGGCTCTGATACCAACTTGACATTGGCACAATTTTTAACTTCTTTACATCTTGGCATCTTTGTCAATAATGTGTACCTCAGAGTTGTCACAAAGCAACAAAGAGACTGTATATAGTGTCTGACACCTGGAAAATATTCAACATATACTAGGTTTTATTAAGTTCCTGATCCTCTTGACTATCCAGTGACCGAGGTTCAAAGTGAGAGGTGAAAACAAACAGATAGACACCCAGCAATGATCTGTAAGAATCACTCACAGGAATCATCTACAGACACCTTCTGCCCTCCAACCGAAAACGGAAAATGGTGACATTCCAAGTAAGTTTACTACCATGAAACGTTTCCACAAAAGTCCATCAAAATAACAGACTGCCTCATGGAGACCTAAAACCAAAAGAAAAAATATCTTTTCTTTCAAAGTTTCCATTAGCCTCCTTGCTCTCCTACCCTCTGCTGTCATCTGTAACTGGCCAGTGGGCTCTAAGGTAATACCTCCTAACTCCCAGCTGTCATTTCAGAGCCATCCAGAGGCCAGTGTTTACACTTGACTGCACTCTAATGACCTGCTCAAATGATGGGAGGCTACAAAACCAGATAACTCTAAGATGAATACATGAGTTTGCGAGAACAAATCCGTGAATGGGTTGAAGATTATGGAAATACTAAAATAAACACAGCTTCTGCAGATATTTTCAGTTAAGAAGACTAAATGAGGCCTAGGTCTACAGCTTGGGGCCAACGATTATAGAACTGACGGATGCCAAAGTCAAAAGAGAACTTCAATTTTGCTTCTGCTTCTCTACTAAGAATGCTCTCCAGGAAGAAGGAAACATTTATGGTGCACCTAAAAAGTGGTGGGTGCTGGGCTAAATATTTTTATTGGTTATCACATTTAATCTGCACAGCAGACCATGAGGTAGAAGTCCCCATCACTCTTTTAGAAATGATGAAACTAAGGCTCAAGGCAGCTTAGAACTTGCCTAAATTTATACGTTAACTGATAAGCACAACCAAGATCCAATTCAAGTTTGACTCCAGAAGTTTTTCCACTAAACCACACTTCCTCCTTGTTATACTGAAAAGGTTTACATGAATATTGGTAATTGGGAATCTCTCTGGAAGAGATCATGAAATCATACAACTGCTGAAATCTGTCACCATCCAGTTTAACTACATCCAGGGCCCTTGAGATCAGTATGGTGACCTTTAAGGAATTATGGATAACAGGTGACATGCAAATGCCACCCTCATCTTTAAAAAGAATGCTTAAGACAAAACTAGGAAAGGAAGCACACTCTGCTAGCCAGGGGTCAAATCTCTTCTGCCTTTGTATCTCCAGGATTCAGCACAGGGCCTCACACACAATGCTCAAGATATGTTGAACAAACGACATGCTACCTTTACATATCTGAAGCTTTGTCAAGTAGATGCAGGATTAAACTTAACAGTTCTAAGTGGGACAAAGTTCCCAGTTTCAAGGGGATATGCAAAAATGGAGACAGAATTCAAGGAACAAAGAGCAGTTAGAGCTGTCTCAAGATGGGAGTGGGCAATCATCAGGGAGGTAGGAGTTCCCCATCATTGAAAGCACTCACTGATTTCAGTGAAGTATGAATCAGAAGGAAGCATGAGAATAAACTTAGGCCCTCATCTCACTGTGATGGTTTTCCATGGTTACCTTGCCTCCAGCCTAACGTCTTATTTGTCTCCCATACATTTGGTGCAGGTGTAGGGAGGTGGGAGTGGGTGGGTAATGGAGAAAGGAGAGGTGGATGTTAACAGTAAATGGCAGCGAGGAAGCTGAGAGTTCTCCATTCTCTTTCTAGGAAGCCTCAACTCCTTAACTCCTACCAACTCAGAAGTCAAGACTAGAAACCTTACACTAGTTCTACGACACGCGCACAGAAGGCTTTTACAGCTGCTCTGGGAACTAACTGCCATTAACAGCATTACTCAGGAAAATACATTTCAGCTTCCCAATGACTGAGTTACAGATAACCTTACACAACATAATCCATTAAATTGGAAACTACATAAACTTGCATCATTCTCATTCATCTCAATTTTTTTTTTTGCAACAAAATAGGAGAAATTTGTTATTATCAGGTTCACTTGATGGTGACCTGTTTAATTTCTAACAATTCTAAATTTGTGATCAAGTTAATCAGCAGGCAAATTACCTAAACTTTAGACTTCCTAAAATTCCCTTCCTCAATCACTGCCAATACTATGCAAGTTGGCATAAAAACTCAAGTTTGTAAAATTGAGAAAAGGAGGTGACTTTTAGATAAAGAAGAAGTAGAAATGTTGACATTAGAATTTCCTTCCCTCTCACAACGCAGATTCAGTGTTAAGCACATATCAAAATTAACTCCCTGTGACTGGAGGTACCCTTGAACTGTCTACCATGATGTTTTCATCATCCAGAGGATACTAAAGCCAGCTGGGTGGGGAGAGAGGCAGTCTTAATGATCAAGACACAGGAGAGCTGTCATGTCATGACTGCTGCCACCAGAAAACAAAGAAAACATGCAGCCTCCACACACACAGGAACCCAGTAGCAGTGGCAGAAATTACAACACAAATACATTTCTCATGCAAAATAGGACAAATGGTAAACATTTACACAATATAAACACTGTGCTGAAAATTAAGCTTCCTTTTTTGGGGTACCACTGTGATTATGTGGTTTCAATGAGGGTTAATACCACCTATTTAACTTGCAACTCTGTAAAACCATGACGAAGACAGTATAGAGAAAGCATGTTGGTACAACCCGGATGTGTGGAAGGCTACTATGAAAAAATGGAAACAGGAATGACAGAAGTATACTTTCTTTTATATACAAAAACGAACGCCCAAAAAATGGTTTGTTGAAGTAGCTATCAACAAGATGTTAAATTATTTTTCCTTTGCTTTGGTTAAAACAGCCCAGGAACGGCAATCAGTTTCCCTTCGACTAACAGCATGTAAACACAGTGACAGGACTACTCTTAGGAAAGAATAAACAACTTTTAAGAAAAGAAATTAAATTAATTTTAAACTAAATTAAACATTTTACCAATAAATAAGTCTCTTAAAAAGGTAGCAACTTCATCCTACAATCTTGGGCATAACATATACATCACTTTAAAAAATAAAATTTCTCCCACAATAGTAATTACAGGTGTTAATGCAACAAGCTATGAAATGAAATTACTTTAATGCATCTTTAAAAAAACCCTAGCAACCAAAAATAAATTTTAAAAATTGGCATTCTTCTAAGATTGTACATTCTAAAATAATTGACTAACACTTTATTACAGAACATAATTCAAATTATTGTTGGCATTTCAACATATCCCTAAAGAAATGATAAAAAAAAAATTTCGTACACCAAAATTGGAACAGTGTTTATAATTCTGTTTACAGCTATGAAAAGGCAATCAACTTCTACTTAAAACTGTAACCAGTGATGAAATATACTTCAGAAACATAAACATTTGGTCTGACAATCTTTAATATTGGTTAAAAACAGACTGATGTTTGTTGCTGATGGAAGTTATTTTAATCCAATGTGCAAAAAAAGTGCAGCTGTCTACTTTTACTTGAAATACATAAGACCAACACTTTTATACTATTTACACACTTAAAAGGCTTTAAATGTATTAAGTAGGGATATCCCATCTCCTTTATGGATAAATCGTGTGCTGCACAGGGGCCAAAAGCTTGGTGACATCATGTTGTTACACAAATGTATCTGAAAAGGCATACCTGTTCTTGTCCTAATTTTGATCCTAAAGAAAAATTCAATTTCAAAATCAATTAAGAATTATCTTGATCTAGAAAATCTTGGAAGCATTGCAAATGTGAAAACCTCGTGTCTGAGAGCCAGGTTCTTATGCACCCTTTTCTAATCTTCTCACCACTGGTCCATTCCACAAACCCCATCTGTTGCAGAGTGGCACTGCCTCAAGTAACAGGAACAAAAGAACTCAGCCCCCAGACCACCAACACCCCTGTGGGCTTGCTCAGCCTTCGGGAATTGTGACTACGTCTTTGGGGGTAGGTACGGGCAATCAAAGATGGATGAAGAAACACTTCAGCAAAGCAACCATTAATTGTCCACAAAAACTGTGAAAAACAGTGATATAAAACTAACAAACCAATTAGAAATCTAAGACCATTCTGCACTTCCAGAACTTGTTTTCCTATCTGCGCAGCGTTCTCGGCCAACCACCCACCAGTATTTTCTGCATCTACACGAAGAACTTTTATTGGGTTATTAAAAATGCTGTTTTGACCATAAGTCACTTATAATTGTGATGATTAGCAAATCAATTTACTCAATTATCACTCTGTGCAGTGCACCACCAGTGCGGCAAGTGTCATGAGGAATTAAAAATGGACTAGAAGTCTCTCACTTCTGTACTGGACACAGGAGTTCTCAAATTAAAATTATAAAAAAGAGGGGTGGGAGGGCTTCCTGGCAACATCAATACTAGACACCAGACAGGACAGTGAAACAGTTTGGTCAGAAACAAGGAATGTTATCTTCCTTGAAAAGCTTTAAAAACACCTAACCAAGCACTGCCTTAAGTCCAGTGCGTATAATGCTCCGTAAGATTCCACAAAAATACAGTGACTGGTGTTCATTTATTACGAACAATGCAATCTCAGTCTCCACGGCTCAGGCAAAGTGTTCCTGTCGCATCACCTCTAGCTACAGGCTATTGTTTCCAACTGCTGCTCCGCCTCAGCGGCCATGGCTGCTGCCTGCAACTGTTCTGTTTCGCTCTGGATGGCACTGGGGGTAACCTGCTTCCTTTCACTGTGCATATTGTTCTCATGCCTTTTCAGATCGGAGGCCTTGGCAAAGGCCTTGGTACAGGAACCACACACAAAAGGCTTCTCCCCTCTGTGTCTTCGTTCGTGATCTTTGAG
Organism: Equus caballus; assembly: GCF_041296265.1. Classification (NCBI taxonomy): domain Eukaryota; kingdom Metazoa; phylum Chordata; class Mammalia; order Perissodactyla; family Equidae; genus Equus; species Equus caballus. The sequence continues at coordinate 53,598,327 of NC_091691.1, forward strand.
GTGTGACTTATGTTTGAAGGCTTTGTCACACATGTGGCAGGCGAATGGTCTTTCATTGCTGTGAACTCTCTCGTGCTTCTTTAAGTCTGGGGCGCGAATAAAGGATTTCCCACATACCTCACAACTGTAGGGCTTATATCCTGTGTGGATTTTTAGGTGTTCTTTCAGGTGGGCCTGGGTGGTGAAACCTTTCGTACACATTTCACAAACAAATGGCCTGTCCGCCGTGTGGAGTTTTTCATGTTTCCTCAACCTGCCTTCGTCAGAAAATGTCTTCCCACATGCCTGACAGGCAATTTGCTCCCGATGGTGGCCATAAAGTAAGTACTCAAACTTCATGTCACTGGGAGCTGTGGTCCAACCCGGCGTCTGTTCATCCTTCACTTCACTCATTCCATCATTAAATGTTAAGGCTTGGGGGGTCTGGGACCCCAAATCTTTCGATTCTGGGGTCTCCATGGATTCTACTTCCTGGCCGTAGCAATTCACTTTTCGAACTTCCTCACTCCCTAGCTCTTTCAAGATGGCTTCCTGAACCCTGAGAGTAGTCGTAGGGGACTTGCCGTCCTCCTGACTTGGGGGGGTGCCTTCTACCGTGTCATCAGAAGGACTGTCATCCTGATCTCCAATCTCTTCCACATCATCATCCTGAGTGTCAGCAGCATCTCCAATGGGGCGATTTATTTTGAGGCAATACTTACTTTTTGATTGGCCATTATTTTCATCAGGACTGGATACATCACGCTTCTGCGAACAGAGTTTATCCAAAAATCGGATACCAAGAATCTGACCCGATGACATCATTAAGTTAACATCTTCTTTTTTCACAGAAATCTTTGCCGTGTACATGTAGTTCAGGACCTCTTCAAATATATCAGAACGGAGAAAATCTATTTCTATCACTGAAGAGCTATCCACTTCAAGCTTCTTGAAAAGCTTTTTAAAGTAGGTGCTACAGGCGGCAAGAACACATCTGTGTGCTCTGAATTTCACATCTTCAACGACAATAGCAATATCACAAAATTCTCCTTCTAGGCGTTGTTCATTTAGTGTTTTCAGAAACAGAGTTTTATGATCATCGTCATTATATTTAATGGTTTCAGACATACTGATGAAAAACTCCTACAAAAAATTTTTAAAAAGAAAAGTTTGGTAATTACGAACAATACTCTCCCACGCAGAAAACACAGGTAAGAGTTTCATTTTCTGATCAATTTTTGGTACCTAACCATTTCAGAAAGTCAGTGTTAGGAGTGGTTCAGAATATGAGCAGAAAAGACTGATCCTAACTGAGGGATTTCCATACTGTTACTTCTACCTCTCTTCAGTTTACTAGGTATTTGCCTCGTATTAAGAGCAGCAACTTTTAGTGAGCACATAATACACGCCAAGCTCTGTTTCATGTACTTTACACGCCTTCACAAAGATAATGATCAAATAACCTTACGAGACAGATATTACTATCCCCACTTTATAGATGAGGTTAGGAACCTGCCAAATAGTCTAGTTATTTAGTGGAGAGTTGGTACTCAAATCTAGGCAATCTGGCTCCAAAACCTGTGCTTCCTGACAACCAGAGGTAATAATGACAAATAATTCAGCTTCAAAGTTTAAGAAACAGGTTCAAAGCACAGATCCACTAGTCCCGTCTGCTGCATCTACTCTAATTTCATGTGGAAGAAGATTCAGTAAAAAACCTAACAACGCTCTGTGTTCTATTTCTTTCACCAAAGAAACAAATCACTGTTGCAGACCTGGCAAGGGGTATCATTGCCAAAATATTGCATTTGGTGTTGTCTTCCAGTTTTTCCACACCACCTTTGGGCCACTTCTGAATGAGGGTTAAGGTTTACTATGACCCTCAGAGAATCAGATGACGTTTGGGAAGACAGTGATGTGTGGCTTCATTCCCTCTCGATGCCAATCTATCTGCCACCAGATAGAAGTGTCATCAAGATGGGATGCACTTGACAAGTGCTGCAAGTATTTTACAAGCAAGAAATTTAGAACTGGCACGAAAGACATCCATCATCATGTAAAAGAACTGATCTTTTTAGAATAATGTGTTCTATATATTTTCTTTTCAAAAACATTGTGTTTTTTTATTCAGCATAGTAAAAATATGAGGAAAATACACACTCCTCTCAAAGAAACCTAAGTGCTAATGCATAATTGAGATATAATATTTTAAAGCAAACACCAAACCATATTTCCAAGATTTAATATCCAAAGTCATAGTTACCATGAACAACTCAGGCTATTATCTTAATGCTTTAAACACCAAATTCTTCAGATCAGAGTAACTCTGATCAGGAGCACGCCAGTCCTACAAGAGAAAAGGACACAAAAGAGTAAGGTGGGATCTTCCTCTATGCCAAATTCTGAACGTTTTCAAGAATTGATTTTAAAAAATAAACTTTCCTTTCCTGTCCTGCCATTTGCACATGTACCCGTTTCAGGCTGGGAAGAGACAGGGGGTGGCTGGCAGCATCAGGTCCAGCTCTGAGCTGACATGAGCGAGAACAGGTAAGGGCTGGAGCACTTAGGGCGCAGAGGAGCTATGCACCAGGAGTGGGAAGGGTGGGTTGGAGAACCACTAAGGATATTCTCCTCACAAACAAAGTCCACGTCCCTATTTGTACAGATGTTGATAGCTTCACAAACACAGGGAGGCCAGTAAGTGCTCCCTACCCCCACCATTTCCTGCTGGGTATGTAGCCCTCCACATTTTTCTCCAGGCTCATCTAAACATAGTATATATTTTTAATAAAGATATAGAAAGCTATAGAAGTACACATACCCAACAGTTAACGGTGGAGGACAGGGAACAGTAGCTGTTTTCTTCTTTGCACACTTCTCTGTGATGTACCACACATCACTTAAACTACACTCGTCTTAAGCCTGCATTTGAGAAATTCAGGGGTTTGCACCTCTATGCCTAAAGGGAGGCTCAAAGAATTCTGGTTATTGTGAGTTTTAATTCTTACAAGAGGGTCTCCATCCTGCAGACCAATATCCTGAAAAACATACAAAGTTTCCTCGACTAAACAATGACCACACAAAGAAAACTCTGGTGTGACAGGACCAAAGGACTGGGCTGCAACAGTCTTACACAAAAACTGTGGTGCAAGCAGGACTCAAACCTAGAGACCAGAGTCCAGAAAACCATCAAAAGTTGCCTCTCCAGAAAAGCGAACACACCAATAAGCTGCCTAAAGTAGCAGGCAGTTTCCTTATCTGCAAAGTGAGAGCTGGACAAAATTATTTCTAAAGCTGTTTCTGACTGACTGTTCCCGAGAGGCACCCCGGCCTGTAGTCACCCCCAAGGGAAGGCGGCCAGGCAAAACCATCCTACCAGGTCACTTTCTACTGTTGTCAGTAACTTTCCCCAGGACTTGTGGGATAAAAGTGCAGGGACTACGGGAGAGGGGAGTGGCGTGGCCGTACAGTACCCATGGCAACACAGCAGTGTGCTGAATTTTCTTTTTTGGCCGGAGTGTTACTCGGCTCCCATTCTCTCTCAAGATCTCTGAGGAGCATTTTTCTTCTATTGAGGTGTTCCAATTGCTAACTTCTGGTGAGTCAAACTGGAAGATACCCGCTGCCAGGATCTGTGTGGGTGCAAGGAAGGATGTAGCCCCAACCACACCTCCGTAACAAAGCTGCCCCTTTACTAAGGTTCTCCAAACGCGGCCGTTACAAAGGAGGGAGCGGGGGCTCCTGCAAAGCCAAACTTACATAAGCAGCGGCAGCCGCCTCCCCTACCCGAGCAGCCGCGACAATGGCGGCGGTACGACTTCCCTGTTGAAAGCTCGAAACTTCGGGACGAGGAGGAAGCCTTCGGAGCCTCTCCAGGCCTCGCTCCCATTGCTTTCGGCCCGGGAGGTGGAGGAGAGGATAAAGCCGTTTGCATTCCTCCCCAAACAAAAGCCCCCGGCTCGGAGGCCGGCGGTGCAAGGGCCGCTTTCCCTTTCATAATCAGGCTCTCGGCGCAGGCCGGGGGCCGCGGCACCAGCGCGGGAGGGAGCACCCGGGCAGCCGCGGCGGCGGGAGCGGGAGCGGGAGCGGGCGTGCGGCCGGGCTCCGCAGCCCCGCGCCGCGCCCCGCGAGCCCGGAGCTCGCGCCCCGCGCACTCCCCGGCCGGCTCGCGCCGGGCCCTCCCCCGCCCTCCCGCGGCCGGGGGCGGGGACGGCGCGCGGCCGGCTTCCCGAGCTCCGCGGGCGCACCCGGGCGAGCGAGCACGGGGGTCCCGGCGCCCTCCGCCGCAGGCAGCGGGGGCGGCCCGGCGGGGCCCGCAGCTCGGAGGGGCGGCGCCCGGCGGGCCGCGCTCGGCGCCGGCTCCGGGCCGTCCCCACCCCCACCGCGGTGCACTGCGGCGCTGCGAACGGGGGCGGCCATGAACTCCGCCGCTGAGGCTCGGCGAGCGCGCGCGCGGGGTCGCCGCCGCCGCCGCCGCCGCCTGGCCGCTGCCCGAGCCCGCTCGCCGGCCTGCGCGGCCCCCGGAGCGCCCCGTCCCCACGCCCGGCCCAGCCCTGACCCACGCCCGGCCCCGCTCGCACCGCGCCCGGCCGCTGGCGGCTGCCCGCACATCCTGAAGCTGGCTGGCGCCCCAGAGCTCGGCGAGAACGCGCTTCTTCCGGGCAGCCTCGCCGCGCCGGCCGCCCCCGCGCCCCCGCGCCCGCCTCGCGGACGCAGGGGGCCCCTTCCGCACCCCCGGTCCGCGCTTACCTGCAGCCTGGCACAGCCACAGACACTCGCCGTGGGCTCCCCACGCTCACTGCACGCAGGCCGGGGACGGGATGGACGCGGGGCGCGGGGGCACGGTGGGTGGCAGTGTGTTTTGAATTTTTTTTTTTGGAGTTTGGGGAGGGGGCGGGGTGGGGGGAAATCGTGCACGTCCCTGATGGTAGCAGCCCTCCTCCTGCACGAGCACAGAATGTCTAGCCGGCCGTGAACACCCCCACCGGCACCCCCCCCTTCCCGTGCATGCGCGGTGCGGGCTGGGGGGAAGGCGCGCCGCCGGCTTGCGCAGGCACGGAACCCGGCCGAGCCTCTAAATGGGCGAGCAAAGAAAGGGTTAATCCGGGACCTTGCTACGCTTTCGTTGGAGTCTACGGGGCCGCCCCCGGAGGGCCCTGGCCTGCGCACGCGCGCGCACGCGCGCGGCTTGGGGCGCGCGGAGCCCGCGCGCGGGAGAAGGGGAGGCGGGGCAGGGGCGGGGCGTCGGTAGCAGAGGAGCTTATGCACGAGCGCTGCTGGCGGGCACCCGCCCCGCCTGGAGCTCCCGCCTCCCGCTCGGACTCCTGAGCTCCCGCCCGCGCCCGGCGCCGAGACAGCGCCGGGGACGCGGGAGCCCGGCGCTCCCGTGCGTGTGCATGTGCGTGGAGGCAGTGACGCCTTCGGGCGCGCGCAGGCCCTTCGTTGCGGCTGTGGGGCTCATCCGGGACGCCCGGGCTGGCACCCCAGGCACCCTCACCTCCGTGCAGGCCAGCCGACACCGAGACGCGCACTCGTTGGCGTTGGGTGACTGGTGTCGTTGCCGCATTATGTCTATCGGGGATTCGTAGGTGCTCAATAAACGTTTGCAGGACAAATGAAAAAAGTGACATCTTTCATTTGGATTGTAGGAGACGATCCCAGGTACACAGGAGACAGGGATCACCCTCAAAGCTCCGGATCCAGCCAAGCCCGCGCCCACGCTCCCGCATTTACCCAGACACTTTCAGGGAAAAGTCACGGCGGCTGGAGTCCAGAGCCCATGTCTGGCAGTCGTGAGCCTGGACTCGATTGCATTTGCAGCTCGCTCCGGGAGCTCTGATAATCAGCACTGTTCTCATATCCCTGTTCAGCAAAAGTAATGGCTCCGTTGCTGTTGAAACCATGTCGCGTTCCCTCTGACGCGGTGGCTGGGCGGGTGCCGGGCGTCGGACCTGGAAGTCCCTCGGGCTCCCGCGTTTTCTGCTCACCTAAATACAGGAAGCTGGACAGCAGTACCTCTTTAGAGTCGCCTATGCTGCTTTAATACACACCCTTTAACAGCTTTTCGCAAAACACACGCATAATTCACATCTAAAAATTAAAGCGTGACCTTTCTCTCTGGCTTGTGTGAGGTAACAGGTACATAGTAAATATTTAAGAAATGATATTATGACTGTATTAAATTTTAAAATCTGTATAGTCTCAATTGATTTCGTAATATTGACATTGGTTTCAACGTTTCGCAAGGAGATTTTACACATATCTTTTTTGATGTTCACAAAAGCACGGAGATTAGTAGATCTATTGAATGAAGCAGGATAGAATAGACCAGTTCAATTATTGGTACGTTGTTTAACTCCTCCACACCTCAGCTTCTCATTCTCCGACATGGAGGAAAGGAAAGCACCTAATAGGGCAATTATGGGGATTAAATGAAATAATGCTCCAAGTACTCAACTCAAATGTTAGCTCAATGGTGTTACATGGCCTGCCCACTCTCCCTAGATAGTGGGTTTAAGTGTCACGGGCAGGACCCGAACCACCGAAGTTCATGCTCATACTTGATATCTATATGACAGTGTTCCCTCTGACGCCGTGGCTGGGCCTGTTTGCTCTTGTTCACATAGCTTCTAACATTACACTTTAATCCTGTCTATGTTTTGCGTTTACAGGATAATAATAGCACTATATCATAGGTTACCTTTTCAGGCAATAAAGCTGTCACTGCATTTAGCAGTGTATGGACATGACTAGCACTTAGTTATGGTTCATTGCTGCTGCACCTCCTTCTCCCATAGCACATAATTGTATAGGTTTGTACCCTCATTCTGCAAATATTTATTACCTGCCCACTAGGTAAAGATGGCCTCTTGGCATATCCTCCCAGGATTTGACTAATCTGATGAAAATAAAATAATCCAGAGAATTCTCAAGCTCTTAGAATGCATTTCTCAAGTGACAGATTCCTGGCATCTTGGTTTTTGCATCAATTAACCCTCTTCTCTCATTTGTTTTATGCTTATGTCACCTGGGCTCTGCCTGGCTGCCCCTTGCTTCATAGAAATCATGGGGATGAGTCTAAATTAAAGGAACAACTACAAGGGAAGGAGGAGGAAAGAGTGGGAAACCACAAAGGAAGGGCCTGACCCAGCCCTGGCACCTCTCCCCATCACCAGCCTTAATCCAGCACTACCCAACACCCATTAGGCCCTCAATAAATATTGGCCGACAGATAAGTGACAATCTAGCACCAGATACCATGGGGAGTTATAAGGGCACATTGTAGGGTTGATAGAAGGTCAGGGCCTTCCTGAAATGCACAGACCTGAGGCCCTTGAAGAAGCCTTCTCCTCCCACCAGGAATGCCGTCACTTCACATGGGCTCTCAGTCTGACAGGTCTGCTGGGAGCAGCTTGTTCCTTTTCTGGGATGCCCACAGCCTCCTCCTGATGAAACCTGCTTCTAAGGATTGTGAAGCCTGGAATATGAGGCCTGTGGCATAGAATCTGTGGTGCCAGGGCCTGGGTGGTTACAGAGCAGCCCCCAAGGGACATGTGGAAGTGTTAGGTCATGTGGTGTTCTCACAGATGGGTGGAGCTGATTTCCCCATTGCACTGGTCTTGGGCTCTCTGACTAGTTTTGACCAGTGGAATATGAGCAGACAAGAGGCTGTGTGAGTTCCGAATAGAGGCTTTGAGAAGCAGCCCGGATTCCACTTTTCCTCCTGTGCTTGTGCAGTCCGCCATAAGAGGACCGTGCCCAGGCTGCCACTGCCTCTTCAGCCTGGGCCCTTGACTGACAAGCAGACCTAAGAGAATGAAGCTGACCTGAAACCAAAGGCCAGCCAAGCCCAGGCAAGTGACAGATCATCCACACACCATGAGTGAGAAATAAGCACTTGTTTTGTAAGTCACTGGAAGGTTGTGTTTTATGCTTTGTTATTGCAGCAAAACAAGGAAAAATGTCCCACCAAATTCCGTAAGCACCCTCCCCTTGCTGCTCTGAAAACACTGTATACAGTAAATGAACAAGAAATAGATCCAGTTCCTGAGAATGTGGAGGCACGGATATGCACATTCAGCAAACAATCACATAAGTAATTATACGATTGCACATTGTGATAAGTACTATTAATAAAAAGTTAAAAAGCACAGGGTATAATGGAAAGGAGGAACAACAGGAATTAATTCTGATTGAGAAACCGCAGAAAGCTTTTCCAAAGACATACATCTGAGACCTGAAGCATGAGGAAAAGAGAGCATTTCAGGCCGAGGAGGGAATGGCATGAATGAAGTGGCAGAAGGAGCCTGGTGTGCTTGAGGCTCTGTAGGAGGACTGAGTGACCGGAGCACAGTGAGCGTGAGACAGGTCAATGGACCAGCAGGGCCCAGCACATTCAGAACCTTGTGGTCCATAGTGAGAGGTTTTGATTTTATGCTAAGCACAATGAAAGCCATCAGAGGGTTTTTCTTTTAAACTAACATTTACTTAGGTAAACATATTAGTCTCATAACTAGAGTAAATTCAGCCCCTGGAATGCAGGTATGGACTTTGAATTTCAAATACCTCCAATGGTGACACTGCTCATGTGAAAATCTTCCCATAGTTCAGGTTATGGGGAATGTTTTAAATGCCATAAACTGAAATACTATTCTTCACTATGTAGGAATAGAAGAAAAGGTAACAATTTACTCATGAAATTCACTTTTAAATAGAATGGATTTATCAGACATTATCCTAAGAAGCGTAATTCTGGTCAAACTTCCATTGTATGACGACTGAACTACAGCAGTGAAATGAAATGAGAGACATGCTAAATTACTTTGGCAGAGACACAAAAAATTGGGGTTTCTGGATCAACAAAAGAAACGTATTAAATAACAGCAATAAAAATACTATGCACTATCTAGAAATCAAATAGAAAGCAAATTACTAAGATTCACATTTATAGAATACATATTTATAGAATATTATCCTCAAAATTATAATCCCATGAAGTTTTCATTGTAGTTATTGTATAATCATTTAAATAATAGCAATAAAAGCAAAAGAGAAACAGCTCAAATTTATCTCAGAAGAAAGATAAAAAAAATCATGGCTGTGTTTCTGTATTATTATAGTGGTCTTGTTAAGAAGAAAAATACTGTGATTACACTAACTACAAACAGAATAAAATGGAAACAATTGATAAGATTCACGTTTAAATAATCTATGGTTATAAAGCATTATTCTAAGAATTATAATTATATTAAACTTCCATTTGAGCCATTGCATAATCTCTTAATTCATATCAATACAACGAAGAGACAGAAATATCAGTTACTTTAGTAGAAAGGGGAAAAGCACCTTGTTGTAGTTCCACATCTTCAGAAGTATGCTCATTGGATGGTGGGGTCTGCTTACAACATGATTCACTTCTGTTTTCTGGTTTTGCGGACAGAAGATTGAATCTAGTATTTCTTGTTGCCAATTATGGATGTGCTGGGCCAAGGAAGTCCCTTGGTAGAGTGAATTTCTGGGGAAGTTTGTTCTCACTTTCCAGAAGAAGGGAAGAATAGAGTATCCTCTTCTCAGGAACTGTCCCCTGGGACTTGTCTGTCACATCTGACCTCTGAAGAGAGAGCCAGGACCAGCAGCTCCCCTTTCAGGTGGGAGGTTTGGATCAAAAGAAAGTCCTAAACATCCACCATGGCAAGGAGCACCAAGACAGGCTTTGTCTTACACTCGTGGAAGAATTGCTGTATAAGGGTGAAGTTGGCCGAATGAAGAGATCCTTCTCCTATGTGCTTGAACTTGGTGCCGCGTCTGGTCTAGCCTAGGCATCACACCCTGGATCCCCGTGCCAAGATAGCTTGTTGCTCTTCCTTCCTCGGGAAACTGATCATCCAGAGGATTCTCTCATGGGTTAACATTAGAGGGAGCATGGTGAAGGGTCTATGGGAGCACTCTGTACATTCTGGGCAACTCTTCTGTAAATGTAATATTATTTCAAAACAAAAAGTTTTTCTGTATAAGTAATTTCCCTTCTCAGGTTAGTCTTCAGCATTTTCACTATGATATTTCTGGGTATGGATTTCATTGAGTTTATCCTATTTGGAATTTACCAAGCTTCTTGAATCAGTAGGTTTATCTCTTTCTCTAAATTTGAAAAGTTTTCAGCCATTATTTCTTCACATTTTTTTCAGCCTCTTATTCTTTCTCCTCTTCTTCTGACACTCCAACAACATAAATGTTGGATTAAAAAAATATTCTTTCTTAGGATTGTAAAGCTTTTCATTTTTTAAAATCTTTTTTTCCTCTATTGTTCAGACTGAAAATTTCTATTGATCTATATTCAAGTTAACTAACTTGTTTTTTATCACCTCTATTCTATTTAGCTCATCCAATGAGTTTCTTCATTTCAGTTGTATATTTCAGTTCTAAAATTTCCATTTTCTTTTAATCTTCTATTTATTTGCTAAGACTTTCTATTTTTTTATTTGTTTTAAGGGTTTCATAATTACTTGTTGGAAAATTTTAATGAAAACTGCCTCTAAGTCTTTATTATTTAATTCCAACATCTTTGTGACCTCAATGTTGCTTTCTGTTGATTGTCTTTTCACATAGGAGTTGTGATTTCCTAAGTCTTTGCATTCTGAGTAATTTTGGATTGTTTCTTAGACACTCTAAATATTATAAGACTTTGCACCATGTTAAATCCTATGGAAAATGTGGATTTAAAAAAAATTTTAGCAATCAACCATGTTAGGTTCTGATCACAAGTTTTAACACACTTTCTTTGGGCTGTGGTTTGGTATATGTGGAGTGCTGTTTGGATCTGTCTTAAGTGTTTTCCATCCATTGTTGAGTCTAGGTCCTGGGCAGTGATCTGTTAGTTCAGTTCTCAAAGTCTTTTATATACTGATTGGGATCAGATCCACACATTCACAGCTCAAAGGTGATCCTAGGATTTGTAAACAACTTTATGGGGTTAATTTCCTGGGCTCCTTCCTCTCTGTGATCTCCCTCAGACTTTCTGCCTTCCTGGAGTCCCCTTTTCCTATCCTTCAGCCAGAAAGCTGGAGCACTTCCGTGACTGCACCTGCATGGAAAGTCAAGTGGTAGGACCAGAAGGAAAAAAATGGTTTGCAAATATTTTCTCCCAGTTGGTGGGTTGTCTTTTCATTTTGTTCATGGTTTCCTTTGCCTTGCAGAAGCTTTTCAGTCTGATGTAGTCCCATTTGTTTAGTTTTTCTTTTGTTTCTCTTGCCTGAATAGTATGATAGTGTCTAGATTTTTTTTTTCCTGGTTAAGGATTTGATACAGCGTTACCCATTGCATTTAGCTATCATGAAACTGTTCTTCTGTCATTTATTTCCTAAATTTTTTATATGCCTCAACATCAGTACTGGTCCTCTTTTAAATTCTGTGTTTGTGTTATGCTAAAACATCTCTGTGAGAATGTTTTGCATCTTTTTAAGTTTAGCACATCAAGGACAACAGTCCTTTTTCTTGCTGTATTCTTCTGCATTACCAAAGAATATCATTATCTTCTTATAGTCCTGCATTTCCAAAGCCTCAGAATAATTTTAGTTGTCCTTCTTTCTTCTTCTCTCTACCTTGTGTCAGTTTCAAAGCTCAGTTACTAGATTTACATCAGACTAGAGCATTGATTTACACTTGGGAGCTTTCTTCATTTCTGAAGGACAAACCTTAAAATTTGACTTTTGTGCTTGAGCAAAGAATATTTCATCTTCTAGAGTGAAACACATATTGTTAGATTAATATTCAAAATATTTTATCCTCTTTAAGCTAGCATGTTACTGAAGCTGAAATTGATCTCCTCTGGGAGGTAGACGAGTAACAAATAAACAGTCGAAATATATTTTAGATCACCTAAATAAATATGATAAATGCCCTGGAGAAAAATACAGCAGGGGAGGGACATAGGAAGGCTGGAAATATGGATGAGCAGTGTAAAATAAAGCCCCACTGAGAAGGTAGCATTTAGGTAAAGACCTGAAGGAAGTGAGGGGGCCAAGTGGGTGAAGATTATAGTGAGCAGCCTTCTAGGGAGAAAAGACCAGCAAGCACAAAGGCCCCGAGGTGGAAGCATGACTTTCCTGTTGAAGAGCAGCAAAGACAGAAGTAGAGGAGAGGAGTACCGAGAAGACATGTGCCCACCACCCACTCTGTGTCAATCCAGGAGGGACAGATGACAGTGTGACAATTTTTGTTTCAGTTTTCTACTGAGATGCTGCATTTATGTTTCTTGAACGTGAAATGCCCAACACATTCTAATTTAACAATGACTTTATTTCTGGACAAATTCTAGCACAGATTAACAGATGACTGGAACTAAAATCTTCAAAGAACAAGGGGTTGCAACAGTGGTGGGGAGGTGACAGTAGGTGGAAGGTGATGGCCACAAGGAGGTAGGTTGGATAGTTGGGTGACTGGACAGAGACAGCTAGGGGCTTTTATAGAGAAGAGATGGAGAATGTTTGGAAAGGAAAGGAGACCACCGGCTCCACTCCAGGCAGGAGTACAAATGGTCATGCTGAAGAGGGGTACAGGGAGTAATGTCCTCTGGTGAGGGCCAGGCTCCCGTAGACCCCTGAGAGCAGTCCCTGTCAACCTTGGCTGCACACAGTAATCACCTGGGCACTTTAAAGATACTGGCCCTGGGGTCCCACCCACAGAGGTTCTGATTAATTGCTTTGGGGTTTGACCTGAGTTATCAGGAGTTACAACAGCTCCCCAGGTGATTATAAGGTTTAGCCGCAGTGGAAAACCACTTCCTTACAGCAGAAAGGTGAGGGGACCATTCAGGGACATTCAGGTGTTGAGAGATTTACATAAGTTAATGCTTATAGGATATTAACACAATTCCTGGTGCATAGTCATCTGTTGACTTTCTTCTTCAGCGTCGAATACTTACATTTTGGCCTAGGAAGTTGACATTTGTTCTGCAGGATGGGATGTGAAAAGGATTAAGACCGTCTCAACAGAATCCTTTACTCCATCCAAGATAATATCTTCATAACACTCCTCCGTCTTCACAGGGTTAGCCCACAGTTCTGTCCAGAAATTAGCCATTCCTTACCTTCCATGCTTTACAAATGAGACCACAGACAAGGTCAAATTGGATAAGTAGAAGGTTCATTTTCTCCTCGTAATTACTTTGGGAATCAAGCAGATTTGTCTGTATAACTAGCCATTACATTGGATCTAAATTCCAGTTTTTCTTTGAGATGAATAGGTTGAGCATGAATTTAAGCCAGTTAATCTATCAGCTGCTATTATATTCAAACTGTAAAATAATGAAAGGAACAGATGACCCTAAATATTACATGACTATCTCTATGATTAGTGAGCAAGCTAATACATTTTCCCATACTTCTCTTATCTGATATTAATAAAAGTCAGGGACTCAATCAATCTCCAATTTAAAAAGAAACAATTCAACAAGAGTCCTAAGAAATTCATAAGGACATATATATCTATATCTTTTTAGAGCTAATATTTAAGCCATTTAAATAACCGGAAAAGGAAATGATCAAATTATGTCATCGACTTCTCATTCTAGGTCTTCAATTTCAGAGTGAAACTGTTTATCTTTATGAAGAGATCTTTTTGGAAAAGTCTATACTATATTTAATTTGAAAAGTTATTTATAAAGTTCCATTCTACTATTTGCAAAATAGTATTTTGAATAATTTAAGTGAATACTCATGGGGAAATGAGTGAGTAAAAAATAAACTCTTAAAAAAAGAGCAGTTAGGTATGCTCATATTTCCCATCCAAGGGAACTATACATTTCAAATTTCCCATCCAAGTGAGTTGTATATGTACTAATATATTTGTTTGACCTCTGAAGAGTCCGTATACTGTAAGCCAGCACTAGAACAATGTTCCACAAAAAAGGGTGACTATTTATATTAGCAGTTTCTATTTTTTAATAAAGTTTTTATTTTGGAATAATTTTAGATTTATGGAAAAGCTGGGAAAATACACAGTGCTCCAGTACACCCTCCACCTAGTTTCCTCATTGTTAACATCTCACATTACATTTTGTAAATGTAACATTACTGTGCTACATTTGTCCAAATTGAAAAACTGACATTGGGGCATTACTGTTAACTAAATTCCAGACTTTTTCGGATTTCATCAGTTTTTCCGTTAAAGTCCTCTTTCTGCTCTAGGATCCAATCTGTGGCCGCACATTGCATTTAGTTGTCGTGTCTCCCGAGTCTCTCGGGTCTGTGACAGCTTCTCCATCTTTCCTTACTTTTCATTAATTTGGCAATCTTGAGGCGTACTGGCCAGGTAGCCTGTAGAACGTCCCCCTAACATGGGTTTGTCTGATGTTTTTCTCAAGATTACACTGGGATTATGGGATTTGGGAAAGAATACCGCAGAGGTAAAGTGCCCTTCTCATCATATCATCTAACTATTTTAAAACCTCTAAATATGGACTAGATAAGCTCTAAGATCCTTTTCAGTTCTAAAATGGTATGATCATATATTTTATCGATCCCTCTATTTTTTAAAGCAAATTTGTATATTCCAGTTTTGTTCATTTTGGCCTGTAATTTCACTCAAGCAATAAGCAGGCCAGGAAGCCCACAATACATTGACAGTAGCAAGTTAACTTTATATTTTCCCATAAGCTGTGTGCTCTGTATGGATTGCTAGCATTTACAGATTTAAGACAGATTTTACAAGGCTACTAAATATCCCCATCCTTGGCTATACTTATCCATTGGAGGCAAATATATCAGTAGGCCAAGTGTATTTTAGAATAAAAGGAAACAAATGAAAAATCCAATTTTAAAAAGGGATAGGAATGTATTTAATTATGGAGACATCAAGAATGAGAAAGATGCTTCTGGTTTTAGGAATCCACCATTTCTTGAGTAAGAACAGGAAGAAAAATTTGAGAGGAAAGGCCTGGGCAAAGAGAAGAAGGAAGACGGAAGAGGAAACCACTGGTCAGCAGGCAAGCGATTTTATTAAAATGATTTTGTAGTTGCCTTGTTTTCTTTTGTGACCACTCAATTTTATACTTGCAGAGCGATTGAGACTTATCAGATTTGGAAATTAATATTGAAATGTTTTCACAATGACTGTAGTAGTGAATCACCCTATATTGACACTAAAAACTGACATTACATTTGCTTTGCATTTGTATGATGCTTACACATTCATTATTCAATTGGATCATTGCCCTAGCCCTGTACATTTGCATTTTTGAGGGAAGAAATGGAGGGCCAGATACACTGTTAGAAGATATGAAATCTGGGAACCCTTCCATTGTAACCTACACCCTCATTTTACAGATGAGAAGCCAGAAACCTAGAGATGTTAAAACTAGCACTCATAGCTAGTTAGTGGTAGAGCCTAGAAACAATCTCTGGTCATCTAAAACAATCTCTGGTCATCTATTCCTCCAGACCTGCTTGCTGGCTTCTTTAGAGTAAATAATAAAGCGCACAGTGAATGCCTACACAGTACTTGTCATGGGTCAGGAACTCTTCTGAGTATTTCGTGTTTATTAACTTATTTATCCTCACAACACCCTGTGAGGTAAGTGTCCTCATTTACAAGTGATGAAACCAGAGCATATTGAAATTAAACCATTTGCCCAACATCATACACCTAGAAAACAGCAGGCTCAGGATTTGAACCAGACTGCCTTGTTCCAGCGTCTCTTAACCACTATACAGAATTGCTGTAACTCTAGTCACAAGTAAACTAACTGCCCTAACTCAAATGCTGATTTCCATGCCTCTTAGTTTCATTGTCTCTCTCATGGACAGAAAACTTTACACTGTTATCATCTCAAGCATTCACAGGAGTCTCACATTGCCAGGTGTGACCAATGTAGAGGAGATTCTCTCCAGCTGAGCTGACATAATTTTGCTCTCTTGGGACAGCTGGTACAGCTGTTGAATTTCTCTTTACACTGGTCCCTTCTGCTTCTGCCTTCATGGCGCACTGAAAGGAAGCTCCTGCTTCAATCTAGCCATTCACTCCACAAATACATATTGAGCACCTGCTACACATGAGGGGTTGGAGATATAGCCATGAGCAAGACAGACATGGTATTATAATATCAAGGAGATTATAATTCAGTCATGGTGGGAGGTGGGGAATTGGGGATGGTAGAGGTAGAAAATTGTAGCAGCAAATAAAGCCTATCCCCAATAGATGAACAAGTACACAAGTAAATATTAGATAGGATCCTAGTAATGTTTTAGAAGAGACACAGTCACCATGACTTTGACAATAATGAGCACAGTAATAATGGCTAATATAAGACATGATGATTTGTAAGATTTACTTGATGTCCAAGGACAAGACAATTTTTAATATTCCTTTAAAAAAATCTGTTCAAAATTTGTCTCATATTTTTCAAAGGGCAAGGACTTTGTCCTATCTGTATTTGAGGGGAAGCAAATTGCAAAATATTTGAAATTAGTGAGGAGATACATTCTTTTCTGGCCCCAAACAATCCTCCATCCCCCAAAGACGAGAATTTCCAAATGTACCTTACAATGACCTGGGGATCTCTGGAAACTGAAAATATTTTAGCACCTGAGATTTAAGCTAGAAATAATTCTTCTATTTTTATCTGCTTACAGGAGGGAGATTATGCTATCTCCTTTAACAGCATAAGGTCCATGGAATGAGATATACCTGATAACTTGTCTTTAAAAAATCTTCATGCGGGGGCCAGCCCAGTTGCCTAGTGGTTAAGTTCCACAAGCTCTGCTTCGGCGGCCTGGGTTTGGTTCATGAGAGCAGACCTACACCACTTTTCAGTGGTCATGCTGTGGTAGTGACCCACATACAAATTTGAGGAAGATTGGCACAGATGTTAGTTCAAAGTGAATCTTCCTCAAGCAAAAAGAAGAAGATTGGGGGCCAGCCCTGTAGCCCAGTGGTTAAGTTCGCATGCTCCACTTCAGCGGCCCAGTGTTTTGCTGGTTCGGATGCCAGGCATGGACCTAGCACTGCTCATCAGGCCATGCTGAGGCAGCGTCCCACGTAGCACAGCCAGAAGGTCCTACAACTAGAATACACAACTATGTACTGGGGGGCTTTGGGGAAGGAAACATAAAAAGAAGAAGATTGGCAACAGAGGTTAGTTCAGGGCGAATCTTCCTCAGCAAACAAAACAAAACAAAACTTCATTTGGCATGCTGATTTTATTTTGAACTTCAAATCCAGCTAATAGACATGCATTCATATTCTTCAAATATCATTATTTATGATTCTAATGTAACTTTAAGAGTAGTCAGTTAGACAGTAAATAGAAGCAACTATTTATTCTCCTAGTCAGCATTTTTATTTATTTAGGTTGACTCATAAATTCCTTGATATGGTCACATCAAGCCAACTCTTCTTTAATTTGCATGCAGTCACAAGAAGGAATTATGACTCTGAAATCACAGTAGGAAATCTCTCTTGTAGCTTTGGTGACTCCACAGGGCATCCACTGATGGCTGTGTTGTCATTTGTTCATTTGTGACTTTGTTATTATTTTCTCTCCACACAAATTGTTTGCCAAATGTTCCTGGAAGCAGCATGTTTTTTTTCACTTGGAACGACCCCACTGTTGTTTGCTTATATTTCTTCTGCTGTCAAACTTGGTAACTTGGTCAGAATTGCTATAGCTCTAGTCACAAGTAAATCAATGCTTCATGTGAAACTCCTCATTTTTATTGTCGAGATGTTAAATGCAAACTAGACTCATAAAATTATTTATTGCCCCACCAAGAAGGAAGGACAATAATCAAGTATATCCTAAATCGTTATCATCATCACAGCACCCAGACTGAACTAGAATCCAAATTTTCTCTAGAACCCTTTATGCACCCTAAGTCCTTCCTTCTCTCACACTTGCCAGCCTTAGAAAAGCAAATATTAGTTTCAGGGGCTTTTAGCTGAGGCAGTGATTATGACATTTTGTACAGTGCTGTGAAATGAACGTTCACATATGTATTTCACTTGGGTCCGCTACATGTACATATCAATATCAGGTTGGGAGAATCGATATTTTAGAAATTGAGAAACCAAGGCTCAGAAGCTAAATGATTTGTCCAGAATGATACAGGTAACAAAGTGGCCCTGCTGATGCTGGAATCTTCTGACTCCCTGACCACTGCTACCTACTCTGTACTCTCCTCAGCAAACCAAATAAAACAAACAAGTTAAGAAAATAGAGGTGATGTGTTTGACAGTTCACAAAAGGATCTCATTGCCAAGGTGGAAAACAAATGTGATCTTTGTTTGGTTTTGTTAAAAAATCATAATCTTTTATTTATCTGTGTGCAGTCCCTTGGGTTTCTTCCCCTCCTTCAACAAATTCCATTTGGTAAAGATGCCCTTTTGTCTAACATTGCTTTTTTTCTTTCAGACAATGAAAATAGTATGAGCCTGGAAATTTTATCAACTTAAGTTTGAAGCTCAATTCTGTTACTATTTGAATGACCTAAGGCATGAAAAAAACTCTCTCAAGCAGAACAGTAATAAATCAAAATTCACCTCCTCCTGGAATTGCTGTGAGGTTTTTCATGATAATTAAGTCAGTATATGCACAGTGCCTGACACAGTGAAGGTAATCCACAAACGTAAATTCCTTTCCTTTGGTATGATCATATTCTATCTTCTGTGTGCATTTAAGATATGTACTTATTTCATATTTACAGTGTGCAGCAATGATGGTCAAGAGAATAATAAAGGAAAAATGAGGCTAAGATGAACTCAATACATATCCTCTAATTATAATATGTATCTGGTCCAGCATCTGTATCAGCAAGATGAATTTAGATTAAAGCTTACAGAATCTTCTGCTGGAGTAAAAATCTTTTCATACATACAAATAGTTTAAACCTTACAGTTAGAAAATTGTGAAAAATACAGATTCTTTCAATCTGGTAACAGGCTCACTCTGAAAGGATGCATGAACCTAAGTATACTTCATTAGAAATAAACATTTGTTGAGTTCCTATTAGTCCGGCTTCCTGGAGCCTGATTAGTTTCCAGGTAGAGAAGTAACCAAAAATTACTATGGGCCTTCTTGAATTCGAGTGTTTCTCCAGTTGATGTGGAGAAAGACAAGCTTCAAGTAAACTTGGAATCCATATTCTTTCAAAATAGACCTGACACTAAGGAATCTCTGTGATGTTGAGCTGTTTCATGATGGCAAGTATTAGGAAAAGGGAAATGGCCCCTTCAGTTCAGTGTCGCTGGTGTTATTTCTACCAGACTTCGGGGATTACTTATCCATGAAGTGTTGCCTTCTTGGCATCTGGCTCCAGACTCCTGGACACTCTTGGGAAAATGACATAGAAGATTCCTCTTGATTTAAATTCTGGTTTTATAACCACGGGCCCTCTAGGACAAGTTCAATTGACCTCATCTTGTCAACAGGGTAATTATGAATGTTTTTTCAGGAACTGAGGCCCCTTGTCCAGTTCAGGCCATCTGAGACCACCAACCCATCAACTGGGCCTGGGCAAAATCCTGTTAAGTGGTTTTTTTGATGTCAAAGGGCTGAAAACTCCACCCTCAGATCATGCTAACACCACCATTTTGTGAATATGTGTCCTAAGAAGAGCCATGAAGTTTGACTGTGCTCATGCACATCCTCAACTACCTCAGTTCTCCTTACGTCCTATCACCTATCTCCACACTTCAGACTGTGCTGCCCTTCATCCCATAAACTGTGCCCCAAGCCCTGGATCAGGAAGACCATGAGAAATTTGATCTCAAATATGTAAAAAAAAAATTGTGTGCGGAAAACACTGAAAGGAAATATTCAAAAATATTAATAGTCATTATCTCTGGATTGTAGATGTTTTGTTTCCCTTTAATACTTTTTTGGCATTTGCTAACTTTTCTGCAATGACTATACATTATTATTTTTCTTTAAAAGGTATGATAATGTGTAAATAAGTGTGTGTGTAAGAATATACATATACACGAGTATTTTAAGAGCCATTATCTTCTCGGTAGTGACTCGATGCTAGTGTCATAACCATACCACAGGCAGAGTATAACCACTAAAGGGGTGGAGGATTGGAGGAGAGGGTGAGAGGTTCATTAAATTATTTTCCTAGACGTATAGGATCTGCAGTTCTAGATAGACTGCTCCACAGCAGTCATAGGCAGACTTGAATAATCAATGACCCTTGGGCTGTTACTAAGATGGGTGGGAAAAAAGCAAGGCTCGAATAGAAAGCCACCACCCCACTCCCCACTTTCATTCCAAAAAGTTCTACCCACAAGCATTAAAGTTTGAGGAAAACCCCACCGTCTTCTATTCTGCCCCTGGATAACTTAATTTCCAATATCCTGACCAACCCCTCTCCCGAGACCACCACTCATCAGAACAAAGAAAAGGACAACACTCAAAGTTTAAGTTGCTGGCTTCCACTCTAGCTTATAAAATAAACGTATGAAGGGGATGGGAGAACTTTCCTTAATACACATGCGCTGATGTTAGTCAGAAATATGTTTACATTAAAGCCCAATTTTCTGACTCAAAAGGAGAGAGTTCCATCAGGGGAATATTAAAAGGATGCACACTGATGAAATCTTGAGTCGCTAGACTGGCATTGGGAGGGTCTTAGGTCTTTTTCCTTCCGAAGTGGGTCTCTGCCTCCTGCCCTCCTGCTTCCCAGCCGTACTCCATGTCTACTTATTCTGTGGAAACGCTATACTCCCGCTCTCTTCAGCCTGTGTTACAGACTCTGGCCCAATGAAAATTTCACATAAGGCCAAGATCATAGGGACAGCGAAGGGGAGATGCCTGAGAGGGGTACACTGAGGACACACGCTGGTGATGAAGGTAGTTTTTATCCCACGCTAGAGAAGCAGATCCTGAGTAGGGCTGCCAGACAAAAGACAAGACGGCTCTGGAAATTTGAATTTCAGATAACAATGAATAAATTTGTATGTAAGTATACATACTTATACTAAAAATTACTCATCATTGAAATTCAAATTTAACTGAGTATCATGTGCTTTTATTTGCTAAATTTGATAACTCTAATCCTGAGTAAGGTGACGAGGTCCAACAAAATAAAATGTTTATTCATTAAGCATTTAAATACTGTTGTCAGTCCAGTTCTTATAGTCATTTTCTTATTTTAAAGGTCTGTATTTTATAGTATTCCTAATTTATATCATTTGAGGATCTGTAACTTCAATGATGTCCTTCATTCATTGGAATGGAAATGATTTTAATAATGATTTGCAATCCTTTACAGAATTTATAAATTGTACTTAAGCTTCAGTAAAGTACTTGAAATATATATGCTCCATATTTAAGAATAGTTCTAATTGATAGCAGGTCCTTTTCTTTTTCAGAATTAGCCTGATAACCATTGACAAAGAGAGATGGAGACTCCATTCAATTCAGAAAGTGATTGGATCAGAGGGGCGATGATACATTTTCAATGTGTCTATCAAGAAGATGGGGATTGAAATATCTGAGAGTATCAGCAAGGAGTCAGTCCCTTGCTATTTCACAAACGCCATAATCCCAGTGATGACTCTTTCTTCTTGTAACAAAGAAGACAGTAAAGTCAAAGGGGAAATATTCAAAGTGGGATGAAAGTAACTGGCATTAGAAAAGACTGCATGGTGACTGGACAAAATAGAAAAAGATTTTACAAGTTCTCCATCATGGCCAAACTACAAACACCGGCCTTGTCTCTTCGAAAGTTTCCTTTCCTATTGTACTAACCCTGTGCTTCCCTGATGTCTGCTGGAAACCAGCAGAAAGAGAAAAGCTCTCTAAATAGTAGCAGGTAAATTCAAGCAGCCCATGTATGGATAGAGCAACCAGTTACTCAATAATGCTCAAAAGCAAGGTCAGAGACAAAGCAAAATTTCCTTATCTGGGTTCCAGTAATCCACCAAGGAAGTTAGCGCCCAAGGGCAAAAAAAAAAAAAAAAAAAAAAAAAAAAAAAGAAGAGAAATACCTCAGCTAGTGCAATGGAAAAGAAGTGGGATCAGAAGTTCTGAATTTTGGACACCACTCTGTGGCTTTAGATGAGTTTTTCAGTCTCTCCATTTATAGAATGGAGAAGTTAAACAAGACTAAGCTTGTAAGCTCCCTGTCCAGTGAAACTCTAAAGAACCTTAATTCAGTTTTTCTCCCAAACCTTCACTTTCTTTGCCCATTTCCCCCCCATACCTACCTAGCAAAGCCCTAACCATCAATCAACCCAACTATTATAATCTCTGCATCACCACCCAGGCAAGTGAGAAGCACAGGAGAAAGTGGCACAACTGAGCAGGTTCGTGCCACCCCAGATCCAGAGCCAGCAGCCTCCACCCTCACTCAGCAAAGGTCCTCTCCTCACGTTAGAGAAAACAGAAAACTCCCTCAAGTCCCTGCTTTCTGCCTCTGCATAGACTCTGCCATCGTACCAACTGCCTTCCTCTCCTCTTCTCAGTAGAAGGATCTTGCTCTAGATGACACTCCACTGATTATCATTTCTCCAGGACATAACTTTTTTCCTTTTTCCTGGAGGATTCTCTCAGCATACGATGTTTATATAACCCTTATCTGTCCTGATTGCTGTTTCCTTTCTTAAGAGTTAAGCTCTTCAAAAGGATGGTCTGTAATTATCAAGTCCACTTTCTTATTCCAAATCCCTCTTTCACTCTCTACCTGGCTTCTGCCCACACCACCCCAGGGAACACCCCTAAAGTCATTATAGTAGTTCCTGCTTATCCGCGGGAGATACGTGCCAAGACTCCCAGTGGATGCCTGAAACTGTGGACAGTACCGAGCCTAAGTAAGCACTTATCACACACTGCGACCGTAGATGTTGCAGTTTGAGGTGCAACAGCAAAACTAGCAAGAATTTCTTTTTCCTTCTTCACTATGTCATAGATAGAAGATTCATTCTTACCATGGATCTTAGCAACCTCAGCATACAATTTTTTTCTTTCCTTATTGAGAACTTTCACCTTTCACTTTTTAAAGGAAGCACTTTATGGCTTCTCTTTGGCATATCCGAATTGCCAGCACCAGTACTCTTCAACTTTGGAGTTATTATTAAGTAAAATAAGGTTACCTGAACACAAGCACTGCAATACTGTGACAGTCGATCTGATAACCCAGAAGGCTCCTAAGTGACTAATGGGCGAGTAGTGTGTACAGCATGGACCTGCTGGACAAGGGGATGATTCGCAACCCAGGATGGCACAAGATTTCATCATGATACTCAGAATGGCACACAATTTAAAACTTAATGAATTGTTTATTTCTGGAATTTTCCATTCAATATTTTCAGACAGTGGTTTTCACAGGTAACTGAAACTACTGAAAGCAAAACCACAGATAAGGGAGGACTACTGTACCCACCTTATTGCTAAAGCCAGAGGACACTTTCCAGCCCTGAGGCCTAATGGCATTTGCACTGAAATGTCCTTTTCCTTGGCTTTTATGACTTCTCTCTCTGCTCCTCCTTCTCAGTCTATCCCTTAAATGTTGATATCTGCTGGGGTAGAATTTCAGGCTCTTCTTCCCTGGTTGGATTCACTTACCAACTTTCTAATATGTTTAATTTTTGCAAAACTGAGCTAGTCATCCTATTCTCTAAAACTTCTATGTCCTCCTCAACTTTTTTACCAATTTCAGACATCTCAGCACTGTCCTTAAAAATCACCATTTCTCTCACCTCACTTATAATTAGTCACTGAATCATACCAATTCCACCTCTGTAATGTCATATTATCAAGCAGATCTGATTTTGTCATCACCACCAACCACCCCTGTGACACCACAGTGAAAATCCTCAGAGATTCCAGAGTACCAACAGAATACAGCACAGC
The DNA here is from genome assembly GCF_041296265.1 of Equus caballus. NCBI lineage: Eukaryota > Metazoa > Chordata > Mammalia > Perissodactyla > Equidae > Equus > Equus caballus. Next base: position 53,622,148 of record NC_091691.1, read on the forward strand.
TCTTCGCCATGGACCTCAAAGCCCGTTTTTCCCAATTATTTTATTGAGATCTTAGTGGTTTTTAACATTGTGCAATTCCAGTATACAGTATTATTTATCCACTTCGATATAGACTGCATCATGCTCACCAACAGGAGTCTAATTTTTATCTGTCACCATACACATGTGCCCCTTTGCCCCTTTTGTGCATCCCCAGCTCCCTTCCCCTCTGGTAAACATTAATCTGTTCTTTTTCCATGTATTTGTTTATCTTCCACATATGAGGCAAATAATGCAGTATTTGTCTTCATCTGGCTTATTTTGTGTAAAATCATACCCTCAAGGTCCACCGATGTTGTTGCAAATGGCACGATTTTGTCTTTTTTATGACTCAGTAGTATTCCATACCACATCTTCTCTATCCATTCATCTGTAGAAGGGCACTTGGGTTGCTTCCACATCTTGACTATTATGAATAGTGCTGCAATGAACATAGAGGTGCATAAATCTCTTTGGATTGTTGATTTCAAGTTCTTTGGATAAATACCCAGTAGTGGAATAGCTGGATTGTATGGTATTTCTATTTTTAATTTTTTGAGAAATCTCCATACCATTTTCCATAGTGGCTGCACCAGTTTGCCTTCCTACCTGCAGTGTATGAGGGTTCCCTTTTCTCCACATCCTCTTCAACATTTGTTATTTTCTGTCTTGGTAATTAAAGCCATTCTGACTGGTGTAAGGTAGTATCTCATTGTAGTTTTGATTTGCACTTCCCTAATAATTAGTGATGTTGAACATCTTTCCATGTGTCTGTTGGCCATCTGCATATCTTCTTTGGAAAAACATCTGTTCATATCCTCTGCCCAGTTTTTGATTGGGTTGTTTGGTTTTTGTTGCTGAATTGTATGAATTCTTTGTCTATTTTGGATATTAACCCCTTGTCGGATACATGATTTGCAAATATTTTCTCCCAGTTGGTGGGTTGTCTTTTCATTTTGTTTACAGTTTCCTTTTCCTTTCAGAAGGTTTTTAGTCTGATGTAGTCCCATTTGTTAATTTTTTCTTTTGTTTCCCTTTCCGTAGTAGACATGGTATTGAAAAAGATGCTGCTAAGACCAATGTCAAAAGATAGTGCCTATATTTTCTTCCAGGAGTTTTGTGGTTTCAGGTCTTACATTCAAGTCTTTAATCCATTTTGAGTTAATTTTTGTGTTTGGTGCAAAATTATTGTCTACTTTCATTCTTATGCATTTGGCTGTCCAGTTTCCCCAACACCATTTATTGGAGAGATTTCCTTTCTCCATTGTATGCTTTTGGCTCCTTTGTCAAAGATTAAGTGTCCATAGATGTGTGGTTTTATTTCTGGGCTTTCCATTCTGTTCCATTGATCTGTGTGTCTGTTTTTGTGCCAGTACCATGCTGTTTTGATTGTTATAGCTTTGTAATATATTTTGAAGTCAGTATTGTGGTACCTCCAGCTTTGTTCTTATTTCTCAGGATTGCTTTGGCTATTCGGGGGGTCTTTTGTTGTTCCATATAAATTTTAGGTTTCTTTGTCCTATTTCCATGAAGAATGTCATTGGGATTCTGATTGGGATTGGATTGAATCTGTAGATTGTTTTAGGTAGTATGGACATTTTAACTATGTTTATTCTTCTAACTCACGAGCATAGAATATCTTTCCATTTCCTCACGTCTTCTTTAATTTCTTTCAATAATGTCTTTATAGTTTTCAGTGTATAGGTCTTTCACCTCTTTGGTTATATTTCTTCCTAGATGTTTTATACTTTTTGTTGCTATTGTAAATGGAATTGTATTCTTGACTTCTCTTTCTGCTAGTTCATTATTAGAGTATAGAAGAACAAGTGATTTTTGTAAGTTGATTTTTTACGCTGCAACTTTACTGTAGTTGATTGTTTATGATAGCTTTCTGATGTATTCTTTAGGATTTTCTATATATAGAATCATGTCATCTGCAAAGAGCAAGTGTTTAATTTCTTCCTTTCCAATTTGGATTCCTTTTATTTCTTTTTCTTGCCTAATTGCTTGGGCCAAAACCTCTAGTACTATGTTGAATAGGAGTGGTGAGAGTGGGCATTTTTGTCTTGTTCCTATTCTCATAGGTATGGCTTTCAGTTTTTTCCCCATTGAGTATGATGTTGGCTGTGGGTTTTTCATATATGGCCTTTATTATGTTGAGGCATTTTCCTTCTCTACCTATTTTACTGAGAGTTTTTATCATAAATGTGTGTTGGATCATGTCAAATGCTTTCTCTGCATCTATTGAGATGATCATGTGATTTTTATCCCTCATTTTGTTAATGTGGTGCATCACATTGATTGATTTGCAGATGTTGAACCATCCCTGCATCCCTAGAATAAATCCCACTTGATTATGATGTATGATCCTTTTAATGTATTGCTCTATTCAGTTTGCCAGTATTTTGTCGAGGATTTTTGCATCTATGTTCATCAGCAATATTGGCCTGTAATTTTGCTTCTTTGTGTTGTTCTTGTCTGGTTTTGGTATCAGGGTAAAGTTGGCCTCATAGAATGAGTTAGGAAGTATTCTGTCTTCTTCAATTTTTTGGACTAGTTTGAGAAGGATACATATTAAATCTCCTTTGAATGTTTGGGAGAATTCTCCAGAGAAGCCGTCTGGTCTTGGACTTTTGTTTTTTGAGAAGTTTTTGATTACTGTTTCAATCTCTTTACTTGTGATTGTTCTATTCAGATTCTCAATTTCTTCTTGATTCAGTTTTGGGAGGTTGTGTGAGTCTAAGAATTTATCCATTTATTTTAGGTTATCCAATTTCTGGGCATATAATTTTTCATAGTATTCTCTTATAATCTATTGTATTTCTGCGGTATCTGTTGTAATTTCTCCTCTTTCAATTCTAATTTTATTTATTTGAGCCTTCTCTCTTTTTTCCTTGGTAAGTATGGCTAAGGGTATGTAAATTTTGTTTATCTTCTCAAACAACCACCTCTTAGTTTCATTTATCCTTTCTACTGTTTTTTTTTTTTTGTCTATTTCAGTTTCATTTATTTGTGCTCTTATTTTTATTACTTCCCTCTTTCTGCTGACTTTGGGCTTTGTTTGTTCTGTCTTTAGTTCTGTTAGGTGTAGTTTAAGATTACTTATGTGAGATTTTTCTTGTTTGTTGAGGTGGGCCTGCACTGCTATGAATTTCCCTCTTATAACTGCTTTTACTGCATCCTGTAAGAATTGGTGTGTTGTATTTTCATTTTCACGTGTCTCCAGGTATTTTTTTTATTTACTTCTCCTTTGATTTCTTCATTGATCCAATTGTTGTTCAGTAGCATGTTGTTTAGTCTTGACATATTTGTGACTTTCCCAGATTTTTTCTTGTAGTTTATTTCTAGTTTCATAGCATTGTGGTTGGAAAAGGTGTTTGAGATTATTTCAATCTTCTTAAATCTATTGAGGCTTGCCTTGTTTCCCAACATATGGTCTATCTTTGAGAATGGTCCATGTGCACTTGAGAACAATGTGCATTCTGCTGTTTTTGGATGGAATGTTCTCTCTATATATCTATTAAGTCCATTTGCTCAAGTGTTTAGTTTAAATCCACTGTTTCCTTTTTGACATCCTGTCTGGATGATCTGTCCATTGATGTAAGTCAGGTGTTGAGGTCCCCTATTATTATTGTGTTGCTGTTAATTTCTCCCTTTAGGTCTGTCAATAGTTGCTTTATATACTTTGGTGCTCCTGTGTTAGGTGCATCTATATTCATAAGTGTTATGCCCTCTTGTGGAATGTCCCTTTTGTCATTATATACTGCCCCTCTTTGTCTCTCATTGTCTTTTTTATCTTGAATTCTGCTTTGTCTAAGTATGGCAAGACTTGCTTTCTTTTGTTTGCCATTTGCTTAAAGTTTCGTCATCCATCCCTTCACTCTGAGCCTATGTTTTGTCTTTAGAGCTGAGATGTGTCTCCTGGAGGCATTATATTGTTGGGTCTTGTTTTTAAATCCATCCAGCTACTCTGCATCTTTCAATTGGAGAATTCAATCCATTTACACTCAGAGCGATTATTGCTATGTGACAGCTTAATACTGCAATAGTATCTCTTGTTTTCTGGTTGTTCTATATTGCCATTGTTTCTCTTCTTTTGTATTTCTGACTGCCATTTCATTTTGGTAGTTTTCTGTGGAGGTTTTCTCAGTTTTCTCTTTTGTTATGAATTGTGGCTCTGCTCTGATTTTTTGTTTAGTAGTTATCATGAAGTTTGTATAAAAGATCTTGAAAATGAGATAGTCTATTTTCTGATAGCCTCTTCTCTCCATTAGTCTAAGTAGGTTCCATCCCCTCCTTCTTCCCCTTCTGAGTTATTGTTGTCACAAAACATTCTGTTTTGTGTTGTGAGTTTGTGACTAAGTTGAAGTGTTTATAGTTACTTTTGATGCTTTCCTTCCCTTTGTCTTTTAAGTTATAATTGAGTATTTGCCTCCCTGTTCTGAAAGAGAGCTACAGTTTTCTGATTTTGTCTGTCTATTTATCTCCTTGCTCAAAGCTCTGTAGGCATTTGCCTTTATGTTTCTGGTGTGAGGGCATCTTTAATCATTTCTTGTTGGGGAGATATAGTCATGATGAACTACTCCCTCAGCTTTTGCTTATCTGGGAAAGATTTTATTTCTCTGTCGAATCTGAAAGATAATTTCACTGGATAGAGTATTCTTGGCTGAAAGTTCTTGTCTTTCAGTAGGTTGAATATATCATTCCACTCTCTCCTAGCCTGTTAGGTTTCTGCCGAGAAATCCACTGGAAGCATGATAGGGGTTTGTTCCTTGGTAGGTTATTTTCTTCTGCCTTGCTTCCCTTAATACATTTTCTTTGTCATTGAGTTTTGCCACTTTTACTATTATATGCCTTGGAGAAGGTCTTTTAGCATTGATGTAACTAGGCATTCTACTAGTTTCATGTATTTGTAAATCTGGTTTCTTCTTGAGGTTTGGGAAGTTCTCAGCTATTATTTCTTTGAATAAGCTCTCTGCTCCATTCTCCCTCTTTTCTCCCTCTGGAATGCCTATAATCCTTATGTTGCTTTTTGTAATTGGATCAGATATTTCTTGAAGAATTCCTTCATTTTTTAGAAATCTTAGTTCTCTCTCCTCCTCCACCTGTAGCATTTCTATATTTTTATCCTCTAAATCACTAATTCTTTCCTCCATAACATCAGCTCAATTTTTAAGGATTCTAGATTATTTTTTATTTAATAAATGTGCTCTTCATATCCAGAATTACTGCTTTTTTTTTTTTTTTATAGTTTCAACCTCTGTGGTGAAGTATTCCTTCTTCCCATTCATTTTGTTCCTCAGCTCATTGAACTGTCTTTCTGAGTTTTCTTGTAACTTGTTGAGTTTCTTTATGACAGCTATTTTGAATTGTCTGTCATTTAGATTGTAAATTTCTGTGTCTTCAGGGTTGGTTTCTGGAGAATTGTCATTTTCCTTCTCGTCTGAATTGCTGCTGTAGTTTCTCATGGTGTTTCATGAACTAATCTTTTGTTGGCACATTTGTGGCAGTATTAGATTGCAGATTTCACCTGCTACCACTAGGAGGAAGCAAGAACTGTGTTTCTAATCCTGTCCTGTCTGTTGGATGTTTTGGGGGTACTATGGGCACTTGCACCAGCTGGGAGATCATTCTGGCACACAGGTAGATCTGCCGCCGCCTGTTCTTTGGGTTATGACAGCTGCTGTGCTAGGTGGGCAGGGCTTCCTCACAGGGTCCTAGCCTGGGCCATTCCTTGGAGCCACAGGGGCATGGTGAGCTCTCCCACCACTGGAAAAGCAGTCATGAGGGGGCTAAGGGCTGCTGTCACCTGTTCCTAGAGTTTCCCCAAGGTGTGTTCCGATTTTATGGGCATTAACAGTTCTATGGCCGCTTGTGACAGCCAGGAAATCATTTGCATGCATGCACAGGTCTTCTGGGGAAGGGCAGGAGAGGATCATCTATCTTCACCACTTCCTGGAGGGCCAGTCCAACTGCCTTCAGATATACAGTTGTGTGGGTCTTTCAGGCATCCTGTTGTGCTGCGTGTGCTTCCTCCATTGGTCGGTGATTGTCCATTTAGTTGTAGTTCAAAGAGGGAGAGATAAAGGGAACAGATCACTCCACCATGTTGCAGATGTCACCCTCAAAGCCTTCTTAAAGCCATCCCTTACATACCTCACTGATCTCATCTCCAGCCACTCTTCTCTGTTGCACTCTATATTTTTGTCAACACAAATGCCTGTGGTCTCCAAAATGTGTCATACTGGTACTCTTCCAGAGCCTTTTCACATCCTTATCCTTTGGCTGGAATTCTCTCACTACTCCTCTGCTCCTCATGTCAGCTGACTTACTTCTACACATACCTCAAGAATCACTTGGGGTATCCTCCCCACCAAAAGTCTTTCTTGGTACCCCAGTCTAGGTTGGTCTAGTCCAGCATCCAGAATATAGCTAAAATTTAAAATGTTTTTGAAAGTTCGGTGATCTGATTTCACGATTTTATTTTTTAACAATTAAATTTACCCTAATTTGATACTTCTTACTTCTTCTGTACCTCAACTTTATTTGTACTTCACTTTCTGTTCTTTGGGTCTTTCTCTTTTTTAAAGATTGGCATCTGAGCTAACATCAGTGGCCAATCTTGTTTTTTTTCTTCGTCTTCTTTTCCCCAAAGCCCCCCATTACATAGTTGTATATTCTAGTTGTAGGTCCTTCTGGCTCTGCTTTGTGGGATGCAGCTTCAGCAAGGCTTGATGAGCAGTGCTAGGTCCATGCCCAGGATCCAAACCAGCAAAACCCTTGGCTGCTGAGGTGGAGCATGTGAACTTTACCACTTGGCCATGGGGCCAGACCCTGTTCTTTGGGTATTTATCCCACGTTTGATGTATCACTGTTAATTCTGTATTAAACAGTTCTTAAAAAACCTTTTCCAAAGAAAAATGTTGGAGAGAAGCAGATGGAGGCAAGGGGTCATTAGACAGCTGAAAAATGAAGGCTAGATGGGAGTAGGGCGTAGTTTATTATGGAATATCTGGCCCTCCAGATACTTCCCTAGTGTGATATTACCAGAGCTTCTTCAGTCATGATTTCTTAAATTTTAAATGTTTTATAAAGCTTCTAGCTGCCTTGAACATGGGAGTTTCCAAAGAGTTACTGTATTAGTATTACTATGAGTGTGTGTTTACATGTGAATATCACTAAATATACAGGCTAAGTCACTGGAATAAAGAAACAAAAAAACACTGGCTCCAATAAGGCAGAAGTTTCTTTCTTACATAACAGATGTAGAAAGATAATCCAGGGAGGCTGGGTGGGTCCACACCAGAGACCCAAATTCTTTCTGTTCTGTTGCTCTGCCATGCTCTAGAACTCCTGTGTCCAATATGGCAGCCATTACTCACGTGTTCCTAATGAGCTTTTGAAATTTGGTTAGTCAAAAATAGCACATGCTGCAAGTATAAAACACTCACCAGTTTTCAGAGACTTTGTATGAAAAAAAGAATTAAAAATATCTCATTAATAACTTTATATTGATGGCATGTTGAAATAATATTTCAGATATATTGGGTTAAGTAAGATGTTATTACATTTAATTTCATCCATTCTTTTTATTTTTTTTGTTTAGAAAATTTTAAATTACACTTATGGTTCACATCATATTTCTATTGGACAGTACTGTTCTAGAATGTAGTACATTATCTTCATTTATATGATACAAGTTCGCTATCAGTACTACAAACACGGTCAGAAAAAAGCTGGAAAGAAAAATAGTAGAGGGGAAATAATTTCCCTTTAAGAAGGTGATGTGGGACTTGCACACATCAGTTCACTCACATTCCACTGGTGAGAACTTAGTCACATGGCACCCCCAAGCTGCATAGAATACACAGAAATGTATTATGTGGAAGGGAAGCCATATGCCATATTGAAAAGAAAGGAGAGAGAATGGATTCTAGGGTAATGGGTACTAACTAGTCTCTGTCATAGATATGTTTCTAAAAAGAGATATTTGAATTGACTCTTGAGTAGAAGGGAATTGAAAGGCATTCCCTGGGAGAGGTGATGGAGAAAAATGGAGTAGAAGGACACTCAGAAATCTAATGAAAAATAAACAAACCAAGATATTTCGACATCTGTATTGAGAATGTAAAACAAGGAGGAAGAGAGAAACAATGGCTCAGAGCAAAAAGGAATTGGCCAAGGGAGAAGGTGCCCTTATGCTTGAGGCAGTGTACAATAGAGAAAGGGAGGACTATATGCATAATTAGCTTTCTGCTTCTGTATCTGGGGCCTAGGAAGTTTGGATATTGCTTTGCTCCCAAATATTGGAGAATAGATATGGGAAATCAATAGTAAACAGATATCTAAAGAGGCTCAATATCTCAAGACGGAGGATGATGAAGAAGAGAGAACATAATGGTGTACAAGTACATGAGTGAATCTAACAGATCAAATGTTGAGCAATAGAATCAAGATACAAAAGAATACATACTGTATTGTTCAGCTCATATAATGTTCTAATAGTGGCAAATTTGATCTGTGGTGATAGACATCAAATGCTGATTGCCTTCAGGTAGGGTAATGCATGAGATGGGACACGAGGTAGGTTTCTGAGATGCAGGTAATGTCCTACACTTGATCTCGGTAATGTTTATATGGGCATATTGCTTGGCAAAAACTCATTGTTAATGTGTATGTACTTTTCTGTATTAATATTATACTTCAATAAAAATAGTACAGAAACAAACAAGCAAACAAGGGAATGGGTTGCTATGACTGATGTGGAGCCTACATAACAGACCAATCATGATTCATTCCTTAGGACTGGGGAGAGGCTGACCTTACCTGAGCACATTGCTGCTCACTTAATATCTGAATGAAATCAAGGTTCTGTTTGCAGGGAAGCAGGAGAGAATGGCTGTGAGGTAGGCAGCAAATAGTGACTGATACATGCAGTTATTTTTAAAATGACTTAGCTCCATATTCATTGATCTGGATGAATATCCACCATGAATTTTGAAATAAGAAAGGTAAGATGCTAAGTAATATTCTCATTCTATTAAAAATACCTTTCCCATTTGTGGAGAAAGGTGGGGAAAAAGACACACCAGGCTATTTATTACTGGGTCGGCAAGGGCAGGTTGGTGGGAAAAAGGGGGCAGAGCTTATCAGGGTTTTCCTGTTTTTGCATTGTTTCACTGACTATAGGAAGCATGTGTACTTGTATTTTTTGAAGCAGAATTTAATAGGAAGATTAAAATTTAAAAGGTCAATAACCTAGTAAATTAGAAACTGAGGTACTAGAAATGGGTGAATTTCATAAAGCAAAGTGAGGATGAGACTAGAGTAGACGTGAGGGCCAGGTGGCGACATTTTCTCTCTTGCTCTTGGTATCTCATCAAGAAAAGCACTGCTTTCCTGATTGCCCCCTTTAACAAGCTGCAGAAACAGACAGTATGGCTCTGTCTAAGTGCTTTTGTTCGTCAGAACTATTTCTTGAGTAAAGTTTGAAAACTGTTAGCATAGAGCCTCTCAGGAAGCAGAATTCTCAGGAGGACTCAATTTCTTTCTGTGTCTTAGGTATTAAAATCTTTGGAGAAGGGGAAAGTGAGAAAAAGTCAGTTTTGTCTTGGAACTCCCACCTGCCAGAGGCATTTGTTTCCTGGGAGGAGAAAACCTCCCATGTTCACCATTCTGAACAAAATCAATTTTTCAGCAATCTGGTTCACAGATCTGAGGATCAAGAGCATTCTCACAGAGCTTTTTCGTTAGCTATTTGGGTGTCATTACCACTTCATCTAGTAAATGCTAATTAACATTGACACTACAGTGTCAACTTCACCTTCAAGACTTTTGCTCATGTGTTGAGGTTGCCTTAACTTTTTTTGAGGTATGAAACAAATAACAGTAAAAAAGTTAAATTGTTGCATCATTTGCTTAATACTTGAATTACTCATTTTTGCATTCCTTCTTGACTATGAATTTTATGTTAAGCAAAGCATAAAACAGTTATGCAAATACAATTAAGACTTCAATGTCAAACTGGTATGCATTTTGTAAGAATTTTTTTTTAGAGAATTACTTCCAGAAATATTGGCTTTGGATTCCTCAAATTAGAGTTAAGTCATTTTCAAGTGGGTGGATAACACTGGTATGAACCCAATTAAGTTCAGGGTTGCTGTTTAACCCTGAGGATCAAAAATCAATTCTATATTTATTATTTATTGTTACAAAAATAACCACAAGAAGAAAAACAACAAACACAAAATCACTAAAAAATTTGGTAGAGGGAGGAGACACTTAGAGCTAGTGAAAAATAAGCCATTCCTTCACCTTTCAATGTGGGGACCCAACAGACACTGTTTAAAAGTCAATACATCAAGAAATATAAATATAAATATATATTAGATATAAAAGTGTTAAACCATCAGAAGAACTAAAAAGAGCAATAGTTAAAAATATTTACCGTGGGGGCCAGCCCATGGCTTAGTGGTCAAGTTCAGTGCTCTCTACTTCGGCGCACTCCACTTCGGCAGCCTGGGTTCAGTCCTTGTGTGCGAACCTATACCACTCATCGACAGCCATGCTGTGGCAGTCACCCACATACAAAGTAGAGGAGGGTTGGCACAGATTTTAGCTCAGGGCAAATCTTCCTCAAGCAAAAACAGGAAGATCGGAAGCAGGTGTTAGCTCAGGGTGAATTTTCCTCAACAACAACAAAAAATTTATCATGGAAGTGGATATTGGTGGGATAGGGAACTGCAAAAACTTACTTTTTATTTTCTACCTTTCTTTACTATTTGAAAAAATGTATCATGTATAAAATATAAATTAAGAGATAGTCTTTTTAGAAAAAAACAAGGAATACGTTTAAGTTAAATGTTATTCAGATCTTCTTGGATGATGTTTTAAATCACTTGCTAATATTGAAATTTGCCACAATTTCATCTTTAATAATAGTGAGATTCTTTTCTTTCTTTTTATATTGACATAGTCCTTTGTTTTAGAGTCTATCAATAAAATTTTATTGGTAACAACCACACTTATTCATTTATTTTTTGTCTGTTGCTGCTTTTTTGTTGTGGTTGAGGTTACTTTGGTTTATAACATTATTTAAATTTCAAGTATACATCACTATATTTTGCCTTCTGTATAGACTATATTGTGTTCACCACCAAAAGTCTAGTTGCCATCGTCACTATACATGTGTCCCTTTACCCCTTTCACCCCTCCCTCACCCCCTTCCCTTTTGGTAACCACCAATCTGTTCTCTGTATCTATGTGTGTGTTTGTTTATTTTGCATATATGAGTGAAGCCATATGGTAATTGTTTTTCTTTGCCTGATTTATTTAACTTAGCATAGTACCCTCAAGGTCCATCTATGTTGTTGCAAATGGCAAGATTTCATCAACTTTTATAGGTGCGTAGTATTCCATTGTATATATATACCACATCCTCTTTATCCATTCATCCCTTGATGGGCACTTAGGTTGTTGCACATCTTGGCTATTGTGAATAACTGCACTGAACATAGGGGAGCATATCTTTTCAAGTTAGTGTTTTTGTGTTGTTTGTATAAATACTCAGCAATGAAATAGCTGGATCATATGGTATTTCTAGTTTTAATTTTTTGAGAAATTTCCATAATTCTTTCCATAGTGGCTGCACCAATTTACATTCCTATCAACAGTATATGAGGGTTCCTTTTTATCCACATCCTCTCCAACACTTGTTATTTTTTTATCTTTTCATGTGCTTGTTGGCCATATGTATATCTTCTTTGGGAAAATGTCTGTTAATATCCTCTGCCTGTTTTGGGATTGGGTTGTTTGTTTTTTTGTTGTTGAGTTGGATGAGTTCTTTAGATATTTTGGATATTAACCCCTTAGCAGATATATGATTTCCAAATCTTTTCTCCCAGTTGGTAGGTTGTCTTTTCATTTTGTTCATGATTTTCTTTGCCATGCAGAATATTTTTAGTTATACTGCTGTTTGTTTCTTTTTTCTTTTTTTTCCCTTGCCGGAGGAGACATGATATTCAAAAAGATACTGCTAAGACCAATGACAAAGAGCATACTGCCTATGTTTTCTTCTAGGAGTTTTATGGATTCAGGTCTTATATTCAAGTCTTTAATCAATTTTGAGCTAATTTTTGTGTATGGTGAAAGATAATGGTCTACTTTCATTCTTTTGCATATGGCCATCCAGTTTCCCAGCACTATTTATTGAAGAGACTTTCCTTTCTTTGTTGTATGTTCTTGGTTCCTTTGTAGAAAACTAGCTATCCATAGATGTGTGGGTTTATTTCTGGGTTCTCTATTCTGTTCCACTGATCTGTGTATCTGTTTTTCTGCCAGTACCATGCTGTTTTGATTATTATTGCTTTGTAGTATATTTTGAAATCAGGGAGTGTGATGCCTCCAGCTTTGTTTTCTTTCTCAGGATTATTTTGGCTATTTGGGGTCTTTTGTTCTTCCATATAAATTTTAGGATTCTTTGTTCCATTTCTATAATAAAATGTCATTGGGATTTTGATTGGGATTTCATTGAATTTGTAGATTGGTTTTGGTAATATGGACATTTTAACTACGTTAATTTTTCTGATCCATAATCATGGAATGTCTTTCCATTTCTTTGTGTGTTCTTCAATTTCTTTCAACAATGTCTTATAGTTTTCAACGTGCAGGTCTTTAACCTCCTTGGTTAGATTTATTCCTAGATATTTTATTTTGTTGTGATTGTAAGTAGGATTGTATTCCTGATTTCTCCCTCTGCTAGTTCATTGTTAATGTATAGAATTGCAACCAATCTTTGTATGTTTATTTTGTGCCCTTCAACTTTACTATACTCATTAATTATTTCTATTAGTTTTTTGGTGGATTCTTTAGGGTTTTCTGTATATAGAACCGTGTTTTGCAAATAGTGACAGTTTTATTTCTTTCTTTCATATTTGGATACCTTTTATTTCTTTTTCTTGCCTAATTGCTGTGACCAGGACTTCCAATAATATATTGAGTAAAAGTGGCAAGGGTGGGCAGCCTTATCCTGTCCCTATTTTTAGAGGAACAGCTTTCAGTTTTCCCCATTAACAATGATGTTGGCTGTGGGTTTGTGGAATATGGCCTTTATCATGTTGTACTTTCCTTCTATACCCGTTTTATTGAGAGTTTTTGTCATAAATGGATGCTGAATCTTGTCAGATGCTTTCTCTGCATCTATTGAGATGATCATGTGATTTTTATTCTTCATTTTGTTAATGTGGTGTATTACATTACTTGATCTGCAGATATTGAACCATCCCTGCATCCCTGGCATAAGTCCCACTTGATCTTGGTGTATGATCTATTTAATATATTGTATTTGATTTGCTAACATTTTGTTGAGGATTTTTCCATTTATGTTTATCAGTGACATTGGCCTGTAATTTTCCTGTTTTGTTGTCCTTGTCTGGTTTTTGCATTGGGGTAATGTTGGCCTCATAAAATAATTTAGGAAGTGTCTCATCCTCTTCAATTTTCTGGAAGAATTTGAGAAGGATAGACATTAAATCTTCTTTGAATGTTTGGTAGAATTCACCAGAGAAGCCATCTGGTCCTGAAATTTTGTTTTGGTTACTGTTTCAATCTCTTTACTTGTGATTGGTCTACTCAGATTCTCTATTTCTTTTTGATTCAGTTTTGGGAGGTTGTATGATTCTCGGAATTTATTCATCTCTTCTAGGTTATCCAGTTTATTGGCATATAGCATTTCATAGTATTCTTTTATAATCTTTTGTGTTTCTGTGGTATCCTGTAATTTTTGCTCTTTCATTTTTGATGTTATTTATTTGAGCCTGTTGTCTTTTTCCTTAGTTTAGCTAAGGGTTTGTCAGTTTTGTTTGTCTTTTCAAAGAACCAACTCAGTTTCATTGATCTTTTCTATTGTCTTTTTAGTCTCCATTTCATTTATTTCTGCTCTGATTTTTATTATTTCCTTCCTTCTTCTGAGTTTTGGCTTCGTTTGTTCTTTTCCTAATTCTTTTGGGTGTAGTGTTAGATTGCTTATTTGATATTTTTCTTGTTCTTGAGGTAGGCCTGTATTGCTATAAAAATTCTCTCTTAGTACTGCTTTTGCTGGATCCCAAAAGTTTTGGTATGTTGTGTTTTTAGTTTCACTAGTCTCCAGGTACTTTTTGATTTCTTCATTGATACAAGAGTTGTTCAGTAGCATGTTGTTTATTCTCCATAAACAATGAAGTCACATATTCATGATTTTTCAGCTTTCTTCTTGTAGTTGATTTCTAGTTTCATAACATTGTGGTCAGAAAAGATGCTTGATAGTATTTCAATCTTCTTAAAGTTATTGACACTTGCATTGTTTCACAACCTATGGTCTATCTTTGACAATGTTCCATGTGCACTTGAGAAGAATGTATATTCTGCTGCTTTTGGATGAAATGTTCTCTCTCTCTCTATATATCTAATAAACTCATCTGGTCTAGTATTTCATTTAAGGCCAATGTTTCCTTATTGACTTTGTCTGGATTATCTAGCCATTGATGTTAGTGGGCTATTAGAGCCCCCTCCTATTGTTTGTTGCCATTAATTTCTCTCTTCAGGTATGTTAATAGTTGCTTTATATACTTTGGTGCTCCTACGTTAGGTGCATATGCATTAAGAAATGTTACATCTTCTTGGTGTGTTGTCCCCTTTATCGTTATATAATGTCCATATTTGTCTCTTGTTATCTTTTTTGGATTGAAGTCTATTTTATCTGGTAAAAACATGGGTACACCTTCTTTTGGTTGCCATTTACTCAAAGTATCATCTTCCAACCAATCACTCTGAGCCTATGTTTTTCTTTAAAGCTGAGATGGGTCTCCTGGAAGCAGCATATTGTTGGGTCTTGTTTATTAATCCATCCAGTCACTCTGTGTCTTTTGATTGGTGAATTCAATCCATTTACATTTAGAGTGATTATTGACATATGAGGACTTAATACTGACATTTTAACTTTTGTTTTATGATTGTTCTATATTTCCATTGTTTCTTTTTCCTTGTGTTTCTGTCTGCCATTTCAATCTGGTGGTTTTCTGTGATGTGTTTCCCAGTTTCCTCTTTGTTTATATTTTTTGACTCAGCTCCGAATTTTTGTTTTGTGGTTACCATGAAGTTTGTATGTAAGATTTCATAGATGATATAGTCCTTTTTCTGCTGATAGTATTTTATCTCCATTTGCCTATGCAGGTTCTGTCCTTTTCTTCTTCCCCTTCTAAGTTTTTGTTGTCACAAATTATCTGTTTTTATTGTGTTTGTTACCAAATTGAAGTGGTTATTGTTACTTTCAATGCTTTTTTTCCCTTAGCCATTTTGTCATAATTAAGTGTGTAGCAACTTATTCTGATGTAAAGTTGCAATGTTCTGATTCTGTCTGTCTACTTATCACCTTGCTTGTAGCTTTGTATACATTTGCTTTTTTGTTTCAGGTAAGAGGTCTTCTTTCATCATTTCTTGTAAGGTAGGTCTAGTGGTGATGAACTCCTTCAGCTTTTGTTTGTCTGGGAAAGCCTCTATTTCTCCTTCATATCTGAAGTTTAACTTTGATGGATAGCGTATTCTTGGCTGATAGTTTTATCTTTCAATATTTTGAATATATCATTCCACTCTCTCCTAGCCTGTAGAGTTTCTGATGAGAAATCCAGATAGCATAATGTGGATTCCTTTGTAAGTTATTATTTTCTTTTCATGGGCCACCCTTAATATTCTTTCTTTCTCATTGACTTCTGAGAGTTTTAACATAATGGGCCTTAGAGGTCTTTTTACATTGAGAAATTAGGTGTTCTTTTAGCTCATGTACTTGTATATCCAGGTTTTCCCCTAGGTTTGGGAAATTCTCAGCTATTATTTATTTAAATAAGTTCCCTGCTCCTTTCTCCCTTTCTTCTCCTTCTGGGATACCCTTTATCCTTATGTTGCTTTTCCTAAGTGAGTCCGATATTTCTCATAGAATTTCTTCATTTAAAAAAATTTTTATTTCTCTCTAATCTTCTATCAGAATCATTTTTACATTTCTATTTTCAAACTCACTAATTCTCTCTTCCATATGGTCTGCTCTATTTCCAGTGCTTTCCACTTTATTCTTTCTCTCATTTATTGTGTTCTTCAGCTCCAGAATTTCTGTTTGGTTCTTTTTCAGAATTTCAGTCTCTTTGGTGAAGTACTCCTTGTGTTCATTAATTTTATTGCCAAGCTCATTGAAGTGTCTTTCTGAGTTTTCATGTAACTCACTGAGTTTCTTCATGAAACTACTTTGAGTTCTCTGTCAGTTAGATCACAATCTTCCATAACTTCAAGTTTGGTTTCTAGAGAGCTGTTATTTTCTTTCTGTGCTACCATGCTACTGTAGTTCTTCAGGGTGCTTAATGAGTTGTTCCTCTGTTGGCACATTTGTGGTAGCAAACACTTTTCTTATTTGGGTAAGGCTTTGTTTACTTTGATTCTGAGCTTCTACTGGTTGTATTTGAGAGCCTGTGCATTCCCTCCCTCCAGTTCCTCTGCCAGAAGTACCATCAGTGCCCTCACTGTGCTGCTTATGTCTCTGAGGTTGCTGGTGTCTTGCTGCTTATGATGTCACTGCTGTCACAGGTGTCGCAACTGGGCTCACCAGGCTGTGAGCACCTCTGCTTCTTCTGGGGTCACCTGGCTCATATGTTCCCCCACTGCAGTGGTAGGGAGGGGAAGAGAGGGCAAGAGTCAGAGTCATGGGCACCTTTATCACATCTGGGTTTGTTGGGCGTGCAGGCACCACTGCTATGGGTTGGGGAGGGCCAAAGTTGCAGGCACCACTGATGCAGGTTGGGGGGAGCAGGGTTGTGGGACCCACTGTTCTATTACGTGGCTCTCCATGAGCTTGGGTGTTTCTGCCGTGTTTGCTACCTGTGCTGCTGCTCCTGCATTATCCAAGGGTGCTGGCAATGCTGCTGCCTGGAGTGCTGAATTCACTGCTGAGGCTGGGTGTCACTGCCACTGCTGGGTGGGCCAGGGTCATAGGCAACACTATCACTGTCATGGACGGAGGAGTACTTGGGTTGCATATGCCACCAGGGTTCCAGAAGCCTTTGGTCTCCACTGCCTGTGCCACTCCTGGAACCTCAGGTCATGGGCACCACCACCACTGCTGGGGGCCCAGGGTCTTATATGCAGCCCTTGCTGCCAGCAGGGCCAGTGTTGGGGGTGCTGCCACCAGGGGTTGGATTGTGGACAACACTGCAGTTCCCAAAGCCTGAAGTCATGGACACCACCCACCACTTCTGGGGGTGGGGAAGGGGGCTGAGTTATGAGTGATTGTGGTTCCTGCAGCCTCTGGTCTCAGGTGCTGGCACAATTCCTGGAACCTCAGGTTACAGGCACCATTGCCATTACTTGGGGTATTGGCACCAATTTCCCCTTGTAGTCAGGATCCATCACCCCAGCTAGCACAGTAACTCCTTTCTTTGCCTATTAATTTAGAAGCATAAGAGCCCAAAGTGGCTATGTGACAGTCTTAGCTTCCAATTCAATGAAATCATTGTTACATATTTTGGTGAAAGCATTCCTTACTTTAGGAGTAAGACCTCTAGGCCAGCAGAGCATAAAGTCAAGGGAACAGGAAGCAAAAAGTTTGCTACTAGATCACTAAGAGTAATAGTAAGAGGTACCACTCCAATTTCCACCCCTGATTCCTGTACCTGTGAATCCTGGCTATGGCAGAAAGAGCACCATATCTTGGATGCTGATTCAGAACACATTCAGCCTCCTGAGAAGCTTGCCCCAACCCTGCAAGGTATTGCTACCTAGCTGATACAGTAACTGGGCCTTCAAAAGGCCATTCCACCATTCTACCAAGCCAGCTGCTTCAAGATGGTGAGGAACATGGTCAGACCAATGAGTTCCATGAGCATGGGCACACTGCTGCCCCTCATTTGTTGTGAAGTGAGTTCCTTGATCACAAGCAATGACGGTGAATAAGGCATTCTGTAAGTCCATATCTGGTAGTTTTGGCAGAAGCGTTATGTGCAGGGAAGGGAAATTTGTATACAGAGTAAGCGTCTATTCCAGTAAGAACAAAACACTGCCCTTTCCATAAAGAAAGTGGCCCAATGTGACCAACCTGCCACCAGGTAGCTGGCTGATTACCCCTGGAAATAGTGCCATATTGGGGGCTCAGTCTTCGTCTCTGCTGCTGGCAGACTGGGCATTCAGTAGTGGCTGTAGCCAAGTTGGCCTTGGTGAGTGGAAATCCATTTTTCTGGCTCCATATATAACCTCTATCCCTGCCACCATGGCCACTTTGTTCATGAGCCAATTGGTGGGTGGCAGGAGTGGCTGGGGAAAGAAACTGACAGGTATCCACGGAATGAGTCATTCTGTCCACTTGATTGTTAAAATCATCCTCTACTGAGGTCACCCTTTGGTAAATATTCACATGGAACACAAATATCTTTATGTTTTTCACCCATTCAGAGAGATCTATCCACATACCTATTCCCTAAGCCTCCTTGTCACCAATTTTCCAATCATATTCCTTCCAAGTCCCTGACCATCTGGCCAAACCACTGGCCACAACCCATGAATACATAATATTCAGTACAGAACATACAATTGCACATCTGGCCATTTCTCTTTCCAAGCAAAATGAACAACTGGGTGCACTGCTCAAAGTTCTGCCCACTGGGAAGATTTCCCTTCACAATTGTCCTTTACGCATGTCCTGGAAAAGAAACCATTTTGGGGTGGTTCCTGCATATTGTGCAGAACCATCTATAAACCAGGCCCAAGTTTTCTCTTCCTCAGTCAAATGATTGTAGGGAACTTCTCATGAGGCCATAGGTGAATGCTGAGAGAGAAAAGGTAGTGTAGCAGGAGTGGAGACCATGGGCATTTGGGCCACTGCTTCATGTTATTGACTTGTGCCTTCAGGACCTGCTTGAGACCAATCTTGTATATACCACTTTCACCTGATGATGGGGTGCTGCTTTGCAAACCCAACTTTATGGCTTGGTGGGGCAAACAACACCCAGTTCATGATGGGTAGCATAGGTCACACAATAACTTTATGGCCCACAGCTAACTGTTCACTTTATGGCCCACAGTTAACTGTTCAGCCTTTACTAAAGCCCAGTAGCAAGCCAAAAGCTGTTTCTCAAAAGGAGAGTAGTTATTTGCAGAGGCCACCAGGGCTTTGCTACAAAATCCTAATGGTCTGCACTGTGAGTCGCCTATAGCAGCCTGCAAAAGGCTCTAACGGCATCCCTATCTGCCGCTGACACTCCCGGCAACACTGAATCTGCTGGATCATATGGACCAAGTGGCAGAGTAGCTTGCACAGCAGCCTGTGCCTGTTGTAGAGCCTTCTCTTGTTCTGGGTACCATGCAAAACTGGCATCTTTTCAGGTCACTTGGTAAATGGGCCAGAGTAGCACACACAAATGAGAAATATGTTGCCTCCAAATCCAAAGAGGCCCACTTGGCATTGTGCCTCTTTTTAGTTGTAGGAGGGACCAGATGCAAAAGCTTATACTTACCTTAGAAGGGGTGTCTTGACATGCCCCACATCACTGGACACTTAGAAATTTCAACAAAGTAGAGGGTCCCTGAATTTTTGTCAGATTTATTTCCCAACCTCTGACAAACAAACGTCTTATCAGTAAGTCTAGAATAGTTGCTACTTCTTGCTCACTAGATCCAACAGCATAATGTCATCAATGTAATAGAGCAGTGTAAGTTCTTTTAGAAGGAGAGGGCGATCAAGATCCCTGCAAATTAAATTATGACATAGGGCCAGAGAGTTGATATACCTCTGAGGAAGGACAATTAAGGTATATTGCTGGTCTTGCCAGCTGAAAGCAAATTTCTTCTGACAGTCTTCCTTAACAAGTATGGAAAAAACATTTGTCAGATAAATACCTGGCTACCAGGTACCAGGGGATGTGTTAATTTGCTCAAGCAATGAAACCACAACTGGTACAGCAGCTGCAATTGGAGTAACCACCTGGTTAAGCTTGTGGTAATCCACTGTTGCTCTCCAAGATCTGTCTATTTCTTACACAAGCCAAACAGGTAAGTTGAATGGGGATATGGTGAGAATCACCTCCCTACATCCTTCAAGTCCTTGATGGTGGCACTAATCTGTGCAATCCTTCCAGGAATGTTGCTTTTGGTTAACTATTTTCCTAGGTAGAGGCAGTTCTTGTGGCTTCCACCTGGCCTGTCCGACAATAATAGACCTCGCTTCATAGCTCAGGGAACCAATGTGGGGCTTCTGCCGGTTGCTGTGAATGTCTATTGCAATTATGCTTTCTGGAACGAGGGAACTAATCACAAAATGGTGCACTTGGTGCAACACTAGTGACTCCCAGTGGGTCCTCGAACTCACTGCGAGACAGATTTGAGCTAAAAATCTGTTTATCACCTGACTTCCATAAGCCCATGCTCTTGACTGGTGGACCACAGCGATGTTTTGGGTCTCCTGAAACTAGTGTCAGATCAGAGCCCAGGTCCAGTAATTCCTGAAAATTCTAATTATTTCCTTTTTCCCAACACACAGTCACCCTGGTAAAAAGCTACAGATCTCTTTAGGTGAAGGCTGGAAGAAAGATTAACAGTAAATATAGGCAAAGTAGTGGGGTCTTCCTCAAAGAAACTCAGCCTCTTCTTCATTCAAGGGATTCTTGATCTGTAAACTGGCTCAAGTCTGGGAAATTATTGGGGGTCATGACTCTGTTTTTGTGATTCAGATTAGATTTTTGTTTGCTTGACCTAGAACTCTTCTGTTTATACAGACCAAGTAAGAATTTAGTAGACTTCCCATGTATTTCACTTCTAGGAATATCTTGATCAACTAGCCAATACATAAGTCTCTGTGAATCAGACTATTCTGATTCTGCTTTGCCTCTTTTGTCCATTATTGTAACCATGCCCACTTTGCCTTTGGCAACTAAGTGCAACACTTGGCCCCTACCATCCTGGGATCCAATTATCCCCGTTGCATTTAGGTTTCATAATTCAATGGCAACAGTTCCCCTCATTGTAATTTCTTCCCCCCACTTCAGCTTTATTGAGATATAATTGATGTATAACATTATGTAAGTTAAGATGTACAATGTAATGATTTTATATGTGTATATTTTGTGAAATGATTACCACAATAAAGTTAGTTAACACATCCATCATGTCACATAGTTATAATAATTATTTTATAGTGAGAACACTTAAGATTTACTTCCTTAGCAACTTTCAAAAAACACAATACAGTATTAACTACAATCACTATGCTGTACGTTACATCTCCAGAACTTATTCATCTCATAACTAGAAGTTTGTACCTTTTGACCGTTTTCACCCATTTCATCCACCCTTTCCCTCCCCCTCCTCCCCCAGTCCCTGGCAACGAATCTGTTTTCTGTTTCTATGAGTTCAGTTTTTTAGATTCCACATATAAATGAAATCATGCAGTATTTGTCTTTCTCTGTCTACTTATTTTACTTAGCATAATGCCCTCAAGGTCCAACTATGTTGTTGCATATGGCAGGATTTCCTTCTTCTTTATGGCTAAACAATATTCCATTATATATATATATACCACATTTTCTTTATCCATTCATCTGTTGGTGGACATTTAAGTTGGTTATTGTGAATAATGCTGCAATGAACATAGGTGTGAAGATATCTCTTCAAGATAGTGATTTCATTTCCTTCAGATATATACCCAGAAGCCACTGTAATTTCTAACCTACAAAGAAGTGTGATCACAGAGCTTTTCAAGGATGCTAGGGGACCCCTCACAAATTTTTTCTCCCAGTTGAGGTGAAAGGTGTGTCTTCTGGACACTTCCAGGGTGGGTGAGTAGGTTTTAAATGATAAATCCACTTTAACATTCCAATCTTTCTAAGTCTTTGGATTTCTCCCACTATTGTATACCAAGGCAATTCTGGCATTTCAACTTCATTTAGAGGAGACCACCTTTCAGTTCATGTTTCAGTAAGCCAATCAAGCAAACTGTTGATTCCTTTCTAACCACCCTCACCCCCTCCAACTGCAACATTAAATATAGAATCTTTGTTTGTGGGACCATATCAATAAATTCAGCTGATCCAACTTTATGTTCATTCCACCATTATCTCCTACCCTTAATATCCATTCCTGATATCGAACCTGAAGTGAGTTCGCTCACCTGTTGCTCAGCAAGCCAATCTCTGACACCAGGGGTAGTGGAAGAAAGTAGGAATTTTATTATTGCACAGTGCTGGGCAAGGAGAGAGGGAGCTAATGCTGAAATCCAAAACTCCCCAAAAAGCTAAAAGGAAGATTTTTTATTTGGGGTTTTAGGTAGGGGAGGGGGAGCATATGGCCTTGCTGGTCGGAGCTTTCCCACCAGCCTGTCTTTGGCCTTGAGACTACTTACAGAGGGGAGGGAGCCCATGACCTTGCTGGTCAGCAGCCTTCCCACTAGCCTGTATCTCTTTGCAGGGAGGAGATAATGAATCCAGGTGCTTGTCTTTGGTAGTGTCTGTCTCCACGGAGGATATCGGATTCTGGAGCCAGGAAGCCAGGGAGTAAGCAGGGAATGAGTGTTTTGGTTTTAACCCCATATATGCTGGGTTTAATGTAGGGAAACTGATATCAGGGTCAGTATCATTCCCACACATATTCCCTGGTTTTCTGTCTATATAAATTAGAAAAATCATGTCATTCCTTTGGAGCGTAGCATATCTCTTCATGCGTCAGACTTTGCACCTCATCTTTTGGAGTCTGCTGGGACTTGAGTCTAGTTATAGGTCTAGAAGAAAAGAGGAATGGTGAGGGTGGGACTGGAGGAGGATTAGCTGTGCCTTTCAAGGCAGCCACCTCAGAGGAAGCTGTCAGTTTCCTCAGGCAAACCAAGGTAAACCTATTCAGATGAGTATGAAATAGTTGTTTCTACTGGTGAAGAAGACTCATCCGAATTTAGTGGATTTAACGTCCCAAGCTTCATCAGTATTGTCCCATATGTCCCCATGCCAATTTTCAGGATTCCATTCCTTCCTAATCAATGTCCTCACTCTAACAGCAGACATTCTTCAAGTTTGGGAATTCAATTTGTGTTGTAACTTAGTCACCACAGGATAAGACACTGGATTTGGTTTTCAGCAATTGCAGCTCTGCAGCTTCAGGAGACAGGGGTTTCTTTCAGGGCAGAGACTTTCAGGTCATTTATGCAGCCCTTGAGCTGGAAATTCAAACCCTAGATCTCATCCTTTCCCTTCCCCACTTGTCCAGCCCAACTGGAGCAACTAGCCAATCTCATTACAATCGTTAGTTTTGAGAAAAATGTTCTAAGGTATCAAATACATGGTCATCTAGAATCTTATAATCATTTGATCAGGAGTACCTAATGGTGATATTTGGTGCATGTCTATTGCCACATCATGCTGTGGACTATCAGTGCTCTCTTTACTACTGGAAATAGAATCATTAGTAACTTGAAATCTAATAAGATTAGAGAGCACATTTCAGAAAATCCTAGAAGAAATTCTGAAAACTGTTCAGACACAGGTCCAATGGAATATATATGATGATTTCATTTCTTTCAGACATATACCTAGAAACCACGGGAATTTATGTATATAGAGAGAAGGAGAGAGAGACAGAGAGACACAGAGATAGAAAGTAAACTCATGTATGTATCCAAAGATCATCTTTGTCCTGACTTCTAGCATCATAGATCACTTTTTTTTTTTTTTTAAAGATTTTATTTTTTCCTTTTTCTCCCCAACGCCCCCCGGTACATAGTTGTGTATTCTTCGTTGTGGGTTCTTCTAGTTGTGGCATGTGGGATGCTGCCTCAGCGTGGTCTGAAGAGCAGTGCCATGTCCGCGCCCAGGATTCGAACCAACGAAACACTGGGCCGCCTGCAGCAGAGCGCGCGAACTTAACCACTCGGCCACGGGGCCAGCCCCCATCATAGATCACTTTTGCATATTTTTGAAATATATATATATATATATATATATACACAATATGTATTCTTTTGTGTATGGCTTTTTCCACTCAATGTATGTTTCTGAGATTTAATCATGTTGCCGAATACAATAGTTCTCTCATTTTCATTGCTGTTTTACTTTATCATTATATGAATATACCAGAATTTATGCATCCATTCCGTTAATGGTCAATAAGGTTTTCAATTTGAGACTGTTATAAATAATATTGCTATGTATATTCTTTTTTATATACTGTATATATTTCTGAATTTCTCTACATATACATTTCTGTGCAGTATATACCTAATAGTAAACTACCAGGGCATAGTGAATGTGAATTTCCAAATTTAAGAAAAACTGCTAAACAGATTTCCAAAGTTATACCATTTTACACTACTTCTAGTAGTTAATGAGAGTTCCAATTACTCCACATTCCTGCTAACACTTTCTCTTGTTTTTTTCTCCCAATTTAAAAAAATCAGCCCTTCTGAGGTGTGTGTCTATAATGTATAGCATATTGTAGTTTTAATTTATGTTTTCCTGTTTACTAATGGTCTTCCGCATTTTCACATGTCTATTGGCCATTTGCATACCCTCTCTTGTGGAGTGACCATTCAAGTGCCCTTCTCCATTTTTCTTTTAGGCTGTCTTTTTAAAATTGATTTGTAGGAGTTTAAAAAATATTTATTCTAAATTCAGTCCCATTTTATACACATATATATTTGTACTTTCTGGCTTGTTTTGAAACTCACGATGGTGTATTTTGGTGAGTAAAATTTCTTAATTTAAATGCAGTCCCATTTATCCCACTTTTCCTTTATAAATTTTGTTGTCTTGTTGAAAAAGCCTTTCCCTATGGCATATTATAAATCTGTATTATGTTTTTCTTTTATTTAGACCTACAATTCACCTAGAATTGATTTTTGTGTATGGTGTGGTATAGAGGTCAAGACTCATTATGTTCTTGGATATCCAATTGTCCCAATACATCCTATTGAACAGGTCATTCTTCCCACACTTCTTAGCTTGTGTGACCTTTTTCTGTATGTAAGGCTGCCTGTAGGTTCTCTTCTCTGTTCCTCTGGTATATTTGGCTATGCTTGCAGGAAAACAACACTCCTTAATTACTGTAGCTTTATAATAAATCTTGTTATTCACTAGAGTAAGTTCTCCTGTTTTTTTTTTCTTCAATATTCTTGGCCTTTGCGTTTCCAGATAAAATTTAGACTTAGCTTGTAAATTTTTACTAAAAGAATGCTAGTATTTTTTATTGGGATTGTATTGAATCTATAGATAAATTTGGGGAGAACTGATTTCCTTAATCTTAATCAATTAATATGAATTCCAAGTGTTAAATCCATTAATCCAAGTCTTTAATCCATTAATATGCTACATCCTTCTATGTATTTAGGTCTTAATAACTTTTCTTTAGTTTTTGATGAAATGGTTTTGCACATTTTTCATTTGACTTATTCCTAAAAATTTAATATACTTGATGTTACTTTGAATTTAATCATTTAAAATTATATTTTCTAATTATTAATTGCAGGTATGAAGGAATACATTTTGGTACCTTATGATTTTACTAAATTTGATTAGTTTGTGTTTTATTTTGGATTTTCTACTTGCATAATTATATCATCTGCAAATTCCACTTTTATTTTTTTCATTCTAGTCATTATATGTTTTATTTCATTTATTTGTTTGTTTGCTTGTTTATTGTCTTATGTACTGGCTAGGACACATTACAGTGTTAAGTTTAAGTAGTAAGGGTGGAACCAGATAAGGTTCCCAGTCTCAGAGGGACTTCTTTCTTTTACCATGAAATATGTGTTTACTACAGAACTTTGGTGCTTTTTTTTTTTTTTGGCTTGAGGAAGACTGTCACTGAGCTAACATCTGTGCCAATCTTCCTTTATTTTATGTGGCATGCCACCACAGCATGGCTTGACAAGTGGCACTAGGTCCATGCCTGAGATCTGAACCTGTGAACCCCAGGCCACTGAAGTGGAGCACATCAACTTAACCACTATGCCACTGGGCCGGCCCCTGATTTACTAAATTTTGTTTAGGATTTTCCACCTATGTTTATAAGAAGTATTGACAGTACACATTTTTCTATTTTATGTATATTTCCTCATAACAATGACAATAATTTCGTGCTTCTTGCCAACAAGATGCTCTCTGTATAGATGAAAATGTTCTCACTTGCTATGAACTGTGTCCCCGTCAAAATTCATGCGACTGTATTTGGAGACAGGGTCTTTAGGAGATAATTAAGGTTACATGAGGTCATAAGAGTGGGGCCCTCATCTGATAGGACTGGTGACTTTATAAGAAGAGGAAGAGTTCTCCCTCTCTCTTTCTCTCTCTCTCAACAAGTATGCATTGAGGAAAGGCCATATGAGGACAAAGTGAAAGGTGGCCATCTACAAACAAGGAAGATAGCTCTCACCAGAAACTGAACTTTCTGAAACCTTAGTAAGGGACTTGTAGCCTTCAGAACTGTGAGAAAATAATTATTTTTTTTGTTTAAGCCACCCAGTCTGTGGTATTTTGTTATAGCAACCTGAACAGACTAAAATATCACCTACATCCCAAAAGCAGAGACATAAAATCCCACTAGTTACATATCCATCTCTGGGTGTTGTTAATTGCTTCCCTAGCTCATTTACAACCCCACCTAAATATTCTACAATACAAAGACTAAATTGTAAAGTTAATAACTATGAAAATTCTTCATAACAAGTAATACAGAAAAGAAGGATAGTGGAAAAAATATTTAAAATATGCAAATTCATACATAACAAGCAAGTAAAAAACTATGCCTAGCTGCTATAAATACTTATATTACTGCTTACAAGGCTAGAGTTGATACTTATAACTTCATTTTTCTACTTCCACTCCCATGATTCTTGGGCCCTTAGCCAGCACCTTAACTAGTTGGAAACTTTACTTGATGGAATAATTTGAAGTTTCACTTATGAAGGTTCTGAATTCTTAATGGTTCTGTCTTTGCTGGGTTGCAGTACTTTTCTGTTAACTTTTAAATTAATGGATAGAGAAGTAGTAAGAGGTACCCCAGGAAAAAGTCTTCTCACTTCGTGATATTATTTTGTAATGCCATTTCATAATAGAAACCAAATTACCACTCAGTTGGTCATCAGAATCAATTTCCCCAACTAGTTTCTGTTAGTTCGGGGACATGAGGACCCTGAAACGGCCAGACGGAAGTCTCTACTTCCATTCCAATATATCTTTTATTGTATCTCCCAGTAGAAGCATTCCTCCCTTGGGAAGTTCCTTTAAGGCGGCAGAAACAAAATGTATAGGAATTAGAAGCAAAAATTCTCAGAGTGGGGTATTAGGTTTAATAGTAAGAGGAGCCACTCCCATATCCAGCTCTTCATTTTCAGACCCATATATTATGGCAAGTAGAGAAACAGCATCATATATTGCATGTTTCCTCAAAGCACATTCTGTATCATAATGTCCAATCTCATAGAACGTTGTCTCTTCACTGCACCATACTGAATCTTCAGGAAGCTATCCAACAGCTCTCATGCTAGATGCTTCTCAATAATAGGCTACATGGTAAGACCAGTGAATTCCATTATTGCTCTTCTTTTACTGTGAATTGCTTTTCCTGATCAGAAGCAATGTTATGTGGGATACTTTGATGATAAATAAAGTATTCCCTATTTCCATCAGAAATATTTTGGGCAGAAATATTGTGGGAAATGAGGTCAGTCATTAAAGACTGGATGGGGTGACTCCTACTTCAAATGCAAGGGCAACAACACAAGACTTCAAGGAACATAAAAAATCTAGGTAATGTGACATCACCAAAGGACCCCAATAACTTTCCAGTAATGAACCCCAAAGAAATGGAGATCTGTGATTTAGCCAATAAAGAATTCAAAATAGCTATTTTAAGGAAGCTCAATGAACTACAGGAAAACACAGACAACTCAATGAAATTAAGAAGACAATACACAAACAAAATAAAAAGTTTAACAGAGATAGAAATCATAAACAACCAGGCAGAAATTTTGAAGCTGAAGAATACAATGAACAAAGTGAAAAATGCAATAGAGAACATCAATATCAAAATGGCTCAGGCAGAAGAAAGAATCTGTGAAGTTGAAGACAGGACCTCTGAAATTATCCAGTCAGAGGAAAATAAAGAAAAAGAAATAAAAAAGAGAGAAGAAAGCCTATGTGAACTATGGGACACTATCAAGAGAAGCAATCTGTGCATTATATGAGTCCCAGAAGGAAAAGAGAGGGAGAAGGAGACAGAAAGCTTATTTAAAAAAAATAATGGCTAAGAACTTCCCAAATCTGGGGAGAGATTTGGCATCCCAGTACATAAAGCTCATAGGCCCCCAAATAATTTAACTCAAAAAGATATTCTCCAAAATACATTATAATAATACTTCCAAAAATCAAAACAAAGAGAGAATCTTAAAAGCATCAAGAGAAAAGAAGCTTTTCATTTACGAGGGAGCCCCACATAAGTTTATGAGCTGACATCTCAGAGAAACCCTACATGCCAGGAGAGAGTGAGATGATATATTCAAGTGCTGAAAGAAAAACACCCTGCCAACCAAGAGCACTTTATCCAACAAATTTGTCTTTCACAAATGAAGGGGAGGAAAGACATTCCCAGACAAACAAAAGCTGAGGGAGTTCATCACCACCAGACCTACCTTACAAGAAATGCTGAAAGAAATTCTTCAAGCAGAAATGGAAGGATGCTAATTAATAACATGAACACATATGAAAATAAACCACACACTGGTAAAATTAAGTACACAGTCAAATTCAGAATAATACTGTAATATAGTGCTGTGTTAACCACTTAACTCTGGTAAAAACTTTCAAGGACAAAAGTATTAAAAATAACTACAGCTACAATAATTTGTTAACGAATATAAAATATGAAAAGAGGTAAATTTTCACATCAAAACCATAAGGTTAAATATGGGGCATGGAGTAAAAGGGCACAGTTTCTGTATATGATCAGTTAAATGGTTATCAGTATAAAATAGACTGTTAAATCTATAAGATGTTTTATGTAAGCTTCATAACAATGACAAAGCAAAAACCTACAGTAGAGTGACAAAAGATAAAGGGAAGAGAATCAAAGCATACCACTGTGAAAACTCATCAGTTTCACAAAGAAAGAAAGCAAGAGAGGAAGAAGGGAATAAGAGACCTACAAAACAACCAGAAAACAATTAATAAGATGGCATTAGTAAGTCCTTACCTATCACTAATTACTCTAAAGGTAAATATATTAAACTTTCCAATCAAAAGACACAGAGTGACTGAATAGATAAAAAACAAGACTGAATTATATGCTGCCTAAAAGAGACATGTCTTCTTGAATGATACACATAGCCTAAAAGTGAGGGTTTGGAAAAAGATATTCCATGCAAGTGGAAACCAAAGAGATTAGGAGTTGCTATAGTTATATCAGGCAAATAGACTTTAACTCAAAAGCTGTAACAAGAGACAAAAAAGGTCATTATATAATGATAAAGGGGAAAATTCATCAAGAGGATATAACAATTGCAAATATATATCATCCAACATCAGAGCATCTGAATACATTAAGCAAATACTAACAGATCTGAAGGGAGAAACAGACAACAATACAGTAGTAGGGGACTTCAGTACCTCACTTTGGACAATGGATAGATCATCCAGACACACAGAGGAGTACTTAATTTTTTAATGTGTTTTAAGGAATAATCTGACAGGGTCTAATTTGATCATTTCTATAGACGAATTATTTTGAAGACAACAACTTGCCTTATAAAATGACTGAAGTTATCTTCACCTCTATGTGGGTTTCTCAAATTTGCACTTTTTTTTTTTTGAGGAAGATTAGCCCTGAGCTAACTACTGCCAGTCCTCCTCTTTTTGCTGAAGAATCCTGGCCCTGAGCTAACATCCGTGCCCATCTTCCTCTTCTTTATATGTGGGATGCCTACCACAGCATGGTGTGCCAAGCGGTGCCATTGTCCACACCCGGGATCCAAACCAGCGAACCCCGGGCGGCCGAGAAGCGGAACATGTGAACTTAACCACTGTGCCACCGGGCCAGCCCTCAAATTTACACTTTTTGAATGAACCAGAAACATCTTTATGTACATGAGTCACATATTCTTGAGTCCATATTCTTGTATCTCTCCTCCTCGAAGACGGATAAGGCCCTGGAAGAAGAGGGTAGGAAACCACAAACAACCACCAATGAGGCTCAGAGGCCAATCATCTAAGGCCAGATACTTTCTCCCCTAACAGCCAAAATGGCATACACTTTACTGACCACTGTATCTAGCAACTAGAGTTCTCCCTCCTGCTATGTGTGAGGATTAGAGACTTGAGGTTGAGGCAGACTCTGATTATGCAAAGAAGGCAGCAATCTGCTTGTGTACCTAGCCAATTTCACCCCTTGTGTGGTGCAAGACTCAGAGTGAATTGCCATTTACCTGTCTACAAGTCTGCCTTGTCATTCTCTCATCTCCTACATTCCAGGCTGATTCTGGCAAAGTCGTGTTTCAAAGTCAAAGCTGTCATTTACTGAATTACTCACTAGCCCTTAAATGGTTTTGTTAGTCATACTCCCTCCTGAGTGGTAGCAATGAATTTGACATAAAAGATGTGACTTCCTAAAGCCATGTGGTGCTCAGGAGCCCCCTAAGAGTCCCTTCACCATGGCCACAGGACACAGGAGGTCTTAAGGATTGTGACACCCAGCAAAGACCCAGACCATCTGCAGATGTGGCCAAATCATCTTCTGGAGAAATTTTAAGCTAGGACCTTGGGGCTTTCAAGTTTACCTTGGAGAAATCTCATTCAAGCTCTCAGACCTAATGACTTGTGAGATTTAAGGAAAATGAAGATAATGTAGTGGAGATTTGCAAAGCTACCTAAAGCAAGTTAAGCAAGTGTTTTATTACTTATTACTTCAGAAAAAGGAATGGCCATGTTCTTGGGAAATCTAATTTGTTCAATAGCAAATCACCTCAGAAAAATGACAACTCATGCTCAAAATGTCACAAGACCAGTTGTACAATATTCCTGTATTGAATCATTTATGAAATAATACTGACTGTCACCTAGAGGTTATAGTCCAAAGGAAAATATCAAATTATGCAAGATTTTATCTGTAGTACACATGTCAAGCTCAAAAGGAATCCATATTAAAGCAAAAACAAAGGTGTTTGAGTGTCTTTCTGGAAACTTAAAGATGGCAAACT
Source organism: Equus caballus (assembly GCF_041296265.1). Classification (NCBI taxonomy): domain Eukaryota; kingdom Metazoa; phylum Chordata; class Mammalia; order Perissodactyla; family Equidae; genus Equus; species Equus caballus. Next base: position 53,653,397 of record NC_091691.1, read on the forward strand.
GCTTCTCATACACAAGTTAGCATTGCCAGATGATGTCTTTTTGGCTTGAGGTCAAAGGTGATGCCACGACCACTCCATTCAAGTACTTACCTAGTCTTGAGTTGGAAGAACAATTTATAATTTCCATGACAGGTGTAAAGGAAAATGTCATGTCACGTTACAGTTTCCTGTTAAGTGAAAACTATACTCATCTTGACCCCTGCCTTCCACCAAGGGAATACAAACAATATTGACAGATAAAGAATCTGGCACAAAGGGTGAAAATAATTTAGGGGAGCCCAAATCCATATAAGAATACTGTTAAATAGTCATTTCTATGTAGTTCAAGGATGAGGTCAGAAAGGCCCAGAGGTGCATTTTTATGTTTTTGTCCTCATTCCTTCCAAAAGCAGTAAAGTAAAACATGACATGAAGTGGGGGTTAGTGAAAGGAAATAGTCTATAAAATATGACATGATTACATTAGAAGCCATGGCCATGTTAAGGTTTTTTTCAACTATATGCTGTCTCTATGGCATAGCAGAACAGGAGGCAGGGAGGGGAGGAGGAGAGAGAAACCTATTGAATAGATTTCCTTAAAAAATTGCAGGCAAATTGATTGCATTTCTATATGTGACAATGAACAATCCAAAAAGAAGGTAAGAAAATAGTTCCGTTTACAATAGCTTCAAAAATAATAAAATACTGAGGAATAAACTTAAATAAGGAGGCAGAAAACTCATCCACTGAAAAATACAAAATGTTGCTGAAAGAAATTAAAGAAGACACAAAAACTGGAAAGACATCCTGTGTCCATGGATGAGAAACTTAATGTTGTTAAGATGTTAATATTACCCAAAGTGATCTACAGATTCAGCACAATTCTTATCAAAATTCCAATGACGTTTTTTGCAGAAATAGAAAAATCCATCCTAAAATTTATATGGAATCTCAAGGAACTCTGAATAGGCCAAATAATCTTGAAAAAGAACAAAGTTGGAGGTCTCACACTTCCTAATTTCAAAACTTACTACAAAGCTCCAGTAATTGAAACAGTGTAGCATAGGCGCTGGCTGGTGGCATAGTGGTTAAGTTTATCTGCTCTGCTTTAGTGCCCTAGGGTTCACAGGTTTGGATCCTGGGCATGGACCTACACATGGCTCATTGAGCCATGCTGTGGCAGCGTCCCACATACAAAATAGAGGAACATTGGCACAGATGTTAGCTCAGGGACAATCTTCCTCCAGCAAAAAAAAAATAGGAAAGTTGGCAACAGATGTTAGCTCAGGGTCAATCTTCCTCACCAAAACAAAACAAAACAAAAGAGTGTGGCATAAAGATAGACATATAGACCAATGGAATAGACTAGAGCACCCAGAAATAAATCCTTACATATCTAGCCAGAAGATTTTCAACATGGATGCCAAGACCATTCCATGGGGAAAAGACAGTCTTTTCAACAAATACTGTTGGGGAAACTGGATATCCATATGTAAAGAAATGAACTCTTACCTTAAACTTAACTCAAACTGGATTAAAAATCTAACTCTAAGAGCTAAACTATAAAACTCATAGAAAAAAAATCATAGGAGAAAACACATGACATTGGATTTGGCAATGAATTCTTGCATATGACATCCAAAGCACTGGCAACAAAAGGAAAAATAGATAAATGAGACTTCATCAAAATTAAAAACTTTTATGCATCAAAAGATACTATCAACAGAGAGAAAATGAAACCCACAGAATGGGAGAAAATATTTGCAAATCACATATCTGATAAGCGGTTAATATCCAGGATATAGAAAGAACTCCAACAGCTCAACAACAAAAAAACAAACAACTTGATTAAAAAATGGGGAAAGGAGGCCGGCCCGGTGGTGCAGCAGTTGGGTGCATGTGTTCTGCTTCAGTGGCCCGGGTTTTGCTGGTTCGGATCCCAGGTGCAGACGTGGCACTGCTTGGCGGGCCATGCTGTGGTGGGCATCCCACATGTAAGGTGGAGGAGGATGGGTGCAGATGTTGGCTCAGGGCTGGTCTTCCTCAGCAGGGGGAGGGGGATTGGTGGCAGATGTTAGCTCAGGGCTGATCTTCCTCAAACAACAAAGAAAAAGTGGGGCGAGGACTTGAAAAGACATTTCTCCAAAGGCATACAAACGCCCATGAGCACATGAAAAGATGTTCAACATCACTGATCTTTAGAGAAATGCAAATCAAAACTACAATGAGATACCACTTCACACCCATTAGGATGACTACTATAAAAACAAACAAAATAATGAGTGTGGGTAAAGATGTGGAGAAACTGGAACTCTCGTGCACTGTTGGTGGGAATGTAAAATGGTGCAGCCACTATGCAAAACAGTATGGTGGTTCCTCAAAAAATTATAAATAAAATTTATCATATGATCTAGCACTTCCACTTCTGGATATATACCAAAGAGAACTGAAAGTAGGCACTCAAAGAGATATTTGTATAACCACGTTCATAACAGCATATGCACAGTAGCAAAAAGGTGGAAGTAACCCAAGTGTACATCGACAGATGAATGGATAAACAAAATGTGGCACAACAGAACATTATTTAGTCTTAAAAGGGAAGCAAATTTTAACACATGCTACAACTGGAAAATATAAAAAAGAACCAATCAGAAATGAAGAATACAATATTGGAAATGAAAAATTCACTAGAGGGACTCAATAGCAGAGTGGGTGACAGAAGAATGGATCAGTGAGCTAGACAAAAGACTAAAGGAAATCACCCAAGCTGAACAGATAAAAGAAAAAAGAATGAGAACAGTCTAAGGGAACTCTGGGACAAGATCAAGCACACTAACATTCATATTATAGGTGTCCCAGAAGGAGAAGAGAGAGACAAAGGGGCAGAAAGTCTATTTGAAGAAATAATAGATGAAAATTTTCCTAACTTAAGGAAGGAAACAGACATCCAAGTGCAGGAAGCATAGAGAGCTCCAAACAAGATAAGCCCAAAGAGGCCCACACCAAGACACATTATAATTAAAATGTCCAAAATTAAAGGTAAAAAGAGAATTCTAAAAGCAGCAAGAGAAAGGCAACAAGTGGCATACAGAGGAAATCCCATACGGCCGTCAGTGGACTTCTCAGCTGAAACCCTACAAGCGAGAAGAGAATGGCATGACATATTTAAAGTGCTAAAAGGAAAAAACCTACAGCCAAGAATAGTCTATCCAGCGAGGTTCTCATTCAGAATGGAAGGAGAGATAAAGAGCTTCCCAGACAAGGAAAAATTAAAGGAGTTTATCACCAGGAAACCAGTTCTACAAGAAATGGTGATGGGACTTATTTAAGTGGGAAAGCGATGACCACAAATAGGGATAAAAAAAATTATCCCAAAAAATCCAGGCAATAAAATCACTGGTAAAGGTAAAAATATAGTAAAGGTAGCAGATCAACCACCTGTGAAGATAATATGAAGGTTAAAAGACAAAGGCACTAAAATTACCTATTTCAATGATAAGAGGGTAATGGATAGACAGACACAAAATGAGACTAGATATGATTTCAAAAACATAAAATGTGGGAGGAGGGGAGTGAAAAATTAGAGCTTTTAGAAAGAGGTCAAGCTAAAGAGCCTATCAATTCAATATATACTGCTATATAGATAGACTATTATATAGGAACCTCATGGTAATCACAAACCAGAAACCTATAATAAGTAAGCAAATAAGCAAGACAAAAGAAATCAAACATATCACTAAAGAAAGAGATCAAACCACAAGGGAAGGGAGAAAGAGAAGAAGAAAGGAACAGAGAAGAACTACTAAAACACCCAGAAGAAAAAAGTAACAAAATGGCAATAAATACATAGTTATCAATAGCTATTTTAAAGGTCAATGGACTAAATGCTCCAATCAAAAGACATAGGGTGACGAATTGGATAAAAAACAAGAACCATATATATGCTGCATAAAAGACACACACTTCAGATCTAAAGACACACAAACTGAAAGTGAAAGGATGGAAAAAGATATTCCATGCAAATGAGAAAGAAAAGAAAGCAGGGGTAGCAATACTTATATCAGAAAAAATAGACTTTAAAACAAAAACTATAAGAAGAGACAACGGAGAGGGGCTGGCCCCGTGGCCGAGTGGTTAAGTTCACGCGCTCCGCTGCAGGCGGCCCAGTGTTTCGTCAGTTCGAATCCTGGGCGCGGACATGGCACTGCTCATCAAACCACGCTGAGGCAGCGTCCCACATGCCACAACTAGAAGGACCCACAACTAAGAACATGCCACTATGTACCAGGGGGCTTTGGGGAGAAAAAGGAAAAAAAATAAAATCTTTAAAAAAAAAAAAAAAGAAGAGACAATGGAGGACACTACATAATGATAAAGAGAACATCCAACAAGAAGATATAACATTTGTAAATATCTATGTACCCAATAAGGGAGAACTTAAATATATAAATCAGTTATTAACAGACATAAAAGGAGAAATAGACAGTAATACAGTAATAGCAGGGGCTTTTAACACACCACTTACACCAATGGATAGATCATCCAAACAAAAGATCAATAAGGAAACACTGGTCTTAAACAACATGTTTGACCAGATGGACTTAGCATATATATATGGAACATTCCACCCAAAAACCACAGAATACACATTCTTTTCAAATGGCCCATGGAACATTCTCCAGGACTGATCACATATTAGGCCACAAAACAAGTCTCAATAAATTTAAGAAGATCGAAATAATACCACGCATCTTTTCTGACCACAAAGGTATGAAACTAGAAATCAACTACAGGAAGAAAATCAGAAGAGCCACAATAATGTGGAAATTAAACAAAGTGCTACGGAACAACGACTGGGTCAATGAAGAAATCAAAGGAGAAATCAAAAAATTCCTGGAGACAAATGAAAATGAAAATATGACATGCCAAAATCTATGAGATACAGCAAAAGCGGTTCTAAGAGGGAAATTTATAGCAATTCAGCCCTACCTCAACAAAGAAGAAAAATCCCAAATAAACAACCTAACAGCACATCTAAAGGAACTGTAAAAAGAAGAACAAACAAAGCCCAAAATCAGCAGAAGGAAGGAAATAATAAAAATCAGAGCAGAAATAAATGAAATAGAGACTAAAAAAATGGAAAAAATTAATGAAACCAAGAGCTGGTTCTTTGAAAAGATAAAATTGATAAACCTTTAGCTAGACTCACCAAGAAAAAAAGAGAGAAGGCTCAAATAAGTAAAATCAGAAATGAAAGAGGAGAAATTACAATGGATGCCTCAGAAATACAAAAGATAATAAGAGAATGCTTTGAAAAGCTATACGCCAACAAATTGGATAATCTAGAAGAAATAGATAAATTCTTAGAAACATACAACCTTCCAAAACTGGACCAAGAAGAAGTAGAGAATTTGAATAGACCGATCGGCAGTAAGGAGATCGAAACAGCAATCAATAACCTCCCCAAATATAAAAGTCCAGGACCAGATGGCTTCCCTGGTGAATTCCACCAAACATTCAAAGGAGACTTAATACCTATCCTTCTCAAACTCTTCCAAAAAATCGAAGAGGATGAGAAGCTTCCTAACTCATTCTATGCAGCCAACATTATTCTGATAACAAAACCAGACAAGGACAACACGAAAAAAGAAAATTACAGGCCAATATCACTGATGAACATGGATGTAAAAATCTTCAACAAAATATTAGCAATCGAATACAATACATTAATAAGATCACACATCATGATCAAGTGGGTTTCCTTCCAGGGATGGTTCAATCTGCAAATCTATCAACGTGACACACTACATTAACAAAATGAAGAATAAATATCACATGATCATCTCAATATTTGCAGAGAAAGCATTTGACAAATACAGCATCCATTTATGATAAAAACTAAGTAAAATGGGTATTGAAGGAAAATATCTCAACATAATAAAGGCCATATATGAGAAACCCACAGCAAATATCATTCTCAACAGAGAAAAACTGACAGCTATCGCTCTAAGAAGAGGAACCAGACAAGGATGCCCACTGTCACCACTCTTATTTAACATAGTATTGGAAGTCCTAACCAGAGCAATAAGGCAAGAAAAATAAATAAAAGGGATCCAAATTGGAAAAGAAGAAGTGAAACTGTCACTCTTTGCAGATGACATGATTTTATATATGGAAAACCCTAAAGAATCCACTAAAAAACTTTTAGAAACAATAAAGAAATACAGTCAAGTTGCAGGATACAAAATCAACATACAAAAATCAGTCGTGTTTCTATACACTGACATCGAAGTAGCAGAAAGAGAAATTAAGAATACAATCTCACTTACAATTACAACAAAAAGAATAAAATCCCTAGGAATAAACTTAAACAAAGAGGTGAAAGATCTGTACACTGAAACCTATAAAACATTGTTGAAAGAAATTGAAGAAGACACAAAGAAATAGAAAGATATTCTGTGCTCTTGGATTGGAAGAATTAACATAGTTTAAATGTCTATACTTTCTAAAGCAATCTATAGATTCAATGCAATCCCTACCAAAGTTCCAACAACATTTTTCACAGAAATAGAACAAAGAATCCTAAAATTTACATGGAAAAACAAAAGACCCCGAATAGCCAAAGGTTTCCTGAGATAAAAGAACAAAGCTGGAGGTATCACACTCCCTGATTTCAAAATATACTACAAAGCTCTAGTGACCAAAACAGCGTGGTAGTGGCACAAAAACAGACACACAGATCAATGGAACAGAATGGAGAGCCCAGAAATAAACCCACACATTTATGGACAGCTAATATTCGACAAGGTAGCCAAGAGCATACAAGGGAGAAAGGAGAGTCTCTTCAATAAATGGAGTTGGGAAAACTGGACAGCCACATGCAAAAGAATGAAAGCAGACCATTATCTTACACCATGCACAAAAATCAACTCAAAATGGATTAAAGACTTGAATGTAAGACCCGAAACCATGAAACTTTTAGAGGAAAACATAGGCAGTATGCTCTTTGACATCTGTCTTAGCAGCATATTTTCAAGTACCATGTCTGACCGGTAAAGGGAAACAAAGGAAAAAATGAAGAAATTGGACCACATCAAACTAAAAAGCTTCTGCACGGCAAAGCAAACCATCAACAAAACAAAAAGACAACAAAAACTGGGAAAAGATATTTTCAAACCATATATCAGATAAGGGGTTAATATCCAAAATACACAAAGAACTCATAAGTCTCAACAACAAACAAACCAACAACCCAGTTGAAAAATGGGCAAAAGATCTGAACAGAGATTTCTCCAAAGAAGATATACAGATGGCCAACAGCCACATGAAAAGATGTTCAACGTCATTAGCTATCAGGGAAATGTAAATCAAAACTATAATGAGATATCACCTCACTCCAGTCAGAATGGCTATAATTAACAAACAGGAGACAACAAGTGTTGGAGAGGATGTGGAGAGAAGGGAACACTCATACACTGCTGCTGAGAGTGCAAACTGGTGCAGCCACTATGGAAAGTAGAATGGAGTATCCTCAGAAAATTAAGAATAGATGTACCATATGATCCAGCTATTCCACTGCTGGGTATTTATCCAAAGAACTTGAAAACACAAACGCATAAAGAAACACGCACCCCTATTTTCATTGTAGCATTATTCACAATAGCTAAGACTCGGAAGCAACCTAGGTGCCCATCAAGGGACGAATGACTAAAGATGTGGTATTTATACACGGTGGACTACTACTCAGCCATAAGAAATGATGAAATCCAGCCATTTGTGATCCGGTCCATCATGGATGGACCTTGAGGCTATTATGCTAAGTGAAATAAGTCAGACGGAGAAAGTCAAATACTGTATGACCTCACTCATAAGTAGAATATAAAAACAACAACAAACAAACACATAGCAACAGAGATTGGATTGGTGGTTACCATAGGAGAAGGAGGAAGGGGGAAGGGCAAAAGGGGTGATTAGGTTCACATGTGTGGTGATGGACTATAATTAGGTTTTGGGTGGTGAACATGATGTAATCTACACAGAATTCAAAATATATTATGATGTACTTCTGAAAGCTACATAATGTTATAATCCAATGTTACTGCAATACAAAAAAAAATAGATACAGAAAAAAAGAGTTAATAAGGTTCCCATATTTCTGAGAATATTTTACACTTAATTACCTTTAAATAATAGACTTGTTAATGCCAGAAAGAGTTCCTAGGGTCAGAGTGGCATAGAATGATAAAGGTGTGCTGTTTCTTAGAAGGACTTGTCTTCAGGGGGCACTGAGAACTTAGGGGAGCACATTTACACTCTCAAATCTGTCGCTTGTGCCGCCACGCTGCTGTGGTCAGGGCCAAGTTGGAGTACCGTCTGTATGATCCACGCATCACATTCTCATTATGCTAACTGTGAATTATCAACCCACCTTTTTTGACACTTTCTAAAGTGCTAATGCAGAAGAAATAACATAAAATTCCAATCTAGAGGTACTTTGCACTATTATTATCAAAAGTGGAGGTAGCATAAAGTAGGTGCCTTTGGAGTTTGACCTCCATTACCAGCTGTGTGTGCCTTTGCTCCTTTCTTTTGCATCATGCACTCTCCTATTGTATTTTGACCTAGATTATGAATGGATATAAAGATCAAGGGCAAACTGAATAAAGTGAATAAAATTACATTTGTATATTTGTATAATTTAAGGGTATGACTTTCAAGAAGAAAGAAATGTGATGGCCTAGTTCCTATTAAGTATAAAATGATGTAGCAAGTTAAAAACAAGGGCAAATTTATATTTGATAATAGTCCTATGTATACATAGTATTTACATAGGAAGTAGGAAATGCTAGAGGCCATCCATTCCACTTTATTTCCATTGCCTTTAACTTCAGTGACATCTGATGGAGTGGGGTGAACTTTCAAAGAAACAATATAACCAAGATCTGCGGCTGGAGGATTACAAATGTGGGATGGAGGAAAAGAGCACACGGAGTCCTCTAACTATGGCTAGAAGCTCATTCCATAGGAGACTCTACTAGAGATCCATACCACTGGGTTAGTCTGCAGTTGGATCTTTTACTTTCTTTCTCCCTAATTATGCTCTGTCTTTAAGATTTAGGATTCCGGCTTCTACCTCATTCCACTTTATTTTTTATCACTTAGTTTTTAATCTTTACTTTTAAAAAACACTTTAAATATATTTGAACATTAAGTTCTACTTGGGCTGCAGAGAAATTTTTTTAATTTTTTTTTCTGAAGGGGATTAAGCTCTTCACTCTATAAACATCTATTATAGATTGAATTTTGTCCCCAAAGAAGATATATAGAAGTCCTAACCCCTAGTAGCTGTAAATGTGACCTTATTTGGAAATAGGGCCCTTACAGATGTAATATTAGTTAAGATAAGATGAGATCATACGGGAGTAGGGTGGGTCCCTCATCCAACATGGCTGGTGTCCTCACAAGAAAAGAGGCACAGACATACAGACTCACGAGGGGAGAATGCTGTATGAGGCAGAGATTGAAGCACTACACCTGCTAGCCAAGGAATGCCAAGAATTGCCAGCAAACCACCAGAAGCTAAAAGAGACAATGAAATATTCTCCACTACAGGTTTCAGAGGGAGCATGGTCCTGCCAACACCTTAATTTCAGACTTCCAGGCAATCCAGTTTGTTGTACTTAAGGCAGCCTTAGGAAACTGACATACCATCCAACTATGCATCTCTGCGCCCATCCATTCATTCATTCAAGCAACATTCATTTAGCACTTGTTGTGTACTAGGCACTGTATACAGTAGTTCTCAGGAAGCAAAGATGAGAAACTAATCTCTGGTCCTAAGAGCTTTTAATGTCAGGACACAAGATATTTTGGGATTCAGAGAGGAGTGACTTACTCTTCTTGGCATGTGGAGATAGGAGTGCGTGTTGGTCATGGAAGATTTAACAGAAAAGAAACTTAAAGAGTAAGTAAATGGCTATGGTGAAAAAAAAATTGCGTTTCAGACAATAATATAAATTGCAGTGTTGAAAGGGAGTTTAGATAGAATTTACTCTATTTAACCTTTTAGCTATAAATAAACTGATGCCCTTACAGGTTGTGACTAGCCCAGCATCACACAGCTGGTAGTGGACCCAGGATGAGCATTCCTGAGAAGAGAACCAGCTGTGCGCTATGCACAGTGCAAGGGCTTCACCTGCGCTGTCTTCCTTAACCCTCACCTCAGCCCTCCTTTCACAAACAAGGAGTCTTACAGACCAGAGGCCAAGTGATTTGCCCAAGGAGAGTGAATTGTCTATTAAGTGGCAGAGCTCAGATCAGAGCTGGCTTCAAAGCTCTAGGCCCCTGCATTATGTAACATTCCACAGGTTTCACAAATTCCAGATCTAGTTTTCTTTTCACTCTCCCACAACGCCTGACAACAATTTATAAAACATTAAAACCAGACAGTTCCCTGTAATGAATATTAAAACTCCTGGAAAGAAATTAGAATTAAAAATGTAATTGTGCCTTTAGGCCTCACATTCTTTTAGCCTCAACTGAATGTACTATTCATAAATCATGTGAATGATACAAGAATATTCATGTATTCATATAAACATGGAAATTAAATTACCATTTCTATTGTTATTGCAATCATCACAGATATGAATAAGATTTGTTTCTCTTCCCAATTCTAGAGGAAGAAAGATCTAATGAAATTATTCTTACACATTGGTGAGCAGAGTAGTTCTGATACTAAGATAATTTATTCCCATGAATATTTCCAAACAAATTTATTTCAAATGCATATTGATGGTCTTAGAGTTTATATATATGTACACTTTACATAAATTGAAAAGAACTCTGAATTATTCACCAAATATTGTCATTCTAGTGTACCAGGGTATCACTTCAAGCTTGAAGAAGCAAAGTGAGGACAAATAAAAGTAATTCTGCCTTACAGAGAAATAGTAAATTTATGGATGCATTGTCCCGGGATGTAAAGGTAGTAGAAACTGAAATTAGAATGCTGTCACCACATTCTGGGACTTTTCACACAGTGGTCCATCAGCATCTCTACACAGCAGAGACAGGGCTGAGATGTTTACCAAAGGTTTGGGGAAACAAACGGGAAGGAGCTTCTCAGTAAATCTACCCTATGCATCTTCAGTTGGTGCCTTAGTACTAGACATCCTCAGGTCTATTAACTGAGGCCATGTTTGGTCACTTCAAAGACATTGACATTATTGGAATCTATAGCCAAGCCTATAGCTAAACCTCAAAAAGAGAAAAATCTTTTTCTGACCCTCTTTGAGGTCTACCTTTCTAGATTTGGGTTGCTGAAGACCAACCTCTTCCATGCGTCCATGATCTAAGAAATGACCACTCCTTCTGAGATGAATTAAGATTTCCCTACAGGGCAAAGGGATTTTCCTAGGAGGCATTCATCCTATTCTACTGGGATACAGTGCAAAAATCCCACCTCTACATAAAAGAGTCACACAGCCAGGTGTGCCTGTGGTGGGGCATGCCTTTCCCTACAAGGAGGGCCAGATTTTCTCACAACTTTCATTTGTTCAACAGCATGGAAAACTGGAGAAAGTCAATATGGCTTTCCTCATGCAGCATGTAAGAGTTTCAGGTCATAGAATTTGTCCCTACCAATGTATGTCTTCATTGAACTCTCATGGAAAGTGTAAACAGTAGGTATATTATTTGGCTACAAAATAAAACATGTAACTGACTTTCCTTCCTGGCTTATAGAAATCAACCTCTTTACTTTATGAATGTACCATGAAGCCACTTCTCTGTGTTAAAAAGGATTTTCCTGGTCTATCATCGATCCAGCGCCTTTATTTTAGTATCTTTTCTCAACAAAGGTTTTAAATATTCCACAGTCTTTTTTTAAAAATAGTTTTTGGGTTCCCAGCCTTGGATAATAAGGTCTTCCTCATTGCTGAACTGTTTAGAGTTTCATAGAATTGCTAGTAATATTTTTATTATTTTATTAATTACAGTTAAGTCTTTTGTGTATCAAATTATATCTCCCTCACTTTGTGGGCAAATGACCTTGCAAAATTTACCTTTATGTTTCTAAGCCTCCTTTCTGTAGTACCTGTCATAACAATGGTGTTGTCTTTCAGCACCCATTCTTCCCCAGGCGAGCATTCATCCAACAGGACCTGAAGAGGCCTTTTGTTTCTAACCAAAAATACAAGTACCCGGGTCCCAAGCTGGGAACGGCCTGGGTACAGAGATTTGAAAATCTGCTCAGGTGATTGTGACATGGACTCAGTCAGGAGAGTCTAGGTTATGCTGCAGTAATAAGGGAATCTTGAATTTCCTGTGGCTTAACACACAAAAGATTACTTCTTACTCATGTTACACGTCCATGATGGGTTGTAATGGAGATGGTGGACTCTGCTCCACTCATTTAGAGCTCAGATTCACAGAGGCTCTGCTGTCTGGAACATTCCCATCACCACAGCAGGGCAAAAGAGGAGTGTGATGCACTAGCAATTAAATGCCCTGGAATGACCTGCATCGCCTGCTCATAGCCCTTTGGCCAGGACTAGTCACATGACTCCACCTCCTTGCAAGAGGGCTGGGAAATGCACTGCTCTGTGTGCACAAGAAGTAGAGAAGAACCCTGTACTGGTGAGCAGTAGTAGTGTTGACACATAAACATTGTTAAGAATGAGCTCATTTAATTCTCTAATTAAATTTAATTCTCTAATTAAATGAGATACTACAAGCAAGGTCTATTACTTTGCTGTCCAATATGGTAGCCACTGCACGCATATGGCTTTTAAATTTAAAACTAAATAAAATTTTAAATGTAGTTCCTCAGTCACAGAAGCCACATTTCAAGTACACAATAGACACATGTGGCTTGTAGCTACTCTATGGGACAGCTCAGATGTGAAAGATTTCCATTACTGCAGAAAGTTCCATTGGACAAGGCTGGTCTAATGCACAGTTGGTCTCCTTTCCCTTGTATGTCACAATTCCAGTGTTATACCCACATAAACAGCATCTGTGTTAACAGAAATGCTCTGACGATGGCGCTGGCAATTGCTCAGAAGCTCCCCACAAGGAAGAGCGTTTGCAAGCTAGATATTCATAAGGCAGAGAACGTGGGTATGGGGCTGCAGGAAGGTGTATGATACATTTCAGGTTAGCAAAGCTAACGATAAAGGGACAAATTAGAAAAGAATGGACATACATTAAAAAGGGTCATGTGGAAGACTTGTGGGTCAAAAAAGGGATAAAAATGGTTGTAAAAGCAAATCTGTGAGGATTTTATGATGATTAAATAAGTTGAGAAGGCAGGGAGGACTGATCGTACATGCTCTTACAAATAGGATCTCATGCAGTGTAAGAGGACTAACCAACCTCTATTTCTATGAAAAACAATGAAAAGGGATGGGATTAAATTTTTGGATGAGGGATTTCATTTGTGATGCATTAAGAATGAAAAATAGTGAATTGCAAATACTCATCCATAATATTGTAAAATAGAAGCGTATTATATTTTTATAGGATGGAGAATACTGTACTATTTGAAAATGTGGGACAATGTGGTATAAAGTCTTACTGAATGATCTCTTAATGCCTCTTCTAAAGTTGTGATTCTCTTTGGGGGTTCGTCGCACATCCAGTGACCTATGATTCTGTCATTGCTTAGGACAATGATTTTCAAAGCGTGGCCCACAGACTCCAGGAGGTCCCCAAGAATTTTCAGGTCAAATTATTTTACTAATAACACTGAGATGTTATTTACCCTCTCACGGTGTTGACCTTTGCACTGAAGGTGCAAAAGCAAGAGCAGGTGAAACTGCTGGCCCTTTAGAACAAATCCGGGGAGTGGGACAAACTGTTCTACCAGTCATTGTGTTCTTCAACATAATGTATTTGCAGTGAAAAAAAAAAGTCATTTTCACCTAGAACCGCCCTTGATGAAGCAGTGAAAATTACGAATTTTATTTGATCTCAACCCTCGACATGTCTTTTAACATTTTGATGGTGAATTGGAAGAATGTAAAAAGTACTTCTGCTGCATACTAGTGCACAATGGTTGCCTTGAGTAAAAGCACCTGTGTGGCCATTCTGAGCTGCAAACCGGACTAGTTGGTATACTTCAAGGGGTATGATTGAGAGACAAACCGTAGTTGTTCAGACTTACGTATCTGGTAGATATTTTCTCAAAAATAAAAAGAGCTCATCACTTCAAGGAAAAATACTTAAACAAAAATTATTTATTTATTTTATTGAGGTCACATTAGTTTATAAAACTATATAAACTTCAGGCGTACGTCATTATATTTTGACTTCTGTATAGACTGTGTTGCGTTCACTACGAAAAGCCTAGTTTCCATCTGTCACCACACATACGTGCCCTTTTACCCCTTTTGCCCTCCTCCTATCCCCTTCTCCTCTGGTAATTACTAATTTGTTCTCCTTATCCATGTGTTTGTTTATCTTCCACATATGAGTGAAGCCATACAGTAATTGTCTTTCTCTGTCTGACTTATTTTGCTTAGCATTAAAATTGCTTTTGCCCATGTTGAAATTCAAGCTTGTAAGTGAAAATTTGAATGGAAAATTTGTCTTTGCCACTGTAAACTTTTCAGCTTTCTAGCCCTTAAAGATTTTAAGTATTGTGATATTAGTGGTTATACTAATGAGTGAAATTTTTTTTGTATTGTATATTGAAATATGTCAACACTTAAAAGACCAGTGAACCAATATTTTCCAAAGGACCAATGCATAATGCTACCAAATCATTAAGTGCAAGATACAAGCAATGTATTATATAATATAACAGAGCATGAGAAGTATGTTGATATGGTTTGAGATTCCACATATTATCACTTGCGGAGTTTTGGTGTTTAACCAAAGAAGAATCTCCAAAATTGTGTGAAAAGGCTTTTAAAATAGTCCTCCCTTTTCCAACTACATATCTGTGTCAGATTTGATTTCCTCGATATACTTCAACCAAAATAACATAGTGCAACAGATTGAATGCAAAAGCAGATATGAAAATTAAGCTATTTTTCTATTAATTCAGACATTAAAGAGATTTTTAAAAACATAAAACAAAGTCACTGGTCTCACTAAACCTTTTGGTTTTGGAAAATATGGCTATTTTTAATAAAAATAGGCTATTTATGCTAACATAATGGATTTATTATTTTTAAATGAATAAATGTTTTTAACATTTCATTTAAATTTCTAACAACATAAATATTAGTACATGTAACTTACATAAAACTCCTCCCGTTGGATCCTCAACTATTTTAAGAGTGTGAAGAGGTCCTGAAACCAAAATATTTGCGAACCACTGACTCTGAACCTTATAAAACAGAACACCACAGGCAGCTTCAACAGCTCTATAAATACCTAAGATCTAGTATAGAATACAGAATTATATTGAGCCAGCCCTGGTGGCCTAGTGGTTAAGTTTGGCACTCTCTGCTTCAGTGACCCAGGTTCAGTTCCCAGGTGTGGACTTACACCACTTGTCTGTCAGTAGCCATGCTGTGGCGGTGGTTCACATACAAAAAGAGGAAGATTGGGGGCCAGCTCAGTGGCACAGAGGTTAAAGTTTGCACATTCCACTTTAGCAGCCAAGGGTTCACCAGTTGAGATCCCAGGTGCGGACCTACACACTGCTTGTCAAGCCATGCTGTGGCAGGCATCCCACATATAAAGTAGAGGAAGATGGGTCCAGATGTTAGCTCAGGGCCAGTCTTCCTCACCAAAAAGAAGAGGATTTGTGGCAGATGTGAGCTCAGAGCTAATCTTCCTCAGGAAAGAAAAAAAAAGGAAGATTGGGTACAGATGTTAGTTCAGGGCAAATCTTCCTCAGCAAAAAAAAAAAAAAAAAATAGAAAGAAAGAAAGAATGTAGAATTATAGAATTCTGTGTATTCACTTTACAGATCTCAATTAGTGGCCATGAAAAACTGTTTTTGGAGAGTTTTGAAAAATATTTCAGAATTGATCTTAGGGAATATTTATTGCTATTGATTCGTTCCTTAAAAGTGCATTAAAAATTTGTTATTTAAAATATCTCATTAGAATATCCTAAAATAAACTGTCACAATGACACAAATTATGTGCTAACATGCTATATTGTTGTTCATAAATATGAATAAAACATAAGAACATCTTGTTAAAAAGGCAGTCATTTGAAAAAGTTATACAAAAAAATGTACTAGAATTATCTGAATAGATGCAGTAATTGCTCTTTACCTGCTACCAAAGTGTTTCCAGGGAAGTTTTCTTGTTAAATAAACTCATCTGTTCTACTGCTTGCAGTAGGTGCTTCTTTTCAAAATTTAAAGTACCTGTCACTTTCTAAGTGGGTGAAATGAAACAACACGCACAGTGATTTGACAGATGGTTGTTAAATAGAGTCAGGAACAATAATAAAAGCATCTAAAAATAACTACATAGAAGTGAGCTTTGTTCCAAACTCTTTAGGCTGCTAGGAGTTTGTAGTTACCTCTAGATTAAACAATGGCCTGTGATCATTTTCTTTTTGAAAAAGGCAACAATATTCAATTTCAATAAACTTACTATATATTTTTAAGCGTTTTCCCCACACTATTAAGTAAGATGTATATGGAAAATTTCCAAATGTTAGACAATAGCATCCAAAAAATTCATCTATTTCTCTTCTTCGAATTACTAATTAAGTGGATCTTTTTTGTCCCAAACAAGCAAAATAAAAATGGATGTTAAGCAATTTTATCGTATATGATGTTTTCATATGTTGAAATCTTTAACTTTTGGGGATTGTAATAGCCATCAAATTATATTTACATATGAGCAAATAGAATGATATTGATATGGAATATGTAAATACCTAAATATTGGCTTTTACAACAATTCTAATAACGAAGCTTCAAAGATACACAGCCTTGGAAAAGAATGACCTAAAATACTGATGTCATTTCCCTTTTGGATTTACTGTATGCTATCTTTGTGGGTTTCTCTTTAGTCATTGGACAGAACATGAATATAATATAGAACAAAGGTTTTCACAATGAGATTTTGTATTTTTTAACCGCATTTCACTCTAAGAATCAAATCTAATCTTGAATGTTGACTAAACAATGTTCATAACCACTTCCTGAAGCAGAGAAGCCAGTCAACTCTCCTCATGTAGTAGAGCGAAAACTAGAGCTCATAAAACGATCTGAAAGTGTTTTGTGTTTATGGTATATGCTTACTGTTGTGGTGGGTAGTAGAGTATATACTGAATACATGATTCCATTCTGCATGAAACTTAAGTCTAGTTGGGCAGTAGATGAAAAGCAGAATTAAAGAACAGAGACAACTTACATTCTAGGTCATTTGGTCCTGGTTAAAATTCAGACAAGGAAGAACTCAGTTTGGACTATTTAAAATTGTCAAATAAGATTTCCAGACAGAGGAGCCTGGGTTCTGCAAACATTTAATTAAGAGTGGCAGGACAGGAGAATTAGAGGTAGATAGGATATCATCTCTGACCACTAAAAACTTAGAGTCCGGCAGGAAAGAAAGACACAAAGCAATGCCTTCAATATAACGTTGTATATCTAACAGTAGAGGAATGCAAAGGGGCACTTTGCTTGAAGTGTTTGCCACGGACAGTTGGCTACGATGCCCCGGTTGAGCTCTGAAGAATGAGTAAAAGTTAACTTGTTAAAGAAAACGGGACAGAGGATCCAGGCAGAGGGAGCAGCATGAATAAAGGCACAGAGGTGTGAGACAGCAATCAGTATGTAGAGAACAATACATTATTTACTATGGAACAAATGCAGGCAAAGTGTAGGACCAGGTCTAAATCTTACTGTGCAGAGTGGTGGTTAGGGGCAGTGGGTCAATGAGGAACTGGGTTCAAACCAGATCTGGGTCAGGGTTGGGGGACCAAGGCTTTGGAGGATGACAGGAGACTCATGGTATCCTAACCTCCCCTTGACCTAGTCACACACTGCACTCACATCCATATAATATTCTATTTATCTCAGGCTCTGGGTTGAAGAAAACCTAGACTAAGGTCTTGCTGGTATGAATAGAGAGGACCACACAGAGGACCCAGGAGCAATTTCTCCACGTGGGGTAAGTGCGAACGCAGGGAGTGCAGAGAGAACTGCCTGAGACTATGCTCCGCCAGGGACGAGGACACAATCATGCAGGTGTCAGAGCCTAACGCTGTCACTTGTACTTGAGAATGAGCAAATTGAACTAAGGCTGTGACAAGAAAATAATGCAATTTCAATAATGTTGAGGCTCAAGAATTCTGGTTTGAATGTTCAAACTTGAGTGCTTTGATTCAGGGTCCCTGGGATACACGTAAATTAAAATCTGGAACTGAAACACTTAAGATCCCTGTATATCTACCGTTAGCTGTCTCGGATGCTGCAGAACTTCCCAACTGGTGTGCCACAAATGGCCCAAAAGGTGTGTTGTGAAATGTTAATTCTCCTAGTCTATTGTCTGCCTTGAATTATCGCACAGGCCTCCTAACTGTGGGCTCTGCTGCAATCTTTGCCACTAATTTTATGTGTCAGCATGACTGGCCTAAGAGATGCTCAGATAGCTGGTAAAATAATATTTCTGAGTGTGTCTGTGAGGATGTTTCAGAAAGAGATTAGCATTTTATTCAGTAAACTGAGAAAAGAGATCTTCCCTCAACAATGTGGTGGGCATCACCCAATCCATGGGGGCCCAAATGGAACAAAAAAGTGAAGGAAGGGTGAATTCTCTCTTCTGGAGCTGGACCATCCTTCTTCTCCCCTCCTCGGAGATCGGAGCTCCTGGTTCTCAGGCCTTTGACCTCAGACTGGGAGTTACACCATCAGCTCCTCTGGTTCTCAGGCCTTGGGACTTGGAGAATTACACCACGGGCTTTCCTCGTTCTCCAGCTTGCAGACAGCAGATTGGGGGACTTTTTGGTCTCCATACTGTGTGAGCCAATTCCTAAAATAAATTTCCGCTTACATATATCTCTACATATTCTATTGGTTCTATTTCTCCAGAGAACCCTAATACATAGTCTGTCCTCAACACAGCAGAAAAAGTCATCCTTTAAAATGTTTTATCCTTCTCTACTATCAACCCTGCATCAGCTTCCCATCTCGCTTAGACAAAGTCTTCACAGTGGCTTACAGAGCTCTTCACCATCTGACCTGTTATTTCTCTGGTTTCATATCATACTATTGCCTGCCATGGTTATTCTGCTTAATCTACGATGGCCACCATCGTGTTTCTTGAACAAGATGAACACACTGTTATCTCCGGCTTTGCATATGCTTCTTACTTCCGCTTTGAGTGCTCTTCCGCCACACAGCCACTTGGCTCTTTCCACCTTTTCCAGATCTTTGTTCAAATATCACTTTCTTGGTGAGGTCTTCTCTGACCACCCTATTCAAAACTGGCCAAACTGCCATTGCTAAATATCCCCCTTTTCACTTCATTTTTCTCCATATCACTTATCACCATATAAACATACTAAATATTGATTTTATTGTTTGTCTCCCCTAACTAGGATGTAAACCCCACGAGGGCAGGGATTTTTCATTGCTGTTGTTCACTGCTGAATCACTAGAACTTAGTGTATTAAAGAATAAAAGATCAACGATGTTTTTGTATAACTGAAGAAGTAAATAAATTTTGACATAATTGATATAAAAAGTTCAACCAATTGAACTTACAAATCTGTTAACATTATCCCAAGAATTTTAAAAATACATTTGTCAATATGAGAGCTGTTGTGGTATTTAAATGTATCAACTGCCTTATAAATTTTGAAAGATTGTAAAATTAATGGTTTATAAATTTTTATTACCTAGTTTCAAAAAAAAGGCTCTCATCAATGACTATCAGAATTTGAAGAAATTATCATTAAAATTTCTTGTTTGGGAATAACATAGAAACATTTCAAGCATTAAAAACAGCTATTTAAAAATACCTTCATAGAAAGAATCATATAAAATTTATCATTAATGTTGAAATGTTTTATTTAAAAATACTACTTAAAAATTATAATTATTTCCTCTAATATACTGTCTTTATATTTTATCATAATTATATAAAAATATTTTTTTCATAAAACCCCACAGACATCCCCAAATCCTTCCATTTTACCTGATATGCCATGCGACATTATGACATACTATGGATGCTATGAAGTAAATAAGCTTGGAAAGCACTAGTATAGAGGCACCATCAACAAATGTCCCAAAGTGTGAATATGGGCTTAAGAGATGGGGACTCAATTGTCTACACTCTGCACTATGTGTTCGGAAGTCTCTAGTGTTGAGGCTGAAAAAGTGGGTAGGTTCTGACTGTTGAGTGGCCTTGAATGCCGCCAGGAAGAGTCTGGACTTTATTTTATGGGGATAGAGCAAGTTGTGGCAAACTCTGTTCATAAAATATTAGATCACATCTTTGGCATTTCAAAGGTCAAATGATACACCAACATATTTACAGTGGCCATTATTTGCATATAATATGATTTCTATTCATTGGTCTCGCCCTTTCAGATTCAAGCCCAAAGCCACTCCCCACCCCCATTCCATACTGCACCTCCCACACAAAAACCAACTTGACACAGACAGTTGTCTTCTAAATGTGTCACCTAGGCCTTGACCACAGCCTGTTTTAATTTGGAGGTCTAGTATACAGAAAGCCGAAGCTAATTTTCTTTTTGATGAAAGTGTAACATGGGGCCGGCCCCATGGCCGAGTAGTTAAGTTCACGTGCTCTGCTTTGGCAGCCCAGGGTTTTGCCGGTTCAGACATGGCACCGCTCGTCAATCCATGTTGAGGTAGCGTCCCACATACCACAATTAGAAGGACCCATAACTAAAATATACAACTATGTACCGGGGGGATTTTGGGAGATAAAGCAGAAAAAAAAAAGATTGGCAACAGTTGTTAGCTTAGGTGCCAATCTTTAAAAAAGAAAAAAAGTGTAACAAGATTCTACTTGGGGAGTAAGATGCTCATATAAATTCTGCAGTGATTATCAAAGATTCTGGGATTTTGTTTCTTAAAAGGGAGAAGAGGCCATTTCAAGTGGACTACATCCTTCACAGTCAGGACATTAGTAGTTGTTCCAGTCACGGTGAAAGAAAAGAGGCGGAAAGAATGGAGGTAAAAATCTCAGCAGCACAGAAGACATTCTGAAATTCCCAATATGTGTAGGCGACTTGGAGTTATCACCCCTGGATGCAGGGAGTCTGCAAGCATTGCACTGTCAGAAATTAGAGGAAAACATTATATTTCAGTATTCTGGAGGATCCTAGAAGTGTTGTCTCCTCCAAAAGACTATAAATGTTTCCGGGAAAAACAAGGAGGTGGTTCCGTCTAGGCTGTGCACTCCTGATGAAAGACAGTGCACCCTGTATTGGAGCTGAGCTGTCAATCTGGTCAAGCTGACTGATTAAAAGCTGGCCAACAGTAACTCTAGAACATCTAGGGTGGTCTCAAAGCATATATGAAATCTAAGTCAAGACCCAATTCCACCAAGACCTCGATCTAGACTTGATAGAGCATGCAATGATCTTGAAATTGGACCACAAGGTTCAGGTGCTGGATCACATGAAAGAACTGGGGGAAGGGCCATAGTCTAAAGTTGAACCCTGGTGATTAGAAACTTGAGACTTGCTGATGACTAGCTTCTTTCCATTTGTGCTCTTCAAGATGTTATCAGAATTGAGCCATACTCCTTCTTGAGTAGTAGTCTAGAGCTACTGTTTTAAAAATAGCCCAATAGCTGAGACTAATGAAAAAACTTACCTTAAACTCATTAGGCACACTGAAAATCTGAGCTTTATGAAAGGCCACTCTTGGGTTGGAAGTGAAGCACCACCCTCACATTTAGTCCAGAGGCAGCTAGGTCAGTGTTCCTCTGGTCCAAAAATGCCTCGTATTGTTTGGCTGTTCAATACTTGAGGACAACTCTTCTGAAATCAAACTAGGTAGTAGCACACTCAAAAATAAACTCAAGCCTCCTGACAAAACTGTTTAAATCAGAGTAAAATGGTCCCCCAAATATAGAAATGCCTTAAAATACTACTGTAAATATACCAGAAAGTGAAACGTTATACAAATTTAAATTTAGAATGCATGTAGTATTTGTGTGGGCTAAATCTGGATTAGACCGAAGATGCCTAAGGAAGCTCTAAAATCTAGTACTGACATTGTCTCTTCTCTGAGATAGGAAAAGAAATTACACCATTATTTGGATTACCTTACATATGCAAAATTATATATCCTTAAAATACAACCGTATTTCAAGTTTGCATTTTGGCTATGGTTTGGAAATGCACACAAACTTTCCCTGTGTAAAAAGGAGTCAAAATTATATATACTTACCTAACTATAGGCAAAATCAAGTTGTTGATGGGGGACAACTCAATTAATTTTAATAGACAAAAAAGGAAAAAAGATAACTGGGAGCGTTATCAGCCCCGACCTCATTCATTCTCCAGCAGTCTGAATTGTTTGCTGCTAGCCTCCTTCTTTCACCTCACCCAGTAGCATAGGTGGGGTGGGTATGCTTTATAGCCCTTAGTAACAGGGGAGAAAAAGTGTTTCCACTTTAATTAACATGCTACACCAATCCAGCACTTCTCTCGCTATGAGTTCACGCCTAATGCATCTGCTGATGCGACAGGGAAACCATTCATTCTACCACAGTAGCAGGACCTCTAAGAGATGTGTGCTGCATGCACAGCAAAGCCCGCATAGTGTGCGGGGCTGAAAACTGTTTTTTTGGCCACAGACCTAACAAAAGTAAGGAAAGGTTGGCCTCATTAGTACCACTTATTTTTTAAAAATAAGGCTGAATGTACTTTGTACTTTAGCATATTATTTCAGAAGGGGAGTTTTACCTTTATTATCTTAATTCTTTAGAAGTTACAGGTATGCTGCAGTTCCTTAATATTTCATTTTCATAATCATATTCTAAATTTAATTCAAAGATGCTGAGACCTAGGACCTGGCTAGGACCTAGTATTGAAGAGCAGGATTCAGAAAGTTGATGACTGAGTCTAGACAGTAAAGAATGGCCTTTGAGAAGTTTTGATTATATTTAGAAGTGACAGCTTACACAGTAAGTGCAGAGGTGAAATAATTGAGCTGCAAAGTCAAGGTTACCACTAGAATGAGGACGGTCGGGGTGCAAACAGGCACATAGGTATGTTTTAATTTATTTGGAGTATTCTTACCCATGGAAAATTACCCCCTGACACACCTACGGACAATTTAAGCCCATGCTTGAGCCCTTTTGGGAACATTTTCAGCTAATCAGGTAGCTCACCACCTCCCCCCACCCCTCAACCCCCCAGTATGCAATGCAGGTTACATTTATTTATAGAAAGTTTGAAATCCAGAATATGTTCCAAAAAAATCAAAATTACACCTTTTCTATGAAAAAATTCTGTTGAGAGATACCAGGAGCACACTGTGAGTGGAGAGCCCTTTGCACTAGACCAGCTGGCAGTGGGAGTGGAAATCCATAATGGGGCAAGACCAGAAGAGTGGGGCCACAGGGTTAGGACGCGGTGCCTTTTACCTTAAAAGGGTTTGAATTTGCCTCAGGGATCGGTGAGGAAGAGTCCTACATAGATGAGCAGTGTCTTCTTGGGATGGGGGGAGGAGGAGGCAGCACAGATGTGCTACCCTTGGGCAAACATAGAATTTATAGAGTCTGAGTACCATAACTTAAGAGGAATAATTGCTTACAATGTGTAGGGACTAGTCAAATTGCTTTACATTTAACTAGTTCTCACAGCATATGACATTGCCATTTCTGTAGGTCAGAACCGGTCAAATATTGTCACTTTGACAGAGTTCAAACCACCACTTTACAGATTCTCTCACCTTACAGATTTGAAAGAAAGATGTTAATAACTGGCCCAACATCACAAGGCTAATAAGTGGCACTTATCAAATGTTATTGCAAGAACAAGTAGACACTCATAAGGGGATAATTGAAGACATTTAGTGAAAGACTGTTAACCAATGAGGTTAAGGAAAACCAACAAGGATGGAGAAGCTCCCTGGAAAGTCTAATCCTAGATAGTGGTAGCGGGCATCGGGAGATGGCTGGAGCTGTAACCAAAGGGGTGAATTGAGCAAAATATCAAAGGGGCGTGTGTGGGGGTGTGCACACGTAGTGAGGAGGGCTAAAAGTCACCACTACTCATGCATGGCCTTACAAATGGCATTAGCATTTTTCTTTTTCATATCCAAAAGGGCTGAAGTCAGGTGTTTATTCTTTTTAACAAATAGTGCCTGTCAAAAAATTCTGTAGGAGTCCTTCTGGGCACAGCGGGGCAATTCATGGACCACTGCAATGGAATGACAGCTAACTATTAGTTATGAGTTCTTAAATAACATCCATTTACCATCAATCCTTAATTAATGGGTACCCAGCTGACTGGCACACTCAATTAGACTTCTGCCTCCCCTCCATCTCCCGCTCCCTGCCAGCTCATGTTTAGGAGAAAGGAGGAATGACAAACAAGCTAGTATCAGTTTTAAAAAGCTGTCTATATGCAGAGCAGCAAGTCCTGGGTAAGTTCCTAGATTCTGTCAGTCAAGTCAAACTTCTGAATCCTCCTTGTTTACACCTGTCTGTTGCTGACCCTTTGTGCTGTTCTGACCTGCAGTATTCATGGGCTCAGACCTGCGGCTGTCACCTGGTCCTGGGCTCACTGCAGCCTTTGTGGTTTCTGCCAGGTAACTCCAGGCACAGACCTTGGCTGTGCTGGCTGGTCTCGCCTGTTCCCAGTTGCCTCTGGATCCCAGCGTGCCCACCTTCCTCCACTGACTCCCACCTCCTGACACTGACAGCTGGAAAATTATACCTTTCCCAGAAAAGACTAGAACAAACCTGAGAAATGACTCCTACAGAAGGAAGCCAGGCTGCCCTACCCGGAATGTCCAAGGATGTCTGCAATCCTAAGGATAATTTTACCTATTTTAAAATTAGATGAGGGCACCTCCATCAACACTGATGACATCCATGGCTGGCCAGATTTCCCCACGTATTTTTCCTCCCAATAATCTAGCACTTTCCAAACTTTAAACGTGAGATGCAATGTCATGCTTCATGCTTCAAATAGATCCTTCCTCTTTCTTTTTGTAGGAAACTCCCCTTCACCTTTTTTAAAAGTTCAAAACACCTAATGTTTGCACATAAAGTGCATTTTATGAGAAAGTAACATAACGCGCTGTTACAAGTTTATTCCAAAAAGCAACTTTTAGACTCTATCCTGAGGTCAGTACACATTCCTGTCCATTTCCTTCACCTCCTGTATCCACAACACTGTACAGTGAGAGGAAATATTATGTGAAGACTCTCATACATGGAAAAATCCTAAAAGGGTATTCTGAATCATCAAAGAAGAAATTATTCATAGTATTATTGGCATTAAGTAACATTACAAGGTATTGTCAGCCTTTAAACATTAAGTCATGTATGAAATATACAGTATACACAAATCAGACTACTCTGTCCCAAGTATTTCTGGTAATTGAGAGGTTTTATTAGAAAAAAATCCATTTAATTCTTAGTTCTATCTTTTCAAATAGTTCAGATTATTCTCCTTGTACTTAAACTGTTCTTCTATTTTTAAACTTTCCTTACACAAAAAAATTGCCACTTATGTGATATAAATCTAGAATTATAAAACTGAGAGAACTACTTGATAAGAAAGCTAGTCCATCCCCAAACCTTCTTGCAGGATATCCTAAGCCAGTCCCAAAGTGAGCTGACATTTGTTCTCCGGTTTTTCCCTTTACCATCTCTAGAGAGGAGATTCCCCACTGCCTCATCACTTGCTCCAAGTCATAAAATTCTTCCTTTGCCCACACTCCTCTCTTTACAGTCATGACTTGAGACCCTGCCCCTTAGTGGGAGCTGCAGTCAGAAGCTGTGGGCAGCGCCCACTGGTGACCCTCAGATACTTGGACTGGCATTCTTACTCTTTGAACATTTCCCTTACACTTCTGATGTCTCCATTAAATGCTCATTTACATTAATGTGCCTACAGTTACTAGAGTAGGGGACAGAACTGGCAGTAAATGGGTGTTTGGAATCATAAGGTGCCAGACCTACAAACAATTCCAGAGGAGAAGCTTCTATTTTCTGAGAGCCCTGCTCCTCATCCTTCACCACCTCCTTTGTGTGGTGTCTGGTGAACACCACACATCCTTTAAGGACTGATTCCAATGTCACTTCTTCTAGCCCACCCAGGAAAGGCTCTTTTTCCTCAGGGCTCCAAATTTTCACCCACCATTACATCTCACATCACATTCTATTGTATATTGATTTTTTTTGTCTGTCTGCATACCTCCTTATGAACGTGTTTTTGAGTGGCCATGATTGGGTCTTCTCCAGTGTAGGTAATTTTGAGCTTGCTGAAGAGCCTATGTGTAAGGCCTGTCTTGGGTGATTACAACAAACGGATGCTAAAGCATTTTGAGGCATCATTGCAATATTTTCTTATTATTATTTGTGCTTCCTTGGAAACGTTCTACTTTCTATCACTTTGGTTATTTTTATCCACGTTTACAAAGCAATTTCTGCTGTTCCTTTAAGTACAAATTCTTTTACTGGGGTTATTGTTTCCGTTCTGACTATTGGTATTACCCCTGTTGTCGCCTTCATCATTTTACCATCCTTATTCTGTTAGTGCTCCCAGGAGTCACCCTACTTTATCTCAGAGGCTCCCAATATATGAGGAGATAACAGCACTGTCTTGGGCTTGTACAACACAAGAAATGTTCCTTATGTGGTTTTCAGAATATTGTCTCAAAAAACCTCTACAACAATGCATACATGGATGAGTTAATTTCCTTTTACAGATGATGAATCACAGTAGGTCAAGAAACTTGCTACCCAGATCTCAGTCCTAAATCAGGGCTCTTTCCACCAGGCTAGTAGTTCTCAAAGTGCTGTCTCCAGACCAATGGCCTCAGTAGCACCTGAGAACTTGCTAGAAATGCTAACTCTTGACCCTTGCCCAGATCTCTGAATCAGAAACCCTGGGAGTGGGGCCTAGGGTTTCAACAAGCCCTCCATGTATTCTGATGCATGTTCAGGGTTGAGGGCCATGTCGAGGCCAGTGATTCTCCACACTGGCTGTACATTAGACTCATCTGTGAAGCTTTTAAAAATTAGTAATGCCTGGGCCCCAGCCCCAGACCAATTAGATCAGAATCTCTGGAGGCTCAGGCTGCAGTATCTTTTTAAAAATCCCCCAGTGTTTCTAATGTGCAGCTAGTCTTAAGACCCACTGCTCTGGATGATGCAGAGCCTATGGTGCCAGTGAACTCCTTCTTAGTCCTCAAGAAGCATCCCCATAAAAGGTATCTGACATGAACTTAGCACACAAATGTTCTAAGGAATTTTGGAATGCTATCACTTTTCAATTCTCTGTATATTCATACAGAAGTACCCATGCAAATATGAAACCTTTCCACAGAAAATCATTGTATCTAATTCACAAATATGTGCATGCCTATGTGGATACACATCTAACCCAGCAAGCAATGCAATAATCATAGGAATTTACATGCTTAGGTTTTGGATTCAATGCACACTTACTGCATGCTTACTATCACTAGGCATGGTGCCACCTGCTTTACAGTCACTGATTCCCTGCCAACATTTGTTAAATTCTCACCATAGACAAGTTCAAACTCCCTACCTAAGAGTAGCCATACATGGGCCATTTCTTTTTTGCCCCACTGAACAAAGTGAAAATTGACCCTGGTATAGGGAATGATCCTGGCTTGTGGTCACTCACATCTTGAATCCTAACGAGAAAAAGATCTGCACTTTCTGAACTCTTTCCTCAAGCTGAGGGATATTTTCTTCTCAACCAGAGTCAATTAGCTATTCCTGAGATAAACCAGTTTGAGTTCTTATATACAGAATAAGTGATGCACAGTGTTGAGGGGAAAGAAGAGGGGAAAAATTAAGTTATTACACCAAATTGCCATTGTACATTTTACAAATAACTTTCTCATACATTCCTATTTCCTCATATACTTTTCTCATAGAACACAAAGGTTTTCATCATAACAACCTTTGTACTTGGCCATATTTCCCTTTTTAATTATAAGTATACTGAGGCTCAAAGTGTCTCAGTCACTGGCTTAAGGTGACAAAACTAGCAAGTGGCAGGGCACAGGATGCTAAGTCCAGAGTCTATTGTGTTTGTCTTTTGGTTTTTAGGCCATGCTTGCTTTAAAAAAGAGGGCCAGTGATAAACAACTTTATGCAGAGGCAAGTAAGAGTTAAGCAAACCCAGAGAAGCATTATCTTTCAATTATACTGTGGTATCACTTAAAATTACTTCTACGGTATACTAAATACCACCCTTACAAAGCAAATGCACAGCTTAAGCTGCTAATGTGCATCCATGGTGAAGCTTATTCATCTGCAAAGATCTAGTATCAACCGTAACTATAAATAACTTCATTATCTGTAATAGAAACTCATCTGTCACCATTCTAATCAGAACATATCTAAGGAAGTCAGTATTTAACAAACGTGTTTGTAACATTTGGTGATTGTAATAATGGCTTTGAAATTCCAGGAAAATGTCAGTTTTCCAAATTTCTTCTCATTGACATACCTCACTCTCCATTATTCTTAGTCCTAGATAAAATTATTGGTATTATTTCCTAAACTGTATTTTTTTTTAAATTAATAATGGTGATAGACATTAGAATAAACTGGAAAAATAAAACAGAACAAAGAAAAATATCATCATATGCTCTTCCCTAAGAGAGAAAAAATCACTGCCACCATGTTGGTATATATCCTCCCCACCGTGGTGGTATACATTTTCCCAGGAATTTTCTGTGCATAGACAAGCATTTTTACCACTTAGCATCACAACGTATGTTTTATCCACTTTTTCACTTAACATATTAGGTAAGTGAAATTAGGATTATTTCCTCTCAGCAGGTGGTTATTCTAAAATTTTTGGCAGTTGCATAGTATTCTATCTTATGTAAATGTCACAATTCATAAATTTCCCACTTTGCTGAATATTTACTGTTTCAACTTTTTGGTTTTTGTGAGCAACATTGAGCTAAATATCCTTGATTACTAATTCCTGTACACTGCTGTGTCTCATTTAGGAACAATTACCAGAAACGGATTCGCTGGGTCAGAAACTTTGTAAAAATTTAAGAAGATGTCTTTATTAATCCTAATTACCCACTTACAAATTACCAACATACTCTCCCACCAGAAGTGTGTTCGAGTGGCTTCTGCTTTGGATCCTCACAAAAGTTTGGCATTAAAATGATGTTTTGGCCAAATGATTGTTGGAAAATCAGACTGTATTAAAATGTGCATTTCTCTGTCACTTCTTGTCTTCAGAGATCATTCAGATTTCAGTATTATTCATGGAGGATGAGCAAGCCTGAAATTCAGCCCAAAAATTTTCTAGATCTTCCACATTGATGGGGTGCTCTAAAATCCACATATTATTTTGGCCAATTTAAGCTTTCAATACAAGAACCTGAGCAGTCTCTTAAAAAGATTACATTTATCTCAAAGAAATATGAGAGGCTATTGTGTATGTGTGTGTTTGTGTGTGTGTGTACTGTGCACATGGTAGTAACCACACTCAAAGGGGAGCATGAGCTCCTTCTGTCACCCTTCCTCAGCTAAACATCTCTGAAATAAACTATCTGTTAAAAAGAAATGTCATTTCTGAGAATACAATTTTACATGCACCAATGGCCTGCCACAAAGATGTACTTTTTAAAAAAATGGAATAATTCAATTTTACTTAATGAATAAATGCCCATTAAAACACAAGGCCACCTCTATAGCAATCCAAGGCAGATATTTATTCATATTCGACAGTGCCTTCTTTGTGATTGGTTGGAAGGGTAAAGTGGGTTGATGAAAAATGCAGAATCTGACAAAATTCTTCCCCATGGAGTGTTGGGAAGGTGACATGGTTGATGAAAAATGTAGGTTATGACAATGCCACCCATGGAGGTTTGGTGGACAATGGAGATTATGATGATTTCCCATTGATTGGGTGCGAAGGTGAGGGGGATTGAAGGAAAATGGAGATTATGACCACACCTCTCTGCACATAGCTAGGGTGTGGCAGTAGTGGAGACAATGTGGCAACTTGACACCTGCAATGCCCTGAGTGGAATCTAAATAGGATTGTATTGACCTGCTTGGAATGTACATGATTGGGAGAACAGGGAGGAGGGCTGTGTGTGCCAAGCCTTTAAAGATGAGCAGGAGTTTTTATGGGCCAGACATAGAAAGGCCTGTAACGCCAAGGAGAGCCTGCCTATGCCCTGGCATGACTGGCTCTCTCAGCTGCGCCTCTTGTGCCTTTTGGCTAGTCCCAGCTGAACCCCAGGGCCCTCACTTCAACTCCTCCAGTGCCGCACATTGACCCCAGTCTCTCTCCTACGGCCCATCCACACTAGCAGCATCTAGAGACCACCTACCAATCCTTGATGTCTCCCCCACCCACTGCTTAGCTGTAGTCGAGCCAATTGGGACAGAGCTCAGATCCCACATGGTGCCCCTGGGTTTGCATCTGCTCAGACTCTGCACACGGTCAGTCCCAGTCAGGAACCTCTTCCATGCTATGTCATCCTCCCCACTGGCCCTCAGTCATCTCTGCCCACCTCAAGCTCTCAGCGAGCACCCGAACTGCCCTACATACCACCGCCCCTAATAACCTCACCCATCTGGGGTCCAGCCCCACAGGATTTCCAGCCTGTGTCTTCTGGAAGAGAGGAAGGGCATCTCCAGGCAGCAGACAGGAAGTTGGGGTGTGGTCACTGTGCATCCCGAGCCTCTGCTGGGCACTGGACAGGCCAGTAGACTGCCCCTCAACCTCGAAATTTCATCAGCCACCTCAAAGAATGGAAAGTGGAAGAATGTTCTCAAGCTAGCAAGGACCTGGGCAAAGGGAATCCAGAGTTACATGTATGGTCCACCTTGGGGCTGTGATGGGCAAGGATGTGACCTGCAGCAGGCAGGGAGCCGAGCATTTTCACGTGCTCTTCACAGAATTCTCCCCACAGCCCCGGGAGCTGGGTCTCTCATCATGACCATTTTCAGGGCCACAGGGGTCACCTACCTGAGATTATACAATAAGAAAGGGGTAGAAAATTCATGCTAGCGCCTTCTGACTGAGGCCAACACCCTTGCTTGGCACTGCCTGTGCTGACAAGGAGCATCTTGACCCTCACAGAAGCAGAAACCTGCAGGCTCCTGAGATCATGACTCGGCATGTGTGAGCACCTTCTGTGTGCAGGGACCGTGCTCAGGACTGGGGATACAGAGGGGAACAAAACAGAGCTGCCTGCTTTCAGGTTGCTCAATGGCATGGGGAAGGGAGACAATAATCAGATGGATCCACAAACACATACGTGATCACAAGTGTGATAGGACAGTGAAGAAGGCAGGAGGGTAGAACTAGTGGGGGGCGAGGAGGGCACCCTGGAGGAGATGACTGAGAGTGGAATGCTGGGCAGGGCTAGCCAGGAGGCCGACACTCCAGGGCAAGGAGGAGCACCTGCAGAGGCCCAGTGGCGTGAAGGAGATGGGCCAGTTCTGGGAACTGCCGAAGAGAAGAGGCCTTTAGGAGTTGTGAGTGTGGGAGGTGAGGAGCCCCATTCCTAGGACCACAGCAGTTGCTCAGGAGGTGCAGGCCTAGCAGGCCCCCTCCCTGGGGAGTCGTGGAGTTGAGAAGGGGCCCTGGATCAGTTGGGGATCAGTGCATCTTTATATGAAAAAATGCAGACATAACAATGACTGGGAAAAAAGAAAGTGAAATTCTTCTCTCTCATGGAAAGAAGTCTAGATTCTCTATTAGGGCCCTGTCTCCATCTTTTTGCTCCATCACCTTCTGTGGCTTCCATCCCCAAGGCATCATCTGAGGGGGTCCAGCCATCACGCATGCACTCCACACCTGCAGGAGGAAGGAGAGATGGCAGCAAAGGGGCTGCTGCCTCACTTCCAGATCCTCCTCAGAAATCCCACACAGCCCTTCAACTCAAAACTTAGTCACATGACCACACCAGGGCTCAAGGAAGACAAGAGACTAGTCTTCTTAGGATGGGTGCACAGCTCTCTAAGGAAGAGGAAGGAGAGGGTGTGTGCATTAAGATTATAGAAGCTGCCTGAACAACTGCCAGCACCTTACTGGCTTATCCCATGAGAAGCTCATCTGCAGGGATGCGGGGACCACAGGCCTTCATCTTCAGGATCCACCCTCCTCTGGGCCAGGCCTAGACTTGTCCTCTGGCTTGCTTTCACAGCAGTGACCACACAGAGTACACTGAATCATTTAGTTCTTGATCTCCCTGTTGTTTTTCGCTTGTTTTGTTTTACATTAATAAATACGTTGGTAGGGGTGAAGGGCTGTGTTCTGTTGATGGCCCAAATTGTAAACCATTCATCACACACTTTTATTCATGACACATGTTTAGCACAAGCAAGATGCTAGGACACTGGAGGATACAAAGGGAAGGAGGTATGACTTTGACCTACAATGGCCTATGTCTTATCAGGATAAACACACATTTTGGCAGTTAGAAAGTAGAATCGGCACAAGAAATATTTAGATATTTAGATTATTCTGGAGATGATATGGATCAGCTATGACACCTTCAGATTCACGTCACAGAATTTCTGGCCCAAAGTGGCTTCAGCGCAGGTGGTTATGATCTCACCAAGGAGGCTCCAGGGTTGATGAATGCACCCTGTCAGCAGGGGCAGCCTTGGCATCAGCTCCTCTGGGATTCTCTTTACCTCTTTCCTCATGGGCTCACTTTGGCTGCTACAGCTGCTAGCATCACATACTCAGCCTACCAGGTCAAAGGCAGAGAATGATGACTGATTCCTACCATCCACCTTTCTTTAAAGAGACAAAACTTTCCCAAACACCACCTGCCTCCTACAGCAGACACCTGCTCAGGCCCTAGTGTTCACAAGTGGGTCAAATGCCCTCCTCGCACTCAACTAATCCTAGCAAAGAAGAAGGGGAGGACCATGGTTGATTTCCTCCAGTCATGATTCATTCCCTGGGAATGCGCCTACTTTCTCTGAGCCCATGTGCATCAGAAGACCTGAACAATCTGCATTTTACTTATTGGTATTAGTGTTACTCAGTGTAGAAGAAATGACCGCTGGAGAAAATGTCAACAATATTTGCAACAGGAGGCAAGGAGGTCAAGGACCAAAAGTACAGGTATAGAATGGATTGCTGTCGTGGATGTAGAAGTCACTGAAAATGAAGACAGGGGTGTAGTGGTGCCAGCAGCAAGCAGGGCAAAAGTCTTCAGTGATGACCACAGGGATGGGGAAGGGGCAAACAACTGCATAGGAACAAATTTCACCTAACCATCCACTATCTTTTCATTTGTTCAGCTGGGTACCTTCAGGTCTGGGCTAAGAGCACAGGGCACATTTAGACCATCCTCAACAAAACAAAAAACAGGCAAAATCTCAACCAGTGAGATTGAAATTGCCCTTTGAAGCTGGCGGGGACTGAAGCCTTAAAAAATGCTAGTGGTTCCCACAGGGTTTCAGATATCAGGACATCGGTGATGCAGACACTGGGAGCCCTTCAACTCCTCTCTTGTCCAGCTTCCTCACTGATAACCTCCCTGACTTTGTTATTCTTTCAAACTCTGAAGAACAAGAGCGACTGTGAGAGGCCTTAATAAAAGGTAGCTTTTTACATGTGCAGAGTCCTCCCTGGCCTCTGAAGCCTGAACCCTACAGAAGAACCTTGAACTTCACATCCTCCCCAACCGCCGCCATCCCCACGAACTGAAAACTGAAGCCTCCTAATACTTCTGCAGACTCCCAGACCCTTCCTTCTTTGTGGATGAGTTTGCTCTCAGTCCCTTGTGCTTCTCACCCCACCAGGGTCAGCCCCACTCCCCTCATACCCCATCAACTCAAGTCATGAAATTTAACATTTTCTCCAAGCTTCCCCAAAAGAACCAACGTGCACAAAAGCATTGGTGAGCAATGTGGACTTTACAAATTATTCCACTGGGAACATGGAATACCAGTGTTGGCCCCGATCCTGACGAGAAACTTCAAAGTCCACACTGGACTTTACCTTTGTTGTAAGTCCTGTCTCATCCCCTTGGCTCTTGGAGGGGGAGGGAAGAGCATCTCCCCTCATACAGCATCCAGCCTGGTGTTCTCAAGTCTTCCCTTTCCACTCCTAATGTGGAGCCACCCAGCCTTCCATTCCCTTGACTGGGGCCACACGTGAAAACCTTCGAGTCCTCCGCACGAGACGCACCAAGTTCCCCTCCACAGACGGCAGTTGTGTTTATACATTACAAATAGGGCTTTTTAACTTTATTTTTATTTTATTTTACTTCTGGTTATACATAGAAATACAGGATTTGGTTTTATTTCTGTTCAAAAAGCAAGCCTCTTCTCTGGGGTCTGTGTTTCAGGGAGGGCACCTGAAAGTTAGCAGTCAAATCATCACTTAGCAAGTATTCATTGACCATGACCTCTTCTAACTAGGAGGAATTGAGCCCTTCCAGCTTCAAACCCAAGGGGTCTGCTAAAGACAGCAGGTAATCAGGATTTAGAAAATTTTCCATTCTTTTTTTTCCCTGACAAGACAGCAAGCTGAGGGGATTTTGAGAAGTGAGACAGGAAAGAAAACTGAGTGGGTTTGAAAATACTTCAGATAAAACATTCGAGAAGATGATTTGAGAGCATACCATTTATATATTAAATTATTAAACATAGGACCTTTATCCATGTAACTATTTGCATTTTATAAAAGCACTCTCCCATACATAACCTCATTTGATCCCCACAAAAGCCTCTAAGGCAGAAGAAACTGATGAGATCACCCCCATTTACCACTCGGGAAAGTAAAGTGAAATGGCCAAGCCTCAGTTATCAAACTTACGAAAATGGAGACTTACACTTGACTTGGGTCTCTTACTTGAGAACCAGGGCTTTTTCCACTTCACTGGGCAGTTTTGGGGCACAAGATGTGGCACCAAACCTGTTCTTAAACATTTACAAAAAAATGCATCAACCCCAGTTGCAAGGAATTCCTTGGTAAGCAGTGTGTTGCATCACAGCAAATACAGTTTGGGAGCTGACAGAACAAAATCAGCATCTGAGGGAACTAGTTAGAAGATACACGAGGTAGCCCCCCAAGGTTAAAACTACAGGAAACCTAATATAACTCCCTCATGTTTATGAGACAAGCAAGTGCCAAAGAAGTTAAGTTCCTGGTCCAAAGCCACAGAAAACCCCAAAACTCAGCCTGGGACATGTCTCCTGACTCAGACCAGAGCTCCACCTCACATAACCCACTGCCCCTTGCTCCAAATTGTGCTAACTATATGCCACTTTCCCCAAGGACTGTGTCCCTGAAATGTTTCCTTGTAAATTTCTATAATTCAAATACGACCTTTTCATTGACTTCTTTGATGAAATGGCAAATCAATCCTGTTAGCAGATAACTTGCTGAATTCAATATGGTAGAAATCAGCAGATAAATTATGGCTAACATCCAAATAACGCAAAACTACTCACTAGGACAAGTCAGGAGCATTACTTCCATGTTGATTTTTTTATTATTAGAAAATATGAAAGCTTCATGGAATAAGGATATTTTCCCCATCATATTTTAAAAGATTAACTCATTAAACTAATATTTATTAACATGCCAGGCACTACTCAAGGCTCCAGAAACATAAGAGTGATCAAAGCAGTTTAAAAAAAATCACTGCCCTCATGCAATCACTTGTGCTTACATTCTAGCAGGAATCACATATTTTATTATTTTTTTGTTTTCCTAAATTAATTCAAGTTAAGAAATGCCTGCAAGGCACTGTGAAAAGTACAAAATCCATAGTCTCTGCCCTTTAAGAACATAAAGTATTTGCAGGAAAACAGACGTACAGACACTCATAAAAATAATTATGAATAAAAGGTATATGATCGAGTCACAAAAGTTAAGTCTCAAAATAAATCCTGAAAATAATTCAGAGGAAGAGAAATCAGAGGGCAAGGTTTGGAAGCAAAAGGCTTGTCGAGGGAAGAGAGGGGAGTCCAGTGTGGAAAAGGCATGGCCAGAGAACATGATCCAGAAAAAGTTGGCTTGTTTGGGGGACAGTGCAGATGCTACCCACCTGGGCCACAGTGGTAAGAATTGCCTGCATTCCTCGAAAGCCTGACTGAGACGCTGTAGATTCAAGCCTATAAAAATCAAAGCTACCAAGACTTTTAAGCAAGAGACTAACACACAAGTGGAGTCTTCTGGCAGAACACAGGGTAGGTTGTAGAAAACAAACTAGAGTCCACGTGTTCACTCATCGACAGGTGCTGCACACACTGTGTGCTAAGTGCTTGTGAGGAACCAATGTGATGGCCACCTCCGCTATGGAAACAGACTTGGGGCAAACAAACATCACGCTTGGTGATGAGAACCATGAGTGAATTAACAGGACGCACAGACAGAGCTTCACAGGGAGGCCCTGTCAGACAAGAAAACCTCTAAGGAGGCGGTGGTCTTGCTGGACCCAGAGGAAGGGCGAGACAGCCCAAGTCTCAGGGAGAGGAAGGAAAAGCGTCCAGAATGAGAAAGCAGACTGTGAGGTCTGAGGCAGGGACAAGAGGTGATCCCAGGCCCCAGGGCAGCACACCATGCTGGAGACAAGGGTTGTGGAGAGGCGGATCAGGGCAGAACTAAGAGGACATTACAGAGCTTTAATAAGGAATGCCAGGACAGACTGCTTTTTGTTGTTTTAATTCTAGCTGCTTTGTGGAGAGCAGATTGGAGTCAGAAAAACCACCAAGAAAGGCAGTAGCTACACCCCAACTGAGAAATGCTGAGAGCCCAGTAATGGCTGTGAGAATTGGGAAACAGAGCGGTTGAACTCCCCCCCCCTGCTCTTTCCTCGTTTCAGCCAGGCTCAGAGGGAATAGGGGCCAGCGTTATTGTCAAGTCAAACACACCTGACAGATGCTGCTGCCTAGGCCAAGCCTCCCTAGAAATGACTTATCTGCGCCTCTGCTCTATCGGCTCAGTGGTGTTGTAATCGCAGATGGCCAGCCTGACCATGGAAGAAGAGAGAAGAGAGAAGAGAGCAAACTTGTCCTCCCCACATCACCCCATCCCTGTCCTGCTTGCTGCCCCTCCAGAGCAAACTTCCTCCCACACCTGCCACCAAGGCAGGAGTGCTCTGGCCCCTCCAGCCCTCCACATTCTCAGGACTTTGCAACACCAAAGTTGTGGATGGGAAATTTTAAAGCACAAAGCGTCTGGAAGAGTCAACAGTCCAATATTTGTATGACCTTCCCTCCACATAAGCCTTGGCTGTGGCCTGCTGCACTTTCCAGGTAATAAAGAGCCAGCTGCTGTGGAAATGGCTTGTTCTAACTGTCTTGGGTTCTACCTGCCGCCCTGCCCATCAACTGCTTCCAGTCAACTGCCACTAACTCAGAACTACCTCTGGGTCCCTGCCCTCCACACTGGATCAGCCCTCAGCTCCACCATTGTCTGTGCTTTGCTTCTCAGCCTCCTCTCTGCTCCACTCCAGAACCAGCCTGCTTTCTGAGAGTTTCTCAATGATTCCAAACGCTGATGCTTGTGGCAGTCACAGATTCTCAAGACTTTGGATGACACACTTAAACACTGTGTCAAAAGCTCAGCATCACACAAAACCTGCTTCTTAAAAAGAATATAGTGCTATGGAGCATTGTTCCAGCTAGGGTGACCATCCATAAGATTTCTCTGAAGTCTAGTCCTGGGTCTGCTATCCCCTTCTGCTTCAACACCAAGGCTGTGACATCTGGACTCAATGTCCAGCAATCTGTCATTTCAAATTTTGCACAGTCAGAACTGGGGGCTGCTATGTAGCCAAGCTCTGTCCTGGATGTCCACACTTTCCCCTGCCAGGCTCACATGGACTTCTGTTGGCCAAGGTCCTTTGGCCCATCTCTGTGTGCAGTCTTCTTCAGAAGACTATCTCTGGGCTACTGGAGCTGCTTCAACTAGATGTGCAGAGAGCTGGAGGGACCTGGGAGTTTATGGCCCCCTGAGCAGCCCATAGCCAGTGGCTGATCACTGAAGTGCGGGAAAGCCTGCCATGCAGTGAGGCAGGACCAAGACCGCCATATAACTTAGGCCCCAGGGCTCCCCAATGGATTAGGGTGAAGCTAAGAAGTCACCTGAAATCCCACCTGGCTTGGCTCCTTCCTACTTGCTTCTCTTACTCTCTAACCAGCTTCTCCTGGGAAAACTTTCTTAAAAAATGACTTGCATACAAATCTCTGTCTTGGGGTCTGCTTCTGGGGAATCCCACCTAAGACAATTCCCAGCATGAAAAAACAAAAAATAAATTACAATCGCCAACATCATGCATGCAAAAATAAATACAGAAAGTATTTATTTTAACCAAAAATTAACCTTCAAAAGGGCTTTCCAAAAGTGTTCTTTCTAGCCACCCTCCTCCTCAACTACCATGCTCAGCCACTGAACTCCTAAACAACACAGGGAAGGCATAGGGTGAAGCCTTGCAACCCTCACTGTAATTGGGCAGATGCAACAAAGAATGCAAAGGATGCATGCAAAGAATAACAACTACTTTCCTATTAAAATCTAACAGATTGCTATTTAGAGTCCTCATTTCCCCCAGATCGAATGAATTCTTCAGTCAATTACAGGTTTGTTCCCAGTTGTGTACTGGTAAACCAGGATCTTCAGAGAACAGAAAAAGTTCTGCTTTCTAGCATCTGTTAATTTCTATGATATAAATACTTCCAGCACAGCCAATTGCAAACTCCCAATATGACGTCACTGAATGGGGAGCTGGAAAGAGGTGTGCACAATAGGCTCTCGTGAGCCAGAAGAGCCAGCTCCAGCACGCCACCCTATCAATTTTTTTGCATACTTCCAAATACACATCATCTATTGTGAGTTACAGGAAGTCTCAAGGTAGGTATTTTTAAATAGTCCATAAAAATTGGACTCAGGTTATTTAATGAATTGTTAGTTGAGCCTATAACTAATCTCTTCGACATTAACATTTTTAATAAACATTTGAGCAATATCCAGATTCAGAATATTGGCTAGAACTATAATATCACCTCTATTCATTAGGCTTATATTTTCTCAATAAACTGATTTTGTTTTTCATAAGATATTAATGCTTTTGGAAGTCTTACTCTTAATCCTATTAATTCCTAAACTCACCTTTAAAAGTGGATGAGGAAATACACAGAGGCAGTCAATTTCACTGATGCATACATTAAACTGCTAAAGGTAAATCTAAGATTCTCAGCATTGCTAAAATGAAGAACTTCATCTGAAAGTATTTTCTGGACTTAAATCAAACCCTTGGGGCCTGGTTTGAGCTTCCTTGGCTTTGCCGTCTTCTGAATTAAGCTCACTGGCAACATACAAGGACGCACATATCAGCTCAACAAAGTGTGTCTATTTGTCTATGTTGAATCAAAGACCTCGTCTGAAAAGAAGAGGCATGGCTCTGCCTGCCATAACAAATCTTTGGCAAATAAGCTCAGAGAAGGAGCTAAATCCAAGACAATGCAGCATCTGGGACACAAGATGAAGTATCACGGGTGTGCACCCAAGAGGAGAAGGAAGTAGAGTTTGAAATTCGCAGGATATGGAGGTGGTAGGAACGATTTCAAAACACCTCTAATTCCAGACAAGATGTTTCCCAGCTGTGAGCTAGTTACTAGGTAGATACAGGACCAGAAACACCTTCTAAGACTTAAAAAACCACATATCTGTATAACCCTATTTTTACTGTAAGCATGCTACTTTATCTTCACCAATGACTGTGAACTAATTTTAATAAGGTAAAAAGAAAAGAAATCCAATCTCCTTCCCACTCCCCGCCCCCCCCCCCCCCCCACCTCACTCTCTCACACACACACTAGACACACATACTCAGGTACTGGTGTGCTTCTTTGAATCAGACTTCTTTAAATCAATTAATTCTCTTCATTTCTTGAATGACTTTCCAACAGAATTAGCAAATGATAGAGGCTGTGAAAGGGGTGGGCCCTCCATTTTAAATATGGTGAGAGAACATCACTGCTCCTGGAAATGCCCCTGAAAGCGGTCCGTGCTAGATCCCAGCACAGCAACACGCTCTCTGGGCTGGCAGGACAATAACTGCCATAGCCATGACACTAGCCAGTCCCTTTACTGCTATCTCATCTCTACCACATGACATCACTGGTTGGTCTAAAATTGTTTTAAGTGGACAGTTTCTTCCTGAGGTAATTACCACAAAATTATTAGAATTTAAAATCATAATTATAGGAAAGCCAAGACAGGTGATCAAGAATGGGAAAGAGAGCCTCGTAGTAAGCCTCTGTTTTCGCTGCCTATTTATACCAAATAACAGAAAAGGTGAAGTGGTCCTCCTTGTTCCATTTAACATACTTTAGCTTCCAAGTAATAAGCCTCACAGCCCGAAGGAAATGGATCCATGGATGAAATATCTGGTCCTTTCCTGGCAGCCCTCATGCGGTCCCACTGCTGGCTGAATAAGCAGGGAGCACAGTCCCTGGCATCAGGCCCCGGAGGGCTGAGAAGGAGCCCTGGCCTGAAGCTCATGCTCACTTCATATCCCTCCTTCAAGCTGCAGCCCCCTACGCAGTTCATCTGTGTGATGTTGACGCCGGTCTGCCACCTAGATGGTGGGGTGAAGCTTCCCGGTCTGTCAGCGCACGTCAGCCGGCTCGTGCTTCTTCTAAGTGTGGGAATGCACCAAACTGCTGGTCTCAGTGGCCATCTTGTGGGTTTCATCTAGGAAAAGAAGGTAGAGAGAAAGTGAGGGAGAACTAACGGGATACATCAGGGTCACTGAGAATGCTAAGAAGCTGCTGCTGACATCCCCTCAACCTATGGCTGTAATAATCCTTACGATGGCTCAGCAAAGAGGAAAAGTAAAATGTTTACAAATTTAAATGAAACTGGCAATACCGATAGGAATGAGGCAGAAAGCTTTGTTTGTACAAAGCAGTCTAAACGATACATTGCTTTCACAAAACTATGTAGTAAGAATCCTCTAGCTTTTGGGTGCTAACGTTTATAGAAGTTTCAGTCTGAAACTTCATCAAGGCCTGATAAAAAAACCAGTCGTGTATTCTTCCAAATTCGTTAACTGGTTTGTATGATGAAGTAAATAAACTCTGTACAAATGTTGTGTGAGCAAAATAAAAGTAGACAAAGCGGTTTGGCTTATAGCCAGCAATGAAAATGTGGACTTGATACACGAAACCAAGAAAAGCGGAAAAAGAAAAGGGAACTTAGATTGATGAGTCACTGTGCACGCTCCAGGATCAGAATGTTTACAAAATATTGCAGAGCTGATCCACACTTCATGCATGGAATGTTCTACAAGAGCTAACATGCAGGCCAACACAGGGCAGAACCAGCTGGCTTTGTCAGAATCTACAGATAAGACACACACCCCGATTCCCTCCACACCTTTTCCATGGGGCAAATGGGGGAACTTACCATTTATTGGCACTTTTAGGAAGATACATATCAGAAGAAAAGAGGAGGAGAAAAAGGAAACGGCATAAGCAAGAGAACTGCATGAACAATTCCAGGTTGTTTTTATTTTCTGCTTTAATTTTAGTTTTCTATTCATAGGTGGTCAGAGGGCAAAGCCTCAATTCTCTCATGTCAGGATGGAGGTGTTTAAGCACTCAATAACAAAAAGGAGGTTAAAATAGTATCATAATTGCTTTTCAACCCCCGTGAATCATGTAATGACTAAATAAGTCTTACCTGTCTTTGACAACTTTTTCTCATTTACATTCCCTGAAAAATCAGCCAAATTATAGTACAAAATTAATGTCAAAATTTGGTCAAATAAGCCTAAAGAGGCTGTATTTTAACAGAAGACTACTAGTAAATTGTAGCTATTAAAAAATGTCTTATGCAGGGAAGTGCTATCAGATTAAGAGTTCCACATTCTACAGGTTAACTCATTAAAATTCTGAATCCTTTTAGCCATTTTGTGATTGAGGATGTGTCTCATCAAAATAAAATGCTTAAGTCACCTAAAATGAGAATATTAAATCAAAACTGATTTCAGGTATAAAGAACTAAAATATATAAGAAAGAATACATTCAATTTTGTTTTTAATTACCAGATTGTTTATCAATAGGGAATTCAGCTATAGGTTTGTTTTTGTTTATAAACTGAGAAGTTCAGCTCCAAAAGAAATTTAGTTCAAATGCATTTGGTAAGCTGGGCCTAGTTCTGAAACCTCCCTTCTATCTGCATCACAGAGCACCTGGGGATGCACGGTATGGAAGGTGGTACACAAGTATGACTTTATGTTGCTGAAATGGCATCTGGATCACTACAAGATGGCTAAAGACACAAAGACAAAATAAAAAAGGGTCGTAACTGGATTTTATGATTCTTTTTTCTTTTGGATTTCCTATGAATCCAATTTAGCAATTCATATATTCTCACTTTATTAGAATAGTCACAAATAAACTGGGAAATTTTCACATCAGATTTGCTTACTGGCAAATGCTAAGTTCATAAAGTGAGATATGGGATCCCTGCTGAAGTACTCAGTCTGTTGACCTTTCAGCTACTCCAGCAGGAAGTTCTGTTCTTTACACGAAAATAAATGCAACATCAACTGGTTTCCCCCGTGCCTCACTCATTCTCTCAGTTTTGTACCTTTTGGGATACACATAATTAAATGCCCTCCATTGTGGACTCATCTTCTAAACTTTCCCTAAATGAATCATTTGGGCCTTTCAAGTGGATATACCACAACCTAGCAGTGCTCTGATCCTAGGACTAGGCGTTCTTGGAAGATTTAACTCCACAGAGCTGCAACCACCATCACCACTGTATGTACAGGCATTCCTCATTTTATTGTGCTTCACTTTATTGCACTTTGCATATACCACATTTTTTACAATACCCTTCACCAGCAAAAAGATTACAACTCACTGAAGGCTCAGATGATGATTAGTACTTTTAAGTAATAAAACATGTTTTAATTAAGGTGTGTACCTTGTTTTTTTAAGACATAATGCTATTGCACATTTAACAGACTACAGTATAGTGTAAACATAACTTTATATACACTGGGAAACCAAAAAGTTTGTGTGACTGGCTTTATTGCGATATTCGCTTTATTGCAGTGGTTTGGAACCACTGAGGTATCATCCTGTAACTTCCCCCACGGCGTTATGACATCTCAGCCTCATTATTGGCACAGACACGTCTTAAAGCGTTTAAAAACTACCAAGGTCATCTAAGAAAAGAAGACAACTACTTAGTACCTGGATATAGAAGAGGCAATAGAAGGTTTTTCGTGCGATGTGTGTTATGAAATTGGGTCATCTACACTATTAGAAATTCCGGATTCCACCAAAATTAGTGATTAATCAGTTTCTTCTGACTTCTTAAGAAAGAATTATTACTGATAAAATATATCATTTGTCATTAATTTTCTCTATTTGTTAAAAATTATTCAGGAAACCAGAAGGAAAGCCTCTAACAGTTCTTATGGTTTTCTAAGAAAGGAATTAATTCTACCCATATTCTTAATAAAGTATCTTGAATTTTCAACAAACCAGCTAGAAAATCTAGAATTGAAATGAGTGCTATGTTTTTGAGGTAAGGGTGGTTCTACCGATCTCTCTCTCTACAATTTTTTTTTTTTGCCAGAAAATGATGGAAAGGCATCCTAAAGTTCTATACATTAGGGCTGGGCACCAAAGCACATGAGACTAAAAGGTCGAGGCGCTAGAGGATTTAAGTGCCGAGCTCTGAGTCACAACAGAAAGTTTCGTCTTGTCTTAAGATAAATTATAATAGTACTCTTCTCAAAAAGGCCCAGAGTGGAGGCACAGCTTATCGTTTTTCCATGGTTTCAAGTGATAATCCTC
Organism: Equus caballus; assembly: GCF_041296265.1. Classification (NCBI taxonomy): domain Eukaryota; kingdom Metazoa; phylum Chordata; class Mammalia; order Perissodactyla; family Equidae; genus Equus; species Equus caballus. Next base: position 53,697,337 of record NC_091691.1, read on the forward strand.
AAAATGCAATATATAGATTCATATTTGCACCTAACAGTGTAGAAGGAACAGTCCTCGAGCACTGCCATTTGTTACCTTGGTACATATATAAGCTAGACATGATAACCGTTATTTGTCAATCTGACTTATTTTTCAAGATATGCGTAATTTTTGCTACTTGAATTGCCTGTTCAAGTGATTCTCTCTCAGTAAAGAAGCCTGAGCAACTTTAAAAGATGTCATTAGTGTTCATAATAACAAAGCAGCGACTTTAAAAAGTGATATTTGTTTAATAAGCTTATCTTAATCCTGCTGTGAAATATGAACATTTTCTTCCCTCTGACAACAGACATCTTAGCCCTCCCAACTCACAGCCCCCACAAGGTCAGAACATCTACCAGATGAACTGCAGAACAAATGCCACAGCACACAAAGAAATTGCAAATCTTTGCCTATCAAAAGCTTCCGCAAACGTCATCTGCATGGAGACTGCATTGTCCGGGGACCTCTCACTTATAAAAAGAATAAAAATGCAGGCTTCTATTCCTTATAGTTGGTATTAAAGGCAGGGGAGCTTTAGTGAGCTTTGTTTGTTAGCCCTCAAAATGATGCAAATTCAAAAATTATGGTTTATGTCCTTTCTTAAACTCCTGAGTTTATTTTTTCCACAGGCAACAAACTTGCATAAGCCCAGAAAACATCCTAAGGACAAAAAACCACCCTCTATGCAAAAAATGATAACAACGTAGAAAAAAGAGAAGCACGAGGGGGAAAATAATGTTGCAAAGATATACAAATATATCTAGGAGATAGTGCAGGTCCATTTTCAGAGCACTGCAATCGCAATAAAGCCAGTCACACAAACTTTTTGGCTTCCCAGTGTATATAAAGTTATGTTTACGCTATCCTGTAGCCTAGTAAATGTGCAATAGCATTATGTCTAAAGAAATAACGTACATACCTTAATTTAAAAATACTTTATTGTTAAAAAATGCTAACCATCATCTGAGCCTTCAGTGAGTCAAAACCCTTTTGCTGGTGGAGGGACTCGAAAAAACACAATATCTGTGAAGTGCAATAAAAAGAGGTGCGCCTGTAAACTCTTGTAGAGAGAATTAGGAAGCAGAAGAGCTGAGGATGGAATTCTCTCTACGATGAATTGTTATATACCTTGAAGCTGTTTATGTTGTGCTCCTTTTCAGCAAAGTTAGCAGGAGAAAGAGAACACAGTCAGGTTGTTTATGCATCTCACATGCTACAAGAAGTCACGCTTCTTTGGTTATCAAAGCCAGGTAACGCCATTTCTCCTCACCCTTTCTACAGTGGACAAATAAGATTGCTTTCTTTAACTCCCCACTGGGAACGTTTCATATTTTCAATGCATTCTGCCGCAATGGGCTAACCTTTTATTTCATTTCTAGTGACATCTGACACATAATAAACCATGTGATTATAAAGTGCATCTTCTCATTTCGCTGTTGAGAACATCAGCTCCTTCGAAATTCGACTGTGTGACAGACACTTTGGAATGCTGCAGGTGCCCTGAGTGGCTCCGAGGAGGGGTAGGAGGCCAAAACTCTATTGTGATAACTTTGTTGCATAACATGTGGCATAATCAGAAATCTGCTATTTTTGAAATTGAAGTTTTTAGTGCTTAGCAATAAATGAAAATAATAAGATATTTTCACATTTACGGCTGTCACATGGACAGAATTCAGCTCCTGGCAGTACACAGCTGAGGGATGACATACTGTGCTTTTCCCTGACATCAGATCTGACTTTAAATTCTGTGCATAGAAAAGGAGAATACTAGAACCGGGACTGTTCATTTGAATCTTTTGGTATCATTTCCAACATACATGTGACAAACTCTTCTTATCAATGGAGACTGTTTGGAGAAAAGTCTTTTTATTATTTATGCCCCCCACCACCCCCATGTCCTGCTTACAATCACTGTACCATAGAGAATAAAACTCCAGTCTCCTAGAGAGTAGCCCCTGACTTTCTAAATTGCTCCTGTAATAAACTGTGATCAAGGGAAATGTTCTCACCTAAAACTGCAGTTGGCACAAATGGGTCTGTCATACATCACAAGCCGGTCAATGCAGAGAAAGTAAAGAGAGAAAGAACTATAAATGACTGACGAAAGGCCTCCCGATTTTCCCTTAGAAAGCCACAGACAGCATCAGGTTACAACACATCCAACACGTTAAGCTCAAGGGCAGCAAAGTGAGCATGGATTGATTCTGACTGTTCAGGGGTTATGAAGAGATAAAACAATGGAAAAATCTGTTATCTGGTAATAGGAATTAGGCACCGATGTGCTCAGTGTATTTGTCTGCAATGTAAAGGACGATGGTGAAGACACAGCTGTAAACAAGAGAAAAGCTAGTCAGCGACTGTGGAGAGGTAATTCCTGAAAATACGGCACTCTGAGATCACTCACACGGACACCATGCTGGTGTAGACCTGACTGAAGAAACAGCAGAGAGGTATCGAAGTCTATGTGGTAAATATTACCATTCCCTGCTGTCTGCGGGGAATTCTTGTACTTTAGAGGACAAGCACCCTTTTATCACTTAAAAAAGATATTCTTACCTCATGAAGGAAGGAAAAAAACCCATAACTACAGCCACTATTTTTAATGAAGAAATTCATTAGACTTCTAGCCTTTGCTTATAAAAGTCTAGTATCACACTGAGCTGATCTTTTACAACTAAGAGTATGAGAAGGGCTCACACTCTTCACACATGGCTTTTGAAGAATATTCTGAATGTTAATGTTTTTGTAGTTTGCTAAATTAAATCCCCAGCTTCCTCATATTTTGGACATTCACAGAACTTTCCACAATGCTATGACCTGGTCTATGTTTCATGTGTGCTATGTTTAAAGTGAAAGCAGCATGCCTATATATTGTTCTATTAGTTTTTACAATCCTTATAAAAATGCTCATTTTTCTTTGAAATATTTCTCTGAAACACTCCAGATTTAACTATTACATCTTCTTTTCTTCCTTGTTATTAAAAAGGAAAGTCAATCCCATCCAATTTATCTGATTCCATGTAAAGTGAGTATTCCCAATTTTTAAAATAGTTTGTTAAAAAACTCTCTTCAATATCTTAATTGAATAGTGCTTTAAAAACACTTTCATTTCATTAAACTGTAAGGATAAATGATTTGAATGTGCTCAAGTGCTCAAGCTGGTTAAATGTAAGTCCAAATCTTAACTCCTCTGAGGTAGATATATGATTTATTAGATGCTGAGTTCCTGATCAGGACACTAATATCCAATTATATCACTGTATTATGGGAACTATTACCAAATCCCTGTGGATATCCTATGTTATTTTTATTCTGATGACATGTTAATATATTTTAGCTCTCCTGAATCAGTTCCTTTATGACAGTGTTTTTACCTGAGTTTATATTTTTAAAGTGTAGGATTAGCAAACGACAGAACAAGAACCAGAATCTGGGCTGCCTGTCATTTATAAAATCTTTTTCTAAAATAGACAAGTATCATATTTATAATGCATGTTTATGGTAAGCTGCCAGGAAAAAAGAGATCACTTGATAAAAATAAAATCAATTGATCAACTGATGAACGAAAAATCTGAGTCCCTATAAAACAATCTAGGGTCAGCGAGAATAATGTAATGTTACCGGCAGACATTTTCATGTGGTTGCTAAAATGTGCAAAGCACATACAAAATAACTATGTTTACTTTCACCTTTAAACAAAAGGTATTTACTTCTTTTACTATAAAAATTAAGCCCATCCCCTATACGTATCTACTTTTCCCCTTTTTGTGCACAACTCCCATTTGCTTTGGTGGACAGATGATGCCCCCCCCCTCACAAATATGCTCATTCTTATCCTAAATTCTCCAATCTCTTTTTCCTGCTGTATTATTTCTAAAAGCTACTCATCTCCCAACTGCCCACACTTTCTCCCAACCCTAAAAGATCTCAAACATCCCCAGACTTATAACAGGTTTGGGACGGGAAGCCTAGTGGTCTAATGAACACTTTTCCTGCAAGTTTCCTCCCCCAGTAACTGCTCGATTATTTTCAAGACATTAAGAGAGTATAATGCCAAGCTTACCGGTGGGTCACTCCTGATGGATGGGATTCGATGAGACCTACCCACTGCTCCAGAGTGGGAGGAAAATGGAACGCCTACTGCTGTGTTTTTTCCATTGGCTTTACTGACGGGAGGCACACAATAATGCCCAATGGCAGACGAGCCAGAGAAGCTGGCGCCAGCTTCTGCAGCCGTCCTCTTTGCATGAGCATTTGTGGATTTCCACAGATACATTCACTTTTTAAAAAGCAACTGCCAAATTAAATTTCCTGTCCAGAGGCAAATATTTCCTGTTGGTCAAACTTCAAAAGCCTAGAAACCACTAATGTAGACAGTTTCTGCTCTCTGGACAGGTAATTCCAAATAAATTTATTTGTGAGGAATTTCATCATGAAATAGAAAATTTGGAACATTAAAGGGTTATCCTGGAAAGTGAGAACACATATCTGTGTGGTCCCTTTCAGACTGATGTTCAAGAAATAATTACCACTGGGGGCCAGCCCAGTGACACAGTGGGTTAAGTTTGCACACTCCACTTGGGTGGCCCGAGGTTTGCAGGTTCGGGTCCCAGGCATGGACCTAGCACTGCTTGTCAGGCCATGCTGAAGCGGTGTACCCCACAGCTCAATTAGAAGGATCTACAACTAGAATATACAGCTATGTACTGGGGGGCTTCAGGGAGAAGAAGAAAAAAAAAGTAGAAAGTAGAGGAAAATGGGCATGGATGTTAGCTTAGGGCCAATCTCTTTCAAAAAAAAAAAAAAGAAGAAAGAAATACTTACCACTACAAAAATTCTAACCGTGTCTGTGGTGGGAAGAACTTCTCCCACTGCAGCCCACAAGAAATGCATCCTAAGTTGCTTATTTTGGAAGTTAAATGCATTATATATATATTTTTTTTTCAATGGAAAATATAATACTTGCCACAAAAAAGCAAAGAAAATTCGATGACAAAATGGGATGTTGTTTGTGGTATACTGAAGTACCAGATTCTGTCATCTACACTGAAAATGACATGAAAGGGCAAAGAGGAATGACCAAGGATGAGGAGTGCCATCCTGCCCCCCAGAGTTAAAGCTGTGTCTGCTGAACTCCCCCTCTAACAGGCCAGGTGTGCATGTAGAAGAAATAAACGTAGAGCCTCTAAGTGGGATAAGGCGGACAGCGGTAGCCACTCCAAGCAGAAAGAATAAGCCTTTCTAGGAAGTCTAGCTGAATGTAGGGGAAAGGCAAGGCACAGCAGAAGGCACGGGCACCGACCATGCGGTGACTGGAAAGATGAGGAGTGGAGGGGCAGAGCTGCGGAACCAGAACAAGCCAAATGGATGGTCAGCACATGAGGACACGCTGTCCAGCTATCAGCCTGTCTGCTATCAGCCCTCTTCCCCCAGGGGCCAGAATTCTGTGCTCCTTGCAGTCATGAGGCCCCTAGCCCTTGTGCACTTGTATTAGTAACTGCACTTTTATTCCATCCCCACGCTGACCAAGATCTTGATTATGCGGCCAGGGTAAGCGGAAGCTTGTGGACATGGATTTCACGTGGTAAAGAAACCTCTGACCTTGAAGCCAGAAGAGCTGTGAACCACAGTCAGGCACACATCACAGCATTTACTTTGGGTCCCTGAGATCACCAGGCACATACTCCCCACTCCTTTTGTACTTCATATAAGCAACCTAATTCTCAGCGTCCTAAAATGCCTTGTATCTGGATCACAGATGCTGGTGTGGGAAGGTATTAGCTGAGCTCGGCTGACCCACCTGTAGGAAATGTAAGACTTGTGAAGTGGAAATACAGTTTAACTTATTAATTGACACTAACAGGCCTATAATAAAGGCAGAACCAGTCAGCTAAACAAACTAACAATTAACTTGTTATTGCTATTTAGTGAACTGTTTTGTAACAGGCTTCCCTTGTGTAATCCCACAACTGGCTAGCTTACAAAAAGGCTCTAAACAACAAAAAGGATGATGAGTGCAGCTGCTTTCCTCGTTGAGAGAGAGAAGCCTTCGTGTCACTGCTCTCGTCTTTACAAAAACTTAATTGTGGCTTCCTGTGCTCTCTGATCTGTCCCTATCATCTTCACAACATCATCTCTCCTAAGCAAGCTGTGGCACATTAGAGAAGATTTCAGGATCGTTCAAAGGACAGGAGAAACCAATAGGGCATAAGAATTCCTTAGGGAGTTGTTTTTTGATCCCCCAGTACTATCTGGAACCCTGGAAAACCAGAGAGATGTATTAGAAGCCAAGAAACGTGGGCAGCACTTACCTCTGCCATTCAGATTGTGCGTGTCCATGAACCAGAACGTCTAGCCACAGTTTGCACCTTGCTCGACATAGCTCTTGTCCGTCGAGTCCACTATCATGGTCATCTCCTGTCGGATGCTGCTCAATGTCGTCTTCCACTCTTCGGCTCCTTCCCTGAGGACAAAGAGTTCATTATATAGACCTGCATGTGAATGGAAAATGGGGCATTAACATGTGTACTGACCAATGATGAGGAATAATTTTTGTCAAATTAATTACATTCATCCAAAACGTTGATTTATGGTGCCTTCCAGATGTCAGGCTCTCTGCCAACTGCAGAGACACAGAGATGAAAAACATCCACTGCCTATCCTCAAAACACACCCACAGTGATATTAGGAGTGTACAGACTAAAACATTACTTTCTGCTTCTCCTACTATAAGCTAAATTAAAACGACCAATGACCCTAGTACAATGCAATCATAATTTACTGATGTTTCCAGAGTTATTAACTTTTTACTAAATTATTATCTACATTGCCATATTCAATGTCAAAGAGTAGATCTCCCTAGGAAATATTTTCCAAACAAAACTGAAATAATCCAAGGATCAATCTAAGGGGCATATGGTAGAACTAAAGAGCAAAACTAAGCGAGGTGTAAAGACAGTCTAAGTGGAGGGCGTGCATACAGGGAGCAGGCTGTGACACAGCCTACACAGCACAAGAAACTCACACCTCAGGATCACTGAGGGCATATCCTGAACTCTCAGATGGTGATGACACTGGACCAAATCCCAAATGAACCCAAATAAGTTCCCCATCTAGGCTGGTTAACAGAGCAGAGGGTAAAAAATGTCATCTTGTTGGCTTCCTTAGAAAGTTCAGCAGAGGAGTAAGCCCTCATGTTCCCTCCCTCAGTAGAAGAGAATGCAAAAAGGTCAAGGAAGGCAGAGATTTCCAATTCTTTGGAGACAGTTCAATCCTGGCCTGTGCACCCTGCTCATTGACCACCAAAAGCTTATAATTTGAAGTTACAGATACCTGAACAAAAGCCACGAAAACCTAAAAGAAACTGACATATAAATAAACAGATGAAACAAATTTTTATAGCTTTTACTACTGGAGGTTGTTTTATGCACCCGAGACAGACAAGAATAGAATGAGAGAAGCTTAAGAAGAAAGTATAAAGTGAGATGGTTTAAGACCATAGCACCGTAATACCAAAAATATCACGCCCTAAATTATTCTTTTTCTGCCTATGCACCCAGCCACATTTATGAAAGAAAATGGCAATTATTTCCAGTAAACCATCTTGACTCTGATTGACATACCACACAGAATTTAAAATGAGCCACATAATCAAAATCACCCCCATATTAGGTGATTGCTAATGCAATGTAAGGCACTGACATTAGACCATATGGATAATCTTTATTATCATTTCCAAATGCCACATAATCCAAATGCTTTCTTGCCTGTAGTTATAATAATCTTATAATTGCAGACTATGAAAACAGATGGGTTTCATCAATAAGTTGCCCTTTTTATTGCTAAAAGTTGTTGAGAAAAGATTCATTTTTAAACAGAAAACTGAAAATCATCTATAACTTCCATGACTGTGTTAAAGTTGTAAAGATTTTGAAAAGTAAGCCACCGTGGCTCCTCTGGGAGCCGGCATTCCTCCCTCACCAGCATGCAGACCATGATCATCTTCTCAGCGCCCCTTCTTCCAGCCAACCACGTTAGTCTGAGCACCAGAGTCTGGGCCCAGACGTTCTCAACAGGTGTTCTGGACACGGGCAACATCAGGCTCAAGCTCCACGGCTGCAATGACAATAATACTTTTTCTATCCACTTCTGAATCTGTCACTTCATGGAAAAGCATTCTCAGGCCAGGTCCTCCCAGCAATACTGAAGTAAAGGACGGAGATAATGAGGGTAATTAGCTCCACAATTCAAGCAAAACATCCCCTTTTTGCTGAATTTCTTTGATTTGCTTTAGACCAATTTACACAGATAACTGCCTGTGTTCTCTTTTGTTCCACCTATGAAAAATTCAGGTTCACCAGACTTCCCTCTCTGTCTGTTCTTACTTGTATTCCTCTAATCCTCACAGTTAGGAAATGACAGTGAATATGCTTCTGGCTTTGTTGGTGGTGAATGGGAGAGATACGAGCATCAATAAAAGCTAAGCTTGTACTAGAAAAGATATTCCTCTTTCTAATCCTCCACTGTGAACTAATTTCAGTGATGTCAAGCTACACACTTTACTGCTGATCTTCTTTACGCACAAAAGCAGCCCAGTAAAGATTCCTGAGAGCCTGCTCAAAGCAAATAAAGGTCCAGGTAGAGATCCACAGCTTTAAGCTCATAACTATTAAGCACATACTCTTTGCCCATGAATCTTCTTCAAAAACTGGCTCATGTGTCCTCAGCAAGCCTTTCTGAGTTAACATTACGCTTTAACCACATTTTTACTCTCATCAGATGTCTCAAACACAAATGTCTCACCGGGGCCAGGCAGGTCATGCAAGTGAGTAAAGTAGGGGTACGACAATAAGGAGTGGTGGAGACTGGAGAAATGGAAGGGGAAAATGGCCACTCAGCTCCAACAGACTGATGCCCCGTGGAGGTCCCAGACATTGTAAATTTCAGGAGAAGCCAGAAATCCAGATTTCATGTGAAAAAATTTTAAGTGTTGTCAAATAATTCAAACTAAAATAACCCAAAACACTATGTGGCCCACACATTGTGTGGGCACTTGTGTTCTCTATTAATAACAGCACTCATACACTTAATTGCATTGGAACAGAAGGGAACAGAGACTAACATATAGTGCACAACTACATATGACAGTACCCTACAAGTGTTGTCTCATGTTGATGTGGGGTTGGTGAGCCGAGGAGTTGAAAGAAAGATTTCTTGGACTCTCAAGATCTGGCAGTATTGCTCTTTTATTTAGAGAATAGTGTGGAATAGCATGGGGACAGGACCCATGGGCAGTCAGAGCTGCTGCTGCGTGGGGACAGGACCAACGGGAAGTCAGAGATGCTGCTGGCATGGGGAGCTACTGCTGCAAACATGGGTGGAGAGTAAAGCTAAATTTAAGGCATAGGTATGTGAGTTACCTCTTTACAAGACAAAGGAAAGAATATGTAAAAAAGTTAAAATGGTATCAGTGCAGGTGGGGTCTGGCTATTGGGTGGTCCCATAACTTTTAGATAAGAATCAAATCGGATTAAGTAAAGGCCAGAAGGCACCACCCTAAATACTATCTTCAGCTAAAGACAAAGGCAGATGTTGGGGGGCGGGAGGGTCAGTTACATGAGGTTGCCAGACAGTAAACAACTTAAGCCTTGCCTTCCCCATTAAGAGTTTCCAGAGATAAGGCCATCCCCACTTCCTCCTGGCACAGAGAGGGAGGCATGGAGACTTCCTTCACAAATGCAAACGTCTCTCATCAAAGGGCAAGCAAATTCCATTCCTCGGAGCCTGCTTCTCATCTGCAGTTTTAAAATTAACCAGCCTAAGATAATCCTCATCAATGTGATTCCAGTAACCTTGCAAGAGTGATTCTTACTTCCTATTTTACAGATGAGGGACTTAGTCTCAGAGAAGTAAAGTAACTTGTCCAAATGGTAGAGCTAGGATTGCACCCCAGATCTCTCTGACTCCAAACATACTCATTTTAGAATAATGTGCTATCTCTAGTAAGTATTTTCTTAACTTACATTTCCTCACAAGTTAAATTATAATCCTCACCACATTGCTTTCTGTAGCTTAGAGTATGAATACTCTATCACCCCATAACTAACTATTATGCTTTGAAAAAGGAGGATAAAATCACGAGCACCAGTCAATGCTTTGCTGTTAGTGCCATCGAGTAGATTCTGACTCCTAGTGACCCTGTGCACAGCAGAGCGAAGTCCTGCCTGGTCTTTTTGTGCCCTCCTCTCATCTTCCAGCACAGACAATGCTCTGCTGCTATTCATAGGGTTTTCATGGAAAATTTTTTCCACAGTGGCTGGCCAGGTCCTTCTTCCTAGTCTGTCTTAGTCTGGAAGCTCTACTGAAACCTGTCCACCATGGGTGACCCTGCTGGTATTTGAAATACCAGTGGCATAGCTTTCACCATCACAGCAACTCACAGCTACCACAGTATGACACTTGACAGACAGGTGGTGTGGTTCCCTGACAGGGAAGGGAACCCGGGACGGGGTGGTAAGAGCACAGAATCTTAACCACTAGACCACCTGTCTTTAGACAAATTCAATACACTTGTTAACTGAGTTAATCATCATTATACCAACGCATTAGTAAGGAGAGTTTTTATACAATGATCAAAAGTACTTTGCCTGATCATGGAGGTTTGGAGTCATTGCTTAAGATCTTCATTTGTTCTTACTCACAGCTAAATGCCGTAGCCCATACTTACAGAAGGCTGAAGAAGCTTAGATTTAGAATTGAGGCTTGGGAATGACTGTAGATAAATTAGAGTTTCTTTCTTTCTTTCTCTTTTGGGCTTTGTGTTTCAGACCTGTACTTTTTGTTTTCAAGTGAAACTCTGAAAATTGTCAGAAAAACTTTGTGAACTTAATTAAGTAGGGAAATTCCTAAAGTAGAAACAATTTTCTTTGCAATCTTATCTAAAGACACAGGTAAATTTATTTTCCAGTTTGATTTTTAACAAACGGTTTACTTGAAATATTTTAATCTCTAATCTCCAAACTCGGACTGCATGAATCTCAAAAGCCCTTAATAATAATAATAATAATAATAATAATAATATCCTACCAACAACTAAAAATGGATGATAAAAAATTAGAGAGACGACTTCCAGCTTATGGTCCAGCAGGTAAAGAGCTTAAAAGTTATCACTTTTTGCCACAGGGAAAAAACAGACGATCATGGGACTTTGGAATCACTTGGAACCAGTTAAAACCTTGACTGTGAAATAAAGAAATGCTAAATCCATTTGATCCATTATGATAATCAAAATATTTCGAGTTTTGAGAAGCTTTTTATGTTGATAATTTTTTTAAATTGTCATGTGTCTGGATATCAATAGTTCATGTGATGCTATAAATTAAATAATTGATGTCATAAATGAAATAATAAGAAAGAAGCTGAACAAACTAAAAAACAACAACTCATTTCAGCTTTGCTACATAACTGAGGTCACAGGGCAAACTGCTGCCCCCAAAGCTACAGAGACAAACACGTGGGTTTAGAGAGTGACAACTCACCAGAGCAGAAACCTACAAGCAGAAATCTCTGTGAGAAGCAGCACCAGAGAAGGAAAATCTAAACTGTAATTGGCAAATTACTGGAGGTTCAATGTGGACAAGTCTGGGACTTAAAAACTCCAGGGGAGTCTAGTCCTAGAGGGACCCCCACACTTTTGTGAGTTTTATCTCCAGGAGCCCTACCAGGTCCTCAGAGTAAAGATTAGAGAAAAAAGTCTCCTCAGGCTTCTAACAAGAAGAGGGGGGAAGCAGCCCTTTGAAATACGCCCAGAACATTCTGTGCTTCTTAAAAGGGCTTGCTCTCAAGAAAGACTATTTTACTAGAGCCTAACCTGCTTGGGTTTTATCAGTGCCTAACCAATGTAGGAGAAGGAAAATACCCAACTCTAGCTGCCCCCAGCCATCCTCTCCTACCCAAGGGGAACTACTGAGAAGCACTATGAAGGTCACAGCCAAGGGGCAGAAGTTCACTAAAAGGATGAGACATAATCATAGCACTTAATAGAATGCCTTCCCCTCCCCTGACACTTTACTATCATCTTACTAAAGATCTATTTACAGCTGTTCCTTCTATCTGGTACATCAAGTCTGGATGTCAATACAAAATTACAAGGCATACTAAATGGCAAAAAACACAGTTTGAAAAGACAGAGTAAAGATTAAAATCAGACTCAGATATAAGAGGGATGTTGGAATTATCATACTGGAAATTTAAAACAACTATGATTAATACGCTACAGGCTCTAATGAAAAAAGTGCCAACATGTAAGAGATGGATAATGTAAGCAGAGAAAGAAATTCTAAGAAAGAATCAGAAAGGAATACTAGAAATCAAAAATACTGTAACAAAAATAAAAGAATGCCTTTGGTGGGCTCATTCATTAGTAGAGTGGATATGGTTGAGGAGAGAATCTCTGAGCTGGAGGATATGACCATAGAGACTTCTAAAACTGAAAAGCAAAGGAAAAAAGACTGAAAGACAAGAGAACAGAATACTCCCAAACTGTGGGACAACTACAAAAGGTATAATATGTGTGTAGTGAGAAACTAGAAGGAGAAGAGAGGGATGAACGGAAGTGATATTTGAAGCATTAGTGACCAAGAATTTCCCTCAAATTAATGTTAGATACCAAAACTCAGATCCCGAGATGCTCAGAGAACACCAAGAAGGAGAAAATGCCAAAAAATCTCCACCTAGGCAAACCATTCAAATTTCAGAACGTCAAAGTAAAGAAAAAATCCTGAAGGAAGCCAGAGGAAAAAAACATTTTATCTACAGAGGAGCAAAGATAAGAATTATATCTGACTTCTCAGAAACCACGTAAGCAAGAAGAGAGTGGAGTGAAATATTTTAAATGTTGAGATAAAAACCACCAACCTAGAATTTCGTACTCTGTGAAATTATTCTTCAAAAATGAAGGAAAAATAAAGACTTTCTCAGACAAAAATTGAGGAAATTTGTTGCCAGTAGACCTACCTTCCAAGAAATGTTAACAGACATTCTTCAGAAAGAAGGAAAATATAGATCAGAATTGGAATCTACACAAAGAAAGGAAGAGCATTAGAGAAGGAATAAATGAGAGTAAAATAAAAACTTTTATTTTTCTTATTCTTAATTGATCTAGCAGATAACAGTTTGTACAAAATAATAACAGCAACAATATACTCAATGATCATGGTTTATGTGTAAGTGAAATGAATGACAGCAATGATATAAGGGAGAGGAGGGAGGAACTAGACATACTTTGTTATTATACTTACTCTATCTGTGATGCAGCACAGCGTTATCTGAAAGTGGATTTGGATTAGTTGTAAATGTATATTGCTAATTCTAGGGCACCACTAAAAAAAGTAAAAAAGAAACTAAGAAAGGAGAGAAAACAGAATAATATAAAATGCTCAATTAAAATCACAAAGACAGAAAAAGAGTGGATGACAAAAATAGGAACAAAGAACATGGGCAACAAATAGAAAACAGCAAAAAAATACAGTGGAAAGTAATCCAACTATCAATCCAAAATGATAAATAATCACTTCAAATGTCAATGGTCTAAATACATCAATTACCAGACAGACTGTCAGAGTGGATCACAAAACAAGACCTGACTAATAGGTAGTCTACAAGAAACCCACTTTAGAAATAAAGATACATATAGATTAAAAGTAAAGGGATGGAGAAAGATATACCATGCTAATATTAATCAAAAGAAAGTGGGAGGGGGCTGTCCCAGTGGTGCAGCGGTTCAGTTCACACATTCCACTTTGGCAGCCTGGGGTTCACCAGTTTTGATCCCAGGTGCGGACCTACGCATCGCTTGTTAAGTCATGCTGTGGCAGGCATCCCACAGACAAAGTAGAGGAAGATGGGCATGACGTTAGCTTAGGGCCAGTCTTCCTTGGCAAAAAGAGGAGGATTAGTGGCAGATGTTAGCTCATGGCTAATCTTCCTCAAAAAAAAGGAAAGTGGGAGTAGCTATATTAATTTCAGACAGAGCAAGGGAAGTTACTGAAGGTAAAGAAAGGTATTACGTAATGATAAAGCGGTCAATTCTTCAAGACGACTTAACAATCCTTCATGTGTATGTGCCTAACAATAGAGCATCAAACTATGTCAGGGAAAAACTGATAGAACTGCAAGGAGAAACAGATGAATCCACTATTATGGTTGGAGACTTCACCACCCCTTCATCAGTAATGGACAGATGCATAAGGCAGAAAATCAGAAAGTACATAGTTGAATTCAACAGTAACATCGATCAACTTGCTACATCTTATACAATACTTCATCTGACAATATCTAAAATACACATTCATCTCAAGTTCACAGAGAACATTCACAAAGACAGATAACATTCTAGGCCATAAAACACACCTTAAAAAATTCAAAAGAACAGAAATCATGCAATGTATGCTCTCAGATCACAATGGAATTAAACTAAAGATAAGTAAGAGAAAGACAGCTGGAAAAATCCCAGAATATGTGAAGATTAAAACACACACTTCTTGGGGCTGCCCCGGTGGTGCAGTGGTTAGATTCATGCGTTCCAATTCGGCAGCCCAGGGTTTGCTGGTTCAGATCCTGGGCATGGACCTATGCACCACTGGTCGGGCCATGCTGTTGCAGGCATCCCCCACATAAAGTAGAGGAGGATGGTCAGAGATGTTGGCTCAGGGCCACTCTTCCTCAGAAGGAGGAGGAGGATTGGTGGCAGATGTTAGCATCAGGGCTAATCTTCCTCAAAAGAAAACAAAACACACTTGGGTCAAAGAAGAAATCTCAGGAGAAATTTTAAAAATATTTAAAACTACAGGAAAATAGAAATACAACTTATCAAAATTTTAGGATATAGCAACAGCAGTACTTAGAGGGAAATTTATGGCACTGAATGCATAAATTAGAAAGAAATAAAGATCTAAAAGTCAAAAATCTAATCTTTCATCTAAGGAAAAAGAAGAGCAAATTAAATCCAAAGTAAACAGAAAAGAAGAAATAAAAGTTAGAGAAATCAATGAAATTGAAAACAGGAAATCAATAGAGAAAATCAAGGAAACCAAAAGCTGGTTCTTTGAAAAGATCAATAAAAATGATATGCCTTTAGCTAGGCTATCTGAGGAAAAAAAAAAAAGACATTACTAAAATCAGAAAATGAAAGCGAGAACATCACTATAGATTCCACGGGCATTAAAACGGTAATAAAGGAAGGATATAAAGTATTCTGTGACCACAATGTGATAACTTAGATGAAAGGGACCAATTCCTTAAAATACATAATCTATCAAAAGTCATACAAATAGAAATAGACAATATGAATAGGTCTATTTCTATTAAAGACCTTGAATCAACACTTAATAACCTTCCAAAAACAAAAAGCACTAGGCCTAGATGGGTTAAGTGGTGAATTCTACAAACATTTAAGAAGATATTATACCAGTTCTCCACAATCTCTTTCAGAAGATAGAAACAATGAAGATACTTCCTAACTTATTTTATGAGGTAAGCATGACCCTAATACAAAAAATCAGACAGAGAGATTATAAGAAAACTATAGCCAATAGATCTCTCATGAACATAGATACAAAAATCCTCAACAAAATATCAGCAAATTGAATCCAACAATGTATAAAAAGAATTATACACGATGACCAGGCGGGATTTATTCCAGGTATGCAAGGCTGGTTCAACATTCAAAGGTCAATTAATGTAATCCATCACATCAACAGGCTAAAGAAGAAGAATCACATGATCCTATCAATAGATGCAGAAAAAGCATGAAACAAAATCCAACACCCATTCATGAGAAAAAGCTCTTGGCAAACTAGGAAGAGAGGGGGAACTTCGTCAACTTGATAAAGAACATCTACAAAAAACCTACAACTAACATCAAACTTAATGGTCACAGTTCTATAATGGTCACACTGTCTATAGAGGACCTAGCAAAAACTTGTTTAGCAAACATTTGCATTTCCACCTCCATATAAACTGTCTTCCTTGCCTCTGAAGTCCCAAACCACTACCCCCAACATCACGCTTCCTCTTTAGCTGAACACAGTATTTAAGGTGGCAGCTTTGGCCATTTTGGCAAGTTGCTTAGTTTTCCTGGGTTTCTCCCATGTATGCATGTTATTAAACTTGTTTAATTTTCTCCTGCTAACCTGCCTCACGTCATTTTAATTCTTTGACCTGCTTATAAGAACCAGAAGGAAAGGGAAGGGGGGGAATTCTGCCTCTTCCCCTCTCAAAAGACTGAATTAGATAAAAACTGATAGGAGAAACCTATTATTAACCCCCTTCAGCAGCAATAAATATTTGACGTAAGCCCCAGCTTATGTTCATGTATAGGTGATAATCTTGAAGAATTTACATTAGACAATGACCTAACTAAAATCCATTCTATACATCTGACATCCTGTCAACCTTTTACCTTACAAGCTGTTTTTCCATCACAACAAATTTTAACATAAAAACAGGACTTATTTTTAGTTTTTAGGAGCTAAAAATCATTTAGACTTGTCTTGCATTTCTCCTAAAACAGAAGAAGTCTCCTCAGGGCTCAGATCTCTTTGTATTTCCAAACGAAAGGTACATTATTGCCAAATTTTTAAAAATACTATTAGTTGACTACTTACTCGGAAAGATGTAATTATTCTAACGTCAGAATTAACTATCCCTAACAAGATCTCACGCGAACCATTTATAGCACCATCACATCACAAATACAACCCCCAGTAAACAGCCATGGCAGGTAAGCAAGCGCACAGCGCTTAGGACAAGGACCCAGCACCCCGCCTCCCCATTTTCCAAACCAGCCGCGGGCAGCTGACCTACGACCGTCCGCGCAGTTACCAGCGCTCCGGGCGGGTCGGCGGCCCTACAGGGGGCGCAGGCCCAGGCCCACTCGGGCGCCCTCCTCACAGCCCCTCTCTGTGCCGCTGGCCGCCCCCCACGCCGTGCTCTGACCTCCGTGAGACCCCGCTCGGCCACAGCGCCCGCACTGCCCTCCCCCGCGGGCCCCAGGCCCGGCTCCTCCCGGGTCTCCCGTGAGGGGGGGGGGGGGTGTCCCTTAGGCTCACGAGCCTGGAGCTGAGCGGGCAGGTAGCCGCGGCTGGGGTCCTCTCGTGGAAGGTGGGGGCTCGCGGTGAAAAGGACGGGGCCCGGGGCTGCGAGGGAAAAGGGGGCCGCTGCGGGGTCCTCCAATGGGAGAGAGTCGCGGGGCGGAAGAGCCGGACTCGGAACTACTGAGGAAAAAGGAGCGGCGGGGCGGCGGCCTCACCTGAGGCGGGGGCGGCTCTCCGGCGCCGGGGTCACCACGCCGTCCCTCAGGACGAGGATCTGCGCGGCCCGGCGCTCACGGCGGCGGGGCTGGCGGCGGCCGGCAGCCGCAGCGCTGGTAGCCCACGGTCCACGCCTGCTCCTCGTTGATGGGCGGGTCGCAGACCCGCGGGATCTCCCCCAGGCTCAGCGCGTCCTGCGGGACCCAAGCCGCACCCGCGACCCCCCATCTCGCCCTCCGGCTGAGCCATCCCGGGGATCGGCGCTGCGTCTCTTCAGCTCCGAAGCGTCGTCTCTGCGCCGCCGCCTCCTCATCCCGAACAGCTGCGTCCACTCCGGCCGCGCAGCCCTGCGGGGAACAAAGAGGGAGCGAGGCAAGGACCCGGGTAACTGTGGCAGGGCGCAGAGGGGCGGAAAAGCCGCAACCGTCCCAACCAGGACGCTGCCGCCGCCCACTTAGCAACCCAACGGCGTCTACCGGCCTCGCTCGCGCCCGCCCCCGAAACGTAAGGGCGCTACCGGCTCCGCCCCGCGCCCTCCCGGGGTGACGTAATGGCGCCGCCAGCCCCGCCCCGTGCCCGCCCGAAGTGACGTAATGGCGCTGCCGGCCCCGCCCCGCCCCAGCCGGGAGGTTTACCAGCAAACGAAACCCAAACAGCGTACTCATGTTCAGGATAAGTAAACGCTAGGACCAGAGCTGCCAGTCGCACCTGGTCTCCACGGCAACGGATTATTTCTTCACGGAAACGAGACCTACAGAAGAAATTATTCAATTAACGAGTGAACATAGGTTTTACTTTCTTGTTCCCAGGTCAGTCAGTATTTAAAATAATTTTTTAAGATCATGTGTTACCAACGGCTCTGTAATTTTGGTCGCACTGTTCAAAGTATAGACTATTTCCTCATAGTCTATAAATTTAAAAAATTACGCTAGACGAGATCAGAGATCCTCAACTGAGATTGCACCAAAATCGCTGACAAAATTACCCCAACTATCTAGAGCTACATTTCAGACCTAATGAAGCAGAATCTATGCGAGGAGAAGTCATTATAATAGCTCCCCGTGTGATTCTGAAGTCATTCCTAAATAACTACCAGACTGATTGCTGAGATTCCTAAGCCAGAAACATTAGTGAATTCATAAGTTCCATCTTACCAAAGACACGTGGCAAATGCAAGCTTTGCATTTCTACACGAAAAATGTATTGGGAACCCTTTAAACGTGTGACCATCAGGTACAGCCTTCCTCACCGCATCTTGAAATTCTTCATTGCCTGCAGATATACTTGTTGCACTCTCAAATTCATAAGAAGCCAAAGCTGGTGATAAGAGAGAGGAAAGCTGGTCTTCCCAAAAAGTAGTGAGACCAAGATCCTATAGCAATCAAAAGAGAAAAAGAAAAAGTGAAATACATCAGTATTTTGAAAAATACTATAATAAAAATGTTAGTTATTTTAATGTATGTCAAGAAAAGATTTTTAAAACCTGACAATTTTTTAAACTTGTTATTGTAGGGATACATAGAAATAAAAAAATAAAAGGAATTACAGGTATCAGGTTTTACTGCTTAGAGAAATAACCAAAAAACATTCAATACAACGATGTTAGTGAAGGCTCCAAATCCTATACTTCCTTAACATCCACTAGAAAAGACCAAATGCTATAGTCCTACCATGGAAGACACCATGTCATTGAATTTTAAGGCCACAGTTTATTTAACTTTAAAGAGTTTAGTAAGATTGAATCTGCTTAATTTGATTGCTTCTACCATAAATTCAACTGTACTAGGGGAGAAAAGTCAACAAATTGCATACATAATTAAACTCAAATATTGACTGAGCATTTACTCTGTGAAAGGCACTAACTTTGATACCATAAGAGATAAAAAGCTGAAGAAGACATGCTACAGGCCTTCAGGAAGCTTAAAACATGTTTCTATGGAATGTTGAAGGCAATTATTTCATTTATAACATCACATAAACTATTGATATCTAGACACATGATTTTTTTTTAAGATTGGCACCTGAGCTAACAACTGTTGCCAATCTTTCTTTCTTTTTCTCCCCAAATCCCCCCAGTACATAGTGGTATATTTTTTTAGTTGTGGGTCCTTCTAGTTGTGGCATGTGGGATGCTGCCTCAACATGACCTGATGAGCAGTGCCATGTCTGCACCCAGGATCTGAACTGGCGAAACCCTGGGTCACTTAAGTGGAGCGCGTGAACTTAATCACTCAGCCATGGGGCCAGCCGCAATACATGATATTTTTAAAAAATTGTTACCAACATAAAAAGCTTCTCAAAATTCTAAATATTTTGATTATCATAATGGATCTTTAGCATTTCTTGATTTCACATTCAAGGTTTTAATTGGTTCCAAGTGATTCCAAAGGCCCATGATCATCTATTATTTTCCTGTGGCAAAAAGTGAATCTCCATTGTATATATATTTTTTTATATATACCATGCATCTGTTGTTGGGTGCTTAAGTTGCTTCCAAGTCTTGGCTATTGTGAATATTACTGCAATGAACATAGGGGTGCATGTATCTTTTTGAATTAATGTTTTTATGTTCTTTGGATAAATATCCAGAAGTGGAATAGCTGGATCATATGGTAGATCTATTCTTAATTTTTTTGAGAAATCTCCATACTGTCTGCCATAGTGGCTGCACCAATTTACATTCCCACCAGCAGTGTATGAGGGTTCCTTTTTCTCCACATCCTCTCCAATGCTTGTTACTTCTTGTCTTTTTAATAATAGCCATTCTGACAGGTGTAAGGTGATATCTCATTGTAGTTGTGATTTGCATTTCCCTAATAGTAACGTTGAACATCTTTTGATGTGCCTGTTGGCCACCTGTATATCTTCTTTGGAAAAATGTCTATTCATATCCTCTGCTCGTTTTTTGATGGGGTTGTTTTTGTTGTCGTTGTTGAGTTGTATAGGTTCTTTATATATTTTGGATATTAACCCCTTATCAGATATATGATTTCCAAATATTTTCTCCAAGTTGGTGGATTGTCTGTTCATTTAGTTGATGGTTTCCTTTGCTGTGCAGAAACTTTTTAGTTTGATGTAGTCCCATTTGTTTATTTTTTCTTTTGTTTCCCTTGCCTGAGGAGACATGATATTCAAAAAGATACTGCTAAGACCAATGTGAAAGAGCATACTGCCTATGTTTTCTTCTGGGAGTTTTATGGTTTCAGATTTTACATTTGAGTCTTTAATCCATTTTGAGTTAATTTTTGTGTCTGGTGTAAGCTAATGCTCTGCTTTCATTCTTTTGCATGTGGCTGTCCAGTTTTCCCAGCATCATTTATTGAAGAGACTTTCTTTTCTCCATTGTATGTTCTTGGCTCCTTTGTCAAATATTAGCTGTCCATAGATGCGTGGGTTTATTTCTGGGCTCCCGATTCTGTCCATTGATCTATGTGTCTGTTTTTCTGCCAGTACACTGCTGTTTTGACTACTGTAGCTTTGTAGCATATTTTGAAGGCAGGGGTTGTGGTACCTCCAGCTTTGTTCTTTTTCCTCAGGATGGCTTTGGCTATGCAGGCTCTCCATCTTAACCATTTTTATGTGTACAGTTCAATAGTGTTAAGTACATTCACATTGTTGGGCAACCAGTCTCCTGAATTCTTTCCATCTTGCAAAACTGAAACTGTACTCTTTAAACAAGTCCCCATTTCTCCTCCCATAGTCAATTTTTAAATTAAAAAATACAAATAGAAATTATATTTCCTTCCTAAACCAATACCTATAGACCTACAATGTTCAGGCCACTGAGTTCCAGATAGTGGCTGGAATTCTCCTCACTTGCAAGCACTGTGGTCTCCAGACATCCATTATGAAATTGGAGCAGGGCTGTGTGACAGGCTCACCATGAGGCTGTAGTCAGCCTGTTACCAGGCTGGTTGATGCTGCAGCTACACCTGCCCCCTGTGTCACGCAGGGTTCCTAGCAAGGAAGTGAGATTGCCTGGCTGGCAGCTGCAAGCCCTCCTCCCTTTTGGTGGCAATCAAAAGATTTTTTTTTTTTGCTGAGGCGGATTTGCCCTGAGCCAATCTTCCTCGATCTGTTGCCAATCTTCCTCTTTTTGCTTGAGGAGGATTTGCCCTGAGCTAACATCCATGCCAATCTTCCTCTATTTTGTATGTGGGTCACCACCTCAGCATTGCTGCCGACAAGTGGTACAGTTCCATGCCCAGGAACTGAACCTGGGCCACCAGAGTGGAGTGCACCGAACTTAACCATCAGGCCACAGGGCTGGCCCCCAACAAAAGATTTTGAGGAAATTAAAAATATCTCCTCATGGGGGCTGGCCCCGTGGCCGAGTGGTTAAGTTCGCGCGCTCCACTGCAGGCGGCCCAGTGTTTCGTTGGTTCGAATCCTGGGCACGGACATGGCACTGCTCATCAAACCACGCTGAGGTGGCGTCCCATACGCCACAACTAGAAGGACCCACAACGAAGAATATACAACTATGTACTGGGGGCTTTGGGGAGAAAAAGGAAAAAAATAAAATCTTAAAAAAAAAAAAATATCTCCTCATGAGGAAAATGTGAAAGCCCCTTGAGCTGGATTCTTCTATGGTGGGCTTGTAAGTCTGGCCACTGGGAATAATGACACTAGATGTCATTTACATGCCCTTTATAAAACACGTTATCACATATAATCCTTCCAACATCAGGTAAACTATTACTTTCATTTTACGTCTGAGGAAACTGAGGCTCGAGATGTTAATTAACATGTTAACCCAACACTGTAAGGAATGACCAGGAAGAAAGTCAGCGGGCAGTGTGCCTGTGGGACCCAGTGACTTTCTGTTTTTCTCCCTTTCCCCAGCCTCCGGGCAAGCCAAGGGTGTAGTTCTATGAAAGGAATGCTCCAGTTAGTGGAGGGTCAAGTCAGCAAGCGTTGGTTTCAGTTCTGGCCCTAAAGAATCCTAGGAACTAGTAGAATTTTTTTTCTTAAAAGCCTGTTTATTTTATAAAAATTCATTGAATTATACTCTTAAGGTTTGGACACGCAATTAAAAAGTTAATTTTAAAAAGGAAAAACCTGTTTAATCCTAAGTCTCCCTCCTAAAATTCTGTAAACCTAGAATAAAGCATACTTCAGACAAATTATGAATTGGCCAATAGGGGGTTGGCACCCCCAGACTCCCATTACAGAGCACTGCCCTTCCTCAGGTGACCCAGCGTCATCACGCTCCCCCTCCTCAGCCCCACTCAGGTCATATTTAGTGAGAGCTTCTGAAACTTACTAAAGTGGGAAACCTTAAAGTGCTTTCAAGTGAATTGTCCCCACTCCAGGTTTAGATTGGACTTTGATAAGCTATAAACTACAGGAATAGATATGGACCCTGCCAGTGGGTGAGACATTTAGGGAGAAACAGAAGGAATGGACAGGGCGTTCCTAACCCAGAGGTCTGCTTCCTCCAGGCAACACTGTACTACCAAAACTGGGCACTGGTAATTTGGTAACTGGTTTTTGTTATGCCCCTGGAGGCGATACTGCTAATAACGCGCTGGGTGCCTGGCTTGCTTATCTCACTTAATACAAAAACTTTGGAGGTAAATCCTGTTGGTATTCCTATTTGCTAAGGAGGATACTGAGGCTCAGAGATGTTAAATAATTTGCCCAAAGGTACACAGTGAGTGTAGTTTGAAATTGAAAATATTCTGATTTGGTTTATGGTGACAGTGAGCAGAATATTTAAAACTGGGACTGATTGAGAAAATCTGGGCGGTCTTCTTGCCTGCCGTGGTAAGGCAACGTTTCTTGAGAAGATGTAGGATTCCAGAATTGTTCTGCAAAGCCCAAGGAGACAAAAATTCTGTCTGGGTCACAAGGTGTGTTTGGCAGGCTGAGGCCCTGCCAGTTTTCTTATGTGGCCACAGCCAGCGCCATCTGGTTTAGCACCAGGATTTGCCAGAAGGGCAACTGGAAAATCCGAGCCTGGCGGGGGCAGGTACAAGATCAGTGCCCAGGTGGTTCTTTGGGCTTACCATACCAGAAAAGAGTGAGTTCTTTTCCTATCCCCTTAGGGAAAAGTGCACACTGAATTGGTTTTAAGTACAGAAACTTTGCTCCCTCACGTGGTTTTCACTTAAGCAGTTGCCTTTAGCTCTGAGACTGTCTTATGGGCAGTCTGTTAATCCCTGGTAATTCCTCTGAACTACATCTCAGGGCTGGCGGGAGCCCGTCTGCAGAAGTCCACACTTGCAGGGAGGCCGGGCGTCTAGGCAGGGCTGCCGGCCTGGGGGGAGCTCCTGGGGGCAGGACTGAGGTCCTCAGGGGCAGGGGTCGCTTCTCCTGGGCTCCTTACACCCAGAGCAGGACCTGGCCACGTACAGCAAGGCACCACCAGGGGGCATGCTCGGAACATGGACGAGAGGAATGAAGACAGACTACAGCATCTCTGCAATTAGATCGTAACTCAAGGGGCAGATTTGATTTGATGTACACATGAGAACTGTGCTTTCTGGCAATGTTTAAGAACATACAGTAATTAAACGCAGCATCAATGAAGGGAATAAATGTGTCAGCTTATAAGCCTTAACACCCACTTTCCACATCCTGGAAGGACTAGATGTGAAGACAGATAAGTGAGCAGGTAGATTAGAGTCGTCCCCAGAGTAAGGACCATTGTTGGTTCCTACTTTGTTGTTGTCTTCACTGTTGGTTCACCCACATCCAGCGTATGTCTGTCCCAGGGCAAGCACTCAATAAACAGCTGTTGCCTGAATGAATGAACAGATGGATAAGATTTGCACAATCTTCAGTAGGGATCCATCAGTGCTCTTTTCTTAATCCAACAGGAAGCTTTGGAGTAAATCTGTCAGCTGCTAGGGGCCTGAAGAAAGAATGAAGAATTACTTTAGAATCCACACATTTTTTAAAGAGTGAAATCAACAAAGATACACATAGATTTATGAAATGGAAATAGGATGTTTGTTTCTACTTTGTAATTAGGTGGCCCTGGAGCTTATGAATGAAGTTCAGGAACATCTGGAAGAGGAAGAAAGGCTGTGCCAGGCGTCTTTGGCAGATTCCTGGGGCAAATGCAAGTCCTGCCTGGAAAGTAGCTGCCTGAGATTTTATACAGCCTGCCAACCTCGTTGGACCTCTATGAAAAATACAGTAAGGGGAAATAGAACTCAAGATTTCAGAGTTCTTAAGGTAACTACTTCAGCTTGCTTTTAAAAAAAACATTTAATTTATATTACTATTTAGATGAGAGATGCCTGATCTGATTCTGGCCTTTTGCAGTCTAGAAGCTAACCTTCGTGCTCAGGTGTGAATCCCCGTGTATATTCAGTTACAAGTTAGAACAGCCATGCAGCGTTTGTCCCTCCCTTTAATGACGCCCTGTGTATCTCTCTCAGAAATATCCTGACCCATCTGCCTTGTGTTTATTATTTGTGAAGATGTTCCCACTAGATTGTAAGCTCTTTAAGGGCAGGGACCCTATCTTATTTGTCTTCTTTTAAGCATTGTAGTTATCTAATAAGAGTTTGCTGAATTGCGTTCTGAATAATAGCATTATAGTCTCTGAATTCCACCTGCTTTCGTTTTTTCCCCTGGAGGCCAAACATTTGAAGACATTCTCTGCCTCCTCAGTCTTTCCTTCACTAGACCCGCCCTCTTGTGGCAGCACACACACATGCACACATTCATGTCCCCTTTACCCAGATCCATGTGTGTCCTGTAGGACAGGCAGGTTTTCTTTTTTGTCCCCTTTGGCTATCATCTGGGCAGAGGGAATCTCAGAGGGTGGTGACCTGAGTAGGATGAGCTCTGCCCCATAAAAGGCTCCTATTCTCTTGGCCTGAATTTCCCTTCCCCTTCAAGAAGTGAGCTGAAAATGGAGTGAAGCTTCCCTCTGCATATTAGAGCGTGCACTAATTAGAGTGTGCTGCTGGCATGGCAGTGCTGTACCCAGTTATAGAGGGATCAATGCCTAGGATAACTCATATGCCAAGTTAATTTGCCTCCACTGTTCATTGCATCTGCTCTATTTTTATAGCTGCTGTTACTCTCTAATACAGCAGACTATGGTGGAATGAGCACTGGCTGGAAGTCAGGAGATTTGGGGACCATTCCTATCTGTGCCAGTTGTGTGACTTTATGAAAATTTCTTGGGACTTTAAAAGTTTTGTTTTAGTGGATGGATTCAGGTAAACAGAAGCTGGCAGAGGGGAGAGGCAGATGATCCACCCAGATTACTTTTTGAGAAAGGCATGAGTCCTCTAAGAATTCTAGAGAATTCTTTGAACAGCACTGGGATGCCACAGAGGTGATATTTGATAGTTAATAATGTTCCATAACACTCAGTGAGGCCATATCACTATCATATAAGGGCAACCATGTTCTGGCATGAACTTAGGTGTCATATAGATGAAGCAGAGCATGGTGTGACTGCTCAAAAATCTTTTCCCACTGAGGGAAATTCTACAGTTAGAGCTTTATTCCTTTCACTACAGCCAAGGAGGGCTTTGATCACTGCTAACGTGTAACCATGCCTAAGTAACCTGTTCAACTGTAGCAAGCATCTGTAGTTCGGTGTGAATGTGTTGATCTTTCCTTTCCATGAACTAATTTATGAGACAAGAAAGAGGAGAGGATAAGGACACTAATGTCATTCCACTAAAGGAAAAAAACCCTAAAACCCTAAGACAGGGGTGAAAGACAAGAGCCTTCTTCACAGTTTTTGGGCAGTCTACACGGCGCCCTTTAGACCATGGCATGCCAACCACCGCCAGTACATCAGGTTGTGGCTTGTCAACAATATTGCAAACTTGGCCTTTTTAGGGCTTTGGTAGGCAAACACGAGCCAGGAGGAATTTCAGATGCTATTTCCAGAGTCAAAGTCAAAGCCAGGTAACAGAGTGTTAATAAATTATCTTAAAGTGAGTCACCTTTTCGGGCAGAATTGCTTGCCCAGAATTGTTTTTGATTCAAAATGACTACTGTAAGTTGACTTTAAATTTTACAGTAAGAAATGGTCCAGAAAGAAAATTAATTTCTTATTCCATTTCTATCCCCCATCCCACCCCACAGGTTGAACAGTTTTTCAGGAAAATATATCAAAAATATATCAATATATCAAAATATATCAATCAAAATATATCAGTGTTTCCTTTCCATGAAGATAATGAACAAGATCTCCCTATTGGTGAGAAGGTTGTTGAAGAAGATGCACAACTGACCCAAATAGAGAATGTATTCAGCCGATTAACTGTGGACGTGAGATTTTTCTAAAACAGGAGTTTTAACAATCTTCAAATATTTGACCAGGCTTTTCAATCATATTTCATGTCAGATACAGACTTAATTGAGCCTTACTTTTCTCCAGCCTTATCCAAAGAGCCCATGAAAAAAGTGGATCTTGTGCAAAGTTGGGACATTCCCAGCTTCTTCCAGCTGTTTTGTAATTTCAGTGTCTCCATTTATCAAAGTGTCAGTACAACGATTACTGAGACGCTGAATGCAATAGAGGATTTACCAAAACAAGACAAAGGCAAGTACAGAAATATTATTTTTACTTAGATGCCTATATTAAAGTTAATTTTTGTTTAACTTTGGAAATGATAGACATTTCTAAGTCATTGTGCAGTGTTTCTGAGAGTAACAATTTATGGATAATTAAAGTTTCAGAGCGTCGTAGAAGAAGCTTTGAAGTCTGCCAAATACCATCTCTCTTCCATCATGGTCAAGAGCTCTGTGAGGCTGTTCTCTCTTTATAAAGCACATTTTCAAAGCTGAAAAGAAGATGTTAGTAGACTGAGAACTTGAAAAAAAACCAGTTACCTCCTTTATTAAAACTCGTGTGGGTGCTCAGCTTTATTCTGCTTGAGCATCATGGGATTTCTTTAAAATCAGTCTAGGCTCCTCAACTCCCAATTTGGGAAGAAGCCTAGTGTCACATATAACAGGTCACATGTCGTGCCTTCCATGACCTTCTTGACATCACTGCTGTAATTCCATATCATAACATTTATGCACAAAACCGTAGAAAATGCTCATAGACAAACCCAAAACTATAGAAATAGGAATTTCTGTAAAGGATAAGAATTGGTATTCTACCAGTACCACTCAGGCCCCCTGATATTCCATGTTGGAAAAACAATGCTGCTTTATGTTTAAGGCAGAAGGAGATACCGTCTTCAGGCTTCTGTGGAGTGGCTGGGACACAGCGTCTCAGAAGTGAGAATTGCCGTGTGGGCAACTGTAGGACTGGTGTTTCCTTGGACTTATCTCTCATTGACCACTAGGCCAAGTAAAAGGCTGCTCCCCTCTGACGTGAAAAATAAAATGGGCTCCTTCTAAGATCCTGCCATTTGTGACGATGTGGACAAACCTGGAGGACATTATGCTAGGTGAAATAAGCCAGACACAGGACAAATACTACATGATCCCACTTATACGAAGAAGCTAAAATGGTCAAACCCATAGAGGCAGACAGTGGAATGGCGGTTGCCAGGTACAGAGGGGAGGGAGGAACAAGGAGGTGGTGGTCAAGGGTACAAAGTTTCAGTTATACAAGATGAATAAGTCCCAGAGATCAGCTGTACAGCATAGTGCCCATAGTTAACAATACCATATTGTATAATTAAAAATTTCCTAAGAGGCTAGATCTTATATTAAGCATTCTTGTCACAAATAATAATAAATGAGAGAGCAGGAGGAAACTTTTGGAGGTGATAGATAGTTGTATGGCATAGGTTGTGGTGATAGTTTCATGGGTGTATACTTATCTCCAATATATACATTGTATATATCGTATATATACAATATATACGATATATACAACTCATCAAGTTGTATATATTAATTATACATGGCTTTTTTTTTTTTTTTTGAGGAAGATTAGCCCTGAGCTAACATCTGCTGGCAATCCTCCTCTTTTTGCTGAAGAAGACTGGCCCTGAGCTAACATCCGTGCCCATCTTCCTCCACTTTACATGTGGGACGCCTACCACAGCATGGCTTGCCAAGAGGTGCCATGCCCGCACCCAGGATCCGAACGGGTGAACCCCAGGCCTCCAAAGTGGAACCTGTGCACTTAACAGCTGCACCACCGGTCCAGCCCCCACGGCTTTTTGTGTGTAAAAAACAATAGGTTCCTTTTAGCTGACTCTTTTCCAATTATATCAGCTGCAGCTGGCAACACCTGAATCAAATTCTCAAAGTTGCCACAACATTGCATAACTGGCCTCTATACAGGAGGGGCTTACCTCACGCTATCAGAAACTGAAGCCAGGAAACAATGCATTACGTCCTTCCCACCCAGTTGTTCCAGGAGCAGAGAACAGCCATTGTTACCAGGATTGTCTGTTTTGGGGTCCCGTGGACTTTTTTTATAAGTCAGGTGTTTTGTGTGGTGTTCCATTCTGAGGCTCCAAATTCACCAAATATTCAGGAAAAGCATCAGGGCAGTAGACTAAATATGTCAATGCTGGGATGATATTGAATAATTTTTGCCTGACGTTTTAAATAGATATCAATTGTTTAGAAATAATATTCAGAATGTGTTCATTAGAACAAAATCGTGCCCCCCTCCATCTTTCACATTGTGTGGCAACTTTACACATGGGTTGCTACGTTCAAATGTGCACAGGAGTAGTAGTGACTCAGACAAGTTGAAATCCAGATAATTTCCCAACCACTGCAACTCCCTCCCCCTCCATCTGCTAAGAATGTGGGCTTCCACCAGTTCAGCCTCAGGTTCCTCCCCATTCACACACCCCAGGACCAGCACCTGCTCGCAGATGGCTCATGGGCCCC
The DNA here is from genome assembly GCF_041296265.1 of Equus caballus. Lineage (NCBI taxonomy): Eukaryota > Metazoa > Chordata > Mammalia > Perissodactyla > Equidae > Equus > Equus caballus. The sequence continues at coordinate 53,726,460 of NC_091691.1, forward strand.
CTCGCCCTGTCCCTCCATACCACCTGCACCTTGGTGATCACCTGGATGTCCAGGGTGCCCTGTAAATGCAAAAATTAAAAACAAAAACAAAATAGCAATCAAAGAAGCGTGTGTTACACCCTTACACTCTTCTATCTCTGGTGTCCCTACCCTAACCAGACGGTCCACAGCCAGCCCAACAGAGGAGACACTGTCTTCTCAGAGGAGCACAGGTGGCCTGTTTATCAAGAATAGTCAGGCAGGGGCTGTAGGGCATTTGCATGTGTTTCCATCACTTTTCTGGACAGGTGGTAGGGGAGGAATAAACCTATCATGCCTGGAAAATCCACCCAGTGAGAAGACATTTTGGGCTCTGCCCCTCGTGGTCGGCAGAATAATAGCTGCCCAGAGATGTCTACCAAGCCCTCATCCCCAGAACCTGGGAATATGCTCTGCTAATGGCAAGGGGAAAGTAAGGTTGTAGATGGAATTGGGGTTGCCAACCAGCTGACCTAAAAATAGGGAGAGTATTCTGGATTATCCAGGTGGCTCCAATGTAGTCATAAGTGTTCATAAAAGTGGAAGAAGGCAGAAAAGAATCAATAGACATGGCAGCATGAGGACTTGGCCTTACTTTGCTAACGTTGAAGACAGAGGAAGGGAAAAATCCAAAAGAGAGGGTTTGGGTTTTTTTTTTCTTTTTCTTTTTCTCTTTTGGAAAGTACAGATATTCCCCCATTTTTACAACATTGGAAAGCCGTTCTCGGCTCTGACATGTTTTGCATGTTCTGGTCCTTTTGCCTGGAACACTTCTTCTCTGCTGTCCACCTGAATCACTCCTTTCCCTCATGTCTCAGACATGTGTCCTGCAACAAGCCCCTGAAGGCTGAGTTGGGCCCCCCATTAGTTTCCTAGCACCTTTACTTACTCTTAGCCCCTTCACACTGTATCATTATGGCCAGTGGGCTTCTCTGTCTCACGACCCAAACTATAACTTCTATGAAGGCAAAAGACTATCTTTTATCTGTTCTGTGTCCCACTAGCCCTTAGCCTCATGGTACTTAATAGGTGCCCAATAAAGTTTACTGAATAATTTGATGAGAGGATGGATGGATGCATGAGTTGTAGATTAGGACGGACCTCTGGAAAGGCAGTCAAATCAAGGCCCAGGGACCCGTCACAATCGCCGCACCTCAAGGCCCTACCTGGACACCCAACATCCTGAGGATCCGCTGGGCCCGCCCTGTGGGTGTAACTGAGCAGGAGGAGGGAGGAGAGACTGAGGGAGCAAGACAAGTGCAGGCGAATGCTGTTCTGGCCCCTCTTTCCCTCCTTCAAGGCCCCCGTCCCTCAGGCCTCTGCTGACAAAAATAAGATAATACAACATGCAGTTTTGGTTTCCAAACACAACCCTAATGAACTGAAATGTTGCTGTTTTCCAGATGTGTTTTCTCCTTGCTTGTACATGATTCCTCTTTCTTGCTGAGGAGATTCTCGTGACCCAACATTGTAAGAGGCAGAAAGACAAGACCCAGTCTCCCTTCACACGTCTCCCTTTGCAGTCTAGAGAAGCTCTCCATTAAAAAAAAAAAAAAAAAAAAGGAGAAATAAAAAAAAAAGAAGGCCAGTCCCTAGTGCAGCGGTTAAGTTCGCCCGTTCTGCTTCAGTGGCTGGCAGTTCACTGGTTTGGATCCAGGCATAGACCTACCCCCTGCTTGTCAAGCCATGCTGTGGGAGGTGTCCTACATACAAAGTAGAGGAAGATGGGCACGGATGGTAGCTGAGGGCTAATCTTCCTAAAAAAAAAAAACAAAAACAAAAACAAAAAAAATATTTAGTGAAACAAGATGTTTCTCTGAAGGAGAAGTTGAAAGGAAATGAAATAGAAACTCCTTTATTTATCAGTTAGCAAAGGCAACTCCATACCGTTTTCTTCAAAACTGTCCTTTGCTTCTCCTTTTATGTCACTTACACAGCTACAAGTTAGGATAAAACTTCAGTTCCTTCAAGAGAATTTGCTGAACAAGTCAGAGAACTGCTGAGTCACGCAGACAGGTCTGTACAGTGGCTGTGACCAGGAGGCACGTCAGCCACTTTACAGAAAGCACATTCCTGGACAGTTACAGCATGATGCATCCTCTGCACTGGGCCTTTTATCTCAGTCAACGGAGCTTCCATGTCAAAAGCCATCTTCTAAGTTCAATGGGTCAAGTTTCCTCCAGAACATTCCCTGAACAGGAAAATTCCCCCCACTTGTCCTGCCCAGCAGGCATCCTTCTTGAGGTAATTAGAACAAAGAAGAAAGGTAGAAATCTGGATCATTCTCAATAAGAATCTCTTGTGACTCAAGATTCCTAATCATCAAATGTCTACCTTGTGGCCAAAAAACCAGATTTAGGGAAAAGAAATACTAAATGAGAGGCAATGCGGAGTTATAGAGAAAGTATAGATTTTGGGGTTAGGGCTCCTGGCCTAGTATCCCACTTAGTTACTTCCGAGCTGTGTGACTGTGAGCAAGTTTCTGAACATCTCTGAGCCTCAGCTTCTTCGTCTGTTAAAGAGGAGTTATAAGGTTTAACTGCAGTGTGGTGCAGTGCACCTTGCAAAGAGTAAGCACTCAATAAATAGAGGCTGTTCCTACTGCCATTCAGATAAAGGTTCAGTCGGTATGGTAGGAAATCAAGCCATCAGGGAAGGCTTAGCACAATGTGGGGGGAGGGCTGGAGTGGACCTTAAAGGATGAGTGGAATCAAGACAGGGAGGAGGAGGTTAGTGGTCCAGGCTAAGGGACGATACAAAGTGCTTTTACAGAAGAGGTGTTCTTGTCAGATTATCCCAGAGAGTTGGCTTTGGGAATTTGAAGAGGGACAGCTCTTCAGGTGTAACCTGAAGCACTGATATTCTGAAGAAAAGCTCTGTCAAGAAACAGTTTCCAATAAAGGGGAGCCCGTGAAGAAGCAGACAGCTAGTAACCCTCTGTGTTTCACGTCCATTTTCCTCATGTGAGAACCATCTACAAATGGAGATCGACTTGCAGTGGGAAGCTGCCAGCTTTTCGACCCTAAAGTTTGCAGCTTTATACCAAAATCCTATTTTTAAACACAGACACACAACGCCCCAGAGCATGTAACTAGTTTATTAGCACTTGTGGGTGGCACAAATAGTTTCCTTGCTGCCCAGGAGAGAAACCTAACAGGTTTGGTTTTTTTCGGTGAATGTGTTTATTTCTTTACTCTATGCTAACCTGAATTGTCTGTCCGTGACTATTCTGTGTTTTTTAAAACTTACATGGAATTAAAATCAGAGAGGGTAGTCAGCATGGTGAGAGGTTTCTTTGGCTTCCAGGAAAAAAGGGAGGACTTAAGAGCCTGCGTGTGGTTTGAGGACAGACTTGATTTAAGCATCAGAACTGAACCTAAACTTGGAAACATTCTGTGTTTTATTTTTTAAAAGTGTAGCTTTGCTGAAATGCAGCTGAAACATCTTGTTCTTCAGAGTTCCCAAGGACTTAGGAGTACCTATCAAACAACCCTGAGGTGCGGATTACTGTAACTATACCTCTGTGGCTACAGAGTCATTTTTTTAAAAACAATAATTATTCAGCTCAATGTCACACTTGCCTCCGGTGCCGAGCCTTCCCTGGGCTGGTGGGTTTGTGTGTGTGTTTGCATGACCTCTGGCTCGGCCGATTTTTCACAGGCCTCGGCAGCCAGCAGGCAGGTTCTCATTTATTTAAATAAATGGCATAATAAGTAAGTATGTGTTGAACAACTACTAAATGCCACACACTGAGTCAAGAGCTGGAGATAAAACTGAAGGCAAATTTCCCTGCCTTAAGAGATCTTCTAGTCACCAAGCCACGACAACACAGTGAAGAAGTCCCACAATAGGGAGGGGACTCCTTGCCGAGAGAGGTCGGCAAGACGCATTCAGGCACAGGTGTCCCACAGGAAGTGACGAGCTGGGTCTTGAAGAGCAAGTAGGGCTTAGCTTGGTGAAGAGGCCAGGGAGGAACATTCTAGGTGGGAAGGAGAACATGTGAAAATGCTCAGGTGAGAAAGAGCACTTGGTGCATCGATCACATCTCATAAAGGCCAGAGTGTAGAAGCCGAGGGAGAGCCGAGACAGTCTCCAGGCACGGTGCGGGAGCGGAGGAGCTGTTACTCCGCTCCTGCAGACCCGTGGGGGTGTACTTCTTCTTATTGGTGGGAGCGCGGAAAAATCTCCTCACACAGTCATGCGTGGGAGGAACACTGGGTGAATCCAATAAGTTGGATCCACTGGCTCACAGTTAATACACAAAGCATGAATATGCTTTTAAAAACCCATTATTTAAAAAAATCTGGGGGCCGGCCCGTGGCAGAGTGGTTAAGTTCGTGCGCTCCGCTACGGCAGCCGTGTTTCGCTGGTTCGGATCCTGGGTGCAGACATGGCACCACTCATCGGGCCACGCTGAGGTGGCATCCCATGTGCCACAACTAGAAGGACCCACAACTAAAATATACAACCGTGTGCCGGGGGAATTTGGGGAGATAAAGCAGAAAAAAAAAATCTGCTCATACTAAGAATAGTCAGACATACTCCCAAGCTGCTAGAGGTTGGATCCCACAGGAGAAATACACTCTTATTAGACATTTTAGAAAGATCAACTTGAACTCATAACCATAGAGAATTACTGCCTTCTGAGAGTGAATAAGAAAAGAAGCTTTTGTTTAACACCACCACATCACTAACTTTCCCTCTCATGTATAATTGAGAAAATGCTAAAAAAAAAAAAAAAAAAAAAAAAGCCTTATTGGTAAATCATTGTTTGGAAACGCACTGAGGCATCTTCCTGGGAACTGATAAACTACAGGTTCCCTTGTCCCTAAGGAGAAGCAGATTTCCAGGCCTCAGTGGTGGAACTCATGACAGAGAGGGGCAGACACTCTTGACTTTGCACCCCTTCTACGAGGACTGCGTATTGACTCGAGCTAGGCATTCTTCATCATGGAATCTCTCTCTAGGTGAGTGAGTCCTACCTGCCAGGAATGGTAGGGAGTCTGAGAAGTGATGAAATTTTGTAAATGGTCACAGTGTTATGCTTCCATCTGTGGAAATTAACATAGGAAATGGTACAGATTGAGGACTTCTATATACACAAAAATTTACAAGTCAGTTCCAACAATTTCTAAAACATCCAAGGCAATACCGCATCATGAGAGCAGTTAAAAACATACAATTCTCCGATTTACAAGTAACTACCACTAGGTTTTGTGACAAGTTATTTTTCTAAAAGAATGGCTTTTCCCCCATATTTGATTTCATTTATACTCTTTGTTTCAATGTTTCTTTTATTCTGTAATGAAAGAATCTCTTGTTGAAACTGAAAAATAAAAATAAAATTTGAGAAGGTATGTTTATTAATGCATTGATTTCCAAATCTTAGTTGTAGAGAAAATGGACAGTGTCACAGGTGGCATGGAGACATCTCGCCAAACCTGTGGCGACAAGCTCACAGCAGTGGAAAATGACTTGAGAAAATTAGGTAATCTGCAATGAGAGTCACTGTAAAGTTGAATCCCCTGACTGCTTTGTATAAATGACGACAGCTTTTTGGAATGATGTTGCTGTAACCTCACATTCACCCAGAAGGACATTACATTTTTGTGTTGTATGAATCTTCCCTTATGATTTAATTCAAAGACTTTTAAGGTTAAGGACCAATTTTGGAGTTCAACTTCCTCCCCCCAAAACCCTATTATGTGCCAAATAAAATCTGAAGACCAGCCCTGATTAAAAGGAACAACAAATACCATTTATTAAAAACTGTTTTATAAAATGGTCAGTAAATTCCCATTTGAATTATTTTAAATTGCATAGAAGAATTGTAGAGATTAATTTTAAAAATGAAAGATTCCAGCCTATTCTATCCTTTGATTTTTGTTTTCATTTTTTAGAAAGGAATTTTGGTGAATTTAACCAACAGTAGGTTATTTCCTTGACACCCTGCCCAGTGCTCTAGAATCGGGTATCTTTCCCTCCTTCTTTGAGAAAAGTGTTGACCCAAGTTAGTCTGTCCTAGTTCTCAGCACCCCTTCCAATTCCTCAGGGCTCAGTTTTAATAGATATGTGGATTTTACTAATGCAGAGCAGTCGGTGTATCCCACAAATTTTATATCTGAAATACCGTGCATAACAGTTAAGTCTCGTTGGGACCTTTGACCTCACCTGAACACTTGTCCATACCACCAATCTAAGTAACAAACGTGCCTTATTCCAGGGGACCAAACTGGGAAGAAAGCTATAAGCGCCAACTCAGAGCTCTCCACCTTCAGATCACACATTCTGGATCTTCGACAACAACTTCGTGAGATCACAGAGAAGACCAGCAGGAACAAAGATACGCTGGAGAAGTTGCAGGCGAGTGGGGATGTACTGGTGGACAGGCAGAGTCAACTGAAAGAAACTCTGGAGAATAACACTTTCCTCATCACCACTGTGAACAAAACCCTGCAGGCGTACAATGGCTACGTCACAAATCTGCAACAAGATACCAGCGTGCTGCAGGGCAATCTGCAGAGCCAAATGTATTCTCACAACGTGGTCATTATGAACCTCAACAACCTGAACCTGACCCAGGTGCAGCAGAGGAACCTCATCTCTAACCTGCAGCGGTCTGTGGATGACACGAGCCAGGCCATCCAGCGAATCAAGAACGACTTCCAAAATCTACAGCAGGTTTTCCTTCAAGCCAAGAAGGACACTGATTGGCTGAAGGAGAAAGTGCAGAGCCTGCAGACGCTGGCTGCCAATAACTCTGCCTTGGCCAAAGCCAACAACGACACCCTGGAGGATATGAACAGCCAGCTCAGCTCATTCACAGGTCAGATGGACAACATCACCACGGCCTCACAAGCCAACGAGCAGAACCTGAAAGACCTGCAGGATGTACACAGGGATGCGGAGAACAGAATGGCCATCAAGTTCAGCCAGCTGGAAGAACGCTTCCAGCTCTTTGAGACGGATATTGTGAACATCATCAGCAACATCAGTTACACAGCTCACCACCTTCAGACACTGACCAGCAATCTGAATGAAGTCAGGACCACTTGCACGGATACGCTGACCAAACACACAGATGATCTGACATCTTGAATAGCACACTGGCCAACATCCATTTGGATTCTGTTTCTCTCAGGACGCAACAAGATATGATGAGGTTGACGTTAGACACTTGTCTGTGGACAGAGAGCTTTTGTAGCTTTCCAGAAGCCTGACTGTCTTAAACATGAGGTCAAGAATCAAATTATTCTTCAGAATGATTACCTAATAATATCTATTAAATTTCCTTTTAATTGATACATTCCTTTTCACTTCAGTGAAGCAGAATAACTTTTTTTCATATGTAGAAATAAAACACACTTCATACGTTTCATTAATCAAACACATTTCAAATGTTTGATTAATTCAGTTGCATTCCAAGTAGATTTTTAAATGAGAAGGAAAATGCACCAGATTATATTACTGTTTTTCTCTATCTTCCAGCCTTACCACTAGTGGTTCTAAAATCAAGCCTTCAAGATTTTAGACGTCAGTAAGAATTTAGACGTCTCTACTTCCTGTTTTGTTGGAAAACAAAATGGAAACTTATCTCAGGGGTGGGGCCCAGGGCTGGGCCCTTCTGAAGGCCTGCAGTGTAGTTGCCAAAGCAGAAACGGCACAGAGATTTCAAATCTTCTGTCCTCTTTGAACTGCTTGTTTAGAGGATTCGGGTGTTCACGGCTCCCAGCCCTGGAGTCTGGGGAACACAGGGAGGAGGCTTAGCTGGCAGTGCAAACAGAGACTGCTCAGAGCTCGGATCTCAGTCGTATTTGGGCATTTCTGGAGCTTGTGATGGCTTTACCAGCAACGCGGGTATCCCGGGCATTTCAGAATGCTGAGCCAGGCAGCCACCCACTTGGCACTGAAAGCAAATCTCAAATTTGCTTCTGTTTGAGACATCACATGTGCCTCCACGTGCAGTGTAACCATTTTCTTGACCCTGAATTCAAGTTGTAACTGCACAAGCTCACAAATACTCCCACATCATATATCTCAGTGTTTTTGGTTTTAAGGCACAAAAGGTGGCTTATATTTTATTTCACTTTATTTTCACTTCAACAGCTGCTCAATATAAGATTCAAGTAAGACCTAAAAGCCTGGGATCATCCAGATGCTAATAAGTGATACTAGTGAACCCGGTCCTAGAGAAAGATATACCCCCGGCGTTAATAATCAACTTTTTATGGGGTTCCGGTGATGACTTTTAAAATGGCTTTGGCTCTTTTCCTCAGTGATTTTTAAAAACAAATACGCAGCAAGTTTCTAGGTCTTAATGAGCAAAGTACATTATCTGAATCTCCTTATGTATGGGACACACAGAGTACATTTTCACAGAGCCCAGCATCTGAAGGCGGAGCGCCGGTTTCCTGCTCCAGCTCTGTGCTGGTTTCCCCAAGGCCAGGGCAGCTGTGGATGAAGACAGCATTAACAGTGTGCTTGCCAGGAGTGTGTCCACAGCCACCAGTACTCAACCTCATCTTACTGAGAGAGAGATGGATAACCTATTTATGATGGATATAGTACTTCATATGAAAAATTCAGTTTTTATGCTAATCCAGCAGGCAAATCCATCATAAGTAGGATGTTAGACCTTTGTCAAAGGCAAAAACTTGTATATTCTCCCAATATCTATTCCCTTCCTTCACAAGATCTGCAAATTAGCATCTGCTGGTATTTTGTGCTGACTGCGGGATCCATGCTTGACGCTGTTCTTAAAATAAGCCACAACTTCTATGTGGAGTGAGTGAGGACATTCAAGAACCACCTCAGTGCAGAGGGCAACAGCTGAACACCGTAAACTATCCAACCCGAAAGAAATAAGATTAATGAAAAGCTGTCACCCTGGGTGAGGGGCGTCTTGGATTCACGTCAAGGGAGGAAGAATTGTGTGTCTTTGGAGTTGTCAGAAACCAGGGGAAGGTGTTCTGGAAGAAATACAACTCCTGCCACATCGGTGTGTCAGAACAGGGTGACAAGCCCCTGAACAGTCCCTATTTCATGGGCGCAGGTAAACTCATACACTTGCAAGTGTAGTACCAGCCCCAGATGTGAGTGAGTGAGAAACACTGATTATAGGTAAAATCTGTAAAGAGAGTAAGGATAAAGAATTTCTAAAGCGCTTGAATTTCCCAACAGACCTTCTTCATTTTTTGCATTTCTTAAGGCAATAGTTGAGAAATAGTTGAGAAGAAAAGCTACCTTTATTTATTTATTTTAATTTAATTAATTTATTTATTTGCTGGCGAAGATTCTCCCTGAGCTAACATCTGCTGCCAATCTTACTTTTTGTGTGTGTGAGCAACTGCCACAGCATGGCCACTGGCAGATGAGTAGTGTAGGTCCACACCCAGGAACCGAACCTGGGCCATCAAAGCACAGCACATCAAACTTAACCACTAGGCCACCAGGGCTGGCCCAAAGCTGCTTTTATTTTTGCTGTTATTCCAAATAAATTATAATTTTTTTGTGTGTTTTGGCTTATTGTCAGTGTTGTTCCACTAGAACCCTCTACAGTGCTACATCCATTATGGGGGAATGCACATGAAACCTTCTGCACTATTAATCTCTTGGACATTGTTTCTCAACTACACAAAGGAATTAAGATACTTTTTTTAAAGGAGCTGGACCTGGCAATGAACATCCACCTTCCCTATCTTTACTAAGTGTGCTAGGCTATTCAGTGAGCCTCCTCAGGTTAAACAGAAAAAAACTCAGATTGTGCATGAGGAGACCACTGGATCAATTCTTAAGTGAGAGTATAGTGAGGAAAGACATCTCCCCATGATCATTCCACACTGGCAGCCAGGGTCAGCTGACACATAGATTGAGTGAAGCTATACTTCTTAGAATAAACTGTTGGACATCAGGCAGGTCACCATCCCCCAAAAGTCTCTCCCTTCTAGTCTCTCCTGGGTCCAAAATGTTAGCATTAGCACTCTGGGCCTTTTGACCTGTGTGCACATTGATCTGGTAAACACTCATTGAACATAGTCATTGAATAATGACTATGCACCAGACACTGCTGGCTGCTAGATGGAGAAGTGTCCCCAAAGAACAAACAAAGACTAAAAGAATAGAGAAAGAGGAAAAACTTCCATCTGGAGTGACCTGAGTGGATTACATGGTGAGTGAACAAGAATTTTCCAGATGGATACAGGCAGAGGAAATTCTAAGAGAAGAGATGTGCAGAAGTTCAGAACAGGATGGAATAAACACTTGTGACACCTGGTCACAAAAGCCTTGAGACCAGAGGATCAAGTAGGGACTGAACATTCTGGAGCAAGTGGAGATCACAGTTGCGTGTAAGGAAGGCAAATGTGAGAAAGATGCAAAGTGGGGTGAATGGAGAGGACTCAGAGGTAGGAAGAGCAGTTAAGAGGTTACCATAAAGATCTACGAAAAAGACAGAGTAGGGTGAGGGGAGAGAGAGAGAGAGAAACACCCACACTACGGCTGCCTTGCTGCCAGGTTGGGGGTGCCAGCAGGACATCCCAGAGAAAATGGTCCATCCAATGATGAGATGGAAATAAGGACCCAGAGCCCAAGAGACCTGATGATAGGGAAGAGCCAATAGAAGTCGGTGGGCAGAAGTCGAGTTGGGTTCACGGAGTGGATGCTTCATCCTAACGTCTTGCACTTATGGAGCAGACAATCCTAGAAGGGTCTCAATGAAGCTAGTCCTAGTATAGTGTAAACTCTCTTACAGCTCAGTAGGGGGTCCTGCCCGTAAATCCGTGGGCAACGTCATGGGTAGCCTTAAATAAGGAAAGCGACTCCAGGGCCTGGGTTCTTGCTAAGGGAGAGAAGAGATGGGTGGGCTGAACTTGGGGCCATGTATGAGGGTCAGTGAGGTCCATCAGGGCCTAGGAGGGGAGCAGGGCAGAGAGATCCCATACGGAGGTGGGAAGTCTGCTGCACCATTCTGTCCCAACCAGCTCGTGGATAGTGGTGGTGCAGGGGGATAGAGAAAACTGAGGGTGGGAGGCCTACCCACCATTCATCCCCCCAGCACTTTCACCCTTCCAGCCGGAAAGGCTTTCTGCTTCCAAAGAAAAAACAAGCGTGGGCCTCTTTTACTCATTCATGTAGAATCATGAGATCTCAGAAACTCGGAGATTCCAGGGAATAGAAAGTTTGAGAACAGTGTCCTCCGAGATCCATTCACATCAACAGGAGAGGAGCTGGATTCCAGTCCCAGCTCCACGACTAGATTGTGACTGCCCGTCCCTTGTTCCCCGGGTATATCTGTCCTGAGTAGCTAAGTAACCCTGAACATAGAGCTGCTTCTTCATACTCCTGCTTTGCCTCTAATGGATGGGAAAAGATGGAGCAACCTGTACCAAATGGAGTAGAATCTATACAAACCCACCTCTGAATAACTTTCCTTTGCTGGAGACAGAGAAGGCCAGCCCTGCAGAGGCTCAAACAGGTGCGAGGGCATCTCGGCTTCAGGAGTGTGTCCCGAGCCTGGAGAAGACCACAGCATCCATGGCACCAGGAAAGGAGAAAGCCGGATGTTTCAGGTCTAAGTCAGTATGTCGGGATTTGGGGCTGGACATGCAGTGGTCAAGGAGGAGTAGGGGTCAGAGGTGATGGAGGGGCCAGATGGAATTTTAAAAATGTTTGCATGCATGTGACTGTGCATGCGGATAGACAAACAAGCAGCTTTGTACTTTTAAATCCTTCCTGTAAAGAGCACGATGAGAGGATATAGGTGGAAGCTAAATAAGGCCATTTCTTTAAAAAAGAGTGACTAAATGTCACATAGAACATTTGAAGCTTTTTAGTCTGCTCCAAAGGTGAGCCTCAGATGTCCCCGGAGCAAACGGCTGTCTGCCTGCTGGCCTGATGGGTCCCTGTCTGCTCCCTCTGCACCTGTCCTCCGGGAGGAGAAGGTGCCCCGCACACGCCCTGGCACTCGGGAATTGGGCTGACAGCCGAGGAGAGCGCCCAGCATGCAGAAATGCACTTCAGGAGACTGCAAAGCCTTGTGAGAGTTGTCATGTAAAATCAGGGCAGTGCAGGGTTGGAGGTAGGGATGGAAGGCAGAGATTATTAAAGGAAAAGATAAATCTGTGACTTTGACAGTCAGGAGTACCAGGATCATTTTTTTAAGGAAGTCAGTGGGGAGCTAAAAAAAAATCAGTCTCCTCCACTTTTCTCACACCCATAAATGGAAAAAAAGGTCTTGGTTAGACTCACTCAGAAGTTCAGTCTTAAGCTTTCCTTCAGGAGAAACTGGATTGGCCCATGTGGAGTATGTTGAGCTGGAACATCACTGTCTATACCAGCTCTCCCGAGGTGGAACTTTTCTCCTCTTCCCCGGGCTCCAGCGAGAATCATGTGATCTGGGAGGAGAGCACCAGCATTGGTACTCGGGGCCTGAGGAGGATTACATCACCAGACACCTTCCCAGAACTCCATCCCCAGTCACAGCCACCCTGGGGCCTCCTGAGAGTTTGGTTTCTGCATCCCGGCCACAGCACAGACCCATGCTTCTCATTTTCCACCCAAAGGAATACAAATACCTGTCAAAATCCCCAGGATCAAACTTTAAAAGCAGAAATAAATTAGGCAGACATATTATGAGGCCTCAATACTGAAGGCTAATTTAACTGGATATATAATGATAAGCACTGCACAAACTAGAAAAAGAGCCAGTGCCGCAAGGGGAGAGAGCACATGCCCTGGAGTGAATGAGGTCACGTTCCAGGCCTCGACCCAGCACTCAACAGCTGCCTGACCTTGTGCAAGTTACTCAGCCCTGCGAATTCTCGTGTCCTCATTTGGAAATGAACATTGCAGAAGGACCTACATCGGCATTGTGAAAATTAAATGAGATAGATATAAAGCATTGGCCCCTGGGAAGTGCTCAAGAAATGTCATCTGCTGGTATTGGCATTATTACTATTATTGTCATAGTCATCATTATTTTCATACTAGTCAGTAATTGCAAGATAATACTACCTCGCATTTGTGTATTTTATAGTGTCCCAATTGAGATGCCACACACAGTACCTCACTCAGATCTCGCACAGGTTTGTGAAGAAAACAAGAAGAACATTCTCTTGTTCCATGCTCTCTTGTGCCATGGCCTGGGATGGAGACTGGGGGTCAGGCTCTCAGGGGTCCCCCACCAGTATAAGTCTCCCCAAATACTCTCCATCTATTCAGACTCACCTTTACCCTCCTCCTCTTTGCCTCTGTGGCCTCCACGCACCTGCTCCAGCAATGGTGTCTTGCCCTGGCCCCTCCCCAGGCCATGCCCGGGCCACCGGAGAACCAAGGCTGTCTGCTCTCCTCTCACCCTTTCTTCCCAACACACATACACACACACACACAACTCACAGCTCTTTTGAAATTGTTTCAGACTTTTGTGGTTACTGTTAAGGAGGAAATGGACGAGGGATAAAGGCTCCTTCCTCTGTCTTTTGTCTCTACTCCATTTTCCTGGTTGAGAAAGACAGTGCTGGAATAAACAGACAAAAAGCACTGGTGACATGGATGGGATGCCAAAGGCTTAGGGCACACACAGACCTGAACTATAGTTTATTTCCATTGAAACGTAGGACCTGGCTGAATCTATGGCTCTTTTTGCCCTGAAGCAGGGCAGGAGCAGTCCGGCAAAAGGACAGAGGAGAAGTAATCTGTGATAGCTCAGGATGGTACCCAGGACAGATTTCCGAATGCTTTGGATCCACACACCAATACAACTCCCAAAGAAAGACTGGAGGGCTGAAATACATTGCCGAGATTTTATTTGCCCATTAAGGACATGTTTTTTAAAAATAAACTATCAACAGGGTCTGGTCCTGTGGCCGAGTGGTTAAGATCACGCGCTCCACTGCAGGCGGCCCAGTGTTTCGTTGGTTCGAATCCTGGGCGCGGACATGGCACTGCTCATCAAACCGTGCTGAGGCAGCGTCCCACATGCCACAACTAGAAGTACCCGCAACAAAGAATATACAACTATGTACTGGGGGGCTTTGGGGAGAAAAAGGAAAAATAAAATCTTTAAAAAAATAAATAAATAACCTATCAACAAATCTCAGCATTAAAAAACAAAACAGAATCTACAGTCTTTTCCAAGAAAAGACAGGTGTCCATCATACATACACACACACACGCATACGCATGCACACCTTGTATTTCTTTTTCTCATTTCATGGCAGATCTGTGAAAACTGCATTCCTGGCTGGTGCCATCCTCCTACTAGAGATTGGGATCCACTGGCCCAAAGTCCTGTGATAACATTCAGTGAATTATCCTAGAGCATCCACTGTGAACCAGCCTTTGTTCTGGCCTGGAGGGTCTTTTCTAGAATGTGGAGGCAGCAATATGAGTGAGAGATGTTGTTCTTCTACTCATGTAAAAATGTCTGATTTCCAGGACCATGTCACAATCAAGAAGACAGACATACCAGCCCTAACTGTGGATATGGCCAAGAGCAGGCCTTCAGAGTTTTCAACATTCTCCTCTCAGGAATCGATAGAAGAAGTAGGTAGAAAAATTAATAGGGAAATAGTAGACACTATCAACTAATTTGACTTAATTGATATTATGGAACATTTTACCCAACAACGACAAATACCCATTCTTTTCAAATACATGTAGTATGTTCACCAAGATAAACTCTATGCCGAGCCATCAGACAAGTCTCAATAAATTTAAAGGCACTGGAATTATACAGAGTATGTTCTCTGACCAAAACAAAATTAAATTAGAAACCAATAACAGAAAAATACCTACAAAATGGGCAAATATTTGGAAATTAAATGACACACTTATAAATAACCTATGGGTCAAAGAAGAAATCACAAAGGAAGTTTGAAAGTGTTGCAAAGAAAATGAAAACAAAACATATCAAAATTTGTGGGATGCAGCTGAAACAGAATTTATAGGGGCATTTATAACTTTAAAATGATTATATTTTAAAAAATTTTAAGTTGAAAAATCAATGATCTAAGCTTCTACTTTATGAGAGTAGAGGAAGAGCAAATTAATCCCAAAATAAGTAGAAGAAAGAAAATAATAGTGACTGGAAAGCAATGAAATAGAAAATGGTTTCATAGAGAAGATCAGTGAAACCAGGATCCTGTCAAAGCTGATCTTTCCACTTCTGATGGAGCAAATGCAAGCCTGTCGTCTGGCAGAGGTCATCACTGTTAATGGAGGCTGCCTGGTAGGCGTGCGGGAATCTGCCCACTCGCTCAGAGCAGAACTGTAAGGTAGCCTTTTAAGGCCTTCCCTGCCCACCCTGCTTGCATTTGCCCACCTTAGATCACCAGAGATGTGATATTCCTCCTGAGGGTTTCCCAAAGCACACTTGAATCTCTTCTATTCCTCTTGTCCACTTCTTGGTCCCCTGCACAGGACATCATTTGATGGGAGTATGCTGTTAAGTTATGAGTAGCAGCTTTCATCTCTACAAGGCAAAGATAAAATCTGGTTTGCCTTTCTGTCCATGTAGACTCCTCCTTATAATATTACATATTGTGTTTCGTAGGATATAGAGCCATAGAATCCTGAGGATCAGAAAGGAATCTTTAGCATCATCTAAGTCAGTAATAACTCACTGTGACCCATGCTTCTTGTTTCTATCAGAGTGGCTCTGGCTTAGACCATTAGAGAGAAATCTTCCTCTATACAGACCCTTGCAGCAGGAGAAAAATTCTACAGCAAAGAAACCCCTCTCACTACCAAGATTGTCCTGCTTTGAAGCCAGGCTTTTACCAGCAGAAGCCTCTTGGCCATGAAGTCTCAGTCAATATTGTGGTTGATGACAAAGTACTAAGTTGTGAGATTGAAAGGGGCTATCCCCAAGATTGAGAGTTTGTGCTCTGCCTCCATTAGGATAAACCTCAAATCCTGGGGGAAGTTCACACCTCCTAGCTGATGTGCTTGTGTGTTTCCAGCGCACTGGAACAGTGAATCCAATGTTTTCAAGGTCCCTGGTTTACTCAGAGTCTGCTATCCAAGTAGATATGTATGTTGCTACCCAGCTACTTCTGTGACGTGTGTATTACAGTATGGGAGTCGGCCAGGCTTCAACCATTCTTTCCAGAATCTATTTGTAAATGAGGTTAAGACACTATTTAAGCTTAAACTCTTCTCCAAAATACGTACATCCTCTTTCTCTTACGTCTTCTGTTCTATTACAGGCACGCACACTGAGGGGGTTTGCCACAAATCACTCCACGTGATTTTAGATTTTCCAAAGATATGCTTTGAGATTCTGGCTACTCGGTCTACAAGACAAATTGCCCCTGCAGCCTGGCTTCAGGCTCCTTCACCACCCATCCACGCTGGTCTCACCTCAGTCACTCCACTCACAGCCAGAGACCTGCACTCTACTTTCCCAAAGGAAAACCTTGAGCACTGGATGTGAAGAATTCCAATGACCTGGAAAAACAAATGGAGAATGATGATAAAGATTATCTCCTTTCTTATCAATAAGTTATCTTTTTGTCTAGTCTGTATGTACCTTTTATCTACTTAATTTAAAATGACAAAAAAATGCAAGGGAAAAATGTTAAGCAGCTCTTCTATCAGAAGTCATACTTATACCATGTCCCAATTTACTGAGATAAAGAACATCAAATGTCCCATCATTATACATCCAGAAATCGCAGATCTCAAATTCTGTGAACAAAATTGGAATTGAACCCACTCATATTGCTGGCAGAAATTAACAAAATGGTACACCAACAAGATCAAACAGCTCAGGCGTTGTTGACATTTCTGAAGGGGTCTGTAAGGTGGACAGGGTCCCTGTCTGTTCTCCACACGGCTGTGCTGTCGTCACCTAGTGTTATCCCTGGCATGTAGCAGGTGCTCTGTGGATATCTGTTGAGTGAATATGTGAATGAATGACTATTTCTCACTCTCCATCCTAAGTATCATCCCATTTTTACTCTTATCAGTTGATAGTTTCATCTAAATTATCTTTTCCTCACTAGATTTATTTAAGTGAGGTCACTTTTTATTTTTGAAAAACCCCAAATATTCATTTGGTGTGGGAGAGTCAATTCTACCTTGTTTCCCTAACCTTTAACTGTAATTTCAACTGTCCTTTCCCACTGCCCTCTGGTTTTACTGGTTTTATTGTCAAAATATGTCAGGCAATATGGGCTCTAACCTCCGGTGACTCTGGGACACCCTATGGCTGATAGGGTAAGGAGTCATCGTTTATGGGAAGCACCTCCCATAGCAGATGTTTTTTCAGACCCTTCACATGAGACAAGCTTGTCTTTTCAGTCAGTAACCACAAGCTTCTGTACAAGAACTTATTTCTTAGAGAAAATTTAGCCTTCAAGTTTTCAGTCTTGGAAGCACATCTAATTTATTGCGTGCAAATAGAATCAATAACAGCAAACCCTGGCAGAGCAGTGTTTTGAGTAGCAGCATCTGAGGAACAAGGCCCAAGTGAACTCAACCTAAAGAAAACTGATTTTTAAGAATCTCTTTCCCAAAACAGGCAGTGCAATGTATGAGTCATTTTCAGTAAGATTCAATTACTATTTCTTTCTAAAGCAATCAACCATCTACAACTTAGCCAGACAACCGTAACTAAGTGTTTGTAATTGTAGGTTCTTGTAAATGTATGTCAAAGGTCCCTCACTTTCTCTGTCTGATGCTTTGATGTCTTAGAGGCAAGGTCTCTTAATGTACAAGGATCCCTCTGGGTTCTCACAAGAGTGTGTGCATCCTGTCCTCAGAGGGCGTATATGTTCATGCACAAATAAATACACGCATGCCCAGAAGTCAGCGTTCCAGTGCACATTAGGAAGTTGTCATTCATCTAACCGTGTTGAAGAAGGATTTACTCCCTTGGCACTGTGATGAAGCAGCTCAATGAGTTGATTTCCCTGTGGCAAAGATAACAAGCCTGTAGGGAGGTCCCGCATTATACGCTACTCTGCAAAACAGCTGCTTCTTATTCTGAGTGAGAGCATGCGTGGCTTTTTAAACAGTGCATTTTCATTCCAGGACAAACGACATGCTTCAGTTTCATTTTTTACATTTCCCTGCTGCTCTTGGGTAAAGACAACTTCTGTGTGCTCAAATAACACTCAATTTCTGTTTCATTAAAAGAAATTGGAAAGACGGACAGCCAGTTAACTGGGGCCATGGCCATGGGCCAGGAGAAGACCGCACTGGGCTGATTTATGCTGGGCAGTGGAACAATTTCCAGCGTGAAGACATCAATAACTTCATTTTTGAAAAAGATAGAGAGACAGGTGAGCAGTAGAGGGGCTTCAAGAGGGAGCTGCAGAGCTCACATCCTATTAAAGAGTGAGCTGAGGAGTATAAGGGCTCTGAGTCCAGGCTCTGCAATTGGGTTCCAGTCCTGGTTCTGCCCTTACTGGCTGGGCAGGATATTAACCCCAGGGGAATAATAATCGTAGCTTCTTAATGGGGTTGTTGTGAGGGCTTAAATAAGTTAATAAATGTGCCTAATGTGTAGGAAGTACTCAATAAATGTTAGACTAAGTGGCCTAGGTCATTACCTTATATTATTGTCAGTCAATTGTTCTTTAACATATGGCACCAATGCTATGTCTTTTTCGTAGAGTTCCACACACAGACAATCCAGGTGGCTGAGCATTCAATTCCACATGTATTTACTGCATATTTACTATGAGCCAGATGCTGTGCTAGACAATGGAGAGATATAGTCTTTATAAGCCTTTATAAGCTCAAAAACCAAAGAGGCTTTTGGAGATTTTTTTCATTTCATAAGATACTTATCCCTCTGCAGAATGTGGCATCTTAGTTTTTTTTTTTTTTTTTTATCAGAACTAGATTTGAAAGTTTGTGGTGGGGGAAGGAGGAAATAGGGAGTGAGTGCTAATAGGTATGGGATTTCTTTTGGGGGTGATGAAAATATTCTAAAATATGATTAGATAGTTTTAAATTGTACAACTTTGTGAATATTATAAAACCACTGAATTATATACTTTCGAGGGGTGAATTATATGAGATGTGAATTATATCTCATAAAGACTTTATTGAAAAAATTGGTAGGAAACCTTGAAGGGCAGGCACTGTCTCCACACTTTCCCTCTGCTGTGCTCCAGAGCGCCAGTAGCCCCCAGAGGGGAGCTTTTACATGCCTCTGGTGCCCTAGTTTTTTACGGCTGCTGCCCAGGGGACACCTCTTGATCACCCAGCCCTAATGGCCAGTAGGGCTTGCATTCTTTAGTCTCCTGGGACTGTAACAAATGTAGAGATGGTTCTTGGCTAGCTACCACCACTTGGGCACAGCATAAGCCACAGACTGAAACACTCCCCTAGTCTTTCTGTGAAAGAGGCCTATTTGCTGGTCCTGGAGCTTTGGCAAAAGAGGCAGGCTTCTAGTTTGGCACACATCTAGGGGCCTACTTAGGTGCTCTCTGGGGACAGAGGCCAGTGGATGCCATCTTTGTGCTCACCCTCTGCCTCGCTCCAGGTCCCCTGTATCTCCAAGAGAGGAGCTTGTACACTCATCTGATGCCCCAATTTTTGCAACAACTGTGCAGGAGACACCTCTAGGTCCTCAGTCACCTGGCTCTGGTAGCCAGCAGGACATGTACTTGCAGTCTGACTGTAATATAACACTCTGTATATATTTGCATCCTTGAAAGCTCACTGCATGAGGGTCTGGCTGCCAGTCAGCCACAATCTAGGTGCTGACTGGGATCCTCCACTTGGGGACACTGACAGTTCTTGGCATACCCTCAACTAACAGGAGCCACTAAAAATAAAATAGACTGCTTGGACAATCACAAAAGTTTGAGAGACAATTGAGCTAGGACAGGGTTGAATGATAAGGTTCATTCCTACACAAGACCACTCCCTCAAGACTGGGAGAGGTGGCTGTTTTATCTAATGCATAGAAACCAACACAGAGAATCAAGGAAAATGAAGAAAGAAAAATATATTCCAAATGAAAGAACAAAATAAAACCTCTGAAAAAGACCTTAATGAAGCAGAGATAAGTGATTTACCTGATAAAGGGTTGAAAATAACAGTCATAAAGATACTCACCAAGTTTGGGAGAAGAATGGATGAACACAGTGAAAACTTCAAAAGAGTGATAGAAAATATAAGAAAGTACTGAATAGAAGTCACAGAGCTGAAGAATACAATAACCGAACTGAAAAATATACTAGTGGGGTTCAACAGCAGACTAGATGGAGCAGAAGAAAGGATCAGTGAACTCCAAGACAGGGCAGTGGAACCCACTCAATCCAGGAGGCAAAAGAAAAAAGAATGAAAAAAGGTGAAGATAATTTAAGGGACTTATGAGACAGCAAGTGGACAAACATTCACATTATATGGGGTCTCAGAAGGAGGAGAGAGAGAAAGGGGCAGAAACTTACTGAAGTAACAATGGCTGAGAACTTCCCTAACTTTGGAAGGAAACAGACATCCAAATTCAGAAAACCCCAGAGAGCTCCAAATATGAAGAACCCAAAGAGACACACACCAAGAGACATTATAATTAAAATGTCAAAAGTTAAGGGAGAGAGAATCTTAAAAGCAGCAAGAGTAAAACAACTTGTAACATACAAAGGAACCCTCAGAAGACTATCAGCAGATTTTTTAGCAGAAACTTGGCAGATCATAAGGGAGTGACATGATACATTCAAAGAGCTGAAAGAAGAAAACTTCCAACCAAGAATACTCTACCAGCAAAGTTTTCCTTCAGAGTTGAAGGAGAGAGTTTTATAGCCAAGCAAAAGCTAAGGGGATTCATCATCAGTAGACTAGCCTTACAAGAAATGTTAAGGGACTTCCTTAAGCGAAGAGAAAGGATGCTAATATCATGGAAACATATGAAAGTAAAGTCTCACAATAAAGGTAAATATATAGTAAAATTTGGAATAATCTAAAGTTGCAAAGGTGGTGGATTAATCATTTATAAAGCTAGTACTAAGATTAAAAGACAAAAGTAGTAAAAATGTCTATAACTACAATAGTTTGTTCAGGGATACACAGGATAAAAAGATGTAAATTGTGACAT
Organism: Equus caballus; assembly: GCF_041296265.1. Classification (NCBI taxonomy): domain Eukaryota; kingdom Metazoa; phylum Chordata; class Mammalia; order Perissodactyla; family Equidae; genus Equus; species Equus caballus. The sequence continues at coordinate 53,747,530 of NC_091691.1, forward strand.
CAAAAACATAAACGTGGGGGGAGAGTAAAAAATATAAAGCTTTAGAATGTGTGCAAATTTAAGTTATCAACGTAAAATAGACTGTTACAAGTATAAGTTGTTATATGTAAGCTTCATAGCAACCACAAAGCAAAAACCTATAGTAGATACACAAAAGATAAAGAGAAAGGAATCTAAGCATACCACTCTAGAAGATCATCATATCACAAAGAAGGAGAGCAAGAGAAGAAGAAAGGATCAGAGAAACTACAAAACAGCCAGAAAACAATGACCAAAATGGCAATAAGTAGATACCTATCAATAATTACTTTAAATGTAAATGAACTAAACTCTCCAATCAAAAGACATAGAGTGGCTGAATGGATAAAAATGCAAGACCTATCTATACACTGCCTACAAGAGACTCGCTTCAGAGAAAGGACATAACGGACTGAAAGGGAAGAGATGGAAAAAAATATTCCATGCAAATGGGAAAAAAAAGAAAGCTGGGGTAGCTATATTTGTATCAGATAGAATAGACTTTAAAACAAAGAATGTAATGAGACAAAGTCATTACATAATGATAAAGGAATTAATCCAGTAAGAGGATATAACATTCATAAATATTTATACACCCAACATAGGAGCACCTAAATATATAATGCAAATATTAACGAACCTAAAAGGAGAAATAGACAGCAATATTAGGGGACTATAATACCACATTTTCATCAATAGATAGATTATCTTGACAGAAAATCAATAAAGAAACATTGGCTTTAAAAGCACATTACACCAGATGGACTTAACTGATATATACAGAACATTCCATTCAAAAGCAACAGAATACATTCTTCTCAAGTGCACATGGGGCATTTTTCAGGATATATCATATGGTAGGCCACAAAACGAATCTTAAATTTAAGAAGATTGGAATCATATCGAGTATCTTTTCCAAGCATAATGGTATGAAACTAAAAAGTAATTACAAGAAGAAAACTAAAAAACTCACAAATAGGTCAAGATGAAACATCATGCTACTGAATAACCAATGGGTCAAAGAAGAAATCGGACAAGAAATCAAAAAATACCTTGAGACAGGGAGGGTCCAAGATGGTCATGTAGGAAGACCCTGAATTCACCTCCTCGCAAGACCACACTGAATCTACACCCGCATATAGAGCAACTCCTCCTGGAGAAGAACTGAGGGTTAATTGAACAGCTTCTGCGCAACAAATGATAGAGGGATCACACAGATATGGGTATGAGACACAGACACATTGGGAAGCCGAATTCCTTATGTGGTGACCTACAGCAGAGAGGGATATCACTGAGAGGTCCATGAGCTATCTTGCCCACCCTGAGGTACAGTGAAAAAACAGTGGTTTAAAGGGCATCTAGACTATATGGGAAGGAAATCTATTTACTAACCCAAGATCATCTACCAAACAGCTGGGGAACTGCTGGAACTCTCTCTGGGGTTGGAGGCACCAGCAAGTGCCATTTTTTGCATTCCCCCTCCACCTTAATAGCACAAGTGGGAGCATGGTCCAGATGGTCTAGCCAGCCTGCTAAAGCCACCCCAGCATGCCCTGGGCCCTTGGCCCACATCAGCTCCAACTATCCCTCCAAGGTGGCCCTATGCAGCACAACCCAGGCCTGTTTGCACACACCCGCCCCAGTTCCAGCCATTTCACCATGGCAGCCCTGCTGCAGTACACTCTGGGATGTCCCCCTAGCCTGCACCTGCTCCAGCAGTCCTGCCAAGGTGGCTTGGATGCAGTAAGCCTCAGAACTCCCCGGGCCCATGCCTGCCCTGGCTGGCCTGCCAAAGCCATCCAGCACATGCAGTCTACACAGGGAATGCTCCTACACAGGCCACTTCTTCAAGACTTGGAGAGTTGAAAAATAAGGGGAAATATATTTCCACTCTTTAGTGGTTGTTCATTGTAATTCCTCAATGAGTGTCAGGCTAGAACTGGAATTAATTTTGGAGTTAATGTCATTAAGCTCCATAAATGGTCTCAGTACTTTCCAGTTCTATTAATTCTGCTTGTAACAGAAAGAGGATGGTACTTTCCTCCCAGTTTAATTTTTAAAGAATATACTGTGTCAGTTTTCTAAGGCTGTGTAACATTACTACAAACTTGACGGCTTAAAGCAATAGACCTTTATTCTCTCGAAGTTCTGGAGGCCAGAAGTCCAGTCAGTTTCCCTGGGGTGAAATCAAGGTGTGAGCAGGGCAGCACTCCCCCCGGAGGATCCAGGGAGGACGTGTTCCTCGCCTGTTGTAGCCTCTGGCAGCTGCCCGCATTCCTGGGCTTGTGGCCACATCACTCCAGTTTGTGCCTCCGTGGTCACACTGCCTCCTCTTCCATGTGTGTCTGCTTTCTCTGTTTCTCCCTCTTATAAGGACGTGTGATTGCGTTTAGGGCCCACCTGAATAATCTGGGATCCCCTCCCTTGTCTCAGGCTCCTGTATCACAGCTCATGCACTCTCCCTGAGGAGGGCACATCTGGACTCAGCTGGAGCAGAGTTTGGATACTAGTCAATTGCTACCTTGTTGGCCTTGACCAAGCTACTTAACCTCTTTGAACTTCAGTTTCTTCATCTGAAAATGGACCTAATATGTGCCTATCTCGGAGAGGTTTTGAAAGAGTTAAGAGAAACAATGTTGATACAATTATTACTTGGCTTATTTTTCTTTTCTTGCATTCAAAGCCTTGTTTTGACTTGTCTTTGTACCTTCAGAGCCTAATACCATCCCGGGCACATAGTAGTTCCCCAACAAACGTTCACCGAGTAGTTTTCTGTCCTCTGAAGGGCAGTGTGGCATGGCTGGGATGCACTGAAACCCAGCTGGACACAGCTTGGTAGTGATGTCCATCTAGCAATATCCCATGTGTGACAGTTGAATGTCATTCACTTAGCAAACTGGGGAGATGCGTGAAGAGCAAAGTTCTCGACACTGTGGGTTCTATGTAAATGTGCTAAATCGAGTGCCTGCATGATGCAGGAAAAGAACTGCTGATCCAGCAAGGGAGAAGTTAGAGACGGATGTAACGGGTGTCCAGAGCTCTCTCTGCACACGCATGCTCTTCGTAAAACACTGATTGATTTTTAGGTCTCTGGTATTTGGCTGTGTGCTTACAATCTATGTGGATGTCTGCCCTCAGAGTTGTGGACCTGTTTTACATTTCTGTGAGGTTCCCTCCAACTAGATGTTAAGCTTTCTGTGACTCAGTGAAGTGTATCTTCCGTGGCTACCTAGCCAGCATTCGGGGCTGGTGATGAGGGGTTGAACTCTGCGTTCGAAACTTCCTGACAACAGAGTGAAGTGTTACATGGAGCATGAGCAGTTAGTGATCCAGCAGTGACCTTGGGTGAGCAGTCACTTGGCCTACAATGTTCCTGAGTCACAGACTGTCCTGCACATCTCCTTCTGACTCATCAGTGCAGTGTGTTGTGTCCTGGAGGCCTCCTGCAGGGACCGTGCATCACAAGGAGCCCAGGAATGTGGTGGGGGCTGGTCCTCAGAGAAGCCCACAGCCCCTCTTCCAGGACCATTCCTGCCCCCTCCTGGCTGCCTGTGGGGAGAAGAGGCCTTGGGGGCCTTGGAAAGGGCATGGTGGGGGCAGAAAGGGAGGCACACAGGGACCCTGAGGAGGCGGAGTGTGGGGGAGGCAGAGCAGGGCTCATGCAGTCCCTCAGTCCTGACTGCCATCTTCCGGGCCGGGGTGGGTGTACCCAGGAGGGTGGAATATAGTCGCTACCCCTGTAAAACTTACCTGGTCCCACGGAGCTGGACTAGCAAACTCGTCTAATACAAGTTCTGTTGTCCAAGTCTGAAGAGTGTGCTGTGGGGGAAGGTGGGGGTGAGCTGAGCCCTCGCTGGAGGAATCTCCTGCCTGAGCAGAAGAAGTGCCCTGTGCTTAGGTTCATCTCACAGCTGCGTGGGCAAAGTCGAGTGTTCTGGAAATCTTTAAGTCACTCTCTTCTGTACTGCTTAATCTAAGATAGCTATTAAGGAAAAAGGTCCTTTGGAATTATGATGACTGTGATGTTAATGACAGGTGTCAGCCAGTGACTCTGTTTTCATTTTGTCCTTAGTGTCAAATCAACAGTGCCTTGACTTCCTTCCACACTGCTTTGGAACTTGCAGTCGATCAGAGAGAAATCCAGCATGTCTGTCTCTATGAAATCGGTAAATATGGGTGTCTGTCCAGCTTCTTGTCATGAAACAGTCTGAATGCATTCAGCTGACGTCCAGCTGAATGTCCAGCTCTTGTCATGCAAGTATTAGTGCATTCTTGTGCGCTTCTTCATTATTAATGCTGCTGAGTTTGTATCTCTATAAAATGTTTGCTGCCTTTTGTAATAACAGGACTTTGTTACCAAAGCACAACTGATGATAGTTATCTCAATGATTCTCATTTCTTTTTTTCTTTGAGGAAGGTTAGCCCTGAGCTAACTTCTGCCAATCCTCCTCTTTTTGCTGAGGAAGACTGGCCCTGAGCTAACATCCATGCCCATCTTCCTCTACTTTATATGTGGGATGCCCACCACAGCATGGCTTTTGCCAAGCGGTGCCATGTCCACACCTGGGATCCGAACCAGGGAACCCTGGGCCGCCAAGGCAGAACGTGTGAACTTAACTGCTGAACCATGGGCCGGCCCTTCTCATTTCTTCTGTATAATTCATTGTAACATTTTGATTTTAGGACAGTAGGTAATGTTAAGTGAGTTGACTGAAAACCATTTGTAAACACCTCATTGGACTGCACATTAGAATTCAGAACTGTTTTCTCCTCCCCTCAGCAGTGTTAACCTGAGGAGAAAAACACTGCCTAGGAGAGAGCTGGGCCCATGGATTCCAGTCCCAGCTCTTGGCCGACTGGCTCAGGGACCTGGGACAAGTTGTGGCCGCCCTCGTAGTTGCCATTGGAGTTACAGCACCTCCCTCGTGGCGGTTGTGAGGTTCAGATGGAATCACAGGATGAGCATCAGGCAGGGCGCACGCAGAAGGCCCTCCCCATGTGCTCGCTGCTCCCTCCTGCTTCTCCCTCTTGGAGATGAAGTGAGGACAAGACTCGGCAGCATTTATTTACCTAAGATTTTCCCCAGAGTTGTTGCTTTGAGTTTTTTGCTGACTGCACTAAAATTCTCCTGTCACGTTACATTAGGAATTCCATAATTCTTTTATGTAACTGTTGTTCCGTTATACTGAAAAGCATAAACACAGTGACTATGAGGCTTCCTTACCTTTCAGCCCTTGTATGGGATAGTTAAATACGTGCTGCCACCTGGTGGACAAAAGGCCTGCCTGCGCCTGAGCTGCAGCAAGTAGGTCGTGAGGTTTAATTGTAGAGGTGGGAATTGAAAAGACCCAAGTGGTGGTGTACATTTTCTGCCTCTAACGATGAGCTGTCCTTACAGTCACATGAGTGATTCTTTACTTTAAATTAAGCCTAATCCAAACATTATTTTAAATATCTCCTTATTTCTCTGAATATTTGGACTTAATGAAACATCTCCTGTCATTCCATCCCCTTAACTGATCTATTTAAAATAAGATAGAATTGGGGCTGGCCCGGTGGGATAGCGGTTAAGTTCGTGCACTCTGCTTCAGCAGCACAGGTTTCACTGCTTCAGATCCCAGCGCGCAGACCTATGCACCGCTCATCAAGCCATGCTGTGGGGGTGTCACACATACAAATCAGAGGAAGATTGCCACAGTTGTTAGCTCAGCAACAATCTTCCTCAAGAAGAAAAAAAAAAGAATTAACAGGGGCCAGTATGTAGATCCTGGATGTTCTAAAACTGCAGTCCCTTAGCGATCAGTATGAAACCCTCTTATACTCACACACCTTACTGAAATCCCTGCAGGGCATCCATTTCATATGGTTCTGTAGCTGATGTTTGAATAGGATTATTTTCAATATCCTGGTTAGTCCACTGTGACTCACACTTTGAGCTGCTTTATAGAATTAACAGGCACCTCAGATGAAAGTAGCAGCTATTCATGAGCCACCTCAGTGTGCCCAACACATTGAGGGGTGGATGAACCAAAAAAGAGAGGCCTGCATGACAGCTCGAGGATCGTTAAGGTGTAATTGAGTCACATGGTCAATTATGGGCAACTATTTCCCTTCTAATCTTTGTTGAGCATAGAACATGAAGAAGTAAATGCACAATGTGGCTATACACAGGAGCATTTATTCTGCAATATTGGAAATCTTATGAAATGCCAGTTGTAGGAGATGATAAAGCATGAAAGACTCTAGTCTCTGCTCTCCAAGGGCATTTTGTGCAGATGATAAGACAGGTGTGAATAGCGCCACCACAGAGAGTTCACGGGAGAGGGAAAGACACTTCTGTCAAGCTGTCAGAGGAGGCGTCTTGCAGGAGCTGCCATCGGACTTGGCCCTGAAGGACAGGTCCACGTGGACAGGCAGAGCTGGAGAGGATGGGCCTTCAGGGACCAGAAACACTGCCACCAGCAGCCTAGTTCCTTGCAGTATTTTTTTAACTGTGGTAAAATATACATAACTTAAAATTGACCATGGTAGCCATTTTTAAGCTTATAGGTCAGTGGCATTAAGTATGTTCACATTGTCAGGCAGCCATCGCCACCATCCATCTCCAGAACTTTATCATCCAGAACTGAAACTCTGAACCCACGAAACAATAACTCTCCGTTCCCCCCCTCCACAGCCCCCAGCAACCACCATACTACTCTGTCTCTATGAATTTGACTATTTTAGGTCCCTTAGATAAGTAAAATCATACAATATTTGTCTTCCTGTCTGCCTTCTTTTACTTAGCATAATGTCTTCAAAGTTCACCCATGTTGTAGCATGTATCAGAATTTCATTCATTTTTAAGGTTGAATAATATTCCATTGTATGTATATACCACATTTTGTTTATCCATTTATCTGTCAGTGGACATTTGGGTTGCTTCCACCTTTTGACTACTGTGAATAATGCTGCAATGAACATGGGTTTCTTGGAGACCCTGCTTTCAGTTTCTTGGGGTGTGTACCCAGAAGTGGAATTGCTGGATCATACTCTTGTACTATTCTTGCAAATTTTCAGTAAGTTTGAAATTATATAAAATTTAAAAGTTACCAAAAAAGATTAGAATATCACTTATGGGGTGATATAAACTTAGTCTTTTTTTTTCCCCCCCCTAAAGATTGGCACCTGAGCTAACAACTGTGGTCAATCTTTTTTTTTTTTTTTTCTGCTTTATCTCCCCAAATCCCCCTGGTACATAGTTGTATATCTTAGTTTCAGGTCCTTCTAGTTGTGGCATATGGGACACCACCTCAACATGGCCTGACGAGCAGTGTCATGGTCACACCCAGGATCCGAACCCTGGGCCACTGCAGTGGAGTGTGCGAACTTAACCACTCGGGCACAGGGCAGGCCCCTAAACTTAGTCTTAATGGAAGAGCCAAGCATTCTAAGTTCTGTTTAGGTCTCAGATTTAGGATAAATCAGAGACACTCATGCTTTCAAACATCTGCATCTTTTAAAGCAGCTGTCTGTAACTGTACTGCAAGAGGGATCGGTGGTGTGTATTCTTGAGGATCTGAGGCGTTAGTGCTGTAGAGCTTCAAAGGGGGTCAGATCTGATTCTGTTGCTGTTGATGACTCGTGCAAGGGCTTGTGCACACACTCATTCTTGCTTGCACACTCACTCTTTTTTAAAATTATGTGACTCTATAAGAATGTTATCAATTATCTGAGGAAGACCTCAAGGGGCAGCAGAAATTTTCTTTTTCATTGGTTTACTGTGTGACCTTAAGCAACTCTTTTAACTTTTCTGGACCTCTGTATCCTCTGATCTACGATGATGGGGTTGGTTTACAAAACAATCACTGAGCTTCCTCCTGATTTTGAAATGTTATAGCTGGAACTGATGAGGTCATTTTGGATGGCTTCAGACCCCCACATCTGGACCAGGGCTGCTCCTGTAACTGGGAATGGGGTTGTCCCTCCCTTTGAATATTCAGCTTAACCCCTCTGACTCCCAGTAGAAATCTTCTGCCTTTCCCATCACCTCCATGTCCTCAGCTTTCTCCAAGCTTTACTGCTTCTGTTTCTTTGGCCCTGCTGATAGCAGCCCATCCTCTGACGTGCCATGGCCCTGTGCTCTGCTTGACAAAGCCCAGAAATGTGCATACAGGCCCACCTAGTTTTAGGGGTGCTTGAATGAAGAAAGAGGAACCAGCAAGTCAACAGGCATTCCGACTGGGGATTGCAAAACATCTAACAAAGACAAACATCTCACAAAGACAGCATCTAACAAAAAATTAATGTAAATGTATTCTGTGCCATAGGAGTTGAGAAGATGATGACAAAGAGTGGTTGGCAAAGTTTCCTTAAGGAGGTGGAACTGAAGCTGGTACGAAGTTTGGAGAAGGGAGGGAGCAGGTGAAACAAGGGAGTGTGATTAAGTCTTTGCCTGGGGCTTGGGTGGGATGAAGATGGTGTGCAGACCATCAAATATTACCATTCTCCAAGGCTCAGCTGAACTCCTAGCGCCTCAAAGCTTCCCTCATCTCTCCAAAGAAAAATGAACCCTTCTCTTTCTGAGCTTTGCCAAAAGCACTTTGGTTCTCCAACTCTAAAGGCTCTTATCACTCTGTACGCTGTAGCTATGGGACCGTGTGTGTGTCTTCTCTCCCCAGCTGAAATTTACATTTCTTCGGGGTACAAGCTTATGTGTTTCTTCACATTCTTGCTGGTGGCTTGTCAGTGGTAGGTGTCCAATGAACCTGTGTAAGACTAATTCATGACTTTCTTTCCAGGCACAGAAATGTCCCCCTTCTGTAGTGAAGCTGTCATGATCCTCTTGCCTCCTCATTGTTCTTTCCTAGATTTCTCTTTGTTCCACTTTCTGGGTATGTGGGCTCCCACTAGGTTATACACTGTGACAGCAGCTGGGGATTTTGTTGTGTACAAGACCATCTCCCCAACAAAAAGACTGGGGCCATGGCTTTCCCATCTGTCCCAGCAAAGCTCTGAGAGCCCAGCACCTAGGAAACAGTTGTTGAATAAATGAAACAATGATCAACAGAATGGTGTGGTCCTTTGTGTAACAGTCTTTAAAAATATTTTCTCCCATTTTCTCTTTGGTAACATTTTCCAAGTACCATCAACCTAGGTAGTCCTTAGTGGCGTTTCCCCCCTAATACTTAAGAAATACAATGACAGTTTCTCACAGTTTGTCAGGGAGCCACCGGTGATGTGGATGAGGCACAGATTATCTTTAAAGAAGTTCAAAAACTTGTCAAGAGAAAAAACAATTAGATTGAACAGTTCTCAGAGAAAAAGGTATGTTGGAGCCTAGTGACCTGATGGATTATTTATGATGGGCAATTGTAATCAACACTACCTTAGAAAGGTTTTAGGGAGTCATATTCAAAGCTGGTGACTTACTTGTCATGCAAAATGCAGTTCAACACTGTGGGGAGAATTTACTCCTATGGTTATACTTCTGCTCTGAATGGAAAGTGCTTGTTTTGCTGCAAAGAATTAAAGCTGTGGGATTTTTTTCCAACAAGTAGAGACATTACATGCCCTGTAGAGCTAATGAGCATATCTGGAGAGGGAAAGCATCTTTCTAAAGAGTTTCAGAAGGATACAAATTGGCAGAACCTGGGCAAGAGATACAGACCGCTGGTTCTTGATATTGTGAACATGTCACATTTTGACCTAATGAAAAACAAAAGTGTGCACAAAATGCACCAGCAGAATCTCCCTACAGTCCTGGGCATATTTATTCAACACTTTTAAGAGTAAAATTTAGCTGAATTGTGGGTTGTATGACAACTTGTCATATCCCAAATTTTCCACGATTTTAGTTTTATAAGTTTTTATTGAATGAACATTTAATGACAGTTAGAGTATAATCTAGATTGTAATGTGGAATGCCACCGAGAACACTGGGAGTAAATAAAAAATTAAAAAGCCAATAAAACCATAACTAAGATATCTAGAATACGTCCTCCATACAAACCCACTGTGTTGTTGTCACCCAACTTTTATAAATTCCATTGATTCGAACTGAAATGAATCTAGTTTCATCCCCAAGTTTTCAAAATATACCCTGGATCTTGATAGTAGATGAGTTAAATAATGAATGGGAGGCATAGCTACCAATATATTCAAAATTAGAAAGCAAAATTTTTCATAAAGAGAGAAATTTGCATTTTTAGCTTTGTAGGAGGGGGTCTGTGAACTTCTACTTTTAAATGAACTGTGTCCTTTTAAATGTCTCTGAAGTATATTTTCTTAATTTGAATTCATTTTCAAAAAATGTAGCCTAATCGTTCTGACTCCTCGCAGGCGGAGCGGTTTCGGAAACAAACCCCGAGCGCGGGGCTGTGTGTGCTGGCGTCCATCGAAGTGCTGTACCTGTGGAAAGCCCTTCCCAACTGTTCCTTCCCCAACCTCCAGAGGATGAGTCAAGGTAAAACCACGCTGTGCTCCTCGGCTCGTTCCTTGAGTTGTCTTTACTATTATCTGATTCACAGAGAACACATCTGCCGTTCCTGGATGAATGACGCAGAGATTGAGAAAAGTCAGTCTCTCAGGTGACAGTAGGAAGCCCTGGAATGTACAGACACGCGTTGTTAGCAGCGTATGGTAATGCACTGGGTGTAAACGTTATTAATGCTACAGCCGTGGGGGATCCTGGAAGCATACATTTTTTCCCAGTGAAAGCCCTTTGTTTCATTTCGGTTTGATTCACATTCATTAACATGCACAGATACTAAGTGTACAGTTCAATGAGTTTTGACAAATACATACACCATGGCATCTGCCACCCTAATCAAGAATAGAACATTTCTACCTCCCCTAAAACTTCCCTTGTGCCCCTTCTCAGTCCGTCCCCATGCCAAGGCATCCACTGTTCTGATTTCTCTCTCCAGGGATTACTTTTGCCTGTCCTTGAACTTGGTGTAAGTGGATTCAGACAGTGTGTACCTTTCAGTGCTGGGCTCCATGTGTTCAGCCGGCACCTGTGCGAGTTCCGTGGTGGAGGCTGTGTCATCAGTTCGCCCCTCTTTCTGGCTGAGTGGTGCTCCGTCGTATGGCTATTCCTATTCCACAATTGTTCATTCATTCACCTGTTACTGGACACTTGGTTCGTTTCTGGGTTTTTAGCTATCACGAGTAAAGCTGTCACAAACATAAGTCTACAACATAAGTCCTTCCTGTGGACGTTGCATGCTCATTTCTCTTAGTAAATACCTGGGAGTGTAATTAGAAGCCTACATTTTTGATTCATATATTTAAAAAAACATAAAACTGTGGTAATATAACCTTCCTAAAGTAATTTTCCTTATAAGTTTAGGAAAAGTTCACAGGAGAATAACCTAAATCTTTAAGTAAAATAAAGCTTTATTGGTTATTAAAGGAATACTGTAACATTTCTTGTAAAGGGTTAATGGCAGACGCTTGAATGACACTTCATCTTCATAGTCTGGCAAATTATTTAGTTTGCTCTCCACTGCAGGCCAGGGAAGTAGAAAGGCAGACAATACATACTGTCCTACCCATTTTATAGTGAAGAAACCAACTCGGCACAGTGAGGTGACTGGCCCAGCTCCCACAGGAGCGAGAGTCGATGCTGCTGGTCTGAGGGCAGCACACGGAGTGGCAAAGCTTTAAGCTCTTCCAGACGCGGCTTCACCTTCCTGGGAGCATGAAGGTGTTTAAATCACGCAGCTAAGAGTACGATTACAAGAGGAGATGCTATGTCAAAATGAAAATGTGTTCATCCAGATATATGGTTTTACAGACAGTAATTATCTTTGGAAATGTATTCTTATTCACATATATGCTGCCCAGTTGTCACTTAATGTGACTGAGTATTCTCTCAACTCTTTTCCTGGTGTCAAAATGAACTAAAAACAAAGATGTGGTCATGGAGAGGGAGGCAGGCTCTGGAGTAAATATGAGATAATTCTTTAATATCTTTGTTAAAAGTTAACTCAGTTTTGAGGTCTGTTAATGAGACTATATCATTCCCCAGTGTTAAGCAGTAATGATCCAAATTGATTCAACCATGCAGAGTACAGTGAAGATTTTTTTAGATAAATAGTTAAGTTCCAGAAAAAACTGATAGTGAGTAATAGTAAAGCATTTATTAAACTCTTTCTATTAGGCCCATGTAGCTTTGTGCACTCAGCTCATTGGGGTCCCCATCTGTTCCAGCTCCATCAGCAGAGCTACTTGGATTCTTGTGTCTTTGTCTTGTGGTTTCATTCATAACCCTCCCTCCACCCACTCCCCCCCACTGCATTCTTCCTCCACGTTTTAAAGATGTTTCTGTGTATTCTCAGCACAGCAGCCAGAGTGATCCTATTAAAACCTAAGTCATAGCGTGTCGCTTGTCTTCCTAGAACCCTCTATGGTTTCATCTCATTCAAAGAAAAAGCACAAGTCTGTTCAGTGGCCTACAAGACTATTTTATGTTGATAGTCTTCATGACTTTGGTATTTCTTTTCCTCATCTCTTCTTATTATTTACAAATCATTTACTCTGTCCTTCTCTCATCTCCTTCCACCACCTCAGGGCTACACGTGTAGTTTATTAATATTTTCCAGTTGTCTTATAGGCCTGGTTGTTAAACCAGTCACCCTCAAAATCCTCTTTGGAATTTACTTTTATGAAAAACACGCTGTATAACATAAGAAAATAACTTGTAAGTACCATAAACATAAATAGGTACTTTATAAATCTAAATATAGAATAAAAATGTTCATAAATGAGCAAGTTGGATCTACGTTGCCTTCTTAAGAAGTAAACTGAAGTCAGCACCTCTATTTAAGAGAGTCATTAAAGAGCATTAAGTGATGAGAGATTTCAGTGGTCATATGGTTTACAAAATTGTCTATTAGCCCTATGTTCTAGGGCTCAAGTGGAACTAATTCAATTTGAATTTTGCCAAATATTTGCCAACCCACTGCTCTGTGTAAGCACTTCTACTGAGATGCATACAAAGAAAAAAAATTCTTGGGCCAGCCTCTGTCCTCAAGAGTTTTCATCCTTTATTGTTAAATAGCCCTTTATTGGGTCAGTTGGGCAAATTCTCACCAAAATGCATGTTTCTGAGGTGATGCATTTTGGACATGGAAACAAAGTGCAGTGTTGCTAAGCTAGCTGGTGGCATATTTTAACCCTGCCAATAGTGATACCTCTTGTGGTCACAGAGACTATTCAACAGGATTCAAGGCCTTAAACTTAGGGTGACCAAAATGGAGAAAATGTGGAAATGATGCAAGAAGATATTTTTAGAGGCTGCTTTTTAATTTTCACTCAAAATCTCTGCCAGATAAATTGTTAACCTTCATGTCAAGAGAATGAAGTCCTCATTTCTTAAATCTCCACTAATCCTTGGCAAGATGATTTAATTACTCGCTACCTGATTTTAACTCATTCACAAAATGAGAATAATGCCTTCCACTCCCTTACCTTTCAGGATTAGCTCTGGGCTGATAGGAAAAAATTTCATTGTCAAGAAAAGGTACAATTACATAGGTGTGGGCTTTCTTTTATCCTAGCACTACTGCTTGTAGTAACACACACCTGGGGTGGAGAAAAGGAATCCTCCTTAATGACAAATGTATAAAATTACTTGCTCTGCCCAAGTGCATATTTCACATAAAGGCCAAACTGGAGTGTGTGAAGCAAGAGCTGGAGAGGAAATTCATGCAGTTGGAATGTGAATTCTTCATAGGGTCTTTGGCAGAACTAACCGTGAGGGAGTGCCCTAATGGGAGGTACCAGTGTCAAGGTTCCAACCAAGATGGAATGTGCCCGCAGTGAGCAGAAACACTGAATACAGAGAATTCCTCTCCAGTTTGGTTAACACTGGGGATTCTGAGCTCAGAAGATGAACCAGACACAGGCCATGAGCCAAGGGAGCAACACTACTTTACAAAGAGCCCTTAGATCTAGGGGCCTGGAGCAGGGAGCCCCACACCAAATGAGAGCTGTAAGTCCAGGCAGGCACTCAGCTGGGTTCTGGACACCATTGTGTCGTACTGAGGACTTGGGCCAGTCCCTTAACCTTGACTTCTTAAATATAAATAAAAGTAGTTGGCATTAGATTTGTGTTTTCTGAAGCCCAGGGGTCTAGGGGCAATGCGAACTTTTCAAAATGACCAGTAGAAACCCTACCTTTATTTAGAATATAACAACACAAGCTAATGGGAGCACACTCTCTGCACTTTGGACTGGAATGGTTTAAGCTCAGCATGGTCATACTAATTATTTCATGCTAATCAAAAAACTATATTAGCTTACAGTTATAAGCTATATAGCTTATAAGTTATAAGCTATATAGCTTATTTATGTAGATCTTTGATAGCATAGAAAATATTTGTTAAGAAATATAGTTAGTGAAATTCTGTCCAATTTCTTCTCCCTTTCCAAGTCATGGGAGATGAGCAACAAAACATATATATAATAACAAAAAAATCATATACATATCTATACGAAAGGGACGTCGTTGAGTTTGATTATACCCTTGCAACACACTCAGTTTATCACCTTTGCATGTCTAGGTTCGTGACTCGAGGAAATTCTTTTCAACAATGACAAGCTGAATTTTCATCTTAAGATCTGAAGGACATAGCTATGCATGAATCACTTCTGAAGTATTAGGAGGCCAGCCAAACCCCAAATTCACCTGTGTTAGATTGGGTTTGTTTATACCCAACTATCCACATCTGTCTCACCCACTCCTCTAGGGTTAAGTAAACTAATTGCTTCTTTTGTGCTGGGGACACTTCTGCAGTCTTCATACTTCAGATAGGCCTCAAATGGGTGGCTTTTTCCTCAATCCTCCCAGGGTCCTTCTAGGAGCATGAACTGGGAATCAGAAGCCCTGGGTCTTCTTTATTATTCCTATTTTTCTTAAAACATGAGCAAGTCATTTAATTTCTTCAAGCATCATCTTTCCCCATTAAAACACAACAGCCCCATCTTACCTTAAAAGCATATGTGCCTTATATTTGCTGCTTTAGGCTTTCAAAGCACTTGCTCACACATTTCTTCATTTAAACTTTGGAGCAGCCTTTCTCCCCTCCCCCAACCGAAGTGTCGTTATTGTCCTTATGTCTCCCATATCTGGGACTGTGGAGGGTAGGTGTTCCTGGGATGTTTGTTTTGGATACATAATCTTTAGAGAGATGACTACACTAACAGAGATTAACTTTAGATATGTAGCTTTTATTTGTTCATGTTTAAAGTTATTTTCAGTGGGCAAACACACTTATTGTACTCTGACACCACAAAGTTATTTTAAAACTGCAATGACAATGAGAAGTCAATGGTATAGGGGCTGGCCCAGTGGCTGAGTGGTTAAGTTCGTGTGCTCCACTTTGGGGCCCGGGGTTTGCCAATTCGGATCCTGGGCGCAGACCTACACGCTGTTCATCAGCCACACTGTGGCAGCATCCCACACAGAAGAGCTAGAAGAACTTACAAGGAGTATATACAACTATGTGCTGGGGCTTTGGGGAGGAAAAAAAAAGAGGAAGATTGGCCACAAATGTTAGCTTAGGTCCAATCTTCCTCACCAAAAGAAAAAAAAAAAGTCAATGGTATGACGTGTCTTCTGACTAAAGAATATAATAAGATATATCAAAGAGAAATAAAGTGATTGTGTAATATAGTAAATTTGTACGTCATGCTCTTAATTGTTGCCTTTTTTAGCAAAATATGAAGTTCTGTGAGGAAGAAGCCTTGATCTGAATCCACAGATGGTCAGTTCTGCTGTTCAGAACATCTCAGTGAAATGGCCTGGCATTGTGGAAGAGTTACTGGCTAGGTAGAGATCAGCTTCGTTAATTTAGCCTTTGCGGTCATATTTGCATATTAATAAAATAATTTTGGAAGCTTAGCCATTTGTTGAATGTTGTCCTTTAAATAATCTTGTGGTTGGAAGGACTTTATAAAAAGTACGTAAAATATATCTTTCTCACTTTCTCTCAATCTTCTTTCATTGACTTAGGCCCATTCCACTTTGGGCAGGACTATTCCAGGTAAGGCTGGGCATTCGTTCAGTTGATTTCTTAAAATATAGAAAGTTCTTATTTGGGCAAAACGATATAGTTCATTACTGGAAAAATGTAAAAATATAGACAAGCAAAAAGAACAATACAAAAATGATCCCTTTTCTCTTCATCCCACCTATCCACTCTTCAACATTCTATTGTATAGATTCCAAGATCTTTTTGAGTCTGCCTTCACACACGAGCATGCACATCTTCATATATATATATATAAATAATTTTTATATTTAATCTATATTTCAATTCTGCAAAAATTCTTTTTTAATAGTAGCTGTATTAAGGTATAATTCACATACCATAAATTCACTTTTAAAGTGTATAATTCAGTGGTTTTTATTATATTCACAGAGTTGTAAACCATCACGAGTATCTAATTCCAGAGAATTTTCATCATTCCCAAAAGAAACTCCATATCCATTAGCAGTTACTCCCCATACAATATTTAGCCTTTTGTGTCTAGCTTCTTTCTCCTAGTGTAACATCTCCAAGGTTCATCTGTGTTGTAGTATGTATCAGAAATTCACTTCTGTATATGGCTGAGTGATATCCCATTGTATGGAAATAACACATTTTGGGCATCTACTCTTCAGTTGGTGAACATTGGGTTGTTTTCACTTTTTGACCATTATGAACACTGCTATGAACATTATTGTACAAGTTTTTATGTGGACATATGTGTTCAATTCTTTTGAGTATATACTTAGGATTGCAACTGCTGGGTCACATGGTAACATTATGTTTACAACTTTTGAGGAATTACCAAAGTATTTTCCAAAGTATCTGCTTCATGCTGCATTTTCCCACCAGCAATGTATAGGGGTTCTAATTTCTCCATATCCATACCAACACTTGTTATTCTCTTTTTGATTATAGCCATCCTAGTGGGTGTGAAGTGGTATGTCATTGTGGTTTCGATTAGCATTTCTTTGATGACTAATGATGTTGAGCATCTTTCCACGTGCTTATTGGCCATTTTTATGTTTTCTTTGAAGAAATGTCTATTCAAATCCTTTTTCATCATTTAATTGTCTTTTTTTTTTTAATGGTAGAGTTGTAGAGTCCTTTATTCTGGATAAGACTCTCTTATTAGATATTTGATTTGCAAATATTTTTTCCCATTTTGGGGGTTGTCTTTTCACTGTTTTGATGGTACCCTTTGAAGAGTAAAAGCTTTTAAATTTGATGAGGATCAATTTATTTTTTCTTTTGTTGTGTGTGCTTTTGATTTCATATCTAAGAAACCATTGCCTAATCCAATGCCACAAATATTTACTCCTATGTTTTTGTCTAAGAGTTTTATAATGTTAGCTCCTATATTTAGATCTTTGATTCATTTTGAGTTAATTTTTGTATATAGTGTGAGGTAGGCATCCAAATTGATTTGTTTGCTTGTGAGTATTCAGTTGTCCTTGCACTATTTATTGAAAAGATTACTGTTTCCCCATCGAATGGTCTTGGCACCATTCAAAATGGTGAAAATCAAGTGACCATAAACATAAGGGTTTATTTCTGGACTCCCAATTCTGTTTCATTGATCTATATGTTTATCCTTATGCCAATACCACACTGTCTTGATTACCATAGCTTTATATTAAGTTTTGAAATTGGAAAGGGTGAGTTTTCCAACTTTGTTCTTTTTTAGGATTGTTTTGGCTATTCTGGGTCCCATGAATTTTAGGATCAACTTGTCAATTTCTGCAAAAAAAAATCATCTGAGATTTTGATAGTGATTGCATTGAATCTGTAGATTGTTTTGGGGAATATTGTCATTTTAGCAATATTGTCTCCCAATCCATGAACATGGGATACTTTTCCATTTATTTAGATCTTCTTTAATTTCTTTGAAAGATGTTTTGTAGTTTTTATTGTACGAGTCTTGCTCTTCTTTTAAATAATAATTTATTAAATAAATAAATTTATCCCTAATACTTTTATTCTTCTTGGTTCTAATGTAAATGGTTCTAATGTTAATTTCATTCTTGGATTGTTCATTGCTAGTGTTTAGAAATACAATTGGGTTTTATATACATATATTATTTTATATCTTTTTTCCATTAAAATATTGTGAACATCTTTCAATTTCAGAAAATATACTTCTATAACATCATTTTAATGACCTTGTAATATTTCACTATGTGGCTATACCACAATTTATTTAACCAGCTTCTTATTATTCACTATGTGGATATACCACAATTTATTTAACCAGCTTCTTATTATTTAACCAGATATTTAGGTTCTTTTAAACTTAAAAACAAATTTATAAATAACTCTGATAAGTACTTGCCATTAAGTCTTTGCAAACTTCCCTGATTATTTGCTAGATATAAATCTCCACAAGGAGAATTGTTGGGTAAAATACATGCACATTGGAGTCATTTGCTAAGCACTCCTGAAAAGTTATAAGGTTTTCACTTCAGCCAAGGGTGTGATCCTTGCTTCCCTTAATTCTCTTCAACTTTCAGTTTTGTCATTTAAAAAAATCTTTTCCAGTTTGACAGGTGAAAGATGAGTCTCGTTGGTGTTTGCTTGCATTTCAATTCCCAGGAAGGTCAAACATTTTTTTCATATGCTTCTTAGCTTAAAATTTTTTTCCGTGAATTGAATTAGGTTTCTTTGCCTTGAGTGCTCAACTTTTCCAAATTGTTTTGTAAAAGCAGTTTATATTGGTCATAATATCATGTCATTTGGGGTATGAATTTTATCCTCCCTCATTTGTTTTCTACTTATCCTCCCTCATATTGTTTTCTCAGATAAACGGAGTGATATTGAATAAATTACTCCAGCAGTCACGCTAGCCACCCTTGGCCTGGCTGAGATTTGGTCTTCTATGCAGGACACCCCACCAAAACAGAGCCCCTCATATGCCCTCTGAACAATTAGAGGAGGCTGTCATTGCTGCCAGCCAGGAAGGACAGGACAGAAGTGCCCAGAGGAAGCTGGACTGGAGCTTTGAAGGATGGAGAAGGAAAAAAGAAGGAGGGTGTGAGAGGGCTTCTTGAGCAAAGATTGAGATGGGGATAAAACCCGTACGCTTTAAGGAAGAGAGAACTGACCAGTACATCTATTAAACGCTGGGATGCATTGCAGAGGGAAGGAAGTGTGTCTATTTAATCTTCTGTTTGTTCTTCAAAAATAAAAAGAGGAAAGGAATTTGTGAGCATAACACCAAAAGGAGAAGCCGTAAAGACTGATAAGTTGACTACACAAAAACTAAAAGTTTGTACAGCAAAAAGCACCATAACTAAACAAAAATGGAAAACAAATGGAGGATAAAATTTATACCATAAAAGACATGACATTAATGAATAATATATAAATTGCTTTTATAAAACAATTTTGAGAAGCTGGGTACTCAGGGCTAAGAAACCTAATACAATCCACAGACAAAAAATAAATTTAAAATTTAGCAGATTGGGCATCTAAAAGATTTCCTCCAGGCTACCTTTCCAGCTTGGCAAACTGCAACATGCGCTATTGGCTGTCTTTTACATGCGTGCGTTCCGCCACTGCCAATGCCCCGTGAGCTCCTTTGATCGCAGGCTCAGCATGTGGCTGCAGTGCCATAGATATCGTTGGCGCACAGTGTTTGAGAATTGACGCGACTTGTTTTTTAACGTTTGGGACTTGTCTGGGCGATCACAATGTCTTTGACGTAAGTTCTGAAGGCAGTGGCAGTTTCCTCTGCTGTCGCACTCAAATTCACTGCAAGCCTCCTTCCCCCTTATCCGAGGTCCAGAGCTGGCTTTTGTGACTGGTCTGAGACCGTAAGTATCTGGAGAGGTGAAGGATCTGATTTCTGCCCTGGCCGTGGGAAGGTGGGGCGGTCCCGCCCCCCGAAGTCGCTAGAGTGGGAGCCGGGGAACGCCTTTTCGCCTTCCCCGCCCACGAAGTTTGCTGCGCCCTGGCAGAGACGACATCTGCTGGCCCGAGGCTGGGCGCTGTCAGTTCCTGGTCCGGCGGGTGCCCGCTCCAGCCGCTGCAGGTTCCAGAACAGAAAAGCCGCCTCCACGCCGCAGATCCGCCGCCGCCCACACCCGAGGCTGCGCCCGCTGGTCGCGTGACGAGCCTGCCGCCAGGACCGCGGTGCCCCGCAGGCAGGAGGACCGTGCACGGCTGGATGGCGGCGGCAGCGCGGGCTCGGGGCTGGGCACCACGGCGGGTCCTGCTGCTGCTGCTGCTGCTGCTGCTGCCCGCCGTGTGCGCGGCTGCCCGGGAATCCCCGGCCGCGGCCCGGCTCAGCCTGCACCCGCCCTACTTCAACCTGGCCGAGGCAGCGAAGATTTGGGCCACTGCCACCTGCGGAGAGCGGGAGCCCGGCGGCGCGCGGCCCCGGCCCGAGCTCTACTGCAAGTTGGTGGGGGGGCCCACCGCCCCGGGCAGCGGTCACACCATCCAGGTAATGTTCCCCGGAGAGAGAGAAAGGCGGCGGGGGGCGAGGGGCGGGCTCCCTCCCCGCGCGTGCCAGCAACCCGGGGCGAAGGGATTGGGCCCTTTTCCCACGCGCACTGGGGACCCAGGCGAAGGAAGGGCTTCCCCAACCCCCGCGCGAGCCGGCGAGGTGGGCGCGGTGCCCCAGGAGTGACAGATCCTGTGGAAGCACCGCCCTTGCCACGCGCCGCCAGAGGCAGGGATGGCTAAAGCACGCGAGGTGAGGGAAGGCTGAGGTTGAGTTTGGACGAGCAGAGGAGAAAGTCCGAAGCTGCGCTCTAGGGGGATGCCTGGAACTGTGGTCCCGTCAGGCCTCCGTCACCCAGGTAGTCCGCCTCCTTCCAGACCCTTCCTTTCGAGGCCATTCTTCTTCCAGACCTTATTCGGAGAAGTTGGCAGCAGTTGGCTTCCGTGGTGTATTTTAAGAGAGAACTTCTAGGTTATAGCAGTAGTGTCACTCTGATGTCACCGAAAATATGCACTTCACCCCACTGCCTGAAGTGCCATCATTCAGTCACTTGAGGCGAATGAGACTTGAAGTGGACAGAGGTAGAGTTGGCGCTCAGAGTCCATCAGAAGTTCTTATCGCGAACACCTAGCGTAAATGACGGTGTCGCTGGTGCTTAATCAGCATCTGTAGGTGTGGCAGATCTTAACACGCGATTCTCACAACCGAGCTGGGAACTGGATCAGGCTAGCAGGTGAAGAAACGTGCCTGGGTCGTAAAGTAGGGCAGCTGGATTTGAACCCAGCCCTGACTCCAAATCCTCTTTACACTAAGTCGTGATTGCCTCCCTCCCTCTCTTGGGAAGTATTGCTGAGGAACAGAAAAGAATTGCGGGAAGAGAGAGTAATTTTGGAGCTTGGGCTCCAAAAGCCACAGATTATCATTAAGAATCTAGGTCAGTGTTTCAGAAGCTCTTTTGACTCTGCACTTCCATAAATGACAAGTTGTTGAACATGCAATGCCAATATATGCTTATTTATTTAAATTATATGCATGTATTATGTTAATATATTGTGTGTACTATAAAACATGCAAAATATAAAATAATGATAAAAATACTTTTAATTGCCTTTATTAACTGCCCCAAGTAATTTTGCTTTCTCTAAATATTTTATTTTTGACTGTGTATAACTATTTGTAAATATACAAATACACAAATGTAATTATGTGTATAATTATTTTCACAAGTTTAGTTTAACCCTTATGGCAATTCAAAGTTGACTTTACATTAGTACTTGAATTTAGTGGTTGTTATAGCTGAAAACATACCTCAAAAAATACATAGATTCAAATGGAAGAACTTCAATGACTACTGAGTTCCAGAACCGGCCGTGTAATTTACAGTCTATTGCAAAATGAAAATGTGGAGCCCTTTGTTCAAAAATTATGTATTCAAAATGCTGATAACAGAGCATTGAACTGAGCGAGGGGCCTTTCCAAGCGTGGGGCCCTGTGTGACTGCACAGATCTCATGCAGTCTGAGTTTACTAAATCATGGTACTCATATTTCTGCCCCATCCTTCAATTATTCTGAAATTTTTTTAAAGTAGAAACTTGGCCAGTAACTGTTCATTTTTCAAGTGGCATTCAGTACTTCCTGGTAGGAAGGCATTGTGTTTTAAACAATAGATTCAAAACACACTGCAAGTCTTCTTTTGGAAAATATTAAAATGTGTTACAAAATTGTTTCCATGTTTTTAAAATGTGCAAATATGAGAACTTTTAGAGTAACACAGTTCTATCTTTTCAGCAACAAAAGAGGAAACATTTCCAAATATCTGTTTTTCAAAACGCTCTTTATAAAACATAACATTTCTTTAGAATGGTATTTACTTTTTTACACATTGTTAAAACACCACCTTTGCTTTGATGGAACAGAGTAAGTACCTCTATTGTTGGGTAAATATCTATCAGGTAGTATGTTACTGGCAGCCACTTGTCATCCCAGAAAAAGTCAGCACATTTGAAATTTTTGTGAAAAGAAAGTGTAACTCATCTTTAAATTTGAAAGGTCTTTTAAGTACTTTACCATGAGATAACCAGTGAACCTTTGTGGTCAAAAGAGTTTCTTGGTGACTCCCCATTTCAGTACAAGGTTGTAACTATTCTGCTGTGTAGGAGACTAGAATCCACATGTCCACTTAACCAGGCACATGTAAGCTTCGACGTGTCCTCATAAGATGATAGCGTCCTCTTCCCTTGGACAGACGCTCAGGACCATTGGTGCCCTGTGACTGGCTGACTTGTGAACTGGGTGAAGGCCCCTAAGCAATCTGTATATTAAATATTGGTAAAACTGAATTTCTTCATTTTTAAGTAAAATAAACAAGTGTTAGTATTCCCTTCTTGCACCCCACTGGATTTCCTGGCACACCAAACTTTGGAGAGAACTGTTCCAATTATGGCGAGAGTAAATGCAAGGAGAAAGAAGGTGTCAAGGAAATTTTCAACTGTCTGCTTTGCCCCAAATTTGCCTGGGAACGGGCCAACCCTCCTTCTCTTCCAGTGGTCTTGTTGTTGATTGCTCATAGGTTGACACTAATGTTTTGGACGTCCAGAAAAGTCACTTTTCCTGTTCTGATTGATTTGCCACAATTGATCGTTAAACCTGGGTTCACAGTCCTGTGTAGAGTAGGAAGTAGCTTTCTGATGTCACTCAGCAGACTGCATTTCTAGGCCGGGGTGTAGCCTCAGAAAAAGAACACTATCTGGTGTTATGCCATATTCTTCCCTAAAAATAAGGGGTGAACAAAAGCTCTGCTAAGTAGTGTTTTTTGCTTTCAGTTGAGGGCTTGAGAAGATGCACGGATTGCTGATGTGAGAGGTTCTAACCCAAGGAGGAGAGCAGTGTGTCAGAGACCAGAAGGGGCCAGGATACTAGATACTCCCTCTAGCCCAGTCTTGGCAGCAGCTGGTACAGACCTGCCTTTCAGAACGGTGATGAGTGATGGCAGATGGGAGAAGGGAAGAGAGATTATGATTAATCAGTTGGTTGTACCTAAGTGATAATTGTCTTGAATCTGCTCATGCACAGCTTAAGATGGGAAATAGAGAAGAGTTAACTAAAACAGTTCTATTTCTGTAAACCTTCTAAAAATAGATCTATGGGGCCAGCCAGGGTTTAGAATTTCAGGCCAAAAGAATTTTACAAAAAATGTAAAAAATGAATAAAAGTCATGTCTTACAATGAATTCTGTTTATGGTCCTGATTCTGTAATAACAATGCTGATACTTGAGTGGTAGCATGTGTCAACAGGCAGGATATTTTAAAAGTCTGAATTTTGTGTGTTGTGTGAAAAATGTTCATTGTGGTTTCTCTGGACTTAGGATTCATTAAATAAGATTTTGGATATTTGTTACTGTTCAGCCATTAAGTTTTTGGTGTTTTGAGAGCTCTGAGATTCAGGGATCCTGACTGTAGTTCACAGCTGTCTCCCCACTGCTCAGCACAAAGCCTGGAGCAGTATAGGTGTTCAGAAAATGCTGAATGGAAGGATGGTAGAGTGAAGATACAGCTGAAGACTGTAAAGAAGTTAAGGTAAAGAGTAGACAAGAAAAATATGCCAATTACTTCTATTCTGCTGAAAAGTAATTACAACCGAAATATGTCACACTTTGCGCTTTAATTTTAAAAGTTTACTTATGAAATCTAAAGAGATTATTATTTACTGACATCTGATAGAGATGATGATAAAATAGAAGTGGAAGGCTGTGTGGAAAATATAACCTTGTGTTAGGTTTAGCTTGGCATAAACAGGATACTCACAAGGAATGAAATGCACATATTTACCAAACATATGATCTTAATTTTGTTCATTGACAGTTAAACACATCTTGTGTATGTTTCTTTGTTACCCTTTGGTTTATGCACAGGAATGTGTATCTAACCTGAATGATATAGGTAGAGAAGCACACACACATGAATTATCGCTAAGAGTGAGAGTGTTTGTCCCAAAGCAGTCTCAGTTGTGTGTTTGTGTAACTTGGACTAATGGCCCTCCACAGGAAACTCCACTTCATTAAGCCTCGGTTTATAGAACCATTGTGTTTGTTAACTTCAACAAGGGCCTTTTCCTGTGTGAAACTGGTGTAAACATCTTGAGCAAGGGCTGAGAAATCTAAGACAATTTACTATGTCTACCGATATATTTGTAACAGTTATTAATGATGAGTTATTTTGAGACTTCAGACAAATGACTACCGTCAGCAATTTAAGGATGAATAATTTTTTTAAAAAAAAGGATTTTGCTAATAGTTGTTCTGTGTTCGTGGGCACTAACCAAAGTTTAGCAATGAAAGTTTATGTATAAATCATTTGAAGAAGATAAATGTGTTTTCCTTTAGAGAGCCAAGTTCTCTTACCGGCAAAGAAGCGTGGTTCCACACGCCAGAACCTCAGCAATTTAAACGAGTTGCTCAACAAATCACAGATTGCTAAAGCTCACAGACCTTCCCGGTCCCTGGTGAATAGCTGGAACTGGGAATGTTTAATCTTTGAATTGCAAGATTCTACTTCACGCTCTGAATTACTTGTGCCATTGAGAGTGTGTAATCTAAGAAAAAGAAATCTACAGTCTTCGAGAAAGGAGAGGACAAAAGGGTATTGATTTCAGCCCCTTACAAGAAAACTGTATCTAAACCATTACAAAAAGATGGCGTTAGTGCACCTATGAATGTGAAAATTACGTTTTCTTCATATCTTTTACCAAAACTAGATTGAAGCATGAGAGTCATTTTTAACAGCTTTTTGAGGCATAATTTAAATCCCATAACATGCATCCATTGTAAATGTGAATTCAATAATTTTTAGTAGATTTATAGAGTTGAGCAACTTTCACTAGAATCCAGTTTTAGAACATTGCCATCAGCCCCAAAAGTTCTCGTGTGCCTGTGTACTCAATTTGTGCACCTATCTCCACTAGTTTGATTTCTGTCTCTAAAGATATGCCTTTTCTGGAAATTTCTTATAAATGGAATCATACAACATGTGGTCTTTTGTGTCTGAGTGAGTTCTTTCACTTAGCATGATGACTTTGGGGTTCGTTCATTCATATTGTTGCATGATTTAGTAGTTTGTTTCTTTTTATTGCAGAAAATAGTATTCCGTTGTATGGCTTTACCTCATTTTCTTTATCTGTTCACTAATTGATGGACATTTTCGCTGTTTCTAGGTCTTCACTAATATAAGTAATACCGGTATGAGCATTCACAAACAAATCTTTGTGTGGGCATAAGTTTTCGGTTTTCTTGGGTAGATTCCTAGGAGTGGAATGGCTACATGGTATAGCAAGTGTATGTTTACATTTTTGAGAAACAGCCTGTTATTGAAATGGGGTGTTGATATCTCTGATTATTATTATAGGACTATTTCTCCCTTAAATTTTGTCAATTTTTGCTTCATGTATATTTGAGGCTCTTTGGTGCAGATATATTTAAATTGTTAAATCTTTTTGATGGATTGGCCTGTCTATCAATGTGTGATGTCCATCTTTATCTTTTGTAACAAATTTTGACTTAAAGTTTATTTTTTCTGATATTAGTATAGCCAGCTCACCTCTCTTTTGGTTACTATTTACATGGAATACCATTTTCTATCCTTACACTTTCAATTTATTTGTGTCTTTCAATATAAAGTGAGTCTCTTGTGGACATCATATATTTGAATCATGGTTGCTTTTTGAAAATCTCTTCTGCCAATCTCTGCCTTTTAATTGATAAGTCTAATCCATTTACATTTAAAGTGATTAGTGATACAGAAGGACTTATTTCTGCCCTTTTGCTGTTTGTTTTCTATATCTTATATTTTTTTAGTTCTTCAGTTCCTCCATTACTACCTTCTTTATGTTTAATTTCTTTTTATAATGTACCATTTTGACTTCCCCCTAATTTCCTTTTCTGTATATTTTTTAGTTATTTTCTTAGTGATTACTCTGGGAATTACAATTAACATCCTAAATTTATAACAGTCCAGTTTGAGTTGATATCAACGTAGCTTCAATAGCATCCAAAACTCTGCTCCTATACAGGTCTTTCCCTCCTCTTTATGACGTTATTGTCACAAATTATATCTTTACACACTGTTGCCCATCAACATAAATATGTAATTAGTGTTCTATGCATTTGTCTTTTAAATAATATAGAAAAAATGAGTTACAAACATAGTAATGCTGGCTTTTCTATTTATGTACTTATCTGTACTGATATTCTTTATTTCTTCATATGACTGTCTAGTGTCCTTTCATTTCAGGTCAAAGGACTCCCTTTAGCATTTCTTATAGGGTAGGACTACTAGCAACAAACGCCTTCAATTTTTTTTCTTTTTTGAGGACAATCAGCCCTGAGCTAACTACTGCTAATCCTCCTCTTTTTGCTGAGGAAGATTGGCCCTGAGCTAACATCCATGCTCATCTTCCTCTCTTTTTTTTAATACGTGGAATGCCTACCACAGCATGGCTTTTGCCAAGGAGTGCCATATCTGCACCTGGGATCCAAACCAGCGAACCCCGGGCTGCCGAGAAGTGGAATGTGCGAACTTAACCACTGAGCCACTGGCCCGGCCCCCCTCAATTTTTGTTTATTTGGAAATATCCTAATTTTTTCATCATTTTTGAAGGATAATTTTACCAGATATAGAAGTCTTGACTGACAGCTTTTTTTCTTTCAGCACTTTGAATATCTCATCTCACAGCCTTCTGGTGTCCATGGTTTACAATGAAAAATAAGCCTCATCTTATTGAGGATCCCTTGTATGTGATGAATTGCTTCTCTCTTGCTGCCTGCAAGATTTTCTCTTTATCTTTTGACAGTTTGATTATAATCTGTCTTTGTGTGGATCTCTTTGACTTTATCCTACTTGGAGTTTGTTAAGTTTCTTGGATTTGTAGATTCATGTATTTCATCAAATTTGGGAAGTTTTGACCATTATTTCTTCAAATATCTTTTCTGCCTCTGTCTCTCTTCTCTCTTTCTGGAACTCCCATAAGGTGTATGTTAGTCCATTGTATAGTTTTCCACAGGTCGTGGGCTTTGCTTATTTTTCTTCATTCTCTTTTCTTTCTTATCCTCAGGCTGGATCATTTCAGTCAACTTTTATCTTCAAGTTTGCTGATTGTAGTTTGTTGTAGGTTTTAGAATAGATTCCAGAGTTCTGAAAAAGTTCATCCGGGCAGTTTTTGCAAGATTAATGATTGCTTGAGTGCAGCAAGAGATCCTTTAAGCTCCTTCCTCTGCCATTTTTGGTGCTATCCCCACATCTTTTTTTTTTTTAGTGCTTCCTTACTTTCTGGTACCAGAAGATGTTCCAGAGTCATTTTTTATTTTCTTTGGTCCAGCCTTGGAACTAACTATTTTTCCAAGGAGCTCTGTTTTTTTTATAATTGAGTGTGGTGTTTAGAAATCAAGATCTGGGTATGAGGTGTGCTGGTGCATCATTGCTTCTAGACCTTTTCAGTGGACAGAGCTAGGAAATATATGTATATCTACTAAAACCTATATATACACACATCTACATTAGAAATGCACCTGATTTTTGCATATTGATCTTGTATCCTATGGCCTTGCTGTAGTTTTTTTATACACTCTTTAAGATTTTCTACATACACGATTATGTTCTTTCTTTCTTGTCAATCTGTACGTCTTTAATTTATTTTTATTTTAACTCATTCATTCATTCACAAAAACTTATTAAGTGGCTCTTACATGCCAGGCACCATGCTAGTTGCTGAGGATGCAAAGATGATCCAAACATAATCTTTCTGTAGATGACCAGCCTTTTTATGGCCTAATTTCTTGAAAGAGCAGGGAAACTCCAATGAGGGAAAATATAATATCACCTCATTGTATATATTATCAAATTACTCTCACTTAGAGGTGAAGAAGTCTGGCTCTACAATCACGTAGACCTGAGTTTAAATTCTAACTCTGCCAGCTCTCTGACTTTGGAAAATTGCATAATCTCAATTTCCCCATATACAAAACAAGATTAGTAATAGTGTCTATCTCACAGGTTTATTGGGAGGATAAAAAGCACTTAGTATATTTCTTGATGCACAGTTAGTGCTCAATAAATGTGTTTTTTAAAATTTTTTATTGAGTTAATGATAAATTACAATCTTGTGAAATTTCAGTTGTATATTATTGTCTGTCAGTCATGTTGTAGATGCAACCCTTCACCCTTTGTGCCCACCCCCTCTTTCCCCTGGTAGCCACTAATCTGTTCTCTTTGTCCACAGGTTTAAATTCCTCATATGAGTGGAGTCATACAGAGATTGTCCTTCTCTATCTGGCTTATTTCACTTAACGTAATTCCCTCAAGGTCCATCCATGTTGTTGCAAATGGGACGATTTTGTTCTTTTTTATGGCTGAGTAGTATTCCATTGTATATATATATATATATATATATATATATATATATATATATATGCACCACATCTTCTTTATCCAATCATCTGTTGATGGGCACTTAGATTGCATCCATGTCTTGGCTATTGTAGATAATGCTGCAATAAACATTGGGGTGCATAGGATTTTTGGAATTGCTGACTTCAAGCTCTGTGGATAGATACCCAGTAGTGGAATAGCTGGATCATATGGTAGTTCTATTTTTAATTTCTTGAGGAATCTCCATACTATTTTCCATAGTGGCTGCACCAGTTTTCATTCCCACCAGCAGTGTATGAGCATGCTAAGAGCACCTCCTTCATAAACTGTTGTGACAATTAAGATGTCAGTATGTGTAAAGTGCTTTAGAGCAGTGACAAATATCAGTAAGTGTTATATAAGTACATGTGAAATTAATACCCTGCACCAAACAGGGGAGCCTAGCAACCAGGGAGGCTGTTCTCCCCGCTCACCATTCTGTCCCCGTATTTGGTGTCACTCCTGTATACAGTACGTGCAGGATATGGTGCAACTTGAAAGTAAAGGAAAATTACTTCTTTTCCCCTCTTCTCACAGTTAAGATGTCTACAGACAATCTAATTAAAACCCATATTTCTTTCTAGCTAATATTCATTTATTTATTCCAGATGTATTTTCTGAGCATCTAGGCTGGGATTTCTCCACAACCTCTCCAACATTTGTTACTATTTGTTTTAGTTATTTTTGTCATTCTAATGGGTGTAAGGTGATATCTTAGTGTAGCTTTGATTTGCATTTCCCTGATGATCAGCAGTGATGAACATCTTTTCATGTGCCTATTGGCCATCTGTGAATCTTCTTTGGAGAAATGTCTGTTCATGTCTCCTGCCCATTTTTTGATCAGGTTGTTTAATTTTTTGTTGTTGAGTTGTGTGAGTTCTTTATATATTATGGATATTAAGCCTTTGTTGGATGTATTACTTGCAAATATTTTTTACCAGTTAGTGGGTTGTTTTTTTGTTTCAATCCTGTTTTCCCTTGCCTTGAAGAAGCTCTTTAGTCTGATGAAGTCCCATTTGTTTATTCTTTCTATTGTTTCCCTTGTCTGGGAAGACATGGTGTCCGAAAAGATCCTTTTAATTCAATAAATGTGTTTTTAATGGAGTGACAAAATTCTTAATTAGGAATTCTAAAGTGGTAAGCTACAAAAATGATTTGTCACAATAATCATTTAAAAGTTTTGAGTAAAAACTTCTTTTAATAGTGAAATGTACAGTGCAATATGTACTGAACATATTTGACATGCTAAATAATCCACAGGCATAAAGAGTTCTATAGCCTTCTATATAATAGCAGTGTTAAATATTTTGGTATTGTGTTAATAACCAGTTTATATATTATTTGTTTATGTGGGGACACATTTTTTATTAGCTAAAGTAACATTTTGAGGGGGAATATTAGTTAGTTTTTAGAGGTTAATTTTGGTGGCAAGAATACATTCTTCCAGATCATAGATTTATTTCTAGTTGTGATTTAGGCTTTCCTGAAACCTGTGTTAACTCTTGCTCAACATTCTAGAACCATTTGCCTGGTGAGGAAAAGATTGTTAAATGGTACTTCAGTGGTCTTAGTCAATGGAACTGCTGAGGATTGTGCTGTATACACAGGCTTCTGGCCAAGAGACAAGTGGGGCCTGAAATCCAGCCCAGGCAAGGCTGTATCTACTCAGAGGCAGGGAGCCTTTTTCTGCTTCACAAAAGTGAGCTGTTTGCTTGAGCTAGCAGGGCCTTGATTAGATCCCTCATGCCAACAGGGTGGAACCTACCCTGGGGAAAAGCAACTCACTGAGTCCCATGTGTCTTGCCAGTTTGTCAATGTCATAAGCGTATTGTCTTTCCTCCGTGATTTTCCCATCCTAGATGCTCGGAAAATACATCTGGAATAAATAAATGAATATTAGCTAGAAAGAAATATGGGTTTTAATTAGATTGTCTGTTGTCTGTAGACATCTTAACTGTGAGAAGTGGGGAAAAGAAGTAATTTTCCTTTACTTTCAAGTTGCACCATATCCTGCACATACTGTATACAGGAGTGACACCAAATACGGGGACAGAATGGTGAGCGGGGAGAACAGCCTCCCTGGTTGCTAGGCTCCCCTGTTTGGTGCAGGGTATTAATTTCACATGTACTTATATAACACTTACTGATATTTGGCTCTGTTCTAAAGGACCTTACACATACTGACATCTTAATTGTCACAACAGTTTATGAAGGAGGTGCTCTTCGCATGCTTATTTTACAGACGAGGAAACTGAAGCACAGAGAGGTTAAGTAATTTGTTCAAGATCACACAGCTAGTCTGTGGTAAAGCCAGGTACTCTGGCTGCAGAGTTCATGCACTTACCCACTATGCTATGCTGCCACTGCCGAGCCAACTACCCCTCCCTCAGAATTCCAGCCAAACTTTGCACCACCTTGCTAATTCCATTCATCACCTTGGAGTCATTTATTTTCATGTCTGCATTAGACACCTTATTAGATCATGAGCTCCTTGAGGGTGGGACCACATTTTACTGCTTATGTCTGTCTCTCCTGTGGTAGCTTGTCGTAGACACTTCATAGAGACTTTTTGAAGAAATGTTCAAAGGGCAACACCATCACAGAATTTTCCTAAAAGAGTAATACCCTGATGCAAGTGAAATACCTGACCAAAAAATACCTGAATTTCAACAACCTGCCTTTGGAAGACAGGTGTGGCCCTGATGTGAACTTCAACATAGAAGTGTGTGATGCACTGGCTAAGATAAATCTGAGGTCTGGGCCACCAAAAGCTGGAAGAGGCCAGGAAGGATCCTCCCTCTACAGATTTCAGAGGGAGCGTGGTCCTGCTGACACCTTGATTTCAGACTTCTAGCTTCCAGAACTGTGAGACAATAGATTTCTGTTGTCAGTTACCCAGTTCGTGGTACTTTGTTACGGCAGCCCTGTGAGACTAAAACAGTAACTTTCTTGGACTGTTTGGTCTGCCGTAATAAAGTGCCATAGACTGGATGGCTTATAAATAATGGAAATTTATTTCCCACAGTTCTGGAGGCTGGGAAATCCAAGGTAAAGGTGTGGGCAGATACAGCGTCTGACGAGAACCCACTTCCTGTTCACAGATGGCTGTCTTTTCTCTGTGTCCTCACATGGTGGAAGGAGTGCGGGATCTCTCTGGGGCTTCTTTTATAAGGGCACTAATCCCATTCATGTAGGTGGAGCCCTCATCCTAATACCACATCTTGGGGGTTAGGTCTCAATATGTGAATTGGGGGACGGACACAAATATTTAGTCCTTAGCAGTAACTTTAGCTTTAAATCAGATAACCAGTCTCTCGGTCAGTCAGCAGTATTTACTGACCATTCAGTGAGTGAGTGTTGTCTGTGTATGGGAGGGTGGAACACGGGGGCACTGCCTGAGGCTCTCTGAGTGACCCTTGGGTCTCTGCTTTTGAGGCTTTGCAATCTGATAACTCAAAATGTAGTCCCTAAACAAAATGAGGAGAGCTCTCTGATGAGCAAATATTGAGGGATCACCCACAGTAAGAGTCATCTTTAAATATGAAGAGCATATCCAAGGGCCATCAGGTAAGGCTTGCCTAAGGTGAATGGGGTGAGTGGAAGTTTGGGGACTATGGATGCCTGTGAGCCTTGGATTCCTTTTTTGCACAGAGCGCAGTGATCAGATGATTCCTTCACCAGTGGGGGCTCTGTGGCCTGCAGCAGGGGAAGCTAAGAGTGGGACTGTGAAATGAAAAGCTCAGTTCCCTATGCCCTGTGGTTGGCTCTGCGGAGACTAAATATTGCTGACGATTCGTGTACGCAAAAGACATTGGTGGCGAAGATTCTATACAAGGTAGTTTGCATAGTGATATGATGAGAACATAAAAATTCAGACTTTCAAATCTTCTTGTGTGTCTCATCTGTTTCCAAGTGGCTTTCTTATTTCCTTGTGACAGCTGATCATTTACCATTTCTTTAATGTGACATTGAATTTTGAAAGTTTTAACAAGCCAGAAAAATTAATAGGAAGTGTTGAGAGACCTCATTAGGAAAATCTCTTGGTAAGATTGTTATAAATTAGTTCAGTTTTCTTTCTTTTGTTTTATTTTTATCTTTTAAGTCAACTTAGTAAACTTTTTTTTTGAGGAAGATCAGCCCTGAGCTAACATCTGCCACCAATCCTCCTCTTTTTGCTGAGGAAGACTGGCCCTGAGCTAACATCCATGCCCATCTTCCTCTACTTTATATGTGGGACGCCTGCCACAGCATGGCTTGATAAGTGGTGCATAGTTCTACACCTGGGATTTGAACCAGCAAACCCTGGGCCGCTGAAGTGGAACATGTGAGCTTAACTGCTACACCATGGGGCCAGCCCCTAGTAGACTTTTATTTGAATAAAAGTATAGCTGTTGAAGTCACTCTTTCTAATAGAAAGGTTAGACCTGATAAAATCGTCATTCCCTCTCTCTGAGCACCATGTTGCCTTTGAAGTAACTCTTTCCCCGCTACACACCTGGTGTTACGTGCAGCCTCGTTTTTCTTTGATCACTTGCTTTCCTTGGTTGTGAAGTATTGTTTTCCTGTGGCTATTACACATAGCAGCCGTCACTGTAGCTTAGGAGGATTGTCGCTGAAACAAATCACAGTAGAACCATTTGATTAATCATGAGGAAGACGAGGCCAAGGGCCTTCAGAATCATTATAATGTTTGTAACCAACAGTTCTCCATCTTCACTAAAGGTAAAATAAAAAGGGGGGTATAATGTTGCAGCACAAAGGACTGAGCTCAGCTATGGAAAAGAGCTACCCGTGCAAAGTGTGCTGCCCACTGAAATGATTTTTAAAGAGGGGGCGGTGAGAAGTCCCTGTTCGGGTCAAAATCCTGTGTGTGGTCTTTGAGGCGCAACCACAGGCAATTAGAAGGCTTTGACTGGCAGGCCTCACGGGGGAAAGCTGCCCTCCCCACACCAGACTTGGACACAGGGGGTGCATTGCAGTTTTCTGGAGGGAGCTGTAGTCAAGGATTCAGGCGCCCTGGATCAGCCTTGCTGGTGTGCACGTCTGCCTTCTCAGCCCAGGAGCCTCTCCTCAGAGGCTCCAATGGCGGCACTCCCTAGGTGCCTACTGACAATTCCTTATTGGGGTGCTTCGGCTGAGGCACTTTTCTCCACTCTGACTCAGTACGTTTCTACTCCTGCTCCTTCCTTTCTCCTTCCTCCCAACACCCTGGGCCCATAAAAAGACAGGAGTCTTTTGTTTGGGACTCCTTGGCAGTGAGATAGTTCTTCTGTCATCTGACCCTTGCCTGGTGCAGTTCCATGGGGAAAAAAGGAACACTGGGGAGTCAGCCCCTTTCTCTTTTACCTCTTGCCTGCACCCTCACAGTAAGTGAACGAAGTCTTGATTGTTACTATCAGATTGGCTTGTTGTCCTCGTTGACCACCTCAACCTCTGGAAGCTCGACAGGAGCTGGTGGAATGTCTTTTATGGATGATCCCTAATGTAGATTCTTATTAACTCTGGAAGGAACTGCTACTTGCAGACGTGTGTATACACACTCGTGTGTGATAGTCATCTGCTCCTATACTTAACAAAGATTTACTGACATCTTTGTGCCAGGCACAGAGGATGGGGATATAATGGGCTGGGAATATAATTCCGAACAAGGCAGAAAAGGTCACTGCCCGCATGGAGCTAGCATTCTATGGGGATACAGCTACCAATGAGCAGACAAGTCAACAAGTATGGATTATTATTGTGTCTTGGAGAGAATAAACAGGATTTTGTCAGAGAGGTTAGTGAAGGGAAGCTTCTCTAGATCAAGTAGATGGAGAGGCTTTTCTAAGGAGGTGTTGATGGTGCAGAAACCTGAGGGTTAAGAGGAAGCCAGACTCATGAAGAGGCTTGGAAAATGTGTTCCAGGCAGCGGGACCTGCAGGTGCAAGGGCCCTGAGGTGGGAACCTGCTTGATGTGTTCTAGGAACTCAGAGAGCCACACTGCCCTTGTGGTTATGTGTTTTGAATGTTATCCCTGAGTGACATCTCTGTGTCCCTTCTAGACTTTATAAATACTTCATTCTGTTTTTGTATATATTTATACTCTTTCTGGCCCTCAAAAGAATTTAGGCAACTGATAAAATTTTAATAAGATGAAGAAAAGAGAGAATTGAAAGAATGGGAAGATAAAGCAGTAAAGAGTGTAATTATTTTATAAGGAGATTAAAATAATAACAGAGGGAATTGAGAGGGAAAGCTTGGTTTGAGGAATGAATCAGGTCAGGGTCAGACTGTCTCCCTGGGGACAGTAGCTGACTCATTGCAGTTCAATAGTTGATGTTTGAATGCATAAACTCTCAGGGCAGACCTGTTTTCGTAAATCTAGCCTTAGGGATAAAGCTTTAAAGAGGAAGGACTTTGGGTTTCTGGCATTAAATGGGCAGGCCTAAATGTGACCTGGTCTCCCTGGTCAACCGAGTTTGTTGTAAAGCAGGCCACTTACATGCAACCACAGGTACCAAGCGACCCCTTATGGCCAGTGAAATGCCAACACAACATATAGGGAACAAGAGAACAGAGGGAGAAGTGGAAGGAAGAGGAATGTATGGAAACCATTAAAATATGGCTTTTAAAACTTCCGGAAAGAACTTCTTGGGCTCTTTCAAGAAGAAACCAGTGGGTCCTAGAACCCCAAAGTAGATTGTTTGGTGCCATAATTAAAAGCTGGGCTCTAGAATCAGTAGACGTCACTTTGAAAGCATCCTTTCCTAAGGATGTGACCTTGAGTGAGTTATTTAACCTCTCTCAGCCTTGGTTTCATCATCTGTAAAATGGGGCTATAATATCTTTTAGTTCATAAGGTTATTCTGAGGATTACATGAAGTAAACCATATGCACCTGGAACATAGTTAGTGTGTAATAAATGGTAACTCTAATTAAAGGTTGATAGGAAACCTATTTCAGTAAAAAAGTCAAAATAACAAGGCATTGAGAAAAGGGGCCGGATGTGATGGGTGGAGTCGATTAGGAGAGGGAGGCATAGGTGCCTGAGAATCCTCTTTGGAATAGAAAGAAATCACAATGAAGAAGCATGTTGTAGCCAGAAGAATGACCACCACTTTCTTTGTTTCTTCTCTAATTTGGCCATGATGGAAAGATAAGCAAGGAAGATGGGTAGCTGAGAAGTCTCGGAAACTGGTGGGGCTCCATCTAAAGATGGGAAGGCTGAGTTGAGCCTGAGTGGCACTTCTTGGCCACAGCAGGCAAGGGGTCAGAAGTTAGGAGCTAAGAATGGGTTCCTGAGAGGCCTGAGGGATGGAACAAGTAGATTTGCATTAGAATGGAGAAAGCAAATCTAGGTTTAGTTACCCTGTGCTTTCTAATAGCTGAGTTAGTGACACAGGTATCGGTCTGCCATTTCATATTTATTTATTTATTTTTTTATTTTTTATTTATTTATTTTTTCCTTTTTCTCCCCAAAGCCCCCTGGTATAGCTGTATATTCTTCGTTGTGGGTCCTTCTAGTTGTGGTATGTGGGACGCCGCCTCAGTGTGGTTTGGTGAGCAGTGCCATGTCCGCACCCAGGATTCGAACTGACGAAACACTGGGCTGCCTGCAGCGGAGCGCACGAACTTAACCACTCAGCCAGGGGGCCAGCCTCCTCATATTATTTTTTAAAATCTGGAGTTCAGCTTCTGACGTTAAAGATAAAATTACACACACACACGCATTTCTTTCTCTGGAGAGAGAGAGGGTCCGTGTCTGGGATTACCCCTTCTCCCCATCACTAGTTAACTTGTTTATCACTTTCTAGTATATTTCCTTAAGTGAGTAACAAAACAGTTTATGCCATTTCCATTCATTAACAAAACGAACAAATATTCGGTGCCTACCCTGTGCCAGATCCCATTCTAGGTAGTGAACAATAGATGAACTCCCTGCCCTCAGGGCTCTTAACAATCTGGAAAAGATGATAGACAGTAAATAAAGCAAATGATAAGTGATTCCTGCTCAGAAGAAAGAGCATAAGAGGAGAGAAACAGATGGTAGAGGGCAGCACTGCTCTAGATGGAGTTGTTAGGGAAAACCTCTCGGAAAAGGGACTTAAGTCTGGGAGAAACATGAAGCATGTTCCCGGGAGAGGGAGCAGCAGGTGCAAAGGCCCTGAGGGAGGAACATGCTTGGAGTGAATGAGAAACAGGAAAAGGCTCAGTGTGGGTCGAGTGGAGCCAGTGAGGGGAAAGTGGGAGGCTTTTGCTCTAAGCGCATTTGTTTGTTTATCTCCTGATGGGAATGACCCAGCAGAGGAATAAATTGAGATGCAGGAGAATGCGTGTGTTTAGGGGTGTGATTGAAGATGCAAAGTCCTTGAACAGGCAAAAGGGATGGGACTCAGCGTGTGTTTGTATTTAGGGGGCGCTTTGGAGCACAAACAGCTTCTTCATAGCAATGGGAGGCAAGGTGACTGTGTGGGCTCAGATGCAGGGAGGTTTGTGGGTTTGAAAGGTGAGCAAATTCAGTAGATTCATCAAGAGAAGAAAAGAAGGCAGAAGAGGTTGGGGAGTGTGTGAAATAATTTCTAGGAGAGTAAGAGAGGGAATATAGTGAAACATTTTACCAGTAGAGAAAAAACCCCACAATTCTATTGTCTGTGGATCAAGAAGCCAAAAGCATCTTCCTTTGCTTGGTGGGGCAGGTTGCCCAGTGGGAGAACACTCATTTCTCTGGCCCAGGCCACATCCCTGAGGTGTCTTCTCTGCTCCTGGATGGCTCCCCCGCCCCCTGGAGTCCTCCTTCCCTGCCTTCCTGTCTTGGCTCCACCACTTAGGCAGATTGCTCAACGTCTCTGTGCCTCTGTCTCCCTATCTGAAAAAGGGATGATTGTGCTCACCTTATAGATTTGCCATGAAAATGAAGAGTCAGCACATGCCAAGTGCAAGGTGCCATGTCTGGCACATGGATGTTTCCTTTTGTCATCCCTGCCATCAATGCAGCTGCTTCTGTCATGGCTGCTGCAAGATCCATCGCTAGTGGCACACCCCCCACATGCCTGTCACTGTGACCTCCGTGACCCCAGACTGCAGTGGGCAGAAGAATCACCCGGGTGCTTTATAAAAGTTCTGATTCCTGGGGCCGGCCCTGTGGCCAAGTGGTTAAGTTCACACGCTCCGATTTGGCGGCCCAGGGTTTCTCTGGTTCAGATCCTGGGCATGGACATGGCACCACTCGTTAGGCCATGTTCAGGCGGCATCCTACGTACTACAACTAGAAGGACCCACAACTGAAATATGCAACTATATACTAGGGGGATTTGGGGAGAAAAAGCAGAAAGAAAAAAAAGAAAAGAAAATTCTGATTCCTGGCTCCCACCAGAGGTGCTGATTCTGTGGGTCCAGGGCCGGACCCAAGATGTGCATTTTAAGCGAACACCCCAGCAGTTCCAATGGCAGCATGGTCACTTTATGGACAGTGTCTCATTGAATCCTGACAACCGCCACGTAAGATTTGCACTGTTAGCCCGTTTTAACAAAGAGAACACAGAGCTCAAGGGAGGCCAAATAATTTCGAAGCTGTAACTGGTAGAGGCAGGATTTGAACCTCCATCGTTCTGCTCCCCAGTGCATCTCTTTGAACCTAGTTAAAAGAAAAAACCTCCAGTATTTGGCTTCAAGGGACACAATTTTTTTTTTTTTTTGAGGAAGATTAGCCCTGAGCTAACATCTGCTGCCAATCCTCCTCTTTTTGCTGAGGAAGACTGGCTCTGAGCTAACATCCATGCCCATCTTCCTCTACTTTATATGTGGGATGCCTGCCACAGCATGGCTTGCCAAGCAGTGCGTAGATCTGCACCCAGGATCCAAACTGGTGAACCCTGGGCCACGGAAGTGAAACATGAGAACTTAACCACTGTGCCACCGGGCTGGCCCCTGAAGGGACACAACTTTTGAGTAATAGGTATAAATTTTGCAGACATTGTCTTATCTGCCTTTTTAAAAAACATACTTGGAACCAACCTTGAGCTTATTTTTTTATAGATGCTTCAAATCCCTACCTCCAGGAACCTCGCACAGCACAGATGCGACACTCCACCTCCTGGGGGGGTGAAATCTGTGTGAGGGCCACAGAGCTGGGCGCTCTCCCATGATACATGATCCCCCTTCACCCCACCAAGTGCAGACTTACAGATCTTCAGTAAATTTACAGAATGCTTGTCGTAATCGGTGGTAACCACATTGATGTGCTTTTGTGCCTCTCAGAAGGGAGAATGCTCTGAACAAGGTCTTTTTAAAGGAGCAATCCCAAGTTTGGAATGGGTGTATTCCAGAATGTTCTCCACATCGGGGCTCCAGCTGGCTTGGGTTTGGGCACTTGAGACATTGCCTTTAAGACCCATAACCTCAGGAACCTTTGTGAGTGATGGCAAGGAGTAGGTTCATGGCAGCACAAATGTGGTGATATGTAATGGGGCTGTTGATGGATGAGTATGGTTAAATGCTCATCTTGCCGGGTTTTCTGTGCCTGCCATAAGGACGTGCATCTGAGCTTCTGTCAGGCAGGGTTCTCTCCTGAGCTGGGTCTCTTTCCACACATCTGGTCGTAGGCAGCTGTTTGGAAAATCATGTACTTGCTCTTCCAGTGTAACCTCACACTCCATCCAAGTCTAAAACAGGGCTCTTTGATGTAGCTTGCAGAGCAGCTAGGCCAGGATGGAAAGTGTTCTGGGCTGTGAGTAACGTCACCAGACCCACGCACAGGTCCTGGTTTCTGCATGTCCTGGCTGTGAGGTTTGAGGCGAGGCATTTCACCTCTTTAAGTCTTTGCTTCTTCATCTTTAAGCTTTGAATACTTTGTTAGACACCTCAGAGTGTTGTGAAGATCAAGCAAAATGAAGCGTGGTGTGCCTCTCCTGGGCTCCCACATTCTCGTGCTATCTTGGTCCCAGCACTTTTTGGTAATACATGATGTTTGAGTTACTTCTCTCCCACTGCGTATCTTTAGGGCCCAACTCTTAGTGTTTATTTTTACCTCAGCATCCAACGTGGTACTCTACGTATTGTAGGCAATTTGGAAAAGTTGAATAAATGAATGAATGTGCAAACAATAAAAGCAAAGTTATGTTAGGAAACAGTGCTATAATCAACCTCTAGTTTCTTAGAACACTACAGTGTTCATATTGTGAGTTCAGTTGCAAAGTATACATGAGAGGCTTTTAGTTAAGGAGAATCGTCAAAAATGTTTGTAACTAGGAGAGACTGTTTTTTTCCACCCTTCTGAAAAAGTCTAGGTCACTCCATGGGCCTCTGGGCAAACATTGGCTTATCTTCCAGGGCCCTCCAACCTTGGAACTCAACTCGGTTTACTTGTTTGTTTGAACGGTCCTGTCCCCTTTCCCTCTAGCCCCTTCTATTACATTTGCTATTTCCTGTATGACTAGGCTGATATTAGCCTTGACAGAATTCAGAGTGTGAGTCCCTTGTCCTGTTCATCTTTCAGTCTCCTCATCTCTGTCTGGAACAGTCTCTGGTACAGGGTATATTATCAGTACAGGTTTGTTGCATGGATGAATGAATAATTAAACACAAGGCTGTAAGAATCCTCCTTATTCTCTCTCTGTCCCCTCTTCTCTGACTTCTATCAGGTTTTGTCCTGCTTTTATTTATTTATGATTATTTTAAAAATATTGGACCTCAGGTGCAGAGTTGGATTATGGATTATTCATAACCCTCAGTTTACGATATACTTTCACCATTGGTCCTTGCATGCTCTGCTTTAATGTATATATGGATGGATGGATTTTAAATAGTGTGACAGCATCCATAAACTTGCTACCAAAGCCAAAAATAGGGCCTTGATAACTTAGGTTTAGCCACGTGCTTTCCCACCTCCCATCCCTCTGTCTCCCACAATCTGGGGTAACCATCATCCTGAATCCTTTATTAATTTTTCCTTTTTATATAGTTTTTATTATATCTGTATATCCCTAAAAAGTAAGTGCTTTTCATTTTGGCTACTCTTACCTTTATAAAAAGTACATCATGCTTTTTTTTCACTTAATGTGATATTGCTAAGATTTATTCATGTTGTTTCACATTGTTGTATATATTCATTTATTCATTATTGTTCATATATTCATTCGTTGTGTGAATATACACTGTTGATTCATTCACGCTCCTCTGGCTGGACAGTTAGTTTATTTACAAGATTTTGTTCTTGTGAACAGTGCTGCTATGAATATTCTTGAACACAATGCCATGAGATTTGTGCAAGAGTTTCTTTTTGGGTTATGAGCTTGAGAGTAGAACTGCTGGGTCATAGAAATGTGAATTTCTGATTTTAGGAGGTAATGCCAAAACAATTTCCAAAGCTTTTTCACCAATTCATACTCCTACCATATCCTTTTCCATACTTGTTATCCTCAAACTTTAAATTTGGGCCTGTTGAGTGGTACAGCACTGTGGTCTGCCCTGATCACTAATGATGGTGCTGGCGAACATTTCCTCGAATGTTTATTGCCATATGTGTTTCCTCTTCATAAAATGCCTATTTCTACTTTTGCCCATTTTTCTATTAAACTATTTATATTTTCCTTGTTGATTTGTAGGAGTTCGATATACATTTCTAATGAGAATTCTTTGTTCAGTTATTGATTCTTGTGTAACACACTACCTCAAAACCTAGTGGCTTAAGACAGCACAAATTATTTTTTTTTTCTCACAGTTCTGTGGGTGGGCTGGGCTCAGCTGGGTGGTTCTTCTGTTCCACGTGATGTCACTTGGGGTAACTCACTTAGCTGCATTCAGCTGCTGGCTCAGATGGACTGGACAATCCAGAAGGCTTCACCAACGTGACAGGCTCTTCCACATGTCCCATCCAGTTGGTTAGCTTGGGCTTTCTCACAGAGTGGTGATTTGGGGGTAGTTGGCTTCTTACTTAGAGACTGGCTTCCAAGAGGAAGGAAGCAGAATCTGCCAGTACTCTTAAGGCTTGTGCTTGAAAATCCCAGCATGACACTTTTGCCACAACAAAGGAAATAATAAAGTTAGTCTGGATTCAAGGGGAGACAATAGCCTCCAGGGTGAATAGCCTCTTGGTGGTGAAGTGGCAGACACAGAGGGAAAGAAGGAATTGATGGCAACCATCGTTGGAGACTATCTACCACTTGTGTATTGTGAATATCCTTCAGTTTGTAACTTTTCACTTCCTTATGATGCCATGGATGACCTGACATTCTTAATTTTAATATAGTCAGATTTATATATCTCTTCTTTATAATTAGATGCTTTCTGAATCTGGCTTAAGAAAGCTGTCCTTGGGGCTGGTCCCATAGCCTAATGGTTAAGTTCAGCACACTCCACTTCAGTAAACTGGGTTTGCAGGTTCGGATCCCAGGCATGGACCTCCACCACTTGCCAGCCATGCTGCCGCAGTGACCCACATATACGGTGGAGGAAAATTGGCACAGATGTTAGCTCAGGGCTAATCTTCCTCAAGCCAAAAAAAAAAGAAGAAGAAGATTGGCAACAGATATTAGCTCAGGGATAATCTTCCTCAGCAAAAAAGAAAAAAAAGAAAGCTGTCCTTGCTCTAAGTTCTAAAAGGTATTCACCTTTATTTTCCACTAAGAGATTTAAAAGTTTTATTTTTGACATTTAAATCATTAATTCATCTGAAGTTGATTTTTGTTTGTGTTTTGAATAGGAATCTGATTTTATTATTATTTTCCATTGCATATAGAATAGCCTTCCTTTTTGTACTGATCTGATGTAACACCTTTATAATATACTAAGGTTTCCAAAATGCCTGGGTCTGTTTTGGGGCTTGCTTTTCTGTCTCATAGGTCTGTTTGTCTCATCTTGCTCTGTGTTAATTATAATAGCTTCCTAATAAGCCCTGATACCTTGAAAGGCAATTTTCCTCCTCCTTGATCCACTTCTTCAGCAATGTCTGGGACTTTCTTGGTCCTTCACTATTGTAAATTTTAGAAATATCTTATTGTGTTCCAAGAGAATCCCTTTTGAGATTTGTATTGGAATTGTATTGACGTTATACATCAGTTTGGGGGAGAATTGACAAACTTTTTATAGTATCTTCCTATCCAAGAAAATGATATCTCTCCATTTATTAATTTAGGTTTTTTAAATTCCCTTACTAAAGTTTAAAATTTTTATTTGTTAAATTTCTTTTGAGATATTTGATGTTCTCTGATACTGTTGTAAGTGGTGTTTTCCCTGTAATTACATTTTCTAGTTGTTTACTGCTATTGAACAGAAATGCAGTGACTTGTGTATATTTATCTTATATTCAGCCACCTTGATAAACTCTCCTAGTGGTTCCAAAATTTTTTTCAGTAGATTCATTTGAGGTTTTATGAAAAAATTTTATCATCTAAAAATGATAGCCATTTATTTCCTCTATTTTAAATGTCCTGCCTCTGTTTTTTGTCCTGCTTTTGAAAAATCCTTCTTATTCTTACCTCTTGCCCAGTTTTCACTTTCAATTCTTGTTTAAAACAGCAAGTTGAATCAGAAGTGGCTGAGACAGAGTGGAAGCCTTTTTCTTTTGGTATCCATATAGGGCAGTAGAGTTAGTGTAAGTATCTATTGGAAAATGTGGCTACAGAAAAATGAGTGTAGCCTCTCTCTGTGATATTCATCGGAAGGAAAGGGCTGCCTCAGTGATCTGAATCTCAGAAGGCCTATGGATTCTTTTATCCTCTGCTCTAAAATTCTATTTTGAAAATTGTTATCAGTTATTGCATTTTTTAGAAAGCAGCATTAGATTGTCTTCTCTTTAAGCCTTGCTTCTTAGGGCCAAGGCCCAACCTTCCAAGATTGGCCATGGCCTTGGTCTGCCTGAGAAGATTCTTCAACCCTGAGTCTCCTCATGCATGTAGCTTTTCCATATAAATTTAAATCTCTGTGAAGTCTCAGAAAAATGATTTGGAAGGCTGGATAGAGTTTTTAACATTTAAAAAAAGTCATCCTTCTGATTTTTTTTCACTTCTAAATTTACAGTCTGATTTTCTTCAGACTACTATTGAATTCTTCTTGAGTTTTCACTTAAATTGATGTGCTGTAAATATGACATTTGAGATGTAGGGTAAAATTCACTGAAACTTCAAGAAGCAAATAAATTAAAGAGAAGGAATATTTTAATCAAAATATTTGAATAAAAAATTCTCATCCTGACCATTTAAGAATAACTTAAAG
This sequence comes from Equus caballus, assembly GCF_041296265.1. NCBI lineage: Eukaryota > Metazoa > Chordata > Mammalia > Perissodactyla > Equidae > Equus > Equus caballus. The sequence continues at coordinate 53,791,655 of NC_091691.1, forward strand.
AAGCCCCACTCCCTAATATTAATTTTTAAATTAGTTTTTAAATATATTATTAGTTTTATAGAATAAATTTTCTTTCTTTTTATTTTTCAAGGAGAAAGTATGTTATGCTTTTGCTTGTTATTATTTAACTTAAGTTTGTAGAATCTTTGTTAGAACTTATTTTATATGGCAAAAAAGTATCACCTAAACTTAGCTAATACACATAGTTAATCTAGAAAAACCATCATCTCTGGCATTGTTGGTTTGATAAGTTATGTCTGTAGACTCTTTGTTGTCAAGGTTTTTCCAATGACATATGTAGAAATAAACAGAAGATGTTACTCCCTAAGCAAAGTCCACTTGTGGAATTCATCTTTAACTTACATCTATTATATTAATCAACCTTCCAAATGTCAGTGTTGGCACTAACTTGGATAACTGTGATGCTCTCTTGCCTGTACAATTATCATTTTCCAAATGTGTACATTCAAATTATTTATTATTCACACTCAAAATTCAGATTTTAGTGATTAGTCTTTGATCACATAATTAGTAGGTGTTAAATGATATAACAGTTTTATTTGGGGCAGCAGTAGAACTCACATATCAGCAGAAATGATGAGGTGATTCTAAGTGAAAGAGGCCTTGGAACCGTAGCTTTTAGGCTTTTGTGAAGACTGCCTTTAAGACTAATTACAGGAAATAATGTATGTTACTGAGTTTCCACGATGTCTAATAAACCAGAGTTGTAACTGGTAGATGGAGGAAGAGAGTTACGGGGTAGTGGTTGACATGTTATCTCTGAGGCCCTGGGCTTAGGTCCTGGATCTACTCTTTACCAATTGTGTGATTCTTGGGAAAATTACTTAACCTCTCTGCTCCATTTCCTCAACTGTAAAATAGAGGTGATAATAATCTTAGGGTGCGAATATGAAGTGCATGATGCCCAGTGCATAGTAGGTGCTCTATAAATGTTAACTTTTGTTACTATTATTATTATTTTACAGTTGAGAATAACTATAACAATACAAAAAACATCATCTTCATTTCTCAAATCTACACTATGGAGATGGAGATAAATGTACGTTGTAAGTGTCCACACCCTTGGAAGAGATTTTCTTCCAACCTGGTGTAACTCTTCTAAATTTTGAGAAGTAATGATTCAGTTCCCTCACCAAATAATTAAACTGGTAAATGTTTTCTAGGGAAAAAAATGGGAAAAATAAAGATCATTGAAGGGAAAATACCCATAAATGTTTAGTTGTCCTTGCTAAATAGTTATTAATTATGCTCCTTGTTATAATAACAAAATTTTATAGAAAGAAACCAAAATGTTTTTGAAAAATTGCCGATGGGCTCATCCTTTATCGGGCTTCTGTGATGTGCTAGGCAGTGTGCTGGACTGAAGTGGTGTAGTGAAGGGCAGGACACTGTGGTCTCTCACCTCATGAGCTGATGGGGCTGCATACCCCAAGGTGCTGCTTCTGAGTTATGTAAATATCTTTATATAACGTCAAGAGACAGAGTTGTACATAAACATATTACCACATAAGAAAGAAGCCCAAGTTACATACTAGATGAAAACATTTGGTCACACATTTGGTTAGACATCAGGATCGAATTTTTCTTTGAACATTTAAGAATTAACTTCCAAGATGCTCCCTAGGGCAGAGCTCGCCTTTTGTCACTGTACATTTCAGTGGAGACTGTGGGTGTAAGTTTTCTTCTTTGTCCCCCTCTACGGGATGGTTGTGCTCCAAGAAAATTTGAGAGCAGTGTAGTTCAGTATGTCAAGTCCACCACTGAGTAAGCATGATCTTTTGACTCAGTTAAAATATACTCAATATATAAGAAAGGACTGCCTTCAGCTTTTTACATGGTAATGGCTATAAAATTCTTAATTGTGGAAACAAAACAAAACAAAACAAAAAAACAGAATCTGCCTTCCAAAAAAGAGTAAATCAATGAGAAGTTAGAAATGATGATCACCCCAGGTAAAAGTGGACTCCCATTTACCTACTGAATTAACAACTAACTTCTTACTCTGGTGTCCACAGCCCAGCCACATCTCCCCCATTTACCTTTCAAGTCTTGTCTTTCATTACTTGTGCTGTTGTTAAACTGCACCAGCTGACCTCTGTGCCTTTGCTCATGCTGGTTCCTCTACCTGGAACACCTTCCCTGTAGGCTTCTCACTGCCACTTACTAAAGTTCTATCCATCCACACAGGCAACGGAAATTCCGCCTCTTCCACCCTGCCTCTCCTGAGCCCATAGAGTATATATTTTTTTTACTTGCTCTTTGTCTTTATTATATACCATCTTATTTTACTAAAAAAATTTGTGCATTATATTCTGTACTGTGGGATGTTAGTATTACTAAGCTTTCTTTTTATTTGTATTCTCCTTGATTTTGTTTAGCTGTATCATTTTATTTCCACTTTTTTTTATTACAGTAACATTGCATTATAACATTATATAGCTTTCAGTATAACATTATATAGCTTTCAGATGTACATTGTAATATATTTCGAATTCTGTGTAGATGACATCATGTTCACCGCCCAAAAACTAATTACAGTCCATCACCAGACATATGAGCCTAATCACCCCTTTTGCCCTCCCCCCTCCCCCCTTCCCCTATTGTAACCACCAATACAATCTCTGTTGCTATGTGTTTGTTTGTCATTGTTTTTATCTTCTACTTATGAGTAAGGTCATATGGTATTTGACTTTCTCCCTCTGACTTATTTCTCTTAGCATAATACCTTCAAGGTCCATCCATGTTGTCACAAGTGGCCGGATTTCATCATTTCTTAGGGCTGAGTAGTATTCCATTATGTACATATACCACATCTTCTTTATCCATTCGTCCCTTGATGGGCACCTAAGTTGCTTCCAAGTCTTGGCCATTGTGAATAATGCTGCAATGAACATAGGGGTGCATGTATCTTTATGCACTTGTGTTTTCAAGTTCTTTGGGTAAATACCCAGCAGTGGACTAGCTGGATCATATTGTAGATCTATTCTTAATTTTCTGAGGATACTCCATACCACTTTCCATAGTGGCTGCACCAGTTTGCACTCCCACCAGCAGTGTACAAGGATTCCCTTCTCTCCACATACTCTCCAACACTTGTTGTCTCCTGTCTTGTTAATTCTGATGGGAGTGAGGTGATATCTCATTGTAGTTTTGATTTGCATTTCCCCGATAGCTAATGATGTTGAACATCTTTTCATATGCCTATTGGCCATCCGTATATCTTCTTTGGAGAAATTTCTGTTCAGATCCTTTGCCCATTTTTTAATTGGGTTGTTGAGATGTATGAGTTCTTTGTATATTTTGGATATTAATCTCTTATCTGATATATGGTTTGCAAATATCTTCTCCCAATTATTAGGTTGTTTTTTCATTTTGTTGATGATTTCCTTTGCTGTGCAGAAGGTTTTTAGGTTGATATAGTCCCATTTATTCATTTTTTCTTTTGTTTCCCTTGCCCGGTCAGACATGGTACTTGAAAATATGCAGCTAAGACCAATGTCAAAGAGCGTACTGCTTACATTTTCTTCTAGAAGTTTCATGGTTTCAGGTCTTACATTCAAGTCTTTAATCCATTTTGAGTTGATTTTTGTGCATGGTGTAAGATAATGTCTACTTTCATTCTTTTGCATGTGGCTGTCTAGTTTTCCCAACTCCATTTATTGAAGAGACTCTCCTTTCTCCCTTGTATGCTCTTGGCTACCTTGTTGAATACTAGCTGTCCATAAATGTGTGGGTTTATTTCTGGGCTCTCCGTTCTGTTCCATTGGTCTGTGTGTCTGTTTCTGTGCCAGTACCATGCTGTTTTGGTTACTATGAATTTGTAGTATATTTTGAAATCAGGGGGTGTGATACCTCCAGCTTTGTTCTTTTTTCTCAGGAATCCTTTGGCTATTTGGGGTCTTTTGCTGTTCCATATAAATTTTAGGATTCTTTGTTCTATTTCTGTGAAAAATGTTGTTGGAACTTTGATAGGGATTGCATTGAATCTATAGATTGCTTTAGGAGGTGTGGACGTTTTAACAATGTTAATTCTTCCAATCCAAGAGCACAGAATATCTTTCCATTTCTTTGTGTCTTCTCCGATTTCTTTCAACAATGTTTTATACATTTTGGTGTACAGGTCTTTCACCTCTTTGGTTAAGTTTATTCCTAGATATTTTACTCCTTTTGTTGCAATTGTAAATGGGATTGTATTCTTAATTTCTCTTTCTGCTACTTCGTTGTTCGTGTATAGAAACCCAACCGATTTTTGTACGTTGATTTTGTATCCTGCGATTTGACTGTATTCATTTATTATTTCTAAAAGTTTTTTAGTGGATTATTTAGGGTTTTCTATATATAAAATCATGTCATCTGCAAAGAGTGACAGTTTCACTTCTTCTTTTCCAGTATGGATCCATTTTATTTCTTTTTCTTGCCTGATTGGTCTGGCTAGGACTTCCAATACTAAGTAAGAGTGATGAAAGTGGGCATCCTTGTCTGGTTCCTCTTCTTAAAGGGGTAGCTTTCAGTTTTTCTCCATTGAGAATGATATTTGCTGTAGGTTTGTCATATATAGCCCTTATTACGTTGAGGTATTTTTCTTCTATACCCATTATATTTAGAGTTTTTATCATAAATGGATGCTGTATCTTGTCAAATTCTTTCTCTGCATCTATTGAGATGATCATGTGATTTTTACTCTTCATTTTGTTAATGTGATGTATCACGTTGATAGATTTGCAGATGTTGAGCCATCCCTGCATCCCTGGAATGAAACCCACTTGACCATGATGTATGATCTTTTTAATGTATTGTTGTATTCGATTTGCTAGTATTTTGTTGTGAATTTTTGCATCGATGTTCATCAGTGATATTGGCCTTTAATTTTCTTTTTTTGTTTTGTCCTTGTCTGGTTTTGGTATCAGGATAATGTTGGCTTCATAGAATGAGTTAGGAAGCTTCCCCTCCTCTTCAATTTTTTGGAAGAGTTTGAGAAGGATGGATATTAAGTCTTCTTTGAATATTTGGTAGAATTCACCAGGAAAGCCATTTGGTCCTGGACTTTTATTTTTTGGGAGGTTTTTGATGGCTGTTTCAATCTCCTTGTTAGTGATTGTTCTATTCAAATTCTTTACTTCTTCTTGGTCCAGTTTTGGAAGGTTGTATGTTTCTGAGAATTTATCCATTTCTTCTAGATTATCCAATTTATTGGTGTATAGCTTTTCATAGTATTCTCTTATTACCTTTTGTATTTCTGAGGTGTCCATTGTAATCTCTCCTCTTTCATTTCTGATTTTATTTATTTGAGTCTTCTTTCTTTTTCTCTTGGTGAGTCTAGCTAAGGGTTTATCGATTTTGTTTATCTTTTCAAAGAACCAGCTTTTGGTTTCATTAATTTTTTCTATTTTTTTTTAGTCTCTATTTCATTTATTTCTGCTCTGATTTTTTATTTTTATTTTTTTTGAGGAAGATTAGCCCTGAGCTAACATCTGCTGCCAATCCTCCTCTTTTTGTTGAGGAAGACTGGCCCTGAGCTCACATCCATGCCCATCTTCCTCTACTTTATATGTGGGATGCCTACCACAGCATGGCTTGCAAAGCGGTGCCATGTACTCACCCTGGATCCAAACCGGTGAATCCCAGGCCACCAAAGCGGCACATGCACACTTAACCGCTAAGCCGCTGGGCCGGCCCGTCTTCTCTGATTTTTATTATTTCCTTCCTTCTGCTGATTTGGGCTTTGTTCTTCTTTTTCCAGTACCTTTAGATGTGCTGTTAGGTTGTTTATTTGGGATTTTTCTTCTTTATTGAGGTAGGCCTGAATTGCTATAAACTTCCCTCTTAGAACCACTTTTGCTGTGTCCCATAGATTTTGGCATGTCGTATTTTCAGTTTCATTTGTCTCCAGGAATTTTTTGATTTCTCCTTTGATTTATTCATTGACCCAATCGCTGTTCAGTAGCATTTTGTTTAATTTCCACATTTTTGTGTGAGCCCATGGAATATTTACCGCCTTAAACCCAGCACTCTATACTCTTGCCATAGCCCACTTCCCTTATGATTATTTGTATACCTAGCACCTCCAAGAGGACTGTGGGCAGGGATCCTCTTTCTATCCCAGTGCCTGACACAGAACTCGCACAAAGTAGGATGTAAAATGTAAAAAGGATTTGCTGAAGGAACACATCTTTGCATCCCAAGTACAACAGGCTCTTCTTAAAGTCTCAAACAGGTCAAGAAAAACATAGATGTAAAAGATGGAAGATAAATAGAATCTATATTCAAGAAATGCCATAAATAGAGGTATAAACAAGTGATAATGATTTAAGATTAAGTGAAAAAGAGAAAGCCTTACTGCTGTCTTTGGAATACTTTATGGTGCGTTTCACCAGCTGACATCTCTAAGCTGTATAAAGCAGTCTTTGTTTTGGTTACCTCCTTTACTAAATTGATGAGAAAAAGTTACTTGAAAATAAAAAAAGAACTTTTTTTTGCAGGGCCAGTTCTGTGACTATTGCAATTCCGAGGACCCCAGGAGAGCACATCCAATCACCAATGCAATTGATGGATCCGAACGTTGGTGGCAAAGCCCCCCTCTCTCCTCAGGCACACGGTACAACAAAGTCAATGTCACCTTGGATCTAGGGCAGGTAAGTTATGCTTTCCACTGGAATGAGGAAAGTCAGTTTGGATCATTGTTTTTGTGGTTATTTCTGATATAATAATAATTATTTAAAAAAACAAAGTCCAGTTTTAATTCACTAATTATTGTGAAGCCTGTTACATTAATATTTGCATCTCTCAACACCCAGTACTGTGCCTGTCACAGTGCAGACACCTCTACCTGTCTATTAAAAGAGTTAAAAAATGATTGTAGGGCCAGCCCAGTGGTGTAATGGTTGAGTTCGCGGGCTCCACTTCAGCGGCTCAGGGCTCATGGATTTTGATCCCTGGCAGGGACCTGCACACACCGCTCATCAAGCCTTGCTGTGGCAGCATCCCACATACAAAGTAGAGGAAGATTGGCACAAATGTTAGCTCAGGGACATTCTTCTTCACCAAAAAAAAAAAACCCCAAAGTTCTAACTAGTTTCATAGGAAAAACATTTTTTATTATTATTTTTGATTGTGTTAAAGTAGACATAACATAAAATTTACCATCTTAGCCATTTTTAAGTGTGCAGTTCAAAGTGTTGTCATTCACAGTATTGTGTAGCCAATCTCCAGAACTCTTTTTCATTTGCAAAACTGGCACTCTGTACTCATTAAACACTAACTCCTCATCTGCTCTTTCCCTAGTCCATGGCAACCACCATTCTATCTTTGTCTCTATGAATTTGTCATCTCTAGGTACCTCATATAAGTAGAATCATGAAATATTTGTCCTTTTGTGATTGGCTTATTTCACTTAGCATAATGTCTTTAAAGTTCATCCATGTTGTAGAATATGTCAGAATTTTCTTCCTTTTTAAGGCTGAATAATATACCGTTGTATGTATATATCACATTTTGTTTATCTATTCATCCATCAATGGACACGTGGGTTGTTTCTACCTTTTGGCTATTGTGAATAATGCAGCTACAAACATGGGTGTGGTGAAGATATTTTTATAGCATTCTCTTCCTGGAAATCCTGACTCTGTGAACACTGACTACCATAGTTTTTGGCCTTATTTGGCCAGCTGGCCCACAAGCTACCCTGACTTCAGGCCTATCTCTATGTGGTAGGTTAAGATGGCCCCCAGGATGCCTTCCCCCTGGTATACATGCCCAGTGTAATCTTCTCTCCTTTGAGTGTGGGTAATACCATGAATATGATGGGTGTCACTCCCACAATAAGGTGGCATTATATGACAAAGATAAAGGGATTTTGCAGATGTGTTTAAGGTTCCAAGTCAGGGACCTTAAAGGTCCCTTTGATCAAAAGGAGGTTATCCCTGGGAACGTGTCTGAATTAGTGGAGCTCTTAAACGGGACTGGGCCCTCCTTGAAGGAAGAGATTGGAATCATGAGAAATTTTCCTGCTGACATTGAAGGGGAAAACTGCCATGTTGCAAATTGCCTGTGGAGACAGCCACATGACAAAGATATAAAAGTAGGTTCTAAAAGCTGACAGCAGCCCTAGCCAACAGCCAGCAAAAAAGCAGGAATCTCAGTCCTACAACCACAAGGAAGCAGATTCTGCCAACAATGATTGCAAACTTGGAAGCAGGTCTTTCCAGGCATCTGGTGGACACCTTGATTGCAGCCTTGACCCTGAGCAGAGAACCCGATCACACCATGCTCAGACTCTTGACCTACAGAACTGCAAGATAATAAATGTTGTTTTAAACCACTAAATTTGTAGTAATTTGTTAAGCAGTAATAGAAAGCTAATGCATCTTCTTCTTTACTCTTTCAGAGCAGAGAGTGCCTCCCATCTGTTTGACCCTATTCCTTCAACAAATGTTGATTGAGTACCTTCTATGTGCCAAGCCCTGTTCTAGGCATTTGGGATACACAAAGGAACAAAAGAGAGGGGCATTCCTTCCCTTGTGGCACTTATATTCCAGTGCAGGAGATAGCAAACAAAAATATACGTAATAAATAAGTAAATATAATATGTTAGAATTGACAAGAGCTATGAAAAAATTAAAAAGTATATCAAGGTAAAAGGCTCACTAGTGCCAGGGACGAGGGCAGTTTGCAGTTTAATTGGGATGGTCAGGAGAGGGCTTATTGAGCAAAGATTTGAGCAGGTGAAGGTGTTAGTCATGCAGATATCTGACACCCAGACAAAGGAAACAACCCTGCAAAGCCCCTAAGGTGGGAGCTTCCCTGGAAAGTACAAGGGGCAGCATGGAGGCCACAGTGGCTGGAGCAGAGTAAGGGAGGGGGAAGTGGTGAGAGAAGAGGTCAGAGAGAGAACAGCAAGGACCAAATCACGTAGGCTCCCATTGGCCATGATAAGGACTTTGGCATTTAAGTGAAATGAGAGCCATTACCGAGTTTCAAGCAGAGGAATGACATGATCTAATTTATGTTTAAAAAGGATTTCCTTGCCTGTTCTGTTGAGGATTATCAGGGGGCAAGGGTAGAAGCCAGTTAGGAGACTCTCACAATAATCCACAAGAAAGATGCCAGTGGTGGCAATGGAAGTGTGTGGTTAGATTCCAGATATATTTTGAAGCTAGAGCTGCCACGATTTCCTAATGGATTGAATGTGGAGTGTGAGAAAAGAGAAGATTCATGGAAAATTCTCAAGACTTTTAGTCTGAACAACTAGAACTATTGTTAACAGAGATGTTGGAGACTGTGGGAAGAGCAGGCTTGGAGGAGATTATGGGAGGAATTATTTTGGATGTGCTTAAGATTGAATACTGTCTGGACATCCAAGTGGAGATGTGGACTAGACACTTAGAAATATGAGTCTGGAAAGCTGTCTGGGCTGGAGACAGACGTTTGTTGTGGGTTTCTTCAGAATTTATCCTATTTAGGATCTCTCACTTTCTTGAATCTGTAGGTTTATAGCTTTCACCAACTTTGGGAAGTTTTTAACCTTTCTTTCTTCCTTCCTCCTTACTTTTCCTCTTCCTTCCTCCCCTCTTTCCTATCTTCCTTCCTTCTTCCTCCTTCCTTCCTTTTCCAGTTTTGTTGAGGTATAATTGACAAATAAAATTGTATATAGTTAAAATGTCCAACATCATTACTTGTCACACACATACTTTGTGAAATGATTACAACGATGAGGTTCATTAACATATTCATCACCTCCACATAGTTACTTTTTTTGTGTGAGTGTGTGGTGAGAATGTTTAAGGTCTGCTCTCTTAGTAAATTTCAAGTATGTAATGCATTATTATTAGCTATAGTCACCATGCTGTACCTTAAATCCTCAGAACTTATTCATTTTATAACCGAGGACTTGTACCCTTTGACTAGCATCTCCCCATTTCTCCCACTCCTCAGCCCCTGCTAACCACCATTCTACTCTCTGTTTCTGTAGGTTCAACTTGTTTTTAGATTCCACATGTGAATGAGATCATACATTATTTTTCTTTCTCTGTCTAGCTTAGTTTACTTAGCATAATGTCCCCAAGGTTCACCCACGTTGTATTAAATGGCAGGATTTCAGTCATTATTTCTTTGAATACTTTTTAAGCCCCTCTCTCTTCTCTCCTTTTGGGATTCTGATGATATGAATGTTAGATTTTTTATTATTATTCCACGAGTCTCTGAGACTCTGTTCATTTACTTTTTTCAGTTGATTTTCTCTCTGTTTTTCATGTTAGATGATTGTATTGTTCTATCTTCAAATTCACTGATTTTGGGGGCTGGCTCAGTAGTGTAGTGGTTAAGTTCATACACTCCACTTCAGCGGCCCAGGGCTCGTAGGTTTGGATCCTGGATGAAGACCTATACACTGCTTGTGAAGCCATGCTGTGACAGCATCATCCCACATACAAAATAGAGGAATATTGGCACAGATGTTGGCTCAGGACCAATCTTCTTCACCCTCCCCCCAAAAGTAATAAATTCCCTGATTATTTTCTCTTGTAAGATTTTTATTTTAGTTACTTTATTTTTCAGTTCTGTAATTTCCATTTGGTTCTTTTTTGTATCTTCTATTTCTTGGCTGAGGTTTTGTATATTTTTATTTACTTCAAGAGTATTTGAACTTACTCATTGAAGTATTTTTATGACTGCTGCTTTAAAGTTTTTGTTAGATAATTCTATCATCTGTTTCATCATCTAATGTTGGAGTCTGTTCTCTTTTCCATTCAACTTGTTATTTTTCCCTGGTTTTTGGTGTGATGAATGATTTTCAGTTGCATTCTGGACATTTTAGATGTTATATTTAGAGACTCTGGATCCTATTTAAATCTATCTTAGCAGACAGTCACCCTGTTTAGGTTTAATGTGTAGGTCCTGGCCTGCTTTTGTGGGCTGTGGTTCCAATGGCAATTTAGTTTTCAGAGGTGATACACACTATTCTAGTCTGCTTTGTTCATCTAGTGCCTGGGGCTGTGGCTTGGTCCCTATTAGTGCTGCCTGTGGGAGCAGAATGAACTTCTCCTGACCCATGATACTTGGTAGGGGTTGAGACACACTGGGCCTTCATGGCAGAGAATCCTTTCCCAGCCCACTATCCAAAACTGCGTTGTGCAAGTGGAGCTCCTGCTGAAATAGACATTTGGAAATTGATGGCATATAGATGGTGTTAGAATATGAGACTGGATGAGATTGAGAAGAGAGAGGATCAAGGACTGAGGCCTGGGGCTCTCCAACTTTAGAAAGTGAGGAAAAAGAAAAGGAGCCAGTAAAGAAGACTGGTATGGAGTGACAAATGGGAGGAGGACAGCAGGAGAGTGTGTGTCCTAAAAGCCAGATGAAGAAAGTATACAAAAAGGAGGGAGACTTGGGGCCGGCCCCGTGGCCGAGTGGTTAAGTTCGCGTGCTCCGCTGCAGGCGGCCCAGTGTTTCGTCAGTTCGAATCCTGGGTGCAGACACGGCACTGCTCATCAAACCACGCTGAGGCGGCGTCCCACATGCCACAACTAGAAGGACCCACAACTAAGAATATACAACTATGTACCGGAGGGCTTTGGGGAGAAAAAAGGAAAAAAATAAAATCTTAAAAAAAAAAAAAAGGAAGGAGACTTACAACTCTATAATACAGAAACAAGGAGCCCAATTTTCAAAAATGGACAAAGGACCTGAATAGACAATTCTCCAAAGAAGATACATAAATGGCCAATAAGCACGTGAAAAAATGTTCACTATCACTAGCCCAGGGAAATGTAAATTATAATCACAGTGAGGTACCACTGCATACCCAGTTGGATGGCTATAATCAAAAAGATAGATAATTATAAGTACAGGTGAGGTGTGGAGAAATTGGAACCCTAATCCATTGCTAGTGGGGATATATAATGGTGTAGCTGCTTTGGAAAACAATTTGATAGTTCCTCAAAAAGTTAAACACAGAGTTACCATATGACCCAGCAGTTCCACTCCTAGTTATATACCCAGGAAAAATGAAAACATATGTCCACAGAAAAGCTTATTAATGAATGTTCACTGTAGCATTATTCATAATAGCCAAAAAGTGGAAATAATTCAAATTTCCATCAGCCGATGAATAAAAAAACCAAATACGGCATATCCATGCAATAGAATATTATTCAACAATAAAAAGGAATGAATTTCTGATGAATGATGAACATCGAAAACATTATGCTACATGAAAGAAGCCAGACACAAAAGACCATGCGTCATGTGATTCCATGTATATGAAATGTCGAGATAGGCAAATCTATTGAGAAAGAATGGTAGCTTAGTGCTTGCCTAGGGCTGGATGTTTCGGAGGGAACTGGGGCGTGACTACCTGCAGGTATGGGTTGTTGCAGAGAAGGAGATGAAAAATATGATTTATTGGACAACTCCGAATATAGCAAAAACTTTAGGATTGTACATTTTAGATGGGTGAATTGTATGGTATGTGAATTATATCTCAATCGAATTGTTAAAAAAAAACTCATGGAAAGTATGTCTCAAGAAAAACAAAGGAGAGAGAAAACAACTGTGTCAAGTAACGTAGGACTGATAACGACCAATAATGTATCATTGCAGGTGGGGAGGTCACTGGTAACTTTTTGAGACAGGATTGAAAAGCTGACTGTAGGGAGATTGAGAGAGAATGTGAGAGGAATTGAAACTTCTAATTTGAAATCTAATTTGAAGGGTTTTGCTGCAACGGGGAGAAGAGAAATGGGGGAAGAGTTGTTGAAAAGTCAGGTATAGAGAAGATTGATTGATTCATTCATTCATTCATGATAGGAGAGAGAGCAACAAGCTTGTGAGCAGATGGTAATATGAACAGGAGGGAGAAGACTGCTGCTGCTATTATGTGAATATGCTGGGTGCTGTCAATACTAACACTAATAATAATAGGACTAATACTAATGTTCACACTAATCTTTCTGCTGGCTACAGCTGTGCACAGAGTACAGTTCATGTAAGAATACTGCCTGAAAGCAATAAAAAAGGGAACTGCATCCCACAGACTGGAAATCGCATGATGCTGAGGCTTCTTCACGCAATTGTGTGCTCTTCATCGTGGCTGGGGATAGTTCGGTGACAGAAGGGCTCTCCACTTCTTCAGCCCATAGATTGTGTTAAATTAGTCTCTCCTAAGAATACTTCCACTGTCACTTTGCATCTGACTTAATTCAGGGGCATCCTTCATGGTTTGAAAGACTCTGTAACCCAGTTTCAACTATGAATTAGTCTTATCCCTCTAAGAGCTCACCTCTAGCGTTAATTCAGTAGAAATTTTGCCTGTAATGACCAGGATATACCTATTGTGCCATTTATTTAACTGAGGATTTCTGTGGTTAGTTGGGAATTTTAACCTATCAAAATGATGTCTCCTGCGCATACCAGTGCCTGCTGGACTTATTCCCTTAAAGCTATTTTTTAAAAACCTACCTTTTAAAAACACCCTTTTGATGTACTGAAGAATCCCTAATTAAGACAGCTGAATTTAAAAAACACCAGCATTGGAGCAATTTAGTAATTTGCCGGTTGCTGACAGACATTTGCCATGGCAAACATCTGCGTGAAGACTGTGTCCAACCACCTCCTTACAAACTGGGGAGGCTGCTCTGTGAGGTGGTTGAGAGTTTGGTCCTGGAGTCAGCCCACCTCAGTTTGTGCCCTGGTGCACAGCTCACTTGCTATGTGACCCTGAGCAACAGACTTAACTGCTCGCTGTTGCAGTTTCCTCATTTATAAACTGAGATGATAGTAGTGCTTACCTCGTAGGATTGCTGTGAGGGTTGAACAAGTTAACTGCTTCATTCGTAAACCTCTTTAGGCCAGTGATTATTAAATAAATATTTATTCAATGGAGTAAAGTGAACTTCAACAAACACTCATTATTAAAACACACAGACTCATAACTTCTGCTCCTCTAGAAAACACTCTATACAATACTTTAGAAAATACTTTAGAAAATTCTAGAAACAGGAAAAGCAATATAAATTATGTCAGATTGAAGGTGTTTCTTTCTTCTTTGTGTTGGAGCAACATGTGCTTTAACAAGCATGTTTTGTCTTGTAAGATTCATATTTCCCAATGGTGGCATCTAGGTTTTCTTCTTTTTTCTGGAATTAACCATGAAAGTGTCACTCAGAGGTTAGATTTCATAACTAAAAAGTGACCTAAAGACCTTAGATTTAGAGAAGTGTGAATGTTGATGCATGGTTGGGAAATACTGTAGAGGGCATAAACTTGTTATCACCAAGTCACTTTTTTCCAGCTACTGAGAACTGAAATTTGGTTTTCATATGCTGTAGTCGATTTGACAGCTTATGTTGTCATAAGGGGTCACTTTTCTCTGTCTTCTTTTGGACTAGTCATTGGTTTTCTTTGTTATTTTTCTTGGACAAAACAGTTTGACAACAACCTTACCTTCAAGACTCGATCTTGAAGGGCAGCTTTCTCCCTTACAAGGTAGCAAGTTAGGAAGTTTCTCGATTCACTAGCGGCAGTGGCATTTTCAGAGGCTGTTCAAGTTCATTTGATTATACTTTATTCACCAGTAATTAGAACATGACCTCTTACAAAAACTTTCATCTCGTTTAGGTCAAGTATAATGAGTTCATTTTGACATTTAAAGCAAATGTGATGTCCAGGTTTTAAAAGGAGAATTTCTGGAATATAGGGACGTTTGTTTCTTCTTGGACTCCTGGTGGGGCGTGACCTCCGAAGAGCTCCTGCTGTGAGATAGGAAGGGGTAGCAATGAGCTCTGGATGTGCTCCAGGATTTCCTTCAGAATCTGAGCAAGTCTTACTCTGCGAACTCCCTATGTTCACCCCCACTTTTCCTCCTCCAGGGTGAGATATAAGGAAAAACGTGGAGATGGGTGTTCTCATGGTTCCCTGAAGTCAAGGTGGCCAGGAGGAGCTGCTCTCAGGTGGGACTGAAGAGGCGAACCAGCTCAGGGCAAGACAGGAGCTTAAGCAGAGCAAGCCTGGCTCACTGGTTCCAAGGAACAGCAGGGAAATAGTCTCCAGAAGACTTTTAAGGCTTTTGTGCAACTTGTCATGCCCCTAAGAGTATCATTTTTAACCTATGAGTAGTAAAAATAAACAAAGACAAGACAAATAGACAACCTCCCAGCAAACCTCAGAAGGGATGACTGCCTCAGAGGTCGGAGGTATGAAGAGGAAAGGTGACATTGCACCCTGTTCTGCAGGACTGCTGGAGGAATGGGCCTGGCTGGGGCAGGAGCACAGCAGATGAGACAGTCCTTTGAGCCTCGTTAGAGGCAAAGTCTGGGATGCCAAGGCCTGCCCACTGCCCGCTGGTCCTCCACTGAGTGGGCAGCCCTGATGGATGGTTTTTGTGCTCATTCGCCTGTCCCATCGCAAGGGCCTACACTTGACTCTCTACTTCCTGCCTGAGGGGTCTTTCAAGAGCCCCAGGAGCTTTCTTAGCCTGCGTCTAGAGCAGCCTGGAAGTGCAGGATTTAATGCCCCTAGGGGCAAACCCTCAACCCAGAGGGGGCAAAAATTGGTGGGAGAATCCCCCGTCTCCCTGCCTCTCTCTGGAAGAGTTCTAGAGTGCATTCTTCATAACTCTTAATGTCTCTGCCAGAACCCAGCCCTGTTGGCCCTGATAGGAATCTGCTCTAAATGAGCACATCAGTCATTGACTTTTCTCCCACCTCCGTGCCCCTCTCTCTCCCAATTTGTGCTTCTTGAGATCAAGTCCAAGATAAACTGTCTATACTCAGGTCTTTGTCTCAGAGTTGGTGTTAGAGAGGACCCACACCAAGACAGAGGAGAAAGGGGGCCTTGACTAAGACCGTGAAACCCTCCTAGATGTTCATACAAGCAAATACTATGAAAAAGTTATTTAAATTGCAATAAGTAGACAATTCAGAAAACGTTTCTAAAGCTCTCAGATTAAGAGTATAAAGGGAGTTCTTTATAATTCCTAAAGAAAAAAAATGAGTCACAGAGAAATTCCCCATTACTCTACCTATTTTTTCATGAACTCAGCATAGATCACGAACTCTCCAGGGGCCAGATGCAAATATAGCATCCAACCATCTGAGAGGGCATTTAGTATGCAGATGTCTTCTGGGATCTTTTTTTCTCTCGTCCTCTTCAAGACTTTGATGGATGAATCCAAAACATTCTTTGCAGCCTTTGTCAGCTCTGACTCAGACAGGGGCAAGGCCTGGGCTAGTTTCTGACTCTTCCTGGGCTCTTGGGCTTTGGAGACTAATGTGGTTGTAGGGATGCCTGGCAAGCAAGGTCACTGAGAGTCTGACTCACCTGGGTCCCTGGGTGGATACAGTTCAAACCAGAAAGTGAATTACTTTTGGATTTGACTGAATCTTCTAGATTCCTTAGGAATTCTCTAGACTACAAGCTTCAGGAGGCCAAACATTAAGTCTTCTGTGTTCACTACATGATGTTCTGCTCCCAACATCTTGCAAAGTATTCAGCACATAGCAGATACTCAATAAATATTTGCTGACTGAGTGTAGAAAGAACCAAGGATGACTCAAGGTTGGTCTGAATTTCCCCAGGGTATAGTACAAGTGGAAGCATATTGCTGTGAGACCAAATCTCTGGGTGGGAGTGGACCAGCCTTGGCTCTGTAGTTAGTAGTTGGTTCCACTTATGACGCTTGGGTCCCTCTGCAATGTCATTTAAGTATTTTATAGCTATAACACAATTAGAAGATACAGATCTTATTCAAAACAAATTTGGGCATGGTCTTATTCTGGAAGTTCTTATGCTATTGGCTAAAACTCGATCACATGGCCCCACCTAACTGCCTAAGAGCAGGCCAGAGAGTCTAGCTGTTGCTCAGGAAGAGGAAGCAAGCTTTCTAACCAGCAAAGCAGTCTTCAATGGTGTCCTACATGTGGCTCCTACCAGTTGTGAGAGCTCATCTGTGCATCTTTTCCCAGCTCTCTACTCAATGACATCAGCTATGGTGGGAGAATTTTTTTGTTGTTAGTGCCATGAATTCTCACTCCTAACAACCTTCTGTAAAGCAGAGATAAACCCTGCCCAATTATTTTGCGCCATCCTCTCACTTTGGGGCACTATATCAGACAATGCTCTGTTGCTATTCGTAGGGTTTTCATGGCCAATTTTTTTGTCAGTGGGTGGCCAGGTCTTTCTTCCTGGCCTGTCTTAGTCTGGAAGTTCCACTGAAACCTGTCCACCGTGAGTGACCTTGCTGGTATTTGAAATACGGATAGCATAGCTTTCAGCATCACAGCAACACGCAGCCTCCACAGTATGACAACCGACAGACAGGTGGAGAGGTTCCCTGACTGGGGAATGAACCCTGGGCCACGGTGGTGAAAGCATTGAGTCTCTTCCACATCCCTGCATTTCCCCTCCACACCCTCATCATCTAATTGATGATTATTCTTGCTCCTTAATATCTTGGAGTCTTGGTTCTCCTCTCTGTTGATACCACATTATCCTAGTTTGGCCCTTGACAGCTCTTCCTGTGGTTAGTCCACCAATCTTCTAAATCATTTCCCAGCTTCTACTCTCAGCTCCTCTGGTTTTGCAGTCAGCCTGGGAGGAAGAGAATCACTAACGGTGAAATGAGAAAGAGTAGAAACAGTTAAAGTTGGTGGTCTTCCAAGGGTCTACCTGTCAATCTTTCTCATTGATTCCAGAGTGAAATGAAAACTTGAACATGTCTCTCTCCCTGGTTAACATCCTTTCGTAGCTCTCCATTGCTTTAAGAATAAATTCCAAGTTTCTTAGCATGGCATATAAACCCTTCACAAACTAGCCCCTGCCTTTTCACCAACCTCTTCTCTAGATGCTACTTTCTCTCAGAGACTCTATGCTACATCAGTAGGGACCTATTTGTAATCCCCTAAATACTCCATGACATTTCTGGTGCTGTTCATGGCTTTTGGGATACCTTCCTACCATGCCTGGTCTGGCTACCTCCTTCCCAAGATAACTTAAGTATCACCTACTGGAAACCCTCCTGGCTGCCTGCTTCTCCCTGGGCTGTTTCTGTTTACTCTGAGGCACTTACTACACTGTGTTGTGAAGGCTCAGTATGCCATGAGCTCCTTAAGGTCAAGGGCAATGAGATAATCTTCTTCTGTTTATCCACGGGGCTTAAAAGTCCTGGTACGTACCATGTCTTCAACCCATACTGAATTAAATGGAAAGAAAAATTCCAAACTGTTCTTTTCATATTATCCCATTGGATTGTACGTCTTGCTATAATCATGAATAGCTCTGCTTTGTTTTTTTAAAGATCTCTTAACACTTACATTTACTAGTTTCCATATATAACCAGCACCACAAGTGTAACGTATAAAAGAAATAAGTTAAATATGCATCCTTCGAAAATATGCAGTAGGCTGAAGGCAGACAACATAAATCCAAGAAACAGAAGCAGGAATAGAAATTGTACTAGGAAGCAGCAACACTTTTCTTCTGTAATTTTCTAAACTCTCTACAGATGGAAGTTAATATGATAAAGTGGTAAACAGAGGTCACTGTGAACTCCTTCGTGACTCTTACAAAGTAACCCTGGGTTACACGCTATTATGACTGGCATTCAACTACGGCCCAGGGTTAAGGCCATTGTAAAGCTGTCAGGGATCTTTCTTGTCAGGAAGGGTGATAGCCAGGGTTCGGCATCCCATTGGGAGGCAAAGCCTGCAGTGCAGGGAGAGGCACTAGAGGGGGTAGCCCTCTGGCTGTTGAAGGAGCCCACGTGGTGTTCATCTCTCTTCGAGCTAAACGGCAAACATACACATGGGGTTCATTTCTTAAGAACTGCCAGGGTCACGACTCATGCTGATGAGAGAAAAATAGAAAGCCCTTGGTGCCTTTTAGAAAATGTTAATTCTATTTCTCTGAGAGTTGGCCATGCAGTTCAGACAGAAGACAGCATGCCATGATACCGATAATAAGTTACGTGGAACTGTGAATTGACCAGGAAGGAAAGTCACTGTCTCCTTGAGAGGGGCCCAGGCTGCTGTGCCAACCTTTGGTAATATGGGGGTGGTCAGGGTGGGAAAGAGACCAGAGCATAGAACCTGGGAAGCCTGGGGTCAGGGCACCAAGGGGTCTTGGGGTGGGCCTGGCAGGCCCTCACCTATCAGTTGAGGGGGACTCACGCTTGTGGCTAGAGATGCTTGTGAACAGTGTTTGTGAATGTACCTGACCTGGAATATTGTTAAACATAGACTAGTAGTATTATCATTATAACATGGAATATTATTGCTACTTAGGGAAATTGTCATTGATGCTCCCACCCTTGCCTTCTCCCCCTTTCCAGACTTCCAGTGAGCTTAAGCTGCCGTATCTCCTCTAAGTGAGTAAAGTATCTATGAACATATTTACACTAAAGTTCTGGAAACTCAGTACTGATGTTACATCTTCACAGAATGTTTGCATTTAAAAAATTACTATCTTTGTCATGGAACTACTACTTCTAGGAATTTATTCTAAGGAAATTAATGAGATAAATGCTCAAAGGTTTGAGCAAGGCTATTCTCAGGAGCAGTGTTCCTAATAATGTAATGTGGGAAATAATCTTGTGTCCAATAAAAGGGGACTGATTCATTCAATGGACTGATTGGCAGCCATTAGAATGATGTCATAGAGGGGTCTTTGTTGACGTGACATATGTCCGTGCTGTATTGTGAAGAAACATATCAAATTTTGTGTAAGCTGCATGTATAGTATGGTATGATTACATTTTCTTTGTGTGTAAGCAAAGAAAAAAGTCAGGAAAGAGAGAATCTAAAATGCTGAGTTCTTTTCTCTGGATGGTGGGATTACTGATGATTTTTGCTTTCTTCTGTAAACCCCATTTACAGTGTAATTCAGATTAATGACTTTGGGTTATTACCTAGGTACAAATCTGGCCGCACAGCTTTCTAGCTGTGTGACACTGGACCTTCGAGTTAATGTCAGTTTCTTCATCTGAAATTTGGGGATGAATCTAGTACACCTTCATAGAGTTATGTGAGGAATTAATAAGGTAATACAGAAAAAACTCTTAGAATTATGCTTCACACACTAAGAACTCAATCCATGTTAGCTATTGCATCTGTATTTTTTTCAATGAGCATGTACTACTTTTAGCGCTAGAAAGACAATAAAACTAGTTGGGAAAATTTTTCCTATTGGGAAAAAAGAAGAGTTCAATATAGAGGACAAAAGAAACAATTATTCCTGGTGGGATTTTAGGTTTTGATGAAAAAGCTTAATTGGAGCTTTCCTGATGCTCTCCATCCCCCCAAGATAAGCTTCTGACTGTTTCATCCCAGAATGAGACGAGCCTGCTAGAGATCTTCAAATGCCAACCGAATCAGAAAAATGACCAGTAAATGGAAATTGATTTTTTTAAAAGAGCCTATTTTATTCTTTAGCTAATCTTGAAAACTATTTTATATTTCTTCCCTTGTGAAACTTTCATGATTTCAGACATATTTTGACCTTAAATCATGGCAGTTTTTCCTATTACTATTAATGGCAAGCATTTATAAGGAAAAACTGAATTTCATGAATTCTTCACAATGTCCCAATGAGTGCTTGAGTTAAATATAATGTCTCAGGGGAGTCCTCGGGCCCTGGCGCCTCCTCTGCTCTGCCCTCTGTCCTCCAGGGCATCTCCCTCAGCCCCCACAGAGCCTCTGCTCCTACTTATGCCTGTGACCCTGGAGCCTTGGTACGCTGCCAGACTATCTCCCTTTACTCTTTTCTTCCCAAGGCCTCTTCTTTCCTTAGTCCCATT
The DNA here is from genome assembly GCF_041296265.1 of Equus caballus. Taxonomy (NCBI): domain Eukaryota; kingdom Metazoa; phylum Chordata; class Mammalia; order Perissodactyla; family Equidae; genus Equus; species Equus caballus. Next base: position 53,812,458 of record NC_091691.1, read on the forward strand.
TCTATGACTCTCTTCTCTCTTGCCTTTTCATTTTCCATTCTTCCATTGCATTTCCTTTCTTTAGGGAAAAACCAAAACCAAACCAAATCATCACCTTTTCTTGTGATCGCTGCCAGCCTTCAGGAGGGGCACTGTGCGTGTCCCTGGCCGCTCCTCCCAGCCCCAGAGCAGTGGCCCACTGAACCATTTCGGCTGGTCAGGGCTCCTCAAGGAGGCTGGGCTCCACAGGACCCTGCTTGCTGCCTGGCTACAGCTATACGCATAGGCCCTGCCCCAAACGCCTCACAATGCACGCAGTGTGGGCATCCTGCCTCCCCAGGACTCTGCTGCACCCTCCAGACTGGAGGGGTCAGGCTCATTTCCCCATGCCCCACCTGACAGCTCCTGTCTCTTTTCCACACATGGTGTCTTTGGGCTGTGCAGCCTGCAGAGAAAGCTGCTTCGTGCTCCTTGTCTCTCTCTAATCCAAGAGCAAGTTCCTGTGCTATTTGCACTCCGCTCTTTAACTCTCAAACCAGTAGTGTAAACATTCTACAGCTTAGGAATTCCTGATTCAGTACATCATACGTGACACACTCTGATCCATTTGTTTCAAGCGCCCTGAGCAATAAGATTGTATGTTTACCTTTATAGTTTCTCAACATCCCAGAATAGCCAGAATGGAACATTTGGTCCCTGCCCCTGCCTCTAACAATTGTCCTAGCTCAGCAGACTCTGACCATCCCCTTCCCTGCCTGTTACAAGCGTGCACTGTCCCAGGAGCTCCCTGCAAGATGGAGGGGGCCCACCAGGCCAGGGAGCCTGGGAACTGGGACATGTCATACTCTTTCTGCTTCAGGATCTCAATCGCCAGATCCAGGGGGACACAGCAGCATGAATTCAGCCTGGTGTCTCTATCAGAGGTGTAGACCGGCAGAGCAGTGGGGCAGTTAGTGTCAGGGTGAGAGAGCAGGGCCCAGGGCCTGGCAAGGTGAGGTAGAGTGCACGAAAGCAGAACCCAGCCTCCTTAGCGGGAGAGAGGTGAGGGCAGCGACACTGGATGCAAGGGCAGCTGTTTTACGCATACCTGTGTTTCAGGGCAAGGGCATCGCCCCTGCTCTGCTCAGGCCTGGGCAGGGCTGGACCTGAAAGTGCCTAGTGTTTAAGACAGGTGGGTCTGCCACCTTGCTGGGCTGCCCTGGCTTGCCCCCGTTAATAGGTTGCTATGACTTTCACACACACCCCTGTTAAACTCATTTCATTACTCTCCCAGCCAGCCATCCACTCGTCCTGGACACAGCTCTCCTTCCTTCCTTCTTTCGCCCATTTCTTCCAGTCCACGTGCTGCCGGCCCCCCTACTCTCCCCAAGGCTACACAAACCACCACCCAACCCAAGGATGGCTTCACATCCCTGACCTTGAAACCCTGCTCGTTTTCAGCCTGGGCAGCTCTGACCTTGCTGCTCAGTGAGGTCTTTGGATCAGCCGCATTGACATCTCCTGGGAGTTTGTTAGAGCAATGCAGAATTCCGGGCCCCAACCTGAACCTATTGAATTGGAACCTTCATTTTAAGTCTCCCCAGGTGGACTGCATGCACGTTAAGATTCCGGAAGCCCTGCTTAGACCAGTGTTCCTCAAACTGTCTGTGAGTAGCACTGCTCTAGACCACGTACCATAGCTTTTCTTCAGAGTTATTGATGGCCATTGTGTTGCATTCCGAAAAGTCTGCCTGTCCTTTCTGTGACCTCAGGTCTCTTCTCTGGCTCAGATTTGGTTGTGCAGTTCAAGATACATTTGTTAATTATTTAAGACTGTAGCCCCAAGCCTCCTCGTGACCCAGATAGTCTCCCTCCCTCCCCCATCCACTCTCCCCCTGCTCAGTGCCCAAAGCAACTGACCTTCGGGGGCAGCATCTACGGGCTCCCCTGCCCTCTGGCTTCTGGCAGGGTTTGGCCAGTGGGAGGTGCATGCAGGTGCTCAGCTCAGAGGGTGGGAGGAGAGCAAGATTGGGGCATCTCTTCTCCCCGTAAGTTACAGTATCTCAGTTCTTCTGACAAGGGTCTCAGCTCCTGGCAGGCAGCTTTCTCCTACAGCTATAGGTGTGTTCCGGCTCCAGTTTCTGCTTCCTCTCCTCGCCCTTCAGGTCCAGGGCGGGAAACGCTCTCAGATGGTCTTGGCTCTGAGGTGCATCACCATCATGAGAAGTCTTCCCTCACCCTGCCCACTCCTTTGTACACAGCTGCTTTGTTAAACTCCCCTCAATTACTTCATTCTAGTTGGTCAACTGTCTTCCGCTGGGGCTCTGAATGACACCTGCACTCATGCTTTTCAACTGGTTGAAATTTACCAAAATCCCCAGTTGTCTGCTCTGAAAGAATGAAAGGAAATTATTAAGGAGGCGACTAATAGAAGTTCTTAAAAAGTACATATAATGTGAGTGTGTGTGTGTTGAGAGAGAGAGAAAGAGTGGGAGAGAGGGAGAGGAAGAGAGAGAGCTCAATTGAATTATGACTATGAAGTAAGGAACAGTATTCTGTTCCTTTCTATATCCCCAATACCTAGGAAAATAGCTGGTGCGTAGAAATAATTTAGTAAATGTATGTTTAATGCATGAATGAATGAGGATACAAAGAGTTCCTTGCTTATATATGCCCACTTTACATACGTCCCTCACACACCAAAAACCATACATATGCAATAGATAGTAAAATATCACTGCAACTTGGAAGATATTGAAGACGTAATGAAGAAGTTGGACTTTTGGTCATTTATATTTAGAATATTAATCTAAACATTTAGAAAAATAGGTGATAGGAAGAAGGTATGGTGGTCTTTTCCGTATGGTAGATAAGCTCATAAGTCTTAAAAAGTTCTTCAACATCTGCTTCCCAAGATGAATAACTTAGAATTTAAAAACCTAAGTTTATGGCAGCTATAACATGAGTTTAATGCTAACATACTTTGCTGGAAACTATTCGAAGCACCTTTCAAGTATTGACTCATTTAATCCTCACTACAACCTTGTAAGATAGGTCCCCATTTTCTCAAAGAGGAAACAAGCTCAGAGATGTTGCTTTGTAGCCTTCCAGTGTTACATAAGCTATGACTAATGGTCACAGGTGAGCATGGGGTGGACAAAGGATTCCTAACCAGGCTGTCTGGCTGCAGAGCCTGCCTTCGATACCGTGCCATGATAGTACACACGATGCTCCTTTTCCTTTTGCACTCCGGCTCTGTGAAACTCTTATGGCCCATGTGGGTATCTGGCTTATAACTGCTACCTCTCTCTCAGTATCTTGTCCATCATCTTCCACAGTATTCCCCTGTGAAGGTCCATTTGGGAAATCTCTTTAGTCCCCCAAATAGTTGTGCTTCTTTTTGGCATTAAAAAACTAAACTAAACAAAAATGTGAACACTGGGATCCTGTTTCCCTCTTTATGTTGGCTACTAGATGCAACTTATGGCTCTATCTTGCAAGTGTCTGGAGCTTCCTGGCCTGCATTTTGTGTGCACACTTCACTAGGGGCTCAACATTTCATCCTTACCTACAAATTTTCCTTTTATTCCATTTTGTGCCTTGGTAATTTCATATTGCTGTTGCATTTACATTCTTTAGGATTTAGGGCCCTAAATCCCTCCCTACTCTTTTTTTCTTACACAAAATAGGAAGTAAATGAATACAAGCAACATTTTGATGAAACAGTAAAATATAATTACTATTTTCATTCCAGCCATATGTATTGTTGCCACTTAGAATAAACTCTCAAGATATATTTTACCTTACTTTATGACTATCCTAAGCCTGAAAAATTTGTATATTCGTATAAAATGTTAAATGGTAAAGTGTTAAATGATATTTCTGAGTCATTTCAAGAAGTATAATAGAATTCTCTAGAAAACACTCAAGCTGTGTAGCTGGCTATGGCTCAGTTTTTACTTTTGCTTTCTTCTGAGTGGTTTGTCACAGAGAAGCTCAACATAAAGCAGAATGACTAAGCATCAAAGGCCGTCTAAAGTGGATGCTAGGTTATAATTTTCTTTTTATGATACATAATGGACAAAGAACCTATTTCTACTCAGCTGTTTCCTTTTAGAACTGATTCAATATGTTTTTTGCTAGAGCAAATATATCCTTTAATTATAAGACCTCATTACCTATTGTACTATTTCATTCTCTCATTTTTTTTTTCTACTCCTAAATGTTTCCAGTGGCAGTAGGATAATAATATGTGTGTTGATAGCTGAGAGTGGATTTGTTTTTAAATATATAGGGATTCATTCATTCATGCTTATGAATCCTAAGCATTCATATCATGACTCATAATATCTCGAGGCATTCTTTCAAAAGACCCCTTCCCACCCACATTCTACCTCTTCCTAGACATTATTTCTCCTCCTGTTAAAAGTTATTGCTCACTTTGGAGAACAATCGGAGTTTAGTAAAGCATGGTCTCTGCTGAAATTTCTTGCTCAACTACTGTTCTATCGAAGATAGACTTGCACCAATAGATTGTAATCTGGCTACTGAAAGATATTTATTTTGTCCCCCAAGCTGATCTCTGTTCGTGACATGGAGATAACATACAGTACACTGTGGGAAAAACAGGGCCAGCTTTCTATAGAGATGGTTCGGCAGCTGTGGGCATGCTGTATTTTCAGGATGTAGAGCAGGCTGTTCACCAACCTCTGGAATTCCTTTAGCTGGGCATAAAGCTCTTAAAAGGCTGACATGTTTGGGAGAGGCAAAATACTGCGTTAAAATTCACTTGAGACCAGGTTTCCATAGGAGAAATAGCAGCACCAGAAATGTACTTCTGATGGAAAAAAGGATAGATATTATAGGATGGACTAGTGTTTCTCAAACTTAAATGACCGTCTGAATCATCCATTCAAATGGTGATTCTGACTCAGAAGGTTGCAGATGTGCTCATAGATTCTGCATTTCTAAGATGCTCCCCACTGATGCCACAGTTGCTGGCCTGTGGACCACACTCTGAGCAGAAGGGACTAGAAGGATTCCCTGCTCATCAGCAGACCTCACTGGGAAGTGGAGAGCAAGGCAAAGGCTGAGCCAGAAGCAGGGTGGGCAGTGGAGAAGAAGCGAGAACCCTGGTGAAGAAGATAAGGTTCAAGAGGAGTGAGCACAGCCTCCCAAACGGCCTTGAGAGTGACAGTGGACACTATGCTAGGGACACACAGACCCAGAGGTGGGAGCAAAATGTCTTCACAGCCAGATAACTCTTTATATCTCCTGTTTCTGGCTTTCTTGAGTGTGGTATACACAGAGGCCGGAAAATCAGGCTGTGCAGCAACTTCTGGCACTGGCAGCACCGCTCAGGGAGGAAAGACTCTTTGAAGAATGTACCAGACTCCCCCACTTTGGCCCTGTCTGGCCCTGAAGCCATCTGCAACAGCAGCATAGCTAGTAAAAGCCCCGGCTTTGGAATCAGAAAGATACGGCCTTGAGTCCTTTCTATTACCACTCACTGTGTGATGATAATGTTCCGCATCTTCTACAAACTTTGGTTTCTGCATCAATGAAGTAGAGATAATGTTAATACCAGTATATAGGGTTATTGTAAAGGGTACAGAAACATATAAGCTTTAGTTCCTGGCACATCCTAAATTGTCGACAAACGCTAGTTTTCTTCCTCCTCCTCCTTCTCATCATTATTGTAAGAATTCCACTTGCCTAGTCTTCCCGCAGGTACCACCTTTTACTTGCTACTGCAACCACCTGCTCAGTTTTCCTATTTCCTTACCCTGCATTTCCTCGAGCTCGGGGCACTAATCCCAGCAGGTAGAATTTCAAGTTCTGGAACTGAGCCACAGCCCAGGGAGCAAAGCAGAGGAGCCTTGGGTTTCTAGCTCAGCTCAGGGCTGGCCTTGAGCCGTGGGGTGTCCCGCTGCCATCAGGTCCCTGCATCATACCACAGCAGCTGGGTCCTCTCCACCCCTCTTCTCCTTCCCTGGCATTTGTCAGAATCTCTTTCTGTATATTCATATAGAATTCTGGGATTTCACATTCTTCTTGGAGAGAAAATGCGTGAATAAAGAATTAGGATACACTCTGATAAGTGTAACCACCGTGGAGGGAGGTATTATCTCTGCTTGGGATGTTTCGAGAAGGTTTTGCAAGGAAGCAGCCTTTCCATTAGTCTTTCAAAGACAAATAAGAGTTTCTTGGGCCAATACTTGGCCTTGGTCATAGCATGACCAACTGTCCTAGTTTGCCCAACACTAAGGGGTTTTCTGGGATGCCGGATTTTCATTAATAAAACCAGAGAAACCAGAATGGTTGGTCACCCCTGCAATTCCATCATGATGATCTGTTTGGATCTTAGAGTTGTGTTTTCTTTTACCAGTTATCCAAGAGCCAGTGGTCTGAGGCTGGGACCTGGATATCAAATTCTAGAACGTGTGGCCACTTTCTGCCAGAGCAGTACTGGCTCTCAGAGTCTCTACTCTTTTGTCCTACTCCTTGATGTTGAGACCTGTCTGATTACCTGTTTCCCCTGGGTGAGCCTGTCTTTAGGTCAGTGTTTCTCAAAGTCAGACCTTCAGTCCCTGTACTAAGAAGGGGGACCCAAGCTTGGGGCTTAATGCCATGTTGAAATTCTTAGTAATTTTATGTTTGAATTTGTGTTTTGTAAGCGAAGTCCAGTGGGACAAAGGAGGGTGTGCCTCCCCAGACAGGTTCTTGGCCACCTGCTCACCCAACCCCTTGGGGGGGACCTTGATCCCTCTAATCCTCCTCCTCCTTGTCACCACCCTGCCACCCTTTGCCCCTGGCTGGGGTCTGGGAGCAGGTACAGGGAAGGTTGGCTGCATGCACACCGTGCAGAGGAGGGGCATGGCAGCCCATTTCTGTCCCAAGCTAGCAGAGTGATGGGCGACTTGACAGAGACGAATCTCTTGTCCATGCTGCATCCAGGTACCAATCGCATCCCAGCGAAGAGGTTCCAGTCCCTTGGGGGTCATCCCTCTGTGGGGTTGGGGTGGTAGGTCCATGGGAAGGGGAGCCTGACCTTCTTGCCCTTGGCCAAGGCATGGTGTGTGATGTCAAGCCAGCAACTGTCAGGAGGGGGATCGTGGCATGTACACAGCCAGTGGCAGAGTGGGGTCCCTGGCGCCTGTGAGGGTCTGGATTCACCCTTGCCCAAGGGAGGGCAATATTAGATAACAAATAAAAAAATACCATGATAAGCAAAGAGAGAAACTGTGGAAGAAAGGAAGAAGTATATTTTAATAGCTTTAAAGACATTTTTTTTCCTGCCTTTAAACAAGGGCCCCTGTGTTTTCATTTTTCTCTGAGCTCTGCAAATATATAGCTGGCCCTGGTTCTAGGCCTCACTGCAGACCTGAGTTAGAATGTCTCATTCTAACTCTAATTAGACCTGAATTAGAATACTGAATTAGAATGTCTCAACTGTAGCCTGAGAATCTGTATTGTAACACACTCCCCAGGTGCTTCTGATGCACATTTAAGTTTGAGAGCATCATTTTGCTCTCTTACTTGGCTGAATGTCCAGAACTGGGCACATGATCTCTCAGCCACAGTTGTCCTCTAAGGTCAGCATGGCCAGAGTGAACGAAAGAAGAAACAACTCAACACCTCTGAAATCTCAACTTCTACTGCCATTGATTTCCCACTTAGCAGGGACAGTGGGGCCAAATTGCTATGAAATGGGGTCCTCTAAGCTTCAGCGCCTCTGCTTTTCTAGCTTGCCAGGATTTCTAGTTCTTCTTCCATCTCAAGGTAGGGCTGTACTCACCTGTCTCTTTGAAGGAAAGCTTGGCCATGGGACCTGCTTTGGTGCATGATGCACCACATTCTCTTCCTATCTCAGTGATGTTCCGGATAGTAGGGGCTTCATTGTCTGTGTCTCCAGTGGTTTGTGAGGAGGACCTGGAGCAGAGCCCACCCTCAGTAGACATGTAACATGGGTGAGATACAGATAAACTTATTTTTTAAGTCACTGTGATTTTCATGTTGATTGTTGCAACCAACCTATCATGATGACACAGGCTCCACTCTAATGAGAGTGACTGTAACCATCCTCAGGTCCTTAGCTGTAGAACAAAAGTCAGATGCATAGAACTTCCTGCATTGACGGAGGGGAAAAGAGCAAGGATTCCCTTTGAGAACTCCCTAAACAGAAACTTGGGTTCTTCTGACTAAACTATGGTAATGAGATAGCCCCACGTGGCCATCCCCAGATCTTTGTGCCCCTGAACCAGAAATTTCAAGAGGTGACTAGTCCTGGGCTTGGCTTGTGGAAAGGTCTTGCCAGCCTGCAAAGAACATCAAAGAAGGAAGTAGCCAGAAGTTATAAGGTCATGGAGGTACGAAGCAGGACCTGGGATCTGAGTAGCCAGCAGGAGCAGGATCAAGCCATCCAAATGGACATTTTCAAGCTCAGAAAGTTCTCCCAAATTTGGGGTGGATTTATTCCTTGGACACCATTAGTTGAATTGCAGTTCAAGTGGAAGTGGTCCTCTCTCTTTGCAAGTCAGGCCATTAATGTACCTACAACTTTTAGTCAGTAGGAAGAAGTTTAAAAAAATTTCAATTACTGGCTGTTGGAACCACAAGAAGAAAGTGATTCCTTCTAGGATGCATGCGCTCCTTGTGTTTGCATTTATGAGGCTCCTGCTGGTCATGCTATCTCCCCCACTCTAAGTACACAAGGTGGCTTCTGCTGCTGGCCTGGAACCAGGAGAAGGTGCTGATGCACATTGCAAATGGCTCCCTTGGATTTTTGCCAAGTCACTTGACCAAAACAGGTGGCAGTATATATTTTGTGATTACTAAAGGCTGATGCTCCATTTAATTTTATGCTGTTATATCTCCTTAGGAAGCAGTTGTTAGAGAATTTTAGAGATGTGGTCCCCACTTCAGGGAGATGAGCTAATCCTTCTTCTCAGCTCATCACATGTTATGCATTACGCCCCGCTCTAGTTTTACTATTCTATTTCCCTTTCATTCTCAATCCCCACTCCTGTTCCCTCCCCCTTCATAAGCATCTTCTGTAACATCTTTGCTACTTAAGCTGAAACACCCCTGAGTCCTTGAGGAGTGCTCACTTCCACCTACTGACCCTTACCTGTTCCAGGCTCTGTGCCAAGTGCTCTCCAGGCATCGACTCTTTCGTTCTTTATACCCAGCCTCCGTGGTGCATGGTCATTGATGTTTCCTTCCATGTGGAAGAGGCTCCACCTGGGTAGCACTGCTGGCCTCTCTCTGTTCCCTCTTCTTCTGGATGGTGAGCGTGGAATCAAGAATTGGGCACGCGTAGCTCTGCCCATCCCCTGAGAGCAGGTGTCCAGAGGCATGCACTCTTCCCTGCTTCTCCCGCCAGAGCCGTGGGGACTGCCCACCACAGGACAGCTCATCCAGGGTTAACCAGCAGCAGACACAACCTGCCTTCTCCAGTATCAGCTTCACCAGAAAAAAAGGTGATATTTTGTCCCCATCTCCCTTGCTCCTTTGTCTTATTTCTCAGTTGGTTCTGAACCAGATGCGGAAGAAGCCTGCTTTTTATTGGGCCCTTTCAAAGACTCCAACATTAAGTACTATTACTATTTATTTTTACGGATGAGGGTACCAAGACACAAAGAAGTGAAGGGAATCTCCCAGATTGTGCCACTCAGAAACTGGAGCCAGAGGTTCTGGCCCCAGGTCCTATCCTCTCACCCTCATGATACACTGCTCATAAAATATGAAATGTTTTATGTGAATATATATGTGTGTGTGTGTGCTTGTGTATCTGTATGAATGAGTGTGTATATATATGTAATTTATATAAATGTGATATAACATCTAGTTTGATGTCTTCTGTATTCATGTAATTTATGTTACAAAGCTTCATCGATATTGTATGTGTATCTATTTCCTTGCTTCTGACTGCTACAGGGTTGGTATTTGTATGGTCATTAGTGAGATAATCTTTCTCATTGACTTACTTACTAGAATATTGCCTGGGTGGAGTCACATATAGGTATAGATGAGGTGTGCACCAAAAGTTACGTCAGATATTTAGAACTCATATTGTATTTTTTCTCAGGAAAATGTTATAAATAAGAACCTCCTAAGCTATGCCTTAAAAATCCATGTAGTCCCTTGTGTAGCTATAATAGCTGTAATATTTCACATTTGCAAAATAGGATTGTATAAACATTATGGTATAATCCCCCCTCTCCGTGTAGCTTTTGAGGTAAGGGGAGAAAAGGCACCCTGGACTGGGGAAATTTCGGCTTAAGGAAAGAAGACCAGGGAGTAAGAGATTGGGGAAGGGGGCAGAGATGGGTCCATGGGAAGTGAGAGGGGGCAGGTCATTGCGTAGGTTGGGGGTGTGGAACTTTGGGGCTCCACCCACTTCCGGCCCCAGACTTTCCTTTCCAGAATGCCTAGCTACTTACCCCATCCACCGTCTTAAGACCCAGACCTCATTCCCTGTGGGGTGGCGAGATTGTTTTTAGTGGGATGCTTCCTGCTGGCATGGAAGGTGTTTTCCCCCATCAGGCCCCTTCTCTGCCAGCAGGCAGAGTGGGAGTATGCTGTGCTCCACCTGCCAGGTGTGCCTGGAGCTGATTAGCGTGGAGCCACTGGCTTCAGTTTCCCAGTTTAACCCACACCTGCTGTGGTAGACCTGTCTGGCCATCCTGCTTACTTCCCTGGCTCTTGTTCCACTTCATGTCCCCTCTGGGGCAGGCTTGAACTCTGCCCTAGTTCCAACAGTGTCTTGCTCAGAGCTGGGTTGAAACCCAGGAAACTGAGGCTTGGAGAAGTTCAGCTCGCTCACCCAAGGCCACCTGACTCCTGGCTGATGCTGAGCTGGCACAGAACCCTCCTGATGCCTGTCAGGTGGGCAGCCACTCCACACTTTCTCCACTGCCTTGCCACCTGCCCTCACCCCATCGCGCTCTAACCCTTCACACCCAGGCCTCCCCGACCCTGTGGCATCACTGTTTTCCACACGTTTGTCCTGCTGTGAAGGTGCCTGCTAGACGTCCTTGCTGGAGCCTAAGTGGGAGCATTTGGGACACAAGAGGCAATCTCACGTCCAGATCCAAGAGTCCGGCTGGGGATAGGCCTTCCCATCACAGTGACTGTGACTTTGAGCTGTCCTATTTCATGCCAAGTAAGTGCAATCCTCGTGTTTTGGCTGACTCCCAGCATCGCCCTCATCCAGGAAAAGTGTGGGCCCTGCCCTGGCCGACAGCTACATGTAGCTGGAGTGTTCCTGTTGCACTTCTTGAGTGGGCAGGATAATCAAGCACACATCCTCTGTTCACAAGGCCATGTGCACTCTAGACATGAATATTTATTTAATTACTCCTGTAATGAGTGTTTTAAAGGCAAAGCACAGTGCTCCAGGAAGCATAAAATACAGACAACTAACCAGAGAGAGTGAAGGCTAAGTTGAGACCTACAGGTTACATAGGAGTTAGCAGACTCCAGGGGCTTGGATTAGGCTGCAGTTGGGTCATATTGAGCTGAGGTGGATGCAAGGTATCTCAAGTGGAGATTAAGTGGAAGTATGGGTCTGAGGTTGATGTGAGAATTCTGCGCTGGAGATATAAATTGGGAGTTTGGAGGTAAGATAGAAATAGAGTATGGCATGAGGCAAGAAAAGGCTGAGAGCTGAACTCTGGGTGAACAGGAGGAGACAGGGGAGTGAGTTAAAGGTGAGGCAGGGGTACAAGCAGCTCACCACTCTTTGAAGATGTGTGGCTCTGATGGGGAGAAGGCGGTAGAGTGGAACTAGAAGGAGGTTTGGATGGAAGGAGTGACATCTTCTCTTTAGGAAAGGTAAACGCTAATGGCCAGGCTCCACCAGAAGGCAGGAGGGGAGGGGGATCCTGAGCACAGATGGAGGGATTGGCTTTGACGGGAAGAGACTCCTCCCTCCATTGGTCCAGAGGGAAGAAGGAGAGGATGTGCAGATGCAAATGTGCTCATAGATTTGGGAAGGGAAGGGTTGAGAGTTCATTTTTGGTAGTTCTGGTTTTACCAGTGAAAGAGAAGTCACCTTCGAGCATGGAAGGAGCAGAGGTATTGGGTAGGGTTTGAGGAGCATGGAGAATCAGGCTCAGAAAATGATCAGAAGCAAAGGATTCTGCACAGTTGGAACCATAGTCCCATCTGCAAGGACACAGCTACGGCTGAACACTGGTCCCTGCAGCTAGGGCAGATGACAGTGTCAGCACTGAGCCTGGACTCTGGACTCTGTATGCCCCTGCTGGGGTCAGCCACTATCCCCAGAAGCCAGATGGTGCTGCCGTCTTTGCTGTTTCTAGAAAGAATTCTTCAGTGTCTCTGCCTTTTTGTATCACTTTCTCTAGATGCAAAATCTCAGAAGGAGATATCCAACTTGCTGAGCCCAGGTCATGCACCCATGCTGCCTTACCTGCCAGGGGAGCCAGAAAAGCTGGCATTTTCAGCTTCCAAGTTGAAAGGTACATTTTGTTCCCAGCAAGTTTCATACGGTGGGAAGGGCATTCAGATCCTCGAAAGTCCAACAAACAAAAGACAGACACCCTCCAACATGGCCTTCACTCCAGCCATACTTAGGATGGCAGCGCCAGTCCCTGGTGTCAGATGCAAGCGCCGAGAGAGCCTCTTCACCCAGAACTGGCTGTGATCTTTCTCAGGTGCAGGTGGTGCCTCTGCAGATGCATGGTCTCTTTCCTGTTTGGTTGTTATTGTGACGACCAACCCCTCAGACAGTGGTACGACCTCCTTTGAAAACTACCGTGCTAGGGGATTTAGTGATCAGAAAGTAAAGACAACTTCTGGCCAAAGGGCGAGTTCTAAGAAGAATATTTACTCTGTAGCCCAGCTGATTTGAAATGACACTTCAGCTTACAGCTTATTCCAGAAATGAATATGCTGACTAGTAAAAATGAATATGCTTGTAACCAAGCAAAAAGGGGCTCATTCTGCTCACCACAATCCAGTGCCAATTAATTGCAAACAAGCCAATGGTTGAGAAAGGAAAGTTTATACGATTAGCTGGCATAATTGGAAGATGGCGGACTCGTGTCCTAAAGAACCGTCATAAAATCATACAGGATCTTGAGGCAGTCATATAGGGGAAATGGGCAGGGAAGAAGGGGGTTTAGGGATGTCGACCATCCAGCATGACGAACTTCAAGGTGCCACATGATCTCTTTCTTCAGTCATTCATGATGGATACCAATGTAGAATTGTTCTTTCTGTAGGTTGTTGTGTTCCTGGGGAACTCAGAGAACAAAGTTATCATCTTATCACAGTTGGGAGATATACATAAGCAGGAGTCATAGCACTAGAAGATCACGTATTTTGTAAAAGTGAGAGATGCTTAATCATCTAGGCTATGTACAGGCTAGAATGTACTCATAGAGACTAGTGAGTCAGGGTCATATATAGTTACAGGATTGCTTCTTTCCCCTAAGATGGCTTCCCTCATGCTAACTTAAAATCCAGCTATTACATGCTGAGTCAATTTAAATGACCATCGTTGTGCCCAAAGATATGCACAGCTGTTGTCCAAAAGGTCTCTCTAGTGCCCTGTCATTCATAAGGGCATTGGAAACACAGCCAAAAGGATAATTTTAGCCTTGGGTAAAACTCTGATTTAGCCATGGATGCTGAACATTGAGAAAGATGTAACAGAGGGAGAAAGGAGTGAATAATTGACAGTGAAAAGTAGGAAAGGACCATTATGAGTGCAGGCTAGAAATGTTAATACTTTTCAGGTAGAAAGATATTGGCCAAGAGGAGGAATCTGGAACATTATGGAGCATGTGGACTTATTTGTCAAAAATGATGGTAATGTCATGTGGAATCTGATTTCGGACAAATCATCATCACTGAGAAGTATTTTGTTGAAGCCTACCATGGTGTAAGTTACTTATCTTACATAAATCAATATATTTTGGGAAGTTGTTGAGTGTAAAGAAAACATAAATGGATTCAAGGAGAATTTAGATATCTTGGTTACTGGTTATTAAAGTTGAGTTAGTTAGATCCTTTGCCTTGGAAGAACATGACCACATAATTTTCCTTGTTCTGTATAGTTTGTCAGACAAATTTGTAAGCTACTAATCAGTTGAGTGAGTGAACCAAATGTCATACCCAACTTTATTATAAATTAGCAAAAAAGCATGAATGAGAAAAAGTGAGTTTTACAAGGGGAATCAGGTCCTAGACAAAAAAATTCCCCAACAGTTGAGAGTAGATATAGAGAGTAGGATAAAATATAAGACTTAATTATGAGCTCAGAGTTCTTGGATTCCAGTGGGCTTCACTTTATTTCAGATCACTACCAAATCTATTTGTAAATCGTTAGTTGTGGATAAAATGCTCTTGAGTAACATACGTTAGTCTCAAGTTCTACCCTCTGAGTCTACTTAAGGAACAATGATTAAAGTCATGATTAATGGAAATCATTTTTTTCTCCAGAGTTAAGAATTCATCAGTAATAAAATATAGATGCAAATGTTTCACCTTCTCCCTGTCTTTTAAATTTTGTTCTTGAACTCTTCCTTTAAAAAAATAGTGGGCTTGTCATTTTCCAAGTTATTGGAGTGATCCAAATCTTTAGACTCAATTTCGGTTTAGGGATTTTATTTCTCAGGCTATCATAGTTATTTTTAATGAAGAAGTGAGAGACTTTAATTCTCCTCTCCTTTCCAGTTTCTACCCTAATCTTTGTCTCCTGCTGACTTAAATCTGAATTCCTTAACAAGAACCTAGGGAGACGTGGTGTTGGTATTTGAATTCTGGGCAGGCTGTCATGTGTGATAAATAGTAGAAATCTCGGCTGCTCGCAAGTGTGGGAGGGGGGATCCAAGAGAGAAAACTTTTGACCAAACACAGAGAAAACGTGTAATGGCCAGAACTTGTCAGCAAGGCAGTGGGTTTCCTGTCAAAAAGAGATTCTATGTTCTTATTCTGGGTGAGAGATTGACCCAGGGAACTCTTGAGTCCCTTCCTATAAGTTTCTGGAATGATCTACATTCCCTCCTCACAGGTGAGCAGTGCTTCTGGGAAGCAGTAAGAGGAGCTGGGGGACTGAGTGCCTTTCCTCCCAAGCACACTCGTTTTGGTGGTCCCAGGGTCTGGGTTTTATAGCAGGGTGATGATAGACCTACAGGAAAGAAGCGCCCTGGCCGGGCCATTGGCAGATGTGGTCTTTGGACCACGATTAAAAGAATCCTTTTTGAGGCCAGCTGAGTTATGTTTTCATCACTCGCCTTGGTTGTTTTATAAGATTGTACTTCATTTTGTAAAAAGTTTTCAAGGAAGGTTACTAAAATGGAGTTTAATTTCACTTGATCTGTATCTTTCCTTCTCAATTAAAACATTTTTATAAAATTAGCTCATTAGATAAGTTTTCCAAATGGGCACCATCCACAAAGGAAGTTTGTGTGGTTCCATATTTTGGGGACATATTTTTCATAATTTGTATTTATTTTACATGGATAGTGGAAACATTTATAATTTAGTTAATAAAAATAAATGTTTCAAAATATCTCTCCATGGGTTACTTATTAATGACAAAGGTAAAAATGTAACTTTGTAATGGGGAAACCTGGTGGATATCATCCTAAGTAAGTGATTAAACATAGCATCACTAATAGGACAAGCTGGCATCACATTCCCTCGGGCATGATGCCCTGAGAAGGACAATCCTGCAGGTAGTTATCCTGCCAAAATCCTTACCCTGAAGCAGACCATGAGAAAGCAATCAGACAAATTCAGATTGTGCAACATTCTGTGATAGAAGGACCTGGACTCTTCAAAATGTCAATATCAGGAAAGACAATAACTGTGGGAGGGCTGCTCTGGATGAAAGGAGACCAAAGAGACTTGCTGACTAAATGCTGTATATCATCCTTGATTGGACTCTGGAATGGAAAAGTACCATGGGCATTGCTAGGAGAGTCAGGGAAATTTGAATGCAGACAATGTATTAGATAAGATTTTTGTATAAATAGTAACATTTCTTAGACATCAAAATGTTGAGTTTGTGTAGGAGAAATGTCCATGTTCTTGGGAGACACATGCTGAAATATTTAGGGGTAAGGCATAATGATGTCTGCAACTTATGTTCAAAGATTCCAAAAAAGCATGTGTGTTGTGTGTGTGTGTGTGCGCGCGCATGTGTGTAGACACAGAGAGCATGCAAATGTGGCAAAATGTCAACTTTTGCTGAATCTAAGTGGAAAGTGTATGAATATTCATTTACTGTTCTTTGAGCTTTCCTGTAGGTTTGAAAATTATGCAAAATAAAAAATTGGGAAAAGTAAATCAGAAAATGCTGCTTTGTGGAATAATATGCTTATCAAATTATAAACTATTATAACAAACTAATTTCACATTATAAACTTAGACTTTTTTGGAGGAGGTTGTACTATTTAGTTGAGTGAGAAGCTAATTTTGGATGCCACTTTAAATACGTTTGCGTAATACTTTACAATTTCATATGTCTTGTTTATTAATTTCATTTTGCTTCAATATTTACTAAGCACCTACTCTAGGATACAGGAGTGATAAAGACAAAAATATGTCACAGTGTAGTGGGAATGACAGATGAAAACAAATACGTGCCACAGAGCATGATAAGTGCTTTTTTAGATGGAGAGTATAAAATTTGTATGAGGTGGATATTATTGCCCCTCATCTACTTAATATCTTTTGTGATCATTTTATGTTATTTGTAGACAAGGAAATAAAACCTCAGAGTGGTTCAGTGATGTACTTAGAGCCACATGGCTAGGAGTTGATTCTCCTGCACCCTTAGCAGTCCAGCACTAAGCTCGGTCACCAGATGGGACCACTTTGGGGTCCACCTCTGTCTATGTGCTTGCTTATTGGTGCAACTTGGAGCAACTACACAACTTAATTATTCAGTCATTCATCCATCCATTCATTCTTTCATAGCATTTATTGAACACCTACTACATGCAACCTAGGAAGGCCCTGAAATCAATAGATGATGGGCTACAGTGAGCTGCAACTTCACAGGCTTCAGAGTGATGACCCCTGGGGAGAGAGATGAGGATCAGACAGTGCTTCTCATCTCACCCACTCACCTGGGAGGCTGTGAAGTCAAAGTGTCTCACATTCCACCTTTTATGATTATTATCTGCTTCATTAAAGTGTTATTTAAAAGACCACTTTGTATCTCTACCTAAATCATCATGAACAGAGTAAAATCCATTTCTAGCTTGTTCCAAAAGCACATGGAGAGAAGACTAGAACTCCATCTTCTCGGTCATTTTTTTCCTCCTTTGTCTCCCAAATGTTATTTCTCTGAAAATGCACAGCTTTGCCTTTGCTTTTCTGCTTCTAGGAACTCCATAGGCTGACGCTTTCTATAGTTTCATAAAGGGTCTCGTTTATATCAGTGAATCTCACGTGTGGTTCATGCGTGCTTTGAAGTATTTTGAGTGACCAAAAAGCAAACATAAGTTACTGATAATAGGAGTTTAACAGAAGGGGCCATTTAAAAGGCAAATAATTTTTAAATAATGAAGCAGAAGAGAATAAATCCATACCTGTTGGTTTAACAAGCATGAGCTGGACCCGTCATTCTGCCTTGCAGCGACATTTTGAATCTGGGAGTCTCCGAGATTTGCTGCAGAGCTGGAGCACTTGGAAAGAATATGGCTGCAAGTTACACAGCAGTGATGGTGACAGAGAAAACATAGAGTCTGTCAGTGCAAATGGCATCAAGAAAAGTGAAATGCACCTTACCAGTAGGGCACATAAACGTGTGTTGAGGAACCTCAGAAACTAGTTCCTAAGACGAAAGTGGGAGGGAAACGTTATAGAGCGGAATGCCCTGTGGGACAGGCGCTGGGAGATGAGTTGGTGACTCTGGCCTTATTAAATGAGGCCCGGGTAGTGGGTTCATATAACAGGTGGAGGGGTCCACTGCTGCGTGTCTCTCCCTGCTGCTAGATTGGGGATTTTTAACCGCTGCACTGCTTCAGAGGGACCACACATTATCTTAGAATGGGAGGAAGTGAAACAAAGAGAGTGGCCTTCAGAGCCACTTCAGCTAATTCATTTATTTGGATTTTCAGTAGCAGAAAGTGACACTTTGGGAAGCCAGTGCATTCACATAACCCTTGAGATTTATTATAGCGTAGCTCGCCACCTCCAGGCTCCCTCTAATGGAATCTTAGCATATCTGGAAATACCGATGTTTGGAACTTTCCTGACAGTTTATTTCTCCTAGGATGAAACAGGTCAAGTATGAAGTACTTGTTAGGTTCAGTGGCATAGCTAGTGGTCAGTGAGTAGAATACACATGGGTTCAGGACTTTTACACCTGCAAGACGTCGTTTAACCTCTCGAAGCCACACTTTCCTCATCTGTAAAGTAGGCTTAATAAAACCCCACTTTTATTGTGAGGCCTAAATGTGAGAATGTTTGTGAGGTACTTAACATAATACCTGGAACATAATAACCGTTAGATCATAAACTTTTAAGTAAATAGGGTTTTTGGGGGGAGAGGGGTTGCTATGATTGTAGGATTTTCATGGAAGAGGTTAATGCTTTGAATGATTCCTCTATCCAAAAATACTTCATTTATATTTTATGTTACATATCTAAAAGCAGAGTTATTTTGATGTGATCTGAAAGAGATGTGCAAACAATTTTAAGGGAAATATATGTGTTTTGATCTTCCAAACTGGGAGTTCTTAGATTCCTGTGAATTCCTTCACTCTGTAATAATGGTATGTGTCTTTTGGAAATTATTTCTCCTACCTTCAGATATTTTTTAATGGTTTTTAGAGTACCTTATAATTCCTAGTTTTTCTCCATGAGGTTGGATCATTTTTTCCAAGGGTGGTAGGTAATCTGGGAGCATTAATCTGAGCCCAGGGAAGCAGTTTTTTCAAAATCAAAGAACAGGTGTTTGGGGCAGAACTGACTGAACTTAGGCTTTCAGGAGTTGGTGTGACAGTTCTACCACAGAGAAATAAGCAGAGGGCCTTGGAGCAGAGGGTAATCTCTGTGACCAAGAGCAGTGGTTCTCAAAGTGTGGTTGAGAACCCATGGGGGTCCCTAAGAACTTTCAGGAGGTCCACGAGCTTTGAGGTCCTCCCTTTCCCATTACAGATCTATGTGAGGCCAGATTTTCTTCAACTACTTCAACCAAAACCACATATCACAACAGATAATGCATAAGCGGCTGTAAGAATCCAGCTGTCTTCTATTAAGAAGCATTTAAGCTTTTAGAGAGATTTTTAAAATGTAAAGCAAAGCCATTATTCTCACTACAATTTTTGTGTTTTGGAAAATATATTAATTTTTCATAAAAATATGGTATTTATGTTAACATGTAATGGGTTTATTATTGTTTTAAATGAATTAGTAATATATATATTTTAACTTTCTCAGACTTAATTTTTAATCTGGTACATATCAATAGATGTAACCCACATAAACAAAAGCTTCTTGAGGTCCTCAATAATTTATAAAAGTGCAAAGGGTCCTGAGACTAAAATTTGGGAACCAGTGTCTTAGAGATTTTGGCTTCTAGTAGCATGTTTGGAACATTTACATTAGCTAGTAGTTCTGAGACTTTTTAAAAAATATACATGACCCTTACCATACTATTGTGTGTGAAAAATATAAAGGTAAACTTTTTTTCCCCCAAGAAATGAAAGAATCCCACAGAGTCTGAGTACTGCCTCTCTCTCTAACTAAGTGTGCTCGTTATTCAGATGGGTCTACTGCTCAGCTAATCGGGTGGGGGAGTCCTCTTCTTAAAGTCACTGTTGAATCTGTCGCTTGCACTTAGGGAGTATGGCGGGTGGAGAGGGTGTTGGAGGTGAAGATAGTCCTCCCTCATTAACACGTTAACAGACCTAACACCTGCTTCATTGTCATACCAGGCTCTTTGGGAAATGGATAGACTCTCAGGGTTCAAAATTCAAGCCAGATAAGTTTTTAGGGAAGAGGGGAGGGGTAGGTTGCAAGGACTCTTGGGGGTCCATCATGGAAGGCACACTAGGATTCAAGAGTGTGAGGGTGAAGAAAACAGGACCAAAGCCCCACTTCATCTCTTCCCGTAATTTTGAATTGCCCTGGGTATGGGGAAAAAAGTGATGAGGATGAACAAGAAAACTAATAAGAGGGAGAGCAATCAGGAAAAGAGGAGACGGGTGGAGATGGTGCCAGAGAAGGAAGTGCTACCACTCTACCGTACAGCTGCTCAGGTCCCAGTTCTGCAACTGTGACCTCTCCAAGACCTGGATCCAGGGGCCCTGTCAGTCCTGGGAGACACTCTGGACTGTCCTATTGCCTCTTAGTCCTGGAAGGGCTTAGCACACGATAACTGTTGCTTGACATCAGACTTCTCTGAATGTTCAGACTTTAAAATGCTGTGTAGGCTGATTGAAATTCAACAGTGTAATGATTAAGATGTGACAAAGATTAACGGGTAGATTTAGTGGAGAGAAAAAGAATGGTTATTTTGGTTTTGAACATGATAATCCTGAGAGGCTGCACCCAGGTAGAGATGTCCAATGGGCAGTTAGCTATAGGATCTGGATCTCGGGAGAGTTGTGACTCTGTGTTGCCTTGGGAATCACATCATATAGAGATGGTCAAGGTTGTGAATAGACGAGGTGACTTTAATAACTGTATCTCCTTTGCTTTCTCAGCTTTTCCATGTGGCCTATGTTTTAATCAAATTTGCAAATTCTCCTCGCCCTGATCTCTGGGTCTTGGAAAGATCTGTAGACTTTGGAAGCACCTACTCACCTTGGCAATATTTTGCTCGTAAGTAATCTTGCCTTCCATGTTATGAGGGGCTTTAATTATTTGCATCAGATCAAGACTATGGATTTAACCAGAAAATTAGTCTCTCGGTGAGGCTAGTTAGGGACTGGTCAATGTTAACTCTCTAGGTTGCCCTCAGAACATTCCTATTTCTCAAGCATGTGTGCATTAATTCCAAGGACACACATGCAGAACTTAGGTTGAAACGCCGTTTGTGATAACAGTTCTTGCCACTATTTCGGCAGAAGCATAGCCCCATGGCCGTAGCCCCAGCCCTTTTCCTTTTACACAGAATTATGAACTAAATTGCACCTTTATGGATCCTGCGTTTAGTCTTACTTACCTTGACCCTGTCGTCTTTACTGATGAAGAATGTCAGTGTCTCTGCACCCTATGATGAATTGAAGTGGACAGGAGTTTTACTTACAAAGGCATTGGGTTTTCCAAGAATGCTCCTTAGAGGGTAAACTTGGCTAATGAGGAATAAGGACTTAGAACTACTTTTCCAAGTTGAAATTCAAGTGGCTTGAAGTGGCTTAGTATTTTCTTCCCTGAATTAAAAACTTCATTCTAAGCTTTTGTCTAAAAATTTTAAATGCTTCTCTTTTCCTTTTGATATATTTTCTTAAGGAAACATAAGATTTCTTAAGAGATTTACAATAAGATGATAATATTTTATTTTATAATTTTAAAATGGTTCCTTCCTAGATTCTAAAGTAGACTGTTTGGAACAATTTGGGCGGGAGGCAAATATGGCTGTCACCCGAGATGATGACGTCCTTTGTACTACTGAATATTCCCGGATTGTGCCTTTGGAAAATGGTGAGGTAAGTAGATTTGGGCGGCCATGAGAGGTAAGACTCAGAAATGAACATGAGTATTCAAATTTTTCATAATTGTGAAACTTGCACTTTCAAGGAGATCTAACATAGATCATGATGGAAACCAGTGCTTGGGGCTAAATGGTAAAGGAATCACCTGGAAGACTCTCGGGAGTTGGTTGGAAATTCTTTTCTTTTCTTTTTAATTGAGGTATAACTGACATTTGAAATTTTAGTTGAGGTCTCTAACTCTCCTGAAGAATTCAGGATTCCGGATTCAAGGCCCACATATCTTGAACTGTCTCTTCCGGTGGAATATTTAGAAGGCAGGTTGCTTGTGGTTGAGGTGAAGATCCCTCCCAGGGCTTGACAAACACAATATCCCCCATAAGAGTGAAGAAATGAGGGGTAGGTGACAGTGCTAATCCCTGATCCCTTTTGGCACTGTGGGCATCGTCTGTAAGGGAGAAAAGAATTACTGTCCTTTTGGGGTTGCATTTGGCCCTTGTGAAGTCTGCCAGGCTATTGTTACAGGAGATGGGAAAACAGAAGATGGGAAAATCAGGGAAGAATTCCATGGAAATTGCAAGGCCGTCATGAATGTGAAATGACTTTCAAATGAATTTCTTTAAAGGGTGTCAGCCTCCCTCTCTTTCCTGAGCACTATTCAGTTCCGATGATCAGTGAGTGGGTCTTGTCTCAGATGATGGGGCCTTGGACTTATCTCCTCAAGCTTTACAACAAAACCTGGGTTTTTGTATAGATTTTTTTTGTCCCCTTCACTGTAAACTTTATACCTAGAGACTTCCTGTTATGTCTCATGGAGGTTTCTGGATTACTTTAGCTTTGTTTCTTTGATGCAGCTTGACAAAAAGTTGTTTCCTTATATTTATAGATTTTAACATTATATTTTCAACATTCCATAGCATTAGAGCCCCACAACTGATAAAACAAAGAGTTTGAAAATGAAATGATAACATCTCCTGAGAGCCCAGGTTTTAAGGACAGGTGGCAGAACTGGTAAGGAAGATGGAACTAGTAGTGATATTTTTAGATATAAACAAGATCCAGGACCACCTACAAACCTCTAATGGCTCAAAGAAACTAAGCGCTTTGGGGCACGTGAGTTGTTTTTAGTTACTCGCAGCTAAATTTTGATGAAAGGATTTTTTTTTCCCTGTGTGTGTGTGTGGTTAACTTAGGTTGTGGTGTCCTTGATAAATGGTCGTCCAGGTGCAAAAAATTTCACTTTTTCTCACACCCTGAGGGAGTTCACCAAGGCAACAAACATCCGTTTGCGTTTTCTCCGAACCAGCACTCTTCTCGGACACCTGATCTCCAAAGCACAGCGAGATCCGACCGTCACTCGGCGAGTGAGTTGTGTTTTTAAGTTTCTCGACGGCAGCTTTTGTTACTTTTTCCCCTTAAGAAATTAATTGCCTTGAAGTCATTCGTGTAATCTTTACAGCCAGTAACGGTGTAGGCGAGGGTTGTTCTTGTCTGAAATACTAGATATAAATTGGAAATTTGGTTGTTGAAGAAAAATCATTCTATTCAAAAAAATGAAAAGTAAAAGATGATAGCCAGCCTGGTATTAGTCTGGTATTATAACCAACAATCCCCGAGGCTCAGAGGCCTAACAAAATAAAGGTTCATTTTTTGCTTAAGTCACAGTCTAATGTGGGTCAGCAGGTGGGGTCGGCTCCACTCAGTCATCAGAGAACCAGGCTCTTTCTATCTAGAGGTGCAGGCATCCTGTGGGCCCTCAGAGTCCTCCTCTGGATCCCGTGCATCTGGTCAGCAGATGAGGGAAGGGAGGGAGCCTAGAGAAGACCCACCTGCTCCTAAGCACACAGGTCACTTTCATGAGCAAGAACTGGTCGTGTAGCTCCACCTCGACGCAGGAGGCTAGGTAAGGTAATTTAGCCCAAACAGAAGAGACATAGACGCTGGTGAGCACTAGTGCTCCTACTGTGTTGGGGGTGCAGCCTGAACATCTCTCACTCTCTGTGTCAGGACAGTACCCCTAACTCCTGGACACAGAGGGAGCCAGCAGGATAAATACCCTCAGCTTACTCTTCTCCGCCCTCTGATTCCCTGCGAGCACCTCCCACTGGCCAAACTCAACAGGAAGCCAGAGGGCAAGAGATTCCATTGTTGCAGCCCATAAAATTAAGCCCCAGGGCAAAAGGCAGGGTGAAGAGAGGTGGCGAGTGGGCCCGGAAGCATGAATGGGAGATGCCCAGCAAACCTTATAGAATTTGGATTCTTATGTAGGTAGTAGAGAGCTGAGAAAGGAAGGGAAAGGAAAGTTAAGTTTTACTACAATTTTGAGGATTTTCAGAAAGGCTTCATCTTGGGTGTACATGGCCTGTCTTCTCCGTTTTCTGCCCCCTTCGCTCTCTCTGAGCTGCTGTACCTGGGAACTACATGGTGTCTGAGGATGGAATTTACAAGGGAGAGCTGGGTTTTCTGATAAACTGTAGCCAGACTGTGTTTCCATCCTTCCAGGTGTTTTGGGCCTCGCCACAAATATACCTCACCACTTTTTTTTCTTTTGTCTTCTGGGGAGTTGCACAATTTGTACTCATATGTATGTAGATTTCTTTTCACTTAGGTGGATGTAGTCTTCTCCATTAAGTGATTTTTATGGACTGCACCACCTATATAACCTTGATCCCCTCAAATCTAGGTTGCCTCTTGCATGGAGGAATAGAATACCAGCTGTCCTACCACACGCATCATGTGTGCTGCTGAGGTGAAGGCTTTTTGAGTGCTTCTGTCTCTTGCTGCTGCTGCCCTTAACACACGTGTAGAGAGAAACTTCTATGGTGATCAGCACAAAAGCCTCTGAGTGGCAACTTGTCACGGAAAGCCCTCTAATACTGAATGTATCCGTATTGAAAGAGGGGTTGTTGATGCCTTCAGACTAAGACGTTGCCAGGAAGCTTAGACACTTCAACATTGTCTGAGAAGGAAATCAGAACAGAACCCTGTCGTGTAAATAGGGCGCTTTAAGATGACAAATGGCAAGGACAACAACTAAAAGATACAAAAACCCTCTTGCCCTTGTGAATTCAAAGACTTCCTCCCTGAGAGGTCTTCTTCTCACTGGCAGCATGACCTCAGTGAGAAAGATTATTCGACAACCCCCAAAGTCCTCACCGAATCCTGTGCATCTCCCAGCAAGTCTGAGAAGTAAGGGAGCTGACAGCCAGTGCCACTTATTGTCGCTAGCGCAGAGGCGTCCGACGTACTGGAGATGTGCCTTTCAGTGAGACGGCCATATTTATGGCCTGATAGGAGCTGATCCTCGGCGGGGTCTGAAGCTCATTGTGTCTGGCCTTTTGGAACTTGCACTTCTGCCTTTCGGTTTCATTAACCCTGGCCAGCAAGGCTTCAAGAAGTGCTGGTGGCCCCTGCCAGTCTCAGCGCTGCATCTGATCCATCTTTGTAAACATCCTCTCCTTTCCTGGAGCTTGTGCATAGTAGGTGCAAAACTTTTGATAAATAAATATATTCGGTTTATGAAACCCAGATTTACATAAAAAAATAAACTGGAAAGCACTTAATTCTTTTCCCAAAGGCTATAGGGTATGATTCTTTTCCAAGGCAATTTCCCTCCATGCATTTAAAACATTTGATTTTTTAAAATGCACAAATTCGGCTGTGTGCTGTTCAATTTGATTGAGGAATGCATTTATTTTCTAAGACAAGTTCCATCCAAATGTGGCTCCCTTCTGTGTTGAAGTACACTCAAGAGAACAGGATGACAGAGAAGCAGGGTCAGTACAGATGTGAGTTAAAGATTAGTAAAGGAAAGCTTACGTTGCTGTTTAGTAAAACTGACATGCTCTGTTTTCTGTTGTATAGTATTATTACAGCATAAAGGATATCAGCATTGGTGGGCGGTGTGTTTGCAATGGCCACGCTGACGTGTGCAATGCAAACAATCCTGAAAAACTGTAAGTACCTTGTACAGAGTTTTTTAGCCTTGCTCTGAATAAGTCTAATTGTTTCAGTGAATGTTTGTATCCCATCACATATCTCTAAGTTCCTGCCCACAACAGGAATGTTTCAATATCAACGAATAGGTGGTGTGTGTGCCTCCCCTCCTCCGGCCCTCCATTTTCTTCCACACGCCCCCAAACAGCCCCCGGCAGACATAGCTAATCAGTCACAGCCACATGGATGATCTGGGATGCGGCCACCACATCCTTCCCGCGCCCGCCACCCCAGACAGTGCCCCGGGCAGCCACAAATACTTGATTAGAGTTGGCAAGAGAAATAAGACTTGTTTGTCATCCCTGTTCTGATGAAATCAAGGGTGTACATTTTCAAATCCTTTTTCCTTTTTTTTTGTTGTGGTATAATACACATAATATGAAGTTTACCGTAGTAACCATTTTTAGGTGGTAGTGGTTTAAATTTGGTCATGTTAAGTACATTCACATTGATGTACAGTCAATCTCCAGAACTCTTTTCATCTTGCAAAACCAAAACTCTATGCCCATGAAACAATGACTCCCCATTCGCTGGCAGCCCCCCGGCAGCCACCATTCATTCTACTTTCTGTCTCTAGGATTTTGATGACTCTAGGGACCTCATATAAGTGGAATTGCACAATATTTGTCTTTTTCTGACTGGTTTATTTCACTTAGCATAATGTCTTCAAGGTCCATCCATGTCGTAGCATGTATCAAAATTTCCTTCTTTTTTAAAGCTGAATAATATTTTATGATGTGTATACCACATTTTGTTTATCCATTCATCTGTTCTTGGACACTTAAGTTACTGCCACCTTTTGGCTATTGTGAATAATGCTTCTGTGAACATTAGTTTACCTTTTTTGTTTATAATTGAGGTAGATTTCACATAAAATAAGGTGCATGGATCTTAAATATTGTGTTTGGCAGTTGTGTACACTCGTGTGACCACCACAAGAGGGATGCTTTCACGGGCTGGAAGTTACTGGATGCTAGCTATCGTAATAGTTTTCTCTCAATGTTTTATTTAAATTCTACAATTCCTCATGAGCATTTGCCAGAAATATATTTTACTTTTAGTCACATTCAGGTTTGTACATTGTTAGTCCTAGCTTCACGTTTAGGCAGAGGTGCCAGCTACCGGCTTATGTGATGTGCTTTGTGGAGCCCTTCTCCCTGACCAGTGACAGTCCCTAAGGTGGCTGGCACTTCTTCAGGGATCAGATGTGCTATCTGAGATAGCAATGTGAATCAATCAACTGACTAGCCCTTAATTGGCAAGGACAACTTAATGATTGATCCACTGCGGCCATGTAGCCTCCTGGAGGGTAGGGCCCTAAGACACTAGAATCAAGTCAGGGAAGTCCTGAGTTGGAGAGAAGGGGGAGAAAAAGTCAGTCTAATGTCCCTGAGCTTGAGGTAAAATGGCGCCATGTGGGAGAGGAGCTAAAGTCATTGGAGAATGTTGAGCTCTTGGAAGAGATACCAAGCCCTGTTGACCTTGGCAGACCTGGAGGGGTTCTGTCCTGAGCAGTGAGTTGCTCCCAACATTTGTCAGTGGAGAGGCCGTCTCCCCATGCTTTGGTGAAAGGCTCAGTTTGCCACTGGTCTACACCGACACAACTGCCTTGCATCCCCCTGTCTGCTGGTTTGCTTCTGCCCAACAGGCTGACCTGTACAAATGATTCATGGAAGCCTCCATGAGTGGGAAAAAATCTTATGTTTAAGAGGATTCAGTGACTTAACGGAGGGAGCCAAGGCTGGACAATCAGAAAAGCTAGTTGCTAATCAAGCAGAAACCATGAAGAGGCAGAAGAGGACTTTAATCAAGCATGCATACCTTGCTGACCTTGATGCATGGAAACATGGATGGATCATGAATTTAATTTTGAGCTTCCTAGCAGTCAGTTTAAGAAGGGAAACCAGCTCAGTTTCATATTTCATTATGATCATAATCTAAAAAGTAATCAGTTGCTTAGGAGAAGCATGACTGCCGACACTAGGAGCAGATAAGAAATTGCCCTGGGGCTGAGATGGAGTGGTCCTCATGAGGAGACTTCTCTAGTCCACAACATATTCAATAACATCCTTACAGCAGGTGCAAGGATGAGTTTTCTATATCAACCATCAGCCTGGGCTGAGAGTCTGAAAAAGCAATTATTTGGGGGTACCAATATGATTCAGGTGAGTACCCAGCTCTTTTTCTTTTGTTATGCTAAATTTTAATCTCCCTATAAGAACAGTTGGACTGTATGTTCTTCCAGCAATTTTCCCTAAATATTCTTTCAGTCCAGTTTATGCAAATACTTCATTGGCAATGAGCTGAAATTGCCTTTCTGACAGCAGGCCATTTGGACTCCAGCTGTTCTGTGCTGCCATTTAAATCTGTATCCTTTTACTTTAACAGGCAGCTGAGCTGGGCGAGGGGTGACACCTTCTCTTAGGAGTATAACTGAAGATATGCCATCCCACCTCCCCTCGGAAGGGTCAAGGGACTCCTCGCAGGCACAGCCAAGAGCCTTCTTAGACAACTGTTTTGAATTCTCTTTCAAGCCCAGATGAATGGCAGCTCAGAGTTGGGGTTCTAATCCAATGCCATGGCTACAACAATTTCATTTTAACTTGGAGAAGATTTTTTTTAATTTCATTTTTTTATTTTAAAAATAAACATCATATTTTAGAATAGATTTAGAATTATAGAAATGTTGTGATGATGGTACAGAGAGTTCCTATAAACCTCACACCCAGTTTCCCCTATTATTAACATCTTGTATTAGTAGGGTACATTTGTTACAATTGACGAATCAGTATTGATACATTATAACTTGGAGAATTTTTAAGGTGATGTATAATCCTTTGAACATTGTAGATTTTTAGGTTTTTACCCCTTTTCCTTGCTGAGTAATCTCAGCTTTTGTCTCTGCAATGCAGCTGTTTGTTGCAGCTGGCAGAGCCTCTCGGAGCAGAGTCCTCTGAGATCTTATTAGTGACTGTCTCTTGGATTCAGTGACTCTGTGCATGACCCCAGGTTGAGAGCAAGAAACCTGAGCAGATCTTTCTCCCAGGACTGCTCCAGATCTTTGTGAAGATGTGGTACTCAACACATCTCAGCACACTCAGCCGTTGCTCGCTTGTGTGTTCACTTATTATAATATAAGGTGGTAGAGAAGAAAGAGCTGGGACTTTGGGGCCAGACAAACAGGTTTGAAATCTGGCCCTCCATTTATCGCCACTTGACCTTTGGCAAGTGTTTCAATATCTCTGAATTTGATCTCACCATCCACAAAATGGAGACGATAAGCAGGATGGGGAGACCTGAAATAATAAACGCCAAGTGCTGCAAGTGCTGTTCTCGTAATGACTCAGTAAATGGTGCTGCGGGTGACCGTGATGACTGTCAGCCTTTCACACTGGAACAGCTGATTGTAATCAAAACTTCTCAGTCACTGAGATGCGCTTTGCCGTACACCCAGGTTTCGATGTGAATGCCGGCACCACACCTGTGGGGAGACATGTGATCGCTGTTGTGCTGGGTACAATCAGAGGCGCTGGCGGCCTGGCACGTGGGGGCAGAGCAATGAGTGTGAAGGTGAGCACTGAGGGAGGGCTGCTTGGAAGGGCCCCCCACACACCCCCCCAAGATTTCCCCTCATTTCTACCTGAGCATGACGCTGGAGTTTCCCCATGTTCATGAAGAGGGTGGGATCGTGTCCGCCTTAGGGACTCAGGTCTGTCTGTTGTAATGAAAAACTCACAGACTGGAGGTAAAAATGCCCCACTGTAAGTTCAGATATAAACATGAAACAAAAATAACGACAACTGTAATCGTTAGTATGTCTTAAGCACGCACTATATGCAACGAGTGGGCTGAGGGCTTCGACATGTTGGCCTCCCTTTTAAGCAGTCTTAAATATGATGCAGCCACTATTAAATCTTAAACCCTCACTATTGCTTAGGATTTGCTACTGGATTGGAACCCTAAGTGTTTTGAGGACCAAGGTCTGGAGAAGGTGGTGAGATTGGTGTCCAAACAGAGCTGGAAGCATTGAGGGTGCAGGGGGGCAGTGGGAGGAGTACGTAGTAGGGTTGAGGTAAGTGCGGGACAGAGGACACCAGAGAAGAAAGGAAAAAAGACGAGAGGCTGCCCTTAATTATGGGTGCAATGTAAAGTAAGAAAATTATTATTTTTGACAAACAAGTCCTAAGACATCTAACTGAAGATTCTCTTTTAAACCAATCTCCTTAGGAAGCCACATATTTATGCCAATTGCTGAAAATATTTTTGTAACCTTTAGTTATTGGCTTTGGAGACTGTGCCCTATTTTTTTCTGAATATTCTTAGCATTTGAAGGTGGGTTTACTTTTTTGAAATGAACAAAAAGTGTTTGGATCCAAGTTTGTTGAACTAGGCGGGTAAGAAAGAATCTGTGCTTTATACTTTTTTGGCCAAATATTTTTTGTAATTATTAAGAAATAAGACTGATGATCCCTATGACCAGAAAACTTACTCAAAACGTATTTCCGGTGAGGAGTTCCCAGAGTGCTTTGAGAGAGTCTAACATTGTTGGAGGGGGTTGGTGCTGCCGAGGTGAATGCTCAGGTGCATCTCTAGGTCCAGGGACGTTACCTGGCTGGCCATTCTCACTTCATAGTCATAGTTAACAGGTTCCTTCTCAGTGACTTACCCATTCCTCACCCTCGGATAATGGAACCAGAAAAAGGGAAAGGTAGTAAGCAGGGTTGTTTCTTTTTATTTTGTTTTTTTGGTTTTTCTTTTTTTTTTTTTGGTGAGGAAGACTGGCCCTGAGCTAACATCTGTTGCCAATTTTTCTCTTTTTACTTGAGGAAGATTGTCACTGAGCTAACATCTATGCCCATCTTCCTCTATTTTGTATGTGGGACGCCACCACAGCATGGCTTGATGAGCTATGTGTAGGTCTGCACCTGGGATCCGAACCCGTGAACTCTGGGCTGCTGAAGCAGAGCACACGAACTTAGCCACTCCACCACTGGGCCAGCCTCCAGGGTCCTTTCTTCCAGTGCTTTCAGGCACTGGTTAGGATACTTTGATTGAATACGTGTTATCACATGTGCTCCAACATTAGCAATTTGCTTAGTTTTCCAGATTAATGGAACCCTTCAGCAAATGACATACTCTACCCCCACACATATGAAAAGATTTTTTAAATTTCCTTTCATAATTTTTAACCTTTTTAAACTTGTTAAAATGGTTAAAATTTACAAAAAAAGTGTATGGCAATCAGACCCAATAAAATCCATTAATTAGGTGCTTTCTAAATTCCATTTCAATTAGTGCAATTCGAAATAAACAGACTTCTTAAGGAATAATGGATGTAGTAAATATAAATGCCTTGAATTTTTTTTAATTCAGGCACCACTGGGAAAATGAAAATAAGAAAATGATTAGCCTGTTAAAAACAGGATAGCTTCTCTAATTTCTCATTTAGTCTTCCATAATATATTTATGTGAGAACTTGATTGAAACATTCAAATTGCTGGAAAGACCTGGAAAATTTGATCTAGGTAGAATATATATTCTGCCTAAGAAAGAGTAAGAATTTTACTCATATTAAATATTTTTCATCTTAGCAATGATGAAAATCCTAAATGGGCTTTAAATTACATTTTCTAATTTTAGAAGTATTATATATTACTTGTAGATAACTTGGAAATTATTTGAAAATAAAGTAAAATCATCAATAATTTTACTATCCAAAGACAGCCACTGTTAATATTCTGTTAGGTATTCTAGGGTTTTTTTCACAGATACTTTAAATATTCAAGATTATATTATCTATACAATTTTATATCCTGATTTTTTTCACTTGATACTTTTGATATTCCCCCATATTATTAAAAACTCTGTGACATCTTTTGATGGCACATAGTATTGTCATTCTGTGGATTCAAGTGTGTCCAACATGTGTTTGTTGAACACCCACTCAGTGCTGAGGACAGTGCTGTACTGCAAACAAAGCACGAGCAGTCCCTGCCTTCATAGAACTGATAGTCAACCAAATATTCAGTGGTTTGTTTAGCCATTTCCCTATAATTAGGCATTAAGATTATTTCCAGTTGACCGCTGTTATAAGTAGTGCTGAGATGAAAGGCTTAGAGTATTGGCTGAGAGAACAGGTTTTGGAGGCAAAGACAAGTCAGGATTCTGTCTCTCTTATTTATAAGTTGTATCACTATGGGCACATCCCTTAATTTCTCTAAGCCTCAGTCTCCCTATCTGGGCTATGGGGATGATAGTACCTATCTTAGAGAGTTATCATGTGGATTAATTGAGATAATGCATGTAAAACACTTTTCACAGTGAACCAAAAGCTCAGTTATTCTTGTTAGTAGTGGTAATAGCAATAGTAGTATTCTCTTTGTGCATGAAGCCTAATTGGCATTTTGGTTTATCTTAATTTGTTGTAATTATATATCTTATTTTTTTAAAAAGAGAAACTTCTCCCACTTAATATCAAATGAAATAAGCTATACGTTCTATATTATTATAGGCTGGTCTTTGCATAAAAATCCCTAAAATTTTCCACTGAGAGCATCCCTGATGTTCCAGAATAGACTTTATTACAGCTCAATGAGCAGTAATCCTATCTAGGGAATTTACTGTCTCATAGTAATGATGGAATACTGACTTAGTATACTTTTTTCAGCATGCAACTGCCATGGCCATGCCATCGACTGTTACTATGATCCAGATGTTGAGAGGCAGCAGGCAAGCCTGAATATCCAAGGCATCTATGCAGGCGGAGGGGTCTGCATTAATTGTCAGGTGAGGCACCATTTAAGTCAAAGTAGATGTGTCATCATAAGAAATGAGCATTCAGCAAGCCCTGCTCCAAAAAGATGTCAAGAAAGTGTTCTGCAATTAAAACTATTTTCTGAGACCATTCCTTCACTTGTGTATGCAAAAGACCTTGTTAGCTAGAAATAATTTAGAGGGAATTTGTAATTTGTAAGGAATATGGACTGATGCAGGTTTGCCTAAATTCCTTTGATTAGATTCTTCATTTAGGTCTTTACCTAAATGGAGAGAATTCCTGGCTGTCTTCTTGACTGTTATGCATCTTGTGGTAGAAAGGCTCTATGATAGGAGGGCAAATAGGTATCAACTTCAGTGCTGCCTGTAAATCCTATTTTCAAATGGATTCTGAATCAGTGAGGAAGTACATCATGATCAATTAATGATGTCTGCCGTCAACACCAAATAGGAAACACTGATTCTTCACCCCTTCTATAGGACAATTAAGTTCACTGGAATTTAGCTAAGAGGAGTATATGGGAGAGGAGGGTATATGTATATCTACATTGAGATAATCATGTAAAATTTTCATGAATTTGGTCTATATTATCACTCTGTCTTGTGTACTTTTAGAGTGGTGTTCTTTATGTGTTTAATGTTGTCATTAAAGAGACACTCTTTACATGAGATGCCCATTTACATGGAACCAGGGCTACACACCTTTAGGGAGACCTGCCAGTCTCCATCTATCTCCCACGCCACACATTTTACATCATCTGTCATTGCTAAAGTAGAAGTAAAATATAAGTCATAGACTTGTTATAAATCACAAGTTTTCATGCATAAGTGAAAGATACCAGGATCTTCTTAAGGCTATGCACTCCAAGACCCTCAGGTGGTTCATATGCACGTTCAAGCTGCAGAAGCACTGGACTAGGTTGTGTAGCTGGAGTCCTTTCTCCAGATGAAGGATCCAGCCCCTTCAATGTGTCTTTAGAATACACTGTTCCTCCTCTTCCTTCTCTCAGTGATACTATATTTTGTACTTTGGAAAACATTCAGTATAGTTCTTTTTTCACAGTGGCTCTGCCAAGCATTTTTCTTTTGCATATGAAATCATTGAAATCTTGTTTAGGCTCATTGCATTTTTTTCCCATTAAAATACCTTGCTTAAGTTAAATATTTAGTTAACATAATTAACTTACATTTTTGTTTATTGTGGTGAAGTATACATAACATAAAATCTACCATTTTAACCATTTAAGTGTACATTTCAGCATAATTAACTTTTGTATTGTATTCATAATCAAAGAACAAGGAGAGAGTTCTGCTTCTGTTATGGTTTAGTAGCTCCTACAGGACCCAACCCTCCCACAGATAACAGCTATAGACTATAGACAAAATACAAAAACAAAAATCCTACACCACCCACGTAATTATATGAAGGTACTGGGGAGTAAACATAAGCAGGAAGATACTGGAGAGGAGCTGCCACTTGGCAAAAGAGATCAACATAGGCTGAATTACATGTTTTTCTGCCTTTTAGCCAGACAGCAAGCCAAAGTTGGTGCCATGTGGTGTGGCTAAAATTCCTCTAGAAAATCTGTCATTTTCTGGCCTGAAGAACAAGAGGCAGAGCTTGAGACAACCGTAGAAAGTGAGTGGAGAGTCCAGGAAAAGAAATCAAGAGAAAAGAAATCCCTAATTCTGTGTATAAATTCTTGCCAAGTTTCTGACTGACCCTTGAACCATCCATGCACACATAGATTCCAGCTAAGATTAAAATAATTTATTTGAGATTTGAGTTACTACTCAAGGGTCGGTTTGCAGTTTGAGTAAAGTCAAGTTAATTGTCTCATAAAACAAACAAAAAATCAATATTCTTTAGAGGGAGATAACAGAATCCAGAGTCTCTACAACATAATATTTACAATGTCTAGGATACAATCCAAAACTTTTTGGCATTTGAAGAACCAAAAAAAGCGTGACCCATTTCTCAAGAGAAAAGATAATCAATAGAAGCCAATCTTGAGATGACCCAGATGTTGAAATTAGTGGCTAAGGATTTTAGAACACTATCATAACTATGTTCAAGAATATAAATAAAAATATGTTCACAATGAATGAAAAGATAAGAAGTAATAGCAGAGAAATAAAAATGATAAAAGGTCCCAAATGAAAATTCTAGAACTACGTAATACATAAAATTAAAAAGTCATTGGATGGGCCCAAAAGCAGAATGGAGATAATAGAAGAGAGAGTCAGTGAATTTGAAGATAGATCAATAGAAATTATCCAATGTTAGGAAGAGAAAGAAAAAGACTTTTATAAAAATGATCAGAGATTTTGGAATTTGTTGGACAATATCAAAAGGTCTAACACACTTATAATTGGAGTCCAGAAGAGAGGAGAGAGAATGAAGTGAAAAAAAAAAAAATACAAGAAAGAAAGAAAAACAAACAACAGTGGCAGGAAATCCCTCAAATTTTACAATAGACTAAGATTCAAGAAGTTTATTGAACCCCAGGCTGGATGATACACAGAAAACCACTCCTGGGCCTAACAGAGTCAAACTGCTGAAAACCAAAGACGAAGTGAAAATCTTGAAAGTGAATAGTGAAAAACACATTACAATGACTATGGACTTCTCATTAGAAACTGTGAAGGCCACAAAATAGTGGAACAATATCTTTAAAGTGCTACAGGGAAAAAAAGAACTGTCAACTCTGAATTCTATATTTAGGGAAAGTATTATTTAAGAAGAAAAGTAAAAAGAAAAGTGTTTCAACAATAAAATACAACTAAGAGAATTTGTTGCCGAAGAGATCTGCATTACTAGAAATGCTAAAGGATGTTCTGCAGGATAAAGAGAAATGATACCAGATGGAAGCGCAGATCTGCAGAAAGAAATGAAGAGTATCAGAGTGGTAAATGTCTGGATAAATATAAAGGACTTATAAAAGACTATTTTTAAAAATACATTGGGTTGCTTAAAGCAAAATGTATAATCTTGTCTTGGGGGACTTATAATGTGTATATATATATATATAATCCTTATGAAACTATAGCATAAATAACAGAGAGGACATATAGGACTGTAAAGTTTCTACAATTTTCATGAAGTGGTACAATATTAGTCCTATCAGACTGGGAGAAGTTAAAGGTGTACATTGTAATCCCTAAAGCAATTACTAACAAAATAATGCAAAAAGGTGTAGCTAAAAGGCTAATATTAGATAAATTTAAATGTATTTTAATTTTTTCAGATAAAAAGGACAGAGGATTGAAACTTACATACGCATGCACACATACACACACACACACACAAAACGGAAACAAAATAAAGGGGAAAACAGAAAATAAATATGAAAATGGTAGACCTGTTTTCCAGCCATATTAATAAGTAGATTAAATGTTAATGGACTAAACACTGCAATTCAAAGACAGAAGGTGTTAGAATGGATGAAAAAGAAAGACTCAACTATATTCTGCCTGTAGGAGGTGAACTTGAAATTTAAAGACGTAGACAGGCTGAAAGTAAATGCATGGAAAAAATTATATAAACAATAAGCATTAAAAAGATAGAGTGGTGGTGTTAATATTAGATAAAATAGACTGCAGTGCAAAGAGCATTAAAAGAGTTAAGTAAGGACATTTCATGATGATAAAAGGGTCAATTCATCAGGGAGACAAGATAATCCTAATAACAGAGGCTTAAAATACATGAAGCAAGTTTGGACAGAATTAAAGGGGAGAATAGACAATTTCATGATAACAGTTGTAGACTTAAATATTACCCTAGCAGCAACTGATAGAACTAAATTTTAAAAAGTCAGCAAAGCTATATGATCTGAAGAACACCATCAAACACCTTGCCTTAGTTCATCCTTATAGGACACTACACTCAATAATTGCAGACTACTTATTCTTTTCAAGCGCACGTGATACGCACACCAAGACAAACTGTACTGAGTCTGGGTCATAATACAAGTCTCATTACACTTAAAATGATTGAAATCGTATAGTTACAGAGTATATTTTTTAACCAAAATGGCATTAAGTTAGAAATCAATAACAAGAAGATCTCTAGGAAAACTCCAGTATATGAAATAGCACACTTATAAATAATCCATAGACAAAGAAGAAATAACAAGGGAAATTAGAGATTTTAAACTAAGTAATAATAAAAGCACACATCAAAATTTGTGGGATGCAGCTAATACAGTGCTTAAAGAAAAATGCACAGCTTTAAATGCTTATTTAGAATAAGAGTCTAAAATCAATCACCCGAAGTTCTGCCCTAAGAATATAGTAAAAGAACAGCAAAATAAACCTCAAGTAAGTAGAAGGGAGAAAATAAGCACAGAATTCAACAAAAGAGAGTACAGGCAAACAATAGAGAAAATTAACAAAGCCCAAAGCTAGCGTTTTGAACAGGTCAACAAAATTAATATACTTCTAGCTGCACTGGTCAGGAAAAAAGAGAAAACAGTACCAATATCCTATACAATAGTGGGTTTATTACTAGAGTGACTACAGACATTAAAAGGAAATAGAAGAATCCTGTGAACAACTTTATGCCAACAAAATTGACAACCTAGGTTAAATGGACAAATTTTTTAAACACTACAAAACTAATACAAGATGAAGCAGAACATCTGAATAGCTCTATATCTATGAAAGAATTTGAATTTATTATTAAAACGTTCTGGCAAAGAAAGTGCCAGGCTCAGATGGTTTTACTGGTGAAATCTACTAAACATTTAAGGAAGAAACAACACCAACCTTGCACAAATTCTTTCAGGAAATAGGCAGAACACTTCCCAACTTGTTTGATGAGACCAGCATAACGTTGATACCAAAAAGTGATAGACATTACATAAAATAAAATTACTGACCCCTATCTCTCATGAACATCATAGATTCAAAAGTATTTAACAAAAACTTAGAAAATAGAGTTAAGCAATATATTATAAGGTAATACATTATGATGGGTAAGGTTTATCCCAGGAAAGCAAGGTTGATTGAACATTCAAAATTCAATCTATGTAATTAATCATATTAACAGAACAAAGAAGAATAATCATGTGAAAACCATTAGACAAAATCGATACCCATTTTATGATAAATACTCTTGGCAAACTAGGAATTGAAGTGAATTTCTGCAATCTGATAAAGGGCATGTATGAAAATGTACAACTAACATCATATTAGTAGTTAAATATTGAACTCTTTCCTTCTAAGAATTGGGAACGAGATAAGGATGCTTGCCTTCACCACTTCTGTTAAACAGTGCCCTGGAGGTCTGCAGCATTGCAATAAGGCAAGAAAAAGAAACAAAATGCAGTAATATTGGAAAAGTAGTAGAACTGCTCTATTTGCAGATGACATGATTGTCTATGTAGAAAATCCTAAGGAATATACAGAACAACTACCAGACCTAATAGGTGAATTTAGTAAGATTGCAGGATACAAGGATAGTACATAAAAATTAATTGTATTTGTATATACCAGCAACAAACAATAGTAAAATGAAATAAAAATTCAATGTAAAATAGTGACAAAAAACATAAAATGCCTAGGAATAAATTTAACAAAAGGCATGCAAGACCTCTATACTAAAGGTGAGAAACATTGTTGAGAGAAATTTAGAAAGACCTAAATAATGGAAGGAAATAACATATTTATGTATTGGAAGATAATATTATTAAGATACCAATTCTCTGCAAATTGATCTAAAGAGTTATTGCAGGTTTTTTGGGTAGAAATTGACAAGTGGATTTACATGGTTATATGAATGACCTAGAATATCCAAAGCTGTCTTGAAGAAGCAGAATAAAGTTAGAGAACTTAGATTATCTTACTTTAAGACCAACTATAAAGCTACAGTAATCAAAACAGTATGATGTCGACATAAGGATAGACAAATAGATCTGTGTAACAGCATGGGGAGCACAGAAACACACCCACACTTATACGGACATTTGAGTTTTCATAAAAAATACCAAAGCAGTCCAATGGGAGGTGGGGGAGAAAGTTTTTCAACAAATGGTTCTGGAATAACTGGAGACTTATATGGGAAAAAAATAAACTTTGATCCCTACCTCAAATTATACACAAAAACTAAAAATCAATAAGGATCAGACTAAAGTAGAGCTAAAACTATAAACCTTTAGAGAAAAATATAGGAGAATATCTTGGTGATTCGGAAGATGAGCAAAGTTTCCTTAGGTCACAGAAAACAATAACATGAAAAATTGGCAAATGAGACTTCATCAAAATTAAAAACTTCTGCTCCCAAAAGATCCTATTAAAAGAATGAATAGGCAAGCCACAGACAGAGAGAAAACATTCACAAAACATAAATCTGACAAGTGGCTGATATCTAGGATATGTAAAGAACACCCACGGCTCAATAATAAAAAGACAAATAACCCAATAAAATATGCAAAAGATTTGAATAGCCACTTCACAAAAGTGACATTTGAAAGCATATAACAAAGGGCTTAACATTAGTCATCAGAGAAATGCAAACTGAAATTACAAGGACTTACCACCAATTTTGGTGAGGATGTGGAGCAACCATACTATCTTGCATTGCTGCTGTGAGTGAAAAATGGTAGAACTGTTTTGGGAAAATGTCTGGCAGTTTTTTTAATAAAAGTAAACATACACCTACGCCATGACTCACAAATTCCACTCTTAGGCATTTATCCATGAGAAATGGAAATGTGTATTTACAAAACATTTGCAGCAGCTTTATGCTCAACAGCCTCAAACTGGAAACAGCCCAGGTGTCCATCAATAGTAGAATGATGAACAAACTCTGCCATATTTATACAATGAAACACGAATGAGCAATAGAGAGCAACAAACTACTGATGCATGCAGGAACATGCAAGAATCTTAACAACATCATGCTAAGTGAAAGAAGACTTCCAAAAAAGGATACATATAATGTAAGTGAAAGAAGACTTCTAAAAAAGAATACATATAATATGAGGGCTATTTATGAAATTCTGGAACAGGTAAAACTAATCAATAGTGGGAAGAAAATCATAACTGTGGTTGACTCTGGGGAGTTGATGGGGATTGACTGGGAGGGGACTTGGGGGCAATTTCTGGGGTGATAGTATTGTACTATGTCTAGATGGAGATTTGGGTTTCACAAATATGTGCATTTCTCATAACTCAGTGAATGTATAATTGCAAGTTTTGCCCTTGTACACAAATTTTATACCAAAAGAAAAATACCTAAACACTGTTAAATTAATTAAACTCAACTAATTAATTGAGTATTAGTTAAACTCCAGTTAATTATATGCATCTGAAATATTTAGGGGAAAGTGATAACTGCAGTTTATTTTGAAATGCATCAAAAATAAGATGGATTAGTGAATGGAGAGAGGAATGAGTAGATGGATAATTATATGATAAGACAAATCTAGTAAAATGTTCATGGTAAACTCTATATAGAGGTGTAAAGGTGTTCACTGTAAAGTTTGAAATTTTTTGTAATAAAATATTGGGGGAAAGAGCAATGAAAGAAGAAGGCAAGGAATACAGCATTTTTGGATTGACTCCTTGATTTCTTTTTCTTTGATAAACTATTGATGTTCTTAAGTAAGGTTGAAGATTACTCATGTTGTTTGAGATGATGTTTGAAGATACTTATCTCCATTAACTAGAACAGAATCTTTAGCTTCTTCCATGGAGACTCGACTTCTGGTCCAAGTCTTGAGCTGCTCCCCAGCTGTGGTGCCCTGTGTTCTTGATGTGTTGGTCTCACTATTTTCAAACTGTCTGTCTCCTATACACACACACATACACAAACACACACGCACCACACAAAGTGAAGAGATGAGATCAAGAAACAGATGGAGCACGTAGGGCTACATTCCCTCCTGCAACAAATCCCACACAATGACAGAAAAGATTAAGAAAGCAAAATACTGTCTCCTTCCGGAATCCTCAACAGCATGAAAAATAAGAAAGCATGTTATCAACAGATCAGGAATTTCAAGACTCTCCAAAAAGATAGAAAGCAGAAACACAAACATACGGGAGAACACAGCTGTGACTGTTGGAATGATTTGGAGGTACTCCAAGAGGCAACAGATAGAAGAAATTAACTGTGGAGCTGCATTCAAACCTATAAAACTTTACTGAAGTTTATAAAAGAAGACCTATATGGAGAGGCATACTGTGTTTCCAGACTCAATATTATACCGTTAATCCCAAACCAATCTATAAATTCAGTACAGTTGCAATCAGAATTCCAACAGAATTTTTTATGAAGAGTGACAGGCTGATTCTAAAGTTCTTATCAATAAAAAAATATATGAGAATAGAAAAATAGTTTAGAAAAACTGAACAATTATTGGAGAAATTTGTCTTCCAAGATATCAAAACATATTATGAATCTGTATTAATTGCATATGGACTCAATGCTGGGATAAATAGTTCAATAGAACTTAATAGATGGGGCTGGCCCCATGGCTGAGTGGTTAGGTTCGCGCGCTCCGCTGCAGGCGGCCCAGTGTTTCATTGGTTCAAATCCTGGGCGCGGACATGGCACTGCTCATCAGACCACGCTGAGGCGGCGTCCCACATGCCACAAGTAGAAGGACCCACAACGAAGAATATACAACTATGTACCAGTGGTCTTTGGGGAGGAAAAAGGAAAAAAAAAATAAAATCTTTAAAAAAAAATTTAAAATAAAAGAACTTAATAGAGAATCTAGAAACAAGTTCTTGTAGATGTTAAAATTTGGTTTACAACAAAATTAGCATTTCTAATGGAAGGGAAAGATGGACATTACATAAATGATATTGGCACAATTGGCTCTTCATTTGGGGAAAAATATATCACCCTATCTTATGCCATATACCGAGGAACATGAGGAGTCTTGACAAGGAAGAAAGAAGGAGCAGGGAGGGAATGCTCCTACATCAGGGTCAGAGGGCTTGTGAGCCATGAGGTGATTCTTCAAAATGAAGTTTGAATTTGTTGATAGAACACGCATACCCTAGAGCAAGGTCTGCCCATCAGAAACCCAGCTGTCTTTGTTCAGGCTGCTATGACAAATATACCATAGACTTGGTGGCTTAAAAAATAAACAGTTATTTCTCACATTTCTGGAGGCTGAGAAGTCTAAGATGAAGGTGCCAGCAAATCCTGGTTGGCAGATGGCCATCTTCTCATTGTATCCTCACATGGCAGAGAGCAGAGAGAGAAGAAGGAAGCTGTCTTGTGTCTCTTCTTATAAGGGCACTAATCCCATCATGAGGGATCCACTCTCATGATCTGATTACCTCTCAAGGCCTCAGCTCCAAATACCATCACACTAGGTCCACAAATGAATTGGGGAGAAGGCACGAACATTTAGTCCAC
This sequence comes from Equus caballus, assembly GCF_041296265.1. Lineage (NCBI taxonomy): Eukaryota > Metazoa > Chordata > Mammalia > Perissodactyla > Equidae > Equus > Equus caballus. Next base: position 53,854,206 of record NC_091691.1, read on the forward strand.
AGCACGAGCTAACCTGGCTGTTTCCTGCCTTTTCTGTACAGTGCTGGTAATGGGAGAATAATGAAATATCTACCATCAGCTGGGCTGGTGACAGGGAGTGGAAACCTCACTTTAAAGTAGTCAAGCAAACAGCATGTAAGACAGCCAGATGTTATCCTGCAGGGCAAGCAGTTATCAGAGATGGCTATATTCTCATGTGGCATTGATTTCATTTTTATTTCTTGGGTTTACTATTTTAAGCATTGGCTTGTGGGATGTGACATTTTAAATAGGGTGGCCAGTTCCTTGGGATGTGGCATTTGAGTAAAGACCTGAAAGAAGCGAGAGAATGAGCGAGGCATCTGTCTCGGGGAGAGCATTCCAGGCAGAGGAAATGGCAGGACAAAGGGCTTTGAGATGGAGCAAGGGGCCCCATGTGGCTGGAAGGGAGTGAGCCAGTGGGTAGATAAGTCATAGAAGTAACAGAGGCCAGATTGTGTTGGCCTTAGGAAGGAAAATCAGATAGGGGGCTTCCAGAGAGAGTGTGGCCAATGAGTGGACTAGCCAATAATTTCCGCATGCTTGATGTTCACAGAGATGGAAGCTAGCAACAGTGTTGAGGATGTGGCCAAGGAACTGAGAGAAAAGGAGAGAGAGAGAGAAGGTTTACCTGAAGGTTGCAAAGCACCTTGGAAAAGTTCTTCTTGGAGGAATTAGGACCTAAGAATTATCAGAGCAGGCCCTGGGGTTTCTAAGCGAATGTTGCATCGAAAGCCTGTCTAGGTGGTGTGCCAAAGGAGGGGTCAGTGGGGGTGGACTTACCTCCTGCATAGGTTCCATCAGCATGCACCCCACTCTAGCTTGGACAGCTGAGGTTTTCTCCTTTTATGTTAAGTGTCATGCAAATAGAAATTCAAGCACCCACACCTCCTAGAGAGATTACTTCCCCCCAGCATCTCCAATATGGAAATTACAGAGCCACCACTTTCCTTGAGTCCCAATATGGCCTTGGTCCAACCGTGACCTTGGTGTCCATGGATAAAGTGCCTTTAGGGTGTGGTGTGGGTCCCAGAGAACCACAGGAGACTTGAAGGCAAACTACAGGCATTATTCCATCTGCAGGTCATTTGTCGCTGTTCTTTGTGTCTTAAAATTATTACTTCTCTGTGACGGTTGCTTCATTAACCAAACTCTGTGGTAACGGGGAAAGCCTGAGGTACCCACTTCAGAGAACCTTTCCTCATTTCTTATTCCAACGGTAAAAAATTGGGGAGCCAAAGTTAACCTTGTGTCTTGCCTATTTTAAGTCATAGTAGCAACTACAGAGTTGAGAGGATAATTGGCATTTGATGGGCAAGAGGGTGAATACAGCTGTTTCTTATTTGCCCAAAATGTTCCCACATGTAAATGTGAAGTCAGAGAAGTGGCCAGTGCAGTTTTTAGACCTCAATGTTAAAATGAATTCAGATTTTAGCCCACAGGACAAGAAGTGGTAATAAATTAAAATCTGTAATTAATAAAGTAATCAAAAATGGGGCAAAGAATACAGAAAGGGCCTTTGTTCTCCTCTCCGTGTTTCTATGCAGACCCTTTTTGGGTCAAAGTGTGTTAAATTGGTTCTTTTTAACTTCCTATTGCCTTTCCTTTCATTAATGAAAGAACACTGTCCTCTTAATTGTTTCCAAATTAGAGAGAGGGGGGCAGAATTGAGCTAGAGCCATGGTGTATAGTTCTTGGAAACTGATGATGCATGTTGGGTAATTTGATTTTGTGGCAATTACAAGGATTAACTATGAAATATAAAAAGCCTCCTAGTATTGTACTTTAAAATGAGCTCTGTGTATGAGACTCATGCCTACGTTTTCCATTCGTGTAACAAAAATGTTTGAAAAATGGTTTCTTGACTAAAGTACAGAAAAAATTGGAATGACAAGAGAAGATGATCTGTATGTGTGATTTCTTCCAAAATCAGAGAAGATAAAAATACACATATGACCCTTAATCCCTTGGGTTAACCCCTTAGGGGTGACTTATTTCCATTGATCACTTTTGAATGAAGCTGTGAAGAGTAGTCCTCTTGAAATTTGCAAGTTCTATGGTAGAGGGGAAAACCTGGGCTATCCAGTTCATGGAACTTACCCTCGTTTCCTCTTTCAATGGGAAAAAATTCCAGAGCCAAGTTTAAGCCAGTGTCCTGTGGTAAATCTTAGAGTCTCAAGGTCAAGATCGATGCTTATTTGTTTTCAGTGACTAGGAAATTATAATTGTATATGACAGAATTATTTCTTTGGATGAATAGCACAAAATAAGGACTTCTCCAATACTCTTCTTTCTAAGTTTCCTTTGTTTCTTTCTAGCATAACACAGCTGGTGTAAACTGTGAAAAGTGTGCTAAGGGTTATTTCCGCCCTTACGGCATTCCACTTGATGCCCCAAATGGCTGCATCCGTAAGTGTCATTCCAGCCTGGTGTGTCTGCTTCAGGGAGGTCATTGGACTAAATTCTGATTGGTTACTAGTTCCCTTCCTAGTCTCTCTCTTCATATTATCGATCTACTCTTTACTAGCCAAGTAATCTCAGGCAGTTACATAGTCTCTCTGAACCTCAGATTTCTTATATATAAATAGAAATGATAATATATTCCTTAAGATTAAATGAAATGCCATCAAAAGCACCTAAGAAAATACTAAGCATTGGGCCTGCCACTAGACTTGCAACAAATATTAGTTCCTCCATTTTCTGTTGTTTTAACATGTTGCTACGGTCTCCAATAATTTCAAATTTTTGTCAGAATTCACATCAAGACAACATTGTAATGATTTCACAAGGGTATAATTATAGTCATAATACTTAAGATAGCTATGATTTATTGAGCACTTGCCATATGCAAGACATTGCCTAAATACTTTCATGAATATCTTAAATATCACAACAAACTCAAGATACTGTATTATTATTCTCATTTTTGGGGAAACCAAAGGGTCTCAGTAGTTAAATGTTTTGGCCCAGGTGCCAAAACCACTAACTGATCGATCCAGGATAGAGTTCGTATCTGTCTGGCACCACTGTGCCATACCACATCCATTATACAGAAAAATGCCACTGGCTTTTCCCTGCAGATTATCAGTCATAGGTCAGATTATGGACTTTGCCCAACATGTGTCACCTATAGTCTGTTCAGTACTTGGTTCTTTTATGTTCTCTGGTTGTCACAGTTGGAAAGCAATTCCAGTCCTGAAGTTGGCCTCTGTGCCCACTGTTCCCCCAAATTCATTCATCGTTTCATTAACATTTGAGGGCATCGGAGTCCAAAGAACATATAAACTCTGATTTACTTCTCCCTAGGACATTCTTAGTTGTTAAAAGTGTGTTCCTGTTTTCCCTCCCTCTTCCACATCACCCCACGAAGTATGTCCACCACTTTCCTGGTGCCCAGGATGAATAGGTATTGGCAAAGGAAAGCAGGACGTTGTACCTTGTTAGGAACCTCGATTCTCCATCACTTCTCTCATCAGTTTCTTTCTTTGTCACTGAAGTGGTCTCATGGAGATATGAAAGGCTTAGCATAAAGAACCTACTGTACATAAATCCTAAACAAATTTATCAAAGGACACCAGGAGAAGCCAGGCCTGGAGTATGCTTGATGCTCATGGCTTCTGCAGTCCCCCAGTTCTTCATGAGACTTACTCAGCTGAGCGAAGATAGTATTTTCACTGTCCAAGGTGATGACCCACCAGGTCAAAGGTAGCTCCCAAGTGGAGGGTTACCAAACCTTTTACACCCCAAGCCCCAAATATGTCCCTCTGAAATGCAAACCTGATCATTGTGTTGGTTGCAAAACTTTCCTTCAGTAAGCTCTATCACGCAAATCTAACATTTGGATTATGGGCGCAATCTTGCTTTCTGTCCACAAATTTTATATCAGTATCTAGGCATCCCACACTTGTGTCTGCATCACAGCTATGAAATGATGACCACTATATGGACATTCACAGTTGGGTAATGGCCAGGTGAAGCTGCACCCAACGGCCCTGCCAGGAGCTACCACACACACACCCCCAGCCCCTCCGATGGTACTTGCTGCAGGCGTTGCCTCTTACACAGGGAACTGGGAAGTATTCAGTATACTAAACTACATTCTTGAGAACTTCTCAGTGTGGATGCTCTTAAAGCTTATCTCTGAGAGCCCATGAGGTTCAGTTAATGAGAACCATCAACCAGATGTGAAGTAGAAAACAGGTTGTATTCTTTCAAGAATAACAGTAGACCAATGATAAAGTAGTAAACGTTGTCTGAGGAGTGTGGGGATGTATTTGCCTAATTAAGTGCAGCGAAGGCCTGGTGCTTTGAAACTGGGATTTCTCTTAGCTTGCAGCTGTAACCCTGAGCACGCGGAAGACTGTGAGCAGGGTTCGGGCCGCTGCACCTGCAAGCCGAATTTCCAGGGAGACCACTGTGAGAAGTGTGCGGCTGGATACCATAATTTCCCATTTTGCTTGAGTAAGTACCCACTGCAGGAGGAGGGGCCTCCCTTCTTGACACATACCTGGGCTTTGTGCATGACACCTGAGGGCATGGCAGGCATGGTGAGGGGAGACAGAAATGGAGCCGGGTTGGCTGTATTTACTTGAAAATGTTTCCAAAAGTTTGGAACATAAAATTTATGTAAGTACATTTTATATCCATTTATCTCCAAAATATTAGGTGTACTGTAGACATTACCATCTCAGTAGGTCCAAAGGGTCAAATATTGGCGATTTCAACTTAGTAATCCACACGTGTAATTTTTCTTCATAAACCTAGAAGAAATGTCATGAGCTTCCAGATGTCTGTTTGCATACATGTAGTGTGTTTTGTGCTTCAGGTGGCCAGGGGAATGTGTTCCCTCTTTCCCACTGTACAATAGGCCAGGTTATCATGGGCCCCACCTTAGCTGACTGCAGTGATCTGAGTGAACGTCTCAGGGTCTCAGAAAAAAGAAATGTGTATGTATAGAACCACGAAAGAATTTGAAGCAGGAGACTCTATGAAATGAGCTTTGCAAATTGTGACAAGAGCCGTGTTGTGTTTGTGCTGCAGCAGTGTAAAAAAGTGTAAAGTGCACTTGGGTGTTAGGACAAAGAAACACTGTCTCAAGAAGAGGCCTCTCCATTGCCGCATTAGTTCTTGCCCATCCCACACTCACAGCTCTCCCATCACAGGAAAAGCATATTGAGTTGTGGGGCCAGGTGAAGAGGACACACGTGAATGGGGTGACTACATGTCCTGGCTCATACGTCCCAGGGTCATCGTCAAACTAGCACCCACTGTCACCATTAAGTGTCCTAGTTTGGAGGAGAAATTATATGATCATCTTATATTGAAAGGAACCAGTTTTTAAGCCCAAACACAGTAACACTGAATCGGGACTTAATCAATTTAGAATCTGTAATTATTGGGTAGAGGCTCAGCAGAAATTGCATTTGCCTTCTTATTAAAAAAAAAAAAAAAAGCCTGAAGCAATTTTATGGCATAAACAAAACTTTAGGGAAAAAATCTTGAAAGAAAACATTTTTTAAAACTAGCCTCAATTTTACATTAAAAAGTCAGTAAAGACATTAAAGAAACCAAGCTCAACCCTGCTTAGACTGAGTCTTAGCTATTGTGAGAATGAAATATCCATTTCTGTTCATTAATATACAAATCAGAACATCTGATCAGTCTGGTTTCAATTACTAGATGCATTTCAAATATAGCAATATTGCCTTTCTTTAAATTAGTCTCCACATGCTACTTTTCCTTAAATTAGAGAGGGCTTCTTCCTAGTTATTGCAAGTTAATGTTTTACTTTACTGTCTCATTAATCTTTCTCTGTATTTTTAAACATAGGAATTCCCATCTTCCCTATTTCTACTCCAAGTCCAGAAGATCCAGTAGCTGGAGAAATAAAAGGCAAGTAACTTTCTTTTGGTTTAATATCAATGAAAATGTTATGCTCCATATTGTTTTTCTACTTCCTATGCACACTGCTATACCCAATTTCAAATTGTCCTTGCTGGAGCATGGGGGGTGTCTTGCAGGTGTCTCCTCCTTGAGCTCTTCACCCCCCATCCTTCTCCACTCCAGTCTGTCTATCGCAATGGCCCTACCTCATTAAGGAAACAAAACAGAGCTTGGATTGTATGTCACTAACCTGCTCAAAAACCTTCGGTGGCAGTCAGTTGCCTACTGTCTTATTTGAGTTCTCCGAAAAGAGACTATGAGAAAGGAACTGGGTGCAAGCAGTTTATTTGGGAGGTGATTCCAGGAAATCTCATAAGGGAGTGAGTCAGGGAGTGAAGGGAGCCATTATGAAGATGCATTAGCAAGCAGGTCCCTACTGTAGCACCTGGAGCTGCATCCCTTTAAGCATAGATTTTGCTCAGTGTCCTCCCAGCTGATGAGCTGACTTCAGTTACCTGCCATCAATGGAGGGCTGCCTCTGGGGCATGAACTCTCAGGCACGTCAAGCTTGGCCTGCAGAAAGGCTGAGGTTCTCCTGCAACCAGGAAGGTTCCCAGAGCAGAGAGTGGCAGGGGTGGGCAGGAAGCAGCCTTTGGGATGGAGAGGTGAGTATCGAGAGGGTGTGGGTGTTACATCTACCACACCACTCCTTCTGAGAGTGTTTTATGATCTCCTGTAATGTGCGCAGCATCATTCTGGCTGCCAAAGACTTACCATGAATAGAATTTTTAAAAATTCTCAACTCTCTTGAAGCTTATATTCCAGTGGAGGGACTCATACAATAACATATATAATATATAAACTACTAAGTAAGTAAGATCTCTAATATGTAATATTATGATATGCAGGGTTATGTCCTGCACAAGGGTGCTATTTTTAAGGGGGAGCCATTCACGTCATATGCATAAACTGACTCATATGAGAAGATTCCAGGCCTCTAAGTTCGATTCTGGAGCTGTGGACAGTTTCTACATAAACCCATAATGGCATACACAGGGATGCACACAATCAGAAGGGCACCAACAAAAGACACACTGCATGCACCCAGCCCGTGACTGCTCCAACTGGGTCACCCACTGAGTCTGCTTCTCCTTCCCCTGGGTGGCTGGAGAGGTTTGATGGCCACATGTTCATCTCACTAGGGTGGAGGTAGTGAGAGGTGTATGTGAGCACGTGTGCCCTTCCAGCATGTCCACGGTGTGGGTGGGCAGAGAGGATGGCCTCTGGTGACCTCTCCATGGCACAGGAGTTCAGTTTCTGCAACAATATAGTAGCTCAGGGTGTGGACTGGAGGCAGCCTTGGCCATGAGTGCTGTGGAAAAAATAAGGCAGAGAGAGGTTAGGGAATGTGAGGTTTGCAAATTTAAATAGGATAGTCAGAGAAGGCCTCACTGAAGAGATAATGAAGCAGGGACCTGAAGGGGGTGAAGGGTGAGCTCTGCAGGTGTCTGAGAAGAAGCATCCAGACACAGGAAAGGCCGAGTGATAAGTCCTCGGGGCAGGAGCATGACAAGGTGTTCATTGAACAAAAAGAAGACCAGATGTGTGAAAGCAGAGTGGGGGAAGGGGAGAGGGGAAGGAAGGGAAGTTCTGGGGACCAGATGGTAGGTCCTTGTCAGCCATTGCAAAGGCTTAACATTCTACTCTGAATGAGGCAAGGAGAGTTTTGCACAGAGAAATGGTGTTGCATAAGGATATTTGTGGCTACTGTGTCGAAAACTAATTTTAGCAGGAGAGAAGAAGCAGGGAGACCTCACAGAAAGCTATTGCGATAATCCATGAGGAAGAGATGATGGTGGCTTGGACCCAGGAGGTATCAGTGGAGGCGACAAGAAGTGGACAGATTGTAGATATAATCTGAAGTCGAACCAGGGTTTGCTGGACTGGATGTGGACTGAGAGAAAGAGAGGACTCTAGAGTGACTCTAAGGCTTTTGGGTAGAACAAACAAGGAAGATGCTGCCATTTGTTGGGATGGGAAAGAGTGTAACAGAGGAGAAGGCAGAGCGCATGGGCTAGAGGAGGGTCAGGTGGGTGCAATGGTGGGAACGTGTGGACATTCTCTTCTGGTGGTTCCTTTTCTCCTTTGTGAAATAAGAAGCAAGGTCAGGGGCAGAAAGTGAGGATGGGGAGGAGGCTTTGGAGATGAGGAGAGTGAAGGTATGAATGACTCATCCTGGAACGTGAGGGAGTGAATGGGCTTGGGGAATGTTGTAGGATTTGGGGGCAGCACAGGGCTCACCTGAGGTCTAACATCATCCAGTTTACCTTCCTATGCTAGTTCCAACTCTGTCCCACCGAGGCCCAGCTCCTCTGATCAGACCACAGTGCCGTGGGTCATTATGTGGGGTATTGTCTTAAGCCTTTGTCAGACACTCGGTCACTTGCGGACAGTAGCTATGCTTGACTTGGTTTCTAATCCCCACAGTACCTGCCGTGGATTCCTGCCTGTAAGAGGCATCTGCCAATGTTTCCTGAATGTTTCGTAATTGACTAGAATGGAACTCGGCTTTTGAGCCTTGATTCCAACACACATCTCTAGTTTTCTTCCACAAGAATGTTTCAGATCCCCCATTCCTGGACTGTTTACAGTAATCCCTTTGTTATTTAATTCCTTTTTCTCCCCATGTAGACTGGTGGTGATTTCAGGAAAAGAAATTTAACTGAACTTGAAGGGAAGTTCAAACGTCTGTTTCAAAATATACGGGAAGCTTAGAACACGGCCTCAGAGAAAAGGAGTTTCAATTAGCGCAGTTGGATTTTACTTGGGAGTTTGAACGCACAGATACCCACTTCAATCTGGCCTTCTCTTAATGCATTTCAAAACCACCCACTGTGCAGCTTAACTCCCAGCCCTGAACATTAGAAGCACAAACATCTCAACTGCCAGAAGACATGCAGTGCTGGATAACACCGGGGGCCCTTCCACCCCTGAGAATTTGAATTCTTCAAGGCCCATTGATGCTTTCATGTCTTCTCATACAGTGGTTCTTAAATAGGGCTGTGTTTTAGAATCCCTCACTTTTGTAAAATAGAAATTCCTGTCTATCACCCCAGATCTTTATCTAGATTTCCAGGTGTAAAGCCCAGGCTTGAATTTGAAGAAGTTTTCCAGATGATTCTGATGTATGTCTCTTGCTTAGAACTACTGCCCTAGTTAGTAGAAATTCCTATTCAGTGGTTGGCAAACTTTCCTGTAAAGTGTCAGATAGTAAATATTTTCAGCTTTGTAGGCAAAGTTGCAAATAGTCAACTTTGCTGCTCTAGCATGAAAGCAACCATACGTAAATGAGTGAGCTTGGCTGCGTTCCCATAAACTTTATTTACTAAAACAGAGATGGATTTGGCCCTCGGGCCATAGTTTACAGATTGTGGGATTATATCAGATCTCTGAGTTTGGGATTCCACACCCAGGTGATGGTGTTTTACCAGGAGATTCCAATGTGAAGCCCAAGTTGAGAACTATTTGTCTAGAAAATCCACATTCTCCATTCCAGACACTGAAGAGCTGAAGCAGAACTGAACCATAGAAGAGTGTCGCAGATCAGAATGTTTTCAGGTTTTTCATTATATTTCTGACCCTGCATATTATTAGGATTTTCTGGGTCCAAGTGATCATTCATAACCACTTAACATTTCTTTTTAGGAAATCGGTGTACAACAGGCACAGTTTCAAGGGTGCCTTTTGAAAACAACAGCATATGGGAAACATACACTCTAGCCTACAGGCACGTGTGCACTTTTATTCCTCCAAGTTCAATCAACAGCTGCAGAAAGACTCTAGTTTACTTTATCTAGGAGATTGAGGCAGTCTGGGGCAGATTCTGTGAAGCAGCCCATTTGGCTTGAAGACACGGCTGTATAGGAGGTTTCTTGACCAATGTCCTGAAGAGGTTTTGATTCCCCCAGTCCCTTTGTGAGGAGCCACTGTCCATGGCCAGAGTTCAGTGGTCATTGTGGTTGGGGCTGGGGCACGTACTAACGATGAGAACTCTGGGAGGCTGGGGCAACAGCCGCTGAGGCGTGCTTCCCACGCTCTGTCCCTCCCCGGGTGGGGCAGTCACTGTTGGCACGAAGACCTGCCAGAGGAGGCTTAGAGAGGGACAGACAAATTCTGGTATCTGGGTTTGGAGGATCCCGGTAGCTGCCAATAAAATGGAATTCAAAGAATGGTGTTTACCAAAGAGAATTGTAGCCTTGAATATTTAGCATATTTTTCATTCATTAAACTTTTCTTAAGTGCCTACTTTGTACTAGGCACTGCCAAGGCAGCTGCCCGCTGCACAGTCCCTGCTGCCTGGAAGCTTCAAGAGACACACAGGTAAACAGTTATAACAGCAGGAGTTAATGCTAACAGCAGGCAAGAACATGAAGCTGCGGGAGCATGCAGGAGGGCATCCTTACAGCCCCTTACAGAAGGAAGGGAGGGAAGGCAGGAAAGCAGAAAGGCAGGCAGGCAAGAAGGAAGAAGGTAGAGAGGTTCTGGAAGGGCTTCCCCAGAACAGGAGAAGGAGGCATCTGAGCTGAGTCTCGGAGCATGAAGGACTTAGCCAGGCAGAGGGGCAGCTAAGAGAAGGCCTCGGGAATGGACAGGGGATGGCAGGTGGGTCCCTGGGGCTGAATCAGGGGTAGGAGGTAAAGTTCAGGGATTGGAGAGGAGAGGAGTAGGAAAAGACCAGAGTGGCCAGCCAGGCCCAGATGTGCAGGTTGCAGTGCACAACTGCACCTCATCTAAGGGGGCCATAGCCACTGCGGACAGAGCAGATTTGTGTATTTGTGGGGACGATTTTACAGCAAGTACCAGGAAAGCATCGTGAAGAAGGGACACCTTTTTCTAGTTTGTGCAAAGGTGCCGCATAGGCTGCTGGCAGCCTGGAAGATTGTGAAGGGTCTACTGTGTTGCAGATGTCAAGGACTTTGGGTTGCATCCTGAAGGCACTGGGTCACCTTTGAGGGATCTGACCTGGAAAGTGATATGAAAAGGTTGGCGGTTTAGAAAGATCCCTCTTGACACCAGTGTGGAGAGTGGATTGGAAGGAGCAAGACGGGAAGCAGACAGCCTTGTTAGGACACTTTCGAAATAATCCAGGCAAACAAGGATGAGCAAGGCTCTGGAACTGGAAGGAGAGGAGGATTCCAGGGACTTCCCTGAGACATAATCCTGTGACCTGGGGATGGAGTGTGGGGAGGGGAGGGGAGCGAGAAGGGAGGGGCCTCAGAGGTTCCTGGCTGTGTCCCCATGTGGGACTATTTGCCAGCTAAGAAAGAGGAGACATTGAAAAGGGAATTTCAGAAAGGGAATTTGTAAAATGCACGGGTGCTCGATGCTTTCTTTCTGCTTACAGTTGGCTGTAAATCAGGATTCTTTGGACTTCGATGCCAATGTCAAGTTCAAGTTTCTTACTGAATTCCAATGCTTGGTTTAACACCAAGACTGTAATTGACAGTCAAACTTTCTCTTTCTCTGTGGTGTTCTCAGCCTCCAGGGCGGTGGCATTGGGCCTTCGTGTAGCAGCCGTGATGCACTGTCAGAGCGATGCTCATGCCAGCCTGGGTTCCAAGGCTTCGCTGGGGATGAGTGTGCCCTTGGAGGTGTCCGTTGCCCTTTTTTTCAAATTAGGGCAACTGTTCCATTTAAGTATGAACGAGTCAGAGATGATGCAAAGACTGTAAAGTTGTTCTGATTTACCCCGACCTTTTTTCTTAATTATTGTATTAGAAAAATTCCACAACTGTGTTATCAACCTTTTATATGAAAGATTAAAGGTTTAGGGCAAATGGGAAGGAGTGGGATTTGACTAGTTTTTTGGATCAACTGTTATTTTAGTCCTTATAGAAAATCTTTCCCAAATGCATGAGACTTCTCTTCCTTAGTAAGTAGGGTGAACCCAGTCGAATCTGTGAGTCTTTCAGGACCTTTCTCTTCCTCTTCCTTGTGGGACCATGTTACAGATTTGGGTGCTAATGTTCTTGATAGAAATGGAGATGTTTTAAATATGAGATTGGTTTGAATATGTATGCTAATCTAGGACATATCTTGAACGTGTCTTTTAAAATCAGTTAACAGCTTATATTCTTAGTATAATAGAAAGAACATGGGCTTTAGAATCAAACAGATGTGAGTTCAAATCCTGACTCAGCTTTTCTGGCTGTGTGACCTAGGGCAAGTTAATTAACCTTTCTGAGCATCTTTTTTCTCAACTACAAAATGCTTACCTATCTCACAGGGCTCTTGCTTGACTTTATTATTTATCCATTCATAATGAAGTCAAGCAGGAGCCCTATCTTTTTGAGAAATATTTATTTATTGAGAAATACTGTATAGCGGCAGTGGGAGTGCTGAGGGGAGTTCTTGTTACCAAACAAAGTGGGAATTCTCTTGCCTGATGTGCGAAAAGAGCCAATTATTATGGCATCAGCCTTTGAGAAAAGGATACGGCTTTATTGTGAGATCGATCTGCAAGGAGACAGGGGCATGTGCTCTCAGATCTGTCTTGCCAGTCTAGGGCCTGGGGCACAATTTATGGGAGGAAAGGCAGGGTGGTCTGAAGTGTGGAGACAGATGATTGGAGGTAAGGAGAAGTGAGGTAATTCATGATCTGCACAAGTGTAGTCAAACTTCCTGCCTCTTCGTTGGATGGACGCATGTTCACAAAATGGTGGTGTTAGCACGATCTAAGGGTGGGGTTTTCAGCCCTTTAATGTCAAAAGGGTCACTTATGGGGCATTTGCGCAGGCCCAGTTGATGGGTTGTGGTCTCCACTGGCCTGAACTAGGTAAGGAGGGACTCTCAGTTCCTGAAAGACAACTCTCAGTTACTCTGTTGGTAAGATGGGGTCAGTCGAACTGGTCCTAGTCGGCCTGTGGCTACATTCCCTCTTTCAGTCTGTTAGATGTTTCAGTCATCTATTGCTGTGTAATAAATCACCCCAAAACTTAGCGGCTTCAAACAACGAGGGTTATTGTCACAGTCGTGTGGGTTGGCTGGGTGGTCTTTCTGCGGGACTTGCTGGAGGGTCTGCTGGGACTGGGCTCAGATGGGACGGGGGGCATCTCTCTCCATTGGCCTTTTGTTCTCAAGGAGGCCAGACTGGGCACCTCACGTGGTGGTCCCAGGGCTCGCAGAGAGTGAGAGTAGAATCCACAAAGCCCGTTGTGACCTGGGCTTAGAAATCCCACAGCAGCACTGTCACCTCATTCCGTTGGCCAAAGCAAGTCACAAAGACAATACGTGATTTCAGTAATTAAAGTGTTGTGAAAGACCAACACTGCTAAGATAGAGAATAGGGAGGGGAGCTGCTTGTACACATTGACTGGGGAAGACCTTCCTGAGGAGTTCGCTTTGAACTGAAACCTGAAGGATGAGCAAGAACCAGGGGAGGGCAGTATAGCAGAGGGAATGGCTGGAGCAAAGGCCCTGAGGTGGGGGAGCACCTATCTGCAGGATCGGAAGCAGCCTAACTGCTGGGAAGTCCTCATGCCCGGAGGATGAAGTCAGACAAGCCGAGTGAAGGCCACATCTGGCACATATTAGGGCTGAATTTATATTCGTTTCTTTTCTTCTAAAAAATGGAAGGTAGAAATATGTTTAATTCAAGATTGTCATTAGATGGGAATCTATTAAATTGAAGTTTTACTGTACAAGGCTCAAATGTGGGAAAAAATGTCTTCTCACAGGGATAGATGTTCAAAGATTGTAGCAATTTTGCAAACTAGTGCCCACCCTAGATGTTTCTTAGCGGCATCTCTGACCTTCTCTGAATATTTGTTTTATTTCCCTTTAAGATGTAGTCTTTTGGGTTAAGAATGTCTGTAAACCATAGATAACTCATAATCTGTGTTTCCATGATGGAAACCTGGGAGAGGGGAGAACCTGACAGAGGACTGAGGATGGAGACCCCCTCTGACAGTCTCTTCTCCTTCGCAGGGTGTGACTGTAACTTGGAGGGAGTTCTCCCCGAAATCTGTGATGCCCAAGGAAGGTGCCTGTGCCGCCCTGGGGTCGAGGGCCCTCGGTGTGATGCCTGCCGCTCGGGTTTCTACTCATTCCCTATTTGCCAAGGTAAGTGGGGACACAAAGCGTGATGACCATCAGTCCCCAAGATAAAGTTCCTCCTTAGGAAATGCAGACCCTCTCCTGGCAGAGCTGTGTGGCCTGCAGTTTACAAATGAGCCGCTGGCTTATGTATGTCTGCTACGTGGGACTGTCCCGCCTGGGCCGTGTCACCTCCCTTCTTTTGTTTTTCTAACCCTCCCTTCCTCCTCCATGGTGGTTAAGTGCATGGTCTCTGGAGTCAGCTGCCTGCATACACATTCTGGCCCCAGAGAGGAGGTGGTATCTGGACAGTGTTGAGGAGCCTGCCAGGTGGATGAGGGGAAGAGGCAGGGCATTCCAGACAGGGAACAGCAAACACAAAGTACACTCTCCTCCTCCCCACTTGTTCTGTCTGCTAGTTCCCATCCTAGTAAGAGTCACTGAAGGCGATGGAGGGTGGTGTGGGGAGGGGGTGTCTGGCCTGGTCCCTAGAGCATGATACGAATGCAGTAAATGTTGGGGAATGAGCAAATGAATGAAGGAACTTTCCCAAGTTCTTCCCCTCTGCCTCTTTCCACTGCCTGCCCTTGTTCTTCCCTCAGTGGCCAATGTAGGCAAAGCAGGGGAAAGACGAAGATTACCAGTCAGGGCTCAGGGCAGGAAATAAACGCCCCTGCAGGGACTTGCTACAGGTGATTAGGTGCTAACATGGGCAAATTCATTCATTCATTTGCTCATTCACCCAACTTTTACTGCAGACCTATTATGCTCTGGGCTCAGGGCCAGATACCTCCTCCTTCCGCCCTCCATCCCCTTCAGTGACTCTTACTAGGATGGGATATGAAGAGACAAACCAAGTGGGGAGTTGCTAGGGCTGGAGCAGCAGGCTTTAAGCTGGGCTTCCAAGGAGCCCCCCAGTGAATGGCTGAGTTTTAAGCCCTGTGCTGCAGTGCAGCCCATGGATACAAGAACTGCAGTCCTGCGCCTCCAGGCTAGCCCTTGGCACCCTGGAACCCAGATAGGACACAGCTGCAGAAACGCTCAAGAAGCCACAGCAAGGCAACCTCCTCCTTACTTCTCCCCTTTCTAATCTTGTTCGACTATTTCTTATTTGCAAAACCCAATTGGCATCCAGAACCCAGCTCCAAGAGAATCCGGGCAGTGCTGTTGCTAGCTTTCCAGCCCCTGAGCACAGGAGGAGGTTAGAATCAGTCTTGAGCAATCACATGCACAAGATCAGCCACACTAAGGAGCTGTGAGTGGGGCGGAGCAGGAAAATCCCTCCCTGGAGCTGGAGACTGAAGTGAAAAACAAGGCTCGCATTAGCTGTTGACTTGGGCTGGTTACTCACCCCTTTATTCCTGAGTTTCCTAATAATAGTGCCCGCCCTGTAATGTGTGGAGTGGTTCCATGTGCACTGCTGTGTACCGAGAGCCTGGGAAGCACTCACTTGTCTGGTAGCTATTATTCTTTAACACTCCTTCTTTTGCCCCATACTTCCTTCTCCATCATTTTAACAGCCTGTAGCCCAACCTCCATTGATCTCGCTGTGTGCATAGTTGTGTCTATGCCAAACCCCCTCCTTTCCTCCTGGCCCCCTGGCAGGCCCTGTTCACAGACCTCTGACCTCTGACCTGTTTCTCAGCCTTTGCCTCTCTGGAGCCACAGCAGCTCTTGGCAGTCCCTGCCCAGAGGTCTGGTCACCTGGCAGGTGGGAAGGTAAGGAAAGGAAGGGAGTATCTTTTCTTTTCCTGCCTTGACTTCAACCAGAGAAATTCAGTATTAGCAGTTGGAATGCCCAGTGCATTTCCTATGGAAACATCAGTCCAGGTGATGCTTATGTTTGAATTGGGTGAATCATACTAGAGGTAGATTGTGTGTTAAACTGGCTCTGTGATCTGGTGTGATAACCTCATCCTTGTACGTAACATTGTTTCTGTGGACAGAGATCCCAAATAATGAAATTTTAGACCACAAGTTGGGGATGCTTACATTTCTATTTTGCACTGGAGACACTGAGCCTCCCATTGACAAAATGAAGAAGAACCAGCACGAGTAGGGTGGGGTGGAGACCTTCCATTGCAGGTGTCCACCAGGGTCCAAGCCCAGAGGAGCTTATGTGGGGAGTAGGCAAGATTATGAGTAGTGAAGATGAGCTCTATTCAACAAAAGCAGGAGGGGAAGGGTGGGAGCAGCCAAGCAGTTTATCTCGTTCCCTCCACCCAATACTTAAACTGGAACAGCTGAGCATTTTCTAGATTGTATAAATTAATAATTATAACAACGTATTGTTGGGTTTTGACATATAGAGACATAATATGTATAGTAGCACAGCAAAGAGGGAGGGAATGGAGCTACATAGGAGTAAGGTTTCTATGTCACAGGAACTAAGTTAATATAAATCTGAAGTAGATTCCAATGACATGTACTTTATAAGCTCTAGGGCAACCGCTAAGACAATAACTCAAAAAATAACTTAAAAGTCATTAAAGGAAGTAAAATGCTGCCCTAGAAAAATCTTCATTTAATACAAAAGAAGGCAATAAAAGAGGACTAGAGGAATGAAAAGACATAAGATGTATAGAAAACAAAATGCAAAATGGCAGCAGTAAATCCAACCATATCACTAGTAACATTAAATGGGAATGGATTCTACCTCATACCATGTACAAATATTAACCCAAAATTGGTCAAAAATCGAAATGTGAGAGCTAAAACTATAAAAGCCCTGGAAGGAAACATAGATTCATGACCTTAGATTATGCAGTAGTGTCTTCGATTCAACACCAAAAATAGAAACAACAAAAGAAAAAATAAATACTGGACTTCATCAAAATTTAAAACTTTTGTGCTTCAAAGGACACTATCAAGAGAGTGAAAAGACAGCCCATAGGGTGAAAGAAAATATTTGCAAAGCCCGTATCTGATAAGGCACTAGTATCAAGACTATATAAGGAACTCTTACAACACAGTAATTAAAAGACAAATAACCTAATTTTAAAATGGACAAAGAATTTGAAGAGAGATTTCTCAAAAGAAGATACACAGATGATCAATAAGCACCTGAAAAGATGTTTTATATCATTGTTATTAGGTCAAGGCAAATTGAAACTACAATGAAATACCATTTCACGTACTCTAGAAAGACACACAGTAGTGAGTGTTGGCAGGGATCGGGAGAAATTTGAACCCTGATACATTGCTAGCGGGAATGCAAAATGATGCAGCCATTTTTGAAACAGTTTTGGTATTCCTCAGAAAGTTAAACATAGAATAACCATAAACCCCAGCAAATCCACTCATAGGTATACATCCAAGAGAAATGAACTCATACACGCACACAATAACTTGTATACAGACGTCCACAGCAGCATTAGTCACAATAGCCCAAAAGGAAAAGCAACCCAAATGTTCAAAACTGGTCAATGGACAAAAAATTTGATATACTCGTACTATGGGATATTATTTGACAGAAAAAAGGAGTGAAGTACTGATATGTGCTACAACATTGATGAACCTTGAAAACATTATGCTAAGTGAAAGAAGCTAGTCACAAAAGACCACATATTGTGTGACTCCAATTATATGAAATATCAAGAATCAGCAAATTCATAGAGACAGGAAGTACATTAATGGTTGCTTAGCACTGGGATGGGGGTGGGGGTGGCAGAGACGGGGCAATAGGGATTGACTGCTAATGAGTATGGGGTTTCTTTTAGGGGGGACAAAAATGTTTTTAAAATTACTTTGTGCTGATGGTTGCACAACCCTGTGGATTTATTTTTAAAAATTGAATTGTACATTTTATTTATTTATGTATTCTTTGCTGAGGAAAATTCTCCCTGAGCTAGCATCTGTGCCAATCTTCCTCTATTTCGTATGTTAGTCGCTGCCATAGTATGGCCACCAAAAAGTGGTCTTGGTCCGCATCCCAGAACCGAACCTGGGCCGCTAAAGCGGAGCACACTGAACTTAACCACTAGGCCACGGGTCCAGCTCAGAATTGTACATTTTAAATAGGTGAATTGTATGTTATATGAATTATATCTCAGTAAACCTGTTTAAAAAAAAAGATAATGCAGAAGGTGACAGAAAACCCAGTGTATTGAAGCTGGGCATTTCCTCTCTAGGCACACATCAGCCTTATCTTTCTGTAAACTTGACCCCCATCTCTCCTGCTATCTTTTACAACAGTGATAAAACAATATGCATCAGAATTTTAGAGTTAAAGGGACTTGAAATTATTTATTTTACAGTAACCGTTCTGAGACCCAGGAGAGTAAATGAAAGCTGGATGGTTGCAGGGTGATCCGCAGCACCCACGTGTCTTGACCCCCAGCCTGGGGTACTGCAGGAATTATATTCTCTTCCTTAACATCTGCAGTGCCTAGAGGTCCCAGTTTTCAAACTGCAGGTCACCCTCCATTAGTGGGTGGAGAAATCAATTTAGTGGGTATAGACCAGCAATAAAATTAAATAGAATGGGCTAGAAATGATTAGAATGGATCATAAGTAGTAATGGGAAGAAATATTTTGTAAAATTCCTGTTTACAATTATCTATGTTTTAATAAATATCTGTGTCCATTTCTGTATCATTATCAATCTGTGTGTGTGTTTATTGATTTATTTCTTAGTGTGGATGTGGCTAAAAAAAAAGCTGCTCTGTTAAATAATCCTGGAGGATTTTGTCTGTGATTCTGAGTAGTTTGTCTCTTTTCTTTTATTCTATGCCTTGGTCTTGTGGCTTCAGACTCTCACGTAGTTACAGCCTGAAGTCGTGGAGTATTTGGGTGAATTTGGTGTCTCTGTTTCACCTGGAAACTGTTGTTCAGTAAATTGCAGCAGTAATCTGATAAATCCGTTTTCACCTGAAGATATTCCTGTGCCAGTACACACTGGATAATTCCTTCCCAGACCCGTGCAAGGGGCAAGAAACCACTCTGTCCGATCTTTTACACACAGTCTATACAAGAGGAGCAAGGGCCACAGAGCACAAGGAACTCATTTGGGATGCATTCCCTGTTTTATCTTTACTCCATAATCTCATCTTTACTCTTCTGGTTAAACCCAGCAAGAAGGAAGGAGGGTATAAATGTCAATGTCCTGAGATTTGACCTTAAACTGGGTTCTGACTTAATGATTGCTGTCTTACCTAAGAGTGTGCTGAAAAGCACTGGACCTTACTGGAGTTTTCATCCAGGTGCAGGGGGACAGTCGCCCACACTGAATAAAGTTGAAAGGGGCTGTGGGATTTAGTTTGCAGCCAGAGTTTGCTTGTTCAATACACTAGTTGTATAACACTCAGTTGCATCTCCATGTGGCTTAATCTTCCATGGCTTCCCTAAAGGCACTCCATGATTCTGATCTGTTTCTAGGAACTGTGATCATTTTTACTGCTCTTCCTATTTAAACACGGATTTCTATAATAACCTCAAACTCTGGCCATTTTTTTCCAATTAAAAAAACATGCTGTTTTTAAATGTATGCTATAATTCTTTGAACTGCAGATGAATTATTCCATCATGATGGAATTTGGTTATCTGGCTTATGGTCTGGAGCAAAAGTGAGAAACAAGCAAGAAAAAAAGTGAGAAGCAAGAAACCCCTATCACTTCTGGACAGTAAAGCAGTGTACCCCCAAAGATGCACACGGAAATCCTTGCATTTCACTACAAGAAGAATCCCATAGGCCCTCTCTCACCTATTCCTAGTTTTTTTAAAAAAAGAATAATTGTAGTAAGTTTGGTTATTTGTTTTCTAAGCCAAACCCATGGCAAATTAGAAACATAAAATTAGAAGGAAGGAAAAATTGCTAAGGCAGTACACTAATAGTAAGGGAGGAAAGAGAGAAGCAGACATAAAATGTAAGAAATCGCAGTCTGAGGCCATTTAACAAAGGGCAAATAGTCCTACCCAGCTCAGGACATACTGAGGGAATCCCCACTGGAATAAGTAAATGAGCACTGTCATGAGGGCTCTAGATCATAAGGAAGGGGTTAAAATACGTCTGAATACCTGTTTCAGGAGGAAAGAAGGAGAAAGGGAGAACACTATTCAGTAAGAGTATTTTTAAAATGAGAACATTTTGGTGATTAAAAAGTCAGTTACAGCTCTATGGTTTCATGTGACAGGAAACTTGACCTAAATTAGCTTAAGGCAAAAAGGATTTATTGGCTGTAATTGAACAGTTCAGGCATATTTGGTTTCAGGAACAGATTGATCCAGGGGTCAACCATCTTGGTAGGGTCTGTTTTTCTCCATCTTTCAACTCTGCTATCTTGTATATTGGTTTCATTCTTGGGCCTCAGGTGGTGGTAAGATGATAGCCAACATTCTCAGACATATAGTGGTAATGACTAAAATGTGTCCCACTCAAATTCATATGTTGAAGTAATTAGCATTTGGAATAGGGAGTAATTAAGGTTAAATGACGTCAAAGGATGTAGTAGTGATCCAATAGGATTAATGTCCTTACAAGAAGAGACACCAGAGAGCTTTCTTGCGCTCTCTCTCTCTCTGCCATGTGAGGACACAGAGAGACAGCAGCTGTCTGCAAGCCAGGAAGAATGTCCTCCCCAGGAATTGAATCAGCCAGCATCTTGATCCTGGACTTCCCAACCTCTAGAACAGTGAGAAAATAAATGTCTGTGCTCAAGCCACCCAGTCTGTGGTATTTCATTATGGCAGCCCAAGCAGACACAGACATTCATCCTTCCAGGTTCAAGTCCAGGGAAAGAGTATGCCTTCCTCCAGGGCAAGTCTGGTTCCGACTGGCTCACGTGCCCATTCCTGAACCAACCCCCATGGCCATGGAACTTAGTGCTCTCACTGGCCGAGCCTGAGTCCCCTCACGTCCACAGAAGTGGGAGTGGAGTTGGATGGAGTGAGAGGAGGAGAAGTGCCCCACAGCAAAATCAGGGTGCTGTAACCAAATGGGGGTAGCAAAAGTCTGCATCAGTAAAATCCTCAGCTCTCTGAGAAAACTTAGTTCCCCAGAGTGACCAGTCCAGTGAGTGATTAGGAAAACCTCTGAGGTTTAACTGTAGCATTTATCTTCTTAAGAAGATGACACCTGATGTGAAAAGCTGTTTAATCAGCTACCGTATATGAAGATAATGCAATATCCCTTGTGTTAAAGGATTGGAGTTGGGATTTAAAAAAATAAGAATTTATCTTCTCATTTATATTTTCAGTAAAGTTGGTTTGGACCTCTGCTTCCAAAGGTCTACAAAAGCTGCCTGACCTCAGTGGCCAGAAGGCAGAACAGGAAGCTTAGGAGAGAAGATGTATTGACAGCCGCCACAGACAGGGGCTAGAGGAAGACGAGCAGGCGCTCTGCTGGCTCCTTGGTGACTGTGTGTGGTCAGCCTCTGCTGGCTTCTGTCTGCGGTTCAGTCGTGGCTCACACAGTGAGGCGGGGGCGGGGGGGGGGGGATGTCGGCGCATCGTGGGCTCTGATTCCACTCCCTCTTTTGCTTTCCACCTGTTCCTCAGCTCCTCCCAAAAGGGGAGGAGGGAGAGGGCAAGCATTGTTCAGGCTTTAGAATTCAAGCAGGCGGGCACCTCAAGTCCTGTCTCTCGGTGGACCTCACCAAAGCCTCAGAGAGGCAGCCACCACTGCTGAAAAGCTGCTTTCCGAGTTCTGCAGGAAGCACACCGTCCGCCTTATTCCTGGGGTGGTGGCGAGTTCCTTGCTCCAGAAGTAAACCGTCAGGTTCTGGGAGAATTGGGAATGTTCCAACATTCTGTCTGTGATGGTCTCCCTTCTCTTGCTCTCACCTTTTTCTAACAACTTTTGCAATCTTTTTAAATTTTTCCCTTGGCGACAGCTCTGAGGCTAGTGGCTAAAGCTCAGACTCAGTGAAATCTGTACTTGGTCTAGCATCAAGGTCCCACCCAGTATTTTAATTTGTGATCTTTTTTAGATGAAGTTGATTGCATGGCCCATTGAATTTTAGAATCAAATCAGAGTGGCCCCAAATGCTACATCAGATGGTCCGGTATATTCTAGCCAAAAAAAAAGTTCTTACGGCTATGCTCTGTGTTCCTTTAAAGATTTTGAAAATCTTGAAAAGGAATTTTAAAACCCTTCTAAGTTGTTCTTGCCAACTGCAGTCCTGAATTTATGTCTTGCATAAACTTAATTGACCCCAGACTTCTCTAAGTACAATGCGGTGTCTTCTCATTTTAATTTCGACTCACTCAAGCGCCCTGTCGTTTTCTTCCTTATAGATGTAAGTCAAATCGTAGATATGAGGCCACTTTGGGGAATTTTCTGTATGTATTTGTAATTTATGTTGATGTCTGGTTCAGTTCTTTATCTTCAACCACAGAATACACTGCGACTCTCCAGTGAAATTGGTCTTTTGGGGGGTTTTCTCTTCCTTTCTCCTCCTCCCCCGAGCCTCACTTTCTTTTCCTCCTCCTCTACCCCTCATTCCTGCCTTCATGTCCCTCTTCATTTCTCTCTTCCTTGTCTGTCCATCTCTCTTCCTCCTCTCCCCTTCCTCCCCCTCCTTTTCTGGTGCAATTTGCTAGGCAGCAACTGTCAGCACTTAGAACGGTGGCTAGGAGGGTGGGAATGTAGAAACAAGTGGTCCTCCTGTGACTAGGAACTGAAGACCTGCAAAGTGCAGCTGCCCCAAACCTCAACCACATTGACCTGACCCGGGGCCCAGAACCACCCCTATTGGTGTTTGCTGGAGTCTGGGTTGTGGTGACAGGTCTTTCCTTAGAAAACTCTTACAAATGTGTTTCTAGTGCAGGATTAACCTCCTTCTACCTGTCACCATGTTCTCGTGAATCAGACAAACTAACCAAACTAACTTACTGCACCAGCCGATGGTGAATGGGGCTGCAGGGGAGGGTTTCTAGCCTCAGATGCTCCCTGGAGAGCCCTTTCAACCTTTCCAAGGGGAAAACAAAACACACAGGGCTGGGCAGGGGGCCACCTGAAGCCAAGTTCTCTGCGATTTTGCCTCAAACTGGCACTTCACTTTGTAATTCAGTTTTTGTCTAAAACATTGAGGTGGTTGGTTGGGAGAAGGCTCAAGATTTTCTGTAGATTTAATTTTCCCTAAGCCTAGTTAACCAGAGGTGGATGGTGGTAAGTATTGTGGAACTAACTGTTGGCTTTGTGGCTTTGACTGAAGAAGGTAGCAGCCTGCTTTTCCAACAGAAGGAAAAGCTCCAAAGTGGTCGACAATAAGAGCACCCCTGAGACAATAAGGGTCTCTGTTTACCTTGTAATTTATGTGTCCTCTGTAGAGTGTTGCCTCACTCTCCGAGCTTATTTACTGATGGAGAAGAGGCTGGCATTACTCATCGCAACACCCATCTCATAGCAGTGTTGCAAGATTCAGTGAGAGAACGCATGTCAAGAACCTACATGGGCTGGACCCATAGCAGGATTTCTATAGTTCTTATTTTTTCATATAATAAATATCTGTTTGGCATGTACTAGGGGCGAGGATGGTGCTTGATGCTGGAAGACATTGGGGAGCACAGCAGACAAGCTCCCTTTCCCCTTGGATGTTGATTACCCTTATTTTTTATACTCTTTGGGAGTAAAAACGTGTTAAACAGAAACACTGAGGAGTCGACGAGAAAAAGTAAAATATTCCAGAAAACCAAGGAAGCTGGACCAACACAAAGAGCAGAACTGAAATGTTTGTAAAACCTTATAGTGTTTCCAAGAGTGAGAGAAGGGCCGCCAGTGTTGGGGTTGGGGTTTGGGGTTTGGCAACTTTCACTGAGAGCTGGATTGAAATGGGAAGTGTGGTGCCAGATTGAGTAATACACAATTTTCAAACAATGTACATGCATGTAAGGCTGGGTCTCTGTTTTCACCTCCAGAGTGTAACTGTGTCTCCTGAGGCTCCCTGGACACCCTCTGTGGTCCTGGAGGCCAGTGTCAACGTTACCCACATTATGCTGGCTGGAGCTGCCATCATTGTGCTCCAGGCTCCTACAGCTACCCCAATGGTCTATGTGGGTGTTTGTTTCTCTGCATTCACTTTCCTTTAAGACAGGAAAGAGCCTCTGTTTGTTAGGGTACTCCAGAGAAATGAAACCAATAAGGTGTGTGTGTACGTATATATTAGAGAGATTTATTTTAAGGAAGCAACTCACACAGTTGTGGGAGCTGGAAAGTCCAAAATCTGAAGGGCAGGCCAGCAGGCTGGAGACCCAGGGAAGAGCTGATGTTGCAGTTTGAGTCCAAAGGCAGTCTGGAGACAGAATTCCTTCTTCCTTGAGGACATCAGTCTTTTCTCTTAAGGCCATCAGCTGATTGGATGAAGGCCATCCACACTGTGGAGAATAATCTGCTTTACTCAACGTCAACTGATTTAAATGCAAATCACAACTAATAAAAACACCTTCACAGTAACATCTCCACTGGTGTTGACCACTTATCTCAGCCCTGTAGCCTAGCCAAGTTGACACATAAAAATTAACCATCACAGGCCAATGTCAGCAACATGGAAGAGAGGGCTGTTCCTTTTGTCTCTCCTGCTCCAAACTACAACTAAATGGGCATTCATTGATCAGTGCAGGATACCCACAAAGCACATCAGGACACCTGAGAGACCTGCGCAACTATACATCTGAGGGGGGATGGACTATCCCCAGAGAGGTAGTGGAGATATGTGAGCACTCTCCAGCCCCCCAGAAGCCCTGTACATGCATGCAACTGCTCTTCTGGCTGGAGTACACATAGCACTGCTGTGGCCCCAAGGGTGGGAGCATGCCTTAGTATGACTGCGGGAACAGGTGATGACAGCCCTGAGCCCTCACATGATTGCTTTCTCATCTAGTGGGAGAGCCCACAGTGCTGACATGGTCCCCAGGGAGCAACTCAGGCTCAGACCCAGGGGGAGACCCTGGCCAGCAAGCACAGTGGCTGATGCGACCTAACAGGAGACAGTGGCAGATCTGCGTGCCCAGGCAAATGAGCTCCTGGCTACCACAAAGGCCCATAGTACCACTGTGGCCTGGAATGAGGGAGCCCATCTCAGCAGGACTGTGGGAGCAGTTGGCATCAGCCCTGAGCCCCCATGTGATCACTTTCCCATTCAGTGGGGGAACCCACAGGGCTGCTGCATTCCCAAGAAGTGGCCAAGGCTCAGACAGGCACAGCTGAGAGGGACCACTGTGGGCTCAGAATACACAGCTCCTGCCCCTAACCCTCAGTGGTGACAGGTGGACTCTGTGACCAGATACCATCACTATGCAAAGGCACAAATCCACCCCATCAAATAGCATGAATAAGTATATTAATACTCCAGACCAGGAGAAAAAAGACAGTGTTACCTCCCTCTACCCAGAAATCTATCCTGAAGGCACAGGAATCTGCAATCTAAATGACAGAGAATTCAAAATACCTCTCATAAAAAAACTCAAAGCATTACAAGAGAACTCAGAAAGACAATTCAATGAAGTCAGGAACAAAATTAATGAACAGAGGGAATTCTTCACAAAAGAGATAGAAACTATAAAGAAAAAACAATCAGAAATGTTGGAGGTTAAAAACTCAATGAATGAGATTAAAAAAAGTTTGGAGTCCTTAAATAACAAAGCCGATATTATGGAGGATAGAATTAGCAATTGTCCATTCAGGCAAGGGAAACAAAAGTAAAAAAAAAAAAGGGACTTCATCAGACTTAAGAGCTTCTGCAAGGCAAAGGAAACCATGAACAAAACAAAAAGACAACTCACCAACGGGAAGAGAATATTTGCAAATCACGTATCCAACAAGAGGTTAATCTCCAAAATATATAAAGAACTTATACAACTCAACAACAAAAAAACAAACAAACTGATCTAAAAATGGGCAGAAGATATGAACAGACATTTTTCCAAAGAAGATATATGGATGGCCAACAGACACATGAAAAGATCTTCCACATCACTAATTATTAGGGAAATGCAAATCAAAACTATCATGATATATCACCTAACACCCATCAGAATGGCTATAATTAACAAGACAAGAAATAAGTGTTGGAGAGGATGTGGAGCAAAGGGAACCCTCATACACTGCTAATGGTGCAGCCACTATGAAAAACAGTATAGAGATTTCTAAAACTTTGAAAATAGAAATACCGTACGATCCAGCTATCCCACTACTGGGTATTTATTCAAAGAACATGAAATCAACAATACAAAGAGATTTGTGCACCCCTGTGTTCATCACAGCATTATTCACAATAGCCAAGATGTGGAAGCAACTTGAGTGCCCATCCACAGACAAATGGATAAAGAAAATGTGATATATATATGCAATGGAATCCTACTCAGCCATAAAAAAGACAAAATCAGCCATTTGCGACAACATGGATGAGCCTTGAGGATATTTTGGTAAGTGAAATAAGCCAGACAGAGAAAGACATCACCATGTGATTTCACTCATATGTGGAAGATAAGCAAACACATAGATAAGGAGAACAGATTAGTGGTTACCAGAGGGGAAGGGGGTGGAGGGGTGGGCAAAAGAGGTAAAGGGGTACATATGTATGGTGATGGATAAAAACCAGACTATTGGTGGTGAACACGCTGCAGTCTGTACAGAAACTGATAAATAATAATACACGCCTGAAATTTACACAATGTTACAAGCCAATATGACCTCAATAAAATAATTTTTTAAAAAAAGGAGGGTTGGGGGCCGGCCCAGTAGTTCAGCGGTTAAGTGCACACATTCCCCTTCGGTGGCCTGGGGCTCGCCGGTTCGGATCCCAGGTGCAGACATGGCACCGCTGGGTACGCCATGCTGTGGCAGGCGTCCCACATATAAAGTAGAGGAAGATGGGCACGGATGTGAGCTCAGGGCCAGTCTTCCTCAGCAAAAAGAGAAGGATTGGCAGCAGACGTTAGCTCAGGGCTAATCTTCCTCAAAAGAAAGGTGAGTGGAATGGTGAGAAATTCTCAGGGTCTGCCACTACCTAACTGTGCCTCTCTGCACAAGTTACATGGCCCATTGAAATCCCAGGTAATCTGTAAATGAGACTAGCTAAATTCCCTCTGTCAGTGAGAATTTTATGATTCCCGTGACAACCTGGGCAAACGCCACCTTTATTGTTATCATGAAAAAGCACTGTCAGAGTAACTCACCACACATAGGTCCGGACCGAGTCCTGTTAAAGAGAATGAAAATGGCATGGTCTCGTCCCAGTGGGAGCTCCACACCCCAAGGCTTAGTGGCACGGTGCTTTACAGATCCTAAGGACACCTGCAAATAAATCACCAGAATGGGCACTTTACCTCATGAATCTTTTCTTTCCCTAGGCCTCAACAAGCATGGAATTTTTGAAACTTTGCAAACAAGGTTGTATTTTTTTTACTATAGTGAATGTAAGTTTGGAAGTCAGGAATACTAATCCACTGATTCCCACTAACGCAGCGTGGGATGGTGCCAGAGCACCTCCCGAGCATCGGGGGCCTTGGGTGACCCCAGTAATAATGTTAATAAGAGGGAACACTTACTGAGCACGTGCTCTATGCCAGGCCCCGTGCACAGTGCTTTCTGTGTATTGTGGCTGGTGATTCCCTAGTGATCTCATGAGGTAGGTGTGGTTATCAGCTCCAGTTTACAGAAGAGGAAACTGAGGCTTAGAGAGGCTAAGCAGCTTGCCCAGGATCTCACAGTTATTAAGTGGTGGAGCTGGTACTTGAATCCAGATGTGTCTGCCCCAGAGACTGAAGCCCTTTGCTACAGACTAATTCAGTGACCTTGGGAATGTCACCTAACTTCTGAACTTCACAATGTAACAGTGGAATTCAATGACATAATCTCTCCAGTTCCTTCCAGTTCTTAAGGTGTGAAACTTTCCAGCTCAGGAAATCAGTGGGCCCTTTCCACTGCTCACCTCTCCCCAGAAGCAGGTTCTTTCAGGGCAAACGGGAGCGATGCTGCTTAACTGCAGCCCTGTAGGAGGTTAGCCACACAGAGACTGGTAGGAACCGGAGCCAGTGGGAAGGGAGCAGAGAGGGCGATGGCCAGAATCTGTTCTCCCCATCTGTGCATGTTTAATTCACCTACGTGAGGTGGGAGAAAGAAACCAGGGACACTTTTCCCATCCATTCCAAACCCTGCCTGCATAACTTTTTCCATGATTATTCAGCTACACCAGACCTTGAGAAGCCAGGTATGAAGAGAAGTAACAGGGAAAAAAAGGGGGACAATTGTAACCCAATCTGGACTGGAATGGTTTGCACCTGACCCGCAGTGGGATGTGGAATTAAAATGGCCCCTCCAAACCCACATCCTCCATCTTCTGTTCCCTCTGTCCTCCTCCAGTGAATACCAACTACTGTATGCAAGAAGCGTCCCCAAAGCCCTCGATCGCGACCAGCCAATCTTGCTGAACGTGAAATTAACAACAGCAATGAAAGATGAGCATTTACTGAGCGCTCACTATGAGACAGGCAGTGTCCCCAGCTCTTTCAAGTATTATCTTATTTAATCCTGGCAACAATCTGGTCAAGTAGATGCTAGTGTTATTCCTATTAAGGAAGGGGAAACTGAGACTTAGGGTTTGTGTCAGGTTCCAGGTCTAATAAGAGGCGGAGCTAGAACTTGCATTTGGATCTTTCTGGCCCCAACCCTGTGCTCGTATCCAGGAAGCCGTTCTGCCTCCTCCCATACGCCGCCGCCCTGGGTCTGACTGAGGTCTTTCCATCCAGCCTGCCAGTGTTCAGCCCTTGGCTCCTACCAGATGCCCTGCAACCCAGAGACTGGACAGTGCGAATGCCGGCCGGGGATTACAGGACAGCGGTGTGACAGGTGTCTCTCAGGAGCCTATGATTTCCCCCACTGCCAAGGTAGGAAAGACATCAGAATGCCTGCGGGCGGGGGGAGGGGGGTGTTCCTCTCCGAAGTGTGTGCAGCCAGCCTCCAGAGAAGCCAAAAACCTCCGTAGACCCCAGACAGGTCACCCTTACAAGTTTGACCTTAATCTGCCTGATTCCTCCCCAATTTGAGTCCATTCAAAACACATATGTCAGATATGCATCCTCAAAGGAATCCAGAAGTGATTCCTAAAAAAAAAAAAAATCAAATTCCCATGTGTCATAAATTTGTGTCTGTTGATTCACATGCAAATTTTCTGTGTATAGCAGAGTGGCAGAGGGGGACCCTTTTAGCTACACTCAGTGCTCCTTGTCCCCCTTCCCAAGACACCTTGGCTTCTTTCTGTTTCTGGGCCTGTGACACAGTTGTGGGCTGCACTGTAATCCCCCTCGGGGTGTTCTAACGGGTCCTCTTGCTGACGGGCAGAGCAGGACGTTTGCTGGGTTTCTGCCCCTCTCTCCTGGCCTGCCACGGGCCTCCTATGGGATTGTGTCATCACACATCGGCACAGCTGTGAGGGGAAGCAGAGTGGGCTGAACTAGTCTATTGGGTTTGAAAGGAGTGAGCCAAGGAGGAAGCACTGTCATGGGCCGTTGTCAGTACTCATCTCCCATTGATCCCAGAGATTGAGAATCTGCTGCACTCTGAGGCGGAGGACCCAGACATAAAATGCCTGTGGGATCTCCCTGCACTCTCTGGTGCGCGCTGCCTCCAGTGGCTAGTAGCTCCTGCCTGTTGCTTTCCAAGGACCCTTTCTCTGTTGAGAAGAGGTGTTTGTGAAAGGCTGAACCAGACTTCCCATCAGGAGACTGTGGTTTTCTCAGACCCCTTCCTGCTCCTGATACCACTTCAAACTTCTCATTCAGAGCCATCTGAAGACAGGGTCACAGCTCCAACTTGATCCCCCAGAACCTTTCTCACCAGGATCCTCAAGACAACAGGTTTTCTTGCTGGTGGATATTACAGCCAGCAGTCTGAGAGGACAGCCTGCCTTTGCATGTGAGGCTGGCCCCAGCTGGGTCTGCTGGCCTCCAGGGGGCCAGAAGTGGAAGGAAGTGCTGTGGGAAGGGCTGAGGCTGCCTGGCCGAGGGCCGGGCAGCCAGAATGATTTCTCCAGAGCTAGATGGCAACATTGGTGAACTTGGGGAGGAGCCAACAGCTGGGTATGGCCAGGTTGGAAAACAACAAAGAGCAGGAAAGTTGGAAGCATGCAAGGGAACATCAACAAGGAAAGAGAAAGAGAGAGAGAATGAGGATCATCTAGGGGGTAGCTGAAGCAAAGAAAGAAAAAGAGGAGACGATAAAGGCAAAAAGTCCAAGGAACAACTTGTAAGAAAACAAGATCATATTATGGGTTTATTTAAATTACTGGAAAAACCAGGCTCAGAGAAGGATTACTCACACTCTCTCCATTTCTAATGCTGTTTAATAGTAATATGAGACATCGCAAGGCCCCAGTTTATTGAAGAGAGCTTATATTGGGTTTGTAAAACTATATTGACTAAGGCAGGCAGGAAAGCAAACTAATTAATTTTAGAAATAAGTTTAGTACAGGTGGGAACAAGGGGGTCGTGATAATTAAAGAATTAAGTCTTGGTTAACTAAAAAATATACTTAAAAATTCTTTAGCATCTTTTTAATTAACAATTAAAAAGTCACTTGGTACAATACTGCCCTCTTCTGGACAATACTAAAGATGCTCAAAATTCTAGACTCTCCTTTCCACCGTCTCCCCAGTTAGCTAGAAATGAACTTTTAGTAGGAAGCAGGGAACTGAGTTGTTCAGTGGCAAAGGGGGTGATTTGGGGATTAACGCCATAAAGGTCATTCATCGCCTTTTTCTGAATTACATGCAAAATCTTTGCCACCCGTCTATCAAAAAATGTAAATGTAGATGAACTATTTTTAAAAACCACTAAAACTTTTATAACTCAAAACATCAAAACAAACCAAGAGACAAACAAACATTAAAACCCCAGGCATTTAAAACATTTCTAAATCATATACAGGCTCCAGCAGTGCCTGTGACCCAGCCGGTACCCTCGACTCCAGTCGGGTAAGTAGAGGATTATAAGAGGGTTACAATTCTAACTGATCTATTCTGATACTTATTACAGACTAACACTTTGGGGCGCTTCCTGAAATTAAAAGTAAATTAAAATAATACTTGCAGCTAAATTGCTTAAAAGGTCGTTCTTCTTTTTCAGAGTGCATATGTGATACTGTGATTTTTTCAAAAACAGAAGAATAAGGTTTACTTAAATTTTTATTTCTGGAGTCCTAGAGTTTAACTCTTACTACTGTAGCTTACTCTGAGGGCTGTGCCACCTCGGAGCCCTGCATGTAAGCCTGACATACCTAATTAAAATTAAGTAAATCCAAGGCTAAGTCCACATTAAAGAAAGCTGCCTATGCACAAAATAATTACAATTTATTTATTAGTCCAAGCATAATACTCTGACATTCTGATTTGTTTTCTAAGCACTTTAGAAATTATCTGTCTTCTTAGTTTGGGAGCCTGGAGATGCTGGACCTCCAGGCACCGACGGGACAGTGGCAGAGAGGTTCTGTATCCTTACTATGAGTCTTGATGATGTTTAAGCAAGGCAACGACGCCTGCATATTACAAAAGTTCTTTCAGATCGACAGAATCCTCTACTGATTCTCAACATGTTAAATACACAGATATTTTTCCATTTAAATTTATAGCCCATGTTGTAACAGAATCAACAGATAATGACAATGTTACACATGAGTGATCTTTCAATTTTTCTTTTTCTGTATTTTCCAATTTTGTTTTAACCACAAATAAGGATTATGTGTCTAACAAAGAAATGAATAATAAAACAAAAGCAGTTAGCAGACTATTGAAATCAGCCTGGTTCTTTTATTCCCCCTGGATACACAATTTACTTTTAATAGCCAAAATATATTTCTGTCACAAGCTTTGTTCAGAACACATGTTTGAAAACATATCTTAATTCTGAGATGTCAAGTATTAGTTTGACTTTCTTTCGAAGGGATATTGCCAATGCAAGCCTCATGTTGAAGGTCCTACTTGTAGCATCTGCAAACCATTATATTGGAATTTAGCCACAGAAAACCCCAATGGATGTTCAGGTAAGGCTTTTTACATACAAAAATTTACCGTATTGTAACTTCCTCTTAATTTCCTCTACCTCAGTGACTAAACCCACAAAAGGGCTTTTTATTTAATCAGTTCAATTTGTCTGAAATTTTGTGTAGATGTTTTGATGTTTCCACCCCCCCCCCCCATCCCCACTTTTGGCAGAACTTCTGTCATTTTCACAATCTCAGCAAAGGATTTATATCCTGTTTCCATATGTATTTTGTTGCTTCCGAAGACAGCTACTTGAAAAATGCCTTATATTGCCTTATTTTTATAATCCACTCTTTCTGATTTAATTTTATTTTCATTTTATGCTTGTGTCGAAGCCAGGATAGCAAATGAAAAACACAGAGCTAAAGGCAGCTAAGTGGAGTGAATAGGAATACCCTTACACAGAATATAGTTTCGTGTAAGCATATCAGTAATGACCTTGACTTTAGATTCATTTTTAAACGATTCCCATGATGTTGCTGCTTTTGTCTCAAGTGGTCATGAATTAGCCGTTTCTCTGTGTAGGTGGATGGTAGTGATCTGGTTGTTCTGCTGACCCCAGAAAGCAGTCCAATTTTAGGCCTCAACAGTGCAAACGAATTCTGCTGAAGTGTGCTAGGAAGTGACTTCTTATGTAGTGTTGCTGGTGTGTCATGTTCCCAGAGCCGGGGAACTGTCCTTTGTGTGAACTTGGTCCAAGGATGCTCTCTTCTCTTGACAGAATGCCAGTGCCATGCAGGGGGAACAGTGAGCGGAATTGGAGAGTGTGGGCAGGTAACGTGGGCTGATGGTTTGTAGGACAACAGTAGAATGTTATAGAATGAATGGTGGAGTTTCTGTGGGAGGATGTTAGGACCTCTGTAATTGTGCAGGGCATGGGAATCTTTTTAGACATTTTCAGACCCTTGTTGTGCTGCTTCATGTTATACAATGAGCCAGTTTTAAATCTTGCAGATTAGTGAATTCTGTAATCTTACCAGATATTGTCATCCGGCTCATTGTTCTGCAGCGAGATGGTGACTGTCACTGCAAGTCCCATGTCAGTGGTGATTCCTGCGACACATGTGAAGATGGATATTTTGCTTTGGAAAAGAGCAGTTACTTTGGATGTCAAGGTGAATACTTACGGTGGATCCTGGGTAAAGCGAAAGTATTGATGGACAAAGACTGCCAGGATAACCTTTCTCCTGAGTTCCTTGTCTTCATGCAGACTTTCTGATGCAATGCAATTTTTCTAATGGAAAAATTTTGTCCAGGGAATTTGGCCAAATAATCAGTTGTAACTAGTTTGGGCTAGTTTTGCAAATGGGGCTGCTTCTACTTCTCTTTTACCAGCACACTGTTGGTTTAATTATTAAAAAATGTAATTGGAATGGTGGGGGAGTCATCTGTTAATTTTGTAAATAACATCAAGACTTAGTAATTTTAAAGATGTATCTTCTATTATCAAAAAAGCTCACACCAGATTTCTAGAGATAATATTGTATTAAATAATACAATTACAGGAGCAATTGCCCCGCAATGCTACCCTTGTGTCTCTCACACAGCCTCCTGTTAGCACACATTGTTTATAATAGCATTGTGTTGCTAAATCATGTTTAGCTCCTGGGCTGCTGGCCCCTTACATTGGACAACAGTGTCAAGCTGGCCTACAAGTACACCTCCAACTTACAAGTGGACTTTTGGAGGGACATGCCATCTCAGTTTGGGAGGTTCCTACACATTTCAAACGCTTGCTGGGTATAAGACGTGGGAGGGAGAAGAGGCGTGGGCTTCCTGATTTCCATTTCTCGTAGCGGGAGGGAAAGCATCCAGCATGGAGATGCTTTGATGGGTGACCGCTGCTGTTTCCTGACTTGCAGGGTGTCAGTGTGACATTGGTGGAGCCATCAGCCCCATATGCACTGGGCCCGGCGGAGTCTGCCAGTGCCGAGCGCACATCGTGGGGAAGGCGTGCCAGCGGTGAGTCTTCAGGAGGTTTCTTCCCATATCGATGGGAAGACTCGCTCAGAGAGTCCTGTCTATGCTGACGGCTCTGATGAAGAGAGAAGCAGACCTAAGAAGAGAGGGCAGATGAAGCTGTCCTGTCATTTGAAATCTGGACACTTGTGGGTCCAATTACAGCAGGAAGTAAGGTTGCCCCGAAAACTGTTCCACTTTGTAGGTCACAGAGCAGCCTCACTGGAAAGTTGAGGGACAGGGACAAAAAGCGAGGTGGGAGAGCCTAGAGCTGGATCTGAGATGGGTTCCATGGCCTCCATGTAGAAGTCACAGCATGAGGAGCCCAGGAGATGGGCAGGCTCCCGGGCTGAGGAGTTCCAGTTCCCGTGTCACCCTTAGGACTCATGACTGAAAGTGTGGAGAGGCCCGACTGTCACACTGGGGGAAGGGGAGGGAAGAAAACTTTAGAAGTGGGAAGAAGTTCCTCATCTCATGCAGAAGCAAATTAAAATGAGCAAGGGAATGAAGCAAAGACAGATCCCAGAGGGGCTATCACCAGTCTGGCAGAAGACTGTCTCTTTGTCCTGTTATATTTATCAATTTATATAGGTTTTTTTTTTGAAGAAGAAGAAGATTAGCCGTGAGCTAACTACTACCAATCCTCCTCTTTTTGCTGAGGAAGACTGGCCCTGAGCTAACATCCATGCCCGTCTTCCTCTGCTTTCTATGTGGGACGCCTACCACAGCATGGCTTTCGCTAAGCGGTGCCATGTCCTCACCCGGGATCCAAACTGGCGAACCCAGACTGCCGAAAAGCGGAACATGCAAACTTAACCATTGCGCCACCGGGTCAGCCCCTATAGTTTTTTGTAACTATGATCCATCCATAATTTTCCCTCAGGGGGGCAAGGAAAAACTAATTTTGAATATTCTAACTTTTAATCATACACTGGAAACTTTGTGAAATGCAACTTCTTCTAAATTTCAAGCATCTTCACCGCTTCTGCATTATCAACGGATTAACAAAGAAATCTCTTATGGTAGTTAAGCTAAATTGTCTGTATTTAGTCTGGCACTTCATTCCTTTCCCTCAGCATTTCCAACGTTTGAATTCTAGAAGTCAGAGCAACCCAGCTGTGCTTTCGTGAGTCGTTTCTAAATGGCACTCACTGCTGTGCTGCGTAATAAAACGTGTGTGAAGAAGGACGTGTCCGTAGATTTGTTTTCCGGCAGATGAGCCAGGCTCACAGTGGACCAGAGGAACTTTGCAAATAGGTTCAGAAACATTTTCCACCCTCCTGTTGATAAAGTGAGCTTTTCCCTCCTTAACCAGCATACGTTCTTTCTCCTTCCAGCTATGTAGGTCATGGGCTCATTTTTAGGTTGAAGTAATGCAACTGAATAGAAATTATATCACCCACCCTGTGGCAAAAATCTTGACTGTTTACATTACACCCAATAGATATGTGTGAAATTCAGAACATGCCCCTTAATTTGGTGACAAATGATAACTGAACTAAAAGGGTAGCAAACCAGCAACATAAATGCCATAGCGCCTTTTCTCCAGGTTGGTAAACTTTCTGTCCTTTTGTGCTAAATTCTTCCCAAATATTTGTTTATGATATTATCTGAGAATTTTAATTTTTGTACAAGTTTAGAAAGCATTCACGTTCACTTTGTTTTCAAAGTAATTTTTTGATAAATATAATATATATTCATTGTAAAATATTAGTAAGTACATAAAAGTAAACATGCAAAGAAAAATCTTCATTCCACCACCCAAAGGTAACTCCTTTTAATATTTTTTGTATATTTCTTCTAGGCTTTTTCTGTGAATAAAAATTGGTATTTTATTTTTCACATAATTTGTGTCAATTTCTTCACTTCACATGATATCATAAACATTTTCCATTATCATTAGTCTTCAAAAATATTAATGGTAATAGAATATTTCATAATTTCTTTATTTCATAATTGTTGTATATTTATGTCATTTCCAAGTTTCCACTCTTGTAAACATTCTTTTGTGTTAATTCTTTGACACTATATATAAAATCATTCCTTAAAATGTATTCCTGGAAGTAGAATTAGTGGGTCAATGGGTATGAACATTTTTAAGGATCTTTATAAATTCTCTCCAAAAAAAATTACAAGCCTTCCTAATTCTACTTGCAATATACAAGCTTGCCCTTTTATTTCCTTTGATTGGTTAGTGTTTCTGGCTTTAAATCTCCTGACTGGTATCCGCTTGTTTGACTAAACAAGCTATCAGACTTGTTTAAATGGATTGTCGAAAGGTGCCATTTGAAGAACTTCAAGTAGTTTGAATGGAAAATGTCACACAAGCGTTGGAATATTTTTGATCCTTCTCTGTGACTACCATTATTGGACTCTTGAAAGGAATCCATTTATAAGCACTTAGTTTAAGAGAAAACAAGGCATAGAAGAGTCATTCTAGTGATCCAAATATATGGATATAGAGAAAATGTATCTAACTGGAAACTTAGCATATGAAATATTTTATGGCATGTTCACTATTGTATCTATGATGCTTAGCAACAGTGCTTGACACATGTTAACATTTGTGTAATGAGTGAGTATGAGTATATAAATGAATGAATGAATGGATGGATGAATTTGTAGTAAATAACCTAATTTGACTTTGCTAAGTTGTTGGCAACCATTTAGAACATATTAAGGATGCTACCACTATGGGTTATACTAAATGATTTTCTCATTTTGTTGTTTGGAATGAGTAGGTGTTGGGTGTGTTTTATGTGAATGTTTACAAGTGAAAGCAATAATTTAGAGAAAAGGCAGGGTGTTGTCCTTATCTCAGTTGTTGTTATCTAACGCCCTCTGTCAATTTGGTGGAGTTCTTTCAGCAATAGCTGTTTGGATTAAAAGATACTCAGAATCACCCACAAACCTAATTTGCTGCATCCACGTTTACTTTTTATTTATGAAAGACCTGAAGACAACTACTATTTCCCGGATTTGCATCATATGAAGTATGAGATTGAGGACGGCACTACACCTAACGGAAGAGAACTTCGGTTCGGATTTGATCCCCTGGAGTTTCCCGGGTTTAGCTGGAGGGGATACGCTCAGATGAGCCCAGTCCAGGTACGGAGCCAGTAGGAAACAGCTCCATATACTTCACCACAGCACTCTCAGTGAGTCCCCGAGAAAGGAGAACTGTCCCCAGAGCTGATTCCAGGATTCTTCTTCTCCAGAACATGCATGGGGCTCTCATAGCATTGGGTTTTAACTAATAAGCAGAGATATTGATTTCACAGTTTATCGTTACTTTAATTTGGTCACCAAATCAGAAAATGAAGGGATTAAAGAAAAGGATGTTTGTCTCTGGAGACTTTTTATAAGAAGCAGTTTCCCAAACAAGATTAGGCTACATTTTAACATGAGAGACATTTTTCTTTAAAGCCATTTGTGGAAAAGAAAAATGAGGTGACCAGGGGCCGGCCCAGTGGTGTAGTGGTTAAGTTTGCATGCTCTGCTTGGAGGGCCCATTGTTCACTGGCCCAGATTCTGGGCACGGACCTATCACCCCTCAATAAGCCATGCTGAGGTGCCATCCCACATAAAATAGAGGAAGATTGGCACAGATGTTAGCCCAGTGACAATCTTCCTCAAGCAAGAAGAGGAAGATTGGCAACAGATGTTAGCTCAGCGTCCAACTTCCTCACAAAAATAAAAATGAGGTGACAATTCCAGTAAAGCTTATGTTGCTCTGGGGTTTTTTGGGGGTTTTTTTGGCTGAGAAAGATTCACCCTGAGCTAACATTTGTCACCAATCTTCCCCTTTTTGCTTGAGGAAGATTTGCTCTGAGCTACATCTGTGCCAGCCTTCCTCTATTTTGTATGTGGGTCACTGCCGCAGCATGGCCACCAATGTGTGGTGTAGGTCCCCCCCAGGAACCAAATCAGGGCCACTGAAGCGGAGCATGCTGAACTTAACCACTGGGCCATGGAGCCGGCCCCTTGTGTTGCTCATTTTTGACCAACGCTTTTTTTTTTCCTCTTTGCTTTTTAAACTCTGAATTACTATGAATAGAAACTGAGATAAATGAGGAGTTTTAGTTAGAACTATTTAACTTTTCTTTCCCCTGTTTCTCCTTTCCTTCATTCTTCTCTATTGTATCCATCTCTCTTGGCTTTGTATTGGAATAATTAAGGAATTTACACATTAACTGTTGACCTTTAGAACTTATACGCTATTTATAACTAAAAATGTCTGCAGAGAGTTGAGTAGTTTTGTTCTCAGAATTTCTCTTTGAGGTTGGTCTCTTCAAGCTGGGTTTCTCAGTAGAGAAATTCAGAGTAAAAGAGGTAAACTGGTGGCCAGGGCGATCCAGTATTTGTCCTAAGTAGACCCAAGACTAGTACTTGCTGCTTCTGTCTCAGTCAGCCCTCAGTCAATCGACTTCTCCTGGAGCCTCCACTGTCCACCACTGCTTCTTGCCGGGCCAGAGTCCCCATCTAGGCTGCCTTTCCCAGGCAGAACGTAGGATCTTAAGACACCTCACTATTTTCTCCTTCTCCTCAAATACAGCAATTCTATTTCTTTAGTTGCTTGATCTTACTTCATTATTTAGAAAAAAGCAGTGGTTTCCATTGAGTCATAATTGGATATGAATGACTGAGAGCCCAGTCAAGGTATATACCTTCTCACAAGTGTTTATAGTTTGAAAGAATAG
This sequence comes from Equus caballus, assembly GCF_041296265.1. Lineage (NCBI taxonomy): Eukaryota > Metazoa > Chordata > Mammalia > Perissodactyla > Equidae > Equus > Equus caballus. Next base: position 53,892,832 of record NC_091691.1, read on the forward strand.
CCGGCTAACACGAAGGAATGAATTTCTAATGATGGATTTTCTGTACATATTGTTAGTCAGAGGACCTTGATGGTGTCCTTTGAATCACTGCTTACTTTACTCTGCTTCTAAGACATTTTTCCGTTTTTATTTTCCAACTTGGCACTAACACTTAAAGATGAATTCAGTCAAATAAAGAGGGCTCAGTGTGGGTCAGCTGGCAGCTCCTGTTCCCAGAATAAAGGATCCTACCCAAAGTCAGTACTTATTGTCACAGATGTCTCATTCAACGAAAGTCCCCTTCATTTTAACCAAAGGGGCTGGAGGAGAGACTAAAAGAACCACCGATTTGGAAATTTCCAAGGTTCATGAACTTCCTGGGGCCACAGCTGAACCTGGACATGTAGTCTGCAGTTCAGAATTAAACTAGTCTACTCTTTCCTTCAAGACCATGGGCTCAACAGCACTCACAGAGTATCGTGTAAGCACCCGGGGCCGGGGACCAACAGCCTCCTCCCACGAAAGGAGAAGCCCATGTTCTTCTTGGATAGGGATTGAGATCAACTTCGTATGACTCTGCAGGCATGTTTTAGTTACATGCACGTTTTATCACTAGTGTGCTTGGGGTCTATAACCTTTCCTTGGCCAACCTCGGTTTCTGTGACCACTTAGAATTTTACTTGTGTGAAGTGAACTCTGGAGTGGTGAGTTGGAAAACCTGTTTTTTCCTCCCTGTGTAGGGAAAAACACAGCCTCCTGCTTCTCTGTGTGTTTCTTCTCTGTGAGTCTCCTTTACTACTCACACAATACATTTCACTTCTGGTCACCAAGTGTGTGGGGATTTTTCCCCACACCAATCCATTCTCTGCAACAACAGCTGGTGTCCTACAATTTACCTCAATTCTAGCACTACCTACCTGGAGAGAGCATCAGATCCCACAAGGTTAAGGGCTCAGTCCCACAAGACTGCCCACCTCACACACCAGAGGCCAGTCACAAGCCCAGGTTGTCACTCCTCCCTGGGTTCAATTACTTTGCTAGAGCTGCTCATGGAACTCAGGGAAATGCTTTTTTATGTTTACCAGTTTATTAAAGGATATGACAAAGATGAACAGCTGGATGAAGAGATATATAGGGCTAGTTCTGGGAGGGTCACAAGCACAGGAGCTTCTGTCCCCATGGAGTTGGGGTGTGTCACCCTCCCAGTGTGGATGTGTTCACCAACCTGGAAGCTCTCTGAATTCCATACTTTTGGGATTTTATGGAGGCTTCCTCACATGGGCATGATCAATTATCAACTCTGTTTCCAGCCCCCCTCTCTACTCTCCGGAGGATGGGCGGTGGGACTGAAAATTCCAAGCTTCTAATCACGGCTTGGTCTTTCTGGTGACCAGCCCCTATCCAGGAGCCATCCAGAGTCTCCTCATTAGAACAAAGATGCTCCTAGTCATCTTATCACTTAGGAATTTACAAGGGTTTTAGGAGCCTCATGTCAGGGACAGGGTCAAAGTCAAATATTAGAACAAGAGATCCTCCTAGTGCTCCTATTACATAGGAAATTTCAAGGGTTCCTGGAGCTATTTGCCAGGAACAGGGGTCAGAGACCTATATATATTTTCTATTATCTTACAAATGGTCTCTCTAAGGGAGGGAGGGGAACAGTGTTAAATAATACACTTTCCTTTCCTTCTCTTCCACCTTTTTATTTCTCACCTTTCTATTTCAGCCAGTGGTGGTTGTCCCAGCGCTGTGGCTCTCCCTAAACCCTTGTCCATCTAATATTCCACTCTGTCTACCTAATTACAAAAAGGTCAACAGAGGATCTCAGTTGCTGAGGGAGTATGTTTTCATTGTAGCTTTAATTGTAAGTGATTTTAATGTATTGTTAGGCCTGCCTTTTCCATCTTCCACAGAGTTAGTTACTTGGTGCTTGAGTGGGTGTGAATGTGTGTGCGTATACACGGGAAGCCCAGTAGTGAAACTTGAATAAAGTCACTGTTTGGCTCTCATTTCTTTTAACAAGTTGTCTCTTCTATACCTTATGGCTTTTTGATATTTTTCAGAATGAAGTAAAGATCATGTTGAATGTGGGGACATCAAGTCTCACCTTGTTCCGTGTTATTCTGAGATATATTAACCCTGGAACTGAAGCAGTATCTGGCCGAGTAACTATTTATCCATCCTGGGCTAAAGCAGGTGGGTAAATTTTTAAGCCTCTTTTGGATTGAGAAATGATGAATTAGTGGAACGTTTTCTCTAACTTTCCCAAAGTTGACCTCCGTGGAAAACATTCAGCTGCCACGTGGTCTAATAGGACCATTCTCCAGGGGCTGTGTCATTTGCTGCCTTTTCCATCTCTAACGTTCTGCTTATCTAAATTTTGCTATTAAATTGATCATTAACTGTCATTTAAAAAATCGATATAACAAGCTCTATCCCTTGGCTGAACCCTGGGGGTTATGATATCACCACAGGGCAAAGCTAATGTATAACTCATTCATGGTAAAGTGGGTGTCACCTTTGCGGTGGTATTTGAGAAACCATGGCCTACTGCTCTAAATTCTCCCATTGTTTCAGGCAAACCAAATAGTTGAAGGAGAAATGGGTGAGGATAGGAATTTTTAAGACGAACGCTCTAAACATGAAGCCCAAGAAAGCTCCAGAGAGGAGCATGCCAGCCTCGTTCAGGGACGAGGGATTCCTGAAGGCAGAGGAGAAGCTCAGTCAGAGGGCAGATCTCATCACAGTCAGAGGCCTGGAAGTCTGTTCTTTGAGGAGCTAGGGCTTCCGACAGTTCTGGAAACAGATTCCAGGAAGCACTAAGACTCCAAAAGGATACAAAATGGCACCAATGAAAATCTAATTTAGGATAGAAATTTAAGCTTCTTTGTTTAGCATTTACAGCAGAGTCAGACTTGGGGGAAGAAATGAAGCTCCCAAGTTGTCTCAGCCAAGCTTGTGAGGCTGGAGGTTGATGAACTAATAACCCACAGGAAGAACTAGTAAGACTAGTAAACTGGTCTAATGTTATCGATTACAGAGTACTTTAGCATCTGTTTCTTTACATGATAAGAACTTTGTGAACTGAAGAGGGTTGAAGAGGAGGCAGAGCTGAGAGGTAGTCAATTGCCTAAGCACGTGGCTGGTCTTTGTCCAAACGTCCCAATCGTCAGACCCCGACTCTTTCCACTGCCTCCAAGGTGACACTTCCATCAGCAGTTTGCCTTCTCTTTACTCAAACAGTTGGAATACATTCTGGTTCATTTTCTCATTCTCCGGGACGCCGTTCCTAAGCCCCCCTGTCTGAGTCAGGAGCCCCAGTTGTGTATTCCTGTAGTAACCTGTGCCTCCTCCCCAATACCGCTGTCCACACTGTACCGTATTCTCCTGTTTTCTGGTCTGTAACCCCTCACTTCCCCTGTCCCTGCTATTGGGGAGCAAAGCCCGTGCTGGCTGTGTTGACTGCATCCTCCCCAGAACCTAGTTCCAGGCCTGACCCATAGTGGGCCCCACAGATGTTTGTAGACCGGGAGACTGAACGCAAGGATTTGGAGTAAACATTTCTTCTGAATAAATAAAAAGTCTCAATTGGACTCAGACGCAACAGTTTTGTTTGTTCTGAACCTTCTACAGAAGGTCCTCTATTTGTTCAGTGCAGAGGAAAACACACTGCATCCTGAAAATAATCAAACAGAAAGCCAAAACTTTTTATTTCAAAATGAATGCATGTTCTTTATTAGAAACTAAAAATTTTAAATTACGTATAAACAAAAAGGAAAAAAATAATTTAATATCTAATGTAATATATTGAATAGTTAGTATGTGCAAAGAACTTTTCTAAGCAGTTTACATGCATTAATATAGTCAATCATTTAACAAATTAAAAAATCACTCACAATCCCAGCATAGGCTCTGCTAACATCAAGGTCCTTCTAGTCTATTTTTATACATATGCATTCATATGAGTTCTTAAAATTATATCAATAAATCTGATCGGGACATATGATCAGCAAACCATCTTAAACTTTTCAAGATGTAAACTGAATATTAAAAACTGAATATCTAAGGGGCCAGCCTGGTGGCATAGTGGTTAAGTTCAGATGCTCCACTTCAGTGGCCCAGGGTTCACAGGTTCAGATCCCAGGCATGGACCTACATACCCCTTGTCAAGCCATACTCTGGTGGTGTCCCACATACAAAGTAGAGGAAGACTGGCACAGATGTTAGCTCAAGGCCAATCTTCCTCAAGCAAAAAGAGGAAGATTGGCAACAGATGTTAGCTCAGGGACAATCTTCCTCACCCAAAACAAAAAAAAAACCCTGAATATCTAAAATCATAATAATGACTGCTAGAAAAATGCCCCAAGCAATTCCTTTTATTTCTGATAGGTGCTGCTCAAAGCAAAGAAATCATCTTCCTGCCAAGTAAGGAGCCAGCCTTTGTCACCGTCCCCGGAAATGGTTTTGCAGACCCATTTTCAATTGGACCAGGGAAATGGATTGCTTGTATTAAGGCAGAAGGAGTCCTGCTGGTAAGAGAGAGTTCTGAGTGGAGATTCTTCCCCCCGTTAAGATGGTCCCCTCCACAGTGAGCCACAGTGACTATAAGATACCAAAATCATAGCTGGTTCCCTTTTAGACACAGGAACCTATGATGACAGTTGCCCTCTCGTGACATAATGACCTAGGAACCAACTTAAACTATCTTTTATATTCTTCCAGCAAGCTTTTCACAAGCAAAAAAAAAAACAAAAAACAAATTATAACTCATAATGACTCAAAGATATCAAAATAAATGCAAAACCTTAATGACCGTATGTCCCACCTTTCAAAACTGTCTTTGGGATTTTTCATCAGGAATCAGAAGGACATCTAAAAAAATCAGCCTCCCTGGGAATTGTGTAGAACGAATCAGATGAAGCTAGAGGAAGAGAAGATCCTAAAATCAGTGAAGTTCTGGGTGGTGGAAAGAGAAGGAAGAGACTGGAGGAGCCAGTGCTTCTCCATGGCGCTTTTCCTGCCTTCTTCTACCTTCAACGTAGGCAATAGTCTCACCAAAGAGATTGCCTTGGACAGAGAACTCTTCATTAAGGAAAAGGCTGTGTCTGTGAACACTAACAGAATAGCCAGAGAAGCCATGGGGCTGTGGGGAGTCCAAGGGATGGAAAACTGCTGTCTGAGAGAGCCCTCTTTGATGCCTGCTTTAGCTTGTAGCAAGGGCTTTCACAATAAAGTCTTTGGCAATACTTGGTTTCATGCACTCAGAGTGGAAAACATAAAGCTCTTCCTTCTGGCACGACCCCTGTGATTGGCTACACTAGCAAACCTTAGGCAAGTCCCTTAAGTCCCAGCCTGCCTCAGTTGCTTCTTCCTTAGAGTCAATGCTTATCCTTACAGGTCCTTGCCCAACCTAGGATCTTACAGAGAAAATGTGAAGGTTTGTGCTGTTCATTGAGTCCCTGTTTTTCTTGCATCTTCTTGGTAGAAAGCTTCGTTGTTTTAAAAAAGTTTAAGAATGTGTCACAGATGTTAGAAATGAGGAAGAGGAAAACTCCTTTGAGGCCAGATACAGATGTCCAATAATGGGTACAGAGTTGGACTAATGGAAAGAAGTTCGTTATAAAAGTTATTACATAGGCATGGAAGCTGCTTCATGACATTTAGTCACTGCAGTTGGGTACTAATTCATAGGTATGATTCCATATTATGACCTCATTGTCTCTAAAAATATTTTATTGAGCACCTATTATCAACCTTTACTGTTTTGGGATGTATGGGACCATAAAGTAGTGAGGAGATATGGTCCCAACCTAAGGAAGCTTATTAATAGAACAATAACCGCTTTAAAATTAAAACCCACTCAGGTAGTAAGACCACTGAGGTGGACCACTGAGTCCCTACTTTTCCCCTCCCATACATTTCTCGTCTTCTCCATTAGAGACAAATTGAGGTCTGTGAAGAGAGAAAAAGCCTTATGGCCTGTGTATGAGTCTCTCCTTGTGGAAGAAGTTCCCTCCCTCCCTCCCTCTGCAGATAGGCAGTGATGCCAGGGTTGCTAGGAAGCTGTCACACCATCCACGTGTCAGAAGCCCAGAGCTCTGCTCTTTCCTGAAGAGCTGCTTAGCTGAATTTACGTTGTGGGCTTCCTTTGGCACACTCAGTGGAACATGTTCTTCCTCTCGTATCCTGGGACAGGCAGTAGGCCAGTTTCAGTCTATGATTCACCAAGATCACAAAACATCACTTTTTAGACCAAGCCAGGCAAGCATCTCTCTGGTGTGGGAACAAAAAGCCATAATATGTGACCTGCAACTCATTGTTCTATAGTGATGAAGGCAATCAGTATTTCAAAGGAATATTTTATCAATTTAGGGTTTATTATTTTTATTTTTGAATTTATAAACAACCCAGGAGAGGCAGTAAAATTTCCCTGAGATTTGAAATTAAAAACGTTCACCTGAGGCACTTAGCTTCGGTGCTGAAAGCACCAGCAATGAGTGTGCTGGTGCGCCGTGGGGCAGAACAAGGCAGCTGATGTGGAGAGTTTAACTGGCAAGCTTCACCTGGCTATTATTAACTTAGCTAGCATGTTTGGTTATTTTATTACTAAAGTAGGCCCACCACCAGGATGAGTAATCGTCCTTTTGGTCTTTATTTTCTAGGACTACCTGGTGCTGCTCCCCAGGGACTACTATGAGGCATCTTCGCTGCAGCTGCCAGTCACAGAGCCGTGTGCTGACGCAGGACCTCCCCAAGAGAAGTTAGTATGGGCAGCAGGTGCACCATCCAGGTCCTCTAACTCAGGAGCCTTTGGTGCCAGGCTTCACAATAGGCCTCAGGGTCACAGCTGCAGCAGGATGCCCTGGATAATTCCTTAATTGTGATTTTTCTCTGTGGCAGTCGACTGTCTTTCACGTAAGAATCACAAAGCATTTTGCACACTGTAGCTGGCCCTTAAGAGTGACTTCCACCCTCTAGCATGTGGAAATGCTGATGAATGCTCAAATAATGTCCTCGAGGTCATGCACCTGGTAAGGGGAAGACCTTATGATAGAATTTGGGTTTGTGGACCTTTATTTCTTCCATTCCTCATGCGGATGAAAATTTACCACCCACTTGCCAAAGTCGGCACTTAGTAAAAGTTTTTGAAGAATGATGAATGAATGGAATGGCTAAGAGTCCTTGGGGATGCTTTGTGTTATGTTCTCAGTTGTAACTGTTGTATTTTGTTGTTTTTGAAGTTGCTTGCTTTACCAGCATTTGCCAGTGACCCGATTCCCCTGTGCCCTGGCTTGTGAGGCCAGACACTTCCTGCTTGATGGGGAGCCAAGACCCTTGGCAATGAGCCAGCCCACCCCCGCACACCCAGTCATGGCGGACCTCAGTGGGAGAGAGGTGGGGCAGCCTTTTATTTACTGTCAAAGCTATTACTACCTCCCGTCTGTGTCTGCTGAAAACCCTTGGCAGTATTAGCTTCTCAAATTCAGGGCAACCTGCAAGAATTCCTCAGAGGTATTAATTAAAGCGGGACTGAGTGCTCTGATTCAGCTTAGGGCTGGGTGGTTCACCACACTGAGACATGGTAAGGCTGGTCGTCAAACACTTTCTAGACTTGCCGGGGAACATGGGCAATCACAGAATCCTTTCCTTTAGATTCCCTGGACTTAGAAGGGGACATCCTCTTCTACTCGATTCAGGGTAAGATCTCTATAAAAGGTTTCCAGAAACTAAACAGCTTACCCTAAAAGGATACAACACTCACTGACTCTTCAGCTCCTTAGGCTAAGCAATTTCTAACAGCTGAATTCCTTGAGCTCAGAATCTGGAACTGCTACACCCCAAGGCGCCTCCCTCATGGCTCACAAGACAGGTTACCACAGGTCTTGGCGTTGCTTTTTTCCAAGAGTTCTTTGAACCTCAAAACAATGTAGGACTATACTAATTTAAGGTTTGAGTTAGAAGTACTATATATCAATCATAACAATAAGAACGCGCAACACAACACCTCCACATGAAGACCCTGAAGAAAAGCTTCCTCCACTATATTTCCATTTCTTTTCCATTCCATTTGTACCTTTGAGAAAATGTTCATTTGGGGGGATTAAATGTGTAGAATGAAAAGGCATATGGTATTAATTCTCACTGAACATTTAGATGTGTACCTTTTTGTAAACTACATTCCTAACATTTTCAAGGTAGCAGTTATAAGATTTTAAGGATATTTCTTAAGTTTAGTCTTTATTTCATTTTATTTTATAAGAATTTTTATTTTACAAAAAATATATACTTATAAGTAAAATATATAGATATGCATAAATAAAAACAAAATGATCTTCCTTCCACTCTGTTCTAATACTAACAGACTGCCATATCCCTCCCTACCTGTGCGTATACACACACGCATATGCACATACATACGTGTGTATGCATATACATACATGTATACAGATGCACGTGTGTGTGTGTGTTCCGCAGACAGCAGGGAGGTACAGTTGAGACAGACTAATCTTCAGGAAGTTATGCCAAGGATTCATCAGGAGGTGTCCTTGCCTCTGACTTAGCCCAGAGCCACATCACTGAGCTATGATATCTGCATGATGCATAAAACTAAGCCCTGGGCTGTCCAGTTTTATTTAACAGTCCTTTTTTACTTTTTGTCTGAATGCTTACAGACTTGTGTTGTCTAATACAGTAGCCACTAGCCCCATGTGGCTATATAAATTTAAATTAATTAAACTTAAGTGAAGCTAAAAATTCAGTTCCTCAGTTGCACTAGCCACATTTCAAGTGCTCAGTAATCACATATGTCTAGTGGCCACCCTTTTGGACAGCACAGATTGTAGAATATTTTTGCCGTCACAGAAAGTTCTGTTGGACAGCACTGTAATAGATCATTGTGCTAAAATTCAGAGACTAAGGGAGTTGGAAGAGGTCTTAGAAATAATCTGATTTCCCTTCCTGTGGAAGAATTCTTTCTACATTATCCTTGTTAGATATTCATTTAGCCTCTGTTGAATACTTAAATTGATGTGGGACTCAGTTCTTCTAGAGGTAGCCTATTCCATTTTTAAATAAACCATAATTATTAGAAAGTCCTTTTTATATGAAGCCAAAATCTGGCTCATTATAATGTCTAACTTTTGGTCATCATAGGCCACCTGGAGCAATGCTGAGTAATCCTTCCTCCATTTTGGAAACCATGGGTAATGTGGTGGTAAGGGAATGGTTCTTGAGTGAAACTGCCTGGGTTCATGTCTTGGGTCACCACTAACTAGCTGCGAAATCTCCCTGGGCCTGAATTTACTAGTATACAAAATGGAGATAAGAATAGTAGCTACCTCATGGGTACTAGTAAATAAGATAATCCACATGGGACTCATTGGGGTGCCCAGCACACAGTGATGGCCCAGTAATTGTTAGCCATATTGCTGGTGTGTGTTAGAGTCAGAACTCTGGGCTGAAAGGAAGAGCAATCTACTAAATCTAGCTCATGTGAAGGGGTGTTTTTTCCCCAGAGATGTCTGGCAGGATTCCAAGGGCAGGTTTTGAGTGCATTCAGGTCTCTCAGAAATCCTGGAGGGACAGAGCTGCCTGGTTCTAATAGAGGCATCCTCTTCTCTCGGTGTGTTTGTCTGTTCACAAATCCTTCTACTGAGTGGCCTCCTTTGCTTACTCGGTAGCTCTTTGTCTCACACACATGCCATGAAGGCTGCTCTGGTCCCACTTCTTTGTTACCTCCTAACCACTTGAGTCTCCCTTCTTTATTCTCTCTGAGAAAGAGAATCTGGAAAGTTCATCTTTTTATGTCAGCCGCACCTGTTGTATACGCTGCAAGCCTCTGTGTCTTGTAAATAAATATATAGCTTGATTTTTTATATTTCAATCTGATCATCACTGTTTTATGATGTGACTTTAATCCATTTATATTTGTTGTGATTACTGGCATATTTCAACTTATTTTTACCATCTTCTTTACTTTGTTTACTAGCTTTTTATTTGCCTTTTATTTTTCATCGTTTTCTGACTTCTGTTTGATTGTGACAGTTTTCTCTATCTCCCTGATGATTTGGTAGGTATATTTTGTTTTCTAGTTTTTAGGGGTTACCCTGAACGTTTTAACAAGTATCTTTCTTAAGTATAAAGTTTTCCAACAAAGTGTAAAGTTATTCAGTAATTCTGTTCTTTTCTTGTACATGACTTGGACCTTCGCATGCTTATTTACCCATTGTAAACCAACCTCCAACTTATTATTGTGTCTAGAAATTTTATTTTTATTTTCCCATAGACTTACAGTAAGTTTTATCTCAATTCAAATGTATCACATACCCTCCCTCCCTTTCTTTCTTTTTTCTTTCCTCCATTTCTTCTTGGAGACATCTCTCCTGGAATCCTTCATCTCTCCTCTTTACTCCGGAATGTAGTCTCTGCACCTGAGGCACAGCCATCTCCTTAAAATTTTCGTCATCACGCCACTGTCCTAGATATTCACTTTTCATATCTGCTGTATTGAATCCTCTTATTCTTAACTATTGGAATTTCCTTTTTTGTTGTTGTTGTTTTTTTGCTTTCTCATTTTGGTAGATTATAGCCTCCTATGGCTTCCTGACAAGGACTACATAGGAGGTACATTTTCTTTTTTCTTGAGACCTTGCATATCTGAAAATATCTTTATTCTACTCTCAATCTTAATTCTTACTTTGGTTAGATATAGAATTCTAGGTTGGAAATAATTTCTCTCCAGAATTTGATGACATTTTCCCATTGACTTCTAGCTTCACGTGTTGCTGTTGAGAAATTACATTCTGTTCTCAATCCTTTGGCTGCAACTTGCTTTCCCTTTTTCTTAAAGCTTTTGGAATCATCTCTTTATTTCTCATGTTCTGAAATTTCACAAGGATGTGCCTTCATATAGGTAGTGTGTCATCTAGTGTGCTGGGCTCTCAGCAGATCCTTTTAGCCTGGAAAGTCCTATCCATCATTCTGAGAAACTTTGTTGAGTTATTTCTTTGGTAATTTATTCCTTTATCTTTAATCCAGATTTTCAGTCTCTTTATCTTGTTTTGTGCTTTGGGAGACTTCTTTGGTCTTTTCTTCCAACCCCCACCCCAACCCTGCACACACACACAGAAAATTTAAGTTTCAGCTTTCTCTGGTCTCATTTGTTAACATCTGTTTGCTTTCCAGCTTCCAAAATTGTGTTGATTTCTTGGTCTGTTCTTTTCTTCTTCCCTATTCTCTTTTTCTTTGTAGGTTTATAATTCAAAAAATACTCTTATTTGGGGGGATTTCTAAAAGGAAGTATCAATAAATATGTGTATTTAATCTATTATATTTAACCAGATGTCCTAGGATGGACTTTTATTTGTGATATTCTGAAGTTACATTATGATGTGTTTAGGTGTGGATTTATTTTATTTATCTATTTAGTGCTCAGGATGCACTTTCAGTATGAAGATTTATGTCTTTCATCCTGAGAAATTCTCAAGTATTATCTCTTCAAATGTTGTTGTCCTGCCATTCCTTATATTCTTCTTTTCTGGAAATCAGACTGGACGAATGGTAGAGCCTCTCAATCTGTCTCCAAACTGCTCTTTCGTATTTTATATCTCTTTGGCTCTTTCTGGGTGAATTCCTCAAGACTCTCTTAGAATATGTGAATGTTCTGTTTCACTATCACCAGTTTAGGGTTTTATCCAGCCTATTGATTCAGTTTAATTTATACTTTTAATCTCAAAGGTTTCTAATTGGCTTTTTCTCATACTTATTTTTCTTGTTTTCTGCCAATTTTTGTTTTATAACTTTGTTAACTTTTTAAGGAGGTTTCATTTATCTTTTTGAGTATGTTAATGCTCCTGGAGCAGGTATATTTCAGAAATCAGAATTCTTAAGATTTTAAAAAGATAAAATGGTACATGGGCACACCTGCACATGTGCACATGCACACACACACACACACCATCTCCACTGGGGTCCTAGGCAACACCCTATAATCAAACAGGTTAATATTTCTCCAATGAAAAACATGAATAGGCACTCCAAGGGAGATACATAAAGACTATGTACGTGGACTTGTATCAGTTCAAGTCAGATTTTGCCACCAAGTGATGACTGGTTAGGTTAGGTTAGGTTTTGCCACCAAACAAGTTACAAAAAAGATTCACTTTTCAGAGTTTGGGGATTTCAGCTTAGGGACCACTATACTTATTTTAAAGTCTTTGTCAGACTATTCCATAGAGTTTGTCTCATCTAGCATGAACTCATCTTCTAACTGATCATATTGTTGCTTATCTTTCTTAACATTAGATTTATTAATGTTTCGAAGGCTAATTTGTTTGTAGGCATATTGGCTTATTTTAAATGAGAAGTTTTTACCTTTCCCTTTTTCTCTACACCCATTTCAGCCTATTATTTTTGCAATGTATTACCTAGTCCTCTGGACCCTTAGCCTAGAGCCAGGCATTACAATGTGCCACCTCTATTGTTGTGATCCTGGGGGTAGCATAGATTTAGACACTGAGCCAGTGAGTGGCTTAACTCAGTTTCTTGGTCGTGAGGCTGCATCTTTGATTTTTGATTCCCAATTCGTCAGCTTTTTATAAAGCCAAAACCCAAGTGGTAGATTGTCAGCAATTTTTTTCCACCTTTTCTTGATTTGAGGGAACCCATATCTTTGGCTTCAAAAAATGAGCCTGGATCTGGCTGCTGTCTTATGGAGCATCTTCAGTTCTCTTTACTCTGCATGAGCTGAATTGTTGACCAAAACAGCCTGCTTCCAGACCTGGAGGTCAGCAAGCCTATAACTTCAGCCCCAGTGCCGTTTCTAATTTTTCTTTTACTTTTTACTATTCCATCGTCTGTTTACTTTTAATTCCAAATATATTTTTTTGTTTTCCTTTTAAAACATTTTATTTATAGTTGCTATCTTTTGGAGCAGGAGGGGTATAGCAAATGTGAATTTACTGTGCCATCTGAACTGGAAGTCACCCACACATTTTAAAAATGCTAAATTCTGGGGCCAGCCCTGTGGCCAAGTGGTTAAGTTCACACGCTCTGCTTCGGCAACCCAGGTTTCACTGGTTTGGATCCTGGGCCAGGACGTGGCACTGCTCATCAGGCCATGCTGAGGCAGCGTCCCACATAGCACAACCAGAGGCACTCACAGCTAGAATATACAGCTATGTGCTAGGGGGCTTTGGGGAGAAGGAAAAAAAAAGAAGATAGAAGCAGATGTTAGCTCAGGCACCAATGTTTAAAAAAAAATTTTTTTATGCTAAATTCTATCCTATTATTATTAAAACTGCCCCCCCCCCCACAATCCTTCAGCCACTGCTCCATAACTCTTCTACTCTTCACAGCCAAACTTCTCCAAAGACCTGCTTACACTCACTATTTCTAATTCTTTACTCTCCACTCACACCTCAACCCACACCAGTCTGGCTTTCGCCTCCCTACTTCATTATTTTTTTTTTTTTTACCAAGGTTTCCACTGATATCCTTGTCACTAAATCCAGTGGATATTTTTTAGTCCTCATCTACTTGTTTGTTTAACTTCTCAGCAGCTTTCAATACTTGTTTCTCTTTCCATTTAAAAACACTCTCTTACTTTGTTTTCCATAATTTAAGAGTAGTCTGGTTCTCTTCCTACCTCTCTGGCTGCTTCCTCAAAATATCACATGCAGCTCATCCGCTTCTGTGTATCCGTTGAATGTGGGAAATTGTCGAGGTTCAGTCTTAGCTCCTGTCTTGTTACTCTATATTCCTCCCTAAGCAGTCTCATTCATGCCTATTGTGTTAGATACCAACTCTACACAGATAACTCCCAAATTGGTATGTTCAGTCATATCTCTCCTTTTATATGCAGAGTCGCATACCCAACTTCCTTCTTGATACCACCTTTTGAATGTCTCAAAGGGATCTCAAATTCTGTTTTAGTGTACCCTTCCTAAGTAAACGGTGCCACCATTCATCTAATTGCATAAACCGGAATTCTTAGCATCATCTATGACTTCTCCCATGTCTCCCACCAAAGCCAACCTATCCCCGAGTCTACTTCCCAAATTTTTCTTGAGTATCTCCACTTCTCTTCTTCTATCTTTCTTGTCCAATACACCATCATCCTTTATGAGGATCTCTGCAGTAACTTCCTCATTAGCTCACCCACATCAGCTCTTGCCCATTGCATCTCCCAATCCCTTCTCTATACTATCGTCAGCATAATCATTTTGATAGAAATATCTAATCATCACTGACTTCTTGCCCTACCCTCACACACACACAATTGGAATATTACAATAACATCTCATTGCTCTTAGGATAGAGACAAAAAATTTTAATGCCGTATAAGGCTGGCTTTCCTACCTTCTAATTTTATCATGCATCCTCTTCCTCTCTGTTCTGCGCCACTGTGGCCTGCATTCAGTCTCTTGGACCTACATGATATGCTACCCTACAGCACTGTATGTCATTCCTCCTGCAGGTTGTTCCTTCTACATGAATTCGCTTCCCTCCCCTCATAGCCTGGTCATCTGTTCCTTGTCCTACAGTACTCAGCTAAGCTGTTGCTTCTTCAGGGAAATCTTCCCTTCCATGCTCATCTCCCTGACTAGCTCAGGCAGCCCCTTACATATTCCCATAGCACTTTTTCAGAGCATTTGTCATACATGTAATTTCACGTTGTATTTGCCTAATTATCTAATTATTTGAATAAACTCTGTTTGAAGGCAGAGACCAGGTCTGTCTTGTTTCTCATTGTATTCCCATCACCTTGCTGGTGGGCTGGCATAGAGTAGGTGTTTAATAAGTATATGTTGACTGACTAATTTTGAATCCCCATTTTGACATGAGACATGTTAGTTATTCCTCTTAGCTTTGTGTAAGCAGCAGATTGGATAAACTCATCTTTTATGCCTTTATCTTGAAATACTGATAATAAGGTGAAGGCAATTCTGTACCATAAAACCAGAAAGATTCCCCTAAGTTAACACTGGTTCCATTAAAGTTCCCTTTTTTAAAGATAAATAACTTATAACAAAGAACAAACAGTAAAGTTCCTGTTTGCCGTCTTTTGTCTTTTATCTGAGTTTCTCAAAACCCACTTTAGCATCAAATATATTTTACACCTTTCCAACATTCTTGCAAAAGTCAATTCACAGGACTCAGAGTGGAAAGAGTAATAGAAATTTATAATAGAGTGATATGATAGAACTGGCAGGCAATAATAACTTCTAGAAGAAAGCTCAATCCATCCTTGGCCTGTATGTGTTTTGTGGTGGGGTAAAAACAGACAAGCCCTTGTTTGGACATGCCCAGGGGAGAAATGCTGGTAATAACCTCCCCACGTGGACCAATGGCAGTGCCTTATTTCACTCTATAACCCAGAGTAGAAAAGTGGTGTGGATAATCCACATTTTTTCACTGAGGGAAGTCTTTCTATTATTTAAGTGATAGAAAAATCACTGTGGAAAATAGCAGTTGTGTGGTGCAGAGCTGCACAGAAGGAATAGTAAATGTGAATTTCCTAAAGGCAAGGGGCAGGAGATTTTAATTAAGTGTGGCTTAATTAAAATCTTTAATTAAGTGTGGGCCTAAGCTTATGGGCTGAAGTGGGTTAAACTGCTAAGGAATGTAGTTCTAATATTGGCCCAGGTATTAAATACGCACACACACTTTGACCCAGCAATTCTGCTTCTAGGAATATTACAGAAATGCTAGCATAAGGATATATGTATATGCAAGGCTGATCATATAGCATTATGTGTTGTAGGGAAAATTAGAGACAACCTTAGTGCTCATCATTAGGAGATCGGCTAAATTATTTTATATTCATATTATGGAATGGTAGGCAGTCGTTAGAACAATGTAGTATATTCACATATACTGATATAGACATATGACATACTGTTGAATAAAAAAAGCAAGTCATGGCAAAAAGCAAAAATCATCAAAGTTTATATAATGCTTATGACATGCCAAATACAGTTCTAAGAGCTCTTCACATATTAATTCACTTCATTGTCATAATAATCATAAGATGTGGTACTATTGTTATCCTCATTTTTACAGAAGAGGATACTGTGTTAAGTAACTTGGATACAGATGTTAAATAACTTGCTGAAGATCACACAGCTGGAGGCAGCATGACTCCAGACTCCAAGCTCCTAAGTGATAGGCAAGGTCAGGAGTGGGCATACTTTTTCTGTAAAGGGCTAGGTAGTAAATATGTTTGGCTCTGTGGGCCATACAGCCTCTGTTGCAGCAACTCAGCTCTGCCGTGATGGTGCAAAAGCATCCATGATTGCCTACCATGAGCACAGTTTTCCCTAAAAAAAAAAAGTATATGTGTGTGCGTCTTCACGCATAGCAATGGTTTGGAAGTATGAAAACCTAGTTATTACTAGTCATTATCCTAGGAGCAGGGTGTGTGTGTCACTTTATAATATTTCCATCTTTATAATTTAAAGTTTCTTGTTTAATTAAAGAATAGTTAAAGAACTTCAAGGCATACTTCCATTCTTTTTATCTCCCATTGGAAATTCATTTTTACTTCAAGTTTTGGTGTGTCTTGTGCCTTGAGAAACAAGGCAAATATACGGGTAGAAAGAGTAGAAGCCCCTATAAGTAGGGTTGCCAGATTTAGAAAATAAAAATACAGGATGCCCCATTAAATTTGAATTGCAGAGAAACAAACAATAATTATGTGAGCATCCTGTGTTTTATCCAGCATCCCCACCTATAGGACCACATTTCTTACTATGATGACATATAAAATTATTTCCAGGATTCACTCAGCCCTATTTTCACCGTTGCCTATGTAAATGCATCCATACGTTTCACACTTGTCTCCTCGGGCTCTCTGACAGGTGGAACTGCGCTTGCGGCTGCGGGTCCCACAGGTTGGCCGCTACGTGCTGCTGGTTGAGTATGCCACAGAAGTAGACCAGCTGTCTGTGGTTGATGTGCACATGGAGAGTTCCGGGTCTGTCCTGGCAGGCCAGGTGGACATCTACAGCTGCAAGTACAGGTAATCAGTCCTGCCCTGTGTGTCCCTCTGTCACTGAACAACAGGAAGTCTGCTTTGGGAACTTTGGTTATTGTCTGGATTGGAAAGCTTTTTCCTTTTTGAGGTTGTCAACTTAAAAAGTAAATTGGCCAGTTGTTTTACCTGCAAAACGAGTTTATTCAGGAACAACCAAAAGAATTGCAATTTTAGATATGCTGGCTATGGCAGATCATAAGCAAATCCAGAGAAACAAAGGAAGGGTTTGCATTTATAAAAGAAAAGGGGGAATTGGCAGAGGCTGTAATAAACAGAGTCCAGTGGAGGAAACTGGACGTCAGAAGTGTGGAGGCTTCTCATTGGTTGGGTTGCTTCAGTCTCTCATTGGCTGGGCTGTTGCCGAGTGGGAGAGACATCTTCCTTCCTCCTGCTGAGATAGTAAAGTAGTCGCACTTCCTGTTGGAGATGCCTGTGTAGGTTTCTTCCTGAGAGCTCCCCCTACAGACCTTCCTGACTCCAATTCAGCTGAAGTTTCTTTTTTTAATTTCACAAGGCCAATCTTAAAAACAAGCAGGGGACTAGTTGTGGGATCCAAGGTCACCCCCAGTGTGGGTATTGGGAGGCTTCTCCGTGGGCAGCGTCTTGAAGATGTTGCATTTTCTTTAAAAGCTGTATGCTCTTCTTACCATTTTGGCTCAGATTCACATGAAGCAGCGCCATTTTTATTTTATTCTCTGTCACCCCTGTGTGGAACAGTGAACTCAGAACAGTGCTTTCACCTCAAATGCTGTGGAGAGTACATGGGTGCGTGACATAGGGGAAAAGACTCATTCTCTGTCATACCTGTCTTCACAACACATGCTTCAGAACTGGGGATAATTAATGTTTGATGATTGTCAGGTGAAAAATAATTTGACAAACGATTTTAAAATTCACCCTGATGAAGTTCATCCCTTCCAAGAGCTCTGACAAGGATTTATTAAAAATTGTTTTCTTTGCATAGTGTCTCGAGATGTATGCAGATGTTCAGAGCATGCTTTAATTAAAGAATTAGTGCAAGGAGTGTTTCCACGTGAGATTAACTGTATGACAAATGGTACTGGAAGTCAGAGTCTCTTGAGACAGCAGGTAGAGGACTGCAAGGAACCCACCCACTTCTTGGCTGAGGCCTTCAACATTTTGTTACCTCTGCTTTCATGTTGCTTTTTGTCAAACCCAAGATGACCTGAAGTAGTGGGACATTTTCCCTGTTTTGCAAATGAAAGACTTTGAAAGAGTTACTTTTAGTAGCTTAGAATGGAAACTTTTATGAGACTTGATGAAATGGTTATTGAATTAACATCACACTTCAGCGACTCTAAAAAAGAAACTGTGAAAGCTTCTTTTAAAAATCTTATTAAAAAATCTAATCTGCTCTTATCTCTGGCATGATGATAAAAAAAACAAAGACTATAACTGCATTTGGATTTTTAATAAGAGCACCAGATGGGCCATAAAAGTTTTGCAGAATGTTCTGTCATTATCTGAAAATAGTAGTTGCATCTATATGTGAGGTCAGCAACCGCTGGAATGTACACTCCCAGATGGGTGGGTCACCTCGCCACCTGAGTTCTGGAGCCTGTTGGCTACATGGCCTGGAGCAAATCTCCATACCCCATCCATCCAAGTCCTCCCTCCAGTTCAACTCTCTGACTGCTTCCACCTTCCAGATCACGTGGCTTCATCCCTGCCCCACAGGATGCAAAGTGGAGATGGCTAAAGGGACAGGAGGAAACATTCATAATGACCCTGGTGACTCTTTGAATCATCTCAGAAGAACCTGAGAATATCTATGCCAAGCGGAGGAGTGATTTCAAAACTAAAGAGAGAAAGGACACCCTCCTGGAATTCCTTAAGCCATAAGCATTGTTTCATGGCCTTTGTCTGAATGGCATTTTTGGGGAGAACTGCATGATATTCTGCAGATCGTTTTGGCTCCGGACGTGACAACACCAAAGTTCTCCTTTGCCAGTGTCTGTCATTAAGAATACCAAGACAGTATTGTGTTGGGCTAGGAATCATTTTTA
The DNA here is from genome assembly GCF_041296265.1 of Equus caballus. Classification (NCBI taxonomy): domain Eukaryota; kingdom Metazoa; phylum Chordata; class Mammalia; order Perissodactyla; family Equidae; genus Equus; species Equus caballus. Next base: position 53,911,873 of record NC_091691.1, read on the forward strand.
TTGTATTTAACCAATCCCAGGAAAGTCCCATGGTGTTTTTTCACTTGTCTAAAATATTTGCTTTTTCTCCACTTTGGCTGTCATGTGAACGAGCGAAAATGAACAGGCTACAAGTACTGGAATCCAAAAATAGGTGGAATTGGAAAAGATTTGACCTGTAAAAACCTGTTTCAAATGACAAGCCCTTTTACCGTTGCAGCTTTTCCAGCATTTCTCAACTGAGTTCTAACTGTGTTGTCAAAAAGCAATATGCCAGCAGAAAAGTAGCGGTGCTAGTGGGAATACCACTTTTCATCATAGTGCTGTGATCAATCTGGTCTGCCCTCCATAAGGGATGTGATTCATTAATGATTAAATCAATTCAGTTATTACTGTTGGTCTATTCTTAATAAGAATGTCCTAGAGGATAAGGATAAAACTAAGCCTAAGGCAATCGCTTAATATAGTTAACTCCCAAGATTATGCTTGAAGCCAAAAGGAATGCATTTTAATTGACACACACATTCACACCCCCACACACATGCACGAAAGGGAAAAGAAAAGGACTATTTATTCAGTTTCTAATATATGCTACAAAGTGTGCTTGGCTCTTTCTACACCAAAAAAGTCGTTGCATAAATTGTTTCAAATATTTCCCAGAGATGGTCGTTTTCTTTCAGTATGTCTCTAGTTCTAAATTATATCTACAGACAGGAAAGTTGCTACAGCGTATGAAGTCAGAAAATTCCTCAAAAAATACTTCATTTTTGGGTTTTACCATTAGAGTATATTCTTTGGTTCAAAACTGTGACCTTTTCAAGGTTCCTGAGCTCTGTGTTTCATCTGATGGCATGGAAGGAAGGAACACCACTGGTAGAAATGAGGAAGGAGGAACAGCCAGAGCTTCCAAAAGCAGCTCTGGGTTTCTCACAGCTGGTGTAAGGCCAGCTGCACTTACTGAAGTGGCCTGGGATGTCATTGTGAGGTCACTGGGCAACTTTAATCGCCAACAGTTCCAAGGATATTGGTAAATTTCCCAGAAGGTTGTGCCTTAGAGATCAGACATGACTGACCCTGGGGCTCTTTCTTCCGATGACTAAACCAAGTATTCCATAAAGCCTGATGGAAAAAGTGAGCAAGGCCTTTAGCTCTGAGAGTTTTAGCTTGGACCACAGTGAGAAGGTTCTTTTCCCCTTAGGGATTGGGGGCAGCATCCATCTTAAACTCGTCGTGCAGAAAACTTCACTATTGGCCACCCGGCTATAAACAAGAGAAACTGAAGAGCAATGTTACCCCATAGGGAGATGCAAAGTGAGGGAGACCAGGGGAGTTAGGCTGAGCCAACTCTGTTCCCTCTTGCAGTGTCCTCTGCCGGAGTGCTGTGACTGATGGCAGGAGCCGCATCCCCGTGTATGAGCTGTTAGCAGATGCAGACATTCGGCTCAAAGCACATATGGCCCGATTCCTTCTGGTATGCTTCTGTTTTGCCCATTGAATTTTAGAAGCATTTGGTTGATATCTGGGTTTTTAAAAAGCTTATTAAAATTTTGGCTGGGTTTGCACTACATCTATAAAATTAACCTGTGGAGAATTGCCAGTTTTATGATGTTTATTCTTCCCAGCTAGAAATCTGTCTCACCTCTTCATTTGTTTGAGCCTTTTCTATAACGCCCAATAAAGTTTAGTCATCATATTTGAACACATCTCACAATTAATTTTCCTTAATCTTTATTCATTGTTAGTATTATGAATGAAACACCATTTGTTATTGTATTTCCTAGTTTATTATTGCTGGTGTATAGAAATGCTCTTAGTTACTGTTTATTTTCTTTCCCATTTTACTATTTTATTACATCTATTAGTTTCTTAGCAAATTCCCTCCAAATTTTCAAGGTTGTAGTCACCCAGTATTTTTTTCCACACTATTGTTACTCTGTTTCAAAAAGGGTATTATTCAGTTAATTAGATATATACTATTAAGATTTAAAATGCCAAGTTTGGCAGATTAAATACCCTTCATGCCCACGCTTTTACTAACACAGCTTAAATATTGAGAATTTTGGTAAACAGAGGCAGTGGGATCTGGGCTAGGAAGGCGTGGCCAGATTTACAGTAAATATCTCAGGGATCATGAGATTCTCTCGGTATGAAGCAGCTTCCTGTTACTGCTAATGTTAAACATGTATCACACTCTGGGAAATGCCAGGCAGCCTTTCTAGTGTATTTTAAATATTTGTCCTTGACGACATTAAAATTTGAGCTCCCTCTTAAGAAGCACCTGGAATTCAGTTTTTAAAAATTATTATATAAATTATATGCTAATTTAAGACATTTGAAAAAGTTATGTCTCTCTTTTTAAACATAACAATCCAGGTGAATCTTAACCTCTTCATCTTTGGAAATTATAATGGGGCTGAATCTTCATCTTTTAAACATCAGTTTGCCCTTTCGAAATAGCCGAATGTCATTCGTAGTCAAGGCTGACTAGAAAGTAGGCTCCGTGAGGGCGGGGGTATTATCCATCCTGGTCTTGCAGGATTCCCCAGTCTGAGTGCCTGGCATATAGCAGATGTTCAATAAAAGATTTTGTTGTTATTGAATAGCTTTGTGATCAAGCTGGTAATACAGTTTTGACTTAAAATGAAACGTATTGATCTGTATGACACCACTCATAGGTGGTAGTTAACATATGGACAAAGAGAACTGATCAGTAGTTGCCAGGGGAAAGGGGGGTGGGGGGAGGGCACTAGGGGTGAAGTGGTGTACCTACAACGTGACTAATAATGATGTACAACTGTAATTTCACAAGGATGTTAACTTTCATAACCTTAATAAAAAAATGGGAAAAAAAATTGAAACGTATTGATAAGTTTATGACTGAATTTGTTGTGTGATTCAAAAACTAGCTCTAGAGACAGTTTCTTCAACAAAGTCCAAATGTGCCTGAGATACGAGTCATCCTCTGAGTTCTTTATCATAGAGGAGCATGTTTAGCAGGAGCAGCCATCTCTCTGAACAGCAGGCTCCCTGGCTGCCAGCCATATCCCCCCTCTGCCTGCCAAGGGGTCTGAAGAGCCAGCATCGGCCCAGGGCGGGAGAGAAAACAGGCACCAAAAGTCACTAACAAAGAGTTGTTTGCAAACTTTTATTTGATTTTGTTTATTTATATAATTATTCCAAGAGCAATTTAGTCAGTGATCCTGTATAGCAGTAAAAAGGATTTGTTGCACATAATGATGCCATAGGGAGTGCCATCCTGCAATTTTTACTACTTTAAAATAACAATTATAATTTCTCTGGATGAATTCTTTACTTAACAGCTTTTTTAAAGAGGACGTTTGACTGTACCATTGGCTTTGCTGATAACACGATGTACCTTTTTGCATTGTGTTTGCTCAACAGCATCAGATTTGTATCATACCCGTTGAAGAATTCTCAACTGAGTATTTGAGACCTCAAGTCAGATGCATTGCCAGTTACGGGCGATTCATTAATCAAAGGTAGTGTGTTTCCTTCCCTTCTGCCTTGTTTATGCTCTGAGTGATACTGTAACACTTGTAAGGCTACAACTTTATACTTAACTTCAGAAGTAACAAAAAACAGCTACATCATTTACCCCGACAGTCTTTCCAGAATTCCATAATAACAGGAAACTGACACAGAAGCACCTGGGGGAAATAGTTAAGCTTCGCCCTCGAGGGCAGTTAGAAATTCTGAGTTCTATTCTGAGCCTTCACAAAGACTCACTTTGTTCCAATCCTTTAATCTTGGTGTCTGAGGCTCTTCATTTTAAAAAAACCATGAAAATAATGACCTATTTCACAACTATGCTATGAGAATTAGCAAGGATTATTGGGGTTTGGGGAGGGTTGTTTTGATATAGATTCAGAAATAATTTATAGACACAGTCGTGAAACTTTGTGCATATGGTTAAGAGTATAGAAACCACCAAGACAATGAAATCTGGCCATGCCTAAAAGAAATGATGTGTATTTGTTGTCTTTGTTTTTGTATAATTTTGTGTCACCATTTATGTTCAGAGGTGAATAGTAGTGTTTCATTGCATTCATCTCACTTAGTGAATTTCAGTTCTAGAAAGGGAAGTTCCAATAAGTTTCTGTCTAGCTTACTTTCCTTCAGAATTAAGATTTGCTTTCCGTTTTAGCTCATTGTATTGAGCAGATGGCTGGAATACACTTGGCCAATTCACTGCACGCAGTATCTATGTATAAAGATCTCCACAATCCTGTGGTTCTCTCGAGACTGGATCCTTTTGCTGCTTACAGGGTCTTAAACTCAGAGTCTGTATCTTCATCAATGGACAGTTCTTCCAATTTTGGTCGTGTTTTAATATTCTATTTTTCAGTGCCACTTGTGTCTCCCTGGCCCCTGAAACTCCTCCCACAGCACTAATTTTGGATGTCCCGAGTGGTGAGTCTTACCCTCTCCTGCCCCAGGACCCTTCACCTTCTGCCAGTGTTGTTACTGGAGTCACCTTGAAGGCACCACAGGTAGGACTCCCCTTGAGTGTATTGTTTCTAAATCAGTGGTTTTCAAAGTGTGGCTCTAACCATAGCATCCGCCTCACATGGGTACTTGTTAGAAATACAGATTTGCAGGCCCACCCCAGAACTACTGAATCAGAAACTCTGGGGGTGGGACCCAGGGATCTGTGTTTCAACAAACCCTCCAGGGGATTCAGATGCCTCTAAAGTTTGAGCACCTCTACTCTCAACTGAGGAGAATCCCAGACGTGAGGCAGCCAGTTAATCCTGTCTGTGACCACCTCACCCTGATGCTCTCTCTCTTTCCTGCGTCTGTGTCTACAGTCATTTGGCAGTTTTTCATGGTCCATCTTGTGATGCCTCGTATTTTCATGGGCTACTGCTATTTCACACTGTTGAGTTTATTGATTATCTTCCCGAGTTGGAACGTAAGCACTTTTAGAAAGCTGCTGTGGCTAACAAATTGTTTTGCATCCCTAACTGTACCAGCACAGTGCCTTGCAGGCAGGACATTCTCATTTCTCATCAATTGATTAATCATCTAGAGCACAAAGATGAAATATAGTAAGGGAATGCATTTTATTCACTGTAAACTACAAAATTGCAGGACTTAATGTTTGTTCTGAATATTATGTCTTTTTAATCCTAGAGATGTCTCCTGTCAGTTCACATTGGATCGAGTTAGGAAATTAACAGGATCTGAGAGAGACAATTTAATAAGATCCCATACGGGAAAGGCAGCCTAGAATAGTAGGGGGAAATGAACTGAAATCACAATAGAGTTCTAGTCCTCGTTTTGCTGTCAGAATTGCGTATGACCTTTAGCAAGTTACTTACCTTCTCCAAGTCACTGTTCTCTGGAAGATAATCTTTTATTGTTGTTGTTATTCTTGTAGTTTTTTTTGAGGGGTTGAAAAGACTTATTACTCACATAGTGAGGCTTTTTGGGGAGAGCAGGGCTCACACTCAAGCTTGAGCAAAAGTTGGGCTTGGGCAGGGGGAGGGGTTGGGGGGGAGTCCAGAGTGCCAGCTCCCTGTCCCAGGGTCTAGAATTTGTGTGGTTGGAACTTCCCACCCGTGCCTAGGAATGAGCACCGGGGCTTTCTTGCTGGCTTGTCTAGGTGCAGGGCCAAAGACGGAAGGTGAGTGATGGACTGGAAAACTGTCCATGGTCAAACATCAAAAATGGAGTCTGACCCTCTATTATATGGTTATTACAAGTAGTCCTCGAGTGCTGGGAGCATTCTGGTACAGCCTTTTGGCAAACCTACTGTACACTCCTAGGAGTGCAGTTGCTCAGTTATGTGTTCAACTTTGGTGGACACTGCCAGTTTTCCAAAACGACTGGACCAAATCACGCTCCCTCCAACATCACTTGTGGTTGTACCACAGTCTGCAGCTGAGAAACATTTGGTTTGTTTCCAGTGTTTGTGATTACAGGCTAAGCTGCTATAAACATTTAAGTGAAGGTTTTGTGTGAACATAGATTTTCACATCACTTGGGTAAATACCTAGGTTGTTTTGGTTTTTAACCTCTAAATATCCTGTGATTCTAATTATATGTAGCTCTGCAGCTTGAGGAGATTTTTTTCCTCTTTCTTCCTCCTAGAACCAAATGACCCTGAGAGGACTCGTCCCGCACGGGGGCCGATACGTCTTTGTCATCCATTTTTATCAGCCGGCACACCCAACGTTTCCTGCGCAGGTGTCGGTGGACAGAGGGCGGCCGCGGGCAGGTGAGCCACAGCAAGCATCCCGTGGCTACCCGCATGGCCTGTCCTTGCAGTGGTCTGACAGAAACTCCGCTCTCCCTGTCCCCAGGTGTCTTTCGTGCCTCTTTTTGCCCCCATGTGCTTGGCTGCTGGGACCAAGTGATCGCTGAAGATCAGGTTGAGTTTGACATCTCAGAGCCTGAGGTGGCCGTGACTGTGAAGGTTCCAGAAGGGAGGTCCTTAGTATTGGTGCGTTCTCCTTGTCCCTCAGCTTGCTCCTTATGGGGTTGCCTTGGTCAGCTGTTCTGTCTGTCGTTTGGCTCATGGCAATAATTCCTGCAAGGAATTAAAGTCATATTTATAGAAAAAGGTTTAAATTGCAGCCTCCATTTTTTTTTTAATAAAAGGGAGTATGACAGTTAAAATCAAGGGAAATCAGAATAACAGAGAAGCAAATAGGCAGAAAAAGCTGCCCTGCGATAAGCTCTGGTGAGCGTCTCATTCTGCAGCATCCCCTCCTCACTCCTCGTCTGGCTGGTTTCTCTCTGAAGCATTTAACACTCCTTTGTTTTTAAAACTTTCTTTTTTGGTTTCCATAGCTACTTTCTCTTGGTTTTTCCCACTTTCTCTGGTGCTCCTCCAGTGATTTTCCCTTTCCCGTCATCCCCATATGTTGGAGTTCCCTCGGTTCAATGCTGAGTCTCCTTTCTTTCAGTTCCCTTTGGAAACCGTCATCCGTGCCTGTTGATTCTGTTCTCTCCTCTGTGGAAGTGACACCCACATCTGAGAATTCATCTCTGATCTTTCCTGAGCTTCAGGCCCAATGTGGGACCATCTGCTGCATATCTCGATAGCCAGAGGTCTTACAAGTCCCTCAGACTTAGCCTGTTACCTGCACAGCCCCCACGCCCCCTACCCTGTTCATTGCCTTGGTTGATAGGATGGTGATCTATGTACCCAATGCTGGTACAGCCTTCCAGAGAGCCAAGAAGCACTGCCCAGGCTCTGCTCTGTGGCCCTCTAGTTCCTTGCTCGTGCCTCCTTCTTTCTCCAAGGCTGTCATCTTCCTGAGGATAGAACCTGACTTTATTCTTTGTACGCCCTGTGCCTGAATACCGCCTGGTGTGTGGTGCCTGGCAAATGTTTATTGAATTGAATAACATGACAGCAATAGACTCTGTAAGCTGCAAGTTGGTGAGTAGTTGACAAAGATGTTTTGACCTTTCCTACAGCATTTGTTACTGGCATAGTCTGATTTATATGGGTACAGAGAACCAAACAGTACTTTTAAAGACTGGGGCTATAATTATCCATGATAGAGTTTCAGAGAGGATGTAAACTTCATGGGCAAGCCACAGTATGAGTTTCCCCTTTGGTGCTGCCATTGCAGTTTGCTCACCTTTAAAAATGCAAAATAGCAAGCCCTGGAGATCCAGAGGCATCCCAGGCATGGATCGCTTGGGGCCTTGGCCACCCTAACAGGCCCCTCCTTACCCCTGAGGTCTTCTGTCCCTGCCCAGCGCTTGAGGCTGCTGCTTCTGTGAGCCACACTCCAAGGGGTCTGCCCCTGCACTCAGTATCATTTCCTACATAGGAACTGTGTGTTGAGCCTTGAACACTGGCTTAGGGTTGTTTCTTGTGACTATTTTTCATAAATCCTGTTTCATCTGGTCTTGGACTTAATGATAAAGAACGTCAATCTTAGCACAGAGAAAGTGTAATGCATAGCTGTTGGTGTGCCCTGTTATTGGAAATCCAAAGACATACTAATGGGTTTCCTTTAGGTCCGTGTTCTAGTGGTGCCTGCGGAGAATTACGATTACCAAATACTTCATAAAAAATCAGTGAACAAGTCATTCGAGTTTATCGCCAATTGTGGAGGAAACAGTTTTTATACGGAGTAAGTATCACTTTGTGGAAAGGCCCTGGAATGCATGAGGCTTTCCCCCATTCCAGCAAGGCCTGGGGAGGGGCTGTCCCTTGGGTCTGTCCTGTTCTTGGTGCCCAAGGGAGTGGCAGTGAGTCCCGGGTCTGGGGATGGAGATGCTCTTCCTCTGCACACACCATCCTACAGCACACCTCACCAGGCACATCTGGGCAGGATTGCTGTTCTCAACCTGGATCTCAACAGAGGTTCCCCTCCAAGCTGAGACTCATGGGCTGCTTAGGAGTTTCTTTTCCTCTTTGCTGCTTCCTCTTGGCCAACTCAGATTTCTAAAAGATACCACACAGGGCATCCTCCACTCAGAAGGATGACAGCCCTGATCCCCACTCTCCTTTGCCATCTGACTGAGTGGGGGTGTCACAGAGACTTGGACCTCCCCATTCTCTCTCCTTGGGTCCCTGAATGCCAAGAGCCTGGGCAGCCCTGAGTATTGGCCCCTTCCATTCTCTTCTGCAGACCCATCTTGCCCTTTAGTAGGTTTCCTAAGGAACCCCGGAGCTCCTGGGGGCCCTGGTAGGCAGAAGCCTCCTATATAGAAAATTAAGAGCAGACTCTCTGAAGTCAAACAGCTATGGATTGGCATACCTGCTCTGCCACTTCATAGCTCTGTGGCCTTGTGTATGTTGCTTAACTTCTAGGAACCTCAGGTGCCTTGTCTGTGAAATCGGGTGGTTGTGAGGTAAAGTAAGATGTAGGTGAAACTTCTAACACATAGCATTCAACAAATGTTGGTAATTTGCCTCCTCTTCCTCATTATTATTATTACTGGTGTATCATTACACATATAGGTGTAATTTTTTCTGTAACAGCTTTATTGAGATATAATCTACATACCATACAACTCATCCTATAGGTGAATTTTCACCCTTTTATTCCAGCCACCCAAAGATCTCACCCATCGGTCCTGTGACGTGGTCTGGAGTGGATGGGTGGGGGAAGGGGTGGCTGTCACCGGCTGTGAGTCCAGGAGTGGGGTATTCTCCCATTTCTTCCCAAACTTCAGAGCCAGAGACCTTCCCCGAAAACACTCCTTGGTGCAGCACGTGGGAAGGGGATGGTTGGGACGGTTTCTGGGTGCACCTGCCGAGATATCACCATGAGTTGTTTTTGTCTCCACAGCCCCCAAACAGCCTCCGTATTCTGCAAGAACTCCACCAGGTCCCTGGTGGCCCTTTACCACAACGGTGCACTGCCTTGTGAGTGCCACCCCACCGGGTCCATTGGCCATCACTGCAGCCCAGAGGGCGGGCAGTGCCCGTGCCGGCCCAACATCATTGGGCGGCAGTGTACCCGCTGTCGAACGGGTTATTACGGATTCCCACACTGCAAGCGTAAGTGCACGTTCGAGTCATCTGAGGTCATCTCTGGTCCCTGGTGGATGATGCTCTTCCAGGGCAGGGCTTCTCGAATTTCACTGTGCTAAAGACTGGCCCGGGGATCTTGTGAAAATGCAGATTCTGATTCAGGAGGCCTGGACTGGGGCCTGACAGCCTGCATTTCTTATAACCACTCAGAGGATGCCCAAGCCGCTGGTCCATGGACCACACTCAGAGTAACAAGGTTCTAGCAGATAAATATTTGTGTTTCCCATGCTATGTGACCCATGCATTTGGCAAAGAAGGTGAATGTAAGTAGCCTTAAGAGGCAAAATATTGGACAGCTCAACCTCCTCCCTAGTGGAAGCCCCTTCGGTTCTTGCAGCTTAACCAAAACTGAGGTGAGACAGGAGGAGAGCCAGGGCCACAGGGGCATAGTAGTCACTGAACGAAGCCCATGGATCTTTATCTGAAACCGTCCTGTGGCCTGAGACAGAGTCAGCCCGAGACAGAGTCAGCCCAAGCCCTGAGGGGGCAGGAAAGGGTGCAGGTGTGATGTAGATAGTCCCCACGTGGAGACCAGCCTTTGCCTAGTGAGGACGCTGCTGCAGCACCGTACCCTGACCCTGGGCTCAGTGCCCCAGGCTCCCCTCCCTGATGTGGAGCCACTTCACGGAGCCTGTGAGGAACAGCAACCTCTGATGAACAAGAGGCTGCACGTTGGAATGGCACATACCTGAGCTCACTGGGTTCCTCTGAGTATTTACCTTGGTGCCAGTAGGTCCAGCTGTGCCTCCTTCAGCATTCACACACTGTATCTGCCATGAGAATTTGGTATGGTTGGTCTTGGCCCCAAGAAATGGGCCTATCAGATCAACCACAATCGATAACGCCATAGCAAAAGGAAGCAAGATGTTTCTCCCAGACCCCTGGAGGCTTCTGGAAATCCTGGCAGTTGGTGCAGTCCTGCTGTAGGTCAGGCAGCATCTAACCCTACACTGTTTCTCTTTGTCCCCTGGTCAGCATGCAGCTGTGGCCAGCACCTTTGTGAGGAGATGACAGGGAAATGCCTCTGCCCTCCCCGCACCGTCAGACCCCAGTGTGAAGTGTGTGAGACGCACTCCTTCAGCTTCCACCCCCTGGCCGGCTGCGAAGGCTGCAACTGTTCCAGGAGGGGCACCCTTGAGGCTGCCACCCCGGAGTGCGACAGGGACCATGGGCAGTGCAGGTGAGCTGGTATGTTATGTTACAGGAAGGGAAGATGCCGTTGCCCACACACTGATCGTCATTACTTCCCACTTCTCTCAGATCCAAGGACTGCACTGTGTCCACCTGTGGGGGGAGCTCCACCCAGGATGGATTGCATGTGTGGGATAACTGGTCCCCTCATGTTTGGGGTAGCCAGGCAGAGCCTGTGTGGGCAAATGGCCAATCGCCTCAGGCCACAAGCAGCCTTGCCCATTTACTCCAGCATCCTTCTCAGTGTGTGCCATGATGTATCATAATGGAGTTATCAGTTTCTTCTCCTGTATCAGCTTGTGGTGAGTCCCTGTCCATGTGTATTTAGGTTGGGACTTCATTCTAGGGCTAGCTGGCAGTTTTGTTAAGGACAGTGCATGACAAAGTCTGAAATCCTCGGGCTTGCCTAACTCAGTTATAGAAGGAGTGCCAGGGCCTCCACAGTGGGGCTTGGTTGCCAGTGGGGATGGAGGCAGGGTGGGCAGGTACGTGCTGGAGAGCCCGCCTGAGAGTAGGGCTGCCCTTGGGGGAACCACCGAGAGGTCCAGTGCATAACTGCTAAGAGATGAGTGGCGAACATCGCTCAGACGGATGCTGTGTTGTCAAGAGGTTCGGTTCAGTGGGTCGGGCTCTACATTGGAAACTAGATGTTAGTGTCACATGATGCCATTGATCTCAGCAGGACTAGGGAGTAGCTACAGAGGATGAAAAACAGAATCCATTGTCCTAGAAGAAGAGGCTGGAAAGAATTAGCTGGGAGGATATATGGCAGGAAGACTGAGCCAGAGCTTCTAGAGTCCAGGCCGGCTTGGCAGCGTGCAGGAGAAAGCATGTGATTCACCATCGACCCCACTCCCGCCCGCACACACGCCCTCAGGCACATGGTTGTTAGGGGGGCTGTGCCCCTGTGAGAGCTGGGAGGGCTGATGCTGCTGGAGGGCAGCTGTGTTCATTTCCTGTGGCTCCTGTAACAAATTACCACAAACTGCGTGGCTTAAAACAGCAGCAGCCTATTCTCTCACAGTTCTCAGGGCTGCAAGTTTGAAATCAAGGTGTTGACAGTGCCACGCTGTTTCTAAAGAGTCTAGGAGAGAACCCGTTCCATGGCTCTCTCTTAGCTTCAGGTGTAGCCGGCAGTCTTTGGAGCTCCTTGACTTGTAGACACATCGATCCACTCTCTGCCTCTGTCTTCACATGGCATTCTGTCTCTGTGTCTCTTCTTATAAGGATACCCTTGGATAACGGCTCACTTTACTCCAGTATGACCTCATCTTAACTTGATTGTGTCTGCAAAGACCCTATTTCCAAATAAGATCACATTCTCAGGTACTGGGGGTTAGAACTTGAACGTATCTTTTTGGAGACAAAATTCAACTCTCTATAGCAGTGATGTTCATTTTTCTAAGGAAAGACCCTTAACCACACCTTAATTATTGCCCAGTGCCTAACAATTCCTTTGTGCTACTACCCGCACCTTGTAAGAAGCTGACTCAGAACTTGAGTCATGAAACATTCCAAGTCTTTAAAACCACAGGCGTGAGTCCTTCCTGAGTCAACTCAGTCACTCATCCTTCTCAAACAGAGAGCCTAAACTGAAGGTGATTTGCACATTAATTTTGAGGTGATATCTAGAGAGTTTTCATCACAATTAATTAACATTTATTAGGTTCTATTCCCTCCAGTGCTTGAGCTATTCTCTGGAAGGAAGTCAGGCTCTTAGTTCATTACCGAAGGCTCTGCATTGTGGCCCGAATGCACCTGTGGGCCTGTGAAAATCTCTAACTTATTTCCAGTAAGTTACTGATGTATGAGAGAATGGCACTTAGTGTGGAAGCACAGACTTCTACCAGGACCTGCGGGAATGCTACAGAATAAAAAGAGGCTCAGTGCCCAGGAGTTGCTTGCGGTCTTGTAGCTGGAGAAGATGGATAAGTGGGAAGCTAAAGGGACCTGTAAGTGCCACTCATGACCCAACCAACTTTATAGAAAGGAGAGAGGAGGAGAAGTTGCGTGTAGTCCTGTGACTTCATTTCTGATCTAGGTTTGCCTCTCCAGGGAAAATTGCCTCCATCCCTCTGTTTCAACCCTTGCCAAAAAGTAGCTAGTCAAACAGTGAAACCTTGGAGATCTGCTCTGTCACATGGCCGTGCTGCCTAATTTCAGCTGGATTGTTTGGCATTCCTCTCAGCATCTCCTCCACCGTCCTCTTCATTTCACCCAGCTGTCTTTGCTCCCATTACATCTGTTTTTCTTCTACTCTTTCATTGATGGGTATCATTTTTCCTTTCCCAGCTAACAGCCCCACTATGCTTTTCATCTTGTTATTTTCTACCTCTGCCAAGGCCTTCTTCCCTCAAATAGCAAATATTTCACTGCAACTTCCCATCCTTCCCTTACCACTGACCTCTCCCTTTTTGTGTTCCCATAGGAGCCAGACTCCCTTTCTTGAAAAACAAAATTCTTTTATTGACAGGAAACTGATAGTCATAAACATTTGACACTAGAGCTCCAAAGCGTTTGTAAATAAAATGTGTGTCTCTCAATGGAAACTGCAAGGATAATGAGAATGGAACATTTCTCTCCGTGAAGCTGGAAGACCAATACTGACAAGATGTGCCATCTCGGGTTTGAAAAGGTGGGCACAGGAGGGTTAGAACAACAGTCAAAAGACAGTCGACCAAGCTAGTCTGTTGCTGTTGAAACACTTCAGCAAGTTCTTCAGTCTGAAACACAAAATAATCCTCAGAGCTCCCCAGGACATCTACCAGACCAAAGGAAACTGTAGAAATTGAACTGGCTTCAGAAAAGGGACTCCAGGGAGTTGTAAAAAGGGAAACAGGTTGAATTAGGAAGAATTGTTTTCATTCTAATATATTTGAAGAACAAATCAAAGGAAATAATCCAGCGTCTTTATGTGGGATGGGTTTGCACAGATCCTTCAGAGGAAAGAGAAGTCTGACAAATAAGTAGGATGAGCAGAGGGGGAGGTCTTAGCATTAAAATCCTTTGCTCACTCCAGGGGTATTATGGCAGGAATCTGGATATTAAAAGGCCTGAAAGAGCAAGGTTCCATTTGAACGGCAGAATAAGCAATGCATAGCATTGGGAAAATAAAGAAGAAACCAGGTGGAAGAGCAGGAAAGGAAGATAAACAGACGACATGGAATGGTTATTAGGAAATGGAAATCCTGGCTGCGGTTGGAGCCCAGGATTCTGTCGCAGCACCAATCATAGCTGCATTAAGATACCCACAGCCCTAAATACTGAAAACATTACAGTGCCGCCATATCCAATTAAAAATAAAAACTTACTAAGCAGCAAAATAAGTGCAGGAAAGTCCAGCAAATTTCTGTTTTCCTGTAATGACTACAAAAGGGTTTTTCTTTTGAAGGCAGAACATCCAAGTGAAGAGTTTGGGGCTGGAGAAGGAGGTTTGGGAACTGTGTGCATAGGTTAGAGCGAGTGAGGCCCCCAAGGAGAAGATGGGGACACACAGGAGGGAAAACCAGGTGTGGGTCCCGGAAGGGGTACCTCTGTTTAATCAGAGGCCACAAAGGAGGCAGTGAGATGGAGAAGCAGTTTTCAGGCGGGAGAAGCAGAGAATTCACTCTCTGAGAACTAATGGGAGGGTTTTAAAAGGGCGTAGCTGGTGGACAGAACAAACTGTTGCAAACAGACTCTCACACACTGTTTCTCAATGCTGCTGCCACAGCAAAAGGAAACCGAGAATGCATTAAAAATTGTAACAATCAGTTAAGCTACCATCTATGGGAGATAGATAGATTTACCAGAGTATTTTAGGTACAAATTCTGAAGAGTGTTTAACAAACCTTCACTAGTCAATGACAATTTAGAGAACTGGAAGATTCCTAACTCAGGACTCATGTTCTATTATTTTGCCCAAACCTGAGAGAAGGTCAACAGGAATGGAATTCCACTGGCCTCTATCACACCTAAACAAAGATGTGAAGTTGCTTATCTTGGCGTTACCAAAGAGACTGTAATAACCCAATGGAATGACACATCTGTCTGTGGTCAAAGTGGATTTGTCGTGAAAGGCCCTTGGCAGATAATGTAAGAAAAACTTTCAGTTTGTTACACGACTGTCAATTGCACAGATTGCCCATGATAATTCCAGTGTGGATGCTGAAAAACCTTTTGATTACTTAAGAATATTTCTTTAGAAAATATGAAAGGAAAGAACGCTTTATTCGTCCAAGAAAATTTCCTAATGAAAATGAAGAATGTGTTTAGAGGAACCTACAGTTCATGTAAAAGAAGTAATCAAAGATACTTAGAATTTTCAATTAAAAAACACATCCTTTCTCAATTATACAACAGACTCTTGTGGTTGGACAAATTATCACATCACAAAGTTTAAAAATTTTTAAATTTTATTTGACTATTTATAGATGTTAAAGTATATCATACTAAGAGAAAATCAAACTATTATAAAATTAATCTACTTTAAAATGAATTACAAAAAATGATTGTAGCAACCCACAATACTCAATCTTTACTGAATTAAAACTGGTGTTGTAATTTTAGAGACAATTAGGAATAAATTAAGTTGGAGCCATATCTTATGTTGGAGTGAGAACTGAGTTCTTGAGTCACCTTTGTCATGAACCAGCTAGGACACTCTGGGCAAGTCACTTTGCCTTCCGGGGTCTCAGTTTCCTAATCTATATAATGAAGTTTGGTAAAATCATCTCTAACTTCCCTCCTAAGTTTAAACTTCTGATTCTATTTCTTCTTCAATCTCTGTATCATAAAAACTACTGCAAAATTATATTGTATAAATGCCAAAAAGTCCATTATTTTGACCAACTCTATCTAGATTGAGGTCTTAAAGATGCTTATCTTGATCAAATTTTTATTTTTTTATAGCAACACAGTAATTTAATCAGATATGGTAGCAATGAAAAAGTACATTTGCATCTGTTTTTAATAATGAGAGATTATGCCATTAGATTCTTTGAACCAGCAGAAGGGCTAGAATATCCTCAGAAGATTTTATCAATCAGTGACAAATACAAGGAAGCTGAGAATCACTGCTTTAAAAAACTATCGTGATGTCGACCACATTCAGGCTATTTTAAGATCTATTAAAGGAGATGGCAGTCCACCTGGACATCCACTGAAGCCATGTGTACAGGCGTGCCTTTTCAGAAAAGCAGTAGCAAAAGAAAAGGCTTTGAGGAGATCTCTATCTCAGCCACTTCTCACAGATTTACCAAATGTTTGTGTTAGATGGAAAAACAAAATACTAGACAGGTCATAGACTTGGCCTTCTTGGAACAGAAGTGTCTCTGGCTAGGCATAAATCCATGAGCCAAAACAACTTGAAGAAGAAACTCCTTTGATGCCCCTCATGTAATAACAGGAGTGCATAGGCAGGGTGTGGGTGCTTGCACATGGTGAGCAGGGCGGATGGGGCTCCTGCCACACACATGGAGCTCAAAGTTCTCACCTGCATTCCCTCTGTCCTCCTTCATTTTCTGTAACATGAGCATCTTTCTCTCTCTCTCAGAATGATCCTTCCCTGGCTATTTCACTGCTTCAAGCTCCTCCTTCTGCCCGCAGACTGAGAGGACATGTGATATGAGTTTGCGCAAGGTTGTGCACTCACTATCTGGGTGACCCCAACATGTTATGTCTCCTCTCTGTGCCTTATTTCTTCATCTTTAAAATAGGGATACTAGAGGCACCTGCCTCAGGAAGTTCTTTAGAGGATTACATATCCTATGCAGAAACCCTCAGAACAGTACCTGAGACACACCAGCACCCAATAAGTATTAGCTGTTATCATTATTATTTGACAAGGACTTAGCTATCCACCTCCTTCCCTCTGTATTTGTCCCCTTGAAACCCCAGCCATTCTCCTGCCTTCAACCAGCCCCGCTCCTGGGTGATTCCGAGATCCAAAGCTCAGCCCTCTCCTTGTTGGCTGGTTTATTGCACCTTCATTGCAAATCAGTTCGACCTGAGCTCTCTTCCTGGCTTTACTTAGGTGGCCTCCGACAAGTCCCTGGACTCTTTGAGCTCCTGTCCCCTCATATATATAATGAAGTGTTAGATTAGATGATCTTTGAGGGCCCTTACAACTCCAGAATTCTGCAACTCTAACCCCATATCTGAAACCCATGTCATTGTCTTGCCTATGAAGCCATTTCTTTCTTTGTATTTTTAAATTTCTGGAGCCAGCCCGGCGGCGCAGTGGTTAAGTGCACACGTTCAGCTTCGGCAGCCCGGGGTTCGCCGGTTCAGATCCCGGGTGCAGATATGGCACTGCTTGGCAAGCCACTCTGTGGCAGGCATCCCACATACAAAGTAGAGGAAGATGGGCACAGATGTTAGCTCAGGGCCAGTCTTCCTCAGAAAAAAGAGGAGGATTGGCAGCAGTTAGCTCAGGGCTAATCAAAAAAAATTCTACTGAATGGTGACAAGCCTCCTCCTGGTCCCCAAAGCCTGAAATTCCAGTATCATCCTAGAATCAAGCCCTTTTCCCTACATTCAATCAGGTGTTGACTTCTGGAAAGGTGTATATCATCCCCCTTCCTTTCCATGGCTTGCTGCCACCCTGGTTAAGTCCTTTTACCGCTTCATGTTTGAATGGTATTGATGGTCACCTAATTGACCTGCCTTTTCCTCGTTTACTCGCTCCTTCTTCCTTTCTTTCTTCTTTCCCGCCTGCCTGCCTGCCTTTTCTCCTTAATCAAAGAGGAATATGCTAAATACAAAATCATACTAGGATTTAAACATTTATTTTCCCCTTAATTTTGTCATGAATGCATAGAGCTATTACTCTACAAAACTTGAGACAATGTTGATAAATGCATATTTGTTTATGATTTTATCTTCTTGGTGTATGTTTCTTTTAAACCGTGGTGAAACACTTGCCTCAGTTCCTTGTGAACTTTTCTTTTGCCTTACATTCTATCTTGTTAAATAGCAATATGTTTCATCACTCAAACTGTGTCTAGCACCTACTCCAGTTTGGAAATTGTGCTTTGTGCAGAAGGCACACATGCCTCCTAATACAAGGTCACAGTCTGATAGGGGACTATCAATAACAACAATGCAGTGTCGTGGCACCATAGTGTGTGCAGGCTGCTGTGGGGGCACAGGGCACTGCCCGATACCACTTCCATCACATCACTCTTGGTGCTAGAACCTTCTTCAACTCCCCATTGTCTAATAGGATAAAGGCCAACTTTCTGTGGTAACCTGACCCCCATCTATCCTAACTTAAGCCTTTTTTTCTCTGGCTTGGTTTTCTCACTTCCTCTAAACATGTTTTGCATATGTTCAGTTCTGTGGTTGTGAAAGGCCTGCTTCCCCACTCTTCTGTTACCCCCAAATTGTACTTATCCTTCAAGTTCAAGCTCAAAGAAGGCATGAAGCCTTCTACAAGTCCACGGAGATATCCTCATCATCTCATTGCCTAAAGCAAGTTTAATGCTTAGCTATGCATCTCTCATGTGATTACCTAACTTTGTGCCTGTCTATGTCCTATGTCCTCAGTGAAAACGTACCGAGGTCAACACTGACTTATTCTAATTTGTCCCCTCTCTCTCCTGTCCCTTAACACAGGGATGTATATATAGAAGGCACTCAATAATTATTGAATGAATAAATGAATGAATAAGGTAGACTTTGGATTCTAAATTAGGACTTTGACGTGAGAGTAATATTAAGGGACCCACAGTGTTCAATCAGCAAAGGATAGAGTTCACCCTAACGCCTGATTTTCTTGTTGTCTGTGAGACACAGTGAGCACCCAAACACACACAGATGTTATTGCATAACATTTGGCCATGAGCCCACTGCATCAGAGATGACTTCACATGACCTGCATCCCCGGTGCTGCCGTTCTGCACCTCCAGGCAGCATCTGCTGGAACCTCTTGCTTTTGCAGCGAGGGCAGCTCTTTGAGTAGCAGAGCATCTCCCTGGAGAAGTGTGCCAAGGTCAGGGTGACTTCAGGTTGTTTTTAAAAGATGTTCAGCCAGACTTTGAAAAGGAAGTTTCCTTTTTATTCTCTGTTGTCATAGCACCACCAAAAACTCCTTCGGTTGGTTGTTTTTGCACAGGTTTCATATGCTCAATGCTCTAAGCATTGCATTACTCAGGAATCTAGACATTATATTCTCCATGTTTTGGTTAACCCTTGTCTATCAGTCCCAACTGGGCTTCTCAGAGTTTTTAGCTCACAGGCCAGTACTGTTATCACTCTGCACAGCTTTTTGATTTTTCTCATCCACTCCTATGCTCTCAGTTGCTACTTACATGCTAATCGCAGCCCAGAGCTTTATCTTATATTACTGATTGGTCATATCCTCTCAGCCCGCCTGTCTTCTCCACCACATCATCTCACATGTGTTCTGAAATAAAGAGGCAGACAAGTAATGATTGTGCTTCCATTTCTCCTTGTCTCAAGGAGCAGCTTCCACAACTGCCCTCCCTGCAAAATACTCCTGTTCCTTCTTTTCCAATGACGTGAAAATATAAAACGTAGGCTCCCATCTGCCTGTCCTCACCTTCAAGGCCCAGGTCCAGGCCACTCTCAGCTTTGTCCAGCAATGTCCATCAATGACGTTCAATATCTCAGTTGCTTGTTTGACTCCAGCATGCAATTAATGCCTGGGATGTTTGCTAAAAGAACTGTCCTGGACCTTGGGATGCCAAGCTTCCCAGCTGACACTTTGTGACAACAACAACATTGTCCATGCACAGCGCCCTTTCCTCCCTTCCAGGTGAGAGGAGTAGAGTCCACCCCAGTCTAAGTCAGCTCATCGCCAAAGTTCCTCTTCTTATCTAAGCTTCCTCTTCCTCATGATGTTATTTGGAAGGGTTATCTGTACTCTCTTCTTTCCCATCTCTAGACAGCCCACATTCTTGTGCTCCACACTCACTGCTCCCTCCAGAAATAGGGAATCCTCTGGGAACAGTCATTTCTTTTGCCAGACTGTCTGATTGCTTCTAGTCTGAGATTCACAAGAAGAGAGTAGGTGTTGTTAATCTGTGCCCAGGAACCCTCTGATAGTGAATGCAAAATTTCATGTGTAAACAAGAGTGTGTGTGTATGTACACACGTGCGCGTGAGAGAGAGAGAGCAAAAGAGGGAGAGAGAGAGAATGTTATCTGTGGGTAGGTGGGAAGTACTTTTCTCAGAAGATAGCCCACAGTTTATCCAGCTTCCTAGAAGGGTCCCAGACCCCCCCGCAGAGTATACAAGCCACTGCACTAGAGTGATCGCTCCAAGCAGAGCATTTACCCTCTCCATCTGCAGTGCTGCAGGTGTTCTTTGGAGAATATTTTCTTCTTTACAAAAATAATTTCTGCAGATCTCAGGTAGGGAGGAAGATGAGGGGGGTGGGGCTGGGAAGAGCTGAAATAACATTTGACTTGTCAGCAGGCCTTGCAGGTGAAACTGATTTTACCTTTTTAGGTGTGGGCAGTGGGATAAAGGGACACCCATCTGCTCCCCTTAGCCAACGTGTGCATGGCACTGTTCTAAAGTTTAAACATTTATTATTTTATTTCATTCTCACAACAATCCTGTGAAGTAGTATTATGATCTTCATTTTTACGGAAGAGGAGACTCAGTTGTAAAGAGAGTAACTTACTCAGTTTTCTACATCCAGTAAGTGGTAGAGATGGGATTTAAACCTAGGCCACCTGGTCACAAGTTTGTGTTCTCAGTCAAGTACAAAATCCTTTATCTGGTTATGGGCAGATATTTACCAAAGGCCAGCTTACTGGGATATAAAGTTTATCTTTCTTGCATGGTCACTGGGGTAAGATATTTTAATAGGTATGAAGAGATAGTTGATAACTTACATTTGACAGCAAGTTAATGAAGTATTGTACTCCCTCTATGCCAACAAAAAGCACACTTCCTAATGCTTTCTTTAGAGCCACAAAAAAGGATCAGTGTGTGGAACCCACCAGACTTCAGCTGTGGAGCTCCGTGACTGAGCTACGGAAGCTGGCACCCACTTCCTCTTCCTCTCCTCCCTCCCCTTGGATGTTGGGCTTCTGGGTTCTGCTGGCAGCCCACTGCTCTTCTCACTCCATCAGCCTTTTGTGTTTTCTCATCCACTCTTGTGCTTCAGGTACATGTACCTGCTGATGGCTCAGAGCTCCCCCCTGGAATCTTCCTCAGCGCCTAGGCCATACAGGCGATTGCCCACTGGACTCCCACCAGGTCTGCCCATTGTCTCCCTCCCTACCTACCCTGTGCCTTCATTCCCAGCTTTACATGAGGCCCCAGAATCCACTCTGTCACTTGAGCTGGACAACTGGGATTCTTCCTTGCCTTCTCTTCCTTCTATCCCTTTCATCCAGAGCATTACAAGTCCCAGCAACCTCACCCCAAAATAGTTTTGGTCCCTATTCCTCCTCTTCATTCCAAATACCTCTGCCCGATTCAGCCCCCTCATCTCCCTCCTGACTCAACAGCTGGCTGCAGAATTGACCTGCTCGGCTCACCTTCACACACATCCAACCACACGCTTTCCTCTTTAAAAGCTTTTCAAAATGACAATACCTTGTTTGAGGGCTTGCCCTGTCCCTGGCACTTCTTCATCTGTCTCCACAGCAGTCCTTGGAGGCAGCAGCTATCATTTCCCCTCCCTACAGATGAGAAAAAGAAGGCTTGAGAAGTTCAATAACTTGCTAAGATAATAGATCTAATGAGCGTGAGAGCTGGGCCTAGAACTCCAGCCAGTCCGCCTTCAGGGCGCGGGCCTCTGTGTCCACTGCCACAGACATTGTCACAGTGCCCAGCACTTCCATCCACATGAGCTGGCTCCTGCCTACCTCTTTAGGCTCGTGATTCAGCAGCCCCTGCTTGTACGTCTGCCCCAGCAGCAGCACACTTGTATTCCCTGCGTTCACTAGGTGGTTTCCCCTCTGTGCCTTGTGTCTGGAACACCCATCCCACCTCCTAGCCCACAATACTTGACATTTTAGGTCCAGCTTAAGCATCACCTCCCCCAGGGATGCTGGGTCAGCTGCTGCTCCTCTCACCACCACCCCCTTAGACCCTGTGTGTATATTGTTCACATTTCTACCTCAACACTTATCTATGGGAGCTCTTCGTTCTCAGGGGCCATGTCTGTCCTCATCCCCCAGAGCCTCGCACTGAGCCTGCCCCTCAGGATGCACTGTCCATGATGGTCATCTCTTTGTTTGAATTGAGGTATAATTGACAGATAACGTCATATTAGTTTCAGTTGTACAACACAGTAATTTGATATTTGTATATGTGTGAGATGATTATACAATAGGTTTAGTTAACATCATCACTGTACATAGTTACAAAATATTTTTCCTCATGATGAGAATTTTTAATAAATCTTTCTTAGCAACTTTCAAATATATAAGATAGTATTATTAACTATAGTCACCAGGCTGTATATTACATCCCCATGACCTACTTATTTTATATCTGGAACTTGGTTCCTTTTGACACCCTTCATCATCAAGATGATGGTCATCTTGACCTGCTTTGTGTAAGTGCCTTTTATCTGCTTCTCTGCATCCTGCCTGGGACTATAAGCACCCTGTGGGCAGGCACTGTGTCTATTTAACTGGTCTGTTACAGCAACTGCTCTGTGCAGGGTAGCTGGACTTGTAGAGCTGTGCGTAGAGAGATGATAACTTTTGCTTCCTTTGCTCTGGGTACAGATGCAAGCCCAGGATCACAGGGCGGCAATGTGACCGATGTGCCTCCGGGTTTTACCACTTCCCCGAGTGCATTCCCTGCCACTGCAACAGAGATGGGACTGAGCCAGCAGTCTGTGACCCTGGGACCGGGGCTTGCCTCTGCAAGGTAAGACAGAATGTGCAATGCCAGGGATGTCAGCTGCTGCAGTATGGAACTTCTTCATATTGAGTCAACATATAGAAATATGTGGGAAATGGGATGACCCGTAATAGATTTCCACAATGTGTGTAGCATTTTATAGTCATTCTCACTTGATAGAACTAGTTAGAAGAGAAGACCCCTTCCACCCTCTCATCCTTTGGAGGGGCTGCAGACCTCCTTAAGAATCTGATGATAGGTACAGACCCTCTCCAGAAAAATCAACACAAACTTTTGTCTGCAATTTCAGAAACAAAACTCCTGTTCATAGCTTCTTCTGAAGCCTATTCCTGGCCCATGGACCCCAGGTTAATGACCTCTGCTCCAAGGGGTTCTACCAGCTTGTAGGGGAGCTCCCAAGTCGTCACAGATGTTTTGAGGTAGCAGTAAGTGGGATGAATTGGTTCCCCTGTATTGTGAATCCTTCTGGTGTTAATTCCTGCCTTCAAGATGCCAAGAGGCAATTTACAAAATTTAGGAAATTCTCTCTTCTATTGGTGTGTGGTATAAAAGTTTAAACAATTAATGTGGTATAAAAGCTTAACAATTTTGTATCTTAATGTTTTGTTAGCATCCATGTTCTCACATCTTCTACTGGTATTTAATTTGTACAAGTGGCTAACTGCAATCAGGGAACCTTTGAAGAAATGATCCCTTGATTTGGGTTTTCCTGCAACAGGAAAATGTGGAAGGTACAGAATGTAATGTGTGTCGAGAAGGATCATTCTACTTGGACCCAGCAAATCCCAAGGGCTGTACCAGCTGCTTCTGTTTTGGAGTAAATAATCATTGTCACAGTACACATAAAAGAAGAGCAAAGGTATGCAAGGAATTAGAGTCTTTTTGGATTTATTTATTATTTCCAAATGAAGAAGAAATGAATTGGCATGAAACATGAGGGTTGTGGATTTTTCGTGTGTTCCTCAGCCTGCTCATTCCTTCCACAGATGTCCTCATGCTCAGTCCCTCAGTTTGTCAGGTCTCTGCTCAAGGTCCAGTGCTCAGAGGGACCCTACTTCCCCACTCCCTACACTGTCTGTGCCCTCCCCTTCTTTGTGCAGTGTGCTTAACAGCATTTATCACTCCGTGACGTGTTATACATTTAGTGCTAAAATTTGTTTATAATCTGCCTTCCTCCACACTAGCATGGAAGCTCCTCGACACATTCCCAGGGCCTAGAGCAGGATCTGGAACATTATAGAGAAGCTCCACGAACACTCAGTAATAAACGGAGTTTCTCGTTCTTCCCACTTGTTTCTTCTTAGCTGCTTGTCGTCTTCCTGTTTTACTTTCCTTCTCACCTATTTTACCACGTCTTTTTTTTTGGCGCCTTTTAAATTAATTCCATGAAACTGAAACTTCGTTGCCTTCATTATGCCATGAGCCAGGTGTCTCATACTTGCTTTCTTTGTGTGAGTAATGTCTTATGTCCAAGAAGTAGTCAAAGAAAGATTATTCTATATATTTACTGCCTGCCTCCTGAAATGAGCTCAGGCTTGTAATTGGAAAAAAATACTTTGTTAATCCACTCTGAGGTCTCCTCTGCTTACCCCAAGGGAACCCAGAAGCATTATTCCTGACCTGTGCCTTGTCATAATTTAACTCCTGACTTCCTTTATGACCAGGGAAATATTTAATTATGATTCTCCATTTAGAGAAAAAGATAGCAGGCCACTGTATTCCACATCATATTTGTTCTATAAGAAGCTCACCATTAAAATGTGCCTACAGTCCTAGTTATTATTCATACATTTATTTATGCACTATTCGAACACTTATTCTAATGCCTACTAAGTGTCAGGAACCAGGATGTGCACTGGGAT
Source organism: Equus caballus (assembly GCF_041296265.1). NCBI lineage: Eukaryota > Metazoa > Chordata > Mammalia > Perissodactyla > Equidae > Equus > Equus caballus. The sequence continues at coordinate 53,936,266 of NC_091691.1, forward strand.
CCAAAGATAAATCCCACATACGTTGGTCTCTGCCCCCCGAGAATTCCTGGTTGCAATGGGTCAGACGGGGGCAGCAGCAGGTGAGGGCTCTGTCATGGGAGTCTGAGGGCAAGCGCAAGAGGAGACACATAAAGGGAGCCTTTGAAGGATGATGGCCACCCCATGGGTCTTTCTATTCTGCATAATTCAGCCATTGCCAGAGGAGCCACAGGCACACGTTTCCATCCCTTGCTTCTGTGTTGCAGTTTGTGGATATGAGGGGCTGGCGCCTGGAGACGGCCGACAGAGCAGACATCCCTGTCTCCTTCAACCCGGGCAGCAGCAGTGTGGTTGCTGACCTCCAGGAGCTGCCCTCAACAGTTCACAGTGCGTCCTGGGTCGCACCTCTTTCCTACCTGGGGGACAAGGTAACGATGTCCCTTTGTTCCTCCGAACCCTCACTGTGCCTCCTCCATCCCTGTGTGAGCATTGTTTACTGGGTGTCTGGAAGGAAGCATCAGAAAGTTCAGGTTACTAAAACTGAAGAAATTAGGTTAACTACAAATGCAGAAGAGATGCTGCCTCCTGCTTGGAGGGCTGAGAATGTCCGAGCCTCAGGTACACCACGCGTTAGCTCACCAGCAAACGAAGCCATGAACCATGTTTTTCTCGATTTTTACTTAATGACGAAGAATTTTCTTCTAGGGAAATAACCATTTAAATAATATCTCTTTCAAATAGGACACGTCTGCTTTTAAATGCCAATGCTGAGAATTCTTTGTTGTTAAGCAGAAGAAAGGCTCCTTGTCAGGAAAACAAAAGCTGAAAAGTGACTCATGAGCTTATTAAAAGAAGTGCAGGATCCAGCAGTGCTCCGATTTCATTAGCAGAATCATGTGTGGTTAGTTAGATCCTCCTCAGGGAGCTTAGAAACTAGTTGCTCTTCCTTTGCTGCATAAATTGTTATTCCAGAGCCTGGCCGGCCACACTCATTTACGAGGACAGGAGTGTGGGCCCCTGCAGAAACATCGTCAGGTGACATATGCACCTAGGGGCATAGGGCAGAGCTTTTGAGAAGGGGTGGGTTTCACAGGGTCGGGCTCAGGTGATACCATATTCTCACCTTTAGAATGACTGAATAAGAGGGCCTTGTCTGCCTGAGGTCTCTAATTCTGTCTTCTGCTTAGAGCACTATGGGTTTTGACCTTCCAGTGTGGGGAACGTTGCTTCTTTCATGTAACCCCACTTCTCCCACACGTGGTACTCTGCTCACCTCCACATGGTGAGCCCAGGTACTGGTTCTCTATTACTGGGTAACAAATTGCCCCCAAACTTTGCAGCTTAAAGCAGCCAACAGTTATTATCTTGCACAGTTTCCGTGGATCAGGAATCTAGGAGTGAGTGGCTCAGGGTCTCTCATGAGGTTTCAGTCAAGCGGTCAGCCAGGGCTATGGCCATCTGGGACTGGAGGATGCACCTCCAGGCTCACCCCCATGGTTGTCAGCAGGCCTCTGTTCCTTGCTGGCTGTTGGCCAGAGGCATCAGTTCTGCATTACATGAGGCCCTCCATGGCTACCTGAGGGTCCTCATGACATGGCAGCTGGCTTCCTCTAAAGAACTGACAGAGATAGAGATAGATAGGTAGATAGATGACTGATAGATAGACAGATAAAGAGAGACTGAAAAACTCAAGAGAGAAGCTGCAATCTTTTTATAACCTGATTTCAGAAATGATATACCCCCACTTCTGCCATTTTCTGTTCATTAGAAGCCAGTCGCAAAGTCTCAGCCCACCCTTGGGGAGGGGAATTAAGCTCCATCTCTTGCAGGCCAGCGTATCAAAGAATTTATGGACATATTTTTAAAACCACCTCAGCCCGTCAAAAAGGCAATACGTAATCTCAGTAAGATGACTCAAGATGTTGCTTGGAATTCTTCCAGACTCTAAGGTCATAATGTGAAGCTTTTTCAGGTTGTAGCTTCTAGGGAGGAACTTCAGTGGGTTGGGAGCCCGGCAGTGCTGCTCTTTCTCCCCGGCTCTGAGTTATCTGCATTCTCCAGTAGGGGTACTTTGCGCTGCCTGCGCTGAGGTGATGTTACCTCTGACTTCCATCCCCCGGTTACTCCTTCCTTCTTGATTCGTTTTTACTTTAAGGGTGGTGGGTATCAGGACCAGAGGTGAAGTTGCTGTCAGGAAACCTTGATCACTCACCTCCACATCTCCGCCTCCATCATGCTATTTACGAAGCACTGAGAGAAGGTCTGTCTACCTAATGGAGTAATCAGAGATGGCTTATGTACCCAGGAGAACGCATAATAGTCACCATCTGCTCTCAGGGGAAGTTTTTTTGAAAATTTACTTTTAGAGGTTCGTTTTGTGAGATATTAATCAATTGTGTCAGATAAATAAGGAACCAATGCCCTAGATTTCTTAGAATAGCTAGGAATTAAATGAACATTTGAATTTAGTAGTCATCTAGATTAAAGAGATATCTTTTTCTCTGTGACTGTTATTTTTCTTTTTAATAGAAGTTTCTTCTTGCATGTAAAACTCAGTCATGTTCATGCTAAACATTTTAATTGATATAAAATGTTATAGAGTAGAAAGTTAAAATACTATTTTCAATTCCATTCTCTAGAGATGACCACTGTTAACAGGTTGACTGTGTATCTTTCCAAATCTTATGTGCCTATGTACTTTTTGTGTGGTTTAATACTGCCATAGTCTCTGTAAATGCTTGTGCTGTTGATCCTATTGTTTCAATTTTAGGTTTCCTCATATGGTGGCTTCCTCACTTACCAAATCAAGTCCTTTGGCCTACCTGGTGACATGGTTCTTCTGGAAAAGAAGCCAGATGTGCAGCTTACTGTAGGTATCAGAACACGACCCAAGTGGCAGGAAGTGGCAGTTGCTGTTGGCGCTGATCCAACTTTAGGACATCTTGATAAGAGGCCTACGCAGAGTTTGCATTAAATCATTTCCAATTTTTCATAGAAACTAAAAGGAAAGTTGATAGCGTGTCGCACCTCCTCAGGATCCTCTGCCCCTGACTGTCCCAGCCCCAAATGGTTTCTCTTTTCTCCCTTCCCAAAGTACTTAACTGTATCTCACCCTTGCATCTCATAAGTTACTACCTCATGTTAAACTTTCTTTTATGTCTCTATCATTCAGTTTAGTCTCACAAATGTTTTTTGAGCCCTTCCTGTTTGCACGGCCACATTGCCGGGCTCATAAAGGACAGGTGATCCCTGTCCTCAAAAAAAAGAGTAATCTAAGAGGGGAGAAGAGAGAAATATACAAATAGCTACAATCCACTGAACAGTAAGCATCTGAGGCGAAGTCCAAACGAGACTGTGAAACTGGGGTCCAAGTGGGGCCTTACGCAGGTGAGAGGCCCTCAGAAGGTTTCATGGAAAAGGTTAGTTTTGAGCCAGGCTTTTAAGCCTGGGCATGAGAGAAGAAGCACCCTTCCAGAGGCAGAGACTAAGGTGAACAGAGGCAGAGGGGCAGGGCTCAAAGGGCGACCAGTCCAACTTGGCTATATTATCAGTGTGTGCCAGGTCACTGAAAACAAACCTGGAAGGGTAGGAAGGAGGAGGTTTACTGCTATTATAAGGAATTTGGACTGATGTAGACAGTGAGGAGCCACTTTGGGTTTTTGAGAAGAAAAGTGACGTCACACACTGTGCCAACCACACAATCCAGAACTACAATCTAGAAAATTCCTTGGGAGCACAGGCAATGTCACATCCTGCACTGAGTCCCCTACAATGTAGGGCATAGAGCCTTGAACATAGACTGGGGTGTCATCATCTGAGTTTGACTCTGTTTCTGGTTTGTGTGCTGTGATTAATGCAATGCAATTACAGCTTCCTGAAGAGTTTTCTTGTGTCCTTCACTGTAAAATAGGGACTAGCAAGTCTCACACACAGATCTTGTCACAGCTGAGGGCCTCACGTTCTGGTGGGTTTTTGTGTTCAGCCACTGCTGTGTGGCTTTTTGTTTTTATTAGCACCCAAATCTATCGAGCTGTTGTTTTAAAACCTCAAAGGAACGTTTGCAAAACTTCTTGAAAATGAAGCACCAAAGAGTTTAGAGTTACAGTCTAAGGAAAACTAGCTGTACAATAAAAATTTTGTCGTGGCAATGCTGTATTTCAGTTTCATTATTTTAGCAGGGCGTCTCAAGCTCAGGCCACTAGCATGCCTATATTTTACTGCCAAAGAGTTTATTACACCAACTGTTGGAATTCACAGAGAAGCGAGAACCAAAATTTTTTCTTAATCTTACCTTCAAAGATGGAAAATAATTTCGGCTCTTGAAACATTTACTCTGCCGCTTTGTTCCACACCACTGTAATTAAGAGCCTATGAGGCATGTTTCTTGGATTAAGCTTTTCAGTGATTTGTGATCGCAGATAATGCTCTTCTTTCTGAAACACCACCCTAATGAAACGGAACCTTTTGGGTTTGGCGCTACAACAGAAAAGCTGGGGCTTTCGTGTGGGGTTTGGGGTGGGGATGCTGATGGTGGGTGCTGACCTTCTCCTTATGCCCTGTTAGGAGTCCCTCAAGAGCCACTGTAGTGGGGAAGGAAGTGCAGAGGCTGAGAGTGAGTGAGGCTGGATCCTGCAGGGTGTAGGCTGCGTGGCCAATTCCTCCTCCACGTGCCAGCTCTGTGGCTCCCTGGCTCTGCAAGCTGCACAGCCGACCCTGCCAACCCTTCTGCCCTGCCCACCCTCCTCACCAGCCCACCCACCAAAGCACTTTCCTGCTACCACAGTCTGGTCCTACAGGCAGTGATGCAAACAGCACCTCATGCATTGACTGCAAAGCATGTTGTTTGTTTGTTTGTTTTTAACTTTCCCATCTTTTTAGCCACTTTCAGTCAAGAGGATTTTCCTGGTGTATCCTATTTGTTAAAATGCACTGTATAAGGGATTCTGTTTCCACATCACTAATCCGTTTGTCAGTTCATTTCATGACTAGTTTTTAGAATCAGACATTTCATGTAATGCAGATCCATAGAAATTTGTTCTTAGATCAGTTATAAACCTCACAACATCCCAATCAAGGCACTAACACATCATGCTTTCCTTTAAACAGGGTTACCACATGTCCATCATCTATGAGGAGCCAAATAACCCACGGCCAGACCGGCTGTATCACGGGCGAGTGCAGGTGGTGGAGGTAAAGGGATAGCATACAGAAAATGGTTCTTGATGATCCTTTTGTTCTGTGACGGGGCTTTCAAGCAATTGTGATTTTGACTTATGATTTAAAATATTAATTATATTTATACAAATATAGTTTATATATATAAATTTAAAATATACAGAGTTCATCCTCACAGGGCCTGGTCTGTACTATCTTTATGGCACTTAGTAGTCTCTCTCCTGTTTTACAGTTAATTATCCTTGTCTCATGACCCTCTGAGCTTGTAAATGCTACGATGTAGCTCCCTCTCGTCCTCAAGCCTCCTTGAGTGGCTGACAAATGCTTGGGATGAATGGATAGAAAAGCCACAAAAACATCTAACACCAAAATAAATAAGAATAACATAGATAAATAAAGGAAAGCTGATCAAGTTAGAAAACATCGTATTGCATTTACTTCGTTATGACAATTCCTTTAAAATAGTATTCAATTTCTATTATTCAATCTGTCCAATATCTCAAGGTGATACTTTTTCAAGTACCCTGAACTCACAAATACATTTTAAGATTTCTATACTGGTTTCTATATATTCTGTGTATTCCATCCATACAATGGAGTCCTATTTGGCAATAAATGAAACAAAGTGTTGATACCTACCACAACATGGATGAATCTCAAAACCATTACACTGAACAAAAGAAGCATCACAAAAGATCACATACTGTGTGATTCTGTTTATATGAGAGGGGTGACACCAGCAAAAATGGCTGAGTAAGAACCTTCAAAAATTCTCTCTTCCATAAAAGCAATAGAAAACTGGCGAAAATGGTCAGAAACAACTATTTCATAACTCTTGGAATTAACCAAAGGCTTGCAGCAATCTGGAAAGCATTTATTCAAGAAAAATGGCTGAATCTTAGTAAGAACATCAAGCTTTGTGATAGTCAACTTGCTCTATTTCCATCATCTTTTCCAGCTCCATAGTAGCCTTGAAAATCAACAGCCTACAGTCAAAGTGAAAGCCAGCAGGTTGGCAGCCACTTGAAGGGAAAGAGTGGGATTAGAGCTTCTCAAAGACTCATTCACAGAGAACTGTCATGATTTGACCTGTCTGGAGGTTTTCTGGAAGATGCCACTTCCAAGGCGGTCTTCGTTTGACTGGAGTCGGAACTCTCCCAGTATGAAAAACCTTTTTCCTGAGGGTGTTGTTGAAAACATTTAGAGGAAATTGTTTAACTTCTTGGCTGCCTGAAATAGTGGACAACAGTTGGTCAAACAAGAGGCTAATCATAAAACTTAAAATAAAAAGCTGGGGGGATGAGATGTCCATAGAAGCTTTGAAGAGCTCCAGCACAATCCTGGGAATGTAGAAGGCCATGCATACTCAGGGCCGTTCGCATGCTCCAGAAAGCCCTGAGAAGGCCTTAAGCCCTCACCTCTGGCTGACCTTGAGGCTCTCTGCAAGCAGAAAGTGAAGGCCAAAGCAGAGTTGTCAGCTGCCCAGCTGAGTGTTGAGGGGTCCCCCGTCATGCACACAGAGCACTTTTGCAAAGACTAGGAGACTTTTTGGTTCCAGGCATTTAACGAAATCTCTGTCTAATCATTAGCTGACCACAAAGCTAACCAAGCAGAGACTTTAGTGGCCACACATGACAAAGAATACAGACTTTACAGAGTTAGCTCAGGAAAGTCACAACAAAGACACAAGCAACAATAATAAACAGCAGTGGCAACAAATCCTGGGGAGGGGAAGACTATGGTTTCCTGAGTTGCCACATTATATTGTTTTAAATATTCAATTTTCAACCAAAAAGTTATGAGACATGCAGAGAAACAAGAAAGTATAGTCCATGCACAGGGGGAACAAAGCAATAAATAGAAACTGTCCCTGACGAAGCCCAGAACTTAGACTTACTAGAAAAAGACTTTAAATCAACATTTTAAATATGTCAGAGATCTAAAGGACACCATGTCTAAAGAACTAAAGGAAAATATGAGAACAGTGTCTCAGCAAATAGGAAATACCAATAAAGAAATATAAAATATATAAAAGAATCAAATAGAAATTCTAGAGTTGAAAAGTGCAATAACTGAAATGAAGAATCCACTAGAAGGGCTTCTTTGGACTGAATTATTTCCCCTCCAAATTCATACGTTGAACCCCTGGCCCCCATTGTGGCTGTATTTGGAGTTAAGAACTAATTAAGGTTAAATGAGATCTTAAAGGTGAAGCTGTGGTCTGATAAGATTAGTGTCAGTATAAGAGGAGACACCAGAAAGCTCACTGTCTCTGTGCTCCCTGTGAGGACACGGTGAGAAGGCAACCAACTGCAAGTCAGGAAGAGAGTTCTGACTAGGAACCAAATTGACTGGCATCTTTTTTTTTTTTGAGGAAGATTAGCCTTGAGCTAACATGTGCCACCAATCCTCCTCTGCATTTTTGCTGAGGAAGACTGGCCCTGACCTAACATCTATGCCCATCTTCCTCGACTTTACATGTGGGATGCCTGCCACAGCATGGCTTGACAAGCGGTGTGTAGGTCCATACCCGGGATCTGAACCAGCGAACCCCAGGCTGCCAAAGTGGAACATGCAAACTTAACTGCTGCACCACCAGGCTGGCCCCTTGCCTGGCATCTTGATCTGGGATTTCTAGCCTCCAGAACCAAGAAAAGAAATTTCTGTTGTTTAAGCCTATGTTAAGTTTATAGTATTTTGTTATGGCAGCCTAAGCTAACTAAGATAAGGGCTCAACAACAGATTTGAGCAGGCAGAAGAAAGAATCAGCTAACTTGAAGAAGGTCAATTGAGATTATCCAGTCTGAGAAAAAGAAAGAAAAAAAAATGAGGAAAAACAAACAGACTCTGAAAGATATGGGTCACAGTCAAATGTAACAACATGTGCATAATTGGAGTGCCAGAAGGACAAGAGAGAGAGAAAGGGGAAGAAAAAATATTTGAAGAAATAATGGCTAAAACCTTCCAAAATTTGATGAAAATCATTAATCTACACATCCAAGCTCAACAAAGTCCAAGTAGGATAAATACACGAGACCCACACACAAAGACATCGTAGTAAACATTCTCAAAGACAAAGAGAGTCTTGAAAGCAACACAAGAGAAGCACTTCACATACAAGGAGTCCTCAATAAGAGTAACAGCTGATTTTTCACCAGAAACCATGGAAGTCAGAAGGCAGTGCAATGATGTTTTCAACATACTGAAAGAAACACACCATCAACAAAGAATTATATGTCGAGCAAAATGTCTTTCAAAAATGAAGGAGAAATGAAGACATTCCATTCTTAACAAAACAGAGAATTCATCACTGGCCAACCTTTCTTACAAGAAATGCTAAAGGGAATCCTTCAGACTGAAATGAAAGGACACTATAGACAGTACCTTCAATCCACATCACATACGAAGAACACTGGTTTGGTAACTACATAGGTTAATATAACAGGCAGTATAAATGTATCTTTTGTTTGTAACTCTTTTTTTTTTTTTTCTGTCTGACTTAAAAGACAACTGCATAAGAGCATAATTATAAATGTGAGTTGATGGTCATACAATGTATAAAGATGTAATTTGTATGACACAAAGGAACAAGGGAGGAAAGGAAGTGAATAGAAGCAAAGTTTTTGTATACTGCTGAAATCAAGTTGGTATTTATACAAATTGTCCAGCATGGAAAAATCCATAGAGACACAATGTAGAGTAGTGTTTGCTGGGGGCTGGCAGTTGGATTGGGAGTAACTACCATGGGCACAAGGGTTCTTTTTGGGGGAATGAAAATGCTCTAAAATTACATTGTGGTAATGGTTGTATACTTTTATAGATTTACTAAAAATTGTACACTTAAAATGAGAGAATACCATTGTATGTAAATCATACCTCAAGCTGTTAAAAATATAAGTTAAAATTGTAGAAGTATTATGTTTATATGTTAATAATAATAGCTACCATTTATTGAATGTCTGCTACATGCTAGGCACTATGCCGAACACTTTATATACATTATATCATTTCATATACTTTAATCCTCATGATAGTCCTGAGATTAAGTAGTAGTATGCCCATTTAAGAGACGTGGAAACTGAGTTCGAAGGAGGCAACAGAATATAAAAGGTTAAAAGTGCAGGCCTTTACATGAAAAGATGCCCAACATCACTAGTCATTAGAGAAATGCAAATCACAGCCACAGTGAAATATCACCTCACACTCATTTGGATGCTACTATTTAGAAAAAAAGAAAAACAGAAAACAAGTGTCAGTGAGGGTATGCAGAAATTGGAACACTTGTGCACTATTGGTGAAACTGTAAATGGTGCAGCCATTGTGGAAAACAGTATTGAGGCTCCTCAAAAAATTAAAAATAGAATTGCCATATGATCCAGCCATCCCACTTCTGGGTGTATATCCAAAAGAATTGAAAACAGGATTTTGAAGAGACATTTGCACACCCATGTTCATTGCAGCATTATTCACAATAGATAAGAGGTGGAAGCAACTGAGATGTCTATCAACAGATGAATGCATAAAGAAAATGTGGCATATACATACATTGAAATATTATTCGGCCTTAAAAAAGAAAGATATCCTACCCAGCCATCCCACTACTGAGTATCTATCCAAAGACCTTGAAATCAGCAATTCCAAAAGTCCCATGCACCCCTATGTTCATTGCAGCATTATTTACAATAGCCAAGACGTGGAAGCAACCAAAGTGCCCATCAACTGATGACTGGATAAAGAAGATGTGGTATATATATACAATGGAATATTACTCAGCCATAAAAAAGGATACAATCGTCCCATTCACAACAACATGGATGGACCTTGAGGGTATTATGTTAAGTGAAATAAGCCAGATAGAGAAAGACAATCTCTGTATGACTCCACTCATATATAGAAGTTAAACACATGGACAAAGAGAACAGATTAGTGGCTACCAGGGGAAGAGGGGGGGAGTGGGGGGTGGGCACAAAGACTGAAGTGGTGCACCTACAACACGAGTGACAAACAATAATGCACAACTGAAATTTCACAAGGTTGTAAACTATCATAATCTTAATAAAAAGTAAAAAAAAAAAAAAAAAAGAAATCCTGTCACATGCTAGAATGTGAATGAAACTTGAGAACATTATACTAAGGGAAATAAGGAAGTCACTAGAAGACAAATACCACATGATTCCACTTATATGAGGTATTTAAAGTACTCAAATTCATGGAGAAAGAAAGTAGAATGGTGGTTGCCAAGGGCTTGGAGGAGGAGGAAATGGGAGTTATTGCTTAATAGGTTCAGAGTATCAATTTTACAAGATGATGAAGCTCTGGAGATCTGTTGCACAACACTGGGCATATGGCTATCACCATTGTACTGTGCACTTAAAATGGTTAAGGCACTGGCCCAGCGACGTTGTGGTTAAGTTCTCACGCTCTGCTGCAGCAGCCCAGGGTTCACAGGTTCAGATCCCAGGTGCAAACCTACATCCCGCTCATCAAGTCATACTTTGGCAGTGTCCCACATACAAAATAGAGGAAGATTGACACAGATGTTAGCTGAGGGCAAATCTTCCTCACCAAAAAAAAATAATAATGATAAGGTTAAGATGGTAAATTTTATGTTATGTGCTTTTTACCATCATAAAAATAAAATAATATGAATGTGTATATGCAAGAAAAGAGTGTACCTTCTGTCACAATTATACACCTTGAATTAATGGTCTGAGCTGCATGACTCAATTTCCATATGCTTCTCTCCTATACCCTTCTCACTCACTTTGTGCTTGTACAAACAAAAGTGCATTTTAAAATAAGCATAACACTGGGACATTTTATTTCATTTTATTCTTCCTTATTTCCTGTCTTCATTTTCTTCCCCTTTCTCGTGGCACTCTCCCTTTTTGGGAATAATCCAGGACATCTGACTTCTGAATGTAAATCCACTATCTTCTACTTACCCATCTTATTTTATTTTCTCTTATGCGTCGTAATTGTCTTTTTTTTTTTATTTGTTCTGGGCATCTGCCTCTTTGAAAGCCCTGGAAGTGAGCTGGCCTAAGGCAGACCTTCTCTCTCTGTTTTCACATGTAGGGAAACTTCAGACACGCCAGCAGCGGGGCCCAGGTGTCTCGGGAAGAGCTGATGATGGTGCTGTCTAGACTGGAAGGTGTGCGCCTCCGCGGCCTCTATTTCACCGAGACGCAGCGGCTCACTCTGAGCGGGGTGGGGCTGGAGGAAGCTTCTGACACGGGAAGTGGACGTAGAGCACAGAATGTAGAGATGTGTGCCTGTCCCCCTGACTACACTGGTGACTCATGTCAGGTAGGAAATTCTCTGGTAACAGAAGATTCCCCCGGGGGACTCCTGTGCCTGGCTTTCCTGGCTGCTCTTCAACACCACTGCACATTCTGGGGCACTCTGCCCATTGCACAAGTTTCTGCTGGGCTATAGCTTCTTTCTTACCTGGACCACTTCCAGGTATTGAATATCACAAATCACAAATGTCTCAAAATCCGTAGGCAAGCCGCCAGAGCGCCATAGATCCGGGGGTTGTAGAAATCAGGACTCTCCCAGAAGTAGGAAGGAGACCGCCAGTGAGCATCCCAGTATTTGAGCCACTGCTTTCCCAGTAGCTGACCCAGGGTTCTTATGCCTTTCTCTAACCCAGGGCTCCCTCCAACCACCCACCCCGCAGTGGAGCTACAGTTCAAAGAATATCCTGATTCTTCGAGGGGAAATCGCAGTCCAATTTTCTAGCTCACAGCAGGTCTTCATTTGAGGCCCCATTGACTCAATTTGTTCTCTGGTGATTAAAAGTGCCATGAAATGAAATTATTTAATATCTCAAGCTGTAGATATGTTCTCTTCCTGAAGATAGGGAGGGAAGCACAATGGTTAGTACAATTATTAGGAAATAGCAAGCATTGTCATTCTGTGTGTTCCGTACACCCAGCATCTAAGACGACACCCTTCGTTTTATCTCCTGATCCCTTGATAGCAGGAAACCCCCAAGGTGATCTGCACTTAAGAGTTCCTAGTTGTTTAACCTGCAAATATATTACCTGCCATGGTTTTCCAGGGACCCCTGTCTTATAGCATTTAGTCCACAGGGGCTGACATTTTTCTTCTCCCTGCCCTCCATCTCTTTCCAGCCCGATTAAACACGTAGCCCAAGGGAAAGAGTGGAATCTCTGGATTAGCACCCTCAGGCCCAGGGCGTGTTCTTTGCGCGTGACTCAGCCTGTGATTTACAGCTGCTCTAATCGCTAGGGCTGTCTGCGGGGCGAGGTGGGTGGAAGGTAATGCCTGCCCCACCTCGCAGGAATTACAGAGCGGTGCGCTTCCCGGTGGGACTGTTATGTGTGCTCTCTCACCGGCTGACTCATGGGTGAAGTTTACAGGTGGGGCCTCCTGCCGCAGACAGCCTGCCGTACCTGAGTCAGGCAGGCCTGGGCACCGAGCAGGAAGGGCAGGTATAAGAGGAAGAGGCAGAGGTTTGTGCGCAGCCAGCAGGACACCTAGGGACCAGGATGCCCCCAGCAGTGAGGTGGTCCGCGGGATGGCTTTGGATCTTTGGGGCAGCCCTGGGGCAGTGTCTGGGATACGATTCACAGCAGCAAAGGGTAGTGTTTCTTCAGCCTCCCGGTCAAAGCCATCTGCAAGCAAGTTATTCGGAGTTTAAACCCAGCCAGGTAACGTCCCTTTTGAATTTTGGTTTGGGATGGGGAAGCGTTCCCAGCTTTGTGACATTTTAAGTTAGGGTGATGACAGAGTAATGGGTGGGCTAGGGGAGGGGCGGCTGGCCTCCCCATCCCGTTGACTGGCAGGGTTTATTACAGTGCCTGACAGATTGCTCTTCTGAGCTGTTCACCACAAACCCCATAAACATCAGCCCACCTGGGAATGCTGAGAGAGCTAAGAATTTAAATGCTTGTGCGCTGTTAATCTGCTATGAAACTTTGTGCCCTTTTGAGAGTATCCCAAGCCTCAGGACAAAAGAGTCTAATGCCTGTAGGCTTCCAAATTCTGCTTGGAAGAAAAATTACCCATAAATTAAATTATGAGAATCAGTGAAATCCGTGTTATAAAAAAGTGATGAGATCAAGTTTGTATAATACCTAACAGACATGCTTTAATTTGCCAGGCATTAAACACTCATAAATTCTGCTCTCTCTCTCCTTAAACTCCCTGGATGTTATATGTGTACTCAAAGAGAGATCCTCTGGCTGCTGAAATAACCCTTGGAAACCTGATAGGAACTAATTTTCTCATTTGTTCTATGAAAGTTTATTGGAAAAGTTAGCCTGAAAAATTATCACTTAAAAAATGGTTAGTTGCAAAACTCCTTTACTGAAATAATATATTAGGATGCATTCATTTTCATTTGGAGTAAATCTTCAATACAATCTGAATGCTTGAACTGAATTTTTTGTAAAATGTGGAGTTTGAGTGCTTTATAGAGGTAAGGAAATGGCTGTAGTTCAGTAACTGACAAACGTTCTGAGAGTCACATGACACCTAAGTCTTGCTTTCTCTGTTTCTAACCAAAAGGAAATTAAGATGGGTGATTTAACTTTAATCAGGATAGACTGTCCTTCCCCCAAAGCATGTTTAATTAAGACTTCCATCGGGCATGTTGTCATAAATGAACCAGATATATTGATTTATTTGGGTAATTTGTTCCTTAGCCAACATGATTATTTTATAAGCATGAAATGTGATATATGGTGCTAATTATAAGGTACTTGCCACTTATTAGTAGAAATTATTTGTTCATAGATGTGATTACGCCATCATTGGCTGACTTTCCCTCAAACATCTCTTTGTCGTGCTTTCAGCTAAAGAACATTCCTTTCATACTTTGATTCTCTTTTAGACAAGCCTATTCATATAACACATAAAGTAATCTAATTTTTTGCAATGTGTTCTTTTGCCTAAACATGGTTTCTAATAGCTTAAGGGAAAAATATATTGGAAGTTAGAGTTGTGCTATTGTGTATGATTTGTAGTCATTGGTGATTCTGGAGGAAACTTCTGGCAGCAACTGGAATAGTCCACTCTGGGGAGCATATGAGGCTTCCTTCTCCAGCCTTATCACGTTGGCTTCTTTCTCCCCTCTTGACCAGGTAGAGGCATTTATGGCCATGGATGAACGAGAATAAACAGTTCAGTTCAAGGTCTCCCTTCACTGTAGTTTCAGAGTCTTACAGACATATGTGTTGTTTGAAGAGGATTAGATAAAAGATGGTCTTTTATCTTGAAATGTTAATTTTTCCTGATGCTTTAAAGATAAGGCATAGAGGAGACAGGTGAAAGAAACTAAAGACAGCATCTGATTTTTTTTTTTTTTTTTTTTTTTTTTTAAAGATTTTATTTTTTCCTTTTTCTCCCCAAAGCCCCCCGGTACATAGTTGTATATTCTTTGTTGTGGGTCCTTCTAGTTGTGGCATGTGGGACGCTGCCTCAGCGTGGTTTGATGAGCAGTGTCATGTCCGCGCCCAGGATTCGAACCAATGAAACACTGGGCCGCCTGCAGCGGAGTGCGCGAACTTAACCGCTCAGCCACGGGGCCAGCCCCAGACAGCATCTGATTTTAGTCAGTGCACTGATTTGCTCTGCCAGAATAAAGAAAGTATCCATAATTCTCTTTAAAGACAGAAATCTAAATAATGTTTAATGGCTAGCGAAAGAATAGTTGCTTTTTTTTTTATTGGGGGGCATTCTTAACTAGAATCCTTTCTTAAAAAATATCAGTTCATTCAAAGAAAACCATCATTATTTTCATCCATATGAAAAATACTAACGTGTTACACTGGAAAGAGACAATATACTGGAGATAGAAATAATGAAAGCAATATTGAACAAGAGAAGAAGACCACACCTGAGGAGATTCCATGAAGCTGGGTCTTTGTGTGTTCAGTCAGAACCAACATCCCTGCAAAGTTCTGTATGAAAATGCAAGCCATGACTCCCCTGGGCTCCCTGTTGCCCATAGACTGGTGAGTGGCAGTGAAATGATTCCACCAGTTCTGCCATATTGTGTAGATCCCAATGAGGACTCCTATACCCCGTTCCCACACTGCTTCCTCCACCAGCCCAAACCGAGGTTTGGAGAGGGAGTACCTACCCAAACAGAACTTGAGGGGATTTGCTTAGAGATCCTCCCCCACTAAGGACTGAGGTCCTGATCCTCTTTGTTCCTTCACCATTCCATCCCTCCGCTCACCCTCTAAACAGTTGGGGTGAGGGGGAGAGGAACCCACGTCCACCCTCCACACTTCCCCTTTCTCTGAATTCCCCACCTCACGTCTCCCACTCGGGCACAAACACACATTCTCTCCTTGCCATGGGAACAACATAGAACCTGACAGAAAAAAGCAAGTGGACCTGGCTAGTGTTTAAAAGTAGAAATCCACACACAGACTAAAGGAAAGAAGATAAAAAAGTAAATGCTTGATAGAATTGTCACGTGCTTTGGGTAATCATTTTCTTTCTTTGTATTGACTAAACCTTTTGTTTGAAAAATAGGGTTGTAGCCCCGGATACTATCGAGATAACAAAGGCTTATATACTGGACGGTGTGTTCCCTGCAGTTGCAATGGACATTCACATCGATGCCAGGATGGCTCAGGAATATGTATTGTGAGTAAACTGATGCTCTGATGCTACCAGCAGGCAATCTGTGTCTCCCCATTCCCCACTACTAGGCTCTGGGACACCAAATGTCACATCCCCTGCCAGACCCTAAATAGAGCTTGCTATGTAAATATAGAAGGCTCCAGTGTGATTAGGATGAATTATTTTACACTCCACTTTTTCTTCCATTTTAACATGTGCCCTCAGAGAACTCCTGTCTGAACAACTGAATTACACATTAGCTTCTAAATCTCTGCTTCATTAAATGGTTTTAATGGGTGGATTCTGGGACTTAACTCTTGCTGGAATATTACAAATCAGAGCCACTGCTTTGGGCCCTAATTTTGTTGGGGTAGCAGGAGGTTGCAGGAGGGGAGCCTTGTTGCTCTCAGATGAGCAGGAGCTCAAGAAAGTAATCGGGTAGAAGGAGATGCTATGAAAGGTTTAAGGCTCACACTCAGTCAAACACAAACCCTCCACAGCTGCCAAGACAAAGCCGATCTATGTGGGAAGACAGCTGAGGGGAGTCCTTGCTGTCCGTGGCTCGTCCACCAGAAAACAATCTTCTTTTGCAATATTTTAGAAAATTCTCCCAGAGAAAATTAGATTCTCAGGAAATTTTCCTTTTGCGTAATGAAGCAGAATGGTTTTTATTCTGCTGCCTTCCTCCCTTTCATCAGAGATCCTCTCCCTGGCAGCCAGGGTGTCCCCACTGAGAAGGAGAATGGGCAGTTCCAAGGAAAAGAGAGAGCGTCGGTACCCCCAGAATACAAAGCCCCAACTCATGGGGTGCTGTTTGGAAATACATTCTTCTGGCACAGATTCCCTTTGCATTGTGTAATGCAACCAGAGTGTGTTTCAATTATTTGAGTTCCTACACTGTATTCAGCCGGTTCAGCATGTCCCAGGGAGCTGCTTCCTCTGCAAGATGGGACAGGCCAGGACAGGAAATTGCTGTAAAGAACTCGATAGAATATTCTGTAAGATTTTAACCTTCTAAGTTCAAAAAGAATAAAAGACATTGGGAAATACTGTTTTACAGCTCCTAAGTATTCTTATACAATAGACCAGGTTTGATACTGTCTGTTGTGTGTAACACAGGTAGTTGCTTTAATGAAAAATAAATATTTATCTTGTCATTGAGCCATTGCTAGATGTGGAGTCCACTTTATCAAAGGAGTGAAGAACAAAGTGGGTTTTCTCTGCAGTCCATTCACCCAGTGAAATGATCAATAGTGAGTCATAATTCATGTTTTCATCAAATGGGAAGATTTTCTTTTCCATTTCCTTTCTTTGTAGCTCTGTCTTCACTTGTCCCTAATGGCTGTGTGGCCTCTAGAAAGGATTCATTCAGGAAACACTTCCTGAGCATTTGCTCTCGTGGGAGGGACAGCCAAGTGCAGGGGGTAAAACCATCGGGCGTGATCGCTACTCCTATAAGGCTTGCCGGCTAGTGGGGAATGCGCATGCGCACACACACTCTCTTGGAGCCCGTGTCTGCAGTCACTTAACCGCTCAATGGCAGGCACTGAGAGCCAGCACTGCTCTCAAATGTGCCCATTTCATGGGAGTTAAGGAGGCAGCCCTCATTCTCAGAGAACAGTAATGGGGAAACCAAGTACCTTTCACCATCAAACAGGCTGATTCCTCTGCAAATCAGCCTCGACCTCTCAAGACCCAAAGTCAATTTCTAAAATCTGGACCTTCACACATGTGCAAATCTCCATGTCGTTTCAAGAAAGCAGAGCAGCTCCTTGCTGGGAAAGCAGAGTGTGTCCATTTGAGAGGCAGGAGTAGCAGGTGATGTGTTGTGTGGGTGCTGTGGGCAGACGGACCTGCGACGGACCCATCTCTCCGCTCAGGCCCCTGCCTCTCCCTCTTCTTGCCCACTCTCTCTGCATTTCCCTCCTTTCCCCCATCCCCTTGCCTTCTACTGTCTCAGTCACCCCTCATCTTCCTCTCTGTTGCCATGACCCTTCCCCTTTCTCTTCTTCTGATCTCCTTTCTTCCGTTTTCCTTCATTTCATTCCCTGCCACTTGAGTCCACCTTCCCCCCTACTCCCAGAATGATTTATCTGAAACTCACAGCTGACTCAGGGCTCCCTTGAGGCTCATGGCCAGCTGTCCACAACTCCTTGGTGTGGCCTCAGGGCCCCCTTGATCCGGGCTGCTGCCTCTCCAGCTGCATTCCACCCGCCTTGGCAGTTCACCCCCCAGAATACCAGTTGCTTCACACTGCCCAGACACACTGCACTGCTCCTACAGGACAGTTCCCTGTACTCGGAATGCCCTTCCCTCACTTCTCCACCCAGCTCGTTCCTCTCCTTCTATCCTCCATGCAGGAGGCACCAGCACTGAAGCTCCTTCCCTGAAGCTCCTCTTGCCCTTACGGGATACTGACACACCTTTGTCATCGTATTTTCCACATTATATCGAAGTTGTCTATTCACATATTTGGTATATTCTATCTACCCCCGAGTGAGGGTGCCAATCCATCTTTGCATCCCTAATACGTAGCATAGTTGAGCTTACAGTAAATGCCCAACAGATGTTTGGTGTCAGATGGTGCTAGGAGAGCATGTGCTGTGGGAATGGATGTGGATTCATTCATTCATTCCTTCACTCATTCATTTATTCACAGTAAAACAAGGAAATTTGATAGGCAGATGCCTCCATTTGCAGGACTGATGAAGAAGCTTCTAGGGTAGGTGCTCTCAACTGAGGGTGATGGGTATTTCAGACATTCTTATGGGATTTTATCAAGCAACACAGGTTTTGACCACCGCTTCCACAGTCCTCTCTCCTCATTCCTGTGGAGGACCAGTGTTCAGAGTCTTTTCACTAGGAAACAGATGGCCTCACTGCAATTCTTGTTTTTCCCATGTTTCCAGCTCAGAACTAAGTAGATATAGAACTAAAATATCTCTCTTCAGGTATGTTCTTTTTTAACATTGTCGTTTGGAGTTGAAAAAGAAAGGAAACTAAAGTGGAAAGGTAAATAATTACTTCAAAAGAATGGATGTTTTCTGAGGGACTCAGGCATCAGAGCAAAGTGAGGGTGAAGCGTGCCACCAGCACCCTCCCCTGACACCCGGGACCCTCTGTGGATCCTGCATACCACAGTGTGGATTTGTTCCCAGTGTCCGGACCTACAGGGGAAACCCACACAGCAGTGGCATTTGGGGAAGGAGGGAAGGATTCGGGGCTGGGCGGAGCTTCCTAGTGATGCTCAAATGTCAATCTGTGAGCAGCATCCTACTTGAAAGACCCACCTAGTTTTTTGAAATATTTACTAAACGCTTGTGTGTATAGCACGATTTTACATCCAGAAAAAAAATGAAAAGATATTTTAACATCTTAGTGGCTTGTGTAATTCTTAGTTACTCAAAGGTTGGTGAAGGATGGATCTGTTTAAGCTGAACAAACTGATGACATTCATGACTGAGGGACAGTCTTTCCCGTTGGAGCACTGCCACACCCACTTAGGACATATATGTGTATTATTTTTCCCAATCTGGGTTCAGGTATTATTTAAAAACTCACATCCATTAAAGGTTCCTACTCCAGCACTACCTCTGCATACAGAGGTAACATGTATAGGCAAATTTTTAAAATTATACTTATTCCAGGCTGTGTAATTAACACAAAGTATCTCTGAATTATCGAATGCCCACAGTAAGGGGAGTTTTCCCAGCTCTTTTTGTGCATTTAGATCTTCCTTCTAGAGGAAAGCCAAGAAAGGTTATACTGGGCTAAAAATTCCACAAAATAAACCAATTCAACACAATTCACTTAGCTTTGTCTCAACAGACTGCTCAGTTGCAAAGTCGTATGATCTCAACACTTTATGAAGAATGACTTTCATTAGACACTGACCTTGACATGAAAATAGTTGTTTTTACATAAACTCTGTCGACGAAAATAATCCATAACCAATCTGCAAATGAAAATTTGGGTGAGTTTATTCTGAGCTGAAATCTAAGGACCATGGCCCGGGGCCTTTCTTCCCAAAGGAAGAAAGGGCACCAAAGAAATGAGGTATACAGAGTGGTTATATACCCCCAAAGAGGGTGCTTTACATATGATTGAAATGTCCCTCCCACAATAGTCACAAGATTGCCTTGTCAGCACAGAGCTTGATGGACACAGCAGGTAGTGGGTCTGCTATCTTGGTGGGCATAGCAGGAGGCAAGTCTATTGTCTCGAGCTGGGTGGTCACAGGTGAGCGTAGCAATCAGTTTCTAGCCTAAGGAAAGATGCTTAATCCTTAAAGAAATGCCAACGTTGGGAGGGGGAGGGAAGTCAGTTACAGGAGGTTACCAGACAAGCACAATAAAATGCAGATTTAAGTCCTTGCCTTTGGTATTGATTGAGAGTTTCTAGAGACAAGGTCATCTCCCCTTCTTGGTACAGAGAGGGAGATATCTTTACAGATGGAGAGTTCCTTTACAATGTAAATGTCTCTTAAGGAGACGCCAACGTTGGGAGGGGGAGGGAAGTTGGACCTTTACCTCAAGGGCCTTTTGCTCTTGCCATAGGGAATCTCTAAAGCAGATATACAATGCATGCTCAACGGCCTCGGTCAGGCCCTTTTGGAAAGACAAGGTCAGGCCGAATTAGGTTTATACCAAATGGCTTCCTCATATTCTCCAGTATATCCTATTGCTTGCCATTTTTATTTGTCAACACAAAGCTTAGATGAAATTAATGTCTTGCTTCTTTAAGACATTGGAATTGAATACTTTCTTCAGATATGATGCAACTTTTTATTATTGTAACAAATGCCATGTTTTAAAAACTTATTTCAGTTTTATTGCTTTTTGCTCTATCTTTGTTGAGTGAGGTAAAATCAAGTTAATTTTCGTAGAAGCAATTCCAAGGGGAAGAGAGGAAGGGACTGCATTTGCTGAGGCCCTATTATACTTTTTAAAGTCCTCCCAGCAACCTTGGAAAGTAGGTATGATTCTAACTGTACATTTTAAGAAAATTAGAATTGTATGTAAATCATACATCAATAAAATTGATTTATAAAAAAGACTGAGGCTCAGAGAGGTGAAAGAACTTGCCCGAGATTCCACAGCTACAAAAGGCTCTGAACCCAGCTCGTCTCTCTCCATCTCATCACACCTCTCAATGGTGAGCACCAGTGGCTGATAGAAGGGCACTTACACCTCATTTTTAACACCGACAGTGATTGGATAGGCAGGAAAAATATTCAGCAAGTTGAACTGATATCACCATACAGAGTCAGAGGACTTGAGTTATAAGTATGTGACTCATCACAATTAATCATCAATTAAGATGATAATGATCTTAATAAGTATAATTGGCTGCTGTTAATTATACTGTTCCTCCGTCTCAAGAACTGCCAGCATAACACCGCTGGGAACCACTGTGAGCGCTGCAAGGAGGGTCACTATAGGAACGCCGTCCAGGGATCCTGCATGGTCTGCCCGTGTCCTCATTCAAACAGGTACTGTGGAAGCTTGAAGATAATCTGTTGAGATAGGAAGTAGTTTGGTGATTGCCTAGGGCTAGGGTGGGGAGTGGGAGGAAAATGGGAAGTAACTGCTAAAGCGTATGGGATTTCTTTTTGGGGTGATGAAAATGTTCTAAAATTGTTTGTGGTAATGGTTGTACAACTCTGTGAATATAGTAAAAGCCATTGAATTGTACACTTGAAATGGGTGAATTGTATAGTATCTGAACTTTATCTCAATAAAGCAGTAATATTAAAAGAGAAGAATAACAAAAAATATAAAACGGAAAAAGCAGTCTTTCCAAGTTGTATGCTTCTGAGTTTTTCCTTTTCCTCTTTCCTTTTGCTATTCATTTAGTGACTAAACAATTAGTTATTGAGCATCCATTACAGGGCTAGGAGTTGGTCTTCTCTAGATGCTGAGGAAACTGCAGTAAAGAAAACCGGCAAAGATTCCGATGTCATGAGGCTTGACCTGGAGAATGTCTGTGGGGGGAGTTGTCACACTCAATAAAGACATGAACAGATAAATAAGACATATAATTTCACGTAGAGATGGGCTATGTGATTGATAAAAGGGTTATGCAATTGATAGTGAGTAGATTCTTTAGAGAGGGTGACAGGAGGGCTTTCTGAAGTTGTCGGGCAGGGACCAAGGAATGATGAGATGGAGTAAGCCATGACAATATCTTAGTGATGGGAGTCCAAGGCAAGGAAAAAACAGGAGAGAAAGCCCCTGTAGTGATGTGTTCGTGGACAGTAATATAGAGGAGGAAGACTTTTCCTCCACCTAAGTTGGGTTCATCTGGCCTGAGAACGAATTAAATTTCACAGGAGACAGAATAGCAACAGAAAATTAAACAAAGCTTTATGAGGACCAAGGCCCGGGGCCTTTCTTCCCAAAGGAAGAAAGGGCACCAAAGAAGTGGGGTGCACAGAGCAGTTATATACCCCCAAACAGGATATTTCACATATGATTGAAATGTCCCTCCCACAGTAGTCACAAGATTGCCTTGTCAGCACAGTGCTTGATGGACACAGCAGGTAGTGGGTCTGCTATCTTGGTGGGCATAGCAGGAGTCAAGTCTATTGTCTCGAGCTGGGTGGTCACAGGTGAGCGCAGCAATCAGTTCCTAGCCTAAGGAAAAATGCTTAATCCTTAAAGAAATGCCAACGTTGGGAGGGGGAGGGAAGTCAGTTACAGGAGGTTACCAGAAACAGGAATAAGATTATTATGCAGATTTAAGTCCTTGCCTTTGGCATTGATTAAGAGTTTCTAGAGACAAGGTCATCTCCCCTTCTTCCTGGTAGAGAGAGGGAGATATCTTTACAATGTAAATGTCTCTTACAAAGGGTAAGTAAGTTCTACTTTTCAGTTGCTTTCCTGTCTGGAAAGAAACCAGCCTCAAATAATCCTCATGCCAAAGAGACATATTTTGGGGTGGCCATTTCCAGGTCCCCACAGTAACAAGGCAAGATTGGCTGGAGTTCGGTGTGGGAGGGAGGGCCAGGAGATGAGGTTGGTGTGGCAGCCAGAGTTCAGATCCTGTAGGACCCTGCATGCTGTGTTAAGGCGCTTGCACTTTATCCTCAGTGTAATGGAAGCCATGGGACAGTTCTGAGCCACAGAGTCATGTGATCTGAGTTGTCATTCAGACTCTAGTATGGCCAACAGATTATATAGGTAGAAAGCTACCATTTTCTTTTCATGGTAATCCATGCTCTGTTGGGGCTTGGCAACTTGTCATATTCTGGCTCATCAGGACATGTTCACTGTAGGTCCAAGCAAAATATAACAAGTTACTAAGTAAAGCAAGAGTTGGTTTGAAAATCAGGACGATACTGATAAAATATCAGTAGTGCACAGGCTCTGGAACAAGTGTGGACCCCAAGGCTGATTGATATTAGCTGAGTATCAGAGAAAGTGGCCAAGTCTGAAAATTACCAAAGTCACTAGCCCAAATGTGGCTTTTCTGGAGATGCGTATTTGAAATGTTCACCCAGCTTTGCCATCTGTGTATTTGATACTCCTTAAACCTGCCCAGTCCTGTGACTTTATTTGTAAAGGGATCTGTCACTTGACACCAGCCCAGACTTGTTCAAACAGAAGCTGGGGAGAGTAGAAAGCGGTGAGATTTCCACGGGGTGCTTCGGAAAAGCTTTACATCTTTGGTTGCAAAGCGTATTGTTATCAAGGTCAGCTTCCAGCTTCTATGCAGGTGAAGTAACACAGTTCCTCAGATTTATCAATAAAACCCTATTTTTATCTGATTCTCCTTCCAGCCATATTAATACTGCTGACAAACTTGGAACTATCCCTTTAGAGTGTAACTTTGTATCCATGTAATAAGCCAAGAGAAGATTCCCAAATAAGAATTCTCTTATCAGTGTAGGGGAGGAAGACATTTCCTCTATCCAAAGTGGGTTCATCTCGCCAGAGAACGAATTAAATTCACATGAGACAGAATAGCAAGAGAAAATTAAACAAAACTTTATGAGGAACCATGGCCCGGGACCTTTCTTCCCGAAGGAAGAAAGGGCACCGAAGAAGTGGGGTGCACAGAGCAGTTATATACCCCCAAACAGGATACTTCACATATGATTGAAATGTCCCTCCCACAATAGTCACAAGATTGCCTTGTCAGCACAGTGCTTGATGGACACAGCAGATAGTGGGTCTGCTGTCTCGGTGGGCGGAGCAGGAGGCAAGTCTATTGTCATGAGCTGGGTGATCACAGGTGAGCGCAGCAATCAGTTCCTAGCCTAAGGAAAGATGCTTAATCCTTAAAGAAATGCCAACGTTGGGAGGGGGAGGGAAGTCAGTTACAGGAGGTTACCAGACAAGCACAATAAAATGCAGATTTAAGTCCTTGCCTTTGGTATTGATTGAGAGTTTCTAGAGACAAGGTCATCTCCCCTTCTTGGTACAGAGAGGGAGATATCTTTACAGATGGAGAGTTCCTTTACAATGTAAATGTCTCTTACAAAGGGTAAGTAAATTCTACTTTTCAGTTTCTATCCTGTCTGCAAAGTTACTAGCCTCAAATAATCATCATGCCAAAGAGACATATCTTGGGGTGACCATTTCCAGGTCCCCACACCAGCAAAGGATAAATGGAGTTACTTTCCCTCAGATTTCCATGTGTAATGTTCAATGCACAGACGTAGACATTTCACAAGGCAACAGGGAATTTTCATGATCTTGTCTATTAAAAAAAAAAATTTAAAGCTTCTCAAATATACACCAGTTTAGAACTAAAAGAAAAGGAATCAAAATTCCACAACTTGATTTGAAAAGTGTAAAAATCATCATTGGTTATGCCAACAGAAATACCTAGGCATCAAGCATGCTTTGTGCCTCAGTTCCTTCTGAAGTTGCTTGCTTGGACCCTCCACCACCTTTTCTTCCCAGAAAGCCATGCACCCGATAGAAAAGAACTAGAATAATCGAGGAGAAAATTTTTTTAAAGAATCAGAACTCTCTGTTCTTTTTTCTGCCTGGGCTTGTTTTATTCCTTCCTTGTTATTCCTGGAAAAATGCTGTTGTAATCATCTCTTCCAAAGTGAGCTACTTCGCTCTGACGTAAGGGAAGGAATGTTTTCTCCAAGCCAAAAATAAAACAGAATAAGTGTCTCCAGTGTGTCTTCACCAAAATTTGCCCAATGTCAGCTGAAATAATTCATCATTAGCTCTACAAATCTCAATAGGCAAAATTTTCTTCACACAAAAAGTAGCCAGACCCTTGGTCTCTGTTTTCACTTAATGCAAGTCAGTTCTCTGTGGCCAAAAATAACGAAAATAAAGCCTATCGATTTATGTTCTTACTGCGGCTTTTTTCTGTCTTCCTTCAAGTTTTGCCACCGGCTGTGTTGTGACTGGGGGAAACGTGAAGTGTTCCTGCAAACCTGGATACACAGGAACACAGTGCGAAAGGTAGGTGCGGCCCCTCCCCCTTCCTGATCCTCCGCATCCCCGCCCCGCCCCCTCCCCGCCCCTCTCCCCCCGGCCCCCCGCCCCTCCCCCGTGGCTCCCCTTCCCATCCCCTCATCCAGCAGGTGGGGGTGGGCTCTGTGGGCAGGTTGCTGCAGGCACTGGGTTGTGGGTGGCGCTCAGCAGGGTTGTAGCTCAGTGCTAGGAGCTGGGCGTTTGTTTTCGCTGAGGCTAGTAAGAGGTTTCCTGGGAAAAACACAAAACGGCTCACTTGATAAATCATTAACTTCCTTCTCTTTCTTGTTTTGAACGTGTTTCAGAAATTTGAGAATGAGGTCCAGTATGTCATAGCTGTATACACTCCCCTACACACCCCTATATACCCCTTCTCCCAACACACCCCTACCCCTCGTGTGAACTCATCCCTACATACTCCAACCCACATGTATACACAGCTCTACCTCCCCCCAGCCCACACACATCCCTACTTGCTGTGTGTACAACTCTACATAAGCCTACATACACACAAACATCCGCAGCCCTAGATATTCATAGACACGCACACACACACCTCTCTCTTTATCCCCACACGATCTTATGAACACTTGCAGGATAGTCTGTGTCTTATTAATTTCTGACTCCCTAGTGCCCAGCATGGTACTGTTCATATAATACATATTCAGTCATGTTTATGAAACAAAAGAATAAATGTTGCAAAATGGAAAGTATATACTTAATTATAAAGGGCCACAGAGCCAAGCTTTAGTATTTTCATGAACAAATTTTCGTGATTAGCTACTATGCATAGGGCACTGCCCAGTATTATGAAGACTGTAAAAGCTACTTACAATCTAGCTGGGGAGATAACACACGTCTATTTGGGAAAGTAACCGTATAACAAATGAATCATATGGACACCATATTTTTAAATTTAAAATAACTTTATCATAAAGTCAATACATATTTATTATAAAAATGATGTAATACAGGTGAGCAAAGAACCAACAAGGCCCACCACACCCCTAAATAGCCCTATATGCTCACGTACGCTCGCTACAGGCCTATTCATAATCATTTTACCTGCAGAAAACCACTGTTAAAAACTTGTATATTCTTTTTTTAATTTCTTTTTTATTGAGGGCACATTGGTTTATAACATTATATAAATTGTAGGTGTACATCATTATATTTCAACTTCTGTGTGTGCTACATCCTGTTCACCATCTAAAGTCTGGTTTCCATCCATCACCGTACAAATGTCCCCCTTTGCCCCTTTCACCCTCCTCCACCCTGCTTCCCCCTGGTAACCACCAAGCTGTTCTCTGTGTCTATGTGTTTGTTGTTGTTGTTTTTATCTTCCACATATGAGTGAAATCATATATGGTGTTTGGCTTTCTCCCTCTGACTTTTTTAGGTAGCATAATACCCTCAAGGTCCATCCACGTTGTTGCAAATGGCAAGATTTCATCTTTCTTTATGGCTGAATAGTATTCTATTGTATATATATATATATATATATATATATATATATATATATATACCACATCTTCTTTATCCATTCATCCATCAATGGGCGCTTAGGTTCTTTCCAAGTCTCAGCTGTTGTGAATAATGATACAATGATTACAGGGGTACGTGTTACTTTTTCAAATTGGTGTTTTCATGTTCTTTGGATAAATACCCAGAAGTGTAATAGCTGGATTATATGGTAATTCTATTTTTAATTTTTTGAGGAATTTCCATACTATTTTCTATACTGGCTGCCCCAGTTTACGTTTCCACCAGCAGTGTATGAGGGTTCCGTTTTCTCCTCATCCTCTCCAACACTTGTTCCTTTTTGTCTTTTTAATAGTTGGCATTCTAATAGGGATGAGGTGATATTTCATTGTAGTTTTGATTTGCATTTTCCTAATAACTACTGATGTTGAATATCTTTTCATGTGCCTGTTGGCCATCTGTATATTTTCTTTGGAAAAATGTCTGTTTAGATCCCCTACCCATTTTTTAATCGGGTTGTTTGTTTTTTTGTTGTATGAGTTCTTTGTATATTTTGGATATTGACCCCTTATCGGATATATGATTTGCAAATATGTTCTCCCAGTTGTTAGGTTGTCTTTTCGTTTTGTTGATAGTTTCCTTCACTGTGCAGAGGATCTTTAGTTTGATATAGTCCCAATTGTTTATTTTGTTTGTTTCCCTTGCCTAAGGAGACATATCCAAAAAGATACTGCTAAGACCAATGTCAAAGAGCATACTGCCTATGTTTTCTTCAAGGACTTTTATGCTTTCAGATCTTGTGTTCAAGTCTTTAATCCATTTTGAGTCTGTTTTTGTATATGGTATAAGATAATGGTCTACTTTCATTCTTTTGCGTGTGTCTGTCCAGTTTTCCCAGCACCATTTATTGAAGAGATTTTCCTTCCTCCTTTGTATGTTCTCGGCTCCTTTGTCAAAAATTAGCTGTCCATAAATGTATGCATTTATTTCTGGGCTTTCAATTCTGTTAAATTGATCTCTGTGTGTTTTTCTGCCAGTACCATGCTACTTTGATGATTATAGCTTTGTAGTATACTTTGAAATCGGGGAGTGTGATACCTCCAGCTTTGTTCTTTTTTCTCAGGATTGCTTTGGCTGTTTGGGGTCTTTTGTTGTTCCATATAAATGATTCTTTGTTGTATTTCCATGAAAAATGTTGGGATTTTGATAGGGATTGCATTGACTCTCTAGATTGCTTTAGGTAATATGGACATTTTAACTATGTTAATTCTTCCAAATCACAAACATGGAATATCTTTCCATTTCTTTGTGTCTTCTTTGATTTCTTTCAACAATGTCTTACAGTTTTCAGTGTACAGGTCTTTCACCTCCTTGGTTAAATTGATTCCTAGGCATTTTATTCTTTTTGTTGCAATTGTAAATAGGATTGTATTCTTGATTTCTCTTTCTGCTAGTTCATTGTTAGTGTATAGACACACAATTGAATTTTCTATGTTGATTTTCTACCCTGAAACTTTACTGTATTCATTTATTATTTTTAATAGTTTTTTGGTGGATTCTCTAGGGTTTTCTACATATACAATCATGTCATCTGCAAATAGTGGCAGTTTTTCTTCTTCCTGTCCAATTTGGATCCCTTTTATTTGTTTTTCTTGCCTAATTGCTCTGACTAAAACTTCCAATGCTACATTGAATAAGAGTGGCAAGGGGTTGGCCCCATGGCCTAGTGGTTAAGTTTGGCACACTCTGCTTCTGTGGACCAGGTTCAGTTCCCAGGAGCCTCCATACACCACTCAGTGGTGGCCATGCTGTGGCAGTGACCCACATACAAAATAAAATAGAGGAAGATTGGCACAGATGTTAGCTCAGGGTGAATATTCCACAAGCAAAAAGAGTAGGATTGGCACAGATGTTACCTCAGGGTGAATCTTCCACAAGCAAAAAGAGGACGATTGGCACAGATGTTAGCTCAAAGTGAATCTTCCTCAGCAAAAAAAAAAAAAAAGAGTGATGAGAGTGGGTGTCCTTGTCTTGTTCCTGTTCTGCTTTCAGTTTTTCTCCATTGAGTATGATGTTAGCTGTGGGTTTGTCATATACAGCCTTTATTTTGTTGAGGTACTTTCCTTCTATACCCATTTTATTGAGAGTTTTTGTCATAAATGAATGCTGACTCTTGTCAAATGCTTTTTCTACATCTACTAAGATGATGATCATGTGATTTTTTTATTTTTCATTTTGTTAGTGTGGTGTATCACATTGATTGATTTGCAAATGTTGAACCATCCTTGCATCCCTGGAGTAAATCCCACTTGATTGTGGTGTGTGATTCTTTTATGTATTGTTGTATTTGATTTGCTAATATTTTTGTTGAGGATTTTTGCATCTATGTTCATCAGCAATATAGGCCTGTAGTTTTCTTGT
This sequence comes from Equus caballus, assembly GCF_041296265.1. NCBI lineage: Eukaryota > Metazoa > Chordata > Mammalia > Perissodactyla > Equidae > Equus > Equus caballus. Next base: position 53,965,371 of record NC_091691.1, read on the forward strand.
TTGGTGTTGTCCTTGTCTGGTTTTAGTATCAGCATAATGTTGGCCTCCTTAATTTTTTGGAAGAGTTTGAGAAAGATAGGTATTAAATCTTTTTTAAATATTTGGTAGAGTACACCAGAGGTTTGTGGGGCACTGCCTCTGCTGTTGCCTGTTACCTTGTGGCTGCAGGCACCACTCCAGTTGGGATGTTGGAGTCCTGTGTGCACCTCTGCTGCTGCTACCAGGCTCTGAGTAGCTGCTGGGGGCCTGAGATCACAGAGCTTCACCTCCACTGCTGCTCCACTCCCCGTGGCCACAGGTGCTGCCACAGCTGGCTGGCCAGAGTTGTACACACACCTCCACTGCTGCCCACCGAGTTCTCTGGGGCTAGGGGCAGCTGGCTCAGACACCACAGTGGGGGGTCCAGGGTCCTGGGCTCTGCCTTGTTTCGCCTCCTCTGTGTGCTCCAATCCACTCACCTCGTACGTACTGATATGTGGCTCTCTCCAGTGTCCTGGTGAGACACTGTAATGTAACCTTTGTTGGGTTATGGATGTTTTACTTGCTGTAGATTGAAGGGGAGAGACAAAGGGATCCTGTCATGCTGCCATGTTGATATCTCCAAGTTGTTGTATATTCTTATAGATCATTTCTATGTGCACAGACTTTTTCTTAAAAACAAAAGTAGATTGCTGTTTTACGTTCTGTTTTGACTTGTTTTCTCATCTAATAGTATGTTAGTGGTATCTTTCGGTGTCCATAAGTATTCTTTGATAACGTCATGTCAGGACCCAGAAGTTCCACTGAAGTTCCATAATCCCTTACTATTGGTCTTTGAGATAGTTTTACATTTTCCATTCAAAGTGGCATTAAAAGTAAATCCTTTTAGCTAAATATTTCTGTACATAAATCCTCAAGATGTAAGTATAGAAGTGGATCCCTTGGGTCAAAGCATAAGTAAATTTTAGAGAGTTTTGATATGTTTTGCAAAATTGCCCTCCAGAAAAGTTGTATCATTTACATTCCTACTAGCAGCAAAAGAACCATTGCCTGCCACCAGTGGATACTAAAAATGATCAATTTTTAAAATATTTGCCAATTTGATAGGGGAACATTGTATGTCATTTTAATTTACGTTTCTTTGTTTAATAATCAGATTGGATTTTTTTTTCTTGTGCTTATTGACCATTTGTAAATTTTAGTTTTTGAATTGCTTTCCAAGTCTTTTACACATTGTTTTCTAGTGGAATGTTCTTTTATATTTTCATTGATTTGTACAAATTCTTTTAGAGGAAATTAACCCTTCATACTATATGTTGCAAATATTCTTCTTGGTTTTCTTTTTTTGTATGTTTTTTGGTTTAGTTTTAGTCGATCCTACATATGCAACAGTTAAGTTTTACTATATTTGTATCTATTTTGTCCTTTAGGGTTTCAGCCATTAGTGTCATGCTTAGAGGTTATGTAAATGCCTATGTATATTTTCTTTTAGGATTTTTATGGCTTTATTTATTACATTCAAATCTTCCTGATGGTGAAATTTGGAATCTATGTTTCTGGAGGTGTTGCTTCTCGTATGGCAAGATAGATTTAGGGTCAGCATGTACGGCAAAGATTGACCAGAGTTCAGATAACCTTAACTATCTCAGTATCCCATCTCTCAATAATCCAGGGGCCAGGTTGCATGAAATACACATAATATTTGGTTATACCCCAGAACCACACTCAGTAGGGTAAGATGTTCACACAGGAGAGGCACAAGGAAACTAGACCAACGGGGGGAATAGCAGATTCACATCCCTCGTGTCGTGCTCACTGCAGGATGTGTGCTCATTGAGTGAATGGGGACGACGCTCCAGATGTGCTTTCCTCTCTTATCTCATGCTCTCTTGCTCTCCTGCTCTTTCTTTGACAGGTACGTTTAGTTGAATTCACTGAAGCTAAATGTGTATATACAAAATTTCTATATAATCTTGGATTTGTTTCTATATTTTTAGTTGGTTGTTGTGGCCACTATCAATTCCGTATCATTCCTGAAAGTATAAAATATCCTCGAATATTTGGTCGAGCAAGGCTCCCGTCATAACCCTTATTTACAGTTTTTCTTTGATCATTCCAGCATATTATTTTTATGGATAAACTTTAGAAGAGTTTAACCCAATTTCAAAAAAGGAGAAAATTAATTCAACTGGATTTCATAATAAAGCAGGGCCACTCTAGACTCGGATTATTTGAAACATTTTATGGACAAGGTGGGACTTAGGTAGGTCGAAGGGATGCCTAGAACCCAGTGGAGCTGGAAGGTGGAAGTGGAAGGTGGCTCAGGTCAGGAAAGTAATTCAAGAAAGCCCAAGGGCCTGGAGGATACCTGCCCTGCATGGAAGGGAGGACGGCGTAATGATGGGGAACTCCGAGCCTCAGCTAAGGCTCTGGGCACTGACCTGTGGTAAAAAGGAGCAATTCAAGGTTCTGTTTCCCATTTCAGCAAGAGGAACATTGCCCACACTTGCCTCACATCTATTGTTCATTCTTTCTTTCAATGACAGATGTATGGAGAGCCTCATATATGCCTGGCACCATGCTAAGCATTTGAAACACGTCATCAACCAGAGCACAGACTGCCCTCAAGGGTTTTGCAGTCTAGTAGGGGACAGACATACAAAGGAGCTGTTAAACTAGTGAGAGAAAACATCACTGGGCTAAGTCAGGCCATAGTTGGAGGGACATCCAACCAGCCTTGAAGGGTGAGGGACGGAAAGGGCAGCTCTACTGAGACAGAAAGACTGAGTGGAGTGGGGAGCAGAGATTGCAAAGGTCTTCCAGCTCTATGATTTAAAAGCTGTGGGCCTCCCACCCGGGAGAGGCATCCTAATTTAATCCTCCTTAGAGTCCTTCATAAACAATGAAGTGGAAGACAGCAACAGGCTAGATGAGACATCCATTGGCAGGCTGCTGATTTGAAAAGAGAAATACTTAATTAACAGTCCTCTCTGCTTATGTTTGTTAGACTTGATGTCAGAAGAAAGCAAGCTATTGTTTCTTAAATTTTTTTTAAAAAAACTTGTTCACAAGTAAATGGCATTTTAATGTCAAAATTTTTCATTTGTTAAGCAGTTATTGAGCACCCACTCTGTGCCCGGCCGCCAGGCGTCATTCCCAGCACTGGTTGTTAACTATGCAATGATAAATACAAGGACAACATAGAGGGAAAAGTGAGAATAGATGCGAGAGGTAGCTGGGCGGAGCAGGGAGCAGCCAAGCTTGGGGAGTGAGTAAGACAGGCTTCTCAGCGCACAGCGTGCTCTGGGGCACGTTTTCCACCCAGAGCCACAGATGACAAACGTGTTCTCTCTGTTTGTTGCAGCGAGGTTACTATGAAATCGGAAAGTTTGACTTTAGTCCATTGTGTTTAGCCACTACCATGAAATAAGAATGAGAGAACCAGTTATTTCCTGTAATTGGTAACTACTTCTGTGCAGGAGTAAGGAAGAAGCAAATCAAATTTCCTGAATATTTATGTAATTTTAATATGTTTTGTCATTGTGTATCATTTGCTTGGAAAGTTTAGATGTGCATGAGACATCAAAAAATAAAGTATTTTAAACATAGATCTTTTGTGTGACATGGTTTATTAGGTAGAATACAGGGCTGGTCACCTAAAGTAAAGCCATGTTATTAGTATATTACCAACCTGCTTGGTAGACTTAGATAAGCCACCTCAGCTTAGTTACCGTCTTGATAATTAGGCAATGCATGGGTTTTCTGCTTCCCATCTACTTTCTGAAATGTCATAATTACAAATGATACAAATTATACATAAATACAATATACATATGAATATGTCATCATGTCTTAAAATGGTAGCTATCTTTTATTCTATTATGTGCAGGCATTGTATTAGATTCTTTACTACCTTATCTTTTATATCATATCCATCAACCAAAATAGGTATTGTTAGCACAATTATATATTCATTTATTCATTTGGCATACATTTATCTGGCACCTAATATGGGCCGAGGCACTGTCCCACTTGCTAGGGATATATCAGTAAGGAGACAGCCAAAAAATTCATGCCCTCATGGAGCTTACGTGTTCATGGGAGGAAAAGATGAAGAAACAGAAGCTTGAGGGGATGGGGATAACAGCCCAAGATTACATAGTATGTGGTGGAAGCAGGGACCCAGCCAGATCTTGTGGATTCAAAACCTGTAATCTTTGCACTGTATCACCAGCATATGAAAATTGCCAAGCAGTTCTTTGATACAAAGGTTAAATCTGGGGAAGAGAGTCAAATATTCTGTTTCCTTGATTCTGTCAATTCCGTTGATGATTATACACGACACACATCGATTTAATAACAACTTGTCGAGGGGTAGAGTGGGAGTGGAACTTTGCTAATGGGCGGAAATATTTTAGTTTACATCCCAATTCCAGAAACATTAACATGTGTTTGTTTTAGTTTTTAAAAAGCAGAAACTCAGAATCAAGGAAATATGATCTTTTAACTTGTAAATAAAGAACTGAGTTCTCATCACTCAATTATCTAGAATAATAAAGTCTCTAGGCCACCATTAGCTGCGGTAGCTGCTCTCAGTTGTTTAAGCCTGTTATATATATATACATCACTGCAGCAGTCTGTGCACATACACGTAAATATGATTATGCAGACTTGAAATAGTACAATAGGAAATATTAATAAAATCCCCCTTTATGCGGAAATTTGAAATTATATGAATTTTACTTTAAATTGTTTTCTTTGAGGAAATTAGCCATAAGTTAAGGAATATTTAATTGTGTGATATTTTCAAGAACATAACTCTTGCATAAAATTCAGCCACCCTTGATTTCCATATTGGTCACACCACTGGCTCCAGTGTGCAATTCGTTCGTCTGAATTCGGCTATAGGGATAATTGAGAATCCTGTCGTCCTGGGTGTCAGGGAGAGAGAGAGCAATCTCTGCCTGCCTCCCGCTCTCACCGTTCTCGTTCAAGTCATGAACATCCCTGGACTGAGACACAGTCACTCTGCAAATCTATGTCAGCCCTTCCTCCCATAGAGTTACAATATGCAAAACAGAAGGCTAGAGGTTGAGAAAATTGAGTGGAATTAATCATGAGTTCTTTGGATGTTTCTCGTCTCTTTCCGTATTTTGTGCAGGTGTGCACCGGGATATTTCGGAAACCCCCAGAAATTTGGAGGAAGCTGCCAACCATGCAACTGTAACAACAATGGCCACTTGGGCAGTTGTGACCCCGTGACTGGAGGTAAGATCCACTCATACATCTCTTAACCTGCATTTATCAAACTGGTGTCAAATAGCAGGCGAAAAACCCAAGCAAATGTTTTCAGGAAGCATAAGACAGGATTCCAGCTAACAAATTGTCCTCTTGTTTTGACAACCTTGGGAATGCTTAGGTAGTAATTACAGCTTTGGTGAATAACTTAGTTCAAGTAGATTTTTTTAAAAATGTAAAATTGTTTTTAAAACTTAACTAATGGCCAAATTAACTTCAGGCTCTATTATGGTGATTTTGCTAAAATCTCCCTTTGACATTATAAGCTTTCACGTCAGCTCTCTTCATGTGTATATCTGAAGAAGTCAGAGTACTCTTTCTCTAATAGCAATAATGTTCCAGGATATGGGTGTTATAATTGAGATGGATTTTACATACCAAGGAAAAGACTATTGCTGGGAGTTAGGATGGGTTCCTTAGGAACAACTTCAACAAAAAAGGCAGACTGTCTTCTTCCTTCTCTGACAGAGAATATCAATGTGATGTATCAAGAAAATGCCATTAATATAGTGTAATGCCAAATCCTTAGATAAAAGCTCTCATCTTATTGTTATGGACAAGATGAAGAACTAAACCCTGGATGTGTGCCTTAGATTGGTCAAGTGACTGTTTCCAAAAGAATGCAGAGTAAATGGGTTATTACCAGTCTAGAACAAGGTATCTATTGTCCTGCCTTGGAGCTTCATCTTGACTCCATCCTGCTCAACATTGTTGACTTGAACGGAAATATAGAAGACATGCTCACCCACTTATCAGATGGCAAACTTGGGAGAGATAGCAAATGCCTCCTCTGACACATTTAGAATTCAAAATGTCCTCAACAGCTGGAAATGATGGGCCAATTCTAGCCCATCTGGATGAGTTCTACTGTCAGTGGAGGTATTCAAGGAGAAGCTTCAACATCACACGCAGAGTATTAATGAAATTAATGCCTTTTCAACCCTCTCTTCCCTTACTCTAATAACAAAAATAAACAACCTGAAATGGGGATGATAACTATTCGTTTTAAAAATGGAAGAAAATCCTCACACATGAGACTTGTTTGTTCCTATGAGCCTTTTTCCCTCTTTTTCATTCTTTCTTTTACTTTCAATCAATAGTGTATAGAATCCTTGGTGGTCAAAACTCAAACTTGTTGAGAAAATTGCACTGATAAATCAATCATCTACATAAGCCAAGACCCCCATAGACTGTTCTAGGGGCTGTGGGAGATTGTGAGGGAAATAAAACCATGTTTCCTGGCCACAGGTATTTACAGCCTAATTGAGGAAATAAAAGTGACACAACTATATATACATATAAGAATGAGTAAAAGATCTTTTAAAAAGGATGAGTAAGAGCAAACTATGATTATATATGATAAATTAAAACATATACAAATATATAGAAAGGAGACATTGAGTGGTAAGATCAAGAGTGATGTGTTCACCTTATTTTTCTTATTGTCCAAAAATTTCCATCGTGAACTTAGATTATTTTTTTTACAATTAAAAGTTTAAAATATATATATATATATGCACACAGAGTGTGGAATATTGCCTGTCGCTGAGAAGAACAATCATGAAAGCCTCTTTATAGCATGTCCAGGGAAACTTCAAGCCTAGAGATTTCATGTGGTGAAGTTAGATTATTTTTCAGAGGGAAGCGAGAGGGCATTTCAGTGTAAGGATACATAGTATGGGGAAAAAGAGTAGAAGTGGAAGGGGTAAAGAATGTCCAAGGATGACCAGTGGGCTTTCCTGACTGTAGCTGAGAACTTCAAAATTCAGCTGATATGTGTGGTATTTGGAGATAGGGGTCCACTGACATTGTATGCGTATCTCTCTCTCACAGTATCTGTCACACTGTTGTATAATTTGTCTCCTTGCCCCATGGGACCATTAAACCACAGAACTGCAGTGATTTTTGTCTTGATATCTTTGTACTTCCTGCACCTAGCACAGGGCCATGGCACACAATGGATGCTTGAAGGTGTTCGATGAATGTTTATTGAATGTTCTTGAATGACATTCCAAGAGACATCAACAGTTTTATAGGAAGCTATCAAAAAAAGCCTTAATACTAACAATTAGGAGTTTTAATTTCATTAGGATGCCATGACCCTTTATAGAGAACGAAGTGACTTTATAATCAAAGAGGCCAGAAGAGAAGTTCCTGCAGCAAGACTGCTGGGGGTTGAGGAAGCTCCCTGAGCAATGGCTCAGGTGAGGGAGGAAAAATGGAAGAGCCAAAGATGCTGGATAGTTGAGTGACTAAAATATTCCAAAAACCAGCTTTTCTAAAAGCCATGTTAAAGAGCAGATGAAGAGGAGTTTTAATAACAATATCTTCTTTGGTTATTCCTCATTTCAGACTGCATAAACCAAGAACCCAAAGATGATGGCCCTGGAGAAGAATGTGATGGTGAGATAAGAAAGTGCCCCCTCCTTCCCAAGTTATGGGGTTTAGTTTAAAATCTGTGAGCCCCATGCTGGGACATGCAGTTTCCAGGCTGAGAAAACGATAGTGGGAGGAGATGGAAGGGGACTTAGGGTCAAATCCAGCCTGTCAATTAATAGGTGTATGACCTTGGGCAAGTGACCTTACTTCTCTAAGCCTGAGTTTTATCATTTGTAAAATGGACATAATAAATATACCAACCTCATAGAGTTGGAAAAATTCTTGTAAGTCCCTTATTATAATGCCTGGTGAATAGCAAGCACTCAATAAATAAAAGCTATTTATTACTATTTTTCCCACATACAAAATAAGCAACAAGTTGCATAGAATCACCATTTTTTGGCAGTTTTGTTGAAATATAATTTACATACAACATTGTGTCAGTTTAAGATGTACAACATAATGATTTGATATATATATATGTATATTTTGCAAAATGATTATCACAATGTTTTGTTAACATCCATCATCTTACATAATTACAAATTCTTTTCTTATGATGAGAACTTTTAAGATCTACTTTCTTAGCAACTTTCAAGTATACAATACAATGTTGTTAACTACAGTCACCATGCTGTTCATTACATCATGAGAACTTATTTTTCTTATAACTGAAAGTTTATACCTTTTGATCCCCTTCGTCCATTTCCCCCACTCCACGAGTTCTTTCTAAAATACTCCTTGACTAGAGATCTCCCTTTTTCAACATCTACATCCCTCCCGGAGAAGTCCAGGATGGTAATTATTGCCTGTGATGACCTATGTGCATAGTAACTGGGCTGTGCAGCCCTGTGCTCTGTTTGCATTCCTGTGGCTTCAGCCCACAGCACGTTTGCCTTTGATTGTGGCCCCTACAGATTGTGACAGCTGTGTGATGACACTCTTGAATGACCTGGCCACCATGGAGGGTGAGCTCCGCCTAGTCAAGTCTCAGCTGCAGGGCCTGAGTGCCAGCGCAAGCACTCTGGAGCACATGAGGCACTTGGAGACCCAGACCAAGGACCTGAGGGTAAATACTCTGGGGGTCCAGCACAATGGCTGGCTCAGAGTAGAGACTTGGTGGATAGATGCTGCTTGAATGAGTACTCCTCAAGCAGGAAAAGGAGAGAGACTGACTCCGTTTAAGGCTCAGAGGGGCTTTCCTCTGTCCTCTGATCTAAGTGAAGATTTCATTTTTACTGGTGGAAAGTACTAGTGAACACAAGAAACTAACACTTCTAAGCAAAATTCTTTACCTACTGAGTGTTTCTGCGCTAATTTTTCTTATAGAGTCTTTAGCTCAGTATCTTGCCTTCAGAAGACTCAAAAATAGATTTATGTAAAATTGGTGTTAATTTTCTTTAAATGTTTGATAGAATTTTCCAGTGAAGCCATGTGGGTCAGGCGTTTTCTTATTGGAAGTTTTAAAAGTTTGTTTTTTTAATAAAGCATAAATTCAATTTTTAAAAAATAGATACAGGACTATTCAGCTTATCTATTTCTTCTTGAGTGATATTTGGTCATTTGTGCCTTTCAAATAATTTTTCCATTTCTTCTAAGGTATGAAATGTATTGACATAAAATCATTCATGATTTTCCCTTATCTGTTTAATATCTGCAAAACCTGTAGCGATGCCCTTTCATTCTGATATTGCTCATTTGTGTCCAATCTCTTTTTTTCTTGATTATTCTGATCAGAGTTTTATTAATTTTATTGATCTTCTTATTTCGTTGATTTTCTCCATCTTTATTCTGTTTTCAGTTTCGTTGATTTCTATTCTTATCCATATATCTTCTTGCATCGGCTTGCTTTGAGTTGAATTTGCTATTTATTTTCTAGCTTAAGATGAAAGCTTATTTTACTGATTCAAAACCTTTCTTGTTTCTAATATAAAGATTCAATGCTATAAATTTCCCCCTAAGCACTCCCTTTAGCTGTACGCCACACATTTTGAAATGTTGTGTTTTCATTTTCATTCAGGTCAAAAGATTTTCTAATTTCCCTTGTGATATGTCTTTGACCCCTGAATTACTTAGAAGTGTGTTGTTTAATTTCCAAATTGCAAATTTTCCAGATAATTTTCTGTTATGATTTCTAATTGAATTCTGTTGTGGTGGTCAGAGAACATACTTTACATGATACCAATTCTTTTAAATGTATTGAGGTTTGTTTCATAGCTCAGAATATGGTCCTTCTGGGAGAATATTCTATGTGCACTTGGAAAGAAAGTGGCTGAGAGGATCCCACAGGGCCAGAGTCAGGCTCCCTGGAGGACACTGGGAGCTCTTCTGCCCATGAATGAAGGTGAAAAAGTGCCCTTGAAACTGCCCGATGCTAATTGTTGGGCCATGGCTATATGAGAACCTAGGAAAGTTACAACCTTACAGCCAGAAAAAGGTTCGCAAACCAAGATCTGTGCTCGAATGTGACATCCTCAATATCAAGATGGTGTGCAAGTCCTACGTTGCCAATATACGAACTGGTCCTGCACTGGAGGGTCTGGGGTGGCAGTGGTGATAACCATAAGGTCCCTGGACAGGGCACCGAGAGTGCAGAGAGGGGAGAGAGCTCCCGCTCAGAATGAGCCCGCAAAAATCATAATAGACAAATAGCGAGGGGAAATACAACCAAGAAAGCAACCGTGAAGATATGAGTTCCCTTCAGATAAAAGGAAGAGAATAGGACAATCTGAAAATTACTTTGAAGGATAACATCCAATAGAAGAAACAAGAATTTAGGAAATTTTGAAAAACGCCAGAAACCAAACAAGAAGAGGCAGATATGAAAAGATCCAATTAAACACCATGGGAATGAAAAAAATATACTCATTGAGATGAAAGAATTCAGTGGATAAGATAAGCCCTAAACATAGACATAGACATAGTGAAAGAGGCTTTGGAGAAAGTTAAATAAGTGCTTTTGGAATGAGGGCTGATTCTAAACCCATTAGTGGCTATTGCTGAGTACATATAGCAAAAAATAAGGCTAGAAAAATGGCTCCTTTCCATCTCATCAGGATAATTTTAGTCCATGGTTTACAGGCTTAATATAGAGGGAAGAGGAGAAAAAGCCTTCATGTTTTGAGAGAAAAAGAAGCCACTTGAGTTACTTTGATGTCATCAGTACAACCCGGTACTTCTCCAGCAAAGGAAGGGGAACCAACATTTTGGTACCCGTTCTATGTGCCACACTATGTGCTAAGTGCTTTACTTAAGTCTCACAACATCCTATGAGGAAGTTAGTGTTATTTTCATTTAACAGGCATGCAAAAGCTAAGTAACTTGCCTAAAATCACACAGCTAGTACATGGTGGCTCTAGAACCAAGATCAATTTCTAAAGGCTATGCTTTACCCACTACACGTCTTATCCAGATGTTCAACGAACGTTCTACAGAATGATGTGCCCCAGTTTTCCCACAGTAAAATTAAAATAGAACCATCTTCTTGCAATATCACACAAACACTGTGAAAATTCAGTAGGAATAGTATGAAAAGGAAACTAACATTTTTGAATGCTCATGTGTACATGACAGTTTATAATACATTAGCCCACTTATCATCAAAAACAACCCAGAAGCTTAATATTATAACCCCTAATTTACTGATGAAGGAGATAAGGCTCCATGAGGTGTGTCCACTAAGTGGTGGGCCTAGGGTTTGAGCCTGAGCTGTAAACCTGTGTTCTCTTACGCAACACAGCTCTCACACATAAATTGAAGTATTGCTTTTTTTGGTAAGTTTTTTCAAGGTATTAACCAGTCTTTTCCAAAAATTTGAAAATAATCACTGTTCTAGATATTATGTACAGGATGTCACCCTCTAAAAGTAATGAGGCAGTTTAGTGCCCAAAAATATCAAGGGACCTGGATTTTGGTCCTGAAGCAATCACTGATCAGCTATACAGCCACGGCTAGGACAAGTCACCCACCTTCTTTGGCCTTCCATTGTCTCATTGGTAACATGAGGGTGTTCAGTTAAAAGATCTCTGAATTCCCTTTCTGCTCTAAAATTCTTTGAATCTAATGGTTCCTTCAGTAAAGTAGCCATAGGCTCTGCTTTTAGGAATAAAGTTAAATATAAGTTAACAACAGCTGAATTTATTGTAGAATCTGGAAATTAATGTCAGATAAGTGGTATCACCTTCATTTCTATAAGGGCAGGTCATTAATTCAAGTAAAGTATCTCTTGTCTTGTTACGTTTTTAAATTTTGCTACCTTCTTTTAGAGCCATATCACAACTTAGATCAGAAAGTAGATTCTTCATGCAGCCTATTTCAAAGAACCATATTTTTTTTTTGTGGACCAGCATTGGTCTCGCTAAATGAATCTGTTCATATCATCACCAGGTTTACCAAGTTGATGGGACTTACTCCAAATTTCTGCTTTCAAGTGAGATTAACTTTGTATTTTCTTTCAGAATCAGTTGCTCAACTACCGTTCTGCCATTTCAAATCATGGATCAAAAATGGATGGCCTGGAAAAAGAACTGAGTAACTTAAATCATGAATTTGAGACTTTGCAAGAAAAGGTAACGTGTTAGGTCAATTAAATTAACTTTTTTGTTTGTTTACTTTCAAAATATTGTTAGTTTTTTCCCCCATCAGCTTAATTTGTGGCTAATCAATTTATTATTCACATAGGTTCAAATAAATTCCAGAAAAGTACAAGCATTACCTAACAATGTTGATCGGACAACCCAAAGAGCAAAAGAGCTGGACACAAAGATTAAAAATGTCATCCGGAATGTGCACAGTAAGGAGAGTCATCAGTCCAATTGAATGTTCTTTATATTACACAGCCTTTGTTGTACACTGAAAGAATTTCCCTTTAAGAATTCAACAGTATGAAAAAGATCCTGTAGTGATACTAAAAAACCAAGATGAACCCTCTATAAAAATCTCTGCCTTATTTTTAGTAGTCTACTGGAGTCCAGAATTCCCAGTTTAATAAACTGCTTGATGTTTCCTAGTTCTCTTGAAGCAGCAGTTCTCTGGGACAAATGGAGAAGGAAACAACGTCCTGTTAGGTGATTTTTCCAGAGAGTTGGCTGAAGCTGACCGCATGATGAGAGAACTGCGGTCCCGCAACTTCGGAAAGCAGCTGAAAGACGCAGAAGATGGAAAAAAAAACGCTCAGCTCTGTAAGGACGTGCTCACATTCTTGCATCCACTTCTTTCTAATTGGTTTGAAACACAGTGTGCAAAGTACAATGAGTCCCCCGTTACAGTTGGAAGGTCCCATCATCTCAGCACATATTACTGTTAGAGCATCATGTGGTGAAAATGGGTACCCCTCCAAGTTACCAAGAGGTTGTAGAACATAGCATCTTACCATCATGCGAAAAAATACTACTGATAATAAGTTCTTCTCCTAAGATGTTACTGATACCTCTTTTCCTTTTTCATTGCATTTTCCTTCTTCTTTCATTCAACTTCACCCAACTTTCTCATTACATCCTTTTTTAACAGTCACCTCACCACCTCTGGGATTTTGAATCATACATTGACATTAGCACTACTATTACAAAAACAAAAAAATGGGTGTACTAGAAATTAACTGAAATATCTAAAGGTTTTGACTAGGGAAAATGCCTCATTAGCTCAAAACTGGGAGAAATATTGGTTTGGTGCATATGTTTCCAAATACTGATCTTTATTCTCTAGTAAAATGATTATCAATAGCTAATATACAGATAGTAGCAGGGGTTTTTTTTTTAGCATTTGTGTTGTTTAAATTTAATATTAGTCTTGGCTTTTAGCTGCAAGCAGACAGTATTAGTAGTCAGAGGAGCAGGTACTTTTTACTCTGGAGATCCAGTTCAAGTCCCAAGACTGGCTCGTTATGCAACTTTGGGCTGTCGCCTAATTTCTTGCGCCATCCATTTCCTTATGTGAAACATGAGAATGATTATTGCTGTTTTCCTGTGGTTATCATGAAAGTTAAGTGAGGCAGTGTGTGTAAGGCACACAGCAGGTGTTGCATAAATGTTAGCTTCCTTTCCCATTCCCTTGCAAGTTCAAGGAAAACCATGAAATGAGTAGAAACTTAGTTCTCCTTCTGTAGTCTTTGTAAGTTAGCTTCGCTGTACTCATCTCTCAAGAGGAAAACATAAAGTGATGTATTACAGTGCTGAATCGGATAAGGAGCTGGCTGGAAAAACACCAGGTAGAGAACAGTGGACTTGTTAAGAGTATACGGGATTCTTTAAATGAATACGAAGCCAAACTCACTGACCTCCGTGCCATGCTACAAGAGGCAGCCACCCAAGCAAAGCAGGCTGCTGGCCTCAACCGAGAAAACCAGAAGACTTTGGAATCCATCAAGGTGAGTTTACAGTCAGAATCTGCATGGTTTCATTAACGACAAGAATGAGGGAGCAGAGATCTTTGTCTAATAAAGTGGCCTGGCCAGCCGGCTGTCTGTACATCTAGTCTGTACGCACCTGTCTGTACATCAAACCCTAATCAAACAGGAATGAGACATTAAATGCAAAATCAGTCGTTCTTACTCCTCAGCAGCCAGAAAAGAGTCTGGGCTTAAACCACAGAAAAAGCAGAGCAAATTGCTTCACCCACCCCTGGCTGATAGAGTGCTGGAGGAATAATGTTACCAAGTAGATGAGAAATCAAATTAATATTGTTATAATTAATTCAAAGTACATAATATTTGTTTAAAATAACTGACTTCGTGTCATATGTGTAAACATCGTTATCATAATCACCAGCAAAGGCATTTTAGGCCATTACCTGCTTTACAGGTAAAAAGTTAAAGTACAGGCCTCATGCAGGAGCTGCAATAACAGAATTTAGAGCTCAAGATTCTATCGTGTATATTTCAGCTGTGAACACTGTGTGCTGAAACAACAACAAAAGTGTGAGGGTTATTTAATGGCAGGAAGATCAAAATGGAATAATATAGGACTGACCTCCAGAAAGAAGAACTTAGAAAAGACCATAAACAATATCTTAGCAGACAGCAATATGCTTAACTTCCAAAACCTGTTTGATAGAAGCACCTCTGTTGGAAGACACTGATTGTGCCAAGGGAAGGGGCCAGGTCCAGTATTCTCAGTTTCTGAACTTCAGCAGCCTCCCAGCTTGGCATTCGCAGATCCTGCATGGCTTCATGCTGACATGCTCCCACATCCTCACTGGGACGGGCACGTAGAGTGTACCAGTGGTCAGTGCTGGTTTATTTAGCTCAGATCCGTTGTTTTGATCCACGTAGCGGACCTTAATTATACATCCACCTCATTGGCCGAGTTGACCCCAGTGTAGAAACCTTCTTCAACAGTGATAACGATTGTTTCATTGGCATGTAGTTTGCGGAAACTATGACAACACCCCCACTCTACAAAGACAACTGATTTCTCATGATTTTGTAGTTGCCTAGGTGATCTTTTAAGTTCAAGAAAGCATTCTGACTCTGAAATTACTTGTATGCTGTTGTCCAATAAACATGTCTGTGCCTTCTCACGAAATATCATATAGCTTAGGCAGATGTTCTTTTACTCTATCCAGAGACAAGTTAAAGAAATGAATTCCCTACAGAGTGACTTCAACAAGTATCTAGCCACTGCAGATGCCTCCTTACTGCAAACCAGTGCTGTGCTGCAGCTGATGAGGAAAAGCCAGGAGGTAGAGATGAAACTTATTCTCTAAACAATGGAAAAACTTTTACATTATATTGCAAAGAAACTGTGAGATAGGCTAACCTATTTTTTTCTCCCATATATGTCTTTTGGATGGAAGGAAATACACTAAAATGTTAACAGTGGTTCTCTCTTGGTAGGGGGAGGGTGAATGATGTCTTCTCTATATCTATCTGTATTATGTAATTTGCCTGCAATGAGCAAATGTTACTTTTGTGGTAACCATAAAAGTATTGTGATGCTCTTTTTAAAACATCAAGCGTACCTTTATTAGCAGAAGACATTTAGGACTGATAAAAGATTGGCAACGTTTCTTAGCAGCCCAGTGGTCATTTTGAAAATGTCTATTAGGATCACTATTTTAAAATCAGAAAAAAGTGTTTTGGTTTAGCACAACTTTACACTAATGATAACAGTCTACACTTACAAAATTTATCAAAAGGGGAACCCGCCATAAGGAAAATGTTTGAAATGGTGGTAAAACTAGGGAGAATATTATCACGGCCACTCTTTGAAGTAACCAAGTATTAATTAGTGTGGTCAGTGGGCTTAGAAAACAATTTCTTCCTGTTGCCTCCTAGAAACATGTCAATTATGACAGAGTTCAAGTAAATGGCCTATGCATTCTTTGTTTAAATTGACATTGTCTCTGTTTACTTGGAAAAAATAGGAATATGAAAAATTAGCTGCCAGTTTAAATGAAGCAAAACATGAACTAAGGGACAAAGTGAAAGAACTTTCCAAATCCAGCAGCAAAACCTCCCTGGTGGTGGCTGCAGAAAAGCACGCGCAGTCTTTGCAAGAGCTGGCAAAGCAGCTGGAGGAGTGAGTGTCCCGGAGACTTCTGCTGTTGGAGCCTAGTGTGAAAGCCACCCCCTCCCCCCCAACCCCGGCAAGCTGGATCTCCAGAACAGGGTGGAGGGTGGGACCCAGGGCCAGGTCCAAACCCTACCTCTAACAGGGAGTTCTCAGCTGAGTCCTTGGGGCAGAGCTATGGAGCCCACCACCTCAGGTCTCTATTTGCCAAATGCACTGGGAAGGCTGGGGCGTTCTTAGCTGCGGGCAGGGGAGGGCTGCGGAGCACTTCACCTGCACTGTCTTCCAGGATCAAGAGGAACACCAGTGGGGATGAGCTGGTGCGCTGTGCTGTGGACGCTGCCACCGCCTACGAGAACATCCTCAACGCCATCAAAGCGGCTGAGGATGCAGCCGACAAGGCCACCAGTGCCTCCGAGTCTGCCCACCAGGTGGGCATCTGAACTGGCACCTTCTCTAGATGCACTCTGGAGAGGACTCGTTTTCCTATTTTCTTTGCATGTGCACTGAGGAATTTATAAAAGCGTTATTTTAAATCAGAACTTGTTAGATAGAATAGACTTGAACTTGCTCTAGATATGGGTCATTTCTGTGTTTACTTGACTGTTTGATGTATATAGTGTAGTTTTTAAAACTATTTGTGAAACCAGATAGAAATTACACTATCAGTTTTGAACCATGATAAATATTTTATCCTGCTTCTTACCAGGTCTGCTTTTAAGCTGTGATTTAAGTATCAACATTTACCAAAGAGGAGAGAGGTTTTTGTACACAATTTGATAACCACTTAGTTCCTGTCATCTGTGTTACACACAGGCATGTCTGTGGAGTTCTATAGGATCTCACATGTACTGTATAATATTCCTCTATCTAAAAATAAAGGACGAAATATTAAATATCAAAGAATTAGGGGACAGGCCTTCTTGGGAGGTTGAAGACTTTTCTCTCTCAAAGAGTAAAAACCTGAAGGCAACTCAGTTCTGTCTTCAGTTATTGCAGAAGATATTGTACAAGTGACAGGGAGAAAACATAATGTGTCAGGATGTCACCAGAGATGGTCCACCTCCCCAAGCCGCAGATGTCTACCTAGGGCCCTAACTGGATCTTTTAAGGAGCAGTCTTTTTAAACCTTCTCTCTTCACCTTTGAACCTTATCCTTTAAAGACTGAAGATAAGGCCTTTAGGTAGGATGATGAATCTTACTCCATATTTCCTAAGGTATCCCATGTGCTTAAGGCTGATAAACACTTTGCTTTCAGACAGTGATAAAGGAAAATCTTCCAAGAAAAGCTAAAACCCTGAGTTCCAACAGTGAAAAATTGTTAAATGAAGCCAAGATAACGCAGAAGAAGCTACAGCAAGGTATGGGGGGGAAGGGTGGCTGGGATAGTCAAGGTCTTGAAAATGACCTGTGAGACCTGGAAAAGCAGCCCTGGGAGCAAATGCTCTTCTCGAATCCCACTGTCCATGCAGACGATGCTTTGTAAATCCTTGGTTTCTTTTATGGATTTGATGTTTCTACCCAACGTTCTAACATATATTAAATTAACTAGAACCTCATAAATATAAATAAATCTTGAGGGTGTTTTGCCTGTTTTGGCCTGGCCTTTGGGGGGATCTTTAATTTAACCCATGTGTGACCATGGCCTTGGGAACCCAGTTAGCACAGAGGTATGTGGACTGCTGGTTTCTTATTTAAGGCCAAGATAATTAGTTTCAGGTCATTAGAGCAATTGCTTCAAAATTTCTTAAGTTCTAAAATCTTAGCAATTAAAATTACCAAAATCACTGCCACTGTGAAGCATGAGAATTTTTTAATCATAATTTTATCTTTGAAAATTTTCCACTTACTTTATTTAATTTTTTTTAGAAAAGAATTGAACCATCTCAATCTCACCAAATTCCAGTGTTCTAGAAATGCTGTCTCTTGATTTTCTCTGGTCTCTTATGGTCATTCAGCCCTCACTCAGTTTCTTAGTCCTTTCAGACCAATTAGATGCCTTTACCAGAAAATAAATTTACTTATCTATTTTCATTTTTAAAAATTAAATATGTGAAAAATAAAATACAAAATATTATATTAATGTACAATCATTTGCCTAGCAAATTTCAAGAATTAAAATTTCCTGGTGTGACGTCTGCTCTCTTTACAACATTTGAGCTAAGAGATGAGGATCAGTGTTTTAAATAGGATTAGGATGCTAACTACATTGTTACTTTTTATCTTTTGTTTTCTACCAGCTTTATTTTTTTGTTTGTTTTACCTTTTGACCCCCTTCACCTGTTTTTCCCAGCCTCCACCCTCTGCCTCTGACAACCACCAATCTGTTCTCTGTATCTATGAGCTTGGGGTTTTTTTGTTGTTTTCTTTAGTTTTTTAGATTCCACATCTAAGAAAGATCACACAGCATTTGTCTATGTTGTTATTTACACCAGTCTTAGAATAATAATTTAAGCCATATATCATCAGTATGGTCTTAAAGCACTCGTTGGTCATTTTCCGTGACCCCCAAAGTGGCAATATTATCAGCTAGGAGTGTCTGTAACCTCCGTTCCTTTCACTGAATTTCCTTAAACCATCAGTTTGGCGATGAGCAGAAACCAGCAATGCCTACTCTGTGGGTGTTTGCTTGGATGACACTCTCTCAGCAACTCGCCTTTCTTACACTCTGACTGAAGAGGCATCCTTTCTGCATTACTCATTTGTTCATTCATTCATTCAATAAATATGTACTAATATTGAGCCCTGACTAGTGCCAGTCCCGGCACCATGCACTAGGACACAGCAGTGAACCAGGTAGATACATTCCCTCACTAAGCAGAGACTTTTGCCGTGAGCAGAGTAGAAGTTAAGCCCTCCCTAAGTTTTAAGCCTCTCCTTTTTTTCATGTGCATTTCTAAGGAGCCTTGTACCATAGATTCTAATATGCTCCTGGCCTCTGTAACCGGAGGACCCTGGAGCTGTGGGTCTAGACACATGTAGTGGACATCTCTGGGATGACCCCTAAGATGTAGGCCTGCTCAGTGCTTTCCAGACCCTGGCTACTTCAGGGGCCACCAATACCAATGGAGGATCAAAATCCACAGGGTAATTGCCTCTTGATGCTTTCTTTTATTTTAGAAATCAGTCCAGCTCTCAACAACCTACAGCAAACTCTGAAAATTATGACAGTTCAGAAAGGGCTGATAGACACCAATATTACTACCATCCGCGATGATCTTCGTGGGATACAGAGAGGTCAGCATCACCCTAACTTATTGTACGTGGCTTCTTTTGTCATACATTTAAGATACTTACACCTCTCTATTTATGTGTGCATTAGGTGACATCGATGGTATGATCAATAGTGCAAAGAGCATAGTCAGAAATGCCAATGACATCACTAATGAGGTTCTAGATGGGCTCACCCCCATTCAGACAGATGTGGAAAGAATTAAGGATACCTATGGGAGCACTCAGAGTGAAGACTTCAACAAGGCTCTCGGGGATGCAGATAACTCAGGTATCGGGCGTTCTTTGGCTAGGACATATTAGCTGTTTCCTCCATTGTTACATGCTTGGATCAATTTAACTTGTTCCCTGATAGTCTGATCTTAGAAATTAAAACATTAAAAAACAGCTTCAAATAATATATTCAAAGAGTATGAGGGATCACATATTCAAAGAGAAGGACCAGGTAGGATTTTTTTTTAATGTGTTAACATTGCTGTTGATTTTCCCTTTTATAGAATAGGGGTATAGGTCCCCGAATCATGAGGTACTGAAATATGATTGATGTTAAGGATCAAAAAACAGATGTATTTTTTTCTATAGTGGACAAGAAAGATGATTTGATATCTAGATTGCAGAATAAAATTTGTGGCCCATTTAGAAAACATATTACCTGATTCTGACTCATTCTGTCCAACCTTTGGGCCTCGAACATACCACTTGACAAGTACTATCAATTAGAACAACTATATTTAACCTTTTCTCAACTAACAATTATAAATTTCTGTTTTGTCATCTCACCAACAGTGAAGAAATTAACCAACAAACTACCTGATCTTTTGAGCAAGATTGAAAGTATCAACCAACAGCTGTTGCCACTGGGCAACATCTCTGACAACGTGGACCGCATACGAGAGCTAATTCAGCAGGCCCGAGATGCTGCAAACAAGGTGGGTGTGTCCCCCCATTGCCAGGCACCAAGGCTCATTCTTTGATATGTTACCACATTCATCAAGAAGGGAAAGGCTTCTTTATTTACTCAAGAATTGGTTGTCTTTCTTGCCCTAATTCTTTGGTTGCTTGAAATATGAAAGTTTGTCATCCTTCAAAAGTGTGCATCACCTTCATCCCCTGAATGTTCTGGTATGTCAGAGACCTGAAGCAGCTTCCTTTCCACTGAGTTTATTCAGGCAGGAAGAAGGGTTCTCTTCCAGGCTCCAGTTGCTAAAGCATTTTTGCAAGTTCAAGTTAAGGGTTCCATAATCAGAATGTGCTGATATGATACGGCACAGGACCTACTTTCTTATTGTAATGTGAAAGTTGTAGAATCCACCTTTATTGAGGATGGAGGAATGGTTCCTACCAGCATGGGCAATATTCGGAACATGGCATTACAGCAATTTTCCATTGGCAGAACACTGATTCACCAGCCTTTCCCATTTTATCCTGAGATTGTTAACTTGAATTCCTGACACTTCTCTCTCACAATTTTTTTGCCCTAAAATAATACTAATGAAATATCTTGCATTTTTCAGCCACCCCTCTGTGAGATATTTGGAAATAAAGGGTTGGAAAGCTAAGTCCAAATATCACTGCCCTAGATGCACTGGGGTTGATTTCTAGTCTTGATATTACTTCTTTTGAGCCTCAAAGTCTGCCCTTTCTTCTAGGAAAGAGAAATACTCCCAGCATAAAAGCTTTAACAGGAAAACAAAGAACATAAGGCACAGTTTGGATGACACTGCCCTTTTCACACCCATACACACTTTATAAAAAGCAAAGTTTCTAGCTTTTTCCCTTCTATGTTTATTCACTAATTTATCCAACAGAATTTGAAGTGTAGGATGGCACAGCGGTTAAGAGCCGGTTAACCAAGCCAGACTGCCTTGGTTTCGATCCTAGCACTGTCACCTAGGCGCTGTGAGACCTTGGACCAGCCTCTTCACCTCTCTGTGTCTGTTTCTTTGTCTGTAGAACAGGGTAAATAACAGTATGGACCTCATGAGATTGTTAGGATTAAATGAGCTAATGTAAAACAGTTCCTGGATAACAGTACCTTGTCAGTGGAAAGTAATAAAATAAAAAACAGTAAGCAAGCACCTGTGAGCACCTGGCTTGTGTGGCACTTTCCTGGGTGCTGAGGACACAGAGATTAGTAAGCCATAGACCTGGGCTCGGCTTGCTCACTAGCTGCTGCATGCGGCTGAGAAGCTGGAGAAAGATGCGTTATGCAGGTCTTGGAAACACCCATTTCTACCTGGAGAGGCTCAGAAGAGCACTACAGGACATGCGTAAGAACGTTCAATGCAACACAGCTGATAGTCACAAAAAATAGTTGGAAGAAAGCCAAATGTCCATCAGCAGGCAATGGATAAAATTATGATAAATTTACACGATGAAAGACCATACGACAGTAAACGTGAGTGAGCTGGGACTACGTTTATCCACATGGATAAATCTGAAAACGGAGTGAGGCGAAGAAAGCAAGTCATAGAAGGATGTGTGCAAATAGATACCATTTGTATAAAAATATTTAAAACGTGAAAAGTAAGACTAGTTACTGGTTATAGATAAATTCGTGTTTAGTAAAAATATTAAAACATGCATGGCACTATGTCTGGGAATCCAAATCCAGGATAGTGGTGACCCCTGAGAAGGGAGAGAGGGGAACCGAGACAAGCTGGCATTGGCAAGGGGCTTCAGTTATATCAGTAATGTTTAATTACTTAATTAAGAAGTTGATACATATACAGGTATATTCTCCATCCGTTTTTTGGATTTATGAAATATTTTCTAAATTAAAAAGAATGCGTAGGAGTTTCCCAGGTGACAGAAGAGCGTGCCAGGAAAGACTCAGGATGTGGTTGGGTAGACTGGAGGGCAGAAGCCAGGAGAGAGAGGCATAAAATGAGCTTGTTAAGTCCAGGCAAGGGAGCTCAGTTATGAGCACCTAGAGGGATTATACCTCAGGCATCGCTCAGCCCCCAAAGGTGATGCCTTCCATATACAAGGTCCTCCAGAAATATTAAAATACTTGATGGATCATGTGTAGAGTGGGTGTAAGTATCATTCCAGGAGTGTTATTCTTCAGATTGCTAGAGAATATTTATTGTCTGTGTTTTAATGCAGAGCTACCCAGGCTGGTCCACAGTCCAGCTCTAGTCAGAGAACTTTTGTTACTGGTCCATTATATATACGTATAAAATTGAGAGTAAATGTTTAAAAACTTTTAATAGTTTGAATCGCCTTAACATCCAAGCAAGGGATCAGTGGGCATGTACTTTGCATACCTTCTTTATTTCATTCTCCTAGTAATTTAATTTTTAATATATTTTACAAAAGATTTGGTCCACGGCAGATTAGAGAAAAAAAATTGTCCATCACAGATTTTAAGAAGCATCATTTTCAAGAGCCTTGATGCACTCATTTTTAGTACTGAATGCTTGTAATAAATGCAACCATAACATGTAGAATGTTAGTGGTTCCTAGGAAGTTCCTTTAAAAAAATACTTTTCATGTACAGTTGTCCCCCGTTATCCGTGGTTTCAGTTACCCATGGTCACCCACAGTCCGGAAGCAGGTGATCCTCCTTCTCATGTGTCATTGGTAGGTCTGTATTAGCCTAACACTCCGTCTCAATGCCACGTCATTCCCCTCACTCCATCTCCTCGTGTGAGCATCATATCATCTCACATCTTCACAAGAAGAAGGGTGAGCATGGTACAATAAGATATTTTGAGAGAGAGAGACCACATTCACATAGGTTTTATTATGGTATATTGTTATAATTGCTCTATTTTATTACTAGTTATTGTTGTTAATCTCTTACAGTGCCTAATTTATAAATTGAACTTTACCACAGGTATGTACGTATAGGAAAATACATAGTATATACAGAGTTAGGTACTATCTATGGTTTCAGGCATCCACTGGGGGTCTTGGAACGTATCCCCCACAGACAAGGGGGGACTGCTGTATTATATATCTGCTGTATGCCAGCCATCATGCTAACTGCTTCCGTCCATATTAACTCATCTGCACAAAAACCTTCTAGGGTTGGAATTATTATTCTAATAATGATTATTATTTCTGGCACAGAGAATTAAGTGCACTTCTCAAAGACCCCTGGCTGATAAACAGAAAGAACATGAAAGCTTTATTACCCAGCTCCTAAAGCAGTTTCATGAGTTTATAATCCAGGTCTAGGAGACACTCACAGTCCTTTATTCCTTATCGTAACAGCTTGGGAAAGGCTGATAGAGAGTTGAAAGGAGTAGCTACAGGTCACAAGCTACCACTTGATGACACCTGCTTTCCTCATTGTAGCGTGGTTAACACAGTCAATCTTATCCCTCACAGGTTGCTGTCCCCATGAGGTTCAATGGTAAATCTGGCGTTGAAGTCCGGCTGCCAAATGACCTGGAAGATTTGAAAGGATACACATCTCTTTCTTTGTTTCTTCAACGACCTGACTCAAGAGAAAATGGGGGAACTAATAATATGTTTGTAATGTACCTCGGGAAGAAAGATGTAAGTATTTTTTTGAGATTTTTCTTGTTTTTAAAACAGAATATGGTTTTGAGACGTGACACAACTGTGTCACTGTCATTGGCACAGCAGGAGGAAAGCCCACCAACACATCAACAAACTCCACCACCTCTGATGGCACCACAGGGGGCCTCTTGTCAATCACAGATTGTTGGGTGCTGGCAGATCTGGAAGCCTTGCCCTGTGGGCCCAGCATGTGGGCACACGTGTGTGTACACGTGAGCACAAACACACCTGGGGTTAAAGATCAATACCTCTCCCCACACAACCAGGGCAGCAATCTCAAGGCTTCATGGAAGTCAACAGTAGTTTTTCCTCACAGAATTGTGACTGTGTCCTCTTCCTCAGAACACCCAGCCGCAGACCATTCCTCAAGTCTGTGGGGTGGGGACTATTGTGGATGAGGACTGGAGCGAAATGAAGCCTCTCCTGCCTAATAAATAAGAAATCTGGTTGCCTCATCTCTTTATAATTCTAAATTCTTTAAACCACTACTGTTACAGGCATTTTGAATGGTTCGTTTTAGCTTTTAATCCCTCTCTTAAAATACATTTCTTTGACAAATGTCAGAGGAAAAGGTAATCACTGAGTGGGTTAGGATACAATGGTTGGAAAAGAAATGTCTGAAATACGGTTCTCAAAAATTCTGGCCAATTAGGAAATGGTTGGTTGTTACTAGTGGACATTCCTAAATCAATACTATCATTAATCACTCATGCTTCAAGGTGTTGGTACTTTATTTGTAGCTTTTTTATGACATGACTTTTTGCTTTGTGCTATGACAAAAATGCACATTACATTGTTCCTTCAACAAACATATACCGTATACCTACTAGGTGCTACACCCTATATTTATGATAAACAAAATTTATTTCTTGAATGTACTTGTTGTATACTTAAAAATTACTAAAATGGTAAATTTTCTGTGTATTTTACCACACTTCTAAAACATTTGTTTTGATCTCAAGTTGCTCACATTCTAACATGGAAGAGAGACACATACATAGCTGACAGTGAGGATATAGGGTGCTGGGTATTATAACAGAGGCAGACACAAAATGTTAAGAGAATGTTATATGGTATGAGGAGGACAAAAATGCTTATCTCCCCTACCAGACTAAAACCTAATGGAGACCTGAGTCCATATCTGGTTCATCTTTATGGCAGCTGCTTGGCAAATATTAAGTGAATGGGCAAGTGAATAAATGAGTGTACTTTACCATGAGCAAAAACAGCTCAGCCATTATTAATTAAGTGTTCTGTCTGTATTATGCTATGCAAGGAGGCACCTCATTTATTCTGCCTGCAGAAGGCTTATTGAATAAGACCCATTAGTATTTGAAATGCACTCACTTGGGATGGGAAGTTGAGAGAATATAGTGTGCAGAGTGCTCTGAGGTGGCCTTTGTGTCTCCAGGCCTCCAGGGACTACATCGGCATGGCAGTTGTAGATGGCCAGCTCACATGTGTCTACAACCTGGGAGAGCGTGAGGCTGAACTCCAAGTGGACCAGATCTTGACCGAGAGTGAAACTCAAGAATCAGTTATGGACCGGGTGAAATTTCAGAGGTACAAGTCTGATAGACTACTGCTTTGTGTTAATCTGACCTACACTCACCAAACTTCCGTTGTATGTGTTGGTAAACCCCATTTTTAGTACCTTGACTTTGATTTCTTCCACTTTTGCATACGTTTTTCATATAACTTTATTATCTAATTTACTTTTAAACAGAATTTATCAGTTTGCAAGGCTTAATTACACCAAAAAAGCCACATCCAGTAAACCAGAAGCAACTCAACCCCATGACATGGATAGTGGAAACAGCAACACACTTCTCAATTTGGATCCTGAAAATGCTGTATTTTATGTTGGAGGTTACCCACCTGATTTTAGAGTAAGTGTAAATATTATTTCACTGAGTGAAAATATTTAAATTTTTATTTGGTATAATGACCTCACATCTCTATTTTAATTATCAATTGTATATAAAATGGTTTTAACTATATATTTTTAAAGCATATCCAGTGACAATAGCTAAGTCTAACTGAGTACTTCCTATGTGTAATGATCTCAGCTTAAGTACGTTAATTTAAATAAGCATCATTATCATCCCCATTTCACAGATGAGGAAACTGACACAGAGAGGTTGAATAACTTACCCGAGATCATACAACTAGGAAATAGCAAAGCAAGGGCATCTGGCTCCAGGGTCCACATTCTTAACCCCCGTGCTTTATTGACAGTTCAAGGTGATACAACTGTACTGTTTCTTGGTCAACCTGATTATTGTCCTTCATTCACTTACTGGAAGGTTTTTGTTTTTTCAGCTTCCTAGTAGACTGAGATTCCCTCCGTACAAAGGTTGTATTGAATTAGATGACCTCAATGAAAATGTTCTGAGCTTGTACAACTTCAAAAAGACCTTCAATCTCAACACAACTGAGGTGGAGCCTTGCAGAAGGTAATAAAACCAGAAACTAGTGTCTCTGTAGCTGTGATGTTGGTAACTTGCAGTTATATTACATATAATAAAGGCATGGGCTAGTGAGATGCTGTTGATGTCACTGGTAGCTTTGGGCCAGTAGTTCCTAGATTATGCTTGCATGCAACACTGCTAGTCCACCTCTAAAATCTAATAATGGCAGTCTTTTCCTCATTTATATAAAATGTCAGATTGATAAATAGAGTTTTCTCAATTTTTACAAAAACAAGTCTTTCTTAAATTTTTTGTGCCTCCTACCACAAAATATTCAGTATTAGATGGTACCTGATTTAGGCACAAAATTATATAAAATTTACTGTAAGTTTTAAAAAAAAAAAGAAATAGTGGTCCGCAGAGTACACCAAGACTTTCTGGGTACTCTGACACCTGGACCTATTTGAAAATTGCTGCCTTGAGCTCCCGACCTTCCCTATAGTTGAAAGGATTTAGAATGTTCTTATATAGGACAGACTATTTATTGCTCAGAATAAAATTATATTTCAAGTTAACAATTTCTTATGTTTCAAAACCTTCAGCTGATAGGTCATATCTTCCTAAGTAGATATTTCCAGAAAGAACTCTTGACTCTTCTCTTTTTTGAGCTAGGGTTTGATTATCACAGAGTACAAGGAGAAATAGCTAGCTGTTTTAACATTTTAAAGGTGTTTCCTCTTCTTTAACAAAATCATGACAGCTAGACTGCATATACTTTGCTCTCTTTTTCAGATAGCAGCGTCTCATATTAATAAGCACACTCGCGTGATGGTCCTTTGCTGCTGTGTTCTAACTTATAATAATTGATGTTGACAGGAGAAAGGAAGAGTCAGACAAAAATTATTTTGAAGGTACAGGCTATGCTCGAATTCCAACTCAACCAAATGCTCCTTTACCAATCTTTGTACAGACAATTCAGACCACTGTGGATAGAGGTTTGCTGTTCTTTGCAGAAAACCAGGTAATGTATAACAAACATCCAAATACTACCAAATATGTCTATTCAATTGAGCAATTTTGAGGTAACTAGGTTAGTATAAGCAACCAACTAGATCTGAAAAACAATGTGTGAATGTTACCTACATCCTTTCTCTTGGCCCAGTTCTGCTGTCTTTGGCTGTGGACTCAGGAATTCCTGTGTAATCAGGACTTTGAGAACATGCCACCAAAATGTGGGAGAAATCTCCCCTTTTCCCATTCTATTCTCACTGTCAGTGTTATTCATTGAAAACTACTCTTTGCCTAATAATCTTATTCTGCCTAAAAACATGTGAAGATTTCCTGGGATCCCTGAGAGCTAGACTTTGAATTCCTGCTGTTTGCATCTTGGTCCCACTCTTGCCAGGCTGGGCCAGATTGCCTCTTTATCAACTGACCCTTGACTTCCCAAATGGAAGCTTCTCTGTTTTCAAGCAGCTGAGGTTCCTAGAGGCCATTCTTAAGTCTACTGGTTTAGAAAAATCCAAAGTGACAGTCTGCAAGTGATCATCAGTGCCATCTGCCAGTAGACGGGCCTGGAGTTGACTGCCCATGAGAAAAGTCCCTTCTGTAGTGGCTCCACAGGAAACATTTCTGGAGAAATGACATCTCTGTCTGAGAACATGGGATTGATGAGGAGCTTGGGATTTCACCAGACCCTTCTACCTGCAGGGTGGGGACACAGACCTGGTCCAGCTCACCTCTCTGGCATTGGTCTGGACCCTCCAGGTGATTCCAGGGCTGAATCAGTTCTGATGTTTGGGAAGGTCCCAACCTGCCTGAAAATGCATAGAGCTGAGGAGTCACACTGCATCTTCAGGGCAAGGCAGTTGTTTTCCAAAACAAGGTCTTCTTTGTATACATTTTGAAGGTCTTGGAGTCTAAGGACCAGAAATACTACTTAGATTAAAAGAAAACTTACAAAATGCCATCAATAACCAGATAAGAGAAAATGACCTAATGTGCTGTTGTTAATTTGGAAGGCTCACTGCCCTCAGTGAGTCGAAGTTTTTCTGTTGTTTATAGTAAAAAGAACCTAACTGGCTCCCAAGGGCAAGGTTTAGGATGCAAATAAGGACTGATTTTCCTTTTAGAAAAGGACTCTGGCAGTAGTCTTCAAAGAGAGGGCTTCTTGTCACTAGAGAATGATGGTATAAGAGCAAAGCTTCAGGCCCTACATGAGAAATTCCTCAGCTTATCTTTCCACTAGGGAAATGTGCCTTACACCATGATGGGGATGCAGTAACAACCAAGATAGACAAGGCTCCTGCGCTCAAGGACCTGGTATTCTAGAAGAGAAGACATATTAAACAAAGTTATGCTCATTAATTGGTTCATTAATTCATCACAATGGCAATGAGTGATGGAGAGGAAAAATTTGCGGTGGAATGAGGATGCATAGCAGAAGAGAGTTTCTTGAGCAAAGGATGCCTAATCTGAGACCTTGAGGACAAGTAGAAGACAGCATTGAAGGAGAGAGGGCAGAGGATGATCCATGGCAAGGGCGGGGGGGGGTGGCGGGACACAAGGGAGGCATGAAGAAGGCCCAGGGGAGGGAGGAGGGAAGGCAGGGAGCACTTAGGGACACAATGGTGGCCCATGTGCCTGGGGCACAGAGAGCCAGAGGGAGCAGCATCGAGAAACAAAGCTGCAGGTGTGGTCAGGACCTCACAGCATCTGCTAGGGAATTAGAGCTTTATCCTAAGAGCAAAGAAGAGTAATATGCTCACACTAGCATTTTCAAAAGACTGCTCAGGCTGCAGGATTCGAGAGGGGAGAGAGTGGACATGGGGAAGACAGCGACTATTGCCACGCAGTCCTGCTGAAGAAGTTGTGGCTGAGACTAGGTGGCATGAAATGGAGAGGGAGTTAAGAAATGGTGGAATTGACAAGATTTGGTTGGTTGGGAGAGAGAGGGAAGGATCAAGAATGACTCCTAGTTAGGTTTGTGGCTGCCTCAGCACGGTGATTAGTGGTGAGAGAGAAAGAGGAGAAAACAGTGTGAAGGGCTGAGACTGGCTGGGCAGGTGGGAGGCATGTCGATCCTAGGTTCTGTTTGAGGTATCCTGAATTTGAGGTATCTGTGAGTCCTGCAAGCAATGAAAATAAGGTAGACCTGGCCCTGAAAAGACAGATCTAGGCTATAGAAACACATTGGGGCTTCCTGGGCTCATACCTGAACCAAAGCCACAGAGTGACTGTGATTGCGAGGCAAAGAGAGTGGTAGGAAGAAGAGGTCCTTTGTGGGACCTCCGAGGGGCCCTCCGCACTTAAAGGAAGGTCAAGGGGGATGAGCCGGCAGATGAGGCCGAGACCCAGGAATAAGTCAGAAAACAGATGGTGGGAAATGTCTGGGGTTTAAGTAAGATTGTACCTCTGTCCAAAAGGTCGCAGTCATATTTTCAGATGATATTAATGATCTGTATCTTTTCGGTTTCCATTTTTGCATGCTGGTTATGGATGGTATGAAACAAAATCATGATACTAGCTAGCATTTATTGTGTCCTTCCTGTGTGCCAACCACTGTGCATTATGTTTAACATGACTTAGCGTATTTAACCATCACACCCATCCCAGGAGTTGGGTATTACAGTTCTGTTGTCCTTTTAACAAAGGAGGCAGCTGAAGCTGAGAGCAGTCTGTGACTTGAGAGTGACTTGAGTTCCAGACTCTAGCTCTTCTTCAGTCGGGTCTTCTAGTAATCTACATTGTTTCCGTGCTCCAGGATCACTTCATATCTCTAGATATAGAAGATGGCAGTCTCCTAGTGCGATACAAGCTGAATTCAGAATCACCGGAAGAAAAAGGAATTAGAGTCATCATAAACGACGGGAAAGATCACTCGGTACATCCTTTGAGTCTGTTTACTTGGATTGCTAAATGTTCTTAGTCCTTTAAAATTAAGTCAGCGCCCAAAACACTTTTCTCTTATCAAATGAACTTACAGTTATTAACTGAGGGACACATCCTTTTAAAATTTGAACATCTGGACGTGAAATATACAACATATAAATAACATATGTAAAACATGATTAATTTTGAATATAAACATTTCTATTAAAATGTTTTAATATTATATGTTATCCAAAAGTGCTACTGCTCAGAGTCTTCCTACCGTTTATATAACTGAATCTGAAGGAAGTCAGATCGTAATAGCTCTGAACCGCTGTGAATAGGATTTTTTTGTTTCCCTTTGCTTGCTGATTCAGCTCTCATTTATCTCAGATTCAGATCAGAATTGGAAAAGCCCAAAAA
The DNA here is from genome assembly GCF_041296265.1 of Equus caballus. Classification (NCBI taxonomy): domain Eukaryota; kingdom Metazoa; phylum Chordata; class Mammalia; order Perissodactyla; family Equidae; genus Equus; species Equus caballus. The sequence continues at coordinate 53,996,003 of NC_091691.1, forward strand.
CTTATGAGGATAAGCGTGGCTCGTGAAGACATTAAAATTAATGGTGAAATATTTGATTTCAGCACATATTATCTGGGAGGAATTCCAATTTCAATCAGGGAAAGGTAAGAAGACATGATTTAAAAAAAAAAAACAGAAGCAGAGGACTCTCTTAGTGCTTATGATTGCTACTGATGAGTTTACTTTTTTTAATTCCAACAACAAGCACAAAAAGTTAACTTCTCAGTATTAACAGTGTTAGCCAACAGGGTAAAACAGGCTATAAATACTGGATAATGGGACTGGTCATTTGAAAGAGGGGGTGAGATGGGGGAACTGTGTGCCTCCCCCATTGTTATTCTTGGGAGGAGAATAACCACCAGGAATATAGTTCATGTTGACAATGTGCCATTTAGAATGGAGGTTGTGGCCCTGGGGTCCTTAAAGGCAGTATTGGAGAGCACAGGCAGTCCCATGGCCCGAGGAGCAGCACAGGGCACTGAAAGCTGGGGCTGCTGCCTCCAGGAAGCATCTCCTAGAATGTAAGGCACATCTGTATTACCTGCCCCCTTATGTGTTATCAAACATGGAACAGGTGCATAACTGTTTCTCAGATTAATGAATACATGAATGAATTAAATTAATTTGAAAAGAAGTAAAACTTAATCTGAATGAGAAAAAAAACACTTCAAGAATGCACTTAAAAAAACTTTTACATTTGTTAATATTTGAGTCCTCCCAAAGGCTTTTAGATAGCTGATGATGATATAGGGAAAGAAGAGACCCTGGAAGGGTTAGTACAGCCTCATGACTAAGCTAAGAGTGCTCCCAGAATGTTTGTTTTTGATTACTTTTATATGAGTCTGACTTAGCTTTTTTCCTAATTTGTCAATCAGTTGGAAAGAGTACTAGATGTGCTTTATAAGATGTCGTGCACAAGTATTCTCTCTTCTAGAATCCTTATACATTTGAGCATCCGTCCATCCTTAGTAAGGAGGCACTAATCTTTGTTTTAAAGTTGTCAGTGAGAAAAATGCAAAAATGCAAGTGAGAAAGCTTAGCATTTTAATAGAGTTTGAGAGTGAATGTCTTTACTCCTTAAATTCTTTCAACTGGAAAGGACCTTGTAGATCATGGTATGTAACCTCTGAATTTTACAGATGAAGAAATTGAGAGCCAAAGAGGTGATGTTAATATTTAATATAATCAATATTAAATAGCAATTGAACCATGGATAGCTAGTTATCAGTGGTCAATAATCTTGATTTTATTCAATTAAATGTAATAAAATAGAGTAACTTAAGGTAGTCAGCACTACTCTGCACATCTGGGGTCCTCGTTTATTTGTTCATTGCACAAGTATTCGTTGAGCGTCTAGGACCTCAGGCAATGTGGTGAGTGTTGGGAAGACAGTGATGAACAGGGCAGAGCCTCAAGTCTAGGGGATGGCAGACAGCATGAATGTGAGGCGTGCCATGAGAGAAGAGGCTTGGGTGTTGGGGGCCAGAGAGGGAATCTGATCCAGTTGAGGGTATCAGGAAAGTGGTCTCTGGCTAGATCTGAAAGATGCTAGCAGTCAACATATGTGAAGAGCAAAGAGCTAGAGAAAGTGTGAACTTTCAAAGAACTAAAGGACATCGTGAAGCAGGCCAGGGATAACACGTGGGCTGGTATGGGAAGCAGGGACTAAAACACAGAGATCTTGAAAGTCACAGTAAGGAGCCACAGAGGGGACTTCAGTAGAGAAAAGTCATGATCAAATTTGGGTTTTCAGTAGCTCACTCTGGTGCAAAGCAAAGATTGGATTAAGAGGGAGAAGGGCCAAGGCAGGTAGAGTGGTTGGAACATGAGCATATTAACAGAGGTAAGAGATGAGGGTGGCCTGACCAGGGAAATGGTAGTGCAGCTAAAGAGGAGGGAGTGGATTCCCAATATATTTAGGACAGCAAATGGGCAGTACTGCATGGTTGCTTGGGTTTGGGGAGTAACGGAGAAAAGAGCTCCAGAACAACACCTGGTTTCTGATCTGGCACTTGGGCAGATGGAGAGCGCTAGCGGAGGAGCAGGGTGATGAGGTCGATCTGAGACAGGCTGAGTTCCAGAAGCCTGAGAGACAGCCAGTGGAGATGCCCAGAAGGGGTTGAACCAAGGCCTGGACCTCTGGAGAGAAGTCCAGGCTGAAGAAGGGGTGAATAAAGCTTGGGTATAGGTGGTCATTGAGGTTATGGGGCAGGTGGACTCGCCCAGAGCAGTGAGGAATTCTCAGAGGCAATACAGAAACCATTGATCAGTGGTTTGCTTCTGTGTGGTGTGAGCAGAAGGCCCCCAGACAGCGATGTGGGTGCAAGTCAAGCAAGGTCTACTAGAAAAGGTAGTGAGTGAGAATCAGAAAAAATGGTCTAGTTCTGGCTCAGCCATCAAAGAGTGATGTGACCTTGGGTTAAGTCAGCACTCACCCTTTTTTCACCTTTTCATCTCTATCCATTAAAGAAACACATATACGGGTATAGTCATGCATATACATATAGATATACATATGGAATTTTCCTAGTAATCTGTCTTAGGGTCTTCCAAACAAGGGACTGCTTCCTTTTTCGGGGCAAGTTCACACTTTGATTTTTGATTAAAATCACAAGAATATGGAAAATCCAGGGGGTTGAAGCCAGTCAAAAGATTTCACTGGCCTTTTATTCCCTCTCAAGGAAAATCCTAAGCAATATTCCACTGTTTCTGGCCCTGTCTTATCCCTCTGGTAACATCTTTGATGGTCCAGGGAGTCATGAAACCCCCTCTGACGTGGGTCACTGCGAGGGTGAGGTGGGAAGAAGAGTTCTACTGGTAACCCATGGCTGAGCTTCTGGGGGCGGACTAGCAATTCTTTCAAAGAAGCAAGATGCTCTGATCCCCGGCATAAATGGAAGGCCCTTATAGACAGTTTGTTCTTAAACTAATGTGGAGTGAAACAAACTAGTGTCATCACTAAGTAAAGTAGCTCTGACCAAGAGATGTAGTGGGTGTTCTGTTTTCTTCCTTCTCACTGCAGTGTATCTTCTGGGAAAGGGGATCCAGATTTTGGAGTGACTTGTTTAGGATTGTAGTCAGAAGTCACAATCTGTTAATCCCATCTGCTTCCCACGAGAAGAGAAAGTCATCCCTGAGAATGCCAGAGGGTCTCAAACCAACAAATTTTTCCCGAGGACCTACACCATTGTGTCGCAGAGTATAATAATAAAGCATTAACATGAAAATAATTTGAAAAGTGAAAATCAGTCAAGGATCCATTGAACATTGACTAAGTTACCCAACAGAGTTTAGGATTACATTTTGCTCTTGCGGCTTTCTGAAATCAGCCTATAGTGGGCTTGGACCCAGCTAAGCTTTGTGAATGGACTGCCCACGGAATGCATACATACCTTACGGTACTAACTCAATACCACAGCTGACACCCCTACACAGTCACCTCCCTCTAGCAAGTGTGTTCGTCCCCCGCATCCTGGAGTAAACGTGGAACTCTAGGCACTCAGATGAGCCAGAGTAACAAGAACGCCCTGAGGAGTAGTGGAAATAAATCTTCCATTTTAACGTCTCTGCTGTAGGTAACTGTTCTGTAGGAGGGAGTGAGGACCATTCCCAGCGCTGTGGGTCCACAAACTGTGAGCATAAGGAGCAAGGGCTTGGAGTCACACCAGCTGTGTGACACACTGACCACTCAGATCCCAGTGTGGCTGCTTTCCTGCTGCGTGACCTTAGGGCAGTTACCCAAGCTCCCAGGCATCCTTGCTCCTTCTGTCACATGGGCATAGTACCTGCCCGCCTCTCAGCGCTGTGAGGAGTCCGAGGGAGGAGTCAGCACAGGCCCGGCCAGGGGAGTGCTCAGTAAATGTCAGGTAAGAAAATATCTCCCTCGGAAGGTTTCTGTGAGGATGGAGTAATAGCATTCCACAAAATAGGTGCTCCTTGTCTGTCAGCCGCCTTTCTTTCCTGCCATCTCCTTCTTCCTTCGACCTGTTCTTCATGGAAAGAAGGACATCAGGCGATGTTGATGAGTCTAAAACATGTTGAAATCCAAGAGAGGATGGATCTAAATGTAGGTGGAAATAGACAAGCTCCAGGAGTTAATGTGAACTGTCCTCCTCTTCTGAGGCGAAAAGCCATGTTTGTAAAATAATTAAGCTCGTGCTGCAATGCCAGTGGTTCCTTTCTTCCTTTTCCTCTTAATGAAATTTAATTTTATGCATATTACATGTAGCTCAACCGTTTATAATGAATTGAATAAAAATGAATGCTTTGGGGCCGGCCCTGTGGCCAAGTGGTGAGAGTTCCGCGTGCTCTGCTTCAGTGGCCCGGGTTTGGGGGTTCGGATCCCGCGTGTGGACCTTGCACCGCTCGTCAAGCCACACTGTGGCAGCGTCCCACATAAAGTAGAGGAAGATTGGCACAGATGTTAGCAACAATCTTCCTCACACCCAAACAGGAAGACTGGCAACACATCAGGACCAATCTTCCTCACAAAAAAACAAAAACAAAAACAAAAACATAGTCCCATTGAATAAATGAGAAAACAGAGGCACAGAGAAGTTAAGTCGCCTGCTCAGGCAAAAGGGGCAAGACTTGATCCTAGGCAGCCTGACTCCAAAGCCCACAGTTCTAGGGCAGCACTATCTCGCCTCTCAGAAATACCTCCTGAGTGTTCACGACCACTTATCACATACGGTTCCAAGCACTTCCTGTGCATTACCTTGGTTAATCCTCACACTGACCCCTTGCCCAGGTTGCACAGTTCGGAGGTGGTGGACACAGCATATGAGGCCAGAAAATGCTTTCCATTGTTCCATCTTGGCATTGACTAAATAACAAGCCACATCGTTCATAATTGACTAGAACCAAAAAGTAACAGTTTGTTTCTTCTGAGTTTACAGTGGCTAATTTAAAAGGGAACCAGAAAAAAGCAAAAAGTTTCCTAGAGCATTCCTGGCTCTAACAAATTGTTTATCTATTAAGTTATTAATATATATTTATATAATATTTATAGGATATTGATTTGTTAATATACTTCTGATTCAGCATGCACTACCTCCAGGAGGAGGCGGGGGAATTCTAGATATTGTACATCTTCCTTGTCTCTATATCTTTTGGGGACACTGTCCATTCATCTGTCAACATTATTGTTGTAACATTAAAGCTGAGAATGCAGAATCAGGCAGAAAGGAAATAGATTTTCCCAGCATCACAAAATAAGTAGCATTGTAGAAATCCCATGAGAACAGATAACCATAAAATATGTACTTGTTTATGAGTGAGAAGTAGTAGAGAGTGCAGTGTTTCAGCTCCAATTCTCAGGCAAGCCTGGTATGGTACATCTCTTCCCTTTTTTGTTTCCCAAATCAGGTTTAACATTTCTACACCGGCTTTCCGAGGCTGCATGAAAAATCTGAAGAAAACTACTGGTGTCGTTAGGTTGAATGATACTGTGGGAGTAACAAAAAAGTGCTCAGAAGATTGGAAGGTAAGTGAAGAGTTCAAAACCTTGCAAGGGAGTACACCCCAACGAACCCATCTTTGGTGTTCATTAACACATCAACTTTTGACTTTTTTCTGGTAGCACACAGTGTTATGGGGAACTGGCTCATACACATTCCCCACATACTTGCAAGGTACGGAACCTTTTCAGGTTTGCATATTAAATGCGCAGGAAAGTAGGAATACTAACTATACGTATAAAAACTTACAGATGATTGGTAAATTACTACGCACAAAAGCAAACTCTGTTTCTTCCCGAGGCTACATAAATCACATGAATCAGCTCAGGTGAAGTGACATAGGTTAAGATCCTGTATTTCAGCCATAAAATGATTACAATGCCAGTAACTTATTCCATATTTGCATTTCAGCTCGTGCGCTCTGCCTCATTCTCCAGGGGAGGACAAATGAGTTTCACCAATTTGGACTTCCCATTGCCCAGCCTCTTCCAGGCCTCCTTTGGATTTCAGACCTTTCAACCCGGTGGCATATTATTACATCATCAGACACGGGTACGAAATATTGCATGAATATTGAACAAGATTTAAACCTGACTCAAAGGTTGATGTCAAAAACAATAGAGAGATTTTGAAGGTAAATTAGTTGGGCATTTTATCTATCATCACACTGTAAACGCTATGGAAGCTATTCCCCATCCTGGGGTAGGTCCTAAAAGAAATCAGGCTTAGAAAGTACATTATAGTTTACAGAATTGAATTTGTGTATATTCATGGATGCATTTTCATTCTTTTTAAATCTATTTTATCAGTTAAGATGAATTAGAACTGTTATAAGTAATAATGTAGCTTAAAGTTTTAGATCTAAGAAAAAATCAGAATGTGTCTCCATTATTCCTTTTCGATTCCACAAAAGAAGCTCCTCAGATTCCTTTTTGCAGCAGCAGCAGCTAGTTGGGCAATATTTATATCTGGGGAATAGGAGAAAATAAGGTCCTTTGCTCGTTGTTGATATGTGACAGAGCCACGGAAATTCTCTTCAGAAGGAGGTACCGTCTATAACTTAAGATTTAGCTACTGTGGTTACGTAGGCGTAGAAGTCAACTAATACTTTGAAATCTCCTTGTGGAACGAGAAGGATTTTAAAATAGAAGAAATAAAACACTGTCCTTCTTGGATTTCTTTCTTAAGGATAGCCGAGCAAACAGACATCTAGTCTTTGTTGAAAGGAGGGATGGTAACTGACTCTGTAGATATGTTGTTTTAAAAGGCCTCTCCTCTCTTGACATCTTTGCTCATCAGCCTTTAGACATCTTGTTTTGAAAACTAGCCCTGAAGAAGTACATGCTAACATTTAGATTGTGAGAATCATTTTTCCATCAAAACAGGATGTTTTGACCTAGCTCTTTTGACACCCAACACTTGTTTCCTCTGCCAAGCGTAGGGACACTTAGTACACAATATACAAAATGGTCAAAAGCAAATGGAAGAATTAGCTTAGCAACAGATGAGTTCAATCTTGGACAATGCAGGAGTCCTAAGACTACCTGAGGAACATTTCCCGCAACTAAGAAATACTTATCAATTAGCAGTCTTTTACCTAGGTCATAGTAAATATTGCCAACTGAAAAAAGTCAGCAGCAAGTGAAACTAACAATGGTTGCAAGCACACACTGTAAAAATTGTTTCAGACTAAAAAAGCTCACTGAAGAATCACATCTTGTTGAAAACTGCAAAAATTGCAGTTGGTGGAAAAAAATCAATAAGCTTAAAATGACAACTGCTAAAACTACACTTATTTTTTTTATTAAGAATTGACAGAAAGAATCAAATCATCTTGCCAAAATTTAGATCCGTAGAGTTTGACACTGGAAAGTTGAACTTCCTAGAAATTATGACCAGAAAATTAAAAATTCATAATGGCTGAAGAGAAGATGTCACTGTTATAAGCATATGTGAAAAAATTCATAAATCAAGGCTTCATTGTAAAATTTATTCAGAAAGAATTGATCCTGATGAAAATAACTTCAGCAAGATAAAAGTGAAAGTAGACAAACTTAGAAATGGTTTAACTGTTTTATATAATTGATGGAGAGATTAAATTGGTTTATGAATGTAGGTCCATAAAATAATTTTGACAAATTCACCAATGTTGAAATAATTTGCATAAGATTTTTATATTCATAAACATGGAGTCAAAATATTCAAAAATAATCTTTGGATCAAAATAGCAAAGTCAAAACATTTAAGTCAAATCATTCTGGCTGTTTTATACATAGTTTTGATTATAAATTCCGTATTGATACATTCATAATCCTTAAATGCAAATTAATTGCATTGAATGGTATATTCTGTGATGATTTCAGACAAGTAGCCTGCAGGTCACCCTGGAAGATGGGCACATTGAACTGAGCACCACAGATAGCAGCAGCCCAATTTTTAAATCCCCACAGACGTACATGGATGGTTTACTGCATTATGTATCTGTAATAAGCGACACCTCTGGGTGAGTGGACTGGCACTTCTGCCAGAGCTCTAAATATTTTTACTTTATTTAGTTTAATGGAATTTTCTAGTATCATTTATGTGAAATATTTGTCCTTGATGCTGACACTATTTTACTAGTAAGACTTGGCCTTCTTCCTCATTCTGTATCAATTTCCTCATTACACAAATCAGTCATTCATCGGTTGCATGGATAAATAATCTGGTACATTCAAAACGGGATAATGAAACAGGAGCAATGAGAATGAAACAGCCACAACTGTGTACAACAACATGGATGAACCTCACAACATAATGCTGAGCACAAGAAGTCACACGTAAAAGAGTTCATCTCTATGATTTCATTTATGCAAAATTCAAAAACAGGCAAAATTAATCTATTCTATCAGAATTCAGGTAGTGGTTATGCTTGGAGGGGGAGGAAGGCTAGAGATGGACAGGGAGCGCCCGGCGGGCTTCCTGGGGTGCTGGTCCGCGCTGCTTCTTTATCTGTGTGCTGGTGTTGTTGGTCTGTTCACATTGCGAAAGTTCATTCAGCTGCGTACTTAACGTATGTGCACTTTCTGTACATACAGAATACTTTAACAAAAATATTATGTGCAAAAAGGAATACGTGAAAAAAGTTAAATGCTCTTTAAAAATAAGTCTAGTTTAACAAGTTATTTTAGGTAAAAGAAATCGAGTCAGAGTCAAAGACAGTAAGTTGACCACAGGACGAGAATCTTTATTCCAACAGTCTCACTCTTTTTTTGCTTTCCTCCTCTTTCAGACTCCGGCTTCTCATTGATGACCAGCCTCTGAAAAATAACCAAAGGCTACAAGGCTTCTCAGGTTCCCAGCAATCCCTGCGTTTGGGCGGGAGTCATTTTGAGGGTTGTATCAGCAACGTTTTCGTCCACAGGTGTGTGCCCTTTTCTGTGTGTGTGGCCGGTGAGAACAGCCTGCTGCGAGGGAGGGCGTATCATTGGTCAGTTAGCCGAGTCGAATTCCTCACCTTGTGCTGCACACGGCTCTGGTACCACCACCTCGCCAAACACCCTCTTGGGCAAGATACAGACATTAAAAACAAACTAACAGAAACGCATGGGCCCAGCCTCCCTTTGTAAAGGATCAGCTTTGGCACATAACCTTGGAAAAGGTCTAATTAAAATTAACTTTCGGATTATGGCCCTGGAAAATATTCACCCTGAAATTTTATTTCATTTTAATCAAGATTATGCACTTAGATTTAATCAGTGCTTCCTGGATTTTGAGGCCAAGGAATTGCACGAATGGGTGCGATGCCAGGAAACCAAATGCCCACAGTAGCGAATGTGACCTTTCACAGAGAGAGTGGAGCCTGGTGCTTGCGTGCAAATGTTTAAATGTTCTTTTCTTTCTATACAAAATGATCATTTTTAGATAAGAGATGAAACTCTCCCCAGGGCAGAGGGAGGGCCCAGGACTGGTCAGGAACCTCAGACAGCCTGTCAGGAGCTTGTGGGCTCCTGTTGTCCATCAAGGTTCGGACAACAATCATAAAATTAAAGCAGAGTACCTGTGAGACTTTCCTCCTCAAATGCAGTAAGATAAATCCTTCCAGAAACTCACTCTCCTGATGTTCACCATCATTCAGGATCATAAGTGCCTGTGTTTCTCCTCTCTGTGTATTTCATTTCCATATTTCTATATGACACCCATCCCAAAGAAAGAACTATAGTATTCTGGCTTTGCCACAATCCTGGCTATTCAAAAAGAAAAAGAGGGGCCAGCCCCATTACCTAGTGGTTTAGTCTGGCACACTCCACTTCAGTGGCCTGGGTTCGGTTCCCAGGCATAGACCTACACCACTCTGTGCAGCCATGCCGTGGTAGTGACCCATGTACAAATTAGAGGAGGATTGGCAACAGATGTTAGCTGAGGGTGAATCTTCCTCAGCAAAAAAAAAAAAAAAAAAAAAGGCAGGGAGGGAGAAAAGTTTCTCCAGCCCTTCTGCTGGAGTTTTCAGGGAATGCAGGGGTGGGTACAGCACATCCTTGTCCCCTATGAGCCGAGTGCCTCCTCTAGATGTAATGTACAGGTAGGAGATGAAAGTTTACCCAGAAACCATGACAGTAAGAATGTGTATTTTTGAAATAAGTTCTTCCTGCCGATGCGTCTTCCCGGATGCGTCAGAGTTTGGCATCAGCTTTCTCTTCTGCCCTCGTTCCAGGTCATCGCAGAGTCCCGCAGTCCTGGATTTGGCCAGTAAATCCACGAAGAGAGAGGTGTCCCTGGGAGGCTGCAGTTTAAACGAACCACCGTTTCTAATGTTGCTTAAAGGTTCTACAAGGTTTAACACAGCCAAGACTTTCTCTATCAACCAGGCAAGTGTTGAAACCTTACAGTGGGTTTTGATTCTTTCCAGAGGATTCTCAGAAGAGAATCCTGCCTCCTGGTAGATGTAGGGATGGGTGGGGTGGAGGGAGGGGTGTAGATCACCTGGTCCTGTGGTGGTCAATGCCTCTAGGATTGATGGGTCAGCAACAGTAGGATTACACCAAAATGTCAAAGCGGTTTCCTTTTAGCTTTTATTTTGTACCTTGATGAAAATTTGGCAATTTTTGCCGTCATAGAACAAATAGAACCTTGACAGAGGTTTCTCAGTCTCTGTAGCTGATGTCTTGCTCGTTTGACTCAGGTATGATGATTATCCCTCCAATACAGAGGCCACGCCCCTTCTCCTCCCCACAGACATCCCTCTGTCCTGCCTCTTAAGACAAGATGTACACATGTACACAGGCCTTGCTGAGACCAATGTGGCTTCACCTTGACTGCAGACTAGAAACAAATGGGAAGCTTTTAAAATCCCACCACTCAGGTTGCATCCCACCCAGTTAAGTCAGACGCTCTTGAGGTGGGTGCAGGTGGCAGGCGTTTGTAAAGCTCCCAGGTGATTCTAACATGCTGCAGTAAGAGAGGTGGAAAGGAAATGAACTTCCTTGTTTGGAGGAGTGGAAGCATCCTAATGAAGTGAACAGGGTTAGGGCTGAAAGAATTCCTCACTCTGCCTGAGGTCAACAGTATGACCTCCCCACGTCTGAGGTTATAATTAATATGATTAATGGATAACATTGAGCACCTCCGGTGTGCCAGGCGTTGCACTAAGCTCTTTAAGTGGATTTTCTTACTAAATCCGCAAGTAACCTTGTGAGAGAAATACTCTTGCTAGCCACGTCTTACAGAAAAGGATGCCAGGGTTTAGAAAGGTAAGCTCCCACAGATGGAGATGGAGTCACAGTTCAAACCTCGGCACCCTGACCCCAGAGCCTGTGCCCTCTTCAGAGCAGTGCACTCCTGTTCACTCTCCACTTAACAGCAACCACATGCTGCCTGTCTGCCAATATTTCCCTGCAGCACACCGATTTGGTGGAGTTGCATAGATAGTACATAATAAGAAATATTTTATGCTATTAAGAAGAAATATATTTCATAAAGGGTTGTCATTTTACTGTTATGAAAAGAACACCTTTAGAACTGCCCTATCAGGAATGAAGTCATATATTCATGTTTTCATTGTAAGGCTGAAAGTTACTGGGAGACTGAATTAGCACAGCGATGGTGGAGATAGAAGAAAATGGTTTCAAAGCTATTTAGAAGATAGAATGTACAGGACTCAGATAATAATTGAATGTGGGTGGCAAGGGAGAGGCAGGAGTTAATATAATTCTGAGGCATATAATCTAGTTATTGGATGGATGGAGATGCCATTCAGGGAGATGGGAAAAGGACAAGTACTTAGAGGGAAAGTGAATGGGTGGAGTTTGTGGCATATTGAGTGAACAGGTGCCTGCAAGACATCCAAGTGGAGAAAGCTGACAGGAGACCATCAGGTGTCTCTGAGTGGGCCTCAGCAGATAGGGTGGGACTGGGGTTATTGATGTGGGAGACACCAGTGGACACACTGTATGTAATTTTCCCCCTGTTCTGTGCAAACCCCCAGGTTAGATGGAATACAAAATTACTTCTGCCTCCAAAAGCCCAATAGCAGGGAGAAGGCAACAAAGCTTTGTGGAGTCAGACTTCCTGGGTTTGCATCGGGCTGTAGCACTTACTAGGAGGGTGACCGTGAGTGATTTTATTTCACCTCCCTGTGGGTCTATTTCCTGCAACTTAAATGAGGATATATAATAGTAATATCTCATGGTGTTGTTGTGAGGGTTAAATGAGGTAATAAACACAAAACACGTAGAAGGTGCCTGGCACGTGGCAAGCACACAATAAATATTAGCTATTATTATTATTACACACTAATAACCTAAGTGAAAGGGACAAAACATGCTACAGGAGCGGTGTGGCAGGAATTTTCCTAGAGGAGATAACAGATGAACTGGGCCTACAGGAGGGGTGAATTTAGATAAGTAAGAATTATTGCTGTGTGAGCAGAAGCCCTAAGCTGGGAGGCAGGATGTGGGTGGAACTCCTAGGTCCAAGACACGTCGCATACGTTCTTTCTGATCTTCATAAGTCTTCATACTGCCTCTTTCAGTTCTCACCACACCCCTCTGAGAGCAAAACAAAAGGCCAAATTTACAGGTCAGGAAATTGAGTGTCAGAGAGGTTAAAAGAAAAAAACCCAAAAACTTGCCTAAGAGCACCCCGTCAGTAAATGGTAGAATCAGAATTCAGATTAGGGCTGTAGCCTCCCAGGAACGTGCTCTTCAAGCCACATCACGTGGCCTCTATAGGCTTGGAAAGCTTGGTGAACAGGGCCAATTTGGTGGAGAATGGATACTCGGGGAGGTAAGCTTAGAATCACACGCTTGAGCCAGATCACGTGAGCCTCAGATGGCCTGATGTAATTTTGACATTTTTCTACAGTCAACATGAAGCCATTGAAACGAGTACCATGTTGAAAGATTAATAAGCTTGGAGCAGCCTGTGGGATGGTTTGGTTTAGGAAAGTTCTAGAGACAAGGAGTCAAACTGGCAAATGACGACAAAGGTCCAGGCAAGAGAAACAGGGCCTGACTCAGGGCAGAGGGACTGGGAGTGAAAGGGAAGAAGTGGAAGCAAAATCTTTTCACAGAGATGAACAGAGGACATGGAAACTGAACGCATGGAAGAGGCAAGGAAGGTGGGCGTCCAGGATGACCAAGATGTGAGGCCTGGGTGCCATTAAGAGAAGAAAGGAAAAGTTGGTGGCAAAGGGTATCTGAAACTGTTCATCTTGATGTTACTGCTACTGACACACAAAGAAGAATCTTTCAGGGAAAGAGTGAGGCCCAGGCGGGAAGCTCCAGTAGGATCCAGGTTTGGCTGGATTTTAAGTAGTTCATTTAACTTTCTGGTGGGTATGACTGAACATCCCCACTCAGCAATGAGTATTCACAGAATGTGTTAAATAACTGGTATCGAGCATGCATTCTGAGCATCCGACCTGAGAACTGGGTTGGAGAGGAAAACCTGCTCTTGAAGGAATGAATTTGTTGGGAAGCCTTTAGCTGCTAGCTCCAGAAAACTGCAAAAATGGCTTAAACAGTAAGGAAATCTATAGTGTCACAGAACGGACAGTTTGGGGATAGGTGGGGCTTGAGGCCTGGCCCTAGCCCATCAGGACTGCGTCTGCTTCCTCACAGTCGTCTCAGCTCCAGCCTGCGTGGTTCCAGGCTTCATTTCCTCACGGGACATGCAGAGCACCCTAAGCGCCGATCTGCTGCCTTTCTCTGTTAGCAGGGAAGTTTCTCAGAGGCCCCGCCCTGCTACTTCCCCTCAAGATTCATTGGCCAAGAGGGCCTCACGTGTTCATTTCCTGAACCAATCTCTAGCTTGGTCAATACCTGCCCTTCCCTTTGACGGAGGGAGATCTCCGCTGAGCCCTGAGCCGCCAGGGAGGGGCGGAGACACATCTTCAAAATCTGGGCTCTGGGACCAGCTGGGTGGCGCAGCGGTTAATTTCGCACGTCCGCTTCTAGGCAGCTTGGGGTTTGCCTGTTCGGATCCCGGGTGCGGGCATGGCGCCTCTTGGCAAAAGCCATGCTGTAGTAGGCGTCCCACATATAAAGCAGAGGAAGATGGCATGGATGTTAGCTCAGGGCCAGTCTTCCTCAACGAAAAGAGGAGTATTGGAAGTAGTTAGCTCAGGGCTAATCTTCCTAAAAAATAAAAAAAATCTGGACTCTGCAGCAGAGGAAAAAGGGGGAAGGGCTGGGAGTCTCTGTTTCTTCCAACAGTTATTCTAGTCACATTTGATATTTGTTATGGTCATTTTTCTGCATGAAAACTCAGTCCTGTTGAAAAATTCAAAGCATCGTCCAGCTCAAGACAGACTTCTGTGTGGAGGTCAACTCTGATGAAAGTGGGAACTGGCTGTGGTCCCCCCACCTCTGTTTCCCGCTCTGTTTTTTCACTGGCCTGCTGTAAAAGCCCAAGTGAATGGCCCAGAGGGGAAGTGGAGGGCTGGAGGCTCCATGTGCCACTGGCTGGCTGTGCAGGCCTCCGTGCTGCTGGCCAAACGCTGGCTCTCTCAAGGGACACTGTGGTTCCTCCGTGATGGTGAGGGGCTCCGGATGTCCACTGGTCCCAGGAGCAGCAGTGGTCTGAAAGGAGACCAGAGGTGTGCAGGATGGGAATACTGTGCATCCTCCCCCAGGGAGGAATTCATCTCTATTGAGTTCATCTCTGAGGATCAAAAGTAAAAACTGAGCAAGGCGCTGTGCAAGATAATATTCTTCCCTCTTTCCCCTGGTAATGAGCTGTCCTAACTTTTGGCTTCTCTCCCATGCAGCCATTGCAGGACACACCAGTGGCCTCTCCGAGGAGCAAGGAGAGGTGGCGAGATGCTCAGTCTTGCCCATCACCTCCCAAGGCCCAGGCAAGTCATGGAGCGCTCAGGTTTGGTGACAGTCCCACCAGCCACTTGCTGTTCACAGTTCCCCAGGAGTTGCTGAAATCCAGGTATTATTTAATTTTCCTGCACCCACACCAACTCAGAACCTGACTCTGCGATTCTACCCCAGGGCAGGCTAGCTGGCATGACAAAATGCACCTGTCCCTCAGGGAAGTGGCACTGACACTCTTGTGAGAAGAACAGGACTTGGGGTGTGATTGCCTGAGTGCGCTCCCTCCCCACAGCTGGAGTGCACATGTTACGTGTGCTACTCAGAGGCTGGGACAGCCAGCGAGCCTCTGGTTTAGAATTGACAGTGTTCTACAAATACAGCTGATATTTCTTTCCAAGCTGCTGCTTATTTCTATGATAAATCACCTGTCTTCTCCTGCATTCTGTAGTCACAGGAAAATCATTCTTTTAGGTAGACTCAGTGCCAGATAAATCATTTTTAGGGAATACATTTGGACTTTTTGTGCTAACAAGTTGCATCTTTTTGAGAGGAGGAGGGAATGAGCAGAGATAGGATGTCAGAAAAAAGTAGAAAAATAAAACTTGTCATTTTTATGTGATTTGAAGGAGACATAGAAAGGTGCCAAAAATTCCTTTATGATTTATCTACAGAAGGAAAATTGCCCAGGGGTCAAAAGGACCTGGCTTTAAGACCTAGCTTTCAATCCCACTCAGCCATTTGCTGGCTGTGTGACCTCAAGCCATTTGCCAGTTCAGGTCCTTGGGGATGCAGATGTCACGATGGAATTAGATATGCAAGAGATTTATTCTTCCTGAGGAAGATAAAGGGTGAGGGAGCAGGAGCTGGCAGGGAGAGCCTTCAGCTGAGACGTGGGCCTGAAGCCTGTGAAAGGAGAGGGGAAGGAAGGAGGCCTGGGTAGGTAGAGCGTCAGACGGCAGTGCAGCTCTGGGTGGGGCGTCTGCAAGGAAAGATCTCCCCTTCGAAGAGTCCAGTGTTGGGCATGAATGGCCTGGCTCTAGCTCTGCTGCTGAGCTCAGACCTCAGCTGGAAGTCACCCGTGTGCCACTGCAGCTGTCCTGAAGGGAGCTCTGAGCCGCAGCTCCATGGCCATCACCGGCTGTTATTCAACGTTTCTGAGCCTAAGCTGTCTCTCCATAAACTTGGCACAATTATGCTGTCTCACCTGTGTTCACAAATTACTACCTCTCTTCCAACCTCAATTTTCTCATCACTTAAATGGAGTTGACAATGCTTTCCTTGCATGGAAGACAGGTAATAGCTTATGAGCTGGCCTTTGGACACCCACTCAGTAAGCCAAGTGCATGATTCACAGGCTGATGTGAAGGCGGAAAGGGGAGGGGCCCAGTTCTGAAGAAGAATGCCGATGCCAGCAGCTCCAGGTCTCCAGGGGCCGCATGGAAAGTCTTGGGATCCCTGATTTGCCAAAACTGTGCTAGTGGGAGACTAAGGCAGGTGGCAGAAGTGGTGTCCCTTCAGTTATCAGCCCGTCCCAGGGCTACCTCTTGGCAGGGAGACCCCACTGCTGGTCACCGCTCTCTTGGTTAAGCTGACGTTAGTGACAGCAGTCGCCCTGTAGATGCTCCCTGGACTGCCCTCTTCCAGCCTCCTCTCCCTCCCGTTTTCCTGGTCCTGCAGCTTCTCCACCAGTCCTGCCCTCGACCTCCCTCTGCAGCCCCTTTCTCTGAGCACATTCAGTGTGGTGAGTTATCTGGCTTCTTCTGATGATTCAACCCCAGCACCTTCCCATCCAATGCTAAATTATGTGTAATAAATGGAAAAAGTAACATTTTTAAAGGGAAAGTGAAAAAAATAATCATCAGTGAATAATTTTTTAATTATTTTACTCCCAAGGATTGTTGCAATCAGAGTGTATTTTCAGGATGTTGCAAGATTTGGACTATTCTATTGTTCTCATTCTGATTTATATTCTAGCAATTTTTCCTCTTCTTTAAAACACTGTACCACTATTTTAACCTTTTGGTGAATGTATAAAAATGCTGCTTAGCTCTCTGTCTTGCTGTCCTGTCTTCCAGCAGTGAGGAGTTGTAGCTACAGTTTCATATGCTGGGATTGGAACCTACTGCCGTCTTTTTTGGGTGTTAGTCTTTTCTGAAAGAAAGCTGCTTTAAGAAATAGTTCTGGAAAGCAGATGTCAAGTCTGATAACCACACTCACATATGTAAAGTGCTTTAATTCTGTAGCAAGTCCTAATATCCTCCTTCAATTGCTAACCCTCGTTCTCCAGACCTCCACACGATACACAGATACACGAGAGAAATATTGAGTGGTGTCACCATCTGCTTGGTTTAATTGAACAAATAGAGATTTCTTTTTCATTTTGAAGAATGTTACCCTCAAGAAAACTTGCTCATCTGAAGAAGTAAAGAGCATCTCAGTTTTTTCTCAGCTTCACAGTATTAAAAAGCAAAGAGAAGTAACAGTGTAATTTTTTTTCTTCCACTTCCTGATTCTACCTCCAGATTTTCCATTTACCATCTAATTCAATTCAGTAACTGTTTTTTGAGTGCGTACTGTGTACCAGGCTCTGGGGATACAGCGTTAAGCAGGAAAGACCCAATTCTTGCCCTCTGTCTGGTGTGCGCTTAGACATAAACCGCAGGGAGTGGGTCCACAACAGCCTGCTGATACCTGTATCTCCCACCACCTCCTCCCACTGCACTTTTAGGCACCCCCTCAGTGCATCCACACACCGTGAACAACTCAAGGAAGGAAACCTCCATCACTGCATTCCCACTGCCCACCACAGTGCCTTATACATACTAGACACTCATTAAATATTTGTTGAATGAATGAATAAATGGATGGATGGATGAACGAATGATAAATGTGAGTTTTCATCGAGAGTAAAGCTTGCTTAGCTAGATATGCATATGATCTGTAACCACCATGCAACTGAATGTTAACTTTCATTCTCTGCTTTTACTGCATGATACTCACTTAGCTCGTATTCCATCATAGGTGGGGTATTAAGGTCCAAGAAACACAGTAGTGGGTGGGAGAAGGCAGATCTGTTCTTCTGTGCCTCTGTGTTAAATATGTCTTAGAGAAAGAAAATGCTCACCTGATGCTAAAATCAAATCCTTGTTATTCTAGTTGTCCCCGACCTCTCACAACTCCCTTCTTGCTTGTATACAAAATGCATCCAGAATGCATATTCACTGGGTTTAAAAAGTATAGGCTGCTAAGTGAAACAAGCCAGTCACAAAAAGACAAACATTGTATGAGTCCTCTCATAGCAGGTACCTAGAGGAGTAAAATTCAGATAGACAGGAAGTAGAATAGTGGTTGCCAGGGCCTGGGGGGAGGGGAATGGGAGTCGTTATTTAATGGGTACAGAGTTTCACTTTTGCAAGATGAAAAGAGTTCTGGAGGTTGGTTACACAACAATATGAACGTGCTTAACACCACTGAATTGTACACTTAAAAATGATTAAGATGAGGGGCCGGCCCGTGGTGGAGTGGTTAAGTTCACGCGCTCCACTTTGGCGACCCAGGGTTTCACCGGTTCAGATCCTGGGCACGGACATGGCACCGCTTGTCAAGCTGTGCTGAGGCAGCGTCCCACATACCAGAGCCAGAAGGATCTAGAACTAGAATATACAATTATGTACTGAGGCGCTTTGGGGAGAAGAAGAAAAAAAAAGAAGATTGGCAACAGATGTTAGCTCAGGTGCTAATCTTAAAAAAATGGTTAAGTTGGTAAATTTTATGTCACGTGTATTTTACCATAATTTTTTAAATGTAGATTTTTTTTTTAAGTAAGGCTTCTTTTTTGTCATGGGCTTGGACTTACATCACTAGCTCAGTTTGGTATGGAACTTCCTCTTATTTCCCAGCACGGCAAGAAAATATACAACAAAACTTTTAACACTGCAATATAATGGCTTTTTTTTTTTTTTTGAGGAAGATTAGCCCTGAGTTAACTACTGCCAATCCTCCTCTTTTTGCTAAGGAAGACTGGCCCTGATCTAACATCCGTGCCCATCTTCCTCTACTTTATTTGTGGGACGCCTATCACAGCATGGCGTGCCAAGCGATGCCATATTCACACCCGGGATCCAAACCGGCGAACCCCGGGCCGCCAAGAGGCAGAACGTGCGAATTTAACTACTGTGCCTCTGGGCCGGCCCCTATAATGGCTTTTAAAAATTCCCAAAGAGATGGGTCATTTAGTCACTATATGCTTTAGTATATTCATTTAAATAATGGGGGTTTGGGGATTTCCTTCTCACCTCTCTCAGTTTCAGAGATTTGGAGAAACACTAAAAACTTCTATTTTCCTTCTTTACCTACTGCTTTCTTTTCGCCACAGGTCACGGTTTGCTGTGGACGTGCAGACAACATCTTCCAGAGGGCTCATGTTTTACACGGGCACTAGGAACTCCTTTATGGCTCTTTATCTTTCAAAAGGACGGCTGGTCTTTGCACTGGGAGCAGAAGGGAAAAAACTAAAGCTCAAAAGCAAA
The DNA here is from genome assembly GCF_041296265.1 of Equus caballus. Lineage (NCBI taxonomy): Eukaryota > Metazoa > Chordata > Mammalia > Perissodactyla > Equidae > Equus > Equus caballus. The sequence goes on from NC_091691.1 coordinate 54,015,293, forward strand.
GAGAAGTTCAATGACGGGAAATGGCACACGGTAAGAACGGGCTGCATCACGACCTCCCGTTGGTGCAGGATTCACTGTTGAGTAGCTGCAGAGAGAGTGTTGGCACTCCTCCAGGCGTGAAGGCGCAAGCACTGGGAGAGCTGGGCTGGTCGGAGTCACTGAGCGCCACAACGTCTCAGCACCAGAGACTGCTGCACACCCCATGCATGGATGTCACACTAAATGCAAGATGGGCTTTACTCACTGCTTCTCCAGTCCCCTCCACACCTCCTTGGCCTGCCTCGCTGCTCCTGCCTACTCCCACCCCTGTTTCCTGGACCATTTCTCTCCTTCAAGACAGTTTCCAGGTCTCCAGGCCCCTTTCTGAGCCTGCAATGCCTTTTCCATATCATGAGCGTAAAGACTCATATCCCTAGCATCCCAGCTCTTGCCTGAAGGCATCCCAGACTTAAAGAAATACACTTTAAGGCAAGAAGGGACCTATTTTTTTTTTCCTGATGAGGGAACTGGAACACAGAAAACTTGTGACTTCACAAGTTGCACTCACGTAGTCACTCAACAGATATTTAATGAGCTGCCATCCTGGAGCATATAAACAAAAAATCCCCAAGATAATGTTGGACACTCATAAGTGCTTTGAGACAACACTAAAGCCAGGTAAGGAAGTAATGGAGGGAGAAGAGAGACTATTCTAGATAGGGTAGTGAATGAAGCCCTCCTCTGGGAGGTGACAATCGTATGAAGTTATAGGGAGAGTGTTCCAGGCAGAGGGAACAGCAGATACAAAGACCCCGAGGTAGGAATTAGCTGAGTACACAGAACAGGAAGAATAAGAAATGGGCTTCAAGAGTGAGGCAGGGTCCAAATCATTTGAGCTTCGAAAGCCAAGGTGCGGATTTTAGATTTTATTCTGAGTATCTCCGATGCTTTTAGAGAACCTTCAAAGGAGATTGACATGAACAGAATTATATTTTTAAAACTCTCTTTAGCAGAAGAGACTAAAAGGGGGGCAAAGTAGAATAGGGGGGGCCTTTGCTTTGAGAGGCTGTGAGGGCTGGAGAGAAGTAGACCATCCGGATGTGTTCTGAAGGCAGAATCAAGACGGCTTGCTGATGGATTGCATGTCGAGTGGGAAAGAGAGGAGTCAATATGGAGCCCCGTGATTTTGGACCAGCAGCTGGGTCAATAGTGGGACCAGTGCTAAGATGGAGAAGACAGGGAGGAGGCGGGTGTGACCGGCGAGGGAGCAGTGTAGAGCTGGGGAGAGCAGGAGTCCTGCCGTGAACGTTGGAGGCTTGTGTTGTCCCTCAGACCTTCTGGCCACATGTCAGGAGGCAGCAGAAGCTACAGGTCACAGCTGGGTGTACAGACTGGGGAGTCATTAGTGACAGTCTCATAGCCGTGAGATGGCGGAGTCCACCCTAGAGTCCAGGGATCCTGACTTGTAGCAAAGAGTTTAACACGCTTCCTTCTCTTATTAGAAGAGAAGTAGCCGCTGGCCCCTTGCTCCAGGAGCCCTGCTCAGGGGAGCGCGTGGCTCCCCCACGCTTAGCTCTGCGCAGACTATGCCTTTCCCTTTGCCGCATGGGTGTGTGTTTATTTGTGATCCTTTGGCTCTTCCGTTGTTTGTCTTTTGTATAAGTTTTCAGATCAATGGTTTTTTTTATTAGTTCACTTTTAAGCAACCTTTGTTTAGCTTACTTATTCCGTTCACTCTGTTCAATATCTAACCTAATCTCACCGAGTGATGATGATGACAGTACTAGGGCGAAACTCTGATTTTTTAAAGGTACGTGAAGGCACAGAAAAGCATTTTTTTAAAATTTCCCGTGACCACTAATAAAATACAGCACCAGTGGTCAAAGGTAAAAATACAAGGCCAGCCCAGTGGCGCAGCGGTTAAGTTCACACGTTCCGCTTCTCGGCGGCCTGGTGTTCGCCAGTTCAGATCCTGGGTGCAAACATGGCACCGATTGACAAAAGCCATGCAGTGGTAGGCGTCCCATGTATAAAGTAGAGGAAGATGGGCATGGATGTTAGCTCAGGGCCAGTCTTCCTCAGCAAAAAGAAGAGGATTGGCAGTAGGTAGCTCTGGGCTAATCTTCCTCAAAAAAAAAAAAGTGTAAAAATATGATTAACTTATTTTCTCTACTCTTAAGGTGGCCTTTGGGCAAGATGGAGAAAAGGCGCGCTTGGTTGTGGATGGTCTGAGGGCCCGGGAGGGGAGCTGGCCCAGAAGTTTCACCGTCAGCCTCAGAGTGCCAGTGTACCTGGGGTCACCTCCCTCAGAGAAGTCAAAGGTAAAGAGTTATGACTCAGAGCTGTAGATGGCAATAATTCACCTATAATGTCATCTCAAAAGACTTTAAGTGATTATTAAAGAATCTCAATATTCAGGATACTCAAAGATCTCCAAATACTTCAAATGATTTTTTCTGAATACCTAATGTTCATAAGCCCACAGAGAACGTGCCCATTCCCCATGCCATCCCTTCCTTTTGAGTCCCAGGCCCTGAAGTGAATCTGGGGCCTCTCCATGGCTTTACAAACGTGAATCTCTTAGTTTCTCCTCCGGAGAATGCCAAAACATAGGTTTTGGATTATAGACAGAGATTTTTGATTAAGATAAAGTTTTCCAAACTTTGGTGATTTATGCTGCCTTCACCGCATTTGCCATACCCAGGTAAAACATTTACTTAATACTTTGCCCCCAGTCAACTCGCTATTTAATTTAAATTTGTTTTTAAAAGATCTTTTTCTCTCTGTCATAAACAGAATCCCAATATCCTTTGCCATAAAGAGTAGGTAACCATAAAAATAAATGCGTGAAAATAAAAGTGTTAATAAAGTCTAGCTAGATAGTGTGGCCTGTACTCCCTTCATTTGGAGAAAGGGGAGCTTGACAAGTGATCAGTTATATCTCATATAATTATAAGAGATGTTTGAGACGTATTAGCACAAAGCTAAAATTTGTTCCTTGCCCTAATCAGAAGGCTAGAAAGAGAAATGGAAAAGGACGAACTTAATAACTGAATATACGTTTTCATGTTATTCAGTGTCTGAAATAAAATTATCTCAAGAACCAAATTTGGGGAAACTTTGGGCTAAGGGGAAGTCACAAGTCCATCTGTCTCCAAGAAGGAGGGGTGCATAACTGGATTCGTCAAGTTCAAAGGCTCTGATGCGGCCACGGCTGCAGGGTGAGCTCTGTGAGTGCCCTCCCCGGGTCAGTGTCTCCTCTCACACTGCCAGGGCGCTCATCAGGCCTGAGTTCCTCGGGGCCGCCCCACCCACCTGTCTTTGTTCTCCCAGATTTGCCTTTTGCTCCCACAGTGTGGATGGTCCTGTCAGCAGCTCAGGCCTAGGAACTGCCCTCCCCCTAAATGCTCTGCCGGATGCTCGGCCTTCTTGCCTATTTGTTGGCAGCTGGTGGCCCATTCTGGCATGATGTTTGCTTGCCACAGGGGAGGAAGGGCCAAGACTCAAAGCTGGGCCTGGAAATGGACACAATTAAAGCAGGTCATTTCCCCAGCATGGATTGGAGGCAGTCAGGCTGACCTGGCCCAGGCCATGGTGTTTCCACAGGTCTCAGCCTGGCTCCCTCAAGTTTTGCATTGGGGTTTGGGCCAAAACTCCAGCAAGTCATAAAGTATTGTTTTGCTTTATTATATATAATACCTTTTGTACATACATATATACATATATATATACACACATATATACATATATATGTATACGTATGCGTATAGTACATATATATACATATATACATACATATATATGTACATACACGTACATATGTACATATACATACATATACACATATATGGCATATATATGCCATAAATAACATATGGCGTAATATAGCATATTTAATATATAATACATATATAGTGTATAACATTAATTGCTAAGGAGGATCTTCAATGTTAATGTTAACTTTTCTGCAAGCTCTGCACCTATTTCCCTCTCAGAGAAACCACAGGATGGGGTAGCCATTCAAGGGCACAATTTGGATGTTCTTTTGGATAAACCACACTCCGCATCCTGATATCTGGGATAATCCATAGCACCCCCATCTACGACATTCTTACAAGCCAAGGTTCTTTTTGCAGCCTTTCTTCGACCTGAGGGTGCAAACCATTGGATTACCTTCCTTCATATCCTTTCAGAGGGCAGATGACATCCATCAAACAGTGTCTGCCTCTGAATTCTGGAACCTGAGTCAGCCTTCAGGGATTCACTGTTAAGTTATGGCCTATCCTGGAGAGTCTGAGCTTGACTTCACATGCAGGCTCTTCATTGTATAAGATACAAATCTTCAGAAACTAGTAATTTCGTAGGGAGCCCAGTGGGTAGTTTATTGTTGACAGTGACACCCCATGCATCTCTGGTATCACCGTGTTCTCTTAAAATTATCCTATCTTGCATCTGTTGTGTAGGATTCCAGGTCCTAAAAGCATTGATTCTAGAAGGGGGTTTAGGAATTTTATTCAGTGATTCTCTAACTTTTTTGAAAATTTCGTGAAGGTTGCTGTCCTTCTCCCCAGGAAAATGCACATACAGAGAACATCTGGTGTGTAGTTTAAGGGGTCACAGAACCCCAGAAGCACATCCCAGGTCCCCAGGTGAGGAGCTCTGTTCCAGGCCAGCTCCAGGCGGGCATGGGGCTCCATGCAAGCTCACCAATGCTGCGCATTGCATCTTATTTTAACTCTAAGGCGTTCGTGATTTGTTGGTGGTGCAGGAGCCCAACAATGTAGGGAACTTTTTTACACTTTATTATTTTTGGAATGTTTTGGCCTCTTTTTTCAGTCAGCTGCCCTGCATTAAGCAATCATATGGGCTCATGAAGCCCTAAGAAGTGGTTTGTACCTGCAAAGAGACAGTGAGATCTGTGAACTGTCAGGTGGAAATTTCCTCCTCTTGCAGCTCTGTCTGTGTGTCCCAGGGTCAGGTCACCCTCCCTGTTCTTGTTCCAGCTCTAGCTAGCGACCTCCGCTGCCCCTGCCCTCTGCACACACACCGCTTCATTTCGTGGCACCTTCAACCTTCAGTCACCCACCAGACCCTGGCATCCAGGTTTTTCTTGGCACTATGGGCAGGGAGCCAAATGGAACAGTCAGGCCCACCTGACTCTTTAAAGCAGGAAAGTTAAACCCCCCCACCTTCCCCCTTTTGCAGACAACTGGCCCTGCCCTTAACCTTGGCTGCCTGTGTACTTCTGGAAGTTGTGGGTAATGAAGTTTGCTTTCTCTTCTGCTTGGTTGCAGAGCCTCCCCCAAAGCAGCTTTGTGGGCTGCCTGAGGAACCTTCAGTTGGATTCGAAACCCCTGGCTACCCCTTCTGTAAGCTTTGGGGTGTCCCCCTGCTCACATGGCTCTTTGGAGAAAGGCATTTATTTCTCCCAAGAAGGAGGTCACATCATCCTAGGTAAGGTGCAGTTTGGAAGAGTTTATGTCTTTGAGTCTGAAGAACTCCATCCTTTTCCTTAAATTATGATGTTTTAACTTTTTTTTTTTCCTTTTGGAAGCTAACTCCGTGTTGTTGGGGCCAGAATTCAAACTTGTTTTCAGCATTCGCCCAAGAAGTCTCACTGGAATCCTAATACACATCGGAAGTCAACGTGGGAAGCACTTATGTGTTTATATGGAGGCAGGAAAGGTGCGTAGCAGTCTGGTGACATGGGAAGGGTATATGGCTTTGCGTTAGAACCAGCTTCCATCTCCGGAGACCACAGTAGGTGAAGTCACGGTGGAGAGTGGAACCCAATCATTTATTTAAGAGACCTGACTTCAGGACTAACTTAGCATTTTCCTTCAGCGAGTAATTTTGTCATCATGTTTTCTGTTCTTCATCTTTAAAATCAGAAACCTCAAACAAGCTGGGCTGACTTCCAGCCCCACCACTTAATTATATGGCCCTAGGGAAGTTTCTTAACCTCTTTCAGACTCAGTTTCCTTATCTTTAAAATGTGGATAATAATTCTTATATCTTAGAGCTTTTGTCAAGATTATAGAAACTGCCATATACTCAATAGATGTTCCTTGTTCTCTCCTCCCCTTTACTTTTGTCACATCTCTACTTTTATTCATAAGGGCACTACCAGATGTCATGGAATGTATTTTCTCACCAGCTGTCTACAGCATGTCGCACCCATGCCCATGGCCCTGTATCTACTGAATCAGTGTCAGAATCCTCTTATCCTCCCTACACAGCTCACCAGCCTTTCTGGTCCCTGCAGCCAAGCTGGCCACCAGGTCTCCATACCAGCTTGCTTTGGCTTTTCCTGGACTCCTTCAGTGTCTGTTTCTTCTGCTTCATCCTTCTCATTACTCACAGGTCTGGTCAATATCTTATTTTCACCACCTAGTTATATCTCTTTCCTTCTCAAAAAATCTCTTTAAAACCAAATTCTTTCAGGAAGCTTCTCTTAGTTTAGGCCTCGAAGCAAAGATTGGTAGTGTGCCGTTTTCTTTCACCTTCATCCTTCCACCGTTTATTAAATGTGAGGTGAAAAAAATTTCAGAAGAAAATAAAACTGTCCAAACTCCCAGAACACTTTTTAGTGGAGTTGCAGCCGTTAAGTCTGAGCGGACCTCTGGTAGGCCAGAGAAGAAAGCAACTGTCTGCTTGCCTGCGGCTCCGACTTGGGGAGGGGTTAGGGAGGGTTTCCAGGGAGAGCTGCTGGATGGAAAATTATCGCAGAACTCTGAATCAAGACCTGACGCCCTTCACAGCAGCAGTGACATTGTTTAGTCCAAAAATTGCCTGAGAATAGGCTGTACTGCCTGCTATATGCAAATTAAATGTAAATTGTTTATAAACACACTTAGTTTAGTCCTCTAGTTTATTCACCTTGATTCAGCCCTTGGGGAATCCTGGCCCAGAGAGTGGGAATGCGAGATTCTACGCTATAGCACATTGAGTGCCTACCTCCTGACATGTGCCCAGGACCAGCGCCATCAGTTGGCTTGTTGAGTTCCTTGGACAAGAATCCCTCTATAAGTCATGCATTCATGGAATTCATGAATGCCTCAGCCAGTATTTTTGCCCTCCAAATTTCACATGTCCCTCTGAACAGAGCTACTGTCACATATTAACAGCGAAAAAGGCTCCTCGATGCTAATGGTCACCTTTCAGTGGGGCCTGACAGAGGCAGAGCTCAGATTGGGAGGGAAGGGCTCATTGCCACTGGCAGCAACCTCAGGCAGGGCCCTGGGTTTGTAGCCTGCTTGCCTGGAAGGGATGCAGCAGAGAGATTCTTGCAAAGCCTTGGGCCCCTGTGATCACCTGGTGCTGGAACGGTGACCTATATCTAAAGTGCTTCTGGGCTGTCGGGGTGGCAAGTGTTGGGAGGGGAGGTTGGCCAGAGAAGTTGGCTCCACCTGCCTTTCTGAAGGAAATAGGAAAATGCATGTGTTTTCCAGGTCACGGCCTCCGTGGACAGTGAGGCAGGTGGGATCTTGACATCGGTCACACCAAAGCGTTCTCTGTGTGACGGACAGTGGCACAGAGTGGCAGGTATGACATCCAGTAGCCTATTTTTCACACACTGAAATGGTCTCCCTTTTTATCTGGACTTGAATATCCCAAATGCAGCCTCAGTCCATCGATCCATTAGAGTCTGACCAGGGTCAGCCCACCAGCTTAACATGGTGAGAATGTGTCCATTCCCAGCCCCAAGTGTATTTACGTAATTCATGGCTGCTGCCTCCAGTTCTCCATAACATACTGAGACGGTTTTTGTTTGGAGGCCAGCCAACTGATAAGCTATGTTTATTTTCAAGGTAGTAAAACATTGTGATTTCGATTTTGGCTCTGAAGTCAAAAAGAACAGCAGTCTTTTTGAAATCTCAGTCCTAGCCCCTACCTGTGTGACCGTGGGCAAGCTACTTGGTTGTTCTTTATCTTCAGTTTCCTCATCTGCATAATGGAGATAAAAATACAATTATGCACCCTATAACAACATTTTGGTCAACTGCATATATGAAGGTGGTCCCATAAGATTAGTACCATATAGCCTAGGTGTGTAGTAAGCTACACCATCTAGGTTTGTATAAGTACAGTCTATCATGTTTGCACAATAATGACATCGACTAAGAATGCATTTCTCAGAACAATTCCCTGTCATAAAGTGGCACGTGACTGTAGTATACACCTCCCAGTGTTGTGAAAATTAAATGGGATAATCCATATGAAGTGCTTGGTTAGCAGTGTCTGATATGTAGTAAGAGTTCAGTAAGTGTTTACTCTTACTATTGTGAGGTAAAGGTTCATTGTTGGGTTGTTTTTTTTCAACAACCATGTAATATTAATGCAAATAACTTAGACAAACTACTTGGTGAAAAACAGGCATAGTCTCTCAAATTGAATCTGCCATTGTATGAGTAACATATGGACATTAATTTGGCGATATATTAACCTGTATTGGCTAAAATACTTTTTGTAAAAAGTGGCCTTTTCTTGACTGATTTGAGAGCTTACTACATTGCAATTAGCTAAGATTGTTAACATGAGAGAAATTTTGTTTCAAGGGTCAAAAGCAACTGTCTTTGGAGTCAGTTCTCAGTAGTGTCTTCTTGGAAAGAAGCTGAGATCACGTGAAATAAGCATGGCTGCTGGAGGCAGGGGACCAGAGCTCGAATCCCAACTCACTGAACCTCACCACCAAGCCATCTTGTCAAGCTTCTCAATGATTGAGAGTCAGTCTCTTACGTGGGAAATGGAAGAGATAATATCTTCCTCACAAGTTGATTTTAGGGATTAAGTTCTGTAACGTGTGTGGGAGCCCCTGAACACCACTTGGTGTTCAGAAGTTGGGCGAATTTATGTCTAGGTTGACCACATTCCTGCCAACAGCGCTCCCGTGGGTCCAATTAGAATGAGTTTAAACAAAGCCAGTGGTGACACACTAGTATAGACATTATACAGTGGGCAGGGCTCTCCTCGGGTAATAGGCCTGACCAGCTTCCTTTCTTTCCAGTCACCATAAAAAAACACATCCTTCACCTGGAACTGGACACAGAAAATAGCTACACAGCTGGACAGCTCCCCTTCCCACCTGCTAGCGCTCGGGAGCCACTGCACATTGGAGGTGTCCCAGGTAACTCTTGCCCTGACTTCTACACCCATGTTGCCCCATGTGAACTGTTAACATTCCCATCTTAACTCAACAGATGTGACGCCCCAGCCCGTGGGTTATGAGCAGGGCAGCCGTTGGCTGGATGGTGCAGATAGGGAGGCCCTTTGCTCCAGCATGTGGGGAAACTCACTTGCCAGCAAAGGGCACATTTCAGAGCAGCCCAGGCCACGTGACTGCCGCTTCCTCTTGTCCCAAGCCTATAATTGATAGGTTTCCCTTAAGAGTCTGCGTTATCCTCACAGCCTGATACCAGTAAAGAATCAGGACAGGGCTGAGAAGCTGGTCTCTCCCCTGCAAGCGTTTAATTTTACTGAGGAGATATTAAGCTTTGTGAGGCCAGAACAGGCAGGCTGAGATGGAGTCAAGTTCAAGACTGGAATTGTGCCTGGAAAGAGCCTTGTCATTCTTCCTTGTTTTATGTCTCTCCTTATGTCCCTTTATGTCCCTTGCTTGTTAACGTTATAGGTCTTCTGCGACCCATATAAAGCACTAGAGTTCAGAGTTATTGTCTATTGATTTGGGCCCTGGAATCTCCTTCTTTGAAGAACTTGAAGAGTAGCTTTGCTGCTGATTTATCACAGCAGGTGGTGTGTTGGGTGCCTGCTTGAAGGGAGGAGGTGACTGGGCGGGCTGAGACCCTAGGTCCCTTTAGCTCTGATAAGACTGTTAAAACACAGGGTGCACTCATTTGACAGTACGAATCATTCCATTGAATGCCTCTCCTTTTCTCTTTCAGCCAATTTACAGACCCTGAAGCTCCCTGTATGGAAATCATTTTTTGGCTGTGTAAAGAATGTTCAAGTCAGCCACATTCCTGTCCCTGTCACTGAAGCCGTGGAAGTCCAGGGGACTGTCAGTCTGAATGGCTGTCCTGACCACTAACTCAAACCTATTACACAGCGAGGAAATTGACCTTTGAAAGCACCGATTACCCAACACACCTCCCTCTCCCCACTCAAGATCACTCTTGACTTAAGACACCATCCAGATGGGTTTGACAGCAAATCTAATTTTGAATTCCAACCACATATACCCATCCTTTTGGCATTCAGTGCTACACACATATTTTATACAAAAATCCCATTTCTTGAAGACGATGAACAAATTGTTATATGCTTTTAGTAATATTGTTTTTCACTAAAAATTAAATGTCTTTTAAAGAACACTATTTTTCACTTGCTAAAAAATAAATATCTTTTAAAGCACTTTAAAAATACGAAAATTTTACATATGTTAAGGGGCTATAATTTATGGGGTTGAATAAATGCAGTGCACTCTTTAAATTATGTTGTTTTATTAGCATAAAACCAATAGTTTTATGGTCATTGTTATTGTATTAATTCTTCAGCACCTCTTCAGTGTGCTACCTACAACACGGTTTCTACAAATAATTATTGAGCACATACTGGTGATGTACCGTGTGTGCTTAGTGTTGAAACTACAGTCAAGTATAAGAAACAATTCCTGCCCTGAGGGAATATGCAGTCCAATTGGAGACACACATAATATTCATAAAATAGTCAATAACTAACAAACCAAATTAATGAACCTGTAATTCCACTGGGCTTCCCACGTAGCCTTCCTGAGTCTGCTACCAACCAAGTCTAGATTATGATTGTCAGTTCCTTGAGGGCAAATCCCATCTAATAGGGCAGCTGAGGTGCATATACGTCCTGTAATTAAAGCTTTGTTTGGCAGGCTAACAGAAGTCAATGAGGAGGAGGAGGGCTTGCTTCTAGTTTTAGCCACAAAATAATGAACGACGTACCAGACCAATATTATTACCCAGCACCACTCTCCCTAACAAGACCATGCAAGCATCTCTGTATCTTCCACGTAGCATTTATCAGAAAAATAATAAATCATTCTAAAATTGGATATAGTTATCCCATATAGCATCCTTATAGCTATATGCCCTCCACCTCTAAAACTGAGCCATATTCCCTTCAACTCAAAGCTCTTTTATGACCCTCACACTGCAGTCCTGTGGACATACTTTCTAAAAACCATATCTACGCAAACATGGAATGTTCTCCTAGAGAGGTAGCAAGGTCCCCATCACAGGGGGTATTCAACAGAGGCTGGCTGCTAGGCTTTAGGGATGCTGTGCTGGGTCAGAAGTTGAACTGCATAGCCCTAACTCATGTAGCTTCCAAAAACACTGATTTTCAAATGAGAACTCTACCAGGTGATTACCACCCAGGGACTGAGTCTGTCTGAAAAGCATCCATTGTACCTGTCTTTGGCAAGTCTTCACTAAACTGGCGATTCTCTCTTCCGGTTTCCTACTGTTAACCTAACTGAATCTATGAGGTTATTCATCAATACTAATTATTTGTTAGCACTTCCTAGATTCGTTATAAAGGGGCAGTCAATTCTTCGCTAATCCCAGTGATTTTCCCTCCATTTTGTAGCAGCTGGAAGACAGGCATCCATCTGTCTTTTCTGCAGATAATCCCAGCCACCAGAAAGCAGCGGAGAGTGTCACAGGTGGAATTACAGTTGAGGAAACAGAAAGCCCCCAGCATGGCTATTCTCAGATTGTAAATGTGTGTTGTCTGAAAGGAATGTTGACAGCTCCTCAACCTAACCATCACAGAAATTATTTGTAAACTGTAAAGTGCCATACAAATATTATCACTGTTACCTTCTTCCTGGCACGTAACCTCTCACAAATTGGGCTGGCCTTGGGGTAACAGGCTAAGTAGGGACATCAGGATCACTGGTGGTTGACCAACCAGGTCGCAACAGGTCCACAGGTGGTTCCATTTTGGTCCAGGGGAGTGGGGCCTAGATTGTGAGAAGACCAAAAGCCTATCTCCCTGGACAACAGTCACTGCAGGGGCACCTGAAGAAACTGAAGCAATCCTGTGCCTTCAGCGGCTGCTTCCTATAGCACCTCACAGGGCACCTCTTGACATCATTCCTCAGTACACAGGGTTGTTGAGTTTTTGCCACACTCACAATAACCCCATGTCGGAGCAGAGCAGCTCCTGGCAGAACATGCTGACATTCCCTTCCTCCCAGGCAAGAAGTGGCCTCACTTCCCCACAGAGAACTTTGATCCAGCTCCTTTTTGCTCCTACTCTCCCCACAGAGCTGCACTGCAAAACCCCCAGACCCTGGCTTCTACCTTCCAACCATGTTCCCTCCTCTCTCTTCCAGTTCCCCGGTGCTCTTTTTACCACTTCCAACTTTGGGTATGTCAGCGCTAGCCCCAGAAAGGCCAGATTCTTTCCTAGGAATGATGACTTAAAGCCAGCATATGAGTGGAGCCGTTTTTAAATAGCATTATTTTATTGACTACAAATGGTATATATGTTCACTATAGAAAAATTGGGGTATACAGAAAAGCATAAAAATTACCCATAATCCCATCACTCAGAAGCCTGTTTGTATTTAGTAATATATGTGTTGTCTTTTTTGATGCACATATATTTCCTTGTGAAGTCACAATTATGCTGTATATATTGTTTTTAATATGGTTTTAAAAACTATATGGTGAGTGTTTCCCAGGTCTTTGACTAGAACATTCTATCAGATGAATTTACCATAATATATTTAACCAACCTCCAATTATTAGACAACTGGGCTGTTTCAATTTTTTGCAATTATAAGCAACACTAGAATGAATATGTCCTGAAATGTAAACATTTATTTTCTTATGATAAATTCTTAGAAGTAAAACTACTTCTACAAAGGATATGAATGTTTTTTATGGTTGTTGTTAGCTATTGCCTAATTATTTCCCAAAAGGTTGTATCTACTTACATTCAGAGTCTTTTTTAACTGGCCTTAGTCCCTGATGCTACTAAAAGTAAACTCACCAAGATCTGCCAATGGTCTTCAAGACAAGGAGCAGTTGTTGGAACAAGCCAGTTCATAGAGATCCGCCAGTGCTCCAGGCTCCTCCGAGCCGAAGTCACACCACCTGGAGACGCATGGTCAGCGCGTGGGCTCTGATGGGCAACTCTGCAAAACACCTTAAGAGAGCAAGCAGTTTTATTCATCACTAAGAACCGGTGCTGAGCCACAGACACAGCCAGGTGTGCAGAACGTGTCACTCTCAGAGAGCCCCCAACCAATGCCAAGCCTAGGACGTGCTTCCAGAAAGGAGAAGCCACTCCTCCAAGGGTTTGAATCATGTGCTGTGCTCTCTGAGCAGCCACCGAGCCTCAGCCATTCATCCAGCCAGTGGCTCCTTGTCCTCCACCTTGTACGTTTGCTTTCTTTACAATTGAAACTTTCATCAAGATTTGCTCAGGCAAAATTTCCAGGATTTAAATGCGTAAAAGCTCAAGTCCTCATCCCTCCCACCACCCTGCCCTCAAACAGAGAAGTCCAAAGCAGAATTCTTTTTTGCTACCATGAGTGATAGTGGTAATAGTGGTAGTGGTAGGTGACAGCTGTGTCATGTTTCCCAGTTCTTATTTTTTTTTGAGATAAAATTGACATATTATATTAGTTTCAGGTGTACAACATAATGATTTGATATGTGTATACATTGTGAAATGATCACCACCATAGGTCTAATTAACATCTGTCACCACACGTAATTACAAAAAATTTTTTTCTTGTGATGAAAACTTTTAAGATTTACTCTTAGCAACTTTTACATATGCGATACAGTATTACTAACTATAATCACCATGCTGTGAATTTCATCCCTGTGACATATTTATTTTATAACTGGAAGTTTGTACTTTTTGACCCTCTTCACCCTCATTCATCCCAACTCCTGTCACCTCTGGCAACCACCAGTCTGTTCTCTCTATCTATGAGCTTGGTTTTGTTTGTTTTTTAGGTTCCACATATAATTGAGAACACATAGTATTTGCCTTTCTCTGTCTGACTATTTCACTGAGCATAATGCCTCCAAGATTCATCCATGCTCTTGTAAATGGCAAGGTTGCCTTCTTTTTTATGGCTGAATAATATTCCATTGTGTGTATGTATACATATACACATATATCACATCTTCTTTATCCATTCATCCGTTGATGGACACTTAGGTTGTTTCCATATCTTGACTATTGTAAATCATGCTGCAGTGAACATGCAGATGCATAAATCTTTTCAAGTTAGTGTTTTTGTTTTCTTTGGATAAATACCCAGAGGTAGAAATCCTGGATCATAAGGTAGTTCTATTTTTAATTTTTTGAGAAAATTCCATACTGTTTTCCATAGTGGCTGCACCCATTTACATTCCCACCAACAGTGCACAAGAGTTCCCTTTTCTTCACATTCTTGTCAATACTTACTATTTCTTGTCTTTTTGATAATAGCCATTGTAACAGGTGTGAGGTGAAAGCTCATTATGGTTTTGATTTGCATCTTCCAAGTAAATAGTGATGTTGAGCATTTTTCATGTACCTATTGGCCATCTGTATGACTTCTTTGGAAAAAGTCTATTCAGATCTTCTGCCCATTTTTTAATCGGACTTTTTGGGGGTTTTGCCATTGAGTTGTATAAGTTCTTTACATATTTTGATATTGACCCCTTATCAGATACAAGATCTGCAAATATTTTTCTCCTATTCCATAGGTTGCCTTTTCATTTTGTTGATAGTTTCCTTTGCTGTGCAGAAGTTTTTTAGTTTGATGTAGTCCCACTTGTTTATTTTTGCTTTTGTTACTTTTGCCTTTGGTGTCAGATTCAAAAAATAATCATCAAGACCAATTTCAAGGAGCTCACTGCCTATGTCTTCTTCTAGAAGTTTTAAGGTTTCCAGTCTTACATGCAAGTCTTTAATCCATTTTGAGTTAATTTTTGTGAACAGTGTAAGATAGTGATCCAGTTTCATTCTTTTGTGTGTATCTGTCCAGTTTTTCCAACACCATTTATTGAAGACTGTACTTTCCCCATTATATATTCTTGCAACTATACAAAATATACAATGTTCTATATTCTTTTCTTGTAAATTAATTGACCATATGCCCGTGGGTTTATTTCTGGGCTGTCTATTCTGTTTCATTGATCTATGTGTCTATTTTTATGCCAAAACCATACTGTTTTGATTACTATAGCTTTGTAATATAGTTTGAAATCAGGGAGTGTGATGGCTCCAGCTTTTTTCTCCTTTCTCAAGGTTGCTTTAGCTGTTTGGAGTCTGTTGTGCTTTCATACAAATTTTAGGATTGTTTGTTCTATTTCTGTGAAAAATGTCATTGGAATTTTGATAAGGATTGCATTGAATCTGTAGATTGCTTTGGGTAATATGAACATTTTAGAAATATTAATCCTTCCAAACCATGAGCATGAAATATCTTTCCATTTATTTGTATCTTCTTCAATTTCTTTCATTAGTATCTTATAGTTTTCAGTGTACAGGTCTCTCACCCCCTTGGTTAAATTTATTCCTAGTTATTTCATTCTTTTGATGTTATTATAAATGGGATTGTTTTCTTAATTTCTCTTTCTGATAGTTGGTTATCAGTGTATAGAAATGCAACTAATTTTTGTATTGATTTTGTATCCTGAAACTTTACTGAATTTGTTTATTAGTTCTAAGTTTTTTGGTAGAGTCTCTAGGGTTTTCTATATATAATTCAAAACAAATTTATTTATTCGTTTGTTTGTTTGTTTATTTAATTTGCCAAACAATCTAACTTAATTCCTCAGCCTAGAAATTCCAGCACTCTGTCTGCATGCCTGAGAACAGAAAGCAGAGACAAAATTGGGATATCCCTGTTAACCATCCCCAGGGGGAGGAATGATTATTCTCACAAGGGGGAGGGCAGGGTCCTGAGATGATGAATACTATTTACTGGAAATGAGTTTTTTTCTCCCTTGTTCATAAAGACTTCTGTGACCCCAGAATGTAAAGTGTACTTTTCCATTGCCCCATAAATTTTGAATGTGTGGTTTATTTTACCCTACACTGAATCTTTGATAAAAGGAGAATTGGGAATTTCAGAGGGTAAAGGCCCAGGACTTCCGGCAGCACCTCAGTCTCACGAATGCACACAGACAGCACAGCACACCTACTGATTAAACCGACCCTTGCTCAAAAGGCTTTTGCTAATTAATCAGTACCTTTGATTATCTTGTACTCGGGGAGCATGCATTCCTGAACAGTTATAATGAGGCTGGGTATCTGGTCATGTAGTTTGACATGCTGTCCATTCAAAAGGCAAATCTCCATCGGTATTTACTATTCCTACAGAAAATATGCTTCCTCAGAAATAAAGTCTATATTATGGAAAATAAATGACTGAACATAACTAGCATTCAACTGCAGTGTTGTCAACAGAGAATACCATCCTTAATATTATGTTTTTGCAATGTCCTTGGTGAAGGAGAGGCCTCTGTCAGGGACCAAAGTGCCTCGTGGGACTTCCGGGTCACTTCCTGGGCCAAAAAGTCTGGCTGCTGCTGTGACAGCTCCTGACAAGCCCAGATCCCAGTGGAGCTTGTCTCCTGCTCCACTCTTATCCATAATCCATTCTCTTCCCACTTCCCCACGATAAGAGGAAAGCCCCTCAGGAAAGCCATCCCCCACCTTCAGAAAAAATCTTTTCTCTTGGAAGTCACTAGAATCTGAGTCATTCCTTGCTCCCTTGGGCCTATAATTCAGATGAGTTTCAAGCAAGCAAGCTTTCTGTCATGTGGTTTAAAATATTCCAGAAATTTGTGGGATGGAAAATATGTCCCTTACTTCACAAGCCTTCTCGGAGAGTTAACTGAGACGATAGGTGTAAAAACGTTATGAGAATACCATTGTTACTAACAACACTGTAAAACGTGAAGCAGAAGTATCAGAAGTTGGATACTTCCTCATGCTCTCATTATTTCTAGGAAAGGAATTCAAATGTCCAAAAGCATGAAAGCCAGAGACCTAGTGAGGAAGATTCCTATTCTACTTGTGACTGCATTTGTCACGTTTCCTGGTTTGCCACTCTAAGGAAACAATGGAGGAAGTACATTTCCCCATATTGTATAGTGTTGCTGTGTACACAAGTAAGATGCATTTCAAATGAAGAAGAAACCTCTGTGGTCGATGATGCCAATTGCCAGCTCATATCCCTTCACTCTCACCACTCCAGGGCACGCTGCCCTGACTTTCCAACGCCAGCATTGGCGTTTCTTTGAGGCCTTTCTTTGCTGAAGTTAGCTGTGTCCACTTGTGCAGCAGGTCAGCCAACTATGCAGGGCATTAACACCCCAGGTGCATCCCTTACCAATGACTCTTAGGACTTGGTGTCCAGTTCCCATGTCCCTTGGAAGCATGACTTCTATGCTAGTTCCCCGAGTTTCTCCAGCAGGATCACGCTCCAGCCGCCTACAGCGGGAGCTGGCTCAGGAACACTCAGTTCATAGCTGCCTTCTCTCCTGTGTCTCCCGCCCGCCCGCCCCTCCCACATTACAGGTGTTTCCTTCGGCTCCCAAGTAAACTAGCTGTACTCAAATTCTTGCTCAGGGTCTGCTTCAAGGGACCAAACTTAGACACCCTCCAAAGACTAGAGAGAGATCTTGTCCTAGGTTTTGACAATACTATATTTATGATATAACTAGTTCTCGTTTTTCACAAAAACAATAAACGCTATTTATATGCCCATTTTGTCAACCAATATCAAGAAATTCTCTGATCCGTGAGGCTGCGTTTTGACTGATTCATTAATAATCAGGTTGTGACTGAATTTCACTTTCTTACCTATGGAGAATATCTTCTGAATAAAAATGGTCTTTGGTATTAATGACATCTTTTATTTGAATAGCACTTTACAGCTTAGAAATAAAGGTAACATATTTTCTCATTTAATCCATGAGAGGCAAAGAGAAGAGGAATTGTTATCCAAATTCTAAGATAGCATCCTGCAGCTCCTGTCAACATAAGTACTGGAAATCAAGGTTCTTAATTCCTGCATTTTCACTACCCGGTACCCAGTCAAGTGAAGGCAGTCAGTCTCTTTCAAGCCATACTGAGTGGAAGAAGAGTCAGAAGACCTCTGGGAACAAGCAATGGCTCACTTCCAGAAACTTCGACTTCCATTTTTTGGAACTAGCCTCCGTTTTCCTTGCTTTTCCAGCTCAAGTTCCTCTTTTGCTTTTTGATCTGGGAGGGGGCTGACTGAAATGATCACATTTTATCATTTTTGATCTGAGGTAATAATAGGTCCCCTTGAAGTTGGGTAACTGGCCACCCACTGGCGAAATTAGATAAAGATAGATCCTTACTTTACATCTTTTGCCAAAATAAATTCCAGATGGATTAAAGATTCAAGTGAAATAAATAAAACCATGAAAGTGGTGAAAGAACATGTTAGGAGAATTATTTACATAATCTTAGCTTGAGGAGTAGTTTTCTAAACATGGTACCCAGCAAAGAAATTACAAGGAAATTTTCAATAGATGTGATTACATAATACTTTAAATTTCTGTATGGGAAGAAATGCAATGAATTTAATTAAAATAGAACACTGAGAAAACATTTGTAACATATAACAGAAAAAGCTTTAATATTCCTACAAATTAAGAGCTCTTGCAGATTAACAAAAACATACATGTAGGCCCATTAGTGGTTAGGTTTGCACACTCTACTTTGCTGGCCCGGAGTTCATTGCTTCGAATCCCAGGCACGGACATATGCACCCCTTGTCAAGACATACTGTGGCAGCATTCCACAGACAAAATAGAGGAAGATTGGCACAGATGTTAATTCAGGGCTAATCTTCCTCACAGAAAATAAAAAATAAAAAAATAAAAGTAAATATATTTTATATATATATATATATATATATATACACATACATACATACATACACACCTCAATAAGAAAATGGCCAAAGGGGAGAATAATTTATAAAAGAAGAAATACAAATTGTCCCAAAGATGCGATAACTATCCTCAATCTAATTAGTAATAAAATAAATGCAAAATATGAAATGTATTATTTTTGGCAATAGTATTGACAAAGGTTGTTTAAATAATAAAATAAATACGAAATAAGTGATAGGATTGCATATTGGTATCCTTTTGAGGGAAGAAAGTGGCAATTTGGCAACAGATACCAAAATTTCAAAATATGCGTTCCTCCAAGGCATTTCTCCTAATTCATTAAGAAAGCTGTGGATCGCAATTTCACCACAAGGGTGTTCATATGGCCTTGCTTTGCTCTACGCATCACGTGTTCTTTAAATATCATGAATGCAGGTAGTGTTCTTATAAGTTGGAAATAAAACGGGCCCCAGAGTCAGAAACCTGGCTGCAGGTCAGGATAAGAGACAGGAAGTCCGGTGGCTCGGGCGCCTCTGAGAGAAGCGCTGACTCCCATAAAGTTGGTGCTTTAATGGTACCTCGTTGTGTCCAGATGTCCCTAAACACAGAGGCTGGCATCGCCCATCTGCTCAACAGGCTTTTACTCCAGTTTCATGTCTTGTACCCCAGCTTGGACGAGCGTCTTCTGCTTTAACCTCTCTCTTAGTCAGCTAGAGTTTCCATAACAAAACCCCACAGACTGGGGGGCTTAAATGACAGAAATTTATGTTCTCACAATTCTGGAGTCTAGAAGTCCAAGATCAAGGTTCTGGCTGATTTGCATTCTGGTGAAAGCTCTCTTGCTGGCTTGCAGATGGCTGCCTTCTTGCTGTGTGCTCACACGGACTTTCCTTAGTGCGTGAAAAGAGGGTGTGGAGCTCTCTGGTGTCTCTTCTTAAAAGGACACTAATCTTATTGGATCAGGGCCCCACTCTTATGACCTCATTTAACCTTAGTTACTTTCATAAAGGCCCTTCTGCAAATATGGTCACATTAGGGGTTAAGACTTCAACATTTGGATTTTTGAGGAGACACAAACATTCAGTCCATAACAACCTCCAATATGTATTCCACCCCTAGTGGCTGAGGCCTACGTGGTTTCACTGGGTAGGGACAAATGAAACTATCTATTTAAAATTCTGCCTTTTCATCAAGAGGAAGGGTTCCCCCTGATAATGAAGCAATGAAGGGATGTCCACGGTCACATCATAAAATTCCAGTGAACCAGAGATGGTTTTCTGGCTGTGCTCAACCTCTCTTTAATAGCCAACAACCCCATACAACCAGATGCTCTGAAACTTGAACCACAGGTGTTGCAATTCCATGGGAGCACTGAGATGGAAAAATGTTACCCGAACCCACAAAAGCTCACCTCTCCCCTCCCCTACATCCTTGTGCAAAATAATAATAATGCATTTGAAGAAATCCAATCCTGGGAGAAAAGAAGAGTACCAACCAAGAGCTCTTTCGTGAGGAGGTAGTTTAACAAGCGTTTAGTTTTGCCTTGATCTCAGATGTTGCTCCAATGTTCCAGTTTCGCCAGTTCAGCCAGCACAGTGTTGCTTTTTCAATAGGTAATTGGCTTTGCTAGCCATAAGTCACAGACCTACCTCCCAGGAGATAAGGAGATCTTAGAAAACTCTGGAGTAAGGATGAGCCCCTGCCCTAGAGATTCTGATTCCCTAGGTAGGAGTGGGGCCCCGAAATCTGTATTTTTAACAAACATACCAGGCGATTCTCATAATCAAGAAAATATAGAAATCAAGAAATATAGAATTATAGAAAAAGTACTTGCACTAAACAGGACTTCACATTTAATTCCATTTTAGGTAAGTTGGCCTAGAAAATAATCCTATTACAGCATCCAAACCGGTTATCTTTTTGATAGAGAATCTGCATTCAGGTAAGGATCTGATGTAGCTTTATAGTAGAATGCTGAGCAGGATAAACCTCCTGAGCTGCTACAGCTGGGAGACATCTATTAGCGTTGTCCAGGAAGTGTCAGGGAGCCCATGGTGCAGCCCAGGAGTGGAGGCCATATTTTGCTTGCATCTCAACTGGGAAATAATTCTTCCCATCAAAAGATCGTGGGGAGGCACCTAAGCTAAGTTGTATGGAACTCAGGAATAAAAAATGTGAGCACAAGCATTACAGGGAGAGGAAAGAGCATGTGCAAAGGCACAGAGAAGAGAGTGAGTGTGGCTTAGGGGAGTCAATGAAAATCCTGGGTAGCGTGGGCAGGGACGTGACCACAGGAGACAGGTGCAAGTAAAGAGATGGTGCTGGGGGGCTGGATAGGAGCCATGTCCTGGGGCGTGGTGATCCCTGCTAGCTGCTGTGAGGCATTGGATTTAGCAAGAAAGAGGCAGTAGGTGTCTCTGGGGAGGGGAATTTCAGCGGAGGGATGGGGCCAGAAGTCAGACTACAGTAGACCAAAGAGGGGTGAATGGGAGGTGAGTAAGTATCACTAGCACGTGGAAATTACTCTTTCAAGAAGCTTGATTGTAATGAAAAGGAGAAAGAACTTGGAGGACATATGATGGAGGTGGATTGCTTAGTTTTGTTTTGATTTAGGAAGGCAGAATAGAGTGTTTGGTATGCTGGGAAAGAGTTAGTGTACAGGGAAAGGTTAAAGATGATGGGCAGAGGGAGGATAATGATGCCACTGAAGAGGTGACAGGGCAGGAGATGAACTTGGAGGATTCTTGTCGGGGGGGGGGGGGGGCCTTGATAAAAGAGAAGGGAGCCCTCTTCCCCTGAACGTAGAGGAGAGGAGATGAGGGTAGGTGGAGAGAGAGGGCGTTGTGTGGGGTGGGAAACTTAGGGAGTCTCTATTTTTCCAGTGAATTAGGAGATAAGGTTGTCTGGGGGAGGAGGCTTCAGGAGAGTGAGAAAGTGTCAATGGGCATTATGGGCAGTGGGAGGGGCAACTTCCAGCTACATGCACAATGGTGACGGAGAAGACCTTGGGGCTTATGCTGGGGGATATTTTTTGGTAAGTTTTTAGTGGCACTGGCTCACATAATCAACACTTAGATGGGTGAAGAAATAAAGAATAAAGATTGCAAATTATTTTTCTTTTTTTTTTTTTCCTTCTATTTTCATTTTCCATTTTCCAGGTGCCAAGACTTGAGTTATTCACTGCCTTCAGTTCACAGCCTGGTTGGCTTATCTCATCCAGTGGTTCTTAACCCGCATTGCACAGCAGAAGCATCTGGGCAGTTCTTTTCAATACAGATGTCTGCACCCAAGACATCCCAGAGATCTGATCTTGGGTGAGGCCAGGCATTAGTCACTTTTAAAGCAGCCCAGATAATTCTAACGTGCAGTCAGGATAGGGAAGCCCTGATGTTAGCCAGCCCAGGGAAGAGGCCTTTCCAGTTCCTTGGTGAGGAACAATTGGAAATTTATAACAAATGACCACTGAAACTCTTTTGAAATTTGTTTTATGCATTTCTTTAACCACAGTAAACATATATAGCTTTCGTTTTGAAGCGTCCTTTTCAACAAAACCTTTTGAATTTCTACAAAATCTTGAGGTTGAAGAACTCCTTTAAATGTTGTTTTAGGTAGATGGAGAGCGGTAGGTGGTCACGTAGGTCAGGCAGATACATCAATACCAGATACATCGATACCTGGACTCAGACGACCACATCTGACCAGTGCAGTTCCGAGTCTCTCTTAGCAAGGGAGCCTCCCTTGGGGATGGTGGGTGCTTCAGCCTGATTGAAATGTGGGTGCTGCTCATTACACCAGCAGGGCCGCTTCCAGAAGGAGAGTAGGAAAAGGCACCAGCAACAAGGCAGATTTTACTGATTCCCACGTAGTTGGTAGTGGGTCCTAAAGTCTAGACACACACACAAGCTCAGAATTCCCAATGGGCAACAAGAAGTGAGTGTTTCAGATAAAATTGGTAAGGAAATGGAGACAGGAGGTGTGTGACAGGCAGAGTGTAGAGGGCAATGAATGTGCCCTTTGCAGTTACATTTCAATCCTGGGAAGTAGAGGACCACCAAATTGTCTCCTTGTTTCAGAAGATGAATGAAGTCCAGGAGCTCCATAGCCCTCTGAAAAAAATCTGCTGCTTTTGACCTTGTTTCAATCACCTCCACTGCTGGTTGCCTAGCACAGGATGTAGTTGAAGCTTTTGGGATAATAACAACTCCTAGGGTTTGTCCGATGTGTTTCCTTTCACACTACCCTTCCACATCTCTTCTCACCTTTGACCTTTACCATAAACTGACCCTTGCTTCAGTTCAGGAAACAGAAGCTGACCCCTTGCCTTCCTCTGATCTTGACCATGCCTTGCTACGTGCTGTGGGCATTTTTTGCAAGGTGTTTGCCCAGTTGCTAGAAGCTGTTCACATTAAAGGCTCTGCTCTTACCTCAGGGACAGTAAAAGCCTGTAACTAGAGAGCTCACCATAGCATCACCCAGAGAGCTGAAGGAATTGATGCTGGATGTGGGATGGAGACATTTGCAGGGAAGGAGGGTGAGCAAGCCGACTTGCCCAGTTTCTCATCGCTAAAACTGCCATCCCACGTGTGACAATAGGAGGCACTCTGCCGGCGTCTTTAAACCATGCCTCTGCTGACTACATTCTGATTTCACCCAGAAGTTACACAGCAAGCAAGGTACACTGTGGATGCTGCCCTATCTGATCCCACCTGTCACTCATTTTTTGCCATAAGAGGTTAGGCTTTTGTGAGGGACCACGGAGCAGAGCTGCAGTGGGTGCTGCAATAACTGAGGATCCAGCAAGTCCAGAGAGCAGATTGGCTGAGTGGACCATCTGCCGTGATGATCTACACGGAAGGACCTAGGAGCCCTTCACCCTTAGAGCAAGTGCTCCTGCATCGGCTGGAGCGCTTTCGTTATGTTGGTGGTGGTGTATATGTTTGCTTTGTTGTGGAGTTCTCACCAATCTCTCAACCACTAACCTGAGTCCCTTTGGGTTTCATGCCCCTGCTGTAAAATGGAGATGTAGACGAGAGAGTGAGGGTTTGGGGCTCAGCAAACACCCTGGTTTTTTCTAACTGACAAAAAAAAAGAAAGAAAAAGAAAAACAAAGATAAATTGCCTGACCCTAAGATAAAAAGGGCAAAAGACTCCTCAAGACTCACACAGAGTCCAGCCTGCTTGACCAGGGTGGAAGTCATCCAGGGATTTGAGTCAAAGCTCTGCCTGACACAGAAGAGGGTACAGTTGCCTGGAACGTGCTTTGTGCTCCAAACACCAACGGAAGCCACCACAGCCCCAGAGGAGGCTTATGGAGAGTCAGGGACCTGACTCTCTGACCTCGTCGCTTTCAGAAACACATTTGATTGTGGGTGCCATTAGCCTCAACTCACAGACCAAGAATCTCAGGCTCAGAAAGCTTAAGCAACTGGTCAAAGTCCAAAGCCAGGTCCTCTGACTTCCCAGCACATGTGTTTCCCCTACACCATGCTGGCATTGCCATATGGAAGTGGGACAAAGACTGGAAAGACCAAGCTGGAGGGTACATGGAGGGAAGCAGTAGGGACTAGGTTTGGAAAGATCACAGCCTTTTTTAAAGAACGTCTCCCTGCATCTGAACCTGACCTGCTTCTGACGTTGGTCCAGGAGAAGCTGGGGCTGCAGAGATTGCTGATAGGTGAATTTCAAGTCCTAATTATCCAGACTGTTGTTGTGCTGTCAATTGTTACACAAATCCGAGAGCTAACATCCCTTTGGTCTGAAGACACTGCAAAGTAATTACAATCTGGATGAAGCCTTCAGGTCAAAGGAAAGGAAAATTTAAAACACACACAACTAATTACTGTCCAGGGCAGGCATTCTTTAGCCTTAGACTTCATTTTCTTCTTTTGGTATTTTCATTTACATGCTCACAAAAGTGGAGAGAAATCTAAAACAAAACACTGGTTAGGTAGCAGGAAAATGTGAGGCCCCCTGAGCTTCGTTTGTCCTGCTTCCTCCCATTAAATTCCTTTATGTAAATTGCTTCTGCCCTGTGCCGCAGGCGTAATAAATATTCATTGAAGGAAAGAAGGAAAGGAAGAAATTGCACAACTGGGAGATGAACTAAAATGTAAAGATTTCCAAACTTCACTCTCACTAGCATCATTTATTTTATCACTAAAGGTTAATGGGAAACTGATCCATTTATCAATCAATGGAAGACTTTCAGAAAAGGCTTGACTACTCATCTATTTGGTGAAAACTAAGGAAACCACTAACTCTCCCGAGTCCAAAGTTTCCCCACAGGAAATGGATTCAGTTCAACCTATGGACTCATAAAAGTGACGCTATCACCTATATGCAAAGCGCCTCTTGCAGTATTTAAAATGATTAAAAAGAAAAAGAAAACTCTGGGTACAGATGGGAACTACTTTCCAACTAGGAGAGTCAGGCGTTGAAGGAGCACGTCCGTCTGCCCTTCCTCATTCAGTCCGTGGAACAACCTCCAAACTTCTGTAACCAACCAGGCTCATGACCTGGTCACTAATAAATAAACCTGTGTATCATGTACTGAGCACTTGGCAGGTGCCAGACACTGTGCCAACCCCTTGCCCGCACAATCTCATTCAGTTTCAACAATTATCTTGAGAGTCACATGTTATTACTCCATTTAGCAGAGGAGAAAACTGACTCAGAGTAAGCCCCAAGGTTACATGTACAGTCCTTGAGAACCGGGCCTCACATTGTATTAACCACGTGTTCCTGATGCTTTGAGCAAGCCCTTTTTGGGGACTGCCTCTCCTAGGGTTAGCTAATTCCTAGAGATAGTAGAAGACTGACCCTTGAGCATGTGCCTTTCATATGCAAACCAACCCAGAGCTCACCTACTCTATGACTCTCACACTCAGGGGCATTAGTCCCCTGCCATAATCACCCCAGAGCCGGGTTCTAGACAACTAGGGGCAGCCACTATGCCCCTGAGTCCACTGAAATTATTCAAACTAGCCAATTCTGAGCCTGTTTACCCTGCCTCACTCCTTCCTTCCCGCAGAAACCACAAGGAAGGCCCTTGCCCAATTTTCCCCACTCCCTCTGGCTCCTGACCCACACTGATGCTTCCCCAGTGGCATGATGTGCCCCCTCCTATTGGGATCTAGAAGTATAACAAGCTGTTTCCAAAGGCAGTTGCCTCCTGATCTGTTGGCCTCATCATACCTGAATAATAATAAGCCCTACATATTAATACACACATCCAGGTTGCCCCTGCACTAACCGGAGTCAAGAAAGCAGAACCACAAGATGGAAACATCACATCTCATTTATTAGTAGTATTGGTGTGCTAAAGACAAATTACGGCCTTCAAAAGTATATTCCAAGAGCATGAAGAAGCCTGCTAGTCTAACCCACTAAGACCCAGATAGCAGCTATCCATTTCCTACTTAGTTTCAATGGCACCATGGTGATGGGGCAGGAGAGTGTCAGAATATCTGGGGACCTTGGTCTACAGTCATCACAAGGGGGCTAGCAAAGGCTGTGAGCACCAGACTATAACAAGGTCTTACTTCCCCTCTCGTGGGTGGGCATTCTTACCTCCTCCAGAAAGTGCTCTTCTGTTCTAGATGGAAGCTTTTAAATTAGGGGTAAAGTTAGCTACCTAGAGACAGCTGGCCAAATTAGCACACTTATAACCTATAATTAAGCCAAAGACTTCAGTTGAAAATAGTAATTAATCACCAAAATAACTTTATTCAGCCTGTTTCCCCCCACACTGTTCTAGGCTGACACATACTGGATTGTGCATTTCCTGGAACCATTCTCAGCCGGACAGCACATTGATGAAAAGCAGCTAACACATGAGAGAGCTTACGGTTTCAGCATAGCTGATTCTACCCATCTTCTCTTGCTTGAAGTGACTTCTGTACACGAACAGAAAAATACCACCTAACGCTCTAAAATCCAAGGACTAAAACACCCAAACCCCACATCCTCTTCGAAAGGCAGGCTTTTCAAAGGAGTCTCAGTCACCCAAGACAGAGCCAGCTTTCAATAGTGAGTCACCCTGTTAATAGGGCTTCACTGTCCGTGGTTGACCCTGGGTAGTCACTGTCAGCAAGAGCTTCCATTATTTGTACCTAAGGGATTGATGGAGTGTCTTTTTTTTTTTTTTAGTGGTAGATTCTACAACAAGGTATACTTAAGCCAAATTTTGCGTATGCAAGATTTCCAAAAGAGAATAGAGTAGCAGGCCAGAAAAATTGGTTGGCGTTGTTCTTTTTGTCATCAAACTACTCCTTATCTGTAATGGGAATGGTATTACTTCTGGAAATAATGGAGTGCCCCAGGGCCCCACCTGAGCTTCCTTCTGTGCACACGCTTCCTCGTGTGCTGAATTGCAGACTTATGTACATCCAGCTACCTACTTTGTAGCTCCACTTGGATACCAACTAGACACCTTGTGCCCAATATGCCAGAATCTAAACTGTTTATTTACCCAAAGCTATTCATCTTCCGAATGTCCCAATTTCAGTAAATCATATCACTATCTACCTCATTGCTCAAGCCAAGACCCTATGAGTCATCTTTGGTTCCTTCAGCCAGTCCTTTCAGTTCTGCCTCCTACATACATCTCAAATCTGTCCACACGTTGACTTCACTATCCCCCCAAATCAGGCTGTCAATCTTTCTCCTGGGCTACCGTGATAGCCTCCTAACTGGGCTCCCCACATCAGCTTTAGCTCCCTTATAAATCATTCTTCACATTGCAGCCAGAATGATTTTTTAAATGCATCAGACAGATCACATCTGTCAAAAAAATTCTTTATTAAGAAATAAATGTTAGAGAGACTTATTATAATGAACATGTTAGAGTCATTTATTTCAATCAGAACTGAAGGGAGAAAACTAAAGCCTTGAAACTTTCTTAGGAAAAATAGTAATAAAAAGAATTCAAGTCCCTTAGGAATTATAAATAGTGGGCTGAGTGCAATTTTCTATGCCAATAAATTAATATGTTGCTTTAGGATTGATGGTTTCATTCTAAGGGAGATAGTATTACACTTCTAAAGTCCTGATATCTCTAGATAGTTCTTACAAACTAGCCAGGACATTTTCATATACCAAATACAAAATAAGTTAATCTGATACAACAAGGCCTTCACCTCAACATGGGTTAGGATTTATAGTCTAAGGATCTCCAAGTCAAATGTCCTATAAATATTGCTAGCTTTTCTCCTTAACAATCAGCTGTGAAAGGCTTTATAGCTCAGGGCTTTGTCTCCCCAAGACAACCGAGTCATCAGTCTCCTACCTTCCCAAGGTTATTTCTTAACGACTGCTTATTAGAGGCCTGCAGTTTCTGGCTTCAGCATAATTTTTAATAACTCTATTTTAATAGCCCTATCAAAATTATAGGTCTTAGCGTATTCCGTTTCCACATTAAAGAATATGGGACTTACAATTCCCTGTGACCACGTTACTCCCCTCTTAAAACCATTGTGTAGTTTCACTTTATTTCTGAAACTCATCCTGAAGTCAAGGTCCTGAAGGAGGGCCCTCTCCCCAACGCAGCCCACCCTGCACCACCCACCCTCCTCTCTCCTCACACACTCACTTCTTCTTCCTTCTGCCTGATGCTCTTCTCTGGCTCTTTTCATAGCTGACCCTTCAGGCCTCAAATTAAATGTCCCTTCTGGATTACCTATATCAGCTAAGAATGTGTTCAACTGCAAGCAATGCGAAACCACACCAGCTGTAGCATTTAAAAAACAGGGAGAGAAAAAATAGAGGTTTATTTTTCCTACGTGAGCCCTCTTGAGAGGTAGTCACTGGCTTTGGTTCAGCTGCTGCATGACATCATCAAGGAGTCAGTGCTTCAGAGCTTTCTGCTCTGTCAGGCTTTTATCTTCGTGCTTGCTGTTTTATGATCTCAGAAAGGGTGTTGTCAGTCCAGATGGCTCATTCATTTTGTTTGAGGCAGGAAAAATGAGGGGAAAGGCAAAAGGCTTTCCAGCATCGGGCAGGAACAGAGGCCTCACTCACCACCAGCGGCAGACTGCCCCTTGAATCTCACTGGATCTAGCGTCTACTTTTATGCCAGTTACTCACCAGGGGAATGAGATAAATGATTTAGACCAGTCAGAATTCACCTCTGGGGTTGGGGGGAGGGGCTACCCTCTCACAATCAAGGAATCCCCATATGCCATCTGAATGCACTAGGTTCTGCCAGAAGGGAGGATGGGAGTGGAGGGTCACTGGACAGTTTCTGCCACATCACTGCCCCTTTACTTTCTATCAAATCACCCTATTTATGTCCTTTATTGCAGCAAGCATAATCTGTAAGGCCTTGTGTATTTATATGTTTACTTGTGTATTGTCTGTCTCCCCCACTGGAGAAGAAGCTCCACGACGATGAGGACCCTGTCGGTCTCGTTCACAGCTGTATCCCTAATACCTGGCAATCAATCAATGTTTCTTTGGATCGAGAAGTAAAAATTTCTGCTGCCATTTTTATGACCAGTCACTACACATCAGCTGCTTTGCATATGTTAGTGCATTTAACACCTATAACTGCTCCATGTGCTCCATAGCAGTCTCCCCACTCAACAAATGGAAAAAATTGAGGCTTGGAAAGGCTTAACACTTGTGAAGCCTTCTCAATGAGTGGTGGAGCTTGGTTTGAGCTCCAGTATCCAAGTTCCAGGCCTAAGTGATTCTTAGGTCACCAGGTGCCATCATTCCATGGGTGTGGCAGCTGCCTGCTGCCTGATTCACATTCCCTGGGCCACCTCTTTTTCAGGGCAGCTGTGGGAGAACTTTCCTTGTGAGCTCTTCTCACTTTGTGCTGACAGGGTCCAGTCCCCTCTATGCCCAACACAGCAGAGTCCACTTGTCCTGTCCAGGTGCAGCCTGGAGGTGCAGTTTAGTTAGCTCTAGGAGGAACCCTCAACCGATGGGGCATAGGAGCTGGTAGATAAATCCTCTGGCCTCTGTACTTCAGGTTGACAGTTCTGGCATTCTGAATGTTCCTCAGCATACCAGTAGAAGAGAACCCTCCCCACACTGCCTATCGCTCATTGCCCCCTCTTATAGACAGAGTAATGGCCCCAAAGATATCCACATCCTAACTCCAGAACCTGTGAAACTTGCCTTTCTTGGCAAAATGGACAAAAAGATGGGATTAAATGAAGGATCTTGGGTTGGGGAGAGTATCCTCGATCATCCTTGTGGACCCAATCTAATCTCGTGTCCTTAAAAGCTGAGAATTTTTCCCAGCTGTGGTCAGAAAGAGCCGTGATGACAGAAAAAGGGTCAGAAAGATGCGATGTTGCCAGCTTTGAAGACGGAGGAAAGGGCCATGAGCCAAGGAATGCAGGCAGTTTCTAAAAAGGAAAAGGGAAGGAAAACGGTCGTCCCCTAGAACCTCCAGAAAGGATCACAGGCTTGCTAAGACCTTGGTTTTAGCCCAGTGAGACCTGAGTCTCTCAGTTCTACTGACCTTTTTACTGACCTTCTGTAGAGCAGAAGAATTGTAAGACAATACAGTTCTACAGTGCAGTGTCAGACCACTACATTTGTCGTAACTTACAGCTAACAACGGACTACAATTGATAACAAATACCCTCCACCTCCTCAATAATATGCACTTACATTGGCTTTTCCTTCTTCCTGTCTCTCCCCACTCCCTAACTCCTACTTCCCACGATGATAACTACATAAACCTAAGTCCTTGTCTCAGGTGCTGTTTCTAGGGCACCCAAACTGAGATAATAGATATGCCTTTTATTGCCTTTGAAATTCTCATATTCCCACCACTCCCCTATACCCAGTCTCCAACGATTCTGGAATTGGTTGAGGCGGAAGCTAAGACTCTTGAAACTCCAAGCTCCCAGTCAAATTTATAAGTAGTAATAAACCTATATCTTTCTCAAATGAATAATTAACATACTCCTGGCTTCTGCTGGTTTAAGAATTATGTGATCATTTTTAATTACAAATTTTATCGATGGATTATTTCTAAATGTTGTCACCATGATTTATGCTATTTGGAAGGAATTCAATGCCTTAAAGAAACATTATTAAAATGAAATGGAGCCCGGCTATTTTAATAAGCTAAGATCTTCTGAAAATGTACTAGTTTATTTTGCCTCATGATGGAATTGATTCTAACAAAATATTACCTGTATTATTATTACCTATTGTTATACCTTTATTAGTATTACTACTTCCAGTTAGTATTGCTACCTTTATTAAACTGATACTGCTAAGGAAATAATGTTACCTATATCATCACCTGTATTAGAAGGAACACCATCACCAAAAGTGTTCCACATGGGGAGCTTTGTGGGTCTCACTAAGTATATGTCTATGCAATGCACAGTTGTTCAATTATTCACCTTCCTTCTATTTTCAAACACTCAAGAATATGTTAGTGTATCTTTAACGGCATCCTAACCCGTATGAGGGAGTTCTGCAGTAATTCACAAGGCAGCATGAATTCCGAGAGATCGTGGAAGATCTGCTGGTGAGACCATGCAAGAGCCTTCACTGCATAACTGAGCCCCTAGCCCCTTCCTGCTGCTTCTTCAATAACGACGGTTCACCCTGCTAAAGTGTGAAAAGTGCAAGTCATCTTCTTCAGGATTAATAACATAGGGCTATTGGAAGCCGTAATTGACAGGAAACCTAGTTTTGGGTCAGAAATCCTCTTGAGTACCTCTATCTGCCTAAGAGAGAGATTTCTATAAATAGCAGGCTGGGCAGTAGCTAGCTGGGCTGCCTCTAATGCTTCCGTGATGCCAGACTTCTGCAGCTGATTCCCTGGGCCTGCCGTGGGTGGGCAGCTGTCTGCAGGGCTCACTCTGGCTGACAGCTGCTCAGCATTAGGGATGGAAAAAGCTGCCGCAGGGGAGCCCGTGGTGTGGCCAAGGCTGCCTCCCTGCAGCAACCCAACCCTCTCAGGACTCAACACAGTGTATCTTTGGAAAGCGTGGGCTCTAAAGCAAAAGGTTGTTCCAAGGACAATTAGGTCAGTGTGGAGTTAGATGACAAGTCAGAAAGCACATAAATGTCCCCATCCCTACACGCCCATCCACAGTCACCAGGCCGGCTACAGGCACCTAGCTTCCATGCCTTACTGTCAGCTTCAAGGAACATGGACTAAAGCTGGCAGTGGATTCAAGAGCAAGGCGAGAAGCTGGGAAACACCAAGTCTTTAAAAGGCTCTGCTCCAAGACACCGCACAGATCAGTGATGAGAGAGTGCCATGAATGAACATCAGGATTTGTATAATTTTGTGTGCCTAAGGGAAAGATAGGGAGAAAGAAGCAGAAAGAGGGAGGGACAAGGGAAGGGAGGGAGGCTCTGTCTGCTCCAGGCTCTGGAATAAAATTTTGAAATATGTAAAGTTTGTCTTTGTTGCCTTCCCATCTCTCTGTATTGTGTTTTGGAACCCTCCCAGGGTCCATAACCGTGAAAATCTTATCTGAGTCAGGCAGGGTCCCACTTCCAACCTTTCCTCCTTATCCAAATCAGCCTGTCCTGCATCCTATGGTCTGTTCTCTGTGCCCTGATGTCTGCCTGCTGACAGCGGAGTAGTGATGGACAGATTGAGAAGTAGTAGCAACCAGCTAAGATGGTACATCTCTTAGAGAAGACAGCTTCCCTCTTGAGGTAAAGCCACACGTGCACCACACGTGCCCTGCTGCTACGGCTCCCTCAGTCTGTGCAGCCAAATGCCCTCTCCAAGCTCGGCTCCACCTCCGGCCTGTCCTGACTTTCCCCTGTCCCCTCACATCTTGGCAATGGCTTTGCCCTCCTGCCTCATGCAGGGCTCTGCTTAAGTGTGTCTCCTCAGCAAGTGCTTTCCTGTCTGCACCACCTAAAACTGCACCCCTCCAGCTGTTTTCCCTTACTCTTTATTTGTGAAATTTATTAATAAGTTTTATTTTCCTTCCTTTTACTTAATCACTACCTAACTTCATATGAGACTCATGTGCTGTAAAGGCCTGTTTGTATCCCCTTTAGAATATAAAGCATATAAGCTCCATATAAGCCCCATGCTCTCTTTGTGTAAGAGAGAAACCATCTCCCATCCTCTCTCAGAAGAGAGAGATCATACATATTATGCCAGCAGAAGACTCCCCTTGTTGGTGTCCCTTTCATCAGAAAGTAGCCATTTTCCTGGCTGCCTAAGTCCCCAACCCATGGACAGCTTGAAGTTTCATACAAATGGTTCTTGAGTAAGTTCTGCCTTTTTATAGTTAGAACTCTGAAAAAAAAACTCTGATTTCAAATTGATGATCACATATCCAGAACACAGTATTAGAAGTTACTTTTAAACAAAGATATACAGATTTAAAAGAGTGGGTTTCTCCACCAAGAACTGAGAATTTGACCAAGAATAAAGAGCAAGAAACATAGTTACTATGGAACTCCAGTCATCCTCAGGGCAGGTGAGCCTGTGTACAGCATTGGACCCCTGGGGACAAACTGGAGAAGGAGTTAGAAATGAGAAATTGAGAAGCAAGAGAAATTGCTTTCACAAGTTTCTGCCTACCCGCCTCCAGCCAGTGGTTCCACTTTCCTGGGCCCCAGCTCACGCACTCTTCTCTCTCTTCACCCTCTGCTCATCAGGAAAGGAGAATCCATCCAAACAGTTGTAAAATGACTGTTGCAACTTAGAACACTAAGTCTCCCAGGAGCTGTATTTTAAGCAGAAGGTGTAAAATCCGTGAAATGAAGTTCAAATATCACCTTCTTTAGCAAGTTCTACCTAACCCCCAGTGACCGTGCTAATTGCTTCTAGCTGGGGCTCCCCATAATACTTGTGTCCATCTTGCATGTGCCACATGCCATAAAAGATGATGTACCTGTACGTTCCATAGGGACAAGGGTTATGCTAAGCTCCAAGATACATAGTTCTTGATGTAGAGCAGGTCATTAGTAAACATTGAATGAAGGAAGGAACAAATGAATGACCAGCTGAATCTGTTTCCCCTCCTGGACCAGGGCACCCCAAGGGCAGAAGTGGTGTCTTATTTATCTTTCAGTTTGAAAGGCAATAGAGCGCAGGCAAAGTAGGACTCTGCAGCCAGACTGCCTGGGTAAGGATCCAAATTCCACCACTTAGTAGCTAACTGTGCTTCAGTTTCTTCCTCTGTAAAATGGAGATAATAATAGTACCTACCTCATAGGGTATAGTGATGATTAAAGGGTTAATTTATGTAAAGTACTTAAATTGGTACCTACCATGTGAGTATTAGCTATTGGTATTCTTGTTATTACTTGAATTCTTAGTACCTCCATAGCAGAGATTCAGTGAATGGTCATGTTGAGCATCAGTCACAGATGGGCAAGGAACAGAGTTGTAAGTCCTCCTTTCCCCTCAATCACACCACAGATGCCCACTCATTTCATGGGTGCAGACAGTGGGCCCTGGGCATGGAGGGAGAGAGAGATGCAAAGGAGGAGAGTATCAGAGACAAACTCCGCCAACCACTAACTTCACTTCCGGGTTCCCTTCTCTGCCCAGTAGTGAATACTTGGTTATTTATGTCAGTTCCTGAAACAGTACAAGCATCAGTGGAACTTTTACCAAATTTCTTTAGATGGCTACCTCAAGTTGCTGATTCCCTTTAACCAAGAAGACTTAGCCTTTGAGTAGACAAAGTGGATGGTTGAACACATTCCTGTTGATATTTGTCCTGTTTTATTTGTCTAGTCTTGATCTTAATCTTCAAGAAGGGAACATACTCAAAGTAAACATCTGGCTACCCTAACTGAAGTGCTGCTTGAAAATGAATACTATTCAAGCAACTCATCAGATATAGGCAAAAATATCCTGGAGATAAAGTGATCTATGATCAATTAGTCTTCAATTGTATATTTGTAAAGCAAATACTCAGTTTCAGACTGATTGTGAAAACTTGGTAAAAAGAATCTAGGGGCCGGCCTTGTGGCTGAGTGGTTAAAGTTCCCTGCGCTCTGCTTCTGAGGCCCCAGTTCGTGGGTTGGGATCCAGGCGTGGAGCTACTCCACTCATCAGCCATGCTGTGGAGGCATCCTGCATACAAAATAGAGGAAGACCAGCACAGATGTTAGCTCAGGGCGAATCTTCCCCGCTTAAAAAAAATAAAAGAGTCTAAAATGTTTACAACAAAACATTTCAAGGTAAATAAGAATATAAAGGTAAATATTAAGGGAAATAAAATGTAAAACATTACCAAAAGCAAATTTCTGAACTATTCCTGTTTAGATCACGTAAACTAGATGGGAAATCAGGAGAAGCCCCAATTAATTTATGCCTGTTTGTTGCAATGAGATAATTATAGGCATACGTGCAGATGCCACACACACACACACACACACACACACACACACACACTGAATTGTGCTTTGTTCTTTGTTTTCCGTACTTTTCATTTAGCCTACTATATGTTAACTATTTATAGTCCATATGCCATTCCCCCAGCCCCCCTTACATATGCTAGAATGTAAGGTCCATATGGGTATGATTTATTTTTTGGTTTGTGCACTGCTCTGTTATTAGCACCTGGCACATAACAGCCCTCAAAAAATTGTTCCATGAATAAAGAAATTACAAGTCTTTTGAAACAAATTGCATCCTCCAAGTGAAATTCAAGCACTTAGTAAAATTCTGGAGGTTTGTGCAACTCTCCTCTCCCCACACCCCATCCCCATTCTTTAAAACTTAGACTAGGATTTTCCAGAGCAGAGCCAGGGTACTGAAGGGAAAATTCTGAGGGGAAAGAGAAGCCAGTGGTTATTCTAGTAAGACAGCTAGAGAAAGAGATTAGAGGACCAACCGCTCAGTGACGGTAAAGCGTAACCTGTGCTTCAACACAGAGAAAAGGAAACTAGAAGAAAAATAGAAATATCTATGAGAACTTATCTTTTGCCAGAAGATGTTCTAGGAAGAAATAAGATTGTGGACTAAGTTTTCAGGTACAAACGACTTGGTTTGTGCTCTATATATTATATGGAAAATTCTTTCAAAAGGAATGGTCTGCCGCTGATGAATATGCTACTAACTAACATAAAAAGAAATATGGTTATTAAATGGGTGGTCAGAATATGAATTTAAATGAGTTTGCCCTTTAACCAGAGCAATGAGTTCAGCCTTGGGTTTATGACTTAACTGCTTTGTGGATCAATTTCCTCATCTATAAAAAGGAGATAATATTTATCCCTCTTATGGTTGTTCTGATGATTAAATGAGAAAACACGTAAAGCAGTGACGGACATGTTAGGACAGCTCAATCCACATTAGCTGTTACGATCATCATCACATCCTACAAGCATGGGGCTCACACTATTTGAGCACGTTGTGTTATGTAATCATCTTTCTCTCCTACATTGTAAACTATGAAGAACCATCGCTCTTTTTTAAAGGTGCCATGCACTTGCTGATCACTCTGTCAGTTTACCCATCTGCTCCCTCATTAGGGCATCAGCTCCTTGTAGGATGATGTTTATTCATTATTGTATCTGTAGCCTAGCAGAATGCCTAGCTTATAGTAGGGGCTAAAGAAACATTTACTAAAAGGATAACTAATAATAACGTTAACATTTTTCTTTTATCTTAAATAACTATATTTTACAAATTAACGTGACTATTTCCCATCTCTGTTTTGAACAGCATCCACAAAAAATACCATAACAGTAATATGAACTCTTCTAAAACATACAGCCGAACAAAAAGTCCCAATACCATGTCATACGCTAATTTTAGGAAAACAGCATTTGAAAGGCTGAGACAAAACCAAACATTCAGGCTTAAAGTTCAGAGACAAAAAATTTTAAGACTTCTTCCAGCCCAAAATGGAGTTACAGGGACTGGATTTACTGTCACATCTGAAACAAACAAAACATATGAAACAAAATTGAAAGCAATCAGATATCAGGTAACAAAGAATTGTGATCTCCTAAGGACCAGAAACAAATGGGGTGAGTCTAGGATTGTTTTGAGAGAGTTTCCAGGCTTCCAGTGAGGGGAAGCCCAGGAGACACCAGCAGATTCTGTGATTTGAAGAGATGAAGCTGAGAGTAAGGCGAGACAAAGGCAGCTAGAGTTCACAGGACAGAGTCCTGCAGATGAGAGAGCTACCCAGCGAGAAAAACCCCAACAGTCTGAAGAGGACCTCCTCACACATTCAACTGATCAGTGTTTGCATGTGAGGCAACTAGCTGAGGCCAGAGAAAGAACCACTCAAAAGGACAAGGGGTAACAGCGCCCAGTGCTCCAACAGGTCCAGGAATAGCCTTTGTTTCCACCAAACAGACAGAAAACTTCCTGATTCCCAGACCGTTGACAGAGTACAAGAGACCGCAGCTGAGCAGTGAGGAGTAATTATTAGCCCTAGACTGAGCACTGCTCCAGATCCACATAACAAATCCTAAAAGCAAGACCTAAAAGGATCAGTTTTTTCTAAGCAAATTCTTTGCATTCCAGAACCAAGCTCAATGATATTTATAAGAACACAAAAATATCCAGCACCAAAAAGATAAAATCTACAATGTTGGAATCCAATTAAAAATTATCATGCATGCAAAGGAGCAGGAATATGTGACTCTTGATGAAGAGGCAAATCAATCCATTGAAACTGACTCAGAATTGACACCAATGTTAGGATTATCAGATAAGAATATTAAAATAGTTATAACTCTTTTCTATATGTTCAAAAAATTTAGTAGATGTGTGGAAGATATAAAAAAGTTCCAAATCAAACTTTTAGAGATGAAAACTATAATGTGTGAGATGTAAAGTACACTAAGTGGTATTAATGACAGATTAGACACTGTAGATGAAAAGATTAGTGACCTTGAAGACATAGAAATAGAGGCTACCCAAATGAAACAAAGAGAGAAAGGAGAATTACTTTTAATAAACAGAGCATCTATGAGCTATGGGACAATTTCAACTGGGCTAATATATGTGTAAGTGGAGTCCCTGAAAAAGAGGACAAAGATGGGGTATAGAAAAAATGTCTGAAGAAATAATGCCTGAAAAAAATTCCAAATTTAGTGAAAACTATAAACACACAAATCCAATAAGCTCAGTGAACTCCAAATGCAAGAAACATAAATAAGGCAACATCAAGGCACATCATGATTAAATTACTCAGAAACAGTGATAAAGAGAAAAATCTTAATAACAGCCAGATGAGAAAAACACACATTACAAAGAGAGGAACAAAGATAAGGATGACCACAGATTGTTTTTGTTGGAAACAGTGCAAATGAGAAGATAATGCAACAATGTTTCTGAAAGTACTGAAAGAGTGCTTAATGAGGCAAGCATTACTCTGATACTAAAACCTAACAAAGAAATTACAAGAAAACTACAGACCAACATTGCCCATAAAGTCTTCTCTGTTTATTTGTAGACAATGTAATCATCTCTGTAGAAAATGTGATCGAATCTACAAAAAAATACTAGAACTAATAAATGAGTTTAACAACATCATGGGATACAAGATAAATATACAAAAATCAACTGTATGTCTATATATTAGCAATGAACAATTGGAAATTGAAATTTTTAAAAAATACCATTTGCAATAGCATCAAACATATGAAATACTTAGAGATCAATCTGACAAAAGATATGAAAGTCTTTCTACACTAAAAATTACAAAACATTGTTGACAGGAAATATATAAGACCTAAATAAACAAAGAAATATAACATGTTCATGGGTCAAAAGACTCGATGTTATTAGGATGTTCATTCTCCTCAAGCCTGTCTACAGATTCAGCTCACCACTGATCAAAATACAAGAAGCCTGTGGTCGTAGAAACTGACAAGCTGATTCTAAAATGCAAGGGCCTTAGAATAACCTAAACAACTTTGAAAAACAAAAGCAAAGTTGGAGGACTAACACTACCTGATTTCAAGACTTATTATATAGCTACACTAATTAAGATAGGTGCCATTGGCATAAAGATAGATAAATAGAGCAATGGAACAAAATAGGGAGTCCAGAGGTAGACCTACATACATCTGGGCAACTGATTTGTTTGACAAAAACTCAAGGGTAATGCAGTGAATAAAGGACAGTTTCTTCAACAAGTGGTGCTGGAATAATTGGATATCTACATGCAAAAAAAAAAGGACTTTGGTTCATATCTTGTACTATGTACAAAAGTTAATTTGAAACGGGTCATAGACCTAAATGTAGAACCTAAAATTACATAACTTCCATAAGAAAACGTAAGAAAAAATCTTTTGACCTTGCGTTAGATAAAGATTTTATAGATAAAACACCAAAAGTACAATCCAAAAAAGAATAAATTAAGTTGGACTTCATCAAAATTAAAAACTTCCGCCTTTCCAAAGAATGAAAAGACAAGCTACTGACTGGGAGAAAATATTTGCAAATCATATATCTGATGAAGGAATTGCATCCAGAATATATAAAGAACTCTCAAAACTATATTATAAGAAAACAAACAACCCAGTAGAAACTTGGACAAAAGATTTGTA
Organism: Equus caballus; assembly: GCF_041296265.1. NCBI lineage: Eukaryota > Metazoa > Chordata > Mammalia > Perissodactyla > Equidae > Equus > Equus caballus. The sequence continues at coordinate 54,054,637 of NC_091691.1, forward strand.
GACACTTCATCAAAGAAGATGGACTGATGGCAAATAAGCCCATGAAAAAATGCTCAACATCATTATCCATTAGGGGTATACAAATTAAAACTACAATGAGATCCTACATACTTATTAGAATGACTAAAACTAAAATATTGACCAGGCCAAGTGTAGGTGAGGATGTGGAAGGACTGGAACTCTCATATACTGCTGTTGGGAATGAATAATACAGACACTTTGGAAAACAATTGACAGTTTCTTTAAGAGCTAAACATACACCTATCATATGATCCAGCCATTCTGCTTTTAGGTGATTAATCAAGAGGAAAGGAAATATATGTCCGTACAAAGACATGTGCATGATTGCTCATAGCAACTTTATTTGTAAGAGAAATACTGTACATTTGTATAGAAATATTTGTAAGAGAAAAACTGGAAAGAACCCAAATTTACATCCATAGGCAATGGAATACTACTCTGCAACAAAAAAGGGAATGAACTATTAATACATGCTCCAGCTTAGAGGATTCTCAACATTATTGTGCTGAGTGAAAGAAACCAAAGAGTACATACTACGAGATTGCATTTATATGAAATTCTAGAAAATGCAAACTAATTTATAATGACAGAAAACAGATAAGTTGTTGCCTGAGGATGGGTTGGGGCATAGAGGGGTGGGGGACAGGGATGACAAAGGGACAGGAGGAAGCTTTTTGACGTAATGGATATGTTCACTGTCTTGATTTGTGGTGATGGTTTCACTGGTTTATATATATGTCAAAACAACACATAGTACATATTTAATACGTGCAGTATGTTGCATGTCCACTATATATCAATCAATCTTGAAAAAAAGTTATAGCTAAAAATCATCCATAAATAACACTCCTAACCTTTACCCCTTGACCTTGGCCAAGATGACTTCTCCTAAGTAATTCTTTGCAGAGGAGGTGACATTTTCTTCACTTCTGGTGGTAAGCCAAGTGGTGAGCAAATGCTTTCATCATCATAACAGCTATAGTTCTAGCCCCTGGCTCATAGGAAGTGTTTAACTGCTTAACGTGTGTGTAACAATAATATTTCATGCTTAGTAGTTATATGGGTCTAAAATTCACTAACCCAAGAACTGTAAAAATGTGATTTTTCCAATAGGTTTTATTTAAGAGGTGATAACCTAGAAGCAGTGCACATGGCAGGAGCATGTATTTCTTTTAAATACCCTGAAGAAAACCAAGGAAGAACTCAGCAAGGCCTACCCTGCAAGGCGTCCTGAGAACAGTGATCCAGCCAGTGACTGAATCGGACTTACGCCGGGAGCCACCTACCTCGAAAGGCTGAACAGAGCGAAATCCAAATGGCTGGGAAAATGCTCCTCTCTGGTAGAAAAACTACGCGTAAATTGGGTACTAGAAGGAAAGCAATTTAACATATGCAAACACAACGGAACTAAAAACAGAGATTAAAGGGAGATGCTACTGCTCACCCCAAATATTTAGTAACTGCAATTTTCATTTTTATTGCTGAGTTCAATTCACAAAAACAACAATAATATTTATTTAACATCTGTTATGTGTCAACAGCGTGGTAGTCATCTTTAAGAATGTTCAGTATTAGAATAAATTACAGGAGGCAATGAAACCTTCAAGAAGTCTTTATCATTTGGATACAGATTATGCCTATATAGAATAAGTGCAAATCTTTCAAGAGACAAAGAAATGGAAAGGATTACCATCTAAGGTACTTCCTTGGCTATAGCTTTTTATATGCAAGCTTTCATGGCCATCACGGCTTACATAGAATATTAATAGGCCACTCTGTCACTTCCTGCATGTCTGGTCCAGTAATTCAACATAAGCAATAAAGAGATTATGCTGAGTGTCCAGTTAACTTGGTTGAATAAGGTTACAATGAATGGGGGAAACGTATTTGAAAGTTCTTTCCCACAAATGAAATACTATGGTCATCATTAGCCAAACAAGTAGTTACTGAGTTCCTACATTGTCCTGGGTGTGTGCAGTGGTCAACAAAACAGACATATGGTCTCTGCTCTCATGAAGTCTATGGTGAGAGGATAGATCCAAAAACAAATATATGATTATGCATTGCAACAAATAGAAAAGATGTGTGTATGCTAGGTGGCAGAGAAAGCTCAATATATTGCCTAGCTATAATTTTAGTTCTCTCCTGAAACAAGAAAGGCATTGCTCCACTCTCCCCCTAATTGTAGCAGCTTTTCTGTGTTTTCAAATTAGTAGTAATTATGTGCACTTGACATTTCTGTGCTTGGAGAGCAGCAACCTGCTCAACAAGCACAGCCCGATTCTCCCTCAGCGTAACTGCAGAGCAGTTGGCAGGCAGGCAAGACTGATTGCCACACACAGAGATGGAGCCGCAGCCAACCACTTCAGGCAGAAAGGCCATGCTCCTGGGTATGCAGTACAGGAAAGCCTGCCCGAGCTGCATCAGTCTTTTTAATCCCACTTACACACACAGGTGAACCCCGATTACGTAAGCAGATTCTGAGCAAAACTGGGGAAGAGAAAGGAGAGCTTTGCTGCAATAGTGGCAGAATTCTGACTTTATTTTCAGGTTCCTTTCTTGTCTCTTCTGAACGCCTGGTTCCCCCTGGAGCTGCATTTGTTGTGACATTGGAAGGAACGATCCTGCCACTAATTCAGAAAGGCGGAGTCCTAAGAATTTTCCTTTCTTGCTCCTAAGAAATCCAAGTTTCTATTGTGATAAGTGGCTTGAGACAGGATGAGTGTTAAGAAGAATCAAACTGTTATATCATTTTATGTTTTTGTCACGCTTCTAATTGCCCTGGTTGAGTTCATCTTTGATGTTAAATTACCATCACAAATTGAAGACATGATAAAAGGCCTTTCAATATGAAATGGACAGGAAGTATACAGTCATATGTTGATTAATGACAGGGACGTGCTCTGACAAATGTGTCGTTACGTGATTTCATCATTGTGCGAAGATCACAGAGTGCACTTACACAAACCTAGGTGGTACAGCCTACTAGACACCTTGACTATCTGTACAAATCTTATGGGACCACTGTCTTATATGCGGTCCATTGTTGACTGAAACATTACTAAGCAGAGCATCATTATAATTGAAAGACATGCTCCCAGAATGAATTTCATAAAATATGACAAGAATTTCTCAGTGCAATTCTTAAAAATCTCTACTAATATTTGAACAAATACCAGATGTTAAAGCATTTCTACAGTATCCCAAGGAGGGTTGGGTGAAAAGACATATATTAACATAAGGTTAGCAGAAAATATCTACTATAATATAACGTCTACACATATTAGATGTATAAGATATCTATCAATTAATGCCCACTGCATTTGTAATTACTTTATTATGAAGTGTGTGGCCCCTTTTTGGCGTTAAATAATTTAGTAGATGCCCATTTATAGTTCTTATACTTTTACTTGGTTGAGAATACATAAAAATGACCAAAAAAGCCACTGTAAATTTCAGTTAAAGCTTGTATAAAGAGCAAAATGTAGTCCTCCAGCTGTGAGGTTTGGACTCTCGTCTTCCACTGTCTTTGAGCTACTGTGAGTGAAATGGCAGATCAAAGCTCACTTTTCATAAATATTTAAGTAATGTCACAATTAGCAATACTATTCTGAGTAATTATTTAAATGTACTACATGTTATAAACGAAAAATCCATTTTTTAAAATGATATACCTGTGTAATTATCTTGGGAAATATAATGGGAAAGAACACAGTTTGATATTAGAGGTTTTGGTAATTCATTCAACACCACCAACAATCAACCGGAAAGTTTCATATTATTCTTCGATGAACGGTTACAATGAACAAAGCTTTCATATCTGAGATTCGGCTGGAGAAATTCATTTTGGAAAACATTTAAAACTATCAAGCACATGAAGCTCTGCAACAGTATGATGCTATGGCAATAAAACAGCAAGAAATAAACGAAGGCTAAAAACGGGGAAACAGTCAATGCAAAAGGAGTTCTATTGTTTCCATGATCAGTCTTTAGATATTTTGGCTGAAGATACAAAAAGAAAAATAAATACGTTCTCCTTAAGAACTATCACTTTGGGGCCGGTCCCGTGGCCGAGTGGTTAAATTCACACGCACCACTTTGGCGGCCCAGGGTTTCACTGGTTCCAATCCTGGGCGCGGACATGGCACCGCTCATCAGGTCATGTTGAGGCGGCATCCCACATGCCACAACTAGAAGGACTCACAACTAAAAAATACACAACTATGTACCAGGGGCTTTGGGGAGAAAAAGGAAAAATTAAAAAATCTAGGAAAAAAAAGATCACTTTATTTTGTGCCATGGTTTTCATTTGTTCACAATGAGATGACAGAGAAGAAAACTATAGAGATGAAACCAATTGTAGTCACCAAAGGAAACCAGTCTGTATCTCTAAAATCTTCATGCGAGAGCCCGTCAGTGTGGTCGGCAGATGTTTTACACTTAGGGAATCTGTTATGAACTTCAAACAAAAATCTAAGAAAGCATTTTGTACTTCTCCAGGAATCTGGAGGAACAAAGGGCCTTCCTCAGCCTGGTTTAACACCATGTGCTGCCCCACGGCACTCCCCATTGCTGGGGCCTAACCCCACACACTGATTTAATGGTACTTAACATTCCTCGGGAAATATCATCAGTCGGCCCTGTTTCAAGGCTTTAAAAAAGCCTCAGCGCTATGCAACCGATGTTGGCACCCATAGCCCTGCTGTATGTTGGGTGACTGTTTCTAATGAGTATAGACCTCCACCTTGGCTGCACTTAGCCATCACCTGGAGCTTTGCAATGTGCTGACGCCTGGACGGCCCCGCCCCCCCACCCCGAGATTCTGATTTCATTGGTTTGGAGAGTAGCCTGGGCATCAGGATTTTTTTTTTTTTTTTTTCGTTTTCTTTTTAAATAATTACAGATTCACAGGAGGTTGCAAAGTTTCCCCTCATGGTTACATCTTACATAACTATGGTTACAATATTAAAAGGTGGCAACTGGCATCGGTGCAATGTGTGTGTATAATTCTATGCCATTTTATCACAAGTGTAGACTGGTGGAAACACTACTGCAATTTAAATACAGAACTATTCCACCATCACAAAGACCACCCTATACTACCCCTTCCTAGTATCATCTACCCTCCTTCTCCCAACCAATCTGACAAACACTAATCTGTTCTCCATCTCTATAATTTGGTCCTTTCAAGAATGTTATATTAATGGAATTATACAGGAGGTAATCTTTTGCGATTGGCTTTTTCACTCAGTGTAATGTTCTTGAGATCCGTCCAAGTTGTTGTGTGTATTGATAGTTTGCTCCTTTTTATTGCTAAGTGGTATTCCATGACATGGATGTACCACAGTTTGTTTATTATTTACCTATTGAAGGACATTTGGGTTGTTTAAGGTTTGGGGCTAACGCAAATAGAGCTGCCATGCATGAACGTTTGTATAAAGGTTTTCTGTGGACGTAAGTTTTCATTTCTCTGGGATAAATGCCAGGAGCATTACTGCTAGGTCATATGTTAAGTATATGTTTAGTTTTTTTTAAGAAACTGCCAAACTGTTTTCCAGAGTAACTGTACCATTTTACATTCCCACCAGTCACATATAAGAGATTGAGCTTTGCTACATTCTTGCCAGCATTTGGTATTATCATTGTTTTACTGTAGCCATTCTGATAGGTGTATAGTGATATCTTATTGTGGTTTAATTTCCATTTCCTTCTTGGCTAGTGATGTTGAACATCTTTTATGTGCTTACTTGACGTTTGTGTATCCTCTTCAGTGAAATGTTTCTTTATGTCTTTCGCCCATTTTCTAATTGGATTTGGACATGGGGTGGGAGGGGGTAGAATTTAAAAAGTTCCCCCAGATGTTTCTAATATGCAGCTAAGCTTGGGATGCACTGCCCTGTTTAACCTCTCTATGCAGGTATACTCTAACTGAAGCTGTGGCACCAGTGCTAACACCAAAGTAAGGCCTGCTTGGGCAGGACTGGCTAATTAGATATGCCTGCAGTCCAAGGGAAAGCTGGAAGTGTTTTCCAGGAGCTCAGGCTATTGTTTACATATACTCCCACAGGGCTGGAAAAGTGTCTGAGACCTCCAGAGGGTGATTCTGGAAATGTGGACCAAATACCTTCTGCTTCAGAATCATGATGTGTGTGTGTGTAGGGGCGGGGCGGGGGGGGGAGGTGTATGCATGCACATGTCCACATGAGAGTAAAATGATAATTACCAGGTCTCAAACCCCAGACCTACTGAAGCAGAACTTTTGAGGATAGGGCCCAGAAAGCTACATTCATAGACCAGGTGGTCCCTATGCTCTCAAAAATTTGAGAGCTGCCTCACTCAAGGAAGACTAGGGACCCAACATTCCACTGCTGGAGTTTTTTATCTTCAGGGCACAGGTGGATGCCCTTCTATAAGAAATTACTTTCAAGAGGAATTTCCTTGAGCCAATTTGGGGCATAGAAACTCGTGCTCTCCTTCAGAGGTGTGGGGAACAGACAGAGCTAAGATAGTGTGTTTGGCTACTTCCAAACTGGGTCTTCCAGAAGTAATTCTCACATATAATCACACCTCTGTGTTGAGAAGCAATGTGTAGCAATCAATAAAGATAATAATGATAACTAACATTTATGGGGCACTAATTATATGCTAGGTTTCTCTCACATACTAGCTCCCTTCATTCTTCTAACGACTTACAGAGAGGTTATTATATTCTCCATTTTGTAGAAGAGGAAACTGGAGTTCAGAGAAGTCTGGTCATTTGCCCCAGGCATAACGCTAGTAGGTGACAGAACTGTTTTCCTTCTGGAATTCCCCCTTGTTTTTGTCCTTGGTTGACACAAACTCCATATGTTTTGGGGTTTTTTTGGGGGGGGCTTTTTTTAGAAGATCTATTTGAATCTCATTAAAAAAAAGCAGGGGCCAGCCTGGTGGTGCAGCAGTTCAGTTCGCATGTTCCGCTTCTCGGAGGCCCGGGGTTCGCAGGTTCGGATCCTGGGTGTGGACACGGCACCGTTTGGTAAGCCATGCTGTGGTAGGCACCCCACATATAAAGTAGAGGAAGATGGGCATGGACGTTAGCTCAGGGCCAGTCTTCCTCAGCAAAAAGAGGAGGATTGGCAGTAGTTAGCTCAGGACTCATCTTCCTCAAAAAAGAAAAAGCAGGTATAAGAATATATAAATATATTTTCATGACCCTGGATAACCTAACCAGTCACCACTTGTGCAACAGGAATAAATGCTACATTGAAGTAGTATTTCTGATTATTTCCCTTGTGTCGTACTGCAGTGTGAACTGCAAACACCAAGCAGATTCTAAATAGAGAGAGTGAAGCTCTTAGGAGCACTGAAGTGGTAAACTATTGTATAGTGTTAAAAATTATTTCTATCCTGCTACTCAGGAACCTGTAATTATGGGAAAATAAGCCACACCGTTTAAATACACACTTGGGCCCTGGCCTCCATTTACACAGCCAGCTTTACACAGCCTGTTCAGGTGAAAGCCCTTTTGTTTTCCAGCTAACGTCCTGAATCATCTTGGACGATTGCTTCAGTTCTCTGAGCAGCTTTGACATAACTAATGTTTTCATAAGATACCCAGTCTCATTGTTCCTAACTCCTGGTTGCCTGCCATTTCACGTCTTTGAGCCTCAAGTAAGTTGAGAGCTGTGGACACATGGGTGTGATGAAATGGTTTCCTCCTTTCCCTTCCCAGGCTGTGAGCTGAAGGCTTCCTCCAAGGGCCCTGGCCTTCCAGGATCGAAATTGATAGAGAACACAGCCTAAGGCAAAACTTAAGGTGTGGGTCTCCATCCCAGAGCAAAAGAGTGAGGGGGAAAGAGAAGTGAGTCAAGGAGAAAGAGAGAGCAAATGTAGGCTGATGCGTGACCACGCTGGCCACTTGCCACCAAAACCATGCCTGAAGCTCAGCCAGCAGGACTCTCTGGGTAGGCCAAATGGAACCATCACATTTTGGAATTGTTGGTTTCGGGGCGGGGGTGCAAGTGAGGAAGGCAGAGGAGCTTATCCTTCAGATGGTTCCCTCCATCTCTTGACTCTCATTGGTCAAAGCTGGTTCCACAGGGATTCAGCTCTCCCTCAATTTGGGGTTTCATCTGGCCCCTCCAAGCAGCTGTGGGGCAGCCATCTTCTGTGCAAGATGGCAAGATGCTTCATGTGAGCCTGCAAGTGGTGGGGAAAGCCAGCACCTCTTCGGGTCTCCTCAGAGATCTGGGCCTGGTCTGCAAAGCTGCTGTGACTCCCGTGCAGTGGGCATATAGCAGCTGCACCAGAGTTGGCCCTCAGCCCTCACACTGGGGAGGCTGCATCTGCGGACGGCAGCAGAGATAAGGCCACAGTGGGAAGCTGGGGCTCCTCCTGAGCAAGTACCCAGGGCCCAGCAGGCAGATGGGGCCAAGCAAATCTGGGGAGGCACAGAACTTGGGTCCAATACAATACCCTTTCCAATTCTAAGGTAATATTTGAGAATTAGTCAGAGTTCTTGCAAGCCACAGGAACACACTCTGGCTTTCTTAAGCCAGAAAGGAATGTATTGGGCGTACATTTAAGAGCTTTCAGAGACTGAAGAATGGGTCTCTTCATAGAACAAGCAATAAGAACTATAGCACTAGACAGCAGAAACAGTGGCCCACATAGCCCTGCCATGGTGGCAGAACGCTCTCTCTACCACAGCCCAACGTCACTGCCTCCACATGAGACTATACACTACAGGACATGCCTCCAAAATAGTAGAGGGGGGTTATTTGTTATGGCTTGAATTGTGTGACCCCATTCCCAAATTCATATGTTGAAGTCCTAAGCCCCTAGTACCTCAAAATGTGACCTTCTTTGGAGATAAGGTCTTTGCAGAGATAATCAAGTTGAAATGAGGTCATTAGGATGGGCCCTAATCCAATATGACTAGTGTCCTCATAAGAAGGGGAAATTTGAACACAGAGACATGCATAGAGGGAAGACAATGTGAAGAGACATAAGAAGATGGTCATCCACATGCCAAGGAGAGAGGCCTGGAACACATCCTTCCCTCGCGGCTCTCAGAAGGAACCAGCCCTGCCGACGCTGTGATTTTGGACTTCTGGCTTCCAGAACTGAGAGCCAGCAAATTTCTGTTTTGTAAGCTACCCAGTATATGGTACTGTTTAACGGCAACCCTAGCAAACTAATACAATGGTGGAGAGCTAAGAAGAAAGAAAAAAGAAAATCCTCGTTGGTTAAACTCTTCGTAGATTGCTAAGAACACTTTGATGTACATACATCCTCCCACCTGGCAGGGCTGACTCCGTGACACGAGACCTGTACAGTCAGGCAGGGCTCTGCTCTCAGAAGCACCCAGCACTTGGTTTAATGCTCTGTGGTTACCATTTTGAAATTCTTAATACTTTTTAAACAAGGATTCCCACATTTTCATTTTGCACTGGGCCCCATAAATTATGTACCTGGTCCTGCTACCTGGTTATCACAACAGTCTGTGTTTACCTTTGAGGTAAACAGAGACTTTATCATTATTTGTGCTTTTAGATGATGACACTGAAGCTGAAAGAGGTTAAGCAACTTGACCAAGGTCAGCAGAGCTACCCAGAGTTGGATCAAGAACTGAGGTTTCTGATGCAACGACCTCTGTGTTCCATGCAGTTTTGAGATTCTGTAACTCCAGAAGTCGTCTAAGACGTGAGAAAATTTGGAGGTAAAATGTTTACACATTTATGCCTTTACTCAATGATCTTAACTGAAGTTTAACACACAAAACCAGGTTCAGTGTCTTCTAGATGACCCTTGATGTCCCTGGCCTCCTAGTGAAGTTCCTCTACCAGCCTGAATTAGAGATAGTGTCTTTTTTCTTGGTCCTCTCTAGTCTACTTTTATCTGTTTTTCTATTAGACACTGTATCTCTGGAGAAGCAGGTTCTTGCCTACGTGGGCCCTAGGTCCACCCGGCTGACCTCAGGCCACTGGAGTTGTGTCCTTGGTCAAGGACCTTGAGAAATACCTTCAGGAATCAATTGATTAGCCTCTTCCTTGGTTCTGGATGTTCAGCCTCTTGGCTTTATTGGGATAAACCAGCCCTTCTAACTCATGTATTATGGAGTTTCACCCTTTCTCCCTGTCTCTCTCTTCTCTTCTATTCTTGCCTTAAGGATGCTTTTCCATCAGGACAATTATCCCAGATTCTTGATTCTCTTTTGATTTTTCTGCTTTGATTTCCGCTGAGCCTTTGTTCTACCACAGTTTTCTAATAGTCTCTCAGTTCTTCACAGCTCTGCGCCAGCATCACCAATACACCCTGGAGATTTTCAAGTCACTTACATCATCAATGTCCTAAAGAAACATTTAGTAAAGTTGTGCTAATTTACTCTTGGGTTCTACTCAAATAGATCATTTTCCAAATCCACCAAATTTTTGGAAGAGGTAGGAGGAAGTTTTGGGGTTTAAATTTTTCTTTACCACAGAATGGAACATTGGCGAGTGAGGCATGCAGTAATTATATTTTGTTGTTTCTTATTCATCCTCTGAGATAGACGTAAGTTGTAGGCCTACATTCCTCTCTTTGGAAACAACTTCTTCCCCATTCTGTGTGGGTCTAGTGGGGCTGTTCGCCTGGGTGCTCTACCCTCCTTCCTGCCTCCCCACGTGACCTACGCTGGCCAATCGGAGTAATCTATCCTCCAGTGATTGCGTCAGGGATTGCCATGTGATTCAGGCAGTACCAATCAGAATCATCCTTGACAATGCGTATATAGAAACTGGAGGGGCCAGCCCAGCGGTGCAGCAGTTAAGTTGGCACGTTTGGCTTTGGTGGCCCAGGGTTCGCTGGTTCGGATCCCAGGTGCGGACACGACACCACTCATCAAGCCATGCTGTGGCAGGTGTCCCACATATAGAGGAAGATGGGCACAGATGTTAGCTCAGGGCCAGTCTTCCTCAGGAAAAAGAGGAGGATTGGCAGCAGATGTTAGCTCAGGGCTGATCTTCCTCAAAAAAAAAAAAAAAAAGAAACTGGAGAGAGGATCGGTCTTCCTCTACAAATGGGCAAGCATGGAGACCAATGCTCACAGAAAAAAATCTAAAAGTGGGGAGTGGGATCTAGATTTAGAGACTACAACATGAGAAGATCTCTAATGTTGGTTACTAGCTCATGGAGTGAAGGGAGATTCACTTGACCAGCAGCCGTTTAGAGTTATAAGGGCTGGCGGTGGTGGAGAAAACTCAAATCTGGCAAACAAGGGCCTTGAATTGCTCTCACCGTACAGCGACAGCTCAAGATTGGGATTAGTACCACTCTCAAGACTTTTTCTTTCTTTCTTTTTAATGTATGAAGATTTCTGGGTTGTTACAACGCTTGGGAGATGCTTTTGGCCCTGGAGGCAGGACTGCTAGACTCTTGCAATGTACAGGACTGTCCTACAGAATGAAGAGTGTTCCTGTTACCTGCTCTCCCACCACAGGAGAGAAAAAGGCCCAGCTGTCCTGGTGTCACTGAGTGGACACATGTATCCAGCCCTGCAGATGTCTGAGATCCACCCTCAGGTTGCACCTTTTCCATTTAAGCCCCTTTGAGGAGGGTTTGGTCACTTGCAACAGAAAGAGAACTGACAATTTCACACACTAGGGAGCAGCAAGTGCTCTGGTTTTCTGCAATTGTCTCTGGAAAGTTTCTAGTCTTCTTTGCATTAAACTAGCCCTTCATATTAGATCAGGTGAGCCTTCCACCTACCCACCAATCTGACCATGTCATGCCCATGTCTCAATTCCCTCCTGACTCCTCATTGCCTGGACGCTCCTTAGCAAGGCCCAGAGAGTCCTCGTGCCCTGACTCCTACCCCGCTCCCCAGCCTCATCCCTTGCCATTTACTGCCTCATACTCTACACTCTGGATCAAGTGCACTGTTTGAAGATTTCTGCTGCTTCATATGTCCATGCCATTGCTCATGCTGGTCCCTCTGCCTGCGATACGTCTCCTACCTCTCTCTTCCAGACTCGGCTCAATTATCCAATCTGTCACAGGAAGCCTTCTACGAACCCCCAGATGGACTAATGCCCCTCCTCTGTGCTCCCTTAGTGCACAGCATATACCTCTATCTTACAACAATTTATACCAGAGTGTCTGTGGGTGTGTCTGTCTCATCCACTAGACTAGAAGAGTCTCAGGGCTTGTATCTTCTTCAGCTTTGTTTTCCAACAGCACCTAGAGTACAGTAGCTGGCACATAGTAGGTCCTTAAAAAAGGTACTGCTGAACTGAATGGGCCCATGTTATAGGCAAAATATGCTCATCTTTCTGATGTATCTGGTAATTGAGTCATCTTGGACAACATCTAGGATAACTTGCAATTTATATAATGTATCATTCTTGGCGTGAACCATTAGTGTACCTATAACCATTCGCATGGCATGTGTATGAAAAAGAGTCCTTACAGGCAAATAATGTTAAAAATTGTTTGAATTACTTAATTGAACGAAGGAAAACAATAGAATCACTATCTTAAGCCTAGATGAATGAAAGCATTTTTTATTTATACAAGGCCATTTTAGGTCCCCAGGCAAGTATGGTGGGATGAGGGTGTGGAAACTAACCTTGCTTGTAGGCAGAGGTGAGGGGCCCGCCCACTGGAAGCTGTTTCCTTTCAGAGGGTAAGGAAATAAGATGCTCCTGAGCCCAGAAACCTGTTGTTCTTTGGCCTGGTTTTGGATGAAGAAACTAGTCCCTGTGGTATCTGGGCATCCAGTTCCCTATGCGTGGATATAAATTGCATTCTCATTTTCCCCTGTCATCTCACAATATCCCCTTGTTTTCACTGTTTTTGTCTCAGAGGAGATGGCAGGGTGAAGAGAGTGAGAAGAAGTGAAAAAGTGTACATTTTTAGCCATGACACAGCTGAATGTTCTGAGTCTTCTTTACAACCACATTTAAAAATAAAAGTCAAGAGTTAGGATTTAAGTGATTTCTTAGTGTCCACATCCTTTACCCTCCTTAATGAGGGCCTGTCTTCTTCTGGCTGGCTACCCTCTGTATAGAGTTTCTTTTAACTCCAGCTATAAATAAATCACTAGCCAATGGAATGCATGCAATTTCCTAAGATATTACATGACATGCTTTTGTTTTAAAGGTCTAAATACACACCTTTACTCTAAGTTTATAATACAACTTTTCATATCCGAGGATATAAAAATGATTTACCATCACAATCATATATTAAGTTATGCTTTCACTCATTTATTCATGCAATGTTTCTGAAACATACACTAAGAGTACGAAATCAGGCCAATGGACACAAAGATGAATAATAGCCACTCTGATTTCCAGCAGTTGCTGTCTAGACAACTGTTTTAGGACTTTTTTGGGTTTGCTGACATCAGACTCACCTGGGGTTCTCGGTAAAATGCAGATGCTTGGGCTCCACCCCAGTTTAAGTGAATCAGATCATATACGAGATCATATCTTTGCCTGTCTTCAAAATACCTTCTAAACATAAGTGATATTTGTACTTTTAGGAAAAGAAGATCACATGAAACTCATAAGGGTGTGCATGTGTGTGAGTGTGTATGTGTGTGTGTACCTCCTCAGTTAGGCCTCCAGAAAGTCCTAGATTTTACTCTAACAACCAGGACTTACTCAATGTGTGCAATAAGATCCATGTTTAAACCTACTTTAACCCCTACTGGCTCCAAGCCCTTGGGAAAATTATCCAACTTCTTTTTGTTTATGTTCACATCTGTAAACTTGGGATAAAGCCCACCTCACAGGGTTACTTTGAGAATTAAAAGGAATAACGTGTGTAAAGTCTTAACACAGCACCAGGCATGTAGTGATGGCAGCCAACAGCCATTCCTGATTGATGGGCACTCTTTAAGATGAGATGTTTTTCATAATAAACTATTTTTTTTCTTCCCCAGATATATGAAATCAAAGAATCTAGTGATGAACTCCCTTCTCCCACTGTTATGTACACTCTAAACCCTGTGGTTTAGAATGATTTTTTTAAAAAATGAAGTTTTAAAGAGGTATGATTTACATATTGAAAGAGTCATCATTTACATTGCACAATCCAATAGTTTTTAATATATTTACAGCGTTGTGCAACCATCACCACTATCTAATTTTAGAACATTTTCAAGATGAATTTTTAACATGTCTGTGTGCGTCTCCGTACCTTCCTTAGGGAAGCAAACCTGTTCAATAGAATCTTTTAAAACAAATACACGATTTTATAAACTGTAGCGGATATTTCCTCCTTTACATATCTTGGGAGACTACAAATGCTTTCTGTTTTATGATATTTTTTTCATCTTTTGAATTCCTCTTCTGGAATTGTCTTCAAAATTGTATTCACTTTATTTTAAATAGCTTCAGTTGTGATGGAGATTCTTTAGAAGACAGATGTCAAAGTGATCAGAAATAGTGATTAGCTCCCTTTGATGACTAATGGGGGCTCCAAAATCAAGGACTCGCTATAAATTAGTGAGACTGGGGTTCTTGTGTGGCCCATATGCTAACTCTGAAGGTGTAAAGAATAGACAAATTAATAGAAAATAGGTGAGTATCAGTTCATAAGGAATACATTTGTTACAATCATTTAAGGAATAAATCTAGGAATTACACGGATTCTGACAAACTTCATACCAACCTCTACTATGATACTTCCTATATTGTACTATGAAGGTGTATCTGGCTACAGTTTTCATCCGCAGTAATGAGAGGGCTCTGTCTAAATATCGCCAGCTCTTACCCCCTGTTCTGACACCGTGGGAACACTCCGTGGGTGCCCCATGAAAAACCAGAGAGTGGGCACACTCAGCTCCAGGACGTCCACGCATTTGCATAGGTGATAGCTGTGTGCATTACCTGCAGTGAGAGAAAACTTTTTCTTCAACTAATTCGTTAAGTTACTACAGGGAATTCACTGGTGCTGAGGGCTGGGTTGGGACACCTCAATTTCTAACTTAACCTCAGAGCAAAACACACGTGATTTATGACTAAGGCACTATTCTATATGAGCAATGTATCTCTCCTTGCAAAGATCATCGAAAACCTGAGTGCAAAACGTGTTACACACACAGGACATAGAAGAAGCACTTTAAAAATCTTCATACCAAATACTATTGATTTCCTTGTCCAACCCTTCAGGCAGTGTCAAAACATGTTAATGGATTATTAAAGCAGAAACAATTCAAATCCAAATGAAGAATTCTAAAACCTAGATATTTTTTATACATTCTGAAGAAAATCTGCACTTCTTCCTCAGGCTATATTAATAATATCAAACATGTATTGCTTATGTTAGAAATGGTTTAAATTAATCATTTCCATATGATACATCTGTTTATTTACACAGATTTTCTTGTGGCTGGATGTTTCAAGATAATATTATTGACAAGTAAATATATGAATAGAAAGACACACTGGCTATTATAAATATTAGAAAACTAATTGCATGGATTCAGATAATATCTTGCTACTAGAGCTTACGAAGCACTTTCACATGCCCACTATTTCATTTACTTGCCTTGTAGGTACTGATTATCTTCATATTAAAAATGAGGAAGCTCAGGCTCAAAAAGGTTAAGTAAAATTGCCCAGGTCACAAAGTTAGTTAGTGCATTGCAGAACCAGAATCAGAATCTATGATTAGACTCCTGGCCCCATCTCCCTCCCCCGGCACTACCAAATCACTCCTTTGGCGCTCACCCTCACCATGCAGCTTACGAATAGGTTTGAGTACCTACTGCATGCTCTAGACCGTCTGACTACCTGTAAAGATTTGGAAACACATCCACTCTGAGAAGCCAATGCCAACGCTGCTGCTGCTTCCACCCAAAATAGATTCACGCATGTGGTTAGGTGAACAGAGAGGCACATCTCCTTCCTCCTACAGTCAGGGGAGGAGCCTAGTGGTTAGACGAACTGGGACACACCATTCGTTGTCAGTTAAAGTAGGAAAGGTTTAATAATATCTTAGCATAATAAGCCCAGGATTGTTAGTAAGAAATAAGGTAAAGTTACATGAAAAGAAGTAAAATAATTTTCTTATTTAGATAAAAATGGGGATTCCAGATAGAACTTAATCATAGTGGTAAGATACGTTTGGTTTTAGACACTCCAGGAGAAAACCCACTGCATGGAAGCTCCCGTACCCTTGACACCTCTCCCCTCCCTCATCCTCTGCACCAGAGCTCCTCTGCTGCCCTCCCTAGGGGCTCAGCAGACCCAGACCTTGAAACCAGAGACAACCTCTCCCTCTACAGAGCCAGAGTCAGTGGACAGAGAAGTCATGGACATTCGCCAGAGGCTGCAAAACGTGCAAATCGTGAAAAGGGACCAGGGGAGAGGGAGACACCATTACTTCTGTAAGGAGGAGCGACAGGTGGTAGATCTGAGGAACAGCAGGTATCAATGAAAAGCAAGGAGACAGGTTAAAGGCCAGGGATGCAGGAAGAAAGGCAAAAGGGATGGGAGGGAGAGAGACAGAGAGTGAGAGACCCTCTGAAGCCCAAGAGAGAGCTGTACTCCCCCTCACAGACACACCCCATCAAGGACTTGAGCAGGAGGCCTCACTGCTTGAGCTCCCCAGGGGAGGAAAACAATGGGAAGAGGGACACAATGCCTTCATCCCCAGTCTTTCCCTGAATCTATACAGCAGCAGAACAATGATCAAACCTACAGTGTGCCCACTGGGTGTTTGGTTTGGGGAAAAGCACAGGAGGAGGTATCCAATCTGAAAAGGGCATTGTCCTGCTCCGTGGTCACCGCTGTGGTCTCCAGGGCAGCATGAGTGTCCCATTGGAGACATCCATCCTGCTGGAGAGACAGCCAGGTGGACCCCTTGCAGGTCTGCTATGTGCTCCCCTCCTTGGAGGCCAGCTAGTGTCCCACTTGTGAGCACAAATGAAGGAACCAGCTGTACAGTTTTACCTATTAACCCTTAACCTGATTTGCCTTCTAATTAAAAGCAGTAACTGAAATCTTCCATCACCTTCAGAAGAGTAAAAGGGCTGAGTTTGATAGCAAAGCTAGTGTAACATGAAAATGGAGTGACACTAATTTCCCTGCCCTCTTCCTTTTCAGAATTCCAGACATTCTCGGAACCTGTATTTATTTCAACTGGTAGAGTAGATTTACAAAAAGGCACATTATGGCGTGGTTATTAGTATTACTAAAAAATTTTAATAGAGCCTAAGCACACACAACAAGATTTTCTTAAGGCAGGATATTCTTTAAATGCGTTTAAAATGTAATTCCCAAAACTCAAAACATGTTTGGGAAGACAGGGGTAGGGGATGTTTGTTAGTTGTCTCTCTGACATCCATACCCTACCTCTCTTTTCCTAATAGACTTGGGATTTCCCAGCCGTGGAGTTTGGGTGGAATTGGCTCCACCTCCCGATCCTGGAGCAGGCTCTGATTGGCTTAATCCAGTCACAATGAGCCACCCCTCCTAACCACATTGATCCGTTCAAGAATGAGCACTAGCCAAAGTCAGGCCAATCAAAGCCAATGAGATTCAAGTAGGGGATTTTTGATTAAGCATTGGAGAAGCAATGCCTTCCTACTGAATGTGAAGGGGCAAGAAGTTCACCCCACGAGCTTCCAGCTATTTGGGGACCAAGAGAGGAAGGCTTGTCTGAGAATAGAGCTACCAAGCACCAAAGTGGCATACGGAGAGGTGGAGAAACTGGGACCCAGTCACAGTGTTGCAGCCTCAGTACAGCCTCATTATGGGAAACCCTCTTCACGAATCAATAAATTTGCTTTTCTGAGCCAATGTGGGTCAGGTTTTTCTGTTACTTGCAACTGGACATCTTAATCTACAAAAATACCTACTGTATAAAAGGTAATACACATATCTAAACCGTTTCACTGAGCATTTGGACTTGGAATTTCATCTTCATAATGAAATCTCATGAAGAACCACAAAATACTGACAACACCCACAAGAGGTGGTGTGTAGAAAGGAAATAGTTCTTTCTTCCACTTGAGAGATTTCTGTTCTTTTTTTTCCCCCTCCTTCCAAAGGAAACACTTGGGTAAATCCTATTAGGCTGAAGCCAAGCACCCTGAAGACTGCATGAGTTCTGCAGGAGGGTGCTGAGAATCTCACAACTTCAAGTATATGGTGCTCTAACGTGTTAGCAATCTAGATTTTCCTTTCTTTTGCAGGTACAATACACCATGACCTCTTAAATATGTCATTATCTACATTATTATCTAGTGAAGAAAACACAATCAGCCTTAATTCCCCACCTGCTAGGTGAACCTTGGGTAGGTGTCAGTGCCAACTACAGCTGCCACAAGTATCACTACTGGTCCATATGTTGTCTCTCTTCATGATTGTGGGGCCCATTTTGAATCCTCTTTGTATCCCTTATCACAGAGCAAATATTTGAAAATGTCCCTTCATGATGCTGCTGCTAATCTAATTATTTTGGTATCTGGTTAAATCCAATTTGGCACCTAGCTGGTGTATATTACATGGCAGACTTATCCTCTATCCATATTACCCCTTCCCTGCCTATTATGGGGTGGTGGGCAGTTGCACTGGACCTTGACCCAATCATTCAACAGTTAAATTTCACTAAGTCTGCGTAACCAATTGTGCTAAGTTCTTGAGACAGAACTAGCCCCACAAAGATTGGTTTGATTTTGCTCCCTGCTCCCCCCATCCTCAGCTGCGGGGCCCCAGGAACAACTTGTTAACAATGCCCAGGGTGCCATCAATTCCTTGACATTTTTCCCTCTCCCCAGTAAGAGGGACACAGAGAACTGTGCCTGTTTGCCTTCTTCAGTTGTGGGAGTACCGGCTCTCCGCTAACTTTGGTATTGCTCTCTGGTTTCACTCCCTCGTTGACTAGACTGTTTCAGGGATTTGGGGGTGGATGGTTTCACAGACCCAAAGTTCACCCAGCTTGTAAGCCCTGGGCATGTTGTCAGCTCTCGTCACTGGTAACATGTGGACAGGGGCCCCTCTCTGGCAAGAGCCCACGTGAGCCACATGGCCAGTACAGAATCTAAGACCTGCGTTAGAGGGCTCTGCTCATCAAAACATACACACACATAAATTCACTAAAGAACACATGGGCACCTCTGTCACTCGGGATCTGGCACTTAATGCTGGCTCAGTGGAACTTATAACCTTCCATATCCATTCTCACGATTAACACTGTGCAGACCCCAAAGAAATGCTACTCATTTCTTGCTCAATCTCCTAAAAACAAGTTACAGCTTCTGAATGCCATGAAGGTCTGTAGCACTGCTGACGCTTGAGACTAACAGTGCTTTAAATCCAAGAGTGTTTGGATAGGAAAATTGGTCAACTTGTCAGATCCTTCTCAGAACGCATGAATGCAGTGATTCCTGCATTACAGAGTATTGTTTCTCAGGGGTGAGAACCATCCATTTTCTTCTTTTGGGGTTCCAATTTGTGACTTCAGATGTACTCAAGAATTAAATGGTATTTTAATAGTTACCCATGACAGCTCAGGAGTGACAGCAATTCACATTACTTAAATTTGTATATATGGATGTTGGGGATACTGTATGGATTTAGATATTTGTGTAAGGGATGGCACAAATCACAAAACAAGTGATAGCAACTTATATGATGAAATTGTATTATTTTGTAATTTTTCTGTGATAACTTATCATATTGATCCTATTACTACGGTGGACGTGACATTTAAAATTCATGGGTTATCTCGAAACCTGAATATCGCTCTACCTTTAAAGACAATGTCAGCGGTAAATGCTTTGCAGAGCAACGTTTCTCCAAATTGAAATTAATAAACTACACTCTAAAAGCTACAATGATTTAAGAAAGGTGGTTTGATATTAAAAACATAATCTTGAATGTAACAACATATTTAGTGATTTTGTTAAAACACAATGCAAGAAAAGTAAATTTACGGAAAAATAAAAATGATTCATGAATTGTTTGTCTACATAATATATTACCCACCCAGATATCACCAGGTCAGACATACCCCAATAATGACTAAATTTAGTCATCTCTGACATTTTGCTGATATTTGGTCATATGAAAACCATAGCTTTCACTTATTTTTCTATTTCATTGATATCAAAGTATAATTGCCAGCCTAAGACTAGAACTCACTTCAACAGCTTAATTTATAACTCTTAAATATTCAGGTGTATACCATATGGGCCTCCATCTGACCTCTTGCCCTATCGCGCAAATGTTGGTGGCGGGCCAGAGGGGGTGGATGCCGGATCCAGGAGCTCTCCGGTCCAGCTTCTCGGCGCTAGGCTCTGGGCTGCGGTCCGGCAGGTACCGGAGGACCCGGACCCGCCGCCCACCTCCCAGGGGATTGGCTGCCACCGGCTAGTGGGCGGCCCCAGGATCGGGATGAAGTTGGGGGTCGCGGGTGCTGGCCGCGTGGGGTTTCAGGCTCTCGTGGCGAAAGCGCCGCGCGCTGGCTGCGGCCACCTGCTCTCTAGCCGCGCGCTCTTGCTGCTTCCCAGGAGGAGTTCCCCGTGCCCTTTTCAACCCGCTTGCCCTCTCTGGCTTCCCCGAGGCTCCGGGTCCGGCCCTTTTGGAGGAGAGGGTCAAGGTCCGGGGCTCGTGGCCTCGCGCGTATCCGCGCTGGCCCTGGACGGCTGGCCGAGGGGCGCGGTGAGGGCACCCACAGGGACCGGGCGCTGGGGCTGCAGGAAGCGGGGGCGGCGGCCGCTCGGGCCCCGGCTCCGCGGGGTTAGAGACACCCGGAAACGGATTCGCTTCGGTGCCCGCGCGAGCCGCGTGTCTCGGAGGGAGCGGGAGGAGCGCCGGGCGGCTGCTGAGTAATCCCCCGCGGCGGCGGCGGGCGGCGGCCTCGGCGCGCACATCCCCCGCGCCGCAGCCGGTCGCGGCTCCTCCCTCCCCGCCCCGCCCCGCCCCGCCGCCCGCCCCGCGGCGCTCCGGACAGGTAGCGGCGGGCTCCGGGCGCGCGCCGGGCCGCAGCAGCTGCCCCCGACCTCGCCTCGGCCCTGCGCAGAGCCTCGCGCGCCCATGGCCGGCTCGGAGCAGCAGCGGCCGCGGCGGCGGGATGACGGAGACGCGGCGGCGGCGGCGGCGGCGGCGCCCCTGCAGGACGCGGAGCTGGCCCTGGCCGGCATCAACATGCTGCTCAACAACGGCTTCAGGGAGTCGGACCAGCTTTTCAAACAATACAGGTGACCCATGCCCCCTGCTCCCCCGCCCCGGCCACGCGCGCCTCGGGTCCAGCACCTGCGCTTCACTATGCAGCTGGCCCTCCCCCTCCCGTCGGTCACTAATCCCTGGCCCCGTCCCCGGTCCCCATGTCGCCTCCCTCGGCCTGAGCTGCAGCCGGCGCTTCTGCGCCTTTGCCACATCGCCGCTTTCCACCCCCACCCCCGCGCGGTTGTCCTTTCCCTCCGTGGGACCCGCCACGCGTCCTCCTGGAGCGCCCACGTCTCTCCCTCTCCCTCACTTTCTCCGCGGCCTCCCCCTTTGAGAGGCGCCCGGGGATTTTCCGCTCCCCGCTCGGGGGTCGCCCTCCCGCCGCCAGGTCCGGAGCCGGGCTTGGGGACCTGGGGCCGGATGCGATCTGAGGCAGCAGCGAGCCTTGGACTTGTAGTGGTGTCACTCCGGCTCGCGTGCTGCCAGAGCAGCCTTTGTGACACGGAGCACACCAGCTGGCTCGTGCCTGTTTCTTGTTCCTCGTATTACTTTGCATCATTGTGCATTCCGGACGCTTTTATTGTTTGAAAACAGATATGCATAATCGCCTTGCCGTGCAGGAATTTGAAAAACTCAACCTAACTCTGCTCACTTACCCCCTGTCTGCCTGTCTTCTAAAACTCAGTCCTGAAAATTAGCTTCTAGTTCTTTTCAAGCAAACATATTTACTATGGATTTCTCTAACTGAAAGGAAGAAGGAAATGGAGGGATTTTTAAGTATATGCAAGAGTGGAAGGAAGAACACGTGTGTTCAGTTAATTATGTTTCATTCGTCTTTTTAAAAATGAAGTGAAAGAACTGAAACTGGGAACTTTCTTGTGGGTGTGGGAGGAGCCTTCAGTTTCATTGGGGCCCAGAAGCATCTGCTTTCTCGTTTAGGAAGAAGTTTGTGATTTGCCCTTTGAGTGTGGACAAGACTCCGGGATGTTAATTACTAGCTTCTCTATAGATGCTTAAGGGCCATGTGCTTCACACTTTCTTGGGCCCCCTGGTTTGGTTAGGAAGAAGAAGTCTGATGTGCTGCTATGATGGAGAGCCACAGTCTTAAGAAAATGAGAGAGAGGGAGATAGGATGCCCAAAGTTTTCAGACCTCAAAGAATGGTGGTTTCTGCTGGTTGGAGCTTCCACATCTTAATGGCACAGCAAATATCTCACAACTATAAACTTTTCACTGAAGAAATTTTACTTTTAAATCAGTTTTTTTTAAATCGAAAAATGAAAACTTCTTAGCTTTACTCAGAACATTTTATTTTTAAAGCATACAAGTCTGATTTCAAGCCAGAGTTTCATCAAGGCTTTTAATGGAGGATAGATTTAAAAGATTTGCTTGTCCTGCAAACTCTCTCGGGTAGTTTTTGTAGCCTTCTGAGAATATATTTCATGAGGCAAAAAAAAAAAAAACCCCAGCATCTGAATATTTCGTATACTGTGCTCTGACTTTTTTTAGACTACCAGTTTGTGTTGTATGAGAGAGGCCTGTAGAAAGTCTTAGAGTCAGGTTTACTCTCTTTAGTTGTTGATCAAGATATGGTGCTTGCGTGTCAATACTTCTTGCTTTGAAATATTTTGTTACTTATGTTAATGTTTTTTTCTTCTGAACTGCTTTAGTGTACTTAAATACTACCTTGTGGTTCCTGTATTTGAAAGCATGAAATAACAGTATTTTTGCCTTATCTAGGCAATTTTATGCATTGTTATTAAAGGGCAGGTTATGGGTCATAGGAAAACTCATTTTCTCACAGCAACAGCAGAGAGATGCATCTTGAAAGGTGTTTCTCTGTGGGTGAGTGTGTTGGGGGTGGGGGGCGTGTCCAGAGAGGATTTACATTGTGTAGATAAGAGCTATCTGCTTGTGTTTTGAAATTAGAACTGAAGATAAAGAAGGAAACAAAATATTGTGGTATGTGTTCTTTGCCAAGCACAGTGCTAGGTAGGCGCATTCCCTTATATTCTCACTATTCTGTGACAACAAAAGAGTGAGGTGTGTTTCATCGTGACACTTCATAATGAGAGACTTGAGTCTCAGGGTTTAGCATGGAGCAGGACATAAGCACTGGGGGTGTAAATTAAGGACTCTTTTCGTTATACCTGCCTGTCCCATTAAATTTATTATTTTTTTTTTTTGTAATTTTCCCTGCAACCTCATTTTCCAGCAACTTAAAAAACTTTTTTAAGAGGTGGACAGTAGTAACATTATCCTGTCAGCTTTCCCTTGCTCCATCTGATGTGTTTGTGATGTGGAAAGTCATTGCCTTCTTCTCGTCTCCCTAAATGTGCTTCTGATCCGTGTTTTGGAAAGCGCGGTTGTCTAGAGGTGTGCTTGTGGACCAGAGTCTGCAACCAGCATTCCAGTCCTGGTTATGCCACTTTTAGTACCTACTGACTTTGGTTTCTTGAAATTTGCTTCCTTGCCTATAAAATGGGAGTAGCACAATCATAGTGTAGTTGCTAGAATTAAAAGAAATAATCCATGGTAGCTGTTACAATGTAAGCGCTCAGTAAACACTAGCTAGCTTTTGTACCTGATGTGTTCACCACTCTTGTGCTTTCTTCTTGACGTAGTTTGCTTAGAAGACAAAACGTCCTGTATGCAGGTAGCTTTTATATTTAAAGTTAGCCTCACATACTACATTTGAAAGATTTAGATCCTCTTATGCTTTTGGATGCTTCCTGTTCCAAAGTTGAATGGCCTACTGGAAAACTCAGCAGTAACTTTGTTGTAAGTATTAGAGAATACCTCTGGCTCAGTTTATCTACGGAAGAGAGAGCGACAGCAATTTGGTTATCTCCTTTCTTAGGATTGTTTTGTCACAGAGGACCACCCTTCCCCCACGAGTAGACCTTCCAGAATCTTATTGTTACAGTTTAGCAATAGAAACATATTTTGTATCTAGCATAACAATAACATTTTTTATTAAAGCCAGAAAATCATTTTCTCATGCCATATTACTGGGATGGCAGAAGTTTCATCAATAGCTACTTACTGAGAAATGATTACCTCATAGAAACGGATTATTATGAAGGCCATTCTGAATTAGTGGAAAGTCTGGATTGTATAATTCACATATCATACATATAGGGATTAGAAATATATGCACAGTAGCGGCTTTCTTTTGAGCTATAAGACATGCCATAGTTGGAATTTCAAAATATAGCTGTGATTTCCATTGTAACTATAGTAATGATGTAACAAGCTGCCCCCTTGTTGGCATTGAGCCACTGTCAGGTACTTGGAGATGTGTTCCCAGAGGTTGGAACAGATTGGTGCTGCTTTGTGGCCTCTCTGCTCTGAATCCAAGGACATAACTTTGTAAGTTCGTGATACTCACCACCTGAAATCAAATTCCTGATCTTGGTCTTAGGGTTCGGTGCTCTAATCCAGCAGTGTTCACTCTTCCTCCTACACACACACACACACACACACACACACACACACATACATACACATACACACACACACACACACTCTCATACACTCTCATTCATTCTCACTCTTAACTGATGTTTGCATGCATGACACACACTCAGACCTTTGGGTATTCAGGCACAGGATGTGGTAGGCTGTGGTTATGTGCACAAGACAGGCACTAAATTTTTAGATGTTGTGGTGTAGGTAAGATTGACAGTGGGAGGGAGTCTGGGAGATGTATGTGTGGCCCTCTGTAGTCAGTAGGAGTGGAGAGAAGCAACTTATAGCCCAGCCTGGAGGAAGATTTTGTGGAGGAAATGATGCCTGAGCATCAAGATGGGGTAGAAGTCAGTGAGTTGAAGGAGAAGGCGTTGGGGGGTGAGGGGAAGAGGGAGAAGGAGGATGTGAGAGGCGGTGAGGTAGAAATGGAAATCTGGGAGAGGAAACAGTGAAAACGCCACATGGAGATGTGAAATGGCATCTCAAGAAGAGGGTTGAGAACTGCAAGCTGATCAGTATTATTAGGTTGTCAAGTTTGATGGCTTATTCTACACTTGTTATTTTCTTCTCAGATCCACTGGTTGGTCCAAGTTTCCTATGAGTCAGTGCTGCTTTTCAGGGTGACTTTGCTGCTAGGTGTCTAGTCAGCTCTCTGTTCACGATGACCATTGTCCCCCACGGTGTGGCCCTCACATCCATAATTAACTTTTGCCTCCTTAGGACCTCAGTGTCCTAATGTCACCATCTTTTTCTCTTTGGGGCTTGCAATATTACTTTGCTTTTTAATCAGAGAACTAGCCGGAGAGGTGAAGCACACTGAACTGTGAGGAAGACGGGAGACATCTGGAGCTCTTGGCCAAAACGAGCTTTGCAGTTCCAGTTTCCACAGGCCTGACGTTTGCTCTCCCTCCTCCCTGGAGGGCACCATCTCCGTCTCCTGCTTGAACAACTGGCCTTCTTTCTAACCTTAAGACTTCCATAATTCTTACCCCTGCCAACACCACCACCAATTTCTGGCTGTAAATCTTATTAAAAAGTCATTTTTAGTCATTGTCAACTAAAATAAGAAGCATATAGTGATGATAATGAATGTTCATTGAGGATCAATATGCATGAATATAATAAAGAACTAGTAATAGTTGGTGTTATGAATTGTGATATTTTTCTTTTCCATGTTATTTAAAATTATAAAAGTGGCAAAAATGTATTAAAAACAAAAAGCAAGAAAGATTCAGGGTAAGTAATTTGTGTATTTTTAAAATGAATGTGTGGATTTTAAATTGTTTAACAGTTTACAGCACATATGACAAAGCCATATGACATGTGGCTTTATTTATGAGCATGTTGATTATAGAGTCAGTCTTACCATAGAGATGGCTCAGTATAATCCAGGGATTGCAATTTATCGCCGGTGGGCCAAATCTGGCCTGCTGACTGCTTTTGTAAATAAAGTTTAATTGGGACACAGCCACTCTCATTTGATTATGTATTTTCTGTGGCTGCTTGTACAATACAATAGCAGAAATGAATAGCTGTGACAGAGACCGTAGGCTGGCAAAGCCTAAATTATTTACTCTCTGGCCCCTTACAGAAGAAGTTTATTGACCTCTGGTACAAACCATAGTTCCCCCTGGAAAAACTCAAAAGGCGTGTGTAAGAGGCCTAGGCCAGTAGATGTCTGAGCCTCTTCCGTGCCCCAGACTGTGTCGGATGCTTCAGAGGACAGGAGTTTCAGGCCACCTGTGTTTTCTGCATGATTTGGCTGCTCCCAGACAGCAGCGTGTCTGTGCCTTGCTGCTGGAGTCTATAGAGAGTCCGTGGAGGCAGAAATGCAAGAAAAGGAGAAGGGATGAAAAGCAGAAATGGTGTGAGGAAACGGGCAGGAGAGATAGGAAACTCATCTGTTGCCTTTTTCCATCCTCCTCGGTGGTGTGTTTGTAAAAAGGCTCATTTTTTCCCCCCAACTATTGCACTGTCTGAAAAGCTCCCAATTAAATATTCATTATAGATATATTTGTCTTAATTGGGATTCTTTCAAAAATGCAACTGTCTGTAGAATAATGGGAGAGTTTGTATAGGAAATTATCAGGAAAAAAGTGAATACGCATACTGTGGGGGGGGGTGTGTCTGTGTACAAACACACATAGTTAAAGACTCGAACCTTAAGAGTCTGTGTGCTCTGAGTTATGCGTGCTGTATTAACAAGTAGTTCAGTGAGTTACCTTCGTTACCTACCCTCTTTGAGAGGAGCTCTACCAGGTGGAATGAAGTTGCAATGAAGATAAGGCAAAAAAGGAAGAGAGAGAATATTGAGGCATAGAGCACTTTTTGTTCTAGTTACACAAAACCACTTGTAGATCCCAAAACACATCATCACATTTCAGCGGTCATGGCCTCCTGCACAGGCTGTTTTAGCTCCTAAAATACCATTTTTCACACCCCCTTCTCCTTTGCCAGGGTAACTCTCCTCCTTACGCAGCAACAGCAGTGGGACTTTGAAGAGGCTAAGGCTAAATAGAACTTGAGGAGGAGAGAGTGTAGAAGTACAGAAAGTAGATGGCTGTGTAGCACAGATGAATTTCTCTGTTGTTTCAAAACTTTGCCTAGTGCCCGCTCTACTCCGTGAGAGGGTTGGGATGCCGGTGAAGAATTCATCTCTTTTATACCTTTTCCACCACTTACTCTGTTCCCTAAATTCGGGGTATGTTGTTCAGCCAGTCACGTAGGTCCAGTTTGGGATTGAAGAGGCCGTTGTGGGCTAACGTGGGGATCTAGGCATCACTTTAAAGTCTTTTTATTATGGGGAGAAATGCATTCCAATTTCTGAACAAGTGACTTTGCACCTGTGTTTCTTTTTTTTATTGAGGTATAATTGACGTAGAACATTATATTAGTTTCAGGCGTACAACATAATGATTGGATCTTTGTATGTATTGTGAAATGATCACCGCAATAAGTCTGGTTAGCGTCTGTCACCATACAGAGTTACAAAAACATGTTTTTACGTAAAACCGTTCATCACTTTGCTGTGTAAGGAGAGAGGGTCGTGACTCCCTGATCTCTCATTTGAGGATTGAGGGAGGGCTTTTCTCCAGGTGTGAAGGTGGTTGATGGTTTGCCATCTCAGCCCTTTCCCTAGCTGAGGTTGCTTTCTCCATCTCTTCCTTCTTGCTCAAGAATTTCAGAACACAGGAAATATATATATTACTCCTGTCTTACAGGGAAACTGACAGTTATTACAGAGAAAGGCCCTAGAGAGTGTCTGCCATGTGCAGGACACAAAAGGGAGAAGCAGCTCTTGCCTTCAAGGAGGTGTTGCTTACTTATCATCTTTAAATGTGCCTCAGGAAGGGTCACTTTAACACCTTGTCTTGTCCAAAGCTGTGCTGTCTGTGAAATCACTTGTTTAGGTGACTTGCTTTTCCTAATACACATCAAAATAAGCACATAATGGTAAAAATGGTAAAACTGTGTGCCAGGTCACACACCAGCACTCTTGAATGTTAATCCTTGTTTAATCCTCCCCACAGCTCTGTAAGGGAGTGCTCTTGTTACTTCTGTCTTATGGGGGGAGGAGGGGAGGCACAGTGACATTGAATGACCTGCCCAAGGTTTCACGTTAAGTGGCTGTCTGGCTCCAGAATCTGTGTGTTTAACCACTACACTGTACTACGGCTCTTCTGCAACTTAGACAATAAGAGAAATTTACCTATGTGCTACTACAGCCATCTTGGGGTGAGTCACCAGAAATATGCAAACCACACTCTGACACCCAGAGGCTACTCGATAAATCCCCAGAGAGATCCATCTTTAGGGAATGTGTCACCCGGAACTTTAGACCCTTTGTGGCTCCCAGTCTTCTACAGGATGAAGTCCGAGGTCCTCTCTTGGCATAGGATGTCCTGTGATCTGGCTTGTCTGCTTCCCTGCCTGCCTCCTGCCTCTTCGGCCCAGTCGTGTTGGAGTATATTGCATCATCTAACTAGTTCTGGCTTGTCATTCAAGACACAGCTCAGATCTCCATGAAAGGGTGGTGTGACTCCTCAGTGCTCCTGCAGCATCCTTCCACCCCTTTATCCAGCACTAATGTTGTAGGGAAGTTGTTTACATGGCTTCCTGTCTGTGTGATGGGGCTGAGATAGTAGAGATGGGTGGACTTGCTCGTCAGGTGTTTTGGCCTTCCTGAGGTTCTGGAGTGATGTGGGATCCATGAGATTTTATAGGCATATCAGCTCCCTTTTATTAGCTAGTCGGCAAGTGCAGCCCAGGGGCAGTGTCATTTAGGAGCTCTGAAAGTCAGGATTCCATATCACTCCTTCCATAGTGACACAGTAGGTGCATCTCTTGACCCAGTGGAGGCGCTCTGGAGTGCCCCCTGAATTGACACTCTGCTCCTCATGAGCAGCTAACAGAACCTCCTGGCCTGTCAGCCTCTTCCCTTTGGTGCAGCCAGGTGGCCCAGTGCTTAGTGTGGGGCAATGCGGAGCAGAGCTGCCACTGAGCACACGCTGGTCTTGATGGGTGCCATCAAAGGAAAGCTGAGCAATCTGAAGTCTGCTGCTTCTGTAGTGGCCTCGGTCTCAGCTGTGCATGGCCCAGGCATCACAGCTCTTTGAGTGAGCTGTCCTCCGCTCTGTGTTGTGTCCAGTCAAGGGGAGTCCTGCTCTAACTGGCCGCCCTTTCACTTCTCTCAATAGCTGCCTGTGGGGCTCTGGGCCACCCCCCGGGCAGTGCTGGCATGACGTGATCTGTAGTATTTGCCTCTCTGGTGTGAGAAGGCAGAAATCCAGCTCCCCAACTCCAGGATCCCTGTCCTGAATTTCAGGAAGAACTGGTCTCTGGAACAACTTGGCGGCTAGAAGGGAAGCTTTCTAGAGCAGGGGCTCTTGTCTGTCAGATCCAATGCCCTCTTTTTATGATAAATATTTTAGAATTCCTCTTCTCTGCTCCTAAAACAAAACTGATAGATGAAATGACTTGCCGACATGTACAATGTCTAAAAGTCAATAGAATGCCCAAGTAGTTTTATAAAGGAGAAGTAAAAAGAAATTCATAATGAAAAATTCCATGTATTTCAAAATGTAAATGCCCAACATGCCTTAGTCAGAAGATGAAGTAGTTAGATACTGGCACCTGTGTATAATGAATAAATTTGGATTTAAGAGAAGATCAGAAGCCATCCCATAGTAGAGAAATCAGAGAGCAGATGCACTTTAAACTAAAAGAGGTAACATATCAAACTTATCTATATGTGTTAAGAGAAAGCGGGGAAATAACCTTAATTGGAGTAGGAACAATACGCCAGGCCAAAACGCTGACTGTGGAAGTGGAGAAAATGAGGAAGCACGACATTTTGGCAGTGAGCCAGGCCGCCTGTGTCGGGGTGGTGTCAGAATAGTTAATTGCCTGTGTTAGGACGTGGGATGTGTGCTGACAGAGTGTCTCAGAAAACAGATCTCCCATCTTTAAATCCTTCCCCAAGCCAAGCACTTTGGAGACCAAAGCCTTGAATACATGTCTGGGATTAGAGGATGAATTGAGAAAAAGCTTTATAAGGAAGTTGAGGAGGGAGGTGGTATGTGACCCCTGAGGACAGTATCAGGGTAAGATAGAAAAATAAGAATCAAACCCAAAATAAATAATTTCTGTATGCAATTTTTATCATATAAATTTCACTATGCTACAGACTCTTAATATAGGACAGGAAGAATGACAAATTTATTAATGAAAATCATTTGTATCCAATATTTCATGAGTCTTCAGTAATTTATTTGGCTTTAAACATATTTAAAGGAGTTTTCAGTATCCCTGTCAATTGTTGGCATGTGATAGCTACAGATGCAGGCTGGTATAGCTGTGGTGTTGGCAACTCAGATGCCACACGCAGTGTTGCTATTGGTGACATGGTTTTCCAAAATTGTGAACAAATCTAGATAAAGGGTATATTTAGACAGTGCCAGAATGATTTTGTGTTTCTATGTCCATGGAGGTAGGTTTTAGAACTAAATAGTGATAAACAGTTTTTCATCCACATGATTTTCTAGATGTTCAGAAGTTGTGCAGGACATGGGATGATGTGCAGGACAGGGGACAACATGCTCGCCTATCTCGCACATTGCAGGATGTCTTGCATCCTTGGCCCATTCCATTGAGAGGCACTGAGTTTGGGGACATGAGGCTCAAGGCAAGGTTTGCTCTCTGAAGCTGGAATCCCGGGGCTGCCGGGAACAGCACAGGGGTGGGGTGTCTGTGCTGATAGGAGGGGGACAGGCTACCCAGGCTGACACAGCAGCAGAAGAAGGAGCATGGTGGAGAAGGCGGTGCCTCCATTGCGTCTGTGTCCGCGGGTGCCAGGAGAGCCCAGGGGTAGGGTTCATCCAATGTTATGCCCCACAGGTTACTGCTCCTAAACACCAGCTTCTCCAGGTCACACATACACAGGTGCTTCTAGGGCCAGACAGCTCCAGGAAGGGATGTCAGCTCCAGTTCTTCTGTCCCTTGCCATGTGGATAGAGAAGCACTGGGGCCCTTTCCCAACTTCATTCTCAATGGGGAGCCAGCTTGCAGGACCTGTGTCTTTCTAGCCTCAAGTGACTTTATTTCAGATGCCTAGTCTCCCTGCCCTGTCCCCACTCAGGTCTTTCTGACTTTGAATCTCAAGATATAAAGTGGTCCACAGCCTGCCCAAGAAGTGAGCAAGATTTTTGCTAAGTAGGTTACTCACACACACAAAAAAGAGGCTGAATCCCCAGGAATCAGGACATGGATGCCCCCAAGTTAATAGCCAAGGAGACCACAAAAACAGTTCTTCTAAAATGGGAAAAAATAGGGAAGGATGCTTCATGATGATTTTCTGTTCTGTTGTATTTAGAAGTAGCTAGTAGGAAACACCCCTCCACACACATACACACACACACACACAATTTAATCTCTGATAGGATGCCTCAACAGGACAGATATGCAGAGCTTTCTCTGGTCTCACCCTCAACCATGACGTCAGCTGCATCCCATAATACATGTTAGCTTGACCTGTTCTTACATGCTTGATCGCACCGTCGTATTCCTTGCTGGGTGGGGCTTTTCTAGGAAAACGTGAGTCTGAGCGTGATGCGTCTGAGTTCCTATGTTTAGCAAGCATCATTTGCTGCTCTTCCCGCTTTGGTCTTCTTGCCATCTAGATAAATGCCTTTTGTGTTGGAATTGTGCTTTCTGGCCTCCTCTCTGCAGCAACTCTCCTTCAGGTTTTACTTCATGTAAATTATTCATCCATAAAGTAAGCAACACCAGATAAACAGATTTTTAAATGGTTGTATCATTTTATCTCTATCAGAAGTAAAAATTTGGTGCTACAGGGCAGAAAATGAGGGAAAAACGACATTTTGTATCTGAATCCAAATCGAATTTGCTAAATGACGGGGATTCAGGTTTTGGATTAAACTAAAATCCATGCTGTATGGCCTCTTGAGGAAGCTTCCAAGATAATGAGTCACTGTCAAGGCTTCAAGTGCTGTTTTTCCCCTCATTTTGAACAGTGAGTTGCAAACTCTCTAGTTATGTATTGTCAACGGATCTCTGGAGCAAGAAAGAACTTGGTATCTTCGTGTCTTGTATATCATGCTCACCCTCTTTATTTAGGTCTAAAATAAAGAAGCATGTTGAATTCATCAGCTGCATCCCTGTCTGATGTTGTGACTCTTGAACTATCTGAGACCAGAATGGGGCTGCTTTTGTAGGTCTGCAGTTGTTGGAGTAATTGGACTTCTGTCTTTCCTCCACATTGTAGGAAGGTTTGCATCAATTTAATTGCTGAGAAAAGAGTTTAATTACATCTGGAATGCCTTTTGCTTTAGCTGTCAACCACGTGAATCCAGATGTTGTTTGCTCATTTCTGTATTGATGATTGAAAGATACTCATTATTTTGAATTATCAGAATTATGAACTGAGCTAGAAAATCTTCCTCTTGAAATAGCAAAGAAAAACAAGGAGGAAGGGCGATGGGAGAGGGGAAATGGCGGTCTAAAGAAGTTTAGCCAAGTATCGGGACCTGCTGTGGTGGATTTCTTGGAGATTCTTGTTCTGGAGAAATTGCTAGTATAAAAATGGCAAGAAATGAGAGAATCATTTGGGTGTTTTTCTGTAGTCCATGTATGGTGTCTTGGATCTGGGCTTGGCCTGTAGTTGAGGCTAACTTGAAATTGTGAGCTTTTCTCTTCATAGAAGAATGTTGAGTTTTATCTAAAAGTAACAACAAACCGCATCAGAGAGCTATTCTGTTCAAGTCTAAATTTACAGTTAAGGAAGCTTATGAATAGTGAAGTAAACACAAGTGAAATTTTCTTGACCTATGCTCTACTGAAAACTAAAGGAAAATGTGGGTCCCTTGGTGAGAGACACACACTTCCACGTGAAGTTCAGAGTGGTTTACTAAGCACTATCTGACTAAAATTTTATTATCAGGACTAAGTCTCTAGTTTCAGTTTGAAATGCCTTTTAACTGAGTGATAGACATCTCCTAGAATCTTTAAATGATTATCTAAAATGAGCTAGTGTTTGAATTGCTTATATAAATAACCTGTATAAACAGTGTGTGTTTAATCCTCAAAGTATTCATGCAGTTTGTGGATTATTGCCATACGTAATAAAGGAACCCTATTATGACTTAAAGATGAGAAAATAACGAAAATATGTTGATCAATTTTATTACTTTTAAAATAACCCTTGTTGAAGGATTGGTTGGAAAGGCTTTTTAGGTGGTTGATGAAAATGTGTTTGGATGATCTCTTTGTAAGTTGCTTATCAATGCTGGCTCCTTCTGGTATTGGTATAGAATGGAGATGATTGAGCTGATTATTTAGTTGTATGACTTAAGATAGAGAAGGTACTAATGCTGATGAGTTAAGAATATATTTGATACACATTAATGACAGAATTAGAAAAACTGTAAAAGCAAATTGACTTTATTTAGCCTGAAGTTATTTTCAGAATATATCAGTAACTCTAAATGAGCATCAGGCCTTAGCAATAAATGAATATGAATTAGCAGAACTAGAGAGGAAGCAGAGTAAAGTTAGAAGTGTTACGGTCTTGTAATCACACAACAGTTATTTGGTCTTCACTCGCCTTACTGCATGGGCAAAGAATGGCAGTGAATGGTCATCAAGTGGGTAATCAGTGCTTACTGTTAACGTGCACTGTCGTGTGCGTTTCATCCTTAACCCCGATTCTCTCAATAGCCCTGAGGATAAATATTGTTATTATCACTTTGCACATGACAAAAGTGAGGGCTCTTGACAGAAGGAAGTCTTACAGAGCCCAAGTTAAAAGAGCATGAGTGGAAGATCTGGCCCCAGCCCCAGAGTGTAGGCTCTTTCCCTGCTTCCTCCAAAAGAACCCTGTTCTTTCACTGGTATTACCCAGAAATATTGCAGCCCACTTGTTTAGCTGGATCTTCTCTGGCACATCTGATCATCTTCCAGTGCTCCCAAGCTCAGTGGATGGCACCACTTGAAACAAGGTTAGGCTCGTCAGAAGTCTAGGAAGCTCTCTTGGCAGTTCCCTCTTACTCACCATCTACGTCTGCCAGTTTTCCTTCCTGTGTATCTCTTGAACCCATTCACTTCTCTTCATCTCCACCACCATCACCTAGTCCAGGCCACCTCTCACTTGGAAAACTGCAGTACCCCAGCTGGCTTCCTCATCTCCTCTGTCCCTCCTCCACCCCCACCACTGTGAACTTTTCAACATGTGAGTCTAATTATATTGCCTCTCTGCTAAGAATCCTTTCATGGCCTCTTTGGTAGGCTGAAAAATGGTCCTTCAAAAGATATCCACAGCTGATCCCTGAAATCTCTGAGTGCTACCTTCTGTGGCAAAAAAAGTGTCTTGCATATGTGGTTAAGTTGAAGATTTTGAGATGGGAAGATTATCCAGGTGGATATCCAATCCACCCAAATGGGATAGATGTGATCACATATATCCTTATATATGAAACAGAGGGAGATTTCATACACATAGAGAAGATAGTATGAAAATGGAGCAGAGAGAAAGATTTGAAGACGTTGGCCTTGAAGATTGGAGTGATGGTGGCCACAGGCCCCGGAATGCAGGCAGCACCAGAAACTGGAGTAGTGAGGGCATGGATTCTCCCAGAGTCTCTGGAGGGAGCACAGCCCTGCCCACATCTTGATTTCAGCCCAGTGAAACTAATTACAGACTTCTGGCCCCCAGAACCGGGAGAGAATAAATTTCCATTGTTTTAAGCCACCAAGTTGCAGCAATTCATTACAGCAGCCACAGGAAACTAAAACAACCTCCCTCTGCTCTCAGGATTAGCACCAGAATCTCTATCAGGAGCTCTGTGGTGTGGCTTAGCCCTGCTTGGTTTGCCTCTTAACCATCTGCTGTTTTATCTTTTTCTGTATATTTTACAGTTATTTCTTTCATTTTTTTTTTTAAAGATTGGCACCTGAGCTAACAACTGTTACCAATCTTCTTTTTTTTTGATTTCTGCTTTTTGTCCCCAACTCCCCCAAGTATATAGTTGTATATTTTAGTTGTGGGTCCTTCCACTTGTGGTATGTGGGACGCCGCCTCAACATGGCCTGATGAGTGGTGCCATGTCGGTGCCCAGTATCCGAACCGGCAAAACCCTGGGCCGCCATAGTGGAGTGCGCGAACTTAACCACTCAGCCACAGGGCCGGCCCCTCATTGTGTTCCTTCTAGGCTGGGGCTGTACAAAGCCAAGTGAGCTCATGCTAGAAAATAGACTCATAGCTCTTGTTTTCATGTGGTGGCTTATATAAAAATGGAAAAGTAAAATAGCTTTAACTTGACAGTGATTTTGATTTTAATGAGTTTCAGAATCTGTGCTAACCTTCATTTAAAATATCAACGCTTTGGCCAGTTACATCACTCTGTAGCCTTTTCTTTCTTTGCTGTGCTCTTCCCTTACTCCTTGACCTCTGGTCACCTTAGTCTTCTTTCAAATTCTTGAAGATTCTCGAAGAATCGTGTTCTTTTCCTCTGGGCTTCCCACCTCCGTTTGTGATTATATACAGATAGCACTTGCTTTGCTTGCTTCTAACATGCATGGATTTCAGTTACCAGAGGTTAGTTAAATAACACCAGTTCCCCAATAACATGGTTCAAATTTCACTTAGCCCTGTGTATGAACTGTGAGTAACTGTACATACAAGCTGCTAACTCTTGAGCCCGCAAGTCACCACGTTTGTAACAGGTGCACGTCATGATCAGTGACCAATCACGTCACTTCTTTCAGAGTTGGCCTCTGACTGGTCACCGTGCATCTCTTATTCAGTTCCCACACAGACAGCAAAGTAGGTTGTTGTGTTGCCTCCTTATCTCTTATG
This sequence comes from Equus caballus, assembly GCF_041296265.1. Classification (NCBI taxonomy): domain Eukaryota; kingdom Metazoa; phylum Chordata; class Mammalia; order Perissodactyla; family Equidae; genus Equus; species Equus caballus. The sequence continues at coordinate 54,090,642 of NC_091691.1, forward strand.
TTAAATCCACATGACATTTTACAGAAGTGGGTAATTAAGAGGGACTTGGCGAACAAAGATGAAAGTGTAGCAAAGAAAAAAGTGAAATCTGGGAGTGAAATCTGCATTGAACATAAATTGAGTTATAGGAGGAGGAGCTACCCTGGGAGTGTTATCCCTGTCACCTTTCAAGGGACTCTACGTGTACAGCCATGGGTGCCTAGTGAAGGCACTTTTACCAACACAAAGGAGCTAAGTGGTTGTAAGGAAAAAGATGAAGATGTCCCAGAATCGGTGACACAGGCAAAGAACTTCACATTAAAGAAACTCGCAGAGATATGTCACAACATTGAAGGCACAAAGGCTAAAATGTTGGAAGCTGATCCAAATCTAGTAAGAAGTATGACAGTTCACCAAGACGTAGCAAAAATGCTCACTCTGCATCATAAGTTATATGACAAGAAGAAAGCAAGTGCTCTTCAAATATTCTCGATAAGGTTTGTACAAAAAGTAAAGCACTTTAATGTCAATGTTTCTAATGTTTTAAATTATAGCCTACTAAATAAATACTAGTTTTACTATTTTTTCATTTCATAAATATACATATTTATAACTGGCAGGAAGTTTTTAAATTATTTTTTAATTATAAAATGTTCATAAAAAATACACCATTTTAACCATTTTTAAGTGTACAGTTCAGTGGCATTAAGTACAATTATGTTGTTGTGCAACTGTCACCACCATCCATCTCCAGAACTTTTTTAATCTTCCAGGCTGAAACTCTGTACCCGTTAGACACTAACTCCTCATTCTTCCCTCCTCCCAGCCCCTGGCAACCACCGTTGTACTTCCTGTCTCTTTAAATTTAACTACTCTAGGTACCTCATATAAGTGGAATTACACAGTATTTGTCCTTTTGTGACTGCCTCATTTCACTTAGCTTACCGTCTTCAAGGTTCATCCGTGTTGTAGCATGTATCAGAATTTCCTTCCTTTTTAAGGCTGAATAATATCCCATTGTCTATACAGTCATGCGATGCATAACAACGTTTTGGTCAATGACAGGCCACATATACAATGGTGGTCCCATAAGATTAGTACCATAAGGGCTGGCCCGGTGGTGCAATGGTTAAGTGCGCACATTCCACTTTGGTAGCCTGGGGTTCGCCAGTTTGGATCCTGGGTGCAGACATGGCACTGCTTGGCAAGCCATGCTCTGGCAGGCGTCCCATGTATAAAGTAGAGGAAGGCGGGCACGGATGTTAGCTCAGGGCCAGTCTTCCTCAGCAAAAACAGGAAGATTGGCAGCAGATGTTAGCTCAGGGTTAATCTTCCTTAAAAAAAAAAGATTAGCACCATATAGCCTAGTATAAGACTTCCCCCCACTAGACCGTGCTTCTTGAGATTAAGAACATTGTCTGATTTGCTCACTGTTGTATCCCCAGCACGTAACCTGATGTCTGGCATGTAGTGGTTGCTGTCAGTAAATGATGCATGAATGATCCTTGCTTTCAAACATGAGTTTTACCTGGATCCCACTGTGTGTGCCATACATCTCCCATTCTTTAAATGTATGGATCCTTTATGATAGGAGGTTTATCTGGGGTATTGGAAAGTAGTGTTGCGGGGTCTCAGATAAACTGTCTCGCTAGGAGGATTAGATAAGACTATGAATTGATGTCTTTCACTTGTTTTAAGGCTTACATATGTTAGACATTCTGTGTAGTGTTCGTTGGTTATTATAACATCTTGTATTATCCCTTTAGCACTAAGACACTATATATGATCCCACTTGAAATAGAAAATTCAGGACAAATGTGTGCTGGTAGTGAAGTGTAGTTGGTGGCAAGGTTGCTGCTGTGAACTCAGCTGTTGTGATCAAGGAGATCATAAAGCAATCAGCTGTTGTGATCAAGGAGATCATAAAGGGACTGTGGCATTTTGTGTTGATATGCACCTGTGGAAGTGGGGACCCTGCATCAGGTCAAGAGAAAAGACACTTCACTTCTTCTCATTCTTCAGGCTGCATAGTGAGACTCCCCTGCAGGTGGGGCCTCACTTGGGGTCAGTAAAAATACAACCAAAAGGTGATTCCTGCTGCTCCACATGCCCATGTCCTCTGAACAGTCAAATGCATGTCTAGTGATGACGTTCGGCTCTTATCGTTCACTCCAGGTTCTATAGAAGGGTAATGTTTGCTTAAAATCAAATTCTCATTATTTTTGTTAATAAGTTAAATATTTATTGATTGCCTACTGTGTTCGAATCACCCCAGTAGGTGCTAAGAGGAGACAAAGGCAAACAAGACCCTTTTCCTGCCCTCAAAGAAGTACCAGTCGGGTGAGGGAGAGCCGCACAACATCTAATTTAAATGGAGTAACATCGTGAGAACAGAAAGAACAACAGGTGTGTTAGTCTGCTTGGGCTGCTGTAACAAAGTCTCACAGATCAGGTGGCTTAAACAACAGATATTTATTTTTTCACAGTCCTGGAGGCTGCGAGTCTGCAATCAGGATGGCAGCATGGTCAGGGTCTGGTGAGAGCTTTCTTCCTGGCTTGCAGATGGCTGCCTTCTCGCTGTGTCCTTGCATGGCCTTTTTTCTGAGTACATGTGAGTTCTCTCTCTTCCTCTTCTTATAAGGCCACCAGTCCTATCGGATTCCAACCCCCACCCTCATGACATCACTTAACCTAAATTACCTCCTAAAAGCCCTGTCTCCAAGTATAGTCTCGTTGGTGCTTAGGACGTCATCATATGCGCGTGGGGGAGACACAATTCAGTCCACAGCAACAGGGATGCCAAACTTTATTGAGGACTTACAGTGCATCAGACACCGTGCTGCGTGTTCTCATTCAATCCTCCTCATGACCCTGGGAGGCAGGAACTGTGATTTTCTTCTGTTTTACAGATGAGGAAACTGAGGCTTGGCAGAAATAGTTTTTCAAGCCCACTCACTTTACAGAGCCGATGTTGAACCCAGGGCCCTGGGAATTGGGGTAGTGTCAGAGGAGGTACCTTAAGGATGAGTAGGGAAGTGGCCAGGGGCACTCGGGCAGGCAGGGGAGCAGCCTCTGACTTGGCGTGTGTTGTATTCAGGGGCAGGCTGCTCCCTGGATGCACATAGAGAGGTGCATTAAAAGCAATGGTGGAGGTTGATGCTGGTAGGTAGGTGGGTTCGTGTTCTATGCAGAGCCACGGAGTTTTTTAGCCTTGCCCTTGGGCAACAGGGAGCCATTGGCAGTTTTTGAGCAGAAGAGTGACATAAGATTTTTGTTTCAGAAATCTAATTCTGTGTGTAATGTACACAATAAATCTGGAGGTCGGGAAACAAGTTAGGTAGCAATTGTCCTAGCCGACGTGGTGCTGCCTGAGCAGGGTCGATACACGTGAAAGGTTTTTGGAGGTAGAATCAACACGACTGTTGGGTTTCAATTTTTTTTTTTGGTTGTTGGGAGAGGAATTGAGGACGTTCTGGGTCACTAGCTAGATGGTGCTGCCACTGAGAGAGAGAGGGAGAATACAGAAAGAGGAACACATTTGAAGGATTGAGTAATGTAACAATTTCTTTACCAGTTTGCCATCAATTGGGAAATGTTACAGTGAGTGTTTTAAGTCTCTTGGGAAAGAAATGTATGTGGTACTGGATACTGGGGAAAGACTTGCAGTCGCTAGTTGAGTGTACTGGAGGCCTCTTACCTAATGTGATCAGACCACTAGTGGTTATTTAATTTGGAATTATAGAAATGAAAGAACATTTAGTAAATATTTTGTTCTGACTTTTGCTGTAAGGCCAAGGCCCTTCCTTTGTGAGTTTGCCGATGGGTTTTCCAATTGGCTCTCTTGCTTACGCCTCGCCTATAATGCATTCCTGTGGTTTTCAGCATGGGGGTCTTGAAAGTGGAACAGAGATTGAAGTCATTTGCAAAGCAATCTGAGTGGAAGCTCCATGGTTTTACAGGTCTTGTGCACTTATCTCTCTCACTAATCCTAAAGGAATTTTTAAAGTCATATGCCTTTATCAATCTTGTTGAAGCATTTATTTATTCTATATAGATGTGCCACTTTTTGTAACCTTATTTCATCTATTTACATGATAAACAATTATATAATTGCAGTAATAAAGTCAACAGGCACAAACATGAATAATCCCAGGGACTCTGAGGAAGCACAGAAGAACCCACAGTTTGAGTGTTCAGTAGGCAAAGGGCATCTTTTTCCCCTCCTCTAATAGTGCTGAATCTGGAGATTAAGGTGAGTGGATATTGGTTGGGTGTCTACTGTGTGTGTATTTTTTGTGCATGTATATATAAAACAAAGATAATTGTAGACATCAGTTTGACATGGTAGTACCATATTTTTTCTGGGTTACATTCTAAATGTCTCATTATGTTTAGAGCGGTTACGAAGAGGAAATGTTATAGGAAGCATTACACCATCATAGTGTCAAATGAAACTGGTGTTAGTGGAATTTCTCTTTAGATGTAGTAGTGAAGTGAAATGGGTTCAAGAAAAAAAGTGGGGCATCAGAGGGACTGTTGGATCACTAGAGAGAGAAGAGTAGAAGTATTTCCTTTTGAAATTCAGATTTATATATGCCATTTCATAATTTATGACTTCTTAGATTCCTAATGCCATCAGTTAAAATGATCATTGCTTCCAAGTGAGCCCACCTACTTTCTAGCAATGCTAAAAGCACAGCTAATTGTAGCGTCTAAAACAGCCTGCACATATAGTCCATTAGAGCCAAGGGTTATTTTCCCTTGGTGACAAGATTAGCATTGATTAGCTAGCACAGGAAGAGAACACTGTTGGCTTTTGAGAACCTTGGCTCTACCTTGCAGAGAGCCTGTGTTTGATGGCACTCTGGTGGCTGGCTGGCTGGGCAGTGGAGAACATACCCAGCCAGTAGCCCAGGGGTGTGTTAACAGTTTAGGAGAGGCCAGGAGTGCTATTTGCCGGCTCAAAAGACACCAAGCCAATGTAAGATGCAGCAAGGTCTCTGATGTGTGGTCCAGCAGCAGTACTGACCTTTGTCACTAGCTTAGGAATAGCTAGTAATTGTGAAACATCTTTGTGACCTCTTTCCTCTCATCTATTTCCCTGGTTTGCTTTAGTTATTTTAATGCTGGAGAGAAATTGAAGCTTTTAATAATATTAATGGGAGTATGATATCACTTTTTCTTTTTAATTTATTAAATATTTTAAACATACAAAAAGTACAGCATGTTATTAAAAATATGGATGCCTTTCATACTCAGAATTAACAGATGTTAACATTTGCCATATTTGCATCAGAATTTTTTTAGAGAAATAAAACATTATAAATACAGTTAAGATCCCCTTTGTTTTCCAGTGTAATTCCAGTTTTCCTCTTGCCCTCCCAAGGGGCAGCCACTGTCCTCAAATTGGTATGTGTCTTTTTCCATCCATATTTACACCTTTATTGCATGTTTCTCTCCATAAACAACATATAGGTTTGTGTTTTTAAATGTACATAATGAGTATCCTTTGCAGTTTGCATTTTTTCACCCAGTTTTTTATTTCTGAGTTTTACCCATGTTAATATACAGGCATATCTCAGAGGTGCCACGGGTCCAGTTCCAGACCACTGAATAGAGCAAATATCACAATAAAGTGAGTCACGTGAAGTTTTTGGCTTCCCAGTGCATATAAAAGTTATGTTTACACTATCCTGTAGTCTAAGTATGCAATAGCATTATATCTAAAAAGCAATGTACATACCTTAATTAAAAAATACTTGAGTGCTAAAAAATGCTAACTGTCACCTGAGCCTTCAGTGAGTTGTAGTCCTTGTGCTGGTGGAGGATCGTGCCTTGATGTTGATGGCAGTTGGCTGATCAGGGTGGTGGTTGCTGAAGGTTGGGGTGGCTGTAGCAATTTCTTAAAATAAGACAACAATGAAGTTTACCACATCAGTTGACTGTTCCTTTCATGAACGTTGTCTCTGTAGCATGCAATACTGTTTGATAGTATTTTGCCCAGTAGAACTTCTTTCAAAATTGGAGTCAGTCCTCTCAAACCTGCTGCCACTTTATCAACTAAGTTTATATAATGTTCTAAATCCTTTGTTGTCATTTCAAGAATCTTCACAGCATCTTCACCAGGAATAGATTGTATCTCAAGAAACCACTTTCTTTGCTCATCCATAACAAGCAACTCCTCATCTGTTAAAGTGTTATCATAAGATTGAAGCAATTCAGTCCCATCTTCAGGCTCCACTTCTAATTCTAGTTCTATTGCTTTTTCCACCAAATTTGCAGTTACTTCCTCCCCTGAAGTCTTGAACTCCTCAAAGTCATCCATGAGGGTTGGAATCAACTTCTTCCAAACTTTTGTTAATATTTATATTTTAACTCTTTCATGAATCATGCCATATTCTTAATGGGCATCTAGAATGGTGAATCCTTTCCAGAAGGTTTTCAATTTACTTTGCCCAGATCCATCAGAGGAATTCTATCTATGGTAGCTATTGCCTTATGAAATGTATTTCTTAAATAATAAGACTTGAAACTCAGAATTACACCTTGCTCCATGGGCTGAAGAATGGATGTTGTTTTAGCAGACATGAAAGCATTAATCTCATTGTACGCCTCCATCAGAGCTCTTGGGTGACCAGGTGTGTTGTCAGTGTGCTGTAATATTTTGAAAGGTATCTTTTTTCTGAACAGTAGGTCTCAACAGTGGGCTTAAAATATTCGGTTAATCATGTTATACACAGCTATGCTGTCATCCAGGCTTTGTTGTTCCACTTGTAGAGCACAGGCAGAGTAGATTTAGCATAATTCTTAAAGGCCCGAGGATTTTCAGAGTGGTAAATGAGCATTGGCTTTAACTTAAAGTCACCAGCTGCATTAGCCCCTAACAAGAGAGTCAGGCTGGGGCTGGCTCCGTGGCCGAGTGGTTAAGTTCGCGCACTCTGCTGCGGCGGCCCAGGGTTCGGATCCTGGGCACGGACATGGCACTGCTCGTCAGGCCACATTGAGGCGGCGTCCCACATCCCACAACTAGAAGGACCTGCAACTAAGATATACAACTGTGTACGGGCGGGGGTTGGGGAGATAAAGCAGGAAAAAAAAAAAAGATTGGCAACAGTTGTTAGTGCAGGTGCCAATCCTTAAAAAAAAAGAAGATTGGCAACGGTTGTTAGCCCAGGTGCCAATCTTTAAAAAAAAAAGAGAGAGTCAGGCTGTCCTTTGAAGTTTATACTTCTCTCTAGCTACGAAAGTCCTAGATGGAATCTTCTTCCAATATAAGGCTGTTTTGTCTACATTGAGTATCTGTTGTTGAGTGTAGCCACCCCTGTCAATTATCTTAGCTAGATCTTCTGGATAACTTGCTGCAGCTTCTACATGAGCGCCTGCTGCTTCGCTTTGCACTTATGTTAAGGAGACAGCTGCTTTCCTTAAACCTCATGAACCAACCTCTGCTGGCTTCAGACTTTTCTGTAGCTTTTTCACCTCTCAGCCTCTGCCAAATTGAAGAGAGTTAGGGCCTTGCTCTGGGTTAGGCTTTGGTTTACGGGAATGTTCTGACTGATTTGATCTTCTGTCTAGACCACCAAAACTTCTCTGTGTCAGCAATAAGGATGTTTCGCTTTCTTAACATTCGTGTGTTCACTGGAGTAGCACTTTTAATTTCCTTCAAGAACTTTTCCTTTGCATTCACAACTTGGCTGTTTGGTACAAGAGGCCTAGCTTTTGGCCCCTTGGCTTTCAACATATCTTCCTTACTAAGGTGAATCATGTGTAAAGTGAGAGACGTGTGACTCTTCCTTCCACTTGAACACTTAGATGTCAGTGTAGGATTATTAATTGGCCTGATTTCAATATTGTTGAGAGCGGTATGTACTACGCTTCTCATAAAAATTCCTGTCTGCTGTGCCTGCAGCGTACACATTGGTGATAAAATAAATGAAATTCTGTGGAGGAAATCAGGCACGGTCTCTGTCCTGAAAAAATTGAGTCTAGCTGGGGTTATGTAATATATACATATGAAAGATAACACATTTATGAAGCAAGCTAAGAGTAGTAGAAAATATAATTTGTAGAAATAGCTTGAAAATCAAATGGAAGCAATATATGTTGAAAAAAAGAGTGAAATCAAAGACTACTCAGTGATACCATTCTTTTCTTCCTGCTTCTTCCTCCCAGTCTTAGAGCTCAATCTTATAGAAGCAGGTTATAGAGCACTTAGTCAACACACTGAGGAAGAAAAGAAGGTAAGAAAAGCTCGAGCCTTCTGAGCGTGCTGTGGGCTGGAGACACTGGGGCCAAGTGCTCGGTGGCAGGCCTGGCACCCTAGAGGTGTCCCAGACCTGCCAGTCGGCTGCTTGGGACTGCGGCTGCTCAACACAAAGCCACAAACATGAGGGGCCCTTCATGCTGTCCCATACTCAACGTTGTCATGCACTTGTGCCATCTCATACTCAGAGCTTACTCAATTCTGCTTCTGCGCCATAACTCTCAGTCCAATCCCCTGAGCAAGGGCACATGGAGAGATGCAGGTGCACACCTGAGGACGTTCTCAGGGTGGGAGAACCATCTGAGGTGTGTGGCATTAAGGTGATCACAGCATGTTTAGGATCGAAGGACTGGTTTTGCATTTGCAAAATGTTTCAGAGAGTTCTCACCAAGCTTGTTAGTGCTTTCTCTAACGTTTAGTATCTCACAAGTCAGGACAGTAAGTTAACTTCTTGCCCCAAATCTCTCTACCTCTGGCTATTGGATTTTCACCTATGGGAATGAAACTTCTGTAATGGAGGTTGACAGAAGGAAGAGTATAGTGTGTGTGTGTTTAATAATCAGTTTTGTTGGAGCTATGGTGTAAACCCAGGAATTCTGGTTTCTGTCTGTGGACACAGCATGGGTACAGGTCACAGAGAGGCATCATGGAAAAAGCTGGATTTTTTTCAGGATTCTAATTGGGTTGTGAAGAGGAGAGGGGATAATGTGCAAAGACTGAGAGGACAAGATCAGCGCTGTGGAGTGGTCAAGGGCTGGCAGATTTGCGGAGCTGGAGCAGAGGGCCTGCTTGGAAGAAGAAAGGAGAAATAAAGCCAGTGAGGGCCAGACTGTTGGGGGAATGTCAAGCAGTGGCAGTAGTTTGTTCTGATGGACGGTCAAAAGGGACAGCTGGTCAGTGACAGAAGGCATGTTGAAGGGTGTCCCTGGGCAACCCTGCTTTTGTGGCAGTTTGGTGTGGACTAGAGTTTGGGAGACGCCAGTCCTGAAAGGTGAGGCCCGAGATGGAGGCTTGCCTGAAGGGAACAGGAAAGGGGAAGAACAAGGGAAAGACAGGACCCTCAACTCCCAGAGGCCTATGGGAGGACGAGGTGCTAGCGATCGTAATGGAAAGACTGAGAAATACTTTTGAAAATAGAATCTTAGATTTGGTTCAACAAAACAGGACTTAATACAAGAATTCTTTCTTTCAAGTAGGAAAATATTAGTGATGTCTTCAAATATTCTTTTCCAAAAGGTTTACATTAGAATATATATTTTAGTTAGCAAAACTCTGCCAGCCTTATTAATTTACCACTTTTTGGAAACAAAAATCCTAACAACACCTCTAAAACTTTGCTGCTCAAGGTGTGGGTTGGCGTCCAGCAGTATCATTTAGGGGCTCCTTAGAATGTAGAAGGCCTCACCCAGACCACCTAGATGAGAGTCTGCCTTTTAGCAGCGGGGATTTGAATGCATAGCGGAGTATGAGAAGCACTGCTCCAAAACACGGTCTCCTTGTGAGTTTTTTAAAGATTTTTTTGTCTGTTTTTGTTTTTGCTTTTTGCTGAGGAAGTTTCACCCTGAGCTGTACATCTGTGGCAGTCTTCCTCTATTTTGTATGTGGGTCACTGCCACAGCATGGCCACTGCCAACTGATGTATGTCCACACCCAGGAACTGAACCCAAGCCGCCAAAGCTGAGCACGCCAAATTTAACCACTACACCACAGGGCTGGCCCTTTCTTGTGACTTTTTCTGTTTTTAATGAAGATTAGCCCTGAGCTAACATTCACTGCCAATCCTCCTGTTTTTGCTGAGGAAGGCTGGCCCTGAGCTAACATCTGTGCCCATCCTCCTCTACTTTATATGTGGGACACCTGCCACAGCATGGCTTGACAAGCAGTGCGTAGGTCTGCAACTGGGATCTGAACAGGCGAACCCCAGGCCGCCAAAACAGAACGTGCGAACTTAACTGCTGTGCCCCTGGGCTGGCCCCTCTTGTGACTTTTTTAAAGAAAATTTATAACAAAAAATTTTTATTATATATCAAGTTTTGTTTTCTGGAAGTCTGTAATAAATGCCAAGAATACCCTTTTAAAAGTGCTGATAGGAGCAGTTATAAAATTGGTGATTTAGTGATAAATATGTACTATTCACCGTCAGTCTTTCCACTCTGAAGCATCACTTCCTGTGAAGCAGTCTTATTTCAGTGCCTGGAACAGTGCTTGGCACATCTAGGTGCTCAAAAGATATTTTTGATAATTTTGAATAAGTGGATGAAAATTAAGTATTTTAAATTACTTTGATGTGTACATTTAAAAACTATGCCTTATGTTGATTAAGTTAAAAACTTCAGCTTGCAAGGGAGATAAATGCTTATTTATTGATCATTTAGAAAAGAAAGAAAAGTAGAAAAAAGAAAAATCACTCTTTACTCCTGCTACTCATAGATAACATTTTAGGATATTTCTTTTTGTGACTGTTTTGATGCAGTTTGTCATACTGCACGTATTGCTTTATCTTCTGCTTTTTCTCTGATCATGACAGAGTAACTAGTTTGTTCATGATTACTATGTGCCAAGCTTCAAACTAGGCATTTTAGATACTTTTCTCTTTTGTTTGTTATACTTACATAAGGCAGTGTAATTACATCAGATTTTCAAATGAGGAAAACACAGGCTGAGAGTTTGTGTATGTTGTTCATGGTCATATAGCTAGTCCCTGATCGAGTTTAAGCAGGACCAGTTTTGATAGCCTGTGCTTTTTCAAACACTCTGGAGTAAGCATTTCCTTAGTTATTATGTTTTTTGGTGGGGGGGCTAAAATAATATTTTTCTAGGTGAATATATCATAATTTGGCTGAAAGTTTCTATCCTTCAACATTCCGGTAGTCTTATTTCTTGATATTACATATAATACTGTGTTGAACATCTTTGTGTAGAAATATTTTTGTGCATTTCATTTTTCTTAAGGTTGGTTCTTAGAAATATTTTTAAGTCTCTTGAAAGATAGGAAAATAGATAATAGAACTTTCCAAAAGTTCCACATCAATTTTCTCATCGGTCACTGTAAATGTTACATTGTGTATTTGAATGCATATGGGCAAAGTAATATGTCAACCATGCTTCTTCAGAAAAAATCCATTTGAATGTTTTTTTCTTTCGTTTTGAATAATTTTTGACTTTGATGTCACAAAATGTAATGGATATTTGTTACTGAAATATTTAGCTGTCTGTAAATATCAGCTTTTATATTATGTGGAATTTTAGCATGATATTCGTGCTACCCTGCTCAAAAAAAAAGTCCACAATTTGTTAAGAAGATGTACATCATTTGCATCGATTTGTGTTTTCGTAAGCTCAGAATTCTTAAATTGTGAGTTTTTTATGGTATACAGCTTATTCAACTTTAACGTGTATTTAATGCCACTTTTTTCTTCTCCAAAATCATGACGACCATATCATTCTTAGACTAAGGTATGGTATTTCTTTTTGTTTCCTTTCTCCTTGTCTCTCTTCCGCCCTCCCTCCCTGCTCTATTTCTTTTTGTAGCAGGAGGGCAGATGGTGTAGAGAGGAAAGCCTGTGCATATTATCACAACAACCACAGCCACGGTAAAACCAACCAAACAAACCCTACTTACATGGAACTTTATTTGATATTCTAATTAAACTATTGAAGAAGGTAATATCCCCTACTCTTAATATTTGGAATCATAACAGATCACTATAAAATTTAATAGCTCTTTATTGGCGACAATACCAGAAGAGGACGATAATGAGAACATATGAAAATAGAATACTGTCTTATTCATTTAGCCATGTTTATTTGATGCAGTGCCTGTTTATTTTTATCTGTAGTGTAGCTTTCCCAAATATCAGCACAGCATCTTTAAGCTGGTGAAAAAACATTTTGATTCTGTTATTGAACAGAATCTGTTGTAGATGGGTTTTATCCTTTAGGTATATGTATGATTTTGTGGTCTGATAATACCTCTTCTAAAATAAAAAGTGTTACAGTTTAATAATTTATGTGAGACTAATAAACCAGTGAATTTGGAAAACACATACGTGTACTTTCCAAAATATGTTAGAAAGTGTTGCAGTTTTGAAATACTTGATAAGCTATGAGTAAGACATTAATAGATAGTTGCATAAGCAATTAAAGGCTTGTGAGAGTGAATTGATTTTGTTAAATTCAATTAAGTACCCTATTTCTGACTTCCTTAAATAAATGAGGCATTTTTGCTTGCTGCCCTTTTGCATTTATGCAAGGCTGCACACAGCCTGAAGGCGGTCGTGCTTGTATGAGTAGGCAGTTAAAGGCCTTTACCAGTCTGATTGGAATTACTTATTTTAAAAGGAATGATGTGATAAATATTTGAATTTAATGTAAAGTTTCAGTTAAAACAGGTAACTTTTCTACCTCTGTTCTTTTGGAATAGCAGTCAGTTTTAGCATAACTTTATTTCAATAGATATTGCCGTCTTCTTGTGCACTACAATCATGTAAACTAAAAACTCATAACCATATTTATCTTTTAAGATCTCACTTTCATGGTAAGTATCAGCGATTGCTGTTTTGAGTTTATTTTTTTCTTAAAAGTAGGCTTTTCAAATGCAGGGAGTTTTTTTTTTTAATTTAGTTTTCATTGAGGTAATGATAGGTTACAATCTTGTGAAATTTCAGTTGTACATTATTGTTTGTCAGTCGTGTTGGAGGTGCACCCCTTCATACTTTGTGCCCACCCCCCACCCCACCTTTCCCCTGGTAGCCACTAATCTGTTCTCTTTGTCTACATTTTTAAATTCCTCATATGAGTGGAGTCATACAGAGATTGTCCTTCTCTATCTGGCTTATTTCACTTGACATAATTCCCTCAAGGTCCATCCATGTTGTTGCAAATGAGATGATTTTGTTCTGTTTTACAGCTGAGTAGTATTCCGTTGTATATATACACCACATCTTCTTTATCCAATCATCTGTTGATGGGCACTTAGGTTGCTTCCACGTCTTGGCTATTGTAAATAATGCTGCAGTGAACATTGGGGTGCATGGGACTTTTGGAATTGCTAACTTCAAGCTCTTTGGATAGATACCCAGTAGTGGGATAGCTGGATCGTATGGGAATTCTATTTTTAATTTTTTGAGAAATCTCCATACTGTTGTCCATAGTGGCTGCACCAGTTTGCATTCCCACCAGCAGTGTATGAGGATTCCTTTTTCTCCACAACCTCTCCAACATTTGTTACTATTTGTTTTAGTTATTTTTGTCATTCTAATGGGTGTAAGGTGATATCTTAGTGTAGTTTTGATTTGCATTTCCCTGATGATCAGCGATGATGAGCATCTTTTCATGTGCCTATTGGCCATCTGTATTTCTTCTTTGGAGAAATGTCTGTTCATGTCTCCTGCCCATCTTTTGATCAGGTTGTTTGATTTGTTGTTGTTGAGTTGTGTGAGTTCTTTATATATTATGGATATTAAGCCTTTGCCAGATGTATGACTTGCAGATATTTTTTTCCCAGTTAGTGGGTTGTTTTTTTGTTTCACTCCTGTTTTCCTTTGCCTTGAAGAAGCGCTTTAGTCTGATGAAGTCCCATTTGTTTATTCTTTCTATTGTTTCCCTTGTCTGAGAAGACAGGGTGTCTGAAAAGATCCTTTTAATACTGATGTCAAAGAATGTACTGCCTACATTTTCTTCTAGAAGCCTTATGGTTTCAGGTCTCACCTTTAGGTCTTTGATCCATTTAGAGTTTATTTTGATGAATGGTGAAAAAGAATGGTCAATTTTCGTTCTTTTACATGTGGCTTTCCAGTTTTTCCAGCACCATTTGTTGAAAAGACGTTCTTTTCTCCATTATATGCCCTCAGTGCCTTTATCGAAGATTAGCTGTTCATAGACATGTGGTTTTATTTCTGGGCTTTCAATTCTGTTCCACTGAAATGTGCACCTGTTTTTGTACCAGTACCATGCTGTTTTGATTACTGTAGCTTTGTAGTAAGTTTTGAAGTCAGGGATTGTGATGTCTCTAGCTTTGTTGTTTTTTCTCAGGATTGCTTTAGCAATTCGGGGTCTTTTGTTGCCCCATATGAATTTTAGGATTCTTTGTTCTATTTCTGTAAAGAACGTCATTGGGATTCTGATTGGTATAGCATTGAATCTATAGATTGCTTTAAGTAGAATGGATATTTTAACTATGTTTATTCTTCCAATCCATGTACATGGAATGTCTTTCCATCTCTTTTTGTCGTCATCCATTTCTTTTAGAAAAGCCTTGTAATTTTCGTTGTGTAGGTCTTTCATTTCCTTAGGTAAATTCACCCTGAGGTATTATACTCTTTTTGTTGCGATTGTGAATGGTGTTGTATTCTTGAGTTCTTTTACTGTTAGTTTGTTATTAGAGTATAGAAATGCTACTGATTTATGTAAATTGATTTTATACCCTGCAACTTTGCTGTAGTTATTGATAACTTCTAGAAGTTTTCCAATGGGTTCTTTGGGGTTTTCTATATATAAGATCATGTCATCTGCAAACAGTGAGAGTTTCACTTCTTCCCTCCCTATTTGGATTCCTTTTTCTTGCCTAATTGCTGTGGCTAAAACCTCCAGTACTATGTTAAATAAGAGCGGTGGTAGAGGGTATCCTTGTCTTGTTCCTGTTTTCAGGGGGGTGGCACTCAGTTCTTGCCCATTGAGTATGATATCGGCTGTGGGTTTGTCATTTATGGCCTTTATTATGTTGAGGTAGTTCCCTTCTATTCACATTTTGTTCAGAGTTTTTATCATAAATGGCTGTTGGAACTTGTCAAATGCTTTCTCTGCATCTATTGAAATGATCATGTTGTTTTTATTCCTCAGTTTGTTGATGTGGTGTATCACGTTGATTGATTTGCAGATGTTGAACCATCCTTGTGTCCCTGGTATGAATCCCACTTGATCATGATGTATGATCCTTTTGATGAATTGCTGAATTCGGGTTGCCAAAATTTTGTTGAGAATTTTTGCATGTATGTTCATCAGCGATATTGGCCTGTAGTTTCATGTTGTCCTTGTCAGGCTTTGGTATCAGCGTGATGTTGGCCTCATAGAATGTGTTAGGAAGTGTTCCATCCTCCCTAATTTTTTGGAATAGCTTGAAAAGGATAGGTATTAAATCCTCTCTGAAAGTTTGGTAGAATCCTCAGGGAAGCCATCTGGTCCTGGGGTTTTATTCTTTGGAGTGCTTTTGATTGTTGTTTCAATCTCTTTCCTTGTGATTGGTCTGTTCAAATTGTCTGCTTCGTCTTGACTAAGCTTTGAGAGATTGTAGGAGTCCAAGAATTTATCCATTTCCTCTAGGTTATCCATTTTGTTGGCATATAGTTTTTCGTAGTCTTCTCTTATAATCCGTAGTATTTCTACAGGGTCTGTTGTTATTTCTCCTCTTTCATTTCTGATTTTGTTTATTTGAGCTTTCTGTCCTTTTTTTCTTTGTAAGTCTGGCTAGTGGTTTGTCAATTTTATTTATCTTCTCAAAGAACCAGCTGTTTGTTTCATTGATCCTTTCTACTGCCTTTTTTGTTTCAATAGCACTTATTTCTGCTCTGATTTTTATTATTTATCTCCTTCTGCTGACTTTGGTCTTTGTTTGTTCTTTCTCTAATTCAGTTAGGTGTAATTTAAGATTGCTTATTTGGGATTTTTCTTGTTTGTTAAGTTGTGTCTGTATTGCAAGGAATTTTCCTCTTAATACAGCTTTTGATGTATCCCATATGAGTTGGTATTGCATGTTATCATTTTCGTTTTTCTCCAGGTATTTTTTGATTTCTTCAATGATCCATTGCTTGTTCAATAGCATAGTGTTTAGTCTCCACATCCTTGTGCCTTTCTCAGCTTTTTTCTTCTAATTAATTTCTAGCTTTATAGCATTATGATCAGAGAAGATGCTTGTTATTATTTCAATTTTTTAAAATTTGTATAAGCTTGCCTTGTTTCCCAACATATGGTCTATCCTTGAGAATGTTCTATGCGTGCTTGAGAAGAATGTGTATTCTGCTGTTTTGGGTGAAGTGTTCTATATATGTCTGTTAAGTCCAACTGTTTTAGCTTTTTGTTTAGCTCCACTGTTTCCTTGTTGATTTTCTGTCTGGATGATCATTGATGTGAGTGGGGTGTTGAGGTCCCCTACTATTATTGTGTTATTTCTGATATGTTCTTTTAGGTTTGTTAATAGTTGCTTTATGAACTTTGGTGCTGCTGTGTTAGGTGCATAGATATTTATAAGCATTATTTCTTCTTCATAAAGTGTCCCTTTGATCATTATGTATTGGCCCTCTATGTCTCTCTTTACCTGCCTTATCTTGAAATCTGTTTTGTCTGATATAAGTATTGTGACACCTGCTTTCTTTTGTTTGCTATTAGCTTGGAGTATTGTCTTCGACCCCTTCACTCTGAGCCTGTGTTTGTTCTTGGGGCTGAGGTGTTTTTTCTGAAGCCAACAAATTGTTGGATCTTGTTCTTTCCATTTTGCCACTCTGTACCTTTTTATTGGAGAGTTCAATCCGTTTACATTGAGGGTAATTTCTTATGCTGGGTTTCTTAGACTTTTCCTTATGTATGTCTCTGTTCTATTTTTTAGTTTAGTGGCTACCCTGAAGTTTGTATTCAGAATCTCATGCATAACATAGTCCATTTTCTGGTCGTCTCTTACTTCCTTACCCTAAACTGATTCAGTCCCTTTCCTCCTCCCCTCCTAAATTATTGTTTTCATCTCTTATTCCAACTTGTGTTGTGAGTTTGTGGTTAGAGTGAAAAGATTGTCTTTGCTTTGGTGATTTCCTTCCCTTTATCCTAATGCTATAGTTGAATATTTGCTATCCTATTCTGATTCTATCTATTTGTCTCCCTACTCTGTGTTTTGTGACCCCTTTCTCCCTTTTTTTCTTTTTTCAGGTATTAGAGCCTTGTTGAGGATTTCTTGTAGTGGAGGTCTTGTGGCTACAAAGTCCCTTAGCTTTTGTTTGTCTGGAAAAGATTTAATTTCTCCCTCATATCTGAAGGATATTTTTGCTGGATAGAGTATTCTTGGCTGAAGATTTTTATCCTTTAAAGTTTTGAATATGTCATTCCAATCTCTCCTAACTTGCAAGGTTTCTGTAGAGAAATCCGTTGAATGTCTGATAGGGGTTCCTTTGTAGGTTATTTTCTTCTGCCTTGCTGCCCTGAGTATTCTTTCTTTGTCATTCATTTTTGCCATTTTTACTACTATATGCCTTGCAGTAGGTCTTTTTACATTGACAAATCTAGGAGATCTGAAAACTTCCTCCACACACATTTCTCTCTCAATCCCTAGGTTTGGGAAGTTGTCTTCTGTTATTTCGTTGAGCACACTTTCTGCTCCATTTTCCTTTTCCACGCCCTCAGGACTTTCAATTATTCTTCAGTTGCATCTTCTCATTGAGTCAGCTATTTCTTGGAGATTTCCTTCAGTTTTTTAAATTTTTAGTTCTTTTTCTTCCTCTGTCTGGAGCCATTCAGCCTGTCTATCTTTGATTATGCTAATTTTCTCCTCTATGATGTCTACACGGGCATTCAGGGAATCCATATTCTGTTTTATCTGATCCATTGTATTTTTAATCTCTAGTATTTCTAATTGATTCTTCTTTATAGTTTCAATCTCTTTTGTGAAGTAACTCCAGAACTCGTTGACCTGTTTCTCTATATTTCCCTTTACCTCAGTGAGTTTTTTGATGATAGCTACTCTGAATTCATTGTCACTTAGTTTACCTATTTTCAAGTCCTCAGGACATAATTCTGTGTTTTTATTGTTTTCCTTTTGGTCTGGAGCTTTTATAAATTGCTGGATGGTAGAGGAGCGGTTTTTGTGTATAATTCTATTATTTGTTTGCAGTTAGGGCATGGCGCCAGTAGATAGGAGTCGAGAGCCGTGTGTTCTGAGCCCTCCGCCTTCGGCTGCGATGGTGGTGCACAGCGTGGGTTGGGGGAGGAGGGGCACTTTCTCTCGCACAGACCTGAATTCCGATCAGCTCTTGCTCTTTGATTTCCTGGGGTCCTGGCTTGATGGGGTCCCCCCAAGTGAAAGCTTTCCCCAGGTTAAAGGGTTTCCACTGCGTGGGTCTTTGGGAGTCCTGGACCATCCTGCGGACACATGGCCCTCTCCTCTGCTCCTTTCGTCACCCACCGCAGTGATCCCAGTCTCTAGGGGAGGGGATAAAATTCTCTCTAACCCTGTTCCAGCTCCTCCCAGGGTGGCTCCAGCCTCTCTGCCCTCCATCATTTGGCTACTGTGGGTCTCTGACGATTTCTGTTGTTAGGATTTTTTTTTGGTTGGAATGCGGTTGCTCCTTTTGGTTGTAATTTGGAGGGGAGAGAGTCCCAGGTGAGCTCACTCTGCCATGTCGCTGACGTCACTCCCAGGGAGTTCTTTTTAGGCTGGGGTTGACTATAAGTGTTTAGGTAAAAAATAGATTTGTTATTGTCTATTGTAGAACATATTCTTTGTGAAAACCACTTCTAACTATTTAAATTTCACATTGTTAAAATTTTTTTTATAAAGATTGGCACCTGAGCTAAAATCTGTTGCCTGTCTTTTTTTTTTCTTTTCTTCTTCTTCCTCTCCCCAAAGCCCCCCAGTACATAGCTGTACACCCCAGTTGTGAGCGCTTCTAGTTGTGGCATGTGGGATACTGCCTCAGTATGGCCTGATGAGCGGTGCCATGTCTGTGCTCAGGATCTAAACCAGCGAAACCATGGGTTGCTGAAGCAGAGCATGCAAACCCAACCATTCGGCCATGGGGTCAGCCCCTAAATTGTTACATTTAAAAAATACAATTATAAAATGAACACATCAATGCATGATTATGTACTTCTTAAGATGTTTGCCAACTCCAGAGAAAATTTAATAATTATGTAATAAAAGGAGTCCTAGTTTTAGATGCTGGGGGTTATATTTTTGGTGAGGAAGATTCACCCTGAGCTAACATCCGTGCTATTCTTTCTCTATTTTGTATGTGAGTTGCCACCACAGCATAGCCACCTATGAGTGGAATTGAACCTGGGCTGCCAAAGTGGAGCACCCCAGACTTAACTTCTAGGCCGTGGGGCCAGCTCCAAGAAGCTGTCTTTTTAATGCCACCGTAAATATTTTTCAGAGTCCTACAGGTGAACAATTCAAGAAATATACTTGAGGAATGATGTTTTAAGGAGAGCTAACAATAAACATGGGAAATCCTTTTAAGTATTTTGTGTACTCCAGGGTCTATGCAAGTTTTAATCCTGTTTCTGGGAGTATCTTCTTTATATTTTCTTCATTTAAACCAATTAATTATTTATTAATCTCATTCAGTAAATAATTATATTTTACCTACTATATGCCAGGCACTATTTAATGAATTTCTTCACTCAGTAAAACAGCTTTACAATATGAAATGAAACAGTTTCACCTATCACAGAACTACCTTTAATGAACTCAACATACAGATATCACTTTCTCTGCCTTCTTTTAGTTATTCTTTTGCTCATTTCTTTGTCAGGCCACTTATTCACTCATTCCTTCATTCATTGATTGATTCACTCATTCGTTCATTCAGCAAGTACTCATTGAGGTCATTCTAAATGGCAGGCCCTGGGATAGGCACCATCCCAGTGGGAAAAGCAGTAATAGTATTTGGGAAGTGTTCTGAAGGGTGAAGGCTAAGGAGCAGTGTGAGCCCAGGGGAGGGCTCCAGCCCAACTAGGGGAGGGACCAGAAAGGGGGGTCTGGAACCAGCACCTTTTGGACCAAGGCCTGGAGGATGAGCAGGAGCCAGTGAGAAAAGAAGTGGAAGGTCAGTGACCCCAGGACCCTGTGTGCCAAAGTCCAAAGCAAGAGAGCATGATATTCCCTTCTCATTGTCTTTACCTTGATTTGGAAATTTTACAGGATAAAATAATAATGGAAAAGGAAATAAAATGGAAACACAATATTTTCCCAGTTCTTGTCTCAAGACAAACTTAATTTTTATGCATATATTTTGTTTCCTAAATATCAACTTACTAAATAGTCTATTGCTAAATAATCATATTAATTAGACCAGTTAATTCTCACTCAAGGAATCATTTGGAAGTTAAAAGTGATGCCTCAGGGCCAAACTCTCTTCCATTTCACTGTCTTAGTCTCTCATCTCCCTCCTTACAGGCCTGGCTGGCTGGGCGCTGGGCTACCATTTGGGACCCTGTGAGGGGTAGCACCCAGCTCTCTGGGCCACTGGCTCTCCAGCCTCCCACTCCAGGCCACGTACTCCATGTCCTCTGTCCTGGTCACCATTTCTCTTTCATGGTTTTTCCCCAAATCTCCTCCACCCCACGTTCTGAGGCATACCCCTGCATTTGTTAGCTCTTCCTTTGCAAGTTACCGGGGACAAGCTGAAAAAGTGGAATTCTGTTTTTGCCAGACAGTGGTAGAACCAGTCTGTATTTTAAATTACCATGGTGGCTTTGAGGGGTGTCTTGCCATATGCAGGGGATGCATTCCTAATGTCCGTACATCCTAGAAATGCATCGATCAGAACAATCGTCCATAGGAGGTAAGGATCAAGGACCTAGTTAGTTTTTACTCGTTCACTGATTCACTCATTCATTTATTTGTTCGTTCATTCAGCAAGTACTCATTGAGTACTGAGAGTGCTGGGTTCAGCAGCTCATTGATGATCTATCTGTAGATAGTTCCCGCTTCACACGTGGGAACAGACCATCGAGGCTCCTGTATATTCTCTCTGTATGTGGGGGGAGACCCAGAGTCTCAGCCTGCCCTCCAGAAGTCCTCCTATGCTGCGTCACAAGCTGATGGCTTCACTGCTTCCAGTGAGAGTCTTCTGTGGCTTCGTGGCACCAGGCAGTGAATTACAAGGTTGTTTTCTGATAAGATGCAAGGCCACATCACAAGCGGTTAACGTAACAAAGGTAAACAGTAAGACAGTCTAGGGGCTGTGAGTGTGACTGTCACTGCACACACACGAGCTGCCACTCCCTGGGGACTGGCATCCCTCCAGGCCTGGGGTGCCCCTGGGGCCAGCTGGTGGTGCACTGAAGACTCCCAGATCCCCAAGAAGGGGGTTAGCTGATAAAAACAAGTCTGAACAGAAGACTGGACCTATTTCAAGCACTCTTCATCAAACAGTCATAAACTGAATGATAAACATTGATGACGATGATCTCCTGTCCTTCGGATAAGAAGTTCCCCAAGGATCACATTTTGAATTGTATCTGAAAAGTAAGAATAGAGCCTTTCAGTGAAATCTCCCCTGCTATCTTCTGATAAAGGAGACAAGCACATTCATTTTTCTCTTTTTCCCCCCCAAAGATTTCTTTTCTTTTCTTTTAATGCTTTTTTTTTTTTTTTTTTTTTGGTGAGGAAGATTGCCCCTGAGCTCACATCTGTTGCCAGTCTTCCTCTTTTTTTAATTTTTTTTTCCCCAAAGCCCCAGTGCACAGTTGTACATCCTAGTTGTAAGTCCTTATAGTTCTTCTCTGTGGGATGCAGCTACAGCGTGGCCTGACAAGCGGTGCGTAGGTCCACACCCAGGATCTGACCCCGTGAACCTCGGATTGCCGAAGTGGAGTGTGCAAACCTCACCACTTGGCCATGGGGCCAGCCCCTATTTTTCTTAGTGAAAGCAGTTTTTATGGGCTTGGGTTGATGGTGATCTTCTATCTGGTAATTCTTTTTGAATCTGGGAAGGAAGGTCCATCAGATGAAGTGTTGTGAAGTGTGGAGATGGTTGGTTTCTTAAACAGATGTGTACTGGGGGCCGTTTACATGACAGGTTCTATCCTGTGTGGTCAGGACAGCAGCACATGGCAGAGATGGGGTTCCCACTCTCATGGAGCTTCCAGTCTTCAAACAAACAAATAAATAATGGGATAGATATCAAATAGTACTAATTGCTCTGTAGAGAATTAAAATATAGAGGTGTGATGGAGAGTGATTGGAGGCTTATTAATGTATCCTCTTAAAAAAGAACACTAGAGAAGAGAAAATCAAAGATGGAAAGTAGCCTTTTTTCCATCAAGTAGGATGTTAGAGGAAGCCTCATTCATCCACAAAAAGTATGGTAACAAAGGATGACTTTGTGAGTAAAATTAACAATCTACCCACTTTCTGTCACTGTTTATCATTATTGGACTGTTTCTTTCTAGCAGCCAAACTGGACTGTGTAGGCTCCGTCAATAGCAGGCGTGTTCTTGTTCATCTTTGTATCTCCTCTGCATAGCACAGTGCCTGCTGTATACTTAGTGTTCAGCAAATATATATATATATATTTTTTTTTTTTTTTTAAAGATTTTTTAATTTTTTTCCTTTTTCTCCCCAAAGCCCCCCGGTACATAGTTGTATATTCTTCGTTGTGGGTCCTTCTAGTTGTAGCATGTGGGACGCTGCCTCAGCGTGGTTTGATGAGCAGTGCCATGTCCGTGCCCAGGATTCGAACCAACGAAACACTGGGCTGCCTGCAGCAGAGCGTGCGAACTTAACCACTCAGCCACAGGGCCAGCCCCAGCAAATATATTTTGAATGGATGAATGAAACAAAACTAGATTAGAACTTTCCTTATAGCCTCATGTATAGAAGAGGTCGCTTTTGATCTACTTTTAGTCTGCAGAACATTATCTGGTTATGACTGGGATATGTGATTTTACAATTAAAAATCCGTTTTTTTAAATGTTTTTTGAAAAAAAAAATGTACAGTTTCCTTTTAGATAACTTTGATGGAAAAAAGGAGCCACCTGGAAAACCAGTGTTATTTCTTTGACGTTGATAGTAACTTGTATTTCTTTTGTTGGGCCTGATTTCTTAATCATTTGACTTGGATAGGGTTGACATTTTAATCCTTCACCAAGGAGGCTCAGAGTCAACTGTGCGATATGGGAAACCACTTTAGAACCGGAAGTTGATCATAGAGAATTAGAAGATGTGGAGCAGGGAGGTGCATGGACCTGGGTACCTCTCAGACCTGTGGGGAGGTTGGTACTTAGTGAATGGGATAGATCCACTGATATTTCTCTGGAAGTGATTTAACTTTCGAGAAAAACCATAACAAGCTTCAAAAGGGGACGTTCCACTGATGCTCTCCAGTTATATATGAAACCTCTAGGGATGTTCTATGTAACACATAAAGGAAGCGTTTGTAGTACTTTTTAACTAAGGTGCTTTCAGAATAGATTTTTCCTTTTGAAAAAATATTGTTAATAACCATTATAAATCATGTAAAGAAAACCTTCTAAACAAACCTTTTCATGTTTTATTTTCCTCAGCCATCATCTGAGGGAACAGGGTACTTTTCTTCCTAAACTTTTGGTTTAGAGTTTTTCCTTCATCACTTCTGAGGTGCCTTTTCCTTTTCTGCATGTGCTAGATGCTCTCTTTAATAAATGTTGAATGAATGCTGCAAGAATGAGGTGCTGAAAACGTCCCTGTTCTTCCTTGCTCTCACCGTCTGAGTAGAGAGAAATCTTTCAGTTTCTCTGGTCGTTGAGTGGTAAAAACTTTTATGCTCTTGGCACTGACAGGCCAGACATTCCTTTATTATTGCTGCCACATCTTCAAATTAAACTTGAGGTCTCCAAGTAGCTCACCATAATAGTTTCCCATTTTTGGGTGATGTTAAAAAGTAAGTTCAATAAATTTGGAAAACAGAGTTCATTGCAGAAGAATCAAATTAATCTTATCTATTGATTGTTAACACAGTGTTCTCAAAGTTTGAGAACTTGAAATACAGGGTGATAAAAATTAAGCCAATTGCCCAGGAACCACAAGTACAAGTTCAGTGAGGTCTGCATTCAGGCGGACGGGGTCTTGAGAAGTTTAGACATCTCAGCGCTCTATCTCTTTAGTACTGACTGCAACATATTTTAGTTTTCAACTCACCTTTCATTAAGCTCCTTATTATAAATAAAGCCTTTTATTTATTATTTTTCTTGGTAGGGTGGGGAGGAGTCAGCGAGATAGAGGGAAGATTTCACTATTAAAAATGAAAAAAAAAATTAAATAAGGTAATTAGTTCAAATAGCAAGAAAATGTGTGGTTTTAGTTGATGTCCTACTGGCCTTCTTTCTTCTTTTTATTTTGAAGAGGGTGCATTTAACATCTTGTTTACACTACTCACATAGATAATATAAGAAGCAATCCCCAAGTCGTTTGCATTTGGTTTTGGAAAACAATCAGGGACTGTTTTGGGGAGGAGCCTCATGTGAGTGTCTCTCTCTTTGCTTTTGGGGCCGTTTCAGGATTAGCCTGTGCTGACAGTACCCTGGGTCACAGTGGGCACAGCCAACCCTCAGCTTGCCATGAGTGAGGAAGTCACTCCCATGTAAGCAGGCTTTGGCTGTTTTGGTACTGAATCTCCCTATTATTCTATTTGGTTGACTAGACGATATATTCTGTTGAGAAATTGTATCAGGGCAGCAACTGAATCACAGGGAGTATTTGGAAAGAGTAAATTGACTTAAGTGATGCATTTTTCTCTCTGAAGGGTGTCTAAATGTAGGGAGGATATCTTTGGTGACACTACTGAAACAGAGATGGTGATTAATGTAGTTTTAGTCGTGTCTGTTTATCCCCCCACATGCACACAGTTTGTCCTTGAGGGAATCTCGTTTAATCTTATTGCCCCTCACAACACATACTCATTTTTTATTGTCCATACATATTGGAACATAGTGTACAGAGAACTTTTGTTTTTACATTAAATTTTATCAGGCATTTTTCTAGGTCATAATATTCCATCTGGTTATTTTATGAGGCATTTATTCTATTGTAGACTGTTTTTTCCCATTTTCAAAACATTTTTAATTGTGGTAAAATATACAGAACATAAAATTTACCATTTTGCCCATTTTTAAGAGTACGGTTCAGTAGTGTTAAGTACCTTCACATTGTTGTGCATCTCATCTCCAGAACTCTTTTCATCTTGCAAAGCAAACTCTACACCTGTTAAACAACAGCTCCTTTTTCCCTCCTCCACCCAGTTCCTGGCAACCACCATTCTACTCTCTCTCTAAATTTGACTACTCTACGTACCTCATATAAGTGGAATCATATAGTGTTTTTCTTTTTATGACTGGCTTATTTCACTTCACAAAGTGTCCTCAAGATTCATCCATGTTGCAACATGTGTCAGAATTTCCTTCCTTTTTAAGACTGAATAATATTCCATTGGATGTATATACCACGTTTTGTTTATCCATTCATCCGTTAATGGACACTGGGGTTGCTTCCTCTTTTGGTTATTGTGAATAATGCTGCGAGAATGCAGGTATACAGATATCTGTTTGAGTTCCTCATTTCAGTTCTTTGGGATATATACCCATAATTGGAATTGCTGGATCATATGGTAATTCTATTTCTAAATTTTTGAGGAACTGCCATACTGTTTTCCATAGTGGCTGCACCATTTTACTTTCCCACCAACAGTGCGCAAGTGTTCCATTTTCTCCACATCCTTGCCAACACTTGTTACTTTTTGTTGTTTTGATAGTAGCCATCCTCATGGGTATGAGGTGGTATCTCATTGTGGTTTTGATTTGCATTTCCCTAATGATAAGTGATGTTGGCATATTTTCATGTACATGTTGGCCATTTGTATATCTTCTTTGGAGAAATGTCTATTCATGTCCTTTGTCCACTTTTTAATTGGATTGTTTGGTTTTTTTTGTTTAGTAATAGGAGTTCTTTCTATAGTCTGGATATTAACCCCTTATCAAATACAGTCATGCACCACATAAGGACGTTTTGGTCAAGAATGGACCACGTATACGATGATGGTCCCATGAGATTAGTACCATACAGCCTAGGTGTGTAGTAGGCTATACTATATATATTTGTGTAAGTATACTCTGTGATGTTCGCACAATGACAAAATCACCTAACGACACATTTCTCACATACCCCTGTCATTAAGCGAGGCCTGACTGTAAATGATTTGCAGATATTTTTCTCCTATTCCATAGGTTGCCTTTTCACTCTGTCGATTGTGTCCTTTGAGGCACAGAAGGTTTTTATTTCGATATAGTCCAATTTGTGTATTTTAACTTTTGTTGCTTATGCTTTTGGTGTCAAAGAAATTGTTGCCAGATCCAATGTCATGAAGGTTTTCCTCTATGGAGACAGTTTTTTTTAAACTCTGGTTTTCCCTATTCTGGATAATGTTCCAATGAATGACTTCATGCATTTAGCTTTTTTCTTCTGTTGGCATTATTGTACTTTACTTTCAGAAAGAAAAATGAAACACTGAAGCAGTTTTGTCCCCTTAAAGCCCATTTTTGGAGATACCAGCGAAGGCAGAGGACATCATTTGTCCTGTTAGCAAAAGTTGTTTCTGAAGGCAAGGGGACAGGCTTCTAGAGAGGCATTTGGTAATGCTTGCTTGGTGATTGTATGAAGTTAACTTACGTGGTTCTCTGGTACTGTGATTCTTAAAACAGCGTGGGTCACATGAGCAGCATGGCAGAGCTCCCTTAAGAGCATACAGGGGTGAATTTATATGCCTATCTCTTCACCCCTCAGGTCCGAGGTCTCAGGCTGCAGTGACAGATGAGGAGGACTACTTTGGGCTGATCAGGTTCAGGTGGCCCTGGATTTTTACATTTGAAGAGGGGAAAAGTCATTTTGGAGAATTCTTCTAAGAATTCAACATTATGTATGTGGACAACATTTTCAGAGAAACCAAAAAAATTCTATCCATTGCCACTGTGTTTGGGGGATAAAATTACATTTGAAGACACATATTCAATTTGTTCTTTTTCATAGCTGTGAACTATTCCTTTGAATGAATATACTGCAATTATTTGATCCATTCTAGTGTTGATGGACATTTGAATTGTTTCCAGTTTGAGGCTACTATGAATAACACTACCATTAACATACCATACATGTCTTTTGGGGACATAATAATTCGATTTTGTTGTGTATATGTATACCCAGCAGTGAAGTTACTGGATCATAGAGTGGGCATATGTTTAATTTTAGGATGCTCCTAGACAATATATGAGAGTTCCACTTGCTTCATATCCTCACTAACTCTGGTATTGTCAGTGCATGTAAGTATGGCCAATCAGATGAGAGTGTAGTGGTATCTCATTGTGGTTTTAATTTGTATTTCCCTGACAACGAATGCTTTTCAGCACTTTTTAATATTCTTATTGACTTCTGGATATCCTCTTTTGTGAAGTGCCTATTTAAGACTTTTGCTCATTTTCTGCTGAGTTGTCAGTCACTTTTACCGATTCACAGGAGTTCTTTATATATTCTGAAGATGGGCTTGTTGTTGGATATGTGTATTGCGAATATCTCCTCCTGGTTTCTGATTTGCGTTTTTCAATCTCCTAAGAGTAAACAGAAATTCTTAATTTTAATTAAGTTTTGTTGTTGGGTAATGTAGATCTCCAGATTTGTTGTTGTTCTTTAAATTTGATTTGAACATTCTAATTATTTTGTTATTACATATAAATTTTATAATCAACTTTTCAAAACACACAAACACACACAAACTCACACACTCACTCATACTCACACTCACACACCCCGTGGATTTTGCTTGAGATTGATTGCATTGAAGCTGTAGTTCAGTTTAAGAGAAATTAGCATCTTAGCCATGTTGAGCCTTCCAATCCGTAGGAATTGTGATTCTCTTTATTTAGGTTGGTGGTTCACAACCAGGGTCGATTTTACCCCCAGAGGACCTTTGACAATGTCTGGAGACATTTGGGGTTTCACATCTCTGGTGGGTGGCTGTGTACTATTGGCATCTTACAGGTGGAGGACAGGGATGCTGCTCGATGTCCTATAACACATAGGGCAGCCCCCACGACAAAGAATTATCCAGCCCAAGATGTTAAGAATGCCACTGTTGAGAAACCCTGATTTAAGTCTTTAATTTTTCTTAGTAATGTTTCGAGTTTTCAGTGTAGGGACATTGCACATTTTTGTTAGATTTATCTTTAGATAATTAATATTTTGGTGCTATTGTGAATGATAATCTTTAAGTTTCATTTTCTAATTGTTGCTACTGTGTGTACGTAGGTATTTATGTATATGTGTGTGTATATGTGTATGTATATATATTTGCTGTTTTATGTATCTCTTATATGTGTCTTTATTTGTCTGTTGTTTTATATTCCTTTTATTTTAGAGATTCCCTTTCAATCTCTTTATTCCCTGTATACTGTTGTATTGTTGTTGAAGAATCTAGGATCTATTTTGTCTTGTAGAATTTCCCACAGCTTGGATTTTGCTGATTGTATCAACATGGTGTTTAATATGTTCCCTTGTCTTTATGATCACTGCCCATATACATTAATTCATTAGATCTGAAAAATGAGAGGCTCTGATTCTATCATTTTCTTTTTCTTTTTTCTTTTTTTTGGTGAGGGAGATTGGCCCTGAGTTAACATCTCTTGCCAATCTTCCTCTTTTTGCTTGAGGAAGATTGTCATTGAGCTAATATCTATGCAAGTCTTCCTCTATTTTTTTGTATGTGGGACACTGCCACAGCATGGCTTGATGAGTGGTGTGTAGGTCCATGTCCAGGATCTGAACTTGTGAACCCCAGGCTGCCAAAGCAGAGCCTGCAAACTTGACCACTACACCACTGGGCCCACCCCCTGCATTTTATTTTTTAGCCTAGGGTATTTTTGTAAAGAGAACCCTTCTCCCAACTAATTAGTCTGAGTCCATAGAGAAACAGCAGGATAAATGCTTATTCTTTCCCTTTTTTTATCAGTTTTCAAAATAATGAGTTGGTTCTCTAGGATTCTCCATAGGCAACCAGTGAAGTTGTTTTTTCTTTTTTTAATTAAAAGTATCATTATGAACTTACGGTTTAAACTTATTTGGTATTTCAATCCATTGCCGTTTTTTATCCTTATTGATGATCAAATTGTTCCATGTTTGGCAAGTGGGAACCTCTTCAAGGCCCTAGTGTATTTTTTATGACTTCTTTGCTTTCTGCGGTAACAAGAAATTCCAGGCTCTTGAACATTTCTTGACTCTGACCTGGAATCAACCATTTCTTCAAGGAGTGGTGGTCTCTTTTACACAGTGTATTTAGAGAGGGTGCCAGGCATGCGTAATGCCACTGAGTGGTCGTTGTTTCTAGTCTTTTCCAGTAGACAGAGCTAGAAAAGATGTATTTTTTTTTTTCTTAAGATAAAAAATCCAATGAGTTTGCATAGCTTTTCCTGTTTGTATTCTGGAATCTAAGATTTTTAATTAACTTTGTTTTTTTTTTTCTATGCACAAAATCCTGTGTCTCAACAAACACCAACATACCTACACATTGCTTTATCACAGACTACCTATCCAGCAGCCTTAGAATAACAATTACAACTTGACTGGTAGAAATATGATTACTGAAAAGAAATTAAATGTTTTTTGCCATCTTTTGGGGTCTGTTTTTAAGGATGTTTCATAATAGAGATGTGCCGTCACATTACTGTGTTTTAAAGTCGCTTGGAACAGTTCTACTCTGTGTGGTTATGGTACCAACTGGATTTGCATTTAAGTACATGTAACTCATTTTAGTTTTTATTTTTAGGGGTTGCGTTATTAAAATTTAATTTGGTGTTATTGTGATGTACAACATTTACATGGTTCCAAAGTCAAATCAACACAACAAAGTACATACAAAGAAGCTTCATTTCTATCCTTGTTTCTCTATCCCTGTTTTTGTAGGTATCCATGTTTTACAAAACTTTATGGGTTATCCTGCCATTGTTTTTTTCAATATCACTGAATATGTGTATATGCTCCCTTCTTTTGATTACGTGGCATTTTCACTACGTGGTCTATTTCACTTGCCCCCTCCTCCTTTCTTGGGTCTCTGGTATTTAGAAAGGTTTGTATTTTGGTTCTGATGCTTACCTTTACACTCAACCTTTGCATAACACCCTCACTCCCCTCGTGTTTGGGTCTTTGTTTACTCGTTCCTATGATGAGCATGTTGAAGTGAGCTAGGAGCCTCTTCCTTCTCCTCCCTTAGCATCAGTTTTGAAGCAATGATCCTTGTACTCTTTGGGAACATTTCCCTGTCTCCAAAATGAATAAGTTTTATGTAGAAACACGTGTGGGCCAAAACTGATGAAGATGAGGTAAATTAATGTAGGATCACTTGAAGTATGTCAAGTTAAAAAATCAAATGGACTAAACAAGTGAACGTTGTTCAGTTAAGCTCTTGGAACACCGGGTAGTGTGCAGCACTTGAGAGGATGTCGCTTGTGGACGAGGTCATTATGGAGCGTCTCATGTCCACAGTACTGTGGGGTTTACAGAGACAGTCCTCAAGGAGGGAAGAATGTTTCCATTGGGCTGGCTTTTCACTTCAGTGATAAGATGGTATGTGAAGTACTAAGGGCTAGGCTAGGGTACCATGAATAATTAATAGCCATGGCTCTCAGAAACCTAATTTTAGTCAAGAACAGGAACAAGGAGCAAATGTAGCAGCACTGGCCCTAGTTTCAGCTTCTTTTATTTCTCAAATGGCAAAGTGGCTAATGTGTAAGCAAGGAAAGGGGAACACTAATCAGCACCCGATGGAAATGTGTCTGTCCCGAAAGGCAGAGTTCTGTGTCGTTCATCCTTCACTGATGCATATTTGTGTGTAAGGCATGATGATGAGGGATAAGAGGCTGAAAATAACATTTTAGAGGGGACACTGACATGCAAACCAAATTATAATACGGTGGGAGCCTATACTGGTATTCTAGGTAGAGCTGTGGAGTGGCAGAACTAACGTCCCCCCGGGGCAGAGTGGAAGGATGCTGGAGACTGCACAGTGTGCTGTTAGCTGTGCTGTTTGAGCCGGATCTATGGGTGTGAGAGCTAGTGGGGGATCTTCACAGTGAGTTCACCTTCCTAATTTTTTCTTGTAGATTTAAGTGTCCTGTTAAATGGGGGTAAGCAAACTATTATTCACTGTAGAATTTGAGTAGGTACCAAGTAGATGGGGGAAAAAACGGTAGCAGAAGATTAACATTCCAAAGAAATTGAGTTTCTAATCCTCCATTCTCCCCCTGCCCCCCCCAAACACATACACACACACCCCACGAGAGGAAAAGGCATGTGTATACCATTTGACTTAGCAATGTTACCTCTAGCAGTTTATCCCAAGAACATATTTGGACTTGCCTGCAAAGATATACGTACAAAGATGTTCATCCAGGCATTGAGTATGTTTGTGTGTGTACATATACATATATACATATAAATATGTATGTTCTCTCTACTCGTACCCACTCCTCACCTCCTCAACACATGCACACTCACTTTGGACACAAACTAAATTTCCAATAGGGGACTGACTACATTGTTCTTGCCGTGTTTATAATGATGATATATTATTTATGTAATAAAAAATCAGTAAAATTATTTTTCAAGAAAGCAATTACAACTTGCTTTCTCTCTTAGTGCAATTTACAGAGATTTGGATTTTGTACTGGTTGTGAATTTGAAACAGAGAGTTTATATTCTTTAAATTGAATTTGTGTTAGTTTGGTTTGGTTTCCTGGTTGGCTTACATGTAAAATTGGATAATGACTATGTATTACGGTGGGGGAATGACTGACTTTTGGGAGGCGTTCTTAAAGTTCTTTGGATAGGATAAGTGAGTTTTTGAGATCTGGCTCAGTGGTAAAATCCTTTACTCTAAAAATGATACATATTTTATGTATGTAAAGTTTTGAACACGTTTTGCGTTTTAAAAATGGGTATTAGTCATCTTCCTTTGGCCGTGTGTGCGGATGTTGGATTGGTTACTGAGGCAGTCTCTGTTGTAATTGGACTTTCTTGTTCGCCTTGCTTTGAAGGACCAGGGGCAGAATCTATCCTGGCAGACAGATCTGTGAACCTCCTTGCCTCTTTAAATTTTTTTTAGGGTAATTTAATGGGCTTGAAGGCCTTAACTTTTATCCAATTATTAGGACTATGTGGTGATCCTGATGGATCAATTGTTTTTAAAATAACAGTTTACAATAAAAATAATTTTATTTTGTTTCCTTAACAGAAATCATAGCCCGTTAATGAGTTTTGGAGCCAGCTTTGTCAGTTTTTTGGTAAGTTGATGTGGGGGGAGGTATTGGTGTGAAGGAAACAAATGTATAAAGTATAGGATTTAGTGGCTACTGGCTGTATAGATACAGAACTTTTAGAGCTTAAAACTAGAAGTAAGTTTTTGCCTGTTAATCAAACCTGTGTGATATCTTCTCTTCCCTATTTTGAAATAAAATGCTGGGGCCAGCCTAGGCCAAACGGTTAAGTTCGTGCGCTCCGCTTCAGTGGCCCAGGGTTTCTCAGGTTCAGATCCTGGGCATGTCCTGATGATTGGACGGGCACTGCTCATCAGGGCATGCTGAGGCAGCGTCCTGTGTAGCACAACCAGAAGGGCCTACAACTAGAATATACAACTGTGTACTTGGGGAGATTTGGGGAGGAAAACAGAGAGGAAGATTAGCAGCAGTGTCAGCTCAGGGCCAATCTTCCTCACACACACACACACACACAAAATCCTTGTGGTCAGCCTTGACTTTAAAAAAAAAAAAACAAAATAAAATGCTCATACCTTACTTCTAGAGTATTAAGTTTTTCCTAACCAAAATCCTTTTTAAAATAAAAATGTAATTGAACGACCTTTCCAAAAATTAAAACTGCATTAGAGTTAAAAAAAAAAAAAGTCAGACTTTGGATAATAAAGGTTTGCTCTAAAATTATTAAATAAGTGTGGACTGGAAGACAAGTTAAATTAGCAAAGCTAAAATTTTTCAGTTACTGTTATATTTTCAAATATTAATATTTAGGAAGTGAGAGAATAGGTTGCAGTTAGTTTTTAAAGTAAATTGGGCAATGTAGAAAATTGGATGCTTTTATTTTTCAGAAACGCTTATCACATAAACTACCTTCAAACACACAGTTTTTTAAAAAACCATCATAGAATTGTATAACAGCAAAAAAAATTCACGAGTAGAATCTGAGAGAGGTAAAATGGAGAAAACATTTAGATTCCAGATTTAGAAAGATGTCAGCAAATGGGCATGTTGGCATGTCATGTGCATCCTTGCAGCACCCATAGGCAGCAAGCTGGCTTCTGGTGACATGGATTTTTATTCAAGCTATTTATTTCCTCTTATTGCCAGGCAATATAACAAAATTTTAAGGCCTACTGTTTGCAAGAAAACAGTTGTTGATGTTAAGCAAAGTGGTGCTGGGTAGGAATGGCAGCATGAGTTCCCACGTAACTGCACAGGCTTGGCAGGGGGTGGGGGGGGAGCTGGGGAGCTGGGGGGAGTGGGGTTGGGGGCGGGGGTGGGGGCGGGGAGGAGGCCCTGGCAGGACTGGGATTTGGTTGGGAAGAAGAGTGTGGAGGGGAGATTTGGGCACAGGTGGCTGTGGTCTGGTTTGTCTAGAACAGAAATCCGAGGAGACCTAGAATGCCAAGGTGGCGCTGGCTGAATGTGATAAGGAATGGAGAGCTAGATACAGTGAGGTCATTAGGTCCTTCCAAGAACCTGGTGTCCTCTCTGCCCTGTAGCCTGTTCATCTCAGTAACCTCAGTTCTACTGGGTGGAAATAGCAGGTTTTCAGCAGAGGAAAGCTTACCGCTCCCAGTCAAATGTGCCCTGAAGAAAATCTACCAGCATCAGGTGCTTGGAAACAAGCTGTCAGTGGAATTTTTCACTGTGGACAGTATGAAATGAGTTCCTTATAAGTGAACTCATGGGAATTGCTGTCCCTGAAAAGACTGATGATTTTCAGAGCACCTCCTAGCTGTTGTTTCGTTAGCCGTTTTTGTGCAGCACTTGAGGCAGCCAGGGATCCGTGTGTGGGTAGAATGTACTTTTCACAGAGACTCTGTTATAAAAACTGAATTAAGTGGACCAAGCAGAAATTATACAGGGTTTTTGTTACTGTATTTAATAACAAAAAAATACTGTAGAACAGGAACTGTAAGAACATTTGTTACCATGTAGTTTTTCGTGCCAGTGTAATACAAGTAGATTCTTATTTTATATTGAGATTATAGTTTTTTTAAGTGAATAGGGTTTGCTGTAACATTCTGGTTCTTTAGCTTGCAACCAGCAGAGACAGGACACCGGGTTCTTGGAAGGACCTAAGGAACTCACTGTATCTAGCTCTCCCTTCCTTATCGCCTTCAGCTAGCACCACCTCGGCCTTCTAGGACTCCTCAGTATGACTCTTATAACTTAAATGGTTTTTTTTCCCCTAGTTTGGAGTTTTGTTGCAATAAGTTGGCCTAAATTTTCAAACAGTTACTGATTCATTTGTTCTTTCCTTATTTCTTTCTTGGAAGAATGCCATGATGACATTTGAGGAAGAAAAAATGCAGTTGGCGTGTGATGACTTAAAAACTACAGAAAAGCTATGTGAAAGTGAAGAGGCTGGAGTAATTGAAACAATCAAGAACAAAATTAAGAAGAATGTAAGTACTTTGTCTCCAGGTTGTCAACTGTGTGCCACTTACGGAGAACATTGCTCATTTACTTGGTTTTTAGGATATAACTGAAAGCACTAAATGTTTCTTAAGGCTTTTGATTATGTAAAATGTATTTCTTAAAACAATAGAAGCTCCCTGCAGTCATTAGAGCCATTCTCTGCATGTTCTTTTGGTATCTTAAAATTACCTTCTTCCATAATGGGCCCTGTGGCAAGGGCTTTTGTAATGAGGCTTTCACGTACGCGTCTAACTCAGATATGTTGCATTTTGGCATAATTCGGGAATTCAGGCGTTTACGTACTTTTCCCCAGGCCTCACCAGCTTTTGGTTACAAATAAAGTCACAATTACCTTGTAATTCACTCTTCTTGATTTTGCTTTCACCTTTCAGTGCAGAAGTTCTAGGATTCGGAGTGGCATCTTCCTACCCTTATATTTCTGGAGTGGAATGCCCATGGGTCTCGCATATATCACATATTTAGCTGACAAACCTGTCTGTTGCTTATAGTGTTCAAAAGCCTCATTGTCTTTTCTTCTACTCCTTCGTTTGAGGCCAGGGCGTCTTACCTCTGGTGCGCCAGGAGTATCGTCTCCTGGTGCTCCAGAAGGGCCAGAGTTTTCCACAATTCCTTTCTCTCCAAACCCTAAATCCAGTCAATTACCAAGTCCTGTTGACTCTCTTTCTTAAATACCCCCGGAATTCATCTGCTTCTCTCCATCCTCTCTGCAGTTTCCCTAGGTCAGCCACCATCTCCACTTGCTTGAGACAACCCTCACTGGCACTTCTGCCTCCAGTCTCACTGTTCTCTAATCCATTCTCCATGAGACGGTCACTAAAATGCAAATAATATATTGCTAGTTTCATTCTCCGTGTCCCCACCTCCATCATTACCATCTCAGTAGAGTCCAAACTCCTTACTATGGCTGACTTGGCGTTTGCTTTTCCAGTACCTAGAACATTCTCCTCCTCTTGACCTGGTTCCTACTCATTCTTTGGTTCTCGCCAGATGTCATTTCCTCCAGACACTGTTGCCTGAACTCCCATGCCCTGTTGAGTATGTCTCCTGCTTGTTTCCATAGTTCTCTGCACTTTACCCTCCAGAGCACCTAACAGTATTATGTGGTTGTAAGGTCAGTATTCCCTCCTTAGACTGTGAGCTTGTTTACATGTCTATCCTCAGTATCTAGTGCCATGCCTAGCACGTATGTTAATAATTAATTAATTATCATTTATGTAATATAATTAATACATCTTTACAATTTAAAAAACCTTTTCACATGCGGTATTTCATTAGCCCTTCCAACAAGCCTGCACAGTAGACATTATTACAAAGAAATAGAAGCATGGGTAAATTGACATTTGCCTGAGCAAAGAGAGTAATGAGTGCTGCAGTGAGATGTGGAACAGTGGTGACCGTGACGAGTTATGCTCATCTAGAAAAAAGGGAAGCAGGTCACTGTGTCTTGTATACTATGTGTATTATTGTCATATTTGCAGAAATCCTGTCATTTCTTATATCGTTGTAAAAGCATATGAAAGCTATTTAGCTTATTTTGTTCAAATTTGCTTTGTATTAAGAATGCAGTATTCTATTTGAGTGATTTTTCTTCATTTAGAAAATTCTTTATGATAAAGCCCAACATTTTATAAAAAGCGGGACTTTTTGCTTCTTTTATGGAAGTAGTCACCTTAGAGGTTATGACTTAAATTTCAAGTTCTATTTTTCATTTGTTCAGAGCTAATTTTTAATTCCAGAGTATTTTCTCCTTAACTAAAACGTAACCAGCTTTTGACCCTCATGTCTCAGTTGTGTGCACCAAAGAAATGAGTCCTACCTGGAGGTAGATGTCTGCAAAGTGGCTTTTCAGGTCGTCTACTTGGGGGAATGTTTTATACCATTAGTGATTTTTATTTTGAATAAGTAGGAATTTACATCATTTAAAAAAGGGTAAAACTCTGATGTTCTGTATTGACTTTCATGTTTCATGGCTTTCAGTGACTGCCATGATTCACCATTCCTGTGTGAAATCACTTTGCACAATAAAGTAACAGTTGTTTGGAAGGGGTATTGTTCTTGTGTGTGATTTATTGGTGTGTACTTTCTTTCCACTGAACAGGTTGATGTCCGAAAATCCGCCCCCTCTATGGTTGACCGGCTCCAGAGGCAGATAATCATAGCCGACTGTCAAGTTTACTTGGCTGTGCTCTCGTTCGTAAAACAAGAATTATCAGGTATGCTGGAGCGTTATTTTTAACAGCTTTCACTATTCAGTTGACACCATCCATAATACTTTTTTTAGAATGCCTTGTATTTCAGTCTTTGAAGACATGTGGCGCCTCTTTGGGGCATGATACTGATTTATTACTTGAGAAAATTGAAACCGCGAGTGCTGAATGTGTTTTAGCAGAGTAGTTTTAGTCCTAAAGTCTGTTTCATCCTCTTGTCTCAAGATAATTCTGTCATACTTAGAGAAATTACCAGTACCTTTTGTATAGATAGATAGATATTTTTTTCTTTGTGGGAATCAAGTTCTGATAATAACATTTAAAGTGAAATATAACTGGTTTAAATTTAAGTTTTTTTGGAACTTGTTACTGAAGTCTTGAACATGTACTAAAGATTTCCTAAAATACTTGAATGATCTACATTTTAACAACCTTTATCAAGGGATGTAAACTAATTTCTTAATTACTTTGTCCAAGACAGATGTTTCCCAGGATTTTTTAGCTTTAATGTCTTGAGTAGTATGGACTCAAATTGAGTCTCTAATAGCTTGCTGTGAGACTGTTCTAACAGTGACACTAATTCTTTCGCTTATGTAGTTATGTGTCTCTCTGACACTGACAGCAGAAACCTGCCACTTTGGTAGATAGGATTTACTTGGAAAAAAAGGAAATCAATTAAAATTTACATTCAGAAAAGCATTTTCTTCGAAACCTTAAATGAAAAAGGGTACATTGCTGCTAAGTTGTAATATACACTTTTCTTTCCAGACTCCCAGAAACTAGTTTTTCCCTCTTTTCTCTCTTCTCTGCTCTTCAGTTCTCTTTTGTCTCTTTCTCCATCTCTCCCTTGAGGATACTTTCTATTTGGCTCAAGTAAAAAGTGGCATTTATTATTTTGACCTCCAAAATTTGGACTTCTTAGAGTATGTTCTATGATTGTATTTTGGCTTTTTGCTTTCGTTCAGTTTTTATTTTCTCTGTAATCCTCATCTCAGGACTCTCCCAATTAGTTATTTGGTCAAGTTTTCATAGTTTCATTTCATAGTTTGTGTGAATCTTCTATAATGCACTAATACAAAACCCCCCATTTGATGATGTATGACACTGATGTATGTCTGACAGAGCACCAGAACTATCTGGAGCTCTTGGGGCAAGACAGGATCTCTGGCATTTTCTGTGATCTTTTACTACTTTTTCCTAGACTCAAGGCCTTTTTAAAGGAGCTGATTTTAGCTACTAAGAAAATATCTGTTGAGAGAGAAGGATAAACCAAATGTAGTAAAATGTTTGGGGAATCAGGGCGAAGGGTATCTGGGACTTCTTTGTATTAATCTTACAACTCTTCTATAAGTCTGAAAGTATATCAAAATTTTAAAAGTGAGTATATTTATATCTGTCCTTCATTTGTTCATACATCAGTCCATTTAATAAATAATTATTGAGGACGTACAATGTGCTAAGCACTGTGTCATGTGAGCAAACACAGGCCATGGTCCCTGCCCTCATGAAATTTAGAATCATCGGTTAGTACTATTTATTTTTGAAATTACTAAATATTGTTATAGAAAGTTTGGAAAAATATAGAAAAGTAAAAAAAGTCATCTCTTGAAGAGATGTCTCCAAGTCACGACTTAGAGAAAATCACTCTTTATTGCTTATCTTCTATTTTATGTTTCTCTATTTCTTTTTTTCTTTTTTTTTAACAAATTGAATTTATAGTGTTTCAATCCTACTTTTCCCTCTTAGATTATATTTTACATATTTTCCCTATAACTCAGTTTCAAAATATAATTTAAATAATAGCATTTTGGTTTATCCTATGAATGTGCCTTATTTATTTAACCAAGTCCTCTTGCACATTCAGCCGTTCTTTGTTGTGCATTTTTTCTTTTTTTTGTTTCGGTTATTAGTGGAGCCAAATCTATTTTTGTATTTTATCCATAAAATATGTGTATTTATTTCACAAGTTGCCTTCCTGGCCTTTACCCATTCTCCTAATAGGTTGATATTAATCAGTCATTTCATCTTGTTTGTCATAGATTTTTAACAATGCTTGGTTCTTCCTAAAGCCTTATAGTTTATTGAATGTTATATTGATATTGGAATGAAATTCTGACAGACTTGAAAACCTCAGGTTCTAATAAGGTATGTAGTGGTCATTTGCTTTATGAATAGCTCAGTGTTTGCTACAAACAAACATAACCAAAAATGTGCATCATTTGCCTTTCAGAAACCCACAGGGTTATTAGGCTGTAAAAAATGCATTTACATCTTTGTTGGGATCCATTTCTTAGGAAATGTTTTTGATGGATAATTTTCTGGGGAAAAAACCTCCTCCTTGGAGATGTTTGTTATAGGGGCCCCTCCCCCACCCCTTGAGTGGGTGGCACAGAAATGGGTGAGGGCGCACACGCTCGCTTGAGTTCCAGTGAGGGGTGAGTCTGTGTGAATTTTTTAATGCTTCATACTTTTAAAAGAGCTCTTGTGCTTTATCTCATTTGAACCTCTTTCTAATCAATTGTCCCATCAGCTCTTTTTATTTTTCTACACTATTTGATAAGTATCTTTTTAATTTGCTCTATTGTTCAAGAGCTGTTTTCTTGCAGTGAGCATATATTAATTACTTTTGTACCAAAATGAAGTTATTTTTAAAACCTATTTTATGGTACTTGCCACCTTGTTTTATTATGTTTCCTTTTGAACTTGAAGATAGGCCCCATGTTCTGCTATTCTTGGCATAATTTATGCTCAATAAATTTTCCTCAAATGAGATTATCTCCTTGTTTTACATGTGAGGCAGTTTGAAGCCGATTGATTTGGTTGAGGTTGAACAATTTATACAGCTTGTTAGTGATGACAGAACCAGAACCAGAACCTGAGCCACGGGTTTCTTATTTCATACCTGAATTCCTAGGATTCGCACCATTTTCCCATTACCTTAGTTTGGTTACTTGAGCCTCCACCCTCCAAATGGCCCAGAAACCTGGGTTTCTCAAGGCCTTTCCCCTCAACCCCCATTACCACTTGCTCCTTGCGTCCTGTGGAACAAGCCTGGAAGAGGATGACAGTGCTGTTGACTCACATGCTTCTCCAGGCCACGTTCTCTACGATGTCATTAGAGCGATCTTTCTAAAACTTCTTACATCTGTGCTTTAAACACTTAGCAGTTCTGTATCACCGGCAAGGTAAAGTCCAGATTCCTTTCTCTGGTGACATGTGAGAACCTGCCCCCTTCCCAGCCTCCCTGCCTTCTTCCCACCACAGCATCTAGCTAAGCAGAGCTCCTTGCAGTTCCCTGCATGCCCTTTGCTACCTCATGCCCTTGTGTGTACTACCCTCTCAGTTTGGAATGCCACCCCCCTCCTCCAATATTTTTCTCTTGCCTATCCAGGGCAGCTCAGGGCAACTTCCTTCAAGTACTCCTTCCATTGTGCTTACCTTCCATTATAGGGTTCACCAGCCTTGTCTAGGACAAGTACACAGACAGAATGCTATGGTAGAAGCTCTTACCAGATACAATCTCTGCTGAAAAATCTACAAAATATGTTCCAAGATCAATTTAGTGTAACCTGATATTTCATTTTCCAGACGACTCTTGCCCTTTCTCAGGAAGGGCTCCCACCCCCATTATGGGCACGGGGTTTCCTATCCCCTTTCCATCTCCCAGCTGATTAAGGCTGGCGCTAATAGGGGAGGGCAGATGGTCTGTGGTTTTCTCCTCTCTGTGTCATCCTCCACAGGCTCAGATAACGATGGCTGAATGATTTATATTTGACCTTTCAGAGGGCTCTGTGTTCAACTGTTTTCTCTGCTTATTGGAAAGACATGTGCTCATTGGCCGCATTGCTCTGTGTCCAGCTGACTAAGCGTCCCTCCTGTGGGAGCCGCAGTCTGTCTGCTTGGAGCACAGTGCACTCTGTGCCTGGTCCTCACTCAGCCTTCACTCCTCTGCTTGCGGTCTGGCTGTGCTCAGATGTTTCAATCACAGTGTTCGGGACGGGAGTAGGGTAGTCCCGGGGAACCTGTTTCAGTGCCAAGTTGAACTTAGAAAGTGGGGAAAACAAAATCTTTCTCTTCGTGTGTATTAACTTTGCACGTATTTCAGTGTACAATCTTTGACTCAGTGAAGACTTTGGGCTCTATTTACCTGGCTCAAATTAAGGGCCGTACAGCTTGTAATAGACTTTAATATGTGCTTCTAAACATTGGCACCTAAGCTCCTATCTTTGGCAAGAAATTAAAGACATGTTGAATTAATTTCATTTTCATTCCATAAAAATGGAGTTTTTATTTTGTTTTATTAACTGAATTCCATGTGGTTGGCATTGATGGATTTTTACGTTTGTTTTCATTGCTCCCATCCTCTTCTCTACGTCCTCACCTGAGAGATGGACGCCTACAATTGTTTCCCGAACAGTGGTCCCTTCAACCCCAATCTTAGAGATTTCCCTCTCCTCCTGTGCAGGTGTCCCTTCCTCAGCTGGACGTTAGGGACCTCCATAGCTGAGTGCAGCAAGCTGATGCCCTTTCCTGTGTGTCCCCTCTGCCTCTGAGCAGCTTGCTCACGTGTATCTTCCTGCTCATGCTCCTGTTCCTCTCTCCTGGAACGCTGCCTGTCCCTAAGTGCTGTAAAGCTATAGTAGCCTGGAAAATACAGGATAAAATGGAGTTAAATTTTTTCCTGCCAAATTTCCATTTAGGGGTGGAGGTGAGAGGGAGTAAAGTTTTCTGCTGAAATCCTGCAGTACTTATTTTGCACTTTCCAATTTATTTATGGGTTTTATTATATAGAAAACAATTTAATGACAAAAAGGAAATAAAAAGAATAATTCGCCCATAATCTCACCTTTATTTGTTTTCATTCTTCTAAATATGACCCAGTGGATCGTATAACTAAACATGTAGATATATAGTCTTATGCTGCACACTTATTTTTTTCAGGTGTTTTATTTTCTAGTTTTATTGTGGGCATTTGAAGGGCTCAGACTGTCTTATAGTTCTTTTGTATCCCTCAGGTGCCAAGCCCAGTCCTAGGCACATAATAGGAATTTAATCAGTATCTCATTAACATTTTTAGGGTTTTGCAAGTTCTTTTTCATTTTTTGAATCTGTAGCTAGTGATTATTTTCACTTAGATCCCAATTGTGTTTGTGTTCTCAAGACTATATATTTTAGTTTCCTTTTTTTTTTTCATTTTCTGTTTTTCTGTTCAATCTTTGGCTTTTTGGATCATAACTGAGAGTCATCTTTCTTGTTTATGGGCGTATTGGATGAACCCAACCACTTTGTTAGCATACACAGAAGTTTCAGGGTTTTCTTCTTCTTTTTTTTTTTAAAGACTTTATTTTTCCTTTTTCTCCCAAAGGCCCCCTGGTACATAGTTGTGTATTTTTAGTTGTGGGTCCTTCTAGTTGTGCTATGTAGGATGTCGCCTCAGCATGGCTTGATGAGCAGTGCCATGTCCGCACCCAGGATTTGAACCAGCGAAACTCCAGGCCACCGAAGTGGAGCACGTGAACTTACCCACTTGGCCACAGGGCCGGCCCCCAGGGTTTTCTTAAACCTTTCTTTTCCCATAGTGCTTCCATAGGAGAGAAAAAGTCACTGAGTCTCTTAAAGGCAGGATCTATGTCTTATTTCTCTTTGATTCTCCTAGAACAGTACCTGAGATATCATATTTGCTGAGTAAATATATTTGTTAAATTGAACTGAATGAGAAGATATTGTTTCAAACATATATTACTTTTATAAAGTTATTAAAAAAAGTTCCCTTTTAAGGAAAAGCCTCTATAAACTAATTTGTTTTGCTTGTTCATCCTGTCTTATAGCCTTCTTTTCAGTGAACTTGGGCTATAGGACGTTAATCACTCAGAACTTGTGAGATGGTTGTGTTTTGAATTGTGGTCCCCTAGGAGATAGGGTCATCATTTGTCAGAAAATTGATACATTTAAATAAAATAATAGCTTGATTCCATGGATTGAGGGTCCTCAAGACCCTCAGGTTCAGTGATTTGCAAGGACTCAGCGTATAATCACGCTCATGGCTCTGATTTGTGGCAGTGAAAGGATGCAGAGCAAAACCAGTGAAGGGAAAAGGTGCAGGGGGGAATGTCCAGGAAAAATCAGGCACAAGCTTTCCAGGGTCTTCTCCCAGGGGAGTCACATAGGACGTGCTTAATTCCTCTGGCAAGAAGTTGTGACAACACATGTAAAACGTTACCAACCTGAGAAACTTGTTAGAGACTCAGCTTCCAGAGTTTTTATTGGGAGCTGACCATGTAGGCACCCCCTGCCTTGCACATACCCAAATTCTAGACTCCCAGAAGGAGAGCAGGTGTTCAACATAAACCATATTGTTTGTTCAAACATTGTGGGCACGGTGAGCCACTCTTATCAGTTCTGGAAATGGTGGGAACCCTCCCAAATCCACGTTCCCAGATGCCAGCCAGGAGCCAACCTTGGAAGCAGGCCTTTCAGAGGAGAACAGTGGCCTGCTACCTGAACTCTTTCCTGTACAGTCCATACCGTATATTCTTAGATCCCTTTCAATTTAGGGATTAGACTTTTATAAATCAGATTGTATGTTAAATATTTTCTGTAATTTAAAAATCACTTTTAAAAAACTTTTCCTGCTGTTGTAAAGGGCCCAGGAGTCTGGGACAGTTCCTGTTGTCTTACACCTGTGCGTTGGGGTCAGAGTATTGCTGCCATATTGGTAACAGTGCAGAGTGGATAAGCTCTCTTCTGCAGTTACAAGAGAACTGTTTTACAGAAATTCCCTGCGGAAGACCTTTTCCTCAAATATGTGGTGATGATGCTCTCAGATAAGCACAGATAAATTGACTCCCTGTTTCCTTCCACGTCAGAAGGGAAAAATGTTCATGGGAGGAGAGGTTGAGATAGGGCATCGGGCTTGTGTGGGAGGGGCTGTTGGGGCACAGAGCAGGGTAAATCCAATTGTGTCTTATCTCTGAAGTCTTCTTTGTGGCACATACTCTCAAGAAGGCTCTGTTAAGAAAAATTGGCTTAATGGGAAGTAATGGATTCAGCTTTAAAACAGTTCACCCTCTGTTGTGGCATAGCTGCTTCTTCACCACCTTCCTTTGCTGGATCTCTCTAGGCTGGGGCAGCGTGACAGTTTGACCATTGTCATAGACCAAATAAAGCCATCCTGATAAGGTGTGGTTAAGCCACCAATAGGCATTAGATACAGAAGAATTAGGGATTCTTTGCATTTCTGTATTTAACACTAAGAACTTTTTTGTTAATAAACTGGCCATTTGTTCACCC
This sequence comes from Equus caballus, assembly GCF_041296265.1. Taxonomy (NCBI): domain Eukaryota; kingdom Metazoa; phylum Chordata; class Mammalia; order Perissodactyla; family Equidae; genus Equus; species Equus caballus. The sequence continues at coordinate 54,134,856 of NC_091691.1, forward strand.
AATAAATATTAATTAATCCTTTCTGTTTGCTTGTTTTGTTTTTTGGCAAATCTCCATGCTTAGTGCTTGGGTATAAATTCAGCAGTGAATTAGACTTAGAACTTGCTCTTGAAGAGGAATGAAACACAGGGCAGACAAATGTAAGAGTTATAAAAGAGGTTTATCAGGAAAGTGCCATGGTAGCTCAGAGACACGGTGAGGTTCATGTTTCACAGAACTCATGGAAAAAAAGTCCAGCTCAAGTGATGCTTGTATGCTTGCATCCATTCATTCATCCTTTCATTCAGCAGATATTGTATACTATGCCCTAGCTCCTGCAAAATGGGCTCCACGCAACAATAAACAAAGAAATACATGGTCTTGCCGAGTAGTCATACAGTGTGGTAAAGGGAAACAGACAACAACTAAGGAATGTATGCCCTCTGAAGAAACAAGGTGCAAGGATAGATCATAATGTTTATTGTTTTTAAAAATCTTGCTTGATTTTTCAGGTCCTTCTTCAATAACCTCATTATTAATACAGGAAAATTATTTTAAAATGGTTATTTTTTCATGGTTTTCTTCCCTTCTCTTTATAGCATATATAAAAGGTGGGTGGATCCTTAGGAAAGCCTGGAAGATTTACAATAAATGCTATCTGGACATCAATGCCCTCCAGGAGCTGTATCAGAAGAAGCTAACTGAAGAGCCCTTGACTTCTGACGCTGCAAATGATAATCACATTGTGGCTGAAGGGGTGTCTGAGGAGTCTCTAAACAGACTGAAAGGTGCTGTGAGCTTTGGATATGGCCTTTTTCACCTTTGCATATCCATGGTGCCCCCAAACCTGCTCAAAATCATCAACCTGCTGGGTTTTCCTGGAGACCGCCTACAGGGGCTTTCTTCACTGATGTATGCAAGCGAAAGTAAGGACATGAAGGCCCCTTTAGCTACGTGAGTAGCTGTATTGCAATGCTTTGGTAGATAATATAGTGTTGAAAGTAAGTAAACAACAATCAAAACCTTTAAAGGAAACTTCAGGTAAAATGCTTGGTTGGTTGACATGATGCCATGCCTGATGTCTTTTAATGCAATGCCAAGGACTGTGTTTTGGGGGGTGTTCATAAGCTGATTTTAGAGAACAGGGCACTGTTCTTAAGTCTCATGAGTCCTATATTTTAAACAGGTAAAATGATCATGTTTTTTAACCTCAAATGATTTCATAGGCAGTTTTTGTGACCTTGACCACAGTCACTGAGAGATTCACGATCCTGATTTTTGGAGTTAAGGGCTACAAATTTGATAAGGCTTTTCTGTCATTGAGAATTTTTATTCGTATATCCTTATATGGGGTAATCTTCCTTGATAATTCTGGTTGGTCCATTGGTCTCTTATATGTGGCTTGGATATTTTGTGCTGTTCAGCCAGATTGAGTCATATTATGTTGTGCAGCCTAAACTTAAATGACAATTATTTCAACAATGGAGTGTGGTGAAGCTGATGTAACTATCCAGAGCAAAGATTTACCCATTTCTCCATTTATTAAAAATGATGTGATTTTTTTTCAGTCTGGTAAATATCTACCATTTGCAACTTGAGTAATTTTACCAGACACACTAGATGTCCTTTGACATTACACCACTTGTCAAAATTTTTCCAAAAAAACTTGATATCACAGAGATCCTTAGCTCAATTTCTACTCATCTTATTGTATTGAGAGTTGAGGACTTTGGATGTTTTCTCTTAATCAGTTGGTAGCTATTATAAAGATCATTAATTTTTCATTTCAAAAATATTTGTGCCTCCCCAAACTCATTAAATGACACAGTAGTCCTTTATTAATTTGCCTTAACAGATTTGTGATAATTTATCTGTCTATGTCTTCATATTATTTTCTGAGAAAGGAATGAATTGAATTAATAATGTAAATTGGTCCTATCTTTAGAAGAGAACCAAATTTATGACTATCCTGGAAGCACACATTTACACAAAAATATTTGTTGGTTAAACATTTTTGTCCGTTCGTTAAAGCAGATCCCAATGAATCTATTTCATATACCTACTATATCATGGCATTTTTTTCTTCAAAGGGATGAGTTTGAAGTGAGAGAATTTTAAGTAATTTGCTTATTTGTTCGTTTTTTAAATTGATCATCCTCAAAGGCCAGAGAAGGGGCCATCGATCTGGTCCTCTCAGTTACTTTAACCCAATTTAGTGTAATTTTGCTTGTGGTTCCTATATTTAAATTCAGATTCTGAGGCTTACGCCTAACTTTTGTGAACACAAGAGAAAACAACGTTTTCCTTTTGCAAAAAGTAATGCTTTTGTTATGAGGGGACCATAAATTCATGGTAACCAGTTACTGTTTCTAATTTGTGCCTTGATGAGTTAGGTGTAGAATTCAGAGATTTATGTCAGTCATACATTCAGTGATCCATCCAGAAGCCTCAGAAGAGCTCACTGTTTCTGTCACCTTATTCTTCTCTCACCTGATGGAAGGGAATGTGCTGATTTATATGTTGTGTTCAAGTTGCAGTTTCCTAAATATTGGTAAAATTAAAATGGGGAAAAATACTCTGATTTTACTTCTTTAAAGACTGCATAGTAAGCTCTTTGGAAGGAGTGTGTATTGGGTGAGCTCATGCTGATTTTTTTAAAAAGTAGAAACACTATAATAAAAGTCTTTTGCTCACCGTTTCTCTCCCTCTCCCCTTAGACTAGCTCTGCTGTGGTATCATACTGTAGTCCGCCCGTTCTTTGCCTTGGATGGCAGTGATAACAAAGCAGGCCTGGATGAAGCAAAGGAAATTCTTCTCAGAAAAGAAGCTGCTTATCCAAATTCTTCCCTCTTTATGTTTTTCAAGGGACGCATACAACGATTAGAGGTACCGTGCCTTCCCCATCTTTTGAAAATAAAGCCTTCTGTTGATCAAATCTAATTCTGGCTTGGGGACGAGTATCCAAATGAGGCCGAATGTCTTGGGGCCGAGGAACATTTTGTTCTTGTGCCTTCCGTGGCAATGATGCTGGGTTCCTCTCCCAGGAACCCAGGATGTTAGTTACCTTCTGTTCAGGAGACGTTTGTGAAGCGGGTATGGGTTCCTCGTTGGTAATGAGACAAGAGTGGTGTTCTCTAAGCTGAAGGCAGAGGAGCATTAGTAAGTCTCTTAGTTGAAGAACACAAAATACAATTTTTTTTCTTCTCTGGAGTTACTAATAATCTTTTTCTAAATTTTCATCTTCACTAACGATTTATACACAAGTTATTGTCTTAAATGTCAAGGACAGCATCAGCTTTGAAATTGTGGTAGCTCTTATTGGTTTTTCATGTGCTTCATTTGCCTGGGTACTGTGCCAGGAGCTTATGTGTGCTATCCCACTTAATCTTCCAAACAAGCCTATGACACACATAGAAAATTGTCCTCTGTGTTTTATAGGAAAGAAAAACAGGGATCTGAGAGTGTTACCAGACAGAAACACAGGTTCTTTACCCGCCACACAAGGGGGTCCAAATAAAAACTGGAACGCCAGGCTTATGTCAAGGAAAGGGTTTTTATTTCGGGTGACGTGATCCGGGAAACAAGAGTCAGCCCTCAAATTCGTCTCCTCAAAAGATGGGAGGCAGGGGGTTTTAAAGGTTGTGAGGAGTCGGCTGCTTATAGGGAGGGAAGCCTGTGGCCTTGCTGGTTGGTGCTTTCCCACCAGCCTGCGTTTGGCCTTGTGAGGCTGCTTGCAGGAGGAGGATGGAGAGATAAGAGAATCCACAGGTGGATGTCCTTGGTTGTCTGCCTCCGTGATAGGTGTTGCATTTTGGGGCCAGGAAACCGAGGAGCTGAGGTCTGGGAAGCTTCAGCTTCTTGATATTCTCTGGATATCGGTTTCCCTGTAACAAACCTCAAGGAACCGTAATTAGCCAAAACTTCAGTATGAGCCCAGCATGAGGCCACCTGGGCTTTTAATAACTTGTAACTTCTGTTTGCCTTGTGAAGTTCAGGGATACAAGGGTTTAAAAAACTGATGTTTATGGATGAATGTAACTTAGAGAAGCAGGGAAAGGGGATGAGTGCTTTTGGTTTTAACCCCACGTATGCTGGGTTTACTGTAGGGGACCCATATCAGGGCCAGCATCAAGAGGGCTTCAAGTGACCTCTGAGCTCACCCCGCGAGTGAGGCCAGGCTGTCTTGTTCCAGAACCAGAACACGCCCTGGCCTTTGGAGGGACTCTTCTTCTCCTTCATGCCTCTTTTTTTGTCTGCTTGTTTGAGGGGATGAGGATTTAAAGAAAAATGAAAATATTTATAAGAAATAAATCATGCATATGAATCATACATATAAAAGAAGGTGGCTGTGATGCTAGGGGCCCACCCATATTCTCACCAACAGCTATTCATGAATCAGTGTGAGGTGTTAACAACCTCATCCTCCAGTTAACCAGGTACTCTGCAGCACAGTCGATGCTTGAAGGTACCCCGGCAAACCAATGAATGCATTTGGAAGATTTTTGCCTAGAAATGCTTTTATGAGCACAAGGAGGAATTGTTCACTAATTTTTTTGTTGGCAATGAAGTGTACGTTACTTTCCAGTAATGTCTTTCCTTCACCAGTGCCTCCTTAAATCTGGAGATTCCTCATCTTTATATTTGGAAGTGGTACTTTGGAGATTATTTTAATAGTTTATCATGAAAATAGCACAGGAAGCTCAGGATCTGAATGACTTAAAACCACGTCCGAGTTATTCTTCTTCTCGTTATCTTGAAACTATTTTTCTTTGCATTGAGGCTCATGTGACTACAGTTATATTTCTGTTTTTCTCATGCAGTCTTAAAAACATTGTTCTGATCAATCTCTTGTGCAGTCTGGTCTGTTTGTTTGTGATTCTTTTCTTTCAGACTCAGGGTTATGGTCCTACATGTAGGAAAGGTGTTCAGGTTATTAAAGTTTCTCTACTCCCTTGGGTTTGTGCAGGAGGAACTAAGACTGTAAAAGGAAATTTCAGGTTGACTAAGCCTTCGCACTTCAATGATCATTTCTGAGATGAAAGTTAGGTACAGGGTAAGTGCTTTCTAGATGTAAATTTCTTGAAGGGAGGCCAGGATACATTTTGAATAACTTTGAACAGGATCATACTAGGTTCAGTGTTCAACAGAGATTTGCTGACTGGGGGTGAGAGTCTGAAGTTGACAATTGTGTAACACAGCAATAATGCGCCACAGTATTAGGCATTTATTAGAATTCTCTTCCCTTACTCCACTGATCAATGAATGCTCCAGATTGGGTTTTGAAGCTGTTAAATAGAAATGTACAAGTCAGGATTTATGTTTTGTTATGCCTGCCATTTTAGTTAATTTTTCATTTTAAAACAAAAGTGCTTAACTTTTAGCTACACTAATAACTTTTTTTCCCTAAAAACTTAACTTGGCATAGTTTTAGTTTATACCACAATTCATTCCTATTGGGGACTGAGTGAATGCTAAAAGTTTAAGTGGTCATTCATTGTTGTTGGGATGGTTCTAGAAATGAGGAAGCCACAGCGCCATCAAAGGATTCTTATAAATATGGTTTGGGGAGGTATATAGTCAACATTGTATCTCTCAGCAGGCATTCACTCTCTTTTAGGGCAGATCGTTGTGATCTGAGTGTGGGTGGTAGATGTTAGAACTTCACCGTGAAGCAATTTCCTTACCTAACTGATACTGGTTTTAAGAAAAAAACCTGAAAAGATCTATTACTGCTCTTGTTCAGTGAGCTGTAGCTTGGGGGCCAAGCAAAATGTGGCGAGTGTTTCTGTTTGGCCCTTCCCAAAGGCCAGAGGATGAAAGGGTTTTAGGGCTGACTTAAAATGTTAGTATTATCCTCACGGTGCCCAGACACCAGCATTTCATTAACCTTTCCAAGTAACCGTGTAGGAAGGTGTCAGTTGGTGACATCCTTCATTTGCAGATGAGAAACTCTGTCCAGGAAGGCTAAGATGTGCTCTTGTCAAAGGCTTTTTGTAAGGTCTCTAAGGTCCAACTCAGTTGATGAAAACACCCACGGCTCAGTCAACAGATTCACTTGCAAAGAATCTTTTTTCTTTTCAGTGGGCATTTAGGTTAGAGAGAGGGCCCTTTGACATCTTTTTATCAACAAACACTGACAGAACATGGTCCGGGGGCTCTAATTTATGCAGGTGCATCATATGACACTGACTTTGTTTCTTCAGTGACACAGAATCTGTAAAATTATTTGAACAGCTGCGTTTTTGTGAGCTTGCTGTCATCCAAGGTGACTAGCTTCAATGTGTGCTGGTTCGTTTTCTTTTTCCTGTGATCATTATTTTGAAATCATATGCAGTTGCCCACTTCCTCTTTTAGTTTCATTAAGAAGTTTTTACATACTTTGCACTTCATTGTTTGGGACAATTTGAAATCCATATGGGAGGGTGGTCTTTAACACACCCACCCCTGTCCTTCCACTTGTATAACCTTATTGTAGTGACTTCATCCCTTTCTGTTGTTGTGACCTAACTTGACCTAGCAGTGAAGTTCTGCCCTTGATGGGCTTGGGGTCCATCTGTACCCCAGGATGGTCAGCACCCTCTGCTTTTGGGGGCTGCTGAAGCACATGAATCTTGGCTGGCTGCACAAAGAATTTTCTTTCTTTGCTATTTGCGCTTCTCCGCACTGGATGTCTACATACCCCGACACCAGCCTTCTCCACACCCTGTGGTCCTTACTACCTCTTCTGTCTCTTGTCTTCTCCCATGTGACTGCTCCTGTTGCTGTGAGGAATAAATGGGCTCATACTGTACTTGGCATGGATTCAATACTCCCTAAGTAGTGGTGGGATGGTGGTTATTATTCCTACTGAATGCTTAAGCCTGAGAAGTAGAGGTATCAAATTTTCTCTTTTTTCTTCTTAAGAGAAAGTACTTGTTTTGGTGTTGAGAGCCGTTCAGCAACACTAGGGCTGTAATTGGCAAAATGGGTGTGTGTGTAGCTAGAGGGGCTGTGGATGCCATACAGTACCTGTATTTACTTTTCTCTGAATTTCCGTAATGCAAACAGCTATTAGGAAGTGGACGCATGGGTTCTATAGCAATCTCAGTTTTAAAATGTGAACCAATAGTTATTGTTTTGAGCTTTTGTATTTTTCATTAGTTTGCACCCAGTTAAACCTATGGTAGTGAAAAAGACAAGTGATTAAGGATTATTTGTCTTGATTATTTTAAAAGTATTAGGGACAGGTCTATATTTTAATAAACTACTTTTATTTCTCTCTGGTCCTCTTTTTCTTCTAAACAACACAGATTTGCACAACTTCTCTCCCCTTCAGTATTAACAGTCTATTTAGTAATATACAGATGTGTGTATTTGGTTTTATGTGTATACATGCTTTCATCTACACACTTTTATATGGTGTGACTACTTAGTAACGAAACTGGTTTTTGAAATTAGTCTATTTGTCTCTAAATGCTCAAATATTTGAATGTATATAAGGTGATAAACATATTCTAATAAAGCTGCTGTATGTAAGCATTTTGAGACCTCTTATTTTGAAACTGTCTTCTGAGCTTGGACCCCTACTTTTTGAATATTCTGCATGCTGGCATTTTAAAACCTTGGGTTTGGTTTTTAGGAGCAGAGGTCTGGGCCTAGGACAATACTGACCCTCAATGTATGTTTGTTGAATGAATAGGTCATTCTGCAAATTCATTGATCAGTATGAGTGATATAGTTCCTTTGTTAAGAAAGGAAGTTGGTTATCACGAACTGTCTGTTTTTCCTGTGGCAACTAAACCTGTTTCTGAAGCCAGTTCTGAAGAAGAAGATGCAAAAATGTCTTGACAATTGGAATGAGAGAATGGCCTCCTAAGGAGAGTACCAAATCCGATGTTTAGATTCTGATGTGCTGGCTAAAGAAATGTGACTCTAAAAAAATAAATTAAATAAGTTTAAATGAAATAAAAAGCAATTGGATTTAAATGAAGTCTGTGCTCATTGCTGGGAGTACAGAGATGAGAAGGCTTGAGCCCTTGTCCTGCGTCAGCTCAGCCTGGTGGGGACTTGACTATAATGCCTCTCAGACACTTATAACAGTTACAAGACTCCTTCATAAGGACAACATGGACGTTTGTACAGGCCTAGAGGTCACACTGAAGAAATTATAATGAACTTTTCCTTTTATATTGTGTGTATACCTTCAATCATCTTTCTCTTATTTGAAGCTGCCTTGTTTGTTCTTTCTGGAAAACACAGCCTTCTCACTGTGCAGTCTGCTCCTCTGCCTGTGCATCCCCCCCGCCCTCCCCTTCTTTCTGAGAAAGGTATATGATAGGATATGGTTTTTCCCCCATAATCAGTGTCTGCAGGGACTGTGTGGATGATTGATCTATACTTCGCTGTATTCCTGTCACCCTGACATTCCATCTCCTTCTAAGAGGATAAGGCTTCTTATCCTTACTTTCTATCACCTGCAAAGTTCTGTGTGAAAGGCTTTCACACACCTACCCCAGTGTGCATGTGTTCTGTCTCTGGACCTTCTTTCTACCCATTATTTTAGGTGTCTTCGATTGTCTGAGGTACCTTTTAAAAATTAGCTGTAGCGCTTTCTCTCTGTACTTTTATTGAGATGAAATTGCATGTTTCATTGGTGCTTCCCAGAATAATTGGGAGCTCTGTGTTGCTTTTTAGCCCATCAGTTCATGATTGTGGCAGGGACAGAAAAGTGGAGGTTGATCTCTTTGGTGATTAATTTATCAGATTGAAAGGGCCTCCAGGGGTTGTGGAGGGTAGGGGTCAGCACAGAAGTGCCACACACAGAGCCTGTGCTCGGGGTCACAGTGACATATCAGAGCTGTTTGGTGGCAGAGTTTCTTTGCATCTGTTGAAGAGCAAGCCTGCCTCTTGTATTGGAACAGCATGCCTTGCCAGCATGATGTAATGTTGTTATTTATAGGATCAGGAAAAAGGCAATGCAGGAAGAGAAATAATTTCCTGAAGTTCTGTTAATTGTAGTCTTCTTTTTCCCCATCCTACGTGGTTCTCGTTATTACTTCAGGCACCAAAAAATAGGGTTGCCATTTATTCTTAGAAGTACACAAAATGAGAGATTGATTTAATCTGGTGGAGGAGAGATGGAGGATGTATTTGTCTTGGCTTTCCAGCGAGATAAATCCATATTGTGTGGTTTAATGACTGTCCACTGAAATAAGAAGATGTTGGTAACGCCAGTTGCTAATGGGTACATACATTTGCTGTTCTTTTAACTCTATGTTTACAGGCTGTTGGGTTGAAAAGCAAGTAGAAGGTTAATACTGATTTATATCCCTGAGCTCACCCATGTGCGTAAGAGGATGAGCTTTCCTTTGCCCACATTAGCCCCAGCACTAAGGGTAGGGGTTAAACGCATCATCTATTGTTAGGTGTCCTTGATAGCGTTGTTGCTAAACCGATTCTGCTGCTCAGCACCATTAATGCTGGATCCCACGTAAGTAAGTGGGTTGTCACAACACGTCCTTGTACTTGCTACAGGTGACAAGGAGGGCCTCTCATTTTAAACACATCCATAATAGTTTACTTTAAGATGTTAAGCAACTTCATAAAAATCACCCAGTGATATTTAAATTGTAAGCTGATTTACTTCCAATTCTTTTGTGATCTTTTATACACGTGTGAGTATTGTTTACGAATCAAATGCTTACATATTTTAACATAGTTTTTATAAATAACTGGTATGCAGACTATTTAGATTCCCATTGTGTTAATCATTTGATATTTCCCTGTTGTTAGGAAATTGTTGTTGGGATATTTGACTGTTGTCATTTCCCTATTATTTCCCAATATTTCGCTGTGCTGGTGAGTACTGCAATAAATATCTTAGCATATTTTTTCTTGAGTTGTTTCCTTGGGTTATGGCTCCAGTGGTATTGATGCGGGGTCGGTGAGCCGAGGAATCAAAAGAAAGATTTCTTAGACTCTTAAGATCTGGCAGTAGTGCTCTTTTATTTAGAGAATAGTACAGAATAGCATGGGGACAGGACCAGTGGGCACTCAGAGCTGCTGTGTGGGGACAGGACCCATGGGCAGTCAGAGATGCTGCTGGCCTGGGGAGCTGCTGCTGCCGCCGCTGGCATGGGGACAGGACCCATGGGCAGTCAGAGATGCTGCTGGCATGGGAGGCTGCTGCTGCCGCCGCTGGCATGGGGACAGGACCCATGGGCAGGCAGAGCTGCTGCCGGCATGTTGCTGCTGCCGCTTCTGCTGCTCCAAGTTGAGGGTTAGAGTTAAATTTAAGGCATAGGTATGTGAGTTATCTCTTTACAAGACAAAGAATATGTAAAAAAGTTAAAATGGTATCAGTGCCCGTAGGGTCCGACCGTTTGGTGGTCCCACAACTTTTAGGTAAGAATCACACCGGATTGAGTAAATGGCAGAAGTCACCACTTGAATTTTATCCTCATCTAAAGACAAAGGAGGATTGGCGGGGGGGGTGTGGGGGGGGCGGTTCAGTTACATGAGGTTGCCAGACAGTAACCAACTTAAGTTTTTGCCTCTGGCATTAAGAGTTTCTAGAGATAAGGCCATCCCCCTTCTTCCTGGCACAGAGAGGAAGGCATCTTTACAGATAGAGGTTTCCCTTAGAAATGTAAATGTTTCCCAACAAAGTGGCAGGCAAATTCCACTCCTCGGAGCCTGCTTCTCATCTGTAGTTTTAAAATTAACCAGCCTAAAATTCCTCATCATCAACCATTTTAAAATTAAGCAGCCTAAAAATCCTCATCAGTATCATTGTTAGAATCAGAGTATGAACAGCTCTGTAGCTCTTGCTAAATGAGAGATTATACTCAAGAAATAGTGGGCCAGAGTATAATCAGTCATTATTTTGTGCATGGTAGCAGCAGCAGTATTCAGCTGTATAGTTTTCTTTCTTTCTTTCTTTCTTTTTGCCATAATGGTACAAATTAAAGTAGTTTAAAGATAGTACTTAAAATATTACTGTTAAGATAAATACTTCTGAAAGATATCAGAAGACTCAGTATTGTGAAGGTGGCAATACTCCCTTAAATGATCTACAGATTCAGGCAATCCCTATCAAAGTCACAGCTGGCTTTTTTACAGAAATTGACAAACTGATACTAAACTCAAGGAATCCAGAATAGCCAAAACAATCTTGAAAAGGAAGATCAAAGTTGGAGTAGTCATACTTCCTCATCTCAGAACTTGCTACAAAGTAATCAAGACATTGTGCTACTGGCATAAGAATAGATATATGGATCAATGAGAGTCGAGAAATAAACTTTGGCATTTATGGATCAATTGACTTTTGACAAGGGCGCCAAGACAAACCAATGGGCAAAGAATAGTTTTTTCAACAAGTGGCCTTGGGACAACTGAATATCCACATGCAAAAGAATGAAGTTGACTCCTACCTAGTACCATACCCAAGAATTAGCAAAATGGATCATAGCCTTAAATGTAAGACCTAAAACTGTAAAAATCCTGGGTTAGGCAGTGGTTTCTTAGACATGACATCAAAAGCACAACAAAATCAAAAATAGCCCAATTGAAAACTAAATCAGAATTAAACACTTTTGCACTGCAAAGAATACCATCAAGAAAGTGTTAGCCTAAAAATAAAGAATGAAAATGAGAGGAAGAGAGGCGTTTATTTTGGGACCAAAGAATTGCAGTTCGGGGTACACAGATTCTGGTTGCACCCCAAATAGTGTCCTTCTATAGACTTCTTTGGTAAGAAGCGGGGGATTTTAAGGCAAAAGAGGGAGATTTGCAGTACAAAGAATGTTAATTGGGGTTGGCAGTGGAAAGCTAATCTTGACTAAACATAATTGATTGTTAAGGCTAGCTAGAGGAAGGCAAAAGTTAGTCACTGTGGTGAGTTGCAGGTTTCTTGCAGTGTTCTCAGAATATTTGTGTCTTGACTCAGTTCAGAAGTTCCTGTTCTGCCCAATGAGGACGTGCATAAGACCCATTTCCTTAATGGCTCTCGGCTCCATTTTAAAGCTTTTAGACATGTGACCCCATTTTGTTTCATATTTCACACAAGTGAAAAGACAACCCACAGAATGGGAGAAAATATTTGCAAGTTGCGGATCTGATAAGGGACTTGGGTCCAGAATATGTAAAGAACTCTTACAACTCAATTACTAGAGGCCAAATAACCCAATTAAAAATTAGGCAAAGGATCTGAAGAGACGTTTCTCCAAAGAAGATTAGACAAATGACTAACAAGCATATGAGAAGATGCCCAGCGTCATAAGTCCTTATGAGAAATGCAAATCAAAACCAAGTGAGATGCTAATGTCATATCCACCAGGCTAGCTATAATAAAAAAAGACAGCCAATGTCACTTGTAGGTAAACATGGGGAGAAATTGGAACCCTCATTCATTGCTGGTGGGAATGTAAAACAGTGCAGCCACTTTGGAAAACAGTTTGGTGGTTCCTCAAAATATTAAACATAGATTTACCATATGACCCAGCAATTTTACTCTTAGAAATATATCCAAGAGAAATGAAAACATACGTCCATGTTATTATTCATAAAGCAAAGAAGTGGAACCAACTCAGATGTTCAACTGATGAATGGATAAATGTGTATCCATACAATGGAATAATATTCATCAATAAAAAGGAATGAAGTCCTTATATATAATGGATGAACCCTGAAAACCTAAGTGAAAAAAGACGATCACAAAGGAGCATATATTGTATGATTCTCTTTATGTGAAATCTCCAGAAGGACAGAGAGAATAGATTTATTGCTTACTTAAGGGCAGGTATGGGTGAGAGAGAATGTGGAGTAACTGTTAATAGGTATAGGCTTAGGGCCTGCCCCGTGGCTGAGTGGTTAAGTCCGCGCACTTGGCTTCAGTGGCCCAGGGTTTCACCGGTTTGGATCCTGGGCTCAGATATGGCACCACTCATCAGGCCATGCTGAGGCGGCATCCCACATAGCACAACCAGAAGAATTTACAACTAGAATATACAACTATGTACTGGGGGGATTTGGGGAAAAGAAGAAGAAGGAAAAAAAAAGATTGGCAACAGGTGCCAATATTTTTAAAAAAAAGAGAACAGCACAATTTCTGTAAAAAAAAAAAAGTAGATACAGGCTTTCTTTTTGGGGTGATGAAAATGTTCTAAATTTTGATTATAGTAATGGTTGTCCAACTCTGTGAATATACTAAAACCATGAATTTTACACTTTAAGTGGGTGAATTTTATGATATTTGAATTACATCTCAATACATGTTTCAAAAAAGTGTTACTGAGAGTGTGTGTTTTCTACATGAATGTGTACTCTCTTTTTCTTTGAATATAGACTGTTGATCCAACCAAGTTTGATAACTTTTGAGTAAGAAATATTTTCCTTATATATTTGCCTAAATTCTAATGTATAATATAAGCATAAATGATGTTTATCATGTATTTCCCCTCTTCTCTTACTTTCATTTTGAGAACTATCATTACATTTTATTGTGAAATTTGAACATTCAAACTTATATACATCTTTGTTATAATAGACTTCATTTCTTCAGAAATAAAATTTATCTTTAGCCCAAATTGGGACACATAGACTATTCTGTTTTCTTCTAGACTGTAAATTGATGTTTTAAAAACTCTTCTTATATTCTCATACCTCATTGCATATGTGAGATATGGGTATGGTTCAATTCTGATACCTACCATAATTCAGAATTATTAATACTTTTGATTTAAGAGTGTTTCTCTTGCTGTTATGGAATTAAATCCTTAAGATAGATGGGATCTGTTTTTGAAATGTCTTTATATTCTACCTTTTATATATATTTTTTAATGAATATTACATAGTTCTGATAATTGTGATTTTTATGTCTTAATATAACAAATACATCACTATTGTCTTTAAAAATATATATTATTTAGTATTTTTATCCACTTGTTTTCTCGTGCATATTTAACTATCAGTTTGTCAGGTTCTGTATAAGGAAATTTTAATTGACATTCTATTTATAATATTTCTTACTGATTTCTGAGGATATCTCTCCTTTTAGTCATGTCACCTTTTATTTCTCCCATTAGTCTTTATAGTTTTGGGGGGCATACATCTGTCCATCCTGTATATAGTAAACAGGGGTCCAGATAAAATAAATATTTGCAAGTATTGTTATTTTGCATAGTTATTTTGAGATTAAGGAGGAACCAGAATTCAGGCCTTCTTTCTCACTCCATGATTCTTTTTAGCTTTTTTTTTGCAAATAAGTTACACACATATATATTATATACATATATATATTAGCAAATAACATATATTTAAGTACGAATATAAATGTAGATATAAATATTCAGGGAGGCTTATTCTTATTGGGCTTTAGAAATAAACCTGGTATTTTTTAAACAATGAATTGTTTAATAGAATTTTTCTTTTGCATTTTGGAGAAGCAAATCACTTAAAGTAATTAAACCATCATTAAACATTTGAAAGTATTTTTCTATTACTCGTTGTTAAGTACCCTTTGAAACCGATTCTTGAATAACTTCCTTATTTCTTCAATAAGGTTTTAATGTAAAAACATCTACTTACTGTTATATCCATTTTAGTTCTATATTATACTTTTTCTATTTCCACTTACTACTTTTTTCAGTTTTATTTATTTTTTATTGAGGTAACATTGGTTTATAGCATTATATAAATTTCAGATGTACATCATTATATTTCAGTTTCTGTGTGGACCACATCATGTTTACCACCCAAAGACTAATTACCGTCTGTCGCTGTACACATGTGCCTTATCATCCTTTTTGTCTTCTTCCCTCCCCTCTTCCTCTCTGGTAACCACCAATCCAATCTCTGTATCTATGTGTTTGTTTGTTTATTGCTGTTAGCTTTCACTTATGAGTAAAATCACATGGTATTTGACTTTCTCCATATGACGTATTTTGCTTAGCATAATGATGAATGGCTATAATTAACAAGACAAGAAAATAAGTGTTGGAGAGGATGTGAAGAAAAGGGAATGCTCACACACTGCTGGTGGGAATGTAAATTGGTGCAGCCACTATGGAAAACAGTATAGAGATTCCTCAAAAAATTAAGAATAGAAATACTATATAACCCAACTATTCTGCTTCTGGGTATTTATCCAAAAAACAGAAAAACACTAAGTTGAAAGTTATTTGCACCCGTGTGTTCGTTGCAGCATTATTCACAATAGCCAAGTCTTGGAAGTAACCTAAGTGCCCATCAGTGAATGAATGGATAAAGAAGATGAGGTATATATACACAATGGAATACTACACAGCCATAAAAAAGATGAGCTCTTGCCATTTGCGACAACATGGATGGACCTTGAAAGTATTATGCTAAGCAGAATAAGTCGACTTACTACTTTTTAAACAGATTGAATGATTGAATACTATTTCCAGATATGTAAAAATGTGTTATTGCTTTTTCTTATTTGTGGTATTTTATTATTTGTGGTATTTTTATAAATTTGTGTTTTCTTAATTTTATGATTGGGCTTTTGGACTATCATATTGGTTTTTGTAGAGAGAGATTTTATTTTTTTATCAATTCATATTTTATTTCCATTTTACTTCCAGTTTTCCTTAATTTAGCTTGTTTTATAGTTCATTTTCTTAATGCTTTCTCATAACATATTTGTTTTATTAGAATAGGGAAATATTAGTGTTCTTATTTAGGGATTTTATTATATTCCTTGAAATTCAGCTTACATTTTGTTGTTTTACTTGAGGGTGTTTGGGAGGCTGTGATACTATGATAGAGATATATATTTGGTCTTTGATCCCAGTTCCTGGCAAAAAGCTCCTAAACCTGTGAATTTTCTGAGTGAGATAGGTGATAGGAGCATCTTTTGTGATTCATCACAAGCCTCTTTCAGTCTTACCTGAGTTTATATTAATGAATGACTAGTGGCTGGAGGCCGCTAGGTAGCTTCAGGATGGGGGCTGGGTGCCAGAAGAGCTGATTATGTATGATTAGAGGGTTGGAACTTTCAGCTGCATCCCCCATGCCTCCCCCAACCTCCTGGGAGAGGGAGAGGCTGGAGATCATGCCTGTGTAATGGAAGCTCCGTAAAATCCCTAAACAGTGGGGTTCAGAGAGCTTCCTGGTTGGTGAATATATCCATGTGCTCAGAGGTGATGCACCCCAAACTCCAAGGGACAGAATATGCTGTGCTCGTAAGCCTTCCCTACCTCGCCCTATGGACCTCTTCATCTGGCTGTTCATTCGTATTTTTTATAATAAACTGGTAATAGTAAGGAAAGTGTTTCCCTGAGCTCTGTGAGCCGTTGTAGCAAACTATCAACCCTGAGGAGGGGGTCATGAGAATCCTGATTTGTCACCATGTCAGATAGAAGTGTGGCTACCTGGGGAGCCACTACTGGCAATTGACCTCCAAAGTGGGGGCAGTCTTGTAGAACTGCGCCCCTAACCTATGGGGACTGTACTAACTCCGAGTAGTTAGTGTCAGAATTGAACTAAATTGTAGGACACCCAGTTGATGTCAGGAAAGAACTAGAGAATTCACTGGTGTGCGAAAACCCCACACATTTGGTGTCAAAAGTGTTGTGAGTATAGAAAACAGTTTTCCTTTAGGCTGCCTAAAGGTTTCGTGTTATTAAATGTTCATTGCCATTTGTCTTTTGTTGTTGTGATTAATCTCAGTTATGTCATTTGGTAAACTGTGTGGTCTGCTCTGTCTGGTCCCCTTGTTTGAGTCTGTGTGTAGCCCTCGACTTCGGCCTGGCAGTAGCCTGTGGCTAAGGGCCCAGCCCTGGAGGCCAACTGGCTGGGCTGAGTCCTGGCTCCTCCACTCTGGCCAAGTGACCTTGGATGAGACCCTTCATCTCTTTAAACCTTCCCTCCTCAGTGAGATGGGGACCCTAGTGGTGGTACCTAGGGCATAGTTTTGCTGTTAAGATGCAGTGAGGTGGTAATCTGGGAGGTATGTGCTGCTCACAGAGCTCTGAGTGAGTACCAGTCATTGTTGGCTTTAATGATGGTGGCACCACTGTGGCTGCTGTTAAGACTTCTGCACTAATGGTGACAGCGACAGAGCTCATGCTCTCAGAGAGATCAGGTCTGTATGGCAGGCAGGCACGTAAACAGATGCTGGCATGGCCAGGCTTTGAGAAACATAAAAGCAGATGTATAGGAAGGTAAAGCAGGGTGCAGCTCACCTATGATGCAACCCTTACAGCTGGGAAAGAGGACCCAGAAGTTGGGGTGTTTGGGCTGGCTTTTGAAGAGTCAGTAGGAGTTTGCAGGTAGAGGTAAGAGCATGGGGGAGGAGCATGCATTCAAGCCCAGATGCGAGAAAAGGCCAGATAATGGAGAGATGGAACTCAGTGGGGCTGGAGCCTTTGGTGGAGAGAGGCAGTTGGAATAGGGGTGACCTGGGAAGCAACAGATCATTGGATTTTGTTTCTCAATCCGAATCTCCTTTCTCATAGAGGAGTTTCTGTTCATATTTAATTGTGCAGTGGTGCATGTGTATTCTTTTCCTTTGCCCTTCAGGGTTATGTTTATTGTTCTTGCTTGTTTCCTTTTCTGCTTACCTATTTGTTGGTAGATTTTTCCTTAATATCAGATTGAAAAGATGATCGTAGTGTTTTACTTGTTTTTCTCCTTATTTAAACATGGGTTCACACATCCGTGCAGTCAGTGGTCCAAGTCTTCTTTGTTCCTCATGCTTCTGATGCTGATAAGTGGACGGTGAATTCCCATTGAGCATGACTCAGAGTCTAGTTTTAGGAAATAGCATTTCTCACTTCCACCTACCCCTTGTCCAGGACTCTTGTATGACATTTTATATTTTCTCATAGTATCACATTGAACTTTTCTGTCTTCCTTTATGATTTTGGACTCTTAATGTTTGGGCGCACTGGTTTCTGTGTTTAGTGGAGTGGTCCTCATTTCTCTGTGGTTTCTCAGAGAGCTCGTTTGCTCTGGGAATGTGTTGTCGTATTGCTTCAGAGCTTCAGGTTTTGGTGTGTAGTGTTGTGGAAAGAGCACTGGACTCAAGTCTGAAGATCTGGCTTTGGCTCTGTCATAAACCATAGAAACACTCCTTGCTTCCAGATGGTTGCTCACATATCAGACAGTTTGAAAGAGCTGTGAGACCTCAGTCAAGCTAGTCACCCTTTTTGGCACACTGTTTTTTTTTTTTTTTTTTTAAAGATTTTATTTTTTTCCTTTTTCTCCCCAAAGCCCCCCAGTACATAGTTGTATATTCTTCGTTGTGGGTCCTTCTAGTTGTAGCATGTGGGATGCTGCCTCAGCGTGGTTTGATGAGCAGTGCCATGTCCGCGCCCAGGATTTGAACCAACGAAACACTGGGCCGCCTGCAGCGGAGCGCGCGAATTTAACCACTCGGCCACGGGGCCAGCCCCTTGGCACACTGTTTTTTACTTGGAAACTTAGAGGGTTGGAACAAATCAGTGTTTTCTGAAGCATCTGCCGTGGATTACTGATTTGATGGACTAGTTAGTACACATTCCATGAAAAGAGGTTCCATGTCAGGTAAATAGGAATATCCTGGGGCTTCTCAGACAATTTAGTTTTGCACGGTGAGGGAGATAGAGTATATGTGCCATGTTTACCCATTTATTTCACCAGGAAAATTCTTTTTCATACAGTAGCCTGTGAGACTAGAAGCATTCAATAGAGCACTCTGAGAAACACTAGGCTACATAATTTTAAAGACTTCTTCAGTTTTCAAGTTTTGTGGTTCTGTGACTATACTGAAAGCCACTTAATTGTACACTTTAAAAGGATGCATTTTCTGGTATGTGAAATATATCTCAACAAAGCTGTTTTAAAAACATTTTTTTATGGTTCTTTAATCTTCGGAACTAATTATCTGGGATTATTTCTGTTTTTCACAACTTGTCTTTAATTCCTCTTTGAAAAAAACCCACGTAGCAGCTTGCCCGTTTGACATCCTCTACAGAGAATGCCCTTCACTTCCAGGAAAACTTTTCAAAGTCACTTTCCTAATTATGGCTTCTATTTGTTTCTCTCTTGCATATTAGCTCCTCTGCATCTATTTTCTGGTTTGTCTGTTTATCTTGAATTGCTGTCTTCTTTTGAGTAATCTGACCGCTTGTAGATTAGTATATTCTGTGTTTCTGTGGTCTTTGTTTTTCTAAGTTAGTTCTTTGCATTATCTTCTTCACTGTTTTAGCTCTTTGATAGCATCTTTAACATAAGCACATTTCTTTTAAATTTACTGCTGCTTTTCATATAATTCCTTTTCTGTAATTTTAAAAGGCAGCATGTATAGCTGAAAAAGCATTGAACTCAGCTCAAAATGATCTCTTCAACTTACTGGCTGACAGAGCTGTCTGAGCCTGTGTCCTTGTCTGTAAAAAGAGGGCAGCATCTCCCAGGTCAGCCTTCAGTAATGTAACATGGGTATGGTAAAGTGCTAAGCACACGGTGCTTAGTCAGGACTTTTCCTATTTAGACAGAATTGTGTCTGGGTTGTAAATCTAGTATAAAGCACTTTCCATCACAAATTTTGTCAGAATTATGTGCGTAACTGTTGAGAGACCAAGGAAATCTTGTGACTGGTACATTATTCAGTTCCTCTACTGTTAGTGATAGATTCAGTTACATAACTCATTTTCCAAGGAGATTGCTGTCCATCCACATTGGAGGTGCTGAAAACATAACTACTATATTTCATCATTTGTACATAATCAGAGATTTGTTGCCTATGACCTAAAAGGTCTTCTGGGGGATGCGAAGAGAAATAGAAAAAGACCCTTCCCCCAAAGAAATTATAATCTAATGATAAAGATAGCAATGTGAATGCATGAAAAGGCAATAGAAGGAAAGTGCCACATGAATGGGTGGTCATTGTAGGTGGGGATGACTGGGGGAAGTGGGTATGGAGGAGGTGGGTGGGACCTGAGGAGAGCACGGAGGTGAGGACTGTTGGCTCCAGAGTTGGAATAAACAGGTTCATGTTTCTGCACCTTGACCTTGAACAGCTGTTTGGCCTTCAGCAAAGCACACAGATTGTCCCGAGAGGGTTTGCCATCTTACCAGGCACTTGATAAGAGTGCCACACACGTTAGCTTTTGTGATGACGATGATGAGACCGGAGTAAGCTGGTTAAGGCAGCATTCTTTAAAGGCTCAGCATCAGAACGTGTATTTCTTACCACCTTGTTCTGTCTAAATAATGCATATTCATTTGGGAACATGGTAAAATACAAAAGTACATCAAGAAGCAGATAAAAATCTTGCATTCCAGAAATAACTGCTATTTACCTTTTGCTAGATATCAGAGTATTGACTATCCTTATCAGTTGGAGATCTATATCTTCTCAATAGTCATTCCCAGTAAAGTCTGGAGGAATTCATCTGTCAGAAATTTGTGCAGACCATGAAAGGGCAAGTGGAGATTCACAGCACATCCCTGTGTTATAGAAATCTATGTATAATTTATTAATGTACAGTTTGTATGTGTAGTCAGCAGTAACGCACAGTACTCATTGTAGTCCAGTTCTTAGGGACTCACTGAAATCCTCTGCTGTATTTCCTGAGAAATATGTTTCAAGGTCAGCATCATTTTCTGTTTATTTGCTGGGTCTCTTTCATGTCTCATGTGACTCATATTGGATAGTCTCTTTGTTATTTATGGGATTTTGTGAATTAATTAGGAATTTCAGAGGCCTCTTCTTATATCTTTTGCACTTGCTCAACCTTCTCACTTTAAATCTGGTCCTCGTCAACCATTTTATAAAGAGATTAATTTCCTCCAGTGTAGACTTCTGCTCAGTGTTGCTCATTTCCTCTCCCCTCTCCTTGGCCTCAGGGATCTTACCCACTCCTGGTTTTCCTCCAGGCTCGTTGGCCACTCCTTCTCCATCTCTTTTGCAGTTTCCTACTCATTTGCCCAACCTCCAGCTACTGGAATACCTCAGGTCTTGGACTTTTCTCTCTATTACCTTCCTTCATTCCTTTAGCAAGTTCATCCAGCCTCATGACACCCCATATATTCCAGTGACCCCCAAATTTGTTCTTTAGCTCAGAGTTCCCTCTTGAATTCCAGACTCATGTCCAGTCCTCCTACTCAACATCTCCAACACGCAGTTTGCCCATGCTCCTGTCTTGTCCCCAAAGACGCCCTCCCTGCAGTCCCCTGCATTTTCCTTGCTGGTAACTCTGTCTTCCTATGGCGAAAACCTTGGAGTCATCCTTGATTTTTCTCTTTCTTTTGTACCTTACATCCAAAGCTTTGGTAAATCTTGTCAACTCTGCTTTTCAAAACACTCTAGAATCAGAGCACTTCTTTCCACCCTTTCCACCCCACCCTGGTCCCAGCCACCATCATTTTGGATGGTTACAGTAGTCTCCTAACTGACCTCCTGTTTTTGTTCTTCCTGCCCTACAGTCTGTTCTCAACACAGCCTGAGTGGATGTGGTAAAATTTAAGTCGCATCATGTCATTCCTCTGTGCAAAACCCTTAAATGACTTCCCTTCTCATTCTGTGCAGAAACCCAAATTCGTTTTTTTTCTTTGAGGAAGATTAGCCTTGAGCTAACATCTGCCACCAATCCTCCTCTTTTTGCTGAGGAAGACTGGCCCTGAGCTAACATCTGTGCCCATCTTCCTCTACTTTATATGTGGGACACCTGCCACAGCATGGCTTGACAAGCAGTGTGTAGGTCTGCACCCAGGATCCAAACCAGCGAACCCTGGGCTGCCAAAGCAGAATGTATGAACTTAACCCCTGTGCCACTGGGCAGGCCCCTTAACCGAAATTCTTCTAATGGCCTACAAGACCCTACACACACTAGCCCCTATAACCTCTGCGACCTCATCATCCACCTCCCAGTGCTCACCCCAACTCTGTGCCTGCCTCACTGGCCTCCTTCCTTCCTCAAACATGCAGGGCATGCTCTGCCTCAGGGCCTTTGCCCCTTCTGGGCCTTTGCCTAAAATGCTTTTACCGTGATATCTGCTTCAACCATTCCCTCACTTCCTTCGACTTTGTTCAGTCATCTTCTCAGGGAGACCTTCCCTGACTGTGGTATTGAATGTGTCAGTCTCACTCCCTGTCTGGACTCCCTATCCCCCTTCATTATAATCCACCCACCTCACTCCTGCCTGGAGACTCATCCTCATTGGACGCATGGCATAAGGTGTTTTCGTTATTTGCTCATTGTCTGTCTCTCTCCATTAAAATGAGAATATAAGCTGCACGAGGCAGCGACTTTGTCTGGGTCACTGCTTATCTTAAATGCCTCAGCCAGTGCCTGGCTTCTAGACAGCAGGGCCTCAGAGAGTGTGTGTGCGTGTATTTTGAATGAATGGATACTCTTGCCTCCTGCTCTTTCCCTCCCAGTTGTGCTGTGATAATAGTTATATTTCTATAGCCCCTGGATAAATATAATAATAATAAAGGATAATATAAACACACAAAAACAAAAATAGCCAGAATATTTAGACAAACCATGAAATAAGATATGCAAATTGCCAATAGCATATGACCCTCACAATGTAAACAAGGAGATGCAAACTAAAACTGCATGGAAAAAATGATTGGCTGATATTAAAAACATGCTGTGCTAGAAAAAGGTATAGGGAAATAGGCCCCTTATAAACTGTTGGCACACATCTAAATTGGTAAAACCTTTGGGGCAGCCTCTCTGGTGTTTATACAAATTACTATACAATTTGCTAGCCTATGAGGAAATAACTTAGGTGCACCATATGCGCTCAGGCACACATGCACTGAAATACGTGCTTACACACACGCAGGAAGCCAGAGACCACACCTGCCCACCTTCGTCACCTGTAAGAGCAACTGTGGGGGTGGATTCTGAGTCCAGGGGAGGGGGAGGTGCTGTGATTTGCCTCACTTAGGTCCAGAGACCAGAAAAGTTTTCCAGAGAAGCAGGATACTGTCCGTTCCCACCACATACGTGAGCGTGGAGAAGGGACGAATGTCTCCCCAAAACAGGGCACCTCTGACGGGGTGTCTTTAGGTTCCCAGGGCTGCCACACAAAGAAGCACAGACTGGGTACAGAAGTTTATTTTCTTACAGTCCTGAGGTAGGAAGTCCAGGGTCAGGGTGCCGGCAGCCTTGATCTCTCCCAAGACCCCCCTCCTTGGCTTGGAGATGGCCCCTTCTCCCTCTAATGTGGTCCTTCCTCTGTGTGTGCACATGTCTGCTTCTTAATCTCCTTTTCTTACAAGGACATCAGTCACATTGGATTGGGGCCTGCCCTAAAGACCTCACTTTAACTTAATCACCTCTTTAACAACCTTATCTCCAAATATGGTTACATTCTGGGATACTAGGGGACTTCAACATATGAATTTGGGCGAACGCACTTCAGCCCATAACAGTTAGCAGTGCAAAGTAGTGTCTCCTCACAGGTACCTGGGGTTTTCCTCTTTCTTTTCACATAGATGCCACCGGTACCCCAGTAGCCTCCGAGTACCTGGCAAGCTCTCCCAGAGGTGCCAGAACAGAAAGACTCACAGACCAAATTAAAATGGGCTTGAATCACGGTTTACTAAATCAGTGTAAAACACACAGCAGGAAACAAAGGGAAAGAGAGAACATCAGTTAACACTCTTAGGACCGGTGCAAGTGGGGTGGGAGGGCTACACCACCTGAGTCCTGGGGCACATGGTGTGCAGTGTCCTGCTTCACTCTGCACATCAGCCTTCCTCACTGACGGGTGGGTACGAGGAGAGAGGGGCCCACGGGGGAAGGTGCCCTGGCCGATGTCACATGCTTGATCAGAAACACACGAGGATAAGTACACCTGGCCACAGCTAATTAAACTGATGGTCAGTTAGGGGTTTTATTAGTGTTTCTTGGGCAGAGGACATGGTGCTAGAAGGGGCATCACCAACGGGTGGTCAAATTAATACTTCATGAATGTTAAGTTCTAATGCATATTTAGTATTCTGAATATTTAGTGTTTTTGTGTATTTAGTCTCATGTATACTTAGTACCCAGGTGCCTCGTGAATATTAGATATCTCCTGGCTCTTTCATTCTCCCTAACACACAGAGACACAGACACACACAGGCTCTCCTTGCTAAGTACTTAACTGTGTTCTTAACACATCTCAGGAACTCTGCCTGTGCCTAACAAACTCTTTGCTTACTAGTTACTTAAAACACCTTGAAAGAATATGCCCTGTGTTTTACAAACGTATCTGACAGAACTGAAAATTCTCAAAAGCAAACACACATTAGAGCCGTCTGCATGGGAACACCCTTCCCCCAGCTGGACCACAGGCACCACGGCGGTGATCCCCTCTCTGGTGTTTAACCCGGCAGAATTAAGTGATACCAACATTATCTGAATGTCAGTGGACAGGCTCCAAGCTGAGACCCTGGAGTTTGTGAACTCTTGCTGTCATTTAAGGTTAAATGTGATTCTGGAGGCGGTACAAAAGGAAACTGCCTGCTTTACGGATTCGGGGAAGTCTGGGATGTGGTGTCCCTTTGGCACCACAGTCTGGGCCGGGCCCCCACGGAACTTGGCCTTGTTTCCATTTCCACTTTGTTTTGCAACTTTGGAAGTGGAAGCTTTTGCTAGGTACCTGGATTGAGTGAGTCCTCTCAGCTTGGTGTTACTAGTGAAAATCTTGGAGTAGAACAGAATGTAACATTAGTACTGACTCTGAAAATTATTCATGCTTTTTGTGTCTTCATATGTGTACTTGGAGATCCTTACTTTCTAAAGGGCTTTAAAGATATATTACTGTGGAAATAGCTTAAGAATAACCTAACATTTTTAATATTGTGTGGAAAATGTTGCCTGTGGTTACAGCATCCCTTCATATTACATGTTTCATTTTTCTTTGTCTCCTGTCTCTCCAGCCGTGTATGTTTTTGGATTAGGCAAGAGTACACCCTTGTATATTTGTGGTAGACTCTTAAACAGCTCTTAATTATGCCTGCTAGATAGAATCTGGAATCTCTCCTGGTGGCTGAAATAATTTGTGAGAAGCTTAATTGCCACTTACTGCCCAAGCCTTGGTTCTAAATGTTGGAAAATAATATTGTGATTTATTTCCCAGCACTATTAACGGGTGACATAGAGCTCTTTGTAAAGACAATGTACCTTTCCCAAGAGCATTTTATTTACATGAATTCGCTTCTTTCAACATCCCCTGAGAGTACAAACAAAACAAATTATTTCCTAAGGTTCAAAATTGTGTTGGTGATGAAGTTGGCAGTGAAATCTGGCACTATTGACTAAAATTTAATATTCTTTGTTACACTGTGTGCCCATTAAAAGGAAAAATATAAATTGTGGTAATTTAAACATTTTAAATGAATTATTCAGTTGAAAGATATGGCTTTATAGTGAACTAGTTATTTAGATAGTTCCAGAGCATAGAAAATATTTCATATTTTCTGGAAGTCTACAAGTTCTGGCATTATCCTGATACCAAAACTCACAGAGGAGAACACTAAACAAAATATTATAGGTCAACTTCATCCTGAATAAAGAAATTCTAAATCAATATTAGCAAATCAAATCCAACAGCATATTTTTTAAATGCCGTATTATGACCTTAGCAGGGCTTCTTCCCCAAGGGCAGGCATGGTTCAGCCTCAGGAAGTGTGTTCCTGTTATTCCCTGTGTTGAGGAAGTAATTGATCAAACCATCCAATCCTGTCAATAGATGCCCAAATGGCACTGAATGAAAGGCACTTTAAAAAACCAAAGAAACTATTAGCAAATTAGAGATAGAAAGGAAATTTCTCTCTTTGTTAAAAATGGTACCTACTAAAAACATGCATATACTGAAAACTACATTTAATGGTGCAACATTAAATCTCCTCATTACAGATGGGAATAAAGCAAGGATGTGTGCTAATATTCAGTATTTTAACTGATATCCTAGCCAGTTATCGGAGAAGTCTTTTGTAGAGGAAAGGACAACGCTGTCATTATTTGCAAATGATTTGAATATCTCCCTAGAAAATCCAAGAGAAAACAACTAAAAAGATTATGAGAATTCATAAGACTATAATAATGACATATACAAAATCAACTTGCAAAAATCCCAAGTTTTCCTACAAACCAGCAACACTCACTTAGAAGGTAAAATGGAGGAACAAATCCCTTTTACAATTGCCACAAGTAGTATAAAATGCCTCAGAATACACCTGTGAAGAAGTCCTGAATGACTGGAAAAACACACTAGATCTCTGTAGTAACAATGCAGTAGCCATAAATTATGCTGATTTTAATTTGGCAATAAGTATGCTCCATTTAACTGGGCAAAGACTTGAGCTTTGGTTCTTTGTGGCTTCCTCTGGAAGCAGGTGAAGCTAGCTACCGTTTTTTTCTCATTTTACTAGTGAGGAAACTGAGGCTTCAGGTAGTTTCTGTGACACAGCGTGTCAGTGCATAATTCACGAGACAAAAGCCTGTGTGATACTGTCTGAGGCTTGGCTTCCCGGCTTTTTCACACCAGACCATTTTCGGTATTCCCTTCAGGCCCCAGGGTATGTGAATTTCTTCAAAAATTAAACTGTGAATCGAATATCAAATTGAGGATAATTCTTCTTTCTCTGCTGTGTAGTGGATATTTTAATTTGTAACCATAAAAGCTCCCATAGATCATTTTTATTTTAAGTTATTTTGGTGAAAAATAAGGGGAAATGTATTTCCACTCTTTAGTGGTTGTTCATTGTAATTCCTCAATGAGTCTCGGGCTAGAACTGGAATTAATTTTGGAGTTAATGTCATTAAGCTCCATAAATGGTCTCAGTACTTTCCAGTTCTATTAGTTCTGCTTGTAACAGAAAGAGCATGGTACTTTCCTTGCAGTTTAATTTTTAAAGAATACACTGTGTCAGTTTTCTAAGGCTGTTTAACAAATTACCACAAACTTGGTGGCTTACAACAATAGACATTTATTCTCTCGAAGTTCTGGAGGCCAGAAGTCCAGTCAGTTTCCCTGGGGTGAACTCAAGGTGTGGGCAGGGCAGTGCTCTCCCCGGAGGCTCCAGGGAGAACGTGTTCCCCGCCTGTTACAGCCTCTGGCGGCTGTCCGCATTCCTGGGCTTGTGGCCACATCACTCCAGTCTGTGCCTCCGTGGTCACACTGCCTCCTCTTCCATGTGTGTCTGCTTTCTCTGTTTCTCCCTCTTATAAGGACGTGTGATTGCGTTTAGGGCCCACCTGGATAATCCGGGATCCGCTCCCTCGTCTCAGGCTCCTGTATCACAGCTCATGCACTCTCCCTGAGGAGAGCACATCTGGACTCAGCTGGAGCAGAGTTTGGATACCAGTCAATTGCTAGCTTGTTGGCCTTGACCAAGCTACTTAACCTCTTTGAACTTCAGTTTCTTCATCTGAAAATGGACCTAATACATGCCTATCTCAGAGAGGTTTTTTTAATTTAATTATTTTATTGAGGTCATATTGATTTATAACATTGTGTAATTTCAGGGGTAGATTATTATCTATCAGTTTCTGTATAGAGTGCATCATGCTCACCCCCAATAGTCTCGTTTTTATCTGTCACCATACATATGTGCCCCTTTATCCCCTTTACCCTCTGGTAACCACTAATCTGTTTTCTTTGTCCACGGGTTTGTTTATCTTCCTCATATGAGTGAAATCATACCGTTTTTGTCTTCTCTGTCTTCAGAGTTTTTGGAAGAGTTAAGAGAAACAATGTTCATACAAATGTTACTTGGTTTCTTTTTTCTTTACTTACATTCAAAGCCTTGTTTTGGCTTGTCTTTGTGCCTTCAGAGCTGGGCACATAGTAGTTCCCCAACAAACGTTCACCGAGCAGTTTTCTGTCCTCTGAAGGGCAGTGTGGCATGGCTAGGATGCACTGAACCCCAGCTTGGCACAGCTTGGAAGTGATGCCCATGCAGCAATATCCCGTGTGTGACAGTTGAATGTCATTCACTTAGCAAACTGGGGAGATACCTGAAGAGCAGAGTTCTCAACACTGTGGTTTCTGTGTAAATGTGCTAAATCGAGTGCCTGCATGATGCAGGAAAAAAACTACTGATCCAGCAAGGGAGAAGTTAGAGACAGATGTAACGACAGAGCTCTGTCTGCACACACATGCCCTTCGTAAAAGACTGATTGATTTTTTAGGTCTCTGGTATTTGGCTCTGTGCTTACAATCTGTGTGGATGTCAGCCCTCAGAGTTGTGGACCTGTTTTACATTTCTGTGAGGTTCCCTCCAACTGGATGTTAAGCTTCCTGTGACTCACTGAAGTGTATCTTCCATGGCTACCTAGTCAGCATTCGGGGCTGGTGATGAGGGGTTGAACGCTGCGTTCGAAACTTCCTGACAACAGAGTGAAGTGTTACATGGAGCATGAGCAGTTAGTGATCCAGCAGTGGCCTTGGGTGAGCAGTCACTTGGCCTACAATGTTCCTGAGTCACAGACTGTCCTGCACATCTCCTTCTGTCTCATCAGTGCAGTGTGTTGTGTCCTGGAGGCCTCCTGCAGGGACCGTGCATCACAAGGAGCCCAGGAATGTGGTGGGGGCTGGTCCTCAGAGAAGCCCACAGCCCCTCTTCCAGGACCTTTCCTGCCCCCTCCTGGCTGCCTGTGGGGAGAAGAGGCCTTGGGGGCCTTGGAAAGGGCATGGTGGGGGAAGAGAGGGAGGCACACAGGGACCCTGAGGAGGCGGAGTGTGGGGGAGGCAGAGCAGGGCTCATGCAGTCCCTCAGTCCTGACTGCCATCTTCCGGGCCGGGGTGGGTGTACCCAGGAGGGTGGAATATAGTCGCTACCCCTGTAAAACTTACCTGGTCCCACGGAGCTGGACTAGCAAACTCGTCTAACACAAGTTCTGTTGTCCAAGTCTGAAGAGGGTGCTGTGGGGGAAGGTGGGGGTGAGCTGAGCCCTCGCTGGAGGAATCTCCTGCCTGAGCAGAAGAAGTGCCCTGTGCTTAGGTTCATCTCACAACTGCGTGGGCAAAGTCGAGTGTTCTGGAAATCTTTAAGTCACTCTCTTCTGTACTGCTTAATCTAAGATAGCTATTAAGGAAAAAGATCCTTTGGAATTACGATGACTGTGATGTTATTGACAGGTGTCAGCCAGTGACTCTGTTTTCATTTTGTCCTTAGTGTCAAATCAACAGTGCCTTGACTTCCTTCCACACTGCTTTGGAACTTGCAGTCGATCAGAGAGAAATCCAGCATGTCTGTCTCTATGAAATCGGTAAATATGGGTGTCTGTCCAGCTTCTTGTCATGAAATAGTCCGAATGCATTCAGCTGACGTCCAGCTGAATGTCCAGCTCTTGTCATGCAAGTATTAGTGCATTCTTGTGCACTTTTTCATTATTAATGCTGCTGAGTTTGTATCTCTGTAAAATGCTTGTTCCCTTTTTAATAACAGGACTTTGTTATCAAAGCACAATTGATGATACTTATCTCAATGATTCTCATTTCTTCTTTATAATTCATTCTTTCTAACATTTTGATTTTAGGACAGTAGGTAATGTTAAGTGAGTTGACTGAAAAGCATTTGTAAACACCCCATTGGACTGCACATTAGAATTCAGAACTATTTTCTCCTCCCCCCCAATCAGTGTTAACCTGAGGAGAAAAACATGGCGTAGGAGAGAGCTGGGCCCATGGATTACAGTCCCAGCTGTTGGCCGACTGGCTCAGGGACCTGGGACAAGTTGCAGCTGCCCTCGTAGTTCCCCTTGGAGTTACGGCACCTCCCTCGTGGCGGTTGTGAGCTTCAGATGGAATCACAGGAAGAGCATCAGGCAGGGTGCACATGGCAGGCCCTCCCCATGTGTTCGCTGCTCCCTTCTGTTTCTCCCTCCTAGAGATGAAGTGATGACGAAACGTGGAAGCATTTATTTGCCTAAGGTTTTCCCCAAAGTTGTCACTGTCAGTTTCTTGCTGACTGCACTAAAATTCTCCTGTCCTGTTACATTAGTAATTCCATAATCCTTTTATGTAACTGTTTACATTACTAAAATATTGGGAGCTGCCCAATAAAGAATATTATGTGTTTTTTAGGGTTTTTCTTGGTGAGGAAGATTGGCCCTGAGCTAAGATCTGTTGCCAACCTTCCTCTTTTTGCTTGAGAAACATTGGCTCTAAGCTAACATCTGTGTCAGTCTTCCTCTATTTTGTGTGTGGGACACCACCACAGCATGGCTTGATGAGTGGTGGGTGGGTCCATGCCTGAGATCTGAAGCCGCGGTCCCTGGGCCACCAAAATGGAGTGCACAAACTTAACCACTACACCACCAGGCTGCCCCAACAATATGTTTTAAATGCCTCTTATGGTTTAGGGAGGGGATATGAGGTATAATCCAGTGGAAAATGTATCTTTATATAGTCTGTTGAGTAGCCATAACGTAGAATAGTGTGTATTTCAAGAACTTGAATTAAAGGGCCTAGATTTAGTGGCCTTTTTTTCCTCTTAAGATCCTGGTATCTTTGTTTTTTCTTCCAGTTTTGTTGAGATATAGTTGGCATATAGCATGGTATTACTTTAAGGTGGACAACACAATGATTTGATATGTGTGTATATTGTGAAATGGTTATAGTGGCCCTTTTTTTGTGTACATTTCCAGGTTTGTTAGAAAGCTTCAAAATCATTGAATCCAACACTAAGGCCTTAGGAAAGTTAACTTGGGGGAGAAAAGTAGCAAAATCAGAAATCAGGCGGCTTATTCAGGTTCAGTGCTGCCTCCCACCTCTATTTTGCATTTAATTCAAATCTTCTCTTGATATCTGTTACACAATGGAAATAACTAACCCCCATTTTTACTCCAAAATATGTCAATTTCATATCCTATCCCATAGAATTTGACACTGAGTTTTCCAGAAGCGTAGATTGCCTCATCCCTATAGTTCAAATGGCAGGTCCAAGATGCCACAACTACTTGTGATGCACCTGATACCAGAATTGTGTTTTATGGAGACAAGATCATGGATGGGAGAGAGTGATGGCCTTCAGTCCTCAGTTCTTCCTTGTTAGCTGCGTGGCCTTGGGCAAGTCACATAAGCTCTTCATGCCTTAGGTTTTCTCCTTGGTGAAATAAGGACACCATCAGCCACATTTGTGAGGCTCTAGCCAGATTAGAGAGAATTTATAGCAAGCTCCTGGCCCAGGCCTTGGCACACAGAGGGTACTATTGTAACCGTGGGAATAAATTCCTTGCATGTTCATTGTTGCCACTTCTTATCAGAATGCCAGTCTACAGTGTTTTGATCCAGGAAAGATGGGGTCCTTTCTCAGCTCCACTGCCAGCTTGCAGAGGGAGGGTGGGAAAGTATTTACTTTCTGACTGCTCTCTTCTTCACACAATGATTTGAGAATTAATAGTAATCATTAAGGAGCAGGTGAGTGCTTTAAGACTTTTTGAGGTGGTCACTATACATAGAATCTGATGGTATTGTTTTTCTGTACCGGGGCCTATTGCGTACTTGGGTTAATCTCACAACTGGAGGAAACAAACTGGAGTGTGTTCATAGAAATCTTTACACCACTTTCTTCTATACTGCTTAATTGGTTGTAAAATAGAAATGCCCTGTTGTCCTCAAAATGTCACACTGAAAATATTTAAGAGAAAAAAGATCAGTTTTTAAGTTTTCAGGTAGTGCACATACACCACTCACAGAGAAGGACAGTCAGCAGTATCAAAGGTTTGTAGCTTAAAGATGGGATATTGAAGCTCACTACTATAGGGTTGTATCCTAAAAATGTTTCTTTCATAGGTTGGTGCAGCATGATAGAGCTGAATTTCAAGGATGCATTTGATTCCTTTGAGAGGCTAAAAAATGAGTCCCGGTGGTCACAGTGCTATTATGCCTATTTAACTGCGGGTGAGTAGACCTCTTCTGTCCTGAGTTGGGTCACATGTGTTGGCGGATGGGAGAATGACAGTGGGAAGATGCAGAAGTTGTGTTCTTCCTCAGTGTTCCCCAGCATATTAATGTCTTGTGCTACTGAGTAAATAGCAGCTGAATACAGTGTTCACTGACCCAGCTGAGCACAGTCTCTTCAGTTCTGCATGCCATGCCCCTCCCCCACTCTCCCACTCTGAGCTGGTTTAGTCACATGCTCTGTCTTGGAAATGCTTATTGTGAAATTCTCCCTATTTTTGTGCATTTTGCTCTAAGTAGCCTCAGCCTACCCTTACCTCTCTCCTTTAGTTTCTATGATATATTTTTTATTTATTAGGAATTTAAAGAATTTTTAAGATGGTAATGTGTCTCTGTAATTGTATTAATGTTTTTGTTTGGATCGTCAGTGCTTTGGTTACAAAGTTGCACAGATTTCAGAGTAGTTGGCTCTAACCTGTTTGACGTATTAACTCTGTTACAGTTACACTGTGATTTTGCATAACACAAGGTATTTTTACACTGT
Source organism: Equus caballus (assembly GCF_041296265.1). NCBI lineage: Eukaryota > Metazoa > Chordata > Mammalia > Perissodactyla > Equidae > Equus > Equus caballus. The sequence goes on from NC_091691.1 coordinate 54,167,218, forward strand.
GTATCGTTATAGCAGAAACACCTCTAATTTCTGATAGAAATATGAGAGTTCCTTGCCTTTAAGCCCTTGTATAAGGAGGTAGGTAAAGATATGCTGCCACCTGGTGGACAAAAGGGTTATCTGTGCCTGAGCGACATGCAGTGCAGTTGTGACCTGTAATTGTAGAGGTGGGAATGGAAGAGACCCATGCAGTGGTTGTACATTTTCTGCCTCTAACAATGAGTTGTCCTTATGCAGCTATATAAGTCATTCTTTTACTTTAAATTTAAGACTAATCCAAACATTATTTTAAATATCTCCGTATTTCTCAGAGTATTTGGATTTAATGAAACATCTCTTGTCGTTCCATCCTCTTAACTGATCTACTTAAAATAAGATAGAATTAACAGTGGCCAGTATGTAGATCCTGGATGTTCTAAAACTGCAGTCCCTTAGCGATCAGTATGAAATCCTCTTATAGCCACCCACCTCACTACAATCCCCGCAGGGCATCCATTTCATATGGTTCTGTAGCTAATGTTTGAATAGGATTATTTTCAATATCCTGGTTAGTACACCGTGTCTCACACTTTAAGAGTTGTTTTATAGAATTCACAGCCATCTCAGATGAAAATAGCAACTGTTTAAGGAGCGACCTTGGTGTACCCAACACATTGAGAGGTGGATGAACCAAAAAAAAGAGGCCTGCATGACAGCTCGAGGATCGTTAAGGTGTAATTGAGTCACATGGTCAATTATGGGCAGGTATTTCCCTTCTAATCTTTGTTGAGCATAGAACATGAAGAAGTAAATGCACAATGTGACTATACAGAGGAGCATTTATTCTGCAATATTGGAAATCTTATGAAATGCCAGTTGTAGGAGATGATAAAGCATGAAAGACTCTAGTCTCTGCTCTCCAAGGGGATTTTATGCAGGTGATAAGACGAGTGTGAATAGTGCCACCACAGAGAGTTCACGGGAGAGGGAAAGACGCTTCTGTCAAGCTGTCAGAGGAGGCGTCTTGCAGGAGCTGCCATCGGACTTGGCCCTGAAGGACAGGTCCACGTGGACAGGCAGAGCTGGAGAGGATGGGCCTTCAGGGACCAGAAACACTGCCACCAGCGGCCTAGTTCCTTGCAGTATTTTTTTAACTGTGGTAAAATATACATAACTTAAAATTGACCATGGTAGCCATTTTTAAGCGTATAGGTCAGTGGCATTAAGTATGTTCACACTGTCAGGCAGCCATCGCCACCATCCATCTCCAGAACTTTATCATCCAGAACTGAAACTCTGAACCCACGAAACAATAACTCTCCGTTCCCCCCCTCAACAGCCCCCAGCAACCACCATTCTCCTCTCTGTCTCTATGAATTTGACTATTTTAGGTCCCTAAGATAAGTGAAATCATACAATATTTGTCCTTTGTGTCTGGCTTATTTCACTTAGCATAATGTCTTCAAGGTTCATCCATGTGGTAGCATGTTTCAGAAATTTCCTCATTTTTAAGGCTGAATAATATTCCATTGTATGTATATACCACATTTTGTTTATCCATTTATCTGTCAGTGGACATTTGGGTTGCTTCCACCTTTTGGCTACTGTGAATAATGCTGCAATGAACATGGGTTTCTTGGAGACCCTGCTTTCAGTTCCTTGGGTTGTGTACCCAGAAATGGAATGGCTGGATCATATCCCTGTACGATTCTTGCAACTTTTCAGTAAGTTTGAAATTATATAAGAAGTTACCGAAAAAGGTTAGACTATCACTTATGGAATGGTATAAACTTAGTCTTAATGGAAGAGCCAAGCATTCTAAGTTCTGTTTAGGTCTCAGATTTAGGATAAATCAGAGATGCTCATGCTTTCAAACATCTGCATCTTTTAAAGCAGCTGTCTGTAATTGTACTGCAAGAGGGATCGGTGGTGTGTATTCTTGAGGATCTGAGGCGTTAGTGCTGTAGAGCTTCAAAGGTGGGTCAGATCTGATTCCATTGCTGTTTATGGCACATGGGAGGGCTTGTGCGCACACTCTCTCATTCTTGCTTGCACACTCACTCTGTTTTTTAAATTGTGTGACTCTGTAAGAATGTTATAAATTTTCTGAAGAAGACCTCAAGCTAGGGGTAGCAGAAATTTTCTTTTTCATTGGTTTACTGTGTGACCTTAGGCAACTCTTTTAACTTTTCTGGACCTCTGTATCCTCTGATCTATGATGATGGGGTTGGTTTACAAAACAACCACTGAGCTTCCTCCTGATTTTGAAATGTTATAGCTGGAACTGATGAGGTCATTTTAGATGGCTTCAGACCCCCACATCTGGACCAGGGCTGCTCCTGTAACTGGGAATGGGATTGTCCCTCCCTTTGAATATTCAGCTTAACCCCTCTGACTCCCAGTAGAAATCTTCTGCCTTTCCCATAACCTCCATGTCCTCAGCTTTCTCTAAGCCTTGCTGCTTCTGCTTCTTTGGCCCTGCCAATAGCAGCCCACCCTCTCACATGCCATGGCCCTGTGCTCTGCTTGACGAAGCCCAAAAATGTGAGTACAGGACCACCTAGTTTGGGGTGCTTGAATGAAGAAGGAGGAACCAGCAAACCAACAGACATTCCAACTGAGGATTGAAAAACATCTAACAAAGGCAAACATCTCACAAAGATAGCATCTAACAAATAATTAATAGAAATGAATTCTGTGCCATAGGAGTTAAGAAAACGATGACAAAGAGTGGTTGGCAAATTTTTTTTAAGGAGGTGGGACTGAAGCTGGTATGCAGTTCGGAGAAGGCAGAGAGCAGGTGAAACAAAGGGAGGATGATTAAGTCTTTGCCTGGAGCTTGGGTGGGATGAAGATGGTGTGCAGACCATCCTCCCAGGCTCAGCTGGACTCCTATCTTCTCAAAGCTTTCCTCATCTCTCCAAAGCGAAATGGTCCCTTCTCTTTCTGAGCTTTTCCAAAAGCACTTTGGTTCTCCAACTCTAAAGGCTCGTATCACTCTGTACACTGTAGCTATGGGACCGTGTGTGTGTCTTCTCTCTCCAGCTGAAATTTACGTTTCTTCAGGGTGCAAGTTTATGTGTTTCTTCACATTCTTACTGGTGGCTTGTCAGTGGTAGGTGTCCAACGAACCTGTGTGAGACTTATTCATGACTTTCTTTCCAGGCACAGAAATGTCCTCTTTCTGTAGTGAAGCTGTCATGATCCTCTTGGCTCCTCATTGTTCTTTCCTAGATTTCTCTTTGTTCCACATTCTAAGCATGTGGGTTCCCATTAGACTGTACACTGTGACAGCAGCTGGGGATTTTGTTGCATACGAGACCATCTCCCCAACAAAAAGACTAGCGCCATGGCTTTCCCATCTGTCTCACCAAAGCTCTGGGAGCCCAGCACCTAGGAAACAGTTGTTGAATAAATGGAATGACTATCAACAGGATGGTGTGGTCCTTTGTGTAGCAGTCTTTTTAAATATATTTGCTCCCATTTTTTCTTTGGTAACATTTTCCAAGTACCATCAACCTAGGTAGCCCTTAGTGGCATCTGCCCCCTAATGCTTAAGAAATACAATGATGGTTTCTTACAGTTTGTCAAGGAGCCACTGGTGATGTGGATGGGGCACAGATTGTCTTTAAAGAAGTTCAGAAACTCTTCAAGAGGAAAAACAATCAGATTGAACAGTTCTCAGTGAAAAAGGTATGTTGGAGCCTATTGACCTGGTGGATTATTTATGATGGGCAGTTGTAACCAACACTACCTTAGAAAGGTTTTAGGAAGTCATATTAAAAGCTGGTGACTTACTTGTCTTGCAAATGTAGTTCACCACTGTGGGGAGAATTTATTCCCATGGTCGTACTCTGTCCTGCATGGAAAGTGCTTCTTTTGCTGCAAAGAATTAAAGCAGTTGTTTTTTTTCAACAAGGAGAGACATTACAGACCGTGTAGAGCTAATGAGCATATCTGGAGAGGGAAAGCGTCTTTCTAAAGAGTTTCAGAAGGATACGGATTGGCAGAACCTGGGCAAGAGATACAGACTGCTGGTCTTGATATTGTGAATATGTCACATTTTAACCTAATAAAGAACAAAAGTGTGCACAAAATTCACCAGCAGAATGTAACTACAGTCCTTGGCCTACGTCCCTAATTTATTTTATACTTTTAAGAATATAATTTAGCTGAATTATCATGGGTTATATTGACAATTTGTCATATCCTGAATTTTCCATGATTTTAGTTTTATAAGTTTTTATTGAATGAACGTTTAATGACGTGGTTCGAGTATGAACTAGACTGTGGTATGGAATGCCACTGAGAGCACTCAGTAAGTAAAAAGTAAAAAAGTCAATAAAACCATAGCTGAAAGTCATCCAGTATTCCATCCTCCATGTAAACCCATGGAGTCACCCAGCGCTATAAATTCCTTTGATTTGGACTCAAATGAATCTAGTTTCATCCCCAAGTTTTCAAAATATACCCTGTATCTTGATAGTAGATGAGTGAAATAATGAATAGAAGGCATGGCTACCAATATATTAAAAATTGGAAAGCAAAATTTTTTTATAGAGAGAGAAATTTGCATTTTCACCTTTGTAGGAGGGTGCTGTTCATGTTAAATATGAACCATGCACTTTCAAATATCTCCAAAGTATATTTTTTTAATTTGAATTTGTTTTCAAAATAATGTAGCCTAATCGTTCTGACTCCTCGCAGGCGGAGCGGTTTCGGAAACAAACCCCGAGCGCGGGGCTGTGTGTGCTGGCGTCCATCGAAGTGCTGTACCTGTGGAAAGCCCTTCCCAACTGTTCCTTCCCCAACCTCCAGAGGATGAGTCAAGGTAAAACCACGCTGTGCTCCTCGGCTCGTTCCTTGAGTTCTCTTTACTATTATCTGATTCACAGAGAACACATCTGCTGTTCCTGGATGAATGACGCAGAGATTGAGAAAATTCAGTCTCTTAGGTGACAGGAGTAGGAAGCCCTGGAATGTACAGACACGCGTTGTTAGCAGCGTATGGTGATGCACTGAGTGTAAATGTTATTAATGCTACAGCATACATTTTTTCCCAGTGAAAGCCCTTTGTTTCATTTCGGTTCGACTCACATTCATTAAAATGCACAGATACTAAGTGTACAGTTCAATGAGTTTTGACAAATACATACACCATGGCATCTGCCACCAAAATCAAGAACAGAACATTTCCACCGCCCCTAGAACTTCCCTTGTGCCCCTTCTCAGTCCGTCCCCATGCCAAGGCATCCACTGTTCTGATTTCTCTCTCCAGGGATTACTTTTGCCTGTCCTTGAACTTGGTGTAAGTGGATTCAGACAGTGTGTACCTTTCAGTGCTGGGCTCCATGTGTTCAGCCAGCACCTGTGAGAGTTCCGTGGTGGAGGCTGTGTCATCAGTTCGCTCCTCTTTCTGGCTGAGTGGTGCTCCGTCGTATGGCTATTCCTATTCCACAATTGTTCTTTCATTCTCCTGTTACTGGACACTTGGTTCGTTTCTGGGTTTTTAGCTATCACGAGTAAAGCTGTCACGAACATAAGTCTACAACATAAGTCCTTCATGTGGACGTTGCATGCTCATTTCTCTTAGTAGATACCTGGGAGTGTAGTTAGAAGCCTACATTTTTGATTCATATATTTAAAAAAACATAGAACTGTGGTAATATAACCTTCCTAAAGTAATTTTCCTTATAAGTTTAGGAAAAGTTCACAGGAGAAGAACCTAAATCTTTAGGTAAAATAAAGCTTTATTGGTTATTAAAGGAATACTGTAACATTTCTTGTAAAGGTTTAATGGCAGACGTTTGAACGACACTTCATCTTCATAGTCTGGCAAATTATTTAGTTTGCTCTCCACTGCAGGCCAGGGAAGTAGAAAGGCAGACAATACATACTGTCCTACCCATTTTATAGTGAAGAAACCAACTCGGCACAGTGAGGTGACTGGCCCAGCTCCCACAGGAGCGAGAGTCGATGCTGCTGGTCTGAGGGCAGCACACGGAGTGGCAAAGCTTTAAGCTCTTCCACACGCGGCTTCACTTTCCCGGGAGCATCAAGGTGTTTAAATCACGCAGCTAGGAGTACGATTACAAGAGGAGATGCTATGTCAAAATGAAAATGCATTCATCCAGATATATGGTTTTACAGACAGTAATTATCTTGGGAAATGTATTCTTATTCACATATATGCTGCCCAGTTATCACTTAATGTGACTGAATATTCTCTGAACTCTTTTCCTGGTGTCAAAATAAACTAACAACAAAGATGTAGTCATGGAGAAGGAGGCAGGCTCTGGAGTAAACATGAGATAATTCTTTAATGTCTTTGTTGAAAGTTAACTCAGTTTTGAGGTCTATTAATGAGACTATATCATTCCCCAGTGTTAAGCGGTAATGATCCAAATTGATTCAACCATTAGAGTACAGTGAAGATTTTTGTAGAGAAACAGTTAAGTTCCAGAAAAACCTGACAGTGAGTGATAGTGATGCGTTTATTAAACTCTTTCCGTTAGGCCCACATAGCTTTGTGCACTGAGCTCCTTGGGGTCCCCGTCTGTACCTGCTCCATCAGCAGAGCTGGTTGGATTCTTGTGTCTTTGTCTTGTGGTTTCATTCGTAGCCCTTCCCTCCACCCAGCCCTCCACTGCATTCTTTCTCCACGTTTTAAAGATGTTTCTGTGTATTCTCAGCACAGCAGCCAGAGTGATCCTATTAAAACCTAAGTCATGTCGTGTCATTTTGCTTTTCAGAACCCTCTATGGTGTCATCTCATTCAAAGGAAAAGCCCACATCCATTCAGTGGCCTCCAGTGCCCTGCCATCTGTACAGCCCCTCTCCCCACAGTGCCGTTGCCTCCCTCTGCTCTTCCCCTCGCTCACGAGGCTCCAGCCATGCTCCTCCTCGTTGTTCTTGAACACACCAGGCATGTGCTGGCCTCGGTGCCTGTGCACTTGCTCTTCTCTCTCTCTGCAAATGCTCTTCCTGCGAACATCTGCATGGCTCTTTCTCTCATTTCCTTTGGAGCTTTACTCAAATGTGACCTTTTCAGTGAGGCTTAACCTGTACCTTTCCAACACACATGTAAATTCCCATTCGCCTTCCTAGCTTTATTTTTTCCCTTAGCGCTAACACTTCTTTAACATAGATGTTTTACCCACTTGCCTTTTGTATCATCTATTTCCTCCACAAAATGTTACTTTCTTAAGGGCAGAGATTTTTTCTGTTTTTTACTGCTGTATTCCAAGCATCTACATCTGCCTGGCACAGAGTGAGTGCTCAATAAGTATTAAATGAATGAGAAAGTAAATGAACTGCATCTCCCTTTCCTCAACACTGCTGCCTTAGGATCATTAAAGTTCTTTTTATATGGAGGGATTATTCTTAGCCTAGCTCTTTTTCTTTTTTTTCCTTTTTGGTGAGGAAAATTGGCTCTGAGCTAACATCTGTTACCAGTCTTCCTCTTATTGTTTGAAGAAGATTGTCCCTGAGTTAACGTCTGTACCAATCTTCCTCTGTTTTGTGTGTGGGATGCCACCACAGCATGGCTTGATAAGCAGTGCATAGGTCCATGCCTGGGATCTGAACTCGCAAACCCTGGGCCGATAAAGCAGAGCACATGAACCCAACCACTATGCCACTGGATCAGCCGCTTCAGCCTAGCTTTTTGAGGCAACTCTTGCTTCTATAGGTTCAAACTCCGGTCTTCATATTTACCTCCTAGCTGCTCTACCCAGCTCTTCCAGTTGCTTTCAATTATTTGTTCTGGAACTTTGAGCATTTTGTATATGTAGATAGATATACACACACACACACACATAAATATATATACACACACACACGTATATTTGTATGTGTGTAAATGTATGTATGTGTATGTATAATATGTATCTATGTATAAAATCTTATCAAATATCAATATCTTTATTGGTCCATAGAAATAATTACTTCTTTTCCTTTTCTGTTAGCTCCACTATGTTTCCAATTTCCATCTTTTCATTTCCCTGAAAACCTTCCATAGCATCCTCCTACATGGGTGCCCATCCTCCACAGAAGATGGCAGCTTCATGAGTGGAGGGATCAGGTCTGATCCCATCTCAGTGACTAGTGCAGCACCTTATAATAAACATGTAAAGGTGTCTGCTGCCTGGTTTGTGAAATTAATATGATGCAGTTAAAATGATATTAATAGACTTTATTTTTTAGAGCAGTTTTAGATTCACAGCAAAACTGAGCAGAAAGTACAGAGGTTTTCACATACACCCCCCAACAAACACACATGCACACACAGCCTCCGTAACCATCAGCATCCCTCATCAGTGGGATTTGTTACATCAGTAACATTTGTTACAACTGCTGGACCAACACTGCCACATCATCACCCAAAGTCCATAGTTTACATTAGGGTTCCTGCTCTGTTTTGTACATTCTGTGGGATTTGACAAGTGTACAATGCCATGTAGCCACTCTTACAGATAGTATCATACAGAATAGTTTCACTTCCCTGAAAAATCCTCTGTGCTCCACCTGCTCGTCCCTCCCCCCGGCCAGGCCTCTGGCAACCATGGATCTTCTTTACTGCCTCTGTAGTTTTGTGTTTTCCAGACTGTCATATAGTTGGAATCATGCCATATCTTGCAGATTAGCTTCTTTCACTTGGTAACAGTATGATGCAATTCTGAGTTGTCTGGGCATTGTGAAGTTTGATGTCTTTGCCTTTCTTTGACGAAGGATACTCACTGATTGGTGAGGACGGGGAACCTTCTGAGTTTTAGGGGACAGAATCATGAACTGAATAAGTCACTAAACAATGAAATTCTTAACTCTTGGTGATACTTAAGGAATTAAGGGACTGTATTTCCTTCCTGCTATTTTCCCTTCTCTTTCAGCTTGCCATGCAGTGGACGATTCATCTGTCATTGGATTAAAGTATTTGCTTCTTGGTGCCATACACAAATGTCTAGGAAACTCAGAAGACGCTGTTCAGGTAAACTGTTAAATGTTGTCATGGCTAAGAAATATAAACTGTGAAAACCTACATATGTGCTTGTGAATAAAAAAAGTGAAAAAGCGTTAAACAAAACCAGACCTCCCACTGCAATGTGAGCTTTATCCACTTTTATTTGATTCTTGTCACCTTCTCAGATGCTAGAAGCTCATGATGGTTCATACTAGTTTTTAATGTAACTTCAAGTTCTTAAAGTACTTCTTTACATATGGCTTCTTTTCTGGCACTAGCTGTTTATCAAAGATGACAGTCTCAATTGGAGGAGGAGGAAATGAGGATGCAGACAGTTTTGAAGGAGCGGAGTAAACCCTCACAGTTAGATAAATACAAAAGTGATCGGGCGTGTCAGTGTGTGTTCACTTTTGCTCTGACTGCAGATTGCTGATGCAGTACTGGAGGTGAGGTGTGGAAAGTTCTTAGCTTGGGATGTTCTATGTACATAGATGAAAAAGAACCATTCGTTATCTTCAAATGTAGTTGAAGGGATTTTTCTAACCGAGCTTTTGTTTGGTTGGTGTTTTGAATATTCTTTCAAAGAGTTCATTAATAAGAGTACAGTAATAGGAGACTTTGGCTTTTCAGTCCTACAGTGTTGATGCACTGATATTATCATTTTAAATTAATTATTTAGTGTGGGGTTACAGTGGTTATTACATGGCTCTGAATAGCTTGTTTTAGATCATATGCTTAAGTATCAACAAGATACAGTCAAGACACGTGTCAAGAGATGGCTCTTGGCTTGTGTGCTTGCTTTCTGTTTTAAATAATAAAATGGAATCTTCAGACTTTAAGATGCAGATAAAGATGTTCTCAGCAGTAAAATCAGTAGAGGCTAGCGTGTCAGCTGGAAAAATAAGTAGCACAAATTGGATTGACTGATGGGTAGCATATGCTGGAGGAAGCTCCCCAGACAAGCATGTAAAGGACTTCTAAGATATAGATGAGGATGGATGGGAGGAAATAAAGATGCAAAAAGAAATGAAAGTCTGATATAGAATACAGAAATGAGTCCCTCTTCCTGCCTCCTGAAGATGCAATGAGCCTTAAGTAGGCAAATGAGCCCAAGTAGGGAAATGAATGAATCCCAGTAATATTTGTATTTCTTTCAGTTCTTTCAGCGAGCTGTTAAAGATGAGCTGTCTCGTCAGAGTAACTTGTATGTTCAGCCATATGCTTGCTATGAACTTGGCTGTCTTCTATTAGACAAACCAGAGGTAAGACCTTATGTATTAAATAATGTCCATCAACAAAAATATGCAATGAACAGGCACAAAGCATCCTTCATTTAGAATAAATTAATTGAACATAGTGTTTTTTTGTTTTGTTTTCCTTAATTTCACCTAGGGTGAGTCCAAGAAGCTACTAATCCTATCTTACTATGTTCAAGAAGGTGATTTCTGCTCTGGAATTAGAATTATAAAAGTAACTTTTTGTACAAAAGTTCATTCGAGGGAAAATCATTGCCTTTTTTAGAATGCTGTGATATGCTGCAGTGTGGTTTATTTGGAAGAATACAGAAGTGCGCTGTGATTCTAGCTCTGCCATTTACTTTAGTTTACGATACTGGTTAAGTTACTTAGCCACCTACCTTCTTCCTAATATGTAAAACAGGATAAAAATACCTGCCTTGCCAGTTTAATAAAGATTGTAGTGAGAGTAAATGAGGATGACATGTATGGTTACTTTAAAAATTTTAGAATACCATATAAATTTAAGTTGACAATTACTAAGATGTATATTTAAGTACAATGGGACAGTTTAAAAAAAAAAGATTTCATTAGTGCTGGATTTGCTTGGTACCTTCTTTTAGAAGCTTAATTACACAGTATTGGCTTTATAAGAAGTCTAATTTTTAGTACGTTCAACTCAGCTTTCAAATATGTGAATTTTCTAAAAGTTGAGCTAAATCAACAGAAATATGATTTTAGTCTAACCCTTAAATATGTATTCTATCTTGTCAAAGATAAGCTTTTAATTGGTAAGCCTTTTCATTTGAAATTCTAATTTTACCAAAATAGAAAATGTTATTTTGGTAGAAATTCCAAACACTATATTCTTTATTTTAAGGAAATTTTTACTTTTAATGCAGCCTTAAAATATATACATAAAATATAACAAGACTGGTCCATTTCTTGAATAATGAAGTTGATGTCCTCAATCAGGAATGCCTTCAAAAGGAGATACAAGACTTCAGATAAACGTTTTAATTGTTATCAGTTTTAGATTGTTTAGTAAGAGCTTAACCTAAACTATTATAATTCTTTTAAGTTATTATCCTTTATGGAACAGTAGTGGAGATGATAAAAAATTATTTATCAAGTAATGGCTTGATGTAAATTTCTAAGCACCATTATATTAAAGAAAAACTGAGTCATTATACATGAATGAGCAGTTAACTCACCTATATGCCTACTGTGAGTTGTTTTAATTAACACATCCTCCTAGTATAACATTTTCTGCTTGCGTATATATAAGTTTAGACATTAAGAGGTAATCTGTTTTTCTTACGTTCATAGACTGTAGCAAGAGGCAGAACTCTACTTCTTCAGGCAAAGGTAAGAATAATTGAATCTTCCTCTTTCCAGTGGCTCTTCTTAGCCTTTGGAGTGTACACTTGAGTCTGAATTCAAGAAATTTTGTGAAATGATTGTTCTGATTGATATTTCCGGAAAGGAAAAGTAATAACTAATTGAATCACTGAGCACTTGATTTTTAAGTGAAATTACCGGTATCATGAGAAACTCCTATGAAATTGCTCATCCTGCTTTATAAGTACTCTTCTTGTTTGAGTGGGAAAGTAACTTTTGATTTCATAACTACGTTCATTTTTTTGTGTGTGTGAGGAAGATTGGCCCTGAGCTAACAACACCTGTTGCCAGTCTTCTTATTTTTGCTTGAGGAAGAGTGGCCCTGAGCTAAAATCTGTGCCAGTCTTCCTCTATTTTGTATGTGGGACACTGCCATAGCATGGCTTGATGAGTGTTGTGTGTAGATCCACACCCGGGATCCAAACCCGCAAACCCTGGGCCGCTGAAGAGGAGCATGTGTACTTAACCACTACACCACCAGGCCGGCCCCTCATAACTATGTTCTTGAATTAAGAATTTCTTTTTTTTTTTTGAAGATTGGCCCTGAGCTAACATCTATTGTCAATCTTCTCTATTTTCTTCTTCTCCCTGAAGTCCCCCAGTAAATAGCTATATATTCTAGTTGTGGGTCCATCTGGTTGTACTGTGTGGGACGCCACCTCAGCATGGCCTGATGAGAGGTGCTAGGTCCGAGCCCAGGATCTGAACCAGTGAAACCCTGGGCCACCAAAGTGGAGTGGGCACACTTAACCACTCAGCCACGGGGCCGGCCCCTAAATGAAGAATTTCTAACAGCAACTTATATCGAGCACTACTTAAGACTGCCATTTCAGGAATAACATGAAGAAAATTTTCCAAAGATGGCAGTAATGACACTCAGTTGACATTTTAAAAATGAACACGAAGTTTGAGGTTTGGAGAACCAGAAAACCAAGTTGCTGTGAAGCCTTTAGTAGGAGTGTGAGTGCTTTTATTGGGGAGTCCCACGCGTAGTGTGGTGTATACTGCAGTCTTTCAGAAGGCTGAGCTGGTAGAGACCGTAAATATCTTTCTTTGGTCTTACAGGAGGATTTCTCTGGCTACGACTTCGAAAACAGACTGCATGTCCGCATCCATGCTGCTCTGGCCTCTCTGAGGGAGCTGGTTCCTCAGTGACAGACCCGGAGTTCCCGCTCTGTCCCTCCGCACCCAGGTTCTGCACTTTAAAGTAAAAGCAGAGGACACGGCTCTTAGGAAGATCAGCTTTTCTTCTGAAAACCGCCCATACCAGGGACACACTTTCCCAGTTAGGCTGACATATTCAAGATCTCCTCTTTTAAACATATAGCTAAAAAGTAAAAATAATGATGTTAATAGTGATACTAACTAACCACCTGGGGAGAGGGGTAAGTGACCTTGTTCAAACATTTTAGTTTTGTGATTTATTATTTTTAAAATAAAATCAAACTGAATATTCAACCTGTGATCTTGTAGGAATGCCTACATTAAGCACATATCTGATTGGGAAACACTAAGAGGTCCCTGTAAAATTATTAACAATATCATGACATAGCATTTATATTGTGTTTTGAAAAAATAAAAGTGCTTTCTAGTGTTTTACTTTATCCTCAGACTATTCCTGTGAATAATATAGCACAGATATTCTTATCCCCATTGTCCGGATAGTGAAACTCAGGCACAAAAAGGCTAATTGACTTATCCCAGGTAATTATTCCTTTTATCAGTGGAGCGATGAATAGAATGCAGATCTCCTGACTGTGGACCGAATATTCTTTTATTGTAAAAAATATATGTTAATAACCCAGAATTCCATGTTTTCCTTATTAAAAAGCAAATGCTCTTCAGCTGACGTTGTGTCATCAAAAATACCTATCTCCACATTGTCTACAAAATGTTTCAAAGTGAGAAATACTTTTTTCCTTTGAAAGCCAACCAAGTGGAAGCAAATAGAGGATAGTTTTACAACCGAAAGTATAACTGTTTTGATAGTTTATTAGAAAGCCTAGTCTATAGACTAGATAAATAATACCTACATTTTAGGAGTTTCCTTTCTTTGTGATAAATTGTCTAATTACCAACTTTTAAGTTACTTGAAAAGGTTGTTCTTGAATGAACATAGGTTTTTTGGCCTCAAAATATTTGCTGGTGAGGATTTGTTGGGCTATCTGTTACCAGGATTTAATCATTTTCTCTTTAGCTCAGGTTGTTCAATATTATAAAAGGAGTTCCAAGTTATTTTTTAATCCTTTTTGCTAATTTTTGTTGTCATTTAATTTACCTCTTTGTCCAATACTGCACACCTGTGGTTTTGAAGAATCTAAATACCTCAGTCACTTAAGAATTTCTGCCATAATTGTGTGACTAACTTGGCTCAATCTTAAGGTTATATCTCTTTTTTTTAACTTATATTGAGCTAAAGAGTTTCATCTTGGGATGTCATTTATTTGTATATCCTGTTAGCTGAAGCATGATCTTATGCGAGGTTAATACTTTTATATTTATTTTCAAAATAAAACATAGGAGGAGTAGCTAGAATGTTGGCAGCTTTAATCTACTTAATCTGGTTTTGAGGGACTGATAATTTCTTTGAAAGAAATGATTATTCCTCACTGACTTTGACTAAACCGTCTTCATGTCTCCTCACTTGCAAAGTGTTTATTCACGTTGACTTTCTGGTGTGAATCCTGCAGGATTTTAGACACTAGCCAGAGAGAAAAGATTGCTATCCTACGTTCAGCGAAAGAGAGATCCAGAAGCCAACTAGATGCTTTCTAAAGAGAAAAATTGGTGTCTAAAAATATTGGATACCTGGTTTTATTGAGGCTGAAGGGAAGAACATTAGGAATCTTTAAAATATGGCTCTTGCCATTTTGCAGTCTTCTTGACTATAATATATGTGGCAAACTTCTCAGTTATGATTATGCAACATTCTGAATCATGAAGTTCTTCAGAGTTTGTACTTACTTTAATTTTCAGTTCAAATATTATTCAAACTATTTTTCAGTATTCAAAGATTACAGAAAGCCCTGTACTTCAGAATTTTTTTTAAAAAAATTGTGCTTGCATTAACTACTTAAAAAAATTATTTTTATTTCTCCAGAGAAAATTCAGGATTTCAAATAAGTTTGTATTCAGTTCACTTAACTGAACAGATAACTTTATAACACTGTCTGCTAGGTTTTCTTTAATAGTTAAAGAATACGTCTGTTTACAAAGTCCCGCCTAGGTTTGGTGCAGGATGGCCCCTGTGGTTTATCTGTGTTAACATGGTAGGAGAACGTGGAAGGAGGGGTCTATGATGATTCTAAAGACTCTCAAATAACAAAACCACAGTGTGAGTACACTGTACCATTAGATTGACTGAAATCGGAGTACATTTCTGAATCGCGTACTTCATAATAGTTATCTGGCCTGTGTGCTGTGACTTATCCAACCTGTGGACTACTGTGATCCGCCTGGAAACTTAGTTTGGTGTAAATTGCTCTTTACCCTTTGCTGATGAAGAAAATAATCATCTAAGCGGAACTATTTGCATCTATCTGTGCTTTTTATGTTGATATCACTCACTCCTTCCCCTTTCCTATTTTGGAGGCTCTCTAATAGATCTTCTAATTTATAAGTATCAAATATATTTTTGTATTAGATTGTGCCTATGATGAGAGAAATCTCTAATGTATTTTTATGTACTTGGAACACATGATTTGACACACTTGGAAACAGTCTAATAATAATTTAAGATGTACCTTTGTGGTTAATGTATTTAAGATCTTTTATTGGGTTAGGTATCGTTTTGATTTTAGCACATGGTAGTTAAGTACTTGACTGAGTAAAGAATTGTTACTTCTAGATGTCACAGAAAATTAGAATATTTATTGTCACATATAAGTTAATTATTTACAGAATTTTCACTTTCATATTTCCGCCAACTAAGATTAAAGGACAACACATATCTGATTTTTAAAATACACATACACATAAATGTGTGTTTTTGTGTGTGTGTGTATAGTCCTTTGCTGCGTAAACTTTCCTACTTGATTGCTTCTTTCAGCAAATTGTGGTGGCAAGTGTTCAGGTATGACTCTGTACCTATGAAGATGTACGTTCACACAGTCATGATGTACTACTGTTTGGTATTTCTTATATTTCTTTGGATCCTGTTGGTAGTATATTTTGTAGGGAAAAAAAAATGCTAAGCCCAGATCATCCCAGGAAGATAAATAGTAGAAGGCATAGACTTAGGAACTAGGAAGAGGAAATACAGAAAGAGAAAAGGACGGGGGAGCAAGAGCGCGGACAGTGGGTCAATAAAAGATGTGCCCCTTCTTCAGTGAAGTGTGCAGAAATCACCCAGTGCGAAGTGTCATTGGCTTTCTTGTGAAAACTTCAAGGGGGCTGAGCTCTATCTTCTAGCTGACTTGGGTATGAAATAGAAGTGACCCACGGTCGCCCAGGTGAGCTGTGTGTCATCCTTCCTTTTTCCTCCCACAGGCCAGTGGTTCTCACATTTTAGTTCTGCAGATGGATCACTCTGGAAGGCATTTTTAACAAGCTCCTAGGATGATTCTAATGCAGGTGGTCAAAATCAGAGAAACATTGCCCTAGGTTATCATCTTTTGGTAAGTATTTAGTAACTCTGAGAGAAGAGTCAAAAACAGAATTATATAGCAAGGTTATGCTCAGTCATCGAGTGTGTGTCATGGGGCCGCTGAGCTTCTAACTTGTTGGTTTCCTAAAGTAGGAGATTCCTGAGCTAAGTCTTAAAGGAGAAGGATGCACTCAGGTGAAATGATGGCTAGAAAGACATGTCAGGCCTTGGACCTGATGAGCAAAGGCACAGAAGTGACGAATAGCATGTGTGTTTAGACCTCGTCTCTAGAGAGTCAAATGGGAACCAAGTGGTAAGATAAAATAGGAGAGTTTTGCAGAGGTCACACACCAAGAACCTTGGGCTTCTATCGAGTAAGGTTTTGGGGGCAGGTGCGGGGGGAGGGCAGGGAGCAATGGAGAAAAACTAGATTTGCATTTCAGTTAGATCCCTAGTGACTGAAAGGGAGATGAACACACGGATGAAAAGATTGTAAAACCACATCAAATCATTAGGAGTTCTAGAAATCAAAGCAGCAAATAGTTGTTTGAAAAGTTTTGGTTAAATGTTTTCACTAACAATTTGCATTTTAGAGAGACTTGGACAGTCATTGAAGAAATGCGGAAAGAATAAAGGCTTGCCTTTTGAGTTACAGATATTCTGCACGATACGTAACATCTAACTGGTGTTTGAGATGACCTACCAAGGTTAGTTAGGCTACACAAGCATAAATGTATCTAATTCCAAAAGATACCATAAATAAAATCTAACGTTTGTACTTGGGTTTTTTTAGTAGGTCGCTTCGTTACACCTTTGATAGTAAATACATTATAAACAAAACTGTCAGAAATCATGAAAGCCTCATTTCATTTTTATTTACACTACCAAAGTGGGGCTGGGGCAGTGATGAAGGACAGAAAAAGACCACCTGCAGACCTATCATCATACACATAGTCTAAAAGCATTTCTCCTTTTAAAATGTAATTTTCATGAGAAGAGGGAGCTTATCTGCCACATAATGGACACTCAGTAATAATTATTAAATGGATGAATTAACATCCCCAGAAAATGCTGTGTGCAGCGTAGATGTAGGCTGGGCTGCAACATTGCCTGTTATTCCAAAGTGCTCTGGAAGCCTTAATGTTCTTCTGAATTTAAAAGTTTGTCAGATATATGCCCTGATGATGTTATTTAACGGTTGCTTTACAGTGGTTCTTGCTGCTTTTTAAACTTTTGAAAATGGACTGCAACGAAGGCTGCTTGGAATCTGATAACTAGACTATGGGTTAGTTCATGCCCAGTACAGAAATGTGAGCCTGAAGCACAGAGCGGGTATTTTAAATGTCACCGTTCCTTTACTTTGGTAAAACTGAGCTGAAATCACACCCAGTACTCGTTGACTTGCAGGCTGTTGCTAATGGTACAGTTTGGGGAGGAGAGACTGTGCCCGAGGTATTGCAAAATCCGAATTACGGAGCAACAGGAACCCTCAGGATTAATGCCAACTTCTCCTTCCACGGGCGAATTTCTCAAGAGGAAAAGTACTGTGTTGCATAAAATTATTCATTCTCTTTATACTAGTGTTTGTGTGTACCCAGAGGCAGAAGCTATTCTTCGAAAAGGTGACTCAGAACAGTAACAGATTACGGGGGTAGAGGTAGGGTGAAGAGGAGAGGCAGTGGCGGCAAGAAAGAACTGCCATAAATCTATTTCTCTCTCCTTCCAAACCAGCTCTTATTTTAGACTGAGTGACCAAAAGCGTGGCCTTGAGCTGCTCCAGACTCCCGGCCTCCTGGAACCGCCAATTCCCCTACGCCGGTGAGTATGCGGTCCGAAACCCGGCAGCACGGCTCTCGTACGCGCGGAGTTCTGGCCTTTGTCCCTTCCGGCTCCCCATTGGCTGGAACGGCCGAGGCCCCGCCCCCTCTCATGGCGGTCCCGAGCCTTCCGCGAGAGGGCGGGGCTTTGTGACGCATGCCTTGACGTCCCCAGGGCTATAAAGAGGACCGCTGGAAGCGCGCGCTCCTTCAGGAGCCGCCGGCAAGGGAGCAAGGAGGAAGGTAGTGGCCGGATAGGAGAAGGTGGGGCCAGTCTGGAGGAACGGCCCGCCCCTGCGGCCCCAGAGGCAGTTGGGCCCTCGAGGCCCCTCGCGCGTTGGGATCAGTGGACGGTTCCTCAAGTGCCGGGGAAGGTGGGGGGCCGAAGTGGGAGGCCCGTGGGGACGGGCGGGCCCACACCGGCGGGTTTTTTCAGCAGCCTGCCAGCAGCCAGGGCGGCGGAGCTCCGGGACCGGGCCGGCGGGACCTCCGCCTGCTTCCTGAGCTCGCGGACGCAGAGTCTGGACGCCCGCTCTTCCACATTTCACTGCTGTCCCCGCCACACAGATCAAACGGCAACCCGAGCACAGCCCCCGCGGGGCCCGCAGACCGCAGCGTAGGTCCTTAGGGAGTGAGTGGTTTGTCCCGTTTACGTTTGCGGTGGCTTCGAAGCCCCCGCTCTCGCATCCTCAGCCCAAGGCACTGTTTTCCTGCTCAAACGTTATCGCTGTGGTCGTGGGTAAATGGACGTTCACAGTTTGGCGCGGGGGGTGTAAAATTTGCTAGTTTTTTTTGGCAAATATTCATTAAAGGAGAGATTTGGGGAGAATTATTAAGCTTTAAACAACCCAAGTGTCTACGTTTGTGACTTTTCCCGTTGATGTAGTTACGCCTGGTGTCACGGTATTTCTCAACTTGCTCAGGACAAATCTTTGTATAGGACTGCGTTGTAGGACGCTCAGCATCCCTGGTCCTGAGGCGCTACGTGGCCCCGCATATTCGCAAGTCCGGGGTAGGATGGGGTGGGCGGGCGCACCACCTTGGTTGAAAGCAGTTAGGATCACGCGGGGCCGCTCTCTCCAGTTAGTAGCACCAACTGGTAACTGCCTACAGAAAGGGTGTTTTGTTAGCTCCGTCATGGCTACTACTAAGCCACTTTCTAAACATCTGTCTACTCACAGTGGGGTGTAAAGGATGTACTTTTTAAAAAATTATACATACATATGTATATATAAAATATATGTAATTATATGCATCATACGTAGAATTACTGCCTATGTCCCTTAACATTTAGTATGTGGGCCTGTCAGAGATGCCATTCTGGCTTTTTAAAGATGGTTTAATTCAGTAAAACTCCGGTTTGCATGACACTCTGATAGTAAGTTTTCATTAAGGAATTCTATACACTTAAATATATTCTCAAATGGTTTGCTTTGGCCTATACAGATTCATTTTTTCCTGACTTTTGAAAATATGAAATGTGTTTTTGTATATTCAGCGTTTTGCTATGACACATTAGTTGCATTTATTAGAGGTCGACCCCTTGTATAATTGCTGTAACTAAACTGTGCCACTTAGCCCCATGAAACTCGTTATTCTCTTTACTGTGGGGATGTTGCTGAGGACATGGTTCGTTATCTGACACTATTCTCCACTTTGTGAAGACCCATAGGAGAAATTTCTCATGAGTCTCAGTGTCCAGAATAGCTGTGATTCTCCCAAGCAACTGATTTGTTTTCTTTTCTCAGGAAACTTGGATCATTTAACCAACTGTTTCCTACTTTGTGATGGCTGCTTGGTAGCTCAGGGCTGATTTGACAGCTTGGAAAAGCCAGTGCCCATGTGGTTTGGAAGGATGTTGTTTGGACACAGATAAATGAGATTAATTTAATTTCCTTGAAATTGTACTGCACAAAATATTTACTGAATTTTACAGAAACAGGTTTTGGTTGTTTGGTTTTTTATTCATTGTTTTTAATATCATCCTGGAGTTCTTAGCAGGGCTTTTCCCGTGGACTTCTTTAATAGTACTAGATTGCTCATCTACACGTAATAAGCTAGTGGTAGTGTGGTTTTTTGTAAATTACCATCAATAATTAGCCCATTTTACTAGAATAAATACCTAGAGATTAGAAGAAAAATTAATAATTTTAATAGGAGACAGATTTGTTCTTAGAAAATATAATTAACTGGTGAGAAATATTCTAATATACTAATATACTATTTATAAGACTTTGTTTTTCTTCATTATAGTTGAGATTACAGACATCCTGCCAAAATGATTTCTTCAAAGCCCAGACTTGTCATACCTTATGGCCTCAAGACTCTGCTTGAAGGAGTTAGCAGAGCCATTCTCAAAACCAATCCGCCAAACATCACCCAGTTTGCAGCAGTGTATTTTAAAGAACTTATTGTGTTTAGAGAAGGTTTGTTATTGCCTTAGATTACATATTTGTTGCTTTGAAAAAGAAAGCATTTTAAGTTGGAAATTATATGTATCTGATTTACTATATTTATTCCTTCAGGGAATAATTCTCTGGATATAAAGGATCTGGTTAAACAGTTTCATCAGATTAAAGGTAAGTACCACAGTGGTAATAGTTTAATAATAATAGTTATAAATTATTGCATCATTACTAGCATGCATTCAAACTTGATGATGCCCTCAAATATTTTGTGTTTGAATAATCATACTGATGCTTTATTTTTATTATTAAATCAGTTTTTTAAAAAATTAGAAGACTGACTTTTGGAGGATTCTAAATCTTAAAAAGACAAAAATAGGAATCACTCATCTTTTGCAAACCATTTGGTACAATAAGACCTAGAACAGTGTGTGTAAACTATGACTCAGACTCTTTCCAGTATGCCCTGTCTTTAGGGAAGAAGTACAGTGTATTTGAAGAAAATTGTATTTTGTAGTAATAAAGGCTCAAATTATAATGAGATACATTACTTACCAAAGTTCTGTAAACACTCTTCTTGGGAGATTAAAGAAAAGGTTCACCACCCCCTTTTTCTTTCTCCCCATGATACTTTAACTGCAGTGCGGGTGGGAGGACAGGAGATCAATTAGGTGTCATGACCATCTTTTCTGTTCCACAAGTCTCTCTGTGTAGTGAAGAGAGAAGTTTTTCGTAGAAGGTCGTCTCCTCTGGCCTATCTCTGTGACATAGGCTGTATATCTCTGTGTATATGTGTAAATGTCTATCTTATGTGAATGTGCAGCATGCAACTGAGTTGACAGAGGAGCAATGAAAAAATCAGAGGGAGAGAAATGAGAAAGGCAAAGTTGACAGGATGAAAATTTGGGACTATCGCTATAAGCAAAAGAGGATAAATTGGTCAAATCCCAAGGACAGACACACATATCTAAAAGAATGGTAACAAAAAGCTTTTGGCAGGATTTTCTGGAGAAAATGGAGACTCATGGTCAGTATGGAAAATACCTAAATAATAATTGCTACATTGGCTGGCTAACATCTTAGAATGATCATAGAGAAAGAAAAGATCTGATCAATGAGTTTCAACTACCTTTATACTCATCCACGTTGGTGATGTTAATAGATAAAATAGCCAAGATAGGGAGAAATCAGGAGTAAGACTTTGGAAAATATAAAAATCATGAGGGTTTGGATCTGCAGTGAAAGAGACACCCAAAACAGAAAGCAAGATTAAGAGCAGCAAGAGTCAGCCTTTGAAGGTTCAGAAATATTCTATTGTGTAGTCTGGCTGCTTCCCTGCAGGGTCTTGGCAGCATTCTCAGCCTACCATGGGAAATAGGTCTAGGATTTGCTTACCACCAGCAGGATATACAGACAAGTGCTAGAACACTGACCACTCTCCCCCTCCCCATGAGCCTTGTTTCCCAGGCAGTCAAGGTTAATATGGCCTTTGTACTTGTATCTTCTATACCAGGAGCTATGTTTGAGAGGATTGGGAGCGTGCAGGTTTGCTATGTTTGAGAATCACGATAAAGTCAGTGAATCTTTATGGTGAAAGGTAACTAACTGGTAGCCTTTGAGGCCAGTTTGTTTACCGAAGAATTTACCCACCATTCGACTTAGCAAATGGACTAAACTAATGTGGATTTTGGTCCAGCTGGTTTAACATCTTTGAATCTCAGGCTTCAAAATTAACAGACTGAACTAATGGAGTAGCCATACTTTCGATGGAGCCTCAGGGGTAGGAGATACTGCTGCTTTTTTCCTCGAGTAACTACAGATATCGAGGAAATTGACATAGATATATAGATAACGCTAAAAGCCAACTCATAGTATGGCTGTAGAAACAGATTGCTCTTTAGATAGTAGAGTAAAAACGAACTCCTTGTTCTAGTTTACCTGGGAGATGGGAAGTAACATGAAGGTATGACCAGAAAATACAGAGTTCAGTGTTACTGTCTAATATTGCTTTGGCTCGTTTATTCATCTGCCTTTTATTGTCGTCTGAAATGGTTTCTTAATGGACAAACCATATCCGTTAACTTGGGTTCTATCATAGAGACTGCCTGAGTCCAACTATATCCAGGAAAGCATCACTCTGGGCTAAAGAGGGACTATCTGGGGATATACAGGCACCATAACGTTCCCACTTGGTAGGGCATTTCCTCCCCTGAGTGACATCCTCCTACCTTCTGACTGGTTTAATTCCCCAACTGCTATTCCTGTGGGAGTTCTAAATAAATTTGGCTGCATGGTTGTTTCAGTTCTAGACAATAAAAATGTAGTTATAACAGGTGGTATCTTTTCCTTCCTCTAAATAGAACTTTCTTTATGTGGATCCCAGTTTTAAATATGGATGGTGGGCATCTATAATAATCTACATGCTCTGTTGGTCCCAAGGATTATGGCTCTCCCAGGCTTTCAGTGACTTGCAATATGAGGAAATGGACCATCCTTTGAGGACTGAGTCGATTTACTCTTATTCTGGTCTTTCAGTCTCTTCAGCAAGAGGCTAGATCAGCCTAAAGACTGCACCAGGTGTTGGAACTTGGTGATACGGGCAAGAGCTAAATTCCTAGTGCATTGGTCCCCACTGATCTCCCAGATATCAGATATTAGCATGAAAGACGTGTGTTTCATAAGAATCTTCCGTGGGGATGCTGTATCCTCCAAAGTTATTCCCAAACTGGTCATTCTCTGCCAGCAGCATTACTACGAAGCTGACTATATGCATGAAAAGTGTGGAGATAAGTACATCCTGCATATATCATTTGTTTTGTTTGAATACTTCATTCTGTGATTTTTCCCAGAAGGAGCCCAGTTTTTGGTAGGGGCCTCTAGGACCAATAGTGGTTATCCATCTCCCCAGTGACTTCAAAATTTCATTCAGAGGCAGGTGAGGGAGGAGAAAAAGAACCAGACATGGAAGCAAACTTTTCTCACGTCTCTGTTGTGTCTCATTTTTTCCCCCATTTTCCAGAGCCTAGGATCTTTAGAATGGTTTCTGGCTCTATCCAGGTCTCCGTTGTGGTATTTCACCCACATATGCCCATTTCCAAAGCAACTCATGCTGTGAAACACTTTCTTGGATCCTCCTCTTGTTTTTCTGCAATTTGATTAAACAGATCTCACTACCATATGAATCTATGAATCCAAATAAATCATTGATTAAGGGGATTGTAGATACTCAGGCAATATTTTAAGGCAAAAGAGTTGTCTCTTAAGTTCTATCACCTAGGATATGCTAGGAAAAGAAGGAAGAAGAGGACAGAATTTATTGAGTACCTGTTTTGTTCTAGGCATTTACAATATATTTTGTCGATTAATTAAGACAACTTTATAAGGTAGGTGACATCATTGCAATTTTGCTCAAGAGAGTTCTGATGCTTGGGAATGATTAAATAACTTGTAAGCTTCCAAATATTAAGTAACTGGTAGAGTTAGGATCTATACTTAATCTTCCTAGTAGCATGAAGATGTTCCTAGTAGCATAACTCATGCTCTTTCCACAACATTCTAGGATCCCTCTGCAACAACCTTAAATTCTTGAGCTGAAAGAGTGAAGGGAGAGGAATTTCAGCTTCCTTTCCTCACATTATCTTGCACTATTTCACTTCTTCCTCCCCTGTCACCTTCTTGTGTGGAACCTGAAGCCTAAATTATGCTAATTTCTAATCTTTTCACCACTCAGTGAAGAGGGCAATGATTTCTCCTTCAGAGTGGCAAAAGAGATCTCAGCAGCGCTATCATCTTCCATCCGGGTAAGCCTAATTGAGTCCAGTTTCCGGCGTCAGCCCTGTCTTGGCTTCCAACAGAGGCAGGAAATAGCCATCTCTTATAAAGAATCAAGAAGGCCTAGCCCACCTGGATCCTCATCTGTTACCCTGTTAACTTTTCTAACTGATGCTGGACATTCTTTGCTTGGCCATGTAATAGAAATTATAGTCATGAACTGCTGCCGCCCATTGGGCCCAATTTCAATTGCTCTGCAGCATCACAGCAATTATGCATGTCATTAAATATTGTCTTGAGTTATTCATGTTAAATATTCATAATAAGTAATGTTTTTAGTTTAGTTCTTATGCCAAATTCTATTTTTCTGCCTTATATAGTTGGTTACACATACTTGTGGCTCTCCGCTCTTAGTAAAGAAACAAGGAATATACCTATTTCAGGACTACCCATGCTAAATTTTGAGAGGCTCTGGTACTACTTCATACTTTCCTGGGCATTTTTTTCAAGTAAGGCTAAACTGAGTCCTTAAACAGGGATGGGTATTGTGCCAAAATGACCCTTTTATTTCTTGAAGTCTTGCATTTGCCTAGGCAGGGTGGTAATTTGTACCAAGGTAATAATTTAATTAAATTTAAAAATGGTTTGAATGATTATCTGGTGATGTTCTTGGGATGGGGGCTAGGTCCTTTGTGCTTTTCCATTGTGGTAAGGTTATTCACTTGGGGAATAGTCCATAATAAAGAAGGCAAATAAATCACTGAGAAAATGGTATAGTCAAGATTTTGGGTCAGATTGGCAGACTAGGACAGAAACACAGGATCAGGATTAAGAGAGGAGGGGCCTGGGGTGGGAAGTAGATATGGCAAACCAGGGAAGCTGGAACAGGAAACCAGGTTGCCAAGATCAGGAACACTAAGAGACAAGAGTCAATACATGAAGGAAAACATCTTGGGCCTTGTAAGTTAAGTGTATCACTCTGCAATCAAGAAACTTTGATAGCTCTCTATTTTCACAACATCCAAACTCTTCAGTGTTGTAGGGATACTTTTGAAAAATATTAAACTGGTAGAGATTGATTTCAGATAACCTCTAATTGTTCCTATTTGCTCTGTTGATCCCTATCCACTGAAGCATTCATTTGCTTTAGGGAGAAGGCAAATATAGCCTGGAGCAAGGAAGTTATTACTCAGTATTGAGTTTCCAATGTTCGTAGTACAAAAGCTAACAATTTGGAGTTTTGCAGGAATCTGTTTTTGTTGAGAGATTTTCTTGGCATTTCCAGATCTGAGTTTTGATTTAAGAGCCAAAGCTACCAGAATCAAGTTTTTACTTTACATAAGCCATAGAGGAGGGGAATAAAAGATAGGATACAAAGGATATTTCCTGCTGCAAAGGAAAGGGAAATGGAAAGTCCTTCTTGGCAGTGGGATTGTGGAGTGGGGTGTGGGTAGTGCATGGAAAGTGCTAGCTGAGATTGAAACTGGGGATAAGGAAGGTAAGTAGAATCTCTGACCAGAACTCTAAAATCTGAGCAGAAGGCGTTCTCTGCTTTCCTGGGTGCTGTCTAGAAGAATGCATGCCTCTCAGAGAAGCCATGTGGTTAGCATGGCACTGCATTTAGTATGACTTATGCTACATTCAACACCTCTACAATTGTCATGATCAGACATTCAGTAAATATTTGTTGAATAAAAGAATTGCATTTGAAGCAATAGATTAGAAATAATGGAGAATCTTTCTTGGATGAGCCTAAGATATTATTTCTGGTTTGCTATGGCCTCTATGTGGCTTTTAGTGGGTCCAGATGTGTTTAGATTATCTCAGAGTGCCGACTAGCAAGGAATCAGTATGGGAAAAAGTGAAGTGACTCAACCTGCTAGCAGAGCTGTAGTACCTAATGTCCAAGCTGGGAATATGTCCAGCTAGGGCTCAGATGCTAAAGAGGACCAAATTATGAAGGGGATCTCCCAGTCCTTGAGTGAAATAAGCAAACAGGCCACACTTGCCACAAAGTAGAAACACTTTAGCGGTAAATACAGCAAAGTCAGAGACCAACACCCAGAGCCCAGGCAACGTGAGTTGCCTCTGCTGGAGGTAATTGAGAGCTAGCAGAAAAGGACAACATGTGGATCAGAGCCAGAGGCTTCCTTAGCACTCCGATTCTGTCTTTAGAAGTGGGAGAACCTTGGCTAAAAGAGCAGTACCCCAAAAAACTGAATAATTAACCAAAGAGACTTTTAAACTAGAAGGGACAAATGTTTTTAACTAAGATCAAGTAAATTTTGCCATTGGGAAATGAACATTTAATGAAAACTGAGATCAGCTAGAGAAAATAGAGTAATGCTCTCTAGCATATAAGTCATAGTATGTAAATTTTGATCCCTTTACAAGACTATAGCATGCAAAGCTTTCTACAGTCTGAATCTCGCCTACCTTTACAATCATCTCTCTCATTTCATATCTTCATAGACCTTATGCACCAGACAGACTACTTGTCATCTCCCGAAAATATGAAGTAATTTTAAGTCATTTGATTTTGGCTTATGCTACCTCTCTCTTCAGGGATTCCTTTCCCTCCCCTTTCTACTTTTCAAATCCCACATATCCTTAAAGTCCAGTTCATTATTTCATTTAACAAATATTTAAATTCCTAACCATTACCAGTTGCTGTGCTAGGTGAAATTCAGTTGACGAAGAGAGATTTCAGTTTCAGCTATGATGGAGTAGCTAATATTGGACTTACCCACCTACCATAAACAACCATAAAAGCTGGAGAAATTGTATAAAACAAAGTCCCGTGCTGAATTCTTGGGAGAAGGGATTCACAGAAATTGAGCCCCATATTCACCCTCGTGGCAATTTTCAAATTCTTGTGCAGGGAAATAGAGGGCAAGCAGAGAGTGGAGGTCTTTCTGGGAAGAAGAAACAGAGAAGCAGAGTTTGGGGCTACTAATGTGGCTGGGATTTGTGTGACAAAGTACCAGAGAGAGAAGGCATTTGAAGAGAAGGATCCCTAAAAGTCTGCAAAAATATTTCCTTTGGGTTTTTGGCCAACTCCTAAGCTGCTCATGTGTGGACCAAGGCTTGAGGAGGCTTAGCAGAGAAGAGCTGTTGGGAGACTGAAGGCTGAGTAGGGATTTCAGAAGTGGTTTGCTGTTGGAAGAGGCTTTGGAGTTTGGGGCCAGCCAAACTGAAGAGACTTTTGTGAAACCCTGGCAATTAAGTTGAGACCCCAGGAAGGTCACACCCTAGGAATAAAGGCAATGTGCTAGGAGTAAGAACAAAGCTAAAATACACCCACTTTAACAAAATCTAAAAACCAAGTGTCAGGAGGATCTGATCTGCCATTATTAGAACAAGATCAACACCATTTAGAAGAAAATAATCAGAGCCTCTGCAATGTGTCATTTACAATTTCAAGCACAAATAAAAATTACTAGACATCCAAAGAAGCAGGAGGAAATGACTAATAATCAAGAAATAAAACATAAAACACTCACTAGAAGCAGACCCAAAGAAGATCCAAATATTGGAAGTAGTACATGAGGACTGAAAATAACTATGCTGAATATGTTTGGAAAAAATGGATGAAAAGGTGGAGAACTTCAACAGAGATAGAATCTAAAATAAGAGACAAATGATTATTCCATAACTGCAAACTAAAAACTTATTGGATGGCTGTACTAGCATAAGACAGAATTAGGAAGCTAAAAAACAGGGCAATAGAAAATATTGAAATTGAGTTAAAGAGAAAAACAATAGGAAAGAGTGTAAGAGACATTTGTGGGACATGATCAAAAGGTCTAACGTGTAATTGGCATCACAGGGGGAGAAAGGATATGAGGTGGAAAAGTATTATTTGAAAAAATAACGGCTGAGAATTGTCCCAATCCAACTGAAAGACATCAACCTACAGATTCAAAAAGTTTGGTGAACCCACAGGATTATTAGGAAGAAAACCACACTTCAGCACATCATGGTCAAATTATTGAAAAAGATAAAGGCAAAATCATGAAAGCAGGCAGGGTAAAAGGGCAGATTACTTTCAGGGTAATAAGACAAATGGCTGATCACTTAACCGAAACCATAGAAGCCAAAAGACAATGGAATGATATCTCTAAAGTGCTGAAAGCAAACAACTGCCAACCTGGAATGAATGTATACCCAGTGGATAGCTCCTTTAAAAAAAATGAAAGCGAAATACAGACATTCTCAGACAAAAGCTGAGAGAATTGATTGCCATTAGACGTGCTCTACAAGAAATACTTGTAAAGAAGTTTATAAGTAAACAAGGAATAAAAGGGAACTTTCTAAATCCAGTAATACCTATGCATTACAAAAACTTACAGCTACCATTATTCTCAATGGTGAATATTGAATACTTTCCCTTTGAGATTGGAACCAGGACAGAGATGTCTAATATCATCATTTCTATTCAACATTGTACAGTATGTTCTAGTCAGTGCAGTAAGACAAATGGAAAACAAAAGGAAAAAAAGAGAAAAAGGTATACTTATTGGAAAGGAAGAAGTAAAACTACTTTATTCACACATGACATTATTGTGATGTAGAAAATCCAAAAGAATCATCATCTTGGTAACCAGCCTGATACTACAGAGGAGAGGGTGTATGGGACACAGCCCAGAGTTTTATGGGTAGTAAGTTAAAAAGTACAGATGTACTATCTAGTTGTCCTAAATCTTAAGATAATGAATTCAACAAGTACCCACTGAGAAAGTGGATATTAGAGAATTCGTAGAATAAAAGCAGCATATACCACTATCCCCCTTTTTCATGTTTCTTTACTACTTCTGATTTATGCCCCATATCAGTTAGGAAAGCCTTCAGCTACAAGTAGCAGAAAACCAATTAACAGTTACTTAAAGAAAAATAAGATATCTGGAAGTGTTGTTCATTCTGCTGCTAATATTATAATAATAAAGCATCAATTATCTAGGCTTTCTGCTCTACCCTCCTTAGCATATTTTACTTGTCCCTTCATGCCACTGCTCCAGGTGTTATGTCCATGTTTAAGTTAGGAAGAAGAAAGTGGTGGTGCCAGTAATATTTGTTCCTTTCATTAAGAAGGGAAAATCTTTCCAAGATGTCTCCTAGCAGACTTCCACTTCTGTCTCATTGGCCAAGGAAGGCTAATAAAGTTTCTGATAAGGGAAATCAGAATGGACAGGGCTGGTTTAGCACCTTCTCCAGAGGGCCTCTGGCATCTTGGGTGGGGCAGTTGTGTGGGGCCCCTTTCATACCTGCCCCTTCTCTTTTTCAAAGCTTAATGACAATCACTTAAAAGCCATTATATTCCGTACATATTTCAGTCCCTACACTGACCACATTGTCATTTAATCATCTATTTGTGTGTCTCTATCCTTAGTCAGACTGTACTCTTTAGGAAGTCTTATTCATCTTTGATTCCTCAGTTTCTGTCACATAATAGAAGTTAATGATTGGTGAATGAAGAATGAGCGGAAGAGAGGAAGGGGAGAAAAATAGACTGCCTACTGTCTCTAGTATTCCTCATTCCGATCAGTTCAGCACACAGCAGTTGGAATCCTCTTCTGTTTTAAACTCTTAAAAACTGTATACCATACATACTCCAAATTCTCAACTTCGAGTACTCTACTGTGAGTTCCTCACCTCCAGTCCTTATCTCCTGTCTCCTCTCCTGTCCTGTTACTCACCTCTCCTATCTCCTATTATGTCCTGCTTTTATTTTCCTCTTGTCTTTGACACCTTTCAGGTTTCCCTTTAGTGCCAGAATATGGCTGTTTTCTTATTCTTCCCTGGCAGTTATGTGCCCCAGCACCACCAGTCTCCACATGAGTTCTGCTATTCCAAGAAATAGTGTGTGCTTGGCACTTCTCTCTTCATCTTATTGGTTCCACAGAATACTGATTTTCTGTATTCTACAATGAATTTTAATCAGTTAGTCACTTTATTGTACTTAAAAGTAAACTATACAGGGAGAAATGCCTTTCCCTATGTTCTTAATTCTGAGAGCCTGTGCAGTTTTTTTTGTGTTAAAGTAGAACCAGATCACTGAAGTCATATTGGGTTAATCTTCATAAGGTTGATAAGTAAGATTAACCCATAGCAAACCTAGTTTACAACTTGAAGAAATACAGCTTTTTGTACAAACACAATCTCAAGGTTACAAATCAGCAATCTTTGGAATGATTAAAACAGATCTTAAAACATGAGAGAAAAGCTCTTTACCTTTCTTGTTTTAGCTATTTTATTGGGGTCATATTGGCTTATAACATTGTGTAAATTTCAGGTGTACATCGCTATATTTCAGTTTCTGTATAGACTGCATTGTGTTCAACACCGACAGTCCACTTGTAATCCGTCACTATACATATGTGCCCCTCTACCCCTTTTGCTTTCCCCCAACCCTCTTCTCCTCTGGTAACCACCAATCTGTTTTCCTTATCTGTTCTTTACCTTTCTTAATAAACAGATATTGACAGGGACTCAATTTAGATTTACGTTATATACATGGTAACTTGTATGCATATGTTTGCTGATATTCTCTCATGTATTCTAAACAAAGCCAAATGGTTAGTTCAGTATTTTGGATTTTCAAAAACACTTTTAAAGCTTAAGGCATCTGATCTCAACTTAATTTTTCAGAATTAAGCAATGCATCCATTCAAAATAGTATATATGATATATATATGTGTTTATATACATATACACACACACATACATAAATTATAAATGAAAAACAACTATGCTGCATTTTATCACCCAGCTTAGGAAATAGCCAATTTAATTTTAATCAAAGCTGAATTAAAAATGTGAGGTTTATAATTTTTAATTTTTTACATTTCAAAACTTTTCTGTCTCTTTTTAACTAGGTGTTGATTTATTCTTTTCTCATTTATATGTGATTTACAGTTTATAGAACACTTTCAGATGAATGATTCCATTTATCTCCACAAAAACTCATGAGGTCAATTGATAAGGAGATCTGATCGGTGGTTACCAGGGAAAAGGGGGGGTGGGGGGAGGGCACAGAGGGGGAAGTGGTGTACCCACAACATGACTAACAAAAATGTACAACTGAAATCTCACAAGGTTGTAATGTATCATAACATTAATAAAAAAAAAAAAAAAAAAGACGGAAAACAGCAAACAAAAACAAAAAAAAAACTCATGAGGTCAGAATTATAACTCTCATTTTGCAGATGAGGAGGCTGAAGCTCAGAACATTGATTTGGCCAAGGTCGTGCAGCAATTAAATGACAGTCAGGACTGAAACCTAGGTCTTCTCCTGTATTTTTTTACTGTGAAAAAGAAAGCAGTATACATAAATTCCCTGATGAATTGTTAATGATTCATAATTACATAATGCTTTACCCTTTCAGAATGGTTGTTATTTAATAGGAGACTTCTACAGGCAAAACTATTAAGCCTGGGAATTAATCTCCTAGATATAATTTGACGTATGACAAGCCTATGAGGTAGACACTTTTTTTTTCTTTTATTGAGGTTATGATAGTTTACAACCTTGTGAAATTTCAGTTGTACATTATTTTTTATCAGTCATATATTAGGTGCACCACTTCACCCTTTGTGCCCACCCTCCACCCCCCGAAACCCTGGTAACTACTAATCTGTTCTCTTTGTCCATATGTTTATCTTTCACATATCAGTGGAGTCATACAGAGATTGTCTTTATGTGGCTTATTTCACTTAACATAATACCCTCAAGGTCCATCCATGTTGTTGTGAATGGGACGATTTTGTCATTTTTTGTGGCTGAGTAGTATTCCATTATATATATATACCACATCTTCTTTATCCAGTCATCAGTCATTGGTCACTTAGGTTGCTTCCACGTCTTGGCTATTGTGAAGAATGCTGCAGTGAACATAGGGTGCATGGGTCTCTTTGAATTGCTGATTTCAGGTTCTTTGGATAGATACCCAGTAGTGGGATGGCTGGGTCATATGGTATTTCTAGTTTTAATTTTTTGAGAAATCTCCATACTGTTTTCCACAGTGGCTGCACCAGTCTGCATTCCTACCAGCAGTGTGTGAGGGTTCATTTTTCTCCACAACCTCTCCAACATTTGTTATTTTTTGTGTTGGTTATTTTAGCCATTCTGACTGGTGTAAGGTGCTATCTTAGTGTAGTTTTGATTTGCATTTCCCTGATGATCAGTGATGATGAGCATCTTTTCATTTGCCTATTGGCCATCCGTATATCTTTTTTGAAGAAATGTCTGTTCATATCCCCTCCCCATTTTTTGATGGGGATGTTTGATTTTTTGTTGTTGTGTGAGTTCTTTATATATTATGGATATTAACCCTTTGTCAGATATGTGATTTGCAAATATTTTTTTCCCAGTTGGTGGATGTGTTTTTGTTTCAATCCTGTTTTCCCTTGCCTTGTAGAAGCTCTTTAGTCTGATGAAGTCCCATTTGTTTATTCTTTCTATTGTTTCCCTTGTCTGAGAAGACATGGTGTCTGTAAAGATCCTTTTAAGACTGATGTTAGAGAGTATACTGCTTCTATTTTCTTCCAGAAGTCTTATGGTTTCAGGTCTTACCTTTAAGTCTTTGACCCATTTTGAGTTTATTTTTGTGAATGGCATAAAAGAATGGTGTATTTTTGTTCTTTTGCATGTGGCTGTCCAGTTTTCCCAACACCATTTGTTGAAGAGACTTGCTTTTCTCCATTGTATGCCCTCAGCTCCTTTGTTGAAGATTAGCTGTCCATACATCTGTGGTTGTGTTTCTGGGCTTTCAATTCTGTTCCATTGATCTGTGTGTCTGTTTTTGTACCAGTTGAGGTGGACACTTTTAAAACGGCAAGTGGGTCTTTCCAGAGTTGCTAAAATTACATCATGTAAGTGATGTATCACATAGGCCCCATGCAGGCAATCTAGGGGTTGAATTACTGCTTCTTGAAAATTCTCACGGTAAATAAATCATTGGTTGGGGAATTTAAGATCTTCTGGGTGAAAATAGAGTTTTAGAGGCCTTGAATTGGTCTGGGGGTGGGTAGGTCAATCTTGTCAAACGTTGGGCTTGGGTTTTGTGATGGCTTTTGTTACCTTCGTTGTACTGCCGCCTTCGAATTCCTTTAGCAGTGGACTGCTGTTACCTTGTGCTGAGGGCGGGGCTGGGGTGCTAAGGGTGTTTCTCTGTGCCTGGGTTTCACACTCAGCTTTCAGCCTTCCCCTCTCATCTGCACCCCAAAGAGCGTCTCTCCTCACGTTCTTGCCCCTCACCCAGGGGCAGCCTGCCATTTCTTGTTACTCTGTGCTGGTCTGGTGGTTGGGGCACAGGGATTCTCTGGCCTAGGCTGGCCCTTGCATCTGGGCTGTGGGGGTGGAGCTTTCTCAGTGTTCCTGCTGGTCATCAGTGTGGCAACCAAACTCTACCTTGTATCTGTGGTCAGTCCTGCCAGTATTCCCTGCCTCTGCCCCAGTGGTAGGAGACCTCTGCTTGGTGTTGATATAGGATCCCTCTTCTGACCTCTACCCTGCTTCCATCTTTCATATGAGGCCCACAGAAAAGTGCTTGTGACTGAGTGTGAACCTCATTGGGTCTGGAGTCCTGAGCTATTCCAGACTGACATCCTAGCCCACATTTGGCCTTTAGCAGTTAAGATTTTAGCTGATACCAGTTAGTATGGTGGTGGCTTCTCCTTTCTGGGCTCTGCCACAGATGAGACGGTTCTTGTAGCCCTTCTCTCCTTGGAGGGAGGGCTGGTTGCTCTTTGGAATCAGGTGACTTGATTGCCTGGGACTCTGCTCTCTGATGGGCTCAAGAAAAGTTATTTTGTGGTTTATCTGACTTTTCCTTGTTATGATGGGAACAATGTTTTCTGTTCAACTTTCTATATCTGAAGTGTAAGGCCAGCCTTATTTAAATAAAATTTCCTTTATTCCTCCAGCCAGAGGAGTTCTTTTCCTCTTCTGAACTTCCATAGATCTTTATTAGGACCACTATTAGGTACTCATACTTTTTTACCTATAATATTTGTGCATCAGTCTTATCCTCCCCGACTGAAGTAAGCTTTATGAGGCCTTGTCTTAATAATCTTTATATCCTCAACAGTGCCTAGTACAGTATCTTACATGAGCACAAGCACTCAGTCCAATGTATGGTGGGTAAATGGCTTTATTAAAAAGTGGGTGGGGAAGTCCCGAAGAGGCGAATGGTTAGGAAAATGAGGTTATTGTTCTAGGCAGAGGGAGGTTAGAGTAGATGTGGCTCTTTGGACGTTTTTTAAAACTTTTTTATGCAGGTGAGCATTTGGTGTGGCACCATGTCCATAATTAGACCCCTTCCTTGAGTTTACGGGAGCTCAGCAGCTATTGCGGACGGAACACTGTAGGACACTGTTCTTTGGAAAGCAGCTGAACCTATGAAAACGTCTTCAAATGAGGTTTTGACTTGAAGCAAACAAATTCTTGTAAAGCAAATTCTCCTTTCCTGCAGATTTCATTATGATATTAGGGAAATGCTTCCCCAAGAGAAAATCTTCCATAAAGTAAGCAGATGTGAAAATATTCGATGAGTACTGACTAAGGTGGTTAGACAGGTGTGTGGGTGGCAAGCAGAATGCTGAGTCCAGAAAAATCGAGCAGTTTTCCAGCTCTAGGAGTTTCTGCATATCTTCAGCTATCTTGACCTTGTAAGCCATGGGAATTTCCCTCATGCCTTAGGATTCACTGAGTCCTCACTTACGGATCCGGAGATCTCTTTCTGTTCCTCTTGTCTAAGTCAGTATGACTCTGGCTGCATTATCACACCTTGCTAGCAGGAGCTACCATTTTGGGGTTAGAGTGTATGACATTTCCTAATGTAAAAATATCCTATAGTCCTTAGTTTTCCAATTCATTAAGTTAAACTTTATAAACCTATTTTCTTAAATTAACGCCTTTATTAATGTGACAGCATTTGTTTCATTACTAAGTTATTACACCAGCTACAGATTAGACAATTTCTTGCCCAGGTTGAAGTCTTTCTTTTCCCTCTAGTTTTATGAGGAAGTTTGGCTCAAGAGCTTTTTCCCTGGAGGTTTTCAGCTTCCTTATTTCTAGGCAGAGTTAGGATCCTCCCCCTCATGCTGACCAGCTGAAGGTGGTGTCTGATTATTAGTTTTGTTGCTGTGCTACTTAGAATCACTTATTTCTGAGGAAATGAACTGAGGTATCTTTTGAGTGAAAAAGGACAGGAAAGTTTTATCGCCCACACTAAACCACAGATGTTGCAAATAAAGCAAAACTCTTTTGTTCTTGTGTATATATTGACATTTGAATGCTCAAGCTGTTACTACTTTCCTTCAAATTCTTTTTTGGGGAATGTATGCTTATTAACCCATCTGGCTGTTATTTTTAGTAGAGAAGTGGTCAGAAGGAACGACACAAGAGAAGAAACCAGAATGTGTAAAAGAACCAGAAAGAACATCTGTAGTTTCCAAAGAACCTAGACGGATGGAAAAGTCTACGGACACAGAGGAGGACAACATAGCTGGACCGCTATTTAGAAACAAAACCACTCAGTTCCCATCGATTCACGCGGAGCTGCAACCTGAGCCTGAGGAGACAACTGAAGCAGTTCGTGGTCCTTCGAAACCACCCACCCCTAAAGTTACTACCCCACCCTCATCACCATCCCCAGCAGCTGTCTCACCAGAGTTTGCCTATGTCCCAGCTGACCCAGCTCAGTTTGCTGCTCAGATGTTAGGTAAAACTTCATCTATTCATTCTGATCAATCTGACATTTTAATGGTGGATGTGGCAACAAGTATGCCTGTTTTGTCCGAGGAGAGGCTGAGCTTAGAGGCTGCTGAAGATATTGTGGTGGCCTCTCCTGTTGTGTATTCTGGAGAGATGGTAGCAATGCGGGTTCAGAGCCAAGAAACTGTCCATGTAGATTTGCATTCTAAAGACCAGGCTGAACCATCAACGGCTTCCTCATTCCCCTTGCAGGATGAACAAGAACCTCCTGCTTATGATCAAGCTCCTAAGGTCTCTTTGCAGGCTGATATTGAGGTTACATCAATCCTTCATATATCATCTATCTATAAAGATCAGCCTGTGACTGCAGGAGTTACTTATGTTGAGCAAATACCAGAACAAATAGTTATCCCTTTTACTGATCACATTGCTTGGCTTAAAGAAAATGAGCAGTCACCACCAGTTAGTTCCATATCTGTTGGAGGCAAGAGAGCCTCAGGCATATCTGAAAAATCTTTAGGTTCTGCAAAACCTGCACAGTTGGAGGAGAATGCCAAATATGATTCCTCAGTACATATGGAGGCAGAAGCAACAGTTCTGCTCTCTGACACCTCTTTCAAGGGTCAGCCTGCACAATCCCTGGATGCAGAGGGCTCTACCAAAGCAGGAGGCTCTGAAAAATCTCTACACCTTGAAGTGGAGATCATTGCAGTAGTCCCTGGCAATCCTGGAGAGGAAAACTCTGCATCCCAGGAGACGAAGGTCAAACCTGTGCTCTCTGGGGAAGATGCAGAAGCAGTACACTCAGATGCATCTGTAAGATCATCTAGTGGCCCCTACCCTCCTGTTCCAGAAGGTTTTACTGAATCAGACATTGAACCAGAATGAGAAGCAGCACCTGAACAAGGTTTGATGGAGCCAGGTAAGAAAATTAGATACTTACAAAATTAAAAGTTACATTTCAGGTAACCATCTAGCTAGGCTCCCTGCAGATTGGTCAAGTCTTTTTTTTTAGTAGTTTTTAAAATGCCACACCTATTTAAAGGCTTTGTTGTATTTGAGATTTTACTCTTATGAGCTGAGTGATTTTAAAGTGACATCACCACAGCTTGGCCTCCACGTTTGGTCATCTAGTACTTTTGTGTTATTCTTTTGGATATTTTATGTATTGAAAAACATTAGAGCCTGTTGTCAGGTACAAAATATATTTATGTGATCTGAATACTCCTATTGCAAAAGTGTAATTAGGGGATGTTGGTTTGAAATTTCTCACTTGTGAAGGTAAAATCACACTACAGCAATGCATTTCCATAGGCTGTGGCATTTAAAGCGTAAAAGAAATGGTGGTGTTTGACTCTGCTTTCGCCCTGCGTCGGGAGAGCTCTGCATCCAGGTTTGGGGAGCTGGGTCAAGCACTGATTTCCTGCCTGGGAGGTTCCTGCAGCTGAGGGAGCAGCTTCATAACTGGATGGAGAGAGGTCAGGTCAGGTTGAAGTGCTGTCACACAGGGGAGCAGGGAGGTAGCAGCAACAGAAAGGACAGGGAGGCACTCGAGCAATAATGGATGCGGCCAAGATTCCCCCAACAAGTGCCAAAATCAGGTTGCTTTCTTGGCTGCTGAACTATCATCAGTGCTTTCCTGTGACACAGACATGATTTGACCTCCATCTCAGTCTAATTATGGCGTTTGGTCTGCTCATCCTCCTGCCGTGTTCAGACAAATGCAGGGACGCTTCTCCCTTTAGGGACAGATGGGAAATGCATGAGCCAACCTCCCCCATTCCTTTTGCAGAAACTCTCTCAACTTTGACTCTTAGAGCCAGAATGATAAAGTGTTACCAAAGCAGGTGTTTAGAGATCAAATTGTGTCTGGCTGTGTGACAGGGATTCTGCACAGCTGAAAAGGCAGAGGGCAGTGTTGGGAGTATAGCCTGTGGGACTGGCATTACACTTGTGGCTTAAGCAGCACTTCCATACCAAGTTACTGTTCTCAAGTGCTTAACTATTTCCAAAGCACTAGGAGAATATTTAACAACAAAAAAACCTGAAGAGTTGGCTTATGCACATTTTTAAATTAGCTTCAAGAAAGATCAGTTGAAACTATCTGAAGCTACTGAAAAATCCTATCAGCTTAATCATGTGCATAGCGTTGTTTTCTTTCTTGGGGAAGAGAAAAAGCTGCGCCGGTGATACATGGCCCAGTGTGCAAAAGGTGAACTCGGAACATTTGGGCGAACGGCAGCTCCTCCATCAGGAACCTTTTCTCCTTTATCCCATCTTCTGGGACTCAGTTCTCCAAGACAGCACTGTCTTAATTAGGCAAGTCAAAGTTGGTATCATAGGTTCCTTGGTGTCAGTAGATGGATGGCACTCCTAGATCTTTTTTTACTTAAAGAACCCCGTGGGACCAACCAGCCGTTTACTCCCTCTTAGGACCTCTGATTTCAAGCCTTGCCTAAAAGGGGTGCTCTCTGGAGTTCTGAGTTCTAGATTATGGGATGTTTTGAGTGTGCTGACAAATTAATGGGAGATAATGGTGCCTGTGAAGGGCCAGAGATATTTGATTATGTGATCAGATGACCTAGCAATGACTTCTTTAGTAAAGAAAAAATCACTATGCAGATGCATTAACAGATTTTCAATGGCTCAACACACTCTTCACTTGATTTTTTTGATAAAGCCAAAAATGTTGATTTTCCATTTCCTCTCTGAGGACTTTGTAGAGGCCATGTCTAAAGTTTAAGTACCTGGAAACAGCAACTTAGAATGAGATTGCTTCTTCTGCCACAACTCTAGTGTCCCTGCCACTTGCTATCACAACATTGTCCCTGTTTTTCAACTGTAGAGAATCTCTCTTCTTTCACATTCCAAACACAATTCATTTAGCCCTCTCTATAGCATGCTTTATGGCACATAGCACTACAGCTGTTTGTTTAGACGTAAAAAAAACCTTACAAAGACATTTCTGTGCATAGCGCCTGATACAGAGACCAAATCTTTAATGCCTGCAAATTTTGTTTTTTTTTTTTTTTATAGCAATAGCAGCAAGCGAAGCAGGACAACCACCACCATATTCTAACATGTGGACCCTTTATTGTCTAACTGATATGAATCAACAAAGTCGCCCATCACCGCCACCTGCACCTGGGCCTTTCCCCCAAGCAACCCTCTATTTATCTAATAAGGATCCACAGTTTCGGCAGCATCCACCGAAAGTTACTTCTCCAACTTATGTGGTGATGGACGACAGCAAGAAGACCAGTGCCCCACCTTTTATTTTAGTAGGCTCAAATGTTCAGGAAGTACAGGATTGGAAACCTCTTCCTGGACATGCTGTTGTTTCTCAGTCAGATGCCTCGAAGAGATTTGCTGCAGTACAAGTACCCATTGCTGTTCCTGCAGATCAGAAATTCCAGAAACATACCCCAAATCCCCAGAATGGTAGTCCTCCTACAAGTGGACAAGATGTCCCCAGACCACAAAGCCCAGTGTTTCTTTCCGTTGCTTTCCCAGTAGAAGATATAGCCAAAAAAGGTTCAGGATCTGGTGACAAACATACTCCCTTTGGAAGTTACGGTATTGCTGGAGAAATAACTGTGACTACTGCCCATGTTCGCAGAGCAGAAACTTAAAACTGGTAGGTAAATTTTCCTACCATAATATATGGGCCTTAACACACTTGAGTTTCAGCATTTTGATTTGTTGAC
The DNA here is from genome assembly GCF_041296265.1 of Equus caballus. NCBI lineage: Eukaryota > Metazoa > Chordata > Mammalia > Perissodactyla > Equidae > Equus > Equus caballus. The sequence goes on from NC_091691.1 coordinate 54,206,793, forward strand.
CTGGAGACTGAGGTATTTTACCAAATTGAATTGAGATATGCAGTGAGTTGAGGTATGCTCTAATATGATGTGGTTATTGCCTGCAACTTCCTTCCCAATTACGAATAAATGCACAGCAGGTGCACTGCACCACAATGACTCACACAGTGGATTTGGTCCCTAATACACAAACCAATCAGCTCAATCACCTTTGAACACCTGGTTCTGTCTAGCCCTGTGGAAGACGTAAAAGGGGATGGATTAAAAGAAAAAAGAGAAAGAGACAAGACATAGTTTTATGTGGGAACTTTAGAATCTACTTGTCATGTTTAAGGGGTGGGGAGGAACAGAGAGAAGGCATAAGAGCTGGAAACAATTAAAGAGCAAGGTAAGAGATAATATATGGAGCATCCAATCAATGCAGTAAGTTTATTCCCTGTTAGAGTGAATATTTAGAGTAGAATGGACAGGCTGGAAATACATTAAAGAGCTAAAGCAACCACAGACGAGAGAGTTTTATCACTCACAAATCATTTTAAATTTTTTATTCAACCAGTACTTAATGCCTTGTACTGTGCCAGCCCCTCCTCCCCCCTCCTCCATGTGTGTACAGTAGAGGGAGCAAACATGGACCCTACACCTTACTGGGAGAGAAGGACAAAAAAGTAAAGTACAATATGTGAAGTATTGTGAAGAAAACCAAGAAGGTAACTGAAGCAGGCCCTCCTTTATTAGACGGGGTGTTCAGGCCCGGATGTAAACTGACACCTGAGTAAGAGGAGGAGTCAGCCTTGCAAAGAACCCACAGATAGGAAGGAAAGAGCATGGGGGTTCAAGATATTGCAAGTAGGCCAAACTGAGACTGGCTGGGAGGAGCTGTGGAGTACATAAGATGGCGTTGGAGGCACGAAGAGGGGACCATATAATTCAGGGCCTCTGTATTCCAAGGAAAGAGATTTGCATTAAAGTTCAATGGGAAGCCAGAAGAATGACAGATCCCACTGGCTGCCATGTGGAAAAGTAACAGAAGTCAGGAGGATGTCAATAGAGGAAGCAGGGAGATGAGTTAGGAATATAATACAAATGTTATACCCAGACACTAATGAATGAGTTCAGTTACTAAAAACAATTTATGGGTACTTCAAGCTGACTATCTGATGAACAAAAGCTAGATTTCATTCATAGGCTGGTTCAAGTACTACAGTTACCATATTTAAGGAGACAACTCTCAGTTATCAAAATATCTTAGGGCTATGTCTACTACTTATTCATCCTCTTTGTAGACTTTTAGTGGAATTGTCAAAATGGCTGTTTTCAGCATGAACTGCTAGGATATTTTAGTGCAAATGCACAGGTAACTGATTAGTTAAGAGCTTTGTAACAGCAGGAGGGTAGACCTTGCATTTCTGATCTTCCATTCATTTTACATGTTTGGATTCATGACTAAACAATTCACAATTTACCTTATTCCTAACAGATGCCAAAAAATGATGCTGTTTGAGTCGATGATCAAGGTGGAGTCTGCCATCAAGCGTAATATATCAATAAACTTCATGCAAGCATAAAACCTGGTATTCTTATTTTGTAATTTAAGAGGTATACAAACAACCAAACACAAAAGGCCTTAAATCTTTTCAGACTTGTATCACAGTAGCATTTTCCAATTCGTACGTATACAGTGTAAAAAAACTTTAACCATTCCTACTCTAGCAGATCTAGTCACAAGTTTTCTGGCCAGGTGCTGCCACTTGATCATTCTGTGTCTGGCATTCACACCAAGTGAACACAGCAGCACTTTACTATACTGCTGTACTACCCAGAGAATACTGAGTGCTAACGGCCTACTTAGCACCGGGCACCCTAGGTGGCTAGTTCTTTTTGGCCCTGGAGACTGCAGCACCATAAAGATGTCTTTGTAAGGACATTCTTAATAATTTACGATAGCATTAAGTGGTAACACTAGTATATTTGAAAGTTTAAAAGAAACCACACTTTTTTTGAACATTCTAAAGCCTTTATTTAGCATCAGGTAGATTATTTCATTATAACACTTGTTAACTTCAAGACAGCAATTAAAATAACTTACTGGTAGCTACCTAAGGCCCTTTGCAGCAGTATCTCAGTCTGGGGTTGGGTGGATAAATACCGTAAGATTAATGTACCCCAATTAAAGGGGCAAAGCTACTGTACAGTAGGTCTCCATACATATTTTAAGTACACAGGTGCCTTGCAAACTTGAAATGCACAAGACCTCCTTTTATATAGTTTCATACTTATAATACATGAGTGCAACTTAATTTCTTTGGTGGCATTTGCCACTGGAAGTTGAAGCATTTAAAAAAGTTTGTCGTTATGTAATGACAGTGATTAAAATCGGTACTTCTAGGGTATTTTTATGAATTGTTAGATTTTATACATATCTTCAAACACCTTTTAATTCTAATGACACTGATTATAGAAAATTGTAAAAGTAAATTCAGAGCACTAAAATAAGCAAATGAAATACCTTTTCCAGCTTAATTCTTCAGGTTTTCTAATCAGCAATACCTATGCTGAATTCAGGCATTTTTTCTTTTTGATGGTGGGAAGGGGTAAAACTGAGAGGATTAGGATGAAAAGCCATCTTTTCAATGTAGTTTTTACAAAATGACCTAACCTTCTTATAGAACAATTCTAAACATTTCAAAGTTACATCTAAAACATAGAGGCATACAGCATAAAAATATTCAAAATAACTTCATTTGGGATTACTTTATAATTCCATAAAGCTAAAGTTACATTTAGGTATAAACATTCAGTAAATATGGCAACAGCAACCATAAAAAGCATATTCAGCGATTTCTCTTACCTCTATATAAAATAGTATTCCAAATAAGTATGTTTGGATAGCAAAATTACCCATTTTTTTCTGAGACTTTCATCACCAGTATCACCTTATGCCCTACTTTTGTTGAGTAAAATGCAAGTTCTCTCATGAGTGGGTTTTTTCTTTTTTTTAAAGATGAGTAGAAACCAAGGAAAAAAATTAAAAAACATAGGTTTAAGACTTATTTGTAGATTAGCCAAACACCCTGACTTGTCTGCATTTTAATAAATGTCAGGCAAATTGAAGTAGTTTCTGTCCCAGTAGCTGCCAGAGTAAAGCCAGTCCTGCGCTCCGTTGTAGGGATTAGGACCTTGATGGAACCACCTGTTTAAAGAGAAAGGACAAGATTTACAGGGGAAACTGATCACAGGGTTCCTGCTGCGTCATTAGCTTGTAGTGGTTCCCTAAGTGCAGCAATTCATTCTGTGAGTTAGGATTTCCAAAGAGACTTTGAAGAAGTGGTAGTTTTTTTAGAGAGCAGGTATGCAGAATAATATTCCAACAGGTGTAATGGTACCATGCAGAAAGTTTATGGATCTTCCAAAGCATTTAGCAAGAGTACTTAACAAAGTGGTATCTTCTGTCTAGAAGGGTTCTGAGAACCAATATATTTGTCTAATTGTTCATTCTCTAGCCCCATTCCTTATCTTCCACTAGAAGGTACTCTTTTGAGCAATTAGGAATGAGGAATTAGGATAAGGAAATTTTACAACATATCTACAGGGGCTGGCCCCGTGGCCAAGTGGTTAAGTTCACACGCTCCGCTGCAGGCGGCCCAGTGTTTCGTTGGTTCGAATCCTGGGCGTGGACTTGGCACTGCTCATCAAACCACGCTGAGGCAGCGTCCCACATGCCTCAACTAGAAGGACCCACAACAAAGAATATATAACTATGTACCGGGGGGCTTTGGGGAGAAAAAGGAAAAAAATAAAAAATCTTTAAAAAAAAAACACGTATCTACAGTAATATGTAAAGTGCCTGATTCAGAGTAAATGTTCCTCAAACTCTTAATGCTCTGTTTTATAAATGAGGAGCTGAGTGTCAGAGAAGTTAAATAACTTGCCCAAGCTGGTAACTGATACCAAACTTGAGTTTGATTTTAAAGACCGTGATTTTTCAAATATACTATGCTACACATGAAATTAGTCCGGTCCGGATCTTCCTGGGTCTCAGTTTTCTCCATGCTAATAAGGATCTTAGGTTGCATCAAGCTTTTAACATCCTAACCTGCCTTTCTAATCCTAGAAAGGGCTGCCCTAATCCTATCCCCATTTCCCACAGGCCCAGCTTTCTATAAGTAATGGAAATGCAACATTACTTGCTCAAAAGGTTCACTATCAAATTTGTGTAACTTTTTTTGAATGATTGTTTCAGAGTAACATTGAGGAAAATAGCTTCATATCTCTTTGCCATTCTGTCCAAATAAATTGCTTCTGAAAATATTTAACAATTAGAGTGAGGTTAGATTTCTTTGATAAGTCCCAAATATTCCTATTATCACTAAAGCAGCAATAAAAACCCTAAAAGAAAAAACATTTCAGATTGAGCTAATTCCTTGAAGGATTATACAGTAAATGCTCATTAGACCAAATTCTCTTGAATATTATTATATAAATTCTTTAGTTAGCTTTTGGGACTTTTCCCTAATTAGAAAATTTAAAAGTCTGCTTCAAATGATCAAGATATATGTCTATTTAGACTTTAGTAACCAAACTAGAAATATATTAAGGAACCATTATTTGATCAAAGTCGCAGAATTTTTGTCTCCTATGAAGCATATAGTTATACTCCTTTCTCAAAAGTCCAAGCAGTAAAAGCACTTTTATAGTCATGCTTAGCAAAGTCAAGCACTTAGAAAAGCAGGCAAATCAAAATCAAGGTAATAAAAAATAATTTAGAAAATGAACTGAGTGAAACCAGTATTAGCGGGAATGCCAGCTTTTAGTGTGGAGGAACTTGGGACAGATCATAATAAGTTTCTGGGTTTGATTTCTATGAGGGTTGGTTAGCTCAATCCAGCAGAAAAGTGTTCCTTCACAAACTGCCCCATCCCCTGCCACTCAGACTGGAACAAGCTACTCAAGTCTATTCGCAGTCTGGAGAAGAACCAAACCAGCAAGCGTGTAATCTCATCACTACTGGAGAAGAGCTCAAAGCATACATTCTTTTGACAACGGGTCGGCAGGATACTTTTAAGATGGGTATATTCATATAAGAACTACTGATGCTGAGAGAGAGCTGTGGAAGAAAGCATGTGTAAGGCCCCAAACTGTAGTTCCCAAACGTAGCTTCCAGTTTTTATTTTCAGTCTATTACAGAGCTATCTAGAAGCTCTTTGCTTTCTAAACGCAGACTTCATCTGACAGTAAAAATTCTTAGTGGACTTTCTGCTCACATTGTATACCTGAAAATGTGACCAGAAAATTAAAGGAGTTAATAATTAGAAATATAGTACAACTGGGGTTTTCTGCAAAAGAGACTAGAAATAATGATAAAATGTATCAAATCTTCAAAAGGGATCACACACAGTAAAGCACTGTGGCTTTGTCTGAAGGATTAATGAAGGTGGAGGTTCTGATCACAGCCTGCAGTTGTGTGCCCTTGACAAGTCCCCTCAGTGAAACACACCAGTGTTTGGTTTCCTCTGGTGCAGTGAAGGGATTTCTAGACGAGTGGTTTTCAAATTGCATTCCACAGAGTTCTAGGAACTAGGGTGCGTGCAGGGTGGGAGGGTGAGGAGTGCCAAGGCCGCGCCCCTCAGTCCTCGTCCAACCAGAGCAGCTCTGTTCCCCTGCGCTCTATATTTGCAGATTCTTTATGCGTTTATTGGCAAAAAAGATTTTGCTAACAGAAAAAGTTCCCAAACCACTGGACCAGATGATATCTAAGGTTATTTCTAGTTCTAATAATTATCTAAGATGCAAAAGGACTACCAAATATGCAAAATTATGCCCATACTGGCTCTAAAGTTTATTTAATAACTTTCAATTATGGGACATTGGTTTCTGTTATGTGATACTAAATGTAGAAAAAGTTTATTCTATTCCCATTTATAAGTGATTCTATTACTCAATAAAGTGACAACTAAGTAACTCCTGATTCTTAAAAAAAAACACAAAAAACCTTCAAAACTTAGAAGTTTTATTGCCCGCTTTCTATTTCTGAATGGAACCCAAGATGTTACCTTATATAAATCATATTTCCATTACATGTCAAATCTCCTGTGTTTGGAAGAGTAAAGGCACTGTTCAAATATCCTTAATACATGATACAAGTGGAAGCAATGGCTCTCAACTTATTTTCATGCCCAAAATCCGTAATTCTGGATTTCACCTCCCCTCTCACATATGGAAAGGGCAGGGTTTGGCCAGATAAGGAAGGTCTGCTTAATGGACACTTACCTGTGTGGGAATATTTTAATCTTAATTTCCAAATAGTCCTTTCTCTGTCACGCATGCAATTCTTTCAGAATACTTAGTAAATGGAAATAACTTTTCTCTCAGGCCTAGGGACAACTCTGCAGGGTTTCTGTTAGGCCCTACTCTGCAGTTCCCCGTAGGTGATAGCCCTGCCTTGCCCACACACAGCAGCCTGCCTAAGGGCTCAGCCATGAGGCATGAAAAGCCACCCACCTCGTCTTCCAGTCCTCTTCCGACTTGGACCTGTTTTTGCGGGCTGCTCTCTGTTTTTCCTCAAGTCGTTTTTTTTCTTCACTAGCTTGATCTAAAATAAGAACATCAATAAAAAAGTTACTCTAAAAGTAGAGAATGCCCAGCACAGTACGAAACACAATAACTTTATAGAGAAGCACCATCCATATGCATTACCGGGGTCTTCATTTTATTAGAACACAGACTCCAGAGTCAAACACCACATTAACATTTTAACACATACCCAAGCTAGTAAGAGACAGAGCTGGCATTCGAAACTCAGTTGTCTGTTTCTACAGCCTATGCCCTTACCAACCTCTGCATTTACCAAAAGGAACCTGCTTATTTTTTTTCCTTAAAGATTGGCACCTGAGCTAACAATTGTTGCCAATCTTCTTTTTTTTCCTTTGTATTGCTTTTTCTCTCCAAATCCCCCCAGTACATAGTTGTATATTTTAGTTGTGGGTCCTTCTAGTTGTGGCATGTGGGACGCCTCCTCAACATGGCCTGATGAGCATTGCCATGTCTGTGCTCAGGATCTGAACCAGTGGAACCCTGGGCCACTGAAGCAGAGCACGCGAACTTAACCACTGGGCCACAGGGCCAGCCCAGGAACCTGCTTATTCTTTTTTTTTTTGAGGAAGATTAGCCCTGAGCTAACATCTGCTGCCAATCCTCTCTTTTTGCTGAGGAAGACTGGCCCTGAGCTAACATCCGTGCCCATCTTCCTCTACTTTATATGTGGGACGCCTGCCACAGCATGGCTTGCCAAGCAGTGCCATGTCTGCACCCAGGATCGGAACTGGCGAACCCCGGGCCACCAAAGCAGAACGTGCGAGCTTAACCACTGCACCACTGGGCAGGCCTTGGAACCTGCTTGCTCTTAACGCCAAAAATATTATGCTAAAATGCTTCAGTGAAAACTTGGGTGGAAAAACTGATGTGAAATGGAAAAAATAAGTGTGAAATTTTTCTAAATTCTTAGTGAGACCTCACAGAGTTCCTTCAGATTTCATTCATAAAAAATTCAAACAATTTTCCAAAATACTGTTGCCTTGTCTCACTGATAATTCAAAGAGAGCATGAGAGAATGTGGCTAGAACAGTGTTTCTCAACCTTGGACTACTGATGTATAGGACCCAATGATTCTTGTAGGGGGACGTCCTATACGTTGTAGGACATTTAGCCATATCCCAGGCCTCTACCCACTAGATGCCAGTAGCAGTTCCCCAAATGTGACGACAAAGTCTCCAGACATGGCCACATGTCCCCTGGGGTAAAAAACTGGCCCCCTTTGGGGAACCACTGAATTAGAAGAAATTTAATACCACCAGATACAAATGTTATAATTAACCAAGGGGATGCCAAGCTCTTCTTTGAGGCTCACAAGGTGATACACAGATCCTTAAATACGTAGTGAAATAATTAGGCAGAATATAGTTTAAAGATGATAAAGATGCTAGTATTTTCTCACATTCCTCTCTGACATTTAAGACATGCCTCTGGTCATATGTAGTACACAGTCATGCGCCACATAACATTTTAATCAACAATGGACTGCATACATGATGGTGGTCCCAGAAGATTAGTACCAGAAAGCCTGGGTGTGTAGTAGGCTAGACCATCGAGTTGTGTAAGTGCACTCTATGATGTTCACACAATGATGAAACCGTCTAATGATTCACTTTGCAGAACATATCCCTGTCCTGAAGCGATGTGTGAGATTATCAGGGAGTATCACTGAAACGATGAATATGAGCTAAAAAAGTCTACCTCGGATTTCCAAATTTAAAACAAAAGTTACTGAATTTAAATTGAATTTTAATTAAAAAATCTCTCAGAGACACTACGCTAACAATCACCAGGAATAAAACAAACCATCATCCCCAAAGACATTAATCTTCACCAGTAGCACCGTCAGATGCTAGTTACCTATTTCTCCATTTTCCATGGCTCTGATGTCAGGCCGTAACCTGCAGTCTGTCTTAGGAATCACACTCTCCATTTCCTTGTCTACTTCATTCAAAACCATTGCAAAGGTAGTAAAATTATACATCTAAAAAAAAGCAAAACATTCAAATTAATATATACCATGGCCTAACGCAAAATGAAAGCCCTGAAGGTAGAAGAGGTGTGATTTGACAATGAGCCCCCTCCTCTTTTCTGTGGTAAGGATGATCAACCTGTCTCAGACCACGTATCTAAATGTTTTCACTGAAGTCCGCACCACCTATGGGTATCTCAAAGCAGGGCTCTTAAATATCCTCTATCATTGTCAGCTTTAAGTAGCACTATAAGGAAAATCAATATTCTTTCTCTTTTCTATATTAAAATCATTACTTGCTGGATCTGAGGAGCTTACACTGAAAAGGTTGCATCATCATGTATTTAACGAGAGCCAGTTTTATCCCTAAGTACTTATTAAAGAAGGCCCGAAAAGTCCCATCCCAACGCATCTTCTCCAGCCAGACACCAGAAGGGATGGACAAAATGAATGAACTGGGTCTCAGGGTGACTAGCCAGCAGAGGGATAACTGAGGAGCATTTTGATGACAACTTGCCCTCCTCTCTGTTCTGCGCTGCATGTGCCGGGGAAAGAGCACCATTAGAGCTGAATATGAACAGTGAGGCCACATTCCGCCAGCGCAGTCCCACCTGGGCAGAATTTGGAGGCCGTGGGGCTATTCGCCATAGGAGAACACTTCCAGGGATAACAAATACACTTTCAGAATCTGGCATTGGCATTTCATCCGACTCCTCAGAAGTGCTCATCTAGAAGAACCAACAGATGAACCAAATTAAAACGTTCAAAAAGAATATACTTACAAATCACAAAATAACCACCATTTATTGCACACCAGAATGTAAACTGCATGAGGGCTGGGGCACCATGACGTTTTCCTTCCTATATCCATACTTTTTGACACAGTGCTTTAATGTTTTTAAAGCTCTTTTTTTAAAGACAAAATAACTCATTTGAGTATTTCCCAGAATATTATGAGAACAAGCAAAGGTTAAATCCTTGGGCCAGTCAACTAAATTAATCAATGACACAAAACCAGTAGGGATCCTGAAAGAATTCAATAAAAATGGAATTTAAAAAGATGTTAGGTTAAAAAAAAACCTAACATTTCCTTTGGCTAGCCCCCATAGGAAGAGCTATGCTAGGAGCTCTCCATGCATTTAGTCCTTACATAATAAACCTATGAGACTATATTATTACAGTTTTATATATAAAGAATTTAAGCCTTTGGAAGGTTAAGTGCTATTCCCAATGTCACACAGTTACCAAATCTAGAACTGCTGGGTGAGACACTTTGAATGAATATAGTTTAAAAAACAGCAGCAAGGAGGTGACAAAAGTGATGATGACAAATTTCCTAAAGCATCTGAGTATGCTCAGGGAACACCAGAAATCTATGGTAGCTAGATGCATACCAGAAGGAGAGACATGAGACAAGCAGTGAATGTGTGCAAATAATTTCTCTCTCCAAGGAGTAAAGCCACTTTTCTATAAAGATCGACTGGAGATTTATGGGATAGGTGGGATATTTTCTGGGATTTCTTTGCTTCCTCCTATCCCCCATAAAAGGAGGGTGGACAATGCATGTGTTGGTGAGGCTGTCTTTGCCAAATTGCCTCCTATTAGCTGGAGGTGCTGCCAAAGAGTTTGTGGCAGGGCTCCCAGGATCCTGGAACATTTCCTTCTCCAGCCCCATCAGTCTCGTAACAGCTGCAGTGAACTGCCAGTGCACCTCCCAGAATGAACGAAAAGCAGGTGGGAAACATGGCATGTGTTCTTCACAGAATTGCACAGCGAGATGAAGGGAAATAGAAAGAAAAGAGCCAAAGCCACAGGAAAGCAGTTAGCTCTGGTCATTTAATAAAACACTTTTCATCTGAGGACCATGGGTAACTCAATTTACAAAGAAAGTCGCTCATAAATACACCTTCTGTTTCTGAGGAAGATTAGGGCTTCTTAAACTTTTGAATGTGTATGAATTGTCCGAAAAGCCCTAGAGACTGTGACTCAGTAGGTCTGAGGTGAAGCTGGGAGCCTGCAAGCTCTCAGATGATGCTCAGGTCACCAGCTCTTGGAGGTGCTTTGAGCAGAAAGGACTGAATCAGTCTTTACTATGAGCAGACGCTATTCTGAGCCCAATGCATCTGCTAACTCATTTTGCAAGTAGCCACTATTATTAACCCCATTTTAGAAACGAAGGGACTGGGGCAGAGAGAAGGTGCGCAATCTGCCTAAGACGGTACCACTCATAAACGGTGGCCATGGGATTCTAACCCAGTTTGTGCCGCCAGCTACTGGAAAGTAATCAGTCCTCAAATATTTCCTGTCCAAACAGGTGCAGTCTTTCTTTAGCTCTCAGCTCTTCTGCCTGGAGGAAAGGGCTAGGAATCTGCTGAACATGAGAGCCTCCGGGCGCCCGTGCAGCAGGAAGCATGTGCCTCACATGTGGGAAATTCCATCGGCACGCTAGCTGTCCCACAAAGCAAAAGGTCAGTAAGAGAAGGACCGCAGTCCAGTAATGACTCCTTTAGCTGTGGCGGTCTTAACTTCAGTGATTTAGGGGTAAGGAAGAGGACAAGAAAACTGCTAATGAGCATGAAAATGCAGGTGACAATTTTGGATGAAATTTTAAATACTCAAATGATCTCAACTTCTAATGCAGTAAACAGAAAAGAGGAAAAAAAAATTTGTCTAAGATGACCTCCATCTTTCCAAAGCTATGTGAATTCAGAGTCCCATCTGTAACTGCACACGTTACAAAAGTGCCACACACCCATATTCTATATAAGATTATGTCAAACGTTAGCTACAAAGGCAGATTATCTGTTCATTAACAAACTTCAAGGGGAAAAATCACATGCATTAGAAACAGGAAAAAAAGGTCAAACTGTGAGCCAATAACAGGCCACCTCCAAAATGACTGGTAGAAATTGAAGAGTCCAGTGATTCCTGAGACACCACCTTACAGGATGTTCACCTGTTTGCTGTTCTTCTTCTCTTCAGTATTTTTCTTATCATTTTTTTTGTAAGCATCAAAAGTGGCGGGATCAACACTATACAAACACTCAGTCCACTTCCCATAGAGGGCACAGAGCTTCTTTTTGCTGTCAAGAGAAACCGATGTTTAGCCAACAATTAAAGCAGTGTTTTGCTGCAATCAAATATTATTATAAAGATCCTTAAAAATGAGATTCTTTAAAGAAATACATATTTCCTTGTAGAAGAAAGACTTTTTCAACTTATTAGAATGCTTGTTTCCTAGGTTCTGGCAGCAGATTTTAACAGTGACATTTCATTTCATGAAGAACATCTATGCCATTCAACATTTAAAACGGAAACTTTACCTTTTATCTTGAATGTAGCCTTCAACTTTGTGTAACTCCTTACCAAAAAGGCCGCATGGCTTAAAATTCAACACACATTTGTCTCCAGTCCTAGGAAAGAAACATTAGGGTCAGATTACCATCCAATACAGAAGAAGTGGTAGACAATAATGACTATGATAACCTTTTTAGCAGCAGCTGCTGTTTACTAATTTTCTAACACATGCCAGGCTCCCTACAGAAGTTATCATAATTCATCCTTAATGTGTACTGGACCCACCATAAAGAAAAGGTAAGCAAGGTTCATAAAGAATAAGTGACTTGCTGCTATGCAATGAATGTTTATGTCCCCCCAAATTCACGTGTTGAAGCCCTAATCCCTAATATGATGGCATATGGAGGGAATATGGTCATGAGGGTGAAGCTCTCATGAATGGGATTAGTGCCTTTATAAGAAGAAGCACAAGAAAGAGAATCTCTGACACGTGAGGGTATGAAAAAGGGGCCTTCTGCAAACCAGGAAGAGGGCCTTCACCAGACATCAAATGTGCCAGCACCCTGATCTTGCACTTCCCAGCCTCCAGAACCATGAGAAATGAATTTCTGCTGTTTAAACCACCCAGTTTATGGGATTCTGTTACAGCAGCCCAAGATGACTAAGACCCTTGCCTAACATCACAAAGCAGGATTTGAATCGAACTCTTTTTAGCTTTTATGTTCCTCTCACCCCATCCCACCCTACTGTGTGAAGAATGCCAATGAAACAACATAAACAAAATGAGCTGAGGTTGGAATTAAGATTCACAGAGGCTGCAGAAGCTCAGAGTTCACCCAGTCTTTCCCAGTCAGAAACTTTAATGAACTCCATTCATTAAAGGGATGGGCTGCTACTTACTCAAGAGTTATACTGCCTGGTTCTTAAATGATCATCAGGCCCCACTAGAGCTTTTTAAAAAATGAAGTCCATTAGAACTGTTCAATGACAATTGAAGGGATAGATAAGTACCCTAAAGTGTCTTACTTGTGGTTTATGATTTCCACATTGCCGTACTGCTCAATCCAAAGTTTTCCCACAATGATATTATGTACACAGCAGGTAGGATTTGTCCATGTGTATGCTTCATTGTGTCTAAAAAACAAAAATTAAAACCAAAACCCAGAAAAAAAGGTGAGAAGCATTATTTTGTTTAAAAAGTGCACTTGTCTCAAATGCCATACTCAACAAACAGATCACACTGCTGGAGATAACTAAGCTCTAATTGGTGTAACTCAGTAAAACCAGTGTAACCTGACTACTCTTATTGTTTCTTAAAAGGATGCAAAAGCTTAAGAAAAGAACTCTCTACTTCCACCAAACTCCAAATAAACTATGTATATAATCATCTGAAGCATTCAAAAGTTAGGTGAAAACATACAAAAATAAAATAAATTAGAGGTAGAAAATAAAAATGAAGTTCTATTTAGCACTTTTCAGACAAAGTACCCTCCAGCTCATCAAAGGAAAAACCATTCAGGTCATTTCAATGTTGGAGCATAAAAGGATGAGCTTAGACTTTCATACACAGCTTTATGGGATCCCTTTCTTGAGCTCCCTACTCTCTGTGGTTTTCCCCACACTCTCAGGTACCAGAGGGGGTCTTTCCTCTGGCCTTCTAGCTAGCAAGGGGAGGTTTTAGCCTCTGCTCTGTCTTGCACTTCCCACAACTGAGTCTTCCTCGGGGGCAGAGAGGTGAGAGAAAAGAAAGAGGAAAAAAAGTAACAGGGATTCTCCTCACACTATTTGGACCACAGGGACCTCTTTATCAAGTTCTTCTGTAGAGAGAAAGACATTTTCTGAGTTTCAGGTACTGGTGTGGCTGCTGCTGCCACCACCACTATAGGTATGTAGTTGTGGGTCCTAGAGCTCGCTCTGGGACAAGGTTAGGAGAGAAAAATAAACAGAACTTCCCCCACTTCCTACATCCTGCAGGGGTATCTTTCTAGGTCCTCTAACCAGAAAGACAGGGTTTCTCTTGGAACTTTTTCTGTCTGCCTCCACTGCCCAGTTCTGGGATTTGGGCTGCTCTGACTCTAACCCAGGAAACATGGGGGGATAACACCAGGAAACTCACTGCCATATTGGTCTTCAGATTTTAATTTCTCTCCCCAGTCTGCCTGAGATCATTTACTTTTCAAATTCCTGAGATTGTTGCTTTACGTCTTCTGTCCAGGGTTTTTAGTTGAAATCACTGGAAAAGATAGGCTAGGGTGTGCTTACTCTATCTTAACTGGAACTGGAACTGCCTTTGAATGTAAAGCTAATCTTTTTCCTATTGCTCAAGAAGAGAACTTCTAATTTACCTAAGGTCTAAGATGTGCCACACAATTGTCATTTCAACATTTCTCAAAATGATTCATTTTGAAAGATTAACAAAATATTAGCACCATGATATATAGAAAGCCTGTTTCATAAGAACTGTCATGGAGTGATTAACTCCATTCTATCTTAAAATAGAGCCAAATACCATAGTCAAACATTGTTAAACTTTTTACACATACCCAGATTGATTAACGATGGTGATTGTCACGTTTCTCAAAGTCTTTTATATGGAGGTAGATAATTTACGCTTTATAAAAGCTGCTTCTTTTTCTCCAGCTTTTAACAACAAGGTCAGGTCTGTGTGAAGGTGTATACTTACGAGTAGGCATACGTGAAAAGAGTTTAATGGCTTGATTTCAACTTACTCAAGGAGCTCCAAGGTGATGGTTCCTTTGGGTTCTGCTTCTACACTCTTTCCCCAGAACTTCAGTTTGGGGTAGATTGAACCATGAAAGATGAAATCATTGTTTAATCCTTCAGCATGAAATGCACTAATGGGTGGATGATGGCTGACCTGCTCTGAGATGAGTCTGAAACCAAGGTCATCTCTTCAGATTAAAAAAAAAAAGCAACGTTATAATTAACTCTTATCATGGAATGTGTACATAATTATCATTTTGGTCGACAAGCAATGTTAAAGTATTAAAGAAACAGGTTTGACAAAGTAAATAATTCTTTGTTATCATCCTGATAAAAGAACAACTCAACATATGAGAAACTGTACAAACATAACCCAAACTACTAAATCCAATGTTATTATAATTCTAGCTACTTGAACATTAAAATAAAGAACACCCACATGAATTTGGCTGATTTATACCAACCGGTAATATTAGCCACATAAATTTAAAAATTATCATTCCATTTGTATTAAGATAGAGAATCTAGTGTGTCCACTTCCAAACATCTACAGAATAAATGAGATCAAAACTTGTACAGAGAAGAAGAGAAAGATTCAGAAAAAATAAAGCCACATGAATTCCCCAATTGTACGTAAACAAGAAGCAGGCTACAACAGGCAAAGAGAACTGCACTTGTAGATGCCTGCACTGCCTTTATGCCAACAGTATAAATTTATGCTAACACATTTCATACGGTTCTAAGTCCCAATAATGTCTTACAATCTACATAAGGAGAACAGGACAGTCATAAATCCCATATGATCAGGAATACTGAAATCCTCGTAATTACTTTTTATAATGGTACATTTTCTGTATGTTTCAATATTTTTGACATAGTCTCTAAAATAAGTATTATAGAAACAAACATCAAATAGGTTAACTTGCTCCAGTTATAGAAAATTGTTGGTGGTGATGCTCAAAATATATATATTTTTCTCTTCATTTTAAAGGCTATATAAATCATGCAAGTTCAACTAACAATCTGGAATATAGTGAAATATCTTACCGAACTAATTCGTAAGTCTCTCCTAGAAGGGGGTTGAAAGGCTTTCCAGTGCGTTCCCACTGAGAAGCAACCGCCGATACAGCGAATGCAGCTACACACTGTGGGACAAAGCATTAGAAGTTAAAAATAGCCTTGCTTGCTCCTCATTCTCTCAGGAACTGAAATTCTGCTGAAGACTCTAATTTACAAAATTATTTTGAGGACTGATTACTTTTTAAATAGGTCTATTAAATTATGACTTTGGATTTTTAATATGGCTCTAGCAACTTTATATGCAAATATGGATATTCAGAATGAAAATTACTCTGAGTCTCTTCCTCTAGTGTCATTCTCACCATGGTTTTTACAACATTCTAAAGAGTGCTACAAATTCTCTCAAGGACTTTAAAAAACCTCTCAAACACAAAATTACTTCTAATTCCTTTAAAATTTCTAAAACGTACAACATTTTTAGGATGGGGAGAAGAGAAAAAACTAACTGGTATCAAGTCCAATGAGACTGGGAAAAGCTGATTTATATAAATGAAAAAAACAGGAAGATTCCCTTTAGAATGCTCTTGCTTTGTCTGAAGGAGAACAATGTATCTATTATACTCTGCCTGTATCTAGTCCATCCAAATACATCACATAAACATCTTCTATTCAAAAGAAAATGAAAAAGTGCAATTCCTTGTTGTCTTTTGTTTTAACCTATGGCAGTGTTTGTATATTCAAATATACACACATAAGCATAAACATATTTATGTGTGTATGTGTGTGTTCATTTCTTTTTGGAAACACCCTGAGCAAGTCTGAAAGGAGAAAGGATGGATTTTTTCCCTCTAACACAATGCTGCTTTCTAAAATGAAGACTCAGAAACAGCTCACCAATATCTAGGTTTGATTATGGCCCACCTCCTGCTTCTCTTGCCATTTCCGTTGGTCTTTGTACTATGGCAGAACTCTGACGAGAGGGTGGCAGGGGGAAGGAATGCAGAGGACATTCCAAACATGCCAAGTTTCAATAACATTTCCCAACCTCATATTAGACATAACACTAATTCTGTGTAGGTGTGTTTGGGGTGGGAGGTGGGAGTGGTAGCAGAGAAGTCTCTAAGACTCAAACCTCTTTCAGGGCTTGCTTGACACATACCTGCATCCTTTCCACAGGATCAGAAAATGAACTGGCCTTGTGGATGAGGTATGTATGCTCCATATATTCAGTGAGTCGCTGTAGGAAGCTCAAAGGCTCATTAAATATAACTGGCATTGTGATCTTGGATAGTTCCTATTTAACGAGAAAATGGAAACTGTGATATCCAATATAGACAGAAAACGTATCTGCTGCTATGTGTACATAACTGGTTCCGGGAAAGGAAGTAACAGAAAATAAGAACCCATGAAATTTAACTACTTTCGATTCAATTTCACAAATCTTTCCATAGCACCTAACAATATGAAGTATATTGTTCTAGGTCTTGAAGTAAATACCAAGGCTACCCAAATATCCTCCTTGGCTTCAAGCAGCTTACAATCTAGCGGTGAGCATGAGATGATGACTATTAATAAGTTTGCCTTAGACCAGAATTAGAAAACAGGATATAAAGGTGATGAGGACACAAAAAGCAAAAATCTTCACAGTGGGCTAAGGATCAATCACATATATCACTTTTGTGAATAATTTTCCAAAAGAAATTTCAGACTGTTTTTAACTGATAACATTGAGGTTTTCTGAGCATACCAATCTACTATAAATTGTGGACTAGGGCATTAGAAAGCTATTGTGTATTTCACAGAATAGGTTTTAAATTGTTTGCCAGAGTGACACAATCACAGTAGACTTCCAAAAATAATTTAATGATGGGGCAGGGGCCTCTGGCCTGAGTTGCAACCTTTTCACTCTGTCTACCACATGCTGTCAGCAAAGAACAGCATGAGGCCCTTGAAAAATTTCATTAGGTAACAAACTTATATTTGTATTCTCTGGAACGTTCTGATCATCTTCCCAACTTTCTACCTACCATTATCTACCTTTCCCTTGGGAATCAGGTCTTTCATGAAGCCCACTGACTAAAGTCAATGGTCAGGTGAATGGTCTCAAGGTGCCATTAAGGTTGAATGCCACCTATCTTAGCTCCAACTTTTTTCCCTAAACATCCAAATTCATACCAATCTTCACAAGTAAAAATAATGTAATCTTCACAAAAGTACAACTGGTGTGCATTAAAAAAAATAAGCTCATTCATTACCATAAAATATTGCAGAACACAAACAGACATAGAGCAGCTCAATCTAATTAAAAGAATGGTAGGTTTATTGCTGCCTCACTGAGGAGACAAGGGAGAATAGGAACTATAAAGAGACAAAGAAAAGAAGCCTCAACTACATATACCCGAAGATCTCATTAAATCCAAAAATTCACTAATGGGGCCAAGTCAAGAAAATAGAACTACCAAAACTTGTCTTAAATGAGATGTCCCAGGCTCTCTTTCTTCTACCTAGAAGCATCTTCATTGGATTTTTTCTTTTTTAAAAAAACTAATAGAGGAATATATAACTCTCAGTATAAAATTTAATAATACAGAAGTAAAAACATGAAAATGCTCCTCTCCCCAGAGGCAAAGCACCATCAGCATTTTGGGATACATTGCTGTGTATTTCTACCAAGTGTGTATACACATATATCTTATTGTTGTTGTTTCTTTTAAACACATGGGATCCAATCTATGTATTGACCCATGACTTGCTTTTTCCATTTTTACTCTTCTCTGGTGGTCTTATGCACATATAAGGTACACCAATGAGTCTGTCAAGTTCTTTGTAATCACTGGATGGTGTAATGGTAATACCACAGAACCGGACTGCATTCCACTGCTGGCTTTCTCATTTGCTAGCTGTGTGACTATGGCCAAGTTAAACTCTGCCAGTTTCCTCATCAATAACATGGCACTACAGTAGTATCTACCACAAGGCATCGTTATAAGACTAATATTTGCAAAACACTTAGACCAGTTCTGGGCATATTAGTAAATGCTATAAGTGTTTGTTAAATTAAAAAAAAAAGTCTATATATAGATAGACCATGCACTATTTAATCATATATCTTTTAAAACATGGGTAAATATGGCTTTAAAGTAGATTTCTCTAAGTGGAATTCCTGAGTCAAAGGTACAGTCATTTAAAATTTTCACAGCTGCTACCAACTAAACGTCTTCCAAAAAGGCTTTACCAATTTGTATTCCCACCAGTACTGCATGAGAGTCAGATCTTTTAACATCAAAGGGAGCGGCACTCCTTCCAATCTTCATTTAGATGTGTACACACTCTTTCCTTACATAAATATTTAATTGAAGAATACTCTAAAATTATAATGGTGATGGGTAAATCACTTATAACTCTCGCATGAAACTAAAAAACAAAAGTATCCAAAATGACTGTAACAACAATACTTTCTTAACAGACATACAATGAAAAAAGATGTAAATTGTGACACCAAAAACATAAAATGGGGGGGAGTATAAAAACACAGAGCTTTTGTATGCATTTAAAGTTAAGCTGTTATCAGCTTAAAATACACTGTTGTAAATAGAAGATGTTTTAAGTCTTATAAAACAAAAGCAAAAACCTATAGTAGATACATAAAGAGAAAGGTATCAAGCACACTACTACAGAAAATCATAAATCACAAAGGAAGAAAGTAAGAGAGGAACAAAGGAACCAATGAATTGCAAAACAAAAGCAAATAACTTAAAAAATGTCAATAGTAAGTCCTCACTTATCAGTAATTATTTAAATGTAAACGAACTAAATTCTCCAATCAAAAGACATGGAGTGGCTGAACAGAGTGAAAAAACAAGACCCAAGTATATGCTGCCTATAAGAAACTCACTTCAGCTTTAAGGACACACATAGACTGAAAGTGAAAGAATGGGAAAAGGTATTTCAAGCAAATGGAAACCAAAAGCAAGCAGGAGTAGCTATACTTACATCAGACAAAACGGACTTTAAGCCAAAGACCGTAACAAGACACAAGAGGGTCATCATGTAATGATAAAGGGATCAATTCATCAGAAGATATAACAATTATAAATATTTATGCACCCAACACAGGAGCATCTAAATATACAGAGCAAGTATTAACAAATCTGAAGGGAGAAGCAGACAGCAATACAATAATAGTAGGGGACCTCAATACCCTACTTTCAACAATGGATAGATCACCTAGACAGAAAATCAGTAAGAAAACATGAGACTTAAAGGACACATTAGACTAGACAGACCCACGAGACATATACAGAACATCCCATCCAATAGCAGCAGAATACACACATTCTTCTCAAGTGCACATGGAACATTCTCCAGGATAGATCATAATTTAGGTCACAAAACAAGTCTTAATTTAAGAAGACTGAAACTGGGGCCGGCCCTGTGGCTGAGTGGTTAAGTTTGCACGCTCCGCTTCAGCAGCCCAGGGTTTCACCGGTTCGAATCCTGGGTGTGGACATGGCACCACTCATCAAGCCATGCTGAGGCAGCATCCCACATGCCACAACTAGAAGGACCCACAACTAAAAAATACACAACTATGTACTGGGGGGCTTTGGGGAGAAAAAGAAAAAAATAAAATCTTTAAAAAAAAAAAAGAAGACTGAAACCATATCAAGCATCTTTTCCAACCAAAATGATATGAAATTAGAATAAATTATAAGAAAACTGGAAAATTCACAATACGTGGAGATTAAACAACATGCTACTGAACAACCAACAGGTAAAAGAAGAAATCAAAATAACAATCAAAAACTATCGTGAGACAAGAGAAAATGGAAATATACCAAAACTTATGGGATGCAGCAAAAGCAGTTCCAAGAGGACGTTCACAGCAATAAATACCTACATTAAGAAACAAGAAAGGGGGCTGGCCCCGTGGCCGAGTGGTTAAGTTCGCGCGCTCCGCTGCAGGCGGCCCAGTGTTTCGTCAGTTCGAATCCTGGGCGCGGACATGGCACTGCTCATTAGACCACGCTGAGGCAGCGTCCCACATGCCACAACTGGAAAAACCCACAACGAAGAATACACAACTATGTACCGGGGGGCTTTGGGGAGAAAAAGGAAAAAATAAAAATCTTTAAAAAAAAAAAGAAACAAGAAAGATCTCAAATAAACAGCCTAAGTTTACACCTCAACAAAATAAAAGAACAAACTAAACCCAAAATTAGTAGAAGGAAGGAAATAACAAAGCTCAGAGTAGAAATAAATGAAATAGAGACTAAAAAGACAACAGAAAAGATCAATGAAACTAAGCGCTGGTTTTCTGAAAAGATAAACACATCAGAAAAACCTTCATCTAGACTCACCAAGGAAAAAAGAGCAAGATGGCTCAAATAAATAAAATTATAAACGAAAGAGGAAGCTTTACAACTGAGACCACATGAGTACAAAGGATCATAAGAGACTACTATGAATAATTACATGCCAACAAATTGGACAACCTAGAAGAAACAGATGAATTCCTAGAAATATACAACCTACCAAGACTGGATCATGAAGAAGTAGAAAGTGTGAATGGACCAGTTACTAGTAAGGAAATTGAAGCAGTAGTAAAAAATCTCCCAACAAACAAAAGTCCAAGATCAGATGACTTCACTGGTGAATTCTGCCAGACATTTAAAGAACAATTAATACCTATCTTCCTCAAAATCTTCCAAAAAACAGAAAAGGAAGGAACACTTCCAAATTTATTTTACTAGGCCAGCATTACCCTAATACCAAAATCAGACAAGGATACCACAAGAAAAGAAAATTATAGGCCAATATCCCTGATGAACATAGTTGCAAAAATCCTCAACAAAATATTGGCAAACCAATTCAACAGTACATTAAAAGGATCATAAACCATGATCAAGCGGGATTTATTCCAGGGATGGAAGGATGGTTCAACACTCACAAATCAATCAATGTGATACACCACATTAACAAATGAAGGATAAAAAATCGTAAGATCATCTCAATAGATGCAGAAAAAGCATTGGACAAAATTTAACATCTTTTCAAGATAAAAACTTTCAACAAACTGCATATAGAGGGAATGTACCTCAACATAATAAAAGCCAAATATGACAAGCCCACAGCTAACATACTCAATGGTGAAAAGTTGAAAGCAATTCCTCTAAGATCCAGAACACGACAAGCCCCACTCTCACCAATTTTATTCAACATAGTATGGAAGTTCTTGCCGAACTAGTTAGGCAAGAAAAATAAATAAAAGGCATCCAAATCAGAAAGAAAGAAGTATAATTGTCTCTATTTGCAGATGACATGATATTTTATGTATATATATATAGAGAGAGAGAGAGAGAGAGAGAAAACTCTAAAGACTAAACCAAAACACTGTTTGAACTAAATTCAGTAAAGTTGCAGGATACAAAAATCAATATATAAAAATCAGTTGCGGGGCCAGCCCTGTGGCCAAGTGGTTAAGTTCACATGCTCCACTGCAGTGGCCCAGGGTTTCACTGGTTTGGATCCCGGGTGCAGACATGGCACGACTCATCAAGCCAGGCTGAGGCAGCATCCCACATGCCACAACTAGAAGGACCCACAACTAAAAAATATACAACTATGTACGGGGGGGGCTTTGGGGAGAAAACGGAAAAATAAAATCTTAAAAAAAAAATCAGTTGCATTTCTATACACCAACAACAAACTCAGAAAGAGAAATTAAGAAAACAATCCTATTTACAATAGCATCAACAAGAATAAAATACTTATGGCTAAATTTAACCAAGGAGGTGAAAGATCTAAACACTAAAAACTATGAGATATTAGTGAAAGAAACTGCAAAAGACAGAAATATATGGAAAGATATTCTGTGCTCATGAATTGGAAAAATTAACATTATTAAAATGTCCATACTACCCAAAGCAATCTACAGATTCAATGCAATCCCTATCAAAATACCAATGGCATTTTTGACTAGAAAAAACACTCCTAAAATTTGTACGGAATCACAAAAGAGTGCAAGTAACTAAGCAATCTGGAGAAAAAAGAACAAAGTTGTAGGCGTCGTGCTCCCTGATTTCATACTATATTACAACGCTACAGCAGTCAAAACACTATAGTATTGGCATAAGAAGACACATAGATGAATGAAATACAATAGAGAGCACAGAAAGAAACCTGTGGATAAATGGTCAATAGATTTTTCTGCATGTATGAGGCAGATTTGCCCTGAGCTAATACCTGTGCCAATCTTCCTCTATTTTGTATGTGGGTCACCACCACAGCACAGCTGCCAAGAAGTGGTGTAGGTCCATACTCAGGAACTGAACTTGGGCCACCAAAGTGGAGTGCACTGAACTTCACCACTAGGCCATGGGGCTGGCCCAATCAATTGATTTTTGACAAAGGAACAAATAATATACAATGGGGAAAAGATAGTCTCTTCAATAAATAGTGCTAGGAAAACTGGACAGCCATATGCAAAAGAACGAAACTGGACCCCTACCTTATAGCATACACAAAAATCAACTCAAAGTGGATTTAAAGACTTTAATGTAAGAATTGAAACTATAAAACTACTAGAAGAAAACACAGTGGGTAAGATGCTTGACATTGGTCTTGCTGATGATTTTTTAGATTTGAGACCAAAAGCAAAGGCAATAAAAGCAAAAGTAAACAAGTGAGACTACATCAAACAAAAAGCTTCTGCACAGCAAAGGAAACCATCAACAAAGTGAAACAATATTTGCAAATCATATATTTGATAAAAGGTTAATATTCAAAAAAATAAAGAACTCACACAACTCGACAGCAGAAAAACAAACAATCTGATTAAAAAATGGGGAGAGGAACTGAATAGACATTTTCCCAAAGACAATATATATAGAGGTACATGAAAAGGTGCTCAACATCACTAATTATCAGGGAAATGCAAATCAAAACCACAATGAGGTATCACCTCACACCTGTTAGGATAGCTTTTCTCAAAAAGACAAGAGATAAATGCTGGCAAGGATGTGGAGAAAAGGGAACCCTTGTGCACTATTAGTGGGAATGTAAATTGGTACAGCCACTATGGAAAACAGTATAGACGTTTCTCAAGAAATTAAAAATACAACTACCAAATGATCCAGTAACCCCAGTTTCAGGTATATCCAAAGGAAATGAAACCGTTACCTCAAGAGATACTTGTACTCTCATGTTCACTGCAGTATTTTTCACAATAGCCAAGGTACGGAAACAACTTAAGTGTCCATCAATGGAGAGATGGATCAAGAAAATGTCATATATACATATATACACACATACATACAGTGGAATATTATTTGGTCTTAAAAAAAAAAGCAAATCCTGCCACTTGTGACAATATGAATGAAAGTGGAGGGCATTATGCTAAGCGAAATAAGCTTAGGAAGACAAATACTTCATGGTATCACTTATATGTGGAGCCTTAAAAAATAGTCAAACTCATAGAAACAGAGTAGAAAGGTGGTTGCCAGGGGCTGAGGGGTGGGGAAAACAGGGAGGGTTTGGTAAAATGGTACAAACTTTCAGTTGTGAGATGAATAAGGTCTGGGGATCTAATGTATAATCTGGTGACTACAGTTGACAACACTGTATTGTATAGCTGAAATTTGTTGAGAGTAGAACTTAAATGTTCTCACCAAAAAGAAAAGAAAAATATGTGAAGTGATGGATATGCTAATTAACTTGATCAGGGGAATCCCTTCACCATGTATACATATCTCCAATCATTTTGATGTATACTTTAAATATCTTATAATTTTGTCAATTATACCTCGAAAAAAAAACCCCAAACAAAACAACCAAGCAATCTTGTGGTATGGAATATGCATGTAGAGATAAAACTATTTCAGAGTGTTTTTTAAAAAAAATTTGACTGAGCACCTGGTAGGTGCCAGGCACTGTCTTATGCACTGGATTAAAAACCTTGTTACAGGCGCTCCTGACCTGGAATGCCTTGCTCTCTTAACTCTTGTACTTCCTACCCTTAATTCAAGGCCCAGTTCAAGTCTCTCCTCCTCAACTATTCTAGCACTCACTGATTTCTCACCTCTTCCAACTCTTGGAGTACCAGAAGCTCCTGCTCACCAGTTAGCGTTTCATCATGTATTAGATGATATTACCTGCTGTTATGTCATGGGTGCTAACCAGCTTATCTTGCTAACCATACAGTAATATAATTCCCAGAGGGAGGGATAATATTTCGTACTCCACCTGTATCCTCATCATCTCAGGGAAGAAGAGCACATTGCAGGTGGCCCCTGCCCCACAGGCTCCTATATATTCGCACTGCCCCCTGAGTTTCTTCCTCTTTGGACATTTAGCACAACCTACTGCATTTTCCCACCTCCTTCACTGGAATACAAGCTCCTTGAAGTCAAAACCGTCTTGTTTAATGACGTGCAACAGTTCACATGGCGAAATGTCAAGTAAAACAGTAGGCTACAAAGCGACATGTTAAAAAATACTCTAATTTTGTAAAATATCTTTTATAGACAGGGAAACAAATATTGGAAGGTTACAGCACCAAAAGGTTAACAGTTGTTTTCTCTAGGAGTTGGTACTATAGGTAATCTTAACTGTCTTCCTTATTCCAAATTTCCTAAAACAAACATACATTGCTCTTCTAATCAGAAGTAAAACAAGAGATATTATGTCAAATCCTAACACTTTCAGCCTGGCAAAAGAAAAGAATGGGGAAACTAATAACCTTGCACCACAGAAAATGGACCACCTTACAACATATACTTTGCTTTTTCTCTTGTACATTTTATGATTAGCATAACGTAAGTGTGTAAGTGGCATGACGGAAAAAGCGGAACAAAAAAATATGCTCAGATTCGTCCAGTCCTAAGTTCTAGATAGAGTAAAGAGTTGTGGTTAAAACAATGAGTTCTGAACACAAAGTGGAATGGTGGTTGCCAGGGGCTGGGGAGGGGGGTGGGGGGGATAGTGTTTAATGGTTACAGAGTGTCGGTTCCGCAAGATGAAAAGAGTTCTGAGGGTGGATGGTGGTGATGGCAGCTCAACAATGAAAATGTACTCAGCCATGAACTGTACACTTAAAGATGGTTAAGATGGTAAACTTTATGTCATGTGTATTTTACCACAATTTTTTAAAAAGGAAAAAATAATAATGGGCTCTGAGATCAAAAACCAGTTGCCACCCATTGCTTGTGTCGCCATGAGTTCCTCACCTCTCCCCAAAGTAGGGATTTCATGACGAACCTCACAGGGCTTGTAAAGATTAGATTAATTAATTCATAGAAAACACTTACAATAGTGCCAGGCATATGCTAAGCAAGCAATAAGTGTAGCTATTATCATTATTACTAATAATACATCCCAGAGCTCCAGGTCCTCCAAGGTTGCATAGAGTGAGGAGGCTTCAGAGGCTGGGATACTTCACCCTGTCACCTGGGCAGCCAAGCTGTAGAAAAGCTACTTAGATGGCAGCATGGCTTATGAGTCCTGGCCCTAAAAGGTGAGGGAGTGAGGGAAGAAGCACCTGCTCCCCCTCACGCCCCAGCCAGGAGGGATCACTGTAGTCCCTGCTGCTCAGGTTCTCACTGCTGGCTGGATGTTCTATCCAATCCCCAAGACGACAGGGTGGTGACACGAGCCCTATCCCTTGACTAGTATGTGACACAAACTATGCCGTTTCCAGCTCAGCTCTCTTCCTGTTTTCTACATTTTACTCTGTTGTGCACAACAGCAGGATGAGATTTACTTTAAAGGAATTTAAAGGATTTACTCATTAAAGGAATAAAGAATTTTACCTCTAAGTTTGATTCTGGATTTTTTTTTCCTGAAAAATACTAGAAGGACTATAAAACATTCACTATGGGAATAAGAGAGGTGCTGGGGGTGACAGAGCATTTTAGCTCTGCCCTAATTATGGTGGATCAGATAGGATCTTGGCCTAGGGACTTAATTTTTCATCTCTAAAGCAATGCTGTGTATGTTGGCATTTCTTCACATATATCTCTTTGGGAAAATATACAGGCAAGACGGGACAGTCAAGTGTCTACTAGCCATTGGTTGCTCAACACCACTTAGCTAGACTTTATATGAGTTAGCAACTCAATGAAAAAAAGGGTGGTGAAAAAAACTCCGGAGACCAAGGCACGAAGGACATGGTCTTACCATCAATTCAATGGGTACCTTATTTTTTACTCACTTGAAAAGCTCCTAAAATTCTAAAAGGTTCTTTAAATCCAATTTTGTAATCTAGAATAATTTAAATATCTTCCTATTTCTTTTAGTAACTCAGAATGTAAGCATTTAAGGAAATGAAATGGCACACATCTGGGCCACATAACAGGGAGGGAGTGGAAGGGGAAAAAAGACCTGAGAGAATATATACACATAATTCCAGACTGCTATTTTAAAATAAAGCAACGGACCTGCAACTTTATTGCCTCTATTAGTCTGTATTACTTTTAAATAACCTTACAATTATTTTAACTGTTAAAATCTACATATCTTCCCTGTATATGTAATGAAAAACTCAGTGACGCAAACTATATTCATTCCCTCTTGGAAATTCACAGAGACACTATTTTTACCTCCAATAAAATGAAGTTTGGTATTGGATTCTCCAGATATTGTATACAACTAATTAGCTCTGGGTATATTCCAATAATAGGAAAAGCAACAACGCACAATATGAAGGTCAAGTTTCGGGAAGAAACATTAGCTCAAATACTTTTATCACTGAGAGCTTCAGTCAGCTTGAAAAATTAAATATTTATGCCAGGCAATTCTATCTTGTGACCCAGCTAAAAGCAAAGTTTAAATTTATCCATGCAAATTAATAGCAACCGATGATGAAACTGAAGAAACTCTTAATTGCAATTGCTCATCAGCTGACAAACTGAGAAGAAAAAAAGAGGGAAGGTTGCTTCGTCAATTGAGCACTATATAAACAACCCGAAGAGAAGGCCAATTGGATCCCAACTGAAATGGAAAATATTTTATATATGTAATGTCTAGCATCATAACACCCAAATTTGCAAATATTTAAGACCTGGGTTACAGAGAGAAACTCAACTTAGGTCTTAGGCTAAGTCTGTCTGCTCGTTTGCCCAGGCAGCCAGCCTTTGGGTTCAGTCCTCACCTACGACTCAAGCATTAAGTGAGCCTCTAGGCTCTTCACTGATAGTCAAGTGTCAGCAGCAGTCTTGGCTCTGTTCCTTGGATGTGCCTTCTGCAAGATGACATTGGCACTGGATCCTTCCTCCACAACACCTCTCCCACAGCCACCAAGGATGTAAA
Source organism: Equus caballus (assembly GCF_041296265.1). NCBI lineage: Eukaryota > Metazoa > Chordata > Mammalia > Perissodactyla > Equidae > Equus > Equus caballus. Next base: position 54,234,679 of record NC_091691.1, read on the forward strand.
AATTCACCCTTCCTATGTTCAAGGGCCTCGGGGGTCAACGGTCTTTCCCATCTTGTGCTACTCAGTCCCCTCCCTCTCCACAAGATGTGTACCATCTATGAGTTTAGCATTGCATGAGAGGTTCTTGTATCTGAATACCATTGACTATGCCCAAAACAGTCACACTAAGACCTCACAAGACAGTCTTCCTGGGACCACTCTGAACAAGAAGTTTGAAAAAAGCCTGCTGCCCCCACACCTTTTGCTGAGTTCACAGTTGGTTATGTCACTGTTCCTCAGCAATCAGAGACCAGCCCAGGGGAAACACAACGGCGGAATGAGGAGAGGATACACACCCAGAAATGAAGGAACTATGGAGCAGGAAAGAGGTATGTGTTTGTGCGTGAACTGAACCACACTCTGCGCACCTTGGTGCAACCAGTGGTAGTCAAGAAAGTCAAGAAAAGCTATGAGGTAAAAGATAAACAGAAAGATATTCTTTTCCTATTCTTTCTGTCTAGTAGCTGAATATTTTCAGAGTTCAGAGGCAGTTTGAGCCCTCTTGCTAGAGGCATTTAACCAAAGGTTGGACATCAGCTAGATGGGAATGTGGAAGGACAACTGAAGCAACGGCTGGAAGCTTGGACTGGATCATAGTTTTCACATTGTATTCATTCAAGGTACATGAAGGGACCTGAAGACTGTCCAGCTGGTAAGTGGGCAGGGATGCTTTAAGGGAATCGATTTCCAGATGCTCAACCTCCATATGCATTCTTACCTAAAAACTGAGAGGCCAAAGAATGTATTTGCATTGGATGTACTACTGTTCCTCTTTTCCCACTTTTCCTTTTACAACTGCACTTCTGCTACTTTAAAAAAAAAAAAAAAGGACATATCTCACATCATCCTGAAACACAGGACAGTATTCCTGCCCTGAAGTATAAAAATCTTCAGGCCATCAAATGAAGCTGGCTTAGAAATACAGTATTGGTATCAATGAAGCCTCTTTTAATCAAGCACTACTAATCTACATGAGAGTTCCAGGACTTTCCATTCTTCAGATAAGGGAAAGACTTGACATTAAAAATGAGGTCTTCCAGCCGTTTCTCTCCATGTTAGAATGTTCTAATTTCAGATGATGGTAGAGATGCTAAATTTTGTTTAATTACTTTGCTTCTTCTGTCCCCTGTCTCTCAAGTCAGAATTTCAGAGATTTGACAAAGCTCCAAATCTTATCTAGATCTATATCTATCTTACATTTAGAGTTCAAGAATGGGACAGTCGTCACAGTGACATATACTAATATGCTCATCTAAATCCAAAAACAGCACCACACTCCTGTCAGTTGACCTGGGAGGCACCTGGCTGTGGTTGGGCCCTATGGCTATGTGGCAGGCATTCTGCATCAAATGAAGGAGTTAAATCTCTGGTTGTGAGGGAAAAATTTTAAGGCTCATGGTAAAATAAAAGCACTTCATCAAAAAAATTATATTGGCAAAAGTTTGTTTCAGTGAAAAATAGTTCAAACCCCTTCCCAATATTACAAGGCATATGTGTGTGTGAGAGGAAACAGTTACATGAATCAAGAGTTGAGAGCCCTGATAAAGCTTCTCCAGTACATTTCCCAGAGACTGAGACATCTGTGATTCCAATGGAAGGTAACAAGACATTCTGCAAGTTAAGTTTTGCAAATTTTTGTTTTCAATAACCTTGAAGGAGGTCCTAATCGAATTGTCAGCTTATGGACCATAAAAAATTACTTTTGATAATACAGTTATATGTCACTTAACAATGGAGATAAGTTTGGAGAAATGTGTCAATAGATGATTTCGTTGCTGTGTGAACATCAGAGTGTACTTACACAAACCTTGATGGTGTAGCCTAGTGTGTCTAGGCTATATGGTACTAATCCTATGAGACCACCGTTGAATATGCAGTCCACTGCTAACCAAAATGTTGTCATATGGCACGTGACTGTGTATTATTATCTGATTTTTGGCATATAGTTGGGAAGGGCTCACGGAACTGAATGATATTGCTAGATATTAAAAAACACAAAACTCCTACTCCCATCTGTCTATTAATGTGAGCAAGGTTTCTTAATCTTCAAATCTATTAAAAAATAAGCATATAATTGTTACTGAAAATCCTGCCTCATTCTAGCAAGAGGGTGACATTCATTCTCAGATATCTATACTCAATTGAAAAAAATCCATTTCACTAATAAGATTTTACCTTTTATGTTAATATTTTCACAAATTTTGTAATGTCTGTTATTTTTATCACTCATATACTAATATTTGTAAGAATAACTTGATGGAAAGAAACTTTTGGAACTAAAGTCTTATGGTCATAGGATATAAAGTTTAATTTTTATAGGTATATTTTGTGATAGTAAAGTATGGTAGAGGAACCAATAAGAGACCTTAAAGATTAAAAAAAATAAGTTAGGATAACATTCTATAGAAAATATGAAATAAAAATGTGAGTTAAAGGAGCATATGGAACTATAAACTTTTTGACTCTTAACAGCTTGCTCTCATATTTAACAGAACAATGGTGGCATTCAAATCTCTACGGTATTTGGTTCTACTGCATATCTTTAAAAGAATGACATGACATTTTCACTTAAAAAAGTCAGTATTTATAACATATAAGACCTTTTTCATCTCTTATAATAACCCAACACTAATATTCTATGACCCCAAGATACTGAGCAAACAGAGGGCCCGCATTTGATGGCCCCAGCTGCAAATGCCTACTCAAATTTTGTGCCTACGTGTCTTGCTTTTCTCACCCTGGTGCTGGCCCTGGTTTCCAAAGTCATTAAGTAGGAATACCCATGACCTAACCTCTGGGTGAGTCCTGCTGAGAAACCTTAAAGGCATGGGAGAGAAGAGGGGGAAGAAAACAGGGGACAATGGGATTACGGGATTAGATTCCTTCAACAAAAGCTCAATGGGGGTAAGGAAATAAGGAGCAAAGGAACCAATATCACTATTAATTCTGAACTGGGAATTTGTTTGGTAAAAGCTTCAATCACAAAGAGACTTAGGATTGAATTCCAGTCATGTAAAGTATTCATTTCATGTAGTACAATCCAACATTTTGGTAACATAATCCTGTCCAAAACAGATGAGGAGAAAAAAAGGAAGGGTGTCATTAGTTTTGGAAATCTAAGTCTCTATATTCTTTTCAGAAAAAAGCAAAGCAAAATGTGTATTTATGTGGAAGTGGAGGATGGGGGCAAAGTGAGCCTGGCTGGAGAAGGTGCTCCAGGGAGCCATGGTCCAGACTGACAAATGCCTAAAGAATATACTTTGACTTTCCTTCCTGATTAAGGCAAAATTACACCTAGACCATACATGGCAGATAAGCAACTATCATGAGTTCTTAAAAGCCACATATTTTGAATAATGATATTGCGCCATAAAGCTATATCATCATATCATAAATGAAGGGCATAATAACAGAAGTCACATTAAAGCCATATCAAATGGTATAAAGAGTGGTTCAAAAACTGTCAGGAAAACCTAATAGAAAACTTTTCCTGATTTCTGATTCTCAAGTTTCCATAAACATTGTTGTGTATCACTTTTATGCCAACATTATGATTCCATTCTAAAGGATATGCAGTGAAACACCTATCAGCTTAATGTTATATTATAAATTTGACAGTTAATTTACCATTCCAATACATTTTCTGAGGATGCTCCAGATACTGAAGTCATTTCTGGAAAACATGGGGGAGGGCAAGCTTGTTCTAGAAAAAGAAAAGAAAAATAAAGATTTAATTTTAATGCCCTTGATGCTGGGAAGGAAAAGTTATTGTCATTAATTAAGAGCAACAGGTACATGAAAAGATGCTCAACATCACTAGTCATCAGGGAAATGCAAATTAAAACCACAGTGAGATATCACCTCATGCTTATCAGAATGGTCATCATAAAAAGACAACAGAAAACAAGCGTTGGCATGGATGTGGAGAAAAGGGAATCCTTGTGCACTGCTGGTGGGATTATAAATTGACATAGCCACTATGGAAAATCATATGGAGGTTCCTCAAAAAATTAAAAATAGAACTACCATATGATCCAGTAATTCCACTTATGGGAATATATCTACAGGAAACAAAAACACTAACTTGAAAAGATATCTGCACCCCCACGTTCACAGCAGCATTATTTATAATAGCCAAGACATGAAAACAATGTAAGTGTCCACTGATGGGTAAATGGATAAAGAAGTTGTGGTGTAACAGCCAACACCACAGAAATACAAAGGATCATAAAAGATTACTACAAACAATTATATGTCAACAAACTGGACCTAGAAGAAATAGATAAATTCCTAGAAACATACAATCTTCCAAGACTGAATCAAGAAGAAATAGAAAATCTGAAAAGACTGATTACTAGTAATGAAATTGAATCAATAATCAAAAACACTTCCAACAAACAAAAGTCCAGGACATCTTCACAGATGAATTTTACCAAACATTTAAAGAAGAGTTAATACTTATCTTTCTCAAACTATTCTAAAAAATCGAACAGGAAGAAATGCTTCCAAACTCACTCTATAAGGCCAGCACTACCCTGATACCAAAATCAGACAAAGAGATTAAAAAAAGAAAATTACAGGCCAATATCCCAGATGAACACAGATGTAAATGTCCTCAACAAAAATAATTACAAAATCAAATTCAACAATATGTGAAAAGGATCACACACCATGATCAACTGGGATTTATCCCAGGGATGCAAGGATGGTTCAATACCTGCAAATCAATCAACATGATACACCACATTAACAAAACGAAAAATAAAAATCATATGATCACCTCAATAGATGCAGAAAAAGCATCTAACAAAATTCAACACCTATTTATGATAAAAACTCTAAACAAAGTAGGCTAGAAGGAAGATACCTCAACAGAACAAAGGCTATACATGACAAATCCACAACTAACATCATACTCAATGGTGAAAAGCTGAAAGCATTTCCTCTAAGATCAGAAACAATACAAAGATGCCAACTCTTGCCACATTTATTGAATATAGTATTGGAACTCCTAGCCACAACAATCAGATAAGATTGTTATCTTGGGATGAAAATACATCCCAATTGGAATGAAAGAAGTAAAACTGTGATTATTTGCAGATGACATGATACCATATAAAGAAAATCCTAAAGACTCCACCAAAAAAATATTAGAATAAATGAATTCAGTAAAGTTGCAGAATACAAAATCAATATACAGAAATCTACCGTGTTTCTATACATCTGAATAACAAACGATCTGAAAGAGAAATTTAAAAAAACAATCCCATTTACAATTGCACCAAAAAGAATAAAATACCTAGAAATAAATTTAACCAAGGAAGTGAAAGACCTGTACTCTGAAAACTATAAGACATTGATGAAAGAAACTGAAGATGACACAAATAAACGGAAAGACATACTGTGCTAAAACATTAGAAGAATTAATTTTGTTAAAATGTCCATACTGGACCTTGAGGGTATTATGTTAAATGAAATAAGCAGACAGAGAAAGACAAACACCATATGATTTCACTCACATGTGGAAGATAAACAAATATATGGACAAAGAGAACAGATTAGTGGTTACCAAAGGGGAAGGGGGTTGGGAGGTGGGCATAAAGAGTAAAGGGGCACACATATATAGTGACCGACAAATAATAATGTACAACTGAAATTTCACAATATTATAAACTATTATGACCTCAATAAAATAAATTTTTTTAAATGTCCATACTAACAGATTCAAAGCAATCCCTATCAAAATACATTGGCATTTTGCATCAATGGCATTTTTCACAGAACTAGAGCAAATAATCCTAAAATTTGCAAGGAAGACCCCCAATAGTCAAAGCAATCTTGAGAAAGAACAAAGCTGGAGGTATCATGCTCCCTGATTTCAGACTATACCACAAAGCATTAGTAATCAAAACTGTATGGTACTGGTGCAAAAACAGACACATAGATGAATGGAACGGAATAGAGCCCAGAAATAAACCCACATTTATGTGGTCGATTAATCTACAACAAAGGAGGCAAGAATATACAAGGGGGAAAAGATAGTTTCTTTAACAAATGGTGTTGGGAAAACTGGACAGCTACATGAAAAAGAATGAAAATGGGCCACTTTCTTACATCTTATACAAAAACAAACTCAAAATGTATTAAAGACTTAAGACCTGAAGCCATAAAACTCCTAGAAGAAAACATAGGCAGTAAGTTCTTTGACATTGGTCTTAGCAATATTTTTTTTGGATCTGTCTCCTCAGGCAGAGGCAACAAAAGCAAAAATTAACAAATGGGACTACATCAAACTAAAAAGCTTTTGCACAGTGAAGAAAATCATCAACAAACCGAAAAGGGAACCTAATGAATGGAAGGAGATATTTGCAAATGATATATCCAATAAGAGATTAACATCCAAAATATATAAAGAACTTGTACACCTCAATATCAAAGAAACAATAGAATTAAAAGATGGGCAGAGGACCTGAACAGACATTTTCCCAAAGAAGACGTATGGATGGCCACCAGACAAATGAAAAGATGCTCAACATCACTAATCATCAGGGAAATGCAAATCAAAACCACAATGAGATATCACCTCACACCTGTCAGAAAGGCTATTATGAAAAAAAAAACAAATAACAAGTGTCGGCGAGGATATGGAGAAAAGGGAACCCTTGTACACTATTGGTGGGAGTGTAAATTGGTGCAGCCACTATGCAAAACAATAAAATTTTTAATCAAAAATTAAAAATAGAACTACCATACAATCCGGCAATTCCATTTCTGGGTATTTATCCAAGGAAAACAAAAACTCTAATTCGAAAAGATATATGCAACCCTATGTTCATTGAGGCATTATTCACAACAGCCAAGATATGGAAGCAATCTAAGTGTCCACTGATAGAAGAATGGATAAAGACGATGTGATACACACACACACACACACACACACACACACACACACAGACACACACACTGGAATATTTTTTGTTAGTGCTGTGGAGTTAATTCTCACTCCTAGTGACCCTGTGTAGGCAGAGCAAAACCCAGCCCAGTCTTTTTGCACCATCCTCTCACCTTCTGGCACTGTATCAGACAATGCTCCACTGCTATCCATAGGATTTTCATGGCCAATTTTTTTGGAAGTGGGTGGCCAGGTCCTTCTTCCTAGTCTGTCTTAGTCTCGAAGCTCCACTGAAACCTGTCCACTATGGGTGACTCTGCTGGTATTTGAAATACTGGTGGCATAGCTTTTGATATCACAATAACACACAGCTGCCACAGTACAACAGGTGACAGATGAGTGGTGTATTTCCTTGAGCGGGAAACAAACCCAAGCCATGGCAGTGAGAGCACCGAAACTTAATCACTAGACAATCAGGGCTGGCTAAAATGGACAATTACTTAGCCATAACAAAAACATCTTGCCATTGGTGACAACATGGATTGACCTAGAGGGTATTATATGCTAAGTGAAATAAGTCAGACAGAGAAAGACAAATACCATATGATTTCACTTATATGTGAAATCTAAAAAACAAAAAAAATGAACAAACAAAACAAAACAGAAACAAACTCATAGATACAAAGAACAAACTGATGGTCACCAGAAGGTAGGCAGGTGGAGGGATGGGTGAAATATGCGAAGGGGATTAAGAGGTGCAAACTTCCAGTTACAAAATAAGTCACAGGGATATAATGTACAGCATAGGAAATATAGTCAATAATATTGTAATAACTTTGTATGGTGACAGATGGTTACTAGACTTCTGGGATCATTCACCACAGTCACTACGTTGTACACTTGAGACTAACATAATATTGCATGTCAATTATACAAAGTGGTATATATATATACATATATACACATATATATATACACACACACACACAATGGAAAATTATTCAGCCATAAAAAACGAGGAAATTCTACCATTTGCAACAACGTGGATGGACCTTGAAGGCCTTCCACTAAGTAAAATACGTCAGGCAGAGAAAGACAAATACTGTATGATCTCACTTACATGAGGAATCAATTTTTAAAAATCCCAAACACCAAACCACAGAAAAAGAGACTTGTGGGTTACCAGAGTCAAGGGATGGGGGGAGGAGGAATTGGAGGAAGGTGGACAAAAGGTGCAAACTTCCAGTTATAAGTTGAATAAGTACTAGGAATGTAACGTAGCACGTGACGACAACAGTTAACACTGCTATATGATATATAGGAAAACTGATGAGAGTAGATCCTAAGAGTTCTCATGACAAGGAGAAAATTTTTTCTTTTGTTTTTATTGTGACTGTATGAGATGATGGATGTTAACTAAACCTGTTGTGGTAATCATTTCACAATACAATCAAACCATCATGCTGTACATCTTAAATTTATATAGTGATGTATGTCAACTACTTCTCAAAAAACTGAAAAAAATATGCACGATCATAAATAGGGTAAAATAGGGCCAACCTGGGGTCATATCCTTGTTCATTGCTATTTTTGCCACTGAAAAGTTTCATAGCAGATCGACTGGCCCTATCTATGTCTTCGGTATTATTCTGATCCAAATTTTCCTAGTCCTCCTCTGTCGGTGTCCAGCTGTTTCAGGATCACCTCAGAAGCACATTGTCCTTTCATGTGCCGGCACATCTGACCCTGTTGTTTGGTTCATGACACTCCTACCATATTCTGATATTTAATAACCTATTTTACTCTAGCTGCTAAATAATGTAAACAAAAACGTCATTATGGAGCTTAGCTTAAGGTTTTTAAGAAATTAAATGGGAAAATACAAACAAAGTATAAAAGCCAAAGGAAAACTCAGGCCCTGCATCATACATTACTACTTTCCCAAAGATACTGACAGTGAGCAAAATTTAGCAACTCTACATATATTGGAACACCCCTTACAGATTAACCTCTATAGAAAGAGTATTTTAAAAGCCTCTGCAGGGGTTTGGAAGTAGCCAGAAGGAGGGTGGCTATCAGCAGCAGAGGGTCTGTGGCTTGGATGAGCAGCACTTCTGAGCTCCAACATCCCGAGGCCAGGCCCCGGCTGGTAGGAAGTCAACCCCATTTCCACAGATCATGACAGCGCTACCAGGAGGAGGAGAAAGGGGTGCACAGACCAACTTTCTAAAACACCGTGAGAACAGTGCATTCTTTTCTGTTACCTTACATTATGGCAAGGGATGCTGGTTTTCCAGCTGCCATTTGAAATATACCCATGTAACTAAAATATTAAAGAAATATTTAAAAAATTTATCTCCTAAAGAACCTCTATTCTTAAACTAAATTAATTTGAATTGTAGAAGTTAATAAAATTTTATTTTTAAATAAATGATATTTTAAAATCCTCATTCTTCTTTTTTCTTTTTCTTTTTGAGGAACACACACTGCTCATTTGACAGATCTGTTATCTAACCAATTTGCTGGGTAAGTGGCCACAGATGGTATTTAAATCACACTGTCCACAATCCAAGACTACCACTTTCTGTGACATGAACAGTGGGACCCAGGGATAGAACCCCTGCCATTGTCTCCCATTTGCATGCATTACACAGTTTTAGAGATGCATATAAACTCAACTTTCCATCTCCTGTCTATGAAACAGTCAATCAGAAATGTAACATAAATCTAGGAAGTCGTGAGGCCGAAATAAGCTTTATGAAAACTGACTGAGGGGGAACAAATGTTTACATTAAATGTATACGTATACGTTACAATCTGATAAAAGGTAAGAACAGCAGAAAAGCCAGAAAAGCCGAAATATTTTGGAAGCAACAAAGCAGAAGATAAGAGACATCCAAGCTTTATTTTTAATCTCAATTTAGAAATCATCACAAGACTGCCAACCAAGAATCCCACTTGGGAATAGAGTCACTTTTATGCACATAACTTTTTATGGTCTTTTATTAAAATATAGTAACTGCTCATTTATGAGGAAGCCAGATTATCTGAAACATTAACTATCTATTCTAGAACACAATTAGAAAGCAGAGGTTTGTGAAAGGTAAAGGGCTATCACAAAGCCCATGCTGTTTTCTTGCGTAGGACATGCAGAGCCAAACGCAAACCCTCCTTCGGACCATATTGTGCGCAATAAACTGATCAGAAGCAGCAAGAGAAACGCTGGCCCAGAGGACAAGTACAAAGTGCAGAAATTGTGCCATAGTAAATGACCTCAAGGTTGTTGACTGCAACTTAAGTCAACAGCATAATGAGGCTGCCAAAGAGGCAGGTGCAACGTCAAGCTGCCAAAAGGAGAACATTAGCCAGAACATTCCCAATGGTAACTCTGCAATAGACAGACTAGCACTGGGATTCAGATCCACATAACACTTTTAAAAGGAACCTTAACACTCTCACTCAGAAGGACTTACCAGAAGTTAGGCAAAGTGTCTAGAAAATGTGTGTAGGAAATGTGTAGTCTAGAAGAACAGAAACTGGAGGTGTGGGGAACACGGGCATGGTAGAGGTCTTTGGCTATTAGAGGATGAGGCCAGGGGTATAAGGATAATAACATCCCCATAACCCCACCCCCACCAGCTGCAGCATTCTATCTGCACCTGACTGCTTTTTCTCCATAGCACTGATCAACATGTGACATGCTGTAGGGTCTCCTGCGTATTTGCTGAGTACGTCCCCCAAAACAGTATGTAAGCTTCCTAGATCTCACGTTTCATCTACTGCTTGTATCCCTGTTGCCCAGGACGAGCCCTAACACAGAGGAGTTTAAGTATCTGTTGAACGAACTTTGGAATTTATAAGGCCTTTTAGCACACATTGTCTCTGTCATAAAGAATCTGGTTTATTTTGTGCTACTCAGAGATTAGGACTTGGACCACTGGTGGAAAATACAGGATGGCTAACATAAAGACCTGTCTTACAATTCATTCCAAAAAACGGAAGACAAGAAATTCTTATTAAGGAAGAGTTTCCGAGGCTGGAGGATTCCTTTCAGTCATGGCCCAGAAAGGCATTTCCACACTGGGTGGGAACTTAGTCTAGATCACCCAGGCCAGGAATGTTGCTAAACATGTTCCAGGAACGAGACAGGCCCCTACAACAAAGAATTATCCAGCCCCAACTGTTGGTAGTGCCAAAGCCGAGAAACTTGCCAAAGAATTACAATAAGAGCTTCAGCGATAATTTTAAATTTTGTAGTAGCTACACTAAAAAAGTAAAAAGGAACAAGAAAGAGCCAGCCCTGATGGCATGGCAGTTAAAGTTTGGCACACTCCTGTTCAGTGGTCTGGGTTCGGTTCTCAGGAATGGAACCACACCACTTGTCTGTCAGTAGTCACACTGTGGTGGTGGCTCAAACAGAAGAACCAGAGGGACTTACAACTAGAATACACAACTATGTACTGAGATTTTGGGGAGGAAAGAAAAGGAACAAGATCAATTAATTTTAATAATATATTTTATTTAACTCAGTATGTCTAAAATATTAGCATTTCAATGTAATTAATATAAACAATATTAATAAGATATTTTATACTCTTTTTTCCCATACTAGTCTTCCAAATCCAGTGTGTATTTTACATTTAGAGTAAACCTCAATTTAGCTACTAACTTTTCAACAAAGTGAAATATAGTCTTACCAAAATAATAAAGTTATGTTTACTGGAAAGAAGTTTTACACTGCTTCATTTTTAAAACTCCAACTTAATTAAAATTAAATAAGACTAAAAATTCAGTTTGTCACACTAGCCATATTTCAAGTGCTCAAAAACAACATGTGGCTAGTGGCTACTACTGGACATAACAGATTTCCGTGATTACTTCTGAAAACAAAAGGATAGTATTGCTCTAAGATTATAGGGGAAGAGCAAAAAATTGCTCAGTTATTGGAGTCTAAAGTCAATGAGCAACAAAACAGCCCACAGCCTAAACACCAAGAAAACACTAAATCTTCTGCAGTATTTTTTAAAGAAGCAGAGGGGATAAATTTTTTAAAAAATTAGGTAGATTAAAATTTTTTTAAAATGATTTCTACTGAAAGCATCTATTTCTGTATTTAAAATAATGTTCACCCCCGACACTGGGGGAAAATGAACAGAATTCCCTAGTGATACTGATGAAGGAGGTGTTACTCCAGGCAGAAATAAGAACAAAGGAGAGCAGCAATCCGAATTTTCAGGCTGAAAGCATAGATCAACTATTCTCTTCCCTTGGAGTTTATCTGAGAGTCATTATCCTGAATTCTATGCTTCCTTTTTTTCCTCTTCACACAGAGAGAAAACACCCTGTACCAGGGACTGAGACTGATATGTCCTGGCTCTATTTTCAACCATACAGATGACATTATGACTATCTACACAACAACACAATAACAGGTTTTTAAGTGAGACGTCTCATCACAATTGTTTTATCTACCTGATGCAAATGGCTCAGCTTGTTATCGCACCATCACTCTCTGCTACACAACGTTGCAGACAGATCTCAAACTAACCAAAATTAATTTGTGAAGTGTCACTAACAAATGCTGTGCTGGAATCCCCCTCATTCAGAAAAGAGCTGTGTAAGTTCAGGAGATCATGATCCTCCAAATCTTTAAAAGATATTTTGGATGGCAGACACTATAAGCAAGGCTCAGCTTCATAGAGTCTCTCAAACTCAGGTGAACTACACAGATCTTCTCAAACCACCTGCTAGGCACTGAGCCCACTGCCTGCCTTCTGCATCACGGATTACTAGTTTAAACAAAGAACACCACTCACAGAGACTCTTGGAAAAAAGTAGAAAAAGATTATAAAACAAAGGTAGGAAAAATTAGGCTTTGTCTGGAATTAGCTGCCATTCCATGCTTTTCAGGTTTGCTTCTTTACATTCATGAGGTCACATGGGCTCTTCTGGGTCTTGTGTATGTATGTATGTACTCTACTGAAATACCATCATACTTGGGCAGGTAGTCTTTTCCATGGAGGATATAAAGAACCGTGGGATGGGAATCAGGGTCACAGCGCATGCTCTTGCCACAGCCTACCTGCATAACCTGGGGCAAACCTCCAAGTCCAGGTTACATGGCTGTACAATTCGCCTTAGTTGGCAGCTAGATCTGTACTTAGAAAAGTAATGCCCAGAACAATTAGAGTCTCTCAGAAACGGAGTTTTAGTTTCTTACCTTTATATCAGCTTTAAAGAATTCTGAAAATTCTTTTTATCAAGTACAAACATATTAAGATGAAAACATTCATAGTCACTGGTGATATTATCTGCCGACTGAATTAGCTTCTCAGTTTGTAAGAGCTCTTTGTATATTATAAATATTTTATTCACTACTTACATTGCAGATAACTTTTTCTAAGTCTAACATTGGTCTCCTGATTCTGCTTAGTGTATAATTTACCAAATCAAATCTATTTACCTGGGAGGACTATATATGTTATGACCATAATCTATACGTGAAACTTTAAACAGCTATCTTTCAATATTTTCCTTACAGACATGATTCTATTAATACTCACTCCAGAAAAAAAGGTAAATCTCTCAATTCATAAAGTTTTGTAATCTACTTCTTAACGTTTTAGAAATTCAAGCTCTATATCAAAACTAAGACAAGATATACAACAACAAAAATATTCTTCTCAAGCATTTACCAAATGAAAGTAAACAAAATTAAATGGGAAGAAACCATGGGGTGGCCCCGTGGCACAGCAGTTAAGTGTGCACGTTCTGCTTCGGTGGCCCAGGGTTCGCCGGTTTGGATCCCGGGTGCGGACATAGTGTTGCTTGGCAAGTCATGCTGTGGCAGGCATCCCACATAAAAAGCACAGGAAGATGGGCACGGATGTTAGCTCACGGCCAGTCTTCCTCAGCAAAAAGAGGAGGATTGGCAGCAGTTAGCTCAGGGCTAATCTTCCTCAAAAAAAAAAAGGGGAAAAACCAATGTGGTTCATTTTTCAAATTACAAAATAGCACATTATTACATCAAGTGAAACAATCCACACATAAATAACAAGTTGGTCATCTATTCCTATCTCCAATACCAACATGACAGCCTAGGAAGATCCCTTGCATACTTTTCTCCTTGCACAAGTATATATTTTTTTATTGAAATATTACCCTATAGGTCACATTGTTTTTTCCCTAAATAATAATATATTAAGGATACTTCTTCAAGTCTATAGATGTAAGTATACCCATCTTTCTAATATCTTTATGTGCAGGTACGCACGCACATACGTGTAGCTTTATGTAAGGAGCATGTCATGCCTGCTGGTCTTATTTTTAACGCACTCTTACACCCCCTGTTGTTCTTTTGTGCCACTCCACTTCCCCATCTCTGCCGCCACCGTACAGTCATGCATCGCTTAATGACTGGGATACATTCTGAGAAATGCGTCATGAACATCATAGAGTGCGCTTACCCAGACCTAGATGGTATACTCTACTATACACCTAGGCTATATGGTACTAATCTTATGGGACCACCGTTGTATATGCTGTCCGTCGTTGACTGAAATGTTGTTACATGACACCTGACTGTACTACTGTAACTCATGTTAAAAACGATATGCATTTTTCCACATTTTCCCAAATAGTCACAAATAGAACATGCATGTGTGCACAAAGGGGCTTTCTGACTTTAAGATTCTAAAACAGAATACTAGTGATACACACTTCCCAATGGTTTGCTTGTCCCAATCAATATTTCATGGAAATTTGCTCAAGTCAAATGGTAAACTAACTCTTTTAATAAATGAATAATATACCATGATAAGACTACTATATATCAAAATACATGTGTCATTCTCCATGAAAGGCATTCACTGTTTTCACTCTTTTGCCAAACAAACAATGCTGCAAAAACATCCTAATACATCATATTCCTATTTAAATCTAATGCTTTCATTTCCATGGGATAGAGTACCAGGAGTAAGATTTCTGGGTGAAAAAGTATTTCTATTTTACATTTCCAAGTATGGTGCCAAACTGCTTTCTGAAAAGGCTTTAACACTTTCATATTTCAGCAATAATCTGTGAGAGCACTTTTCCCTACATCCCCACCCAGAAGCAACTGGTGTCAACAGGTGTTCTTACCCAAGTCTTGTCAGCCTGACTACTAAAAGTGGCATCACACTGCTATTTTACCTTGCTTTTATTTAACTACTAATGAGTTAGAACATATTTTCATAGGTTTACTGACCATTTGGATTTACAAATCTGTAAATTGTATCATTTATAAGGAGATTTTTTCCATCAATTTGTAAGAATTTGTTGTATATGATAGATATTAATGTTTTGTCTTTTATTAATCTTTTTTTAGACTGCAAATAGAATCATCTGCAGGTGAAAAAAAACTTTTACAGTCAAATACGTCTTTTATGGGTATTTTTTTTTTGCTTTTGGGTTTTGCCTGTCTTGGTTAAGAAGGCTTCTTCCTCCACCCCCGATATCTTTTTACATCATGTTCTAAATCTTTAAAGACTAAAATATATATGTATATGTCAAGCCCCTATCTCTACATAAAAGTAGCTAGGTACCTTTAAGGGTTTGTCCTTGCTTGTTCATCGTGGACCACTTTGACTCCAAAATTTTTGTGCACTCTCGCCTCTATGCCTTTCACAATGGGGCCTGTGAAGTCGCCCTGTTCCCTTTCTTACAAGACAGAGGAGCTCTCTCTCCAACATTGCGCTTACCCACGCTTCCAGGAATCTTAATAGTCTACATTTTTATTTAGCTTCATTCCAGCTTCTCTCTCCTTTAGAAAGATCCTTAATCATTGATCTGTATGCTTCAGGGAGGACGAGAAAAGTTAAGTTTTTTTAAAAGCAACATTTTCACAAATGCTGTGACATCACACCACCACTGAGCTAACTTTAAATGAGTTCTACCAAGATGAAGTGTTTGAGCCCTACTAACTAACGTTTAGTGGGTGTTTACTTCATTCTAGACCCGTGTTAATCACTTAACATGCATCACCTCATTTAATCCTCAAAATAATCCTATAAATGAAGCACTTATTAAGTAACTTGTCCCTGGTCACAAACTTCATACCTGGTAGGACTGAGATTCTTTAACAACAGATCCTTAGCTCCTGGGTTTCAGAGCTCTGATTGCCACTTTGCGTAAACTTGAACAAGTAACTACCCAACTATTCCAAGCCTCAGTGTTTTTACTTAGAGAATGACAATACTACTTCAGATGGTCGGGATGAAGTTCCAGTGAGACAACGCATACAGAGCAGTGTTTTTGAAAGTGTGGATCCTATTCATTGGTGGTTTGTAAATTCAATTTACTGGTTCATGTAACCAGCATTTAAAAAAACAAAACAGAATACATCTAGCAAGGATAGGTATTGTAAATGAAAATTTTGTTCTGATAATACACACACAATCCCATATGTGTATAATATGTGGCCAAATATATATATATATATGTTTTACTATGGGACTTTGTCAGAGACGTAGAACCTTCAGACCAGTGCCTGGCAGGTAGAAACTCTCAGCGTAAAGCAGATGTTGATGTTATTATTAATTATTTCAGGGAAAAACCATCTCATTTTTCTGTCTGAGCTGTTAAAGATTTAAAACTACTATTACTTTCTGGAGGGATAATTTACTAATTACACTTTCAAAAGATGATCTAGAAAAATGGCTGTTTATGAATAATGTTCATAACTATATAAAGGTATGCACAGAGAAACAGGTAAGAAGTACTTCTATAACCCTAGAGAAAAGCAGACAATGAAATGGTTTTGACACTTATGCTATTCCTCGCTAGTAAGGCTTTACACAGGATGATGAACGGTTTAGCCAGTGGTCTCATTTGTGATCAGATATATGACCATTTGTGATCATATATTTGTGATCAGTATGGCTGGAGGAGATTTTCAAACTCCAGACCCTGGCCCCAGAACCTCTGGTTTAAACAAAGGTTCTTTAAACAGATGTGGTTAAGGCATAATGAAGCAACTTGGGACAGGCTCCAACTTGGTAAAGTCCCTGTCTTTCTCGTCATTTAATAGTTCTTGGTATTCTTTGTTTTAATGTCATATGTCCTGGATGAAAGTGCTAGAAAAATTCTGCCCAAATACCATTTTTCATTTAATTGAAATGATGAAAGAGAATATACTAATAAATCCCAAATTTAATTTCACTGTGCTTTAAACATTCCATTGACATTATTAAATGGTATTAAAACTGACTCCTGCCTTCAGACTCTAGGGTACTTCCTTTCACTGCATACATCCTTCACAGAAGACTTTAAGCATGGCTCTCCCATTCAGGCTTCTCTTTGGCACCTACTTGGGGAACGATCTGGAACTCAAAAGATGCTGTCAGCAATGGAATTTTAAAACCAACTCTAATGTTCAAATTTAAAACATTGAGGTTGACCAGTGTTCCATGTTCTGCTTAAACCTCACAATTCTTTATTTTCTCTATCTTCATTCATCTCCTCTGTTATTTTTGTACACTTCTGCCACTCACTAGATTGTAATTCCCCCTGAGGTTAGGGATTAAGTCTTATTGTCCTCTGCATCCCCCACAGTGCAGAGTATTTTGCATGTAACAGGTGCTCAATGTTTTAAAATAAATGGTTTTACCTGTCTCAAGTTAAAATAGACCAAAGAAAGAAACACAGCAAAAAAATGAGAGATACAGATAAGCAGCAAGTGAGGTATGAAGAACACCAATAATCAAATTTTCTGTCTCTAAGTTATTTCTTAAGAAAATATTTTCAAAACCAAATTCCTTAACACACATTTTAAGTTGCACTTAACAACTAAACATTTCTTCTTGTTATTAAATATTTTGAAGGAATCATAATTTTAAGTAGCAGGATATTCATTTGGATATTTAGAAAAGAAAAAACAGGGGCTGGCCGAGTGGTGCAGCAGTTAAATTCGCACGTTCTGCTTCAGCGGCCCGGGGTTCGCGGGTTCGGATCCTGGGTATAGACATGGCACTGCTCAGCAAGCTACACTGTGGTAGGCGTCCCACATATAAAGTGGAGGAAGATGGGCACGGATGTTAGCTCAGGGCCAGTCTTCCTCAGCAAAAAGAGGAGGATTGGCAGCAGATGTTAGCTCAGGGTTAATCTTCCTCAAAAAAAAAAAAATAAACGAAAGGAAAAGAAAAAACAACCTGATTCTAACCTTTGATTCAAGATCAAAAGAATGAACTAAAAATCTAAGAAAATAATTTCATAGAGAAGTAGACTTCAATACATCTATAACTGTAATACTGAAAATCTGTTTGTGTACATGTATAAACATGTTATGTGCTTTGTACTTACGTGTGTATATCTATTTGCAGTTAGCAGATACTTATTGTCTCTCTTTTCAACTATCAGAATTCTTCTTCCCCACTCCCCTAAATCCTTTCTTCCACAAGTCCCAATTTAAATATAATCTTAATGGACACAGCTTGTACTTGAATTCAATCATCTTTAATTTTGATTGCACTATTGATGTTTTTTAAACACCCAAGTTGAAAGTCTTCCAAATTAGGAAACCACAGAAACAAACTATAAAATAAAATGATACTCACAAAATTGAAGACTAGATTTTAAAATGATGTTACAAGAGTAAATACTGTAGTAATAAAAAGTCTTATTTTCACAAATTATGTGTAAGCTTACTTGAAACAATCTTTACATAGTTCATCTGGAATATAGCCCACAAAACTACTCTTTAAAAAAGGCTGAAAAGGAAGCGATGTGGGGAGAAGCCTAGTAATCTCATCATTGATGGGTAAACATATTCTCACTCACAAGTCATACGAAAAGTATCAAGTTCCACTGCCATTCCTCTCCAGCCCTTCTTCCTCTTGGTGTTAGGACAAGACCATAGAGAGTGAAACACTCTCATTTACCCTCCACTCATTTCTTGAGAACACGCAAGGCTGCTGCTGCAGATTTACTTAAATTCTTATTACCGTTAGATTCTAAGCTCTGTTGAACTTCCAGGTGGAACACAGCAGGTACTCAGTAAATGTTGCTAAGATAAACTTTATGCCAGTTGGTTTTCTATTAATTAAGGATCTAGGTTGAGTGAAGTGTCCCACAACGCATTTATAAAACAAGTTTTCCATAGCAACAACCAAAAAAAGGGCTATTTGTTTACCTTGAGAAACTAAAATGCTATGTCATTCTCATCAAAAGACTAATGAAGTTAACGTAAAGAACACACATCAGCAGTGATACTAGAGAGAGCCAGAGGCAAGACCACTTTTAGTGGTTAAAAGTTTAGGGTAGGCAAAGATTTCTCAGAAAGGACACAAAAAAGCCCTGACATCAAAGAGAAAAAATATAAAGCGGACTTTCCTAAAATTAAAAATTTCTGTTCAAAAAAGATATTAAAGACGTCTGTTCCTTATTAAGGAAATGGAAAGGCAAACTACAAACTAAGAGAAAATATCCATGATACACATATTTGATAAAAGATTATATCCAGAATATATAAAGAATTCCTACAAATCAATAATAGAAAGACATACGACCCAATTTAAAATGGGCAAAACTCTCAGACACTTCACGAAGAAAGACATTAACAATGGTTGATAAACACGAGTGCTTAAAATCATTTAGGAAATGTAATTTAAAACCACAATGCGATACTATGTCACACCCATGAAACACCAAATGTTGGTGAGGACACGGAGCAACTGAAATTGTCACACATCACTGAGAATTGGTACAATGACTTTAGAAAACAATATAGTAACATCTTATAAAGCTTAACATACACCCTCTCCAGGACCCAAAAATTCTACTCCTACATAACAAAGACAATGAAAACACGTCCATAAAAAGATGTGTTTAAGAACATCTAGAGCAGCTGTGTTCATAATAACTACAGACTGGAAACAACGCAAATGTCCATTGTATAGAGAAACAAATTGTGGCATTTTCAAACAATGGCATACCACTCAACAATATAAAGCAATGGACACTGATACACACAATAAGGATGAATCTTGAAAACATTAAGTTGAGTGATTAAAACCAGACTCAAAAAGAGTACACACTGTACGATTCCATCTATAATACAGACTGAGAATACCCAAGACTAATCTACAGTAAGAGAAATCAGAATAGTGGTTGTCTCTGGAGGGTGGGGACTGACTGGAAGGCAATTAGAGGGAACTTTCTGGAGTGATGTAAAGGCTCTACAATTTGATCAGGATGCTAGTTACATGGGTATACGCATTTGCCAAAACTCACCAAATTATTTATTAAGATCTGTGAATTTCATTGTATATAAATTTTACTTCAACAAAGAAACAAAACGAAACTATAATGTAATTTGTTGTTATAGATCAACATTTCTCAAACTTTTTGTCTTAAGATCAATTTAACTCTTAAAAATTATTTAGGACTCCAAAGAACTAGTTTTCTTTTACTGTGGGTTATATCTATCACTATATTCCCAAAAAAGGGGAAAAATTTAAGTTTTCACTTATTAATTTAATAACAGTAAAACCAATATGTTAATTTAACTTTTTTTTTTTTTTTTTTTTTGGTGAGGAAGATTGGCCCTGAGCGCACATCTGCTGCCAATCTTCTTCTATTTTGTATGTGGGATGCCGCCACAGCACAGCTTGATGAGTGGTGTGTAGGTCTGTGCCTAGGGTCCAAACCCACAAACTCTGGGCCACCAAAGCGGAGCAAGTGAACTTAACCACTATGCCACCAGGCTGGCCCTAAATAACATTTTTATGAAAAAATAACTATTTTCCAAAACAAAAACAACTTAGTAAGAAGAGTGCCACCATTTTTCATTTTTGCAATCTCTCTAATGTCTGGATTAACAGAAGATAGTTGGCTTCTCATAACTGCCTCTGCATTGAATCTGTGAGTCACACACCATGTAGTCTCTAGAAAACTCCACTGGACACTTATTATGAATGATAATAAAAAAGACAAATGTCTTAGTGATATTAAGAAAATTGTTTTAACCTTGTGGTTCCCCCTGTAAGGGTCCTGGGGACAATCCCCAACCAAAAATGGCCCACAGACTCCACTTTACAGAACCACTGGCATAGACAGTCGGCAAAAGGGCACTCCTTTTTCCTCAGTATGTCTTTAGGGAACTTTGGAACAAGGCAAGAAAAAAACAAAAAAATTCACTCAACAAATATTGACTGAATTTCAACTACTATGATTGGTTTTGAGGACAGTAGGAAACTAGATCAACAAAATATTCAAGAGTGTTTACGGTTGAGATATTTCTATTTCAAAATACTATTTCACTTCTGGATTCTGCCTTACCACATTAAAACCCTGGCACTTCTTCAGCTACATGGGTTTAAAGATATTTGGAATCAGTAAGATTTTTCACATTATTTTAACATTTAAATCTGGGAGTAAAACAAATTTCTTTGGTCATGCAACTCAAAGAATTTCAGCTTAAGTTGATTCAATCTGATTTTTTGTTTTTCTTTTTTTTGTATTGATGGTATTTATATCATTATGAAAATGATGCTCTCATACAACCAAGGAAAATAGTGTTTGCCCTCCGAGGCTAGTAAGACTTACAAGCATAGCCTTAAAAATATTATTATTCCTCAGTCACACAATATTAAATAAAGTTGTAGTTGTAATATATGCGGAAATTTAAGATTTTCAAAGGCATCTTACATATGAAATATTTTATAAGTTTAATATATTAACAGCACAATTAAAATAACTAAAATTTACCCATACAGTACAATTAAATTTCCAAAATCCACCTATCCCCATTTCAACAGAAGCACACCTGGACAGGTCTTAAAAAGAGACTGTATCACTTACAACTGTATTTTGGCATGACTGATACTGTAATGTACCTTCTACCAACTTCCCCATTTGAATTCAGACAAATAAAGGAATTGCAAGTTCCCTCTCCATATCTAGAATGCCATTATGAAATCTAGTATAAACCAACGCTGTAACTTAGGGCTGAGTCAGACAAGAAGGTGATGGCATTAGCTGGACAGGTGAGAATTTACCCTGATCCTAGACATCTTCAACTAAAATTAGCCTAGAGTGTTGCAAGCAGGTCAGTACAGGTCTAAGATGAGATCTCTAAGACCAGCCATACGCCTTTTTAGTTACTATGCAAACTTTAAAAATCCAACAACTTGGTTTCCTATTTTAAGCTTACTGTGATAATTTTATATAATTATCTGACATTACTATTTTATTTTGCTGTATATTTTTAGAATTTGATATTTTTTTCATTTTTGATCTTTTAAATTATAAAAAGTCTATGATTATCACTAAATAAATCTGGCTCTACATAGCAAAGAGGTTGGGGTGATTATACTTGTTTTACAAGAAGTTTTACTGTTTTGATTTTATTAAGTAAAAACTGTATGTTCAAAATTTCAAATTGATTTTTGTACTGCTTTTCTAAAATTTAGAATTCATTGTCCAACTTCAGTAACATAGTAAATTTACTTCCTACTCGTTAGTTTATCACCATTACTAAACTAACAGGAAAGCCCATCGAACCATCACATTTCCAAGCCAAAATGGACAGATGAGAATATGCCTATGAACAATTCTTTCGGTTTAGAAAGAATCAGTCCCTTTGGGCAGCTGATTTCCCTCACTTCAGACCTACTTCATGGTGTTCAGCACAGCTGGGAGGCAGGTAGGTCACAGAAAGGCAGACCTTAACCTAGGGACAGGGTATATATTCTTTGTTTATCTTTATCTCTAAGAATTAACTAAGATTTCATGCAAGCGGTGTTGGAACAGATGTGAAGTAATTGAACTGAAGTGAAGAGAGTAGATCATGGTAAGGTCATTTTGACTTAAAGGAAGTGGTTTTAATGACAGAGAACACTGATGAAATGCACGGTGGTGTGTGGCACAGATCACAGCCAACTGTCTTCCTCCCCGTCTCACATGAAGCCTCACCTAAGCCTCTTGCAGTGTGGATGGCAAAGGAGCAGAGAGGCGTCAAGACGGCGAGCATGAATCTTCCACTAATATCTCCCCACATTCCAGAAAGGATCTAAGGCTGTTTTATGCTAGTAATTTTGTTGGCAGGGGAGAGGAAAGAAGCCTTTCTTGACTATAATAGAAATCTCTTGGACTCTATACTAAGAAACGTCCTGTCTTGGAATTTGAACGTCCTCCAGTTGTATTAGGTGGTGGTAGTAGTGGTGGTAGTAGTGGTGGTGGTAGTAGCAGCAGTAGTAGTAGTAGTAGTAGTAGCAGCAGCAGTAATAGTAGTAGTAGTAGTAGTAGGCAGTGAGAGGTATGGTGAGACCCTAGAGTAGATATGACTACTTGATGGTGATGGTTGATACTTGAATGCAACTCTGGAGCAAGACTGTGTTTAACACGCTATATGTTACCTGAAACACTGCAAACAAGGACTTCAGATCACCGAAACAAGAGTTTGGGGACTATGCAAAAAACAGTTAATAATAAGAGAAGAACAAATAACAGCAGAGATGGACTGAATAATAGAAGTGTCCCTCTGCAAATACCACTCTGCCTCTTTCAATAGCTCTCAACTTTTTTGACTTATTTCCCTTTAAACCGCACCTATTTTTTCAGAATGAATATAACAATTGGTTTGCGATTTGCTTTAGCCAGTTCAACAATCTGATTTGACTTCCTTTTTAAATGATCTGAGATGCTTTTGACTGCTTATTATCAGAGGGATATTTCTATGGAGAGTTGAATTTCTGGTTCCGGCCCACTCTGTGGCACATAATACCTCCATGAGTGTTATCTGACATTTTGTTAGTTTCCCTTCTGATTGCTCTGAGCATAGTGAAACATCTGTACTGCCAAGAACAGGATTCTTCCTCTTTCCTAAGAAGGTTTCTTCTGCAAAGAAAAATTACATAGTGTCCTAAAACACACACTCAGATTCAAGTAGGGTACCTGGACTTCTGAGATTTTGTTCTTTCTGAAAAGATAGGTTATGTCAACTATACCCTGAGGGAAAATAGCCCAATACCTTGGTTTTCACTAATAATAAGATAATGCATAGTTACTTATGAGAAACAAATAATTTCCATGAAAATATTATACCTTTAATTATTCCTGCATCCTTTGAAATATTCTGCTTTGGTAGGAAGTTGGTGGATAATCGAGATCATAGGAAGAGAAAATTATTTTTTCCTCTAGCATTGTATAAGGAGAACAAATTTTCATCCCAAATATATTTAAAATTGGCAGAACTTTCAATGTGTTCATGTGTTCTTTTGTATGCTTTTACTACAAGTGGAAATTTATAAGGGTCCAGAGAACAAGTTCCATGTCCACTTTGATTTGTAATAGTGTCCAGCACTGAGCCAACAGCAGATGGATGCTTAATAATTTGGGAATATGATGTTAATTCTCTATAAATTATTACATAAAAGAAACAAACAGAACTGCATTAATTAAAGGCTGGGACAAATTGTCTTAAATTTCAGAATATGAAGCCTTTTGTCTAGGTATATAAATCTCTGTTGTTCTAAACATCTATAAAGATTCTCAATTTAACAAAAGAATAGAGGCTCAAGTCAGAAAATCTGGTGTGAATGTAGCTTCTATCACTTACTGGCTAAGTAATCTTGAGTAAGTCAAACTTTCTGTGCTTTGATTTCTTCATTTGTAAAATTGAGAATATAATAATATCTGCCCTACCTATAACTCAAGAGATATTTTGAGAATCAAAAGCTATGGAGTTTGTGAAAGTACTTTATATACACCAATTTATAATCCAAATGTAAGCTGTAGCTATTAATATTATGCACAATATTGTAAAGAGCACTGAATCTGAAGTTGACACAGTACAGTCAGAAGACAGCAGCTTTAGAAATCAGACAGACCTAAGTTCTAGCCATCTTGCTATTAGACTGTGCTTTTGTGGGGTATTGCTCATTTTAGAGATGAAGCAGCTGAAGTGTGGATAGATTAAATGCTCACCAAAGCCATAGAGCTATACTAAGTCACAGAGCCAGAATCAAACGCAGAAGACAAAGAACATTAAGCTGATGGTTCTCAATCATTTTAGGATCGTCGTACGCCTTCACGTACTAGAATTTTTTACAATATACTTAAGGTATTAAGACTCAAAACACCAAAGCATAAAAGTAAAACAATATTGTGAAGAATCTATGGTTATAAACTATCTACTTGGTTCATCCACAGAAGCCTGTTTTGCTGAGAACTGTTAACTGTCCCAACCATGTTCTCTTACAGTCCAGAAAGTACACTATTTTATTATAGCACTGGTATGACATTATGCTCCATCCCTTACCTCTTCCTAAAAGCTCGTTGTACTCTGTTCTACCACAAATCACATTATCTGCTTAGATCAATGTTCCATCATACATCATATTAGTACTCCTAGCTACAGTCATTTACGTTTTCCACATTTGTCAGCTGCAGTGGCACTGCATCCGGGTCGAGAACCAAGATGTGTAGTTAATGTGAATCACTGCCACGTTAACAAGGAATTGTCTTTGAGAATACTTGCTACGGTAAAATGGAAGTTCATCCTAAGGTTTCAGATCCAGGCTCAACATGGTGCTACCTCAGCATGACTCAACAGCAGGTTATATCCCACAATTAGAATTTGCCACATTTTATGCAATGAATGTGTTTTGAAAAGAGTTGTGTATAAACCAAATTTTTTTGAAGACTTTAAAGGCACAAGGCAAACAAATAAACCATTAAAGGACCTCTATGTTTTTAAAACAATCACTTCCCTAATTTATTTACCATGTAAATTCTCACTATTATATTTGGTGTTTTCTGAACAAGGAAGATTTCTCTTGAGCTAACAAGCAAAGCAAAAAATAACGAAGAACTCTATGTCCCTAGAGACAGTTTTCTCCTTTAGGCAAAATTTAGATTGGCACAGTTCCAACGGGAAAGAGATACTCTGATGTATTGGTAAAGACCAAGTCCCATATGCCTTCAGAAGTCAAGATGCCCAATTTATGAATTATTGTGATTAAGAAATGGACAGAATAAACAGACTACAGCAGACCATTAAACACTAAGTTACAATGAAAGATATTTCCTAAGCACTCCATGTGCGTGGAGGCGGAGGAGGGTGCATCTTCAAATAGAGCAAGATGCCAAGCAATAATGTACATTTTATTAAATACTCAACTTATTTCTTTTGGCTTTCTGAGGATTATAAGTGTATGTAAAGCAAATGTGAAATAGAAATTGGATATTTACCTAAGAGATTCAAAAAGCCTAGGGATCAAAAGGAGAAGTAATGAGACCTCTGTATGGGGAAAGAAGTATCAAGGGACCAACGAATGAATAACAGAGCTTCAAGCCTCTAGTCACCTCTTGTTTACACTTGTGACAATGTTAGTTTACAACTAGCTTTTCGGACGCCAGCCACACCTTTGTATTCTCAAAAGAAAGAAAAACTATGTTTCAATTTAACCATAATGGAAATCAACCGTAGAAGACATTAAATGTGAGGACAATTTTCCTTATTTACATTTACCAAAAGAAAACAATGTTATTCCAAGATTAACAGTTTCATTTCAGCTACCTCTTTCCCAAATTTCAGTTTCGAAGGACAATATAAACTTCTAAAACCCATCAAAAGACCTTTTCTTGTAAGTTAAAAGGAAGAAAATTCCATATACCCACTTTTGCTTGTTTTGTCAGTTTTCTACTTAAAACAGCACCTGACATTTAATTAGTTAAAATCACTATAAGTGCTCTGCATATATTATATCATTTAATTATCATAACAAGCCAACAAGATAAGTCCTATTATATACCCATTCTATAGATGAAGAAGCTGAGTTTCAAAGAAATTATAAGTTGCTTAAGATCAGGAAAGTGGTAGATATGGGATTCAAATCCAGATAGCTCTTAATAGCTACACTTTTCCAGTTCACCTATGTTTTTTTTCAAAGAGTATATATACATCTGTGCAAAAATTAAGAGACAAAAACAAGATTTTTTATTTAATAGTGTCGTTTATTAAAGCGTTTTAGTAAATATATTTTCTATTATGTGGTAAGAATTAGAAATTCTTTCTAGGAATTATCTTTCCTTTTGACAAACCTGGAAAAACATTTTCAACACACATCACATACAAAAAGCTAGTTTCCCTAATGATATCATAGAGCACCCGAAAATTGCTAAATTCAACATTCCTATAGAAAAAGGGGCCAAGGATATGAGCAATTCACAGAAAAAAAAAAAACCACAAATAGATCCTAAACACACAAAAAGATGCTTGACCTCCCTCATTTCAGAAATGGACACTCCATAAGGACAGGGGTTTTGTTTGTTCATTAACCTCAGCACCCAGAATAGAATTTGGTATTATTATTAATAGGGACTCAAAATATATTTGCAGAATACATATACAATTTGACACATACATATATTTTAAAAAGCAAGGTCAAGAACTATCATTCTTGTGAAACTATCATTTGTGTGAAAAACACTATTATATGTAATAATAATGGTTGTATTTGGGGAAAGGAAGAGAAATGACTAGCTTAAAAAGTGGGAGTTAAAATTTGCAAAATATGCCCTACTACATTTCTGAATTTTTAACCACATGAATGTATGAATAATTAAAAATTTTAGAATCATTTCTGCATTAAACAAACACACACATAAGCATTTTTTTAGAGGCTGCAGAAAAATAACCCAAGTGACTAATATCTAAGAACATGAGACCAAAAGAATTGGAATTAGCATACATTAAGTGCAAAAAAAGCAAAGTTGTACAGTATCTTTTATAAGAAGAAATGGAATATATCTTTGTACTGTTTATATTAAAAGCGAAATAATTGGAAAGATTATAAAAATGATTACCTTTGGGGGAGGACAGAAACAATGTTGAGGGGACAAGAATGGAAACTAGATTATTCTAAACATACCTTGTTTTGTATTTTTTACTTTGAAATTATGTAAATATTTTATATAACTATAAAAAATTAAGTCAAAAGGGAATCCCTAAAACTTGAAAGCAAATGAAACAAATGAACCTCTCTGTGCAACAAGTTAATACTTTAACCACACAAAGAAACCACTGCAAGTGACTTTCAAACATCATTCCATGTGTTCATACATCACCTTCGGAGGATGTTAGAGAACCACCATATTCTGAAAAGAGGTAATGGGGAGTTTTTCCTTTACAGAAGAATTCTAGCTAATAAAAGTAGAAGGAATGACAGAAATATAATATAACCATTTTGCAGCACCTAATAAAATGAAGATGTGGACACTGATCAATAATGGCTGCTAAAATCACTAGGTGCATGGCTGCTGCGCAACTTTATCAAGGATGTGTCACACTGACAATGCCCTGAACCTAACAATCAATCTCAACATTATAAAAAGAAGGAAAACCAGATAGTGCATACCTCCAATGGATGCAACAGGAGATACTTCTATGGTATGAAGTATTTTGTGGCAAACAATTCAAACCTAAATCTGGCTGAGCCTCCATATACAACCATCAGTTTACAGGAGATTCAGGAGTAAACGAATGTGTTAGATGACACCATGGGAATGCAACAGCAATGTCCAGACTGTGGACTATTCTACAGGACAAATGACCAGGTTTCGTCCACAAATAAATGGCAAGAAAGAAATGGGGAGGAAATCCAGAGATTAAAACAGATTTAAGAGACATAAATGCAGTACATGGATCTTCTGGATTTTTATTATTAAATGACATTTTAGATCCAATTACTAAGTGACATTTATGAGACAATCAGGGAAATCTGAAAGCTGACTAAACATTTGATGATAAGACTATTTCTTAGATGTGATAATGATACTATAGTTTTAGAAAATAAGAGTCCCAATGTTTTAGAGATATGTACTAAATTAATTAAAGATGAAATGATATAATCTTGGATTTGATATAATTTTGTAAATAATTTTTTAAATTATGGGGGACGGGAGATGGGGAATTTTGTAGATGAAATAAAGGTGGGCATATGATAAATGTTGAAGATGAATGATGGGTATGAAGGGTTCATTATGTTATTCTCTCTGTATGTATGTTTGAAAATTTCCCTAATAAAGTTTTTTTAAGTGGGATCATACACCTGAAAATATCTTATTTTTCCTCATACCTTAAGGCAAACAACATAAATTCATTAGTTATTTGCTACGTTGTTCACTCAAGCATAGCTTTACAGATTACAGCTGCCCTAAAAAACGACCCTCATTTACCCAGGATAATCATTGTTCTAGGATCAGAATGAGCTCTTACAGTCATGGTGTGTCTCACCATCATTTGCTTACAGAATGCTAGCACTGGAAAGACTTTGTGGATTTCTAACTATGTTTTTAAAAAGCCCCAAGACAAAGAATGTCTCAGGAGTCAGGGGCAGGATAAGGAAGTGGGCCTGTGGGCCTCACCCTCAGCCCCCTGCTTCCAAAAGAGCAACTCCTCTTCTATCTGCTTTTTAAACTAGGGTGGGAAGAGGTCAATTCTATGGAAAGATGTCTCTCGGTTTTCCTAGAGCAATTCCTGGCAATAAGTTTGGCACCTCAGCCTGGTTTTGTGAAAGTAATTATTATGAATCTAAACTCATGCCATCTTTTTTTTCTTTTTCTTAACATACCCCAAGTGACCTCATGGCCTACCACCTTGTTGGTCCTAGATAAGGTTTTTGCATTTGAACTCTTTTAGCTGGATGACTAGGCCCCAAATGCCACGTTGGCACTCTCCATTATTGGTGAAGGCATCTCCAAATGTGTTTTTGTAGGACAGACGGGTGTCACATGTAATCAGAGTGGCCTACTGGCTTTTACTCCTCTAATTTAGCTACTGCCATCAACTTGCCAATCTGTTCCAGGTGTCCAGTCTCTGCCGCCCTCTGATGATAGACATCTGCAGTTTCAGGGCTGCCTGTGGTACAGGCGTACCCTTGCCCAACCTCTATGCCTCTATGCCTCTTAGAGTATCAAGTATCCTTTCTCTACTGCTCCTCCTCAAGCTTCTCGCTGCTTTTTGAGCTCTAGTGCTCTTCTCTCAGGCTACTGAGACATGCTTGTGTCCAGCTTGTCAAAGAGTTAGGCCCCACAGCAGAGCTACAGGAGCTTTTGGTGATACTGTTCTCTTTTTATTACATATAGCCCTCTACTTTCCAGAACAAATAACTACTCTGGGGCAGGGAGTCGGGTGACAGCACGGACTCATAGCATCTTTGGAACCAGTGCTCCCTCCAGCCCACAGGCTCTACCACAAATCTGGCTAATTCTGGGTAGGGCTCTTGCTCTTTCTCTCACAACTCGTGGGTTCTTTGAAAATCAGAGATGTATCTGGACTCCTGCTTAAGTGACCCTGGTCACTGCATGACAATAAGGAGTCACTCCAAATATTTCCTGACAGACAAGGCTGTTTTTCCGCTCAGGGCACCAGAAGATCTCTGGGTGGGGTGACTTGTTACCAACACTATGCCCTGACCTAACCAAGTCTGAAACTACATGATTTCTCTCATATCTGTAGGGGGTGGGATTTCAACACCAAGGTGGTTTTGTTCTAGTGAGTAAATATATTCAGAGTTAAATGATTTTTATTTACCATAACATTTTCTCAATATAATCTTACTTCTTGGAAGTTTATTGTCTTAGCTTATACTTTCAACCTTTTTGTTTGACTTAACTTCTTAGTATACTCCTTGTATGAATTCTCTATACATAGAAGAGAGCTGTTATTTGGCTACTAATAAGTCAATTCTAAAGCAATCATGAAGGGAAAACAAAGGGTAAAGCAAGTGATTGTGTGGAGTCCTAAGCTACCGTTTCAGCAAACTAAACCTTTGAGATTCTTAGGCACATTTACTATAGAATGCTTTATTCAAGTAAATACAGCAAGTACCAGTATGTTAATTAGAAAAAGATAAAAACTTAGTCCCTACCACATTTTTGTTCTAAGAAATCCTTCCCTATTTCAAAACTGCAAAGATATTTTATATTTTCTTCTAAACTTTTTTAAGTTTTGCCCTTTCACATTTAAGTGCTTCATTCATTTAGAATTTATATTTGTGTATATGAAATAGGCATCCACTTCCCTCCCCGCTGCCTGTATTAAATGACTACCCCAGCACCATGTGCCCAGCAATCCACTCTTTCCCCCACCGATCTGCATCGCTAGCTCTATTGCATATAGCAGGTTTCCTTACATGTGTGGGTCTTTGGACCTTTTACTTCCATTCTACAGGTCAGTCTGCCTCCACGACAATTCTGCACTAAAAATTTGTAATCAATCTTAACAGTTGGTAGGGCAAATGACTTCCTTTCCGCAAACCTGGTTCTTGAGCAGTACCATGGCTCTTCAAAGCCCCCTGTACTTAATTACATATTTCAGAATCCATTTTTCAACTTCTAAGGAAAAGGACATTGCAATTTTAATTAAAATTACATTGAGGGTATAGATCAATTTGGCAAAAACATCTTTATGACAATGAATTTTCCTTCTCAGTAAGATTATGTCTTTCAATAAGTTTTATTATTACACATATTTTGGCTAAGATTTTCCTACCTAAGTGATTTTTTAATAACTACTCTAAATATCTTTCCCCCCAGTTTTAATTGCAGTTTCTGTCTGTTGATTATTCAAAGAAATGTGATTAGCTGATTTTGTATAAAAAGCAACCCTGTCAAACTTTCTTACTAACTCCAATAATTTGTCTGTAGAACAAAATGGTTTCATTTCTAAATTTTGTGGTTAAGTTAAACCTCTGGCTATTGCCTCCAAATAATGCTGAATAGAAAAGATGATGACAGGCATTCTTGTCTTATTCCTGAGATTATAAGAACTATTTTTAATATCTCATTATCAAGGATTTATTTGTCCTAACTTTTAACTAGACTGAAGGGGTTCTCTTCTATTGGTGGTTTGCTAAGATACTTAATCATGAATGATTGCTTAATTTTATTGAATGTTTTTTCTTTATCTATTAGGATGATCATATGTTTTTCTCCTTTAACCTATTAATGCTTTTAATATAGTGAATACCATTTCCAGAATCCTAACAAGGACCCAACATGTCGGATTCTGACCAATCTATTCTACATTAGCATGGTTTACACCATACATCTAGTGACAAAGATGATATAAATATCAATATCTTTACCAAATATAACAACTTAGGTTAAATTGCTAATACGTTAAAAGATTAGAGCTCAGAATAAATGTAATAAATTAGGTCCAAGAGTAGAGAATCAATCTTAGGGAACACAGCCAAGGTGACAAGAGGTATTATAAATATAAACCTGACCAGAATGGTGTAGGCTAACATTCCACAAAACAACTCAATGCATTTTCTGGGAAAAAAAAAAAAAAGTGCCATCAAAATGGACATTTATTTTGTACATTCTCTACC
This sequence comes from Equus caballus, assembly GCF_041296265.1. NCBI lineage: Eukaryota > Metazoa > Chordata > Mammalia > Perissodactyla > Equidae > Equus > Equus caballus. The sequence goes on from NC_091691.1 coordinate 54,266,986, forward strand.
TCTGCAGTATTTTTGGTTCTAGGTCTTAAATGAAACCCTGATTCTTTCTGTTGATATTTCTCCACAACTAACCTAAAGCACAAAGGCATGCACAACACTTTGGCCTGAAGAGTACACAGCATATTGCAGAAGTTCTCTAAAACTTCAGTATGGCAGAAAAATCATTTTGCAAGATTTCAGTTTGCAATCACAGGATCTTCAGAGGGAGAAGAGAATTCAGTTTTTATTTAGCCCAAACTTTTATTTTAGAGATAACTTTAGTTATCTAGTTAACAGAAGAATTATTTTGTTGGTAATTAACACATGGAATGGACTAAAAATCCATTAACATCTATACTTTTACTATCATAAATTCAATTAGTTTGGCATGCCTTATTTTGTATTAAATTAATATGACATACGCCTTATACCTTATAAAGGTCAGAAATTTTCAAAGTGCACTCCAGGATGTCACCCTACAATAATGGGGTGGAAAGAGGGCAGAGGTTCTTCGGAACAAAGCAAATCACCATTTTTGAGGAGAAAGGGAATAAACAGAGCTGAAACAGATAATTTATGTTAAGAACTTCGTATGCGGCGGGCACTTTCCTAGGTACTCTGTGTATACTAACACATTAAATAGGAACAGAAACATAGTTTGGAATGCTTTATGATGTTATATTTGGGGAGGAAACCTGCTTCTATAATAAATACTACAGAAAGTAAAGCTTAAATTTTTTTTTGGATGAGGACATAAAGTAGATATGGTGATTCCCACTGAAGTAGGAGACTGGGGAGAAAAGAAGAGAGGACCCATCTATGGGGAGCCTCATCAATCTCTGAAGGTGGTTGAGATTTTAACAGTTTCCACACTAAGTATCTGTTGCACAAATGGTTCCAGGGCTAAAAAACAAAAATGGCTGAAAACTCTTGTTCTATTTTATCAGCAAATTAGTTAAGCTATGGTTTAATATTTTTCATGTAAACTGTAATTTGTAAGGCTTTTCCTTTCCCTTTTGTTTTTTCTACAGATTGGCCCTGAGCTAACATCTGTTGCCAATCTTTTATTTCTTCTTCTTCTTCCCAAAGCACCCCAGTACATAGTTGTGTATCCTAGTTGTAGGTTCTTCTAGTTCTGCTATGTGGGACACCACCTCAGCATGGCTTGATGAGCAGTGCTAGGTCCATGCCCAGGATCGGAACTGGTGAAACCCTGGGCCACTGAAGCGGAGCATGCAAACTTAACCACTTGGCCACATGGCCAGCTCCTCCTTTCCTGTTTTAAAATACGCATTTCTCTCTCTTAAATTTTACAATCCATACTCTTCCCATCTCCTTCCTAAATTTAAGTGTGTATATCCTAGGGGTAAGTGGTGATATAGGGTGAGAGGGAAATGTGTTTATGGGAAAGTTAAGTAAGTGATGAGTAAATTATTTTTCAATATTAAAGAGACCAGAAATATATGACAAGGTCAAATAAAAATTTCACATGACTTTTAAAGATAAAAAAAGACTTCAAATAAACTTCATGGTCACTTCAGGCCAATCCCCCAACAGCAACAAATATCAACTTTTCTAAAGCATCCTGCAAATTACTATTGATTCAAATTACTCTTAGCATTAATATAATAATTTGCCATTATAAACAGATTACTTACAATGCAATTTAGGGCACAGGCAAGAGGGATTTGATAACACTGAATACTCCACCTATTTTCCCATTTTAAAATGAAACTTTTACATTATGTGTAGCACATGTTCTGTTTATTTGATTAGAGAGGAACTTTATGAATAAAAGACAGGCTTTAAAAAAACTCCTATAATAGCTACTTTTTAAAACCGTAAATTGTTATGTTTCTCCACATATCCGACTGCTGACAATTTCCTAAATTGTCCTCTTTTCCTCTGAACAACTGAAGGATGTTTTACATTTATAGGTTTAATAAGCTGCATCTTGTTTATCAGTGTAAGTTTTCTGGTTAGGTCATTATCTAGTTGCATTTCTTTGTAGTTTTGTTTACTGATCTGTCCTGGTTTCATTTTTTGAACAATTTTATGTTAACTTTCACAGAGGTACCATTCTGGGTTTGACTAACTAAGACAGAACATAGAATATATGAACATAGTATAATAAATTTCCGTCAAATGCAAAATAACTACTGTTATGATTACAGTACACACACAAAAGGGCTACCAGGCTTTGAAAAGCAGAGAAATCTCCCTCTGGCCTTAGCGTATGACGGCATCTAAGAACATAGCTCTTTCTGATATTTTAAACAATTATCTTGACTACTTGTATGCTTCTTTGAACATTCCAAAGATTTCACCCATGTTCTCACTGGACTGCTATGATGCATGTGTTAAACAGTTAAAGGATGTCATCTCTTTAGAGATAGGCAGACCTGCGAAGTTTCCTGTTAGGTATTTCATGGCCCACACAGAACTTAGCCTTGGACCCCTAAAGGAGCTAATAGTAACTGCAGAAGGGAATCAGGAAAGACACTGTTAACCACATAATCTGCAATGGTAAACTCCATCAAACGATAACCATCAATAAGCATGTTTAGAGGATACCGCTACCCCAACCAAAGAAAACTCTGGTTTTATCAGTTAGTTGTCTAAAACTTACTGATCTTTTCAAAATAAGTACAAACTGAGACATTTTTGTTAACAAGGGGCTAATACACAAAATCAGAAGTGATATGTACATTTTTTCCAGTAGAACAATAATTGAGACCAATTGTGGCCAGAATCATGGCACAGACAGGGGGTTAGAGCTATACAATCTACAAATATTAAACAAAAACTACCTTGTAGAAATTAACTGTTAATAATTCCTTATCCCATAAGGGCATTTTATGACAACAGGATATATTCTTCACTGATAATTTGATAAAATATTTCACTCTATGAATATCACCAATGCACACATATGCCACTGTGTAACTTGTGCTGAAACCAGAGAACTCTAGTGTCTGTTACATCTCATTAATTTGGGACAATCTCTATGACTAAACCATCAAGGGAATAAAAAGATACTAATGTTATTAGAAAGTATAAAATGGATATGTTCAACAAACCCTGGGTCTTAATAAAAGTCTTTGTTTAAATGTAACTAAATTGTATCAACAGTCAGGCAATATTACCATCCATTCTTAATAAAACCAACAAGAAGATCAAATGACTAGAAACTAAAATAGCATTGGGAGGTAGAATCATAAAAGATGTATGATGAAAAAAGGAACCCAGCATCAATTTCAGTAGATAGTTCTGAATAGCTAACTAAAGGATTTATGTTCCCCTAAAACCACAGTTGCTAAAACCAAGTTTTGTGCTTTGTTCCTGCAATTACAGATGATGTTCTTCTCTTAAATGGACAAAGTACTTACGCTAAATGCTTTCTTGAGGTGACAGAGCAATATAAATACCCAATAGAGGAAAAAAAAACCCAAGAGAAGGAGTACTTTTCCTTACAAACCCAAATGTACTTTATAATAAAATCACAGCAATGATAACTGCTAAAGGCTATCTCCTACCTGTGTTTTTTGATGCCATTGGAGAGAGCATCTCCACCACCACAATCTTTTCCTTCAGACATTCTGTGTTTTCAACTGCTCAAATGCTTTCCTTCTTCAAATGAGTGCGCTGTCACTGCTTCCAACTCAGGGACCGTTCGGATTCGGAATCTGTGGCAGAGCAGGTTCACAGTCAATGAACTGAAGTTTGGTGCCAGGCTTTGGTAACAATGGATATCTCCTTTTATGCATCAGGCTTTGAAACTTAAGCAGCCTACTTTGCCTTTCAACAATCCATCATTTAACTACCTCCTCAGGGATTTCAGAGAATGTGCACCCAATAAAGTTAAAGTGGATTTATGAAACAGATATAGGTTTATATGAACTTACAATTAAACAGATTTTATATATTAAAAGAGATTTCCAAACATTACCTTATCTTTAAGGAATCATAGTCAGTGGTTTCCCCCCAAACTTCTATTTTTATTTTCCCTTCCAAAGCGTCTTAAGTATAACTTACAAAAAGCATTCAAATTTTAAAATTCATATATAAGGAAAAAGCTATAGTGGCTGTACTTGTGGGAAATGTAAATTATATCCGATACTGTAGACAGAAAAGCAACAGCATTAAAATATTTTAAAAACCCTTCTTCTGCTATAATATTATTTAAATCCTCCAGTGCTAAAGCCCAAAGTGTCTATATAAAATCTAATTATCAGGCAGGCATTTTTAGGATGGAAATGCCACATTCCCAACTGGCTATGTGTTCAGAATGGAGCCATCTGCCTGTTTGGGAATAATAAGACAACTTATTTTTATACAATACATCACAGTTTTCAGGCATGTTCACATTCTTCATCTCCTTTCAGCATCTCCAGGGGGCTTTGGTGACAGCAAGGGAGGACTACAGGGTTAACAAGAGTGCTAATGGTTTCATGGTTTGCAAGTTAGGTAAACCAGGATTTGAACCTAGGTTTTCCGACTCCTTGTTTAATGCTCTATTTATTTCAGCTGAAAGCAGCAGTCACTCAGTCTTCATAAAACTTTAAATGGTGCCTAAGTTTTTATTAAAATATAAATTCAAGGTAACTTTCCCTTCTTAAGCAGATAACTATTCACTCAACTGTCCTCAGCTCTGGGAAAGCATTCTTACACATATTCAAGCAAACTTCCTTAAAAAAATTTATCAACCATCTGCTCAGTATGCATTATAGCTAATCTGTTCAGGAAATTAAATTTTTTAGTGCTTTCTTTTCCCCTTACTGCATTCTATAATTCAGCCAATATCATGGAACCTTATTTTCAACATATTAGGTTGATTAGTAACAACTGCTGGAAAAGCACAACTGCAAGTTGGCCAACATACCTTGAACTCTGAACTCTTTAATGTTGTAAGTTACTTGCAGAAAGACTTTCGATCCTAGTAAAGTTATTTTTATTTTCTATTAATAAGTAAATATTTTTGGAACTTGAGAATACAGAGCTTTGTTCTGTCATATGCCTTATAACAAATAAACAGATATTTTACAAATAAATTTAAAGAGCTATCTATTTTTCATTGTCAATTTCAGCAGGTAGTCACAAAATTTTATCAAAAGAAAATGAAAGACAATCTGAATAGCCAATAAGAGGAAAAGAGTCACCTATTAGATGAAATAAGCAGTTGTTAAAATTACACTTACGAAAACAATTTTGATAAAATAGAAAAATGCTTTTAATATAATGCTAAGACAAAAAAATCAGGATACCATTTTACAACTCTAAACTAAAAAGCAAAAAAATAATTTTACTCTGCCTTAAAGAAAGACCAGACTGGTTCAAGAAAGCAGATATCGGTACAAACAAGAGCAGTAAAATGAGAGAAGTTTGTCTAGGGCACAGTGAAGCAAAGTGGGGATCAGGCAATTTTCTGAGGTAGGCAAATGAGTGTCAGGAAAGCGTACATAGGAGAGGCAGGGCTGCAGGAAAATCTTAAAAAAACGAAAACAGTGCTCAGGTGGAGGAGAGAGTTGTTCAGATGGAGCAGCATGAGCAACACCTGAATCAAAGATAATGATAGTGGTCTTGCAGTGGTGGGTGGGGGGTGGTTTTTTCACTTCTACATTTTCAAACTTGTTTCATATGAAAAAAACTAAGAATTTAAAGAGTCAAACAAAAATAACTCTCTATTGGTTAGTATTATTTAAGATGCATTAGTACTTTATAATTTAGATGTTATGAAAATCAAAAAGCACTCAAGCAAAAAACCTCAAGCATTTATTAAACATCACTATGCACAGGATAATGTGTTTGCTATTTAAGAAATACAAATCATAAGACAGGAACTTGTCCACACAAAAAGAAAATTCTTAACAAAAAGAAGATATACAGTAAACACCAAACAAGAGGTAAGGCAGTAAGAGCTTCTATGAAGCAAAGACAGACTTTTCTCAAAACAAGATTTCAACTTAGTGAATACAAGATGAAGACCTACCTCTCTCACCTGTATCACGGGACCATGGTGCTTACCCGTAGCAATACACCATCAGGTGGGAGTACAGACCCTTGTCCTCTGTGGCTACCAGTTCTTGACTCTCTCTCTGGCTCTCTCCTAGTCCATCTCCCCTCTACTCCCTTTCTCCTTGTTCCTCCACCTCTCCCTGTCCCCCAATCATTATTCCTCTCTACCCTGCTCCCAATCTCCTTCCCTCTCCAATAGAATCAGGCTATCTCCACTCTTCCCTTGAAGGGCTCTGACCAAAGTCACCAATTACTTCCACATTGCAAAGTCCAATGGTCATTTTTCAATTGTTAGTGTGACTCATCTGACACTGCTTAATTCATTCCTCTCCTTCATCATGTGCAAGGCAATAGTGGGATTCAAAGAACAGTAAGAACTGATCCCTGCCCATGGTCTAGCAGAGTCAGACTGTTTTGTGAACACATGAGTTCAGTAAATTTTTCTAGGTGCAGTAACAAAGTCTGAACAGAAGCAGTGGACCACAAAGGAGAGATCAGCCAATTTTTCAGAGTGAAGGACAGGGTGTCCAGAAAGGATTGTGGCTCATGATAAGCTGAGTAAGTTGACAAGGAGTAAGAGTGGGGGTGGAGGAGAGAGTTACAATAGAGGAACTGTTCCAAGCAAAGCGAACAATGACCCAACACAAGGAGAAAAGAAATATTCAGTAAGATGGGAGTGGAAGAAACAAGAAAGAAGTGGTGGTAGGAGTAGTTGGATGGAAATGAGGCTATGAATCAGTCATTAAGCTGACTATATAGGATAAATAAAAATCAAAGGCAGGCAGTGCAACAAAGAGAATACAACATGAAGCTAAGAACGAGGTATTCCCCCAATACATGCCATGAGGTTCTGTATACTTGCTGGAAGTAAATCACAAAATTATCTCTGAGCGTTCTAGCTTCAAAGACAAAGAAGCAAACATGATCAATTACATGATTTACAGTGCCTGTGAGAGAAAAACTAACAAGTTACTTAAGAACATAAGCTCAGTTACTTCTAATGCTACAGAGATGTCTAATATATATAGTAGTCTGATATAGTTTGGACTTATTCTATTGGCAATAGGGAGCCATCTTAACAGACTATGACTTCATAGCAATAGTCACACTAATCTGTCTATCTCCAGTATAACATCGTTTCAAACGGAGACTCATAGTTCTTGATATATTTAAATTCAAACACGTTTAGCTAAATGTCAAAGAGGCCACAGCCACCACGGAGAATCAAGGTAAAGCCTGCCCACAGAAGCAATTTTCAAGTCTCCCTGTATTAACAAATCAGTGATAGATCTCAGTGCCTCTGAGGCGATAATTCAATCTTAAAATTTCAGGTTTTTCAATTTTGCCCATACATAAAAATATCAAATGGGCCAGATTTTATCTACCATCCAACGTTACTGGGCAATATATTAATGACTTAGCGGAAAGCATAAAGTATTGGAAAGAGTGTGCTTGATGCCTCATGGTGGTTACAGTGCTCTTTTACAGTGGTATATGGCTGCAGTTCTCATGCTTTAGAAACAAACAAACATGGGGGCGGATGGGGAGTTACTGTTTAATGGGTACGGAGTTCCAGTTTAGGATGAAGAAAATGTTCTGGAGATGAGTAGTGGTGATGCAACAACGTAAATGTATTTAATGCCACTGAACTGTATATTTAAAAATGGTTAAATGGTAAACAAAACAAAACCTAAACAAACAGGCAAACAGAAACTTGTCAAGCCAAAGTCAAAGATCTAGCAGGCTGGATGCATGAACTATATTCTGGTCCTGTTCTCTCTCACCTCAACGCCAACAATGAAAGAAAACCACACAGAAGAAAAAGTGGTTGATTTTGCTACAGACCCAATGTTTTTAAATGCAGCAAAAGAAACTTAACAATAAACATAGCTAGATTTCAGAAAGAGTTAGCCTTTCATTATTCTTTTTATTTCCCACTGCATTTTACCCTTATAAACATATATGTTTCTATAATACGTAAAATCACCCAAAATTTTCAGGATACTTCAGTGACCACTGAAAAAGAGGGTAATGGATTTATGAAATAGCCTTACATTACTTATTGAACTTTTGGTGAGTCATTAGGAAAATTTGTATAGCCCTGAGTAATGATGGGAAATGCAACACTTAGTATGTATTTATTTGTGGCTTTGTTTCTTCTCATCTAGTTCCAAAAGGATTCAGGTGGCTTAACTGATAATTATATTTTATAGAAAATCTGTTAGAACAATACTTGGAAAGAAACTATATTTTAGAAGATAAATTCTCCAGCCTACAGACAAGCATTTAAGGTAGATAGAATATCTGCCTGACTAATTTCTCAATTAAATGAGTAGTATTAACAGAAAGTTTGTTTTAATGTGATAAATCCCCAATGGCCTAGATCTTTAAAGCTCTATCCACATTAGGACTTAGAATTATTTTGAACACATTTCAGATTGAACACAATCTTCTCTCATCCAAATAGCATGGAAGCCAATGGCTGTGACTGGGTTAACACAACTTTAAAACTTTACTTGTAAAGTTGTATATATTAAATATATACAGCTCTTTATATGTCAACCATAGCTCAATAAAGTGGTTTTAAAAACTTTAGATTAAGAGGAGCATTACTTCTATCCTACTTTTTTGAGTTTTTCCTCCTTATTAAAAGGCTGGAAAACGAGGTCATGAAGTTAACAATATAAATATGCCAACAATTCTTATGTTATCCTGATAAACTTTTATTCAATACAACCTTTGAAAAACAGCTTGAGAACAAATAGTACAAAGGAGCAAGATGTGGAAGAACTGTGGATAATGTCCAAATAACCCTTCCCCCTGTTACTTCAAGTAACAGGAAATAGTCAGGAGCCACACATACTCAATTTAATATCCCTTTATTGTTTATGGTTTCCCACATACTAGGCATGTTCCAAAAATGTCCAAAGTAACCCGACGTAACCCAAGCTTAAAATATCAGTGCCAAATTTTTTTGTGCGTGTGAGGAGGATTGGCCCTGAGCTAACATCTGTTGCCAATCTTCCTCTTTTTGCTGGAGGAAGACTGTCACTGAGCCAACATCTATGCCAATCTTCCCCTACTTTATGTGGGATGCCGCCACAGCGTGGCTTGACGAGCCGTGTTACACTCATGCCCAGGATCTGAACCTACAAACCCCAGGCTGTGGAAGCAGAGTGAGAGAACTTAACTACTACGCCACCAGGCCAGTCCCAGTGTCAAAATTTTATTTAACTTTAAGGTAAAATTGAGTGAACTCAAAAATAACACAGCAAAAATGAAGAACACAAAGAAAATAAGTGAAACGTACCACATTTAGAATAAATTGCAAACTGAAAATCAGGATGAGTCCAGAAGAAGCTGCCAAGAGACTGCTACAGTTATCTACTAAGGAAATGACAAAGCTTAAAACAGAATTTTGGCAGTAAGCAACAAGAGTCAGAGACATTCTAGACATATCCTCTCTGAATGATGTCTAAGGTCAAAATCAGCCAAAACGTATATAGTGCTGCAGATGACAGAGTTTCTTAAGAGTACTGGCTTGTCCCCAAGCAACTAAATCTACTAGTTTTCCACAACTTGCAAAATCTGCACATGTAATTGAAGATGAATAATTATACAAACTTTTGTGTGGTCTCCTGGAAATCTTATGTTTATCTATTTTGGACTACTACATCCAGAGCTTTCTAATTTGTCTTATTGATATCTTTAAAATTATTTTCAAGAAGGTCATTTTGCATTTACTCTACAAAGAAAATAATTCTAGAACTAAAGATCAGTTACAAAATAATCTATAGTTATAAAACAAAGTATTTTCACATGACTTCAATTTAATAAATCAATGTTTATCAAATACCTACCGCTCACCAGGTAAATGGCTAGTTGCTGAAATAGTTTAGAAAGATTAAGGAGATGTGGTTGGTGCCCTCCAAGTATTCAAGGTCCAATCTAGTAGAAGGCACACAAGTAAACATACGCTTATACAAACGGTTTGTGGGAATAGTGGAAGAAGTCACTCTTACGGGAACCAGAGTAAGTTTCCAAGCAGAGATGACATTTGAGCTTCGATGATGAATAAGAGTTTAAAGCAGGAAAAGAGAATACTGGGTGTTAAGGGAAGAGCAAACAGCCCCAAGGCCTGAAAGAACAAGGTGTGTCCAAGAATATCTGGCATAGTTAGGGAGGAGAGTAGTTAGAGGGAAAAGATGTGGTCATCAGATAGAAAGCTTTAAAGTAGGTCAGATCACAGAGCATGGACTTAACCTTTAGTAAGGGGGAGTTACTGGATGTTTTTCCAGAGAGTGATAGATCGGTTTTAAACTTTACAGATAACTCTGATGTATCCGTGTTTCATGGCCACTGTAACAATTACCACAAACTTGGTGGCTTAAAACAACAAAAATTTAGTCTCATAATTCTGGAGGGCAGAAGTCCAAAATGAGTTTCACTGGACCAAAATCAAAGTGTTGGCAGGACCACTGTCCTGCTGGGGGCTCTAGGAGAGAATACATTCCTTATTTCTTTCAGCTCTGGTGGCTGCCCGCATTCCTGGGCTTGTGGCCACATTACTGTAGTCGCTGCCTCCCACTGCCTTTTCCACTGTGTGTTTGTCTAATCTCCCTCTGCCTTTCTCTTATAATGATACTTGTGACAGCATTTAGGTCCCACTCAGATAATCCATGATAAGCTCCTTATCTCAAGATCCTTAACTTAATCACATATGCAAAGATCTTTTTTCTAAAAACAGGTTATAGGTTACCGGGATTAGAAGGTGGACATATCTTTGGGTGGCCATTTTTCAGCCTATTACACCTGACAATATGTAATGTGGAAGACTCGTCGGCAGGGTCAAAGCCTAGAAGCAGGGAAACCTGTTAGCAGGTACTGTCATAGTCTATGTCAGAAGGAGGGGGAATTTGAAGTAAGGCATTGGCAGTGAATACTGGGGAGGTGGGAGGAAAAGACTAGATATGTGGGGGTGTAAGTAAAGGAGACAAAAGATGACTTCCATACTTGTAGTTTTCACAGTGGGTAGATGATGATGTCATTAACCAAGATAGGAAATATAGAAAGGGATAGAATAAGCTGACAAGTCCAATTTCCATAGTATAGAGTTTGAGATGCTTTGGGCCAAACTGAGAATTTTCAGTAAAGAGATGAGAAGCCTAAGGATATCATTATCCTCCACAACCAACTGGTTCTCAAGTTCAGTCAATTTAGCCTTAAAGATGTATCTCAAAATTTTATTCACTCAAATATTTGAACTCCTAATACGTGCCAGAATTTATGCTAGTTGCTACGGATGCAGAGTTTCTCATGGAATTTACTGTCTGGTTGAGTGCAGGGTTGACAAAAACCAAATAATCACACAAATGAGTACAAAATTTCAACTAAGGGAAATGCTGTGGTACTATGGTGCACTGAGAGCTTATAAACAGGGATCTGAATAAGTCAGCTAGACTTCCTTGAAGAAGTCTCTGACCCTGAGCAAAAGTCAGAAGGATACCGTTCGAACAACTACAGCAATAAAAAGGGAGAGAATTGAAACCTTCTATTCTTATGTAAATTGCTTTTATTTAAACTCTTGTCATCTCTCATCTAGGTTACTAGGACCTCAAATCAATCTCTACTCCTAAAACAAAAATATTTTACTAGCATGTGAACTCCTGAGTAGGGACCATGTCTTATTTTCTTTGAATTCCCAATTCTTAATATAATGCAAGCATATTATAAGAATTCCACAATGTTTACTAAAAAAGTGAATCTTTATAAAACATTAATCTGACATCACCCTATATACTTAATTATCCCTATTGGCAACCACCACCTATACGCTAAAATTCAAATTCTTCAGCAGAATCTTATCACAAGACTCATTACAAGCTGATCCTAAACTGTTTTCTTGGCTTCATCTTGTCACTACCTCTCAGCATCCAAAACACTCACTCCTGCTTTGGCCACAGCACATTTCATGATGCTTTTAAAAACTATTTTTCTCTACCTTTGCATGTGCTGTCTTCCTCCACAAAGAAGATTCTCCCCCATCTCATCTGTCTGAAGAACTCTTTACTGACTCTTCAAAACATCCCTCAAAGGTCATTTATTTTGTTATCTTTCTCCAACTTCCCCAAGCAGTTAGCTGCCACTCCTCTGAATTTCTGTAACACTCCTTATGTACCATTCGGTGGTACTTACTCATGAACTTGTTCAACAAATATTTACTGAGCACCTCCTTCTTTGTCCAGCACTATTCTAGCGCCTAGAAATACATCAGTGAATTAAACAAGATCCTTCTCCCTCACTGAGGAGCTTACATTCTAACTGTGGGAGATCAACAAACAAATAAATATTATGTGAAAGGTACTATTTAAAAAAGGCAGAAAAAGGGAAAGAAAACGATACAGTGAAGGTGTCCCTGCGCAGAAAAATGAAGGAAGTGAGGGAGTGAGGACTGTAGATATTTGGGATAAGAGAGTTCCAGGCAGAGGAAATAATGAAAAGCAAAGGCCTGAGGGAGAACATGTTTGGCAAGTTCAAGAACTAGGGTTGAAGTCAGAGCGACAGAAGAAAGTGAGTGAGGACAACAGAGGCCGATTTTGGAAAGGTGGCAGAGGGTCAGATCATCTAGGACTTTGGCTTTTATTCTAGCCAAGAAAGCAAGGCCATTGGAGGGCTCTTTGTAGAAAATTGATGTGAACTGATTCATGTTTCAAAATGATTGCTCTGAATGCTATGTTTAAAATACCGTTGGAAATAAGGGTGCAAGCAGAGAGACCAGAAAGAAAACTACTGTAATAACCCAGGCAAGGGATCATAAGGGCTTGGGTCTGGGTCATAAGAGAAGAACTACGGGAAGTGGTCAAATTCTACTATATTTTGAAGGTATATCTGACAGAACCTGTTGATGGGCTAAATATGGCTGTAAGACAAAACACACACACACACACACACACACAAAAAAAAAAAAACCACAACAGTATGTGATGGATGATTCAAAGGTACTCAGCCTTGGCCAAAACAACTGGAAAGATGGATCTTCCATCTACCAAAATGTGGAAGACTGTGGAAGGGGCAGGCTTGTGAGTAGAAATCAAGAGTTCTCTTCTGGATATTTTAAGATATTTAGGAGATCTCATCAGACATTTAAGTGAATATGCCAAGTAAATAGTTAGACATGAGACTGAAATTCAGGGAAGACAGGCTAGAGACACAAAATTATGCATTTATCAGAACACAGACAATATTTAAAGGGATGGGACTAAATAAGGTCACTTAAGACAATGCTGCTCAAGCTTTAATGTCCATACGAATAACCTATGAATTTGAAATAAATGCAGATTCTTATTCACTAGGTAGGAGTTGGGGTCTTAGGTTCTACAGTTCCAACAAGCTTCCAGGTGATGCTGATGCTACTGATCCTTAGACCATACTCTGAGTACAAAGGATCCAGAGACTAAGTGTAGAAAGAAAAGAGAAGAGGTTCAATGCCTGCACCCTGAGAGACTCTAATATCTAAAGTTGGAAGGATTTAAAAGGACCAGAAAGGAAACTGAGAAAATCAAATGAGGGTGGTATCATGGAAGCCAAGTAAGGGAACTGTTCAATGAAGGCAGGAGTAATCAACAACCTTAAGCGCTGATGAAAGGTAAAGAGAGATGAGAACTGATACAGGATCACTCAATTAGGCAAGTGAGTATATTACAATAGTGACCTAGTCAAGAGCAAGTGCAGTGGAATGGTGATGATAAACATACACACAGAGGGTATTCAAGAAGGAATGATAAGAAAGGAAAGTGATGTGGGATCAAAGGTATTTTTAAAATATACAGCATTTTTAAAGATAAAATAGCTAATGGGGACAAGGAATAACCGATTACCTGGGAGGGAGAAGGAGCTGCATTAACGTCCTTATGTAAGTCAGAGGGGTGGGATCCCAGGCACAAAGGGAAAGGTTGGCTTCAGTTAGAGACATAACATTCATCAACGTAAAGTAGAGAAGGTAGAGTATGTAGACATCCAGGTGTGTGGGTGGCTTTGATACTGGAAACACAAGGAGTTTCTCCATGACATAAACAATGTCCTCAGATGAAGCAAGATGGAAGAGAAGGTATTAGAAACTTTAGGTGAGGTAAGTACAAAATAAACATGTAAAAGGAACTGACTAGACAAATGCAGAAGGACTGCTGGGCCGCAAAAGGGCACAAGAGAAGTTAACAGCCATGGACTTAAAACAAGACCCGCCAGAGCGGCCTTGTATTCGTCTCAAGCCTCACAGTCACTCGAGGACTGGTATGGAAGGGGGAGGGGGATGGACTGGAGTTTTGCCAGATGAGTATAATGCAGGCAGAGAGAGGCAGGGGAGTGATTATATGATACCCATGCAATCTAAGCCTGGTAAAGAGGGAAGTGAGGACACGAGTGGAGTGAGGGACAATGAAAAGATGGAATAGATGTCATGGTGTGGTCAAAGAAATGCTGGCATCATGGTTTTAGAGACAGCAGGTTGAAAGACAGGAGATAGTGGTCAAATTGTGGAATGTATAAAACTGAGATTATGGCACATATATGGTGATTAACAAAGGCAAACTCTAGGACCTGATCTTGGGAGTAAGTGCATTTTATCCTGGAGGAGCAGATCCCTTTCACATGACATTTTAACTATCTTTCCATGCGTTAGTCTCTTCCCCTAGACTGACAACAAACCCCCTAATTCAGGGACTAGATCTTCTTTACCTTGATATCGCCATGCCTAACAAAGCATCTGGCACACAGTGGGCACTCAATAAATAAGTTTGGTTAATGAAATCCGGTCAATGCTAAGGAGAGTACAAATGCACGTGGTCTTACAATAAATATTTAATGGAGACATTAATTTGGTCAATAAAACATTTTAGAAAAAGAAGATGGGCCCAGAAGGTCAAGCCCAAACCTAAAGGATAAATTATATCCACCAGTGCTTATCTACAACATATATATGATATGAGTAAGCTGCTGGATAATTTTTTAATGCTATACACACAAAACTAGATTAAAAGACCCCACAACTATTTACATTTTCTCCAGAATGTTGTACCATATATTACATATAGTAGGCGTTTAATAACTGTGGTATTCTATGGTACTCACATGACATCAACCAATTAATCTGTTTTGTGCTGAGCAATAGAGGAAATAGAAAAGTTAATTCAATAAGGTCTCTGTCCTTAAGGGACACGCAATGTTGTTGGAGAGATGAAGAAATACACAAAAAGTTATATAACAAGAAAAAGGGCAAGAAGCAAGGCAGTATGGGTAACTGTCAAAAAAAAAAAGGGTTGGGGGGCAAGAGAGAAATAAGTGCTGGGAATACAGAGGTGGGTGAGATTCTCATCTACTAGGCAGGTTTGGATTATAGAAAAGATAAAGAGAAAAGGCCCAGAAAAGAAATGTACAGCTATTTCAAAAATCAACTGTAGAAGGAGAGAACACTGGGCCTGGGAACATAAAAGAAGTGTTCACAGGGTTTTACTGAAGGGCCAAGACGCATTTCTGCCTTCCCAACAACACTGACCACCGTGGTCAAATTCTGTGTCTTCTACAGGCAAAATGTCAGTGTAGACTGACACTTATTACTGACATATTATTACTTTTTCTCAACTATTACCTGTTGTATTTATTGGATTAAGCTTTATTTGACATAAGTCATAAGTGTTTCTGTGTTGCTCTCCTCCAGACAAAATCAAAGCATAACGTTATATTCCCAGTGTTCATTTTGAAAGTTTTGATTTAGAGAGATAAGCACCTACCCTTGCAACTGCTGAGAAATGCTAAAACTGGCTTCAATTCCATGACATAACTATCTATTGGTTTTGCCACTCTACACTACTGGATTCTATGCATTATTCATGCACATTTCGACCAAAATAGCATTAAGAAGAAAACTTAGGAAGAAAGGCTTTCTTGAGCAACTGATCTCAACATGTTTCTAAAAAGGAAAATGAACAGACCGTAAGAAAAACAATATATTTTTAAGTTGTAATACTTAAAAGGCAAGAATGTTCAAGAAACTGCTATCTCAGACCAGTACTAAAGAGTAACAGCCATGAAATTATTTAACAGGTAATAAAATGTTTCAAAAATAATTCCTCAGAAGATCATCAGAGATTCATAAACCCATGCACCTTTAGTTTTCTCCCCCTTAGCTTTTTCATTTCCCCTGTCTCTGTGAGCAGGTCTCATAGCTCCAACTTGATCGTAAGTTCCTTGAGAACACATTTTACCTTTTAACCCTACCTTATCCCTGCTTACTCCTTTGTCACCCACCCCTCGTCTCCCACATAGCATCCACAGTAGTGTATGCAGACTGTATAAAATGAGCAATGATTACTGATTCTCTTGTGCTCTTTATTGAATACCAATATATTTTTAGGGAAGACAGAAATATCAATGACATTTGTTCCACAACCTGCATTCAAAAACATTTAGAGAGCAACTATGATTCTATGCTAAGTACTTCAGGGATATCAATAGATAAGGTCCCTAGCATCACAAAGAGACAAGAACAATACAAGGAAAGGGCTATAAAAGAGGTGTAAACTGAGGGAACACAAAGGAAGAAATGCTCAGTTCTGCCTGGGGGAGTCAGGAAAGACTATCCAGCAGAGAAGATAATTGAGACAGATTTGAGAACTCTGGTAGGAGGAGCAGAGGGAGCATAAAGTAAAGGTGGAATGGAAAGTGTAGAAATGGGGTAGGAAAACGCAGAAGGAACTACTTTCTTCTTCCCTAGTGGTTCCCTCTACATATTTCTACACTTTATTTGTTGGCAGAATGGAATTTCTCCACAGAATTAGTTAGCTTTTAGTTTCTCATTAAAACTTTTTGCTTCAATACGCATAAATGTTTAGCCCTCTTGCCAGGAAGTGTTCACTTAGAGAAATATTGGAAATTTCACTCGACATAACTGTTTCATTCCTTAAACACACATACACACACACACAAAATGAGGACAAAATGTGATGTTTCATTAGATTTAGCTACTTTTAAATCATGTTACACAATGTAGTTCAACCAAATTGTGAGAAAGAAATGTTTGTTTTATGGAATTTTATGAAATCCTTAGTCACTAAACATACTGGAAAAAATAATTTTTAAATAACCAAAAGATCCCATGGGGCTGGAAAAATTATACTACACTGCAGGCTTGCATCAAAGTTTGTCTCACCCACTCTATTAGTAGATTTCCATTGACCCTGCTTATCTGAAAATACTTAAAGGGACATGATAAGGGAAAAGAAGAAGTCCATGTTATTCTGATTCAGCAACCAAAAATAAGCTTCAGATGAAATACAGGTTTGTATACTTTTCTTGTTCTCATGTAACTCTATCTCCAACTGCCTGCTGTCACTACTGTATTTGAGAGCTGCAGAAGGCCAGTGTGGCGAGAGCACAGGAGGTAAAGGGAACAAGGGGACAAGACTGGTTTGAAGACAGAGGCAGGGTCTGGATCACGTCAAGAGCCTTGAAGACCCATTAAGGAGTCTGAATTTCCTTCTAGATGCAATAAGAAGCTACCGAAGGATTTCAGGCAGGGGAATGGGACGATATGATTGTCTACACAGTGTCACTGGATGGTGTGTACAGAGTGAACTTCAGAAGGGCAAGGCTGGAAACACAGAAATCAGTTAGCAGATTAGACAGAGTGTGTGCAGTGTGTGTGATGATACCGACAGCTAGCATCTGTCAACCCCTTAGTGTGCCAGGCACCGTTTCAAGAACAAATATTTATTTATTTATTCCTCACAATAATTCTATGACCAACTTGAAGACAAAGAATGAGGAACAGAAGAGTCAAGTAACTTTCCAAAGGGTACAGGAAGTGGAAGAGCCGTAATTTATCAACAGCCTTCTAGTCGCAGCACCTATACTTTTAACTGCTACACTAGAGTAATAGAACAGAGATAGATTCGAGGTCTGATTTGAAGGTAGAATGGACAAGCCTTGGTCTGTGTTTCATAGATACGGCACACGAATGTCACAAATCACTCCCTGGTTTCTGGCTTTAGGAAATGAAAGAGGTGCTATTTACTAAAATGAGGCAAACCCCAGGAGGAAGAAGCTTAGGGAGGAAGATCAAGAATTCATTTTTTATTTATTCCAGCTGAAAGTTAAGTACATAAATCTCTAACAAGAGATTACAGTTGGAGATACAAATTTGGGAATTGTGGTAGTCAGAATAATAGCCCCTAAAGATGTCTATGTCCTAATCTCTGAAACCTCTGGATATGTTACCTTACGTAATAAAAGGGCTCTGCAGATGTAACCGAGTTAAGGACCTTGAGATGGGAAGGTTATCCTGGATTATCTGCGTGGGTCCATTGTAATTGTTAGGGTCCTTATAAAAGGGAAGGATGAGGGTCAGTCAGAGAGAGAGCTTGGAAGATGTCATATTACTGGCTTTGAAGATGGAGGCTGGGGCCTCGAACCAAGGAATGCAGGTGGTCTCTAAAAGCTAGAAAAGGCAAGGAAACAGATTCTCTCCTAGAGCCTCCAAAAGGAATACAGCTTGACTTTAAAATTTCTGACCTCCAGAACTTTAAGAGAATAAACCTGCATTCTTTAAGCCCGTACCTTTGTGGGAATTTGTTATAGCAGCAATAGGCAACTATTACAGGAATTTTAAGTTAGTATTTAAAATAATGTGGTATTGAAAGTGTAGGTGGAAGAACCAAGAACTAAACAAAAGTTCTGGAGAAGGCAAAGGAGATGGGTACCAGAACAAATCACGAGGGGATGGTCTTAATTAAGGGAAGACGTTTCTTCTTTTGGAAGAGAAGGTGAGGAGGAAGTGGGAATAGAGGTTGATGTATATGGATTGTAGTGACAAGATGAAGTCATTCTCAAATGATGGCTTTTATGATCTCAATGAATTATGTGGCTAGGTCATCAGCAGGTCAAGACTTGAACCCAGGGGCATCTGACTCTTAATTTTAATGCAGCTCTACATTGTACCAAAGGATTCCCAAGATTTGTCGGAGGAAATAGTAGGAGTGGCTACAGAAAGGCTACTATGTTCAGGCAAATATAACAAAACTCGGGTGGGTCATTCAAGGCAGGAAGGAGCAAATGCATGGCATCTGTCTCTCTCCTTCATTTCCTACAGCCATGGCAGAACATGCTGATTAACCTAGGCTGTTGGACGCAGCCTCAGGAGGCTTTCAACACAGCAATTCATAAAGCAGAAGGTACGGCAAACCAATCTGAATTGGCACTTGCTGTGAAATGTATTCGTCAATCCTGACCTAGGGACTACAGTTCTTTTTTTCTCTTCCTTGCAGAGGAGACAACTGTGGAGATGAACCTTAAAATATGACTGGGAAGCAGAAAAATGACAGTAGCTGCTAAATGTCTATCAAGAAGAGAATGATTAAGAAAACTGTGGTAAAGGCATATCATGGACTTCTACGCAACCTTTGAAAAGAATGAGCTAGGGGCCGGCCCAGTGGCGTAGTGGTTAAGTTCGTGCACTGTGCTTTGGCAGCCCAGGTTTGCTGGTTCGGATCCCAGGTGAGGACCTATGCACGATTCATCAAGCCATGCTGTGGCAGGTATCCACATATAAAATAGAGGAAGACGGGCACAGATGTTAGCTCAGGGCCAATCTTCCTCAGCAAAAAAGAGGAGGATTGGTGGCAGATGTTAGCTCAGGGCTAATCTTCCTCAAAAAAAAAAAAAAGACATAAAAGAAGAGCAGCTGAAGTGTGTGGGCTCTGTTATATTCAGACCTCTTTGCATTTAATCCTATAATCCCTCTAGTGACTTTCCTTTTTGGATGCCCCAAAGAGAAGGAATACAGGAGATAACACTACTAAACTTGGCACAGCATAAATGTGAATAAATGTCAGCAGTCTCACATGTCATTCACCTTCCTCTCCCATCTCCCTCCATCACGTTAAATACTTCCTTTACCCTGTCACTCATTCCACTGCCTTCAAATCTTATCTTTACTTTCTCTTCCCAATGAGTCAGTCTTTTCACAAATACCATAGCTAATTGACAGCATCATCATCATTATCATCTTTTCTCTAATTATTACAAAATCTGGTGATTAAAATTACTTTTTCCCCTTGATTCTATCACACTGCTAATAATAATCTTCCTATTTTCCCTGTTTATCTTATAAGAGGTATAAGAGGTATAATATATAACCTCTTAGCGGTACCTCTTCTCGCAAGTCATTCTCAACTCTCCACATACATCTCCTGTATTTTAAGTTCCTAGTACATGTCAGGCACTGTCCTAAACACTATTTAAACATACGAACTCATTTAATCCTGAATCAACCCGTTCAAATGGACAGTATGATTACCTCCATTTTAAATATGTATAAACTGAGAACCAGAAAGGTCATGGAACTTGCCAAGGCCACACAGCTGGCTAGTGTCAGAGGCAGGATTCCAATTCAGGGAACTTGGCTCTGGTGTCCATGTTCGTTGCCAGTGTACTATACTGATCTTTGGCATGTATTTCTGAGGCAAAGTTAAGCACTTCCTTTTCTCTGCTCCACCTACAACATAGTCTCACCTCTACTTCGGCACTTTGTGTATTGTACTGTAACCAACTGTTACTTCTCTGTCTCCTGTATTCTAAGGCCTCTCTGAGGCTAGAAACTGTCCATCTCTCTATCCTTAAACAGGTAATAGCACCTGGCACTAGGAGTTATTTAACGGTTACTGAATAAAGGAATAAACTAAATTTGTGCAGTTTTAACAGCACTCCAGCCCTAGCAAAGCTTATGCCATCAACAAAGGCAGACTCAGTGATGACTTTCATTCTGAACTTTCAGGCTCCTGCCTTAATAACATGACACACACAAAAAGGTAGTTTGGGGAGCTGTAGTGATACATTTCTACCTGTTTGATCCAGGAATCTCAAGGTGACATCACTCTAAGAAGACATTTAGGTGGTGGACTTTAAATGACCAACAATAGAGATGGCAGGATTCTAGAATTACCTGACAGCGCATCCTATAACTTGTCCTCACTAAGGATGGAGGTGGTGAGCCTTTAAACAGAGACTGCTCTAATTCATGATGTTCAGTGGCTACTCTCTGGTGCTTCTAACAAAATTTTGGTTTTTTCTTGCTCCTGTTCCAATTTAAAATTTCTCACCTAGAAGAAAACAGATATACAAAAACGACTTCAGAGTGACAGGAGACACAGACTTACTCAGAAGAATGTGAAAATTATTTGCTTTTGATCCAGTTCAGCTGCAACATCAGAAATGAAAATAGTCATGTTATATACACATGGATGAATGAGCAAAATTACCAAGCTATTTCAGTCCTTCCCATGAGGGTTTTTCTCACAACAGCTCTAGCTAATGAAAACAGATTAAGAACTAGCAAACAAATTCAACTCAGATGATCAGGATGCTAGTACAAGGACATTAGCCAATTCAAAAATCATATAAAAATTTTTTTAGAGAATATTTCTCTCAACATTATTCCTGAAATTAAGACAGTTTTTGAACAAAATAAAGTTAAAATCATTTTAATTATGAAAATATGTACCACAACAAAGCACAAGATATACTCCGCCAGTTTACTTCTAAAATAACTGCTATATCAAAAGAAGGCAAACAAGCGGCCAGATAATGACATTTTAATTTCCATTTTTCAATTCCATATTTTGCTTTTGGCTCTATATTTTACCTTGAATTTAGTACACTAAAATAATAACAGATTATAGAAAAGGCAAAGGCTTCATCCTTTGAAGATACAATCTATTCTTCCTATCTAATTCAAGAGCATCTGAACTTTTGCAGTTAACTGAAACCTTCTACAATTTAAGTAGCCTAATCCTCATATAAAATACCAGGTGCTAGACTTGGTATGGACAGTTTCACCTATCTTTGTATCAGAACTCTGGAAATCACAACTATTTCATAATCTCCCTCAATTCCTGGAGCCCACGTGGCAATTTAGACAGGGGCCAGAAAGGCTGCGATCTCTGTTACCCACTATGTAATCTCAGAAGTCTCCCGTTCCTATTCCCTTAGCTATAAAACAGGGATTCTATTATCGCCGAATAATCTAATCAGTGGTCTTCAACCCAGTGGACTTCAAACTTTTTTCTAAAACTTTAGCAGCAAAACCTATTTCTCAAATATAAGCCCAACATATAAAACAGATGTTTTAGAAAGCAGAACTGCACTGAGTGACACCAGATACGGATCAGTTTCCCTTCCCCTGCCTGAGGTCCCTTCAAGGCCCAAAGCTGGGAGCTGTTCCAAAAGTTTGAAAAGCACTGGATGGAGTGACCTCTAGAAACTCCTCCAGGTCACAATGTCTGTCTCTGGGTCTTGGAGCTGTAGAAGTTTCTCTCAAACACTCTCTGAATTACTCACCCTCTTGCTTCTTGACCTTCCCTCGCATATTCTCCTTCCTTGGTCCCCAAGGACTCAGTGATCTCCTCTGTTCTGACTCCAGAGTCCTTTGTGGCTGAGTTCCTGAGAGCCACACATTAGGGACAATACTCCAGGAGTCCCAGATACAACTTAAAATATAGTTTTATTGAATTGCTAAGTTCATAACATATATAAGGTTAAAATTTTATTATCTTGGGATAGTTCCAGTCCTCAGGCACCTTAGTGTTTATCACAATTCATTTATCTACAAACAAGGACTACAAAATTGACCACAATGTCCAAAATGATCCTTTCCTTGAATAGAAAACATCTATAAGCACTACCCATCCAAAAACACCTTTTTAGGAAGATCCAAACTCTTTCACCCCTGCCCACCCACTCCCTTTTGGCAAAATAAATGACTGACACCCAAAAATATCAAGTTCCCTCAACAAAATCTTATTGAAAATCCAATTTATCCCTTATCCATCTAAAATAAACATTACTTTATTTCTGCCACCTCAGAATCTGTTCTCACTTGTTCTTGAGACAAGGAGCGAAAGGGGTGGGAGGCAGAAGAGGGGAAAAGAGGCTCAACCACCCAGTTCTTACTTTGCTTTTAGCTACCAGTTGATCTGAGTGCACTTGTCTTAGTTTCAAGCGCAACAAGATCTTCTGCACTGAAGATGCCTTACACCAAACTACCCAGAAAATGGCAATATCTCCAGTCATGTAAAGTGATGTATCTGCAAGAGTAGGCATATAGATCACAGAAACTGCACTATTAAAGAGCTCCCTCATCGCTTTAGAGAAGCATCTAAGAACACACATAACCGTTGTTGATACTTTTTAGTCAGTTAGAAGGATCACTGGAACAATCGAATGCTAAATCCTCTACAATCTCACTATTTCAGAAACATCTAGGGGATATCCTGCATCGAAAAACTAGTGTAGAACTACTGCTAAAGTCACACAGAACGCAAATTCATAGAATCTTCATCTTAGTTTGAAACTCCGTTTACAAATGCTCCTTTGCTAGCTTAGAAACTGTTGTAATAGAAACAATACCTTTTATGCAATGTCTCTTGGCAATTCCAGGCACAGTGCTTCATTTATACTATATATCAATACAGGCACACTGATGATGGTGTTTTAAGTCCTCAAACTATAATTACCCTAGTTATTATTAAAGGAATAAAGCACTTCCTTTACAAAATTAGTGGAGCCCAACATATGTGTTTATAATTACATCAGAGCATTTCTGGAATACCGTTAACATTTTATTTTTTCAAATTCACATACAAAATTTACACCCTCTGCCCCATGACTTTCCCACAACAAAAAAATCAACATTTAACCAAGTGAACATAAATGTCAACCTTTTTATTAGTAAAAATTTAAAGACTGAACCACCATACACTTGAGTAAACATATACATTGCTCTGTGTCTGTAGCCCCTTAAGACAAATGCAAATTCAAGCCTTTCTGGTAGTCTCTGCAAACCACTTCAACATGACAACCTTTCATCTTACGTCACTTCATGCTGACAGGTTAAATTCACAATGAATACTTCCAAAGTGTTCTTCACATTGACAGTGAACGGATGCCAGAAAAGAATCTAGTTTTAAGAACAGTCACGTGTTAGTCAGCATATACACATTTTATCTACTCTCTCATTGTATAAAGTACCTTGTTATTTACTTTCACTTCATAGAGGTTAAATCAGGCAGAGATAATAATTAAATCTGGCAAAGACCCACTAGTAAGTGGGGAGTAAGTGATTAGTATTCACAGAACACTGTGGCCAATTATCCAATTATAAGTTAAGTGAAATTCTGGTCTTGATCAATCTGGCGAAGTTCTTTCAAATAGCCACACTCTGCTCAGGTCAACAGCATTAGCCTAACTTATTTGTTATTGGATGTATGGTTACAATAACAAAGAATGTATTAGCTTCAGCCTGAAATACTAGATCTGGAATTTAAAACGATCTAATTTTATCTCTCAGATAAGGAATGACATTGACATCTATTTCTGTGGTTATTACAGGACCATTAATACACTGACTTCAAAACTTTTTGAAATACATGCTTTAGGTGACTCCCTGCTATTGCTACATAGCTGTTAAAAAGTGGGCCTGCTAATTTACAATTGGTAGGGGCTCTTCCACTCATAGAAGACTACCACACTGTTTTGGCAGTGGAGGAGGATGGAGCTCTGTAAGTGGAGGAGTGAACACGAATGGTCAATGTTACTTCTGAATCCATAGTCAGGCTGAATCACACTCTCACCTCCAGGGTCCAGGAAAATTAAGATTTGATCCCATGTCTCAGGCAGGATCAAGTATGGAAATATGCCCTCATGATAGTACAGTATGCATTTGTTTTGTTCTATGATGCACAAAGCGCTCTTATACATAGTAAACTTCAGGGTTTGCACTGACTATAAGTGCCCTTCTTCTAAGCCATCCCATCACTGCTTTTTCAAATGTAATGAATTTCCTTATGTTGCTGAAACTTTTTTTTCAGTCCTTCCTATCACTAAAAAAAGACACTTATGTAAAAATAAATACGCCTCAGTGACCAGAGCAGATTTGTCTAAAAGAAGGAAACGGAGATGAGGTAGGATATGCAAGGAGGGGTGGGGAGAGAGGAGTGCAGAGCCTGCATATCACTATAACAACTCTGGCTTTGACTCTGAGTTACGTGGGGAACCACTGGAGGGTCTGGAGCAGAGGAGTAACACTATTTGATTTACATTTTAATAATGATCTCCCTGGCTAATATGCTGAAGAAGAGACCTGAGGGGAGGTCAAGAGTAGAACCAAAAGGATCCCTTAAGAGGCCACGGCAACAACCCAGGTAAGAGACGGGTAATAGCAATGGAGGTGTTGAGAAGTAGTCAGATGCTGGCTATATTTTAAAGGAAGGCCTAAATGATCTGCTGACAGACTATGGGATGTGAGAGGAAAAAGGAATCAAGGACGACTCAATGGTTTGGGCCTGAGCAACTAAAGGTAAGAGTCATCCTTACCTATCA
Source organism: Equus caballus (assembly GCF_041296265.1). Classification (NCBI taxonomy): domain Eukaryota; kingdom Metazoa; phylum Chordata; class Mammalia; order Perissodactyla; family Equidae; genus Equus; species Equus caballus. The sequence goes on from NC_091691.1 coordinate 54,292,405, forward strand.
CAGGGAAGACTGCAGGAGGAACTGGGACAATCAGGAACTCAGTTTCATACAGCGAAGTGTGAAAAGCTATCCAACATGTAAGCATCCAAGTATATATGTCAAATAGGCAATTATATATCAAATCAGGTGTTCAGGGAAGAGATCCAGGCTGGAGATATAACTTTGGGAGTGATTTGTAAACGGATCACATATTAAGCCATAAGACTGGACAGAATCACTAAGGGAGAAAGTGAAACAGAAACAGAAAGAAATCCAAGGAATGAGATTTCCTTCTGATTAGAGAGATGAAAAAGGAAACAGAAAAACAGAGAGAGAAGGAAAACCAGTGTATGTGGTATCCTGGAATCCTAAAGTAAGTATGTCAAGGAGTAAAAAGTGATTAACGGTGTCAAACACTAATATGAGAACTAAGAAAAGACCTCTGGATTTAGCGATGAGGAGGTCAGCAGTGAACTTGACAGGGGCAGTTTCAGTGGAGTTGAGAGGATGCTGAAGGCAAAGATCCGACTGGAGTGGGTCAAGAGAAAACAGAGAACGAAACTTGAAGAGAGTGAGTATAGCTGATTCTTGAGAAGTTTTGCTAAAAAGGGAAGGAGAAGATTGAGGCAATTGCTGGAAGGGGATGTAGGGGTCAATAAGGCTATATTAGGGAAGACAACTCAGCATGTTTCTACACTGAGAGGAAAGATTCAATAGAGAAGGGGAAATTCATGATGTAGGAGTGAGAGGAGAGAATTACGGGAATGATGTTCTTGAGTTTGCAAAACAGGCTGGGATCTTTTGTGTAAAGCTGGCCTTTGCTAAAAGCACGGAAAAGTTCATCCTTAGCTGCAGGAGAAAAGGCAGTGTGTATGTGCACAGATTCAGATAGGTGGGTACATATAACGAAGTTTTCTTCTAATTGCTTCTTTTGTCTCAGTGCATATAAGATATATAAAGAATAGGGAACAAAGAGGTCATCGACCTATAGGTCTCAACATGTGATGTAGTGAGAAGCCTCTAGTCTCTTAATATTATTCACAACATAAAAAAGTTTGCCCTGAGATCATTTCCAAGGTCCTCCAAAGCCTCATTCATAGTAACCTCGTCAACTCAACACAGGACAGCTGTTCAGGCATTTTCCCTTCGCTTACAGTCAATTGCGACTGGCCTCTGGCACTATAAAAAAATGTCCCTTTATGGGTTAATCTCCATAATACATAAAGAACTCACACAACTCAACAACAAAAAATCAAACAAGCCGATCAAAAAATGGGCAGGGGATATGAACAGACATTTCTCGAAAGAAGATATACAGATGGCCAATAGGCACATGAAAAGATGCTCATCATCACTGATCATCAGGGAAATGCAAATCAAAACTACACTAAGATAGCACCTTACACTAATTAGAATGGCTAAAATAACCAAGACAAAAAATAACAAATGTTGGAGAGGTTGTGGAGAAAAAGGAACCCTCACACACTGCTGGTAGGAATGCAAACTGGTGCAGCCACTGTGGAAAACAGTATGGAGATTTCTCAAAAAATTAAAAATAGAAATACCATATGACCCAGCCATCCCACTACTGGATATCTATCCAAAGAACTTGAAATCAGCAATTCAAAGAGACCCATGCATCTCTGTGTTCATTGCAGCATTCCTCACAATAGCCGAGATGTGGAAGCAACCTAAGTGCCCATCGACTGACGATTGGATAAAGAAGATATGGTATATATATATACAATGGAATAACTACTCAGCCATAAAAAAGGATAAAATCGTCCCATTCACAACAACATGGATGGACGCTGAGGGTATTATGTTAAGCGAAATAAGCCAGATAGAGAAAGACAATCTCTGTATGACTCCACTTGTATGTGGAAAATAAACAAACATGTGGACAAAGAGAACAGCTTAGTGGTTACCAGGGGAGAGGGGGTGGAGGGTGGGCACAAAAGGGTGAAGTGGTGCCCCTAATATATGACTGAAAAAGAATAATGTACAACTGAAATTTCACAAGGTTGTAAACTATCATAACCTCAACAAAAAATAAACTAGAAAAGAAATGCCCCTTTCTTACCGGCATTGACATCTTCCTCAAGCCAAGAGAAAAGAAAATCCCACTGAGAATTACCTCTGTACCTCTCTGTCCTTAAGCTCTGCTGCAGAAAAGAAGATAAGGGCTTATATTCGGTGGTCGACTTACTGACGTGTTCTAAGTAAAATGACCTCAATGAAGTTTATTAAACATTTTCTGCTAATAATCTGTTAAGTCAATTACTTCCAAATGTATCTTCAGACATTTAAATCAAGGAGGAATTTGGGGATAACTGCCTACTCCCATATCTAGGACAGAGTCCAATAAATAGGCACTTAAGAAATACTTGGTAAATAAATGAGGAGTTTTAAAAGCAAGAGATAATAGGGGCTGGCCCCGTGGCCGAGTGGTTAAGTTCGCGCGCTCCGCTGCAGGCGGCCCAGTGTTTCGTTGGTTCGAATCCTGGGCGCGGACATGGCACTGCTCGTCAAACCACGCTGAGGCAGCGTCCCACATGCCACAACTAGAAGGACCCACAACAAAGGATATACAACCATGTACGGGGGGGCTTTGGGGAGAAAAAGGAAATAAAATAAAATCTTTAAAAAAAAAAAAAGCAAGAGATAATAATATTTGGAAGAATCAATATAAACCCAGAATATCTGATAGTTATTTTTGTCATACCAATTTAAAAACAACCTCCCATAAAAATAAAATCAACGGAAGACTAGTACTATATAAAAACGACAATATAACGAATGTCTAGTTTCTACATTTCTGAAAAAAAGAAGCAGAGAAATGTGTCTTCTGAAACAAAAGCACCGTTCACTTCCACAGTATGCCACCAACAGTAGATCCAATACACATTTACCCCACTCCTTTGTTCAGTGGTCTGGCATTTAAAATAACTTAGATCTCATAGTAATTTTCTCTTTCAATTGCAAAGTTGAATCACTTGACACTGACTATAACACTCACACAAGGAACTTATACAATAAATTAAAATTTCCGTAACTATGTACATTTTACATTCCAGAAGTAGCACTTACAGGATTATATTCCTAAAAGCACTATGCACTTTAATGTATAATTTCTAAATTATTCTAGACTCTTATAAAAATTTTCAAAAGGTTATGTATCATGTAAATTATAGAACAGAACGTTAAATTGCCATGTAACAGTATATATTAAACACACTGCAAATTTCAATGTAATGTAATAAATCTGCCCTGACTATATAAAAATGATATAATTCTAAATCCACCTATTCAATAAAGATTCTGAAATTTTAAAAAGCCTATTCCTTTAATCTCGTCTTTTTAACTCTCCATTAAATATTTGTTTGAGTGTATCTCCAAGCGCCTGGAACAGTGCCTGTAACTCGCTGAAAGGTAAGTGTTGAGACACTATTTTAAAATAAATGAGTATTACGGTGTCTAGTAGTAAGAGAAGTAGAGGGTGGATGGAAGCAATGCAAAATAATGTTTTGTTTGTTTTTATTTTTTTCCTTTTTCTCCCCAAAGCCCTGGGGTACATAGTTGTGTATTTTTAGTTGTGGGTCCTGCTAGTTGTGGCATATGGGACACCGCCTCAGCATGGCCTGATGAGCGGTGCCATGTCCGTGCCCAGGATTTGAACTGGAGAAACCCAGGGCCACCGAAGTGGAGCGCACGAACTTAACCGCTCAGCCACGGGGCCAGCCCCGCAAAAATAACGTTTTTTGATAAAATCTCTTTAACCAGTATTAACGAGTATTTCAAAGTTTACCCAAAAAGTAATAACGTGCAGGGCCCTGAGCAAAAATGTCTCTAAAAATTTCCCTATTCTTCCTGCAGTATGCGAGTTTATGAAAAAAAAAGGACAACTTCATAGGCACTTGTGTAAACAATGGCTTTGCTTACACAGGACTATTTCTATGTCTACTACTGATAAAGGAAGTATAAACATAGCATTTTACAGTTTAAAAGGCACTTTTACATACTGTTAGTTCATTAAATTCTAACAACCCTATGAGGAATATATGTCTATAAACTGAAGATCATAAGTTTAAGTTACTTGCCAAAGACTAGCAGAGGAATAAGAAATGAAAGCAAGACCTTTTAACTCCAAATCTCATTCATAAGCTTTCCAACCCACAGCGTTGCCAAAAACTGTATGTCCCAACAACATAGTTGATGCAAATACATGATGGGTCTTGGAAGCAGAGGGTCTAACTATTTTTTTGGAGAGGGTTACTAGACTGCTGGACCAGGTAAATGAGGGAGGGGATGCAGAGTTACCTGGGCTACAGCAAAACATTTGTTAAAACCATTTCTTGGACCCCTATCAGGGATTACATCACTGTAAAATGGGAAAATCATTAAGTATATTAGGAACCTGGCTGAATCCACGCCCTCCAGGAGAATGGTTTCTCATTCCAAGAATTAGTAAATCTGTCTTGTTCAAAACCCGGCTTAGAGATGAGGTTTTTTCTCTCATCAAGAGTATATCTGGATCAGCTATAGGGTTTGTTAGGTTTTGTTTTTAACTCAGAAGGCCCAGTTTTAGGCCTGACCTACTACCGCATCAGGACTTCCAAGAATGAACTAGGCCTATGTATTGTGATGGAGATTGCTGATTTCTCCTAATAGCTATTCTCTTCTTCCTCAGTAAGAACCCCAATTCGTTAGCTGGCTACATTGCCCTCCAGCTAAAAGACCATTTCTTAGAATCACTGGCAGCTCCGGCCGAGAAGAACGGAAGTATTGTGAGGAATTCACCAGATCTCCCGAGAGGGAAGGGCATACTCCTATTTTTGCGCCTTCCTCCTTCCTGCTAACAATTTGATATTTGGAACAGCCCCTAACACCTGAAACTGCCATACCAGGCCCAGAATGCCTGCCTCCTGTCTTCTTTTTTATTTAAAGATTGGCCCTGAGCTAACATCTGTTGTCAATCTTTTTTTTTTTTGCTTTTTCTCCCCAAAGTCCCCTGGTACAAAGTTGTATATTCTAGTTGTAGGTCCTTCTTGTTCTGCTATGTGGGACACCGTCTCAGCATGGCTTGATGAGTGGTGCTAGGTCCATGCCCAGGATCTGAACCAGTGAAACCCTGGGCCACCAAAGTGGAGCACGCAAACTTAACCACTTGGCCACGGGAACAGCCCCAGTGCCTCCTGTCTTCTGTAAGGTGAAAAATAAATTCTCTAATTTAAGCTAATGTTAATTTGGCTTTGGTTTTTTTGGTTTGTTTGATCAATGCTAATGCTAACACTAACACACATAATGTTTTTTCGAAGCACCACAAATTACTCTGATGTGGCCCCTGATTAACAACAACCAATTAGAAGAATTTCAGTTTAGTTAAAAAATACTTACTGGGCACCTACTACTATTTCAAGGTATGTTCTACGGATACAACGTAGAATAAGGGATTGGTTAATCCTTGGAGATATTATAGTCTAGCTGGAAAAAAGACAAAAAGACACTTGACATTCCTGCCCAACTCATCTATTAAAAATGCAAGCCCAGCATTACTTCCTTAAAGTTTTCAGTGGTTCCCTATTGCCTTCACTTACAGTCTCGAAAGTGGAGTGTGTGAGCCCATGACATACGGGAATATTAGAAAATCTTTTATGTTTATTTTCATCAAAAATATTGGACAGAATGTTACATATGCAGATAGAATCTGATATATACAGATTGAGAATGGTGCCCTCACATGGTCCATGTGTCACATGTCAAGGGTCAAGTGCAGGATGCACAGTAACTTCAGGGAAGAGTGGTACCTACTACTCAGAGACTGACAGAAGCACTTGCTTTCAGAGTATTACGATGCACTGCAGTTTATGAGAGCTTGGTTATGAAGATTTACAGACTATACTATCTATGTGAGTTTTAGTTAACTCACAAAACATACCCACAGCATAAAGACCACTACAAAGGAACTCCAGACTGAATACTAATGATGCGAACAAAGTGAACAAACAGAATAGAGCAAAGGCTTCTACTGCTAGTGTGAGCTCTTTGTTAGCTACTCTGTTCAAAACAGATCATATATAATCAGATTACAATAAGCCAGTTCTCCAGAAGACCATATGGAATAAGGATGTATGTATATAATGTAGGCTACTCTGTATTTATGTTATTATTATGCCTTCCTTGAGATATAAACTAATGAACATATGAAGCTATGACATTTGGCTCAAGATTTAAAATCTAAGCATCCAGAGGGTGAAGATAAACCTCAACTGTTTTCAGTGATATTTAAAGTCACATGACATTCAGTCCATAGCTTTACCCTTTAAATTTCTTCATCATATGTTAGAAAATGTTTGAAAACGCCTTTAAGGTTTTTTAATAGAAAAGAAAAAAGCTACAAATCACTTGGAGAAATACTTATTCTCAAATTACAAAGAAAGTCTGAAATAGTAGTCAGGAAATAGTGTGATGAAAACCTAAGACATATTCCTTTGTCAGAAAATATTACTGTAAGATACACAGACACAGCTGCTGAAGATACAAAAAGACAATTTAGTGTGGGATATTTGTCCTTTGGAAAATTACAGATACTCTGAACATGTCTTGGCTAAACCATGTCTGAATAACCATAAGAACTAGGTTTTTAGGAACCTCTAAGGGAAAAAACATACCAAAGAAGAAATATTCTCAATAGTAAATAACCAATTTAAAATGTTTTATGGAAACTGTGTATATATATAAATGTAATATGCTGATGGAGTAGTTATTTTGACCAAATTTTGTGTGTGTGTGAGAGGAAGATTTGCCGTGAGCTAATTATCTGTTGCAATCTTCCTCTGTTCTTTTTCTTCTCCCCAAAGCCCCAGCACATAGTTGTATATCCTGGTTGTGAGTCAGTCTAGTTCTTCTATATGGGATGCCACCACAGCATGGCTCAACGAATGGTGCATAGGTCCACAGCCAGGATCCAAATTGGCGCACCCTGGGCCACCAAAGCGGAGTGTGTGAACTTAACCACTACTCCACGGGGCCAGCCCCTGACCAAAACTCTTTGAAGATTATGAAAAATTTGGTATCAAAATGTGATTAGGAAAATATAAGAAAGGAAAATTATAGGCCAATCTTGATCAGCAATATAAATAAAAATTATAAGCAAAATATTAGCACACTGAACTATGCATAAAAAGGAAACACATCACAACTAAGTTGGGTATTTATTCCAGGAATGTAAGGTGAGCTCAATTTTTAAAAATCTATCAATACAATCCTACATAATTAGATTACCAGATTTTTACATTTCTAATAAAGAAACATTATAAAATTATTACAATACATACAAAAAAATCATCTGGTAAAAGTAAACCAACTGAAAAACTAAATCTCAAAAATTACAATTATGTGTTTGTGTGTGTGAGTGCGTGTCTGTATATAATAGAAGGGAATTTCTTTAACATAAAACAACCTGAAAAAAGTCTACCAGAACAACAGAGCAAACATCTTCCTCAATGTTAAAACATTAAAAGCATTCATCTTAAAACAAAGAATAAAATAAGAATGGTTCTCAAAAGTTCTTTTCAACATTATATCTTGTGAAGCCCTAGCGACACATTTAGTCAAGAAAACTAAAGATATAAGAACTGAGAATAAAGAAACAAAAATGTCATTTTCAAAAGATATGACTGAGTAGAAATGTCAAAAGAATCTAGAATTATTTAGATTTAATAAGAAAGTTTAGTGAGGTTGCTGGATATAAGATCAATACATGAAGTCAACATCAACCACAAAGAAAAATGTAATCCTTTCTCTCACCAAATTGCCTTGACACCTTTATCAAGAATCAGTTGACCATATATGGGTGGGTTTATTTCTGGACTCTCTAATCTGTTGCACTGATCTGTGTCTCTATTCTTTCATCTATACCATACTCTCTCAATTACTTTATAATAAAAAGTGTTCAAATTACAGGTAGTGTAAGTCCTGTAACTCTGTTCTTCTCTTTCAAAATTGTTTTGGCTATTTTAGATACTTTGTATTTCTATATAAATTTTAGAATCAGCTTGCGACTTTCTACAAAAATAAACTCTGCTGGAATTTTGCTTGGGATGACTTTGATTCTCCAGATCATAAATGGAGATCAGGCATCTTAGCAATATTGAGTCTTCTGATATAAATAAAGGATATCTCTGTTTATTTAAGTCTTTAGTTTCTCTCAGCAATAGACAAAGAAAACAAAAACTAACTCTTAATGGATCATAGACCCAAATGTAAAGCTAAAATTAGAACAACTCTGGAAGAAAACACTTAACGGAAGATTTTCTGGCGAAAATGTTAGTAACTATGGGTTTGGCAAAATTTCCTTAAATAGGTCATAAAAAGCAATAGATATAAAAGAAAAAAACTGAAACTTGGACATCATCAAAATCAAAACTTTTGCTTTTCAAAAGATAATGTTACAAAAAAGAAAAGCAACACACTGGGAGAAAATATTTACAAATAACATATCCAATGAAGGACTTGTATCTAGACTATATAAAGAATTCATAACTCAGCAATAGAATGACAAACAATCCAATTTAAAAATGAGCAAAGGACTTGAAGAGACATTTCTCCAAACACATACAAATAGCCAAAACATATATGAAAAGATGCTCAATGGCTTCAGTCAACAGATGAATGCAAATCACTACAACATTGAGATATCACTTTAAACCCTCTAGGATGGCTGCAATTAAAAAAAAAAAAAAAGGAAGATAAATGTTGGCAAGGATGTGAAGAAAATGAAACCCTTGTGCACTGCTGGTGAGAATGTAAAATGGTACAGATGGTGTGGAAAACAGTTTGACAGTTCCTCAAAAAGCTAAACATAGAGCTACCACATGACCCAGAAAATTCACTCTTAGGGATATACTCCAAACTTGAAAAGGCTTCAAATAAATAATTGTATAAAAATGTTCAAAGCAGCATTATTCACAGTAGCCAAAAGGTGCAAATAATAAAATGTGTTATATACATACAATGGAATACTATACAGCCATAAAAAGTAACAAAATACTGATACATGCTACAGTACACATGAAGCTTGAAAACATTATGCCAAGTGAAAAGAAGCAGATGCTAAAACTCTCATATTATGTGATTCCATTGACATTAAATGTCCAAAATAGGAAAATCCATAGAGACAAAGCACAGATTCATCATTTTCAGGGGCTGGGGACAGAGGCAGGGAATGAGGAGTGACTCCTTAATGATACGGGGTTCTCTTTTGGGGTGAAGAAAATGTTTTGGAAGTAGATAGAAGAAATGGTTACATAACATTGTGAATTACTAAATGCCACTGAATTGTACACTCCAAATAGTTAATTTTATGTTATGTGAATTTTACCTCAATTGTTTAAAAATGAAAAACAAACTCAAAAAAGAAAAAGCCCCTCAAACATGAGTCTCCCATATGACCTGGCCATTATGCTTACTCTTAGGTATTATTCTAAGAGAAATGAAAGATTATCTCCACACAAAGAGTTGTACGTAATTATTCATAGCTTTACTTGTAATAGCCAAAAACTGGAAACAATCCAAATGTCCATCGAAAGGTGAATAAATTGTGGCAACAGCCATAAAATGGAAGACCATTCAGCAATAAAAAGGAATGAACTATTGATATATGCACAACAAACAATATGTTGATGAATAATTGGATGAATCTCCAAATAATTATGCTGAGTTAAAGAAGCCAAATCTCCTCCATCCCCAAAAAAGCATAAACTCTAAGATTAGATTTATGTAAAATTCTAGAAAATGCCTACTAATCTCTAGTGATAGAAAGCTGATCAATACTCGTCTGTGGACAGGGGTAGGAGAAAGAGTGGGAGGTATTACAAAAGGCAGAAGAAACTTTCAGAAGTAATAGAAGTATTTCTTATTTTTGAAAGTGGTGATTGTTTCACTAGTGTAAACATGTCAAAACTCACTAGATCACATGTTAAATATGTGTAATTGATTGTATGATAATTATATCTCAATAAAGCTGTAAAAAATGATTATATTTAGCGATAGTAAGGTCATACTGAAAAGACCACTCATTTACTGACAATGGTAATTAAAACAATATTTCTTACGGAGTCTTAAACATCTTTTCAAAGAATCTATGTGACAAACACTCTGATACTACTGAAAACAATGTAGGATATTAAATAGTAACGTGTACTGTATTTGCATGTTTGCCAATATGAATAAACTAAGACAGACCAAAATCCTGCTAGTGGTTGCTGGGTTCTGGCGCTTCTATTCTTCTCTATTCTTTACAGAAAATAGGTTTCTGTATATTCCTGTATATCTTTCATATCTTTCCTATAATTTTACAATTAGCAAACTACGTTTAAATGTGTTTATTTAGGAACTGAGGTTTGCATCAAATTTGTAAAAGTTCTCATTGCATCAAACACAAAACGATGTTTGCAAGGCACTCCCAAATAGTGCAGAATGCACGGCTCTCTCAGCAGTTTAGTTTAGGAAACCAATCTGAGATTCTGCTAAGCACACTCCAGTCTCATCATAGTTGCAAAGCTTCTACCTAAAAACAGCTTGCTGTTATATAATCACTCACCACAGATTTATATATTTTATGTATCCTTGAAATAAATTTAGAGATATGCCATAAGAGGCAAACAATCATTTTTAAAAGCAGAGAAGTTTAATCATAATCTAAACAAATCTTATTTTCAGAGGTTATTCAAGGACTCTGTAGTTGATAGTTCTGTTGACGAAAATAACCAGAAAAAGTTATATAGTACAAGTAAGAACCTACCAACTCTAATTTTTAGATGAATTTTATTGAGATTATACAATAAAATACATCCATTTTAAATGTACAGTTCAACGAATATTCACAAATGTGTACTCCATGTAACTAGCCCCACTATAAAGATATACAGCATTTCTGTTCCCCCTTCCTCCCAAGTTCTCCTGTGCCCCTTCACAGTCACTCTGCTCTCCCCACCCTCTAGGTCCAGGCAATCACTGCTCTGATTTCTATAATCACGCATTAGGTGTCTGTTCTTGAACTTCAAATAAATGGAATCAGGCAGCGTGTACTCTGCGGTCTGGCTTCCTTCACTGAGTATACTGTTTTTCAGATTCATCCATGTTGGTGCAAGTATAAGCAGTTTTTCCTTTTGACTGTTGACTCCACTATACAGCTGATACCATGATTTCCAACTCTACTTTTTTAATGCCTTCAGCTTTGTCTCTAGGAATATGTTTCTGTATATGCTGAACATTGCTAAGTCCAGAAAGATAACAACTTTGCTTTAACAGAATTTTGATGTTTTATTCTGTTTTGTCAGTGTTTTCACGGTTTTCAAACTATGGGGAAAAACATCCCTAAAATATGCTGGAATCACAACTCACTAGGTTATAACTCCATCTGAAGAAAACATTTTAAATATCTTAAAGCAGTGCTTCCCAACCTTGGCAAGTCATGGCACACACAGAAAATGATTTTTGTACATACACAGGAAAGACCAAGCACCTGGCTTGGGGCTCTGCCATTCTAAGGGGTGAAAAGATCATTTATCTTAATCCCATGACTTGGAAAGCTCTGCTAAGACATATCTGAAAAACAAATATTCTTGTCTTAATAATCTACATTTATTTTTACAAAACGTAAAAATCCTATGAGCAAATAAAAATATATGTGAAATAAAATATTGATTAAGCAACCAAAGTGATTTGAAAATTCCCAAAGTCTTGGGGCCTGCCCAGTGGCACAGCGGTTAAGTGAACACGTTCCTCTCCAGCAGCCCGGGGTTCACAGGTTCGGATCCCAGGTGCAGACATGGCACTGCTTGGCAAGCCATGCTGTGGCAGGCGTCCCACATATAAAGTAGAGGGAGATGGGCATGGATGTTAGCTTCAGGGCTAGTCTCCCTCAGCAAAAAGAGGAGGATTGGCAGCAGATATTAGCTCAGGGCTAATCTTCCTCAAAAAAAAAAAAAAGAAAAAGAAAATTCCCAAAGTCCTAAAAGAATGAACATGGCCTCTTATTTACCTCCTTTCAGGTACACATAAAATTTTTCCAAAAGAAAAAAAAAGGACCAATGACTGTGACCCGGTGCCCAAGCGCCCCTTCCAAGCCCAGTATGATGTAACTTCTAAGCAAAGGGAAGTCAATCATTCCATTGTGCTCTTTATGCAACAAATATTCATCAACCACCTACACCATGCCAGGCATTCCAGGCTGCAGGAAATCAGCAGTGAACAAAACAGACAAAAGTACCTGCACTCAGGGAACCTACGTCTACTATGGGGAAAGAAATGGGTGAAAACAGTGAAACATTTAGTGTGTTAGATGGTGGAAAACACTAAAGACAAAAATAAAGCTGGGAAGGGAAAAGGAAGTCCTGGGAGATAGCACTATAACCTTAAATAGGATAGCTAAAGGACTCACTCAGCAAATGCCACAGGATTAAAGGCTGACAAAGGTGAGGGAGAGAGCTAGGCAAATATCTGGGAGAAGAGTGTTCCGGGCAGAGGAACAGCAAAAGTTCTGAGGTAGGACTGTGCTCACAAGTCTCTGGGACAACAGGAGGCCACTCTCCTCAGAACAAAGCGAGCAGGGTAGCAGGCTCCATCTCAGAGGGCTTTGTAGGCCACTCGAGCAACTGAAGATCTTTCCTTTGAGCAGTATGGAAAGCCAACTGAGAAGCACCATGCACTGCACTCAAACTTCGCGTGGAACATTAGGCTCATTTCTGGATGATACATTTTAAGAAAAAACCTGAGAGGAATCGGTGAAAAGTGAGAAAAGGAAAGATCTGGAAAGTTTGACATAGTAATAACAGCTGAAGGAACTTGGAGATGTTTGGCCTGGGGAAAAGAAGAATTTATTGGTTGCTCCAAATAGCTAAGGGATTGTCACAAGAGAAGAATCATACTTTTCTGTGATGCTGCAGAGCACAGACTTGAAACCAGGGATTAAAAACACGAAAAAACTTTACCTTAATGTAAAGTTTAATTTTCTAGTATTCACGGTTCTCCTACAGTAGAATGCGTGACCCCAGGAGATAATTCATGCATAATAGTAGTAGTAACAGGAGCTAATATCTAGGTACGTTTACTATATGTCGGATATTATGATAAATACTCGGCAGACTATCTCCTATAATCCTCCCACAATCCTGTGAGGTAGGTATTATTAACAATGAGGACACTCGAGCTTATTGAGATTACATGACCTGCCTAGCATCACATAACTAGTAAGTGACCGAGCCAGTAGTCCAACGCAGTTCTGCTTGACTCAGGCTCCAAGCTCATACCCACTGGAGTACACTGCTGCTATGTCCATCAGTGGCAGTGTTCACATAGCACATAAAATGACCATCTAGCTGGCAGGAAGTTGGAGAGAGGATTCTTGCAAATGAAGGAAAATTAGATGACCTTTAAGATCCCTTTTATAACTTTGTGATTACATTCTTCCCAACTTTCCATTTTATTTTTAAAATTTTCCTCTGACTTCAAGGTTTATGGAAATTTTGTACTCCTAAATATGGCTAAAGATCATATAATAATAATTTCATTATAGAATATATTAAATTCCTCATCCAATTCTAACGCTCAGGTTAATCCTTCTCTGATTTTGAGGAACATATATTTTACTTCATTAGTTCCCATGTACAAGTGAAGGGAGGTTTGACTTTTCTCAAATATATTAATGTCCTTGTCTCATATTTTATATCTGGGGGGATTCAAGTGTATCTTTGCTTTCATTTTCCTAGGCTCACTCTGTAAACAAGACAAAATTCTTTTCAATTAAGCAATTATCCTTTAAAATACAACAGCAAATCAACATTTGATATCTAATCCAAAGTAGAGAAAGAAAGTAAGTATAAAAGTAGAATACAGCTATATAGACTTAAACCAAGTCTCAAGTCCACGGAAACCTCAGGAATCATCCTTGCTTTGTGCAGTTGTTTTTTCACTAAGCAGAGGGAAAAGAGAGGACTAAGGAGAATTGGGGCTGTGCACCCTGGACCACACTTCAACAAGGACAACTTTTGAATGGTTTGAAAAGTAATGGAAAATCATTGCTCTGGAAAGAGATAGCTTGCCAACCCTGAGGTTAAAATTGGATAGAAAACATGATTACCTCTACGTGTAAAAAACTCTTCTCCACATCTTACATCCATTAGGATGGCTACCATTTAAAAAACAAAAACCCTAGAAAAGAACAAGTATTGGCAAGGAGGTAGAGAAACTAAAACTCTTATGCACTGTTGGTAGGAATGTAAAATGGTGAAGCCACTATTTCAACATTTTTTCACTATTTCACTATTTTTTCAAGGAAAACAGCATGGCAAGTCCTCAAAAAGTTAAACATAGAGGGACTGGCCCGGCAGCAGAGTGGTTAAGTTCAGCGTCCTCTGCTTTAGCAGCCCAGGGTTCGCAGGTTCAGATCCCAGGCACAGACCTACAGCATTGGTCAAAGGCATGCTGTGGTGGTGACCTACATACAAAAAAGAAAGGAAAATTGGCACAGATGTTAGCTCAGGGCCAATCTTCCTCAAACAAAAGGAGGAGGATTGGTAATAGCTGTTAGCTCAGGGCCAATCTTCTTCACCAAAACTAAAACAAACAAAAAAATAGAATATAGAATTACCATATGATTCAATAATTCCACTTCTGGATATATACCCAAAAGAAGTGAAAGCAGAGTCACGAAGAGTTATTTGTACACTCAAGTTCACAGCAGCATTATTCACAATAGCCAAAAGGCCGAAACAACCCAAGTGCAACACTGATGGATGAATGGATTAAAAACAATATGGTATATACATAAAATGGAATATCATTCAGCCTTAAAAAGGAAGGAAAGGGGCCTGCCCAGCGGCATGGTAGTTAAGTTTGTGTGCTCGACTTCAGCAGCCCGGGCTTCAGTGATTCAGATTCCGGGTGCAGACCTATGCACCGCATATCAAGCCAGGCTGTGGCAGGTGTCCCACATATAAAGTAAAGGAAGATGGGCACAGATGTTAGCTCAGGGCCAATCTTCCTCAGCAAAAAGAGGAGAACTGGTGGCGGATGTTAGCTCAGGGCTAATCTTCCTCAAAAAAAACAAACAAAAAAGGGAAGGAAATTCTGATATATGCTACAACATGGATAAACCTTAAGGGCAGTATGCTAAGTGATGAGCCAATCACAAAAGGACAAATATTGTATGATTCCACTTAAGTGTAATTCCTAAAACACTCAAACACACGAGAGACAGACAGTAGAATGGTGGTTGCCAGGGGCTGGGAAGAGAGGAGAATGAGTAATTATTGTTTAACAGGTACAGATTTTCAGTTTGGGAGGAGGAGAAGAGTTCTGGAGATGGATGGTGGGGATGGTTGCACAACAATGTGAATGTACTTAATGCCACCAAACTGTACACTTAAAAATAGTTAAGATGTTAAGTTTTATGCTATGTATTATTTTACCACAAATAAAAACAACAAAAAGATGTTTTTCTCCAAATACTGGTCTAAAATATATTGTCTGATTTGCATTAACAAGGCTCCCATTGTAACATTTGCCATATATTTTAACTTGGGTCCTTGAAATTATCTATTACAAAGTCACTTAATATCAAAATGCACATATTCTTGACATAGAATAAAACCACAGTATAAAGTACAACTCTACTCCTAACATTTTAACAACTATTTACTTAGTACTTACTTCTTGCAGAAAAATCCAAAAATAATCATCATCATACCTGAATGTGCTCTGGGACACAACCATATTCAATTAATTCACAAGAGAATGCTGTAAAATTCTCACTGCTGTAAAACTGCTGTAAAATTCACACTGAGAGGCTATGAAAATATAGAGCAATTTCTGATACAGTATTAGGGTAGGACTTACAAGAGATGGAGCCTACAAAGATACCATGGACAAGCCACAAATCTGGCTGGCTCTGAATTCTCTTAAGGCCAAAATAGAAAGAGAAATACAATTATGCCCTTTTAATTGTCCACAAGGAAAAAAAAATATTAGTTCTTTAGGGAAAACAAACTCCCTCTTTGCCCTTAGCTCTAACTTCTCATTCAGGGTAATATATAGGAGAATAAGAGTGTTCAAGGGCAAAATAATAATATCATTAAAGGTAATTTTTTTTGAAATGCCCCTCAATAGAAATTGAGGGTGTAATGCCAATTTACAACAGTGATGGCCATTTTTAGAGCCCACGCTGTAGCATTCTGATAGTCTAGTTTAATTTTAGGACAAAATTTAGGCTATCTAGAGAAATGGATGAATTCTGTATCTTCCAAAAATGTGACCTCTACTAAGCAAAATTTTCACAAGAAAGATGGACGGCCTTTCCTATCAAGAACTTGGAATAGAGTATTCTGTGCAAAATCTGAAGCCACTGCAATATTCTTAGCCATCTGCTTATTTCTAAAGATGGTACCCTTTTGTCAAACTGAGAAATTAGCTTATAGATGGCCACATCAGCTTTGAAACAAGGTGGACTGTCTTCTCTAATGGATTAATTTTCCTAATTCAAACCATGTGTGATATCATGGGGTTGTTCTTCAGCACTAAATATGGAGGCAGAATCCTGGATTTAGCTCTAAGTGTAGCCTTCTCCAGCCACATACACTTGGAGAAGCAGCTGACCCTCTCTCCAGGCCCTACTCTCCTTACCTGTAAAATGAAGGAGAACAGATCAATCATATCAATCATTTCAAATTGTGTTTTATAGAGGTGCCCTAGCACCTCATCAGTCTTATACCTTAGCTCCCAGTAAAACCTTTGAAATCAACAGACTAGATGCTCTACAATCGAAGCTGATTCTATGACTTTGGGATTTTAAACAACTAATCCATATCACAAAGTAAAATAACAAAAGTAAATGAAAAAAATATTCAAAATTAAATCGTTTCTATCATAAATAAGAAATTTTACTAAGGAGAATAATATTCACAAAATTCATTTTTAATTCAGTTGTTCAGAACCCAAACAACAAAATCTCCTTCACAGAAACATTATTATTAGTGAACTCGATTTGTCAAGTAAGCTCAAAAAGGCACAGTGTCCCAAATGTAGCAAATAATAAATAGGAAAAGGAATAGATCATATACAGCTTAGTCTCCAGCAACTGGCTGTAGCGTGTCCACGTCTCCAGCTCCCGTCCACCAGAGGACAGACACCTCCCCTGAATCTCCCTCAACCACTGGGCAGAACTTCGGTGCTTCTTGTCATTCCTATCACCACCTACTGCTTCCGTCAGTGGTTCTTTGATCCAACACCCCATGCCACAAACCACTTTTATTCTACTTCTCTGTCTCTGTATTTAGCACAAAGTCCTTTTAAGGTATTTTTCTGAAAATAAAGCATGGAAAGACCATCTTACATAAAACTGATGAGTTTATCTGAGTCTCTTAGCAACTCGTGAAGTAGACAGAAGGGGTCTGTGTTAATAATCCTGTGCCAAGGTGGAATGCGAAGCCTTGGAATAAGCTGCCCAGAGTCATATAGCAAGAAAAAGGTCACTGATACTGGAGCCTCTACCTCAGGACTCCAAATAATAGCACGTTCATATGCTACCATCTATGCTTTCTTCCTACGCCTTCCCCATACCCTCCCTGACTTTGTCATAAATTGGAACGGACAAGGAATAACAAAGATCACGAGGTGAACCTTTGAGCATCTGAAGAAAATCAGATGCAGTTTATCTGCTTTTTCCTCGTTGGTGCTGGAGTTAAGGTTCTGAGGAGAAGGAAAGAGCAAGATGGACCATGTTGAGCAAAGAGTGGAAAAATTCTCCAAGTACTGCAGAGGTAGGGGGCTGGGGAAGAGTAGAAAATTAGGAAGACAGAAGAAAAAAGTGAAGGAAGAGGGTAAGGGAATGACGATCATTCTTCTTCCACTGTGCAAAGTACCCAGGGATAGAAAAGAAGTTGTGAGGGGAAAAAACGCAAAAGGTGAGCAGCAAGGTAGGGGAAAGAAAGGGAGAGAAATGCCAAGCAGTTAAAACAAGGAAGAGTTGAGTAAGAGAAAAAAAATTGGAAGTAGTCAAAACCTTCCAAAGTTTTAGCTGTTTTAAATATTAGGAGGGCAGCAGGACTCTGCACTACATACATTAGCAGTCCTCAGCCCAGAAAGATAAGAGTCTAGGAAATATATTATTAAAGTCTGTAAAATAACCAAAGCAATAGATAAAGCTAGCAGTGAGGTATTTACTGAATTACAAAATACCAGAATTAAGAAACATACAACTTGAAATCTGGAAAAAAACAAATTTTAAACAAATTATCCACTTTCAAGAGACAGAGGATAATAAATGTATAGATACTAGGGGAAAAAATAAACTCAAAGAAAAATGATAAGAGATAACTATAAAAATTAAT
The DNA here is from genome assembly GCF_041296265.1 of Equus caballus. NCBI lineage: Eukaryota > Metazoa > Chordata > Mammalia > Perissodactyla > Equidae > Equus > Equus caballus. The sequence goes on from NC_091691.1 coordinate 54,310,773, forward strand.
TTAAAAGAAAAAGATAGAATAGATAAAGTTAGATAGTTCTTTGAAAAAGAATCAAACAAAGTCTTGAGACTTTGAGTCTGATTTTAAAAAGAGCAAAATTTACTTGGAAACAGCCAAATAAATGTTAGGAAAAAGAAAATGGAAAAATGAAAAGAAACACATAATTACAGATTCAACATAAGTTTAACAAACAGTAATAAAAGATTATGAACATCTTCATAACAATAAATTTCAAAACTTAAATAGAAAGAATAAAATTCCTAGAAATATCCAACTTGTCAAAACTGACCCCAAAAGAAACCAAAAATTAAAACAGCTCTATAACCATTAAATATATCTAACTAGTGGTATAAAAAAAAAAAGAATTCACAAAGAGAAGATAGTTTTATAAGAAAGTTCCACTAAATTTTCAAGGAATAGACAATTTTAATTTTAAACAAGCTCTTCCAGAGAACAGCAAAAGAGGAAATACTTCCAAATTCATTTTATGAAGTCAGTGTAACCTTGATATTAAACTCTGATGAAGGCGGAACAAAAAAAGGAAATTACAAGCCAATCTCACTAATAAACAGATGCTAAAGTCCAAAAGAAATGAAATCGAGGAGAATGTTAAAGATAACATGTTATGACTAAATTAGGTTTATACCAGGTACACAAGGATGGTTTATCATTAGAAAAAATCTAAAAATATAATGTGTCACCTTAAACTAAAGAAAAATCTTATGATTCTCTTAATAAATGCAGAAAGAACATCTGATAAAATTCAAACCCTTTCATGATTAAAAAAATCAACAATATAAGAATGAAAGGGAACTTCATTTATCTGTTAAGTGTTATTTATTAAATATCATGCTTAACAGTGAATAATTAGAAGTTAGAAGCATGCCTTTTTTAAAAACTCAGAGATGAACATGGATTCCCACCACCTCAGCTTCTATTCAGCACTGTCCTGAAGGCCCTAGTCACTACATTAGGAACAAGAAAAATAAATAAAGGTATAATGATTGAAAGAAAAGAACAAACTGCAATTATTCACAGATTATGACTGTCTACAAAGACTGAATCACAGTCTATCTTCATTGTTTCTACTTTTTCACTTCCAATTTACTCTTCTACTCACTGCAATCTGGTTTATTCCCATGTCATGCTTCTAAAACTTTTCTCATAAAGACTCCAATGACTGCCTGGCTACCAAATCTAATAGACATGTTTCAGTTGTTATCTCAACTTCTTGGACTACTCGTCTCCCTTGGCCTCTTCTGTTCCAGACTTCTGCCTCTTTGGCTGCTTTTTCTCAGTGCATTCCACTGGCTCCCTTTCTTTCACTTATCTTTTAACATAGTATTGAATCCTTTGATTTCAAACTTTTTCAAACTATACTTCTAAGTGATTATTATTTGTTCCAACTTCGATCACCACATTTATTCAGGTGACTTCCAATACTAATGATTCCCAACTTTTTACTGGACGAGTAAGGATGACCTCATTTGAATGTCATCGTGTCCAAAGGTGAACTCATCCTCCCCTACTCCCTTTGTTCCCTACTGTAGTCACCTTCTATCCAGTGACTTATGCCATAAACCTGGAAGTCATCTATGACTCCACCTTCTTCCTTCCTCATATTTAATCTCTTATCAGCTCTTATTTATGTTGTTTATTTGTGAAGTCTCTGTATCTTTCTTTCCTTTTCCATAGTCACCAACTTGGTTCAGACTCTGATCTTCTCTCTCTTGAATTCCTGTACCTGGTCCCCTGCTTTTAGGCCTGTCCTCTAATCCGTCTCATAAAGAGCAAATCTGATTAAATCTCTCCCCTGATTAAAATCTTTCAGTGATTCTAACTGCCCAAAATAAGATTCAAACTCTTTAGTCATGTTTTACCAAATCTTTCAAGAAGACCCTGCTATTCGCCTCGCCTTGACTTGACTTTCTCGTTATTCCCCCTCACTTCTAGTCTTAATGAACTATTTGCTAGAATTCATCCCTTTCTGTTCCCTCTGGGTATGTTGGTCTTCTGTAAGAATCTTTATAGTCATCTGACTCCTGTAGTAATCTCTTAAGTTTTACAAAGACAGACTGGTATAGCAGTATCTGACAAGGTAAACATTCTGTAAATACTTAGTGAATTAAGGAAGAAATTTTACATAAATAGATACCAAATTTATGGTAGAATATTATTAAAAATGTGTAGGGATTACATCCTTAATACTCTGAAGTTAAAACGAGAGGAAAATTGTATCAGTCTATAACTCATTCAAAATTCATCAGATAAGAGTATAAGTCAGACACTGCACTCTCTATCAGGAATACAAGACAAACACAACCCCATGCAGGTTCCAGTCTTAGCACCACTGTGAGATACAAACCTTACCAGGATAGAGCCCGGGTCATATCAAGGCTAATACACACACACACGCTTCATGCTACTAACTAAAACCTTATGCATTTTTGTTCAAAAACTTGAAAAAAGTTATCAAAATGAAAACCAGCTTCATTTTACATGAACTTCATGTTTATTTAACTTATGTCCTAGCTGCTTCCAAAATTAACTGTAGCAGTATATTTTTGGACTATATATACAAAAGCTAAAAATTAAGGCATAACGTTGAATAATGTGGACCAAGGGAAAATTCCAAATTTCTAATTTTTAAAGGAATTAAAAGTTTTCCTATAATTCTCATGGAGCTGACAAACACAATCATATATTTGAATGCCAGAAATACTAATGATAAGTTTATAAAAACTTTTCAAAAGAATGTAAATGGTAAATGTCATAAATTGTACAGAGTTTAGAGTATCATGTTGCACAAGCGTTTTATCAATTATTTTATGTACAGTATTTAAAATGCACTTGAACTGCATCTATATACTACCTTGAATATTAATATAGGCATTTGCTTTTAATATGGAAAACCTAATAAGCTTTTAAATTTTCCCCCCTCCTCCAAGGCACAGAACTGAGGGTAGAGAGACTATGTGGGTAACTTTCATCATCAATTAAATTCCCTAAAATTAACCTTTAAAATGCTTCCATCTAAAGAGGAGAGACTAGAGTCATGCAATTGTGTTCATAGTGATACAAATTTCTTTATGAGCCAGGCTAGTAAAACTAGTACTGGCACAAAGGCTGAAGTAGCTCTCTAGTCTTCGCATCCAGATTAAATATCTACTCAATTGAAACCAAGATAACTTGCCAAAGTCATCAGCTTCAGGCCTGAAATCAAACACTATTTGGACCAGATATTAACTTTGGTGTGTCTTCAAATTGAAAAGAAAATTTATATTTAGATGCCCATATTCTAGCCTACACATTACTCCACCAACATGCATTTCAAACATTTTTCTCTTTTGAAAGAGATTCCTGCTAAGCAATGCTATGTCTTCAAAATGAATGCCTTCATTCTGTCTTTGAATCTAATTAAAACTAAGAAAGTTTTAATAGCTTTAATAACTCTCAAAAGCTGTACTAAGGTGTTCCCTGGCATCTTCCCCTCCTTACTACCCTCTCTCCAAATCCAGAAAAAACCAGCACGACAGAAAACACAAAACAACTAGCCACATGCTCTGAACGCTAGGGAACGTGATTCTCCACTGGTTTAGGCTACAAAGAAAGTCTATGAGTAATCAAAAATCCTTAATCAAAACAAAGTTAAAAGCCAGCTCCCCTCTCCTCAACCCCAGTATAATTTCCCTTTCTCTCCTCAATCAACTCATGCATTTCTCTTCCTTTTCTTGGAATTTTAGCGGTCTCTGAACAGCGGATGGTAAGTTCATCTCAATGTCAGCCACGGCAGAGACATGCAAAAAATCACTAACTTGGAAGGTTATTTAGGACAATAATGTCTTTCACCGCCTTACTCCTCCCACTCGGCCCCACTTGACCTACTACCAAAATTTAGCCGAAAAATCGGTCCACGGGCTTTTCACCCAGCGATGAAACAGAGGCGGCAGGAAGACCCCGCGCCGGGCAGGCAGAGCAGAGTCCCCCAGTTTCTCGCCCCCTCCCCGCACGCCCGCGGCTGCACTCCGCTCCGCTCCCTTCGTTGAACTCTGCTTGGATCCGCTCACATCCCTAGACCGAGTCTGGCCGCCCTCCCCGTCGCTCCGCGGGGTCCTCTGCCGCCCGAGGCTGACCCGCAGAGCCCCAAGCGGGCGCACCCCCACCCACCTGGGCCGGGTCCCGGGATCGCCGCCGCCGCGCTCCACCCGCGCTCCTAGGCGAGCTCCAGCACGAATGAGCTCGGCCTGGCCCTCCGCCTCTTCTCCAGCCTGCCCGAGGCGCGACCCAGGGCGGTACCACAAGGTCTCCCCGAGTCACCTTCGCGGGGGCTGCCCCCGCTCCGGCGGGGTCGAGCAGGTCTGCGGCCCAGGTCGCCGGCGCCCGCGCTGCCGGAGCTCCGCGCGGCGTCCCCGGCGCTCGGCCGCAGAGCCGCCTCCAGGGCCGGCCGGGCGGAGTGCGAGCGGCGCGGCGAATGGCCTGCCGCAGGCGGCTCCGGCTGCCGCTGTCGTCGTCCAGTCCCTCCTCCCCGCTCCCCCACCCCCACCCCCGCGTCGCCCGCTCTGCTGAGGCTCAGGTAGGGACCCGCCGGGGCGGCGAGAGCCTGCGCACGGCCTCTCCGAGCGGACCCCCGGCCCGGGATTTTCGGGCAAGGAAATCAGGAAAGGGCTCTTCGGAAGCCCCGCGAGGTCCTCGAGCGGGCTGCGTGCTCAGCCCTCTCCGGGAGAAGGCTGCCCTGCCAACTTTTAAACGGCCAGCCCGCAGAGGAAGCCTCTCTTCTGGACTCTTCCACCTCGAAGATAACTGACACTTACTTAGGCTTACACTGAAGAGTTAATGTTTCCAATACCAAAACAAAGATTGGGGTAGTCTTCACATATTTATTTTTTATACACTTTCTGGGCTACATTGGAGCAATGAGGAAAACAACAATATTAATCCTGCTAATGTGAAGCCTGTTTATATGAAATAGGTGGTTTCTTATTCCAGCCAGGCTTCAAGGGTAGACAAAGGCTCAGAGGACAAGAAAATCCACCACATAAATACATACTACACCTAAGTGGGATGTTCAGCCTAATGAAATTTCTGGTTAACTATGAGGCTCCAGTGGGGAAAAAAAAATAACTTTTTGTTACAATAGTAGTTTTAAACCTTTCTGAAGTGTATAAATCTGTCCTGAGACTGTAAGAAACAGAGTAATACTGGACAAAATTGAATATTTCTTTGACAAGATCCTAGGGTACTTTTAAGTTCACCAGTCCAACAGTGGTGGCTGTATTTGCACTAAGATGTAAAATATGTAAAAAATGATGAGGCCATACTCGGAAAAATTGGAATTAATGTTAGTGAGGTTTCAACGTGTCTTTGAAAGTTCAGTTTGCTTTCTTTTTCATTCTAAATTGATCATTAAATATTATATTTCGAAGTCACATTTGGCACTAAAAGGGGGAGCCCTTGCTACAGGATCTTTCTCCACAGGCTCTGAATATTAGAGAATGAATTCAGTTTACAAAACTAGTACTAGGCAGCAAAACAAAACAATGAACAAGTCTACTTTGTTTTAGAAGGCAATTTACAGAGCACCTAAAATGTGCCAGGCACTATACTGAGGAACTTCACATAAAATAACTCATTTGTATTCTCATTCGCAGATTTAGAAATGGAATTCCCAAACATAGATTAATTTGCTCAAGGTTGAGCAGAGTTTAGATCCTGAGTGGTCTGACCCTGAAGCTTGTACATTCATCATTCATTCAAATATTCATTAACTGTCTACTACATGCCAAGTACTATGCTAGACACAGATGCTACAAAAATAACTAAGATACAGTTGCTTACTTAAGGGGCTCCAGTTTGGTAAATAATATAATCAGACAAGTAAATATATAATGATACAATGTGATAAGTGCTACAATAGCAAGGAACTAACTCATGGAACAGGAGGGACATCTAACCCAGTTTTGAAGGGTGGAACCTGGGATTAGGAAACAGTGGCAGTCATTCAATTGAGAAATCCTGAGATCTTTAACTGATAGAGTGTCAATGGGGAATTTGTGTATTGGGTGGGGACAGAGGAAGTGAGGGGAGATAGACAACTGCAACATCCGAAGTAAAAAGGACAGGACTTGATTAAGAGTGGGGATTAGGAAGAAGGATGAACCAAAGGCAGCTCCCACGTTTCTGGCTTGAGTTACTGAATAGGTGGTAGTTCTATCTTTGAGTTGAATTGATAACTCAGTTTTAGACACATTGGTTTTCAAATGCCTCTGATATAAGCATATGTAAATGTTCAAAAGGCAGCTGGATATACTGGTTCATAGCTAAGGAGAGATCTAAGGTGCAGATATCTGAATCATCATGGATTTCTGGTTCAAAGAGTAGATGAGATCATCCAGGGAGAATGCTGAGTGAGAAGGCCACCGAGAGAAACCTAGGGAATACTAACATTCAAGGCACAGGCAAAGAAAAGATCTTTACAAGAAGACTGAGAAGGAGCTGCTATAAAGGAAAGAGAAGTCAGAAGAGGTAGGCACCATGGAAATCACAGAGAAGAATTCCAAAAGGCAAGATGTAGTCAAATGCCAGATCCTTCAAAGGGCAAGCAACTTCATTTAAAGGCGACCTCTGATTTAGCAATAAGGAAATATGTATTCACAAGAATGGTTTCAGTGGACTAGCTGAGGAATAAAGATGTAGAAACAGAAAGTATCACATTTTTAAAAATGGAATTGGAAAGGGATATAGGGAGATAGAAGCTATAAAGGAGTAGAGAATTCAAAAGAAGAGAGGAGCTGTTATTGACGCAGGATAGGAGAGAGATGCCTCCAACAAAATGAAAGAATAAAGATAACAATTGGGGTGAGGGAGTGGTAGGGAGTTGATAACATATACAACGACTGCCTAGTGTTTAACCAAGAATTTTGCTCACAGTAGGAGATAAGGAAACTGTAGAGGTGAACGAGTTAAAGACAGGTGAAGGCCTGAATGATAGAAACATTAGGAAATGAAAGAGATTAGGGACACGAAATGATTAAAGGACTCTGAACAGCACAGGAAGCTAAATAAATATTAGAGACCATGACTTTATAGAGTTACAATCCCACATGAGGGTATGATTTGTCTCCAAAGACATCAGCATCTGGTCCAGAATAGCAGTACCCTTTGGTTGATTCCAGTTACAAGTTTGAATCTTTCCATTATACCATAAACTTAAGCATCACTATCATCCCAATCATCCATTTGGATTATAGCTCTTTAGCAGTCAGGAGATTTAACATGGAAGTATAAAATATTTTGTAAATGAGCTTACACTTATCTTAAATAGGCAAGTTCCTACCTTGGAAAAACTGGTTTGACTAATATCAAGGGGACCTCAATAATACAGAGAACAAGAAGGGCACCAATGATGGCTTCTGTGTGACACTTTAACCACTTCTGATACCACCCTCTGGTGAGGAAAACTACAGAAAAAATAATTCATGAAACCAGTTTCTAGTCTTTTGAATGGAACTCCCAAACAACGTTAAAGAAAAATCACAACATTCCCATTCTATATTCCCAAAGTACAGCACCCTAAAAACATCTAGTAAATTTCCCTTTAGTAGGTCAATCACAAATGTTGCAGCTTACTTTACATACTGCAGATTTTTTCAACATAAGTACTGTTATTTACAAGTAAAATATGCCTACATGATGCCTCATTTATGTAGAGGTCATATGGAAACCTTAACTATCTGGGTCTGGGTCGGCCCCATAGCCGAGTGGTTAAGTTCGCGCGCTCCGCTTCAGCAGCCCAGGGTTTTGCCGGTTCGGATCCTGGGCGTGGACATGGCACTGCATGTTAGGCCATGTTGAGGCGGCGTCCCACATGCCACAACTAGAAAGACCCACAACTAAAATATACAACTATGTACTGGGGGGATTTGGAGAGAAAAAGCAGAAAAAAAAAAAGATTGGCAACAGTTGTTACCCCAGGTGCCAATCTTTAAAAAAAAAATATCTGGGTCATATCAGAGCATCCCCAAATAAGCAAAGAACACCCACACACCACAGAAACAGAAGGTCCCAAATCCAGGAACTATGGCCTGTGGTCACTGTAAACCCCTAAGTTTCTCATACAGAGCCAGCTTATTCTTACTGTGGACATAATTTCACCAAGTTTGGTTATCTGGTTTTCTTTTTAATACACAGGAGATTAGGAAGAGTAAATCAGAAAGGATCAGTATCCCACTGCTAGGCACACAGTTGATCTAAAAATTAAGAGGGAGAATTTTTTAAAACCCAAAAGAAGCAAAAAAGAATTCAAAAAGCACTAGCAGGGCTGGGCCATTTAGTCAAAAAATGCAGAGTCCTATGAACATTATCCCCCGAAGGCATCTCTGTATTAAGGCATTGAGTAATTATGAACACACAAAAGGACAATCCTGAGGCACCTAGAAAAGATAAAATTAAGTTTAAAATTTTAGCTTAAGAAGTAAATTTGTAATATTTAGAATAACTGTCATCAAAACAGATTAGAATAAAACCAGTTTTGCTGCCGTGGGAGCTGGGGTCACTTTCATTTAGTGGGTCCTTATTTGTGCCAGGTACCATACAAGGTGTTGTGCCCATACGGTCTCATTTACTCTTCAAAACTCTCTTTTTCGGTTGGTCACTACTTTAAAAAGGAGACTGTATTTTAAAACTGAGGCGAACAGAGATTAAATAGCAGAGACAGGAATCAGACCTAGGTCTATGTGAGTTCAAAGCTTATGATTGCTCTTTTGATGAAATTTCCAGATAATAGAAATATAATTTATGATGGCAGATAAATAAGGCATTATAGTATGTAATTATTCTGCTCTGACCTCAATTAAGCTATTAAATTCCTATGCTGTAATTCTTAGCCATTTGAAAGACTAGCTTCAATGATGCCATTTATCTTTTAAATATTTTTAGGCCTTCACTGTCTATAATCACATTTCTCAGAAGGAAATCCATGGACTCTACTGAGAGCCTCACAGAGTTGATATTTCACAGAATTACTGAAAAGGAATCTTAAAGACACTCTAAAACTTTGAAGCAATAAGTGCCATTTACTAAACAAATACTGTGTGCCAGGTAATATGCTAATATGCACTATATACATATTATTCAACTGTATACATTTAATCCCCATACCCAACACTGAGGTGTTTATATATTTTCACGTTACTTGAAACCTGCCGAAGGTCCCACAATTGGTTAAGGAGAAGAATGCCATTTAAGAGGCCCACTAGACTTTCAGACTAGTGCTCCTGACGATGTTCTATATGGTCTCCCTTATTTGAGAGATGAAGATATCAGGATTCAGAGAACCTAAATAGCCCATCATCACTTAAATAGTAAGTAATAAGGATGGAACAACACAATCATTCCACACAAGAAATTTTCTTTAGATAACAACACCTCTCCCAAAATGAGATAAATCCAATGTCAAAAACACAAAAGCTCCAAGATACCATCACAGAAAAGAGGTCACAAGTGTAAATTGGAGAGCATTCTACAAGAATAACTGTTTACTTTTCCTCAGGGCTTACTATTTGTCAGGAGCCATGCTAAATATTTTGCCTACATTGTCTTGTTTAATCCTCATGACAAATTTAAAAGGCTAAAAGAGGTTACGTAGTCAAAACTTCATGCTAACACTCTTGCACATCAAGATTTTCACAGAGAGATGATTACCTAGGCTATTTTTTAAGCAAATAGTTTAAAAACTAGCATAGTTGGATTCTCTAGAAATTAAATTACTTCTACTCTCCTGTTCGCCTTAAAACTATACATCGCTAAAACAAAAAAGCTATTAATACATCCATCAGGTACCACATAAAAGATGTGAATGAAATTTAATTTTACAGGGTACTAAATACTACACAAATCCCATGACATCATAATTTGTTCAATTCAAAAATGTTCTGCAATGCTATCATCCTATTTAGATATTTTTAGATCACTAAATCATTCCTCATTTAAATAAGCTAGACTATGAAATCTGCAGACCACCAAAAACAGAAATGCTGAGAAGAAATATTTTCAAACAGCATTAGAAGAATCAATCATTTAAAATGTTTGATGAACAACTGTTTTTCTGCGACAGTTAGAATTCTGTTAAAAGGCTTTCTGTAAGTTTGTTTTAAATGAATTCAGATTACTATTTACATATTTTTTATTATTCTCCAAATAGAATAATATATGGAATTTGTGGTTTACATAACAAATATAGCATTTAAAAAATTTTGTATGAATTCACAAGGATTCCATTCTAATCATGTGAAAATACAATTTTAGATCTTTACCTATCAGATAAACATATATGAAACCATTTTCATCTATCTGGTTTTACCAAAACCTGATCTCTAACCAAGAGGTAGAAATAAATTATAACAAGAATGATAAACTTGGTGTCTTAATCTAAAAAATTGAAGATTAAACATATATATAGAAAGCTACTTGGCTTACATTAAAATCACAAAAACGGGGAAAAAATCCATAAAAAAAGAGAAATCCTAGCTTAGGCAGCCAAAACACATCTTTATAACTTTTCAGTCCTTAGAAAAAGAATTCCTAATGGATAAGCATACCACTCATACTCATATTTGGAAAAGCAAATGGCAAATTTTTGAATGGGAGAGAGCAAGGGGAAAAGAGCACAAATATTTAGTCCATTGAGCTGGGTTCACATAGTAAGTATGATAGGACTTTATTTTCCAAATACAAGTATTACATATTTTTCATATAAAGACCTTCAGTTTCTAGAATATTTTCACAACCCTCTTACTGATGTCACAACAACCCTGAGTAGAACAACTCTAAAACATATTTTTTAAATGTGGCTATATAAATAAACTAGATGACTGAACAGAAGTTATTTCAGAATCATCCTGACTAATCAAGGATAAATAAGTTCTAAATATTGGTGACAAATGAAGCTTTCGTTTCCTTTGTTAAGAAACTATTTTCTTCTACCTTTGGGCAACTTGAAAGCAATGACTTATCTGATAATCAAGTGTGTGACACCCAAACAACTATTAAAAAATTCAATACTGAACTACCTACCCCTTTTTGTTTAGTGAAGAGATTAAGGCAATCACTCAAAGCTACCAAGCTTCTCTAGAAGTTTCAGAGGCAACTTCAACTTTCTGAAGAAATAATGAAAACATTTCTATAAATAAAAAAATAAATGAGTGGTATTTTAAGGAACCTTCAAGTAAACTAAGACCACAAACATAGTTTTATATCTACTAACTTCATGTTTCCTTCCAGCTGCCTTAAACAAAGCATAAAGTATGTTCCTTGTGAATCATTATTAAGCACCTACTGTATTCAGAGCACACAGATTGGTACAGAAAAAGAAAGGACAAAGCCTTGTCCTAGAAAGGCCTACATTGTACAAGTAAAAGCACCAGGACTAAAAAAATTAGTTTACAGAAATAAATAATAATGTTTAAGGGGCTGGCCCCGTGGCCGAGCGGTTAAGTTCACGCGCTCCGCTGCAGGCGGCCCAGTGTTTCGTTGGTTCGAATCCTGGGCGCAGACGTGACACTGCTCATCAAACCACGCTGAGGCAGCGTCCCACATGCCACAACTAGAAGGACCCACAACAAAGAATATACAACTATGTACCGGGGGGCTTTGGGGAGAAAAAGGAAAAAATAAAATCTTAAAAAAAAAAAAAAAAGTAAAATTATAAAAAATAATAATAATAATAATAATAATAATGTTTAAGAAAAGCTGCTGACAAGAACTGATAGCGCTAGATATAAAACATTAACATTTTTATGATCTTCTATACTAAATAAGTAATTTTACTCAAAAGCAAAGTGCTAAAAAGAGACAAAAATAATTCTGTAATTCACATGATGGCTAACGTATCTGAAGGCAGCATTAACTCAACTTCCTCTAGTTCTTACTTGGATATATGTTTTGCATTAATAGGTTTTTCCAATCTCAGAAATATGTCCCTGTGGTGGTTCAGTATCTTTTAGAGTATGTTTCAGTTGGGAACAAAGAAATGGTAGTATCACTATCTTCCCCAGTTTTCTAAAGAAAATCTTAATCCACTTACTAATTACAAAAAAAAAAAGAACAACCTAAAACAAAAGACTTCAGAACATGGCCAAGAGAAAGCTGCAAAATACAGACACATCACTTAAAAAACAAGTAAAATGTCATATACTGTACAGATTAATACAAGAGAAAGGTGCTTAGTTGAAATAGTTTTGGACTTTATGTTAATTATATATTAAGATCCTTTACATTTGTCCCTTCCATGAAATAAAAATCATAACATTAAGAAAGCTGATCATCAAAAAGTAACTTAAAAGAAGAAAATTAAATCTGTAGCATCATTTATATTTCAAATAATCTTGATTTACTTAAAACACTGTTCTTAAAACATGGTAAACAAGGTCAATAAACAAAAGCAATCAAATATATCCAAATGCCAGCAATTTGCAATTATTAGGCCATAAAAAGGTGGATCCCATCAACAAGAAAACATTTTCAAATGGGAAATGGAAAGGAAAATAAAATCTACCAAGAACACATAAGAAATTATCTACAGTCATTATTTATAGGTGATAAAATTGTGAATATTACTCTGCTTTATTCTTTTTTTAAAAAAATTTCCAAGTTGTCCATACGAATGTGATTTATTTTAGCAAAGTCCTTTTCTTGGAAAAATTCTTACTCAAAAACCTATACGGCAAAAGTGGTAAAAAAAGGAAAAGGTCAGAATGAATGAAGGTATGAACAACTTTAAATTAATATCTGAATATAAAGGACAAAAGATATTTTACCTTATTTTTCATCTTATGGGATAGTTTCCTAGTGTTAGCTATTCTTAATAACACCCAAACAATTGAAAACCATTATATTCTAAAATAAATTTGACTTTACATACTTTATTTTTCATCTTCGATACACACTGTGAAGATTTATTCTCTACTTAGTTGCAAAATAGCAAAAGAGAGTACCATATGCTAGATGCCATATGACTTAAATAGTACCTCAGCAGATGTCTCACACAGAGCAGTGCACCAAGTCCTGTGAGGAGATGTACAAGAAAAAACACACAGCCTCTGCCTTCCATAAATTTTCTGGGTAATCTAGTAATTTTCCACTTTCATGGCAAAAATCATAGGAAGATGGAAGCATAGTCATTCATGGATGCATTTCTTTTATTAAATACCATCATATGCTTAATCATCTCCAGTTTTGTCTATGTTTTAGATATTTCACACTTTAGATACTTGTTGATTAGCATAAAACAAACAAATGTTGAAATAAATTTTTAGGAACACTTATAAGTTTTTAAATAAAACTGATTCTGCAAGCTTTCAAAAGATATTCCAAGAAATACATACGAAGACAAGTTTTTATAAGAATCCATTATTAAGAGAGGGTCAGATTCTTTTGTCCAAAACAGTTTCAAAAGTTCCCTAATTTCTCTGACAATCTAGTATTCCAGAGGATTTTAAAGTTAGCACTAACTTGCACAGTGGTCAATGTAAGCACTGATGGACTTCGGCATGGACACTAGTGCAGTGCAGAGCATCAAGGACCCGTCAGTTCACAGTGGCATGCTTCTTATATAAAGAAGTTCTAATACGGTCATATAAAAAGAAAGAACTAATAAGCATCTAGGAAAGTTGCCAACTGAGAATCACTGCAAATATGTTTTAGCCAATTAATACTTAGAGACAAAGCTGTAATGAATAAATTCAAAAAGGCCAGTATATTACCATATTTGGCCTACTATAATTGGACAGTGTTAATTTTGAGGAAAAAAAGTTATCTTTTGTATTAAAAACATTTTTGACCTGAGGAAAGATGCTAGAAGATCATATGTGAAAAGCTTAACTTTAGAGACAGGTATAAAAAGCTCACACTCTCATTTTCATGATTACACTGTACAAATTTTAATTAGGTAAGTTTTAAAACTATTGGAGAAATACTTGTTTGTTGTTATGTTAACAAACTAAACTCTAATACAGATGGCCTCCAATGTTCTTCTAATATAGAAAAAGTCTACACTCCTTAGCCTAACATTTAAGATACTCCATAAACTGAATCAGTTTCAGCCACATTGTTTTCCTGGAAATATTTGTTTTCCTAGAAATATTCCTCTCCCTTACTGCCTCCAAACCTTTGTTTGAAATGTTCCCTCTTTCCTGAATATTGGAAATAGTAATTATTCATATTCAGAAGTTTCCCCACTTAATCAAAACATTTTTTTTTCCAAGGCCAAGTTCAAATGCCACCCTCCTCATGAAGCTTTCCTTAAAGATCACTGAGGGACATGACCTTTCTACTTGACTCCAAAAGCAGCCACATCCACTCGTAATAGAAAACACAGGGCTTGTATACATATTCCACCTCTGTTACCCTGTAAACTCTAAACCTCTAACTCCTCAAATACCCTGCACTGAGCTTTGTACAAAGAAAAGAAATATTTATTTAAAAAATGGGAAACTAATATTCTATTCCCACGGCTTGTACAGAAAATCCAAAAGATTTCGGATTATTTTATTTTACATCAAAAAAGTTATTGTACTTTAGTTAAAATATAAGACAGTTTCATTTTTATCACTACAAGATGGCTAATTGGTGCAGATAGAGAAATAGATAATTTTTACTACATTTTCCTTTTAACTTGAGGCACAAGAAAAAATATTTTGCCTGTTCTTCAACATTTAACTACTAAAATATTTCTATCATTGAGGACAAGATATTTAAAAGAAAAAACTGGATGAAGGGCATTTCATTTCTTTACCCTTGTCCTTCTGGTAATGGTGCTACCTTAAAAAAATTTTTTTAAGTAAACTCAAACAGGAGAGAGAAGAAATAGTCCAAAAATTATCTAGTGACAAAGCTAAAGATCATAGGAAATAAAGAAAATGCCGAAATGAGATAAAGAATTCTCTTTTGTGGTAAAAAAAAAAAAAAAAAGCGATGCATCTGACTATGGCAGTAATCAGGAGGCAATAAGGGACATCAATTTTAATGAAACAGAGTAAAATCTCCATCAAAGGCCATGAGTGGATTTGCATCACTCCAGACTGTACTTGTACAGTCCTGGCAATGGGCTCTTCACCTTATGGTAACAACTTTACCAGACAAACAAGTCAAGGAAGTAAATATGAATTAAGGTTGAGCCACATGTGACCTAGAGAGCTCTACCTGTAGGAAAGTCAGGAGAGGAATGCTGTAGGGTCTGTGCCACAATGAATAAAGTGAAGAGAGAGAAAATTTGATGATGTATTAACTTACATGCGCATGCTTGAGAGCTTTAGGGCATGATGCTTGCTGTCTTCCCCCTCAGACTGTGAGCGAAGTACAAGGAGTAAAAAATCACTTAGTTTCATAACCATGTTGTCTCATCTATTTGATTTCTTAAGCTTGCTGCCTGAAAGACTGGACCGAGGATAGAAGCTCCCTCTCCAGTACCCTGTATAAGAGGCCTGGGCAGCAGTGAATGCTGTGGCCTATACCTTTACCTGCTCTTCCTGTCCTTTCTAAGAACTGAGGAGACTGGGCCTGCCCACAAAGAGGACTGCAAATAGAGTTCCACTAAAGGTGATTAGTGCTACTACAGAAAAAGTGCAGGGTGATTTGGAAACACATATTAAGAACACTTAAGCTAGTTTTAGAGAGGTCAAAGAGAAATTTCTGGAAACGATGTTTAAAAGATGAGGAAAAGTTAATGTTTCAAACCATAGGCACAACACATGCTAACACCCTAAAGCATGAGAAAAGTTAAGTGCTGCTGAACATAGATTAAAGGGAAGGAAGAGCCAAGAAAGGAGACTGCTGAGTGAGGAGACACAAGTCAAGGTCGGTCAAGTTAGAGTTTGGATTACACCCTAAGCCACTGACGCCTTACAGTTAAAGATGTGACAGGATCCAATTTGTGTTTAGAGGCATCTCTCTAACTACTCGCAGAACATTCAATGGAGGGAAATGGAATATAAAACTGGAGGCAGCATGGCCAGACAAGAAGTTGTTGCTGTAATCTACAGGAAAGACGGCCGTGGCCTACTTAAGCGTATTAGTAGGGGGATATAGAAAAGGGGACAACATAGAGAGATACATGAGAGAGAATAAGTATGATAGAAAGAGAAGTTAAGATGACTACAAAGTTTAGGCGTGGGAAATTGTGTGAGTCAATGACGTGTTCTTTGAGATGAAGAACACCACAAAGAAAATCAGACAAGAAAAGAGAAGGAAAAAAACTGACAGAAAAAATAAAGAGGATTTCTTTGTTGTGAGTTGGAAACTTCTGCTCTACATCAGTCCCACTCTACCCCTGAACTTCTGAATAGAAGGCTATAAGGACTTGAACAACACCTCAACCACCACGGCCAAGCTAATGTGATTATCCTCAACAAATTCCACCTTTCACTGTAGATCTAGGTATAAATCTGTAAACTTTTCTAGTTCATAGATCAAATGTTTAGGGGTAAATATAGAATTCTTGATTTATTCCAGA
This sequence comes from Equus caballus, assembly GCF_041296265.1. Taxonomy (NCBI): domain Eukaryota; kingdom Metazoa; phylum Chordata; class Mammalia; order Perissodactyla; family Equidae; genus Equus; species Equus caballus. The sequence continues at coordinate 54,327,277 of NC_091691.1, forward strand.
AACTTTATTGGTTAAGCGCAGACACTGGAGCCAGGCTGCCTAGGATCAAACCCTGTCTTAGGTTTTTTACTAGCTGTGTGACCTTACACAAGTTAACTCTTGCCTCAGTTAGCTTATCTGTAAAATGGACATATTAGTTACATGTACTGCATACGGGAGTTATGAGGAATAAATAAATAAATACATGTAAAGTACATAGAACACTGCACCAAAAAAGGCTATATGTTTGCTATTATTCTACATAATACAATTTGTGGATTACTGATATGTTTTATATTAGAAAGAGCACGGGACACTTGCGGTATCTGGCAGACTAAGTTGATGGGGAACACTCCCTCCAACCCCAACCCATAAAGATGATGAATAAAATAATATATACCAGAGTTTGGGGAAAAAAAATCCCAGATATGCTGGAAACCAAAACAAAAGTCAAGGCTGATACAACACTCATATGCCAGTGAAGCCTTGGTGAGGAAGGCCAAGGATAGAGGTGGATGTCAGCTGGAACATAAACCCAGGGGATTGAAAGCTGAGCTTTCACACCCACATAAGGGGTGGAGACATGACTTCCCGTCTCACAAAGCAAAGAGGCAAGGGCTTGTGAAGGGCTAGACTCCCAGTGAAAGCAGAAATGGAGAAACTGCTGTTGGGCTCAGGGAAGCAGTGAAGAAGGGCATTTTCTGCCTATTGCTCTGGGTGGGAATCATGAGAGAGAGAAACTCTTAGCCTGTGCCACAGTACTAAATCCAATTTAAAACACTTAGACCAGAACCAGGAAAACCTTTACAGCCTCACCAGAAAAAGAGACACAACTCCTGTGTAGGCACACGTCCATGATCCAGGAGGTAGGAAAAACAAGTCCCACTTAAGAGGAGCTCTCAATAAAAAGTTATAATTCACTGTGAGGAAAACAGTCCATCCCAAGGGACGTTTAGCAGACAAAACAAAAGAATTAGCTCCACTACAACTTCAGATCTAAGAACATTCTGAAAAAGGCTTTAAATTTATATGCTTAAAATATTACAAGTAAAATTAGAAATATATATATTATAAAAGAACATATCTCTATGGGAAAAATAAAAACTTTAAAAATCACTACCTAGATTTCTAGAATTAAAAATATAGTCACTAGAATTAGAAAGTCAAAGGATTAAAAAGAAAAATAGATCTACTTGAGAAAGAAACTACAACTAGAACACAGATATGAGAAATTACTCAGAATGTAACACAGAAAAATAGAAATGGAATGAGAAACTAAGAGGTGGGAGAGAAAATAAAAGGTTCAACACATGTCTATGAGGAGTTCTGGCAGAAAAGAACAGAAAAAACGCAGAAGCAAAATTTGAAGAGATAGTGGCTAACAACTTTTCTGGATTGAAGAAAGATATTGAATGAGTTTTTAGATTAAAAACAGAGTCTCAAGAAATAACAAGTGTTAGAGAGGATGTGGAGAAAAAGGACCCTCATACACTGCTGGTGGGAATGTAAACTGATGCAGCCACTATGAAAAACACTATGGCGATTTCTCAAAAAATTAAAACTAAAAATACTGTATGATCCAGTTATTCAACTTCTGTGTATTTATCCAAAGAACATGAAAACATTGATTTGAGAAGATATATACACTCCTGTGTTCACTGCAGCAATATTCACAATAGCCAAGACTTGCAAGCAACCTAAGTGCCCATCAATGGATGAACAGATAAACAAGATGTCACATATACGTACAATGGAATACTACCCAGCCATAATAAAAGACAAAATTGTGTCATTTGCGACAACATGGATGGACCTTGAGGGTATTATGCTAAGTGAAGTAAGTCGGACGGAGAAAGACAACTACCAATTACTGGATGACAACACTCATACGTGGAAGATAAACAAACAGACAGATATGGAGAACAGATTGGTGGTTACCAGAGAGGAAGGGCAAAAGGGGTAAAGGGGCACATGTACATGATGATGGACAGAAACTAGACTTTTGGTGCTGAACACAATGCAGTTTATACCTAAGTTGAAATATAGTGATGTACACCTGAAATTAATTAAATTAATTAAACTCCTTCATGGAGTTTGTATTCTAATAGAAGAGGCACACAATCAACTACACATACATATATAGGAAGTTTTATATGTGACAAAGAGAAAAATAAAGCAAGGTAGGGGGATAGCAAGTGCTAATGGAGTTGAAAGTTTAGACAGGATGAGGTATCAGTAAGGGTCCTGGCAAGAAGAGTTAGCAAACATAAAGGGTACCTGAAAAGAATTTAAAAAAGAGATTATGAACAAAAGGGAGGAAGGTGAGTTGAACTAACAGAGACTGGCATGCAGGAAAGTTACCACCCTGGAACAGAGGGGCATGGGGTGGGGGCAGTGTCACTAAGCCTGGCAGAAGCTGGAGTCATAGAATGGGGCCATGGGGCAAGTGGAGGAACCCAGCAGCACTGTTAGACCACAGCCCAGCTGGAAGGAGCAAAGAAAACCCCTTACCTACTTCTCTTCCCACCCCCTCCACCAATCTCTCGACAGGGCCTTCCACCTGCCGAATCCAATCAGAAGTCTGAGGGCAAGGAAGCCTTAGTAAAGCAGTCTGTAGTGATAGATGGGCCAAGGCACCAAGCAGGGCTGAGAAGGGATGTAAGAGGAGCAAACCAGTGCAGTTGGCAAGAGAAAGTCAGAAGATTCAGTTTGAGTAAAGACCCGGGGAGGTAAGGAAGTGAATGAGTACCCCAGAGAAAAGCCTTCCAGGCAAGGGGACCAGCACAGCCAGGCTTGAGGCAGGAATATGCCTGGCTTCCTTCAGGGACAGCAAGGCTGGTAAGGCTGGAGAGAAGCAAGCAGAGCTAACCAGGAGATGAGGACAGAGGTAAAAGGGGACTGGAAGGGTTCGTGGGTCATTGGAAGGACTTTGCCTTTCATTCTAAGTGAGACCACCTGAAAGCTACCGGATGTTTTGAGCAAAGGATATCATACACTTATGTTTTAGAAGGATTCCTGGGGCAGGAACTGTAGGGGGAAGGATGGAATTTGAGGGCCAGTTAGGAGGCTGTTTTAATAGTCCCTGTGGGAGACAACGGTGGCTTGGACCAGGGTGGCAACAGAAAAGGTGGTTAGAAGTGTGTTCGCCCAAAGCCTACAATTTTGAGGAAAGAGTTTTCAGTGGGTTGAACAAATGTGCTTTTCCTTTAAGAGTTTTTCTTTCAGATAACTGAAATCATTCTAATTTCTTTAATCAGGGATTCACTATATGCATTTAGTAATATGCAATAAAGTGTAGGCATTAAAGTCGGCATGTAAAATAATATATCTTTTTGGAAAATAACTTAGCAATATGCAACAATAGGCTCAAAAATGTTAATACACTTCACCCACTAACCCACTTCCAAGAATCCTACAGTAATAAAGTGATGTGACCAAATATAAATGCACAATACAACATTATTTATAATAGTCAAAAACTGGTTACTACTTAAGGGTGAACTTAGGGTTGTATGGAAGAATAAATTGACTACATGATCTTCAGGAAATCTTCTAAAAGTTTTATTAGTTCGGGTGATTCTGTTTTTGCAACCAGGCTTTTGGTAAAGATAAAAATAGGAGAGATTTCAACACTGTATTCTTTGAATCTTGAATGATGTGCTACCAATGCCAGATAAATAAATTTTGGCATTCACTTAGACAGAAATTAGGTTTAAGGTCCACTCACGAAAACAAAATCAGTATTTCAACAGAGGACATTTTGGACCAATGACACAGTGTTTGGTCAAAAGCGTTTACAGGGATCATGGCAGAGAATAATTGTAAATAAAGCTGAAAAATCAGGTGGTGAGAGGGTTAAGAAAGTCCTTAAATGCCAGGATAAAGAGTTTGCATTTTATTCTATAGTTTCAAGAACCCATAAGATTTTTTTTCCAAAAGGAAAAAAAAATTTATGCTCAAAAAAGTACCTTTCTAAAATTAATCTGGCAGCAATAATGCAGTATTTCACAGAATTTGAGTTGGAAGAGTTCCTGAAAGTCTTCTGATGCAATTCCCTCTAAGGACAGAATGCAGTGGGGTCCCAGAAGGCAGGAAGACTACAGGGAAGGCTGCTGCGGTAAACTGGATTTGAGAGGACAGAGAGCTGAACTAGTATGGTAGAAGCTGAAATAAGAAGGAAAGGAGCAGAGTTTTAAAATTCATACAATTTTGTACTAAAATGTAAGACAACTAAGAATTTCAACCACAAGATCTGGATTCTGTCCACTAACATTTTAGTTTTTCATCCTGAGAAGTCACTGGCAAACTATGTAGACAGTTTGGAGCAGGATGTATATCTACCAGCCTCCTTTAGTAAACACATGGTGCAAGATTATTCTGTACAATTCCTTGGCATTAAGAGCGACTCAGTTACCTTCAACTCTCCAATTCAATTCATGAAATCATCTTAACCCTATTTACTTACTATTTATATAAAATGTGGATTTATCTATCTATACCAATCTTTCAGAAAATAATGCTTATAATTATTTGTGTATAAGTCCATTGAATTTTATTGTAGATATATAAAATAGGGTTTTCAGATCAGAGTCAAACATCTCAAAGTTTCCCAGATGACACTGTCTAATTTGACACTGTCTAATTTGTCTAATTTGACTAAGGTTTAAAAAAACCCAAAACTTAATTTGGTTGTAGTTCTGGTATCAATTTTTCTTTGGTCCAGGTTAAAGGAATTAATCTTTATATGTCATCTAACTCTGGACATTTTCTACATCTTTTAAATGTTGTTAGTATCTCTTCTTACTTTTGATGGTTCTTGGTGAAGATACTGTTTTAAAGCCTATTGACAATCATAATTGCATAAGTCTGTGAATACACTAAAAACCACTGAATGGTACACTTCACATGGGTGAATTTTAGGCTATGTGAACTATATCTATTGAAGCTGTTATTATTTAAGGAGTCCACTGAGGATGAATGCAATACAATATTCCAGCCTGCAATTAATAATCAAAACTACTTAAATGCTGTCGTTCTCAAAGCTATTATTGCTGATATGAATAAATGTTGGCGGAACTGAAGTAAAGCAATGCCAGAGGTACATTTGGACAGATACAGAATATTTCTGCTCAGTTTACTTTAATATCAACATTTCTTCACATTTCCTGGGCACATATAAACTGAATCTAGGAGCCCACTGAGGGGAAACTAGATCATGATTAAAATTGATAGTTAATCATAAACTCACAGACAACTAAATCAATTCTCTTTTAGTGAACTTATTTATAAACACATCAAAACTAAAGTCTAAAGCAACTGTTAGGTGTCTAAAATCTAAGAAACGTGATAATTTTTTAATTTACAAAGTAATAAATAATTTTTTCAATATTTAATTTCTATATTAGATTTTATATTAAATTCTGTATTTTTTATTGGATTGTATTTTGATTTCTGGAGTATTTACAGCCAACTCTTAATAATTCATAACTAATGGAGAGTGAAGACATACAAAGTTACTACTGAAAGGTAGACTGATCATTAAATAGACAAGTTCATGTATGCATTCATACAATCATAAAAGGCCAAAAGCTGGAAACAACCAACCCCTTTATTTATAGATGGGAAAACTGAGGCTCAGAGAAGTTAATGAACTGTTCCAAGTTACCACTAGTAGTGGCAGAGAAAGGATTCAAACCCCAGACAGTCAGACTCCAAAAACCAAGTCTTCTGAGATTCATAAGCAGAATTTTCATTAAGTAGCCAAAATGAATTTATAGCCCCAAACTGTTAACTTTAACTTTTTCTTTTTCTTAAAAGAAAAAAAAATATTACTCTATCAGCCAAGCCTCCTCCATGAGCAGAAATTTTAAATAGCCCTTTTAAAATTTCAAAATAGTTTTATCAAACATAATTCTAAATTCAAACCCAAAACTTATCTAAAATATAGAATCAAACAAAACTACAAAGTGTCAACATCTATGATAATAGGTTGTGTTAAAGAGTAGTTTGGGGTTTTTTCTGGTACTGTTGTCTTTTTTTTTAACCTGTGGCCATGTCACACTCCTTAATCATTTAAGAAAGCTGGACATTTCCCTATCTAGTTTCTGTTAGCATGTTTTCGCTTTCTGGAAAAACAAAATAAGAAGACAAAATTAAAACAAATAAAAGATTTTTACATCACATACGCTTTAATGTTTCCATCAAAACTTTTAGTTCACAGGTTGGTACACTACAATAACTGAAACATATTCCTAACAGAGAGAAAAAGGTGAGAGAAAATTTCCTTAGAAATTGAATATAACAATTAGTTAATCACATACAGATTAATGTCTTTCTAAATTTTAAATACATTCAACATCTGCCATGCAGATACCATACAATTACATTAATTACTTCTAACAATTCATTACACCATATATATCTAAGGAGTTAAGACTTCTCTGATTTATTAACACTGTAATAGGCTTGATTAAATTCAAAATGCATTCCTTGATTAGATTACAAAATGCATTCCTTAAGAACATATTTTAAAAACTGTTTCTGTTAAAAAAAAAAAAAAATCCAGATGGCACTAACATTTGGAAACCATGAGCTGATTTTCATTCAGCAATCTTAAGCACACACAGCCCCCACATAATCAGACTGATAAGGACATTTTCTTAGTAAGTCAAAGCTTATAAAAACAAGGTAAAGTCAATCATAGAAAGCATTCTTCCTTGTAATTTGGAATTTCTATACATTTAGGTCCCTAAAAACAAAATATAAATATAGAGTTTCATGACGTGAGTTGCATCCCATCTTAGCATAGATTTGGGAAGTCTAAAATGAAAAATCAGATAAATCCATCTACTATATTAACAACATAATTTTGAAGTTAGTTTTATTTATAGTTTCCCTTTAAAGAGGTAGGAAGAATAAGCTAGAAAATTATCATTGTAAAGTTGGTTGGTTACAGCAATGAAAAATATTTATTCTGAGAACCTTGACCTTAATATTAGAATCACATTGTTGTAAGTGGAGTAATATAGTTAGCCTTAGGAATCTTCCCTACTTTGTACTCCTAATCTCAACTGGCTCATAACTAAACATTTTTGCTCCCCCCAAATCAGATCTACATGCCAAGGTGACATAGGTAAGCACACTTTTCTCCTTTTTCACCTCATAAATTTTTTAGTGTTTATGAAGCTCAGCTCAACCACAGTAGAATTATTCATGGTACCACATTAGTGACAGGCAACGTTCTCTTCAAAGTCTTTGTCAGTCTGTTCTGACAGCTCTAACAACATAAAAATATAATTCACATTTATGTTTTTTGGGGAGGGAGAATACCTACACTATGCAATTTAAAACACCATAGAAAGGGAAATGGAATGCTGGATAATTTTTTCAGATATAGCCTGTGAATACAGGTTTGAAGACAGGGAAAAAGCCAATCTGGAGGCACTGAAAACACACACTGCAACCAAATGCATCACTCATAATTTATTAATAGAAAATCATCATTTCACTCTAGTCATATTTAATACTCCTGCCCATATATAAGTCAACACTACTATTTTCTCTTTTCCTTTCTATGCTGAAAGTTAGCTGGATGCATAAAAGTAAGCACTGGCTTCATTTACAGACTGTGAATCTGTAATAAACATGATAGTTCCTGAGTTATAATTAGAGACAAGAAACACTCTCCATAGCATCATCCTCAAATACTTGAATCATATTCATCTTCCCTTAGCACATCTATCTGACAGCTATTAAAAAAAGTTTCCTTGGGGCCGGCCCCATGGCCAAGTGGTTAAGTTCGAGCGCTCCGCTGCAGGCGGCCCAGTGTTTCGGCGGTTCGAATCCTGGGCGCGGACATGGCACCGCTCATCGAGTCACACTGAGGCGGCGTCCCACATGCCACAACTAGAAGGACCCACAACTAAGAATGTACAACTATGTATCGGGGAGCTTTGGGGAGAAAAAGGAAAAAAATAAAATCTGTAAAAAAAAAAAAAAGTCAGTTGTGTTAAAAAAAAAAAAAAGTTTCCTTGACCTCTGATTTACTTGTTTTAAAAGGTCCATAGTAGGTTAGCTGAAGAAGATTCAATCTACATATACTGTTTTATAGTTGGGTATAACACATGTCTTCTAAACAATTTGTGCTAACTGATGCTAAAAAGAACGGAAAGACGTTTATTAATAAAATAAAATAACACATTCTCCAATTTACTATAATTTCTCCTTAGCAGCTATTGGCTATATTATGAAAACTTAATCTATTTATGAAGGTTAATGCTTATGAGTTCTTTGCAGAGCCCAGCATGGTGTCTCATTCTTGACTTCTATGCCATTCACCTTGTGTCAGGGACTTTTTTTTAGGTTTAATTTTCATTTATTCTACATAAATGGGATCCCACTACGAGAAATGTTCTAACACCTGAAGTGTAACAGTATTTAAAACCCAAGTTATCTGGGCACAGGATCATACCCAGACATGGGACCCAGAGGGTCAGAGGCACCCAGGTGAGCAGCTAAGCCACATTAACAACACAGGTCTTCTGCTCCTACTTCTGCCCACCTAGATTTCAGCTGTCGGTTTTGTCTGATTTAAATCAATGTTAAACTACTTTATGATTCCTGGCCTATGGGACAGCTTACAAATGTGTATCAAGGGGGTGGGCATCTAGGGAGAAGTGGATAGAGTAGGAGAGAGGTCATTAATTCCAAGCTGTTTGCTACAGACAATCCACATTTGGTTAATTAAGACCAGAAGCAGACTGCCTTCTACTCAGCAATAAAAAGGAACAAACTACTGATACACACAACATAGTAAGTGAAGGAAGACAGGCACTGAAGAGCACACACGGTATGATTCCACTCACGTGAAATTCTAGAACAGGCAAAACTGACCATGCCTATAATGACAGAAAGCAGATGAGTGGTTTCCTGAGATGGAGGTGAGAGTATTGTTTGGGAAGGGGCACAAGGGAACTTTTTGAGGTGATGAAAATGTTCTATATCTTGTAGGAGTGGTGGTTACACACAGTATATAGGTTTGTCAAAACACATCAAATTGGAGACGTAAAATGCATTCATTTTATTGCATAAAAACTGTATCTCAATAATATTAAACTTTTAAAGTAATACATTATAGAACCCTAATAATTTCCCTCTTTGCAGAAAATAGCCAGTATTGCCAGTATTGGTGCCCCAGTACTCATCTCTAAGTTTTCCTAACTCTATCCAAACGCACTTTGAGGATAACCCCATACTCCATCTTTCCTCAGTATAAGTCCATCTACAGCACACTTATTCTTTTTGGTACCTGGTGATTATTAAGGCCCTGCTCTGTAATCTTCTTTATGTTTTATTTTGCAATAGATATTTACACAAAGTAAAATAAATAAATAAATAAAAGGATATACAGAGAAAGGCAATTCTCCCTCAGATACCTATCAGTCCTAGAGACCCTGTTTTCCCCCTTTCCCAGCCTCAAAGCAACAAATGCTAACAATTTCTCATCTTTCCAGGGATGATCTAAGCCTACACAAATGTGTGTGTGTATGTCCCTGCTTTTTTTCTCCCAAGTAGAAGCATACATATTAGATATATCATTTTATACCTTGCCCTTTCTACTGAACTACGAATCTTAAATATATCAATATATATAAATTTGCCTCATTCTCATATGGATGTACAATCTTTGTCAGCCCAATGTTGGTGTACATTCATCTTGCTGTGCATTTATTTTAATTAGCAATCATTTATTCTTAAATCAGAAGAGTTTGGTATTACTTTCTCATTTGGTTAAAATTTAGCATCATCTGCTCATTACTTCTTATAATACAGATAGAGTTCAGAATCAAGATACAGATCTTATAGAACCAAGATACCTTCAACAAATAAAACCTCCACTTTGCTAGTACCACACCAAATGCCAGAGCCTATCCCAGTTTTATCCAATAAAACTTTCTACAATGATGGAAACATTCTATGTACGCACTGTCCAAGGTGGTAGCCACATACAACTATTGAGCACCTGAAATTTGGCCTGTTAAAACAAGAAACTAAAATTTTAATTCAATTCTAATTTAAATATAAATAGCCACAAGTGTCTGGTAGCTACTGTATTGAACAGTACAGTTCTATACCAATACTGTGCTTAAATTTCTCCTTCAATTTTTTTTTTCTGAAATATTTTCAAGTTGCCATTAAGGCAACAACCACGAAGCCAATATTTCTGATTTGTTTTATACTTTTCTCCCTGGAGGCCTAATCTCAAGACAGCAACAGAACTAAAAGAAAATGTTTTAAGTTTTTGGAGGCCCTCATTTTGGGTGGAGGTAAAATGAGACCAAAACTATCATATAACATGGTCACTTTTTCAGTGCAGACATATTGTTCGCCTACTTTCTTATAGGTCTGTTTACAAACCCAAAAGCAGTTGAGGAAATAAGAATGGTTTTATGTTAATTCAGATGGTTTTATAATTGCAGTCCCAGAGTTCCTAATTTTCTTTAGAAAGTCTATAGACACCAAGAATAGATCTGTTTCACAAATTGGTGCCAGAATTTCCTTGCACCTTATGAATCCAAGGATCAAGAGCACTCTGAAGCCAGTCTACCACAAGCTGTAATTCAACATACTTCAAAGCTCGTTTGAGATTTTATCTTTTTTGGACCAAACTTCAGAAGCTGAAACAGAGTCAAGACTCACAGAATTTGCATTCAAGTTCTGTTGGACACATTTGTCTATAACCTGCAAAACCTGAAAGTGCTTAACACTGGCTAAAATTCTCACTGACTTCAGGTGCTATAAAATCTAGACGGCAAAAACTTCATGATTTTAAAGTTAACATGGGCACACAATATTCAAATGAGTAAAATGAAAGGTATAGTTGAGGTTGACGACACAAAAATTTGAAAACTAAAGAGGAAACACTTCTTTAAGAAAGTTTTTTAATGATATGCAAGTTAGTATGCTTTTATTTTACCTGTCACTTCCATTAAAAAGGTCTTAAAATTACCATAATCCTGGGAAAGATACTGCTATGCTTTATATGTTCTTCCAGGTTTTATCATTAAACTTATACTGAAGGTAGATAAATAGGGAAGGATTTCTTTTCACTTAGGGAATACTGACTAAAAGTTAAAAAATATTTAGCACAGTTTTATTTTTTCTTGTTTAACATTATTTTGGCCATAGATATTTAAACCTTCTTTATGTACCTTCTTTATGATATTCAGATGCTCTGGTAGATGTTACTTTTGCAAAGTTCACTGATCTAAAAATTACATTTATAGTTATCATATTACATATTAGGCTTTAAAACAGTAGTTTTAACCGGTAAAGCAACTGTCAATAAATCCTGCAGAATGTCTTCAACAAAACATAGAAGAGTTCAAATTCTTTAATGTTCTATCATAAATTAAGATTAGCGATCAAAAGAAGCAAAATCTCTCATTTAAATTTATAGGCCTTTAAGTCAATAAAACTCCTTAGGTAATAGCAAACTTCATTACAGTTGTTGATTTAGAAACATTCAAATCCTGCAACTAATTCATTTCATTAAAAAAAGGGATTAAATTTAGTAGGCAAATTTATATGCTCCGATATAATTATTTGGATTGAAACTCATCTTCCTTTTGTAGTTGTAATTCTTCCAAACTCAATTCCCATTTAAAAGGTATAGCCAAAACATTGATACCAAGGAAAAAATACCTCGTTCATTTCAATTACACGTGCTGATATTTCTCTACGGATAAGGCACTGATGTCGCTTCAGATAAGGGCCTCTCCGTTCACTACTGATGCTTTACCTTACAATGAAGTTACAGATTACAAGTGGTTTTAAATGAAACTACTGACCAGGAAAGGTAAGTATCACTATGGTTGCATTATTTAAACTCTTAAATACGCAGTGAAGTCACAAAGGGCAGCAAGTCAAGCTATGCATGATCCCCCTACTGGTGGCAGTTTTCAAAGAGAATGACAATCTGATTACAAAAATTTTAACAGAAAAAGATACATATAGGCACATGCTCATCTTTAGAGCATATCTACAGAGACACTTGAGAGTATTACCATAACAGACACATTACAAATAGCAATAGAATATTACTGGGCAAAGAGCAATACTATTTCCATTGTTGTCAGAAATTTTAATTCCAAAACTTTGCATTAAAAAAAAAATTCTTGGTTAAACCCTACTGACAGAGTTAGCTATAAAGGTCAGGTTATGTTTTCCTATTTACCTCTATGGATTCCTTCAAGGCTACAGCAGAAACTGCATCATCCTCTTCATCCGCCAACTGATCCTTGGAACGGTAGTGAGTGCTATAAGCAGAACGCTCTTCTATTGTCCAGCCAGTCCTAAAATAATCCAAAGATTTAAATAAAAGTGAAATGTATTTTTACTCAAAAGAGATAATATGACAATGATCTGGAAAGTATAAAATTCACATGGAGAAAAAAATATTATGGCCTCAAAAAAAACCTCCAACCAACAATGAAATAATGACGCAGGTCTCTTGTCCATGCATGTGTGGACAGAAAATTTTCCCAACACTTTAAAAAATATCATTCATAAGTTTACATATCATTAATAATAATACTCAAACACATTATAAAAACTAAATGAGCAGAGAATTTTTCACTTACAATTATAGGTTCTCAACACTGTTGAATAAGTTATTGTATAATAAGGTATCCAGAAACACAGTTTTACTAACCTGCAAGCAAATTATAAGCACAAGAAACTCAGATCATTTAAAGAGAGCCAACAATTGCCCTGATGCTTTTTGGTTTTTAAAAAATAGTGATTTCACAAAAAGAGAATGTTTGCCCTAAAAATACCTGTCTTACCTCTTCCTCATTTCTTATAGCGTTATTCAGGGCCAAATCTTACCACTTTATGAAATGTTGGGACAACTATGATTAGGAGTGTTTAGGGTTCTTTGCAAGGCCAAAGTTAGTCACTTTGGAAAATACACTCTTTTAACTCCTTACACAATTTATGAAAAACAAGACAGATCTCAGACTACTGCTTTGATTTAAAGGAATATGGATTATGGATTCTACATTAAAAAACTGCACTATGAATTTCTGTCAGGAGAATCCCAATTTTCTTGCTTGCTCGTAAACTGATAAATTGCTCAGTTTACTACAAAGGAAGGAGGAGTCTACACTGTAATAAATCAGAACACCTGTAGCAGAGTCCAGGTTCTGTCACTTGCAAGTTGTGTAACCTTGGAAGATCACTTCAGTCTTATGAGCTTCAGTTTCCTCACCTATGAATTAAGGGGCAGACTAAATAATCATTTAGGCTTTTTTCCAAAACCAATAAGAGGCCCTTACATTCACAGAATCAAAATGAAAAAGACTTATGAACAGAAAATACCTGCAAGTACATGTTAATAAACAACTAATTCATAAGCCAAATTTCAAGCTTCATATAATCGCCTCCATTAAAATGGTATAATCAACAAGATTTTAACCGTTAACACTGAAACTATCTTATATTCTTTACGTTTTTTAAAATGTTCTTTAGGTTTTATGAAAGATAAGTGAATCCATAAAATTACCTCTCTTGACTGCTGAAGGCTATTCTTAGGAACGAACTCTGAAGCTATGAATACTGTCATCAAAGCATTCAATAAAGAAGCAGCTATCAGTGGATTTTACCTTGGATATAAAGAAGTCACTAAGACAACACCATTCACACACATAAAGTAGAACCCTAAAATTATCTATATATAAAATTAAAAGTATTAACATGACAATTATGCTCAATTTAACAACATTTAAAATACCAACTGATAAAAATTGGGAGAAAAACTGATACACTGGGAGTTTCAAAGTACACTGTAGCTTATCTATGACAAATCTGGCCTTCCTATTCTTAGTTACTCAAAGTAAATAATACAAAGGAATATACAAAGTAATATATAAATAATACAAAGTAAATAATATCCTTTCTATTAAATATAACTTAGCATGCACTTGGGCTGTAAAGTCCTTTAAATACCACAGCTCCAATTTCTTATTCACTCTCCTGGACCTTTTGTTTGAGGTGAGTGTAGTAAATGTTTGAACTGAGTGTAAAAGAATGAGGAGTAGATAAGATTGATAAAGAAAGGGAAAAAGGGAAGGAAGAAGAATAAGAAATAATTATGTCTTTTGGAAGTGAGGAGATTTAAGAATGGAAAAAAAAAAGACTTCTGCTTCAATACCCTACCAGAGGAACCCCTTCACTCCCCACCCCACATTGCAGAAAACTACTATAAAACCTGGACACAAAACAAAAAGCAACTACCTAATGGAACTGGACAGTGAACAAAAGTTGACAGACTCTGATGGGGAATGCACATTCTCTAGGAGGAAAGGAAATGAGGAGCTATGTAAATAAGTTCCCATACCCAAAAGTTTTTCACTTGGGACCAAGTACAGTCCACATGGTGACACAACAGCAGCAAGGGCACATGTGGGAAAACCCAGTCTTTCTGTCTCTGGGAATTCAAAAAGCAAAACCACAGAGCCCATAAACACCAAAGAAAGTAGGAGAATACCCCAAGAGAAAGAGACAGGGAAGGGATCTCTAAACCCTATCTATTCACATCTCTAACTAATACGCCAAAAAGATTCAAAGCAGTCATTTAAATACAAACTATCTGAATGCAGACCAGAGCTGCTGCCCAAGAAACAGAGTTTACAACCCAAAACCAGCCTCAAAAATGACCTGCTAAAACAAAGGAAATAACATTTAATGCAGAAAAATAACAGAATCCAGAAACTCCAGAACTTAACCTTCATAATACCAAGGATACAATCCAAAATTACCTGACATAAGAGTAAGTAAGAGTGTGGAACACATTCTCAAAAGAAATCGAATTAAAAGGCAAAAAATGTCAGATTGGTTAACAGGGACCTAAATATACATTATCTACAAGAAACAGAAAATATGGATAGGTTAAAAGTAAATGGATAGAAAAAGAGATACTACGCAAACAGTAAGGATATGAAGGCATGAGTGGTTGTATTAAGATCAGGCAAAATAGATTTCAAAATAAAATGTATTATATGACATAAATAGGGCCACTACATAATGATAAAAGGGTCAATTAACCAGGAAGTCAACGATTGTAAGTATATATGTGATCAATAACAGAGCAAGAAATAAACAATTCTACAAGCATAGTTGGAGATTTTAACACCCTTCTCTCAGCAACTGATACAATTAGCCAAAAATAAGCAAAGACATAGAAGATTTGTCTTCACATGATTCGTCACCATGACTGAACATTTATAGGACACTACATCCAACATAGCAAAATACACATTATTTTCAAGTACATTTACTAGGATAATCCATATGTAGAGCCACCAAACAAGTCTCAACAAATGTGACAAGACAGAAATGATATAGGATGTGTTCAGTGACCAAAATGGAATTAAATTATAAATCAAAAACAAAATAATAAGGAAAATTCCAATTATTTGGAAATTAAATAACACACTTCTAAATATTCATTGGTTCAAAGAAGAAATCACAGTAAAAATTAGAAAATATTGTGAACTGGATAACAATGAAAATACAACATACCAAAATGAGTAGGATGAAACTAAAACAGCTACAAAGGGGAAAGTAGAGCTTTAAATGGCTGTATTAGTAAAGAAGATAGGTCTCTATCAACAATCTAAGCTTCGACCTTAAGAAACTATAAAAGAGAGCAAATTAAACACAAAGCATGGAGAAATATTTTAAACAGAACAAAAATCAATGAAATAAAAAATAGAAAAAATTCAATGAAATCAAGAACTGGTTCTTTGAAAAGATCAATAAAATTGATAAATTGCTAGCCAGACTGATCTAGGCAAAAAAGAAGAGAGAACACAAATTACCAATATAAAAAAATGAAAGCAGATACAACACTACTTATCATAAACATTAAAAACATAATAAGGGAATATTATTAACAAGTTGGATAACCTAAAGAAAATGGACAAATTTCTTGAAAGGCAAAAATTACAAACACCAACCAAAGAAGGAATAGAAAATTTGAATAGCCCTATAGCAACTGAAGAAATCAGATTTGTAATTACAATCCTTCTCACACAAAAACAACTCCTGGTCCATGTGACTTCACAGGTGAATTCTATCAAGCAATTACGAAGGAAATAAACCTAATCCCACACAAACTCTTCCAGAAAACTGAAGAGGAACACTTTCCAATTCATTATGAAACGAGCAATACTCTGATTCCAAAACCAGACATAAATATCACAAGAAAAGAGAAATATAAACCAATATCCACCATGAACACAGAAGCAAAAATCCTTAACAAAATATTAGCGAACAACATATTAAAATGATAATATATCATGACCAACTGGGATTTATCCCAACAATATTAAGATTGTTTTACTAACACCCTAAAGTCTATCAATGTAATAAACCATATTAATAAAATGAGTAAAATCATATGATCATTTCAATAATGCAGAAAAAGTACTTAGTAAAATTCAACAGATTTGCATGCTGAGGGCTCTCAGTAAACTAGGAAACGAAAAGAACTTCCTTAACCAGATTAAGGGTATCTATGAAAAATCTACAACTAATAACTCAATGATGAAAGGCTCAGTGCTTTGTACCTAAGATAAGAAACAAAATAAGGATCTCAACTCTCACCAAGTCTATTTAAAATTGTACTAGAGGTCCTATCTAGTACAATAAAGCAAGCATAACAAAGAAAAGGTATACAGATTGTAAAGAAATATAACAACCCTTATGTGCAGACAACATGATTCTATATGTAGGAGACCCTAAGAAATCTACAAAGAGCTACGAGACCTACCTAACAAGTGAATTTAGCAAGGCTGCAGTACCTTACGTGAATACTCAAAACAGAAAAAAACCACATTTTTCTATTTATATACTAGCAGCAAAAACAGAAAATAAAAATTTGGAGTCCATTTGTAATAGTTTCAAAAGATAAATACAAAAGAATAAATTTAATTACAAAACATTGTAAAAGGAAATTAAGATTTCAAAAGTGGAGAGATAGGCAATATTCATGGCTTGGAGATCTCAATATTGCTAAAATAAAAATATTCCCCAAGTGGATCTATAGATTCAATGAAATCTCAATCAAAACAACCATTTCACAACACTGGAAATTGACCAAAGACATACAACAAGTTGAAACGCATCTATTCAAGAAAAATCTACTGAATCTCAGTAAGAATAGTGGATGCTGCTGTAGTTTTAGCCTGGATCTGCTCCATTTCCCCTCCTTCTAACTCTATAGCAAAGTTGTATCAAGATGGGGCAGGATTTAAATACGAGGCCTAACTTTATTTAGAGCAGGACTTTGAAAATTCCAAGCCCAGGGCATTGTGGAAAACAACAGCAATCTCAGTGCAAACGGTCAGAAAAGGCCAACATCACAGCACATGAAGTCCAAATGTGTTTAGGGCAAGCAACAAAATGGCAAATGAGCCAGAAATTTCTAAGCTCTTAGAAATATGTTCAAAGACTAAAGAAAATCATACTTAAAGAATTAAATAAAGTATAATGACAAAAATCCAGCAAATAGAAAATACCCAAAAAAAGAGGCAAGTTATAAAAAAGAACTACATGGAAATTCTGGAGTTGAAAATTACAAGAACTGAAATGAAAAATTCACTAAGAGAGACTCAACAGAAAATTTGAGATGGCGGAAGAAAAAAATAACTGTAGGGCATTCTCACATGTACACATGTGATTGTATCACAGACAATCAACTGAAGTCACAGAAGAAGAGAAAAAAAGGCTGAAAAAAATATTTGAAGAAATAATGGTTGAAAATTTCCCAAATTTGATGAAAACATTAATCTACACATTCAGGAAGTTCAATAAACTCAAATAGGATAAACCCAGAAAGATCTATACCTAGACACATCTTAGTCAAACTGTTGAAAGCCAAAACAAAGAGAAAATCTTAAAAGTAACATGAAAAAAAAGACTCATAAGGTACAGGGGAAGCACAATAAAATGAACAGCAGACTTAGTATCAGAAACAATAGAGGACAGAGGTAAGGAAGAGGACATATTCAAAGTGCTGAAAGAAAATTTCCATGTCTGGTAAAACTATTCTTCTAAATGAAGACAAAATGAAGATACTATCAAATAAACAAAGAGTGAGAGAGTGGCTTGTGAGCAGGTGTACCTTACAAAAAAAGAGTAAAGAAAGTTTTTAGGCTGAGAGAAAGTGACACTGAACAAGAAATAAAAAGAACTGGTAAAGTTAATTGTATATGTAATTCTAAAATAAAATATATTTTTCTCCTTTCTTCTCAATTATTTAAAGCAACTACTTAATAATTATAAAATTCTATGGTGGAGCTTATAGCATACCAAGATGTAATATATATGACAATAAAAGTACAAAAAAGAAGGGAGGGACTGGAGCTATACTGGAGCAAGGAAACGACTCCAGAGAGTAGCCCAGATCCATTGGAAAAAATAAACAAACAACTGGAAAAGGTAAAAAACATGAGTAAGGATAAAAGATTCAATAAACATATTTTTTCTCCTCTCTTTTCTTCTTAAAAATATATGAACTTAACATATATCTACACAAAAACTCGTACTCTAATGTTCATATCAGCATTATTCATAATAGCCAAAAAATGGGAACCTCAAATATTCATCAGTTAATGAATAGATAAATAAATATGGTCTATCCATACAATGGAATATTATTTGGCCATAAAATGGATGAAGTAATGATACATGTTAGAACATAGATGAACCTTGAAAGCATTATGCCAAGCAAAAGAATCCAATAACAAAAGACCACATTAAAAGATTCCACTTATATGAAAGGTCCAGAATAGGCAAATTTACAGAGAGAGATATTAATGGTTGCCTAGGAATTGGGAGGGGACGGGTACTGACAGGCAAGAGGATGATTGCTAATGAGTATGAAGTTTCTTTCTGGAGTGATGGAAATGTTCTAAAATTGATTGTGCTGACGGCTGTACAACTCTGAACACATAAAAAATTACTCTGTCACTTTAAATGAGTGAACTGTATGCAATGTGAATTATAGCTCAATAAAAAAATATTTTCAAACAAAAAGTCAAACATATACATAAGATTGTATAAAGCAATAAATATAACACTGTATTGTTAGATTTTTAAACATATAGGGTCACGACATACACAACAATAATAACACAAGGGGAGGTAGGAAATGGAACTATATTAAAGCAAAGTTCTCATATTTTATAAAATTAAGTTAGTATTAATCTGAAGTAGATTGTGACAGATTAAGGTGCATATTATAATACCTAGAGCAACCATTAAGAAAATAATTTTAAAATATAGTAAAATATAAAAAAAAAATGATACACAGAAAATATCTATTTTATGTAGAAAAGGAAGAATGAACAACAGAACAGCATGATCACAGAAACAAACAGCAGAATGGCAGATGTAAATCCAACCACTCAATAATAACATTAAGTATAAATTCATTAAACATTCCAAACACAAGGCAGAGACTGCCAAACTGCATAAAAATACAAGATACAACTATATGCTGTCTACAAGAGACACACTTTAGATTCAAAGACACAAATAGGCCAAAAGTTAGAGAATAGAAAAAAGATACACCACGGAAACAGTATCCATACGACAGCTGGAATGACCACAGTGATTGTTACAGGCTGGACTGTGTCCTCCCAAAATTCATATGTTGAAGACCTAACCACCAATGAGACTAGAGTTGGACACAGGGCCTTTAAAGAGTTAATGAAGGTTAAAATAGATCACAAGGATGAGGCCCTAATCCAATATGACTGGTGTCCTTCTAAGAAGAGGAAGAAAAACCAGCCATGCCTGCACAAAGAGAAAAAGTCATGTGAGGACACAGCAAGAAGGCAGCCATCTGCACGCCAAGGAGAAAGAAAGGGCTCAGGGGAAATCAATCTCTAAACATCAGAGCTAAAACTACAAAACTCTTAGAAGAAAACAGGGGAAAAGCTTCATAGCACTCGACTTGGCAACGATTTCTTAGATACGACACCAACAGCACAAGGACAAAAGAAAAAACAAATAAATTAGACTACATCAAAATTAAAAACATCTATGCATCAAAGGACATTATCAACATAGTGAAAAGGCAACCTGTGAATGGGAGAAAATATCCGCAAATCATATATATCTCATAGCGGTTAATATCCAGAATATACAAAGAACTCCTACAACTCAATACCAATTAAAAAAACAACCCAATTAAAAATTGGGCAAAGGACTTAGACAAGTCTCCAAAGACAATAAACAATGACCAACAAGCACATGAAAAGATGCTCAGCATCACTAGTCTTTAGGGAAATGCAACTCAAACTACTATTAGATACCACCTCACGCTCATTAGAATGCCCAATATTAAAAAAAAACAAAAACAGAAAAAGTGTCAGTGAGGATGTAGAGAAACTGGAGCCCTTGTGCACTGTTCGTGTGAATGTAAAATGGTGCAGCCACTATGGAAAACAGTATGGAAGTTCCTCAAAAAATTAAAAATAGAACTACCATATGACCCAGCAATTCCACTCCTAGGTATATATCCAAAAGAACTGAAAGCAGGATCTTGAAGAGATATTTGGACACCCATGCTCACTGAAGCATTATTCACAATAGCCAAGAGGTGGAAGCAACTCAAATGTCCACTGATGGATGAATGGATAAAGAAAATGTGGTGTATATATACAACGGAATATTATTCAGTCTTACAAAAAGAAACCCTGTCACATGCTATAACATGGATGAATCTTAAGGAAATTATGCTAAGTGAAATAAACCAGACATAGAGACAAATACTGTTGAATTCCACTTTGTACAACAAAGTGAATACAGTTGAAGCTACTGAACTTCACACTTAAAAATGGTTAAGATGGTAAATTTTATGTTATGTGCTTTTTTACCACAATTAAAAATTTTTAAAAAGGAAAGAAATTCTGATACATGCTACAACATGAAGGAAACTTGAGGACATTATGCTAAGTGAAATAAGCTAGTCAGAAAAGGGCAAATATTGTATGATTTCACTTATATGAGGTACCTAGACTAGTCAAATTCACGGAGAGAGAAAAGAGAATGGTGGCTGCCAAGGGCCGCGGGAAAGGGGAAAGGGGAGTTATCATTTAAAGGATAGAGTTTCAGTTTGGGAAGATGAAAAGAATTCTGGAGATGGATGGTGGTGATGGCTGCAAGATAATGCGAATGTACTTACACATGGTTAAGATGGTAAGTTTTATGTTACGTGTATTTTACCACAGTTAAAAAAAAAGAAATTTATAGGTGTAAACACCTATATTAGCAAATAAAAAGGATCTCACATCAATAACCTAAGCTTCTACCTCAAAAAAACCACAGAATGAACAGAGCCTGCCTTGTAGCAGTCATTCAGTGAATGCCCATTAACTTGTACTGACATGCAATTCATACGCAAGCTTTAAGTAGACATGTATGTAAGAAAGAAAGTCATAAAACAATGTGAGGCATAATATACCAGGGGCTAATCATTCCAGAGAGGTTAAAGACCAAGAAATTTTAAAAGGGTGGGCGGAACAACTTGTTTATTTTTTTTTTGTTTTAAGGTAGACAAGAACAAGATAAAGGACCCAAATGAGGAAAAACTTTGGTATTAAGTAGATGAATCAAGACCAGGAACAGAAAAGAATGGCCAGGACTGCCTCAACAGAAGAAACAAGTAGATGAATCAGATAAGAGAGAAGTTCCCTGGCCCTCTGGTCTAATGTTTAAGGAGGAAGGGGTATGAAGACACTGAAGGGACCAGCTTGTGTAATTAGGCTGTACTGCTGGGGAATGCAACTAAGTCTGTGACTCCCCAAAGGGAATACTGCTGGTCTCTTGAGAGTGCTCACACTGAGAAAGGCAGGTGCTGCGCTCTAGAGAGCGGACAGACTGCCATGCATGTTGACAACCCTAAAGGACTTGAAGCGGAAAACAAGAAAGCATGTCTAGGCTCCAGTCTTAGACTAATCTCTGAAGGGGAAAAACTCACTTTTCTCCTGACTGGTTAAAGTAAGAGAGTCAGAAGTGAATACGGAGAACCTAAAAATCTCGATTTTGATATAGGCTTTAAATTTCATTTTAACACCAGAAAAACTTCCATTATCTAGATTTACCCATGTACAAATATACACATTCACCTACACACGTATATACATTATTTGTATATGTACATGTATATGTACATATACATATATACATACTCGCACACACAAAAAGCTCTGTATGAATGTTTTTGGATCACTCATCTCTCATCCCATGAAAACTTGCTATTTTTAAAATGGAGATTCCACAACTTTACTTGTTCTCAAATAAAAACATATTCAAGTGCCTTCTGCACCACTGCATAGAACTCCAAGATTTTACAAAGCAGTTTATACGAATGATTTAGGACAATCACTTGCAGAACTGATTTCACAGTTTGAGCAAAAGATGCGTGTGTCATCCTACCGTGCATACTGGTTGAGTTAGGTGTTTGCATCCCTGGCGATAAATATTATGGACTGCATCAGGCCTTCAAAATAAATATTAAATTATTAAGGCAAAAGGAAAAAAGATGCGAAAACTTTTAATTTTTCAAAATTTAGATGCTGAAATTTTATAAGGATTATAATACTTACTGTTTCCTATACCATGAAATGACTCCATGTTCTAACACTACCCAGCATAATCTCCAGCCAAAAAATCTTGAACTCTAAGGAAAAATGACAAAGATTTTCCAAGCTGACATATCTAGATTGAAACACCTGACTGATAAAAAGTAATTAAGTTATGACAGTTCCATCTGAGTCTTTCACCCAGACAGTACTACTGAACATTCAAAAGTGATCAAACGTGAACTTTCAGGCAGTGGGTACAGTAATGAAAACACCACTCAGGATGACAGGAACAGAAGAAATACCAAACTGATAAGATCAATGATGAACACTTTATAATTCTAACAATACTGTTCAGGGATATTTATAGGAAATATATCAGTTGTGGGCTTCAAAAACAATTTCCTCAAAGTCCTGGATGAAATTCTAAAAAAAGAGAATTATCCTGTATTTATTTTAAACAATATAAACATACATGCATATAAATGTATAGAGGTAGTGCTTGAAATTGCAAAAGAAATTATGTTCTCTAAAATAGTTAACTCCAGAAATAACTGAACTCCAAAATGCACAGAAATTTTTAGAACCAGAAAGATTTTATATGTGTGCTCTGTGTCAATTCACATATTAAACTCCTCCTAAGTCCTCCATGGTTCAATGTTCATAACAAAAATAACACTGTAATTCTATGATTTAAGTAAGAAAAAGATATATTTTCCCCTACTCTGTTCCATACAAACTTGGTCACCTAAAAGTGTTAGACCTCTACACAAAAGACAGTAATTGCTATAACCAGTGGAAGCCTAATGAAGTCTAGCAGTACAAAAATGATTTATAAGATGAAAGAATGATTAAATCACATATACTTCAGAAACAATTGAAACAAATTTTAACACAAACAGAGCAGCTGAGAGTTCTTTCCAGTTTTATAAAACCATCCCAACTTACCTTCCAGAGAGGGCCTTCATATCATTTCAATGGTTTGTAGATGACCTAGTGAAAAACATGCTTTCATTAAAAACGCATCTATTTCAAGAATTCAAAAATTTTTCCTAAAAATTATTATATAAATGCAATCCATTACCACATAACTTATTACCAATCAGAATGTGGAAAATTGCTTGAAATGTCATATAAAGACAAAGAATTTAGGTATGCAATGGATATTGACTTGCATATTTTTCACTAACATTTGCTGACCTTTTCAGTGAATATGTTTTGAAGCTTACTTAACAGATCAATATAACTTATTTCAGTTTAGATTTAAATTATTTTAAACTGCCAGAATTTTTCCTTTTTTATGAATATAAAACTATTGCCAGAGTATATTAACATATATGTTAAAAACTACTTTCTTTGGGAATTAGAAGTGTCCTGCATTACTATGTTGGTTTCTTTCCAAAATAATAAACATATTTAAAATGACCTTTTGCCCCTTCATCTCATGTGCCCTTATTTCCTTTAAAGAGCTATGGCTATAAAGCTGTACTAACAATTGAGCTAAGTCATTTTGTAAGTGGTTCTATAAAATGCAAGAGAAACCTTATTTCAATTAAAAAAGGTTTTTTATTCCATCTTACTCTTCCATTGAAGCTCCAATGAGAATTCACCAACTGAAGGGCATGAGTCACATTTTAACAACAATAAAAAGTAACCAACACTACTTTTTTCCTCTCCTACTACAATTCTGTGACTAAAGACTCATCTCTTAATGTCATCCAAAATGTAATAATATATTTTGAGGATTAGGGGAAAAGCTTCCAATGGATATAATGAGAGCACATCTAGTCATATTCTCCTGCTGACAAAGAACGTTTCAGTTTCACTGATTTTGGTGAATAATCTCCTGTGATGAGAAACAAGTTCCAAGAAAGAATCTGAACAAGAATTCAAATGCCATACTGTTGAGCTGACAAGGCTATCTGCTTTTATTCACTCACCGATTCCAGAACACTAAGATTTGTAAAGAAAATAACCTCCATGCTTCAGAAATCTTCTCCCCAGCCCAGCAACCCATGAGAGCTCACTGCTGGCAATGGACTAAAATTGGACTAAATCGCTGTAGGTACTGGCCATAGGGTTTTATCCAGGTTGCACGAAGCAACAGCAAAGCAGGCAATAATGTCATATATCTCAGATATCCAACCAAGGTGAGGCAATCCTTGGAAAAGACAGATTTGCTGAGGTGTACACAGACATGGACAGCTGTAAGGAAATCAAGTTCCATATCCTCAGCTTCCATCTGTTTCTTCCTAAAGCTGACTTGCCTGAGAACCTGGGGAAGGTTATCCTGGTTCTCCTTTCCTGGCCTCCCCATTCTCAGTGACCCTGCATTGCAGGGTTCCCACTTCAAGAATAAAAGTTTTACCTCTCCTCCACTGTGAACTGAACTGTGATGTAAAAACTTCCAGGATGCTAAAGAACAGGAAAATTCCAGGCACTAGTACAGGCCTCTTTTGATCATCACCTTCATTATAAGGTAGAATGGAGAGGCAGAAGGGAAGACAATTTTCTTCTAAGTCTCACCTCTTCTACCCCCTAATTAGTGTCAAAGGATGCAGCACTTCTGAGAGAGGATTGTGGGGAAAGCAAAGCAAAGAATGTAGTAAAAACTGAAAGAGTGCCACTCTAGCCCACCTAGGTGACAACACATGGCAAGATTTCCAGGCCTTATCCATGTTTCTTAGATTAGTAAGTATTTGTAAAACAAAAGAAAACAATTTGTATGCTGAGACACTAATTTGCTGCCTTAATTTTTTTTTTTTTTTTTTTGGAGGAAGATTAGCCCTGAGCTAACATCTGCCACCATTCCTCCTCATTTTGCTGAGGAAGACTGGCCCTGATCTAACATCCCTGCCCATTTTCCTCCACTTTATACGTGGGACGCCTGCCACAGCATAGCTTGCCAAGCAGTGCCATGTCTGCACCCGGGATTCGAACCGGCAAACCCCTAGCCGCTGAAGCAGAACATGGAAACTTAATCGCTGGGCCACTGGGCCAGCCCCCCACCTCTGTATTTTCATCATTCTTAGTAATAACAGTGTTCGGTGTCAAGATGTTAATCAGACACTTCTTGTGCCCCATCTCCCATCCTCTAGGCCCACTCCTGCACTGTAGCCAATAGCTGCAAACACTGGTTTAACCCCAGTGGCACCTCACATCCTCTCTCTATCCCAGGGCCTCTCTGCTGCTGCCATATGGGACACCCACATTTCACACGTGCACAAACCTGGAAGGGAGATAGTTAATATCCCATGAGGTAACCCTTAACCAAGAGGAACAAGAACCAAAGGATGAATAGTCTTCTAATATAGCCTCTGGGTGGACAATTTTGAGGCATATTTCACACGACTCCTCAAAGGGTCCTTAGCAGGGTTGAGCTGCAGTTGCCCACAGTGGTGACCCAGCTCCACAACAGACCCTTGGACTGGCTTTTCCTCCTTCTCTCTTTCAACACTTCCTATCTCCCACTTCTACTCCTTGGGATCACTTCTCAAAATAAGCCACCTGCGGCCAAGCTCCTGTCTCAGGCTCTGCTGCTGAAGGGAACCCAGGCCAGAGTGTCTCAGTTGAATATTTTGCATGATTCCAGAAGAGGTAAAAATTTCCATGATTATTTCTATAAAATGACAGTTCATCTGAGTAAAAGGGATATATGGGTAATAGGTAAGTTAATGTTTTATATTTTCTTATATTATTCACCCAGTAGAAGAAACATTTTCATTAACTTTTGCCAAAACATTAGATACTCTAAATATACATTTATTTTTAACTTGGGCTCAAACCTCCTACTTGCCTGCATTTGCCTACGCTCATTTGTTTCCAGCACATTTGGGCTGAAGATTAAAATAAAGAGGTTATGTTACAGATTTCTACCATAAACCATGCACTTAGCAGTCATATTTAATTCATCTCTTAACTTGATGCGTCTTTTAATTTAATACATCATTTATATGCTCTATAATTAATAGTGGCCATATAGGATTTTTTGGTCAATTTTTACAAAAATATAACTTGTAATCTTAAGAACAGACCATCCTCTTACACACAGATATGAGACAAAATGTTTCTAAAGTGTTCTAGGATATAATATCTTAAACTCTACAAAACCAGCTTCGTTGAATTAGAATTGGTTCCTCTTTTGCAGATTCAAATCTGTTCCAGTTCTGTCAAATATATAGTTATAAAAAATCACTTATCATAAAATCAGAATTTATTTATATATAATAGTTCCCAAGCATCATAATTTTTAAAGACTTTGAAATGACTTCTTAGATAATTTAAATTTGGCATTAATACATAGTTCTGTGTTCAGAAATGATGGGTAAATTCCTAAAGCACAAAGTCCAATTTTATGGGCTTATTTTTTTACCCCAGTTTCATGTAATTTTAGCTCCATAAACAAGGGACTTCAAAGTTAAAAATTAATTGGAATAATAGCTGATACATTGAAGGTTTTTTTATTACACTTTCCACATATTGAGAAATTAAATGATTTTAATGACTGGGTAACAAATCTTTTTGCAAATCAAATGGTTTCCAATTCTTGCCTGTTACAAAATTAGTCATTAGCTGCTAAATAATTAAAAATATTTTTTATTATAGATCACTATATTCTTTTGACATGCGACTTAGAAGAACTTCAAATAATTAATATTCTTATATCAAAACTCCTTCCATTTCCACCAACTTTTGTCAGCAAGCTTTCTTAGTACCTAAATCTAGACTAAAAAAGAAAGGAAGGGAGAGGGGACGAAGGAAGAGGGTGGGAGGAGGAGTCAGAGGAGGAGAGGGGAAAGGACAAGAGGAACAGAAACGTGAAGTTGAACACTGTCACATTCTAGTGATAAATAATATTCATCTGTAGATTGATAAACTGGGAAAAAAGCTAGCTTCATCCATCTCAACAAAAGATGTATTTTCAACAGTCTTTACATTTTATATTTAATAATTATCAAATTTTACAATACATTTATATGCTTTTGATCAATACAACTAATAACTTTAAAGATAATTTAGTGCATAGAAAATTGTTAGCATTTACAGACTTATCACCAAGGATAATGAAAACATTTTTAAACTTATGGGCATACTTTTATTGTCAAAGGAGAATGCCTCCAGGAAGTGATTTTAGAGTTCCAGGCATGATATAACCAGGCCTCAAACTGGCATAGCTTTAGACTTAGAAAAGAAGGGACAAAAGGCACATTTCCAAAAAGAACTTGAAGGACACGATTTACAAGATATGAGATCCAGGAAGGTATCAAAAAAGACTCAGAAATTTTGAGTCTGGGTACCAGTGAGAATAACTATTTCGGTGACATGATTTTAATTAGGCCATTGCTTTTATGGGGCTAATCCTGCAAGGAAGGTCAAGACTTGTAAGTGTTCCACACAGTCAAAAAATGTGGAAGATGGGACAGGAGGGAGCTGGCAGGGAGTTAAGGCAGGGCATGGATGAGCTTCATTCACCTGGTGTTTTACGTTCTTTCTCCAAACACTTAAGGAATCTTGAACCAGGCTAGCAGCTAGGCTCCATCTACAAAAAACAATCACGTCTACATTTGGATTATTAATGGAGTCTGACGTCATCTTGATTTGAAAGGTCATCATGGTTTTATTCTTGGCTTTCACAACAATCGTTGACTAAAAGCTTAAGCTTCAGCTACGCCCAGTTTTCTCAGGAATCCTGCAAGTTCACTGTTCTAAAAAGAAGGTGCCAATTTTACTAAATCTGCGTGGCTATTTTGAGTAGAGCCCTTCCCCCAAGAATTAGAATGCTAAATCACAAGCATTTCCCTGTTTTTAGAAATGACTCATTCTTCAACTCCAGACCTGAGGAGTTCGTGCTTTTTACAAATTTTATTTTTTTATAGCTGTATAAATTGGAACCCTTGTCTTCTGTTGGTGAGAATGTAAAATGGCATTAGCCGCTGTAAAAAACAATATGGCAATTCCTCAAAATTTAAAAATTAAAAATAGATTTACCATATGATCCAGCAATTCCACTTCTGTGTATACACAAGGAAGAACTGAAAACGAGTCTCAAACAGAAATCTGTACATCCACGGCCGCAGCAGAATCATTCAGAACTGCCAGCTCAACGCGGTATCAGTGCGCCGAGTCCCTAGAGCCTCCCGCGACGCGGGCTGGGCGGGACCAGGCGGGCGGGGTCCTTCGAGTGCCGCGGCGCGGGGTCCTGAGGGGCTCGTCCAGCTACCTGCCGGTCTGGAGGGACGAAAGGGACTCCGAGATGGAAAGAGATAAGGAGGCGGGTAGTGCATCCAGAGACCCTATCAAGGCAAGGAGATGGGGTGCCCTGAGGTCGCGGAGTGGGGAGCCCGAGGGAAGGCGAGCGGCAGGCGGAGATGATCAGGCAGAGCGGCGGACAGCCCCCAAGGCCAGGTTTTTTTTCCGCCGCCGTTTGAAAATGAGTTGGGCGCCGCTGCCCCCGCCGCAGCCTGGGAGCTGTTCTCGGTGAGCGGTCGCACCGGCTTTGTCCTCAGCCGAGAGTGATGCTGCCGGGCCGGCGCGGGTGCGCCGCGCGGTTGGGGCGCCTGAAGCGGGGATAATTGGCGGCGAGGCGCCGGCCCCAGCATGTCGCTGCCTCTGGAGAAAGCCTCTGAGCTGAAGCAGCTCATCCACCAGCCGCTGAGCAGGTGCAGCAGCTGAGCGCTGGCCTGGGGTCCTTGGGCGCGGCCGACTATGGCGCCTGTTTGCCGGGGTCTTGAGCAAAAGCTGTGAGCAGCCCACACAGGATGGGCAAAGCTTCGGGTTTGAAGCCAGAGGAACTTTAGTCTCCATGAAAGAGCAAGCGCAGAACGTGCTAGTAAGAGTCTGAGGTAATAGAATGGTGTTAGCGTTATAGGACAGTTGTGGAAATGAATCGTTTATCAAGCGACTTCTGGAAGTCAAATTGAGTATATAAGTTGTGTTTGAAGCATACACCACATCTTTATACATTCATCAGTCGATGGGCACTTGGGTTGCTTCCAGGTCTTGGCTAGGTGAATAATGCTGCACTAAACATAGGGATGCGTAACTCTCTTTAAATTGTTGATTTCACGTTCTTTGGATAAACTCAGTAGTGGAATAGCTGGGTCGTATGGTATTTAAATTTTTAACTTTTTGAGAAATCTCCATACTGTTTTCCATAGTGGCTGTACCAGTTTGCATTCCCACCAGCAGTGCATGAGGATTCTAGTTTCTCCACATCCTCTCCATCTCTGTTGAGGCTTTCCCATGGGCTATGAGGCAACTTGGAGAGCCAAGATGTACCCGTGGAGGGCCACCTCTCCCACTTCTCCTCTCAGAGCCAGTGTGGTCCTGCACCTTGGGTCACTGCCATTGAGGGAGGCAGAGGAAATCCTCTTATCTCTTTCCACTTCCTCCGGGGTGTCCAGCACTTCCACCTTCAGACATATGGCTTCCTGGGTCTCTCATCCATCTTTTGTGTTGTGTGAATGTCCTCTGTTGGTATATGAATGTCCTTTTCGTTGTATCTTAGAGGGGAGAGTCTAAGGGAAGAGCTCACACCACCATGATGCTGACATCACTCTCAACAAAATGTTTTTCCATTTTGAGTTAATTTTTATCAAGGGTGTAAGGTCTGTGTCTAGATTCACTTTTTTGATGTAGATGTCCAGTTGTTCAAGCACCATTTGTTGAAAAGACTACCTTTTCTCCCTTGTATTGCCTTTGCTTTGTCAGAGATCAGTTGACTTATTTGTATGTATCTCTTTCTGAGCTTTCTATTCTGTCCCATTGATCTTTTTCTCTATTGTTTCACCAATAACACACGGTCTCGGCTATGGTAGCTTTCTAGTAAGTCTTGAAGTTGTGTAGTATCAGTCCTCCAAACATGTTTCCCTTTATCCATATTGTATTGGCTATTCTGGGTCTTTTGCCTCTCCATATAAACCTTAGAGTTAGTTTGTTGATATCCACAAAATAACTTCCTGAGATTTTGATTGGGATTGCATTGAATCCATAGATCAAGTTAGGAAGAACTGACATCCTCATACTGAATCTTCCTATCCATGAACATGGATTATTTCTCCCTTTATTTAGTTCTTTGATTTCTTTCATCAGAGTTGTTTGTTTGTTTTGTTTTTTGAGGAAGATTAGCCCTGAGCTAACTACTGCCAGTCCTCCTCTTTTTGCTGAGGAAGACTGGCCCTGAGCTAACATCCATGCCTATCTTCCTCTACTTTTTATACCTGGGACGCCTGCCACAGCATGGCTTGACAAGCGGTGCCATGTCTGCACCCGGCATCCGAACCAGCAGACCCCAGGCTGCCGAGAAGCAGAACGTGTGAATTTAACTGCCGCGCCACAAGTCCAGCCCCAATCATCAGAGTTTTATAGTTTTCCTCATGTACATATTTGTTAAGATTATACCTAAGTAGTTCATTTTTGAGGGTACTAATGTAAATGGTCTTGTTTTTAATTTAAAATTCCACTCCCACATATTATTACTGGTATATAGAAAAGTGATTGGCCTTTGTATATTAACATTGCTATGCAACCTTGGTATAATCACTTGTCAATTTTAGGAGCCTTTTTTGTTAATTCTTTGAGGTTTTCTAAATAGACAATCATGTCATCTGCTGAGACAATTTTCTCTCTTCCTTCCCAAATCGTATACCATTTATCTCCTCTTCTTGTCTTATTGCCTTAGTTAAGACTTCCAGTATAATGTTGAAAAGGAATAGTGGGGTGGGGACATCCTTGCCTTGTCCCTAATCTTGGCAGGAAAGCTTTTAATTTTTCACCATTAAGTTTGATGTTAGGTGTAGGTTTTTTGTAGATGTTCTTTATTAGTTGAGGAAGTTCCCCCTCTCTTCCTAATTTGCTGAGAGCTTTTTATCATGAATGGGTGTTGGATTTTGTTTCATGCTTTTTCTGTATCTGTTGATATCATTATGTGAGTCTTATTTTTTAGCCTGTTTATGTGATGGATTACATTAATTGATGTTTGAACATTGAACCAGGCTTGCATACCTGGCATAAATCCCACTTAGTCATCATGTATAATTCTTTTTATACATTGTTGGATTCAATTTGCTAATATTTTGTTGAGGATTTTTGTATCTATGTTCATAAGAGATACAGGCTATAGTTTTCTTGTAATCTCTGTCTGATTGTTGTATTAGGGTCATGCTGACCTCATAAAATGAATTAGGAAGTATCCCCATTGTTTCTGTCCTCTGGAAGAGCTTGTAAAGAACTGTTATAATATCTCCCTTAAATTTTTGGTAGAATTCACCGCTGAACCCCTCTAGGCCTAGTGCTTTTTGGTTTTGGAAGGTTATTAAGTATCAATTCAATTTCTTTAATAGAAATAGAGCTATTCGTATTGTCTATTTCTATTTGTGTGACGTTTGATAGATTATGTCTTTCAAGGAATTGGTCCCTTTCATCTAGGTTATCAAATTGTGGTCACAGAATACTTTATATCCTTCCTTTATAATCCTTTTAATGCCCAGGGTATCTATAGTGATGTCCTCTCCTTCATTTTTGATTTCAGTAATATGTATCTTTTCTTTCTTTTTTCTCAGATAGCCTAGCTAAAGGATTTTTACTGATCTTTTCAAAGAACCAGCTCTTGGTTTCATTGATTTTCTCTATTGATTTCCTGTTTTCAATTTCATTCATTTCTCTTATGTTTATTTTTTCTTTTTTTCTGTTTACTTTGGATTTAATTTGCTCTTCTTTTTCCTTAGATGAAAGCTTAGATTATTGATTTTAGATCTTTATTGCTTTCTAATTTTTGTATTCAGTGCCATAAATTTTCTTCTAAGCACTGCTTTTGCTCTATCCTAGAAATTTTGATTTTTTTTATGTAGTTTAAAATATTTTTTAAATGTCTCCTGAGATTTCTTCTTTGAGCCATGTGTTAAGTGTGTTTTTTAGTCTTCACATATTGTGGTATTTTCCAGCTGTCTTTCTCTTACTGATTTTTAGTTTAATTCCATTGTGATCTGAGAGCAAACATTGCATTATTTCTATTCTTTTTAACTTTTTAAGGTGTGTTTTATGGCACAGAATGTGGTATGTGTTTGTGAATGTTCTCTGTGAACTTGAGAAGAATGTGTATTCTAGTATCGTCAGATGAAGTATTCTATAGATGTTAGTTGTAGCAAGTTGATTGATGATGCTGTAAAGTTCAGTTATGTCCTTCCTGATTTTCTGCCTTATGGATCTGTCCAATCCTGATAGAAGGACGTTGAAGTCTCCAAGTATAATAGTGGATTCGTCTGTTTCTCCTTGCAGTTCTGTCAGTTTTTCCCTCACATATTTTTGATGCTCTTAAGTCTTCTTGGAGAATTGACCCCTTTATCATTATGTAATGCTTATCTTTACTTCTGATAACTTCCCTAGCTCTGACATTTGCTCTTTGTGAAGTTAATATAGCTACTCCTACTTTCTTTTGATTAATTATTAGCATGATATATCTTTCGCCATCCCTATACTTTTAATGTATATATATCTTTATTTTTAAAGTGGGTTTCTTGTAGACAACATATTAGTCAGGTCTTGTTTTGTGATCCACTCTGACAATCTCTGTCTTGTAATTGGTGTATTTAGACCATTGACATTTAAAGTGATTACTTATATATCATTGGATTACGTTCTACTATATTTTTAATGTTTTCTATTTGTTGCCCATCTTCTTTGTTCCTGTTTTTGTCTTCTACTCTTTTTCTGCCTTTGTGATTTTAATTGAGCATTTTATATTCCATTTTCTCTCCTTTCTTAGTTTCTTTTTTTTAATTTTCTTTAGGTTTGCCCTAGAATTAGCAATATACATGTACAAGTAATCCACATCCATTTTCAAATAAGGCTATACTGCATCACAGATAGAGTAAGTACTTTATAACAAAGTATTTCTAATTCCTCTCTCATGTCCTTTATAGCATTGTTGTCATGCATTTCATTTATACGTAAACTATAATCATCGAGTATATTGTTGCTGTTACTTTGAACACTTACCTGCTAAATCAATTAAGAATAAGAAAAATAAAAGTTTTTATTTTTACTTTCATTCATTCCTTCTCTAATGCTCTTTCTCTGTGTAGATCCGAATTCTGAGTTATATATAGTTTTCCTTCTTTCTGAAGAACATCTTTTAACATTTGCAAGGCAGGTCTACTAGCAACAAATTTCCTCAATTTTTGTTTGAGAAAGTCTTTATTTTTCCTTCACTTTTGAAGAATAGTTTCAGAGTACAGAATTCTGGGTTGGTGGGTTTTTTCTCTCAACATTTAAAATATTTCACACCGCTCTCTTTTTGCTCACGTGGTTTCTGAGGAGAAATCAGATATAGTTCTTATCTTTGCTCTTCTATAGGTAAGGTGGTTTTTTGCTTTAGTTTTTTTCAAGACTTTTTCTTTACTCTGACTTTCTGAAATTTGAACGGTTTGCCTAGATCTAGGTTTTTTGGCATTTTCCCTTCTTGGTGTTCTCTGAGCTTCTCAGATCTAAGTTTTGGTATCTAACATTAATTTGGGGAAAATTCTTGGTCACTATTGCTTCAAATATCGCTTCTGTTTTCTTTCTCTTTTTCTTCTCCTTCTGGTTTCTCATTACACACATATTACACCTTTTGTAGTTGTCCCACAGCTTGGGGGTATTCTCTTCTCTTGTTCTTCAGTCTTTTTTCTTTGCTTTTCAATTTTAGAAGTTTCTGTGGTCATATCCTCAAGTTCAGAGATTGTTTCCTCAACCATATCCACTCTACTAATGAGCCCATCAAAGGCATTCCTTAGTTTTGTTACAGTGTTTTTGATCTCTAGCATTTCCTTCTGATCCTTTCTTAGAATTTCTTTCCCTGCTTATGTTATCCATCTGTTCTTACATGTTATTACTTTTTCCATTAGAGCCTTTAGAATATTAAGCATAGTTATTTGAAATTCCCAGTCTGATAATTCCAATATCCCTGTTATATCTGAGTCTGATTTTAATGCTTGCTCTGTCCTTTCAAACTGTGTTTTTTGCTGTTTAGTATGCCTTGTAATTTTTACTGACATCCAGACTTGATGTACCAGGTAGAAAGAACAGCTGTGAAAGATCTTTAGTAAGATGATAGTAAAGTGTCAGGGGAGGCAAAGGCATTCTGTTAAGTGCTATGATTATGGCTCATTCTTTTAGTGAACTTGTGCCCCTGGGCTGTGACCTTCACAGTGCTTCTCAGTAGTTCCCTTTGCGTGGGAGAGGATGCCTGCGGGGAGCTAGACTTGCGTATTTTCCTTCTCCCAGATTGGTTAGGCTCTGATAAAACCCGAGCAGGTTAGGCTCTAGTAAAATAGTGTTTTCTTGAGAGCAAGCCCGTTTAAGAAGCACAGAATCTTCTGGGTGTATTTCAAGTGACTACTAGCCCCCAGCTTGTTAGAAGCCTGAGGAGACTTTTTTCTCTAATCTTTACTGTGAGGACCTGGTAGGGCTCCTAGAGGTAAAACTCACAAAAGTGTGGGGGTCCCTCTAGGACTAAACCCCCCTGGAGTTTTTAAGTCTCAGACTTGTCCATACTGAACCTCCAGTAATTTGCCAATTACAGTTTAGATTTTCCTACCCTGGTGCTGGTTCTCACAGAGATTTCTGCTCATGGGTTTCAGCTCTGATGAGCTGTCACTCTCTGTATCCACCAGTTTGTCTCTGTAATTTGGGGGCAGCAGTTTGCCCTGTGACCTCAGTTATCTAACAAAGCTGAAATGAGTTGTTTTTCAGTTCGTTCAGCTTTTTACTAGTTGTTAGGACAGAATGGTAACTTCCAAGCTCTTTACATGCTGGACCATAAACCAGGCGTCCTCTCTAATTTTTTATGATCCATTTTTAGGTGTTGGTAGGATATTGTATTATTATTATTAATATTATTATTATTACTACTACTACTAGTAACGGTCTTTGAAATTCGTGTAGTCTAAGTTTGGAGATTAAAGATTAAAATATTTCAGATACACCATTTGTTAAAAATCAACATGGAAAATAAATTTACTTGTGTCTTTAGATAAGATTGCAAAGAAAGTTGCTTCTACTTTAGGAGTTTCTCTGCACAAAATAATTGTATTTCATTAAGCTCACAAAGTTTTTCTGACAGTTTTCAAAGTTTTCACTTGAAAAAAAAATACAGGTAAAACACAAAGCCCAAAAGAGAAATAAACTCTAATTTATCCACAGTTATTTTCAAGCCTCATTTCTAAATCTGACCTTTCTCAACCTTCTGTAAGTATGGGCTACCGCATTTAGCAGTGAGTAAGAATAAATGAAAATCTCAAGCAACAACTCAAAACCTCCATGACCAGGCAAACTACTTTTGAAAAATAGGTTATAGAAAAACTCTCCTTACTGATGCTTTGGCATGATGACAATTAATTCAATTAACAAGCATATTGAATTTGTGTAAAGACTAGTGGTATAGTGGTTAAGATTCAGTGGTCTCACTACCCTGTCCCAGGTTTGTTTCCTGATCAGGGCACCACACCACCCATCTATCGGTTGTCATAGTGTAGTGGCTGCATTTTGCTGTCATCCTGAAAGCCATGCCGCTGGTATTTCAAATACCAGCAAGGTCACCCATTGTGGACAGGTTTCAGCAGAGCTTCCAGACTAAGATAGACTAGGAAGAAGGACCTGGCCACCCACTTGTGAAAAAATTGGCCATGAAAACCCTATGAATAGCAGCAGAGCATTTTCTAACATAGAGCTGGAAGGTGATAGGATGGTGCAAAAGACCGAGGGGGGGTTCCACTCTGCTGTCCGCAGGATCACTAGGAGTCAGAGTCAAGTTGACAGCACTAACAACAAGGCATTGACTAGGTGGTAGTAATGTAATCCTGCTTTTTCAAAGCATAATATTTAGTTATGGGATGATAGAATGTTCATACTTGAAAGCAATTTGCTGATAATTATAACTTTTAAGGAAATGTAAATTAAGAAAATACTTACCAGAGATAGCACATTGTTCTAGAATGAGTATGTTTGGGGTGAGAGGGATCTACATCTGGGTGTAATCCCAGCTCTACCATTTGGACAAGTTACTTCTTTGAGGCTCAGTCCCTCATCTGTAAAATAGGAAGTAGGAATAACTCTTGCAAGGTTGCTGGGATTACACGAGACAACACTTCGAGGGAACTGTCATACAGTCGTTGTGCACTATATGTTACTTTCCACTCCTTTCTGTTGGAATACAATTAAGAGTCAAAGCGCTGTTAATGGAGAACAGAAAATGCCCACACACTTTGGGCCACACAGTGTTTTATTTTTTTAGTTTGACAAATTTGACAACACTTAAAATGTTTTCTCATAAAATCTAGATTTCTGGCTTCTCCGGGAATTTACATCTTGGACCTCCATGGGGCATCAATCTGCTGGAGCTGAGTGGCCATTTTCCCCTTCCGTTTCCCCAGTCTCCGTGGCTCCTTATTGTCTAACACCTACTTTACTCACTTAGATGACCTGCCTAACCCAGGTGAGACATTTGTGGTTGAGACATCTGATGAAAGTAAAAATGTGGTTAAAGCATAATGTTAACTCAGGAAGGCTTGCTGAGGACACGTGAGCCAGGTTTTCAAGAAGATTCATGGGCAAACAGTATGTGCTTAATGGTTATGAGCTTAAAGCTGTGAGTCTCTGACTGCACCTCTGTTTGCTTTGACCAGGCTCTCGGGAATCTTTAATGGGCTGCTTTTGTGCATAAAGATGATCAGCAATGAAGTGTGTAGCTTGACATCACTGAAATTAGTTCACAGTGGAGGATTAGAAAGAGGAATATCTTTTCTAGTACAAGCTTATTAGCTGTTGTTGGTGCACACATCTCCCTCTTTCACCACCACCTCTCACCACCAACAAAACCAAGCATATTCACTGTCGTTTCCTAACTGTAAGGATTAGAGGAATACAAACAAGGACAGAAAAATTTGGTGAATTCGAATAAGCATTTCTTCATAGGCAGAACAAAAGAGAACACTGAGGCAGTTATCTGCATAAATCAGTCTAAAGCAAATCAAAGAAATTTCAGCAAAAAGAAGATCTTGTGCCTGAATTATGGAGCTAATTACCTTCATTATCTCAGTCCTTTACTTCAGTATTGCTGGGAGGACCTGGCCTGAGAATGCTTTTCCATGAAGTGACAGATTCAGAAGTGGATAGAAAAAGTATTACTGTCATTGCAGCCGTGGAGCTTGAGCCTGATGTTGCCCGTGTCCAGAACACCTGTTGAGAATGTCTGGGCCCAAACTCTGGTGCTCAGACTAACGTGGTTGGCTGGAAGAAGGGGCGCTGAGAAGATGATCATGGTCTGCATGCTGGTGAGGGAGGATTGCCGGCTCCCAGAGGAGCCACGGTGGCTTACTTTCCAAAATCTTTACAACTTTAACACAGTCATGGAAGTTAGAGATGATTTTCAGTTTTCTGTTTAAAAATGAGTCTTTTTCTCAACAATTTTTAGCAATAAAAAGGGCAACTTATTGATGAAACCCACCTGTTTTCATAGTATGCAATTATAAGATTATTGTAACTACAGGCAAGAAAGCATTTGGATTATGTGGCATTTGGAAATGATAATAAAGATTATCCATATGGTCTAATGTCAGTGCCTTACATTGCATTAGCAATCACCTAATAATGGGGGTGATTTTGATTATGTGGCTTATTTTAAATTCTGCTGTGTTGTAGGCCAATCAGAGTCAAGATGGTTTACTAGAAATAGCTCACATGTTCTTTTGTAAATGCTGCCAGGTACTAGAATTAGAATAATTTAGGACATAAGATTTTTGTTGTTATGGTGCTATGGTCTTCTTAAATCTTCTCACTTTGTACCTTATCCTTGTGCATCTCTAATTCTATTCTTGCATGTCTTGGGTGCATAAAACAACCTCCTGTAGTAAAAACTGTAAAAATTTGTTTTATCCTTTTTTGTATATGTCAGTTTCCTTTAGGTTTTTATGGCTTTTGTCCAGGTATCTTTAACTTCAAATTATGAGCTTTTGGTGGTCAATGAGCAGGATGCACAGCCCAGGATTAAAATGTCTCCTAAAGAATTGGAAATCTCTGCCTTCCTTGACCTTTCTGCATTCTCTTCCACTGAGGGAAGGAACATGGGAACTTATTCCTCTGCTGAACTTCCTAAGGAAGCCAACCAACAAGATGACATTTTTTTACCCTCTGCTCTGATAACCAGCCTAGATGTGGAAGTTATTTGGGTTCATTTGGGATTTGTCCAGTGTCATCACCATCTGAGAGTTCAGGATATGCCCTCAGTGATCCTGAGGTGTGAGTTTCTTGTGCTGTGTAGGCTGTGTCACAGCCTGCTCCCTGTATGCACGCCCTCCACTTAGACTGTCTTCACGCCTCGCCTAGTTTTGCTCTTTAGTTCTACCATATGCCCCTTAGATTCATCCTTGGATTATTTCAGTTTTGTTTGGAAAATATTTACTAGGGAGATCTACTCTTTGACATTGAATATGGCAATGTAGATAATAATTTAGTAAAAAGTTAACTCTGGAAACATCAGTAAATTATGATTGCATTGTACTAGGGTCGTTGGTCATTTTAATTTAGCTTATAGTAGGAGAAACAGAAAGTAATGTTTTAGTCTGTACACTCCTAATATCACCGTGGGTTTTTTTGAGGATAGGCAGCAGATATTTTTCATCTCTGTGTCTCTACAGTTGGCAGAGAACCTGATCATAAATCAGTGTTATGGATGAATAAAGTTAATTCAATAGAAGTTATTCCTGATCACCGTCAGTACACATTTTAGTGCCCCATTTTCCATTCACATGCATGTCTATATAATGAACTCTTTGTCCTCAGGAAGGAGCCGAGGAGTGGAAGACGACATTGAGCAGCACCCAACAGGAGATGACCGTGATGGTGGACTCGATGGACAAGAGTTATGTCGAGCAAGGTGCAAACTGTGGCTAGACGTTCTGGTTCATGGACACGCACAATCTGAACGGGAGAGGTAAGAGCTGCACACCTTTCTTAGCTTCTGGTACATCTCTCTGGTTTTCCAGGATTCCAGATAGTACTGGGGGATCAAAAAACAAGTCCCTAAGGAATTCTTATGCCCTATTGGTTTCTCCTGTCCCTTTGAACGATCCTGAAAGCTTCTCTAATGTGCCACAGGTTGCTTAGGAGAGATGATGTTGTGAAGATGATAGGGACAGATCAGAGAGCACAGGAAGCCACAATTAAGTTTCTGTAAAGACGAGAGCAGTGACACGAAGGCTTCTCTCTCTCAACGAGGAAAGCACCTGCTCTCATCATCCTTTTTGTTGTTTAGAGCCTATTTGTAAGCTAGCCAGGTGTGGGATTACACTAGGGAAGCCTCTTATAAAATGGTTCACTAAATGGCAGTAACAAGTTATTGTTTGTTTATTTAGCTGACAGGTTCTGCCTTTATTATAGGCCTGTTAGTGTCAATTAATAAGTTAAACTGTATTTCCACTTCACAAGTCTTACATTTCCCACCAGGTGGTCAGCCCAGCTCAGCTCATACCTTCCCACTCCACCACTTGTGATCCAGGTACAAGGCATTATTTTAGGACACTAAGAATTAGGTTGATTATATGAAGTACAAAAGGAGTTGGGAGTACATGCCTGGTGATCTCTGAGACCTGAAGTAAATGCTGTGGTATGTGTCTAACTGTGGTTCACAGCTCTTCTGGGTTCAAGGTCAGAGGTTTCTTTACCACGTGAAATCCATGTCCACAAGCTTCCGCTTACCCTGGCTGCATAATCAAGATGTTGGTCAGCGTGGGGATGGAATAAAAGTGCAGTTACTAATACAAGTGCACATGGGCTAGGGGCCTCGTGACTGCAAGGAGCACAGAAATCCGGTCTCTGGGGGAAGAGGGCTGTTACCAGAGTGGACAGTCTGTCCTCATGTGCTGACCACCCATTTGGCTTGTTCTGGTTCTGCAGCTCTGCCCCTCCACTCCTCCTCTCTCCAGGCACCACATGGTCGGTGCCCGTGCCTTCTGCTGTGCCTTGCCTTTCCCCTACATTCAGCCAGACTTCCTAGAAAGGCTTATTCTTTCTGCTTGGAGTGGCTACCGTTGTCCGCCTTATCCCGCTTAGAGGCTCTACGTTTACTTCTTCTACACGCACTCCTGGCCCTTTAGAGGGGGAGTTCAGCAGACACACCTTTGACTCTGGGGGGCAGGATGGCACTCCTCATCCTTGGTCATTCTTCTTTGCCCTTTCATGTCATTTTCAGTGTAGATGACAGAATCTGGTACTTCAGTATACCACAAACAACATCCCATTTTGTCATTGAATTTTCTCTGCTTTATTGTAGCAAGTAGCATATTTTCCATTAAAAATATATATATTGGGGCTGACCCCATGGCTGAGTGGTTAAGTTCGCACACTCTGCTGTGGCGGCCCAGAGTTCAGATCCTGGCGTGGACATGGTACTGCTCGTTCAGGTCACATTGAGGTGGCGTCCCACATGCCACAAGTGGAAGGACCCACAACTAAGATATACAACTATGTATGGGGACGTTTGGGGAGATAAAGCAGAAAACAAAAAAAAAGAAGATTGGCAACAGTTGTTAGTTCAGGTGCCAATCTTTAAAAAGAAAAAAAAAAAAATGTGTGTATATATATATATATATATATATAAATATATATATATATATAAAATTCATTTAACTGCCAAAATAAAGCAACTTAGGATGCATTTCTTGTGGGCTGCATCCTTGTGGGTGAGAGAATATCTTCCCACCACAGACAAGGTTAGAATTTTTGTAGTGGTGATTGTTTGTTGAATGTCACTCTGAAAGGGACCACACAGATATATGTTCTCACTTTCCAGGATAACCCGTTAATGTTCCAAATTTTCTATTTCATGATGAAATTCCTCACAAATAAATTTATTTGGAATTACCTGTCCAGAGAGCAGAAACTGTCTACATTAGTAGTTTCTAGGCTTCTGAAGTTTGAACAACAGGGAGTATTTGCCTCTGGACAGGAAATTTAACTTGGCAGTTGCTTTTTAAAAAGTGAATGTATCTGTGGAAATCCACAAATGCTCATGCAAAGAGGACGGCTGCAGAAGCTGGCGCCAGCTTCCCTGGCTCATCTGCCATTGGGCATTATTGTGCGCCTCCCGTCAGTAAAGCCAATGGAAGAAAGATGGCAGTAGGCGGTCCATTTTCCTCCCACTCTGGAGCAGTGAGTAGATCTCATCGAATCCCATACATCGGGAGTGACCCACTGGTAAGCTTGGCATTATGCTCTCTTAATGTCTTGAAAATAAGCGAGCAGTTACTGGGGGAGGAAACTTGCAGGAAAAGTGTTCATTAGACCACTAGGCTTCGCATCCCAAACCTGTTACAAGTCTGGGGATGTTTGAGGTCTTTTAGGGTTGGAAGAAAGTGAGGGCAGTTGGGAGATGAGTAGCTTTTAGAAATAATACAGCAGGAGAAATGAGATCGGAGAATTTAGGAATAAGAATGAGCATGTTTGTGAGGAGGGCATCATCTGTCCACCAAAGCAAATGGGAGTCGTACACAAAAAGGGGAAAAATAGATACGTATGGCAGACGGGTGTAATTTTTACAGTAAAAGACAGAAGTAAATACCTTTCCTTTTTTAAAGGTGAAAATAAACAGTTATTTTGTATCTGCTTTGTGCATTTTAAGAACCACATAAAAATGTCGGCAGGTAATAGGCAGTTTTGCTAACCTCAGGTGGTCAGGGAGGAAGAGAATAACAGAAGGAAGAGGAATAACAGGGAGGAAGGAGGAGGGTATAACAATTAAATCTTGAGTGTTTCAGGGAAATATTTCAAAGAAATATGAGCATTTTTATAAGGATTGAAAAGACTAGTAAAACAATGTGTAGGCATGCAGCTTTCATCTTAAATATAGCACATGTGAAACATCACCTTTATTTTTCATAAACCAGGTCATAGCATTGTGGAAAGTTCTCTGAGTATCCAAAATATGGGGAAGGAGAGGATTTAATTTAGCAAACTACAAAAACATTGACATTCAGAATATTCTTCTAAAGCCATGTGTGACACATTTCCATACTCTTAGTTGTAAAACATCAGCTCAGAGGCCAGCTGATGGCGTAGTGGTTAAGTTTGAGTGCTTCACTTCGGCAGCCCAGTGTTTGCTGGTTCAGATCCTGGGCATGAACCTATGCACTGCTTATCAAGCCATCCTATGGTAGGGTCCTACATATAAAGTAGAGGAAGGTGGGCATGGATGATAGCTCAGGGCCACTCTTCAGCAAAAAAGAAAAAAAAAAAGAGGATTCGCAGCAGATGTTAGCTCAGGGCTAATCTTCCTCCAAAAAGAAAAAATCAGCTCAGTGTGATACTCAACTTTTACAAGCAAAGCTAGAAGTGAAAATAAAAATCTAATGCATTTCTCAATTCAAAATGGTGGATGTAGGATGGGTTTTTTTTCTTCCTTCGTGGCGTAAGAAAATCTTTTAAGTGGTAAAAGTGTTTGTCCTCTAAAGTACAAGAATTCCCCAGAGACAGTGGGGAATGGTAATATTTACCACGTAAACTTCGGTACATCTCTGCTGTTTCTTCAGTCAGGTCTACACCAGTGTGGTGTCCATGTAAGTGATCTCAGAGTGCCGTAATTTCAGGAATTAACCTCTCCACAGTCACTGATTAGCTTTTCTCTTGTTTACAGCTGTGTCTTCACCATCGTCCTTTACATTACAAACAAATAGACTGAGCACATCAGTGCCTAATTCCTATTACCAGATAACAGATTTTTCCATTGGTTCATCTCTTCATAACCCCTGAGCAGTCAGAATCAATCCGTGCTCACTTTGCTGCGCTTGAGCTTAACGTGTTGGATGTGTTGTAACCTGATGCTGTCTGTGGCTTTCTAAGGGAAAATCGGGAGGCCTTTCGTCAGTCATTTACTGTTCTTTCTCTCTACTTTCTCTGCATTGACCGTCTTGTGATGTATGACAGACCCATTTGTGCCATCTTCAGTTTTAGGTGAGAACATTTCCCTTGATC
Organism: Equus caballus; assembly: GCF_041296265.1. Classification (NCBI taxonomy): domain Eukaryota; kingdom Metazoa; phylum Chordata; class Mammalia; order Perissodactyla; family Equidae; genus Equus; species Equus caballus. The sequence continues at coordinate 54,370,911 of NC_091691.1, forward strand.
ACAGTTTATTGCAGGAGCAATTTAGAAAGTCAGGGGCTACTCTGTAGGAGACTGGAGTTTTATTCTGTATGATACAGTGATTGTAAGCAGGACATGGGGGTGGTGGGGGGCATAAATAACAAAAAGACTTTTCTCCAAACAGTCTCCATTGATAAGAAGAGTTTGTCACATGTATGTTGGAAATGATACCAAAAGATTCAAATGAACAGTCCCAGTTCTAGTATTCTCCTTTTCTATGCACAGAATTTAAAGTCAGATCTGATGTCAGGGAAAAGCACAGTATGTCATCCCTCAGCTGTGTACTGCCAGGAGCTGAATTCTGTCCATGTGACAGCCATAAATGTGAAAATATCTTATTATTTTCATTTATTGCTAAGCACTAAAAACTTCAATGTCAAAAATAGCATATTTCTACTTGCACCACATGTTAATTCAGAAAAATTATCGCTAGAGTTTTCGCCTCCTAACCCTCCTCGGAGCCACTCAGGGCACCCCTAGCATTCCAAAGTGTCTGTCACACAGTGGAATTTTGAAGGAGCTGATGTTCTCAACAGCAAAATGAGAAGATGCACTTTATAATCACATGGTTTATTGTGTGTCAGACGTCACTAGAAATGAAATAAAATGTTAGCCCATTGGGGCAGAATGCATTGAAAATATGAAATGTTCACAGAAGGGAGTTAAAGAAAACAATCCTCTTTGTCCAGTGTAGAAAGGGTGAGGAGAAATGGCGTTACCTGGCTTTGATAACCAAAGAAGTGTGACCTACCTGTTGCATGTGAGATGCATAAACAACCCAACTATGTTCTCTTTCTGCTGCTAACTTTGCTGAAAAGGAGCACAACACAAACAACTTTAAGGTGTATAAGAATTCATTGTAACGAGAATTCCATCCTCAGCACTTTAATTTCTGCTTCCTAATTCTCTCTACAGGAGTTTACAGGCTCACCTTGTTTTATTGCACTTCGCTTTATTATGCTTCTCAGATACTGCGTTTTTCACAAGTCCCTCCACCAGCAAAAAGATTTTTGACTCACTGAAGGCTGAGATGTTGGTTGGCATTTTTTAGCAATCGGGTATTTTTTAATTAAGGTGTATACATTGTTTTTTTTACACATAACGCTATTGCATATTTAATAGGCTATAGGATAGTGTAAACACAACTTTTACATGCACTGGGAAACCAGAAAAATTCATGTGACTGGCTTTACTGCAATTGCAGTAGTCTGAAACAGAACCTGCACTATCTCCTAGGTATGCCTGTATATCTTTGCAAAATTGTTTTTCCCCCTGTGCTTCTCTTTTTTCTAAGTTGTTAATTCTAAGTTGTTACTATTTTTATATAGAGGGTGATTTTTTGTCCTTAGGGTGTTTACTGGGCTTAAGCAAGTTTGTTGCCTGAGGACAAAATGACCTCAGACAGCAGTTTAAGAATAGACATAAACCAGAATTTTTGAATTTGTATCAGTTTGAAGTCTAACAAACAAAGCCGCCCTTTTAATACCAACTATAAAGGAAAGAAGGCTACGTTTTTATTCTTCTCATAAGTGAGGGGCACAGGCTAACCTCAGGCACCTGACCAATGCAGTCTACATGCAGATGACATTTGCAGAAGCTTCTGAGAGGGAAAGATGATGATTTCTTTGTGTGCTGTGGCATTCATTCTGTGGTTCCTCTAGTAGATGTTCTGTCGTCGTGGGGGCTGTGAGTAGGGAGGGCTAAAACGTGCATTGTCAGAGGGAAGAAAATGTTCATATTTCATAGCGGGATTAAGATAAGCTTATTAAATATTTTTTAAAGTCACTGCTTTGTTATTATGAACACTAATGACATCTTTTAAAGTTGGTTAGGCTTCTTTACTGAGAGGGAGTCACTTGAACAGACAATTCAAGCAGCAAAAATTACACACATTGTGAAAAATAAGTCAGCCAGATTGACAAATAACTGTTATTATGTCTAGCTTATATATGTACCAAGGTAACAAATGGCAGTGCTCGAGGACTGTTCCTTCCACACTGTTAGGTACAAATGTGAATCTGAATTCAGGATTAGTGAGGTTGTCACTTGAAACCCTGGAAAAAAGATAAGGTCTGCCTCCCCTCTGGCACTTTGTGAGATTAGTACTATTATAATTTACCTTAAGACAAGAAGAAACGTTCTGTTGTGACTCCAAGCTCGGGCTTAACTCCTCTAGCACCTCCACCTTTTATTCTCACATGCTCAGGTACTCAGCCCTAATGGATAGAACTTTAGGATGCCTCTCCCTCGTTTTCTGGCAAAAAAATAATTGTAAAAAGAGAGATAGGTAGAACCACCCCTACCTCAAAAATATAGCACTCATTTCGATTCTAGATTTTTCAGCTGGTTCGTTGAAATTCAAGATAGTTTATTAAAGAATATAGGTAGAATTTGGTTAACTTGCTCAGGAAATGTAAATGAGAAAATGTGTCAAATACAAATAAGACTTATTTAGCCATGACTTGATTCATGGAAGTTGAAAAGGAATTAGGATACTATTTTAACCTCCTTTTTGTTATTGAGTGCTTAAATTAAACACATCCATCCTGACATGATGGGAGGATTGAGGCTTTGCCCTCTGACCACCTATGAATAGAAAACTCAACTGTAAAATTAAAGCAGAAAATAAAAACTACCTGGAATTTTTCACACAGTACTGTTGCTCCTGCCCTGTTGGCTTTTTCATCTCCTTTTTTCTCCTGATATGTGTCTTCTTAAAAGTGCCATTAAATGGTAAGTTCCCCCATTTGCCCCATGGAAAAGGTGTGGAGGGAATGGGGGCATGTGTCTTATCTGTAGATTCTGACAAAACCAGCTGGTTCTGCTCTGTGTTGGCCTGCATGTTAGCTCTTGTAGAACATTCCATGCATGAAGTGTGGGTCTGCTCTGCAATATTTTGTCAAGCTTTCTGATCCTGGAGCGTGCACAGTGACTCATCAGTCTAAAGTTCTGTTTTCTTTTTCCGCTTTGCTTCCATTTCATGTATCAAGTCCACATTTTCATTGCTAGCTTTATAAGCCAAACCATTTTGACCATTTTACTTTTGCTCACAGAACATTTGTACAGAGTTCATTTACTTCATCATGCAAACTAGTTAGCTTATCTTTGGAAGAATACGTGACTGGTTTTATCAGGTCTTGATGAAGTTTCAGATTGAAACTTCTATAAACGTTAGCACCCAAAAGCTAGAGGGTTCTTACCGCATAGTTTTGTGAAAGCAATATATCATTTAGACTGCTTTGTAAAAACAAAACTTTTTGCCTCATTCCTATCAGTATTGCCAGTTTCATTTAAATTTGTAAACATTGAACTTTTCCTCTTTGCTGAGCCATCGTAAGGATTATTGCAGCCATAGGTTGAGGGGATGTCAGCAGCAGCTTCTTAGCATTCTCAGTGACCCTGAGGTATCCCGTTAGTTCTCCCTCGCTTTCTCTCTACCTTCTTTTCCTAGATGACCACATGATGGCCACTGAGATGAGCACTTTGGTGCATTCCCACACTTAGAAGAATCACGAGCCGGCTGACGTGCGCTGACAGACTGGGAAGATTCACCCCGCTATCCAGGTGGTAGACCAGCGTCAACATCACACAGATGAAGTGTGTAGAGGGCTGCGGCTTAAAGGAGGGATATGAAGTGACCATGAGCTTCGGGCCAGGGCTCCTTCTCAGCCCTCCGGGGCCTGATGCCAGGGACTGTGCTCCCAGCTTATTCAGCCAGCAGTGGGACCGCATGAAGGCTGGCAGGAAAGGACCAGACATTTCATCCATGGATCCATTTCCTTCCGGCTGTAAGACTTATTACCTGGAAGCTAAGTAAGTATGTTAAATGGAACAAGGATGACCACTTCACCTTTTTCATATTCCATATAAATTTGTAATGAAAACAGAGGCTTACTACGAGGCTCTCTTTCCCATTCTTGATCACCTTTCTTGGCTTTCCCATAATTATGATTTTTGTTTGTTTGTTTGTTTTTTTGAGGAAGATCAGCCCTGAGCAAACATCTGCTGCCAATCCTCCTCTTTTTACTGAGGAAGAGTGGCCCTGAGCTAACATCCGTGCCCATCTTCCTCTACTTTATATGTGGGACACCTACCACAGCATGGCTTGACAAGCGGTGCCATGTCCGCACCTGGGATCTGAACCAGCAAACCCCAGGCCGCCAGAGGGGACCGTGTGCACTTAACCACTGCATCACCAAGCCGGCCCCATATAATTGTGATTTTAATCCTAATAATTTTGTGGTAATTACCTCAGAAAGAAACTGTCCACTTAAAACAATTTTAGACCAACCATGATGTCATGTGGTGGAGATAAGACAGCAGTAAAGGGACTGGCTAGTGTCATGGCTATGGCAGTTGTTATTGTCCTGCCAGCCCAGAGAGCGTGTTGCTGTGCTGGGATCTAGCACGGACAGCTTTTGGGGGCATTTCCAGGAGCAGTGATGTTCTCTCACCATATTTAAAATGGAGGGCCCACCCCTTTCACAGCCTCTGTCATTAGCTAATGCTGTTGGAAAGTCATTCAAGAAATGAAGAGAATTAATTGATTTAAAGAAGTCTGATTCAAAGAAGCACACCAGTACCTGAGTGTGTGTGTCTGTTGTGTGTGTGTGAGAGAGTGAGGCGGGGGGGGGGGGGGGGGGGGGGGGGTTGGGGGGTGGAGAGAGGGTTGGATTTCTTTTTACCTTATTAAAATTAGTTACAGTCATTGGTGAAGATAAAGTAGCAGGCTTACAGTAAAAATAGGGTTATACAGATGTGTGGTTTTTTTAAGTCTTAGAAGGTGTTTCTGGTCCTGTATCTACCTAGTAACTAGCTCACAGCTGGGAAACATCTTGTCTGGAATTAGAGTATTTTTGAAATCAATTCCTACCACCTCCATAGCCTATGAGTTTCAAATTTTGCTTTTTTCTCCTCTTTGGTGCACACTCGTGATACTTCTTTTTATGCCCCAGAAGCTGCGTTGTCTTGGGTTTAGCTCTATCTCCAAGCTTAATTGCCAAAGATTTGTTACAGCAGGCAGAGCCATGCCACTGCTACACTTCTTTTCAGACTAGGTCTGTTGGTTCAATGCAGACAAATAGACACACTTTGCTCTCCTGACATGTGCATCCTTGTATGTTGCAAATGACCTTAGTTCAGAAGACAGCAAAGCCAAGGAAACTCAAACCAGGCCCCAAGGGTTTGATTTAAGTCCAGAAAATTTCAGATGAAGTTCTTCATTTTAGCAACACTGAGAATCTTAGATTTACCTATAGCAGTTTAACGTATACTTAGTGAAATTGACTGCCTTTGCATATTTCCTCATGCACTTTTAAAGGCAGCTGAGGAATTAATAGGATTAAGACTGCCAAAAGCATTAATATCTTATTTAACACAAAGTTAGGTATTGAGAAAATATTAAGCCTAATGAATAGAGATGATATAGTTCTGGCCAGTATTCTGATTGCAGATATTGCTCAAATATTTATTAAAGATGTTAATGTTAAAGAGTTTAGTTACAGACTCAAATAACAATTCATAAAATAACCTCAGTCCAATTTTTCTTGGACTATTGTAAAATATCTACCTTGGGACTTCCCATAACACACCATAGATGGTGCATATTTGGAAGTATGCAAAAAAAATTAACAAGGTGGCATGCTGGAGCTGTCTCTCCTGTCTTGCGAGAGCCTATTGTGCACATGTCTTTCCAGCCTCCGTTCAATGACATCATACTGCGAGTTTGAGATTGGCTGTGATGGGAGTATGTATATCATGGAAGTCAGCAAGTGCTAGAAAGCAGGACTTTTTCTTTTCTATGGAGATCCTGGTTTACCAGTGTACTGCTGGGAACAAACCTATAATTGACTGAAGAATTCATTCAATCTGGTGGAAATGAGGTCTCTAAATAGAAGTTTGTTGGGTTATAATAGGAAAATACATGTTATTCTTTGCATGCACGAGGTTAGCAATTGCAATTTATTTTTTGTTTTTTCTTGCTGGGAATTGCCTTAGATGGGGTTCCCCAGCAGCAGACACCGAAACAGAGATTTGGATGCAAGTGATTTGTTAAGAAAGTTCTCACAGGAGAAACTGGTTAGAGTAGGAGAAGCAAGTGGGAAGGATCCAAGCCATGTCGGATTTCAGGTGACTTTTTACCTTTGGCCTGATCCAGCAGGGAGCCTTGGAGCCTAAGGTTGCATTGCAGTCTTGGTCCTGCCTCTCTGCATGGCAGGCTTTCTCTCACTTCAGTGATCAAACTGCCTGGCTGTGGGCTGCTCAGGGGCCATAAACTCCCAGGTCCTTCCAGCTCTCTGCACATCTAGTTGAAGTGGCTCCAGTGGCCCAAAGGTAGTCTTCTAAAGAAGATTGCAGAAGGCAGGGGACAGTCTTGTGTCCTGAGAATATGGTCAGAGCAGCGACAACATCTCCTCCAGGGTAGCACCTGGAGGTTGAGATGGATTTATTCACATTCCTTGGTTCTTGGCCTGTTATCATCACTGGTCTGTGCAAGTCCCCTGTTTCATTTTTCCTGCTTTATCCCCAATCCCTACTCCATGTGCCCTCATAAGTACCCACTCTAATGTGTTGGAGATCAATACCAATTACAACATGTGGGCACATTTGAAGGTTACAGGTACCTGGGATGGTGGTGGGGCGAGTGTTGCAGTAATTCAGGTAGGCTCTTGTTTTAGGAAGGCTCCCACACAGGCCCAGAAAGGAGAAAGAGCAAGGCAGAGACTCATTCCCTGGGAATACGGGAAGTACATCCTGCTGCAAAGGTTGGCCCAGGTGACTCTGGGACAGAGACTGGACCGTCTGCATCACAGTGGGTCTGCAGGGTATGGCCTGCTTTGGCAGAATTCTGGCAGCTGTCAAGAGCAGTTCGCCCACCCAATGTTGGGAATGGTAGAGGAAAATTTCAGTGCTCTCTGTGGGAGCCAGGCATGGCTTTGGTCAGCATTAGAATCATGTTCATAGCGGCGGCGCTCTTTGCCTTCAGCAGCCCCCTGTAGGGAAGCAGCATTGCGAAGAAACTTCGGAGGTTCCCAGTCCTGGACACCACAACACTACTGCCTGAGTCACCATCCAGTCCCGGGAATCAAGTCAGACTCCACGAAGGACATCAGGGAGTGCTGAGCCCCTAGAACTGAATGGATAGTCAGCTCATTCTTAGCATAGTGGTTTCCGGGAGTGCCTGGTAGCAAAGAAGACTCAGGAGCAAAGGGTTGACACATGTGGGAACTTCATTCTATTTGTTAGGAGATAGTTTATTATGGAAGCAAGAAGACTGAATTCAAAACCTGCTCAGTGGTCAAAACCTCTCCCTGACACTAGAAGAGTTGGCCAGCTCTTCTGTGGACGTCCAAAGCAAGTTCGGTTCGGCTGTGGTTGCTTAACTCACTGGCCAAGGTGGTTTTAGACAATCATATAGCCCTTGATTATCTATCTACTGCTGAGCAAGGAGGTGTCTTTGTACTGGCAAACACCTCCTGCTGCAGATGGACAAATGCCTCTGGGGAAGGCCAGTCTGGGGCAGAGGCAGCACCCAGAGTGCTCTCCTCCCAGAGCTGATGTCTGCCCTTCGGGAAGGAAGGGCCAGGACAAGGAGCTGCCCTCCAGTGGACCTTCCCTGGGACTCCATCAGTCCCTCGCCCCGACTCCCCTTCCCAAATCTCTGCCATCTCCTGCCTCCTGCTCACCTCATCCCATCCCCACCCAAGTTGTCCACATTTTACAGATGAAGGAACTGGGGACTCGGAAGAGGTGAGCAGCTCCGGATCACACCCCCAAACTCAGGTCCCGACCCCTCCAGCCTCTAGGAGGCTGCTGTGTCCAGGGAGCTGGGGTACAGGTGAGCCAGATCTGAGCAGCTGAGCAGAGGATGTACCCAACGCTGGGATCACACAAGTGCACCCTGCACCCTCTCATCTCTGCCCCTCAGACCGTGCCCAGTGCAGGAGACCTGGGATCCCCAGGTAACAGAAAACAAGTGTGAAATGCTGCCTCTGCCTATGGGAAGGCCGGCCCAGAGGTTCAGGTCTCACACAGTGCCCACCTCCACTTCAGACCCTTCACCAAATGTTGCTCCTCAAACCATACCTCCTCTCGGTCTTCACCGTCTGATAACCAACATTTATCACATTAACACCAGCTCTGAGCCACTTTCCTCAGGTCCCAGTTACCTAGACTCCACCACCCTCCCCACTGGCTCATAAAACCAGCAGCCCTCCAGACTGCTTATACATTGTCCAAGTCATTCTTAAGTTCACCTCCCTGCCCAGACCCAGCCTTCTTGCTGACTTTCCTCAGTTTAGGCCTGGTTGCTGTGAACACATGTGCTTTAAACACTGCCCCTGGGCCACAGCTCCAGGCTCTCCTCCCCAGCCATAGGGCCCAGCTTACTGGGATCCAAACCTTACCTAAGCTCCAGCCCACAGTCCCTGGAGCTGAGATGGACCGTTGCCTGGGAGGGGGCGAGCCTGGTACCTTGGCATCCTCCTCCATCCTTGCCGCCCAGCATCCAGTTCATCACCAATTCTAAGCTGTGTTCTTGGAGTCAGCCACCTTCCTCCATGTCCACAGACACCCTGCAGTCTCTAAGACTCACCTGTTCCTGCTCTGCCTTGCTCTGTCTATCCAGCCCACACCTACAGCAGCCAGAGCAAATCCCCCCTTTCTCCAACCCTATAGAGCTTCCGTGGCTCTGAGTATGCAGCCCACCATCCTAGCCCACTCTCTCCAGTCTCTCACCTGCTGCCCTCACCCCATACCACCTCACCCGGAGACAGGGAATGTATCGCACGCCTCTGGCCTCTCTCCACCCTGGTCTTACCCCTAACCTTTGCCTAGCAAAGGCCTGCATCAGACAGGAACCTGCAGTTGAGAGGCACCTGCTGCAGTGGCTGGAGTTTGAAGCCAGACATCAGAGTCCAAACCCAAGTTTTGCCACTGTGAGTTCTTGGGCCAGAAATAATCTATGCAGTGTGAACACTCTGCTTCTGCTTTCCTTAATGTCAGAATGGCGCCCACCTTGGCTTGGCTTTGAATTTTAGAGGAGGCAACATGCGTGAAAAGTATTGATGGGGAAGAGCAGGTTGTGCTCAGTGTCAGCTCTCTTTAAGTCACCAACACTTTCTCAGAGTCATGGAGACCCCTGCCTACCTCACAGCTCTGTTCTGAGCGTCACGTTAGACACTTGCCCTGTTGAGACCCAACCAGCTGGAGAACGTGAGTACTCCTATGGTGGGTACAGTGAGTGTGATCCCAGGCTGTACATCACAGTCACCCAGGGACACCTCTTTTGTATTCCAATACATTTATTTAAAACATATATAATGAAGCTCATGCCACCTCCACTCAAGGAGGTGACCCACTTTCTGCTCCAGCTCCACTTCTATGCCCATTTGGGATGGGTGTATGCAGGGACATCATTCTTTCCTGCTTTGAAAATGCTGCCTGGAAGGCAAAAGGTTCCAGGAATCCCCACATTTCGCCATAGAAGCTCTTCAGTTCATGGACCTGGGCCTGCAGTTGACACCACTGCTCAGCCTGTTCTTGAACACCCACTCCCACCCCCTCCAATTGGGAGTACCTGTCCTTAGCCTGAAGGAGCTCACCGCAGGACTCCTCTGCCCTCAGGGCCTGGGTCTCCTCTGGATCTTGCTCATAAGCCCCCTCCTCATGTCCTGCTGTGTCCAGGAGGCCTGGTCCTCTGGCACATCTTTCCTTTCCAGAATTTTCATGGACAGCTCTTCCCATTTACAGTTGTTCTCTTGTTCTAAGGCATGGCAGCCTTTGCTCCCTCTGAACAAGAGAACTCCCCAGAAGAAAAAGGCTCCCCAAGTGATATGCCACCAAGACATCAGGCTGAAGTCAGCCCCAGGCCAAAGGTCTTCAGGCCATGAGCCCAGCACCTTAGCACAGTGACCCACGAAGGGGACTGCGCTCTGAATGGCTCCAAACACTGCCAGGCCTTGGCACCCAGCTATGAAACTAACGTTTCTGAGCCCACCTCTAACAGAGGCAGTAACCTCTGCCTTCACAGACAGCCCCTCACCTGGAAATCCACCTGGAAGATAGATTTCCACCTGGACTGGTAGCTTCAGATTCCTCTTATCTGGGTCAAGATGCCCCACTTTTTTGTATGCAGGTTGTTTCTGCTCCATTTCCTGGCCTTCCATCTGTTTTACAGATTGAATCTTGGTGCTTTGGGGAGTGGCTGCTGGGACTTGTTCTTCCTGTTCTGGTGGTTTGGGCAGCACTGGAGAGCCAGGGACATGGCCAGGACCAAGACTGTCAGGAGGCAATGAGAAGTTTCTGAGGCCACTCTCCTCACTCTGCGACTTCTGGGCTCAGATTTTCAGTTCTTGATTTTCTCGTGACGGGGTGGACAATGACTAGTATAAGGTATTTTTCCTCTGCCAGGTAGCAGCATCTTCCTGCCAGCTTCCCTGGTCCTGGCAGAGGTGCTGACAGCCACAGGAAGACGAGGACTCGGGGAACATCCACAGGAAACTTGGGGCTAGACACCTGATGTGCAACTGGGTGAGGTCCCAAAGGACAGGGCTTGGGGGTTGACGGCTGCCCTTTGCTGTGCTGGGTGAGGGGCCTGGCAGTTGGCTGGGTATCCTGGGGACTGTATTGCCTCTGTTGAGCTGGGTTGGGGCCTTGCAGTTGGCTAGGTGTCTGGGGAACTCATTCGTTCTGAACTGAGCTGGGTTGGGGGCTTGCAGTTGACTGGGTGTCCTGGGGACCTGTTTGCCCTGTGCTCAGCTGGGGTGGACAGCTCCTGGTAAGCCAGGTGTCCGGGGTACTTTTTTGCCCTATGCTCAGCTGGGTCAAGGGGCTCACAGTTGACCGGGTGTTCAGGAGACTGGCCCACCCTGTGCAGAACTGTGTTTCAGTGCCGGAGGTCTGGGAGGGGCCCTCCCCCACTGGGTGAGGTGTGGATCCATGAGGCACCAGGTGCAGGTGTGGGGCCTCCTGGGACTACACAAAGGTGCATGGGGACATAAAGGTGGAACACAGAGTATGAGAGGTGTGAGAGGCCCAGGGCAGTATGAGGTCGGGGCTGGAGGCACACTGTTGTCTGGGGTGGAGAATTCAACTGCAAACACTGCACAGAGCAGGAGGAACTGAAGCAGAGGTGCCATCTCTTTCCTCAGTGAGGCCTTGGGAGAGCACCCAGGTTTAATAACTGCCATGTGTGTCACAGTCCCTTCTCGGGACATCACAGCAGCTTCCTGGCCGGTCACCAGGCGACTCTCAGCTGGGTCTTGCTAATGCAGTCAATCATCAGGCAGCTCACTGGCCAATCACCAGGCAGCTCTCACTGTGGCCCTCCTGACATCATCGTCCAGAGGCCATCTCCCCTTCCCTACAGGGTGGACTGGTGCCCTTGTGGGCCCTTAGCCCCTTGCAGTGCTCTGCTTGCTCTCCCTCATTGCAGAGACTTCATTTCACAGGTGGAGCACCTGAAGGTGGGGGCAGTGACTCGCCCACATGGGGCATCCAGACCTGGTGTTCCCAGGACCCATGCAGATCTGAAGGCCGCAGAGCCAGCTGTTCGTCATGTGTTGTGGGTCCTCCCTGGGGTCCTGTCCATTGGCAAAGCTCCACCCAGGGGTTTCCACAGTGACCATAAATGTCCCTGGATGCTGAGGCTGCACCTGCTCCCTTTGCTGCCACAGTTTGTCCCCTCTGATACCAGTTTTAGGACAGGACCTCTGGGAAAGGGAGATGGAGATGGAGTGCAGGGTGGTGGACTACAGGCGGCCTGGGGCGAGGACAGAGGAGATGAGACTTCAAGAAGAGGAAGGGTCCTCATGCTGAGAGTCCAGGGCAACAGAGGGAGTAGGCTACCCATCTGAGAATGTGGAAGTACCTTCCTGGACAGCACCCCATCACTCCTGTGCAGTTGTCTGCCCCTTCCCCATCCCTGTGGTCATCACTGAAGAGTTTTGCCCTGCTTGCTGCTGGCACCACTACACCCCATCTTCATTTTCAGTGACTTCTACATCCACGACAACATTCCACTCTATACCTATACTTTTGGTCCTTGACCTTCTTGCCTCCTGTTGCAAATGTTGTTCGTATTTTCCCCAGCAGTCATTTTCTTTCTTCTACACTGAGTGACACTAATACTAATAAGTAAAATGCAAATTGTTCTGGTCTCCTGATGCACATGGGCTCAGAGAAAGTAGGCCCATTGCCAGGGAATGGATCATGACTGGACTAAATCAACCATGGTCCTCCGCTTCCTCTTTGTTAGGATTGGTTGAGGGTGAGGAGGGCATTTGACCCAACTGTGGCCACTAGAGCCTGAGCAGATGTCTGCTGTGGGAGGCAGGAGGTGTTTGGGAAAGTTTTGTCTCTTTAATTAAAGAAAGGCAGATGGTTGGAATCAGTCATCGCTCTCTGCCTTTGACCTGGTAGAGTGAATATGTGATGTTAGCAGCTGTAGCAGCCAAAGTGAGCCCATGAGGAAAGAGGTAAAGAGAATCCCAGAGGAGCTGATGCCAAGGCTGCCCCTGCTGACAGGGTGCATTCATCAACCCTGGACCCTCCTTGTTGGTGACATCATGACCACCTGCGTTGAAGAATTTCTTTGGCTAGAAATTCTATGATATGAAGCTGAAGGCGTCATAGCTGATCCATTTCATCCCCAGAATAATATAAATATCTTATCTAAATATTTCTTGTGCCAATTCCACTTTCTAACTACAAAAATTTGTGTTTATCCTGATGAGACATAGGCCATTGTAGGTCAAAGTCATATCTCCTTCCCTTTGTATCCTCCAGTGTCGTAGCATCTTGCTTACCTCATAGTCAGTGCTAAACATGTGTCATGAATAAAAGTATGTGATGAATGGTTTACAGTTTGGGCCATCAACAGAGCACAGCCCTTCACCCCGACCAATGTATTTGTTAAAGTAAAACAAAACAAGCAAAAAACAACAGGGAGATCAAGAACTAAACGATTCAGTGTACTCTGTGTGGTCACTGCTGTGAAAGCAAGCCAGAGGACAAGTCTAGGCCTGGCCCAGAGGAGGGTGGATCCTGAAGATGAAGGCCTGTGGTCCCCGCATCCCTGCAGATGAGCTTCTCATGGGATAAGCCAGTAAGGTGCTGGCAGTTGTTCAGGCAGCTTCTATAATCTTAATGCACACACCCTCTCCTTCTTCTTCCTTACGGAGTCGTGCACCCATCCTAAGAAGACTAGTCTCTTGGCTCCCTTGAGCCCTGGTGATGTGATGTGACAGTTTTGAGTAGAAGGGCTGTGTGGGATTTCTGAGGAGGATCTGGAAGTGAGGCAGCAGCCCCTTTGCTGCCATCTCTCCGTCCTCCTGCAGGTATGGAGTGCACGTGTGACGGCTGGACCCCCTCAGGTGGCGCACCGAGGATGGAAGCCATAGAAGGTGATGGAGCAGAAAGATGGAAACAGGGCCCTAATCTTAGCATGCAGAATCTAGACTTCTTTCTATGAGAGAGAAGAATTTCACTTTCTTTTTTCCCAGTCATTGTTATGTCGGCATTTTGTCATATGCAGATACACTGATCCCCAACTGATCCAGGGCCCCTTCTCAACTCCACGGCTCCCCAGGGAGGGAGCCTGCTAGGCCTGCACCTCCTGAGCAACTGCTGTGGTCCCAGGAATGGGGCTCCTCACCTCCCACACTCACAACTCCTAAAGGCCCCTTCTCTTCAGCAGTTCCCAGAACTGGCCCATCTCCTTCACGCCACTGGGCCTCTCCAGGTGCTCCTCCTTGCCCTGGAGTGTCAGCCTCCCGGCTAGCCCTGCCCATCATTCCACTCTCAGTCATCTCCAGGGTGCCCTCCTGGCCCCCCACTAGCTCTGAACCTCCCCCCCCCCCCGCCTTCTTCTTCAGTGTCCTGTGACACTTGTGATCACATATATGTTTGTGGATCCATCTGATTAATGTCTCCCTTCCCCATGACACTGAGCAACCTGAAAGCAGGCAGCTCCGTTTTGTTCCCCTCTGTATCCCCAGTCCTGAGCACGGTCCCTGCACACAGAAGGTGCTCACACATGCCGAGTCGTGGCCTCAGGAGCCTTAGGGTTTCTGCTTCTGTGAGGGTCAACATGCTCCTTGTCAGCAAAGGCAGTGCCGAGCAAGGGCATTGGCCTCAGTCAGAAAGCCCAAGCATGGATTTTCTGCCCAACCCCTTTCTCACTGTATAAGGTAGGAAACCTGAAATTAGGGTTAGGGTTAGGGTTAGGTGACCCCTATGGCCTGAAATAGGCATGATGAGAGACCCAGCTCCTGGGGCTGTGGGGAGAATTCCGTGAAGAGCACGTGAAAATGTTTGGCTCCCTCGGTGCCTGGAAAGGAACTATAAATTATTAGTTATCCAGCCTTTAAACTTTCCTAGGAAATAATTTTTTTGAGGCTAGCCAGATTCGAGGGTTGAGGAGGAAGAGAGTGGGAGTGGAACAAATACAAAAGTTCACTTTTAAGGCAGTAATTTTTAGATAATTGATATTTCGCCTCCCTCCCTGCCACGACCCGCCTCCTTGCCCATCATAGCCCCGAGGTGGACATAGACATAACTCTGGATTCCCTTTGCCCAGATCCTTGCTAGCTCAAGGACATTCTTTCACTTTCCGTTCTTCGAGGTGGCTGATGACAGAGGTTGCGGGGTAGTCCACCAGCCTGTCCAGTGTCCAGCAGGGTCTCGGGATGCACAGTGACTGCACCCCACCTTACTGTCTGCTGCCTGGAGATGCCCTTCCTCTCCTCCAGAAGACACAGGCTGGAGATCCTGTGGGGCTGGACCCCAGATGGGTGAGGTCATTAGGGGCGGCAGCATGTGGGGCAGTTAGGGTGGGCACTGAGAGCTTGAGGTGGGCAGAGATGACTGAGGGCCAGCGTGGAGGATGGCGTAGCAAGGAAGAGGTTCCTCAGTGGGACAGACCATGGGCACAGTCTGAGGAGATGCAGACCCAGGGGCACCATGAGAGATCTGTCCGAATTGGCTCAACTACAGCTAAGCAGTGGGTGGGGGAGACATCAGGGATTGGTAGGTGGTCTCTCAATGCTGCTGGTGTGGGTGGACCCTAGGAGAGAGACTGGGGTCACTGGGCGGCACTGGAGGAGTTGAGGTGAGGGCCCTTGGGTTCAGCTGGGACCGGCCAAAAGGCAGAAGAGGCGCAACTATGAGGGCCAGTCATCTGAGGGCATAGGCGGGGCTCTCCTTGGCGTTACAGGCCTTTCTATGCCAAGCCCATAAAAACTCCTGCTGATCTTTCAAGACTCAGCGCAGACAGCCCTCCTCCCTGCTCTCCCAATCCTGTACATTGCAAGCGTGTACAAGCAAGTGCAAACTACCTACTGGGTACCAGCTAGATTGAGAGTTTTAGAGCAGTCCGTGCACCCACCAAGGTCACATTCTTGGGGCGCAGACACCGATCCAATGAAGCAATTGCAACGATTCTAACATTGTGTGAGGAGGAGCAAAGTGAGCTCAGGGGATGGACAAAGAGGACTGGGTGACAGGCTATTTGCGTGGGGAATACCCTCTCTGCAGGGATTATAAGGGGACCAAAGCACATAGAGATGGGGAGGAGCACTCCAGGGAAGGTGACCAACAAAGGAGGGGGTGACACACAGGCCTGAGGGGCTCCTGAGGGTGGGGCAGGGCAAAGAGCTTGCATCTTGGAAGCCACAGGAGGTTCCAGCAGGGCCAGGCAGGATGCAGCGGATGGTTGTGCCTAGATTCAGGTTCCTGCAGGGAGAATGGCAACTCGGCCACAGCGGGCCTTGGCCACAGTGATGGGGGCTTGCCTGGGAAAGGGGGATTCAGGATGACACTGGTTTGGGGTGTGAGCAAGAGGGAGGAAGAGGCCACTTGCTGAGTCAGGGATGACCGTCTCTGTGGGATTTGTGCAGCGTTGTCGTACAGAGCCCAGGCCCTTTCTCTGCCCACCTCCCACTGCTGTGCCTTGTGCCCAGCACAGCCCCTGCCCTTGATGCTTAGAGAGGCCCAGTGGTCATCCTTATCAAATGGGTGGGCGATAGACAGAGTCCCCATCTTCCATCCCACTCTGCTGCCTGTTCTTTTAACTCATTTTGTGTTTTTAGCAACATTTGTGTTGCTCTGATTCAGAAATTACTAGATGTTCACTCCATTTTCCTGTGGCCAGCAGGACAGAGGCTGCCTCAGGGCCATGAGCGCAGATGGCTGAGGAGCAAGGGGGACTGGCAGGAACAATCGGGACAGAAACAAGGGAAGGATGTCTTTCTGCGGAGCTGTGGGAAATACAGTTTACTGCAAACATATTGTCTAAATGAGTTCTATTTTAAATTTGCATTGGGAAATCTGAAATTCAAAAACAGAATACTGAAATATTAGCTTTACTTCTGTGATTTGGCCCCAGAGTGTGAAATGCTGCCTCTGCCTGTGGGAGGGCCGACCTAGAGGTCCAGGTTCCACACAGCGTTTACCGCTACTTTAGATCTTCACCATTGTCTCTCCTCAAACCGCACCTCCTCCCAGTCCTCACCATCTGACACCAACATATATCACATTAACACCAGCTCTGAGCTGCTTCCCCTCAGGTCCCAGTTACCTGGACTACACCACCCTCCCCACTGGCTCATGAAAGCAGCAGCCCTCCAAAACGTTCAGACATGGTTCAAGTCCCCCCTCAAGCTCACCTTCCCCCCATGAGACTCAGGCTTCTTGATGACTCTCCGATGTTTAGGCCTGGTTGCATGTGCCTTGAGCACCGGCCCTGGGCTCTCCACCTCCACCTCAGCCTGAGCTGCAGGCAGGCCAAGCTCATTGGGATCTGCACCGCACCTGAGCTCCAGCCTACCGTCCCTGGAGCTGAGGGGGACCATCACCTAAGAGGGGGCTGCTGCGAACCTTGGAGGGTGCACATTTGCATGTCCCACATATAGGACAAAGACCAAAGGAGCAAATAAACCAGAAGAGTTTGAGTTGAGCTCAAGGAGGTCGGCACAAACCAGAACATGCAGAGCCAGCCCTTAACCCAGATGAGGAATTTGAATTTTATGCATAGAAAGAACATCTGACCACAATTGACATCTATGTCTGGATCAAGCTCAGAAACATCACTGGCCGTTTAACTTAACTCATTGGTCAGTCCAGCCATCTAATTCAGCTCAGCACAGGGCGAAAGAGTCTCCTAAACGTTAGGCTGACCTTAAGACCTCTGATCAGCTCAGCACAGTGCGATCAACTCTCCCAAAGATTAGGCTGACAGGGAGCCCTCTGATCCAGTGCAGCATGAGGTGAATGAGTGTTCAAACGCCTAACCAAATGCGAGCCCCCTGACTCTGCTCAGCACAGGGCAAACAATCTTCCTGACACCCAGCCAACTGCAGCTTCCTGATCTAGCTCAGCACAAGATGAACGAAGACCCTGGACTCCTAGCCCTCCAGGATCCCTCCAGTCCAGGTCAGCATAGGGAGAATGAGTCCCCCAGACATCTAGTGGGAGGCCTCTGAACTACCTCCGTGTAGGGTAAATGTGTCTTCCAGACACCTGCTTAAATGTGAGTCCCCTGACCCAGCTCAGCACAGGGAGGGCGCAAGTTTGCATGTCCTGCGTATAGGACAAAGGCCAAAGGAGCAGGTAACCTAGGAGGAGAAGAGTTTGAATTGAGCTCAATGAGTTAGGCACAAACCAGAACACGCAGAGCCCTTAAGCCCAGACGAGGAACTTGGATTTTATGCAGGGGAAGGCATCATCTGACCACAGTCCATATCCAAGTTAGCATCAAGCTCAGAACCATCATTGGTTTAACTTAACTCACTGGCCAGCCCAGCTATTCGATCCAGCTCAGCAGGTGGCACCTGAGTCCCCCAGACACCCTGCCAACTAGGAGCCCTCATACCCAGCTCTGGCACAGGGTGAATGAGTCCTCCTGACACCTGGCTGCCAGTTTCCATTCTGTGAAGTGTTGTGAGAAATTACTGATGGTGTGTAATGATGATTCTTCCTCATAAAGAAGTATGCTTTGGAAACACTTTGAATTTGATTAAGTTAACAGTAGCAAACATAGGAAACTCCTTTCCGCAATAGTATTAAATATAAAGAGAAGCAACAGGCTATAAGAAGATACTCATGAAAGGTTATACTTTTTTATAGAATGTGGTAAGTTTTAAAGGTCAGAATAGACATGTTTAAAACAGTATTTTAAAAAATGAAGTTAAAACCCTTTAAAAAAGGAAACAGAAAGCAAGTTTTATTCAAGGCTTACTGAGAGCAGCCCTTACATTAAGTTTCTCCTAAGCATCATCTCATTTAATCCTGACTGTAGCCCTGAGCTGGAGGGGTTAATGTTATCCACATTTTGGAAACAGAGCACTTAGAGAGCCTGATCAACCTGAGCGATGTGATGGAACAACTAACAAGTGGACGAGGGGGGTTTGAACCCAGGTCAGCCTCACTTCAGAGGCTGCTGCTATCTAACCTCCCTTATAAATGGGGACTCAGAGCTCATCAGGACAGTCAGATTTCCTAGCAAGACATACAAACCAAAAAGGAGTCCCAGATGCTTTGAGTTATACTTGATATAAAAATGTAATTTTGGAATGTCATACTGGTTTTGATAGTACTTTGTCCTTTTTGGTTGTCGGTTGTGTTTATAGGAGTGCAAAGAAGCGGTGTGCCATGGGTTCCCTTCAGCCATGTAGCTGGGCTGCCACACAGTCATTTGTGCTGTGGCAATGTGTGCCAGTCAGTGGCACTTAACGCCTTCAGGGGATCTGCCAGAGCTGTCGGATCATTTCTGAAAGTTTTGAGTGCATTCAGCAACACGCTATTCAGTAACTTTACAATCGTTTACTTGAGCTTTCCATGCATGATCATGTAATTTTAAGTTTTAAAAATGCCCTTGTCTGTCTTTGACATATAGTTGTTTATTTTCAATTTACTTGGTATTTCTTGCTTAGATTTTATCTACCTCAGAGGGCTTTTACATAGAATTAGCTTCTCTTACCGTTGACCTCTAAAAATTAATAGGAATAGTGTTGTTTGGTATCATTTTAACATAGTTCAGGTGGTAAGGCCCACAATTTGTGGGCAACCTCCCATCAAAGTGCAGTTTTCACTTTATACTTTCAGTGAAGCAAATGGGCTTTGACAGGAACGTTGGCATTGGTCTTATGATGGTTTGAAGATAAATAGGTTAAAAAGTTGCTTAAGCTCTTTAATGTAAAATTAGTTCTTATAAAAGTTTCTCTCAGTGCCTCAATGACACTGACAGCATTATTAATACTTTCAATATTCTCATGTCAGCAATCATTTAATATCAGTTTAATCATTTTAATGGTTAATGTTACCTTTTTAACTTGATCATTAAATATCCCAAAAGATTGGATTAATTATTTATCACCAAATAGATTCATTTTAAAGTCAAGAAAATTGCATCACTTATAACATCAGATATGCCTTTTCCGGGGTTTTTCCTTAAATCGAATCATTATAACTTATTGTTCTGACACTTAGAGATCTATTTCGATTTATTTTCTTCGTAGGATTGCAAAAAAGTGTTTTTGCAAATTAGACCTTCAGAAAATGAAAAGTCATGTTTTTCTGAGTCTAACAACACTCTTAAAAATTTACCACAAATATCTATTTTAATTTCCCTAGAAATAGGTTTGCAGGGTAGATTTCTTTTTGTGTATGATTGTCTGTTGGATCTCTACCACAGATACTAGTTTTAATCAGATTTGTCATTTTTTCTGGCATATTTTGAAATAGTAATGTATAGGAGTGTGTGTTTCATTAGCTATAGTGGTGCAAATGCGCTATATAAGAATCATTTGAAAACCTAATAACCTCTGTGTTTTTATAGCTACCAGTTTGCGTTGGTCATCCTATTGCTGGGTCTTTGTTTATGCATGTTTCTGTGCATAGCTCATTCCTGGGCTGTCTTTACTATGCAGGCTTTATGTTTGCAGATGGTCCTTAGAAACACAAACAGTGAATTGTAGCAGCAGTATTTTATTCCTAAAGCTGAATGATGGCAGGCATAGTTACTGAGACTAACATCTGGAGTGGTGTATTAAAGGGAAACCTGCCAAGCAGGTTTGTTAGCATATACCAATCAGGATTACCTGTATGTGCCCTTTTAATAAATTATATGTACATTTTAATAAATGTCAGAGTGTGTTAGTAGTCAGAGTGTGTTAGTATGAGGGAAATAAATAAAATCCAGCAAAGGATCACTACTAACACATTATCTCCCCAGAGTTGGTTTCAGTTTAGCTTGATGGAGCAGTTTGCTAGAGATTCTCACGATCCTGAACATCACTCAGGAATGGAGGGAGAAGACATAGATCTCCAAAACTCATATTCAGATAGTTTTTGATAGAATGGAGAAAAAAGTGACCCACAGAAGAAGCTCCTAGTTCCTCCTCTGTGCCAGTCTCTGCCAGGTGCTGAAGACTGAAAAGTAAGAACGTTGCCATCCTCTGGTTGTGTTGTAATCAAAGTAACTGACTGTGTTAATAAATAATACCTGCAGGTAGTTCATGAGTTGTATTGTGGAGGTATATGCAAGTACAGAGGGAACACTGTGGAAGAGATGAGTAGCTTAATGTGCTTGTTGGACAAACTTAAGTTGTCTACTACAAAATCTCATCACCTCCCCTTGAAATGACGACAGCAATCTCCTCCCAAACCCCGCATGCAGTCTGTTTCCTCACCCTGTGCAGACACTCCCTTTACAAAGTCTGCACTGAATAAAAGTCCTTCTTCCCACATGAGTCCTACTGCCACTGTCACTTCCTCACTGTCTCTCTTCTCCAGTACCCATGGCTGCAGCCTCAGGGCAGCCCCCCTTCCTCCCTGGGCTCTAACTCATCTTTTGCTTTCAGTCTCCCTTTGCTTCAAGCCATCTGCCATACTGCTATCATTTGTGCAGTGCACACATCACCCCTTACATACAACTCACACTTCTGGGGAAGACTCCAGCAGCCTTTTGCCATTCCTCCCACCTTCCCACAGCAGGCTGCTGATGCTCACCCTTCTGTGACTCTCCCTCTACCTTTCCTTCCACCTGGAGGGCTCTCCCCACTTTGGTGAATTCTTTGTTAGCCTTCACAAGGAAAGCTAAGGCTTCACACTTTATCTTCTGGGGGATGGAGCGTCATGCTTCAGAGTCTAGTGCCTCTTCCATACCCCAGGGATGCAGATATCCTCTAGCATTTCAGCTTTCTGTCTCCTGTGGTATTCTGTGGGCTCCTTGAGGGGAGAGATTTGTCTTATTCAGCTGTGCATTCCCAGAGCCTCACATATTGTAGGCACACAACCAGTATTTGTAGAGCAAATGCATGATTGAGGTGCTAATTGAACTTGCCCTTGAAGGAGGAGTAAGATTTGTCAGTGATAAGTACTGATTAAGATGCATTCACCGTAAGACAAACTTAAGCAGATCCCTCACTTTTAAAAATGTATTTTAGCAGAATAGATGTCCTGCAAATAGATTAACAGGCTATGGATGAACTCTTCAGAAAGAGATGGGGCCGCTGTTGTGTTCCTGCGACATTACAAGTCTGTGTTAAATGTGTGCAGCTTAAAAAAATCCGTTACACAACAGTGTTGATTTGAAGCTTTTTATGCATTCCTTGGATATTTGGCTTATTTGGTTTCCAGACATTCTCATTTCTGAATTGCTGTTTTGCAGTTTTAGATTGCACCAATCATCAATGCATTAGTAGTTCCCATGCGTGCACACACATGCACATATACATACACATATACATATACATATATACATATGTATGTAAGGATTTATAATCAAAGTAGCTATAAACATTTTCATGTTTCTGAATTGTATGTAACTCTGCAGCAGAAGGTTGCTAAGGTCATCTGATCCCAGGTGTCACCTTGAAGGTAGAAGTACTCTGTCAGTGAATACGCAAAGTTAAAGGACATGATATCAGTCAAGACTTATGGCCGCTGGTAATGGGGGCATCTGAGGTTGTTGTGGGCATTTGCCATACCCAACAATGAGTATCTTTTCTGCCTGTCTTTCTTGCTTCCTGCTGCTTCCTTTCCCTCCTCTTCTGCTCTCTCCTTTGTTTTTCCCTGCCAGTGGTCCCCCCCTGCATGTTGTTTATTGCTTCCTGGTAAGATGATATGTGAGAAGACTCTAGGCAAGCAATCAAGTGAGACCAGAGGCGATGCTGCTACACAATCTGGCATGCAGGGGACTTGAGGAGGCTCACTCAAGGACTGTTTATAGACATAAACAACAGTAGTTGCGGAATGTAGGAATGTGTCCAGAGAAACCAGAGCACCTAATCAGACTGTGACTACCACTGAATTTTTGTTCGTGGAGTAGGTTGGTGGAAGGGGATTTATTTGCATTTCTTGGATTAATAGTGAATTTGAACGTGGTTTAAACCTTTATTTTTCATTTGTATTCCTTGTTTTTAATGTCTTTTGCCCATTTTTCTGTGTGGCTGCTTTGGTTTTCGTAACAAAACTAGCATGAGGATTCCCTACAAATGAACTGCTAGCTTGGTGTATCCCTTGTAGCTATAAGTAATTAGTTACATGGGATGACTGGGGCAGGATGTTCCCTGGGAGGGGTAAGAATAAAACAGGGATCTTAGATTTCATGAACATCCTGCTTTGTTGATGTTTAGAAGTTAACCACAGAGCTTGAGGTGAAAAATATGTTCATATTCTGTCTTTCCTGCTTCTACTGAATATTAATAGTGTGAGTCTACCTTAACTCTTACATGGCCCTGAAGGTGAAGCTTCCTTTATTTGGTGACTTTTTTTTTTTTTTTTTTTTGAGGAAGATTAGCCCTGAGCTAACTACTGCCAATCCTCCTGTTTTTGCTGAGGAAGACAGGCCCTGAGCTAACATCCATGCCCATCTTCCTCTACTTTATATGTGGGACGCCTACCACAGCATGGCTTTTTGCCAAGCGGTGCCATGTCCCCACCCAGGATCCTAACTGGCAAACCCTAGATTGCCGAGAAGTGGAACGTCTGAACTTACGGTCTGCACCACTGGGCTGGCCCCTATTTGGTGACTTTTTCGTTTTGTTCTGTTTTACTTTTTTCTTTAACAGCTTTCCAAAGAAATAACTTCTGGCTCAAATTCCTCATTATCCTAATTCAGGATTCCCCTGTTTTACCTAGTTCAATGCAGTAAACATCTCTTAATTCCTGTAAATACCTTATCTACCCAGCATCATGATAAAAGGAAGGATATCTAGCGTATGAGTAAAATTTTCTTGGATGATTCAAACTTATTAAGTGCAAAATTTTGCATTTTAACCATTTTATGGGAAAATTGCCTAAAATATTTTACTTGTTTCAGACTTCTAAGATGTTAGCACCATCACTATTTTCTGGTGGGTATATATCTAGAAGGGGAATTAATGAGTTCATAGGCTATGCATATACTTAGCTTCAGTAGACACGAACAGTTTTCCAATGTGATTGTACCAATTTACACTCCTTCAACAGTGTAAGAGTGTTTTGGTTTTTCGACATGCTCACCAACACTTGGTCTGTCAATTTCATTTTATCCTTTCTGATGGCCATGTGATAGTGTCACACTGTAGTGCTGGTTTGCAATTCTCTGATGACTAAGAAAGTGCAGCACCTTCTCATATATTATTGGCCATTTGGATATTTTTGTTAATGGTCTATTCAAGTCTTTTGCCCATATTTCTTTTGGATTTCCTATCTTTTAAATCCTCATTTGTGGTAGTTTGTCTAAATTCTGTATTTAAGTTCGTCATATATATTTATTGCAAATATATTTTTCCACTTGCTGGGTTGCATTCTTATTCTCTTAATGATTTCTTTTGATAAATGGAAGCTCTTAATTTTAACAGAGTCTAATTTATAAGTTATTCCTTTAATAGTTAACATTTTCTGTGGCCTGTTTAAGAATTATTTGCCAGGACTGGCCCAGTGGCACAGTGGTTAAGTTTGCACATTCTGCTTCAGTGGCTCAGTGCTCACTGGTTCAGAACCCAGGTGCAACCTACACACTGCTTGTGAAGCCATGCTGTGGCAGCATCCCACATATAAAGTAGAGGAAGATGGGCACGGATGTTAGCTCAGGGCCAGTCTTTCTCAGAAAAAAGAGGAGGATTGGCAGCAGATGTTAGCTCAGGGCTAACCTTCCACAAAAAAATAAATAAGTAAATAAATAAATTATATATATTTTTTAAAAAAAGAATTGTTTGCCTATACTAAGGTACCTAAGATATTCTCCTACATTTTCTTATAAACACTTTGTTTTATCTTTCACATTTATTTTTTCAGTCCTTCTGGAATTGATTTTTATGAATTGTGTGAGGTAGGGTCAAGCTCCCTTCCTTCCATATGGCTATCCAATTGACCCAGCACCATTTACTGGAAAAAGCCTCCTTTCTCCCGTTGCAATGAAGTGTTATTGTTGTAATAAATCACACTAATATACTGCTTTAATTATATACTATGATGAGGACTTATAGAATTTTGTACATGTTACATGTTTGTTTCTGAAAAATGTGTAGCTTAGAATATGCCATCAGAATGAGTTGATGTTGAAGTTGCCTTGTCTTTGTATTCTAACATGACAGTAATAGATAAAAATATTGTATAAAGTAAACCCTTTATGTGCTGGGGTTTTAATGCCTTACAGAACCAAGTGAGTATGAACAGGAATTAGGCTCCCTGCATAAATCCAATATCCAGGAAAGGGTGGTTCAGTTGGCAAAAATTTTGTCTGCTGGCTACAGGAGGAAGCTTCCACCCAGGCAGTGGATGTAAACAAGACAAATTATGGGCATTTGATCTCCTAGACTGTGCAGTGCACGCATTTGGGACTGAACTCTCCCTCTACTCTGGGGAAGCCCTGAGCTAAGAAGCCAACAGAAAATGTGGCCAAGTACTTCATAATCACATTGGGCTGAGATAGAGGCAATCATAAAGTCATTCCAAAGAAATGCCTCTCAGGACCCCTGAAGAAGATAATTTGTAGTAAACATGAGCTCATGGCAAAAACTTACAAAATACATCAAGGAGAGGGAGAATATTAAGAGCTTTCAAAGAGAATAGGCAGATTATTTACCAGAAAAAAAAAAAATACTGCAGATCTTTCATCAATAATAACATATGACAGAAGACATTGGAATTTAAAGTTTTAAGAGTAAATAAGTGTTAACATAGAATTTTATCACTAGCTAAATTATCACTCAGGATTAAGGGTGAAATTAATACATTTTTGACATGTACAGAAATACAAGGTAACTTTCAGAATAAAAACACAAATAGTCAATGCACACAAATAATCAACCCTACTAATTACAGAGATAAAAATTAAAATTACAATTATTTACTTACTTATTTCAGTCCACCAAATTGAGATAATAGACAATCACATTGACAAGTATCTTGGGACAAATAACAGTCTCACACTTAGCTGATAAATTTACATTGCTACTGCCGGGAGCTGCCCACCAGTCAGCTAAGCCTCTACCCGAGGGCAATGGTCTGGGAGAGAGATGAGGGAACACACGGCGGAGCCTCAGAAGGTGGCGGTCGGCCGTTCCTGATCCTACTCATGCTACTAATCTTAGCAGTATTGCTCTCGCTGTTCTTTATCTGTACATGGGATATCTTGGGGAAAATCTCTCCATGCAGGGGAAAGAAGCTGGTGTAACCTGGCCTTCTAGGGAGGGTTCAGGGGAACAACAGCCTGAAGGGAAAGAACTTTCTGACCCCCTCCTGGAAAGGCGGGAAAGGAGCTTGGACGGCCTTCAAGGAGGAAGCCTTCTAATAATCAGCCTCTAAGGAGAACATTCCCTCCTCAGGTCCTTCTAGGAGGTAGATATTATCCTAGGCCTGTTAGGACAAGAGATAAATGGTGGCACCCAACCAGAAACAAAGATATGTAAAAGGTACACTCTCCTAAAACAACCCATAACCCTGATATCATAATATATTGATATCATAATATATTGATATCATAATATATTGACACAGAGGAATTGGGATTATGATGAGGATTGGGAACCCTATACAATAGTTAATGATAAAAGAGAAACCCCAAGCACTGTGCCTGTGTGGCTTTCAATCCCCTTGCACTTTACAATACTTCTACTTTCATGATTACAGGAGTAAAGCTAGAGGCTTAGGGCCATTCGACCCATGAGGAACTAAATCTAGACGTTACACCCCGTTTTGCAATCAGTCTTAAACATCTAGACGCTTAATAGACATATAAAAAAGGTCAATATCTATATTTAATAAAGGTTGCTTACTTCTCACAGACATACTGTGCTAATATTATAACAAGATATGCTTATGTGCCCATTTTGTTTGCCAAAATTATGTACTGAGACAATTCCATGAAATCATAAA
Organism: Equus caballus; assembly: GCF_041296265.1. Classification (NCBI taxonomy): domain Eukaryota; kingdom Metazoa; phylum Chordata; class Mammalia; order Perissodactyla; family Equidae; genus Equus; species Equus caballus. The sequence goes on from NC_091691.1 coordinate 54,397,290, forward strand.
CGCATGACCTGGACCCTATATAAGTGCTTGAATACTTCGAATAAATCAGACTTGGAAACCTCACTCCTTGTCTCACTGCGTCTCTCTCTCGCCGACTCCGTCCATCCCTTCGGGAGACCCTGGACTCTGCTGGGGCTGGACCCCGGCATGCTACATTTTTAGGGAACAAGGTAGTAAAGGCCTTAATATTGTGCAAGGTCTTTGAATCTGCAATTTCACTTAAGGTATATATCCTAAGGAAGTAATTGAAATTATATTTAAGTATTTAGCTTCCAAGTTGTTCATCCCAGTGTTTTTACGAGCTCAAAGTTGAAAATAAAGTTAATGTCCAACATGGGATGTCCAACATGAAATAAATGATCAAATCTGTATAAAGAATATTGTATGGTCACTAGAAACAACATTTAAGTAATACATCAATTGACAAGAACAAGTGTGTTAAATGAAATAAATATACTAAGTGGAAAAAATATTATAAAATGAATAGCATGATCTGTTTTTATAAAAACAAATAATCATTTATACATAAACATATTTGAAAATATATCAATATCCAACTATATCTATATTTATATATACAGTTCAAGGTTTAACAGTGGTTGTACTTGGGTTGGTAGTGAAACAGAACAGAAATACAGATTCATTTACTTGACACACAGCAAAGCTAATCACTGAAACATCAGGCTTGTAGCAAGGCAAGAGATTTATTATAGAAAGGCAGCCAGACGAGGATATGGGAGTAAATAACTCAGATCCACCCCCTTGAAGGGAAAAAGGTAGGGGCTTTTATCTAGAGTTTTAGAGGGGAGGAGGAGCATGTGCTGGGATTTTAGATATGGGAGGGGAAGCATGTGGCCTTGTTGAAAACAAAGGGAAAGATGGCACCTTCTCAAAGGTTTATCTTAAGTCTCTGGTGTCACTTTAGCCTGCATTTGACCTTGTGAGACTGAATTTCCTTTTCCTTGACCACCTGGACCTTGGCTTCCTGGGGAAAAACAAATTACTCATCATTTGCCTGAGTATGTGCATGCACAGCTGCAGTTAGCAAAGCTTATCTCAATTTTTTTTCTCTTCTAACCCAGGGAAAATTTTAACTCGTTCATTCTTGGTTTCATTAGTATTGTGTAGTTTTAAAATATTCTTCTTCATTGTCTTTGTTCTACTATTTTTCCAAAATTTTTTAGATGGGAGAGAAAAAAGGAAATGTTACATTGGAGGAAACACAAAAAAAAACATTGTAGGCATTATATTGTAGTATTTAACATGTAGCAGCTTCACAGTACTGGTGACTGGCAGAGTCCAATCAACTGTGTCTAGTTCATAGTTTTTCCACTGATTATAAGGATTAAGATAAAGTTACTTCTGCATTTTAAATTCCAATAAATAATTTTCACTTTTTAAAGTTTCTTTAAAAACTCAAAGGATAAAAGAACACTATATTAGTTACTCAGTATATAGAATATATGACTCAATTATCTTGTTTAATAGTTGTCTTTCTGATTTTCTAATCCTGTAATTCTTTTTTTTTTTTCTTTCTAGACAATCAAGTGACATTGCTTTTGGTCCATATCATCTGAGAATGACATATAGCAGCCATCTGTTATAGGCATGTGGGTGTGAGAGATATCAAGAAGAGGCAATAATCAGGGGTTTTTTTGCGTGTGGTGGCCAGTTTTTTTTCTCATTGAGATTTTAAAATAGCTCAAGAGAAGTGCTTGTTTCAAATAGAAGATAACTTAAAAAGGATTGGAAGCCAAGATGCTGATGTGGAGGAACAGACTGTCCCAGTGGAACAGAATGCAAACTACACCCTTGTTCTGGCTAATAAGAAAGGAAAGTTCCTTTTACCTATATAAAAGAGATTATCCTGGAAATAGATACTGCAAATATTGAGAATTTTGAGAGTGTTAGGGATGAATTATGTTTTAAAACAAAAAAAATTATGGAAAGGAACTATAAATTATTAGTTATCCAGACTTTAAACTTCCCTAGGAAATAATTTTTTTGATGCTAGCCATGTAAAATGCTTCCAGATTCGAGGGCTGGGGAGGGAGGGAGTGGGAGTGGAACAGATACAAAAATTCACTTTTAAGGCAGTAATTTTTAGATAATTGATATTTGGAGACTCTTGATACCTGAATTCCTTTTGGAGATAATTGTGGAATCAGTTTAAAAACCTACCTCATGTCTGAGAGAGCATTTTCAAATCTCCTTATAGGCAAATATAAAGCATTATTAATTACTTTTAACTTTGTATTGTACTACTTAAAATCATGAAGGATGGAAAAATACTTTACTAATCACCTGCAGGCTCTTTTTAAATGACTTAAGGGAACTTTACCTCTGGGTCTTTAAGCAAAATATAAATTGAAATCCAGTGCCAGCTACCTACAAATATACTTGTAATTCTTTACAGGATGTGTTCCATATTCTCTGTGTTAGCTGTGGTTTGTAGAGAGAAACAGAAAAAGTGGAGTTCATACTTGAAACCCAAACCCAAAACTAGTTCTGACTCTACCAATAACTAGACATGTGACTTGGAAAATCACTTAACCTCCTTGAATTCAATTTTTTTCTCTATTCTGTGAGAGGGTGGAACTTATGAGTAGGTGATCTTCAAAGTCCCGGCCACTACAATATTCTGTGTGCTCAGACAAAATGATCCCAAAAATTGATACCTTACCTGTTAACTTTTTTCAGTATTCTATCAAGAATTTCTTTAGCACCAGAATATTGCAGAATATGCTATTTAAAAGTGTTTTTGATTATTTATGCCCAACTGCTTTATTCAGCTCTTGAGTTGACTTTTAGAAAGCATACAGTAAGGTTTTTAAATAAAGTGAATATCTGGACTTTAGAGATATAAATTAAACAGGGGATCAAGAATATATATTTTGGTAGTATATCCTACTTTTACAATATCATATTGAGAGCCTTAATTGTAACCAAATAATATTTGCCAGTCTGTGTTTAACTCTACATCAACTCAATGGACGACTCATAAAGAGTATAATTGACAGCTAGTAAAACCCTTGCAAAAATGAATCAGCTTTTAACTTCATATGAAACTATCCTTTTCTAAAAGACCGAAAACTATAGTCAAGTTCTTTCTGCGTAATTTGCTATAGATTAAGAGATGTTATTAAGAGAGTAAGATCCTTTGTTAAAAAGGCTTTCCTTTTATTGGCTTATGGTGTCCCCTCCTCCACACTGAATTACACTTTCAACCTGTTCTTAGATGCCCTAAGCTTTTCACTTGAACATTTTTACAACGAGAGCATAATGAGTGTTGAAACTGGTATAGATTATTTAAAATAGGCTTAGATTAGTTCTTTTTTGCTAGTCTTGACTTCCAGAGAGAGGAAAGAAACAAGTTTACTTAGCACAAAAATGGAATTTTTATCAAACGTTTTAAAGCTTCAATTGTACACATGAAGCCTGTAGCCTCCTGGTGCTAGTTTTTCTTTCTTTCTCAGGCTCACTTACTAGAGCAAGTATGAATACTCTGACAGTGTGTATTAAAACACTAGAAAACAATATAACTATGTTGTATAGAAGAATTAGGAACTTAAAATTGTTCATTTATGCATTTATAAAAAATAATACTAAACTTTATGTGTTAATATTCTGTAGATAGAGTGTTGAAAAATACAGCCAAGGTCTCTGCCTTCACAGAATTTATGGGATCATGGTCAAGACCTTTATTATGATTTTCTTTATAGGTGCTGATAGGGCCTTTAACAAAATTCAGCACCCATTCCTGACTTTAAAAAAAAAACGCTTAATAAAATAGGAATTGGTGAACAATTCTTTAGTATTAGCTAAAATATTTAGACTGCAGAAATAAAGTTGGCATCTTACTTAATGCTGAAATATGAGAAGGATTTCTACTAACCACCAAACAAGGCAAGGATGAGACCATCTTCACCTTTGTTTAACTTTATATTGGAGAGGTTAGCCAATGAAATCATACAAAGTAAGATAATTAGAGGCATAAGAATTGTACAAAAGGAAGTGAAACTATCTCTTTGCAGATGACACTTGGAAAATCCAAAAGAATCAATGACAAAACTAACACAATAAAAGAATTCAGTAAGGTACCAGGATACAAAATTAACTTACAAAAATCAAGCATTAACTGGTCAGAAGATAAAATGGAAGAGAAAATCCTGTTTTACAGCAGCGACAAGAACAAGAAAATAAAATACTTGTGAGCAAAATTAAGTGTCTATGTACAAAATTATATAAGGAAAATGTTTAGCCTTTCCTGGAAGGTCCAAAAGTAGACTTGAACAAATGAATAGTCACAACCTGTTCTTAGATAGGACGACTCAACATCATAAAGATGTCATTTATCGTCCAATTAAATTTAATGCAACCAGTAAAAGTGCCCAGTTTTACTTTGAGCTTGATTTGATTCCCATGTTCATAGAGAAAATAAATATGCAAGAATATTTGGGAAAACCTGAAAGGAGAAGAGTCATGGGGAATTTGTTTTATCCAATATTCAACTCTAGAGTCACAGTAATGAAATAATGTGGTGCTAATTAACACACCATTTGGCCACTGGAGGAAAAAAAATCCAGAAATAGACCCAGGAACACGTGGAAATAAAGTATAATGAAAGTGGATTCTCAAATCAGTGGGAAAAGATAGACTTTTTAAAAAAATTAGTAGACTTTCTTCATTTTGTTTTATTTTTAATAGTGGTTAAAATACACATAACATAAAATTTACCATCCTAAACATTTTTTAGGTATATAGTTCAGTAGTGTTAAGTACCTTCACATTGTTGTGCAACCATTGTCCAGAACTCTTTTCATTTTGCAAAACTGAAACTCTATACCTGTTAAGCAACAATCCCTCATCCACCCATCCCCGCCCAGCCCCTGGGAACCCCCGTTCTACTTTTTGTCTCTATGAATTTGACTACTTTAGGTACCTCATGTAAGTGGAATCATATAGTGTTTGTCTCTTTGTGACTGACATGTTTCGCTTAGCAGAGTGTCCTCAAGGTTCATCCATGCTGTAGCATGTTTCAGAATTTCCTTCCTGAATAAAATTTTATTGTATGTAGGCATACCTCAGAGATATTGTGGGTTGAGTTCCAGATCACCACAGTAAACATAATATCACAATAAAGCAACTCACACGAATTTTTTGGTTTCCCAGTGCATGTAAAAGTTATGTTTACACTATACTTGTAAACTATTAAGTGTGCCATAGCATTATGTCTAAGAAAACAATGTACATACCTTAATTAAAAATACTTTACTGCTAGGGCTGGCCCCATGGCCGAGTGTTTAAGTTTGTGCGCTCCGCTGCAGGCAGTCCAGTGTTTCGTTGGTTCAAATCCTGGGCGAGGACATGGCACTACTCATCAAACCATGCTGAGGCAGCGTCCCACATGCCACAACTAGAAGGACCCACAACGAAGAATATACAACTATGTACTGGGGGGCTTTGGGGAGAAGAAGGAAAAAAATAAAATCTTAAAAAAAATACTTTACTGCTAAAATATGCTAATCATCATCTGAGCCTTTAGCAAGTCATAATCTTTTTGCTGGTGAGGGTCTTGTAAAAAACGCGTTATCTGTAAAGCGCAATAAAATGAGGTATGCCTATGCCACATTTTGCTTATCCATTCTTCCATCTATGGACACTTGGGTTGCTTCCACCCTTCGGCTATTGTGAATAATGCTACAATGAAAATGGGTGAAAAAATATCTCTTTGAGACCCTGATTTCAATTTTTGGAGTATGTACCTAAAAGTAGAATTGCTGGATCATATGATAATTCTATGTTTATTTTTTTAAGTACCCACCATACTGTTTTCCACAGTGGCTGCACCATTTTACATTCCTACCAACAGTGAATAAAGGTTCCGATTTCTCTATCTCATTGCCGATACTCATTACTTTCTGTTTTTTGTTTGTTTGTTTTTAGAGTAGCCATTCTAATGGGCATTGGACAGTATCTCATTGTGGTTTTGATTTGCATTTCCCTAAAGATGAGAGATGTTGAGCATCTTTTCATGTGCATATTGGCCATTTGTATATTTTCTCTGGAGAAATGTCTATTCAAGTCATTTAATTAGGTTGTTTGGTTTTTTGTTGTTGAATGGTAGGTGTTCTTTATATATTCTGTATATTAACCTCTTATCATATCTATGACTTGCAAATATTTTCTCCCATTCAGTGGGTTGCCTTTTCACTCTGTTGATTGTACTGTGATGCACGGAAGTTTTAAATTTTGAAGCAGTCCAGTTTATTATTTGTTGCTTGTGCTTTTGGTGTCATATTCAAGAAATCATTGCAAAATCCAACATCATGAAGGTTTTCCTCTACATTTTCTTTTAGGAGTTTTATAGTTTAGGTTTTACATTTAGGTCTTTGATCCATCTTGAGTTAATTTTTGTATATAGTGTAAGGCATTCTCTTTTGCATGTGAACATATAGTTTTCCCAATGCTATTTGTTGAAAAGACTGTCCTTTCCCCATTGAATGGTCTTGGCACCCTTGTTGAAAATCGTTTGACCACATGCATGAAGGTTTACTTCTGGACTGTCTATTCTATTCCACTGTTCTGTATGTCTGTCTTTGTGCCAGTACCACGCTGTTTTAATTTAACTTTATTTTTTGAGTAGTTTAAAGTTTATAGAAAATTTGAGCAAAAAGTACAGAGAGTTCCCATATACCCTTTCTCCTCGCAATTTCCCCTGTTTTTAACATCTTGCCTTAGTGTGGTGCATTTGTTACAACTGATGAACCAATATTGATAGATTACTGACTTAAGTCCATAGTTCACATTAGGATTCACTCTTTGTATTGTATATTCTGTGGGTTTTGATAAATGTATATGTGTCCACCATTACAGAATCATATCGAATAATAGTTTCTCTGCCCTAAAAATCTTCTGTGCTCCACCTGTTAACCCCCACCTCCCTCCCTCACTGCAAGCTCCTGGCAACCACTGATGTTTTTGTCATCCATAGTTTTGCGTTTTCCAGAATATCATATATTTGGAATCATACAGTATGTAGCCTTTTCAAATTGGTTTGTTTCACTTAGCAGTATGTATTTAAGGTTCCTCCATGTCTTTTAGAGGTTTGATAGTTCATTTTTTTTTATTGGAAAAGAAAGACTTTTAATAAGTGGTGTTGTGACAACTGGATAATCATTTGGTAAATATAAAACAGGATTCACACCTCAGACCATACACCAGAATAAACTTCAAATGAGTCAGAGATCTAATTGTAGGAAAAAAAGGAAAATCAAGAAAGAAAACAAAGCCAAATACTAAAATAAAACGTGGGTAAATTCACTTATAAACTGCCTTTCCAGGACTCAAAATCCAGATAAAATAAAAGATAAACTTGTAACAACATAAAAAATTTTTTAAATCTGCATGACAGAACCACAAGCAAAATCAAAAGAGAAATCACATATGGAAAAAAATACTTGCAACATGTCAGAAATAAAGGAAAAGGCTCCCTAAAATATTAGGATTCTGAAAAATCAAAGGATTCTGAAAAATCAAAGAAAAGACCAAAAACTCAGGAGAAACATTGATAAAAGATATGAACAGACAGTCCATGTAAACAGTTATGGAAATGGCTTTTAGACCTATGTGAAGATGTTCAAGTTCACTCATAACAAGAATGCAAATTAAAACAGCTCTTAAACCAAGATACCGTCTTTCACCCCACAGACTGGCAAAAATTCAAAATCTTGACAAGTTCTGTTGGTCAAGCTGAGGTGAAACAGGTCCTCACATTGCTGGTCTGAGTGCAAGGTGACCCCACCCTGTGGAGAGAGATTTGGCAAAGTCTAAGCAAATCGCCTTATTGGGCTGTCTCCATGCCCCTCACTTCCTCCCTGGTCTTTCAGTCTGCTCTGGGATTTCCCCCCCCCCGAACCGTGCACGTTTCCTCTGCTCACCAGCACAGCAGGCTGGAAAAGCCTGGGAATTAGCATTCTCCGGGAGACGATCTCACCCAATGACTCATTTAACATTGATGTAGTTCCTTAGATGGGATAATTTTGAGGCCTGTTCTTTGCACCATTTCCCAATGTTTCCCTTTAGGATTAGGGACCTGTCTCCACTAGGGCAGCAGGCTCAACAGACACCATTTCTTGGCTGCATTTTCTTCCTGTGTCACCAGTACCCCCTGCATTTCTCCAATAGACATTTGCAATCATTTACTGGTCACAAGATCTGCTTCTGAAGAACCCAAAGTCAGACCATGCCACATGCAGTTACTCTTGGACCCAGCAATCCTAGGTCCAGGAGTTTAACCTGAAAATGCACTCTCCAAAATAGAAACAACACATACTCAAGGTTACTCGTTGTGGCATTATTTGTAATAGCAAAATGGGATCAAACGCCCAACCCTAGAAGTCTAGCTGAGTAAACCATGGTGCATCTATGAAACAGAGTATTTTGTAGCCATTGGAAATAAAGCCAAAGGTCTCTCTGGACTGCTATGGAGTGATTTCCAGGATATATTGATGAGAGAAAGGAGAATGTTACTAAAGAGAATATGTAGATTATGCTACATTTTATGCAAGATAGACAAGGGAAGAAGAAAATATACGTATATCTGGTTTTTTTATATAACCCTGGAAAGATAAAACATATATTAAACATGATTATTTTGGAAGACAGGTGGAAAGGATCAAGATGGGGTGAGATTTCTCCTAATACATCTGCTCCTGGCCAAGATGGAATAATAGGAACTGGATTTACCCTTCTACTGAAACAACCAAAAAAAAAGACAAAATGACACAACAGTTTTCAAGATATGGACATTTGGCAACAAAGGACAATGATCTCTGAGAGGGCAAACGATGATGGCAAACCCTGTGATTGCCTCTGCTCACTCCTGGGGAGAATTTCCAGAATTCACAGTGCAGGGAAGGGCAGCCCAGGTGGAGCCCAGCGGAGTCCCTGAGTTGAGGAGACAGAGTCTGGGGAGCCAAGACAGAGTTCCTAGCACAGAGTACCAGAGAGGAGAGAGCTGCCCAGGGGGAGGAACCTTGAGAGGCATGCTGTGTCCCTCAAGTATGCAGCAGCTCTGCGTATGCAGGTGAGGAAACGAGTCCAGTCTGGGAAAGGAACCATCAGGAAGGATTGGAGGGAGTGGTACCTGGAGTGCATATACAGGGCTGTTCCCACCAAACAGACTGAGAAAGCTTCCAGACTCAAAAGTGAGGAATCGTTAACTCTAGACTGACGTTGAGTTCAGACCCACCTGATAAATCATTAAAGCAAGATCTGAAAGGATCAAACTGTGTCCAAGTAACAACTGCATTCCAGAACAGCGCACATTATAGGAATGTTTATACAGTTTTGATTTTTGAACAATATAATGTTTTACATCTTCAAATTTAAAGTTAAAAGGAGTAAGAAAAGCAAATCAGAAAATTGAAATCAATCAAACGAACCTGATGATGACATAACTACACAGAAGAAAAGGTTAATTCAGGTAAATTTGGGGCTTCGTACACTATATATTCTCTATGGGAAAAATACAGAACTGCAAGGAAATCTTGAACTCTCCTTAGTGGGATCAATGTAGACATTCTGAATTATATTTGTGTATTGTTGGATGGAGTAAGTGAGTATATTGATGTAGTCGAGAACCAGGGTTCTCCTTGTAGAACAGGGAAGATAAAAATATGGAATGTTAAAATATATTGAATTAGACAATCCAAAATTTATCAACATTTTTATAATATGCATTGATTCAACATAGCCTCAGAATAGCTTTCCAAAAAATCAGGCTCTACGCATTCCATATTTTTATTTGTTGAATCAATGCATATTATAAAAATGTTGATAAATTTTGCATTGTCTAATTCAATATATTTTAAAGCTGTCTTACATATACCTTCTAGTGATTGAAATTACAGTTAATGTTCTTTGCCTCAAGGCTGTGCTCACACCACCCTCTAAAAGTGACCTGTTTCTGAATTTCTATTGATTTACCTATTGGTTTTCCATAAAATCAAAACAAAATATTTTTATTGATTTCCTATTTTTGCGAAACTTATGCTAATGTATCTTCAATGTACTCTAGTAATTTCCTTTTTAAAAAAATATGTGGTATAAATTCCTGGAGGACAAAAAGTGTGATCCTCCAGGATCAGGCATTGGGCCTTACACATAGCCATCACTCAGTACCTATCTGTTGAATGGAAAGTAATAACGCTTTTCTGCTTTTTCATCACATCATTCTTCTATACACTAGAGCGATATTTATAAAGCTTCCTTCTTATATATTTTATGTTTTAATCAACCATGATATTAGGAATTGCTGATAAAAAGACAATCATGATGGTTTCTATTGTTGGAAAAGTGTGGCTTTAACTATTTTGTCCCATCTCTAATTTAAAACAAAAAATTGAGGGGCTGGCCCAGTGGTGTGGTGAAGTTCGAACGCTCTGCTTCAGGGCCTGGGGTCTACCAGTTTGGATCCTGGGCATGGACCTAGCATGGCATATCAAGCCACGCTGTGGTAGGCGTCCTACATATAAAGTAGAGGAAGATGGCCATGGATGTTAGCTCAGGGCAAATCTTCCTCAAATAAAATAAAATAAAATAAAAACATAAAAAAAATTGAAAGCAACATTGACCGAGTAAAACCTGATTTAAATTAAACCAAGTCTACAGGAAACCTGGCCCTTGACAAGTAACGACTATGGTAAAAAGAAGACTGATTCATTTATACCATCATCATACCTACAGACTGCTGGCGTACTGCATTATTCCTGCAACATGGTTTTCCACAAGGATCAATTACTTGACCTTGACTGCAAAGATTTTTCAGAATCTAGTTGTGAACTTTTATTATTTTTGAAACTCCATTATGAGTACATAGGACGTATACAATTCCCAGTGGTCAGAGCATATACACTCAGATAAATTTAATAGAAAGACCAAAGGCAGCTTACTGTTCAGTGCAAGACAGAGAGATTAGCAAAGATTAAGAAAGCGGTATTAAAGGTTTGTTGGCTGCTCCTGATAAATACATATATTTGAAATAAACTTTAAAATTTGTAGGGTGATGCAACTCTGGCTCTTATTTTTTATTTTAAACTATTGTTATAGTGTTATTGAAGAATAGGTATTCAATTAAAATGTTCAGGTTCTTATTCTTCATACATTCTTAATTACATAGACTGGTAGTATTTTAGGGTCACATTAGAAGCTAGATTTCAACAGATCCAAATGATTTGTCTCAATTATAGGCATTCCATCTATGGTAGCTAGGTTAGAAGCTTATTCAGCTTTTCCCTGAACCTGTAGTCTTCAACAATGAGACAGCTTACTCTGGTTATTAGCTGCATCTAAATAATGGACTGTCATACTTTATTGTGCCCCTCAATTAACTTTCTCATTCTAAGAAGTAATGTTTAGGTCTCGCTTCTGAAATGATAGGGTGTCATTTTTTTTGTTATTTTTTTTAAACAGCTTTATTGATATATAATCCACACACCATACAATTCACAGATTTAAAGTGTACAATTCAGTGGTTTTTGTGTCTCCAAAGAGTTGTACACCATTAGCACAATCTAATTTTAGAGTATTTTCATTGCCTGCTAAAGAAATCGTGTACCCATTAGCAGTCAATCCCCATTTCCATCTCCCAACCCTAGACTTAGGCAACTACTAATCTACTTTCTGTGTATACAGATTTGCTTATTCTGGACGTTTCATAAAAATGGAATCATATAATACATGGTCTTTCGTGTCTGGCTTCTTTCACTTAGCATGTTTTCAAGGTTCATCCATGTTGTAGCATGTATCAGTATTTTATTCCTTTTTATGGCTTAACAATATTCCATTGTATGGATATACCACATTTTATATATCCATTCATCAGTTAATAGACATCTGGGTTGTTCCCACTTTGGGCTATGGATGAATAATATTGCTACAAACATTTGTGTACAAGACTTTGTGTAGATGTATGTTTTCATTTCTCTCCTAGGTATATAACCTAGGAGTCAAATTCCTGGGTGATATGGTAACTATGTTTATGTTTTTTAAGAACTGCCAAACTTTTTCAAAGAAGCCATACCATTTTTATTCCCACCATCATGGTATAAGGGTTCTAATTTCTCCACATTCTTGCCAATTCTTGTTATTGTCCATCTTTTTGATTCTAGCAATCCTAATGGGTATGAAGTGGTTATGGCTTTGAATTGCATTTCCCTAATGACTAATGATGTTGACTATCTTTCCATACGCTTTTTGGCCATTTGTAATCTTCTGAGCATTGTTTCTTCAAATCCTTTGCCCATTTTTTTTTCCTCTTAAAGATTGGCACCTGAGCTAACATCTATTGCCAATCTTCTTTTTTTTTTTGTTTCTTCCTTCTCCCCAAAGCACCCGAGGACATATTGTATATTCTAGTTGTAGGTCCTGCTAGCTCTGCTATGTGGGATGCCACCTCAGGATGGCTTGATGAGCAGTGCTAGGTCCGTGCCCAGGATCCAAACCAGCAAAACCCTGGGCCATTGAAGTGGAGCATGTGAAGTTAACCACTCGGCCAAGGGCCAGCCCACATCTTTGCCCATTTTTAATTGGGTTATTTCTTATTGAGTTTTGAGAGTTCTCTATATTTTCTGGTTATAAGTCTCTTATCAGATATATGATTTGAAAATATTTTCTCCCATTCTGTGGGTTGTTTGAAGTATCATTTTATTTTTAATTTCTTAGCCATCATAGCCCTTCAAATATTTAAAGATTACTAATCTGTGACTTGCACAGTGCCTAGAAGGTGCTGATACTTTCCCAGTACCCAGAAGGTCTTCAGCAGAGGTTTATGAGTGAATGAATTATGTATCTTAACCTCTCCCCTGGGTCTACCAACCACACTAAATAGACTTTGTCCCTCAGTTGAGTCTCATATTCTGTCATCTCTCAATCTCTCTCTAAGAGCAGGAATGGTCATTCTCTGGAAGTCTCCTAATTTGCCATTGTGCCTTACTGAAAAGTGATGCTCCAAACCGGATTTCTAATGTGGCATCACTAGTGTGGGTACACTGGGGCAATCACCTCGTTTGAACTTGACACTACTTTTCTATTTGCTTAGCTTAAGGTTTCATGACTTTTTAATGGAACTCTGTTTTTTTTGCAAATAAACAAACTGTAATAATCTATCTTGGAATAACAGATCTAAGTGACACAAAGCCATGCCTTTAGTTTAAGAAGAAATCAGTACATACGTGAAGAACAGAGGATATCAGTTTTGACAGCAGTTCATATGAAAAGACCTGGGCTTTTCAGTTAACTCATTATATATAATTCAATGTTAGGACAAAAGTTGCTTTGTGTGTGCGTGTGTTTTCTTGTTGTCGTTTGGGACTTCTTGGTGGTTTCAGTTTTAAGGAAGAGCTTCCTGTCAGAGCTGTGAAACAATGGAATGGGTTATTTGAAAAACACTGACTTCCTGTCATTGACTGTATGTTAGTAGAGGCTGGATGAACACCAGTCGGGGATATGTTAGAAAGGACACTTGCCTGAAAGGGACCACGGACTGAGGACCTCTGAAGACCAGCTTCTTCTCTAATTCTATTATGCCAAGATACTTATGAGAAAGGCCAGCTTTTTTGTGTGTTTGTGTACATGCTGAGATTATATTCTCAATTTATTTTTTCATCAAACATATTTATAACCTCAAAAGATTGCTTTTATTATTTACTGAATTATTTTGGCTCGTAAGGAAAATATGCTGTCTTTAGTATTAATCCTTAATGAATTTAAATGTATACTCAGATAATTTTTGCTTAGTTGTATATTTTCACTTTTTTTGGTGTCAAATTTCACATCTATATTCAATAAAGTCTTTTGAGAGATAGCCAAGTAACTGATTTTTTTTGGCAAGCCAATGGCATGTCAAATTTGAATTTATGTTGGAAAGCTGTTTTGTGGACATAGACGCCCTAATAAATAGCCAAATTACCACTTCTCCCCAATTTGGATATGGCAAAGTGAGTATGTGTTTGGTTTTTATGTCTAGAACAACTTGAGAGTGGATAAATAGATTTTCCTGTGTGCTGCTCTAAACACTTGGAATTTTGCAACAAATCCAAATGTGAGAAATTTATCCCCAAAGAATTATGTTAAGTGGTTGAAAAACTATTACTTAGGATCATCCACTGTGTGCGAAGTGTTTTATAAATGTTATCTCATGTAAGCTTCAAAATAGCACTGTAGCTATTAACATCATTTCTATGTCATAGGCACTAAAATCAAGGGCATCAGAATTTAATTTGGTCAAGGTCATGGAATCAGTAAGTATGAATAACAAATTTGAGATTAGAACCCAAATCTTCTTGTCTACATTAAACCTTTTCCTTTAAGCTTTCTCCAAGTTCTTCCAGCTCCAATTCTTTTGTACCATAGTACAAAATGATACTTAAATTCAGATATTTTGATATTTACTAATATTGCTTCTGATTTCTGTTACAGTATTTCGGCATATTTAACTATTCCAGTTTTTAGTAACTATCTCAAATCCAAAAATAGCAGCATTTTTCTATTTTAGTTGATAAAAGCAGGAATAATTTATCTGTGTCCTGGACTATTTGTGAATCCCACCTCAATTTAAATGTATTTTGAGAGGTAAAAAACTGAAGGATCATCAGGAAACTATTACTCGTTTTGAAATTTAATTTCCCTCCAGCTTTCTATGTGAAGTATTCCTGAATGAAATGCCTAAACGTTTGTAGTACATCAGAGAAATGGAGAAATGCTCCTCACTTATGGCTTAACGTTTTTTTCCCTGAGGACTCAGCAAGGATGTTTGTGTGTCCCTGATTTGGGACACGTGGATCCCCTTTTAGGCAGTGAAGCAGATGATTATCACAGGATAGATTATAGAATCATGCTCTAGGCTAGTTCCTGGATGGAATATTATTTCCTTCCACATTTTCCCCTTATTCTTTAGTTTTCTGCCTCAAGCAGAACTTCTGTTGTATTTAAAAATAGTATTTATATTTCATAGTAAGCTTAAAGGAAAACAAATATGGAAAAGCATTCAGAAGAACATAGTCAAGGTACAGTTTGTGTCAGAGGGAAGTTGTAGCAGTCACTAAAGTAAAGCAATTAAAAATGGTCCTGGGACTCTGACTTTTATTTTCCACACTGTTTGTTCTAAAGCCACGCTTAAGTGTTTTTTCCTTATAGTCCAAAGCACACATTTGAGTTTATTACTTAAATTATAATCCTTATTAGCAGCTTCAATTTTTTAAATACCTCTAACTTCAAGAATTTTTAAAACCTCTAATCATATTGGACCATATAAAGCTACTAACCTAAATTTATATCCTAGTCTTCCTAGTCTCATTTTTTTTATCTTAGCGATAAAATAATGAATTAAAATCAAGCTTTTGGACATTCTGTGTTGTAGAAGTTATCTCCAGCATATTCCATGAATGAAAAATATACACTCTAAACTTACTTTAATGCTTATATGAAATACCTTTCAGTGTCAAATATTTATGGAAAAAAATTCTGCTTTGACCCTAAGTTTTTATTTTGCCCAAACCTCACTGTAACATCCTGAAGTTGTGCAGGTGTGGCGACTCTCATTATTATAAATATTTGGCACTTAGGTAATACCTGTTTTGTAAGGAACAAGATGGACCCTTGTAAATGAAAATGGACTCTGAAATACATAACTTTAAAGAATCTTTATTCTGAGGTTTTTGAAAATATGTTCCTATGGGATGATTGATGCTGAAAATGAGCCATGTTATGTTCACTTTTTTCTGTTGAGGATTTAAAACTTATTTATTTAGAAATTTGGTGCATAAATTATTTTCTTAAGCTATTGGAGTATTTAACTGCCAGTCATTTCTATGTTAGTTCCTACATTACCTCCCCAAGTTATAAATTTGTGTTTTCTTGGGGTGGCAGAGAAGTGTCTATATACCTTAAACCATACATAATTAGAAATATAAATGTGCTGAATACACACAGATTAAGCAAACACCTATATTGTTACCTAAAGTTCAAACGATTATTTTTGGATTATCTACAGTAGCTGTAGATAATCTACATCTGATACTGTAGAGCTACAGTATCACTCTTCATTCAAATTTAGAACAAGTAATTAAAAGTTATTTATCTGTGATTGTAATTTTTCTCAGGAAACATCATGTGCAAAGTTTTTGTGCCAGTGCTTAATAATAAATTCTTTCTCTAAAAGCAAGTAATTGTGGAGCCAGAAGCATTCCCCACCCCACTCCCTGCCCTTGGGGTTGGGGGAGGGTTGCTTAGAAAGTCCAAAATGCTGTAAATTTGTTGACACAGTTTCACTTCACTGACATCTGAGATGTTGATTGCACTCCACATCACACACAATACTGAGGGACTTACTCTGTAAGGTTTCTGGCCTTCCCCTTTATCATAACTGTGGAGTCTCACATTGGTCTGATGGAGACAGATTTAGAACGGTTGTTGTTTGGAAGCTCTTGATAAACACAGGGAATTCAAACACAGGTTCTGTCTGGAAATTCCGTAGTGACCATCACTCATCTCTAATAATTTAACAAATGGAAAAGATCACGACAACGTGCCACCCATCACATCTGTTTAACTGTACTCCAGAGTGGATCAAATTGTATATAACAACTTTTATCTTACAGGATTTACACACTCTGAAAGGGAGTAACACTTCTTCCCCAAGCTTTTTTTTTCTGTTTATTAATGTGAAATTTTGAAAGTTTTTCTGTCAACTTGCAAAAACAGAAGCCAGTTTAAGAGCCAAAGCATTTATTTGGGATCAAAGAATTGCAATATGGGGAGCACAAATTCAGGCAGAAACCTTAATAGTGTCTCGCTGGAGAGTAAAAGTCAGGGGCTTTCAGAGGCAAAGAAGGGAGATTGTATTAGAAAGAATTTTAATTGGAGTTGGAGGCGGAGAGCTAGTCTTTGCTAAACGCTGATTGGATGTTCCTTCTCCTGCTGATTTCTCAAACAATTGCTCATAAAATAATTGCTGGTTTGGCCCAGTCCAAGGTTCAAGACAGCAAGGCAGTTTCTCTGGAAAGACAGCTCCAACTCCATTTTAAAATTGCTCCATTTAAATCAATTTTGACATTTCCCCCTTTTGATTGAGATCTTTCTTTGAAAGCATCACTGATCAACCATTTGAAAGCATTACTGATCAACTATTGGAAAGCATTGCTAGTCAGCCATCAAAGTATCATTGATCCCATATACTGAAGAATGCTCATTCCTGGTATATCACGTTCCATGTAGGAGGGAAAGTCGTTTCCTTAGGAGCCTTAGGCCACATTTGAGCATCCAGAGTGCCAGAGCAAAGCCTTACCATTAAGTTCCTTTAAGGGCAAACATTATCTGTAGTTCCTTGAAATTTCCCAGTTGAAGGCTCATAAGCCGTAGCAATCATTTGAAAGTGCTGAGGAATCACTATCCAAATGGTGGTTTTACAACGTCAAACTATGCAGGAGAGACAAAGTTGTACAACAGTGAGAATACCTATAATAATAAACAAAATGCTAAATCCAAATTGGTGAATTGATCTGACCCAGGAGGTAATTCCTGAGGGTAGCCAGCTAAAGAAATCAAAGAACTATGGGATGTCTGTTGGCAGTGCATTTAACCATTTGACTTGCGCTCAAATTCTGTCTAGTTCTCTCTCTACCTTGCCAGAGGTGTTTAGCTAAATTCAGCAAGAGGTATTTACAATGGTTACTAATGCTACATTTTAAGCCAGTGGGTTCAATTGATTAGGCAAGAAGTTTTAGAATCTTAGCACAAGAGGAATGGCAGAGAGACTGGTAATTAAGTGGTAATTAAGCATTCTCTAGATTCACGTACAGAAGGAGGGGTCTCATGACAAACCCAACAGTTAGAAAGATTTCCCCCTTTTGTAATAGATTGGGAGATGCAGATGAGAGTATTGTCTTTCTAAGAAAGAGACACAGAAAATAAGATAAGAAGCAACCACAAGTGAAAGGTATACAGGCCTGGTCTGGCCATCTGGGGAAAGCTGTCTGCCTCAGGTGTTGATTGCTTCTCTCCCTTGTCAGTTTGTTTTGGAGGCCTCCAGGGCTTGTACAGGACCAAATGACAGGGAAGTTTTATTTAGCTGTAAGCTGTATCTTCAAGGTTAAATGCCTTTTAGTTCTGCAGCAGTGTCAGTGGTTAGGAGCACTTGATAAGGCCCTCTCCATTGTCTTTCTCTGATGATGCTCCCAGAATATCCAGTCACCAGGCTCTAGACTGTGACCAACATGATGCTTTATATTGGAATCCAGGAAAGCTTCTTTAATCTGTTGATGACAGGCTTGAGTATGAGACATCAGAAACTAACAGGAGCTGGTCATGCCAGCATAAGACAACAAGGGATCAGCAGAAGGTTGTGTACCAGTAGACATTGATCTGCTGGTGACTGTCTCATGTGGAGTGAGTTTATGTTTTCCAAAGAGGGTACTGCGGTCAGTGAGACCAAGGGCAATGCCTTAGGCCAAGGGAGTCCAGTCTACAGTATATAACAAAAGCTCAAAGACAATTAATAGGACTAGAATCCGATATCTACAAAGATGCAAACATAATTTTTGTTGCTACAATTACCCTCAATTTTTTTTACCAAAGATAATCATAATCACAGTAAAACTAGTCTGTTTATATTAAAAAATTGGCCTGATTAAGTGAAAATAAGAATACTTACTGAGAGTTTCTGAATTCTAGAGGGCTCAGGTAGGGAGAAAATACGAATTTTTCATTTTTGTTAACAAAGGTGTATCTTACCAAATTGTTGATAGCTTAAGAGACAAGATTTCTTTAAATCTGGAAAAACAAAACATTAGAGTGTCCTCCTCAGTTCATGTAGTCCCATGTAATTAACATTTGTTCTTAATCTTTTGTTTCTTTTAGGAAGCCATTAGTCTCTCCATTAGAGTTCTGTTGTTTCTTACCCAGTTCAGTTTTATGATCTGAAAGCTTATCAGAAACCTGTATTCTACAGTATGTCAGAGTCCCTTCCATGAATCTCTCTGAAGATGAAACATTTACAAAAGCTTCAGAATAAAACAATAACTGCCTATAAATGATGAAAGACTTAAAATAGCATGGTTAAAGATTTGATTACTATGCAACTGACAAGGAAATGTGGTTATTTTTGTGGTATATAATATTTTAAGATAGTGACTAGAATTATGACTGATAACCTCATACCAGGACATATTAGAATTTTAGCAATTTTATATAATTTTTTTAGAATGGTTATATTAATAACATTCATCCAGGCACTATAACTTAAGGTTTACTATCACTTATTTGACAATGCTTCCCATGTAATTTAACATATCAAATAAGCCTAATTAGTTTAATCTCTCCATTTTTATAGGAAGAGACAACAAATTCTTTGAGAAGTCCCAGGGACCCTCTGTAAATTCTCAAAGTTACTTTCAGGTTAAAAAAAAAAAGGACTTTATTTAGAATTTGAATTTGGGGAAGTTTGTCAAAAATATCAAAAGGCTTTAAAACACTTGGTCAAATAGCATCATAGGTCACTGTAAAACAATGCTTAGTTATACATTCAACCAAAGTTACAATTGAAGATGTTAGGAGCAAAGAGAGTTAAATAGTTAAAAAAAAAAAAAAACAAACTTAGCTTTCTTAATAGGCCACAGCTTTTTAAACATAAGAAATTATTTTGATAAAACAAAGTCTCTGCTTTTTAGGTAGACTACTCAAAGGTAAAGAAAAAATTTTCATAATCTCTTTATCAATAGGAGACTAAAAGCCCAAGAAACCTTGTCTTTTTGATAGGGAGAAAACCAAATTCTAATTTTCACCAGCTTACTTTTGATATTAAAACTCATTTACGTAATTAAAATTATTTCAATCTAAGCCATGTTGACCTTGCACAAAACTCTTTTCTTAGGCTTCCTCTTACAAAAACTTTCTATAACTTTCTTTTTTACAATCAGAATTTCCTCTTTCCTATAACCAGTTTCACTTTAGGACAAATTTAACTTCTTAACAACAACAAAAATTTCCATTCCTTATACCTTCTTTACTGAAAACATACATTTTTCTCATAGCATATATTCTTTAATGTGGCACAAGACATGTTTACTAATAGACCCAAACATCATTTAGTTTTTCTGTAGTAAGAAGCCAAAAGTAGATAAACCTATGTTTAGTAATTAATGTCTAATATTTTCTCTTGTTTGGAAATGATCTAGACATTCCATAAATTATCATTTTGCTTAATTTAGCAAAACTCTAAGGTTTCAAGTTACCAAAAGGTTTTGAAATTATTTTTAAGTACATACGCCATAACACAAAGTCATTGTAAAAAGTTTACCTAAAAAACCTTTTTATCTTACTTACATTAATTTAGTTTCCTTGTTCTTAATAAGTATGTTTAAATTACCTATAAAAATTTCATGAGACATTAGACAAAGTCAGCCATTAATTTTTTTTGCTGACACATTTTATAACAAAGATAACATGAATTTGTTTGACTTTTGGTAAACCTAGGTAGAACAAAAGTTTTATATTTAATGCTAATAACTCAAAAGACATGCCTATTTTAACAAAACCAACAAACAAATTAGCTTTAATACTGAATATTCCCTAGATCATGTGATCCTGAAGTTCATTTGGGTTAGCTTCTCTTATATTTTTGAGAGTATATTCAATTTATATAGTGCTTATTTGTTTTTAAACCAATAAAATAGAGCTCTCTTGTAAACTAGTCTTGATAATACTACCCACAGGTAGAAAAGTACCACACATTTATTTTATTTTATTTTATTTTAAGATTTTATTTTTTCCTTTTTCTCCCCAAAGCCCCCCGGTACATAGTTGTGTATTCTTCGTTGTGGGTTCTTCTAGTTGTGGCATGTGGGATGCGTGGTCTGATGAGCAGTGCCATGTCCGCACCCAGGATTCGAACTAACGAAACACTGGGCCGCCTGCAGCGGAGCGCGCAAACTTAACCACTCGGCCACGGGGCCAGTCCCAGTACCACACATTTATAACAAACATATATAGACACAGACATAAACACACAAACAGATGCAAAGAAAGATCTCATTGCCTCCATTTTAACGTTTTCATAAGATTTTTGGGCAAGGGTCCTTCCATAGCAGTCTACATCTCCAAAAGCTTCTTTTCCCCTTTTCTTCCCTTCAGTCTTAGGAATTGGGGATGGTCTAGATAGCAGTTCTCAGAGAGAATACAAGCTTTTTGAGATAAACAGGGAGTTAAGTTGCTTATCAGAGGACTGACATACCCATCCAATTACATTATCCTTAATTTGTGTCTTTCCCTCTGGGTATGTAGTTTTGTTTTTGCTTAGTGGGGAGGGGGAGCCTAAAAAAGGTTCCTACCAGGCTCCAAATATCAGCTTCCAATTTGGCCAAAATTCTCATCATAAGTTACTAAGTCCTTTCAAATATCTTTCAGGTTTCAGCCGGGAAAAATAATAAATATTTCTGGCAGTATTAGACAACTCCATTAATTTTTAATTTTAATTTCTCCTTGGTTGTTCAAGGGAATAACATAGCAGTTTACCAGAAAATCTCTCAAAGTCTTGTTAACTTTGTGAAGGGCCTACACAGGGGTCCTCCTTCAAAGGTAGACATAGGGTGTCTGTAAGGCCATTAACTTAATGGACCTTTGTGTAGTCTTTTCTTTTAGGTACCGCTTATATCTTAAATTTTCATTAGCTTTTTGCAGTGAAACTTTCAATAAGGCTATTTTGGAATTTTAAAGACTTTGCTTTTAATTGCACTTCTTAAATGATCTTATCTAATTGCAAAGTTCCTTCTAATAGCCATTATTTCCTTGAGGGCTGGCAGTAGTTTCATAGAATCCTAGCCAAAAGTGGAGTTTAACCCCCATTTCTGCTCAGCCTTATTTGGCCTCAAATGAAGTGCAACCCACAATTCTGTCCCACCATATTTTGGGCCCCCAACCTAGTGGTTACCAAGACTAGCTCTTAGGACACGAAACAAGATTGTTAAGATTTTGCTGTTTTTTGCGAATAGTTACAGCTTCTGGGACCATAGCTTTTAAGCAGATGTGCTGGAAGGTAGCACACTTGATTCTTTAGAAATTAAACATCTTATTTCTGGTCTTGAATCTGTATTTCTCAAGCCTAGTATGCAAAAAGATAAGTTTGAAAGCTGAGAAGAGCCCCAAGTGGCCACTGTAATTTTAAATCATATTTAGTATTATTGATCTACTGGAAAAAGGTTTACAAGAGGAAGGACCATAGTTCTTAAATATAAACCCAGTTGGAGTTCGCAAGGGAAGAACTTCCTGGGAAATTTTAAAAGATTAAATTCCAGTGTTAAAGCTCAGCCAGACAAAGAGACAGCACTTGCAAGACCCAGGTTGTTACCTGTGATTCTGACCCACTGGCTACAGCTGTTTGGATGAACAACACAAAAGACAGGATTTGAGCTTTCACTAGATAGGGAATAAACCTTCAGACAACAACAGCCATAGCTGGCTCAAACAGAAAAACCCTTCCAGATGGCAATAGCTGTGAGCCAGCTTGGAGGCAATTGTCTCCTGTTCAGTAGACCCCAGGTTGGGCTATTGCTCCAGAATCTCAAATAAAGGCAAAGACCTCAACAAAAGGGAGGGAGGTCAGAACCTGAGAGGACTCATGATTGGAGGAGCTGATGGTTTGTGGAAGCCGTGAGCTCACAAGGGCAGATCATTTTGGTACCAAACACGTTTCTAGAAGATGCCAGTCTACAAAGGTGAGATTGCTTCAGATCCCACCTCTGACACCATTTGTCAACCTTTAAAAACAGAAACCAGTTTAAGAAGCAAAGCATTTACTTGGGATCAAAAAATTGCAATTCAGGGAGCACTGATTCAGGTAGAAACTCAAATAGTGTCTCACTAGTGAGTAAAAGTCAGTGGCTTTTAAAGGCAAAGAAGGGAGGTTGTATCACAAAGAATTTTAATTGGAGTTGAAGGCAGAGAACTAGTCTTGGCTAAACATTGATTGACTGTTGATTCTGTCTTCAAAAAGTCCACAATCCTCAGTCTTTGTAATCAGGATGCCTGTTGTCCTGCTGACATCTCAAACAATTGCTTGTAAAACAATTGTCGTTTTGGCCCAATCCAATGTTCAAGATAGCAAGGCAGTTTCTCTGGAAAGGCAGCTCTGATTCCATTTTAAAATGGCTTCACTATAGTCAGTTTTGACAGTCTAAGAAATTCTTCTGTCCTGGCTAATGTCAGTGAGTTGTCAATTTGTTCCTAAGTATTTATTGGGTTATTATGGTGAAGTACTAGAGTGGTAGAAATAGAGACAATGACTTGACAAATTTTGAATAATATTTTCTTTTAAGTAAAAAGGGAAAAGCTGGCTAAAACCTTGTGTTTTTGCAAACTAGGCAAACAGAACTCCTGCCTCATATAAGAGGTAGATGTAGGGCTTTACCACTATAGGATTAAGTATGCAGCTGGCTTATGTCAGTGAATTTTCCCTTGAACATTTTGGATATAAAACAGAGGACTTTATATGTAGTATAATTATTTCTTACATATGTTTTGGTCTATAAACTGGTTTATATAGAAACCTATGTTCTTTTAAATTGTAGGTTAAGAATATCCATAGAGGGGCTGGCCCCGTGGTTGAGTAGTTAAGTTCGTGCGCTCCCCTTGGGCGGCCCAGGGTTTCTCCAGTTTGAATCCTGGGCGCGGACATGGCACTGCTCGTCAAGCCATCCCACATGCCACAACTAGAATGACCCACAACTAAAAATACACAACTATGTACTGGGGGGCTTTGGGAGAAAAAGGAAAAATAAAATCTTAAAAAAAAAAAAAAGAATATCCATAGAAACTATCAAGATTAATAATACTGTAGGGGGCCGGCTCTGTGGTCTAGTGGTTAAGTTCGCGTGCTCTGCTATGGGGGCCAGGGTTCGGATCCTGGGCGCGGACATGGCACCACTCGTCAGGCCACGTTGAGGCGGTGTCCCACATCCCACAACTAGAAGGATCTGCAACTAAGATATACAACTATGTATCGGGGGGGTTGGGACATAAAGCAGAAAAAAAAAAAAGATTGGCAACAGTTGTTAGCCCAGGTGCCAATCCTTAAAAAAAAAAAAAAGGAAGATTGGCAACAGTTGCTAAAAAAAAGAATAAAATAATACTTTTGTTTACATAAAAGCAGGAATACATTATTCAGTAGCTGTTATGCTGGGCTTAGTGTGCTCTTATCTGAGAGGCTTCATGAGTATTCTGAAATAACTGCAAAACTCACCAAACAAATGACAATGATTACCATGAAATCAGACTTCTCACTGAGATTTTTCTCTAATTAGTGGGAAACCATCACGCTTGGACTTATGTTATTTAGATTGACTGAGGAAATCCTTTTCAAAGCCTAAACTAGACTATATCATATTTTCAAGAATTACTCAGTGGAACTTTTTTTGAAGTCTTGTGAAAATAAGTAAAATCAGTTTTGAAAAAATTGGACCACATTTGTCTGCAGATTTGGAGCTCAAAAAGGCCATAGTATTGAGAATAACAGGACTGATAAGTATATTTGTTTTCCTGCAGGTCATAAAGCCATGAGAATTACTCAGAATGAATATTGAATGCTAAGATTTATGTCCTAAAGCATTTAAAGGTGGTTAGAAGCTGAATTGGCAGGTGAAAAAGGTTCGGTTACTCTGTAAAGAAGCATGTCTTTATGAAGAATAGAGTGGGAGTGAGGTGGAGTAATTATCAACTATATTGGAAAATCTTACGTAAAAGCAAAATCCTGCAACCTGCCCTTTATCACCTGCCCTGCCCTCCCAATCCTTTTACACAGCTCTATTTACCCCCGTAAATCTTAGGATCTATATAATTGGCTTATTTATGATGTATATTGTTTATATTCTGTCTCACCTATTAAAATATGTCCCAGGTGCTGAGAACATTGTCTGGTGTGTAGTGGGTAATAGATAAAATATTTTTTGAATGAATGAATAAGCCAGAGGCCAAGGCCTTTATCTTTGTGGTCTTCAGTTTATTCATCTAAAAAATGAGAGCTAAATTGGACACTCCAACCCACATTTTCCCAGAGTAACTATGAGGATAATTGTGATCATAGACATTATCTTAACTTTCAATTGAGATGGGGCTGCATCTCAAAATGCCATTGGTTTGAAGTCAAATGTATTTTCCCATAGGTAAAAGCAAAAACTAAATGTATTTAGATTCCAAACTCTAATAGGAAGACCATTAGGAGGATGGGATTTTGAAGTCAGAATACTAGCTCTGAATCCCAGCATGCAATTTTCTGAGTCTTTCTATCACTTAGGTTGTATTAAGGGTCGAACCAGAGAATGTATAATATATAGTGGTTAAGAGACTCAGCTCTGAAGTTTTATTGAACTGGGCTCAAACTCTGACCTAGTCTTTGGTAGCTGACAAGTTATGTAAGTTATCAAAATTCTTTGAAATCCAGCTTCTCTGCTATAAAATGTCAATAATAAGTAGCACTTCCTAGCATTGTTATAAAGATGGAAGTAAAAGTTTATCAGCCCATCATTAGTCAATGGCAATAGGACTAAGTTTTTTTGGGCCAACTCTTTTGCTGAGAACAATTAGAAAACTGGACTATATATATAGCTGTCTATTTAAAGTCAGTAGAGAATCGCTACATAGAAGTCCATGATCCAAGAAGCACAGAGCTATAAGCCCTGCATTTGGGGCCACTTTTCTCCTTAAGACTGAGCGTCTCAGCCTCTCAGCCTGTGCTTTGGTAGCTGGTAATAAATATCAAAGAGCAGAGCTTTCAAGAGACTCATAGGACTAGATGTTGGGCAACTAAATTGGAGTTTAGGGCTTGTCATGGAGAAGGTAAATACCCCAGGCTTGGGAACCCCAAAGGCCACATCCCAGCTATTAGGGTGAATAGAAAGTAGACCAGCTCAAATCATTTCAATGACTGATTAGATTAAGGTAGTCTGGATTGCTAGCACCCCAAGCTTATCTGCCTGTCAGAAGCTCATCAGAAACAACTAGGCTTATGAAGAGATGGCAAACCTGTGACCAAAAACCAAGAGAAAACACAGACACTAGATCTATAGGGTATATAGAAAAAGGAGTTGAGCAATATGTGCTTTAAAATAACTGTGATTAATATGTTAAGGGAATTGGAAAACAAGGTTGAGAATTTTGGATACTATCATTTACTAGAAATTCTAAAGTTGGAAAGTCCAATAGCTAAAAGTTTTTAAAAACTCAATAGATGATTTAAACATATTAAGAGAAAAATAGTGAAAAGACAGAATAAAATATCCAGACTGATGAAAAGAGAGACAAAAGATGAAAAATATGGAAAAGAGCCTAAGAGACATATGGACATGGTATACATATAACTTAACATGGAAGTGGAGGCCCAGAAAAAGAGAGAAGAATGAGATAGAAGCAATGCCTGAAGAGATAGTGCCTGAGAATTTCCAATATTGATAAAAGACGTAGGGCAGAGATTTGAGAAAATTATAAATGTCAACAAAATAAACACAAAAAACACTATACCTAGGCACATCATGGTCAAATTGTGAAAATCAAAGACAAAGAGAAAATGCTGGAAGCAGCTAGAGAAAAAAACATGTAATCTTTAAAGAAGCAACAAGATTTTGATTTGATTTCTCAACAGAAACAATGGCAGCCAGAAGACAGTGACTTGGTACTTTTGAAATCCTGGAAGAATTCTGCCAATCTAGAATTTTGTATCTAATGATGACAGCCTTCAAAAGTGAAGACATAATTCAGATATTTTCAGACATATACAATTTTATCAGCCCACAAAAATTCTTTAGAACCCCGAATAGACCAAAAGAATCATACTTTAAATCAGTAGACCTTGACCAGCATATGCAGTGATCTTTCTGTAAAAATCATGTGCTCAGAGTTTCAATTTGGGATACCTAGAACATTTCTTCCCTCTGCCTTTTCACCCCATTATAGCCTTGACAGTAGTAGCCTTTGCTATTATAGCCTTGACAGCAGGACAAGGCTCCCCACCTCCCCCATTTCTTCTACCAGCTGGACGGTGAGTGCATGGTGATTGTTTCTTCCGGCAAAGGAGGATGAAGGGCAGTAGAAAGGCATTAGGGGATGATATTCAAGGGAGAGAGCGAGGGAAGAGAGTGAAGCCTCTGTGGCTCCAAGGTCTCTGACAGCTGTGAACCCTCAGGGCTATTTCTCACTCTGAGTGAAATCTTTTACCTCCTTTCCCTTCACAGGACTGCCAGGATGCTTCCTTTCTACTTTCTGTGGTTTGGGGGCCACGATTTTTGCCTTTGTAGTTACCTTAGCAAAGAATCCTAGTCTCATAGCTTTTTTCCCACTTTTTTGATCCTAAAATAAGCACAGAATTCTTTTAGTTTTGCTTTTGTTTTTTAAATCAAGCAATGAACTATTTTAGGATACAGAAGTAAAGCTCAGCTGCTTTCTAGAGATACTTCATGTCAGTACTGGACCAGGCATAGTACCTTTGACAGCCCACGGAAAGGAGAAGGGAGGGCGCCTCAATGAGCTCCTCTACAGAAAAACAGATTCATATGCCAGCCATCTGAGGTGTATATTAGTTTGCTAGGGCTGCTGTAACCACAGACAGAGTGGCTTAAACAATAGGAATTTATTGTCTCACTGTCCTGGAGGCCAGCAGTTCAAGATCAATGTATTGGCAAAGTTGATTCCTTCCGAGGACCTTGAGGGAGAATCTCTTCCAGGCCTCTCTCCCAGCGTCTGTTGGTTTGCTGGCTATCGTTGTTATTCCTTATCTTGTAGATCCATCATCCTTCTCTCTCTGCCTTCATGTTCACATACTATTCTTTCTGTGTGCATGTCTGTGAACAAATTTCCTCTTTACCTAAGAAAATCAGTCATACTGGATCAGGGGCCCACTCTGCTCCAGTATTACCTCATCTTAACTAATCACATCCGCAATGACCCTATTTCCAAGTAAGGTCACATTCTGAGGTCCTGTGGCTTAGGACTTCAACATCTGAATTTGGGGGGTGGACACAATTCAGCGCATAACATTTGGCATTTCCAAGAGGGTTGTTTTTATGTAAGGAATGCATGAAAGTTTTAAAAGCCTGTATTCCAGGCTTGTCTCTGAATATGTGACATCTTAGACCTTTCAGGAGAATGTTTTAGAGATTACAGTTTCCTCCACCCCAATATATTCTTCCCTTCTTATATAGGAAGAGATTGTCCTATATACTTTTTATTTGGCTTTTATTTGGGTTCAGGTCCCCTGACCATGAAGACTACATTTCTCAGCCTCTCCTGCAGCAGGTGTGGCCATGTGATTGCTTAGATTCTAGACCAGAAATCTCCAAAAGAACTTTCTGTGATGATGGAATTATCCAAACAGCAGCCACTAGGCACATGAGGCTGCTGAGCACTTCAAAGGTGGCTGGTGTCTTTGAGGAATGAATGTGAAATTTTATTTAATTTTGGTTACTTTAAGCTTACGTTGAAATAGTTGCATGTGGCTAGTAGCCTCAAACTGATCCGCACACCTCTAGACAGTGCTCTTTGCATGGAAGTGCTGGGCACAAGTTCCACCCAGTGCCTTTAGCGGAGGGGCACACCCTTCTCCCCCTTCTCCATTCTTCTCCATGGATGTGGGTGTGCCGGACAGAGCCCCATCTCCACAGTGAGGATCAAGGCCACACCTTTGGACCATGAAACCACAGGCTGGGGGGACGTGGAGTCTCTAGGGACATCAAAAAGCAGAGCTGTCATTAGTCCCAGGCTACTAACACAGACTTCATCTCTTTGGGAGAAAAATACTCTTGTTTAACCCACTGACATTTGAGTTTTCCTGCCCTTTTTGATTAATCTAATCCTAATTAATACAAGAGGTAAAAGCCAAGTATAATTCCTCAGCATCATTAGTGATGGTAATAGATTAATACTTTATAGCACTCCAAATCCTCACTGTCACCATTAAAATGAACCACTTTGCAAACAAGAGGCAGAGTTCTTGACTTAGGGAACCCCAGTCTTCTATTCCCAGGATTTTGAGAGGGTGCTGTTACCGGAGCCCCTTCCATCTCGCCCCCATTGGAAGTAACACCCAACATTGACAAGATGTCCTGGAAATTTCTCTTTGGTAAAAAGCTTAGGGCAATTTGCCAGGGTCCCACTCTAGGGTAATTTGAGATATTATCTGAATTATCTGTTGATATTTCCTGATTACAACTTAAATGGTCTAAGTTTGCCTAGGATGAGATCACTTGCATTTGAGGAGCGACTTCACTTGGTGTGACATGCTTTGAAAGCTATCTAGCTGCTCCAATATTTGCCTTTGGAATTACTTGCCCAAACAGCCCCACAATGGCCTTGTTAAGAACCAAGGAGCTCTGCAGAAACAGCACTGGGATGTGGCCAAGCGAACTGCTGCTGAGAAGGGAGTCCACGGGAGGGGCAGGATGGTTTTTGTCCCCGCCCCATTACATTTTAGCTGGCAGAATTACAGCAAGCTGTGTGTGTTAAAAAGCACTATTCTTTTGTCAAGCTGTTTTAACAAGGATTTGGTCTTTAAATAGTAATCGCTCATTAAGTGCATTTCTCCCTACAGTCTGGAACCTGCTTGGTCTCCTTGTATACTTTAGAATATACAGATATGTAAGCCAATAATATTTCTGCTTTAACTGAGATTATGGATATGTTAAAAAAAAAAAAAAAAAAAACCTACCTTGGGACTATGTAGGAAATGCATGTCTTGACTGTGGTAGGACTTGGAGCCCTATTTAAGTGTAATTACAATCCGACACCATTTGTTCCTAATAGCCTAAGCTGTTTTAATGGGATAGCATATGGTTTGTGCTTACAGTGTCACAGGCAGAAAGATGGGACTTGCTGGGAGAGTGACTCACTTGAACAACAATTTACCTGAATCTAGTGCTTTGTGGTTTATAAAGCATAGATATATATTTAGAGATATTTTTTAAAATCTTTGCAGAAATCCCTAGGGTTAAAAAATTCTGCTTTTAAGTGACGTTATTTAGCTCATGAGGCCAGATCTGTCTCTGCTTTGTCAAGCATTTAAAAACTTCACTTAAAGCAAGTTGGATAAAAACCTATGTTTGCAGATGGCTTAAGAAGCCTGGTATCTAGTATTATAATGACAGTTAATGTTGGTTAACTGTTGCTTTTTTGATTTGGTCAGCAAGGTCCTTATTCACTTTAGGTTTTTAAGACCTGGTAACCTGCTAGAGAAAAGTTTCCATGTAAATCCCCAAATATATAATATCTTTCTAGGTTTTGGTAAGAAAATTGGAATTACAGGATAGTTTTGTGACTAAAGGATATTTTTCTGTGTTATCATTTTGATAGCTGTAAAAGGAAATACCATGGGGATAAATTTAGTTCTGATAAGCTTTAAATTTATTATAAAATTTAATATCCTTTGTTCACTTTTACATTCTGTTGTCTTATTTAAAAAGAAAAAAAAGAATAGGGGCCAGCCCGGTGGCGCAGTGGTTAAGTTCTCACGTTCCGCTTCAGCAGCCCTGGGTTCGCTGGTTCGGATCCCGGGTGCGCACATGGCACCGCTCGGCAAAAACCATGCTATGGTAGGCGTCCCACATATAAGGTGGAGGAAGATGGGCACGGATGTTGGCTCAGGGCTAGTCTTCCTCAGCAAAATGAGGAGGATTGGCAGATGTTAGCCCAGGGCTAATCTTCATTAAAAAAAAAAAAGAGAGAGAGAGAGAAAGAAAGAGAGAGAGAGAGAAAGAGAGAAAGAGAGAAAGAATAAAAGATTTCTAAGCCTCTTAGTGAAACAGGCTTGTTACAGGCTATTTTTTTTAACACACCATCTTTTATACTGCCACATCTTCCTCCAAAGTACTGTGGATTAACCCTTTCTACTAATTTTGAAGCCACCTCTGTGCTTATGTTACCAGCCACAAGCAGGTTTGTTTGCCCAATGCGCTACAGAAGAACCAGATGCTGAGGCAAAGGTCTTTTGCAGAAAGAAAGTTTATTTCTTTATTGCAGGACAGCCAAGCAAGGAGACAGGAGGCAAAACTCAAACCTGTCTCCCCAAGTGGCTTTTGTGTGGGATATTTACTGGGGAAGTAGACAGTAGGAGGGAGGGAGTAGGAGGGCATTGGACGCTGAAGTTTTAAGAATCTTCTGTGCAGGCATGACTGTCTTTCATATTTCCTCATGGGTCACATGTGCGAATTTGGGGGGTTCTATGTGTTGCATGCAGTGGATATTTAGTCTGTGACATCTAGTTTACGACTGGTCATTTTAGCTTCTCAATGCACCTGCATGATGTTTAGTCAGGCTTGGTGGCAGTGCGGGGGCGTTGTCAGCAAGTTTTTTCCTTATCTGCAGCGTCCTTGCTATTCTGCAAGACAAACTCAGAAGCTTCGGTTAATCTGTTTCTTACTTTAACCTCGTGGGTGTGGGGTACAGTTTCACTTGCTGGTGTTGGCTAGTCTCTTTTTTCTTCATGCTGTGCAGCTGCAAATTGAGTACCGTTCCTCATGTCAGTCTCCGCTCAGGTGCCCAGAATGGCTCTTTATTAGCTATTATAGCAAATAAACTTTTCTATTTGACATTTAAGACCCTCCTGACATTCTCACCTCAACTGTGCCACACCCTCATTTTATCCTACCCACCTGTTGGTCACTTCCAGAACGGTTCTTTTCCCTAAAAATCTGGATAAAATGTGTCCCAGTTTATGGCCAAAGTTTATTTCATGTGATTTCTTCATTTTTGGACCAGTGCATATCCACCTAGAATTCCATCCTTCACAGCCTCTGTCTCTAACAAAACTGAACTCCCAGCATAACTGAGCCTTTCAGTGTCCGGAGTTGAGCATCAAAGGCCCAAAATGATAAGACGGAAGGATGTCCCCTTGGGAGAGGAACAAAGACAGTTTCTTCTTGGTTCCTATGACAGAGCAGAACGCTCCAGCCTGTGTGCCCCAAATGGGCTCTGGGTGTGCCTTTCCCCCCAAGAGGACAGAGACTGGGCTTATCACCCCGACCCCAGTGAGCTGTACAGATATTTGTTTCCTGTATGTCCTGTGACCTGAGGAAGGCTGGGTGCCCAACTTGAAGGCCAGTATCAGTCTGTTTTCAGCTTATCTTTCCAACCTGATCTACTGACTGGACAAATGTCTGTGCTCCTTAACTCACAATTGTCCTCAGACACCTTTTAGGTGGATCCGACCTTGCTAATTGTGTGCTGGATGCGTCTGCCATCGTTTTCCATGAGCACCTCTCCTGACATCTAGTCTTGTAAATAGCCTGAAATGTTAGGGTCACACTGGACTTTTGTTTATCCCTCCACCCCTATGTTTAACTTGGTTGGATTTTCATTCCCAGTGATAGTGACTTTTGTTCCTTTCTATACATTGCCACTGCCATCACCTGCCCCTTTTGGCTCTGCCACTCAAGGTAAGTGATTTCACAGCCTGGGGTCTTGATTTCCTCATCCAAAAACAAAAGGAGTCAAAAATCAGGTTTTTTACATGTAATTTTAGAATAAGACCTGTGTCTGGAAAGACAATTTTTTTTTGCTTACAAATTGGGTAGAAAGCATATTCACTTCAAACCCCAGTTTTTTCATTTATGAAGTGTATACAGTTGTTCTCTGATAGAGTTGCTGTGAGCATTAAATGAGATTTGTCTTTGCAGTGTGACTTGCACAGTGCCAGGCAACTAGGATACAGACTGTCCCAAAAGCCTGTATGTAACCTTGTCACTTCACTATCTAGTATATGATTCTTACTCTGTGAAGAATTTCCTCACAACTGCCTCTCTAATAGTAATCTTTACTTTTTGTTTTAAAAAAATTTTGTACTTCTTAGGGGGCCGGCCCCCTGGCTGAGTGGTTAAGTTCATGTGCTCGCTTCAGTGGCCTAGGGTTCAGATCCTGGGCGTGGACATGGCCCTGCTCATTAGGCCATGTTGAGGCAGCGTCCCACATGCCACAACTAGAAGGACCCACAACTAAAATATACAAATATGTGCTGGGAGGATTTGGGGAGAAAAAAAAAAGCAGGAAAAAAAAAAAAGATCGGCAATAGCGTCAGGTGCCAATCTTTAAAAAAAAAAGTCATACTTTTACACTGAAGAAATAATCACAAGTGAACTGAGGTTAACCAATGTGAAATATAAGTTCTGAGGGAATGTAGGGAGACCTTATTTGGTGGGTGAGCGGATCAGGGAGGCTGTCACTGAGGAAGTGATGTTTGAGCTGAGACCTCAGGATTGCAGGAGTTTGTTTTGTGATAAAAGGCTTTAAGAGTATTCCAGGAGGAGGGGTGTGCAAAACCCTGGAGTAACAGTTGTGACCTAGGCCAAGACAGTAAAAAGCCAATGTAATAGGGTTCTCCAGAGAAACAGAACCAATAGGAGTTATATATATGTATATATCTCACATATATATATCACATACATATGTATAGAGAGATCGATTATAAGAAATTGGATCTCATGATTATGGAGGCCGAGAAGTCTCATGCTCTGTCATCTGCAAGCTGGTGACCCAGAAAAACTGGTGGTGTAGTTCTGAGAATCAGAGGGCCGATGGTGTAAGTCCCAGTCTAAGGGCAGGAGGCTGGTGTGCCAGCTCATTCACTCAGGCAGAGAAATCAAATTCTCCATTCCTTCATTCCTGTTTGTTCTGTTCAGGCCCTCAATAGATTGGATGATGCCCGCTCACACTGGGGAAGGCCATCTTCTTTGTTCAGTCTACTGATTCAAACGCTAGTCTCTTTTGGAAACACCCTCAGAGATGTACCCAGAGATGGCAGTTAGCCAAATATCTGGGCACCCTGTGATCCAGTCAAGTTGACACACAAAATTAATTATCACAGCCAATACGGCTGCCTCCAGAGGGGAAGAATCAGAAGGGGGGGTCTGTTGTTCTCTCCCTTCTTTGAACTTGTTTATCTTGGATTTTCTTTTGGCCAGAACCTACCTCGCTGTTTTATCTTGTTTCTTCACAAGATCCTAAAACTTTCAAACAGAGACTAACTGTGCTTCATTTCCAACTTTTGGAGAGAAGACCAGTCTTGTTTACTAGGTGGTAGATTCTTCCTATTAACTGTTGAGCTCCATGAGAGCAGATGCTGCTTCCATTGTGTTTACCGCCGTATCCCAAAACTCAGTACACAGCCTGGTACACATTCGATGTTTGTGCATATTTGTTGAATGAATGGCTTTTCCATCCAGCATTTACCAAGCCTACTCGTATCTTTTTTGATTATTTTCCTCCCTCTTGTTCCCTTTCCAACTCACAAAGATATATATATTTATAATCAAATGAAATGATTTTGGTTTCGACTCTTATTGGAAGTCTTATCTTGTAAGAATTAGCCAAGATTCCCGCCTAACTTAATAAACCAAGTTGAATTCTGCTGAATGCATTTTTGTGTTTTCTTGGTCTTATAATATTTGTGGTGTGATTCTGAATGTCATTTGGTCTTGGATGGTATGACATTCTAGGAAAGTACATATGATAGGCCTTGTTACTTTCTTCTTTTTTAATATTTGTGTGATTTTTACAAGCAGGAAACATGACAATAGTTCATTTTAGGTTTTATTAATGTTGGACATGGTCTCGTGAGCCATGGAAACAATAGTCAGAGAAAACTACCTATTGAGCTCAGATGTCCTTTGACTTCTTAATTGTGGCCACTTTTCAAAGAATGCGTTTTCTAAGTTTATTAGTTACTTGGATGGATGCTCTTGTCTTAAAATCTATTTTATGTATATTTTGTAAGTATTCTTAATTTTCTAACCCCACTTTAAAGGAAGAAGTCACTTAGGAGTTTCATAATTGGGAAGGGGTAGATTCTGGAAATGTTATGATGAACAAGACATGAAGGAGCAGTCTTACAAATCTTTGGTTTAGTAGAGTATTGAAGTCAGTTTGGAAGGGGATACAGATCTTTTCTTAGTCAAAAAATTTGATGGAACCTGTTTGGAAAAATTAGCAGTTTTGTAAAAACATCCATTGAGGGGCAACCAGGGATCTCCATATCCCATCTAATATTTGTGAAAGGAAAAAAAAATTGAGGTAGATAAGTTTTGAAAGCTGGCACATCGTGATTTGAATGCTAGTTACTGTTATTAACTTGCTAATATAATCTTGAGAAACTTAACTCTGCAAGCTTTAGTTTGCTCATCAGTTAAGTGAGCACAATGCTCCCAATATGGTAGGGTTTGGGGGTATGAGTATTAAGTGAGGTATATTAAGTGACTGCTACATAGTAGGTGATCATTAAGTGTCAAATTCCCTTCTCTTTCCCTATATGTAATATAAGCAGGGTTTAAATCAACAGAGTTCATATATGGTTGCAGACTAGCTTTGCCATACTAGCTTTAAGAAGTTTCAAATGGTTAAACTTGCTTCACTTCAAAACGCCATTTTTATCATTATTCATATTTTTTGGGGGCTGTATTTGCTAATGTTTTTGGTGGTGTCACACCATTTTCTGTTGGCTTAATTTATAATTCTACTTTCTCTTTGGCTGTATGCATACTATTTCATTTTGGGACCCGTTACACTGTCAGATTTTTGGCTTCACTCACCTTTCTTCCCTTCTCCTCTCTGGCCCATCTCCTCCGATTTTGGCACCGCTAACATAACTGGTCGCACACGTGCTGCAAGTCTACCCAATACATCTTTAATGGCGTAGTATTCCTTTTAATTTTTCAAAATGACAAGTTTATATTTCAAGTATGTGAAAATGCCTTAGAACTTCATGTTGCATACAGATTAGTGGACATTTTCAATCTTAACCAGTGCTGTGTAGCTGTGTTTTGATTTTTTATTTCTTTTTTATCTTTTCGTCATACACCTCATAGTTTTTGTCATCAATGACTCATTATTAAGAATTCTAATGAGTATGGCACTGTGCTGGGTCTTGTACGGAACAGTTTAAAGAAACCCTGTGCAATAAGTCCCCAATTCCTATGTGTTTATTCGAGGCAGAATTTCACAGACTATGAATTATTGTTAGGTGCTTGAATCTAAAACAAATGAGAGAGTGTGTAAATAGTAAACAAATAGACATGAGTGTCATTTACCAGAGACTAGACTTCTGGCTCCCAAGATATTACCTCCCTTCACTGTCTTCATTTTCTCTGAGTATCGAGATGTCAAGTTCCTTTCCATGTTGCCAGGAATAAGTGGTAGGCAGTTGTGCCATTTGAAAATAAGGTAACAAGTCCTTTGATGGGACTGGCCATTGCACCACCCGTGATAGTATCTTTGCAGCAGTGTTGCTTTATTCTTTTCAGTCCGTTCTCTCGAGAAACAGGCAGCAGGAGTGGATAGCAATGGATCAGGGGATCTCAGGACAAGAAGGAGGCAAGACACACCTCCCTCTGAGGAGACCAAAGCGGGATGGAGAGTCTGTCTGTCTTCTCCCTGGTAGCTGGAATATGAGTCAGTGACTATATGCAGCCAACTAGAAGCTTAATGCAGAAAATAGGAAACTTCAGGGAATGACTGGTGGGATTAGAGATGATTTGCTGTGTGGCTTTTGCAGAGCACAGAGTGATGGGGGAGTCCAGTGTTCCTATGCAGACTGCTCCTGTGGGCTGATCCTATCTGTGTCTGCCCTCCGTAGGTCCCTGCCAAAGCATGGTTCCCCAGTCTACCATTTATTGTTACCATTCTGGTGAATTGGTCTTCTATTTAAATTTACCAGGGTGCACTTTGTGATATTTGGAGCCAAGAATCTGAAGATAATAATCAGACAAATCAAACAACTAGTAGTAAAAACACAGACAAACCAGAGATTGGCTTAGGAAAAAATTTAAAAAAAAAACAAAAACAGCCAGAATGAGCCAAGGTAGATCCATTAGAGGTGAGAATGCAAGGTTAGGGCTGGAAGTTAGAAGACTTACCAAAGAAAAACACAAGTTTTGTTTTCCATTTCCAGGTCTTTGAGGAGTGGGATATTGTGATCTGTTCAGTCAGCATGATTTTCTTCCTAGTGACAAGGAGGACCAGGAATGAGAAGAGGAAGAAGAAAATGGCGACGCATTCTTTTAGGACATGGATAAGGATAGTCTTCCTGCCGCGGTGAGGAGAAGAACATGGATGGAGGAGGACTCCACATGGAGGAGTAACTGAAATGCTGAGCAGCTGATTGAATTCGGGTCCAAAGCAAAAATAGGATTTGAAGACAGTGCAAGAATTTTGTGCAGTGTTTTTCATTTGGCTTTTAAACTGATTCGAAATAAAATGAGATAAAAACTGTCTGCCCCAATCTCTTTATTTCTTTTCTTAAATATTGTTGGCCCAATGTGTGACCAAAATTTTCATATAGAAAATCTTGTCTCCAAAAAATGACAGGATACAGCTAATTATGTTTGTGTTCTCTACAAATCTTTTATTTTGTAGTCCCTTACCAATTATCTGCCACTCTCTATGCGGGAAGCTAAGGTAAGAGTTTAAAGAATACAGAATTTTAAGCTGAGAGGCCACTATGGTCATATCCTTTTCCACACAAACCATGCTCTCCCTCTCGACTTTCACTTGCACAACTTTGTTCCAATTTGGATTCTCTGTAAGATCCATCTTCATTTCCTCTGTTCCCATCAGACTTCTAGATTTCCTTGTACCTTTTGGCCAAACACCATTGTTTTCATCTTACTGAGTGGAACAGTAATGCTGTTCCATCTTTGGTACTAATTTCCTCTCCAGTACAGCATTGCTGAGCTGGAGAGCATGAGCATTTCCTTCCAGTTTCGAAGGGAGATTTGCTTTCTCAGCACCCTGCTGCAGTGGTGCTGAGATGGTTCCTTGTGGCTGCTTTCCACGTAAGGTCAGGTTTATGATGCAAGTGGCAAAGTAAACAAGCGGTTAATTCTGCAAGTCGCTGTGTTTTGCCACAAACATGCCTACCTTAGTGTATGGCCTCTGGGAGCACCCTTGCTTAACATCCTTCAGTTTCTAAAGGACTGATTTGTTCAGGAGAACTATTGGTAGTTGATTCTAGGAGTCAATTTTCTCTGGTATCTATTTGAGGAAATAAATCTCACTTCTCTGTTCCTTTCTTTAATTAACTTGCTTCTTTTGTCATCAAATCTTTGTTTAATAAGTCTATAAAGGATCTTCGGTGGTGTTAAGATGTCAATGCTTTTTGGGGACAATTTAAAGGATGACATCTAACGTGTCGGCTTTAGTAAAGATGCACTTTACTTAAGCAGTAGAAATGGAAGGAGCATCCACGGAATAGTCATCCTTCTGTAATTATGTATAATGATTACACTGTAAGGAAAACCTCTTCAGGGTTAGGAAACCAAGGGTCAGGCTCCACCTCTGCCGTCATCTACCTCTCTCCTGTAGGCAAGTTAGAGCAATATTCTGATGTCTTCCTTTGTCTGTAAGATGGGATCACATTTTTGCCTTCCTTTGTCACCAGACTGTTGTGGATGACCATATGGAATCATGAACGTGGCAGAGTGGTAATCCCATTCCTGCCCAGGGTGGGCCCCAGCCTGGCATTAGATTGCTCTGCTCTGCCTTTGCGGCCTGGTCTGCAGCCCTCCTTTACGTTATTAGTGCTGCAGTGAAATTTGATTCCATGCACACACAGTAGCCTTCTCACAGCGTGCTCTCTCCTCTCTGTTTATGCTCCCTGGACTCTATCTGTCCCTCAAAACTTGACCCATCTTCCCAGCCACACCTTAAATGGCTTTTCCCCTATCAATTCTCCCTTGTTCTTCCTAACTTGTAGTAGCCTCTTAGCAATCTCTGGTACTATATCACCTTCTCATCACAATACTGAATTATAGTTGGTCACATATGTGTCCTGTATTGCTAACTAGATTAAAATTGAGGGTCGGGATCCTGTGTTTTGGCATCTGTTCCCACAATGCACGGTGCCCTTGTATGGACTGGGAGTCACTGGATGCTGAATGGAGCGGCTTTGATAAATCAGGCACATCCCCTGGCCTTAGTTTCCTTGTTTGCATAATACTTTGGATGGTCTGTGATCCTGTGTAGGAAAGTAAGTTGGACATCCTCCACTCTTACTAGAAACAGTTAAGGAGTGACCATCCTGGACAGCCAGGTGCCAGGTGCTGCTTTTGCAGTAAAATCAGGGTGCTCATCATGTAGTCAGGTAGACCAGTGCATGAACACACACTGTACAGTGAGAAGAGGGACAATCTCATACGTGTGAGAATTATGGGCATTCAGGGGATGGCCCTGTGGAGTAGTGTGGCTAAGTTCATGCGCTCTGCTTTGGTGGCCCAAGGTTTGCCAGTTCGGATCCTGGGCGCGGACCTACACACTGATCATTGAGCTATGCTGTGGTGGCATCCCACATAGAAGAACTAGAATGACTTACAACTAGGATATACAACTATGTACTGGGGTTTTGGGGAGAAAAAAAAAGGGGGGGAAGATTGACCACAGATGTTAGTTGAGGGCCAATCTTCCTCACCAAAAAGCATATTTAAAAAAAAAAAAAGAATTATGGGCATTCAGTGAAGAGCGAATAATCCAGGAATAGAGAAGAGAGCTAGTAAATTCTGAGGCAACGGGTCTTAAAGGACGAGTGAGCAAGAGTTTGCTGGGAAGGTGGGTGGGAAGTGCCTCCAATAAGTGTACAGGAGTCCAAGAGTCTGCTGTGTGTGGAAACTGGGAATGGCTGTGTATGGATATACTGAACGCGGCACGCAGAGCGGGTGAGAATGCAGGTGGAGATGCCCTTTGGTCATATGGAAATGACCTTGGAGAGCTTGGGCTCCTCAGGAGAGAGGTGAGTGGGTGCTGGAGGAGCGTCTATTCCAGATCCAGCTGATGCCATGATTGGATAGGGAAATGGCCATAGCAGAGGATCTTCCCTGCCCTTCAACCAGCAGAAGAATCACTGGGAAGCAACCTAAAATTCAGAGCCTCAGCCCCACTTCCAACAATTCTGATTCCATAGGTCTAGGGTGGAGCTCAGGATCTGTGTTTTAAGAAATTATCCAGGGCCAGCCTGGTGGCACAGCGGTTAAGTGCACACATTCTGCTTTGGTGGCCTAGGGTTCACCGGTTCAGAACCCGGGTGCGGACATGGCACCGCTTGGCAAGCCATGCTGTGGCAGGCATCCCACATGTAAAGTAGAGGAAAATGGGCACAGATGTTAGCTCAGGGCCAGTCTTCCTCAGCAAAAAGAGGAGGATTGGCAGAAGATGTTAGCTCAGGGCTAATCTTCCTCAAAAAAAAAAGAAAAGAAATTAACCAGTTGATTTTGACACAGGTGGTCAGTGAACTGCCCTTTGAGTAAACGATGAATTGTCCCTAAGAGCTTTGTAAACCGAAGGAATTATAAAATTTGCACATTATCCATTTGTCATGGAGAGGGAGATCATGGATAGCTCTGTTCAGATTCTCAAAAGGATCCATAAATTCCCAAAAGCTTAAGAATCACTAGCTAGAAGAAAAGCATGAAAAACAGAATGAGAACAGTGCTATGGCAGGAATCCTAGAGAACAGCAACCTTTAAAGAAGCGTTTTGTGACACAGGGAAAGTTGGTGTTTTCAGGAAGCTTACAGTAAGCTTACAGTAAGCTTACTCAAAGAGCATCCCATAAGAAAGAGAGATATCCAGGCCATGCATCATCAAATGTCAAATTACACACTGAGAGGATTAAAACCAACTATATGGTGACACTTTAAGTAATTCCAGTGACCACAGCTTCTTACAACAACTCAGCCATATGAAAAAAAGAAAGGTTTCTTGAGAAGCAGAGCTCCACTCTCCTGGCTTTATATTAAAAATATACCAATGAATAGTTTCTGAGGCAAATAGGGCTCATCCCAGGCATATTATGAAGTCCTTGATCTTGATGTTATTTTATCTTTTGAACCTGTTCCCCATCAACTTTTCAACTATGTCTAATTAAACTATGTCTAATGTCCCTAAGTCATCTTTATCAAAATAAGAAATATCTCATCAAGTTATGTATACTTGGGGATTGTTTTTGTGAGTCTGTACATGATAGGTCTAAATAAGTATTTTATGAAGTGAATGTGGCTAGAGAACTGGTTGTATGAGTCTATTTTCATATAGTGTTTGAGTTTTACATTTTGAGCCTCTTTCTTGTAGACTGAAAAATGTAAACTGATTCAGATAATTCTGGACATGAGTCAGCAGATGCTGAGAGTGGGGTAGGCTGAGAAGAGTCCTACTGAAGTCATATTCTACGTTCTCAAACGATCCTTTTGGCAAATATGATGTAATCTCTTTGGGGTTTACTTGGACAGGAACCATCACCCCAAATCAGTCCCAGCCCTCACAGGATTGAGAATAGTGGTGCCTGGTCCTGTGACTTTGTATTCTTTGCTTTTCCTAGGCCAGGAGACTGGCCAGCCCTCACACAGACGTTCATATCCAGAGAGTTTCTTCTCCCTCCAGTCACTACCTCTTCCTAAGCCTTCTCTTTAACATTGAGCTCAGCCTCTTTTTGCTTGTATTATTTAACATTTTATTTAGGTTTTATAATCAACACCCCCTCAGCCATACATCTGGATACATACCAACGCATTTTAACGTCCATTATGTTTAAAGAATTATGTTCATTATGATAAAGAAGTACTATATTTAAGAGAACAGAGAGAAAAATAATAAAATGTATAATCTTAGAATGGAAATATTTCATTAGAGGCCATCTAGACCTGAAGTTGTCAAATATTGTTAAGCATTAACTTTTTATGGTACAATTGTTTTATTGCCTATAGAACCCCAATATTTAAAGTAAATGAAAGTTGAATCTATCAGGTTAAAGCAGGGTTTTAGGAAGGCCTGCCGTGGGTTCACCTTCACAATCTAAGGGGGCTGAGGGTTCTCAGGATCACAGTTTGAAAAACCATTGATCTGGTTCATCCATGCTATTTCATATAGATCAGAACATGGAAGACCAGAAAGTAAAAGGAGCCAACATTCATCTACTTACTAGATAGATAGGTAGATGAGTGGATAGGCAAGTAGGTAGGTAGGTAGATAGACAGACAGATATATAGATAAATAGATACACAGATAGCTTAATATATATGTGTACATATAAACACACAC
Source organism: Equus caballus (assembly GCF_041296265.1). Taxonomy (NCBI): domain Eukaryota; kingdom Metazoa; phylum Chordata; class Mammalia; order Perissodactyla; family Equidae; genus Equus; species Equus caballus. Next base: position 54,439,391 of record NC_091691.1, read on the forward strand.
ATATCTACAAAGTCATTTAATCCTTAAAACATTAGATGGCTTTACAGATGACTAGATGAGGAAAGCTTTTAAGTTGATAGGGTTGGGACTCACCTCAGGTCTTTTTGGTGGCAAATCTACATTCTTTCCATTGTATTTCCACACTGCTGACTGGTTGCCTTACTCAAAGCCACACACAGGCAGGGGCAGGACTGGGACCAAGACCCTCTGTGCTGGTCCAGGGTTGTTCCCTCAGACTACCTTTTCTCTCTGGTCAGTGGCAAAATAATACCTACTAAAAAAGGAAATAGAATATTGCGTAAACTCTCAATTAAAAAAAGAAAGACATTCCAGCTGCATTGACATTGAGAAGGGTTAATATTCTTAGTTCCCTATATTTTAGCAACTAAATGGTCATGACAGTAAGGAAAGCTGATTCACAATAATTTTTATGCTATGTCAGTATTGCTCTCAGCTTGAAGAGTATGGCACAGAATCCAGCTTCCTAATTAAAAAAATTACATAATGAATTATTTTTCTTCAAAGTATACTTTCTTCATGGCCTGAGAATTGAAGTTTGATATTGAATAAATATTCACTACTTTAACGTTTCATGAATTTGAAAGATATATAATAGGTAATCATTAACACTCTTTTTGTTTAGAACCTAAAATCAAACACAACGAACTGAGGCTTTAAATCAGAGTTCCAGTATGATCACAGAAAATCTGTATGCTTTTTGTTGACTTATGCTGAGGTCTGCCAAATAACCGCCTTATTATGCAGAATCTTAGAATCATAGGCCATGGATATCTTAGATTCTTGCATCAAGTTGCTGATCCTCTGGTTTTCTTTTCATGTGGACCATTTAGGGACAGGAGATCTTCAGGATGATTTTTTGTTCTTTCTCTTGGCTCCCACAGCATTTTTCATATTTCTCCCCTTTTAACTACTTCCTGCCTCCCAACCTGTCTTCCCAGAGGACAAGAACTTCTTTTCTCTGTGTATCCCCTCTAACTCCTTCCGCTTTCTCCCCAGTGCCTGACATAATGCCTGGCACATAGCGAGAGGGAGGGAGGGAAAGAGATGCCATAAATCAGATCAAAAAGGCAGGAACTCTAGAATCAGGATTTTTTCTTCCCTTGGTATGGCCAAAATGTTTAATGAATAGAGTCCATTAGTATTTTTTTTCCTCCAGTGTTCCTTTCTAATAAAGACAGAGCAGTATGGGTTTTCTCCTTACTTTTGTTACAAAAAACTTACAAAATTTCATTAAACCCAGCAGATATGTAATGAGCAGCAGGCATCATTCTAGGACTGGGGCTACAGAGGTGAAGAGAACATCGTCCAGGAGCAAGGAGCTCATGGTGTGGTAGAAAAGACAAACATGCCCACACTCTTATCGCTGTATGAGTAATAAGGACATCTAGAAGATTTATATATTTTGTAGAGATTGTGCCCAGGAAAGAGTGATTGATTTTATCTGTGAAAAGCAATCAGTAATAGGTACCCAGGAGAGGTGGCATGTGAGGTGGGATCTGAACAGTGAACAGGAGTCTGCCAGCCGTACTCTGGGGTAGAGGTGCAGGGACAGCGTGAGCAAAAGTGTGGCATGTGGGCAGCATGGTCACTGGGGTGAATCTACAGATAGGAATTACCAGAGTAAACTCTCAAAGGGAAGTGGTGGCAAGAAATGAAGATAAAGAAGTCGGAAGGGAGCAAATCCAGCAAACCTCATATGTCACATGATAATATTTGAATATTATCCCATGGGCAATGAGGAGACAATGAATTTAGAAGTAGGGAGAAACTATTTTCAGCTGTGTGTTTTACAATAGGTCAGCTTGCTGGTAGTGTGTGGAATATACTGGAGAGGGCAGAGTCTAGATGTGAGATGATGAGTCAAGTTCAGCGGGGACATGAGCTGAAACTCAAATTGTGGTATGGTGGGAGTAGGAGACTGACAGGAAAAACATTTAGGAAGTTGTTTGGGGGAGAAGGTGTTGGGTCGAGAGGGGGCAGACTCACAGGGTTTTGGCTTGAGCCTCTGATTTGTTGTGCCATCAACCAACATAGGCAATATGCATAAAGAGATGCCTATCACTTTAATTTCCTGTTTCAGATAGCACGCACCAACATAGTTGTGGATTTCTTTGATGTTCATCATTTTGTGACAGTGAATACACTTTCACATTCACCACCAAGTTCAACCTTCACCATTTCCCTGGGGGATAGGTAGCAAATATTACAAAAAAGCCTTATGTCCTATAGGGCGTGCATAAGTCCTCAGGGATTTTCCTATGATCAAAATTGCCCCTGAAAATCCTATAGGGGAGTCCTGGGTTGAAGACTGGAATACTGTTTCTTTGTAAGTCTAACGGACCTTCCTCCAACTCCCCCGCCACCCCTGACATTGAAATAGGTTGCTTTTTCCTCATTTGAGCACAAATTAGGTAGGAGACTTGGAGTTTGGACTCATGTTTTATAAAAATGTAGATCTTTAAACATGAGAATTATGCTGAACCCAACGACACGTGCACACCAAGAAAGGTATGAAGGATGAAGGAACAGTGGGAGTGGAGGAGGCCAGTTAATATTTCTCAGTTCCATCTCATCGGGGCATATGATTGTTAGGCTCCTGGACTAAATGAAGGACTTCTCTATTAAAACCCTCTCCCTCATTGTCACCGTTGAAATCATGTACATTAATTGTACCCACGATGTGAGCACTGCATATTTTCTTTTCATACAGTGAGCAAGACACACAGTCTGTGACTTGTCCAAAGACAAAATAGGTAGCTGACAGATCCAGGACTTAATGTATCCTGAGTCTCAGATTCCAACTGAGTTGAGTCAGTCTCACAAGTTACCAATTTTTGTTTTGGAATAAGTACTCCTAATGATCAGAAATTGGAATGAATGTTTTATCAAGAGGATATAAGAAATTATATTTACTTTTTCCTTATAACTTGATTCTACCAAGTGAATGTGATATATAGAAGAAATGTTCATTGAGGGAAATACATCAACTGAATTTGGGTTAATCAGCATCCAGTGAAAATAAACAAATGGCTGGCTGTTTGAAGCTGAATAACAGCTGTACTGCATATTGGTGAGTTCAGGAGTTTATTTTATCAGCTGTCCCAGATAATGATTTTATGCTAATAAAATCATCAAGAGACGAATTTTTAAATCATGCTGAACTGGCAGGAGCACTACTGGGCATAAAATGAAATTCCATTTTTTAATTAATTTCCTGGGTATCTTTGACCAATCCAGGCTTGTTCTCTACCTAGGATCTCTCTCCTTCTTGTGTGGTTCCACTTAGGAGAAAAATTACAGATCTGGGGTTTCTTAGCATGAAATTAGAGCATGGAATTCAACACTTTGATCAAGCAGTGTTATTCTGTTGCCCTTTTTCACCTGAGAGATATTTATGACTAAAAAGAGTTATTTAGAGCAGTGATTTCCAAAAGGCTTTCTGCACACCCTTTCAGATCTGTTATACAATCCACTGATGTATGCAAGAAAATATTTGAACTTCAATTTATATTTATTTTCTATTGTACTTTAAAAGGTCCATTATATATGTTTCTGTAATAATCTGCATACATAGAGTACTATATTATAATTTATAAATAAGTAAACATAGGATGGTTGTACCTTTTTAAAAAACTGTTAAGATACCTTCCTTAAAATGTTTGGAACTACCGATGTACAGCATTTTTCTAAAATGAGCCAATGATTAGATTATTCCGGGAACTTTTTTTTAAGACCGGAGATTCCTGAGGCTACTCCAAGAAGATTCTAGTTAAATAAGTCTGCCTAGAACAGTGGTTATCCAACATTAGTTACATCAGACTCACCTGGACCCCACCCCAAAGTTTCTGATTTCAGTAGGTAAGGGAGGGGGCCTGAGAATTTGCATTTCTAACAAGTTATCAGGTGATGCTGCTGGTCCAGGGACCCACTTTGAGAACTGCTGCTCCAGTGGGGGACTCAGGACACAGGTGACTCCAGAGATGAGGTGATGGTACTGATCTAGATTTGATCATCTCCCATCCTAGGCAGTTCTTACAGATATTCCATCATTTTGTTTTCCTTTCTTACTCCTGTTGCTATGTTAGAGGGAAACAACTGTTTTTCACACTGTAGTTTTCAATATTGGTGTGGAGGCTAAGAGCACCAGTGTTATATTGACGTAGATTTGAATTTACAGGGAATTCATATGAGTGGTTTAATTAAATCCTGTAATTAATGTAATCCTGTACTCAATGAGGTACTTATTTGTATATGGATGGAAAACTGAGACAGTCAGGTCCATAATGATTTGGCTGCATCCGTATGATATTTGGGAATAGAAATAACACCATTAACCATTCAACATACACAGATTTTAAGATCAATAAGAAAAATACATGGTGGTTTGTCACAACCAGGCCTTTTTTAAAATTGGGAATCAAGAGATTGATATGAAATGAAGTATGAGTAAGTGTAACAAGCCACAGAAACTTTAAGAAAAGGAGAACTCCTTTCCTTTGAATTATATAAAATACATCCATTGGCAAATAGCACTTTTTACAATACAGCATAGCATTAGCTGTTTCAATGCCTGCACAATGTGTAAAACTACTTGCTAGATTAAATTATGTAGAAGAGCATTTCTATAACGCTTAGTGTCTGACTCACTGACCATCAGTGGGGCACTCAAAGTTTAAGAGGCATTACATGCTTTCCTTATTGGGCAGACAATTAAATGTAGATGTTACTGGGACTGATTTACAAGAAGAAGGCAGTGGCAATGTAGGTATAGGTTTGTTTTCGAACTCTTAAAACAATTATGTATATTACAGTTCACTTTCTGTTTGTCCTTTGAAATGTGTAGTTACGGCCATTTATCTCACAGTTTTAATTTGAAATAAATGGATAGGACCACTTGAGATTAGATGTATTTTAGGAAAATGGAACCTATAACATTAATTCTTTTGGGGGATACTTTAGCACTAGGTTTTGATCTGCCCTCTACAGAGAGACACATTTATGATTTTATACATTTGATAAAAGCTACTTTAATGGGGTCATTCTGTATTTAAAACAAATGAGAAAAGTGTTCCAGAAATCTCCTCAAGGAGTATTACTGTCTTTTTATAAAATAACTTTAAATGGACTGTAGTTATAACAAGAAGAAGGATTGCTAGAATATATGTCAGTTTAACCTGTTAAAGGCAGAACAATTCAAAATGTATCGATCTTATAAATAAGTTTTGAAATAACATTTGGTTGTCCTCCATTGGCTTCTTAGAAACAACACTTTCAGGAGCTTATTTACAATGCAATTCACATAACAATCAGTAAATAAATATTAACACATTTTTGTTTACTTACTCTATAGAGGTGCATTAAGGGTGAAAATGTGCAGACTGGAAAGAGTGTGAATGTTGGACTCAGACCTTGGTTGAACTGCTAGCCCCACAGGAAAGTCTGTGTGACTTTGGGTGACATATTTGACCACTCCAAAGAGCCTTTTGTAAAAATAAGGATGTACTAATGAAGTTCTAATCAGGAGACAGAAACCACATAGTAATCTGAACAGGGAGAGTTTAATATAAAGAATAATAACTGTAACAGTGGACTGGAATACAAGAGATTGGCTAGGACAAAGTAAAGAGAGCTCTAAGAATAAAGGAATAGCAGACATGAGGAGCAGCCACTGCTCCAGGGCAGAAATAGAGCGCCAGGGAGGAGATCCTTCTAGAGCTGACAGCCATGGCTCAGTGGATGACAGGGAAGTCACTGTGGGGCCTCACTGATAGAACTTGGAGGAAATGTGTCCTCTAGAGTGGCAGGGAAAGCTGCTCATGGGAGGTGTCCCTCTGGGAGTGCTCCGCTCCAAAACCACAGAGGGGATGCTGGGGCAAGCTGCTGTCTGCCGGGCACTGCTGGGAGCCAAGCCCTAGAGAAGCCAGGCATGGGGAAGACCCCTGCATTGCAGGCCTGGTGCTGGAAAAGCCTCATGTGCTGAGGAGGCTTCAAGGCAGCCCTGCAAGCTCACCCCTTCCTCCTGCAGGGCCTCTCCTGAACACTCCTCGACTGACAATGCTTAACATTTTGTCAACTGGGACACTGGCATTATTTTCAGTTTCTTGAGTTGAAAAGCAGATCATATAGAGAGAATTTCTATCAACACCAAAGCTCACAGCAAATCGTAAGTGATCATAACATAACCAAAATTGTATAATTCAGAAGATATAGGGGCCGTTCAGGAGCCTCTCTTCTGCTTAATGTTTCTTCACAAGAACAGAATAGGTGTATTTGTAACTTTAGATCAGACAGATTAGGTTATTTTGGACTCAAATCATTGCTTAATGAGAGGTATGGTCAGCACTTGATTATTCAGAGAGCAATTTGTATATTACTTGGCACCAGAGTTGCTTAAAATACTCTGACATTAGTATAATCATGAAAATCACCAGTAACCTAGAAAGGAAAGTGACAATACTGCTGATGCTATGAACGGCCTTTGCTGGATGATTTGAGAATTCTGTAGGGTATTGAATTGAGCTGTAGGTTCAGAAAGTTTATAAGATGGGCCCCCTGGCTTGGGAGTAGGACATGGAAAAGGAGGAGAACAAAAATCTATTTAATTTACACTTTGAAATTCCTATCTTTTGGGCATAGAAAGATGACATTTGAACTGTTGTTCTTTTTGGGGTTGGGGATTTTTTTTTTGCTTTAATACCCTAGGTTAATTTAAACTGTTTCTGAGGTTATCAGAGTATAAAATACTTAGTCTTTCTAGAATCTGAGAAAGGAGTCATTATAATAAGTGTTTAATACATTAAGTGCCAACATTTTGAATTTAACTTTAAGGCAATTTATTTTTCTAAAATGAATGATGCACTGATGCTCAAAATAGAGATATAGTAAACATAATTTGGCTTTTCTTATTGACTCATAATTCATAGGCTGAGTTAGGACGGAGGAGTGTGACTGGAGGTCTAGTTCCTTGAGCAGATCGGGGCAACCAGAGTTGAAAAGGATGATGCCCAGGACTTGCTTTCTCAGAAACATCCAGCATGTCCCTTTCTTTTTTCCTTTAGAGCCACTTTCAGATAAAGGTGGAGAGAAGCATGGGACCGAATGATCCTCTGGTTTGCAAGATTACTTTGTAAGTAATAACTAAGGGACACAAGGGTGCTATTTATTATTACGCAGGAACACCAGGTATAAACCAGGGCTGTCCAGGACAAAATAACGGTCATCCCAGTACTAAGTTGCATGTATTGAGCATATACTCTCTGCTCAGCATTGTGCTAAACACCTATGGCCATCATCTCACTTAAGCCACATGACAGCCCAGTGAGGTAGGTACTATTTTTTATCACTGAGATGGTTAATTTTGTATGTCAACTTGGCTAGGCCACGGTACCAAGTTGTTTGGTCAAATACCAATCTAGATGTTACTGTGAAGGTATTTTTAGATGTGATTAACATTTAAATCAGTAAACTTTGAGTAAACAGATAACGTTTCATAACATGGGTGGGCCTCATCCAATCCTTGAAGGCCTTAAAAGACTAAAGTTCCCTAAAAACGGCATTTTCTTCAGGACTGCACCATAGAAACCCTGCCTGAGTTTCTAGCGTGCTTCCCTGAAAAATTTGGACTTGCCAGCCCCCACAGTTGCATGAGACAATTCCTTAAAATCTCTGCTCTCTGATATATACTATCATATAACCAATATATACCATTGGTTTTGTTTCTCTGGAGAACACTGGCTCATGCAATTCCCATTTTACAGATGAAACGAATGCACAGAGAGGTTAATTAGCTCATCTAAAGTCAAATCACACAGTTCATAAAAGGAAAACATGAGATTTGAACCTAGATTTTTGGACTCCAGAGCTCAAGCTCTTTACTATTAAGCTCTGTTGCCTCTTAAAAACGTAAATAAACAAAACAACAACAAAAAACCCTAACATGATTTTTGTTTCAATTGGCCTGTCTTTCTGAGACTCTTCCTTGTTACTAACAGTTTCCTGGTGTTACTGAGCATCAACCAAAGCCTTTATGATGATTTGGTAGCCGTGTTACAGCGGGCCATAGGCACCTCTCGTTGAGACTATGCATTCTTCAATCACCCGTATACAGACTTTGTTCAGGGCATATAAAGGAGTATCCCTCTGCATTTTTAGAATTTCTGATAGGTGTTTCAGGGCAGAGACCTACTTTCCAAGCCTTCCAATAGATTATGTTTGTCATCATTAGTTAGCGCTAATTCAGATGTAACGCAATAGGCTGGCATTTCCCAAACCTGCTGGAATAGGTAACTCTCTGAACTTAATACTGTACTGGGCATAAGAAACATTAAAATTTTCATTTTTATATTACACTGAGAGCTAAAACCCTCTTTCTCATTAGTGCCATCAAATCGATTCCGACTCCTAGCAACCCTGTGGACAGCAGAGCAGAACCCTGTCCGGTGGTTTGTGCCATCCTCTCACCCTCGGGCGCTCTATCAGACAATGCCCTGCTGCTATTCACAGGGTTTTCATGGCCAATTTTTTCAGAAGTGGGTGGCCAGGTTCTTCTTCCTAGTCTTTCTTCATCTGGAAGCTCTGCTGAAACCTGTCCACCATGGGTGAGCCTGCTGGTATATGAAATACCGGTGGCATAGCTTTCAGCATCACAGCAACACGCAGCTGCCACAGTATGACACCCAACAGACGAGTGGTGTGGTTCCTGCATCAGGAAATGAACTCGGGCCATGGTGGCGAGAGCACAGAATCTCAACCACTAGACCACCAGGGCTGGCTACAAGTATAGCACACCTTTCAGAAATTACTGCTCATCAAAATTAGAGAAACTTATTCCTTTACAGGATCCTGTATATTATGTTTTAATTTTAAATTGGCTTAACCTAAAAAAAAATTTGTCTTTACATTAAGTATTTGCCTTGAAAAATCAGATTCTTATCCATCAGGTTTTCAGGAGGGAGTGGGGATGTACATGAGAAATTCAGAGAAAACATCATCATGTAAAATGAATCCTGCTTAAACTATTACCATGCTAATAGATATGGTTTTTAATAAATAGCATGGTTTTTAAATATTTAAAGACTTTTGTTCTATTATTATGACCTCAAGTATCTTGGACTCACAATTCGACTAAACTATGAATTTAACATTAAGTAAAAATTTCCATGAAGTGTAAAGAAAGAATGCTTTTTTTGTGTTACCCAGAGTAGGAGTTGTGCTGTTTTGCCTTCTCTTGCTGCTGCTAAACGTAATTCTTCAATATTTCTTTGTTCAGTCCTTTCTACAGCTGCAAGAAGAAGTACGTATTACTCTACTTTAGTCAGGATCCTATTAGAAAATTCATTACAAAAATGTGTAAAGAACAAAGTACCCACGGTGAGAAAGTCACAATGTTCTGATTGTAATTCAAACGCAGTTAGACTTTATTGCTGTTCTCACTGCCTTCCCTTTCCAATTAGAGTTCAACTTCTTTCAGGTTCAGATGAGTTTCTGGTTTTGATTCAGAAGTCTTTAAGCACATTACTCACTACAATACCCATCACAGATAATTATGAGTTACTTTCGCATGCTGAAATACTATTACACAGCTGCCTTAGAAAGGTAGATAAGTGGAGAGAGGGGTTTATACCTTCCCGAACCTTACACTGTGAAAAGTAATAATAAGAAATAGCATTGGTAGGAAGATTTACAAACCATATAAATATATTTAAATTTACATATACTCATATACATCCACATAAGAATATAAAGTTTATTTAACAAATACTATTGAACTTACTATGTGCCAAGGGCTATTGAAAGCACTTTAAAAATATTAACTTATTAAATCCTCATAACTACTGTATGAAGTGTTACTATTATCCTGATTTTATAGATGAAGAAACCAAGGCACCAAGAGGTTAAGGAACTTAACTGAGGTCACACAGCCGGGAAGGAGAGGAGTTGGGATTTGAACTTGGGTAGGCAGGTCCCAGAGTCCATGCTCTTCTTGCTACCTTACGCTCCTGATGCCACACTTGCAGGGAAAGGGAGCAGTGGGTAATCTAACTTGTTTAAGAGACGAGAATATGTAATAAGGTCTCATTTCTGCTAGATCTGAGTTCTGTTTTGGCTTACAGAAAAGAAGCAATTTCATAGAAAGACTTAGTAATCCCACTTAAAATATGTGTACAACGTCCTGTGCAAAGGCTGCAAGAGAGGAACCACACAAGGTTCCTTAGGTCTTCCTAAGAAATAATGAACAGTTATTAATAATTAGTAACTACTGTGCACTAACTGTTGTTCGAGACACTATGTGTGCCATCTCATCTCAACTACACACATCGTGAATACAGGAATAGCCGGATCTAGTTTAGCTCTGTCTTAAGAAATGACTAACATTACTACATACCATCATCTTCCATTCTCACATTTTTATTTCCACATCCAGACTCCCTCTCTACCTCAGAGGAAGGTGGCCAAGCCTCTACGGAGGCTCTCAATGCCTTCTTCTTTTGCTGAGATTCACGCTCTCCAGTCTTTCCTCTCTTTGGTTCTATGGCTCCTGGACTGTGAGCTCTTTGCGAACAGTCCTGTCCCTATCTCTCTTTACATACCTCTACTACTCCATGTATTACCTGAGCTGCAATTTATGCCTTCAGTCATTCCTGCAGTGAGCTATCTGTGCTTACACTATCCAAGGCTTTTATGACACTGTCTGGCACAATGTATATTTGGCCAATAAATATTTATGGAATAATCAAATAATGCTTAATAATATTTGCTCTACACTTTAGGGAAGAGAGTAAAGAGCGCGCCCTAATGTTTCTTTCTAGATTGACTAGCCATGTAAATGAAGGAAAACAGACAAGGATTTGGAGTTGAAAACCCTGAGTATGTTCCTGGACATTTCCTGTCCTGTGTTCATTCAGGACACTGAAAGAAGACTGCTGATCCAGCCAATGAAAAGCCAATATTCCAGTTTGGTGAGGTGGGGCTTCTAGAGTGCTCGTAATGTGCTGTTCCCTGATGTGGGTGCTATTTACATGGATGTGTTCCATTTGTGAAAATAGTGAGTTGTACATTAATGATCTATACTTTTCTCCATATATTTTATACCTTAAAAAAAATTTTTTTAAGCAAATACTCCAACCAAAAAATATTGTTTGTCCTATAAATTTTAAATTTAATATGGTTATAAACTAAATCTTTTTTTTTTTTTGAGGAAGATTAGCCCTGAGCTGACATTGGCTGCCAATCCTCCTCTTTTTTCTGAGGAAGGCTGGCCCTGAGCTAACATCCATGCCCATCTTCCTCTACTTTATATGTGGGATGCCTACCACAGCATGGTTTGCCAAGCAGTGCCATGTCTGCACCCGGGATCTGAATTGGCAAACCCCAGGCTGCCTAAGTGGAACATGCGAACTTAACTGCTGTGCCACTGGGCTAGCCCCAAACTAAATCTTTATCTTTCTTTTCAATCAGAATCCAGAATCAGTAGGGATCACAGAGATCTAACTGCATCCTGATAGACAGTTATTTACATGCAGAGTAGGTTAATTAGTAGTATACTTGAAATGCAGGTGGGAACTTGGCAAATGCACTTCATTGATAGAAAAATTGCCACTTTGCAATCTCTACGTAGTAAGTGATTCAGCAAGAATTATCAATAAATGCTAAAACCATGGATTAAAAGTTTATTGGTAAACAGGATATTTGCATGGCCTCAACTTTTCTACCCACAGATTATTTATTAATTACAACGAGGAGAAGGTGTCTTTACAATGAACCACCGAGTTATCAGAGTTAACATCACCAGTAATAGAACAAAATGGCATCCTGGACCTCCTAATGTGATGCACAGGTAAAGAATACAGCCTCACCCACATATTATTTCTGCCAAAAATGCGTATGTTAACCTAATTATATGAAAAGAGAAAAACTCAAAATGAGGGATATTTTACAAACAATTCCATAAATGCTTTCCTCTTCAAAAAAGTCAAGATCGTGAAAGACAAAGGATAAAGAATTAGTCCAGATAAAAAGAGACTTAAAGCAATGTGACAATTAAATGCAGTGTGGGATTCTGTATTAGAACCTGGATTAGGCGGAAAAATGCTACAAAGGACATTATTTGGACAATTGGCAAAATTTGAATATAAGCTGTATATTATATAATATTATTATATTAATGTTAAATTTCCTGAAATTGACCATTAAATAGTGATTACATAAGAAAATATCCTTGTTCTCTTTTTTTAAAGATTTTTTTTTCCTTTTCTCCCAAAGCCCCCTGGGTACATAGTTGCGTATTTTCAGTTGTGGATCCTTCTAGTGGTGGCATGTGGGATGCCATCCCAGCATGGCTTGATGAGTGATGCCATGTTCGCGCCCAGGATTCAAACCCACGAAACCCTGGGCCCGCCGAAGCAGAGCATGTGAACTTAACCACTCTGCCAAGGGGTCGGCCCCTATCCTCGTTCTTAAGAGATACATACTGAAGTATTTAGGGCTAAAGTATCACTATATCTGCAAATTACTCCCAAATAGTTCAGCAAAGTTAAAGGTAAATAAATAACATTAAATAATATATAAAAGGATAAACCAGATGTGGCAACATGCTAATGATTGGTGGATCTAAGTGAAGGATATACAAGTGTTCATTTTACTATTCTTGAAACTTTCCCACAGGTTGGAAACTTTTCGAAATAAAAAGGCAAATGATATGTAGGAGAAGAACGTATCCCTCTCTAGTGCCTGGTAAGCAGTAACTACCCTTTCCTGAACATCTCCAGTCGTGGGAAACTCACTACACTTTGCAAATTAACTCAAGCCATTACTACAATACACTGGATCCAAAGATAAACTCCCTGGCACTCCATCAACTAGGCCGTGAACTAGGCCTGGTCTGCCACAAACAAGATGATCCCTCCTCCAATCTAACAGCTGTTCAGATACTTGGGTATGATTTTGTTGTGTCTACCAATGTCTGCATTTCTGAGGTGAAACATTTCCTGTCTCTTCGAGCATTACCCTGTGATGTGGTTTCTGGTCTGCCTTGGTCTTTGGCGGGTTGCTGGATACACTCTCTGCAGTCTGAACCATTCAATGTGCTATCAGCAAATGATGTTATATCTGGCCAAGGTGATCTCACCAAAGCAGAATCACTCAGTTAAGTTTCTACTTCTATTTCCCAGGCCAGGACCATATCAGCTGACAAATCACAGTACCCATAATGCCAACTAAGCCCTTGTCCTTAGTGCATTTGGGTTCTGGGGAGGCAATAGGGCATGTCTTTATTACTGGGCCCATTAAATGTCAACTTGTCAGGCTAACCTAACATTCCAGTTTGTCAGGAGAACCTCAGTTCTGGGTTCTAATCTTTTTGTAATTAAAATAACAGGACAGGATCAAAAACATTACCTCATCTTCCCAATTAGAACACAATTTATCAAAGGGCTGGGATCACATCTAATAGGTTCAGTCTTCCAAAAATCACATAATACAGAGGCTTACAGAAGATGTTATGTGTTGATCTGCTTGTTCACTGAAAATGAGAGCGTTCATTTTAAATGCAAGAGCAAGTTAAGACACTGACCTGAAGATGTCTGACAAGTGGACATTATTTTGTAACTAGAGAACAAGAGAAGATTTTTAGTTCTCAAAGACATTTGGAAAGAAGTACAAAGAAATCAACATGCTTTAAATACAAAATTATCTTGCCCTTCTCTGGATTGCAAAGGAAAGATACACAGGATGTGTATGAAATCACAACTCTAATTCAATATTTTTATTCATAAAGTAGTAATGAAGAAATTTTCTCTTCTCTACCATAGAAATACTACTAAAAAATAATTACAGCAAAGCCCTGGCCATTTGGAGGATAATCCTAATGCATGAGGGCTTCCCAATGTAAGCATCAAATTTTTTTGTTTTAAACTATTTTAGAGAAATCACTCTGAGTCATTGAAGACTCATATGTCTTCTCAAATGCAATTTAACGTTTGAAGTTCATAACAATGAAGCTGGTCCATAAAGAAATTACTGTTGGCTGTTGTACCACAATGAAGTCTTCAGGACAATAGAACCAGCCAGAGCTATCTTCCCCCCAATCAAATGACTCCAAATAGCTATACCTCTTATGGTTTCTGTCCTGCCCGACTGTGTTCCTTCATCATCATGCTTCTGCAGCCTATCGGCCACACTCTCTCATGTCTCTAATTTTCTACTTTGAATTTTGTTGGGGATTAGATAAATGGGCTTTGAAAACATGCCATAATATTGTATAAAGTAAGAATTTAAAAGCTGTAAGTGAGGAAACTCTCATAGATAATTTCATGTCTAACCAATGACTCCCAAATTACATTATCTTTAGATCATAGGCTTGGTGTCATCTATTTTGGCATCTCAGAAGCCATTTCTACTTACATTCTGGGCCTTGGCTATAATTAAAGTAAATGCTGTTTATGTTAAGATCCATAATATTTACCTTCAAGCATGTTTCTGATTTCTTTGTCCTGAGTGACTTCTTTTGCTGTCTGTCCACTCCCATTAATAACAGCAGTATCAGCATTATATACTGACTCCTAAAAAAGCAGAGAAATTATTTTTAGCTACTATTTTTGTATTATGTATAGTCTTTTTCCAAATTACTAATTACTACTGAGTTTCTACAACAGAATCAAGTACTATGTAGGAATCTTTATATCATATCAGTTATGTCCACAGTAAGTGACTACTATTACAATAAGTTGAATACTACAGCTCAATTAATTCTAATAATAACTGGTGATTGTCCAAATAATTGCCAATTCACAATTAACACAGACAACTTCTATAATTGATTTCTTAGGTAAATTATCTGGTTGTTTTACCAAATTGATTCATGTGGTCAAACTAAATGAATAAGTTAACAAAGCCATTATTTAAATTAGAACAGATAGCACATTCGTTTAACATTATTCCTCCAAAGATTTTTGAGAAAAATAATTTCTCCCAACAGATCTAGATTTTTTTAAAGTTAATTTTGATGTATATAAGAAATAGAACATTATTTTCTAAAGTGATGTACACTGATAGGATACACCACTATCAAGAAGATGGTTTATAATGAAGCAAATTATCTCCTAAAGTCAATATTCAACAATGGAGAATAAATTTTTACTCTAAGTGGCTAACTGCTCTTTCAGGGATTTCAAACTAATTGGTAATGTATATATATATATCTAGGACCACTGGCTCAGTTCAGTTATACAACGTAAGACAGTAGAAATGGAGAGAATGCAAAAGATTTGCAGGAGAATATTAGAAATTTGATGTTTAATTTTAAAGACTTGAAGGTAAGATGTGAAACCATAAAACTCCTAGAAGAAAATATAGGCAGTACACTCTTTGACATCAGTCTTAGAAGGATCTTTTTGAATACTGTGTCTACTTGGACAAGGGAAACAAAAGAAAAAATAAACAAATGGGACTTAATCAGACTAAAGAGCTTCCCCAAGGCCAAGGAAACCAGGAACAAAATGAAAAGACAACCCACCACTGGGAGAAAATATTGCAAATCATATATCCAACAAGCAATTAATCTCCAAAATATATAAAGAACTCACACAACTCAACAACAAAAAAACAAAGAACCTAGTCAAAAAATGGGCAGAGGATATGAACAGACATTTTCCCAAAGAAGATACACAGATGACCAGTAGGCACATGAAAAGATGTACAACATTATTAATCATTAGGGAAATGCAAATCAAAACTACAATGAGATATCCCCTTAAACCTGTTAGAATGGCTAGTTGGAGAAGATGTGGAGAAAAGGGGTTCCCACCATACACTGCTGGTGGGAATGCAAACTGGTGCAGACACTATGGAAAACAGGATGGAAATTTCTTAAAAAATTAAAAATAGAAATACCATATAACCCAGCTATCCCACTACTGGGCTGTTTATCCAAGGAACTTGAAATCAGCAATTGAAAGAGACCCACGCACCCCTATGTTCATTCTAGCATTATTCACAATAGCTAAGAAGTGGAAGTAACCTAAGCACCCATCGACTGACAAATGAATAAAGATGGGGTATATATAGAGAATGGAATACTACTCAGCCATGAAAAAGACAAAATCATCCCATTTGCAACAATATGGATGAACCTTGAGGGTATTACGTGAAGGAAAATAAGCCAGACAGAGAAAGACAAACACCACATGATTTCATTCATATGTGGAAGATAAACAAACACATGGACAAAGAAAACAGATTTGTAGTTACCAGAGGGGAAGGGGGTTCAGGGGTGGGCATAAGGGATAAAGGGGCACATATATGTGGTGACTGACAAATAATAAAGTACAACTGAAATTTCACAATGTTATAAACTATTATGACCTTAATTTAAAAAAATGTGAAATGGCTATATACTGTATGAATCCAAGTATATGACATTCTGGAAAAGGCAAAACTACGGAGAAAGTAAAAAGATCAGCGGTTGAGGTGGGGAGAGGGATGAATAGGTGGAACAAAGAGTATTTTTAGGGCAGTGAAAATACTCTATATGATACTATAATGATAGACACACATCATCATGTATTCCTCTAAACCCAAAGAACATACAACCACAAGCATGAACCCTAAGGTAATCTATGGACTTTGGGTGGTTATGATGTGTTGATGCAGGTTCATCAGCTATAATGAGCGGACCACTCTGGTGGTGCATGTTGATAATGGGGGAGGCTATGCATGTGTGGAGACAGGACATATATGGGAAATCTCTGTATCTTCTCTCAGTTTTGCTGTGAACCTGAAAATGCTCTAAAAAATCTGTCTTTAAAATAAAAACACTTTAGAGGACTGGCCCCATGGCCGAGTGGTTAAGTTCGTGCGCTCCACTTTGGCCGCTCAGAGTTTCAATGGTTCAGATCCTGGGCGCGGACATGGCACCGCTCATCTGGCCATGCTGAGGCAGTGCCCCACATGCCACAAGTAGAAGGACCCACAACTAAAATATACAACTATGTACTGGGGGGGATTTGGGGAGAAAAAGCAGAAAAAAAATATTGGCAAAAGTTGTTAGCTCAGCTGCCAATCTTTAAAAAAAAAAAAGTAAAATAAAAAGACTTTAAATAAATGGGCAAAGGACTTCAATAGACATTTCTCAAAAGAAGAATGACCAAAAAGCACATGAATAGATGCTCAACATCACTAATCATTATGGAAATGCAAATCAAAACCAAATGAGATACTATTTCACAACCATTAGGATGCCTAAAACTAAGAAGACTGACAATAACAAGCGTTGGTGAGGATGCGGAGAAATTAGAACCTTCATACAATGCTAACAGGAATGTAAAATGGTGCAGCTGCTTTAGAAAACAGTGGCAGCTGTTTTCTATTTGGCAGCTCTGCAAAATACTAAACACAGATATACCACACGATGCAGTAATTCCACTCCTGGTATCTATCTAAGAGAAATGAAAACATATGTCCACAACAAAATCCTGCACATGAGTGTTCAGAGCAGCATTATTCATTATTCATAATATCTGAAAAGTGAGAACAACCCAAATGTCCATCAACTGATGAATGGATAAATAAAATGTGGTATGTCCCTACAATGGAATATTATTTGGCAATAAAAAAGAATGAGGTACTGATATATGCTATGAATGAATGAACTTTGAAAATATTATGCTAAGTAAAAGAAGCCAGTCACAGAAGACCATGCATTGTATGCTTCCATTTATATGAAATGTCTAGAATAGGCAAATCCATAGAGACAGACAGGAGATTAGTGATTGCTTGGGTCTGAGGAGAAGGGGTAATAGGGAGTGATGGCTTATGAATACAAGATTTCTTTTTGGGGTGATGAAAATGTTCTAAAATTGATTGTGTTGACGGTTGCACATATCTGTCAACATATTCGAACCACCGCATTGTACTTTAGATGAGGAATTGCATAGTATATGAAATAGGTCTCAATAAAATTATTTTACAAAAGGTAGTAGAGATAGTCTGGCACCATATGGCACATTCAAGTTAAGGAATGTTATTTCTCACCTATTTAATACCTCATCTAACTGTTTTATACCATTTTTGCAACTGCACAGAGTTGTTTTTTTTTTAGGAAGATCAGCCCTGAGCTAACATCTGCTGCAAATCCTTCTCTTTTTGCTGAGGAAGACTGGCCCTGAGCTAACATCCATGCCCATCTTCCTCTACTTTATATGTGGGACGCCTACCACAGCATGGCTTGTCAAGCGGTGCCATGCCCGCACCCAGGATCCGAACCAGTGAACCCTGGGCCCCTGAAGTGGAACATGCACACTTAACCACTGCGCAACTGGGCCGGCCCCTGCACAGAGTTTTAATAATTAATTGTCTTGATAACAGCTTTAGGAAGGCAATAAAAGCTAATATGGAACCTGATTGACATAAATCCCCAAAGGGCCAGACTATAGAGAATGGACAGAGGGAATGGTATACACAAAGGTACGGAGAGATACATTTGCTAAGGAAAGAGGATATAGGGTAGGGGGAAAATAGGGCGGTGTAGAATGTGAAGTAAGAGTTGTTAGGCAATCTCAGGGAGTTCAGGTTGTCCTAAAAGCGAAGGGACAGCACTGCAAGTCCTCAAGGGAATGATATCAGATTGCAAGTCAGAAAGATCATCTGACCACTGTATGAGGAAGACCCAGAGCAAAAGTTCTCAGTGTGATCCCCAGACCTGCAGTAGCAGCATCACCCATGACACTGGCAGAATTCCACTTTCTCAGGCCCCAGCTCAGACCCACTGCCGTCTCTCCACACTCTTATTATTCACTTAAAATGCTTAAGCTCTTAACATTGTACCAGGCCCTCCACACGTGAGAAAAATTACACAGACAATGACTACTGAAGGGATATGAGAAAGAAAGTGCTGACAAAATCAGAGCTGAGATTAGGATGCTGACCGGGGCATCCCTGTATAGGATGGAATGAAGAGATTGGAAAAAATGAGAAAAGTAACTGGGAGACAGAGCAGTCTAGGAGAAAAGCAATGAGTATGTTCTCAAGCAGAGACAGTAACAAGGAGTATTTAAAGTGAAAAGTATTTCAATGACCAACTCAAATATTGCATAAGGAGCAGGTGTGAAGGAAGAGGCGTCCCATTTTTAGAAACATGAAATTTCAGATAGCTGAGGGGCAAGTAAGGATACCCACCATGCAACTAAACAGAAGACCTGGATGCCTGGAGAGGAGGATGAGGTCAAAACACAAATTTCCAAATAATCTCCCAGGAAAAATAGTGAAGCCATAAGAGGTTTGGTAGGGGAAAAAATTCAAGGGAAAAGGGAAGAATGATTAAAAAAAAAAATCAGAGGGACATCTATAATGAATATGGGTAACGGAAAAAAAGAAAGATAAGAACCATAAAAGCAGCCAGAGATGCAAAAAGAGAAATAGACTTATAGTGTCACCTCCTAGAGAGCGATCGGTTTCCTTAAAGCATAGATATAGAAAAACATGAAAACAGAGCCATTAAAAATAGTAAGGGTTTACTGATGGCCTTTAGAAAAACAGTTCAGTTAACGGGTAGAGTCAGGACCTAGACTACAAAGGGTCAAAATTATCAGGTGCTAAAGAGGTTGAAAAAGGGAGTGTAGACACGTTAATATTTTTTAAAAATCAGAGCCAAAACATGCATCTTGCTCAGAGAAAGTGCCCTTGCCTACTCTCTCTCAAGTAGCATTTGCCCACCCCCTAATTCTCATCCCTTTGCCCAGTTTTATTTACTTTCATAACACTTGCAACTTCCTGTCCTTATTGTCTGTTCACCTTCTATGAAGGGAGGGCTTTGTTTTCTTCACTCTTATATCCTCTCACCCAGAACAGCAGCTATTTATTTTTTCATATTTATTCTTGAATTAAGATATTTTGCTTAAAATACTCCTGGCCAAGACAGCACTTTGACCAATTTGTCAAATAATTAACTACTAAGAAGTAAGAGGAGTAAAGTACTAACTTTGAGTATCATACCTTTTTTTTTCATTTTTTAAAATGGATGCCACATAGTATGTTAGGACTAGTAGCACAGCACAAAGGTTAGGGCGAAGACAAAGTTAACACAAGCCGCGACTCATGCCCCTAAGCTGCCCTCACTCCACTCTCTACTCAGCACATTGTCAGCCATTCCCTTACTGCAGCTTCACTTCGGCGTCGTCACACAGTTCATCCCACATGAAATGCTTAGAGAAAAATCCCCAGCCCCAGATTGATTTTTTAAATAACAGCTTTATTAAGACATAATTCACATACCATAAATTTCACCCTTTTAAAGTATACAATTCTGTGGCTTTTAGTATATTCACAGAGTTGTGCGACAATCATCACTATCTAAATTTAGAACATTTTCATCACCTCAAAAAGAAATCCCATACCCATTAACAAACACTCCCCAAGCCCCTGTGCCCTACACTCCTAGCAACCATGAATCTGCTTTCCGACTTTATGGGTTTGCCTATTCTGGACATTTCTATAATGGGAATCATCCAATATGTGGCCTTCTGTGTATGACTTCTTTCACTTAGCATGCTTTCAAAGTTCTTTCATTCTTAGCACATGTCAGTACTTTATTCTTTTTTATTAATATTCCATTGTATGGATATAGCATATTTTGTTTACTCATTCATTAGTTGATGAACATTTGGGTGTATCCACTTTTTGGGTATTATAAATAATGCTGCTATGACCATTCCCATGTTGATTTAAAAAAATTTTTTTTAGAACATTATCTACTTTTATAAGAGATTCCATGTGAAAATTTTACTTCTTTAAAAATTTTTTTTTATTGAGGTCACATTGGTTTACATAACATCTTGTAAATTTCAAGTGTACATTAGTATATTTCGGTTTCTGTATGGACTGCGTCCTGTTCGTCACTACAAAAATGTTACTTCTCATAAAGCAATCTCTTAATGCAGGCTTCAGGTTTCATCAAAGTTAGAAAGGAGAAAATGTCTACAAATTATGCTTATTGAACTCAGAGAATAAGGAGAGATTCAAGAAAATTATTTAAATAATGAGTTGTAATTTTACAATTCTAAGGAAAATATCAGAATTTTGGGCTTTCACTATGTTGATATATTATTATTAGAGAGGGCAGGGAAATGTAGCAAAACATTAAAAAATATGGTTATCAAAAATGGTTACATTTTTTAAAAAACTGGTGATTTAAAAGGGTAAGGTTTATAAGAGGGGGATAATAAGCATTTGACTTGTTAAAGAACCTATTCCTGAACCAAAACACCTGTGACCACTATAAAATGTCTTCAAAGCTTCACTCTTATATTTAGCATCGAGTACATACTTTCTGTGATAAGAAAACCACCCCTTAGATTGGAGCAACTGCAGTCCTAGAGCAATCACAGAGGAGTTATCTAAGAATACAGCTTTCTCTCCGAAAGCTCAGGCTTCACAGCCATAGGTGATTCAGGTGTAGAGGCAGTAAACTAAGGTGCTAAATCTGTGATCGTCATCATTTACTGTGAATTGAAATTAAAACCTATATTCACTCACTATTCCCAGCCACTAGCCAGCTATATAACCTCACTCTAGATGCCTAAACATCAGATCACTCCCAAAGATAAACCAGTGGTCCACACCGACACCACCCTGGTAGACCTGTTCCACAAACGATAGGTGTTTGCTGAATAGACACTTGCCCTCCTACCCACCTCAATTCCATATATCCTTTTATTCCATTTAGGAAAAAAACCCCAAAAGCCTAATGTAGTATTCTTCCCTTTAAATACATTTAGGTTCTTCTCAAAAGAACTTACCCTCTTTAGCTCTCTTTGCTCAATGGGTAAAATTAGATGCATGTTGACCATTTCTATGATTCATGTAATGACTTCTGCCTGCCCTGCCCATTTCATATCCTTCCAATTCTGTAAGTTAAAAAAGGAAACTGGCAGTGATAAGTTTTAAGGGCTGCCCCCAACAAATAAAATAATGGAAAAGTCCCTAGATTTTAGACTTTCAGCTTATTTGAATCCATTTAATTAGGAAAAAAACTATTAAGATTGTAGCTTTTCACCTTAACTTTAGAAGCACAGTATTAGTTATCCCAAACTGTGATTAAGCTGACCTTACATTTAGTATAAGCTAGAAGAGGTGAGTATTTGTATGAATGGAAAAAGCCAAGGTCTCATTGATCTGTGTCAGTTCATTTGTAGTGATTGATATACAATTAGCTGTTTCAGACAATACACAGATTCCCCTTCCCACTAGTCTAGGTCCTAAAGAGACCTTATTTTCACTCTCCTAAGTCTTTTAAGAGTGCTAAGTATAGATTATGTTATCACCAGGACACAATGCTACTGCCCCAAAGTAAAAGAAGTCATTTCTGGTCAATCCACACCACCAACAGATATGTATTAAAAAAAGAAAATCTTTGTCTTTTCTAAAAGAGTCTTGCCCAATGGTTTTCCCATTGCTGCATGGTTGGTGGGGTCTCCCTTCCCAGCTGGAGAGGATGAGGGACTCAGGCCAGAGAAGGGGCACACATGCTCCTCCCCACATGCTAGGAGGTAGATTCTGGAGAGCACACGTGTCATCTACCCAGCCATGCTGCAGCTGCATTGCCCAATCTTCTGCGTGTGCCAAATTTGAAAATGCCTACAAATGCAAAAGTAGGCATTTTCAAATATACGAATTCTCAAAAAATTGATTTCCTAGGCAGCCTTTCTCAAAATGCTCTGCAAGGTTGTGCTCCACCAAATGATAGAGAAATCAAGAAGAAGGAAGACGTGGGATACAGGACACAGAAAATCCAGTGTAAGAAAGTGGTGAAGAGACTTCCCAGAGTGACTGAGAAGTGAAGCTCCCGAATGACAGCCATGTGCAAAGCTGTAGAGGGCAACCAGGCCAGGCTAGAGCAAGAGGACACAGGGACTAAGGAGGGCTGTCCTCAAGAAGTGACCACTTCATGAAGTCCGTGACTATATCTAAAGACAGTATGAGAAAAATCACGCAACCCTGTGTGGCTCAAGCTAGCAGCATCATAATAATGAAAATTCAATATTTATTGAGCCAAAATCTAGTCACAGATTAAGAGAATGAGAAAGGTAAAGTGGTTTTGCAGAGATTAAGGCAGGGAGAAACAGGAAAGAGACTCGAACGCTTATCTTCCAGAAGTAAGCCAACAGAAAATCTAAAATTGAAAAAAATCAAGCAACAGTGACATAAGTATGTTATGTAGAAACGTGGATGTAAAACAACTAAAGTAACAGCTAAAATTATTTAAATGGTTGCCTCTGGGAAAGTGTGAATCAGGGTGGGCAGGCATGGGCAGAGGGCATCAGTTTTCCATTGTAAATCTCAGAATATTATTTGACGTCTAAAATGAAATACTCACAGGCACATACACAGATTTTTTTTTTTAAAGAGACAACTCACAAAGAAGAAAAGTCTTAAAGATTCCTAAGACATTGATAAATATTAACTGATATGTGTAAGGCACAGACACATGATCAACTAGACACTTAAGAACTAGCAATGCCTCTGAAGTTACCACAATAAAAGCCCATTTCATAAGTTAATCGTGACCTCCAGATTCCACCTAGGATTTAGAAAGCTGGAAAGAGCCTCACTCCCGCTCTAATAATGAGAAAACACATAACCTACAAAACTATAACTTTTCTTGAACCCATGAGAGAACTGAGATGGCAGGGCAACCAACTAGTCTGAAATCTAAGGAAACTGCTCTAGAATAAGCACTGGCTCTCCTGTGGTGCGTATGGGAGGAGGATGGGGCCTGCCAAACAAGCAGATAAAAGAATCCAGCTAAAATTTTTAATGAAGTGCTACAGGCTGAAAGTAGGCTAGTGTGAGGATACAGAACCTCTGAGAGTCACAGACACGAGGAAAGTTCACACCCACCTGCAGGTTCTTCTCCATGGACCCCTACCTGGTTGTAACAAAAAAGACTGGAGTTAGGGCAGGTGACCAGAGAAAGCCTTCCTCAGTGGCGCAGGCCTGGAGGAGGGGAGCTGCCACTGCTGCAGAAAAGGCATGAAGCCCCACCGGAGCCTTTCCGCCCTAAGGAATAACCCTGCTGCGGGAAGAACTGCAAGCCCGCCATCCACAGGGCAGAGTGAAGATCCTTTCACTAAAGAGAGGGACTGGAAACGATTGGGGCCCACATCATTAAAGCTCTCCTATTACAGGAGGAGCAGGATCACTGAGAAAGAACCATCTCAGGGACCCCTGTCCCTTAGGCAGGGATGCAAGCCTGTCGAAGATGGAGGCTGGACCAGGACAATAGAGGACTTCCCCATCCCCTACTCTCACTAGCAAGTACTGAGAATAAGCAACAGCAGTCTATTAACATGGGAGAAGCAAAAGCACAGAGAGAAACTCTCTCTGAGGCACAAGGCACACAAGGAAGGCCTAAAGCTGAGGGTGAAGCTGGAACAATCAGAAAAACCCTCCAGCAAATCAGCTTGCACCTTATGCAGAGGCAATACTGAACTCGGAAATGGAAGGAATTTGAAGCCCGGGGTGCACTGAAGGTAACCATAGCAACAACAGAACCCAAGCTCAGCTCTACTCCAGCCTAGATTGATTGAACCTCCTACACTAAGAGGTATGGCCATTCCCAGGCCCCAATACTATTTACCTCTGTCTCTACTGTATTATACATAGTGTTTAACATTCCATACAAAATTATGAGACACACAAAAAACAAGAAAAAACAATCCACTGTCGACAAAGTGATCAACAGAATGACACAGAAATGACCAAGATGTTGAAATGATCAGATAAAGAATTTAAAATAGCTATGATTATTATGTTACAAGGTCTAGTGGAAAAAGTGGACAACATACATGATGACCTGGAGAATTTCAGCTGAGAAATGGAAATTATAAGAAAGAGTCAAAGGAAAATGCTAGAAATAAAAATAACAGTAACAGAGACAAAGAACGCCTCAATGGTCTCATCAGTAGACATCAGAGCACTGCTGAGGAAAGAATCAGTAAACTTGAACATAGGTCAACAGAAATTAGCCCAACACTAAGACAAAAAAGGAAGGGGGAAGAAGAGAGGGAGGGGGAGGAGAGAAGAGGAGGACTAGGAGGAGGGAAGGGAGAGGGGGAAGGGGAGGAAGAGGGGAGGGGAGGAGGAGGGGAGGGAGGAGAGTGGGAGGGGGAGGAAGGGAAGACAGGAGGAGGGGTGAGGGAGGAGAAAGAGAAAAGAGGGAGAGAAGAAGAAGAAACAGAACTGAGTACCCTACGGCTGTAGGACAATATCAGTCTAATAAATATGTAATAAATCATTGAATTTATATGAGGTAGTAGTTTCTCAATTAAGCAAAAAAGAGTAAAATGGGGAAAAAAGATAATGAAAGCAGAATCTGCTACCATTTGCCCATGTAATTTGCCTTTAGGAATGCCGTGTTCTGCTAACCATTTCCATAACTCTCTGCAGGTCAGTACTCCTGACCTTGCCCCTCTGGCCCCACTGCTCATTACCATAATTGCATCCACCTGGCTTCTGATATTTAAGCGCCACCTCTGGGCCTCTACTGTTTTGAGGTCCTATGACACCCCACCCCACCCCCATTGCTATCAGTGAAGCAGGTCTGCAATGGCATTTCCTAATGGCAGCCCTAGACCTCAGAAGACAATCATTAATAAGTTTCTTGGTCATGCTGGTGACTTTTTCACCAGAAATTTCTTCCTGCTTTGGTAAATGATGTATCCTCTAGGCCCTTCCGTGGCACAAACTTATCTGGCGTGATCTTACATACTGTATCAAATCTAGCGTGACTGCTTATTTAAAACTTTCTTCTACTGTCTGCAATGGTATTTCTGGCACTTGGACGTCTATAATGGGGGACATTGTTTTGTCCATGATGCTGAGAACTATCCAAGCACAACTCAAGTTGTACCATCAAAAGAAATCAATGACAAATGGTCAGAAACTGAAGACAGTCACTCCAATAAAAGTCCTGATACCTTGGCCAGTTTCTGGACCTGAGTCAATTTTGGACTTAAAAGTATTTATTGAAGGAGACGCCAGATCCTGGAAGGAGAGATTCTGTGACACCAAAGCAAACATACACAGTCATGAATCTCCCAGACCATTCTCAAAGGGACCAATGACCATTTTACTCAAGTAACTGTACACTGGGGAAAGGGGATTACTCAAACATTTCACGAATTGTTAGGAATAAGGTCTGAGTTGACACTGATGCTAAGAGACCCAAAGTGTCATCTGGCCCCTCTGTTAGAAAGAGGGCATGCATGGGAGCGAGATAATAAATGAAATCTCGGCTCAGATCTGGCTCATAGCGTGTGCACTAGGTCCACACACACATCCAGTGGTCATTCCCCCAGTCCCTGAATGTATAATTGGAATAGACATGCTTAGTTGTTGGCAAACTCTCATTCTGCTTCCTTGGTCTGTAGTGTAAGTGCCAAACGAAAGGCTCAAAACTGCCCTCCCCCATCCCCTGGTGAAGATAAATCAAAACCAATGTGGGGAGGAATAGCAGAAATTAGTGACGCACTTAAAAACCTGAGAATGCAGGAGTGATGGTTTCTCTTATATTTCCTTTTAATTCACCAGTCCTGCCACTGCAAAATCCATATGGAATGTGGAGGATGACAGTGGACTTCCACAAACTCAACCAAATAGTAGCCCCAATTATAGCCTATCTATCAAATGTGGTCTCTTAGCTAGGGCAGGTTAATACTCCCTGAGTACACAGTATGCAGCAGTTGATCTGGCAAATATATTATTTTCTACCCTTATCAGGAAAAAAAAGATTGAAAACAGTCAGCATTCCCATGGACAACAGTATACATTTATAGTTTTGCCTCAGAGCCATTTGGGCATCCAGCAGAACATCACAGTGGTCCACTTTATCAATGACATCATGTTAATAGAACCAGATGAGCAAGAAGAGGCTAGAATGCAGAAAGCCTTGCTAAGACATATATGCTCCAGAGAGCGGGAGATAAATCTTGTAAAGAATTAGGAGCTATGCCATGTCACTACATTTTTAGGGGTTCAGTGGTCTCTGTAATGCTAGGACATTGCCTCCAAAGTAAAGAACAAATTATTTCACCTTGCATGTCCCCAAACAGAAGGAAACACAATACCTGGCTGGCTTCCTCAGGTTCTGGGGCAGCAGATTCCACACCTAAGGATAATGCTCTGATCCATATGTCAGGAGATGAAAAAGCCTGCCTGAACACTGGGCCCCTGTGTCAATGGACCAGCAGGCAAGAAGAGTCACTAGCTTAGCAGAGGTAACTGAACTCGAACATGAGGAGAAAGTATGACTATATACAATGGGGATATGGAGGGATATGTTTGGTGCGCAGATGACACACTTAGGTATCTGTTGGTATTCTGTGTCCAATTTTGACAGTAAATGGACAAGTGTGGCATCCCCAGCCCAAGAAGAGCATGGTAACCAGGGGCTCAGACCTCCAGGGATGAGGGCCTGAGTCATACCACCAGGTAAGCCACAAAGACCAGATGTGCTGGCTAAGGCGAGGGGACTCTAGAATGGATAGCAGAGGAGGGAGAGGATGAATTAGCTGTGGCCCCACAACCAACTACAGCAACAGAGGCTATATCTGTTGTATTAATCTTCTTCTTCTGAGTTTCTCCTATGAGTAGAGGCCCACTGGAACCCTGAAGGAGCTACTCCCAGAAATGTATGCAGTGAATCTGAGCAGAATAAAGGGTGGGCTGTGGCCAAAGCTGTGATGCACTGCTCAGATCCCCCCTTGAGGAATGAAGGACTTATTACCCAGATGCTGGGAGTGCCTGGGAAGCAGCCTTTAGCTGTGAGCCACTTCAGGGACCATCTCAGCTGAAGAAAGCCACCTCATGCAAGGTCACAGCCCCTTCCTAGGGCAGCCTGTATCCACTGACTGACCGTCCCAGGGGTCAAGCCCTCTCACCCCAACTTGGGACAGCTTTGAAGGGTCATCTCTTCTGCAAGCTCCTGCAGTCGGCAGAGGCATCCTTGAGAGTGAATCATGGCTTGACCTCAGCCTCTGCCCACTCCTGCTTCCTTCCCTCCCTTCCACAGGTGAGATGGCACAGCACTGCAGTAAACCTGCTGCACACTAATCTCCATCTCAGTTGGCTTCCTGAGGTTGGGAAGCCCAACCTACAACAAGTAGCAATGTTTGTACCTATATTTCAGGGTTGTCATTTTCCATCAAATGAAATGCATGTCAAATCATTTAACAGTGCCCGACACATAGCAGGCACTCGATATGTAAGCATGAGAAATGGTATCCTAGGGAACGAGATAGATAAGCTTATGTAAACCTCAGGATTATATGTATCTTCTGTATGTCAGGTGAGATATACACAATTCCTGAGACACAGAACACAGGAAGCATTTGTTTTCAATATATTCTCAGCTCTACTAGAAAATAGGAAGTTATAAGAAAAGTCAGTACTACAATCCAATTATTTAATATATTGATTGTATCCCTATTTTAAACTGATTATAAAAGATGTAAAAACTTCAGAATTCTAGCTGCATTTGAAACATAAGGTAAGAACAAATGCTAAATAAAACATCTTAACATTCTGATATATTAATTTTTATTAAAGAACACTAGGGGTCGCTACTGTACCAAGAAAAGCCCAGAGGTCCCTCAAAATTTGGGGAGCTATATTTTATATATTCCAAAGGACAAGAATTTAAAGTGCTTTATAATAAACCAAATCCCTTTTCAACTCATCATTTTATTTATTAAATTACAGAACATCACTATCATATTTTAGATTATCTTCCAGGTAAAAGATCAGAACAAGATAATTTGATGCCTTTCACGAGCGCAATTAGAAATAAAACTTTTCGCAAAATTCATGCTTAAATATTGAGCACATAAATTTTTAATGTTTCATATGTGACACAACCATTTAGCTTGAGCTAAATTTTATTTTCTAATACAAGAGATAACATATATGCTAATGTTCAAATCAAACTAAGGCCCAATTTAGCATAGTCTCATGTTCAAAGTTCAAGAAAATAGCGGAATCAGTCAAATATGTGAAGAACCAAACACAGACACATTCCAGATTTCACAGACAAAGGCCAGACAAGTTCATAAAAAAGAACAAAAAGATAACCTCGAGAGGGAAAAGTCAAAATAGAGTTGCTAAAATACATTACAGAGAATGTCCAGTTTTCAGTAAAAACTTGTGAGACATGCAAAGAAAGAGGAAAGTATGATCCATAGTATGAAAAAAGTAGGTAACAGAAACTGACTTTCAGTGGGCCCATATGATGAATTTAGCAGATAAAGACTGCAAAGCCACTATTATAAATATGTTCAAAAAGTTTAATATTCAGAGGAATTAAAATGGTACACTAATATTTGTGTAACACTAAAGAAGGCAGTAAAAGAGGAACAAAGGAACAAAAAACCTGAGACGTAGAAAACAAATACAAAATATAAGTTATAAATCCAAAGTCACTAATAATTAAATTAAATATGAATAGGCTAAACACTTAAAGGCAGAAATTTTCAGACTAGATAAAAACACAGTTGAATTATATGCTGTCTACAAGAGACACACATTAGATTCAAAGACACAAAGAAGTTGAAAGTAAAAAGAGGCTAAAAGTTATATAGTGCAACCAGTAACCGTAAGAGAGCCAGATTGGTTATATTAACATAAAGCAAAATAACCTTTATGACAAGAAATATTACTGAAGGCAAAAAAAGACATTTCATAATGGGAAAAAAAGTCAATACATTAGGAAGACATATCCCATATAATATATACCATGCAATCCCATTATAAAGGAATATGCACCTAACGGAGCTCCAAAATTCAGGAAGCAAAAACTGACAAAATTAAAAACACACAATTTAAGATTAATAGTTGGAGACTTCAATATCAGACTCTCAATATTTGATAAAACAAACTAACAAAATCAGTTAAGGATAATAAATTTTGAATAGCTCTATCAACTAACTCAGCCTACTGGACATTTATAGAATACCCAACCCCCAAACAGCAGAATATACATTCCTTTCAAGCACTCAAGGAACATTCTCCAGGACAGATCAAATGCTATACCATAAAATAATGCCTAATAAATTTTAAAAGAATTTACAATATATTCTTCAATAAATAATTCAAAGTAAGTGATCTGATCATAAGGGGAATTAAATTAGAAATAAACAATGGAAAGAAATTTGGGAAATCTCCAAATATTTGTCAAACAACATACTTCTAAATAACCTATGGGTCAAAGAAGAAATCACAAGGAAAATTAGAAAATATCTTAAAATGAATAAAAACAAAAACACAACATGTCAAAATTTATTGTATGTAGCTAAAAGGAAAATTTATAGCTTTAAATGCCTCTATAAAAAAGAAAAAAAGAATCAAGTCAATACTCTAAGGCTTCAATTTAAGAAATTTTAAAAAAAGAAAATATAAAATTAAATAAAAACAAAGCAGAAGAGAGAAACTATTAAAAAAGATCAGAGCAGAAATCAATGAAATAAACAGAAAAACAGTACAGAAAATCAATGAAACCAAATGTTGGTTCTTGGAAAAGATCAACAAATTGATAAATCTTTAGTCAAACTAACCAAGACAAAAGGAATACATATATTATGAACAACAGGAATGAAATAGGCGCTATCATTACTAATCCTACACACATGAAAAGATTATAGGAAAATATTATTAACAACTTTATGCCAACAAACTAGACAACTCAGGTGAAATGAAAAAATACTTAAAAAGACAAAATAACCAAAACTGACTCAGGAAGGGTTAATCTTCCTCAAAATAAAAAAAAAGAACCATAAATAAATATATTAATAATAATAATTTTAAAAACCCAATGCCATCTGTGATCCATGGCTTCACTCATGTTACACTCCTCTTTTGAGACTTCTGCCATTAAACCATAGCTATAGCTCCCTCAAATGCCTTCTCTGCTGCCACCTATCTGCCAGCCTCCCAGTGGTTCAACTCTCACCAAATAACTCTGGGCAACCTGGTCTTTCTCCCCACAGCAAATCCTGCCACTGTCCCAGGGGTGTCTCCCACCCCTTCAGTATCCTGGTCTGTTTCTAGGTTTCCCTCATTTCCCACACACTTTGCCTCTGCTCAATGTCAGGTGCCCAGTCCCAGACCCAGAGCTTGAATATCATTATCATCTCTAAACTCACGAACACAGCAAGCCCACTGTCCCACAAACTCTCACTTTCCAGCTTGTTCACAAAGGTCTACTCCTAGACTTGTTCTTCAACTTAATCAGCCCTTCAGTTCTTCAATTACTTTTCAAGTAGGTAAATACCCCCATCTTTACTTCCTTCAATAAATCCACCATGTATTTCTTGATCCCTCTCTTCAGCATTTCTTTGCCAATATCCTCGCTTCACTATCTTTGTCACAGCAGCCTAGGAAAACCCCAAAGCCAGATAAATACACTAGCTCAATTTTTCTATAACCACACCCAAGTTGCTAAACAGCTGTGTCAAAAAAATAACTCAACCCTGCAGATTCAGGGCACCATAAAGTCAGGATCTCATACTCCAGGTAGGCCCTCAACACTGCTTGGCAATCCTTTTTATAATGCCCTATTCAGGTGTCTCTCACATATTCCACAACAGATATTTCAAGCTTTCACTATTCTCCTCAAGCCTCTTACCCAAACACCTTTCCCTTAACAAATGACCTCATCTCTAAGCTTTACAATAAAAAGAGAGGCTTTCATAGAATTCCTTGGGCTCCCTGGCACCAAATCTACCACCATAGCTGTATCTACAGGCATTCTTCCATTCTTTCCTCCTGATGCTTAAGACTAATCCCGTTTCCTGTATCCTGGATCCCATCCTTGCCTGCTTCTCAGGCACACCCTGTTCTGCTCAACCTCTCCCTCTTTACTTGCAAATAGAAAGGAGCAAGTAAACACTCCCGTCTCTTCCGTCTAACAGCAAAAGCAACCAAACCCCTCTCTGATCCCATGGTCCCTACCAGATATTGTCCTCCTCACTCTCCCCTCCCACTCCCAGTCTTGACTCACCCTTTCCACCTTGTTCCTTCCCGTCAGCTACCCACTACCTACTGCAGACTAGGCTCATCTCCCACCATGTCATTAAAACTGTCCTCAATTTTTATCAGTAAATGCTCACTGAATCCGAGGGACCCCTTCAGCTGCCACAGCACTGTGTCACTGTACGGCATTGAACAGCATGGCCTGTGTGCCTCCTTGGCTTCCACAACCCTGTACTCTGTGGGGTTTCTCTCACTGCTCTGACACTTCTTCCAAAGATCCTTTGGAAGCTCCACTTTCTCTGATTACAGGTATCTCCAATAATATCTCCTGGCTCTTTCCCACTGCTTTAACTGTTTATGTGCTATTGACTTCAAAATTCATATTTCCAACTCTACTAGAAACCTCCCTTTGGATGATACAAGAATACCTCATGCTCAAAAAGCATGAAGCTGCACTCATCTGTCTTCTTAGATTTACACACACACAAAAACTACGTAGGTGTTCCCTCTCCCACATTTGTTTTTCATAAGCAATTGCCCCATTATTTACCTCCTTTCTCATGTCACAAATAAGCTCTGCCCTTGCCCACTTTCTCCTTTTCACCTCCACACTCAATTAGTCCTATTACTTCTACTTCCCAAGTGTTAATTATATCTACTTATTGCCATTCCCATTGCTTCTATACCCACCCAACCCGTAATGGTCTCCTCCAAGTTACTATAACAGCTTCTGAACTGGTCTCTTCATATCTAGTGTTTCCAAATGGGATTCTAGATCAAGAAATCAAAATTTCTGAAGAGTGACGTCAGCATCATGGCAGAGTGAACTTGCCTGGGACTCTCTCCCCTCCAACACACAACAAAAAGGGGCATCCATACTCCAACAGAAGACATCCTATCAACACAAAAACCTTGGAGAGACATGCAGCCACATGATGGAGGGTGGAAGGGCTGGAGCCCCCCTTGGAAAAGCTGGAAAGGGGTAAGAGAGAACTTTGCTCCCTCCCCTAAAGACTGCAATCACTGCCCAGGCAGATCCATGAGAGAAGAAGTGGGGGAAGGTGGTGTGTCCACGGGATCACCCAGGACTCACTAGGGCCCTGGAAGCCTAGAGGGAAGCCATCTAACGGGGCGAAAGCTCACGCATGGGGTGACCTCATCAAGCCAAGACCCCAGGAGACCAAATAGGAGAGCTGATGGAGAAAGCTCAGACTGTATGCAGGAGAAAGCACTCGTTCCCTGATGCACACCACACCATCTCAGCTGAAGGCAGAAGGCTCAGAATACACAGCTCTCTCCACCCCCACCCAGTGGCGATAGGCTGTAACTTCAACCGAATAATATAAGAATGAGAAAGAGTCGACTTTCTAACATCAGACACTACATCAAGTCTCCAGACCAGAGAGAAAACGACAAGCACCCAGAACTCAGTCCTGAGGACACAGAATATGTAAGCTAAATGACAATGAATTCAAAATAGCTATCATCAAAAAAACTCAACGAGGTAAAAGAGAATGTAGAGAAACAATTCAATGAGTTCAGAAGCTACTTCACAAAAGAGATCGAAACTATAAAGAAGAATCAATCAGAAATAATGGAGAGAAAAGACACAATGGTAAAGATAAAACAAAATACGGATTTCCTGAATGCTCAAGTGGCATCACAGAGGAGCATATAAGTATAATCGAAGACAGACATGTTGAAATGCTCCAGACTGAGGAGGAGAGAGAACTAAGACTAAAAGGAAAGGAAAAAAGTCTCCAAGAAATACCTGACTCAATGAGGAAATGCAACATAAGAATTATAGGTATTCAAGAAGGTGTAGAGAAGGAGAATGGAGCAGAAAGCATGTTCAAAGAAATAAGAGCAGAGAACTTCCCAAAACTAGGGAAAGGAAGAGAAATATGAGTGGAAGAAGTTTCCAGATCTCCTAGCTTTGTCAGTGTAAAAAGACCTACTGCAAGGCATGTAGTAGTAAAATTGGCAAAACTGAATGACAAAGGAAGAATACTCAGGGCAGCAAGGCAGAAGAAAACAATCTACAAAGGAACCCCTATCAGGCTTTCAGTGGATTTCTCTGCAGAAACTTACAAGCTAGGAGAGAATGGAACGACATATTCAAAACTTTAAAACACAAGAATCTTCAGCCAAGAATACTCTATCCAGAAAATTATCCTTCAGATATGAGGGAGAAATTAAATCTTTCCCAGACAAACAAAAGCTAAGGGACTTCATAGCCACGAGACCCCCCCCCCCCCCTTACAAGAAATCCTCAAGAAGGCCCTCATACCTGAAAAAAGAAAAAAAAGGAGAAAGGGGTCACAAAACACAGAGTAGGGAGACAGATAGAATCAGAATAGGATAGCAAATATTCAACTATAGCACTAGGATAAAGGGAAAGAAAACACCAGAAACAAAGACAATTTTTGTGAATTTAACCACAAACTCACAACACAAATTGGAATAAGATATGAGAAAAACAACTTAGGAGGGAGAAGGAAAGGGGCTGAATCGGTTTAGACTGAGGAAAGAAGAAGCCATCAGAAAACGGACTATCTTATACACAAGATTCTGAATACAAACTTCAGGGTAGCCACTAAACAAAAAAGTAGAACAGAGACACAAAACATAAATAAGGAAAAAACTAAGAAACACAGTACAAAAAAATACATAATTCAATGGGTAGACCAAAACATACAGGATGAGAAACAAAGGAAATGCAGGAAACCCAGAAAACAAGTGATAAAATGACAGCATTAAGCCCTCATACATCAACAATCACCCTCAATGTAAATGGAGAATAAAAAGACACAGAGTGGCAAGATGGATTAAAGAACAAGACCCAACAATATGCTGCCTCCAGGAAACACATCCAATGACAAACACAGGCTCAGAGTGAAGGGGTGGAAGACAATACTCCAAGTTAATGGCAAACAAAAGAAAGCAGGTGTCAAAATATTTATATCAGACAAAGTAGACTTCAAGATAAGGCAGGTAAAGAGGGGCAGTATATAATGATCAAAGGGACACTCCATCAAGAAGAAATAATGCTTATAAATATCTATGCACCCAACACAGGAGCACCAAAGTTCATAAAGCAACTATTAACAAACCTAAAAAAGATATTATTAATTACACAATAACAGTAGGGGACCTCAACACCCCACTCACATCAACGGACAGATCATTCAGACAGAAAATCAAGAAAGAAACAGTGAAGCTAAACGAAAAGCTAAAACAGTTGGACTTAATAGACATACATAGAACACTCCATCCAAAAACAGCAGAATACACTTTCTTCTCAAGTGCACACAGAAGATCCTCAAGGATAGACCATATGTTGGGAAACAAGGCAAGCCTCTATAAATTTTAAAATATTGAAATAATAACAAGCATCTTCTCCGATCATAATGCTATAAAGCTAGAAATCAATTACAAGGAAAAAGCTGAGAAATGGACAAAGATGCGGAGACTAAACAACATGCTATTGAACAAGAAATGGATCATTGAAGACATTAAAGGAGAAATCAAAAAATATCTGGAGACAAATGAAAATGATAACATACTGTACCAACTCATATGGGATGCAACAAAAGCCATATTAAGAGGGAAATTCATGGCAACACAGGTGTACCTTAACAAACAAGAAAAATGCCAAATAAGCATTCTCAAATTACACCTAACTGAATTAGAGAAAGAAGAACAAACAAAGCCCAAAGTCAGCAGAAGGAGGGAAATAACAAAAATCAGAGCAAAAATAAATGCTATTGAAACAAAAAAGGCAGTAGAAAGGATCAATGAAACAAAGAGCTGGTTCTTTGAGAAGATAAATAAAATTGACCAACTCCTAGCCAGAACTACAAAAAAAAAAGAAAGAAAGTTCAAACAAACAAAATCAGAAATGAAAGAGGAGAACTAACAACAGATTCCACAGAAATACAACAGATTATAAGAGAATACTATGAAAAACTATATGCCAACAAAATGGATAACCTAGAGGAAACGGATAAATTCTTAGACTCTTAAAACCTCCCAAAGCTAAGGCAAGAAGAAAGAGACAATCTGAATAGACCAATCACAAGGAAAGAGACTGAAACAGCAATCAAAAGCATCCCAAAGAATAAAACCCCAGGACCAGAAGGCTTTCCTGGGTAATTTTACCAAACTTTCAGAGAGGATTTAATACCTGTCCTTCTCAAGCCATTCCAAAAAATTAGGGAAGATGGAACACTCCCTAACACATTCTATGAGGCCAACATCACTCTGATAACAAAGCCTGACAAGGACAGCACAAAAAGGGAGAACTACAGGCCAATATCACTGATGAACATCGATGCAAAAATCCTCAATAAAATTTTGGCAACCCGAATTCAGCAATTCATCAAAAGGATCCTACATTATGATCAAATGGGATTCATACCAGGGACACAGGGATGGTTCAACATCTGCAAATCAATCGATGTGATACACAACATCAACAAATTGAGGAATAAAAACCATATGATCATCTCAATAGACACAAAGAAAGCATTTGACAGGATCCAAAAGCCATTTATAATAAAAACTCTTAACAAAATGGGGATAGAAGGAAATTACTTCAACTTAATAAAGGCCATATATGACAAACCCACAGCCAACATCATACTCAATTGGCAAAAACTGAACGCCATCCCCATGAGAACAGGAACAAGACAAGGATGCCCACTATCACCACTCTCATTCAACATAGTACTGGATGTTTTGGCAAGAGCAATTAGGCAAGAGAAAGGAATAAAAGGAATCCAAATAGGGAGTGAAGAAGTGAAACTCTCGCTGTTTGCAGACGACATGATTCTATATATAGAAAACCCCCAAAAATCTATCAGAAAACTAACAGAAATAATTAAAAACTACAGTAAAGTTGCAGGGTACAGAATCAACTTACAAAAATAAGTTGCTTTTCTATACTCCAATAATGAACTTACAGTAAGAGAACTCAAGAATACAATTCCATTAGCAATCACAACTAAAAGAATAAAGTTCCTAGGAATAAATTTAACCAAGGAGGTGAAGGACTTATACAATGAAAACTATAAGACATTTCTGAAAGAAATTGATAATGACATAGAGAGATGGAAGAAGATTCCTTGCTCATGGATTGGAAGAATAAACATAGTTAAGACATCCACACTACCCAAAGCAATCTACAGATTCAATGCAATCCTTATCAGAATCCCAGTGACATTCTTCACAGAAACAGAGCAAAGAATCCTGAAATTCATATGGGGCAACCAAAGACCCTGAATTGCTAAGGCAATCCTGAGAAAAAAGAACAAAGCTGGAGGTATCACAACCTTGACTTCAAAACGTACTACAAAGCCATAGTGATCAAAACGGCATGTACTGGTACAAAAACAGACACACAGATCAATGGAACAGAACTGAAAGCCCAGAAATAAAACCACACATCTATGGACAGCTAATCTTTGACAAAGGTGCCAAGAACACACAATGGAGAAAAAGATAGTCTCTTTAATAAATGGTGGTGGGAAAACGACAGCCACATGCAAAAGAATGAAGGTAGACCACTATCTCATGCCATGCACAAAAATAAACTCAAAATGGACCAAAGACTTGAGGATACATCCTGAAATTATAAAACTCCTGGAAGATAATATTGGTAGTACACTCTTTGACATAGAACTAAAAATGATCTTTTCAAATACCATGTCCTCTCAAACAAGGGAAACAAAAGAAAAAATAAACAAGAGGGAATTCATCAGACTACAGAGCTTCTGCAAGGCAAAAGAAACCAGGATCCAAACAAAGAGACAACCCACCAATTGGGAGAAAATATTTGCAAATCATATATTTGATAAGGCGTTAATGTCCATAATATATAAGGAACTCACACAACTGAACAATAGGAAAACAAACAAGCTGATCAAAAAATGGGCAGAGGAGATGAACAGACATTTTTCCAAAGAAGATATACCAATGTCCAATAAACACATGAAAAGATGTTCAAAATCACTAATCATCAGGGGAATACAAATTCAAACTACACTAAGATATGACTTTACGCCTGTTAAAATGGCTATAATCACTAAGACTAAAAATAACAAATGTTGGAGATGGTGTGGAGAGAAGGGAACTTTCATACCCTGCTGGTGGGAATGCGAAGTGGTGCAGCCACCATGGAAAACAGTATGGAGATTCCTCAAAAAACTGAAAATAGAACTACCATACAACCCAGCTATCCGACTACTGGGTATCTACCCAAGCAATCTGAAATCAACAACCCAAAGTAACATATGCACCCCTATGTTCATTGCAGCACTATTCACAATAGCCAAGACATGGAAGCAACCCAAGCACCCATCCACTGATGATTGGATAAAGAAGATGTGGTATATATATACAATGGAACTCAGCCAGAAAAAAAAGACAAATTCATCCCATTTGCAATAACATGGAAGGACCTAGAGAGAATTATGCTAAGCAAAATAAGCCAGACTGAGAAAGACAAACACCAGATGATTTCACTCATATGTGGAATATAAACAAACACATGGACACAGAAAACAGTTCTGTGGTTACCAGGGGAAGGGGATGGGGGGGTGGGCACAGGGAGTGAAGGGGAGCACTTACGTGGTGACAGACAAGAAATAATGTACAACTGAAATCTCTCATTGATGTGAACTAT
Organism: Equus caballus; assembly: GCF_041296265.1. Taxonomy (NCBI): domain Eukaryota; kingdom Metazoa; phylum Chordata; class Mammalia; order Perissodactyla; family Equidae; genus Equus; species Equus caballus. The sequence goes on from NC_091691.1 coordinate 54,478,110, forward strand.
TATGAACTCAATAAAAAAAAATTTTAAAGAAAAGAAATCAAAATTTCCAAAATCCTAAATTGGTTTTAAAATACTCCAAACATTCTTTATACCCTTTACTACTTATCATGGCTATCCAAAAAATTGTATTCAATCAATAAGAAATATCAAGTTTACAAAGCATTGTACCCTATAGAGAATATTAAAACACTGGGAAACACCAGCAGATATTATGGGTAACATTGAAGTAACTTCACATTCAGACCTTCCAGCAAAGTGACAGGATAGCACTACACAGAATCATGTGTTGACAATTCTTATTTTGCTTCCAAAACTTATTATTTCTTGGAACACCATTCACAGAATTTATATAAAGCATACAATACATATAAACACATTAATATTTTATTTGTAAGAATGTCTCATCGTTAGCAACAGACAGGACCACAAATACATACATATAACCTGACAACAGCTGCAAGTGACACTAACTGATTAGATCCTCCTTTGTTCCCCTAGCCTAGAAATGTTGACCTTAACCTTCGACTGCAAGTCAATGCTTCCTTCTCTTACTTTCGACTTGACATCAGGGGACTCCTTTCAACCAATAACATCTTTGTGTCGATTGTTAGGCTTTAATTCTTACAGAAGAATTATAGTACATATTACCATTTTCTCTGAAAATGAGTACATATTATAGTACATATTACCATTTTCACTTCTGAAGGTTTGAAAAAACAAATAAGATAGACGAGAAAACCAAGAAATGCCAGGCACAGGTGATCCGCACATGGAAACACAACTCACATCGGGTCGCACCCCTCCTCATTCACCTCCATTGGGTGAACCACACATCACCTGATTATGTCATTCCCCTACATAAACCCTTCAAACTGCCCTTAAGACAAAGTCTGACTGACAAGTACAATGAGGGTGAAATTGTGAAAAAGCATTAACATCTGTTTCTCAGTTTTATGTTTCCAAGTAGATGACTTTCTACTAATTAGCCTGAGGTAACTATGGGTGAGGTGGGGTGGGGTGGACAGTAAAGGGTCACTGTGGATTATCAAATCAGGAATGTTTTTGGCATTCAAAATAGAACCCAGGTAAAGATTAAGAACCAGTCTTTGTTGAAGGATGAGGACATTTTTAAGAATTCCTTTAGCATACCAAGAAGCAACTCAGCCTCCACTTTCTAGACAACTCAGATCATAGATTTTTCCTTGCTGCAAAGATACTACCCCTTCCCCACTGAGAGCAAGGCCATGAGGTTTGTTACTTGAGGACAAGAGGAGAATGTAACAGAGCAGAATAAATATCCCTCTGGGACAGAGGATTGTGGAAGAGGAAAATACACGAGATGGGGCATGTGGCTCCTGATCGTAAGCCCAGAGAGTGAGATAATTGAGGGGGCACTGAGAACAGGCCAGTGGTATGTGGGCTGCTACAAAAAGATCCTCTAGCAGCCCACCTATCCTAGCACCCACCTGCAAGGCAGCCACATCCAAGTAAACTGTGTAGTGCAGGCAGAGGGAAGGCTAAATTTTGTCTAACCAGACCTGCTTTTAGCTCTCGTGTGGGGCTAAATTCCCACATGCCACCCTTGGCCACACCCCAGTGGCTCAGGGTGACACAAAGCCAACAAAAGCCAAGGTAAGTCTCCTGAGACAGCCAAGGAGCACTACCTGTATCATATGACAAACTGAGAGACCTGAGTTTTACTTTCTCCCCAAGTTTGACTTCAGCTACAAATGCTTAAGGAGCACTAGGAAGAGTCACTGAGGAACCAAAGGTGGTAGAAACACACAGCAAGGCTCACCTTTACATTTAAATGTCGCCTGAGGGGAGATGGTGGGAAGAGAGAGGTGAGGGGCTCTGGAAGACCTATCATTTATCAGGAAAGCTACTGAGATTGAGGTACCCAAGACTAACATTCAGTCCTTCATACTCCCAGGATGAGAAGGTGCTTGTTGAAATATCAGAGCCATTTTAGAAAATAAATTCTATTTCTCTGTACACCTGAGTGTAATACAGGTGCAACCCTGCTACACAAGGCACACTATGGTTTGGGGCTACTTACCCACCTCAGCTTATCCCTTGCCTGCTCTCGCCTGTAGGCCCTCACCATCTAGGCTGACTCTCACCTCAGAAACATGCCGTTTCTTCTGCAGTGAGCCCTTTTCTTCTCTATTTTCACCTGGTTAAGTCCTACACACTCTTCATATATCACCTGAGAATCACTTCTTCCAAGAAGCTGATCCTTCAAGCTCCAGTTGCAAACCTTTCCTATGAGGTCCCATGACACCCTGCACTTCCATATTCTGGTACATATTGTGAAATGTGGATCAGTCTGATCTAATAACCTACTAGACTAGTCTCAGTGAGGGCCAGGATCCTGAAGGACACCATCTCCAAGGTAATTCATGTGACTCTGGGCATATAGTATACACTTGGACCTGCTGGTTCAACTATAATGTCTTTGAGAAGAAAAAAATATCGTAGCAAGCATCTTGTGGGCTCAGGGTCACCCTTGTAGCTCATAAGGTTTAGGATCCATGCCAATTTTAAGACTGGTTCTTAATTTCTCTGACTTAGAGGGGTTTAGGAGAGACATTTTACTCATTCTTATGGGGGTTCTTTCTTGCATAAGAGATGGAAATTTATTGCAAGCAAGATTGGAAAGATTAATGCTAAATAAATGATAGAGTAGTGCATACTTGCAAGAAAAAGCTAAAAAATCCATTTGAAGCTTACCTTTACAATGAATGTCAGCAATTACTTCATTCCTTTCCATGGTTTCTAATAGCTGTCTTACTTCTTCATTGTTTCCATTTCTGGCATGATGGAGAAGCCATTGCTCTGTTTCTGTGTTCATTTCTAGATTTAAAAAACAATAATATTGCTATTATCTAAGAACATAATTAGTTTGGGGACATCATCTTCTTATACAAAAAAAGAGAAAAATCATCTTCATTTTGCAGTTAATAAGACAGACACAAGAACTGATTAAATGAATCAGTTGCAGGGCCAGAACTTGACCCTGAGACTCCTTGCTCTTTGTAGTATTATAAAAGAGTGCACTAGACATTTGGGCAAGTTTCTCAATCTCTCAAAGCCTCAGTTTCCTCATGTGCAAAATACAACCAACCTCATGAGCACTTGTAAGACTGGGTTTATAAAAGCATTCTGTAAAATTACTTTGCAAATAGTTATTACAACATTAATAACTAGACAAAGTTAAAATATGGCCATTCATACAGAAATATCATAAGGCTGAAATGTAAATGAACACATTCAAAACCTGTGCAAAAAACCACTCTGAATAGAAAAACTAAATCATAGATAAGGAACCTGGAGTGACCATACTTAGAATTTTTTCTCTCTCATAATTTCTTATCAAGCCTCAAGCCAAATATAGAGGAATACAACCAAATCTAAAGCATGTATGTCAAAATGTTATGAACAGCAATTCCCAGAAGAAATACAAATTTTTCTTACTAATAATCAAATAAGTGCAAATAAATCAAACACACATGATATTATTTGCCTACCAGATTAGCAAGAATAAAAAAAGATTAAACATACTCAAGGCTGGCATGGACAGAAAACTGCTAATATAAACATAAATGCATACAATCTTTCATATGTTACAGGGGAAGTGTCAACAATTTGACAATATCAAATAAATTTCAAAATACACATACCCCTAAGGAAAGATTCTGGGAAGATAGCAGACTAAGAAAAACCAGGAATCTGACTCCCCATTAGACCACAATTGCAGTGGTAGAATCTCTGATGTAACTATTTTAGAACCCTGGGGTCTACTGAAGGTTTGCTACTACCCCGGGAAGACTCGGAAGGTAAATTGTGGTTACTGAGGTCCATTTCAGCTCTTAGCACAGTAGCAGCTACCCATCCCCCACCCCAGCCACGTGGCACCACCTGGGCACATGTTCCTGGAGCAGCTTGCAGGAACCAGGGTGGCTCCCTGTCCTCCAAATATCGGGGAGCTGGGCTCTGATCACGGATTGCTGCTTCTGATCACAGAGGTGCAGACAAAGACACAGGCAGCCATTGTTTTTGCACCTTCCCCCAGTGTTGCAAGCCCCTCCAGTAGGATGGACTTCCAGTGGATTTGTTCACTCTGTCATTTTGATGTTTTTTCTGCTTTAAAGAGTCAGACATTAAAGACTAGGACATTTAAAACCAACTACATATATAGGGAAAATTAAAACATGACTGCTCATGCCCACTGAAAGGTTCAGATAAGACCTGAGAAGACCTTAAGTTTATACCTCAGGCTGACCCTCAGCACAGACACAGCCTACCACAATGAAAAAAAATCAATCACAAAAAATTAGCAAAGTCTGGGTAAGAGGGAGAATCTGACTTCTAGAGTTACTACATTATTAGATTCAAATGCCTAGTTTTCAACAATAACAACAACAAATCACAAGGCATACAAAGAAACAGGAAAGTAGGGCCCATTGACAGGAAAAAAAAATAGATCAACAGAAACTGTCCCTGAAAAAGACCTGATGGCAGACATACTAGACAAAGATTTTAAAGCAACTGTCTTAAAGTTGCTCAAAAAAGGGGAAGACATAGAGAAAGCCAGGAAAATGTATGAACAAAATGAAAATAACAATAAAGAGATAGAAAACCTAAAAACATCCTGGAGCTGAAAAGTACAATAACTGGAATAAAAAACTTACTTGAGGGATTCAAAGGCAGATTTGAGTAGGTAGAAGAATCAGTGAGCTTGAAGACAGGACAATGGGAATTACTGAGTCTGAAGAACAGAAAGAAAAAAGATTGAAGAAAAATGAACAGAGCTTAAGGGACCTGTGGGACACCAACAAGGAGATGAACAAATGCATCATGGGAGTCCCAGAAAGAAAGAGAGATAAAATGGTAAATAGAATATTTGAATAAATAGCAGCTGAAAACTTCCAAGATTTGATAAAAGACATGAATATAAACATCCAAGAAGCTCAACAAACTCCAAGTAAAAGGAACTCAAAGAGATATATTATATAATCAAACATTCAAAAGACAAAGAGAAAATCTTGAGAGCAGCAAGAGAGAAGCAAATTATCACATGCGAAGGATCCTTGATAAGATTGTCAGCAGATTTCTCATCAGCAACTTTGGAGGCCAGAAGGCAGTGGACAGATATACTCAAACTGCTAAGAAAAAAAAAAACAGCTGTCAACCAAGAATCCTATATGTGGCAAAACTGCCCTCCAAAAGTGAGAGAGAAATTAAGACATTCCCAGAAAAACAAAAACTGAGAGAGTTTATTACCACTAGAGTCACCCTGCAAGAAATGCTCAAAGGAGTCCTGCAAGGTGAAATAAAAGGACACCAGACAGTAACTCAAAGCCATATGGAAAAATAAAGATCTCAATAAAGATAAATATATGAGCAATTATAAAAGCTAGTATTACTATAACAATGATTTGTAACTGCACTTTTTGTTTCCTGCATGATTTAAGAGACTAATACCTTTAAAGAAAAAAATGACTCATCTAAAAGCTAATAGTATTGTAACATTGGTTTGTAACTCCAAATCTTGTTTTCTACATAATTTAAGAGACTAATACATTTAAAAAGAATTCTTACTTTGTCCTTTTAGGTACACAGTTTATAAAGATGTAATTGTATAACATCAACAACCAAAAGGGGTGGAGTCAGAACTCTAAAGAAATAAAGTTTTTGTATGGTATTGAAGTTAAGCTGGTACAAATTCAAATTAGTGTTATAACCTTTGGATATTAAATGTAATCTCCATGGTAACCCCAAAGAAAATAGCTATAGAATATATAAAAGGAAATGAGAAAGGAATTTAAACATTTCAGTACAAAAAAATCAACTAAACACAAAAGAGAGTAATGCAGTAAATGAGGGACAAAAAAGTAATATGGCATATGGAAAACAAATAGTAAAATGACAGAAGTCCCTTCTTATCAGTAATAACTTTAAATGTAAATGGATTAAACTCTTCAATCAAATTACAGATTGGCAGAATGGATAAAAAACATGATCCAACTATATTCTGTCTACAAGAAACTCACTTTAGATCTAAAGACACAGATTGAAAGTGAAAAGATGGAAAAAGATATTCCAAGCAAATAGTAACCAAAAGAGAGCAGGAGTAACTATATTAATATCATGCAAAATAGACTCAAAATCAAAAAAGGTTTTGAGAGACAAAGAAGGACATGACATACTAATAAAAGTCCAATACAGCAAGAAGATATAACAATTATAAACATTTATGCACCTAATGACAGTTCATCAAAATATAAGAAGCAAAAACTAACAGAGTTGAACGAAGAAACATTTCTACAATAATAGTTGGAAATCTCAATACCCTACTCACAAGAATGGATAGGACAACCAGACAAAAGATAAGTAAGGAAACAAAGGACTTAACACAATAAACGAACTAAATCTAACAGACATATACACAACGCTCTACCCAACAATAGCGTACACATTCTTCTCAAGGGCATATGGGACATTTTCCAGGATAGACCAAATGTTAGGCCACAAATTAAATCTCAACAGATTTTAAAAGAGAGATATCACAAAGTATCTTTTCCAACCACAACAGGATGATGTTAGGAATCAATAACTGAAGGAAAAGTGGAAAATTCAAAAGTTGAGGAAATTAAACAACATACTTTAAAACAACCAATGGATCAAAGAATAAATCACAAAAGAAATTAGAAAATATTTAGAGATGAATGAAAATGAAAACAAGATATACCAAAACTTATGAGACACAACAAAAATAGCGTTAAGGGGGAAATTTATAGCTATAAATGTTCACATTAAAAAACATAAAAGACCTCAAAATAACAACTTAACTTTGCAACTTAAGGAACTAGAAAAAGAAGAACTAAACCCAAAGCTAGCAGAAGGAAGGAAATAATAAATATTAGAGCAGAGATAAACAAAACAGTGAATAGAAAAACAGTAGAGAAAAAATAAATGAAAACAAAAGTTGGCTCTTTGAAAGAAATCAACAAAATTGACAAACCTTAGCTAGACTAACAAAAAGACTCAAATTACTAAAATCAGAAATGAAAGTGGGGACAGTACTACCAATTCTACAGGAATGAAAAGAATTATAAGAGAGTCCTGTGAAAAATTATGCACCAACAAACTGGATAACCTACATGAAATGGACATACTCCTAGAAACACAAAACCTATCAAGACTAAATAAAGAAGAAATAGAAAAATCTGAATAGACCTATAACTAGTAAGGAGATTGAATCAGTGATCAAAAATCTCCCAACAAACGAAATCTCCCTGGACTTGATTGCTTCACCGGAGAAATCTACTGAACATTTAAGGAAGAACTTATGTCAACCTTTCGCAAATTTTCCCAAAAAATTGAAAAAGAGAGAACATTTCTGAAAGCATTCCATGAGGCCAGCATTACCCTGATAGCAAAGCCAGGAAAAGACACTACAAGAAAATTACAGACCAATAGTCCTTGTGAACATTGATGCAAAAATTCTGAACAAAATAGTAGCAAACCAAATTCAGCAATCTATTAAAAGGAATATATACCATGACCAAGTGGGATTCATTCTTGGAATGTAAAGATAGTTCAATACATGAAAACTTCTCAGTGTAATACACCACATTAAGAAAATGAAGGGAAAAAATCATGATCACCTCAATTGATGCAGAAAAAAGCATTTGACAAAATCCAATACCCTTTCATGATAAAAACATTCAATAAACTAGGAATAGAAGGAAATGACCTCAACATAATAAAAACTATATATGAAAAACCCACAGCTAAAATCATACTCAATGGTGAAAGACTGAAAGCTTTTCCTCTAAGATCAGGAACAAGGGAAGGATGCCCACTTTCATCAGTTCTATTCAACACAATACTGTAAGTTCTAGCCAGAGGAACTGGCAAGAAAAATTTAAAAAGGCATCAAAATTGGAAAGCAAGAAGTAAAATTATATCTCTTTGCAGATGACATGATCTTTTATGTAGAAAACCCTAAAGATCCCGTAAAAATGCTGTTAGAAATAACAAGTTAATTCAGGAAAGTATGAGGATACAAAGTCAACACACAACTCAGTTGCATTTCTACACACTAACAATAAAAAATCTGAAAAAAACCCCGCAAAACCGATTCCATTTACAACAGCATCAAAAAGAATAAAATACTGGGGCCAGCACAGTGGCACAGTGGTTAAGTTCGCACATTCCACTTCGGTGGCCCAGGGTTCACCAGTTCGGATCCTGGGTGTGGACCTACACACTGCTTGTCAAGCCATGCTGTGGCTTATGTGGTAGGCATCCCACATATAAAGTAGAGGAAGATGGGCACAGATGTTAGCTCAGGGCCAGTTTTCCTTAGTAAAAAAGAGGAGGATTGGCAGCAGATGTTAGCTCAGGGCTAATCTTCCTCAAAGGAAAAACAAAAAGAATAAAATACTTAGGAATTAATGTAACCAAGAAGATGAAAGACTTCTACAATGAAAACTACAAAACATTGTGAAAGAAATGAAAGAAGGCATAAGTAAATATACACACATCCCATATTCATGGATTGGAAGACTTTGTTAAAGTACTAAACTTTAAATTTAATTTAAATTTAAAATGCCAATACTATCCAAAGAGATCGACAGACTCATTGCAATCCCTATCAAAACCCCAATGATGTTTTCTGCAGAAATAAAAAGCCCATCCTAAAATTCATATGGAATCTCAAGGGACCATAAATAGCCAAAATAATCCTGAAGAAGTACAGCAAAGCTGGAGCACTCACACTTCCTGATTTCAAAAGTTACTACAAAGCCACTGCAACAAAAGTAATGTGGTAGTGGGATAAAGACAGGCATACAGAACAATAAAATAGAAGAGAGAAGCCAAAAATAAACCCTTGCATATGGGTGCCAAGATCATTCAATGAGAAAAGGACAGTCTTTTCAACAAATGGTGATAGGAAAACTGAAAATCCACATGCAAAAGAAAGAAGTTGAACCTTTACCTAACACCATATTCAAAAATTAATTCAAAGTGGGTCAAAGATCTAAATGTAAGACCTGAAACAATAAAACTCTTAGAAGAAAACATAGAATAAAAGGTTTTGACATTGGATTTGGCAATGATTTCTTGGATGGGACACAAAATGCACAGATAACAAATGAAAAAATAGACAAATTAGACTTCATGAAAATTTTAAAATTCCATGCATCAAAAAAAACTATCAGGACCAGCCCTGGTGGCCTAATGGTTAAATTTGGCGCATTCTGCTTTGGTGGCCTGGGTTAGGTTCCTTGGCACAGACCTACACCACTCATCTGTCAGTGGCCATGCTGTGGCGGCAGCTCACGTACAAAAAGAGGCAGATTGGCAACACATTAGCTCAGGGCAAATCTTCCTCAGCAAAAACAAACAAACAAAAACTATCAACGGAGTTAAAAGGCAACCCACAAAATGAGAGAAAATATTTGCAAATCATATATCTTATATCATATATCCAAAATATATAGAGAACTTCTAAAACTCAATGAAAAACAACCCAATTCAAAAATGGGCAAAGTTGGGGCCAGCCCAGTGGCGTAGTGGTTAAGTTTGCATGCTCTGCTTCAGCAGCTTGGGGCTTGCAGGTTCAGATCCTGGGCATGGACCTAGCACTGCTCATCAAGCCATGCTGAGGCAGCATCCCAGATAAAATAGAGGCAGATTGGCACAGATGTTAGCTCAATGACAATCTTCCTCAAGCAAAAAACAAAAAGAGGAAGGTTGGCAACAGATGTTACCTCAGGGCCAAACTTCCTCACCAAAAAAAAAAAATAGCCAAAGTACTTAAATAGATATTTCTCCAATGAAGATAAACAAATGGCTAATAAGCATGTGAAAAAATGCTCAACATCACTAATCATTAGGGAAATGCAAATAAAACTACAATGAGATCCCACCTCACACCCATTAGGAAGGTTACTATGAAAAAAACAGAAAATGACAAGAGTTGGCATGGATCTGGAGAAATTAGAACCTTTGTGCACTGTTAGTAGGAATGTAAAATGGTACAGCTACTGTGCAAAACAATACAATGATTACTCAAAAAATTAAAAATAGAGGAAGATCCAAGATGGCACCGTGAGTAGTCCTCTTTGTCTCTCACCCTTCGAGTCTACAATTATTTGGACACTCATCGCTTAACAAAGGATATCCAGATAGCATCTCAGGACGTCTGAGAGACCCACGCAACTATACATCGGAAGGCGGACGGACTTCCCTCCGGGAGGAGGTGGAGATAGGTGAAAACTCTCCAACCCTGACCGAACAGCCTAGTACCTGCAAGTGGCTTTCTTCCAACAGACGCCCCCAGAAGATCAACACACACCTAGGGCAGGAGCGAGCACACACCAGAGGAGCGATGGTGGAAACAGGTGACCAGAACCCTACCTAAACCCCTCGCAATTACTCCTAAATGCAGAGGGAAACTGTAGAGTTACACACTTGAGCCCGCGGGGAGAGTCTCGCCCCGCCATTGGTGCGGAGATCTTGCCTGGTGTCCACGGCGCCCGGAGGGTCCCAGAGAGAATCACAGAGGGCATGGCGGCCCCCAGCTGCCGTTGCCCGCCCAGCAGGGCAAGGGATTGCCAGAGATCTTGGAGAGGACTGGGGCTGGGTGAAGCTCCAGAGGCCGGCTCCATGGCCCGGGGTGGAAGCTCCAGAGTTCCGCCCCGGAAGCAGACAAAACTCTCTGTCTGCCATTAGCGGAGGGGCCACGCCCAGCATTCACAACTCCGGGAAAGTCCCGGAGAGAATCCCAGAGGGTGAGGCAACCCCCAGCTGCCATTGCCTGCCCCATGGGGCAAGGGATTGCCGGAGATCTTGGAGAGGACTGGGGCTGGGTGGAGCTCCAGAGGCCGGCTCCACGGCCTAGGGGGAAGCTCCAGAGTTCCGCCCGGGCAGCAGACAAAATTCTCTGTCTGCCATTAGAGGAGGGGCCACACCCAGCATCCACAACACTGGGAGGGTCCCGGAGAGGAGAATATCAGGCAGGGCAGCAGCTGACCAGCTACCACTGAAATCAGGATCTCAGGCTATCCCCCAGTCAGGGCAAAGGGCTCCCCGAGTTCCTGGGGAACAGGACTGGGGCTGGGTGGAGTTCGAGCGACCCGGCTCCGTAGCCTAGGGGGAAACCCTACAGGCTCACAGCAGCCTCAGCGAAAGCCTCTGCACAGCACTAGTAGAGAGCACCCAACCGGCAGGCACAAGGCTGGAAGACCCCGGGACAAAAGTAGCATAGCTAGGTGAGCTAACCACAGACTGTAGAAGATGCCAATAGCTCTGCTGCGACCCATAGTGGATAAGTGAGATTTTGTGGGTGCCGACAGTGACGGAGCGGCAAATGTAAGTGATCGTACCCCTGGCCGCTGGAAAAGCCCATAACACCATTGCAGACCCCAAGGAGGGAGCACGTCTAGGTGGGCTGCAACAGTAGGCACCAGCAGCCTGAAGGCCCCTGTGACAGCCCCCATGGCAGAAGAGGGAATCCAAAGGACCACTGTGACTACGAGGAGGGGCCCAGGCCCAGTTAGCAACTGCGGATAGGGTTCCTGGTTGGTGCAGTATAAACAGCTGCTCCCCCACCACACCAGCAGAAACAAGTGGAAGGAGCAACTAATCTCTATCTCTATGCGGAGGCACAAATCTACAACATCAAGCAATATGAAAAAATACATGAAATCTCCAGAACAGAAGGAAAACAACAAATACACAGACAACAATCCCAAAGAAAATGAAATATATAACCTAAATGATGATGACTTCAAAACAGCCATCATTAAAATACTCAATGAGTTAAGAGAGAATTCAGATAGACAACTCAACGAGTTCAGGAGCTATGTCACAAAAGAGTTTGATACGATAAAGAAGAACCAAACAGAAATTCTGGAAATGAAGAACACAATAGAGGAGATTAAGAAAAATCTAGATGCACTGAACAGTAGGGCCAATAATATGGAGGAAAGAATTAGCAATTTGGAAGATGGCAATATAGAAACGCTGCAGACAGAGGAGGAGAGAGAAGTAAGACTAAAAAGAAATGAAGAAACTCTCCGAGAATTATCAGACACAATTAGGAGATGCAACGTAAGGATTATAGGTATACCAGAGGGAGAAGAGGAGAAAGGGGCAGAAAGCCTCAAAGAAATAATGGCTGAGAACTTCCCAAATCTGGTGAAAGATGGATCTTCAGCTGACAGAAGCCAATAGATCTCCAAACTTTATCAATGCAAGAAGACCAACCCCACAGCATATAGTAGTGAAGCTAGCAAAAGTCAATGACAAGGAGAAAATACTAAGGACAGCTAGGCAAAAGAAACTAACCTACAAAGGAACCCCCATCAGGCTATCAGCAGATTTCTCAGCAGAAACTTTACAGGCTAGAAGAGAGTGGAATGATATATTCAAAAATCTGAAGGACAAAAACCTACAGCTGAGAATTCTCTACCCAGCGAAAATATCCTTCAAATACGATGGAGAAATAAAAACTTTCCCAGATAAACAAAAATTAAGGGAGTTCATTGCCACAAAACCTCCTCTTCAGGAAATCCTCAGGAAAACCCTCATTCCTGAAAAATCAAAAAAAGGAAAGGGGCTACAAAACCAAGAGCAGAGGAGATAAGTAGAAGGACAACAACAGAGAGTAGCAGCTCTACATCAGAACAGATTAAACCATGGGACGACAAACAAAGGAAATTGAAGAAAACTGGAAAACAAGACATAAAATGGTAGTGGTAGGCCCCCACATCTCAATAATCACTCTAAATGTAAATGGATTGAACTCCCCGATCAAAAGACACAGAGTGGCAGGATGGAACAAAGAACAAGACCCAACAATATGCTGCCTCCAGGAAACACACCTCAGCCCCAAAGACAAACACAGACTCAGAGTGAAGGGATGGAGAACAATACTCCAAGCTAATAATGAACAAAAGAAAGCAGGTGTCTCTATACTAATATCAGACAAGGTAGACTTCAAAGCAAAACAGATAAAGAAAGACAAAGAGGGACAGTATATAATGATAAAAGGGACTCTCCACCAAGAAGACATAACACTTATAAATATATACGCACCCAACACAGGAGCACCAAAATTTGTAAAGCAACTCTTAACAGAACTAAAAGAAGACATCAACGACAATACAATAATAGTAGGGGACCTCAACACACCATTAACACCAATGGACAGAACATCCAGAAAGAAAATCAACAAGGAAATAATAGAATTAAATGAAAAAGTAGACCAGATGGACTTAATAGATATATATAGAACACTTCATCCAAAAACAGCAGGTTACACATTCTTCTCAAGTGCACATGGAACATTCTCAAGGATTGACCATATTTTGGGAACCAAAGCAAACATCAATAAATACAAGAGAGTTGAAATAATATCAAGCATCTTTTCTGATCATAATGCTATGAAACTAGAAATCAACTACAAGAAAAAAGCAGAGAAAGGTGCAAAAATGTGGAGACTAAACAACATGCTTCTGAACAAACAATGGATTATTGAAGAAATTAAAGAAGAAATCAAATATTATCTGGAGACAAATGAAAATGAGAACACGACATACCAAATCATTTGGGATGCAGCAAAAGCAGTCCTAAGAGGGAAATTCATCGCAATACAGGCTCACCTCACTAAACAAGAAAAAGCTCACATAAGCAACCTCAAACGACACCTAACAGAACTAGAAAAAGAAGAACAAACAAAGCCCAGAGTCAGTAGAAGGAGGGAAATAATAAAAATAAGAGCAGAAATAAACGATATTGAAACAAAAAAGACAGTAGAAAGGATCAATGAAACAAAGAGTTGGTTCTTCGAAAAAATTAACAAAATCGACAAACCTTTAGCCAGACTCACCAAGAAAAGAAGAGAGAAATCTCAAATAAATAAAATTAGGAATGAGAGAGGAGAAATCACAACAGATACCAATGAAATACAAGGGATCATAAGAGAATACTATGAAAAACTATATGCCAACAAATTGAACAACCTGGAAGAAATGGACAACTTCCTAGACTCCTACAACCTCCCCAAACTGAATCAGGAAGAAATGGAGAATCTGAATAGGCCAATCACAAGTAAGGAAATAGAAACAGTAATCAAAAACCTCCCCAAAAATAAGAGTCCAGGACCAGACGGCTTCTCTGGAGAATTCTACCAAACATTCAAAGAAGACTTAATACCTATTCTTCTCAAACTATTCCAGAAAATTGAGGAAGATGGAGTACTCCCTACAACATTCTATGAAGCCAACATCACTCTGATCCCCAAACCTGACAAGGACAACACAAAGAAGGAGAACTACAAGCTGATATCACTGATGAACATAGATGCAAAAATCCTCAACAAAATTCTTGCAAACTGAATACAGCAATACATCAAAAAGATTATACACCATGATCAAGTGGGATTTATACCAGGGACACAGGGATGGTTCAACATCTGCAAGTCAATCAACGTGATACACTACATCAACAAAATGAAAAACAAAAACCACATGATCATCTCAATAGATGCAGAGAAAGCATTTACAAGATCCAACACCATTTATGATAAAAACCCTGAATAAAATGGGTATAGAAGGAAAGTACCTCAACATAATAAAGGCCATATATGACAAACCCACAGACAACATCATACTCAATGGACAAAAACTGAAAGCCATCCCTCTGAGGACAGGAACAAGACAAGGGTGCCCACTCTCACCACTCCTATTCAACATAGTACTGGAGGTGTTGGCCAGAGCATTCAGCAGGAAAAAGAAATAAAAGGAATCCAAATAGGTAATGAAGAAGTAAAACTCTCGCTGTTTGCAGACGACATGATCTTATATATAGAAAACCCCAAAGAATCCACAGAAAAACTATTAGAAATAATCAACAACTACAGCAAAGTAGCAGGGTATAAAATCAACATACATAAATCAGTAGCATTTCTATACACTAACAATGAACTAACAGAAAAAGAACTCAAGAATTCAATCCCATTCACAATCGCAACGAAAAGAATAAAATACCTTGGGATAAACTTAACCAAGGAAGTGAAGGATCTATACAATGAAAACTACAAGACTTTCTTGAAAGAAATTGACGACGACATACAGAGATGGAAAGACATTCCATGCACATGGATTGGAAGAATAAACATAGTTAAAATGTCCATACTACCTAAAGCAATCTACAGATTCAATGTTATCCCAATCAGAATCCCAAGAACATTCTTCACAGAAATTGAACAAAGAATCCTAAAACTCATATGGGGCAACAAAAGACCACGAATTGCTAAAGCAATCCTGAGCAAGAAAAACAAAGCCGGCGGAATCACAATCCCTGATTTCAAAACATACTACAAAGCTACAGTGATCAAAACAGCATGGTACTGGTACAAAAACAGGTCCACAGATCAATGGAACAGAATTGAAAGCCCAGAGATAAAACCACACATCTATGGACAGCTAATCTTCGACAAAGGAGCAGAGGGCCTACAATGGAGAAAAGAAAGTCTCTTCAACAAATGGTGCTGGAAAAACTGGACAGCCACATGCAAAAGACTGAAAATTGACCATTCTTTTTCACCACACACTAAAATAAACTCAAAATAGATCAAAGACCTAAAGATTAGGCCGGAAACAATAAGTCTTCTAGAAGAGAATATAGGCAGTACACTCTTTGACATCAGTTTCAAAAGAATCTTTTCGGACACTGTAACTCCTCAGTTGAGGAAAACAATAGAAAGAATAAACAAATGGGACTTCATCAGACTAAAGAGCTTCTTCAAGGCAAGGGAAAACAGGATTGAAACAAAAAACAGCTCACTAATTGGGAAAAAATATTTACAAGCCACTTATCCGGCAAAGGGTTAATCTCCATAATATACAAAGAACTCACACGGCTTAACAACAAAAAAACAAACAACCCGATCAAAAAATGGGCAGAGGACATGAACAGACATTTCTCAAAAGAAGATATAAATATGGCCAATAGACACATGAAAAGATGTTCATCATCGCTAATCATCAGGGAAATGCAAATCAAAACTACACTAAGATATCACCTTACACCTGTTAGATTGGCAAAAACATCCAAAACCAAGAGCGACAAATGTTGGAGAGGTTGTAGAGAAAAAGGAACCCTCATACACTGTTGGTGGGAATGCAAACTGGTACGGCCACTATGGAAAACAGTATGGAGATTTCTCAAAAAGTTAAAAATAGAAATACCCTATGACCCAGCCATCCCATTACTGGGTGTCTATCCTAAGAACCTGAAATCACAAATCCCAAGAGTCCTTTGAACCTCTATGTTCATCGCAGCATTATTTACAATAGCCAAGACGTGGAACCAGCCTACATGCCCAGAAACTGATGAGTGGATAAAGAAGATATGGTATATATACACAATGGAATACTACTCAGCCATAAAAAAGACAAAATTGGCCCATTCGCAGCAACGTGGATGGACCTCGAGGGTATTATGTTAAGTGAAATAAGCCAGTCAGAGAAAGACGAACTCTATATGACTCCACTCATAGGTGGAAGTTAACATATTGACAAGGAGATCTGATCGGTGGTTACCAGGGAAAAGGGGGGGGGTGGGGGAGGGCACAAAGGGGGAAGAGGTGTACCCACAACATGACTAACAATAATGTACAACTGAAATCTCACAAGGTTGTAATCTATCATAACATTAATAAAAAAAAAATTAAAAATAGAATTACCATATGATCCAGCAATTCTACTTCTGGGTACACACCCAAAAGAATTCAAAGTGGGGTCTCAAAGAGATATTTGTACATCTGTGTTCATAGCAGCATTATTCATAATAGTTTAAAAAAAAAAAAAGGAAACAAGCCAAGTGTCCATCAGTGAATAAATGGATAAGCAAAATGTGGCATCTATCCTACAGAAACATTTACACAAGATTACTTGATAAGTTTGATCATAAGGATTGCATTATTTACAACAGTAAAAAAGGTAGGAAAAAATCCATGTCCATCAACAGGGGACTGTTAAATAAGTCCTCTACAAAGACTGAAAGAGACGGTCTACAGACTGGAGGATGGAAGACAGAGTTGACGGCATGGTTTCAAAAATATCAGTCTATGCATAGTGAACACCATGACCCCCAGAATCTCTTCCTCTAATCAGCATTCCTAATGCTGACAAGTCAGGTTCTACCCTCTTGGAGGAGACTAACCAGCTATAGTCCCTAAAGTAGAACATATTCCCGGAACGCATAGGAGCTCCTAGCAAATGGGCAGGCCAGATGAACCTTACAGTGAAGTTGGCAGCCAGTAAGGTCCACCTATTTTCTCAGTTTCCATTCAGCTTTCCACATCCCCATTCTTAAACAAGAGCCAATAGCCAAGGATGACAAGACTTCTGAATAAAACCTCTAAAATGTGAAAGAGAGTCCAAAATCAAACAGGGAAGAAAAGCAACTTGAAGAAAACAAATTATTCAGAGAAAAATTTTAAATATAAAAACTAATAACCTTAGAGAATAAAAAATATTATATTCTGAAACAGAAACAAGAAGCTATAGTAAAATATAAATAAAGAAAAAAGAACTTGGCATATTAAAAACGATAGCAAAAGTAAAAAGTTCTATAAAAGAGCTGGAAAATAAGGTTGAAAATATCTCCTCAAAAATAAAGCTGTTGAGAAAAACAGGAGAGAAAATAAGAGAATTAAGAGGACTGGCCCAAGAGTTTGAATATCCAAATAACAGAAGTTCTAGAAAAAGAAACCAGAGAGGGAGGGAATAAAGAAATAAATCAAGAAAATTTTACAGAATTAAAGAGCCCAATGAGAGACAATAATTCTGGAAATTTTCTGGTTTATAGACGAAAGAGACTCCGACCAAGGCACGTCATCATGAAACTTTCTAACTCTGGAAACAAAGAAGATTCTATAAGCCTCCAGGGAAGAAAAAATACGATAATAAACAACAGAGCAGAAACCAAATAATTTTGACTTCTCAACCTCAGCAAAAGCTGCTAAAACATAATAAAGCAAGGCCCCAAAGTTCAGGAGGAAAATTATTTCCAACCCCAAATGTTATAACCAGCCAATCAAAAGTAGAGGTAGAATAAAGACATTTTTAGACATGCAAGGACAAAAATTTACTTCCCACGCATCATTTCTCAGGAATGTATCGGAGGACATGGTCCACCAAAACTTATAAACCACGAAAGAAAGATGCGGGACACAGAAGACGAACAAAGGGAATTCCCAGAGTGAAGGCCAATACCCAAAATGTAGCTGTGTGCCTGGCCTCGAGCTCATCCACACTTGGTTTGTCTGGGCTTTGTGCTAATCACATTGCTGCCCTCCATGTTTGCTGCCTGATCAGCTGAGCGTACTCATGTCACCCCTCAGAATTGTTCTGCTTCCACCTGTACCTGAGAGCCAGAGGTTGGACTCAGTGAGCTCAGAACAGAATACGAAGAGCAGCCTGCTCCCCCCATAAACTTCTGGCAGCCAGGGGCCCAGAACCTGGTCCCCAGATAGCCCTATAAAATAACCAAACTGTGCCCAGTACTCACTCCCTGACTTCCCCTTGAGAGGGCTCTTGTAAATTCTCAGGGAAGCCACTCAGAAACTTATTTTCAGATTTTCAGTGTATATTTTCCAGGAGACTTCATCTAATAGTGACCATGACATCCTTTCTTCACACAGCTTGTTAATCAGCTTTTATGTTAATGACCTCTGCATTCATTTATGTGTGCCTAGTTATTAAAAAATAAAACGTGATCATTTTAAAAGTTTAACAATATTTATATTCATTGCACTATTTAAAAAGAAAAAAATTAAAGAATGTCCATCAATAAAGGTTTGTTCACATAATTGAATACTATGAAACCATTAAAAAGGTTGTAAAAGAATTTCTAAAATTATGGAATTGCAATACAGGCATGCCACATTTTACTGTGCTTTGCAGATGTTATATCTTTTACGAGTTGAAGGTTTGCGGCAACCCCGCGTCCAGCAAGTCTATTGGCCCCACTTTTCCAACAGCATTTGCTCACTTCATGTCTCTGTGTCACACTTTGGTAATTCTTGCAATATTTCAAACTTTTTCATCATTATTATATTTGTTAGGATGATCTGCAATCAGCGATCTTTGCCGTTGCTATTGTAATTGTTTTGGGGCACCACAAACTGCGCCCATATAAGATGGGAAACTTAACAATGGTGTGTGTTCTGACTGCGCCACTGACCAGCCATTCCCCTGTCTCTCTCCCTCTGCTTGAGCCTCACTATTCCCTGAGACAAAACAATATTGAAATTGGGCCAATTAATAATCCTACAATGGCATGTTGCATGTCTCTCACTTTAAATCAAAAGCTAGAAATGATTAAGCTTAGTAAGGAAGATATGTCAAAAGCCGAGATAGGCTGAAAGCTAGGCCTCTTGTGCCAAACAGTTAGCCAAGTTGTGAACGCAAAGGACAAGTGCCTGAAGGAAATTAAAAGTGCTACTTTAGCGAACACACAAATGATATACAGCCTTATTGCCAAAATGGAGAAAGTTTTAGTAGTCTGGATAGAAGATCAAACCAGTCCCAATACTCTCCTAAGCCAAAGCCTAATCCAGAGCAAGGCTCTAATTCTCCTCAATTCTATGAAGACTGAAGAGAGGGGAGGAAGCTGCAGAAGAAAAGTTTGAAGCTAGCAGAGGTTGGTTCATGAGATTTAAGGAAAGAAGCCTCTCCATCATATAAAAGCACAAGGGGAAGCAGCAAGTGCTGATGTAGAAGCTGCAGAAAGTTATCTAGCAGGTCTAGCTAAGATCATTCATGAAGGTGGCTACACTAAACAACAGATTTCCAACGTAGATGAAATAGCCTTAATCAGAAGAAGATGCCATCTAGGACTTTCATAGCTAGAGAGGAGAAGTCAATGCTTGGCTTCAAAGCTTCAAAGAATACACCAACTCTCTTGATAGGGGCTAACGCTGCTGGTGACTTTAAGTTGAAGCCAACACTCATTTACCATTCAAAAATCTTAGGGCCTTAAGAATTATGCTAAATCTACTCTGCTTGTGCTCTATAAATGGAACAACAAAGCCTGAATGACAGCACATGTTTACAACATGGTTCACTGAATATTGTAAGCCTACTGTTGAGATCTACTGCTCAGGAAAAAAGATTCCTTTTATTTATTTTTTTGAAGAAGGTTACCCCTGAGCTAACTGCTGCCAATCATCCTCTTTTTACTGAGGAAGACTGGCCCTGAGCTAACATACATGCCCATCTTCCTTTACTTTATATGTGGGATGCCTACCACAGCATGGCATGCCAAGCAGTGCCATGTCCACACCCAGGATCCCAACTGGTGAACCCCGGGCCACCAAAGCAGAACGTGCGCACTTAACCAATGTAACACTGGGCTAGCCCCAAGGTTCCTTTTAAAATATTACAACTCATTGACAATGCACCTGGTCATCCAAGAGTTCTGTTGGTGATGTACAAAGAGATTAATGTTGTTTTCATGGCTGATAACACAACATTCATTCTGCAGCCCACGTATCAAGAAGTCATTTCAACTTTCAAGTCTTATTATTTAAGAAATACATTTGATAAGGCAATAGCTGCCATAGATAGTATTCCTCTGATGGATCTGGGCAAAGTAAATTGAAAACCTTATGGAAAGTTTACATTATTCTAGATGCCATTAAGAACATTCACGATTCATGGGAAGAAGTCAAAATATCAACATTAACAGGATTTTGGAAGAAGTTGATTCCAACACTCATGGGTGACTTTGAGGGGTTAAAGATTTCAATGGATGAAGTAACTGTAGATGTGGTAGACATAGCAAGAGAACCAGAATTAGAAGTGGAAACTGAAGATGTGACTGAATTGCTTCAACCTCATGACAAATCTATTACAGATGAAGAGTAACTTCTTACAGACGAGCAAAGAAAGTGGTTTCTTGAGATGGAATCTATTCCTGGTAAACATGCTGTGAAGATTGTTGAAACGACAACAAAGAGTTTAGAATATTACATAAACTTAGTTGATAGAACAGCAGCAGGGTTTGAGAAAATTGACTCCAATTTTGAAAGTTCTATGGTGGGTAAAATGCTAGCAAACAGCATCGTACATTACAGAGAAATTGTTTGTGGAAGGAAGAGTCAATCAATGTGGCAAATTTTATTCTTATTGTATTTTAGGAAATTGCCACAATCATTCCAACCTTCAGCAACCACCATCCGGATCAGTCAGCAGCCCGTCAACAGCAAGGCAAGATCCTTCACCAGCAAAAAGATTACAACTTGCTAAAGGCTTCAGATGATGGTTATAATTTTTTAGCAATAAAGTATTTTTTAAATTAAGGTATGTACATTTTTTTTAACATAATGCTATTTTACACTTAATAGACTACAGTGTAAACACAAATTTTATATGCACAGGGAAACCAAAAAATTTGTGTGACTCACTGCCTTGCAGTGGTCTGGAACTGAACCTGCAATATCTCTGAGGTATGCATGTATATTATTAGGCCAGTTGGTTTCAATATAACAACGTCTATATATGTTTTACAAATTCACAGACAAAGAGTGGAAAAATACATCAGGATGATAAAAGTGGTTACTCCTTACAGTGAAATTATGAATGACTTTAAACGTCTTCTTTTCATAGTCATACTTTCTAAATCCCCTACAATATAAGGGCATTTCTTTTTAATAAAAAAAGTTATTGAAGATAGAACAAAATATCCTCATGTCAAATTAAATGGAAATTTTTATCACAGGTGATTTTATAATGTTTTTAGTCAGACAAGTGCATTAAACAAAGAGTGACCGTCTAGATTTGCTGGCATATTGCATAAAAAGATTTCATTTAATATCCTTCTCGTACTTTTTAACAATGAATCAAAGAACATTTGAAGTAAGTATTTCAGAGCATACTGAAAGTTTTTTTAATAATATTACCCTTGGATTCTCACCACAGTGAGTTTACAGAAAAAAAGAAGTTTTTGATTTTTTTCAAGTTCTTCAATTTCTGTATAACAAATTTGAAAAGGATAAAAATAAATCTATTATGTAGTTAAACAGCCCATTATAATATATTAACCATGACAGTTGCTCATAAGTGCTGGAATTGAGATTAAAATTTACTTGACAGGGGCTGGTCCCACAGCCAAGCAGTTAAGTTCGCATGCTCTGCTTCAGTGGCCCAAGATTTGCCAGTTCAGATCGGGCACAGACCTATGCACTGCTCAACAAGTCATGCTGTGGCAGCATCCCACATAGAGGATCTAGAATGACATACAGCTAGGATATACAACTATGTACTGGGGCTTTGGGGAGAAAAAAAGAATTTATTCAACAAATGTTTGTTGAGTACCTACCAATGACAGGGACTGCTACAGGACTGGAGGTACAATGATGGACAGTATAGTCCCGCCCTCCAAAAACATGGGAAATATGCAAACAACAATCATACCAACATGTGCCAAGTATAGTATGTACAATGGACAGTGGTTGTACAAAGGAGAAAGGGAGTGATTAGCTCTTCACTTATATTAGTTATGGAAGGAATCACAAAGTGAAATTTAAGCTGGAACTTGAAGAATGAGCAGATCATCAAGACCAGCAGGGTGAAGGTTTATAACTCAGACAACTTTTAGAAAAGAAACAATCTTGATGATTCCCTTTTGGTCATGGTGAGTTTGAGATTCCTGTGGGAAATGGAAAGGGTGATGCCCAATAAGCAATTAGCTAACACCACCTTGAGCAAAAGAAAGCGGTTCTAGGCTAGAATTAAAATGGTAGGAGTTAAATAGCCAGAAAACAATTAACAAAACGGCAATAAGTACATACCTATCAATAATTACTTTAAATGTAAACGGACTAAATTCTCAAATCAAAAGACACAGAGTGGCTGAATGGATAAAAAAACAAGACACAACTATATAGTGCCTATAATAGACTCACTTCAGAAGTAAGGACATACAAAGACTGAAAGTGAACAGATGGAAAAAGATATTCCATGCAAATGTAAATACAAAGAAAGTTGGTGTAGCTTTACTCATATCAGACAAAATAGACTTTAAAACAAAGACTGTAATAAAAGACAAAGAGGGGAACCACATAATGATAAAGGGGTTAATCCAGCAAGAAGATAACATTTATAAGTTATAGGTACCCAACATAGGAACCCCAAAGTATATAAAGCATATATTAACAGACCAAAAGGGAGAAATTGACAGCAATACAATAATAGTACAGGACTTTAACACTCCACTTATATCAACAGATAGATCATCTAGACAGAAAATCAATAAGGAAACACTGGCCTTAAATGATACATTAGAACAGATGGACTAAATAGATACATATAGAACACGCCATCCAAAAACAGCAGAATACACATTCTTATCAAGTGTACATGGAACATTCTGTAGGATAGGTCATATGTTAGGCCACAAAACAAGTCTCAAAAAATTCAAGAAAACTGAAATCATATCAGATATTTTTTTCAACCACAATGGTACAAAGCTAGAAATCACTTTTAAGAAGAAAACTGCAAAAAAAAACAACAAATACATGGAGATTAAACAACATGTTACCAAACAACTACTAGCTCATAGAAAAAAATCAAAGGAGAAATCAAAAAATACCTAGAGCCAAATGAAACCAGAACTATGACATACCAAAATCTATGGGATGTAGTAAAAGCAGTTCTCAAGAGGGAAATTCATAGTATATTGGCCCACCTCAAGAAAAAAACTCAATCTAACTTTACACCTAAAAGAATCAGAAAAAGAAGAACAAATGAAACCCAAATGCTGGGAGCCGTGGCTACATCATTTGATCGGCTGTTTGACAGGGTCCAGCCGATTAACGCCGAGGGGTGCAGGGTCACCCCTTGGTGAGGAATAACCGGCCAGCCCCTCACATAGTTCTGAAACCTGTGCTGCTTCTAATTGCCCTTCATTCCTTTTCCTTTCTTAACTTCCAGTTTTCACTCCTTTGGGTGGCTGCTTGGGAGGCACTACCTCCTGGGAAAATTAGATATAGTAAGAGAATGTGACCACCTGCAGGTAACTTTCAAGATATTTTCAGTTAATTAATGGAGGAGCACACAGTCCCATTTGAGACAATCAGAAAGGAATCCTGCCCAGATAAGATGTCAAATTAGGTTTATGGCCTCCATCTGGTTAATGTTTCCTTCTCCCTCCAGTTCTTTGTCTAAATATACATATGCATCGTCCTTCTAAGTTTGCTGGTTAATTGGATGATCAAGAAGTATCTATATATTATTCTTGACCTTCTGCTTTCTGTTAAAATGTTATAGAGGTTTTCTCCTAAAAGCAATAAATAATAAATAATTGGTGAGTAGAAGGGCCGAGGGGTGCAAGAATGCCCCTCGGTGAAGGATGGCCGGCCGACACCCCTGATATTTTCTGAATTATATGCATGCTTTCTATCAAGGTTATGTGTATACTTATTTCTCTTTTTTATTCTTGAAGATATATAGTTTAGCTTAGCTTTTCAGCCCTTTACTTTACTAACAATATGATACTTTCTCTGGTAGTGTACTTAAGGGACTGTTAGCTCTACAATCTAAAAGACAAAGGAATGCTTCCACCCCCTAAAGGGCGCGAAAAAGTAAAGATGTTTAACTGCCCGCTGAGAATGCAGATAGCCCTGGGGATAAGACACCCTGGAGTCGCCTTTTGTTCCCATTAACCATCTACACTAATGACGTAAATGATTGAGGGAGGCAGGGATGGCTCCACCAGGATGTAACCAGACAGACTGCTGTCCTGTCCGGAGGCCTGGACCTTCTCTCTTTGATTTAACTTTACCATGAATTACAACAGATGCCTAGGTACCTATCTCCTTTAGCTTAGAGACAACAAACACTAGTTAATTGCAGAGAAGACGATCATTAACCTTATGCTCTATAGAATGGAATGCTAATAAATATTCTTGTGCTCGTTTTTTACTTCCTTATCTCTCTGAGAATATTTGTAAAACTATTTCTGTACTAATCCTGAAAAATATATAAACGACACTTGTGCACAGTAAAGGCGGACTTGCTAACACCAACCCAAGTCTCACGTCCCCTTTATTTTCCCCCTCCCTCATCGCGCCAACGCCGTCCATCCCTCAGGAACCTGGACTCTGCCGGGGCGGGACCCCGGCACCCAAAGTCAGCAGACAGAAGGAAATAATCAAGATCAGAGCAGAAATAAATGAAATAGAGAATAAAAAGACAATAGAAAAAAAATCAATGAAACTAAGAGCGGGTTCTTTGAAAAGATAAACAAAATTGACAAACTGTCAGCTAGACTCACCAAGAAAAAAAGAGAGGGGGCTCAAATAAAATCAGAAATAAAGAGAAGAGGTTACAACTGATACCATAGAAATATAGAAGATTGTTAAGATACTACTATGAACAATTATATGTCAACAAATTGGACAACTTAGAAGAAATGGATACATTCCTAGAATCATATAATGTTCCGAGACTGACTCACGAAGAAATAGAAAGTCTGAATAGACCAATTACTAGTAAGGAGGTTGAATCAGTAATCGAAAACCTCCCAACAAACAAAAGTCCAGGACAGACGGTTTTACTGGTGAATTCTACCAAATATTCAATGAAGATTTAGTACGTATACTTCTCACACTCTTTCAAAAAAATTGAAGGGAAGGGAATGCTCCTAAAATCATTTTACAAAGCCAGCAGTACCCTGATTCCAAAACCAGACAAGGAAAACACACAAAAAAGAAAATTACAGGCCAATATCCCTGATGAACATAGATGCAAAACTCCTTGACAAAGTATTAGCAAACCAAATTCAACAATACACGAAAAAAATCATACACCATGATCAAGTGGGATTTATATCAGGCATGTAAGGATGGTTTACCATCTGCAAATTAATCAGCATGATACACATTAACAAAATGAAAGATAAAAATCATGTGATCATCTCGATAGACACAGAAAAAGCGTTTGAGAAAACTGGTAAAAATTAGATAACCTTCATGGGGCTTTCCCTTATGCCACTGTTTAAACTAACCTTAGGTTGCTACACATTTTATCTGCTTCAACAACCAAGAACTAACCCTTAGATACACCCCTGATTTGCATTTCAACTTGATAGATTCTGAAAGCAATTAATGACTGTTTCAAAAAAGGTTGGATCCATAGAAGCAAAGCGCAGAGAAGTCCATAAATTAGATAAATCCAGTTTTAGGTAATAAAAATACTCACTAACAAGGAGATTGATTGAATGTCACCTTTTAATGACAAAATTCCATAAATTTTAGACAAAATTTAAATGTTTCCCATTTTGATTACAGCACATTTGAAAATTATTTTCCAAACATAACCAAACTAACGTACAATAATACTGACCAGTTATCCACCATATAGCCAGAAGTTTCTCTTTAAAGGAAAACTTTAAACAATAAGGTAAAAACACATGGTTACTTTCCAGTGTCACATGATAGGAAAATGTTCAGTTAAGGACTGCCTTGACTATAAAGTAAGTTCCTATTTGCTCACTGATGAATAAAAACTCAGATAAGGTGAGTGACCTAGTATATCCTCTTACTAAAAGCATTAAAACTATTTCTTACACTTGCCCACCTTATTAGTGGGTGAGGTCAGGTAAGTGAGGAAAACCTCACATTTCTAGGGATCAAGAACATCCTATAAGATACTTATATGATACTATGATCATCAATATACAGTCACGTGTCGGCTAATGACAGAGATATGTTCTTAGAAATGTGTCATGAGATTTCGTCCTTGTGGGAGCAGAATAGTGTGTACTTCTGTGTAGCCTACTACACACCTAAGCTATAAGGCACTAATCTTATGGGATCACTGTAGTATCTGTGGTCCCTCACCGACAGAAATGTCGTTACATGGTGCATGACTGCATACTGTACAGAGTGCATGACAGTATCTTTTCTGATGCCTCATTACTGAATTCTCCTGAGACTGACATAAGCTGATGCCTAACCTGCTAACATCTGCCCTCTTTCTAGGAACTAGAGAGAATTTCCTAGTCATCAATAAGGTTCTTATTTCCATCTGACATGGCTTGAAACAACTGACAAGATTTTGAACCACTTCAAATTTCTCACATGCACCTGCTATCTTGTTCCTTCTCCTCCATATGCTATTAGTTACGCTGATTTCTACTTTCTACTACTTTCCTTAGTGAATAGCTATAATGTACAAAACCTCAGCTTCTAGTAATGTCAAGAGGAAAGAAATTGCCACAGAGTTCCAACTTAAAAATATTAGGATTAAATATATAGATTTATCTGTAAGTAAAATAAAGCCACAAGAAGAAAAATTTTAATTTATTTAATAAATACGGCACCATGTTATCACTCAAAAGAAACTGGCTGTATTCTACCTTGTTGTTGGTTCTAAAAAAGAATCATTTCCCTTGGTTTTAGAGGAACAGTGGGGGAGCAATATTTTTAGAGAAATAACATCTGGCCTCACTGAATTACAGATGGAAGTGCTGCTCAAATAATACTGAGCAGTCCCCAGAGACAAGGATTAGCCACCCACACAAATTTCTGCTGAGGAACAGCTAGCTATTTAGCAAGTGTTATCTGACAAACTGACCTTGACAAAACCCTCCACTGAGACACAACAACTGCTTCAGATAAATCTACTCAACCTGCAACAGTTAACTCCTGTTCTGAGTATCAGATGCTCAATGCTCAGGGAGAGTTACTCTGCCTGAGAGAAAAGAAAAAGATAGTTAAATCTTTAAAAAGAATGTTACTGACGGTTCTCGCCCCTTTTTTTCTCATACAGATTGTAGATAGAGCCCCTAGTTTAGAACCAGGAGATGAAAAGAGGGTAGATTTTCTAACTATTCTAAATTAATACCGAGATCTTTAAATTTTCAGCTAGGAGATTCGTAAATTATATTCACCACAGTAGCTGCAAAAAATTCATTTTATCAGGGTTAGAATGCGAACATTGCTAGCCCTCAAAACAAATCAACAAAGGATTTTCCAAATGCTGGATAAAGAGGCAAGGATATTCCAAACTCTACATCCAGAAGGCATCAACTACAATGCTAAGGCTGAAGTTTTCAGGGAAAACACATGATTGATTTTAAAGCCGACTTTATATTATCAACTATTCACAAAAGCCTAATCGCTAAATTTGCAACATTCAGGCAGCTTTAAGTTAACATCGCAACTGCCAACAGTTCAACTTCACAGTATGGTCTGCATAAAACAAGAACTTTGACAACTGAAAACTAACATGAACCAAACCAGGGCCACCCTTCAACACCTCCTGCCAATCCAATAGGGCCACCCAGTAAATAAATGAATCCTTGTTTCTATCACGCGGCTGCTTTCATAGTTTCCGAATTCCTCCGACAGTCTCACGCTCGTCGAATTGACCATGCAGTACACTGAAAATGGTCACATGAACTGCTCCTGACTTGCACCGTGAACCAATCCTCCTCACTTAAGTAGGAAACTAAAAGTTACGATGCACATATCCTAGTACCGAAAAAGCACGCAGTTGATGACTTGGTGGGGAACGCACGTGGCCCCCTAGTGGAAGTGCAACAAATGCCAACACCTTGCTACTTTTAACATCTAACTTCCTTGCAGCGCCGGAGTAGCCAGCGCTCCAGGAAGCAGAGCTCCGGCTTGGAGCCTAGCATCGGCATGCCGCCACCCTGACCATCTTCGGAAAAGTACGGGAGAGGCGCGCGCACTCCCCACCGGGGGCAGACACACCTCCCCCGAGCACTAGGCAGGGGAGAACCTGCTCGCGCCAGAACGGGCCTTGGAAACTGACCTACGCAGTCACCCGGGCTTCCGGAGCACCCGGGGTGGTGGCCACGACCGCAGGTTTCCCGTCTGCCGGCCCCACGTCGATGAAACGGCCGTCACCGACTGACTGGCTGGCACGCCCAGAGCACTCGCGACCCCGGGGAAAGACACGGTTCGGCGCCAGGAACGGCGCGGTGGGCAAGTCAGTAGTGCCCCAGTCCGCGAGGAAGAGCCGCCGCACAAGCATGCTCGAGTCCGGCTTATTTGCACCGCCCTTGCTCAGCGCCACAGCCACCGCGGCACGCTCCGCCCCCGGCCCCGCCTCCGGCACGCCACGCTCCATTCCTGCCTGGATCACCGACCACGCCGGCTCCAGGCTTTGCCAGGAGGAGCTAAGCCTCCGCGATCCTCCCGCCACACGCCGAACAGAAAGAAGCGGTGGATGGTACCTCGCGGACTCAGAGGAGCTGTGGCGGGGGAAGAAGCTCCCCAAGGCGAAGCAAGTATAAATCCTGGGTTAATGCGCCCGAAATTCGTTATTAAACAAATACATCACCCAGCTGTCCAGATTTTTTCTTTTCTTCTTTGGTTGTGACTTTACCCATGGGAACTTAATTGGCAATTTAAATTAACTACACCCCTTTTTCTTTTCACTAGTCTTTTTTTTTTTTTAAAGAGTGTTGCACCGTAGTTTTAATTTACTTTTTGTGATTATCAGGAATAGGTCTTTTTTTCTCTGCTTTTTTTTTTCCTCCCCAAATCCCCCCAGCACATAGTTGTGTATTTTTAGTTGTGGGTCCTTCCAGTTGTGGCATGTGGGATGCCCCATCAACGTGGCCTGACGGAGCAGTGCCATGTCTGGGCCCAGGATCCGAACCAGCGAAATGCTGGGCCGCAGAAGCAGAGCGTGAGAACCCAACCACTCCACCACTGGCGGGCCCTTTCACTAGTCTTAAAGGATGATCTTAAAATGCCATACAGGTGTAACTGTTATAAGGTAGATATAAGTGAGGGATGCTTAAAGAGAGAAGGATTTACAAAATTTCCTTCACTTCCTCTTTCATCTACTCTCATAGAGTCCACCTCTTCAGACTCGATGCACAAGTCTAGCCAGAGGAGTTAACACATGGTCTATAATGTGACGTTCAAACTCTAGTATAATTACAACTTTTCAAAAACTTCTGCATAACTAAAGACAGGAAATTATAAGCACATGAAAATTTTTTCAACTTTCATGTATTTTCCAATGTATTTAATGAATATGTTCTTTGGTTATGAAAAATTAATAAATAGGTATCATTTTTAAGGGACACAGTTTTTCAGTCAATTCAAATCTAGACAGATATATTGAGAACCTATTATAGGCTGGTTGGTCACTGAGCTACATGTGGGACATCATGTGGCAGATCTCTTAGAATGTCTTTGAGAACACAAGCAACCTTCCTTGTGTATCCCGGGCTAGCATTATCTTTTATGAGTAAAAAAGGCACTTGACTAGCACAATACTTCAACTGCACAATGTGTGGTAACTAAGAGTCATATTTGCCTTGCAACAAAGAAACCTCAGGGCTTATTTTCTAAGGATACGAAATTATCTTCACAGCCAAAATAAAAATTGATGAAATAATTTTCCACGTTTCCACAAAAGCCTTCATTCTCACTATGAGGATTTCACTGCCTAAGTTCACTACTCTTGTTTTTCGATTCACTTTACTCTCTTCCTGAGTTTGTAAATGAAAACAGACCCTAGCCAATAGAGGCATGAAGGTAATAGGAGGTAATCATTACAACTGCCAATAAGAGAAGTTCTAATCTTGATAAGATTACTAATTGTGCTGTATTTTTATAGGAGTCTCTTTGGTATTTACATAAACAATCTTTAGGGAAAAGTATCTCTTTGGCATTTTTATCGTCGACTGGTCCAGATAAAAACACGATTTTGTAACAATTGTTATTTATAGAACACTGCTTCCCAATGGAACTTACTGCAGCGATGGAAATGTTCTATAATTCTGTCTTGTCTAATATAGTAGCCACTTGCTACATTCACCTACTGAGTACTTGATATGTAGCTAGTGTGACTAAAGATTTGAATTTTTATTTAATTTTCATTAGTTTTAATTTAAATAGCCACATATGGCTAGCAGCTACCATATTGAACAGCGCTGTTCTAGAACAAAGCAATTACGATATTGTCCCCAATCATGTCATATTCTATTTTCAGAAATGTTTGGCAGACACAGAACCTCTGGAAACAATAAATATTTTCTCCATACTCTTTTTCTGAGCTTATGAGCAGGTAGATATTTTAACTTTGCAGATGGAGCATGTTAAAGTAACTATGTTCCTATCTACAACGTGTTTACGTAGGAGTAGAAATGGAAGCTCTGGATGGAAAAGGGATTTGGGAGTAACTGTCATTCCCGTGTCTGCCTGACCTAATTGAAAAGCTAAGGAGGTAACTTTAGACTGCGATGCGCTTCATCAGAATTGCCCATTGCCTGGTTCAGACTGGATCCACCTAGGATGCTTTTGTTTGCTTGTTCCAGGAGCCTTGGGAGCCCACAGCTCTCTGCCACTATTCCTCTCCTCACATCCCAACCATTCCCTCCAGAATATGATTCCCTCCAGATTACAGTACCGGATGTTTGTGTCCCTGCAGTTTTGTCTTAAGCCTGAAACACCCCAGAATGCATTTCGTGTGTTGAACGTTTTATAAACACTCTCTTGATGCCAGTGTGACTTTGAAGTGCTGCAGGAGCACACTAAAGGCTTGTTAAGTCTTATTAAAAGGAGGATTTTATGGACTGAGACTTTGGGGAGAGCTTTGGGTAGTTATTGCCTGGAATGCTGAAAAGTAGGTCAGATGTCATCAGGCAAATCCAGACAAATTGTTGAGTTGGGGGAAATTAACCATCCCCTGCACCTACATATTAAGCACTTTGTTGTTATTATTAACTCCAGACCATCAAGGAAATGGGGTCACTGGGGGTTTTTTTTCTCTCTTAAAAGCTGACTGTCTAAATTTTTTTTGTCTTATACTCAGTTTGTTTAATAACTGAAATAAGTGAGTTGGTATATTTTCATATATTACATTATTTTTATCTAGGCTTAATTCTGTGCCTGTCCCTCTTTCCTTAGGTGTGTGACACAGACATCTAAGCAACTACCTTCCACCAATGGTTGGTTTTGCTGGGTCCCCACACAAAAAGTTTAGAAAGAACCCCTATATCTGCAGAGTTTCTGGTTGCAAGCAACCAGCACTGACACTGGTTAACATAAGCCCATACGGATGTATCGCAGTGTCAAAGCAACAGTGCTTGACAGTGCTTGAAAACTGGGCCTGGCAAGGGCAGGACTGGGGCATGTCCAGGGACCTGGGTAGGAGGAGCTATTCAACAGTTTTTCCAGGGTACTACCACTGGGAAAGAATAAATTCCAATTTTTGTTTTCCTATACTTTTGTCTTTCTTCAGAAGAGGCAAAATTCAGAGAGAGACTTTTTGGCTTCTAGGGCAGGGCACCTAGGCTGACAATCCCATGAGACTACCTTCCATAGAGGGGCAGCTCCCCACCTGCACGCAACCACACAGGTGTGTGCATACACACAGACACACGCACACACAATATCCTGGTGGAGTGCTGTTACCAGAAGAAGGGGAGATGGTTGGTGGACAGCTACAACCACAAAGATGCCCATTACAGCCTCTTCCCCTTTTTTGTTTTTCAATCAAACCCTTCTCTTTCCTAGCTTTTCTCAGAAGGCATGGGCTCCTTTGGCAGTATTTCCAGCTACACCTTTAGCCCTTAGCTCTATTCATCATGAACATACCTGGCTTTTCCATCCATAATTGGCTGGTCAAGCAGTGCACCTGACAATTACACTACCACTTCTTGGAAGCCTCAGGAAGTATGCTCTGCCTATTGCCTCCTGTTGAGGGCTTCCTTATGCTGTCTATTCTTGGCTGGGCAGAAGGGGCAGGGTGGGGACCTGACTAAATGGCACCTTTCTATTGGGCTTACCAAAGCCCTGGTAGATACGCTCTGCCCATCAGGAAAGCTCTCCACTGAGTAGCATTACACCACCTAGATTCTCTCTGGGTCTATTTGACTGTGGAGTATACAAAGCACAGTCTTTAGCCAGGGTAGATGCAGAATGGCACATAGCGGGAAGTGAAGGCAGAAAAACGGGAACCATGGGAAGGCAAGGAGGAGAGGAGGAAAAAGGTGGTCAGGCCCAGAGTGTGGAAATGCTAGTGGAGGGAGCTAATTGGTGAGCCTCCTGCTGAGGTGGTGCTATCTGGCGGCTGCAGCTGGATCTTCAACAACCTCTCAGAGCAGCACAGGTGTGTCTGTTTTATCTCTGTATTGTTGCAGTAAGTTTCTATTCTTTACCTGATGTAACCTGAGTGTTTCTCTATTCCTTGAACCCAGAGAGAGCCTAACACACCACTATTGCTCTTTCCTGCTCTCCGTTCTTTCTTTTATATCCAATAACTCTGTCAATATCGCCTTTTCAGTAGTCTCCTCCTTCAGGGTCTCTACTGCTCTTCGCTCTTCTAAGCCTTCTAAAACACATCTCTTTTCCAGATCTCCACTAGCCTCCACTATCCATGCCCAAATCAGCTGGCAATACCTAAATACAGTCAGGTCAAGGGCCCCATTCTTGATGAGTTACCACAGCATGCAGTGTGAGTGCATTTACTGAAGTCACAAAGATCTAATCAAAGGGGATTTGAGGGGCCAGTCTTAGGGCCTGAATTGGAAGTACAGGTCAAGCCAAAGACTCCTGGATCTTAGATTTGGAAGAGTCATCAGAAATCATCTAGTCCAACCTCAAACTTAAAGCCATATTGTCCTCAGCCACATTCTGAAGAGGTGTTTCCCCAGCATGAGGCTGGCAACTTCCTAGCCTGCCAGGTCACCACTTCACAGTGCAGCTCCCTCTGTTCCACATTTGTCCCCAACACTATTACTGTTAGAAGTTCCACTCACTGAGGCAAATGTGGCTCCACACAGCTCTCACCTGTTAGTCCTCTAGGTAAAACTGAACAGAGCAAGTTTAATGACGCTTCACAGGCCATTCTTCTACAAAGTTTCAAGACTTATGAGGATCAAATAAGATGATATGTTTTATAAATTCTAAAATACACTACAAACGTACAGTATTAAATTATTCTCTCCACTACCGTAAACCTTTCTCATTCTTCTTCATGCCCACAGAAGGAAGGACACCCCTAGGGTGAGTGGGCTTCTAGAAAATATTTTTTGTGGAGGCCTCCATCTGTGTGAATTTAAAAAGTACCCCCAAAATTAGGGTGTCAGCACTGTTCTGGTGGCCCAGTCCCCTGTGATCCCTTGAAAGAAATACCACATCAGCCACCAGGAGCAATCCACTAACCAGAATTGGGTGGAACTGGGCCTGGCCATGGGACCCCAGATTGACTCCACAGTCACAAGCCTTGGTGCTTTTTAGGACATTTGGTTGACTCCACACAGAGTAGAGGTTTGGAGGGCACTGTGAAGGGGAGAAACAGCTCTGGCTGGTTTCAGACCCTAGAGGGAGGCATAGAAATTTTGAGAAAGGCATTCCAAAGTTTAGGCCCCCTGAGGTGCAGGGACCAGGTCATGGCTCTGCTTTCTGGAGCCTGGGGTGGAAGAGAGGTGCTAACACGTGAGGCATGGTACACCCAGAGTGGTGTGCTCAACTGAGTTCTTAGCTATAATTCTGGCTCTCAATTAACTGGTTATTTCAAGCCAACCACATTCTGTTTCCTTATTGGTTAAAGGGACCAATGATGTTTTTCTAGTCTATATCTCAGTATTGTATGTGTGTGTGTTTGTGTGTCATAGACACACATATTCTTTAAGAAATATAAAGGGTTCTACAGAATTTAAATATTATTAGCAGTCATAAAAATCATGAAAATAAAAGAAGTGAATGGGCTATGACTGAAGAAAATGTAGGATATTGGTCAATAAATTCAATAATGAGTTTCTGTGGGAAGGGAAATAGTATTTGAATTGATAGGGTGAAGAAAGGAGGAAAGACAAAGTAAAAAGTTGAAATTGTTTGGCTTAGAAATAGTACAAATAGATAAGACAAGTTCTGTTGATGGCTGTCTTAAAATACAGAGTTGATGAGTTGGGTTTTATTAATATCTGTGGAGAGGTTATCGAACAATCAACTGACAAAAATGTTTTAGAAAGATTGATTTGTCATTAAGTGACAGATTATATAGCTATTTACAGGTGGTAATTGACCCCACAGGGGCGTGTCTGAAATGTGGTCTCCTTCTTGAACCTCCTTTAAGTTTTGCTTTGGCATCAGTAAAAATGCCTAATCTGGGGATATCCAGATACATAAATCAAAATAATGATCTTGTTGGTTAAATGTAAAAAGTCCACTAAGAAAAAACGCTTAAAGACAGATTGACTAATAGCACAAAAGTGTTCTTTCTTTAGATGAACCCAAAGAATTAACAGCAAAAATTAACCTATGACTTTCATTAAGTGTTTGTGTAGTTTCAAGGGTAAAACTCAAATGCCACTACAATGCCCTGATGTAAGAGGTGTTGTTGTTGTTATGGTTTGTTTTGTCTTTTGTTTTTGAAACATCAGGTCAAGCTCTGGTGTGGCCTGTGAAAATAAAATATTTTTTGTTATTGTAATAAGAAGGAATTTCCTTTTTCACCACACATTTTATCCAAAATGAGACACATGAGGTTTTTGTATGTGAGAAATAGATAGATACAAGAACACCTCATCATCAGTTTTTAAAATTAATCCACCCAGTGGGTATTTCACCTTATTATGATTGTATTTATCAGAATTCAAAGAGTATTCCTTATAAGGAATTGATCAGACACATTTAATTGCAGTACCTCTCCAACTTACAGATTGTATTACAAAGGTTTGTTGGCAAGCATTAGTCTATTTTTTAAAGTTCTGAAAAGTCCTGCTATATTAGTAGCAAAACTCCCTGAATATTAATGAATTTAGTGTATTGTTGGAGTCAAATAAAAATTATAAAAAGTAAATTACATACATATGCACAATGGTTATTATCCTACAAGAAAGTTGTCATAAATGATAAGCAGTTCACAGAAATATCTACATTTTAAAATATTTTTGTACAAAATGAGGCTTTAGCGTATAGAAAATTGTGCTGGGATTTTAATCCTGAAAATGCTGGAGGATCCAATTACTAAAGTAATAGTCTAGAATGCTCTCAAAGTCAATTTGCTGATTATGTTCAGTTTCTTTTAACCCTTAATCTCAGGATGATCTTATGACCCTCAACTATAACAGTTAAGATGCTGCCTTAGAGATAATACAAATGAAATCTACCATTAACTGCTGTTGTTATTATAAATAACATAAAAATATTTTTGTTAAAAAATGAAGAGAAAAAAGGAGGGATGCAACATCTTATGTATACTATGATATTTACAGTATAAAACAAAAACTAAACTCATGCATAGAAAAAAATCCTTGTAGGAAATACTAACTGTTAGTAGTGTTTAGCATTAGATAGTGGGAGTAAGATCAAACCACAGACTCCTAGATCTTAGATTTGGATGAGTCACCAGAAATCAACTAGTCCGACCACAAACCTAAAGCCAGCTTGTCTCCACCACATTCTGAAGAGATGCTTCCCCAGCCTGAGGCCTGGCAGACCACCACTTCACAGTGTAGCTTGAGAGGGGCAGAATATACCACCACAGAATGTGCTACTTTGGCATGTGGATTATTTCCAGCTGAAGACAATTGGGGGCCCAGCAGACTCAGGAAGAGCTTTTTACCTCCCCCTTAACTGCCAAAAAGAATTTAGATAGGAGGCCATTACCCCAAAGAGAGCTATTATGAGAGAGAAGTTTTTATATCAGAAAAATTTATCTGCACGGCATGGCAAACTTTTGTTTACCAAACATTTGCTCTTCTCACCTTCCTGTGAATGGCCTTCCTCCCCTTTGAAGCCGGAGACCCCTACCTCCTTCTCCTTAGGTCAGTGTGATACATAAGCCTCAGGTACCTGACTGCAGGGGAGTCTCATATTTTTATGGGGCTCTAGTACATACAAAATTTATTTTTCTCCTGTTAATCTGTCTTATGTAGATTTAATTATTAGACCAGCCAAAGACCCTAGAAGGGAAGAAGGGAAAAGTTTTCTGTCCCTACAAGCTCAAACCATTTTTCCCTCCAACATCATTACGGTTAGAAGTTCCTCTTACTGAGGCAAATGCGGCTCCACGCGGCTCCACACATCTCTCAGTGGTTAGTCCTCAATGAAAGCTGAACCGAGTAAGTTTAATGACCCTTTCACAGGCCATTCTTCTAAAAAGTCAAAAACAGCTGGCATGAGCTGCCTTGACTTTTCTTTTCTAGGCTTACATTCCCAGATGCTCCAACCTCTCCTCATACTCCAACTGGTCACGGCATTCTGATACACCGTTTATAGTTTTCTCTGTTAAAATTTGGCACCCAGAATTAAATAAATCACATCCATTTCTATGATGCTAAAGAGAGTAGAGAAATCTTAGTAAATTGTATTATATCAACTTTGCTAAACCTATGGCCTTTTTTCCGTTATTATCTCTGACCTCTCCACTGCCCTCTGGTGGTAACTATTTTTTTTTCTCGACTAACAGAGGAGAGAAAGATTTCAGAAAGGAGGGAGGGAATGCTGCAAAAACCTGATACATTTATATACAAATTTTTGGCCTCATGAAGTTTAAAATCTAATTTGGGAGGCAAAGTATACAATTAAAACTAACAAAAAATACAAGCCGTAATAACACCTAAAAGTGATAAATAAATTCTAAAGGATTTGGGAAGACCAGATCAGTGAGGACTAGAATAGAGAGGACATTTAGAAATGGTGATATTTACACTTAGCCTCAGCTTTAGATGGGAAACCCAAGAAAACAGGAAATGAGTCCTTTAACATAGTAAATTGGAGAGACGCAGCAAGAAACTGAAAATGTGGAAGTACGCTTTGAGCAAGAGCTTAGGGCTGGAAACGGATTTACGAATCAACCACAAATAGCCATGACATTGTATAGGATTACCAATGGAAAGAAGATTGGAAAAATGACATGTGAAGACTTACCAGAGCAGAGAATTTGTCATTCATCATTGATGAATTTGTTTATTCATTAGTCAGTAAACATATATTAACTTAGTAAATGACATAATTTTGTGAGTGGATACATGTGTAAGGCACTCTTTGAGGCTGACAGATAAAAGATGAATCTGATAAAAGCCTTGACTTCAAGAACTTAATAAGCTAGTAATGCAGATAGGACAATGTAAGACTTGTAAATCAGCAGGTATATTAAGACAGAGAAAATAAGAATCATAAGAAAAGTTCAGATAAAGACGGAATAAAAGGAAGAGAGTTTTGTTTTATTTTCTAGCTGGGGCTATCAGTGAATACTTTACAGAAAAGTTGGGGTTTAACGTTAAAATGGGCAGGATTTGAACATGTGGAAATGGGTGGGGAAATGACATGTTAAGCAGGTGAAAGTGTATGAGCAAAACTAACAAAGTGAGGGATGGGTGGACATAAAAGCTAGCATCTGGCCTTGCACATAGCAGACCTCACTGCAAATGCATGAAACTAACCATCACCTGAATTCTCAGCACTGCCCAACAACCTTCTGTCCCCTGTCAGTTCCGAGCTGAAGCTGGAGGGTAGGTATTTGAAGCAGCCTCTGAGACACTCAAGTGGAGGTGACAGGTAGATGGTTGAGAGCTCAGAGGTGAGGTTTGGACTAGAGATATAAATCTGTGATCATCTGTGTAGAGGTGACTGGAAGCCATGAGCCCTGCAGGAGATGGCCTAGGGAGAAAGAAGAATAGAGAATGGAAGGGGCTAGGACTGAGCTTTGTTTCCTGCCCTTCACAGCACTCTCCTCACTCTCCTCAAATACTTTACCCCACCAGCTCCCCTGCACACTCTCAACAGAGGCGGTTGCCTCTTACTTTACTAAGTAAACAAAAGCCATACTGTTGAGAACCCCCCAAACTTCTTACCACCAAACCAACAAGCTTACCTGCACCCACACCCTTTCTTACTTTTCCTTTTCTGTTAAAATAGAAGAGGGATCCTTCCTGTCTAAGGCCAGAACCTCCACTCATGTTCACAATCCCTCCTTTTTACCCCTCAGTGACCTCATTCCATCAAGTCTCTCTCCTGGATCTTCAAGTGCTCTCCCGATGTACCTGCTGCACGTGTTCTCTAATCTCTGCCATCTTTTAAAAGCCCTCCTACCAGACAGTACTACCCTTCCTTTCTTCCTTCAGAGTTAAACTCTGAAGTTGAAAGAGTGGTCTACACTGGCCCTCTCCATTTCCTCTCCCTTTCTACTCTGCCTTCTGCTCCCATTACTCCACTGAAACTGCTCCTGCTGAGGACACCAAGGGCCTCCTTAGTGAAAGTCCAGCGGACCCTTACAAGTCCTAATTTTATCTGCCCTTTTGGCAGCATTTAACATGTGACCCCTTCCTTCCTCCTGGGAACGCTCTCTTCCTTTAGTTTCCCTGAGCTCCTCGTCCTTGGCCATTCCTTAAATGTTGCAAGTTCTGCCTTAAACTCTACCTCTCCTTATACCCCTCTTGGGTGAGTTCATGTGCACCCATGTCTTACTAACCCTCTGTATGCTCACGTCTCCCAAATCTGTAACTCAGGTCGCAACACCACTCCTGAGCTTCTGACTCATACACTAATTAATCAAACTCAATACAACCAAAAGGGCAATTTCTTCTCTCCTCCCCACCCCCTCACCGCAACCTGCTTCCCTCCTTATATTCTCTTTCTCAGTGGCAAGCACACCTGTCTCTTCCTCCACTCTCCCCATCCTACCTTGTCCCCCATCTCCCCTCATGTCAACTCTAATCTTTTCTTCTACTTTGTAGTCAGAAGATGTTTCCAAATTTTAAATCTGATCAAATAATTCTCTTGCTTAAGACTCTACTCTGCCATTTAATTGCTCTGGGATGTAGTCTAAACACCTTAGCATCATAAAGCCCTGCAATATCCGAGTTCATCTTTCATCATTATCACTCTGGTATTTTACACTGCAGCAATTATGAACAATGTCTCTGATGCTGTAGGATCTTTGCTTGTGTTGTTTTTTTGTGCCTTGAACCCTCTTCCCCAGCTTCCTCCTCATGCTGAGGCTTATACTTTGTGCAGTCTGAACTTAGAAATCACTTCTCTCCAAAGGCCTTCCCTGACCCCTATGACTGGGTTATGTGCCCCTCCTATAGGGTTACTGATTTACCTTGTATTTACTTCTATGATAACACATCACACTGTGCTACAAATTCCTCTTTATTTCTCTATGTCTTTCATCAGACTAGAAATATATTGAAGGCAGGGAATGCTTTGTACACCAGTTTACTCCCTTTGTCTAACATAGTGCATGGCACATATTAGGAAATCAATAAATATTTGTTGAGTTAATAAATGAACTTGGACTTTAAACTATGTCTAAGATGTTTTTATCCAAAGTGGGAGGCAGTATAGTGAAGTGGAATGTACATAAAATTTAGAATCAGAAAGCCAGATGGAATCCCAGCTCTCTGCCACTTAACCAGCTATGTGACCACGAACAATTTATGTAACTTCTCTAAATAGAGAGCCCACCAGATGCCAGGCACTGCACTGGGTGCTGACAATGCAAGGATAAAGAAAGACATAATAACTGCCATCAAGGAAGCTGAGTCCAAAGCAATGTGTAGTAGGAAGGAGGTGAGAGGAAAGAGCATTCCAAAGTAGAGGAGTAACAGTGAGAATGACTGCGGGCAAGTGATCATGTGCCTCACAAAGGAAGTGAACATGGTTCAGTAAGGCTAGAATATACAGTGCAGAATAGGCAGCTGCGGAGAGTTGGGGTGAAGAGATGAGACCAGAGAGATAAACAGGAGCCACATCATAAAGGGTCCTTTACAATATGTCATAGAATTGAGATTCATCCTCAAAGCCATGGAATTAAAACCCAGAAGAGTCTTAGGCAGGAGAGTCACAATGTTAGATTTCTATTATAGAAAGAGATAAGTCTGGTGGCTAGGGGGCGAATAGTTGAAAGACGGTGATGTTAGAGGCAAGAATACCAGTTAGGAGGCAGTTGCAGTAGTCCAGTCAAGAGACAGTAGTGGCTTGATCTTTGGCAAGAACCTTGAGAATGGAGAAAAGTAGTAGTAAGCTGATCCAAGGAATATTTAGGTGACAGAACAGAAAGAATTTGGTAATAGAGGAGGGAAGGACAGGGAAGTACAGAGATGGCATCCAAGTTCCTGGTACAAGCAATTGGTATACAGAGGCTCCTTTACTGAGACAGGGAATGCAGAAGATGGAAAAGCTTTTGAACAGAGGACTAACATGATCAAAATGATGCTTTAATGAGAGAGTTCTGTTGGCAGGAAGTAGGATGGGTGAAAGGGAAATGTCCAGAGTCAGGAAAATGAGCTGAGAAGTTCCTGCAGTGGTCTAGGGTGAGATGACAGGGCCTGAACTAAGGTGAGCAGTGGGCTAGAAGGGAAGGTGGACTACAGTAGCCAGGGCTTGGCAATTACAGTGGAGAATCCTGGAGGATAGTATTAAATAGCTGCGTAAGGGGAGCTGATCTAAAGGTTTCCGAAGGCCAAGCAGAACAATTGAGACTTGATTCAGTAGGAAAAGATAAAACTTTAAAATGTTCCTGAACAATGTAGCGTTTAAGGACTATTAGTCCATCAATAGTATACAAGGTACACTAGAACTAGAATGAGGAAAGGATGGAGGCAGCAAGGAGGCTGCGGTTATTACTCAAGTATAACACTATGAGAAAGTGGATATTACCAGAGGAAGAATTTAAGATACTGCGACTCATTTACTGTGAGGTGTAAAAGAGAGGAAGCAACTGACATGTAACCATGGCACATCACACATTTTCAGTAATTATTTGTTTACATGTTTCCCTCCATCAGACTATGGGTTTCTTGAAATCAGAAACTATGTCTTATTTATTTTTATATCTTTAATATATAGCCCAGATTATGATACAGATCAGGTCTCATTAAATATTGTGAAATGACCAACTCAACAAATAAATAAGTCGGGGGGGTGGGCAGAGTACATATGAAAACAAGATAGTTTGGGGAAGCTTTTGAATTTGGCTATGAAATGCTGAATTTAAGATGACATCTAAAATAATGAATTCTGTAAATGAATACTTACGGAAGGAGTAAGTGCTCAGAAGCTCAGTTGCGAGAAGAAAGCTGGAGAGAAGCACATTAGGGAGTCATCCGTGTTAATCACCCCGCAAACTCCTAGCACCACCTGACATCTGAAACAAACAACGCCAAAGCTTCAGTGGCTTCCTATTGTATACAATGTGGTCAGCACGGAGGTTCTGCTCTGAAGAGTCATTCAGAGATCCAGGTTTCTTCCATGTGTACATCATCATTGTCAATTTACTGACTCCAGAGTCACTGCAGAAGGAGAGAGAGCGGAGTGGATTGTACTGGAGGTTTTATGGATGGGACTGGAAGTGGTTTATATCACTCTACCCGCCTGTTTTTGTTCTCTCCTTGGCCTCAAACTCCAGATTGACTGTTATTCTGGAATATCCATTTGTCTTCTTAATCCCTTCTCTCCCGTTCTCTACTCTGCTCTGTGTCCTGGGAGCCTGGCCTCTACGGATTGAACCACCTGAGCCTCCTTGCCTTCTGGCTTCCAGTTGGGTTCAGAGAATGAGAGGTACAAGCAGGAGAGTGTCAACAGGAAGAGATTGAATTTGAGGTATCTATCACATCCTTACCCCTGACCCTTTGTCAAGAATTTCTGGCAGTGGCTGCATTTTTCTACAGCCCCAGCTTCTGTGGGGCAGACCCTTTCCTATGGCTCCAGCTCTTGCTGGCCTCCAAAAAACACTGTTTCTTCAATTCTTGGCATCTTAACGGCTTCCTGCAGTTAATAACCCCTGGCTGATTTTCTATCCTGTGGGGTCCCTGAACCTTGCCCATTCTTCTGTAAATCGTCCCTTCCTTTGTTTCCATTTAAATCCTCTGAGTATGCCATTTGTTTCTTGCCGAAACCCTAACTGACACATTGTTGACTAGCTCACATTCATTCCATTTCAATGACCAATGCACTATTTTGTGAGTGATTTCATTGATTTGTTCCATCAAAAGGGGTATAAGTGACCACTGTAGTCAAAATGCCATTTAAGAACCACATCCTGAAAGTCTTAAGTCTACACATTCTATACCAAGAGAGAATCCATTCTTTTCACTCGCTTGATTCCAGAAATGGTTATGCATGACGACTCTGGTC
The DNA here is from genome assembly GCF_041296265.1 of Equus caballus. NCBI lineage: Eukaryota > Metazoa > Chordata > Mammalia > Perissodactyla > Equidae > Equus > Equus caballus. The sequence continues at coordinate 54,521,278 of NC_091691.1, forward strand.
TCCATCCATACCTATAAACACCCCATAAAGTAATCCGAGCCATTCTATTCTTTTTCTCAGTAGTTTTGTTCTTCCTTTTCCTGTTAGAGACCATTTCTACTTATCATGCACCCAAGGATACAAAATCATAGATGTATTTTCAGTCACTTTAGCTACCACTTCGTGAAGTCTTACTACATGCCAAGAAATGTGCTAGGTGCTCCATTATGTAATTTTTTTAACAATTCGCAAAACGGATATTAACATCTTCATTTTATAAGTACGGAAACTGAGACTTGGAGAAGCTAAATAACTTGCCCAAGGTCACAAAGTTAGTATACGAGTCAGAATATGAATCAAATAGTCTATTTTTAAAGCTCATGCCCTTAACCTTTATACTATCTTATTAGGGCCCCAAAACCCATAAACTGTGTGATGTGCATAGAAATAAGCAGTGGAGGGGGCTGGCCCGGTGGCACAGCAGTTAAGCGTGCTCGTTCTGCTTCAGTGGCCCAGGGTTCGCTGGTTCGGATCCCAGGTGCGGACATGGCACAGCTTGGCAAGCCATGCTGTGGTAGGCGTCCCACGTATAAAGTCAAGGAAGATGGGCACTGATGTTAGCTCAGGGCCAGCCTTCCTCAACAAAAAGAGGAGGATTGGCAGCAGATATTAGCTCAGGGCTAATCTTCCTCAAAACAAACAAACAAACCAAAAAAACCCCAAATAAGTGGTAGGTAATGGTAGAACAGCAGTAGTGGGAAGGAGAGAGAGAATGGGTGTATAAATGAGTATTTGACAGAGAGATTTCCTTGGCATTGTACAAAGATCATGGTTAACAGAGCTACACAGTGGTGATAAGGATCACTTTAGATAAGCAGTGTAGGTCACAGGAGATGAGAAAGAGGAAAAATTGGTTTCACAGATACATTTAGAAAAAATAGACAAGAGATCTAGAGTTTTGTTCCCACACAACAGTTGCTGAGTTTTCAGATGGAAGTTTGTCAGTGTTAGAAACTGTCTTACTAATATCTATATCTCCAGCAACTATTATGAAACTTCTACATAGCAAAACATATTGCATAGCAAAAAAAAAATAGCAGCAAAAAATATTGACTAAGTTGGATAGTGAAACTTCCTACTGTTTTCTGTATGAAACATTGTGGAGATGTTTACTGTAAAATGTTTATTAATTATACAGCTCTGTAAACTCTATGAGAAAAATATGATAACATATAACATAGTGTAACCTATAATAAAAATAATATTTATTGAATGTTTACTATGTGCCAGGCAATATACTAAGCCCTTTACATATATTAGATCATTTAATTTTTACAATAACCCTATGAAATAGATACTATTGTTATCATCCTCATCTACAGACAGGGAAACGGAGGCATGGAGCTGTTAAGTCACACAGCTAGTCATTGGCAAAGTCAGTATTTGTACCTAAACATCCTGGCTCTGGCAGCCTTTCAAAGTACATGAACAAACTATCTACCTATTTCAGCTTAAATGTACACAATCTCAACCTCACAAGATGATATTCAACAGGGCCTGGCTAAGGCTAACAATTTTGAATCTCTTCAGCACAAATTAGTTGGGATAATTTAGTGTGCTACACATAATCGAAAATAGGTCTTACTGAAAAGGGCACAGTTATGTCTTTTCCTTTATACTTTCTTAGCCTTCTTGGAAATGAATTACATAGTGCCTTGTACATAGCACAAAATACAAACTTAATAAATATTTATTGAATTCAACCAAACTAGTAACTTTTCAGTAGCTCTGTAAGAAACAGTTCCAGAAGGCATTAAAAACAAACAGTGGTAGTAAATTGTACAAATAGTAAATGTAAACATAAATCATCATTACTGCCTCCTAGATACAGTTTTTTGGTAGCTTTGTGAAAATGGCCCAATGAATATTTTCAAGCATACTGTTTAAAATAGTCACCATGGGAATCATGGTCTAAGTGCAAATGGAGTAACAGATCTCAGAGCACAGTAGCTGGGGCCCTCGGTCAATTACTCTCCCTGCTCTGCAAGATCTGAGAGACACTTTCTCATGGTCATCACACAAGATTCTAAAAACGTAATATGCATGGGGCCTGCCTGGTGGCGTAGCAGTTAAGAGCGCACGTTCCGCTTTGGCAGCCCGGGGCTCGCCGGTTCGGATCCCGGTGCGGACATGGCACCGCTTGGCAGGCCATGCTGTGGTAGGCATCCCACATATAAAGCAGAGGAAGATGGGCATGGATGTTAGCTCAGGGCCAGTCTTCCTCAGTAGAAGGAGGAGGATTGGCAGCAGATGTTAGCTCAGGGCTAATCTTCCTCAAAATAATAAATAAATAAATAAATAAGTAATATGCACACAAATAACCCATTATTAAAATGCAGATTCAGTAGGTCTGGGATGGGGCCTAAGTTTCTGTAGTTCTAGCAAGCTCTCAGGTAATATGATGCTGTTGGTCCACAGACCTCACTTTGAGTAGCAAGGTCCTAGAGAGTATTTGGAAGAGAGCTTTTCAACCATCTAAGTAGGTTTGTGGAGAATCTTTTACAGGCTTAATACCTCAGCCCTGAGGGGACAGCCACCTCCACTGCAGCCAGTAGACATATACACTTCCAGGTTAGGTTTTTCCATTCAAATAACTCATTCTCCTTGCCTCTAATACCATAGCTATCAACCCCCTCTTGTCACACTGCTTGCACAGCCCATTAATGATCATCTCTATGTCATCTCTCTATCCATATGCATTCATTTTTGGTACCAAGAGAGCACTTTGGCCCTTTGTAATCTCAGTAACATTCTTTCTCCCCTCCAATTATTTGACTTGGACAGTTTATGTTTCTTAATCTTAAGCCAAAGTTTCAAGCACCTCTTTCCAATCATACTGGGCTCTAAAGTCAATCCTACATAGAAATCTTGGTGCAGCCAGTCAGCATATTTCTGTTCTGTGTGAGAGTTCTGAGGGATCTGGCCACATGCATCTCCTCCAGATTGCCTGAGAACTTCTGCAGTTATCATCCTAACACCTTGTAGCTGTCCACCTACTGTTAAACAGATCTGTTCTCTTCCTCCACTCTTGTCACTGGCCTCTTTGTATATCTTAACTCAATTCCCCACACAGGGTCTATGGTGTAAAATAGCAGTTTTCATAATTTTTTCTAAAGCCATAGAATTCTTTCATCAAAGAAAGCTTAAATAAAATAAACTAGGCTGGTCTAGCTGGAACAGTGGGAGATAAAATTAGAGGGGAAGCAAGGAACATCCCTTGTGTGTTAAGATGTTTAAGCATTCTCATGAAAGCTATGGGGAGCAAGAAAAGGATTTCAAGATAGAAAAGACATGATCAGACTTGTACATTTTGAATGATCACTCTGGCAGACACGAGGAGGATAACTGGAAGAGGGTCCAGATGGAATCAGAAAGACTAGGAGGGAGGATATGAGGAATATAAGGGATATTAATAAATCAGAATCATCAGAACTTGCTGTCTGGATATGGAGGCAGTGAAAGAGAGGAGTATAGTAGGTCTTCCGGCTCTCAAACTTGGACAAATATTGATGCAGGGGTGCAGGGTTGCCAACTACCGAAATGGGGAAGATAGGAGGAGGAATAGGTTTAGGGAGAAAGATATTGAGTTCAGTTTTGAACATACTGAGTTTGAAGGAGACATGCGGTAACCAACCATTTGGTAAATTGATGTGGAAATCAGCAGAACCCTCGCTTACAGACCCATCTTGTATCCAAGTCCACGTTACTATTTGCAGATTATTCTTAGCTTCTGATTAGGCAACTGCTCAAAGTTCATATTATGTAAAACCTTTTTCAACTGAATTGTCTATATGTTCTGCAAATGTAGGTTATATGTAGGTTGTCTGTTACAACTGTTACCTCAATATTTACTTCTCTCCTTCTCTTTCCAAAGTGCTGTGTGGGGGATCAGAATTTGCCATCCTCAAATGTGTCTCTTTGGCTTGATTATTTTTAAGAATAGAAGACTTAAGAAGAAACTTTGACCTTCCCCCTAACTGCCTACAAGAATTTAATATAGATGGCCTGTTCCAGGAAGGAGCTATTACCATAAATAACTATATCATAACATGAACTAGGTGTGGTAGACAGGGAAGAACCTAGCAAGGCCACTTTGATCAAAGTCCTCTCTGTGTCCCATTGTCTTTGCAAGGTATGGCAAACATTTACTTACCAAACTTTTGTTTTTACATCTCCATGCGAATTGTCTTCCTCCCCTTTGAAGTCCCAAACTACTACCCCCAACATCCTCCTTTGTCTTTAGCTGAAGGGTTTTTTTGTGTGTCTGTGTCCCTGAGCTAACATCTGTGCCAATCTTCCTCTATTTTGTAGGTAGGACACCACCAAAGCATGGCTTGATGGGCAGTGTGTAGGTCCACACCCAGGATCCAAACCCGCGAACCCCTGGCCACTGAAGTGGAGCACACAAACTTAACTACTACACGACTGGGCTGGACCCTTAAGATGGTATTTAAGGTGGTGGCTTTGGCCATTTGGGTGAGTTACTCAGTTTTCCTGCATTTCTCCCATATATACATGTTATTAAACTTGTTTGATTTTCTCCTGTTATTCCATCTCATGTCAATGTAATTCTTAGACCAGGTAGAAGGACCTAGAGGATAGAGGAATATTTCTCCCTCCTTTACAGTGCTCTTTGCATTTCTGAGTTTGGGGTTCTCCGTATTGGCCACATGCTTAAGCACTCAGAGAAATAGGGATGGTTTTATTCTGTTCCCTTCGGCAGAAAGTGTCATGTCTGTTCAGCATCTGAGCTCAAAAGAAGATTTAACTGCTCTAGCTATGAGGAAATATATACAAAATCATAGGTGTAATCTGCAGAAGGTAAAATAGACTGGGTTGCTATGACATGTGGTAAAAAAAGAGGTGCTATGTATAATAAACTGGATATATTGTGCTTTGTTTAGAAGGTTAAATTATGCTTTGCCTTGTTTTCTGTTACATTTTAAAGTGGTAATTTTCAAATTTGGGTTTAAACTCTTTGAGGGGCCACTGGGAGGGAGGGAGAGTTGCTGAGCAGTTGGGACTTCAGGCCCATCACCACTATTGCAGCCAGAACAACCTAATCTATTTTACACAAGCTTTCATTGAGGAAAGGATTCTGTGGATTTTTTTTTTTAAGTGTGAAAAACACTGTTTTATGCAATGTAAGCTGTAAAACGAAGGGGCATTGAAGGAAGAGTTCCGACTGAAGGAAAGAAAGAAAGCCGTTTAACAATAGATAGACATCTAGGTAGTATTAGGATTATAACTGCAGGTTTTAGGCAACATGGAGATGCACTATGGCCAAATCCCTCAACACTTCTGTCACCCAGGGAAGTCCTTAAAACACTTTCCACGTCTAATGCTTTGTTTTTAAGTTGTGCTTGCTTACAGGAACCAAGGCAGAAGACTGCCAGATGGCCAAACTGCAGAACTGATCCAAACCAGAAAAGTCCAAGATGGTGACAGGGTGTCTGGTACAAAAGGAAACGTGTGCAAAAGGTGCCATGTGCAAGAAGGGAAGATCTGCACATGCCCCAAATGTCCCCGGCCCCTAAGCGGTGATGGGGAGATCCCCCCCGCTTCACATCCCATAAGAATGTTGCTCACCTTCCCTTCCAGAAGAAGGTGTTTTAGAGGACCAGCTCTCCCTTTCTCCATTCCTTGATCAAGCAATAAAGTTTCTGCTCTGCTATTCTGAACCTGGTCTTGTTCTATTGGCAACAGCAACCCTGGCTGAGGCAAAAGGACCCTCTTGCAGGTCACCAGTCCCTTAGGGCTTGGTAACAGTTCCAGGCAAATTTCTCACTTAGAAGAGAAACATCACGGACTTTGGGGCCCAATCTGGTTGGAAGGAGGGGCCTGAAACTGTTTTTGCTCAAGATAAAGAAAAAATACACTGTCCAAACCAAATAATTGGAGTGAGGGGATGTGATTGATATCACAGAGGGCTAAGCCCTCTTGGAACCAAAATGAATGCACATGTGCAGATTTATGGAGACCATCACAAAGAGGTTATGCAAACCATGTGACAAGAGGAGGTTGACAGCTGTGATGTTAGAGGCAATGAACTGCATGAAGTTCTTTAAACAGGCCATAGTTTTTCTGCCAATATTTCTCTCTCCATCTGGAACAGTTTCCCTCCCCTTCCTCAATTAGCTAACCTCTACCTGTTCTTCTGACTTGGTTCAAGCATTCTCCGGAACAAGCAGCCCAATAAACTTTGGATGGATGGCCCTTCTTTGTGCTACTAATACAACAAACAATTCTGGTCCATTTTAATGTTGACTTACTTTCCTTGTCCCTCATCTTAGCTCCTTAGAGGCAACGCATGACATCTTAATCTGCATCTACAAAGATGAGCACAACGAGAGCCTAATAAATGTTGAATTAATAAATCCACAACGCTTATATACTAGGATCCCCTCAAGGTAATTCCAGAGGAATTCTTTACAGGTACTTATGCATCGCACTTTTGACTCAGGGAAGAGTTTTAAAGGGGAATTAAACATGCCCATGATTAAGGAAGACAGGAGAGAAAAAAGGCATAATATTTTGAGTTTTTGTTTGTGTATATGTGTTCGAAGAATATGAAGCAAGAGAGGATAAAATGCCTCTCGGATAAGAGAGAAAGCGGCTTGATTAAGGTGTCTCTAGTAAGGCAACTGATCTAATTCACAACCGATGTATTGGAATGTATGCGTTGGCGGGGAAGAAAAATGACACAAACCGACTGATGTTTTTGGATAATGAAACAATGACCCTTATGTTGATTGGCATAACTAATGTCTTGTACAAAAGTGGCTCCCAGACAAAATGTCCAAGAACACTAAAGAAAACGCTCACAACACAACAGAGAGTGGGTGGATTACGTTTTTCCGCACGCTTTCAACATTGCCGCCGGCCCTCTCCTGCTCTTCAGTTTTTGGCAAATCAAACTCACCCTTGCCCAAATCTGACAAAATCCCTCTCTTAAAAACACGTAAAAAACCCCTGCCTTGAAACGTAAAGACGAGTCTGGGGCTGTGGCCTGCAGACGAGTCCCTTCCCGGGACATGGCGGTAAACCCGACTCCCCGACGTCTTCTGGGGGTTCAGATCATAACGAGGCCGCAGCGGGCGAGCAGAAGCCCCCAGCCCCGGCGAGTTTCCAGGAGACAGAGCCGAGAAGGCCTCCGGGCAGCCCTGGGGTCAGAACGACTTCCCCTGCCGGCCGAGGGGAGGGGGAGAGGGCGGGGGAGGGTATTGGGGGAGGCGGGCGCTAGACCCGGGCTGGCAGGGGGGCAGGGGACAGGGGCGGAGAGCCCCTCTCACCGCTTGGTCCGCAACCCGGAAGCAGATGCGACCTGCGCGGCGCGGGCCGGGTTGCGGTTCCGGGTCGGTCCGCGCAGCTGGCCGCACTCTGCTTGCCGCCGCAGCGCCCTGTCCGCGCGCTTTGAACCTGGGCGGGCTGCGGCCGCTGGGTCGCTCTAGGGGCCACATGGCTGAGGGGGACACAGGGAGCAGCCAGAAGCAGGTGAGGCCTCGGCGGGGCGCCGACCCCCAGGCTGGGTTCGGCCTCGCCTCGCCTTCCCGGGCCTCCCCCGCCGACCGGCCCTCTGCCCGGCGCCGCCCCCGGCTCCGCCTGCACGTCTGGGCCGCCAGCTGCTCGGGTTGCTCCACCGCGTCCCGATTTCCTGGCGCTTGTTCTCGGCAGATCGCTCCCCGGGAGGCCGTCCCCGGGCGGTGGAGGGCTCAGATTGCCTGGACGGCGTCACGGTTAACCAGCAGGCGACTGAGCTGCTCCGGGCGGGAGGCAGAAACCCGGGTTATGCTCACCGCCCTGTCGCTGCTGGGTGACCCTCGACAGGCCATTTAAGAACCCCGGTTTCTGCCTTTGCAAAATGGGCAGTAACAACACAGATCCTAGAGCGCCCCGAGGGCCTACGAAATCTTACTCCGCTTGGCATTGAGGTTTCCCCAGTGCGTGGCTCACGTGGGCGCTTTTAAAGCCTTTCCTGCTGGGCTATGAGGACGAAATGAGATGATACAAAGATGAATGGGTACTTTGCTTCCGATTTTCACCTTTAGGTCACTTGTTTTTCTTTTTTAACCCTAAACCAAAAGAATAATTTATGTTTTGAAGGTTTGATTACCCAAAATCCAAAAAAATCGCCTGGCCCCGTGCCCAAATCCAAAACAAGAAAGAACGAAGGAGATACCCAGCAGGAAGATAGGGCTCCTATGTGACAACGCTGCTAGAGAGTGGGGGTGGGGATTTCCTGTTGAAAAACAGAAAGTGGAACAGAGAAGATAGGTTTATCCTTTCACTTCTGAATCTCACTGCAGGGTATGAGAGGGCCTGGATATTTTGGCTCAGTAGTGGCCCAAAGCGCAGTGATGTAGCAAGGCTGGTTCCAGTCATTGCAGTAGGGTCTGGCAACCACCCAGAGAGCAGAACGTAGTGACCGGCTGCTAAGAACGTTTGGCAGCGTTCTTTAGGGATCTTTCATCCAGGCTAGTGATGTTAAATGCAAATACCTTATAAAGGAGTAAGGAAAACTCAGGTTTTTAGGGTATGTGCATTCCTTGACTTCTTTCCCCCATCAATTTCTTTCAGAATGAGGAAATTGAAGCAATGGCAGCCATATATGGTGATGAATGGTGTGTCATTGATGACTGCGCCAAAATATTCTGTATTAGAATTAGCGATGATACCGATGACCCCAAGTGGACAGTTTGCTTGCAGGTATTTTTTCCCCCTTCTCTACAGCCATTTTCCAGTTAAGACATTGACTCTATATGATTGACTACTGTTGTATTCCTCTAATGACTATTCTTGTGTGACTTTTTAAAAATTTGGTTTTTTTGTTGGCTTTTGTTAACGATTGATTATCTAAATGGGTGGGTAATTGAATCTCAGGTCACTCTCAAGTCATGCTTTAATTAATAGTTTCAGTCTTTCCTATCCCAATTATTATTTTTTTCCCCAGCTTTTTAAATTAAAAAGTTTTATTATTGTGGTCATAATAAGTTTATAACATTGTGAAATTTAAGTTGTACATTATTATTTGTCAGACACCATATAAATGTGCCCCTCCACCTCTTGTGCCCACCCCCCAACCCCCCTTCCCCTTGGTAATCACTAAACTATTCTCTTTGTCCGTAAGTTTATGTTCCACAAATAAGTGAAATCATATGGTGTTTGTCTTTCTCAGACTGGCTTATTTCACTTAACATAATACCCTCAAGGTCCATCCATGTGGTTGCAAATGGGACGATTTTGTGTTTTTTATGGCTGAGTAGTATTCCATTATGTATATATACCACATCTTCTTTATCCAATCATTAGTCGATGGGCACTTGGGTTGCTTCCATGTCTTGGCTATTGTGAATAATGCTGCAATGAACACAGGAGTCCGTAAGTCTCTTTGTATTGTTGGTTTCAAGTTCTTTGGATAAATACTCAGTAGTGGGATAGCTGGGTCATATGGTATTTCTATTTTTAATTTTTTGAGAAATCTTCATACTGTTTTCCACAGGGGCTCCACCAGTTTGCATTCCCACCAGCAGTGTATGAGGGTTCCCTTTTCTCCACAACCTTTCCAACATTTGTTATTTTTTGTCTTGGTGATTATAGCCATTCTAACAGGCGTAAGGTGATATCTAAGTGTAGTTTTGGTTTGCATTTCCTTGATCTTTAGTGATGTTGAGCATCTTTTCATGTACCTATTGGCCATCTGTATGTCTTCTTTGGAAAAATGTCTGTTCATATTCTCTGCCTATTTTTTGATTGGGTTGTTTGGTTTTTTGTAGTTCAGTTTTGTGAGTTCTTTATATATTATGGAGATTAACCCCTTTTTGGTCCTATCCCAATTATTTTAAGTATTGAAGTGTTTTTAATGTACCATTGACAGACTTGAGTTTCACTTCCTTTCCTTATCTGTTTTATAGGAGAAGGTCTAAACTTGGGAAGATGGCTAACATTTAAGGGGAAGAATAAATTAGTAATGTAGATGATTCATAGAGTAGATACTCACTTCTTTATTAATTGAGCATCAGTGTGATTAGGATAAATAAATGAAAATATCAGTATGGCTTACTGTTTTAATGCTTATTCTTTGATGACTGCCTGTACTTTCAACATAAAAGATGCCAAATTGAGTTTTTGTCAGTATTTGGTTTTATAATACTGATTTGAGAAGAAATGTATATAGTTCTCTACTAAGTGTTAGCTATTTAATGTATTTAACAATATTCAGTAAGATTTTTTTGAGTATTTCTTCAGAAAAGTACCTGGAACAGCTTATAATGTTACTCTGTTCGTTTGGGGTTGGGGTATAATGCCCCTATTTCAGTTTTTGTTTTCCTTTCATTTTTGTCCTTCCCATCCTTATTTTCTAACTTTCATTGCTTTTATACTTTCTCTGCAAATAATGAGCTTGCTCTTAAAAAAAATTGGCATCATTATTAACATCATATTTAAGGTAGAAGCATAAATAGGAGGAGGGAATTCTCTCCTGCAATTTAACAAAACAATGGTTTTGGTTTTTAGTTTGGCAAGTTAGAAGTTTGTCCAGCCATTAGCTTTATAAATATTTATTATTGAGCCATGATGAAATATAAACAGATTTGTTTTTAAACTGCTTTGTAGGTGATGCTACCGAATGAATACCCAGGTACAGCTCCACCTATTTATCAATTGAAGTAAGCTGTATTTCTACATTAATATTTTTATAAAGAGATTATACTTTTCAAAGGTTGTTTCTCTATACTGTACATTGTGTTTATATTAAATACCTTTCTTATCAAAATGTATATAGACATTGAAAATACCTTTTGGGGGGCTGGCCCAGTGGCGCAGCAGTTAAGTGCGCATGGTCTGCTTCTCAGCGGCCCGGGGTTCGCCAGTTCGGATCCTGGGTGCGGACATGGCACTGCTTGGCAAAAGCCATGCTGTGGTAGGCATTCCACATATAAAGTAGAGGAAGATGGGCGTGGATGTTAGCTCATGGCCAGCCTTCCTCAGCAAAAAGAGGAGGATTGGCAGCAGTTAGCTCAGGGCTAATCTTCCTCAAAAAAAAAAAAAAACCTTTTGGACTTGGTATAGAGCATTTAAATAAAAAATTAAATTATATAAAATACACTGAAGTATGCCACTTAGTGTAAAAGAGAATCAGAAGGGCTAAAATAGCTACAGAATTGTCTATAGAGATGGGGAAGGAAACCTTCCTCTTTAGACAACCTAGGAATCTGGAAACCGTGGCCTGTAGAGTTTCTCCTAACCTGGTTCTGCTGCATAGTTCCTTAATATGTCTCTGCCTAAGATTGCCTGCCTTCCAGTAACTACCCATGGTGCTTCTCCCTGCCCATTGTTGTTGAGGAACCAGCTTCTCAGCAGCTCAAGCTTAATCTTTTTTTTTATTGAGGTCACATTAGTTTATAATGTTATTTTTTTTAAGTTTCTTGGTTTTTTCTTTTTCTTTTTCTCCCCAAGTCCCCTCAGTACATTCTAACTGTAGGTCCTTCTAGCTCTGCTATGTGGGACACTGCCTCAGTGTGGCTTGATGAGCAGTGCTGGGTTTGCACCCAGGATCCTAACCAGTGAAATTCTGGGCTGCTGAAGCAGAGCAGGTGGACTTAACCACTCGGCCATGGGGCTGGCCCAATATAACATTCTCTTAATGAGTCATGCCCTCTTGGTTGCAAGTAAACCTTGATCAACCTTGCCCACTTAACCTACTAAGATATATAAACCTATGTGAATGAAATTGCATTAAATCACAGTTACTGAAATGTTTACCTACCAGTGGGATTATTTTTTGTATGAGTGTTTTAAAACCATAGCAGTAAAATTTGCTATTAATAATGGTTCTGTAATTTGTATTTTTATTTATTGAAAATGGTAGATATAATTATAGAATGCTTGTAAACATAAATACCTTTTTCAGAAAAAGTTAGTTTTTTTACATCATTTAACAACCAGCTTATTTGTTAGAGTTGTTGAGACACCAGTTATAGAAAACTGGGAAGTCCTGATAGTGTGGCAGATACTACGCATCTGGAAATTTAGATTCGGGACCTTATTATGTCACTTATGTAACCTTTGCCAGGTTTATGATATCCTGTGAACTCACTGCTGTTTTTAAAACCATATTTTAATTGAATAATATTGGTGTTGGCTTCATCCTGGTTTCCTTGGAGGACTAAATGAGTTAATGCAAATGAAAGCATTTTGGAACTGTGTAGATTTATACAATGTAACATTTTAATGAAAATAGGTAATTTTTAAAAGGTCAGTAAAGCCAGTTTGTGACTTAATCAGTAATTTCTCTTTGAGATGTAAACCCCATTCTTGAGTAATCTCCTTTATTGTGTTTGTTTAATCTTAGTGCTCCTTGGCTTGAAGGGCAAGAACGTGCAGATTTATCGAATAGCCTTGAGGAAATATATATGTAAGTGACAAGTGATTTAAAAAGTTCTACTAGTTCTTCTGTTGGGGCTTTTATTGGAACCATGATATTTTAGGGCCTTTTCCAAACTTTTCGTTATGCTGCCTTTCCATTAACCAAAAGGATGCACTTGAAGAGTCTTTGAAAGATTGGTTGTGTAGTATAATTTTATATGTACATTTGATAGGACTTCTACTTATATACAAAAATACAGTAATATTTAGAACTAATAGCTATAGAAACACTTAGCCAGCTTGTAAAAGTAAATTCAGAGATGCTGCTCTTGTTTTGATGTTTTCATAGGCTATGTTGAATGAAACTGGTAACAGCAAAATCCTAAGCATAATTACTTATTAAACTATTATATACTTTTAATGATAATTTTCTTGTATTAGGCTGTAAGACTGAGAGTCTGCATATGTGGAAGATAAACACATGGATAAAGAGAACAGATTAGTGGTTACCAGAGGGGAAGAGGATTGAGGGGGCGGGTGAAAGGGGTAAAGGGGCACATATGTATGGTGACAGATAAAAACTAGACTCTTGGTGGTGAGCGTGATACAGTCTATTCAGAAACTGATATACAGTAATGTACACCTGAAATTACACAATGTTATAAACCAGTATGACCTCAATAAGATTTAAAAAATTTTTTTAAAAAGACTGAGAATCTATAGATTTACTGTATTTTTCACTCATTCATTCAACAAGTACTATATGGCAGGCACTCTGCTAGATCCTGGCTACACATAGTTACCAAAAACAGCAATGGTCCCTCTTTTCATGGCATTTAGAATTTACTGGTGGGAGAGAGATTACTCACAACAATGTAAAAATGAATGTAGAACTGTAACTGTGATAAGTTCTGTAAAAGAAAGATATTAATGTGGAGTACTAATTGAGTTTGAAACAAGACCTGACCTTGTCTGGGAGGTTAGCGATGGCTTATTTGATTTAAGAGCTGAGTTACTTGGGTAAACTAAACTCCAGTGAAAGGCCACAGCATGTGCAAAGGCTCTGTGTCAAGGAGCTTGGCACATTTCAAAACAAAAAGTAATGGTGGTGTGAAGTAAGAGTAGTAAAGAGCAGAGAGAAGGGAGTACAGTGGGAAAATGACCTGGCAAAGTAGATAGGGGAAGTCATGCAGAGTCCTGTAGGCCAAGTTCTGGATTTTTGTCTTTATCCTAAGACCCTGGGAAGCAGAGAAAGTTTTTAACCGGTGTGATGCCATGATAAGATTTTCGTTTTGAAAACAACATTCTGTTTCTATATGAGGAACTATTGGAAGGGTGCAAGAATGCATGTGAGACATGGGTTAGGAGGTTAATGCAGTAGTCCAGAGAAGAAATGACTGTGATTTGGATTAATTTTAGTGATATATATTAATTTAGTAAAACAAATTATGTTCTGGAATATCAGTTTCACTGTAGTCCAGGAACAGGTAAGGATGTCTTACATGTTCTAGGTGGCCACCCCATTTGGCACATCGAGAGTACTCCCTTTGTATCCCTGGGATCTAGGCTATGTTTCTTTTCCCCCAAAATATTTAACTAAAAAAACCACTAAATCTTCATGGAATTGATTCTATTAGTTCTTTCCTGTAGGAAGTGTGGTCTTCTTTGAGTCCCAGGTTTACACTGGACTCTGGAAGTAACCAAGAACTGGACATAGCGTTAAAGAATGCCCTCGTTTAGTGATTCCGTCATCTTCAGCATATAAATATTATTTATTTCCTCAGTTAAATGTTTTCTGATACCTGTCCCTAACCTTACTGGTCGCTCCAACTTTTGTGCCCTCAACAAACTTCTTTCTGTAATCTTTTATTTATGCTTATTTGCCAATTTATCTCCCTCCTTAAAGTACACTAAGATAAATATACTGCAAATTTGCTCACCCATGATCTAATTGTGCATCTTATGGTCATTTTTCACTTCTTATCTTATTGGACTAACTTTTGGTGGTGGTGAACACTTCCTCTTTCTCGAAAGTCTTCCCATACTTGGCTTCCATCATGTTAATCATATGCATCTATTAGATTTTTCTCCTCCCTATGCACAGTGTCATGCACTCTGAAATGGCTTCCTACCTGCCTTTTCTCTGTCCAGAAAGTTCCCCCTTTACTCGGGAGGTACTGTTCCATAGGACACAAGTTGCTGTTCTCCATAACAAGTGCAGTTGAGCTATTTGAGAATTAAATAATTCCATAATTTAGAAAGCAGCTTGTTCTAAAACCGGAATATGGTTCATGGTCTCTTGTTTATTAAAAGTGCTTGAACAAACTGTCCAATGGTATTATTTTCACACATGTAGTTTAAATAGAAATACCAGTTCTGTTTTTAAAAGTTTTGTGTGACAACTTTTAATCATATTTTTCCATAAAATCCCAGCAGTGGGCAGCAAGTAAAAAATCTTCTTGGTCTTTGAAAATTAAACATATTAGGTAAATGTGTGAATATAATTCTTAATGTTTATAATTTCATTGTGTTCTAAATATTGTTACACTATTGAGATTTTCATATTGATTTAGCATCATTTTGAATGCTAAATTTGATTTTTGCCTAGATAAGAAGATGCAGCTATGCTTTGTTTCCTCTTATGTCGGGAGGTAAAGAAGTCAGAAACCTAAGTTTTTCTAGTAAACGTTTATTGAGTATCTTCTATATGCTGGCACTCTGTTAGGAGTTTGGAATTTAAAAATTAAGATAGATGTGTACCAGTACAATATAGTGACATAATTGCTAGTAGGTTTGGACTAAGTGCTATAGTTAGAGGTTTTAATAACAGGCTGTCTCTGGGCATATGGATAAAGTTGTAAAAGAGGGTTCCATTGTGAAGGTGACCTTTGAGCATGTGTTTGCCAGGTTGTCAAAGGAAGAGAGGTTTTCTGATAGGAGGAACTGCGTGAGCAGAATCACGTAGATGTGAAGCAACCCGGGATGTTCAGAGTTCAGCAAGTAGTTTAAGATACCAGGTGTGTAAATTGAGGTAGGTGTAAGAAGAAGCCTACAAGCTGGGATCAGGAGTTTGGGCATTATCTTGTAGGTGTAGGCTCTAGATGTTTTGGGCAGGGGAGTGATGTAATCAGATTTGTGTGGCAGTGTGGAGGATGGCTTGTGAAGAGTTTGAGGGAAGGGGCACCATGGGAAGAGCAATCAGTAACTCAGGAGGGAGGTGGTGAAGGCCTTGATTAAGGCAACAAGAAGGTGGTTGGAGAAGAATCGTCAGTTGAAGAGATACTTAAGAATATAAACTAGGATTTGGTGATTGATTAGATGAAGATTAGTTTGCTTATCATAATTATTTTTGTTTGAATAGTGTGCATATGGACATTTTGAATATATGAAAATATTTTAGTAATACAAAAGGTAAGTAACATAAAAATACTTACAACATTATACTAATTGGTGTTGCTTAAGAGAAAAGGAAAGGGATTAAAATTTTTTTGTAGTGTTTGAATTTATGATGGTCCATTTCAGCAGTCCTTAATTTAAAATCCAGGAGAATGGTTATTTTAATTTCCCACAGTTCTTCACGTTTTGATGCATCGTGTAGTCTTAGATTTGAAAGTTGGAGAATGAGGCTTTTCAGAGCAACAGTTGCACTGGACAAAGTTAAACAGGCAAGGAAGACTTTATTCTAGGCTGTTGTAATCGGGGAGAGGCCAGAACTCGGACGCAACTCAACTTCCTGAAGCAAAAAGCAGGGGGATTTTTAAGGGCTGGGATGAGCTAGTAGAAAAGTACTGGAGGCTGTTGGAGGGAGGTTGGTCAATGAGATGTGTCCAGCACATTTAGTTACTTCCTGAGTTTGCGAATGTGTTTCTGTGTGTTTGCTACTTTTTGCTCATCAGAAGTAAGGCTCCTCTGCTCCCCCAGAGACTGGGAGACGGCGCCGCTGTCTTCCTTGATGATTACATGATTACATTTCAGAACGATGGCTCCCAGGTCCTGGAGGAAGACATTCCTAGGTTGTAAAACTGACAAGAGTCATCAAGAAAGATGTCCATAATCCCAAAAGAACAAAGAAAGAATTCTAATAACAAGTTTTCTAAAGAAAATGCTGTAAGAAAAGGGAGGTCAGGGTCTAGAGTCAGGAAGTTGTGCTTGTCTGAAGTTAACCTAAGGTTAAGGCTATCTTGGTCAGGCTTCTGGAGTCAGTTTTTGAAATAGTCTGTGTTCTCATCTATAAAATGAGGATAATAGAGTAATAAAGTAGTGAGGATTAAATGACATAATCCATATAACGTACTTTAGCAGCTCTCATTTTTATTGTTCTTATTAAAAAAATCACATCGTCCACCTTTGTCGTTTTGAAAATGAGATGACGAAAACTCAGAGATCAAGTAATTTGTCTAAGGTCACACAACTCAGTAGTGCATTTTAATGAGTAGCTTTACCCTTAAATTGACAAATATAAATATTGGAAAATTAAAGATACAAAACTTACAGCCTCAAGTAAAATTAGAGTCACTTGACTTTGTTTTGATCCTTCTGAATTGGATAGTAGTTATTTGAGTATAGTTACTCACAAAGTGTCTCAACTAAAATGTCAGTTTTTAATCCAAGGTGGTCTTTTATTTAACTTGAAACAAATTTTTTTCAGACTTTTTATATTTAGCTACTTTACCATATTTAATTTCATAAATACAACTTAACATTTCACTCTATAATGAACAGTTCTCAGATTTTGCATGTGAGTCCTTAGATTCAGCAGACTTCTTCCAGGACCATTGCAGGAGAGGAGGAGAGACACAGCGGGGAGGACTCCCAGCTTTTGTCTCTTAATTTGTTTCTCATTCTGTGAGAGATTTCATTATAGTGATGGCAAAAGTTTGAAAACCTCCAAATCCTGGTAGATAATTAAAATACATGAACAAACTATTGTCATAAGAGAGAACATGAATACGGTAGTAATGACAACAGCAAATTAAAAAAACCCACCACCATGATAGAATTTTGGGGTCCAAAGGAAAGAATAATTTTCGTTTTCTTCAGGAAACCTTTCACATGCCCTACAACTTACTTACACTGGATTTCAGTAAGTCTTGTTAAATACTAGAGAAGAAGGAAGCATTCAATAAATGATGTTGGGCAGAAGTGCTGTTGTATATTCTGCAGGAAGCCATGGGCCAGAGGAGAGGAGATTTGGAGTTAAGGTTTAATTTCTTCTTTATTATTTGGAAAAACTAATTATTAATTGTGAAATTTCTTCCAAGGTGTCCCCGCCCCCCCAAAAAAACAAGTCTGAATGTGAATGTATATTCACAGAGGGATGATTTTCCTGTCTCAAAGGGTGGTTGTAAGGATTAAGCGAGGTAACAAAGTGTTTTCTCCGTGTCTTCTATACAGTAGGTGTTCAGTAAACACTAGGTATTTTCATTACTACTTTTGGTGATGATGATGATGTGAGGAATTCAAAAGAATGAGATTAGGAGATGGAAAGAATTACATATAAAACCATAAATTTGTAAGGATAAAGATTACAAACACTGAGATAAGGGGCCCAATTTTCTCATTCCCTACCATGCCTCCAGGGCTGCTATAGTGCTTGGTGTATAGGGCAGGCCCTTAAAGATTTGTTGAGTGAATTAAGATAGTTTCACTTGAAAAGAAACTACTTTTGTAAAGTAAGACAAGATGCTCTAAATCTCTGTTTTGTAGATGAGGAAACTGGGATTCAGAGTTCATGTAGCTTACTTGCCTAAGGGCATAGCTGCTTGATAGGAGAGCAAAATGCAGTGGGCCACCCAAGCTTTGGAGTAAGTCTGCCTTCCCATTCTGGCTCTGGGCTTCGTATTTTTATGACTGTCTTAGACAAGTTTATTGATCTCTCTAGGTCTGTTTTCTCAAGTGTACAATTGGGAAATAATACCTACTTCATTAGACGATAATGAGTATTAAATATGTTGATATGTATAATGTACTTTGGGCTTGGGATATACTCAATACATTTTGCCTTTCTGTGTCTCTATACTTCTAAGTCTTTTATTGAGAATAGGGGATGGGAGTGGAAATTGTTTAAAAGAAACTCAACTAGCATTCTCAACTTTTTAAAACCTTTCCAGATGACTTTTGCTCTCTAAAAAGACAGGTTACCAAAGCACACAGAAGATGGTTTTAGTGCTTAGGAGTTATGGGTGAGATGGGGAGGGTTTTCGGGTACAGAATTATTTGAGAACAGTGTTGTTTTCTTCTGTATGTTTGTTTTGAAAGTTTCCTTTGGTGGGTACTGATGAGCGGTGATAAAGGGAGATAATGGTTTCAAGGGGAACTTTTAGAGGAAGGGGGTAAGGTGTTGTTATGAAGTAGTGAGGTGATTTTGTTAAACACACAAACTAAAACTTATCTAAAATTAGTGTCATTGCCTAAAGAGTAGACACTTGGGTCTTTATTTTATTGCTGTTGCCATCATTTAACATAACTCGATAGACATGAACCATGACATGTTCTTTTGCGCAAAGATCTTTTGAGATGGATTCAATTATCTGAGGCAGGCAGACGTTATTTGGAACCAAAATGAATCAATTTGGGCAGTAGAATATTTTAGTGAAAAACAAAATAGGAGTATAAAGTTGTTGCATCGATTGTGTTTTAAGTCTTGTCAGTTGGCTCTCTGAGGGAATTCCTCAAGTACTGTGCGTTCTTGGTTGAAATAAGTATACCAAATAAGTGGTTTGAAATTGTTCAAAAAGTTTAGAAAAGCGAGCGATGATTGGACATCAATTCTGAAACTGTATCTACTGATAGAAACTAAATCACATTTACGTCTATCAAATTCATCCAGTTTAAGTTCAGAATTTGTTTTCCCCCTCTTTGACTATAATTCTTCTGCTTAGTTTAAATAAGCAATGTTAATTTTGGAGCCAGTTGGGATTGTTAATGTTGATGTAAACAATCTATATTAAATACTCATCCACAAATGTTAGTAAATCTCATGTTTTTAATAAATTCTTTTTTAAAAGGCATGGCTAGATTGCATATTTATTAGATTGAAGATATATCTGTATTTTCTTGAATTTGAGAAGAAAGTTTTTTTAAATAACGAATTTTTCCCCCTGTATTTTGTTTAGGCAAAATATTGGTGAAAGTATTCTTTACCTGTGGGTGGAGAAAATAAGAGATTTTCTAATACAAAAATCTCAGATGATAGAACCAGGTAGGATTGAAAAATATTATCAATGCTCTTTTAACTTACAGTAATTAAGTTTTAGTGTAGATATTCTAATTGAAATTTTTAGTGAAAATCTGTATTCTGTTTTATGGTTCTATGCATGTTAAAATATTATGTTTCTCTGGAAAGTTTGTTTACTCATGTAATGAATGGTTATTTCTTTCTATAAGCTTTTGCCTCTTTGGTTTCATATTATACTCTTAGAGAAATAGAATTTTATGGTTAAAGAACTTGGGTCAAAAAATCTCTGCTTTTTTGACTATTGTTAAGGTAATAGGAGCCATGTAACATTCTTTATGAATTATTGGACTATATAAGTTAGACATTACCTTCAAATGAGTATAGTATTTATAGAAAAAGAACTGTGGAAAACACACTGACTGATATTTAGGATATAAAAATTGACTTTGAAAATTGATTTTTTTAAAACTGAAATGTAACTCACCACAATTATTCACCCTTTAAGAATGTATAATTCAGTGGTTTTTAGTATATTCAAAAGTTGTGCAACCATCACTGCTATCTAATTTCAGTACATTTGGAAATTGAAATTTTGCTCTATTATTATTATTCTTTTATTGAATCATTAAGTATATGACAACATGAAATTTCTAATGTTTCCTGTTTACTTTGCTAGTCTTTTTTCCACTTACCACAAAGGCCTTTAAGAGACGAAAATAACTCTATTTAACCCGATTTTATTTCCAAATAGAGGTTTATTGTTATCACTGAGAATTGTTGAGGGATTTAAAACAAAAGACCAATAGCTTATTTACTAATCTTTTAGAAAATTATTTACAGGGAACCAGTTATTTAGGACTCCCTTAGCCAAATCAGTATACGTTTTTGTTTTTTTGTTTTTGAGGAAGATTACCCCTGAGCTAACATCTG
Organism: Equus caballus; assembly: GCF_041296265.1. Classification (NCBI taxonomy): domain Eukaryota; kingdom Metazoa; phylum Chordata; class Mammalia; order Perissodactyla; family Equidae; genus Equus; species Equus caballus. The sequence continues at coordinate 54,541,787 of NC_091691.1, forward strand.
CCACCAATCCTCCTCTTTTTGCTGAGGAAGACTGGCCCTGAGCTAACATCCGTGCCCATCCTCCTCTACTTTATTTGTGGGACGCCTACCATAGCATGGCTTGCCAGGTGGCGCCATGCCTGCACCCGGGGTCCGAACCAGTGCACCCCAGGCCGCCAAAGTGGAATGTGTGCACTTAACCACTGTGCCACTGGGCTAGCCCTCAGTATAAGTTTAAAATTGGTAGTAGTATATATTTTTTCAGAGCATTTTACTGTTTTTCTATAGAAGTGAATGTTTTTACTGCTTCCGTTAAAATCAAGGAGATAAATGGTATGAAGATATTCTGTCCATGTGACAGTGTTTTTTGAAGTATTTTCCTTAGCTTTTTATGATCCGTGTTCTGGTTTTGCAGCATTTCAGGGCATCTGTGAGAAAAGTAGTCTCAAAGCAAAATTGGTTTTTGCCAGTCCCCCATTCTATAGTGTGGGGCAATTGCAAAAATGGAATGTACACCGGTAAAAATTTAGGACTCTAAAAATAGTTTGGGATCACTCAACTCTTAGGAAATTTTAAAAATTATTGATCTTAAAAATGATATTTTCCCTTTCCCACCTATAACCATAATTTAGTTTAGCCACTCTTCAAATTTTAGAGTTATTGATTTGTGTTATACAATTTATAATTTTTAGAAATTTTGTTTGGAAGTTTTTACTCAAAAATTGATTTTATAGACTTCATGTTAAAGTGGAAGGATTAATAATTCTGAAAACTAGTAAGAGCAGAAGCTAATAATTAGGATATCTCATGAGAATTTTCTCTCTAGGGTACCCACTTGACAAATAATTTATTTTGATTTTGCTGTTATCTTCAGTATAAATTTATTTTTTATTATTTCATCATGTTTTTTCTACTCTGGGAATATTAAATTTTGAAATAATTATATACAGTTATTTATAATTTTTTGTTGTTGTTGAGGAAGATTGGCCCTGAGCTAACATCTGTTGCCAGTCTTTCTCTTTTTGCTTGAGGAAGATTGTCCCTAAGCTAACATCTGTGCCAATCTTCCTCTGTTTTATATGTGGGAGGCCACCACAGCATGGCTTGATGAGTGGCATGTAGGTCTGTGCTGGGATCTGAAACCAGGAATCCTGGGCCACTGAAGCGGAGCATGCAGACTTAACCACTGTGCCCCTGGGCCAGTCCCTACAATTTTTAAAAATTCTGCACTAATATTAGACTTAGAGAAAAGTTGCAAAAATAGTACAAAGACCTCTCTTAATATTCCTGACCCTGCTTTCCCTAGTAACATCTCATAGTATTATCATCATGAACAGGAAAATAACATTGCCATAATATTAACTAAACTAAAGAGTTTATTCCAATTTCACTAATGTTTCCACTGATGCCCTCTCTGCTGTTAGATAATCCTGACCAGGCTTCTACATTGCATTTAGTTGTTATTTCTCCTTACTCTCTTCTAGTCTATAAACAGTTCTTCAGTCTTTCCTTGACATTTATGACCTGACACTTGTAAAGAACGCTGATCAACTGTTTTGTAGACTGTCCCTCAATTTGGGTTTGTCCATTGTTTTTCTCATAATCGAAGTAACATTAGGCATTTTGGCAAGAAAACCATAAAAATGATATTGTGTCCCTCACAATGCATTATATCAGGAGCTCATGATAAGAATATGCTTTGTTATTTGTGATGTTTAACTTTGATCCCTTGGTTAAGATGGTATCTGCCAGAGTCTCCATTGTAAAGTTACTGTATTAGTCTCCAGAGAAACAAAACTAATAGGATGTGTGTGTATTATGTATATATGTGTCTGTGAGTGTGTGTGTCTGTATATTTATAAAGCGAGAGAAAGGAGGGAGGGGCGGGTAGAAGGAGGGAGAGAGCAGGAGAAGTGATTTAAGGAATTGGCTCACAAGATTCTGGAGGCTGACAAGTCCAGAGTCTGCAGGTTAAGCTGACAGGCTGAAGACCCAGGGAAGAATTGGTGTTGCAGCTCAAATCAGAAGGCTTTCTGCTGGCAGAAGTCCCTCTTTTTCTGGGGAGCTCAGTGTTTTTCCTGTTAAGACCTTAACAGGATGAGGCTCACTCACATTATGGAAGGCGATCTGCTTCACTCAAAGTCAGCTGATTTGAATGTGAATTCCATCCAAGAAATACCTTTACAGAAACATCTAGAATAGTGTTGACCAAGTATCTGGGTACCATGGCCTACCCAAGTTGACATGTAAAATTAACTGTCATAGTTACTGTCTTTCCCTTTGTAGTTGATAATTATCTTGGGGGAGATACTTTGAAGCTATGCTAACATCCTATTTCTACTTAAACTTTCACTCAGTAATTTTAGAATCCATTAGTGTATCTTGTCAACAATATTTATTACTGTGGTGTTTGCCTAATGGTGATTCTTACCTCCTCTTCTCCTTCGACATTTATTAATCGGAATTCTATTGTGAGGAAGAGATGTCTCTTCTCCCCATTCATTTGATTAGTCATTTATATCAGTATGAATTCATGTATATTATTTTATTCCATGCGTTAAAATTCCATATTATCCATATTTTTTTGCTCAAATTGTTCCAGGTTTGGCCTTTAGGAGCTTCTTCAGGTAGGCTCCTGTGTTCTTTTTATAAGCTTCCATCTTTTTGTGAGCATTTCTTTGCTTTCTGGAATCACAAGATGTTCCAGGCTCATTTTGTATTTTCCTTGCGCCAACCTTGGAATCAACCTGAATTCCTTCTATTGAAGAATGATATTTAGAGACCAAGACCAATGATTTTTTTTAGGTGTAATTTTGTATTGTCTTTGTAGATAACTCATAATGTTGCATATCCACATAGGCCCAGACATAGAGAAGAAAACTGAAAAGGAAGATGTTGAATGTGAAGATGATCTCATTTTAGCATGTCAGTTAGAAAATCCAGGTAAGCACTGGATTTTGATATCAGTGAAAATTAAATAGGTATAATGTTACTAACATGTTTCTTTTGAGGAAAGTGGGATGGTAATATTATGTATTGTTTTTGGAATGGCATAAAAATTTAGTAAACACTCACATGTTAAGAAATAGTTATTAATTTGCAGAGAATTGAATTAATTTTTTCCTGCGTGCTGGCCATTTTAGTGTTTGGTAGGTCTGTCAGACGGGTGAGGAAAAATAGAAATTTACTTTTTCTTTTTCCTACTTTGTAGAGTTTTGAATTAGTGATGGGAAAAATTGAAACTAAGAAAAGCTGTGTTAATGTTTTCAATTCACATCCTGTTTTTATATTTCATTTTGAAATCCTGATCTCTCCTCTGATGGCTCACAGGTAAATTTTAGTCTGTGCTTACAAATCCAAATATAGTAATTGAAGGTGCAGCCACTGAAATAAAGCTAATAAAATGCCTTTAAGATTTTCAATTCTGCTTAAGCAGATTTGTTCCATAATTAAGTACTATTCACCTTATGAATAGGTTGATGTGATAGACCAGCTCTATGTTTTTATCAGACAGTATGTTCCATTTCAGTATTTTAAAATTTTGAATGATATCGTCATTTTTCTCAAGTCTCTTACAAAAACGTGATAAACCAGAGGGAACGTTCATTTTCTTTGAAGGTAAGGAGTTTCCTCTGCCATTTTACAGTAGATTTTAATGAGTATTATGAAGGTTTAAAGTTCTTGCATGGTGTCTCAGGACTAGTGGAAGGGGGTGAAGAGGAAGTGAAAGAGTGGAGAAGATGAGCCAGGACTCCTACCCCTGCTTCAATCTAAGTAGCTCCCATTTTATTCATTTGTATACTTGTGGATTTGGCATATGATTTCTTTTGGGAATCAAGATCCACTATTAAAGGAAAAAGAGTGAAAATCAGTACTAATAAACAGCACCCTGTTGATATTGACCTTAGTACTATACTAGTATGGTCGTCACAGTCTGTTCAAGAAGAGGACACTATCGGGGGAAGGTAAAACATCCTGCATAAACCTGGCTTCTTGTCCTAGTCCTGCCACTAATCAGTGCAGTGATTTTTGGCAAGTTGTTTAAAGCTCTCCAGAAACGTTGTTACACATGTTAAGTTGAAGTATTTCATCAATTTTAAGGCAAACTGACTTGGTAAGAGTCAACAGATTAAAGAATAGGAATAGGAAAAAGTTTTAATTCTTTCTTCCTGAATGACTTTTTATCCTAAGTGGGGCAGCTGCAGCAGCCAGGATAGTTGGTCATTTTCTCAACATAGTTAAAGGTAAATTAGTGGTTCTTAAACTTGTTTAAGAGGCAGAATAACTGGAAATCTTGATACTCTATTGAATACCAATTTGGTGTATTATTGATACATCCAATTCAATCCTATGAAGTAGGAAGAGTTTTATTAGCAGAAGACATGCGGTAGTCCCGCCTTATCCATGGGGGATACGTTCCAAGACCCTCACTGGATGCCTGAACTGCAGATAGCACTGAACCCTGTATATACGATGTTTTTTCCTATACGTACTACCTGTGGTAAAGTTTAATTTATAAATTAGGCACAGTAAGAGATTAACAGCAATAGTAATAAAGTTGGCTTTGGGGTTATTAGTAAATAAAGTAAGGGTTATTGAACACAAGCACTGTGATACCACAACAGTTGGTCTGATAACTTGAGATGGCTGCTAAGTGACTAATGGGCCGGTGGCGTATATACAGCCTGGATCTGCTGGACAAAGGGATGATTCATGTCCCAGGAGGGACAGTCCAAGATTTCATCACACTTCTCAGAACAGAGTGCAGTTTAAAACTTTTGAATTATTTCTAGAATTTTCCATTTGATATTTTCAGACCAAAGTTAACCGCAGGAAACTGAAACCATGGAAAGCAAAACTGCAGATAAGGGAGGACTACTGTATGTTACAGCTATACAAAATAAAGTTATAGGTTTCCCAACCCAGAGGTCCATCCGCAGTACAATGGCTACATAAGTTGTGGTATTTAGCAGCTGTCAATCTTTTTGGTCTCACGACCCCTTTATATTCTTAAAAATTAGATGTTATACCAACTTATACTACTTCAATAGTCCAGGATTTGAGTCCCAACCCACCGCTTCCACTGGGTGACCTTGGCAGGTGAAAATCATTTATAAGTCAAGTAGTTTTACCTACAATGTATTTGGAAACTTTCCCTTAAAATTATAATTTGATTTTAATAGACAACTATTAATGGCTATTTGGGTTGATTTGCAATATAATTTATGTCTTTTTCCGAACCCCCCTCCACACACCATTGCCAAATTTTCAGTATTTGAATGTAAGAATTTTAAAAATAAAAGTAATATAATTCTTTAAATTTATAGAAATAGAAGAATTGCCTCCGATCGATCATGGCATTCCTATTACAGACCGAAGAAGTACTTTTCAGGCACACTTGGCTCCAGTAGTTTGTCCCAAGCAGGTAAAGTTACCGTGTCCGGCTCACTTTGATGTTGTTTTACCAAAGTAAGTCAAGTAAATGGTTTTGCAATAATATCCTTATTTTTACTATTATGTTTAATTTTCATGTAACATAAAAATTATTTGCTTATTTTCCTACCCTGAAATTACTGTAAATCATGGACGATTTGTTTTGTTTCTGTTTTTCACTGCTTTCAAAATTTTATCTGAATTCTGATTAGGACTGACCCTCAAATGGATTTTCAAACAGGAAAAACCCACTGTGGTGTTGTGGAAAATTATGATGCTTAAATAGCTTGTTAAAAAGAATTATTTGTCCTACTGCGTGAGAGTGCTATAAAACCAAGTCTGTTCCATTGTTGCCCAGTTAGGGGGACACTGGACAGACTGGCTTAGCCTTGTTTTCCTGTCCTGAATTCCTTTTCCTTTCTGCTTCCTGATCTTAGGTGACCTAACTCCCACCCAGGGATATCAAATGGGAGACTTTTCAGTCAAAAACAGTATTCCTAGTCTTTGTCTTTTTCACTCTCTTTTCAGCAGAATCATTTTCTTCTTCCTTGCTGCTATAATCTAGCTTCTTTTAAACTTTATTGATGTAAGAGACAATTTCAGTACTACCTATAAAGTTAAATTAACAACAAAAAGTCTCATTAACTTAGCATGGGTTTTGAGCATTAGTCTCTTCCCTTTGGTCTCAACAGCGACTCTCCTCTCTAAGCTCTTCTAGAACCCTGACCTCTAGGGCTACACTGCTTTGTACTGGGCTGCCTTTCACTCTGTATTAGGCTCTGGGAGAGGAAGTGCTTTTCTGCAGTGACTTGTGGTCAAGACAGCAGTTTTTGGTGCAGGCTTCTGCGCTTTTCTCTCAGGAACCCTATTTTGTCCTTGGCTGTTGCTCATAATCTTCTTGTCGGGGTCCTTAGACGTTCTATTCTATGTCTGTTCATCCTTGACCCTCTTTGTTTCTGATTGTAGTCACTTAGAGTTACAAGATCATAATTTGTGAGACCTGAAACAAATCTTAGAGGTCAATGTCTTCTTTATTTTATTGATCAGGAATCTGAGAACCTGAAAGTTTAAAAAATGATAAACACAAGATTGCACAATTTCTGATCCAAGTTGGTCTCCCTGACTCTAGCTCGGTCTTCCCTACCTCCAGTATTTCTTCAATATTTCTTCCATACTCCTTGCCAGTTACCTTTCTGAAAGATCAGGACACCTGTCACCATTCCCCCCACATAATCTTTGCTGATTTCCGTTGTCTACAAGGAAAAATCTAAACTTGTTATACAAGGCCCTTTGTGCTAGGACCCTAGCTTTTTCGTTCCTGATACATCTGCTATCATCTTCTCATTCGTACTCTTAAGTTACAGCTACATAAGACTGTTTATCACTTCTTGAACCCCTTTTATGTCTCTGCTAGGGTTGTCAGATAAAATATAGAATACCTACTTAAATTGGAATTTCAAGTAAACATTATTGCATGGGACATACCTATAATAAAAAGTATTCATTTATATGAAATTCCAATTTAACTAAACATACTTTATTTTTATTTCCTAAGTCTGGTACATTCGCACATGCTGTTTCTTGTGAATGGAATGGCTTCTTCCTGCACTACCCCTCTCTTCCCTTTTGATGAAGAAGAATTGCCACTTATCTTTCAAGACTGGGTTCATGTTCCTCTGTGAACCTTACATGATGCCCCGAAAGAGTTTTAGCTTTATAATATTTGGAATATACCATTATTGTGCATCTATCACATTGGATAGATAAATTTGGTAAATTTTCAGAACTCATTTTTAGAAATTCTCGTATTTACATTTAAAATGCTCTACCTGGGGAAAAAATTTTCATGTACAAATACCTTAGACATGGTTAGTGCTCAAATATTTGTTGATAATTGGGGCTCAAAAATACCAGATTTGTCATTTTTATACCAATTGAGAGTATCAGTATCTGCCCCTAAAATGAGGAGAAAACTCTGGAAATGGGTTTTTCAGAGTGTAGTAGATTCTTTAAATAATGATTTCAGTACAACAGTACTTATATCAATGTGCTTTCAGATGTTTTTCCATCATTTATTTACAGAGCAAATAAAAAGTATACATTAGTTTATTTATATTACTGCTGTTTTTAAGGTGAAAATGGTTCTCGCCAAATTATATGAGAATAAGAAAATAGCTAGTGCTACCCACAACGTCTATGCGTACCGGTGAGTGATCATCATAATTTTAGGAATGTGCAGTTTGTAAAAAATGGGGGAAACTGATACATGATTTTAAAAAATAATGGCTATTCTGTGTTGTTTTCCATTATAAAAGTAATAATTGTGTAGAATATTTGGAAACTGCAGAAAAGAAAAAAACAGAATCAGAGGGAAAATCAGCCGTTTTCTGCCACTAAGTGTAACTGATAGTATTTTGATATGTTTTCTGTCTTTTCTATGCAGAGTGTATTTTTGTAATGCTTTATCCTAGTATCCTGTTTTTTCTTGATTTAACAAAAGAATTTTTTCATGTTATAATTGCTTTATAAGCATTATTTTAATGACTGTATAATATTTGTTTGAGGCTCCATACCACAATTTATTTAACCATATCCTTTTTGTTTTAGTTTTTTATATTTTTCGCTATTGTAAAGAATAGTCCCATGAACATCTTTGTATACGTTTTAGATTACTTCCTCAGGATAAGTTCTGGTTGCTTCTAGATTCTTTTTTCAAATGAAATGGGGGTATAATTAAAAAGGAAGAAAGAATAGATTCCTAGACATAGAATTATTTAAAAAGTCTGAACATTTTTGAAACTCTTGATACACATTGCCAAGTTTTTTCCAAAGTTTTTCTTTTAAACTGATTTATGCTCTCATTAGCAGTAAATGAAGAGAGCTTCTTTTACTACATGCCTTTTAGTTTTGAGTACTAAGGTTTTACACAAATCTTTGCTGATTTGTTAGCAAAGAGATGAAGGGTATATTTTTAAATATGTGAGTTAGTACAGACTTAAAAGAGCATAGATTAGGACTGTAATAAATCAGAATATAGACAGGGATTTGGTGCAAACTTAAAATGTGGTTGAGACTGTTTATAAAATCTAGGCTATCTGAAACTCAAAAAAATTTTTAAAAATCCATCTCTTTGGATAGGTGAATTTTTAATATTACTAAGTCATATCCCTCTAAATGCCAAAACTTACAAAAAACTGTTTGTTATATAATTCCCTACTTACTAGAGTATCACTGGACAGAACTTTGATGTTTGCTTAATGAGTTAGGGTCATCAATATAAAAATGAGGGATTAGACTATGTTTGCTTGCAGGGAGTATTAGAATGTGCTGGAAGAGTATTAATAGTATTTATTTATCCTACATGTTTATTGACTGCCTACTCTGTGGCAAGCACTTTATAAAAGTTAATTCTGATTATTTCAGCCACTCTGCTACTGTAAAAATGTTAAGTTTTTCAAGATCACATAGTTGTTAAGTGGCAGAGCTGAATTTGGTAATCTAATTTCATTTATCTCTATTTTATTCCTCCATGCTGTGTGGCTGCACCTTCAACAATTGCTGTACATGATATTGATCTTAATTTATCAAAAAGTTAAATAATGTGCCAGATATTCTATTTCAAGCCCCAGATTTTGAAGTTAAGTTCTTATATTTTTGTAGTTTTGCGTATTAATAGGAGATCAGCTGTCATTTCTCACAAATGTCATTGTGACTACATGTAGCAGCCCCTTCACCTTAGCACCTTACATAATTGGTTCTTGGGAATGAAAGAGCTTAGCTTGTCAGAATTGTGTGTCAGATAAGACTAAAAAGGCACAAAGGAGTCTTGAAAGACCTCATTGGGAGTAAAATAATTGACCTTTATTTGGTACCTGGACTTTGTGTTGTGTATTTTGAATGCTTAGGGTCCTTTTAGGGTTACTTCCTGGTTATGGGGCTGTATTCCCACTTTGAAGTTACGGAGCGCTCTTCAGACTGCTGGGACACACAGCTCTTGGGTGCTGCCTCATTATTTTCCTGGCATGTGAGGAAAGGGTTAGTGAAAATGTCCATAGTGTTGCGTTTTTTTCCACAACCTAACAGTATTGGTTATGTAGTCAAATTTTCTTCATTTGTTCCATAAAATTATGGTGTTAGATTATAATTACAAGCCTAATATAAACCAGCCGCTGACTGCTTTTTGCTTTAAATTTGACATATAAAATTTTGTTTAGTAGTACTTTCTTTTCTTCAAATGAGGCCAACTCAATAATAATAGAGCCTAGGGGGCCGGCCCCGTGGCCGAGTGGTTAAGTTCCCGCGCTCTGCTTCGGGAGCCCAGGGTTTTGCTGGTTCAGATCCTGGGTGCGGACGTGGCACCGCTTGTCAGGCCATGCTGAGGTGGCATCCCACACTCCACAACTAGAAGGACCCACAACTAAAAATATACAACTATGTATCGAGGGTCTTTGGGAGAAAAAGGAAAAATAAAATCTTTAAAAAAGAAAAATAATAATAGTAGAGCCTAGTCATAGTAGGTGGGCAGTAAATATTGAGTTAACGAATAGATGGATTGGTGGATGGAATGATGAATGAGTGAATGCATATGATTACTATAGTAAAGTTAATGTAATTGAGTTAGGTGTATAGATGAGGTAGTATCTGACCTCTTACAGTCACAGCTGGAAAGATATCTTTGCTGCATTTGCCTAGTCCTAGATGGTACCGTTTGTAGGGGCCTAAGAAATCCACTAGATGGCATACCTTAACTGGCACTGTTTCTCTGTCGCACTTGATGCCAAGCTTAATCTACTATGATGTATCCCTACATTATTATTCCAAATGCTAACTCTCTAGATAATTTAAATGGGTAAAAATACCATGATTTATCTGATATTGATAAGGATCCCTGGGAAAATTATAGAGAAAAGTAAATCTTATAATTCTTAGTCAGAATTGGGAAGATAGAGAAATGCTTGATGCCTACAATAAGATATGAAAAAAGTGTAAAATATTAACATATTGGTTTTATCACCTCCATATTTTTAATATACTTTTTGTCTCTTTCACTAGATCTTAGGCTCTTTGAAGACAGGAGTATGCCACTTACTTCTTTTATATCATTTCATAGTGCCTATTATGTATAATGCATCTATACAGTATATTCTCAATAAATGTTTTTCAGTGACTACTCTATATAACCTCATAGCTTCAAGGTTAGATGAAGTTGGGAACTGTCAGATATGTAAACTCACCTAACCATAATCATAGCATTTCTGTTTTAAGGAGGCACCCTTGGTTCCTATATAAATATACAAATATAATAAATATACAAATAATAGATATTTATTATATATAATATAAATATTATATAGATATAAAAAATGAAACATACTGGATAGTAGATAGTGAAAATATATCTAATATATAGTTCAAGAAGGATTTTTTAATAGCAAATATGCTTATTTTGAAAGTAAATTGATCGCAACAATTATGAAGGAGTAACTTTTGTTAGTATTTTGAGGTTTCAAAGTGTAACACTGTTGCATGTATTTCTAGAATATATTGTGAGGATAAACAGACCTTCTTACAGGACTGTGAGGATGATGGGGAAACAGCAGCTGGCGGGCGTCTTCTCCATCTCATGGAGGTGAGTGTAAATTAAACCTTGTTAATCCCGTTCTATGAGCCATAAAATTTCTCAACAAACAGAGCTCCATTTAGGAATAAGTAAATCAGTGAGACTATATAACAGGAGATACATTTGGTTTAATTAGTACTTAACTTTTAATCATTGATAGAAAATTTTAACCACTGGATATGGGGAAGAAAGCAAAAGGTTAATAACAAGTGCTGTGCTTTCAAGTTCTTAAATCATAGACAATAGAAGATTGTCTTCAGTTCTGAAGAAGCTCCTCCTTTCTGTTTTTTGACAATTTCCTCCCCTTTATTTTCTCTGTTTTGTCTTTGTGATACTTCTGTTAGTTGGATCTTGGACCTTCTGGATAGATCCAGAATGTTTCCTTTTTAAAGTTACCCATCTCATTGCCTTATGTTCTGAGACATTTTCTTGACTGTCTTCCAAAGCTTCTATTGAATTTAAAATTTTTTTAGCAACCACTTCTTGTTCTCAATTTCTATTTTTCGTAGTGTACTGTTCTGGTTTTAAAGATTTTTTATTTTTCCTTTTTCTCCCCAAAGCCCCTGGTACATAGTTGTGTATTCTTCGTTGTGGGTTCTTCTAGTTGTGGTATGTGGGACGCTGCCTCAGCGTGGTCTGATGAGCAGTGCCATGTCCGCGCCCAGGATTCGAACCAACGGAGCGCGCGAACTTAACCACTCGGCCACGGGGCCAGCCCCGTGTACTGTTCTGGTTTTATGGATGCAGTATCTTCTAAAATTTCTCTGACTATACTAATTAGAGTTTCTGTTTTTTTTTAAGGTGTTTTTTCCCTTAAATTTTTTCTGGTCCATTTTAGTTTGTTTATCTTGTCCTTTCTCTTTCATGCTGCTGGATTGTCTGGTGGTCATTAATTGTCCATTAATTTTAAGAATGGATTGGTTTTTCTCTAAGGTAGTTGCTGTAGTTTCTTCTGCTGTTGTATGTGGAGGTTTGTTTTCTAACCAGGCCATTCCCTTGATAGGAACTCCTTGTGGGGGTCAGGCCTGTAGAGTGGTGGGCTTCACGTTAAGGGCAGCATTTGACAAATGTTAAACTGAGGAAGACCTTACTGGGAGGCATCAGTGATTGCTCATGCAGCCCCATTCTCTCTAGTAGTTGTTCAGAAGCAGGTTTTGTGTTGTTTGGCCTAGGGGTAAATGGCTGCCTAAACTGAGGTATTCTGGTTGAAGTCCCCAAGAACTGGAGCCCTACCTGCATGATCTCCCCTTCACTCTGCCCGGTTGCCCCAAAGTTTGGAATTCAAGGACACTGGCATACAGTGGTTGTTTTCCAAATTCTCTTCCCATCCTCACATTTTATCCCCTGAATTGTTAGTAATCTCACTCTGCTCACTCATGTGGTTCTGCCATTAAGGTCACCAGGAAATTTTATGTGCAGTTTTATATATGGGTTATTTCATTCTCCAAACTCGCTTTTGTACATGCCTATATGTGTGTCTAATTCTGCTTCTGAAAATAACAGATTTTGAATGTGAGAAATGTCATGGTGGTAGTATCACGCTGGTTTGGAGGGATTCTGCTAGGACCAGATCGCTTTAAACACATCAACAACTGTGCCAGAAACATACTCGTGGAGAAGAACTACACAAACTCACCAGTAAGTGGCTATATTGATACTATATCCAGAAAGTTTCTCACCATTGCCTGTGAAATTAAATTAAAATTAAAAAAAAAAAGAGAAAATTAAGAATGAATCAGAATGTATAGTGTGTTACAAAAACCTTTGGACTAGGAAACTGGAGACTTAGGTTCTAGTCAAAACGTTTGACTGGGCAGTTGTGACTTTGGGCAGATCATTTCATGCCTTTGAATGTTAATTTCATAGATTCTTAGAGTTTTATGAAAACCTTAAAGACCAGTTAATTTCCACTCTCTCAAATTGAGGCCCAGAGAGGCTGTAGCTAATGCTACAGTGAGCTAGATGTTCTTTTTAGACATTCGTAAAATTCTGACATTCTCTGGGAATGTCATCTTCCCTTTCCCCGGCATGCCTTCAGATGCCTCTTCCTTTATACTTTGAGGTTTTTTTGTTTCATATTTTATAAGTATATTCATATCTATTTTATTTAAACTTTGCTGCCTTACTTTGGAAAGTGGACAATAGATTAAATAATATTGAAATTATCCAAACATAAATTTATTAGGTAAATGAGTGTTTTCCTTGATTATTTTGGAAATACTAAAATACACTATAAGCAAAAGTGCCCTGTAAAACAGAAAGGTAATGCATATGGAAGTAATATACTTTTCACTATTATACATATTCTGTATGATTAGATTTAAGGTTCCTAAGCCAGTATCTTTATATAAATGGGGAGATAGTACATTGATTTGTGTCTTTTCCAGGAGGAGTCATCTAAGGCTTTGGGAAAGAACAAAAAAGTAAAAAAAGACAAGAAGAGGAGTGAACATTAATACTTGAAACTATATGAAAGGTTAATTTGCCTATAATTACATAGAAATTCCACAGTCATCAAGGAGTGTATTGTGCAGAGAGAGGATCCTGGACTGCTCAAGTCAGCCAATTCATTGTGGACACCAACGTTATCTTTTCTTCTTTGGTTATATCATCTGCCAAAAATAGAGAACTTGTGATATATTCATGTATGTTTCAGGCTGATTCGGAAGAATTAATTTGAACTTAATCACCACTTCATCTAATTTTAGGAAGGTAACAGTTGCCCAGGGCAGTACCTGAATTAACTGTCCATTTCAGTACATGTCAAGTGCCTTTGTTAGGTGGAGAAGAAATGTCTCCAGGGGAATATAAATATCTGATTTCTTGTCATTGGGACTCTCATTTTGTTAAATGAAAATTGCCTTTTACTGCTCTTTATGGCTTATTGGAATAGAGGCTCATCGAAGATTGATCTTGGAGAGTTTCTTCTTGTGATTTTAGTTCATAAGTATGTCTCCTTTCATTTTATAGCGTTCATCACTGAGTAATGGATTAAGTGAAAATCCAGGAGTATCCATCTGCAGTTATGTGCTGAAGTGATAATTCATCTAACATACTTGTTAGCATCAGTGTTATGCCTCAATTTCTGTCTGCAAATTGGTGATAGTGAAATTGCAAAAAGTGATTTTCTAGTCTCTACCTTTTTAGTTTAATTCTTGTAATGTCAAGCAATAAATATGGAGTGTCAGTAGTCTCCTCCCACCCCTGAAATGTGTTGGTGTAACATTGTGGTTTCTTCTAACAACCTGGAAGTACTTTCTTGTGATCTTCACTGAGGAATCAGAACTACACTAGAAGCTATGCTGTGGTCAGTGGGACATTTATAGAAGGCATGGAGATGGCAGAACAACACTGGTGGCGGCCAAGGGTCTGTTGTGTAGTTATGTAAACGTGATGCACTATTCCCGTCTGCACTCCAGCCTTCCTCGGTTCCATGACTTTGTGGAGAAAAGGAACAAACATTTTGATTGGAAAAACAAAGAAAATCCCTGTCTTTTTTCCATTCTTATCAAATCTTCCTTTTTATCAGTGTTTTATGTTTCTTTCATCTGCAAGTTGTGTGATTTATCTCTAGGCATCTAGACAATAAATTTACCTTTGATATATTAAAAAAACTGTTCCCTTTCATATATGATTGCAAACAATTATTAAAAATTATTAATTGATCGCAGATTTGCCTGTGATTCCCTTCCAAAGGGAAGGAGCAGAAATTGGAGGCAGCTTAGGATGGTGCTGGAGCTGGAAAGCGTCAGAGGAAACACAGATAGATAGGTTTTTCTGTTCTTTGATGTTTACCTTTAAAAGATCCAACATCCTTATTTGGTATTTCTGATAAGAATCTAGTCAATAATGTTACACTAGGATGGATTCTGAGAATTGAAATCTAAATTATATTTGTTGTAAGTGTGTTTGATGTTGCCAGTTATCCAGGGGCATCAGAGGGTGACCTATATGTATTTAGAACACTTACTTCAGATTCCATGAAAAGTTAATTAATGCCCTGTGTATTAACTGTTAAAATAATTAAAGAACTTAAAGACCATTAATTAGTATTAAAATAATTTGACAATTTGGGCATGTCAAACCTGTGAAAGAAGACATAAAACAGTAAGAATTTGATGCTGCAGAAGGGTGGGACTTAATTTTTCTGTAACACCAAATTTGAATTTCTTGCTATTTATCTAACGTTTATTTTGGTCTTCATAGAAAACAAAAGCACCTTTATATCTGTGATCTCATTTTCCCCTACTTAAAAAAATCTTATTTTTGCTTCTGTCTACGAAATTAACCACACTTTCCTGACTAAAAACCCTAATATCCTTTGCCCAAAGTCAGGTAGTAAAGAGAGATTCGAAAGTCTCCAATTCTGGAGCCTGAGTTATTTCACTTTACAATTATGGACTTCTAACCGATGATGCTATCTTTTTTCTGTATTTACAATTTCTCTCAATTAGAGGATTTTCAAATTCTCTAAGTAATTTTCTATAGCTGGATCTATGCTGTGGCGTATTTAATAGTATATTGTATTAATTAAAAATGTTCTCCATAAGCCAGTGTATAAGAGCAAGTAGCATCTACTCTTTAAGTGGGAATAGCAGTATAATTTGGAGATATATATCATGAAACAGCCTCTTTGAAGAGAATTGTACCAAACTAATCACAACCAAGAAAGAGTCCTAGGAAGCAGATGCTGTTTGGAGGGCAGGTGAAATTTATTGGGAAAATTGTATAATCACCTCTAATTCCTATATCTAGAGATATAACCATTATTAACATTTGATATGTACATCCTATTTTTTTCTTATGCATGATTTTCGTATATATGGTTATTTTTCTTTCCATGAAAAATGTTATTAAACTGAATATACTGTTTTGTATCCTTCATATTTCATATAAAAGTATATTGTTAACATTCTCCTATGTCAATAAATATTCTTCTATGGCTTAATTTCTTATGGCTACATTGTATTCTGTCTTCTGGATATAGCATAATATACTGACTAGTCCCCATTTATTTCCAGTTTTTAAGTTTTTCCATTTTTTCACTATTTTAAACAGTGGAAAACTACATTGTATATAGATTTTTGTATATATCTCTGATTACTTTCTTAGGAAAAATTCCTGGAAATGGAATTTCTTGGTCAAATATTTGCACATTCCTAATAGCTTGATTGGTTTAGCCAAACTGCTCTCTAGAAAAGTTTTATTATTTATACCCCCGTTAGCATTGTATTAGAATATACTTAAATACCAGTCAAAGCTGTGGAAAACTGGGCAGTCTGGTAGGTAAAACTACGAATATCTTTTTTTAAATTGATGTTTTTTGTTTTGAAATAATTATAGATTCAAACAAATAGTTGTAAGAATAATGGAGAGGCCCTGTGTGCCCAATACTCAGCTCTCCCTGGTGGTAAGATCTTACATAACTGCAGTATATTATCAAAAGCAAGAAAGACAATTCTCGATACAAGTTCTTTGTCAGATATGTGATTTGGAAATATTTTCTCCTAGTTTGTAGTTTGTCTTTTCATTTTCTTAACAGTGTTTTTTGCAGAGTAAAAGTTTTTAATTTTGATGAGATGTAATTTATCTTATTTTGATTATATTTTTGGTGTCATACCTAAGGACTCAGCCTAACCCCAGGTCATGAAGATTTTCTTTTGTCCTCTTTTTAAAGTTTTAAAGTTTTATGTTTTTCATTTAGATATATTATCCATTTTTAGTTAATTTTTGTATAAGGTGTGAGATTTAATTTGAAGTTCATTTTTTTGCATATGGATGTCCAATTATAGGAGTGACTAATTTTTAAAATTGAACTTTTTTTTTATATGGCTGAAGTGTTTTTTTTTATTGAGGTAACATTGGTTTATAACATTGCATAAATTTCAGGTGTACATCATTATATTTCAGTTTCTTTGTAGACTACATCATATTTACCACTCAAAAAGTAATTACCATCCATGCCCTATATACTATACACGTGCCCTATTACTCCTTTAACCTTCCACCCTCTCCCCTTCCCCTCTGGTAACCACCAATCTAATTTCTGTTATCTATATGCTTGTTGTTTTTATCTTCCACTTATGAGTAGAATCATACAGTACCTGACTTTCTCCATCTGACTTACTTTGCTTAGCGTAATACCCTCAAGGTCCATCCATGTTGTCACAAATGGCAAGATTTTATCTTTTTTATGGCTGAGTAATATTCCATTGTGGATATATACCACATCTTCTTTATCCATTCATCTGTTGATGGGCACTTAGGTTGTTTCCAAGTCTTGGTTATTGAGAATAACACTGCGATGAACATAGGGGTGCAAATATCTTTTTGACTTAGTGTCATCTTGTTCTTTGGATAAATACCCAGAAGTGGAATAGCTGGATCATATGGTAGTTCTACTCTTAATTTTTTTTGACCATTTTATTTTTTCCTTTTTCTGCCCAAAGCCCCCCGGTACATAGTTGTATATTCTTTGTTGTGGGTCCTTCTAGTTGTGGCATGTGGGACACTGCCTCAGTGTGGTTTGATGAGCAGTGCCATGTCCATGCCCAGGATTCGAACCAATGAAACACTGGGCCACCTGCAGCGGAGCACGCAAACTTAACCACTCGGCCATGGGGCCAGCCCCCAACTCTTAATTTTTTGAGGAGTTTCCATACTGTTTTGCATAGTGGCTGCACCAATTTACATTCCCACCAGCAGTGTATGACGGCTCCCTTTTCTGCACATCCTGTCCAACACTTGTGATTTCTTGTCTGTTTAGTTATAGCCATTCTGATGGATGTGAGGTGATATCTCATTGTAGTTTTGATTTGCATTTCCCTCATACTTAGCGATGTTGAACATCTTTTCATGTGCCTGTTGCCCATGTGCGTATCTTTGGGAAAATGCTGAGGTCCCTTGCCATTTTTTAATTGGGTTGTTTGTTTTTTGTTGTTGAGTTGTATGAGTTCCTTATATATTTTGGATAGTAACCCTTATCAGATATATGATTTGTAAATATCTTCTTCTAATTGTAAGGTTGTCTTTATTTTGATGATGATTTCCTTTGCTGTGCAGAAGCTTTTTAGTTTGATGCAGTCTCATTTGTTTAGTTTTTCTTTTTTCTCTTTTGCCAGGTGAGACATAGTATTCAGAAAGATATTGCTAAGGCCAGTGTCGAAGAGTGTACTGCCTATGTTTTATTCTAGAAGTTTTATGGTTTCAGGTCTTACATTCAAGTCTTTAATCTTTTGAATTAATTTTTGTGTATGGTGTAAGATAATGGTCTAATTTCATTCTTTTGCATGTAGCTGTCCAGTTTTCTCAATACCATTTATTTAAGAGACTTTCCTTTCTCCATTGTATGTTCTTGGCTCCCATGTTGAAAATTAGCTGTCCATAGTTGTGTGGGTTTATTTCTGGGCTCTTGATTCTGTTCCATTGATCTATGTGTCTGTTTTTGTGCTAGTACTATGCTGGTTTGATTACTGTAGCTTTATAGTATAGTTTGAAATCAGGGAGTGTGATACCTCCGGCTTCATTGTTTTTTCTCAGGATTCCTTTGGTGATTCGGGGTCTTTTGTTTTTCCACATGAATTTTAGGATTCTTTTTTCTATTTCCTTGGAAAATGTTGTTGAGACCTTGATAGGGATTGCATTGAATCTGTAGATTGCTCTAGGAAGTATGGACATTTTAATTATGGTAATCTTCCATGAGCACAGAATATCTTTCCATTTCTTTGTGTCTTCTTTGATTACAGTGTTTTATACTTTTTCTTTTTGAGGAAGATTAGCCCTGAGCTAACTGCTGCCTCCTCTTTTTGCTGAGGAAGACTGGCCCTGAGCTAACATCCGTGCCCATCTTCCTCTACTTTATACGTGGGATGCCTACCAAAGCATGGCATGCCAAGTGGTGCCATGTTTGCACCTGGGATCGGAACCCGTGAACCCCGGGCCACCGAAGCAGAACGTGCACACTTAACCGCTGCACCACCAGGCTGGCCCTGTTTTATACTTTTCAGTGTACAGATCTTTCACTTCTTCGGTTAAATTTATTCCCAGGTATTTTGTTTTTTTGTTTTGATTATAAATGGGATTATAGTCTTAATTTCTCTTTCTGCTGTTTCCTTGTTAGTGTATAGAAACACAACTGATGTTTGTATGTTGATTTTGTACTCTGTAAATTTACTGTATGTATTATTTCTAATAGTTTTTTGGTGGTCTTTAGGATTTTCTATACATAAAATCATGTTATCTGCAAATAGTGACAGTTTCACTTCTTCTTTTCCAATTTGGATTCCTTTTATTTCTTTTTCTTGCTTGATTGCTCTGGCTAGGACTTCCAATACTGTGTTAAATAAGAGTGGTGACAGTGGGTGTCCTTATCTTGTTCCTGTTCTTAAAGGGATAACTTTCAGTTTTTCACCATTGAGTAATGTTAGCTGTGGGTTTGTCATATACAGCCTCTATTATGTTGAGGTACTTTCAATCTATGCCCAGTTTATTAAGAGTTTTTGTCATAAATGGATGCTAAATCTTGTTGAATGCTATCTCTGCATCTAGTGAAATGACCCTGTGATTTTTATTATTCATTTTGTTAATGTGGTGTATCATGTTGATTGATTTGCAGATGTTGAACAATGCCTGCATCCCTGGCATAAATCCCACTTGATCGTGGTATATGATCTTTTTTTAATGTATTATATTTGATTTGCTAGTATTTTGTTGAGGATTTTTGCATCTATCTTCTTCAGTGATACTGGCCTATAATTTTCTTGTGTTGTCTTTGTCTGGTTGTGGTATCAGGGATTATAATGTTGGCCTCACAGAATGAGTTATGAAGCATCCTCTCCTCTTCTGTTGTTTGAAAGAGTTTGAGAAGCGTAGGTATTAAGTCTTTGAGTGGTAAAATTCACTAGGGAAGCCATCCTCCTGGACTTTTGTCTTTGGGGAGATTTTTCATTACTGTTTCAATCTTCTTACTGGTATTGGTCTACTCAGATTTTCTATTTCTTCTTGATTCAGTTTTGGAGGGTTGTATAAGTGTAAGAATTTATTCGTTTCTTCTAGATTATCCCATTTGTTAGTGTATAGCTTTTCATAGTATTCTCTACTAATCCATTGTATTTCTGTGGTGTCCATCATAATTTCTCCTTTTTCATTTCTGGTTTTATTTATTTGAGCCTTCTCTCTTTTTTCTTGGTGAGTCTAGCTAAAGGTTTGTCAGTTTTGTTTATCTCTTCAAAGAACTAGCTCTTAGTTTTATTGATTTTTTTTCTTTTTTTTTTTAATCTTCATACCATTTATTTCCACTCTGATTTTCATTATTTCCTTCCTTCTACTGATTTTGGGCTTTGTTTGTTCTTTTTCTAGTTCCTTTAGGTATATTGTTAGATTGTTTCTATGAGATTTTTCTTGTTTGTTGAGGTAGGCCTCCATTGCTGTAAACTTCCCTCTGAGTACCGTTTTTGCTGTATCCCATAAATTTTGATTTATAACATTTGCTGGGTTCCTGTAGTGTAAATACTCCCATTCTGTCTAATTTCAAGCTACCCATGTGAAATCAACTGACTTGCAAAACTTCTGAAAATTTACCAATCGCTTCATGGGAGATCCAGCATATCGCTCACACTGCTGAGCAGTTTTCAGAGTAGTTGTACCAATTTGCATTCCAGCCAGGAGTGAGTGAGAGCCGTAGTTGCTGGGCATCCACATTTGGTATTTCCTGACTTTTTCATTTTAATCATGCTGTATAATGAGTAGTGGCATCACTCTGTGGTTTTAATTTGCATCTTCCTGGTGACTAATGAAATTGAACTACTATATCTTATATATACTATATTTTTTACCTGAAGTGATTGAGTAATCTTGTAGTGACACATTTCCCTCCCTCCTATTCCAGGAATGGAAACCTGGGGGCTTGTTACCAAGTTTGGTTCAGATGCAGAGAAATAGGGTTAACAATTTTGCATATCTGAGCACCTAGTCTGAGAATTTAGCCCTCCATCACCACCTGTGAATTTATCAGGGAACTTAATCTTTTTTTCTCTTAATTTCCTAATTTGTAAAAAATGTTGATTATGATTTCTCCTTGTCTGGAATATTATGGGTGTTAAATAAGATGCCTTCCATGGTGCTTAGTATGTGATAAACATCCAATAAAGCCATTAAATAAATATTTTCCTCACCATTTAGGGAAGAACTGTCCTATAGCCTTACCTCTTGTTTAAGACTGTAACACCTAGATCTTAGGTTAACATGAGGGAAGCCATCTTAGGGAAAAGAGGCAATATTGTAACTATGACCCTGACTCACTCGTCTCCGTGAATACACTCTAGCCTGCACGTAGCCTAGATGATTAGCACCTCCGCTTTTACAAAATACATGATCTGCTAGTTCTATGACTCTTGCTTATGTATATCTCCCAGCGATGATAACAACTTTGTTCTCTGAGTTCCCCAGGAACATGATGACCTCCAGAAAGAAAAATTCTGCATTGGTACCCATCAAGAATGACAGAAGAAAGAGATAATGTGGTGCCTTGAAGGTTGTCACACTGGATGGTCAACATCCCTAGCCCCGCTCCTTCCCTGCCCATTTCCCCTGTAGAACCACCTCAAGATTCTGTACGAGTTTAGGATGGTTCTTCAGGACACTAGCCTGCCATCTTCCGATTACGTTAGCTAATCGTATAAACTTTCCTTTCTCAACCACCAGCTTGTTGGCCACTGATTGGCACCAGATTGTGGCGAACAGAACGAGCCCCTTTTTGCTCACTTACAAGATAGGCTATTTCTGAGGATTTTAACAGTACCTAGAATTCTAAGTTGACATCGAGGTTACTAAGCCCTTAGGCTCCCCTAGGGAGACAATATAGTACAGTAGCTTAGAGCTGGGCCCTGGAGTCACTGTCAGTTTGAATCCCATGTCTGCTTTTTGAAAGTCTTGCAAGCTTGGGCAAGTTATCTAATTTCCCTGTACTCAGTTTTGAAAAGTTTATAAAGAGCTAAGCAAGCCATGGGCTGAAATTGAAAGAGTGCTTAGTTAGGGAGTTGCAGTGGAGAACTCTGGATCTATTCAAGAAGTATAGACCAGGGGTTGACAAACTTTTTCTGTAAACAGCTAAATACTTAATATTTTATGCTTTGTGAGCCATACAGTTTCTGTCACAGTTAACCAATATTGTAGTGTGAAAGCAGTCATAGAACCTGCATAGACTGATAGTAGCATGGCTGTGTTCCAATAAAAACTATTTATGGATGCTGAAATTTGAATTGCATAGAATTTTCATGGGTCATAAAATATTCTCCTTTTGAGTTTTTTCAACTGTGTGAACATTCGTAAAGGAAAACACTCTTCCTGTGTGTGTCCTCTACTTTCAAAAACTCTACTCACAGAATACTTCACTTCTGACTCTACTTGTGTAGATTTTCCACACATCAAGTGATTCTGCAATACCAGCTGGGTGTCCTACAATTCAACTCAGTTCTAACACTGTCTACCTGGAGTTAGTGTCAGATCCCATAGGTTAAGGGCTCAGTCCCAGAAGACTGGAGGTTCCCATGACCACTCCTCCAGTTGGATTAATTTGCTAGAGCAGCTCACAGAACTCAGGAAAACATTTTACTTACTATGTTGTCAGTTTATTATAAAAGGATATGACTCAGAAACAGCCAAATAGAAGAGATGCAGAGGGCGAAGTATGTGGGAAGAGGCGTGGAGCTTCCATGCTCTCTCCGGGGGTGCCCTCCTTTCCAAATCTCCACAGATTCACCAACCCCAAAGCTCTCTGAGCCCCCTCCTTCATTACATAGGCATGACTGATTAAACCATTGGCCACTGGTGATTAATTCAACCTCTAGCCCCTCTCGTCTCCCTGTAGGTTGGGGGTAGAGCTGAAAGTTCTAACCCACTAATCATATGTTTTGTTCCCCTGGCAACTAGTGCCCATCCTTAGGGGCTTTCCAAAAGTCACCTCATTAACATAAACTCAGGTGTGGTTGAAAGGGGCTTGTTATAAATCATAAGACACTCCTTTTACTGTTATGGCTCTGGAGCTATTTCAGAAACCAAGGACAAAAGACCAAAACTACAACAAAAGATGGTCCCAGTGCTCTTATCACTTAGGAAATTACAAGGGTTCTAGGAGCTCTGTGTGAGAAACAAGGATGAAAGCCAAACATATATATTTATTATAAATCACAATATCACGAGATGTAAAAACCATTCTTAGCTCAAGGGCCAAACTATGGTCTGTGACCCATAGTTTGCCAACCCGTGGTGTACACCAGGAAGAAAGCGACAGGCAAGCAAAAAGTAAAAGGCTAACAGGATTTTGGTTTCTGAGCCTAGGGAAGAGGTTTTCTTCCATTTAGCCCAGGTTTTGAGTTGTATACTTGTAACTGAGTAAGGGCTCGTTCTGCTCGCCACAACCTTGAAGCCACTCAAGTGCAAGGTGAATCTGGTCGAGAAAGGGATTTATTTGATTAGCCAGCAAAATTGGAAGATGGTGGATTCATATCCCAAAGACCTTCTTAAACAAGCATGTAATCTTGAGGCAGTTATATAGGGACCAGTGGGCTATGAAGGAGGGGCTCTGGAACATTGACCATCTGGCATCAGTGACTGGAGACACCACACCAGGTCTTTCAGTTGCCATTGATGATGGATACCAGCATAATATGTTCTTCTCTGAGGAGGTTGTCACGTTCCTAAGAAACTCAAAAGAATAAAGTTATCATCTATCACTATTGGGAGGTACACGTGTCAGCCAGGATTATTTCCAGGAGGGTAGCTATGTATCTCCCAGGCTAGGTGCAAGGTAAAGCATGTACAACCTGGGTGAGTTAGTTAGAGGTTATTCTAAGTTACAACATGGCTTCCCTCATGTCAACCTCGCTTTAGGCTAATATCATACTGTTTAGGGGCATGGTAAAGTTAATTTGTATATCAGGATCCACAAAATGGAGGCTGCCCCAGTGGCCTGGCCCACATCACAGATCTAAATTTCAGTCAGCCTGCACTTACAGGAAATGCCTGTGAAGGAAACCTAACATACACCAATCACAATCCTCCAACTCAGCTTTAGCTAGCTCACCTTACCCTAGAAAATGGGACCTGCTGGTCTTATAAGGGAATCCCCAACCTCCTAGCCAGCCATGCCCTCTTTCCACAGGGCCTCTTCTACCAGCTTTATAAAAGGCTGTGCTTATCCAGAATCCCTCGGGAAGAGTGCTTCGCTGCTTGTGAGACACTATACTCCCCCAATCCGTGGATTGTTTTCCCTTGAAAAAAAAGACATCAAACTTGTTACTAAATTGTATTATTTTTTTCATTTGACAGGCAAAAGGTAAATCACAAGTATGTATTTGTAATCAAGAAGTAGATTTGGAAGTCAGAGTTGAATTTAAAGTTTCTTTCCATGCCTTGGACATAAAAGCTATTTTGGACAAGTAACTTAACTTCTTTGAGCCTTATTTTCTTCATCTGTAAAATGGAGCTAATAACCCTTCCTCTTAGGATTTTTGGAGGGTTGACTGAAATGAGATAATGTGTGAAATGTTACTAGATAATGTGTGAAATGTTGCTAGTCAAAATTTCCCACACAGAGCTCAGTACATGATGGTTATAGTATGTATATCGTTGGAAAAGAAGTGAAATCATGTTGGTCTGTAATTAATAAGATCTTGGTGCTGAAGTGTAGTTGAACATGCCACCCCAAAATATGCCTCTTTGGCATGAGGATTATTTTGAGCTGATATATTTTGAGAAACTGCAGGCATAACAGAAGCTCTGAAAACAGAATAGAAGTTACCCTTTTGTAAAGGAGATTGACATTTATGAAGGAAATTTACGTCAAAGGGGGCCTGTACCGGGAAAAGAGCTATTACTTGAAATAATTTTTTCACCTGAGAGTCTTATCTGCATGTCAGGGTAACTCTTGGTTACCAACCATTTCCTCTTCTCACCTTCCTGTGAATTACCTCCCCACCCCTGAAGCCCCATGTTTCTTTTGTCTTTAGCTGAAGATGGTATTTAAGGTGGTAGCTTGGGCCATCTCAGGTTTTTTACTCATTTCCCCTGGGTATCTCCCATGTAAACATGAGGCATACATGTTAATAAACTTCTGCGTGTATTTCTCCTGTTAATCTGTTTTTTATTACAGAGAGTCTTAGTCAAGAACTCAGAAAGTTAGAGGGAAAACTATTTTTCCTCCCCTACTGTGAAAAAGGATGTCAAAAGAAAAATGAGAAATGATGGGGGCCCGAATGGAGCTATTGATAGTGGGGATGGATGGGAGTGGATGGATTTAAGATGTATTTAGGAGGTAAAATTGAGAGGACTTGGCAATTGGATGTGAGGGCTGAGGGGAAGAGAGGTACCAGGCTAGACAGTTGAGGGGGTGATGGTGCCATTTAAGTCTAACCTGGTCTCCTAATTGGGGAGACATTTCACTGCCACTTAGATGCCCTGAACCCCTTCATTGCTGTTGCCCTACTGTCTTACTCATTTATCTGATGTCCTTCAGGTAGCTGCCTGCTGAATGCTGCCAGCCTCGGTGTAATGCTTTGGTTCTGGCTGATCCAGATGAATTAGGTTGGACAAAGGAGAAGCCAGACATTAGAGAAATTGGATTTCCTGAGAAGAGAACTCAGAAACCTCCTTGAAAAGAAAAGAGAAGTGACCAAATAAGCATTATGGGATGATCTCAAGTCAAAGTGAGGATGCTCTTTGGAGCTGACAGCAAGGGGGTCAGGAAACCAGCTGTGGAATGCAGGAAGGAAGAATGTTTGCTTGTGTAGAGCTGTGATTCTCAACTAGTGGGATGTGTGGAAGGGTGTAGATGAGAAGTCCCAGGGAAGTCTTTTCTCCTTTCAACAGGAAGCACCACTATAGAGTCAAGTACAGAAGCACAGCTTGAAGCCAAGGGGTAATTTAGATTTAACATTGGAAGGGATATTGTCAAAGAAAGGATATTAGCAGGAGTGAACAATTTGTCAGAGGTAAGACTCTAGAATATATAGAAGAAAAATGTCTATAGGTTTGAAATAGATGTTTAAACTGCCCTAAGGAGAAGAAAACAGAAAGACTATAGAGCTCCAAGTAAAATAAGACCATAGCATGGATAAATCAGGCATCAGTATTGGCTCTTTGGGAAACTTTTTCTTCTTTTAAACTCAGTATTTCTATGTCTTATTCTAGTAATAAAAATGCTTAAAAACTAATAAGACTCGTTGGATATGACACCAAAAGCACAGGCAAGAAAAGTAAAAATAGATAAATTGAACTACATTAAAATAAAAAAAACCTTCTTTGTGTTAAAGGACACAAACAACAGAGTGAAAAGGCAACCTATGGAATGTGAGAAAATATTTGCAAATCATGTATCTGATAAGGGGCTAATATCCAGAATATACAAGAACTCTTATAAGTCAACAACAATAAAAAAAAAAAAAACCAATTTAAAAATACGTAAAGGACTTGAATAGATATTTATTCAAAGAAGATATACAAATGGCCACTAAGCACGTGAACAGATGCTCAACATCATTAATCATTAGGGAAATGCAAAGCAAAACCACAATGAGATATCACCTCACACCTCTTAAGATGGCTACCATCAAAAAAACAGAAAATAACAAATGTTGGCAAGGATGTGGGGAAATTGGAACTCCTATGCACCGTTGGTGGAAATGTAAAATGCTACAGCCATTATGGAAAACACTATGGCGATTCCTCAAAAAATTAAACATTGAATTACCATATGACCCAGCAATTCCACTTCTGGGTATGTACCCAGGAGAACTGAAAACAGAGTCTTGAAGAAATATTTGTACATCTATGTTCATAGCAGCATTACTCACAATAGCCAAAAGGTAGATACAACCCAAAGTGTTCACTGACAGATGAATAGATACCAAAATGTGTTATATACATACAATGGCTTATTATTCAGCTGTAAAAAAGAAGGAAATTCTAACATATGCTACAACATGAATAAACCTTGAGGACATTGTGTTAAGTGAAATAAGCCAGTCACAAAAGGACAAATACTGTATGATTCTACTTATATGAGGTACCTAGAGTAGTGAAATTTCATGGAGACAAAGTAGAATGGTGGTTGTCAGGGGCTGAACGGAGGGGAAAATGGGAATTTGTTGGCAATGGGTATAGAGTTTCAGTTTTGCAAGATGAAGAGTTCTGGAGAATGGTTGTACAACAATGTGAATATACTTAACACTACTGAATGGTACACTTAGAATGGTTAAGATAGTAAATTTTACGTGTATTTTGTCACAATTAAAAAAAAATTAGTAGGACCCTAAATGGTATAAGGTAGCAGTGGCTTCGTTCTAACTGGTGAGGTGATGCGGCAGGCTTAAGAAAGCTCCAGTGGGAGAGGCTTGATGGAAGTTGTCCAAAGGCCTGGGGCTGATGGGTGTGAGAAAAAATTCCAGCTGAAATAAAGAATCTAGGGAATTGCATTGGTGGACTTACCTTATACTTTATTTTTTCACCATAAATTTATTGAGAACTTTTGCTTAGAGGAAAGCAAGGGTCCGTGTGGCTGGAGTGGGTGGGGCTAGAGAAAGAATCTTGTGAAATGAAACAGAAAAGGTAGGTAATGAGTCAGTCAAGCAGATTCTTGTAGATTCTGATAAGATCTTAAAAAGAAATGTGAAACAATTGAAGGATTTTAAACAAAAGAATGACACAATCAGATTTGTCTTTTAGAAAGATATCTAGTTGCTGGCAGAAAATGGATTGAAAAGTAACAGGAGTGGATAATGAGAAGCATTTAAGAGACTATTGCAGTAATAAAGAGATGGTGGTAGTTTAGAGTAGGAAAATGGCAATGGAAACGAAACTATGTAGATGGATTTGAAAGATATTTAGGAAGCAAAATTAGAATCTGGTGATGGATTGGATAACAGGATGAGCCATTGGAATAGATCTGTATTCTGCTACTCTCATAAATTTACCTTTTGAACTTTCTTGGTTTATCTTCTGGGGTTTTTGGTACTCTTGTCCCTGTTTGTTTTGTGAGTTGCCTGTGACACACGTTTGCCATGCCTCAACACAGGATGACAAATGTGTGCTATTGTTTCCAAAACTGGAATATCACAGAATTTTATTGGCATATGACAGTTTTTTCAAATTATGTTTAACTTTGATTTTATTTTGTTTGGCTTATTAGATTGCAAATTTAGTTACATGTTCTAATCAGGATGAAAAAATAACTGGACAAATAATTGAGTTTTGTTTGTTTTCATTTTTAGTAATTTGAATTTCTTTTTGGCTTCTATTATAAGGGACTAGAAGAAACTAAATTCGGCTTTGCTAATAGGATTTTATGGGACCTATCTATTGATGATGAAATCTATGGCTTGTTGTTGAAACTACTGAGTCAAGTCATAAAACTTTGTTTGCAGTATACCTTTGTGGCTAATCCAAGTCCATTTTAAATAACACTATACCACTTCATGGGTAGTGTGAGTACCTTATAATAACAAAATCATCCTAATTCCTTCCTTCTGTCTCTTATTGCTGCCATTCATTTCTTTTATGTATAAGCAAACATAAATGATATATACATAAGCATACATAATCAAATACATTGTTGGTATTATTATTTCAAACTATTATCAGTTAGATCAAATAAGAATAAGAAAAGTAAGAATTTTTACCTACCTTCACTTATTTCTTCTTTGATCTTCCTTACTTCATGTAGATCCAAGTTCCTGACCTATATTATTTTTCCTCTCTCTAAAGAACCCTTTTAACATTTCTTGCAAGGCAGGTCTACCCACAACAAATTCCCCCAATTTTTGTTTGACTGAGAAAGTCTATTTCTCCTGCACTTTTGCAGGATAATATCGTACAGGATTCTAGGCTGGTGTTTTTTTCTCTCAACACTTTAAATATTTCATTTCACTCTCTGCTTGTTGCATGGATTCTGCGAAGTTGGATTTAATTCTTGTCTTTGTCCTTCTGTAGGTACTGTGTTTTTTTCCTCTGAAATTCTTTCAGGATTTTTTTCTTTCCTCTTTTTTATGTGAGGAAGAGTGGCCCTGAGCTAACATCTGCTGCCAATCTTCCTCTTTTTCTTGAGGAAGATTGTCACTGGGCTAACATCTGTGCCAGTCTTCCTCCATTTTATGTGGGATGCTGCCACAGCATGGCTTGACGAGCACTGCTAGGTCTGCGCCCAGGATCTGAACCTGCGAACCCCAGGCCCCCGAAGTGGCGCGTGCAAACTTAACCATCATAGTTTTTTCTTTATCTTTCATTTTCTCTAGTGTGAAAATGATATGCCTGGGTGTATTTTTTTTTGCATTTATCCTGCTTGGTGTTCTCTAAGCTTCCTGGATCTATGGTTTGGTGTCTGGCATTAATTTGGGAAATTCTCAGTCACTATTGTTTCAAATATTTCTTCCTTTTCTTTCTCTATTTCTTCTCCTTCTGGTATTCCCATTATGTGTACATTACACCTTTGGTAGTTGTCCCATAGTCCTTTGATATTCTGTTCTGTTTCTTTCCATTTTTGTTCTCTTTGCTTTTTGGTTTTCCAGGATTCTACTGAAATATCCTCTCTCTCAGAGATTCCTTTTTTACCCATGTTCAGTCTACTAAGGAGCCCAGCAAAGGCACTCTTCATTTCTGTTACAATGTTTTTTATCTCTAGCATTTCTTTTTGGTTCTTTCTTTGGATTTCCACCTCTATACTTATATTGCCCGCTTGCTCTTTGCTTTCTTTCTTTTTTTAATTGAAGTATAATTGACATACAACATTATATTAGTTTCAAGTGTACAATATAATAATTCAAAATCTGTATATATTGTGAAATGAGCACCAAAGTAAGTCCAGTCAACATCCGTCACCATACACAGTTACAGAATTTTTTTTCTTGTGATGAGAACTTTTAAGATTTACTCTTAGCATCTTTCAAATATGCAATACAATTTAAAAGTATTAGTAACTGTAGTTGCCGTGCTGTACATTACATCTCCATGACTTATTTATTTTATAACTGGAAGATTGCATGTTTTGACTCCCTTTAACCATTTTGCCCACTCCCCAATCCCTGCCTCTAGCAACCACCAATCTGTTCTCTGTATCTATGAGCGTTTTTTTTAGATTCCACGTAAAAGTGAGATCATATGGTATTTGTCTTTCTGTGTCTGACTTATTTCACTTAGCATAATGCCCTCACAGTCCATCCATGTTGTCACAAATGGCAAGATTTCATTCTTTTTTTATGGATGAATAATATTCCACTGTATATATATGTATATGTATACATATATGTGTGTGTATATATATATATATATATATATATATCACATTTTCTTTCTCTATTCATCTATCGGTGGACACTTAGGTTGTTTCCATATCTTGGCTATTGTAAATAACACTGCAGTGAACAGAGGGGTGAATTTATCTTTCAGGTTAGTGTTTGCCCATCTGTTCTTGCATGTTGCCTATGTCGATGAAAATAATCCATAACCAATCTATAAATGAAAATTTGGGTGACTTTATTCTGAGCTAAAATGTGAGGACCATGGACCAGGGCCTTTCTTCCCGAAGGAAGAAAGGGCACCAAAGAAGTGGGATGCACAGAGTGGTTATATACCCCCAAACAGGATGTTCCACATATGATTGAAATGTCCTTTTACAATAGTCACGAGACTGCTCTGTTGGCACAGCAATTGATGGAAACAGCAGGTAGGTCTGCTGTCTCGGTGAACACAGCAGGGTGGCAGGTCTGTTGTCTCGAGCTGAGTGGTCAAAGGTGAATATAGCAGTCAGTTCCTAGCCTAAGGAAAGATGCTTATCCCTAAGGAAATGCCAATGTGGGGGGAAGTTGCACCTTTATCTTAAGGCCATTTGTTCTTTCCATAGTAAATGTTTTAAAGCAGATATGCAATGCGTGCTCAACAGCCACAGTCAGGCCCTTTTGGCAAAAAAAAGGTCAGGCTGAATTAGGTTTACACCAAATGGCTTCCTCATATATTCCAATATATCCTATTGCTTGCTATTTCTGTTTGTCACCTACTTTATCCATTAGAGCCCTTAGCATATTCATCATAGTTGTGTTAAATTCCCTGTCTGATAATTCCAGCATTCCTGCCATGTTGGGTTCCGATGCTTGCTCTATCTCTTCAAATTGTTTTTGCCTTTTGGTATGCCTTGTAATTTTCTTTTTGATAGCCAGACATGATGTACTGGGTAGAAGGAACTGCTATAAATAGGCCTTTAGTGATATGGTGGGGAGGTGTCGGGGGAGGGAAGCATCCTATAATATAGTCCTATGACTAGGTCTCAGTCTTTTAGTGAGCCTATGCCTCTGGCCTGTGAACTTCACAAGTGTTTCTTATTTTTTTCTCCCCCTTGGGTGGGACAGTGGGTTGGAGTTGGGTATTTCTCTTCCCCTGATCTGTTAGGCTCTGATAATGCTCCAACAGGTTAGGCTCTGGTTAGCTGGTTTCTCCTGAGGGCATGCCTTGTTAAGACTAGAGCACTCTGGCATATTTCAAAATGGTTCTTTTTCCCCTCCCCCTGCTGGAAGTATGTGGGGATTTTTCTGATATTTACTGTGGAAACCTGGTCAAGCTCCTGGAGGTAAATCTCACATACTATTGGGACCTCCCTATGACTGGGTTCTCCTGGAGTTTTTTGGGGTTTTTTTGAGGAAGATTAGTCCTGACCTAACATCCGCCTGCCAATCCTCCTTTTGCTGAGGAAGAGTGCCCCTGAGCTAACATCCGGGCCCATCTTCCTCTACTTTATATGTGGGACGCCTACCACAACATGGCTTGATACGTGGTGAGTAGGTCTGTGGCCGGGATCTGAACTGGTGAACCCCAGGCCACTGACATGGAGCATGCAAACTTAACTGCTATGCCACCAGGCTGGCCCCTTCCCTGGAGTTTTTAACTCTCGGAGTTGTGTGCACTGAGCCTCCAGCAATTCATAAATTACAGTTCAGATTTTCTTACCCTGGCGCTGGTTCCTGTGGCATTTTCTGTTTTCAGACTCTCTGAAATTCCATTCTTAGGTATATACACAAGAGAACTGGAAACATGTCCACACAAAAACTTACAGGCAAATGTTATAGCAATAGTATTCATAATAACCCCAAAGTGGAAATAATCCAAATGCCCATGAATGAACGAATGAGTAAAAAATGTGGCATATCCATATAATGGAATATTATTCAGCCATAAAAAGAAATGACATGGATGAACCTTGAAAACGTTATGCTATGTGAGAGTAACCAGTCACAAAAGACCACATAGTGTGTGTTTACATAAAATGTGCAGACAGGCAAACCTATAGAGACAGAAAGTATATTTGTGGTTACCAAGGACTGGGGAGAAGGGGTTGGTGGTGAGGGATGCGGAGTGGCTGCTAATGGGTATGTGATTTCTTTTGGGAGTGATGAAAATGTTCTGGAATTCAATTGCACAACTTTGTGAATGTACTAAAAACCACTGAAGTGTACACTTTAGAAGGGTTAATTTTATGGTATTTGAATTATATCTCCATAAAAAATTAAAAATAAAGAAGAATGATATATGTGATTGTCACCGTGTTGGACAACGGTCTTATAAAATGCAGATATGAAACTTCTGGTGTCATATGTTCCAAAATAATTATTTTGTAGAGCACATTTTTGATTAAATTATAAATCAAAAACTAAACCGTATTGAAGAACATAAAGAAGTCATATCCCAGTGAAGAATTTTTCTTTTTTTTTTTAAATATTGGCACCTGAGCTAACAACTCTTGCCAATCTTATTTTTATTTTATTTTATTTTTTTCTGCTTTTTCTCCCCAAATCTCCCAGTACATAGTTGTATATTTTAGTTGTGGGTCCTTGTAGTTGTGGCATGTGGGATGCCACCCAGCATGGCCTGACAAGCGGTGCCATGTCTGCGCCCAGGATCGAACCAGCGAAACCCTGGGCCCCCGAAGCGGAGCACGCGAACTTAACCACTTGGCCACGGGGCCAGCCCCAAGAATTTATTTCTTGAATTCATACTGGGAATTACTCTAAAATTTTAGTATTTTGAAAACACAGGACAAGTATGTGCATTTATAAATTGCAGGTGAGTAAAAGTAAAGACCAGTTTACAACATGAGCCAGGATGCTCACTGTAGGACTATATCATAGTATGTAATTTTAAAAATTTGTTTCAATAAAAGTACTAATGATATGTCACCCAGACATTAATAATTATAATCTATTCTGTAAAAAAATGGTGTGAAATTTAATCAATCAATTCATAAGGAGAAAGATCACAGGGTTTTGATATTTGTGAAGTAGTTGTAATGAATGAACACTAGCAAATTAAATTTTAGTAATATATGAGTGTGGGGCCAGCCCCATGGCTGAGTGGTTAAGTTTGTGTGCTCCACTTCGGTAGCCCAGGGTTTCTCTGGTTCAGATCCTGGGCACTGAGATGGCTCCGCTCATCAGGCCATGCTGAGGTGGCACCCCACATAGTACAACCAGAAGGACCCACAATTAGAATATACAACTATGTACTGGGCGGACTTTGGGGAGAAGAAGAAGGAAGGAAAAAAAAGAAAGAAAAAGATCAGCAACAGTTGTTAGCTCAGGTGCCAATCTTTAAGAAAAAAGAACCCTTAAAAAAATATATGAGTGTGTATGATTACAGATAGCTTCCAATAATTGGTCATTATAGGTTTTAACAATTTGTTTCAAAATCCTGATGGACATCCTTTTGTACATATATTTTAACTGCATACAAGCTGGAAGTCTTGTGTGCAAGATAGTACTTGCGACTTTTAAAGTGTATCTGAGAAAGATAAGCTACACCTTACCTAGAGAGATGTGACTCAAAATAGAGCTGATTTGATTATTGTTCCATTCATGGCATGCAAATTAATGCCATTATTAGCTTTTTTAAAAAATCTGAATGATTTTCTCCTTTTGTCACTCTCCTTCGCCTTTATTCTTCTTTCCATTCATTCATTGTTAATTCACTACCCAGAGGCACTAGGATTTTTTACTTTCTTTCACAGTTGCTAAGTCCCGTTCAAACATAGCCAGTATTTGTGCTTAGTCGACTTTCAAGGCCTTGCTACTAAAAAAGTAACACAGCACTTGTTCTATGTAATTTCTTAATTCCAGTCTCTAAACTGGAGGCTCTAGAGAGCATTCGCTGTGAAGGGGGAAGGAAAGAAAGGCTGATAAATACCTAGCTGACTCTGTCTGTTGCGTAAGATAAGGGACAAAAGTAAACAAGATGACTGTAACCCCTGTAGATAAGATTGTGAAGGGGCACTGAGTGGGTGGGTCCAGAAAATAAACAGGGATTTATTGTATGAACTGTGCATGGTGATCTGCACTATGTTTTGTAATTTCATATGGGAAGAAAAAGCAAGATCCGACAGCCTTGGGGCTCTTGCCTTGTGGTCTTGGGTTGTGGGGAACTGCCTGCAGGGCATTGGGCTGTCAGGTAGATAGCGTTCAGGGAAAAGAATAGTGATGAATTGTATTGAGCTGCATTTCAGTCTCTTACCTTGTGCGAACACAGGGTTAGTTAGGTGCAAAGGTCAGAATTTCATTTGAGGTACTCTATTTGAATTTATTTCATATATTCAAGCGTCAAGTCTCTTCGTAACTTCTGTGGCAGGCCTCTTTTCTATCACACCTGGTGTATGTATAACTTTTTAAAATCATTTATGATACTTTTAAAAATTCAAGTTCTGTAAATAAAAATAAACACATGTACATAAATCCCCTCAACTGTTTATTATCAGTAATCTTCATAGGGGGGTTCACCATTCAATACAACCTATTCACAGAGACAGCGCTATAATCATGGACTTTACTGTTCAAAAGGTCATGATTAAATCTTTTAAATCAAGATTGTTAAACGTCAAGAGGCTTTTATATACCAACTAGCAATTTGCTATTAAATAATGTATTAAATAATTTTCTTTTATGGACTGTAACCAGTGAGCCAAGGCCAACTGGCATTGTTTAGACCCTTTAATTTAATCCTTTAACTATGCTTGTATAGTTAAGAACAGAAATAAACCTCAGCTCGCCTCATCCTGTCACTGTGAAAAAAAGCAATATAAGGCAATTGAACATTGAGTTAAAGATTCATCTATCTAATCAAGAGGGACACAGCGAGAGCCCTAACCTCGCTCAGCAGATGATAGACTGCATCTTGGTCTCCAACACATTCCATCTCCTTCAACAAACGAGACTAAAACCTTCCCCATGCAGAGGCTTCTAGCAGGTTTACATTTAGGGATGAAGAGGAGGTAGAAGGACCAGGATCTTTTCTTCCTGAGACTATTTGGCATTTTCTTTATGCCTTTTTCCTTCTGAAAGAAAGTCTTTTTTACATGTTGACTGTTTGCCTCCTTTTTTTCTTCTTTAAGCTACCTTAGATTTTCTGTATGCTTTTCAGTTTGTGCATTTAACTCTTTTTGCATTTCGAAAGGAGCAGCTGCTAAAGCTTCTTTTATTGTTTAAGGACTTTAAGGTTTGTAGCTGCTGCAGCTCTGTCTAGTTGCCTCTGCCTCGTGGCCCTCAACCTGGTGAAGAGCTTTTGAAAGACCATGTAGAGAACGAAACAGATGAAAACATTTATCATCCATGGATGTCTGGGAAGGAGCCCACTGTGATGTGCAGGAAGTGTAGCTTTCATTCTCCAGGGCTGAGAGCACTCCCCAGTCTGTTCTCCATCCAGCTTCTTGGCTGCTGCTTTCCTGTACATACCTCTTTATCTCACCATCATCCATCCAGTTCTGGAGAATCACCAAGGTAAGTGTGCAGTAAAGGTTTAACTCAGCTAACTCAGGCCTGGGTTGTCCATACCCTTCGTATATCAAAGAAGAGTTGGCTCTTGACCACTCTGGGAGATAACCTTGTAGGGGAGGAAGACATTTCCTCTACCTGCTGTGAGTTCTTCTGGGTGGAGAACAAATTAAATTCACATGAGACAGAATAACAGAAGAAAATTAAATAAAGCTTTATAACATGTATACGTGGGAGAGGCTCAGGCAACCTGAGCAACTCCCAAAATAGCTGAAGCCACCACCTTAAATATCATCTTCAGCTAAAGACAAAGGAGGATGTTGGGGGTGGAGGGGGAGTGGATCATGGGAGATTACCACACAAGTACAGCAAGCACAAGTCAGGTTATTATGCAGACTTGAGTGCTTGCCTTCCACATTGATAAGAGTTTCTAGAGATAAAGAGTTCCCTCCTTCCTGGTACTAAGAGGGAGACACCTTTACAGATGGAGATTTCCTTTACAATGTAAATATCTCTTAACAAAGGATAAGTAAATTCTACTTTTCAGAGTTTCTTTCCTGTCTGCAGTTTTTAAAAGTAACCAGCCCAAAATAATCCTCATGCCAAAGAGATATCTTGGGGTGGCCAATTCGACTTGCCCACAACCTCTAAGCTCTTGGAATATCTTGTCTATTAAAGTGTTTTTATACTGGGCCATGGCCAGGCCAGATTGTCTTTGCTAACAGTGTGATTTATGGGGAGATCTTGAGCCATGTGATATCAGTTTAACCTCTGGCAGGGGACTGTAGACTGAGTAATTAAGGTCAGCCCTATGGGTTCTGCATACCTGTGTAACCAATCCCCAATAAAAATCCTGGACACCAAGGCTCAGGTGAGCTGTTCTGCCTGGCAGTGCTGCATGTGTGTTGTCACGCATCATTGCTGGGAGAATTAAGCACTATACATGTGACTTAACTGGGAGAGGACCACTGGAAGCTTGTGCCTGGTCTCTCCTGGGCTCTGCCCTATGTGCCTTTTGCCTTTGCTGATTTTAATCTGTATCCTTTCACTGTAATAAGCCATAACTGTGAGTATAACGGCTTTTCTGAGTTGTGTGAATCTTTCTAGCAAATCATTGAACCAGAGGTGGTTGAATCAATGAACTAGAAGGGGGTTCAAGAACTCACCACAACAGTAAGGCAGCCCAGTCAGTCTCTCTGGCTCCCTCTTGAGATCCCATCTGCTGGGGTAAGGTAGTGGGAGTCTGACTAGGGTCTGGGCACTCAATTGTTGCTTACTATACTGGGTTAACACTGTGAAGTCGCAGTTAGACTTAATCAATCCTGCACTATTCCTGCCAGAACTTAGGGTATGCACAACCTTTCTTTTACCCCAACAACCTCTGTTAGAAATTCTAGGTTCAGGGCCCAGCCTGTTGGTGCAGCAGTTAAGTTTGCATGTGCCGCTTCGGCAGCCCGAGGTTAGCTGGTTTGGAGCCTGGGTGCAGACCTCTGCACTGCTTGTCAAGCCGTGCTGTGGCAGGTGTTCCACATATAAAGTAGAGGAAGATGGGCATGGATGTTAGCTCAGGGCTAATCTCCCTCAAAAAAAAAAAAAAAAAAGAAATTTTAGGTTCAATATAATCTGCCGTAACTATAGATAGACCACAAGTTTTGCAATCAAACATGTCTATGATATTGATTTACACTGACTGAAAAATTAATTACTAGGTTTCTGCTGTCTGATTCAGCCCAGTTTGGCCTACTCTCTCTACCTGTAATGCCACCCATGGGGCCCTTAGATGGCTGGGGGTGTTGAGCCTAAGAAGGTCAGATGGCTCTTGTTTATGATCCCAAACCCATTTCACATTTTCTCCAACATTAGAGAGTGGTTTTCTAGAAGCATGCTCTTGTCATTAAATATCTACTTTGCACACATTGGTAGCAAACACTGGTCCATATTTGTCAGCATCTGAGCTGGACCTCGGGCTTCTAGCTATAGTTTATGGGCTTTGGGGATTCCCAGTCCCCTTAGTCTTTGGAACTCCTACCCAGAGTTTAACCCAGGGGTTGGCAAATTCTTTCTGTAAAAGAATCAGATACTAAATATTTTAGGCTTTGCAGGCCATTCGGTCTCTGTTGCAACAGGGAGCCCGCATAATAAGCTTTCTCAACAGAGTTCGACCTCCTCTCTGCAACATCCACTCGCAGATAGTTTACCACTTCATCATCTGCAGCACTGAGGTGGTAATGACCTCTGTCACATCCTGCTTACTCTGTGAGAATATTCTCAACACACTTATGCCTTGAGTTGGGCCAGTTTTGCTACATGGTGTCTTTCTGTTAATAGATTTGTGTCCATGGTAGTACTGGACATGTACCTTCCTGCGTGGCTCAGTTCCAGGATATAAACCTAAAGTATGATACAGCTGGACATAGCACTCAAATTCAAAAATCCCATAAGGGAGCCCCCAGTGTAACCCATGAGGCAGACCCCTCCTCTTTTTGTCTGCAGATTGAGTCCCTAGCAACCACCTAAGAAAGGTAAAAGTTGAGAAGATGGTGGCTATTACTCTTTGCTGTAGAAAAGCCCTTGGGATTGTAACTGATGTTGGTGCCCAGCCCATTATCTCCTTTGGCTTTCTTGCTGTAGCTCTTTCCTCCTGATCTCCCACCTGCCAGCTTCTGCATTTCTTTGCCGGAAGGCTTTCTCTGGTGGCCTGAGCCTGCTCTGCGTATGCACTTCAGGCTGGACATACTGGAGAACTAATGCCACCCTCAAACCCCAGCCATCTTCAGTCAGTGATTTGCGGCTCCCTCACAAGTATGAGAAGAACTCTGAGGGGTGTGTTCTAAACTGGCTTCCAGAGTGTCCCAGTGGTATTAAGCTTTAGTTGGCCAAAGTGGTAACTTGACCACGCACCCTTACTGGCTCTCTTCCTTTCTCCATTCTTCTCCCAATACTCCTAGAATCATGTCTCAAATAAACTACTTGTACAGATCCTTGTGCTGCTTCTGGGATAACATAAACTAAGACGCCTGTCAACTTCTCTGCTGGTCCTCACCTGCTCTGGGCTCTTCTTCTCTTTTCTTGGTTCTGAATACACTGATCCCTGATGCAGTTTTAGGCAGCTCTTCATTGTAAACTGTCAGTAGAGTCTGGCCAGTAGCGTGGATGGAGAGTGGATTGGCTATTAAGCCGTTGGTCTTGCAGCCCTGCCCTCTCGGGCTACACAAGGAGTGAGCCCTCACTGCATGAGCCTTCGGAAGTGCCCCGAGTGAATGCTCCCTCAGCCTTCATTTTCATTTTCTTTTCTGCCTCATCCTTGAAGTCTTCTTTCTTTCACCACCCCCTTTCTTACCAAAGCTCTTGCCCCTCCATTTCCTGGGATTTTTTTAAGCCTCCTATAGAAAAGACCAAGTCCCGGGATCTTTTCTTATCTTGCAGTTTTGACAGCCTCAAGTTTCCACTGTATGTCATTAGGCTGTCTGCTGGGCAAGAGATGTGAGCTCTGGTTCTTGAACAGTGTGTGTGTGCGGTGGAGGGGAGGTAAGGAGAAAATGAGGGTGAGAAATCATGGCTGTAACTGCTTTTTTCCTAACATAGAGGGAATCTAACTGCACTAATGGTGACAGTTAGATCGGTTTTGATTGCTAAGGAAGATTCACAGGAACCAAAATGAGAATGCTTACAAATCTGTGATTTATTTCAGGAAAAGGATTCAATCTAGCACCAGCGTAAAGGAAAGATATGCATCACAGCCAAAGGCTGCTTTACAATGAGCGGTCTGGAGAAGTCAGGCCTGAGCCCCAGATGTCCTCTCTTTGTAAGGACCATACATATGTGCTTCTTCTCTAGGACCAGGACCAACTGACAGGTGAAGGCAACATCTTGAAACCAGGGAGCCAGAAATGGAGTCTCAGCTGGCATTTCTTATACGTTGCTGGTCATATAGGCATATTCTTGCTACATAATCAGCCCAACAGTGCAGCCCTTTGAGGTCTCATCGAGACCAGGTGCAAATCTTCAGTACCACTGTTATCAATAAACAATGCTCAAAGCTGGAACAAACTGGCCTGAAACTCCTCAGACTCATGGTTACAAAACACCACTATTAATCAGCACGTTTCATATCTTGATGGAGGAGTCAGTGCCTTGCAGATACTTCAGCAAAACAACTCAGGTCAATTCCAGGTCTTCTGGCATTACTGCTTGATCCAGCGCCTGACCTGGGATCAAGGCCTTTTTAAGGCTTAATGATAACTCTTGGTTTGACAGCAATTACTTGCCTTAAATTATCATGTAATCACATAAACAATCAAAATGCACCAAATTCCAAACATCTGTAATAACTAATAAGGAGTTGTAAACAGACAGCTGAACAATCCAATAATATTAGCAGAATAGCACGAACTTTCTCATATTTTGGAATAACTTTATTATAATTCTTTTGTTCCCCTCAGTTATAGTTATCTGCACTTTAAGGTATACATCTATTGAGTGAGTGAGAACACTAGCTATCATTCATCAAGTCTAAATCTTCTTCAGGCCGATTCTCCTCCATAGAACTTCATACAGGGGTTTTAATTCACTCTCACAATATGTTTGATCACTACCTCAGTAATATCATAAATTTTATTAGCTTCTACAATGTTAAATTTACCTATGATTCCTGTATTACACCATACGGTGGTGTCATAGATACATGATACAGTATAAATCAGACATGATTGCATATCATTATTTTGTCCCTCCCAACAAAATCTACCTTTTTTTTTTTGAGGAAGATTAGCCCTGAGCTAACTACTGCCAATCCTCCTCTTTTTGCTGAGGAAGGCTGTCCCTGAGCTAACATGCGTGCCCATCTTCCTCTACTTTATATGTGGGACACCTACCACAGCATGGCTTGCCAAGCGGTGCCATGTCTGCACCCAGGATCCGAACCGTTGAACCCCGGGCCACCAAAGTGGAATGTGTGCACTTAACGACTGAGCCACCGGGCCAGCCCCAATCTACCTTTTCTCATAGGAGTATAGGTTAGAGACCATGTGTCTGGCCACAGGCTCATTTGAGTGAGCAGTGCCGGATAGGTTGTGGAGAGACCAAAAAGACCCGGAGATAATGTAGGAGACATAAGGGTTTACTGGGGCTTACTTATGAGGAGTGTCCAGTACCGGCCGCCTGGACAGAATTGTGCACCTGCACCCACTACGGTGAACAGAAAGGGGCTTGCTTATACAGGCAGGGGAACAAAGGACTATATGCTAGCCAAGAGGGACTGTCCTTGCATGGCCAGCATTCCAAGGATCAGTAGCTCACCTGGAAAAGCTCTGTGTTCCCTCTGTGTTCTTTTAGAGAAACAGTTACAATACTAGATGGTTGGTGTCCTGCCCAGAAGGGGACCAGAACGACACATGGTAGTTATAGGGCACATAGGCTAGTGCCAGGCAAGTGTGACCCTACATTCCACCCCCATGTGTCTAAATGGCCCTCACAATCTTATTGCACAATTCTTCCGCAGATCGCCTTGGGCCAGACACATAGGGGAGCATCGTAACCATACACCACAACAGCAACAGAGAGCGCAGCAAGAAAATGACAGCAATAACAGAAAGGCAAGAATGCCAAAGCACACCTTCCACCATGGTAACCCCGTGGTTGAAGAGAGAGGCAGCTCACTGCATACCCAGCGGTTGGAGCGATTTTGTAAGTCAGCAATGGTGTGTGCCAGTCAGTGAAGAGGGTGGCAGACGTTGTCCTAAGGATGAAAAAGTAAGATGTTTAGAGAGAACTAAAACAGGAAGGTCATGACCATCCAATGAGACACAAGGTTGCAGTGTCTTGTGTTAGTATGGTACCAACCTGTTGTAGACCAGGCTGGCAATACCACACTGCTTGTCCACTTGGGTTGGGTACCATAGGGGCAGTGGTATAGGATAAAGGAGGAACAATGACACACCAGAGGGCAAGGATGAAAAATGCCTTGGGGAATTGGAGGCCCTGGATTAGTAAATTTGGAGGTTTGGGTGGTCTTCCCACAATAAAAGGTGTTACTGTGATATTCTCTTCTAAGCCTATCCTCCAAGGGGCTAAGAGACCACACCAGTGGGGCCCCACCTGCCAGTCCGAGGGCCAGGGGACCACGTAGGTCCCAGTAGGGAGTTCCTGTGGCAGAGGCGAAAGCAAGTTGTTCTGAGTGCCCCTCTGTGGTTGCAGTTTCTCTCCTTGATTAGCTCTTGTCTGTAGGTGTAGTGTCATTTCGGGTCCTTGTGTCGGCATTTGATGTGCACTGGGTCAGGTACGTCTTTCATGTGATTTAGGTGATATAGTGTAGTTGTCAGGTGTGTCGTCCAGTGGGCTAGTGTCCTATCTTCTGTCCTTAATTGTTGTTTCAGTACTCCTTTCATTTGTTCCTCCAGCCCTGCGACTTTGGGGTTGTATGGCAGGTGAAAATGCCAATGTATGTCCATTTGGTCAGCCCATGCTTGTATCTGATGGCCAGTAAAATGAGTACTTTGGTCACTGTCGATGTCTGTGAGGACACCATAAGTGGCACAGAGGTGTTCTAGGCCTCTAATTGTGGTCTTTTGTGAGGCCTGTTTGCTGGGGTATGCCTGCACCAGTCCTGTGTATGCATCCATGTAAGTAAGGGCATATTGGCAGCCATCGGAGTCCACCTGCCAGCGCTGGGCATGTTGGTTGCCCCTGGCAATTTGGCCTCTGTCCCAGGGAATGGCCTGGGGCCTCTGCGAGGAACAACAAGGGCATGCCTGACAGACCTGTACCACATCAGTATAGTGTAGGGGGAAGCCTCAGATCTTGGCAATAGCTCACAGTGTCCTTTGTCCCTTCCGTCCAGTCTTCTTGTGTAGCCATTCTGACACTCTCTCAGCTGGTACTTCTTCCAGGAGATAAATCCGGGCTAATTCATCTGCTTGTTGGTTTCCTGGTGGCATTGTCACCTGATGTGCAGATACATGATACACTGTTATCGTCATTCCCTGGATCCACTGTCAGACATTATCCCAGAGTTCTGCCCCCAACAATTGGGGCCTACTGATGGTCCACTTTTGTCATACCCACTGGGCCATCCACAAGGTGAGCCCCTTATAGACTGCCTAACTGTACACAGACATATTGCATTGGGTTCTCAAGTCAGTAGCATCCAGGCAGCCCACAGTTTGGCACATTGACTACGATACCCAGAGCCAGAATCCAACCACATGCTGTCATGTTGAAGGCTGGATGGCCACTGCCATCCAGTGAGGGGGTTACGTCTTGTGGAGTCATCCATATACCAGGCTTCCGCTGGGATTGGTCCTTCTCCCTCCTGTACATTTGGCAGGGTTTCAGGTGTGGACACTTCATCCAACTGAGTTGTTTCTTCTGTGGTATATGTTACTGGTCCTAGGATGGTATGCAATTCTGCACTTAAGGGACTATTAGTAAGGGTCCCTCATTGTTGTAAGTATACATGCCACTTTGCCAATGTCTGTGTTTGGGCTGTTCCCCAGTGGGGCTTTTGGAAAGCATCCCGCAGGCACCCCCCAATGGGCAGATGGGTATGGACTGGGACTGGCAGGGACCCGGTTATGGGCTCCACTTGTTGGAGGGCCAAGTAAGTGGCACTTAAGTGTTGTTCCAGTGCACTATCTCTTCTTTCAGCCACTTTCCACAATTGGGAACAGAAGCCAAGGGGCACTCATTCATTGCCTTGCCTCTGCCAGAGACCGCATCCGAACCCCTCTGGGTAACTGGAAATGCCTAATTCACATGCTTGTCCTTGTGTTAAAAGACTCAAGGCCTGAATTTGTTTTATGGCTATTTTGGCTTGAGTGGAAGGACTCCTGCTCGGGGTCCCCCAATCTCAGATAACACCCTTTCATACCAGCTTATAAAGAAGACAGTGTAGTTGGGTTACATGAGGAATGAAAGGGCGCCAGGAACCTAATAAGCCCAGAAAGGTTTGTAGTTGTTTCGGGGTGTTGGGTGTAGAGGAAGCCTGTATCTTATCTGTAACAGCATCAGGAACCACTTTTGTCTTATCTGATCAGACAGCACCCAAGTATTTGGCAGATAACCCAGGTCCTTGTACTTTGTTGTTGTTTACCACCCATTCCCGTTGGCATAGGTGGGCGATTAGGGAGCAGTAGGCTTCCTGGAGGTCTAGAAAAGACTCAAAGGTTTACAGGACGTCATTGATATAATGAAACAAGGCCTTGCACGGTGTTGCAGGAGTGGGTTGGGGTCCCTTGGCCTTTCCCTGAGCTGAGGGAGCTAGGTTGTTCCCAGGCTGTAGCCAGGCATGCTGCTGGTTTGGGGCGCTCTGTGGGTGGCCTTGTGAATCTTTGTTGTGGCTCCCGCTTCTGCCACAAAGCCACTGGAGCAGCATTTGGTTGCTTATCAGTTTTTTCCAGAGGGGTGCCTGCTGCCACCAGGTTGCTACATCAGTCTATGTGTTACTCTGACAGTACCCTTGGTGGTTTTGGCTCCTTTGTCACCTCTCTCTTTAGGGGGTTCGTTAGGCCTCACTCCCCTCTGCCTGACCTTACCTGTCTCCCCCAGGTCAGCAGTGGCTTGGGCTGCCCTGGACACCAGTTGACCTACCAAAGGGCTTAGGATGGACACTAAAGCCCCATACATTGGCTTGGAGCTGTCTGTAAGCTATCTTTCATTCCTGCAGTGAATAATTTGTCAGGCCTTCCATAATGTTTGGCATAAACCTCATGTTTCATGCCTATTTCTCTTAACAGATCTTG
Organism: Equus caballus; assembly: GCF_041296265.1. Classification (NCBI taxonomy): domain Eukaryota; kingdom Metazoa; phylum Chordata; class Mammalia; order Perissodactyla; family Equidae; genus Equus; species Equus caballus. Next base: position 54,586,348 of record NC_091691.1, read on the forward strand.
TAATTCTTCCATGGTTTGCCATGGGGGTAGGGGTGTGGGAGGGAGTTTTGGGGGAAGGTATGAGTATGTCCCCATCATTAGGCCACGCCCTCTTCCAGAGGGCCATTAACCAAATCAAGAGGGAGACTGCCCGATCTCCACCCCTGAGAGCAAAATACCTTCTGCTCCAGTATCCCAGAGACACAAAAGCCACCAGGGGGATAGTTACTGTTTGCTGCAGGCTCTTGGAGCTCTCGGCAGGCCAGGCCGTCGTGGGTGAGATGTGCTATGGCAGACTTCACTGGCCGCCGGCTCACGCCCATCTGGGAACAAGCACTCCCTCCTGCAGCTGCCTTACTTTTCCTCTTGCTTCCATCTCAGCTTCTGTTGTGAGCCGTGAGGAGGGGCCGCCCACGGTTGCAGATTTCCTTTCCCTTCATTTATCATGCCCAGGACTTCCCCTGCTCCAGTTGTGAGCCATCATACAGTGAGGAGGGGCAGCTCCAGGGCTGTAGCAATTGCCCAGGCTTCTGATGTCTTCTTTCCCACATCTCTTGTGCCCAGGACTTCTCCGACGGTGGTGACCGGTCTCCATATCAGGACTGGCCAATCCTGGATTTCCCCTTCCTCGTAAACTCTGCACTCACTGGAGTTTCCTCGGTTTGCTGGTTGGTTTGCCAGTTGTCTGGCCACACACCCAGTTGTGCGAGCAGTGTGGGATAGGTTATGGAGAGACAGAAGAAAAGACCCAGAAATGGACAGGAGACATGAGGGTTTATTGGGTCTTACTTATTGGGAGTGTCCAGTGGTGGCCAGCTGGATAGAGTTGTACACCTGCACCCGCAACTGTGGGCGGAGAGGGGGCTGCTTATATAGGCAGGGGAAGAATAGGCTAGGTGCTTGCCAAGAGGGACTGTCCTTGCATGGCCAGCATTCCAAGGATCAGTAGCTCACCTGGAAGGGCTCTGTGTTCCCTCTGTGTTCTTTGAGAGAAACAGTTACAATGCTAGATGGTTGGTGTCCTGCCCAGAAAGAGACCAGAAGGACACATGGTAGTTATAGGGCATGTAGGCTAGTGCCAGGGAAAACGTGACTCTTCAACATGTCTCTGTTATTTCAGGATTCCAAAGCTCTTGAAAACACAGCCGACTTCCTTTTCTCTGATTACATGGTTTGAGAGAGAGTGTTCCCCAGTGAGATGTGTCCCACAGCTGGGTCTATCTGGTCTCCATGGGGAGCACTCTAGTCCTGCTTAAATTTTGTCCAGCACCTATGAGTTATGCTGTAGGAAAGGAATGGTTAGCACTCAGTCGTGCCACTAAAGTTGTTTAGAGAGCACCTCAGTAGGCTGAATCATCCAATTACAAATTTCCAAGGATTGTGTAGCCCATAAGTCTCCCATGCTGCTTGGCTATTGGGCCTGGGACAGCTCAGACTCCGTTTGAATGAAGATATCTAAGAACCCAGCTGTGCTGATGTGCAAGCACGTCCCCAGCACTGAGTTTGGGCGTGTTCTCTGAGTTTGGTGTCTGCTCTGATTGCAAGGCCCATTTTTCCAGTGCTGTGTTGCTATTCCGGTTGTCATCCTTGTCTTTCCTCCAGGAGGAGGATGCCTTGGAGATTCTGCATTTGTCCCAGAAGTCTGTTTTTTTTCTCATTAAAAGTGAATTCCTCTTCATCAATTGCTCATGGCCCAGCTCCTAATTCTCCTAAGGCTCTCTCTTTTTCAAGCAGGCAAAAGCTGTTTGATCCACTAGACCTGTTGTCGACGTTGGGTGCTAACTTCTTTCTCACAATTAGGAAATAAACTTGGGACCCAACAGTGTTGACTGCCTCAGGCTAAGGTCCTGTGAGTAGTCGTCACTGCTAAATGGACTTTGGTTTGGGTTTGCCAAAGTGCTCCCATAGCCATCCATATAGAATTTCTGACTTTTCATCCTCAGGAATGTAGGCCCACCAAGTTAGACTAAATTCTTCTCCTTTCTCAGTGATCCAAGTATCCTAATTATCCCTCTACCTCTTTATGGCTTCCCCCCCACAATAACAGGGCAAAGAGCTATTTTTACACTTAATATTTTGACAGATGGAACATTCAGAAGATGAGCTTATATGGTCATCTCCCAGTACCTTCCTTAAACTATCATCAAAATTAACGGCCATGGAGTTGTTCATTTAGATTATTATTGATCAGTGTTCTCTGGATTCAACTGGATATATGTTCCCATAATTTATTTCCTAACTCAAATCTTCAATAATAGCTCTATCCTGTGAAATGGTAACCAAAAGACGTAGCTACATTACTATTGCTCCACATAGTTATAGGCAGAGCTTCCATCTGTTCATCCCATTTTGAGGACACAGACCACTCTCAGAAGTATATGTATATGCTACTGGGTTGGCTATTGTCCTGTTTACTTCTTGGTTATTCAAAAGAGGAGATTTTAGCAAACAGAATCCTTCACCCAAGGGGCATCTGAGTCAGAGCTAAGAGAGAATAATATTCTCTTGCTTTACACTTCTCTTAAGGCACCAAAATTATATTAGATTTTCCCTTTTGTAACACCCATTTATTAGCTACTCTCCCCTCAGCAAAAATTTCACCTTTCTTCCATTTATCGTTAATTTAAATCCAAACCTTTCTCCCTAGTGTAGGTCCCTTTGGTTAAGTCACTGGGCCGGTCTATGTGACTGGTAGCAAGATGAGCTGTTCCAGGGTTTCCCCTTTGTTTCATTCCCAATTGTAGGGGGTCAGAATGGATAAATACAGAAAAATGGGATTACTCGTTCCATAAGCCAACAAACATTTGCACCGTCAGCCCCACTTGGCAAGGTGCTAGGAACAAATAATTCATTCCATCCTTTCTTTGGAATTTTGGCATTTAGATTCAGATCAATATATGTTTTACCTTATTTTAGAATATTGCCAGACTTTGGGATCCTTAATAGTAGCCCTAGTTTTAAGGACTATCTGATCCATCATTGAGCAAGAATATTGTGGTGAAGTAGGGGAGACTTGAACATTCCGGTACCATCCCTTCTCCTTTCCCCTTACTTCCATCACAAAAGTGTTATCATCTGTCTGTGGAAACCTGGTTTTAGTCCCCCTCACCTTATATTGCCAAACGGTGCTGGAGATTTGCGGGCTAGTTCTTTGATTCTTTGTCATGCCCATCTTCTTAAGCAGGTGTGTTAGTTATCCATTCCAATTTTCTACTAACCCACTACTTTGAAAGTGATAAATAAAATAAGTCCATTGAATGTGATATTATTTCACTTGCTATTGCCTGCACCGGCAGTGACCTGAAGGGCTGTAGCTAGGAAGGTCTAAGTCACGAGAAGTTTCTATCAAGTTTGAGGTAAGGGGAATGGGATAGAGTGGGGAGAGACCTCAGCTTGCCTCTTGGTTCCTCAGTCTCTGTCCTTTCGGAGACTACGACTTTCTGAAACAGATGTAGGTTCCAAACTCATAGGTATTCGCCATTTTATTACCCATTCCTGTTCTTGGTTTGAAGTGGGTACCTAGTGAATACATATTAACTGGAATTGTCCAGCAAGGGAGCTCCAGGCTCAAGTTATGGTTAGCAAGTGAGAAACAATAGTTTTTTCCTTCCAGTGGAATGATAAAGAAGGAGGAAATGTAACCAATTCTTTTTTCTCTTCACTTTAATCAATTTAAAAGCATTGCAAATGAAATTAATAAACTATAGAGGAGTGGAATATAAAAATTTCTTTATAATTTAATTGTACCATATAGAATAAATATGTATGAAATATTTTTCTATAATTGTTGACTGTACCGTTTCATTTATAAAATGCAAAAATGGGCAAGGTTAATTTGTGATTATAGGTGTCATGATAGTGCTTACCCTAAGGGTCAAGTGACTAGATAAGGGAACTTTTGAGGTACTCATTTCTTAATTTGGATGGTGGTTACATGAGTATTTCAATTTGTAAAAATGAATCAATTATATATTTCTGGTTTGTGTACTTCATACATTTATGATTTACGTACTTTTGATGTATCATACTTAAATAAAAAGTAACAAAATGAAATGAAACAGAAGTTTCACTCTAGCAGCTCACTTCTATTAGGAGAGAAAAGCAAGAAAATCTCCATTTCTGCCGCTCTTCATTTCTTTGTGTCGATTCATATTTCCATTTGGTATCATTTTCCTCTGCCTGAAGAACTTCCTTTCACAATTCTTGTAGTGCTAGTTTGCTGGTGATGAATGTTTTCAGCTTTTAAATATGTGAAAATTCCTTTATTTTGTCTTTGTTTTCGAAATTTATTTTTACTAGGGGTAGAGTTCTAGGCTGACAATTTCTTTCTTTCAGCACTTCAGTGGTATTGGACCACTATCCTCCTGCTTACATTGCTTCTGAGGAGAAATCTGCTGTCCTCCGTATCCTTTTTATTTTGTATGTAATTCTTCCCCCGTCTGGCTGCTCTGGAGATTTTGTTTTTTTTAACACTAACATTGAGCAGTTTGATTTGATGTGCTTTGTGTACTTTTCTTCCTGTTCCTTGTGTTTAAGGTTCATTGAGCTTCTTGGGGTTATAGTTTTCATTAAAATTTGGAAGCTTTTGGCCATTATTTCTTCAAGTATTTTTTTTCTTTTCTCTCCTCTCTCCTTTCCTTCAGGGACTCTATTAGATATTGAAGTTTTCCGACAGCTTAATGATGCGATGTTAATTTTCTAAAATTCTTTTTTATCTCTGTGTTTTATTTTGGGTAGTTTATATTGATATATATTCAAGTTCACTAATCTTTTCTTCTGCAATTTCTAATCTGCCATTAATCCTTTCTAATGTATTTTTAGTTCAAACATTCTAGTTTTCGTTTCCAGAAGTTTGATTTGGCTCTTTTAAAAAATATCTTCTATATCTTTATATATCTGTTTGAAAATATGGAATACAGCTATAACAACTGCTTTAATGTCCTTGTCTGTTAATTCTAATATCTGTGTCAATTCTGGGTGGCTTCAACTGATTAATTTTTTTGTGCATTAGGCTCATATTTGCCTGCTTCTTGGCATGCCTGATAATATTTTATTGGATTCCAGACATTAATTTTACCTTGTTGGGGACTGGATATTTTCATGTTCTATAAATGTTCTTGAGCTGTGTTCAGAGCTGCAGTTAAGTTACTTAGAAACAGGTTTATCCTTTCAGGGTTTGCTTTTAATATTTGTGAGGCAGGATCCAAGCAGTGTTTAGCACAGGGCTAATTATTCCTGACTGCTGGGCAAGACCCTTTTGAATATACTACCCAATTCCCCATGAATTATGAGTTTGTCAGTCTGGCTGGTGGAACAAGCTGTGTAACTGGCCCTGAGTGAGCAGTGGGCACTGTTCCCTCTGATCTTTTTGAGTGGTTCTTCTTCCTGCCTAAGAATGTTTCCTCACGTACTGTGCTGATCAGTACTCTGGTGAATACTTAAGGAGGGTCCTTTGTAGATCTCTGGACTTCTCTCTCAGTGCAGCTCTGCAGCACACAGTCCTGTCTGGCACTCCTTGACTCTCAGCTCCATCTCCCCATCTCAGGGAATCTGCTGGCTCCTCCTAGATGTCTCCTCTCTGCTCTGTTCCTTGGAAACTCTCTCAAGACAGTAAGCTGGGGGCAACTTCAAGGCTCACCTCATTTTCTCCTCTTCTCTCAGAGTCACTGTCCTTCACTGACTTATGTCCAGTACCTTGAAAACTATTGTTTCATATACTTTGTCCAGTTTTTTGCTTGTTTTGGATGGGATGGTGAATTCAGTCCCTGTTATTCCATCATGGTCAGAGAGAATATTTAACTGGATCTCTATTAGTTTTAAAAATGAATGTTGGCCAGCCCTGGCAGCCTAGTGGTTAAGTTTGGTGCATTCCACTTCAGCAGCCCAAGTTCAGTTCTCAGGTGTGGACATATACCACTCGTTGGTGGCCATGCTGTGGCCGCAACCCACATACAAAATAGAGGGCGATTGGCACAGATGTTAGCTTAGGGAGAGTCTTCCACAAGCAAAAAGAGGAAGATTGGCAACAGATGTTAGCTCAGGGCGAATCTTCCTCAGCAAAAAAAAAAAAAATCTTATTTGAGTCCAATTTCTTACCAGTATAGCCATGCACCACATAATAATGTGTTGATCAATAAGGGACCACATATACAATGGTTATCCCATAAAATTAGTACCGTACATCCTAGGTGTGTGGTAGGCCGTACCATCTAGGTTTGGGTAAGTACTGTAGGGGAGGAAGAAATTTTCCTGGCTGGTTCTTCTGACTGGTCTAAGAATTAAATTTACATGAGACAGATTAATAGGAGGAAAACAAGTAAAAGTTTAATAATATATATACACGAGAGAAACCCAGGAAAACTGAGTAACTCACCAAAATGGCCACAGCCCTCACCTTAAATGCCATCCTCAGCTAATGACAAAAGAAGATGTTTGGCGTGGTCAGAGTCAGAGACTTCAAAGGGAAGGGAGGAAATTCACAGGTAGGTGAAAAGGAGCAGACATTTGGAAAACAAGTGTTTGGCCACACAGAAACAGAAGAACACAGGGGAGCCCACCAAACAGGTTTTTTGCTAGGTTGTTCCCTGTCTACCACGTAGTTCATGTTATGTTGAGGTGATAACTCACTTCCTGAGACAGGTTTATTTATCTGAATTCTTTTAGGCAGTTAGGGAGGTAACAAGAAAAACTTTCTGAGTCTTTCGTTTCTTAAAAATAATCAGCTTAAAATAATCCTCATGTTAAAGAGACACTTTTTGGGGTGGCAAATTTTGTTCGCCTTCTTTACACTCTATGATGTTTGCACAATGACGAAATCACCTAATCATGCATTTCTTAGAACTTATCCCAGTCATTAAGCAGTGCTTAGCAGATGACTGCACAATGCATCGATTATATTTTATACATATTATATAATATTGCTTATATTAATAGGGGATGGCTGAATCACATTAAAATGTTGAAGATAAAACAGTTTACTGTCTTTTGGAAATACTTCTTCAGTATCAGTTCAAGGGAAACTGTTACCACAAGTTTGAGTTATCAAGAATCAGGAAGTTGCATGAGATAAGCACTAGACTTTGAAAAATGTTGTTATGAGTAGGAGACTATATATTTTAGCTATCTGATTGGAGAACATCCTTGTCAGAATTGTCTTGCTGGATTAATTTGCTGTATTGAGCTTCTTCATCATTTGATATGATGTCAGCTACTAATAGCACAAGTATTTTATCGTTAAGTGCTTGCGTGACTTTAGCGTTTTTAATGAGCTTGCTAGCTTTTGCTATAGTGCTGGGAAATGCCGTGGTCATTTTAGCCTTTGTGGTGGACAAAAATCTTAGACATCGAAGTAATTATTTTTTTCTTAACTTGGCCATTTCTGACTTCTTCGTTGGTAAGTTACGTATCTTTATTTAAGATAACCTTTTCCAATTATAATTTATTTCTAAAACTTTAAAATAGGCTTGTTATTTTAAGGGACTGTATGAAATTGGGGATGATAAAAACAAAAAGCTTCAGGATTAAAGTTTCGGGGAGGCTATATGTCACTTTAGGGGAATGTCATACATCTGCAAATCAGATTTGTAGGGGAATTTTGATCTGAAAACAGTTTACTTTCTTTTTATAAAATAAAAATAAGTCCAGAATAGTTCTAAAATTATTTTCATCTAAGAATTATTTGCTTCTGGAGCTATTTTGCTTATATATTAAGGTTTATAAGTATTTCTCTTTAAGTAAGCATAGTTTCATTTATCACAGTGTTGGGGTAATAGGAAATACTGTAAATGCTGGTAACCAGCACAATCAGAAAATGTGGTATTCAGGTCAATTAAATAGCATGGTTAATAGTATTTTATGATATGGTACAGAATAGTGTAAAATATTAAGCTACCTTGCATATGATATGGTATCATAACGTCATATAATTGTAAGAGATCCTAGAAATCAAATGAATCTTTCTTTGAAAACATGCAGTTTGTAATTTTTTACTGCCTGATGATCATGGTTTTTTAACAATGCTTATCATAATAAGTAAACAGGCAGAAATGTCAGCTGATGATATTGTTTTATAGGAGCTTCTAGTATAATGTAACCTGTCATTGTCTGTAGCTACATAAATGCTTGCATTTATGTTAACATGAAACAAAACTCATAGCATACTTAGTCTATTGCCTGGGACACAGTGGTTGCTCAACACATGTTAGTCCCTTTCCCTTTTGATTTCTCTGCAGATAGGTGTCAATTCAAACCAAAATCACAAATGTTAGTAAAGTCCCTACCATGTGTAAGTACTGTTGGGTACTCAAGCATGATTAGATAATGAGGAAATATATAGAAGACTAAGTCTATCTCTTTCTTCAGTAAGGTTTCAATATAGCAGAGTGGATAGGAGAAGTTCACAAATGGCTATAACAGTATAGAGTGATGTGAGAAGCTTCGCAGACCTACCAAGTGCTGTGGACACTCAGAGGAGGGAGAAAGCGTGTTTGGTTAGTGGGTTCTGGCGCTTGAAATGAACTTCGAAGGATGGGTAGAATTTGCAGAGGCAGAGATGGAGAGGAGAGGAGTATTGCAAGAATTAGCAAAGACACGATGGTAGAAAATCATTGTGTATATCTGCCTAAGTGTGAGCTTCAGGCTGGCTGGTGTGCAGATGGTTATATGGAACAGTAGGGGACGAAGTTGGAGTGGTCAGAATCTGTACCGAGAAGTTCCTTGAATACTAGCGTGAGACTGGCTTGGAGTTCCTTCAGCAGGTAACGTAGAGATTTAAAGATTTTTAAAGTAAGTGAGTGGTTGGATGGATTGAAGCTTTACCGTAGAGGCATCAGAAAAGATGCAGGTGGGAGCAGCAGGAGCATTGTTTCAGGGACAGCCCAGAAGCCATCTAGGCAGAAGTCATGTGCTAAGGCTCTGAGCTAGGGTGAGGGTGGAGAGGAAGTTCAGGCGGCTGGGCTGCAAGAGTGGAGCTGGGCAGGAGAAAGAGAAAAGATGAGCTAGAGATTGAGCCCTGGGGACTAAGTAAAGAACGGCACCGTTCATAGAATTAGGGAGCATTTTGGGAGTGCAGCTTATGCTTTTGATGTAGCATTGATAAAAAAAGTTCTGGAGGAAAGGAAAATTCCAACTAGAGAAATTGATTAGGATTCACGGCATAGAAATTACAGGGTCACAGATAAAGGCAGCTAACCAATATAGAAGTATTTTTTAAAAAAAAACAGCAATCTTCCCATTTTTCTCCTCAATTCTGCCCCTCCAGGTAACCCACATTAACAACTTCATGTAGATCCTTCCACGTCGTTCTCTATGTGCGCATAAACACATATAAATATACAAGCATATTTAGGTGAAATTGAGAATATTCTGCTGTGAATATGCTTATACCTCTCCTCCTTCTTCACAGAACTGTACAACTTATCCATGACACTCAGCACTTAAAGTTGATTATGTATTTTGACTAACCCAAAGGGAGCGAAGCCCTGAATACCTAGTGGTAGGGAGGGATGGGGTAAAACTCTACCCAACTCAGGAGAGACACTGAGTCCTGAAGCTTTTGAGCCAAGATGGTTCCAGATGAGAACGATGTGTCTCCATGTATGGCCCGATGTCAGCATCACGGCAGCTCCACCATCATGGGCTTAAGCACCACAACATACAGATGTGGTTCGTCTTTGAGAAATGGACCTGTTGATGTAGTTATTCAGGCTCCTGATGGTCCCCCTTCATCACAGGCGGGTGGGCAAAGACATGGCTTTGCTCAGGAGAAGACCTGTCAGACACAGGTCAGGATCCCTATTAATCTGCCAGTCTCATCCTTCACATTTCCCCTGCCCTTGCCAGCTTCATCCAGAGGACCACTTATTTAACACAATATTTGCCACGACGACACCAGAATTAGGAGAGTCTCCGAGAGCTTTTTGTGAGAAGATTTGAGTTTTGTGTCAATACTGTTCTTTCTCCTTTGCCATGCTTGGAAGTGTCTCTTTTGCCTCTGAGCCCGGAGGACTTCCTGGCAGTGGTGGCAGGCCAGGGCAGAGCTCGTGAGAGATTTTCCATAGCTGTAAGCCAGTGATACTCAATATTTGGGATCACGAGACTTGGGGCCTCAGAACCACGTGATGATGGCAGGGCAGTTAGGAGCATCCCTTGTGCTCAGTACTGTGGGCTTTCTGGCCGAATGCCTTCTTATTACAGGTTTCAGAGCTGGCTTCTTGTCGAGAATCTAAATTTGTGGGACCTGAGTAACTTCCCAGGCTGAATTTAGTGTTGAAAAGCAAAGACTTATTAAGGAAAAATTCCAGTGCCACCTACATTGATATAAATATATCTCATTTGTACACTATTTCAGGACAAAATACACTATCTATATCTATAAAATTGGTGTCACGTGACCAACGTTTCCATCTCTGGTACCTTCCTCACATCTACATGCTGTGTGGGCATTTACGGCCTGGATGACCTTGTGACAGATGGTCCACACAGGATCTTCAAGGGCAAAAGGTGGTTGCTGCTAACAGTGCCTGAACCACGTTTTCAGGATGGCAAAGTTTAGCTTTAGTACCTTCATGCCCCACCTCAGGACTCTTCTCTTTCCCTCTGTATTAGTCAGTCAGCTCTGGCTGCCACAACAAGATACCACAGATCAGGTGATTTAAACGACAGCAGTTTACTTTCTCACAGTTCTGGAGGCTGCCAAGTCCCAGATCAAGGTGCTGTGCTGGGTGATTTGGTTCCCGGGTCCCTTTGTGGTTTATAGATGGCCGCTTTCTTGCTGAGCCCTCACATGGCTTTTCCTCTGAGTGTGCTCAGAGAGAGAGCTGGTGAGCTCTCTGGTGTCCCTTCCCTCATGGGAATGACCTCATGGTCCTACCCTCATGACTTCATTTAACTTTAATTACCTCCTTATAGGCTTTATCTCCAAATACAGCCACACTGGGGGTTAGGACTTCAACCCAAGAATTTTGGGAAAGGGCACAAACATTTAGTCCATAACACTCTCTGTGCACTCACTGTCATCCACACATCCCTCTGTCGGCCCAAAGAACTCACTGGGGCTTTCAGCTCTCCCCATCTTTTGACTGCCGGTTTCTCATGGAGGGTATAGCTTCTTAGCTGGCTTTGGAAAGAAGAGGCCATACCAGATAGTGGCAATTTTAAAGGAAACTGGGTTCCCTGTCCTCATCTACTCATTCATCCAATAATGGTTTATTCTGAACCAGTCACTCTTTGAGGTCCTGGGGATATAGCAGTGACAATACAGACAAAAATCCAAGCCCTCATGGTTCTTTTCTTTCCACTGGGAGCGGGAGTGGGGAGACAGACAATAAACAATAAAAATAAGTAAATGAAATTATATGGCATTTTAAAGAGTGATCATTGTTATTGAGAAAAACATATCAGGGATGAGGGAGAGGAAGTGTGTTGGAGGAGGGGGTTGCAATTTTAAACTTTGGAGGTGGGACTCACTGAGAAAGATACGTTTGAGCAAACAGAAGGAGCTCTCTGGGGGAAGAGAATTTCATGCCCAGGACCAAGGGCAAGATCGGAGGGGGCAGGGTGGACAGTGTATCTGAGGCCATAGGGACTGGAGTGGAGTGAGTGAGGGGTGGAAGGAGGAGCAGGGGCTGAGACCTGGGAGGTGGGGGGCAGGCTGGGGTGGGCAAGTCACCTAGGGTCTCACAGGGCACTTCTCACCCTCATTCCTTTCCTTCTCTCCTCCCCTTGTTCCTTCACCTCTTTTTTTTGTTTTTCACCACCTTTTAATATAGTCTGCTTTCTCTCACTTTTTACCCCCATTGATCAGTCATGCCAAAGGCTGCCTCCTAGTTTTACTCATCAAGTCCACTTGATCCAGAAGCATGATTCCAGAGTGGAAGTTGTAGAAACTTAGGCGTGAAAGTATCCTAGAAATATTTCAAACTCACGATTTTTGAAACTCCTTTGGAATGAGCCACAAACATTTCCACCATGCAACAAGACAGAAGAACTGAGCATGATGTTTGTACTAAAATGTCACGTAGAACACAAGGTGACAGCAGGGTTTCATTAAAACCAAAGGAATAGGGGCCAACCTCACGACCTAGTGGTTAAGTTTGGCCTGCTCTGCTTTGACAGCCCAGGTTCCTGGGTTTGGATCCCAGGTGCAGACCTACACCACTCATCAGCCATGCTGTGGTGGTGACCCACATGCAAAATAGAGGAAGACTGGCAAGATGTTAGCCCAGGGCTGATCTTCCTCAAGCAAAAACAAGGGGAGGATTGGCAACACATCAGGGCCAGCCTTCCTCAGCAAAAAAGAAAAATAAAAAGGAATAGACTAGAGCCGGTTTTAAGCTAACTGCTATTTCAAGCAGCTCTTAAGATTTTGAAAACACCCTTCAGGAAGTAGGTAGAAAAGATGATTTTACTCACTTCCCTCCCTTTAACCTTTAAGTCAGTGCTGTTTGTAATGCAAACAATTACTGGCATCACACTCTTGTTTCTCATTCTGTGGAGAAAATGAGCGTGTGTGTGGAAAAATACGTTGGGAACACTGGAAGCCACAACTCTTGGCCAAAATATAATAAATGTCTCTATTCATAAGATACTTTGATTGACCTCAGGCAAACCTCATGGCCTATTTTATACTGTGGGTGTGTGCCCATGCACACACGCACACACCTTTGAGATGGAAGGCACCATAAAGAAGCTTAGTTATTATTAAAAATAAAGTTGAAACATAAAACAAGCAGGGAGTTTGAACTGCACGTAAGAATGGACTACATCGTTGCGATGGTGATTTGCCTCTTGTGTTTGTCTGTGAGCCTTGGTACAAAGGGCTGCGTTCACTTTCACTAGTCCTGAAACCGCATCATTATATCCTCATGTCATAGGGTGTGGGGAGGGCACAGGGTTCCCTCCTTCCTTCCTTTCTCTTTCTTTTACCTTCACTGTTGTTCTTCATGAGAGACTAACTTAGTTCTCATATGAAAAATGGGAATTCCTGCCAAGTGCCTGATAAAATATGAAGATACTCAAGAAAATAAGATTTCAGTTAAGCTTCCGCTTAGTAGATTATGTTCCCAGTGAGTAGTGCCACCTGTCTGAAATATCAATGCAATTAAAAACCCCTGCAAAGCTAAAGGAGAGGAGCCCAGTGTAGTCATTTTTCACAGGTATGCAGTTTCTCTGCTGAGTTGAATCACTTACGTATTTGTTCATTTAGTGAAGGGTAGCGGTTAAAGTCAGGGGTTCTGAAGTCACATTGCCTGGTTTCAAATCTAATCTTTCACCAACTAGCTGAGTGGACATTGGGCTAATTATCTCTCTTTCTCTCTCTCTTTTTTTTTTGCTGAGGAAGATTTTCCCTGACATAACATCGTGCCAGTCTTCCTCTACTTTTTAGGATGTGGGCCACCAGCACAGCATGACTGCTGAGAGCAGTGTAGGACCATGCCTGGGAACCGAACCTGGGCCTGAAGTGGAACAAGCTGAACTTAACCACTAGGCCACTGTGGCTGGCCCTAATTATGTCTCTTTTTTGAGCTTCAGCTTCTTTATCTGCTCACTTAGCATAATCCCCATCTCACAAAGTTTCTATGAGGCTAAATGAGATGATATATGTAACACATTATACAATCGAGTATAATGTGTATAATTGTGGCCAGCCCTGGTGGCCTAGTAGTTAAGATTTGCTACTCTCAGCTGCCACAGCCAAGAGTTCATTTCTGGTCAGGGAACCACACCACCCATCTGTCAGCTGTCATACTGTGGCAGCTGTGTGTTGTTGTGATGCTGAAAGAAATGCCACTGGTATTTCAAATGTAAGCAGGGTCACGCATAGTGTAAAGGTTTCAGTGGAGCTTCCAGACTAAGACAGACCAAGAAGGACCTGGTCACCCACTTCTGAAAAAATTCGCCATGAAAACCCTATGAACAGCAGTGGAGTATTATCTGCTGGAAGGTGAGAAGATGGCCCAAAAGACTGGGTAGGGTTCTGCTCTGCTGTACACAGGGTCGCTAGGAATCAGAATCCATCAACAGCACTAACAACAAATATGTAACACACATAGCACAACACCTAGCATATGGTAACCACACAACACATATTAGCTGTTATGAATTCATTTAAGTTAAATGTGCAAGTCATTGGTCAACTCTAGATGTTGTGAGAAATGCAAAGATTGACTTACACTGTGGTCCCAATCCTTGGGAGAAACAAGTTAAAAGATGATGAAGATATAAAGTAGAATGTATTTGTACATGAGAGAGGGAGAGAGGAGTAAAGTGCCAGGAGAGTGCAGATGACAGAGGAGGAGTCACTTCTGCCAAAGAATTCCAAGAAATATGACAAGGAAGTCATTCTTTGAGCTGAGTGAAAAATGAGAAGGAAGTAAATAGACTTATCTGTAGAAAAGGGGAGGACATTCTGGGGAAGAAAGAATGATGTTGGCAAAGGCAAAGAGCTGTGAAAATGTGGGATGAGTTTAGGGGAAGGGTGACCCATCCTATTTGGGTGGATCGAGAATATAAACATGGTCTGTGTGTATATGGTTGGAAATACAGGTTGAGACTTGAACTTAATTTGGAAAGTAATGAGGAGCCATTGAAGGTACTCTGTTCATGACAGCTGTTATAAAATGGTATTTAAAGAGTGTGTAGAGAATCTTTCCCGAGTTTGTTGATGAAATACCATGAATTTCTAAATTATAATCAAGCCATTTTTGGTCAATTCAGATACATCATTGTGTTGTGTACCTATGCCTCTTTGTATTCATTGACATGTTTTTTTTTACCCTTATTTTTTCGCTGTACAGGTATGATCTCCATTCCTTTGTACATCCCTTACAAGATGTTTGATTGGAAGTTTGGAACTAAAATCTGTGCATTTTGGCTCATTATTGACTATCTTTTGTGTACAGCATCTGTATATAACATTGTACTCATCAGCTATGATCGATACCAGTCAGTCTCGAATGCTGTAAGTCAAAACATTCATTTATCTTCCTTAGAAGATTGTATCCTTGTAAATTTTGCATCTCCAAGCAAACTTTTTTTTAAGTATGTTTTGTTTTCTTGACAAACAAACCTTAGAGGAACCTGATTATCTTTTTGTTATCAGACACAAAGTTCTCATTGGCCCTTAGTGAACATTTTCTGTGTGTAATTTGGATGAGTCATTCCCATATGTACCACTAAAATGGAAATACAAGCTGAGCTGTCAGAAATGGTACACTGAGTCCACAGTAGGTCAGATATGCACGAGGTTCACAGGAGGTTTATCAGTTCTGCTCCTTAGACAAATTGAGACATGATGATTTTCCTCAGGATGGAACTTGGTGGGCAAGTAGGAGGAAAGGCTCCCAGACTTTGAATGTCGTGAGAAAATCAATTTTGAACAGTCAAAGGAAAAGACAGTATATAGGGAAGCTACAGGTTATACAGTGGGACCAACCAGAAAGATCAAGTCCTGGTCTGAGTTTAGGACCCACGCAAGAAAGTCTGAACTTACCTTGGAGTAGCCTCTTGACAAGTTAGTGACAATTCTTAAGCGAGCTAAAGTTTTCAGCGTTAGAACAAAAGAGAAAACAAGATTGACATAAGAAAGGACAAGGGTAAAAGCAGGCCCTAGAAATGTGGGGCCGTGATCTGAAATGGTTGAGACCTAGATGGGAAACTCCCCCACTTCTGAGTCCCAGGGACGCCCATCTTTGGGGAATGACTGCGTGACAGGGCTTTTGCTAAGTGCTGGGATACAGAAATGGATCCGCAGAGTCTCCATTTTTGAGGAGCATCATAGTCTAATGTGGAGAGAGATCCCTACACACAGAGGTCCAGTACAATGGACTAAGTGATGTGCTGGAGTTGTTGAGAGGACAGTGGCAGCTCTGGCCTGGGAGGGCTGTGCTGCCTGGAGGCGGACAGGATTGGGAAGATGGATTAGCTAAGGCAAGGAGAAACAGCTGTAACAGAGATGCCAAAATGCCGAGGCTCAAACAAGATAGAAGTTTATTTTTCTCTCACAGGACAGTCCAGGAAAGATGGAACGCTCTGCTCCAGGGACTGAGGCTAACGGGGTGGCTCTGCATCCTCCAGGCCAGAGATCAGCCAACTTTTACTATAAAGGGCTAGATAGTAAATATTTTTGGCTTTGCAGGAAACTACAGTCTCTATTGTAACTGCTTAAATCTGCTGTTATAGCACAAAACCAGTCATAGATAATATGTTAAAAAAAAACAGGACTTCACTGTGTTCCAATAACACTTTATTTGTCCAGCCACGTGGGCCACATTTGTTCCATGGACAGTAGTTTGCTGACCTTTGTTCTAGGTCGTTATTCTCCTCTGCAAGGTCAAAGTCAGATTGTTATCACTCCAGGTTCTAGAGACAAAGTGCAAAGGACAGAAGTTCAGGGCAAAGGATTTTCTTTTAACCAAGAAGTGCAGAATCACACAATGATTCCCACCCACGTTTTATTGGCGAAGTTTAGTCACTTGGTCCTACCTTGCTGTGAGGGAAGCTGGGAAACATGGTCTCTAGCTGAGCCACCATGCAGCCAGGAAGAAGGGGAGAAGGGATGTGGCGGGACAGCCAGCCATCTCCACCATGTGGTATTGGGTACTTCACTGGCATCTGAGGCCATTGCAGTTTGTACTGGACAAACTACGGAGAGAGTAGAGATCAGTTTGGATTAGCAGTTCAGAGGCTTATAATCTCTTGTTTTTCAAACTGGAGGTTTTGACCCATTATCGAATCACGAAATCAGTTTAGTGGTTTGTGACTAGTCACTTTTTTTTTTCATGAAAAAATATGGAAAGGAGCAGAATAGAACAGAGCCAAAAAATTAGAGTATCAAACATCACAGTACCTTGCACATAATAAAGGTAAGTATTGTTTTATGAATACTTTTGTCCATATACTTCTTTATGATCTAAAAAGTATTTCTTACTTTAGGTCACAGTCAAAATATTTGAAAGACGCTTCACTAATTCAGAATATTTCCCAGTTTTACTTAAAAATTTTCCTTTCTTTCTGGGTTAATATTTCTTTTTAATCTTCACTGGATGTCCCTAGGGCTTCATTCACTGAATGTCCAAGCTCTTGCATCTACCTGAGGTTTGTGGGAAGGTAAGAGAGAGCCTCCCCAGGTAGAAAAAGTGCTTAGAAGTTACAGAAAGATGAGCAGTGATGTCCAGAGAGAAAATGGGTGGGATTATTGCCTGGTCTCGCCCTGAGGAATTTCCCCCTGCAAAGACCTTATTTGCAAATGAGGTCACATTCATAGGTACTCTGTATTATGACTTCAACATGTCTTTTTGGGGGATACAATTCTACCCACAAAAAAGGCATTTAGAATGGCTCTGCGATCCCATCTCATTAACACCAGCAAGTTCCTGCACCTGCTCTGCTTCACAAAAGAAACTTGACTGAAGAATGTTTGGGTATCTTATTGGGGTATGGAAGGAAGTAGGGTAAGAGGATGGACATGTTCTGTAGTGGGTGGGAACTGGGCCACAGATTGATTCAACGAGGCCACTCCAACTGGTCTGGATGCAAGCAATGTTTGAGCTTTCTATCTGTTAAAAATGCTACGCAGAGAAGAAGAGATTAGCATCATCTCAATTCCCTTGCATGTTCATCATCCCATTTGACCTTACGCATAATAGAAAAGAGATCACTTTCCAGCATATTGCATCATATCATTACAAAGGCTGAACAGAGCAATTAAAAAACTAAATGCAGTTTCATGACCATCTGGGTATTGTTACCATCTTCATAATCATTAGATTTAGTGCAAGAGATGTATTAATTAGAGGCGTGAGAAGTAGAAGGCAAAAAAGCATATTGTATAGGGGAGCTTTTGGTCAGCACCATGTGCATTTTAGCTTAGCCTCAGAAATACCAGTAGTTTTGGAAAAAAAACCCCACTTCCTTGGAGTTTTAAAAATAACTTAGTTTTTTTAAAAACCAACTTCCTTCTTACCTCTAGCCATTTGGTGAGCCCTTCCCATTATGTACAACCCATCACAGAAAGACAGTGCTGGATAACGTTACGCCCTTTTAATAAAAATGAGAAAATGTTGTAGAAAAAGACTTAAAAACTCACAGAGAAAATAGTACATGAGAGATGGTGGAAAGCGAGGCATGTTCCAATTTCATGGATAGACCATTTCCTTTCAAAAAAATCAGAGAAACATGGAACATTTGAGCTAGAAGAAATCTTGCTGATCAAAAAGAGGTTCAGAGAGGTTGCCTGTTCCAGGTCCCCTTAAAAAATTCTTAGTTCATACCTTCACCCTGCATACAGGCTGGTTAGTCTTGGGCATCTTTAGATTTCTTATAGAAGATATTCCTAAAGATTTCAGGATCTCTCAAATATCATGGGTTGTGTGATCTAAGAGCAATCTTCGGTCATAGAATCTTCTTTTGCCTTATAGAAGACTATCCTTAGGACCAAGTGGAGCTAGAACATTCTCTGCCCTTACAAAAAGACTGTGGCATTCACCACAGCCATGTCTCTCAAAGTGGCTGGATTTGCACCATTTTTGTCCGGTAGAAACATTTGTAGAAAGAAAGGATTTGGTAATGCTCAATAGCACTGTAGTCTTTCTCCATAGTTGGTTTAAACTTCTTTCTTTTTGTGCTTCATCTTTTGGGAATAATGTAAGTGTTCTTCTTTCTCTTTTTGACCTCACCTTGAAGTCTCAGCATAAACGGCAGAGTAGATTCTTCCTGAATATTGGAATCAGAAAAGCCAGTGGCTTTAAAACTTTTTTGACTGTGACTAGAGTGAGAAATGAATTTTACACTGTGATTCAGTACTCACATTTCTTCTTCTCTATGTATATCGATATTCCCAAAGCAAAAGTTTCGTCAAACAATATATACCCTTATGATGTGTGATGCATTCTGACATTGACTATTCCATTTCGTTAAAAAAAAAATGCTGCTCATGACCCACCAGCAGACTGAGAAACACTGTGAAAATGTGCACCCAGTTTCAGTTGTTTCACGGTTCAGATTAGTGTCTGTGGTCTAGGAAAGATTGCTTTCGTATTTTAGATAGTGACCTTGACATTTTCTATAGGGTCAGAGGTTTAACTTTGAAGGTTACAGTCTTCCCCTTGAAAGCCACTAAGAAAGTCTACATCTTGGCCCAGGCTCCACTGAAATTGAACCCTCTGTCCTGGCCCACATCATGTTATCCAGGCCCAGTTAAAGTCCCCACCTCTTGCATATCCTTGAAACTCCTGCAGGCTTATGGTTTGTGCAATCAACATACGTTCATTATATCGAAATTTATTTGATCTCTTTTAGATATCTTACAGAACTCAACACACTGGGATCTTGAAGATTGTGGCCCAGATGGTGGCCGTCTGGGTGTTGGCCTTCTTAGTGCATGGCCCAGTAATTCTAGTTTCAGAGTCTTGGAAGGAGACGGAGAAAGGTTGTGAACCTGGATTCTTTTCACAATGGTATATCCTTGTCATCACATCATTCTTGGAATTCTTGGTTCCGGTCTTCTCAGTGGCTTATTTCAACATGTATATTTACTGGAGACTATGGAAGCGTGGCAATCTCAGCAGGGGACCAAGCCACCCTGGAATCGCTTCTTCTGTCTCTTCCAGTAACTGTGGATGCTCATGCAAGTGTAGACTATTTTCAAGCACATCTCTTCCTGAAGTGAAGGAAGCAGGGGAAGCAGCGGCACCCCTTCATTCCAAGAAACAGGGAAGGAAGAACAGTCTCTTCTTTTCTTTAAGAACCCAGAATAGTAATATAATTGCTTCCAAAATGTGTTCCCTCTCCCCATCAGATTCCCTACTTCTTCGCCAAAAGGAACAGCTTGAACTGCTCAAAGCCAGGAAATTAGCCAAGTCACTGGCCATTCTCTTAGCTGTTTTTGTGGTTTGCTGGGCTCCTTATTCTCTGTTCACAATTGTTCATTCAACTTACCCCTCAGATCAGCGTCCTGCAACAATTTGGTACGAAATCGCATTTTGGCTTCAGTGGTTCAATTCCTTTATCAATCCTTTTTTGTATCCATTATGTCACAAGAGTTTTCAGAGGGCTTTCTTGAAACTATTTTGTAGGAAAAAGCAACCCATATCATCATACAATCAGTCAATGTCCTCTCAAAGATAATTTTATTTCTTACATAAATTTTAGTCTTAATCTCAACAAAATGAATTTGATCGGGCTTTCATCTTGTACATTCCATTCTACCAAAAAAGTTCATAAAATCATAACACTTGAAAACTTAAAAAAAGAGGAACCTGAAAGTCAATGGAAAATTATTCCAGTGCATAATAACAGTATAATTATAAATTGACAATATAACATTTTTATAAACTCATAGCCACAAAAGCACTGCATTTTCCTTCATCATCACCTCTTCCTTCCTCCTCCTGTACATCTTGATATAACAATGATTGTGAAAGTCAAAAGTTTTTGTTTTCTTTCTATATTCAGTGTTTGCTACAGTCTTAAGTGAATTTTCCTTTTTATTTTATAGTGATGAAAACTTGTCAAGTTTTAAAATCATTCCCTAAAGTACACAATAGAAAAAGAGCTATATTACCTTCTTTTCTGGGGGTGGACAACTCTGTTATGATCAATGGGCAGGTGAGTTGGGGTTTGAGCTGGCAGGAGCAGGGAGTGAGGTGCTCAGGAGGAAGAGTGGAGTGTACTTCCGGACTCTATGTTCTTGATCCCAGAAGAGAAGGAAGTGTGCGATGGTGGAGGAAAGAGCAGGTCACCGAGGTCTCAGAGTTCCTCAGTGAAGTCATCTCCGAGGCCCAGCAATCTAGGGACAGGCAACTGTCACCAGTGGGTTTCCCTATTTCTTCTTGCCCCCTTCTCCCAACTTCCACATCAGCTCAAACTCCTCTGTGAGAAAATATGGAAGAAAGAGAAAGGCTAAGAAATGGTGAAAGGACTGTATGATTAAACCAGATGTACCTGGTAGAACAGTCACAGAACTAGTAGCTGTCAATAATTATTAATAAAATATTGCTGTATTTATGTGATGTCTCTAACTCGTGTGTGTAGCATTTTACACTTCAGCACTCAGAGTGATTCTTTATTCTGAAGTTAGAATAGGTTATACCTTACTGACAAGTCACATTTTATTAGTGTTATGGCATTTTATTCTTTTTGTCATTATTAATTTTTTTTCCCCCAGTGTTCTTTGCCTGTCTTTGTCATAACATCTCATTTTGGCCTCCTAGTTAATTTCATTTCTCCTATAAGGTTTTATTGGTGTTTCTTCTACATAGTTTAGTCATTTTCATGTTTCTTAGGCCTTTTAAAACTTTGGTTAATTCCAAACACTAAAATATGAAAGTCTTTTAAGTATAAGTGCTTAGAAATGCACAGAAATTTTATATACTCTTATCCCTTACATTAAGTTCAAAATAGGAAATACATGTTAAACATTCAATAGTAATTTGAAAAATTTGAGAATTAAACCCTCATAAATGCAGAAGTTTTTGTAAAGTGGTTACTTGTCAGCTGTTGGCTTTGAAATTTATAAATTAGTTGTGAATTTCCTCTGATCCCTGGAGCTTTGAATGATCTTTGAATGGAGTGGCCCCATGAAAACTGTTCCCAATTGAACCTCGCAGGAAACACACCTAAATATTCATATGTATTTTCTAAAATACAGAAAATGCAGTACATATTGTATTTTACTCAATCTAAGATGTTGTCAGTGTAAGACATACCATATTTCATTTACCACTATAAAAGAGAAAATGCTGCAGATTGTCTCTGACAGAGTGCGTAATAAATCTCATTGATGGTAAGTTCCATTCTTGTTTCAGAGGTGTTGAAAAATGAGCAATGTGTGTCTTAGAAGTGATGAAATATGATACACGTATGATAAATGAACAGAACAGGGCTAATCCTCTATGGAATGAGAGTTTGCATAATAAATACTTTTGATTGTACATTCGTATGTTCATTAAACAAATGTTTATTTAGAGTTCATCATGTATTAGCTACTTAATGTAAAGATGTCTGTGCACCTTGCCAATAAGATTTAGATTCCCTGGGCAGGAATTTTACTTTGGGGTTCTCTTAGTACAACGCACCCATAGGTGCTCAGTAGACACTTATTGAAAAAGCATGCATTAGGCATTTTCCTTAAAAATGGAATGGAAATCCTAGTTTTTAAATACAAGTCTTTTAAATGTGCACTGGAGGAGCTTTAAAATATGTTTTTTGTTATAATAAAAATAATATGTACTTATCATAAAAAGAAAAGATAATAACAAAACAATTCCTAAACCTAAGAAGCAGCCATAATGATTAGTTTGGTGTAGATGTTTCTAGAGAAAAAAATAATATAATCCCATTTTCTGGGAATTCATTTTTGTATATCTAAACTTCTTGAGATACCCTCATATGAATCCTTTCAAAAAATGAAAGCTCCTGTTCCAGTATGAGTAATTACCATCCCTCTGCCCCAAATATACCTGGTGTATAAATACTTACTAAATTTTAAATAAAAAATATTTAATTTTAAATTAAATATTTTAAATAAATATTTTTAAAAATTGTAAATACTTATTAGCTCATCTTAAACCGAAACCCAACTCCACTGACGTAGTTGGAAGAACGTCCCTAAGAATGTTGATTCCTAAGTGTTGGCTTCAGTTGGCCTGTACAGAAATCGATTGGAGAAGAGTGAAGACAGATTTAGGGATATAAATGCTGATTATGAACACGTTAGGCATGGTCTTTTTAGGAGTCATGAAGGCTTTAAAAATAAATAACTGAGCAATCACAATAACTCAGCAGTGGGTCAGCCCTATAGCTGGTGAGTTCACTATAAATTTCATAACAGAGATTCAAAGCTGGTGGTTCATGGATGTTTCTGGTCTATAAGATGAGCTGATTTTGTTGTTATTATTTACAAATTGGGGAATTTAACATTAAATAGAGATTTTCAGGTTTTTAAAAGAGATTGGAAGATCCAGCAACATGGAGCCCACATTCCCTCAAGAAAACAGTTTGTTGAATCTGAGTCTAGCTGCGTCTTGTAGACAGGGAGCTAGCCTTTCGTCCTCCACAGTTCCACTTTCCTTCATTTAGTCACTTTCCTTCACCTGTCTGTTCCCTTTAGGCATCCGAACTGCAACCCCTGCTCCATATGCAAAAAGAAAAAGTGTTCATGAAACCATTCTAATGAGTATCCCGGAAAGTACAAACAATGCCTTTTCTGTGGGAAATTTTATGCTCAGGAGGCAATTTCAGTTAGGATTCCTTTGGTTACAAGTGACAGAAACACGATTTGAACCACCTAGGCAAAACGACCGTGTTAATTCCATTACCAAAGTGCGTAGAGACCATGATGGGAAATGCCCCAGGGATGACTGAAGGCAGAGACTTTGTGACAACTTTATTTTATACTGCGACAAGGCTGGGATGACAGATGCTCTCATCCTTTCTGATCAGATATGAAAAGGGCCTCTCCTAGTAACAGTGAGAAAAAAAATCCTGGAAAAGATCAATCGAATGCCCAATCAGTAGCTTGTGTGGCTATCCTGGGACCAATCCCTACAGGAGAGATTGGATACTTGTGCCCACTTGGGTCAGTTCCCCTTCAGACTGGTCTCTGTGGCAGGGAGGCAGGATCAACCCCATTCGAACCGTGTGACCAGAAGAGGGAGGAACAGTTTCTTCAAATGAAACAAGGTACAGTTACCAGAAGAAGGGGGTAGAGATAATAAATATCTACTCCAAGGGGTGTTCAAAAATTGGGGACATCATGAAGATCTAATTATCTTCCTCATGCATTGTGTAAGACCGCCCAAATGGCCACATTTCTTCCCCCTTCCTTTGCAATATGACTTTGTAGTTCTCATCAAGAGGGATGTGCTTTGGTCAATAAACTGCTGCCAATAGGCCGCAAGGGTGACACCATGTCAGTGTCCAGCCTAGGTCTCAAGAGGCCCATGCACATCTGTTCTCTCTCTTAGAAACTTGCTCAGCTGCCAGGTGAACATGCCCAGCCTAGCCTGCTGGAGGATGAGAGAGCACCTGGAGCAGAATGGAGCTGTGAGAGCTGAGCCTGTGTTAGAGCAGCCAGCTTCTATCTGACTCAGCAGCTGACTGGAGACGCATGGGCAAATACAGGCTAAGCAAGGCCGGCTGAAAGAGACCTAGCACGGTGCAAACCAGAATAACCACTCAGCCCACCCAGAGACTTCTGAGCGATGCTAGGACTCTGCATTTTGGGAGTGGTTTGTTATTCAGCAACAGCTAACTGACATGGCAAGCGCCTACCCTCCTGCGTGTCAAACTGCCTCTGAAAGTTGAGGACAAGAGAGACAGAGATATTTACAGCACTGGTTCTTTTGTGGGAGCTGAGACAAAAGATATAAACAGTACTATGCAATTGGACAGACTTTTTTTTTAAGGTCACGGCTACTTCTCTGCAGGAACATAGTCGTTGCAGAATGACTTAGTAGCAAGGACGATTGATTCTGAAGTATCACAAGCTACACAACATAACAATAGTAGGATAGATGCACCCATGAGGGTAAAGCTGCACTGTGGGGATGGGAGAGAAAGGGCAGCACAGGTGACAACAGGCTGTTCTGGGGCTCTGTGCATCTCTCTCTTAATTGCCTCCTTCGGTCTCTTCAAGTTTCTATCTTAAGTCAGATACTGAAACCTAAGGACTGACTATGCACTTTGTATTAAATGGTCTTTTTTGGTTGCTTTTCTTCTTGCTCGTACCTATAGTCATTTCCTAATATGCTTAAACTTCTGCTAGGGAATGAGAGGAGAAGGGAGAGGACTTCAAATAGAACCAGCCACTTTGATCCACGATGTAAAATGATTAGTGGAAGAAGCGGAAGTTACCTCGCATTTCAGATTTCAATACTGACTTTCTCTGCTCTCTTGCCAAAGGTCAAAAAGAGTTCACCATAAAAGAAAATATCCTGCAAGAAAAGTTCAGGTAACTGGTAGTGAACCAGAAGCTAATCCGCTAGGGTTTTATCAGAGCCTAACTGACCTGGGGGAAGGGAAATACCCAACCCCCTTCCACTCCAGCCATCCTGACCCAAGTAAGTGGGGAAAACCAGAAACACTTGTGAAGTTCAGAGGCAGGAGCTCACTGAAAGACTGAGATCTAATCACGGGACTAGTGGATGCTTCCCCTCCCCCACACTTACCACCACACGGCTAAAGATATATTTACAGCAGTTCCTTCTATGCAGTGCACCATGTCCAGCTATCCAGAAAAAAATCACAAGGCATACCAAAAGGCAAAAAACGCATTTGAAGAGACAGAGCAAGCATCGGAAGCAGACATGGCAGGGATGTTGGAATTATCGGACTGGGAATTTAAAACAACTATGAGGAATATGCTAAGAGCTCTGATGGGTAAAGCAGAGATCACTCAAAAACAGATGCGCAATGTAAGCAGAGAAATGGAAATCCTAAGAAAAGTTTAGGTGACTGCTGAAAAATTTTTCTGATGTTCACCCTTACCTAAAATTTTTAATACTCAAGATAAAGACGCTTTTTCCTCCATAGAAAGGCACTTACCAGTTCCTTCTTAGAAACTGGAAGACGAGTGGTTTAAAACGATAACTCCATCCTTCCTGTGCTCTTGCCCTGATCTAGGGCATCTGCATCATGGCTGAGGTGGCGGTTAGGCAACTGGTCAGATGTTCTGCCTTTACTGGCTTCCCATTTCTGGAATCCATCTGTTTTGAGTTCAGTCTTTATTTTTGGGTTTTGCTCCTCTGGCTTCACGTGGTTCAGGCTGGGCTAAAGGTCTTAATTATTACTGAGCTAAGAACAGCTCTCAAGAGGCTGCAAACGCCCTGGTGTGGAGCGGGACACCAAGGTCTACTCCCCAGAATTCTTCAGCCTCTAGGCGTTCACGAGGACCAAGAAAAGGATGGTCTGGAGTCTGGAGGCCATACTGCTCTCCACTGTTCTTGGGACTCAGGAAAATGTCTGTGGCTTTGAGATGATAGCTCCATACCATGCAGTGGGTACTACGGTCCAGGTAAGGCACAGTCCTTGCCTTTAAGGAGTTATATATCACCTAGCTTGAAATCAGAAGGGACATGCACCCAAATGTGCGCTGCAGGGAAGTGCCACAGCATGATGAATTGTTTCTTTTATAGTGATGTGTGTAGAGATGCACGAGAGGGCAGGGTGCCTACAGCTGTACTGCTGCAGAACTGCCCTGCTCAGCTCGCTCTCTCTCTTCCAGCATCCCAGTCCTTCCATGGCAAAGCTGTGAGCTGTTCTCCTGGACTAGTATAGACAAGACTTTGACTGGAGAAGGCTGGACTAGGACTCGCGTGGATAATAATAATGTAGAAACTTACGTATGGTGCCAGACAGGATTAGTTACCTTATTCCTTAGAACATCCGTATAAAACAGACACCGTTGTTATTCTTATTCCACAGATGAGGAAACTAAAGAGTAAAGAGAGTAGATCAAGGTAGTGGTACAGGTAACGAAGCCAGAACTTGAACTCCAGGAGGCTGAAAGCAGAGTCCAGAAGCATAAGTCCCGTCTTACACTGCCTCTCAGCACTTCTGAGGTCTCCGCTCACTTCTTCTTCCGCACAGGGAAGGTAATGAGTCAGAGCTTTTAGAAGGGGATGATTGCAAGTGAACTAAACAAAATCCCTGAATCAAATCAAATCACAACAAGACAAATCCAAATCAACAAAGCCCAAGCTCAAGAATCTTTTTTCCCTCCTTCACAACAGCAGTCTCTATTTTCTCCACCAGATGGCAGTAATTCCACATAGTTTTTCCCCTTTTTCATTTCTGTTTGAGCAGCCACGAAATAAATAAATGGGTAATATTGTTTTGTGTTACAATTTAAAGAAATCTGATAACAGCCCTCTCACTTGTCAATATTTTATATTGAATTAAACTCAAAATCAGTTAAGGCTACATAAACTCTAAAAAGAAACAAAACAATGACTTCTCCCCTACTAGAAGGTAAGGCTGCCCCAAGGTGCTCACAGACGGGCATGTGTGTGCACATACGTAGAGCCACACACACATCCACCTCCTCACACACATCCACCCACATCCACACACACACACACACACTCACAAACACACTCACATCCACACACCCACAGCAACCCATACACACGTCCACACACCCACACACATCTACTCTCCCCACATCCACACAGAGACACACGCAATCAGCACACACAGACACAAACATTCCAAGGAGAGGAACACCTTCTGAAGGAATCTCTTAAAAATCCTTTAAGACTATAAGGAAAGTATAAAAGTTTTCCTGTGCCTATTTCATTAGTGTCATTTACTAGTCTTTCCTTTGTAAAAATATTACAAATTATTGACTTTAAAAACATTACTGCAATTTCAGGACCTCCAAAATCTAGAAGAATCTTTCTTCTCTGAAATTCACTGAAAAAGGGTAATTCTCTTCTTATTTTACACCCTCACAAACCTATGCCCATCTTTCCTGAACCATTATTTGTTTATTTATTAAAGATTGGCACCTGAGCTGACAACTGTTGCTAATCTTTTTTTTCCTCTCCAAAGCCCCCCAGTACATAGTTGTATATTCTAGTTGTGAGTGCCTCTGGTTGTGCCATGTGGGATGCTGTCTCAGCATGGCCTGATGAGCCGTGCCGTGTCCGTGCCCAGGATCCGAACCGGCAAAACCCTGGGCCGAGGAAGCAGAGTGCATGAACTTAGTGCTCGAACTTAACCACTCGGCCAGTGGCCCGCCCCTAAACCATTATTTTATTGGCATTTCTTTTCCATCTATTCTACATTTCTTGATGATCCCCCAAAGTAGCTGCCTATATCTCACTGTCAGAGCCGTATGCCAAAATATCCACAACTTTAACAGTCAGAGGCAGCTGTAAACTCATAATCCTCTAACTTCAAATATCTTCACAAAAACAGAATTTTCATTTTCTCCGTTTAAGAAAGCACCACCTACTGGCTAAATTTGGTATTGCTTCTCAGTTTTAGTAAATGCCCCACCCCGAAAGAGGCTTATATTGTTAGGATGTGAAAAGAAAAATTATTTTAATCACAAAATAATTTTTAATTTCATATTACACCATGTGCCATGAGTTTAAGCCACATTTAAAATCTTTTATCTTGCCAAAATTTTTTCTTATCAATTGGGCATCCCTCTCCCCCCAAAGTTTGCTCTTAGGAGACTATGTATGTCTTTTACATGCAATTGTATCCATATTATAATGGATGTTAACAGGGGAAAATATGTACATTTTGGTGAAAATTTCTCCATGGTCAACTTTTCAGGAATAAATCTGTTTCATAATGTGGGCATTATTTGTGATTCACAAGATAAAGCTATTTCTGAAAATCTCAGATGTTAAGAAAAAGCTAAGTGTTGGCAGTGATGATAGGCTTTGTATATTTATACAAAATTTTGACTAAGAAGAGCCCCAGATACTGTTGATGCCAATAAAACTTTCATTCCATTTCTACCAATCAATATCTGTTTCATTTATTAAAATCCTGTGAGGTTCCGCAACTTAGGAAAGAGAAATTTATTTTGGAGAAGAAAAGCTGGGAAGAAAGAGAAGAGAGAGGTGGATAATAATGTATATTTATCTTCCTGGTTTATATTTGATCTCCTCTGCAGAGAGGAATGAGGACCAAAAGTTGATAGAATTATTTTACTTGACTCCTTTCCAAGGGGTGATCCCAGAAGTTCATAAAACATTTCAAGAGATGTGTGATTCTCTTGGCATCACAGAGCTGCCTTGGTGACCAGATGTCAAAATGCGACACAGAGCTAGGGAGGAAGTCATTTCCCTCCTCCCCGCGAGGAACCCAGCGCTGTTCTGAGAACCCGGTCTGGCATGCTGGCCGCACCTGAGGCAGGGCACCATCTGGAGTCCAGTATGGCCACAGGATTCTCCTGACGGGCCCTGGCAGCGCCAGGCCTTCCCCACGCAGGGGGCTTCATGTGTGGTGGACAAGGACAAAGG
The DNA here is from genome assembly GCF_041296265.1 of Equus caballus. Taxonomy (NCBI): domain Eukaryota; kingdom Metazoa; phylum Chordata; class Mammalia; order Perissodactyla; family Equidae; genus Equus; species Equus caballus. The sequence continues at coordinate 54,615,306 of NC_091691.1, forward strand.
AGAGCCACTGCCGGAGACGGGAAAGAGGGCGGCTGCCTCACGCTGACTGCAGCTCACAGACTGGTTTGTGGGCATGTGTGAGGGCATCTCTTTGGGGGCTGTCAGAAACGAGAGGACAGGTAGGAAAAGGCCAGGGTCCGGAAATCAGACAAATGTGGGCTTAATCTATCATAATTTTTAACAAAGTTAAATGTCTCTTTCTCTGAATATATATTACGCTGAAATTATATATATAAAAATTATGATGTATGTGTATATACATACAGATCTGTGTTTAGACTAGTCACAGGCTAATGAGGTCTGGGATATTTGGGCAAATCTACCAGCATAACCAGCAGCTTCAGCGGTAGCCCTCGTGACCACGTACAGTGGGAGAGGGTGTAATTTGGAGAGTTACTTTATCTGGAGAAAAGGGACAGGGCATGGAACCCAGTCGAGCTTCTATATTCCAAATGCATCCCAGACCTGGGGGTAAGGAGAGAGATGAACATGGGGAGGGGAGGCCGAGAAGAATTTTTTCAAACTCATGCCTGTAGCTTAACTGTTTCCTTCTAGAAGTTACTTGGGCATTGATCAGGATTAACGCGGGACTTGGCTCCTTCTTTCTGAAAAGCGCACATCAGTTTTCACAATAGCAGGTCAGACGTCTAAAGCCATGGAAGAACAGAGACAGGAAATGAAAGGTGATAAAACCAGAGAGCCGGGCGCCGCTATTCTCTGCACATCTGCGCGGCGTCTCCGCACAGGCCGACTTCAATGGAAGCTCTGTGCCTGCGGAACTGCCCGGGGACCTGGCCTCCTCACCCCTCAGCACATTTTGAGGTGGGCAACACCAGCTTTTGAATCAGGAAGCAATTTTAAAATCAGCCATGTTTTGATCCTGCAGGCCGGTTTCATCTGGTTAATAAGCTATGTTTTCCAGGCTCTACCCATTTTCTTCCTCTGGGCTGCTCCTTCCCCAAACCCACCCTCCAAGGCTCTGCAAACAGGACCCTCTTTTCCCTTGTGACGGAGCCCAGAAATAGGATTCGGGGCAGCCCTGCCCAGAAGGACTGGCCCAGGCCGGCCTGACCTTGCCAGGAGGAATTCCTCTCTGCAGCTTGAATTTCCTTCCTGTCTACCTTCGGGCTTTTACTGCTGGCAACGCTCCCCTTTGACCACCCTGAATAAATCTTCTCTGCATCCCTGACAGCTGCTGATTTGGCTTCTTTCTTATTTTTTTTTAATTGAAAGTAAACCTTCAAAGCTGCCCAGCCACCTGAGAAGCTCTGCTGAGCGCTGCAGCTGGGCCTGCGGACCTCAGACAGAAGCGCCGCCTTTTACCCTGTCCACCTCCTGCCCCGGGGTGGGGGGCGGGGAATCGCGGGGCTTTGTGGGCGGCCAGGGTCACTCAGCTTTCAATTTAGCTTTTGCATTAGAAGAAGGGAATCTGGACGTGGGTAAGGGGGTTGTGGGGAGATTTTGAAAGTGGCTGTGCAACCAGAGAGAGAGGTGTGGAGAGGGAGGTGTGAGCGTGCAGGCAGATGCAAGTTCAACTTATTTGTAACAGACAGCATTCTGGGGTGTCTTTGTGCTGTCTGGTTAGACTACTGGGTGTACTTTGCAGAAAGAAATTAATTTTAAAAAAGCATATTCACATTTAACAATCGGTTTGTAATCCCATGCAGGAAGCAACAATGCATGGGATGGCACAGAATTAGGAGTCAAGATTCCTAGATTTTGTTCTAGGCTTTTCTCCTTTGTTATTTAGTCATTTGAAGGTGGTCACTTCAGGTTTCTATATCTTCCCCCAACACATTTTTTTATTATAGATATTTAAAAATATTCAGAAAGGTTGAAAAAACAAGATAACAAATACCTTTATACCTACTACCTAGATTCAACAATGGTTATTTTCCCCATTTTTATCCTTATCTTTACACATATGCATTCTCCCTGTCCCCCCCTAATATTTGCTGAACCATTGGAAAGTAAATTACAGATGTCATGACACTTTACAGCTAAATTCTCCAGCATGCATTTCCTAATAAGGATGTAACCACAATACAACTATCACACTTGAGAAAACTTAAAATAATTCCCAAATAATAGTTAATATTCAGTCCATATTAAAACTTCTCCAACTGACTCCAAACTATCTTTTATACCTAGTTTTTGTTTTGAACCAGGAACCATTTAAAATTCACTCATAAATTTGGTTAGGTTCTTTTAGTCTCTTGCTCTCTCTTCTCTTATTGAGGTAAAACCTACATATAAGGTGCACAAATCTTAAATGTATACCTCGATGAACTTTTAAAAAATAGACTCTATTTTTTTGAGCAGTTTTAGACCTTGAAGAATATTTATGAAGTATAGCCCTATGTAACCACTAACCAGATTGATAAATAGAATGTTTCCATCAAACCCAAAGGTTTCCTCATAGCCTCTCCTGGTCAATATCTCCACCTCCCCATCCCCAGAAGGGGTGAGAGTGTGGAACAGATGGAATGCTCAGATCTTTTGGCTGGGAAAGTAAATTGGTTAAACCACTTAGGAAAATTGTTTGTCAGTATCTAATAAATTTCAACATATACTGATTCTATGACCCAGCAATTCCATTCCCCAGTATATACTCAAGAGAAATGATTGAACATGCCACTAAAAGACCTGTGCAAGAATGCTCATAGCAGCTTTATTCATAATTTCTCCAAATTGGAAATGTTCCAAATGTCCCTCAACAATAAAATGGATAAATAAATTGTGGTGTATTTATACAAAGGAATACTACACAGCAGTAAAAAGGAGAGTAATACTGAATCGTGTAATAGCTTTGCTGAATCTCAGACATTATCTTGAGCAAAACAAGCTTCATACAAAGAGAGAACATACTATATGAATCCTTGTAGATAAAGGTCAAAAATAGGCAAAAATCATCTATTGTGAGAGCAGTTGTTAGTCTCCTTTAATTAACAATCACCCCTTTTTTTCATACCATTTTCTTTTTCAAGAGACTAGGTGAGTTTTTTTTGTAAAATGTCTCACACTCTGGATTTGTCTGATCATTTCCTCATTTAACTTGATCCTTCGCAACTGAAGATCCATGAGAGAGTTGAGCTGTAATGTCCAAAGGCAGCCATTTTATCTACTGAGTTAACTTCTATCCCACACATCTAGAATGGTACTAGTTATGTTCCATTCTTGGGGTAATTGAGTAAATTATTACTCAACTTGTTTTCTGTGATCTGTGGTTCAGTTGAGGAATGCCAGTTGAGAAAGGCTTACTGAAAGTTAGGTCTTAATGCTGACAAGAGTCAAGTTAAACATTTTTGAGAAGCGTATCTTACAGATGGTACTGTGTACTTCCTACTGTATCACACTAAGGGGCGTTTAATGTCAGGTTGTTCCACTATTAGCGATGTGGATGTGGAGTTTGATCACTTGGTTAAGACAGTGACAGCCAGGTCTGTCCATTGTAAAGGATGTTTTCCCAAGTCTCTATGGCTTAACAACCTCATTTGTCAACATGAAGCACTCACAGGTCAGTATCTCCCACTTGATGGAATAGTTTCCTTCCTGCAAATTTGGCTGCAAGGTAAAATTGTTCATAGCAAAATGGTTATTTCACCTACAGAGTATCACTCTAAAATGGGAGCTTCGTTCTATGAAAAACACATCTTAACTCTAGTAGAACATTTCTAATCTTTGAGATTTTTAAGGTAATATAAAGTGAATTCTCTTCCTATTTGAGATAATTTGATAAACGTGAAATTTTTGGTATTAAAATTGCTTCAATTTTGGATGCATTATACTGCATTTATATGCATTTTGTTGGTGATAAATATTATGGGAGGTAGTGTTTAAATCATTGGCAGAAACTAAATTAAGGATTTCATGTATATACCTAGATCTTAGACCTGGAACAGATGTGTTTCAAAGCATTTTGTAGTTTAAAAAATTACTCTTAAGGATTCACTTCTGTACTCTAACTTAAAGAAGGAAAAGTGGTTTAAGCATGATTATACACTGGCTTCATGGGAAAAAAATAATTTCAAGTGACCTAAATGGATTTTGGTTCAATAATCATCACACCAATCCAGAATAAGTTGGTGGAGAAAGCCAAGGGTCAAGTCTCACTTACTAGCTGAGTATCCATGGCCAACCCACTTTAGGCCTTGACATCTTTGTGGTAACTTAAATATGGCTGCAAACTGGTTGATGTTCCTCCCTTCGAAAGGCTGAGTTGATGTCATCTCCCTTTGCATATGGTAGGTTGTGTAACTGCTTTGACCAATAGAATACAGTTTAAGCAATGTTGTGCCAGTTTCTGGACCCAAGCCTCAAGAGACTGGGAGCTAACACTTACTGTCTTTCCACCTTTGGAACCTAGCCCCATACTGTAGGAAGCCCGAGGAGCCCATGTAGAGAAGAACCCGTAGCTGACATCCCCGACTGAACTGCCAGCACCAACTTGCAAGCCATGTGAGAGAACTATTCTTGGAAGTGGATCCTCTGGTCCTCATGGAGGAACTCAAAGTGATGCTGCACGGAGCAGAGATGGCCATCCCCTCCAAGCACTGCCCATAATTGCAGATTGATGAGTAAAATAAATGAGTGTTCTTCCTAAGCTGCTAGGTTTTGGTGTCGTTTGTCCTTAAGCAAAGATAACCACAACAATCCTCACTTGCAATATGGTGATAAACCCACTTGCCTTCTATACACAGGGAGGGTCAAATAGGATAATGTATACAAAAGTGCTTTGCAAACTATAAAGCAATTCTATGCCAATGTAAGGTGATAGTCTCTGAAATAACCAATAGAATGGAAGGATTCTGTAAATATTACTGATGTGAAGTTGCGCATTATTCTCATTTCTACTCATCCCACCTCCTGAAGTTAGAAACAGTACCAGTTACTTTTTTATTTTATTGTGGTAAAATATACATTACATACAATGTACCATTTTATCCATTTTTAAGTGTACAGTTCAGTGACATTAAGTACATTCTCATTGTTGTGCAACCATCACCACCATCCATCTTCAGAATTCCAGTTACTTTTGATAACACGAAATATACCTCCTTACAAGTATAATATTCTAGTCTAAATTTGAAGTGAAGCTAAATCATCTTAGCGCTGTATCTGAAGATGACAATTTAAGAAATGAGTCCATGTGCTGGAAAGATAGGTTTCTGGAGAAAGTGTAAAGAATGGCAGCCCACAATGTGCAACGGAGCCCGAGGACGCTCTCTCCCTTCCCAGAGCCTGTTCCACTCCTGTAGAACTTCGATCAGTCATTAGTCAGCCTGGGGAAGGCGGGATATTTAGAGAGAAATGAGCACTTATTAAAAAGGGCCAAGAGAGCAAGTTTTCAAAGCTAGAACACTCCAACGAAACCGTTTTATATATAAGCAGGCCCTCTGGAGTTAGCACACATACCTGCACCTGGACCCCACCTGGACATAATTAGTTTCCCTGTGCTCAGAGCAGAGAAAACACCAAAGAAAATGATGTCAAAAAACTGAGCAATCTGTCGTGATCTGTGCTGTGCGATTAAAGCAGCGTGCTTTCTGTAAGAATTATGTAACACAGATGACATGGTATGTAGATAGCCAGCACTGGAAAACCATCTGGTAGTGTTTGACTTCACAACTGTTATGTCTGTCCTTGAACCGTCCATATATTTCGGGATGGAGGTCAGAGGAAGGAAAGATGAAATGCTCTTGATAGATCTGTACGATCTTTTACCTACTTGCAATTACAGTGTTCTGGGCAGGACTTTTAATTCTGAGTGAGCAGAATCCTCAGTGCTTGAAGACCACAATATAAAGTAGACAAAGACCAGGTGGACCCATAAATCACAGCGGCACGTGCAGGGCTGGAGAATAGTTAGTACACCAAGAAACAAATGGGAAAACGTATTCCATCGCCTTATATGAGCCGTCCCCTGACTCTCTCCTCCTGAGCCCTAAATGCCCAAGGTGGCACCATTTCCTCTGCATTGTGTCTGTCTGATCAGACTGCACAGCATCTTCCTCTGGCACGAGCGGGCACTTTGAAACTAGGCCAGCATTCCCCTCTCCAGATGATTTCAACATTGATCAAATCATCGCTTGTTGACCAACCACGGCTTGCCTAGCAGTCCTACCTTCTTGGAGGTCACATAGGAATAACTAGAAGTAATTTAGGAGTGAATCAAGAGAGAGATATTCACAGCCAACAGTAAGGGTAGAATAATGGTTAGAGTCACTGAGGTCAGGCAGAGCAGACCAGGGGCGTTTCAGATTGAGTTGCCGGCACTGTGAAGCTCTCCCCACCCCGTCACCTCCACCAGAGCATTCACCACAGTGATTGCTTCCTGTCCATCCCTGTGGACTGCATTCCTTAAGGGCTAAAGTTCAGATTCCAGCAACATTTAATGGGTGCCTGCTAATTCCCAGACAGCCAGCCAAGTGCTGCCACAGGTCCTCCTTCATGAGCCCTGGGAGGTGACTTCATCCTCGTTTCAGAAATGAGGAGAGTAGGTACCAGAGAGAACACATACTTGGCACAAGGCCAAATTATGAGCCAGGCCATCAGGTGAGTGTGATTTATTGAAGGCACGCTCTGTGGGAAAACTGAAGGGAGCGAGGGAATCAAGAGAGGGACCTGAAAGAGCAGAGTGAAGTGAGGTCTCAGGTCAAATCTAGCCTTGGCCTGCTGAGGGTGGAGGGCTGGGGAGAGGTCTTCCAGAGCCTAAATCTGACTGAGAAGTTGTCCCACTGAGGTTAGGGAGTGGGCTTTTTACCCTAGAATCAGTTGTTAGCAAAGGAGGAGGGTCTGTGGGTAGTGGGTGGTGTCACCCTCCGGGCCCTTAGGCCTATACAGCTGCTGTCAGCCAGGGCTTCAGAGAAGGCCACAGGTGGGGGCCCTGACCAAGGGAAACTGGGAAGGCCGCCTTGCAGCCGTAAGTGCGGGAGCCCCTACAAACCCATGTGTTCTGGCTTCACTCCTCACTTCCTCAGCCCACACCACCCACCCAAGTCTCATTTGTCTTGCTGTCTTTGCCAGATCTTGCCTCTCCCAGCGCCTGTCACAGTAACTATCCTCGCCAATCCATGTTTGTTCAAGAAATTAGTGGAGAAAGAATAAGTAAGTGATAAATAAAGGTGAAAATTGTGAGAATTTAGAAGAAAGGAGTGAATTCTGACAGGAGGAAAGGTGAGGTGTCGGGGATGGATCACAGAAGAGGTGCGCATTTGAAAGCTGAGTAGGTGGGGAATGGGCGAAAGGGAACTTCAAGCTGGAGAAAGGCAGATGGGCGTGAAAGGGGATGATGCATTTGAGAGAGAATGAATAAACCCCGAGGCTTGGTTTCAGATATTTGGAAGGATATGTTGATAGATGGGCCTGTAGACATTATTTGGGTCAGATCATTGAAAAATTCAACAGTATACTAAGGGGTTAAAAGTTCATTCTTTTAAAAAATATGGTTTCATTTTATTCTTATGCTCTTCTGTATTTTCGAATTGTCTGCAAGTCACAAAAGAAAATGAAATGTATGTTTACATTGTAATTGAGCAAAGGCCGACTCTCATAATGCCCCTAGACCTTGGTTCAGAACACTAGAGACGGCTCCTTCTGGAATGGAAGTAAGGCCCAAACAGGGTTTCTTCTTAGTCAGTAGAAACCAGTCAGACCTTTGAGGAGGGAATAACGTGACTGGAAAGTATGGAAATGGATATTGTGTGGCAGTAATCTGAATAAAGAACTAGAGAGATGAGGCATGGGCTTCTGGGAGAGCAGTTACAACTGTTCAGGCAAGGGATAACAGGTGAGTCCCGGGGGACAGATGACAGCTGTTCTGAGGTGGAATGGAAAGGATTTGGTGACTGGATGTAAGCCATAAAATCGAAAAGATTGAATTTAGGGCTGACATTTCCCATGGATGATCAGGAGGATGTTGACATCATCCTTAGATGAGGAAAATGGAGACAGGTTTTGGAGGTAGATGGTGAGTTCAATTTTACATGTGGTTGGTTTGAGATAAGAGTCAGGAATTCTAAGTGAAGATATTTAAAGAAAGATGGAAGTAATTCAGAGGAGTGAGGACTGAAGATAATGACTGGATACGCGTCAGCCATAAGATCAGTATAAGGAAGAAAGAGGAGGGGAGTAGATTAAGTGGGGGGCAAGGAGGCGGGGGAGACCTAGAGAGAGGCAGGAACTGGCCTGCAGCTCAAACCCTGGGGAATCTCTAAACTCAAGGGTCAGGTCGAGGAAGAGAAGCCATTGCTAGAAACTGAAAGGGAATAGTGTTCTGGAACTCAAGCAATGAGGAAGATTCAGGAAGAGGTTGTCGAAATCCTCCACGGAGGTAAAGTATGTCTAGGATTGCCAGGTAAAGTACAGGGTGCCCAGTTAAATTTGAATTTCAGATAAACAATGAAAAAATTTCTAGTATAAGTATATCCTATACAATGTTTGGGACATACTTATATTAGGGGCATCCAAATACTGCATTGGACATACTTATGAATAAAATACTTACAAACAAAATAGAATAATAAATTAAAATTGCTTATCCGAAATTAAATTTAACTGGGCATCTAGTATTTTTGTTTGCTAACTCTGACAACCCTAAAATAACTTGAATGGAAGTGTGTCATTAGTGAACTCGCTACAGTGTCCCAATGAGCTCAGTTCTGTTAGTCTCCCTGGCCCCCCTTTTTCTTTTGTGAGGAAGCTAACATTGCTTGGGATCCAAACTCGTGTACCCTGGGCTGCCAAAGCAGAGCATGCAAGCTTAACCACTACGCCACCGGGCCAGCCCCTTAGCTACCTTTTTACTCATGAGCAAGATGACAGGAGCCCTATAAAAGGGCTTTATTGTGAAAAGGCCTCCAGGTTCTGTTTCCTATATACCTGCCTAAATTTCCTTCTCCATTTTGTTGCATTTTTGCCTCCAGCTCCATTATCAGCTTTCTGCCTCCCCCCTCTGAACTTACTTCCTCACTGGTCTTCCTTCCTGGATTCTAGACATTGTTCATCCCTGGGCAGTCCTCTTTTGCTCCATGTTCACTGTTTTAGGAGAGTGGCCAGCGGAAACACTGGACTGCAAGGGTTTAAGGAGTCTGTATGAGGTGAGCAAATGGAGAGGGTGAATTTAAACCACTTTGTCAAGAACTTGTGTGGTGAAGATATGGGATGGTAGGAACAAGTTTGTGACTTTTGAGGGATGAGAGCAGAGAAAGGATAACAAACTGATGGGGGTATTATAAGAAAAGATCCTAGCAAAGCTGAGAGTGGGTAGAGGAGGCACTGAGGGGAAATGGTCTTGAAAAAGAGACAGCAGGAAAGAAGACAGAGATGGTAAGTGTAGATAAAGACAGTTTGATGGAAAGAGAGATTTGAGGAACCTAGATTAACTGCTTTAATTTTCTCAGTAAAGAGGGAATTGACCTTATTGGTTATGATATTGGGTTGGTAGGCAGATTGGGGGTTTTAAAAAAGTACATATATTTGATTCCTACTAGCTTCAGTTTCAGAGGTTGAATTTTTTCCTGATAGTTGTCTTCAACTTTTGGAGACTTACACATGGATATAGAATATACGACTATTACATGCCTATGCTTTATTGTCACCCATGGGTGACCCACCAACTCACTTGATATCGTCCCTTAAGAGGAACAGATTAACATGTTTGCAAGTGGAGAGAATCTGTGTGACTTTAGGGTCCCCAGCGCCCTCCCTCAATATCACAACACACAGAATGTGACCACCAGAAAACATCTGTGATTAAAGCTGACCTACATTGCGTTTCTCAATGTGTGGTGGTGTCGGTATATTTTCAAACCCAAGTTGGACAACCTCCTTCTTCTTTTCCACACTGCTTGTGAAAATTGCTACCCCTCGACTCTCAGGATCAAAATGGTGCTGGGCACGCCTACTAGGATCACTATGAAAACAAAAAATGGGAAATAACAAGTGTTGGTGAGGATGTGGAGAAACTGGAATTCTCATGCATCGCTGCTGGGAATGTAAAATGGTGCACACACTGTGGGAAACAGTTTGGTGGTTCCCAAAAAAGCTAAACATAGAATTCCCTCATGACTCAGCAATTCCACTCCTAGGTATCTACCCAAAGCAATCGAAAGCAGGGACTCAAACAGGTTCTTGTACACCAATGCTCATTGCAGCATAATTCACAATAGCTAAAAAGTGGAAACAACCCAAGTGTCTACCAACAGAGAAATGGATAAAGAAAATCTGGTATATACATGCAATAGAGTGTTATTCAGCCTTAGAAATTCTAATACATGCTACAGTATGAATGAACCTTGAAAACATGCTAAGTGAAATATGCCAGCCACAAAAGGACAACTATTGTATGATTTCACTTATATGCAGTACCTAGAATAAGCAAATTCATAGAGACAGAAACTAGAATAGAGGTTACCAGAGACTGAGGGGAGGGGAATGGGTGTGATTGCTTAATGGTTACAGGGTTTCTGTCGGGGTAATGAAAAAGTTTTGGAAATAGTGGTGGTGGTTGCATAACATTGTAAATGTAATTAATGCCACCGTGTACTAAAAAATGGGTAAAACAGCAAATTTTACATTGCATATATCTTACCACAACTTTAAGAAATTAATACTGTAATATACCAAAAACCACTAAAATGGGTGAATTGCATGGTGTGTGAATTATACCTCAATAAAGTAGTTGCTTATACCTTTGGGACACTTTTCCTTAACTGCATTCAGGCCACGGGGACCACGAAAAACCTGAATTGGAAAAATAATAAAATGTGACTCATGGGGGGAGGGAGATCTCTTCACAGCTTGAAGAGATTCAGATAATTAACTCAGAAACTTGCCATGCTTAAGAGGCTGAGGCCAGGGGATGCAGCCGGGGAAGAGTGGGCAACTCAGAACTGTATTTTGTATTATATTGTATTTTGTATGGTTGTGGGTAGGGTTATTCTACTGAAAGGCAACTTTTACTAGCATAAAGCCCTTTAGGGAAAAGTCACTATGTGTGACAATTAAATAGGTTTTGGTTTGCGGTTGAAGGACAACCACCTTTTGGTTATCAACCTGAACTTTCGCTGGCCTGGAAAGCAGCAGTGTGTTTGAGTTGAGTCAGATGTGCCATTTTGTCTTGCTCTTCTGTGTGATGCTATGTTTGGGATGGAGGGTGATGATGTTTTGAAATGTGCATTTGGAGTTCCAGGAGAGGCCATCCAGAGTGTCCACAATGTCACTGGAGGAGACAAAACCATTCATCCATTCAGCAGCAGCACAAAGCAGCCTACATCAAGAAAACAACAGTACATCCCCAAACAGATCAAACAGCTGCTCATCAATCTGGTGCACGCTGCAGGTTGCCTGACTAAATTACTGTCGAATAAGCAGACGAGCACCATTTGTCAGTCAGCATTGAGTTTAAATGAGCAGAGATGCACATAAAGCCAGCAATGCAATTGTAATTAAGAATTATGAGCATCAAATTTCAACTAAGCCTTTCTTAAGATAGCAGTGACCGAGTTCTAAGGAGCATGTGAGGGATCCAGAGCAGAATTAAAGTCTAAGCATGGTCTACCCAGAGCCCTCTACAATTTACGCAGCTCGTCATGTACGAAAGCGATGGGTAGATGATGGAGACTCCGTGAGAACTCAGGCTCTATTTTTCCTGTTTGCCTTAAAAAAAAAAAAGTATATTACACATATTAAAGAGTGAATAATAATAATGGTAGTAATAATAGAAAAACGACGCTCTTGAACCCACCACCCAGATGAAGAAATAGAACATCTTGATTTGTTTAAATGGTGGTTGAAATCATTGTGAGAATTGACATATCTCTGGATGCTGAGTTGAATGAGATTTAATAAATGTTGAGTGCTGACAATGAGTTGGTGCTAAGGCATATAAAGATGAATAAAAACAGACTTGCCTGAGAGAGTTTATAGTCTGGAAGGGAGAATAAAAGGCCAACACAGTTAGCTGTGTATCTCCTGAATTCCCGGGGAGAGTGGAGATGTCATAAGAGAGGTATGCAGTGCCATAGAGGTTCCGAAAAGGTTGGATCAGGCAGGATGGGGAGGCCTGCGAGGGGAGAGCTCAGGGAAACCTTTGTGAAGAAAGTGGCCTCTGAGCTGGACATCAAAGGTAAGCAGGGGTCCTACAAGATGAGAGAAGGTGGGAGGGAGGGTATTTCAGGCGGAGGGACTTAACACAAGCAAAGACAAGAAAGTCTCAGGCCTGTGAAAGAAAGAGTAGACTGATTCATCTACAGTAAGAGAGTAGTGGAATATAAGATTGGCCAACTGTCCTGAGCCAATTTCTTATGAGACTCCCATGTCCTTAGGAAACATTCCATCCTTGAAGGGCTAGTTTTCCTTATCACCTAAAAACTCAGGACTAGCACACTCAGCATCAATCCTATTTAGGAGGATGTAGGAGGGAAAATTTCTGGTTTTGGCTGTTCAAAATCATCCATTCTACCTTCCAAACAGCACCCTACATTTATTTGGGCAAACACCTCTTCCCCAATATTAGCCTATGTAGTATGGCATGGGGTTAGCTCTATTTTTTTAGCTCCAGGGTTAAACTTCCTAGCTATCGTTGATTGGTTCAGATAAAGGCAAGTGACCTAGAGGAAGGTCCAGGGCTTTGGGGAGACTGTCAAGGAAGCTGAATATTTTCTTCCCTGCTGATCAAAAAGCTGAGAAACTGTGAGGGCTATGGCTTTTGCAGCCATCTTGTCACTGAGCGGAGAGAGCCCGGTTCACAATGAAGTTGACACATTGAGGTAGGGTCAATATTCAATATTTGATAAGGGTATGCCAAGGACATCAATCAATCAGAATGGACAGCAGCAGGTAGGCTGTACTGGGACTCTGCCTGGAGGAACTCATAGCTTTACAAAAAGCTTTATTCATGGTGTATCATCTCAAACAAAACACTATCATGTACTGGTCTATCTATGAATTTTATTTTTACATAACCTTGCCATATTGCTCCTAAAAATATTTACAATAATTTCTTAATATCATCTAAAACCTAGATTATATTCAGTTTTTCCTAGTTGTTTAAAAATTTTTTCTTAATAGTTAGGTATCTTGAATAAAGATTTTAAAAAAGTTACACTGTTTTCTTGCTATTAAAAAGGAATTTTTATGCTGGAAACTGTTAGAAACAACTGATGCGTGAAGTTGTGGATTCAAATCCTGGCTCCTTCATTGGCTGTGACTTTGGCCAATTCATTTAACCTCTTCACTTGCCTAAGTAATATTTAACTCAGAAGTTGTTGGGAAGATTCTGTGAAATGGAAACTCATCAGTCTGTGTGAATAATGAGGTTACTTTGTGTGATGATTAATATTATATGTCAACTTGATTGGGCCACAGGGCGCCCAGATATTTGGTCAAACATTATTCTGGGTGTTTCTGGATGAGATTAACATTTAAATCTGTAGACTGAGTAAAGCAGATTGCCCTCCCTAATGTGGGTGGGTCTTGTCCAATTAGTTGAAGGCCTGAATAGAACAAAAAGGCTGACTTCCTCTAAGTATGAGAGAACTTTTCCTGCCTGATAGCCTTCAAACTGGGACATGGCTTTTTGTTGCCTTAGGACTGGAGCTGAAATGTTGGCCCTTCCTGCATCTCAAGCCTGCCTGCCTTTGGACTGGAACTACACCTTCGACCTTCTTGGGTCTCTAGCTTGCTGACTCACCCTGAACATCTCGGGATTGTGAGCCTCCATAATTGTGTGAGGCAAGTCCTTATAACAAATCTCTTTATACACACACACACACACACACACACCCTATTGGTTCTGTTTCTCTGTAGAACCCTGACTAACACACTTCGTAAGAAGTGTGCAAATTTCTATGGCCAATTGCCCCCATCTATACAACTCTAGGACATCAGCCCACCCCTCTTTCCTCAGCCTTTCTCCACTATTTCTGAGCTTCCTGAGGGGGTTATCTCACTGTCCTTATGAATAGTCTCCTCACAGCCCTTTACTTGTTGCTTTCTGCTGTCCAGCACACCGAGCCTACTGCAGGTGCTTTTGCCCTATTCCCACTACAAAGGCACAAAATCCCAATGGCTTGGGAGACTCACCGTATAAATCTTTTTTTTTTTTTTTTTTTTTTTGCTGAGGAAGATTAACCCTGAGCCATCTTTGCCAATCTTCCTCCACTTCATACGTGGATTGCTGCCACAGCATGGCTGATGAGCGATGCAGATCTGCACCTCGGATCTGAACCCCCAAACCCAGGCTGCTGAAGTGAAGCCCGCTGAACTTAACCACTATGCCACAGGGTCAGCCCCTCACCATGGAAGTCTTATATCTCACACATTTACTCAAGTAAACAGCCCCTCCAGCTTCTGCCTAAGCCTCTTAGTGTTGTAGGGCTCAGATCTGTTCCCACAGGTTGGGCTCAGAGCTGAGCCTTTATTGCCATGTTCATTTCAGCTTCTTTCCCCTTCTGCTTGGCTCCAAGCTCCATTCCTCTAGATAAAAGGATCCCTGGGGTTGCTTGGGAGCCAGCCAGACACTTAATCCACATTTCAGCTCCACTGTGACCTTGGATCTAAGCCCCTCACATAGTTGGAGATCAATATGTATTAGTTCTCTCTTCCTTGGGTTTAGAAGTGAGATGATTGAAATTTTAGAAGAGTCAGTGTCAAGACAAGAATATAGCCAGTCTTGCTCCTTTTATGAGTATGTTCAAGGACTACTCGCTCCGGTTACACAGTCTAGGGAATATTTTATTTTCTGAGCACATTTTTGGATCAAATCTTCCAACTCTATGAATATAATATAACTGTTTTATGCTAGTCTATTTTCAAAGTAAATGTTAGTGAATTTAATATATAAGATATTAGGTTTGACCATGTGAAACTGTTTTTATGGGTAAAAAATGGTCAAGTATTGGTAACTCATATGGCTCAACCTAAGTGAGAATCATTTATAAATGGGCCAGGTTGATTCTGTCATAACTGCAATGGAAGCAAACAGGATGGGTTGGAAGCACCTTTGTATCTAGGATGCTAATTTAGGTCCCTGGTCTAGTCTTCCCTTCTCCTATCCATAGCTCCCCCATGTTCCCACTTCCTTTGTGTCATCACACTGCTTTCTGAAGCCTGACGGGGTCATCTAATCCAAGCCTGCTCACCAACACAGGCCCAAGTGCTAAAATTACCTTTCACTTCTTCTTAGTAGGTCAATCTTCAGCCTTGGGAGTTAGCAGTCTGATTAAGCTTTTCTTGCACTTGGTATGTCAATGACCGGTAACTTTGTTCAACATTCTGTAGTATCGTTGGTGCCATTCACAAATAATCAGATTCTCTTGGGCATATGTTTGGGTCACCTCTCCATTTTCTTCTTTTTGGCTCTCCTTTTGAAGTTAGAGGTAGTCATATGCCTTGACATAGCCAACAAAATGTGAATGGAAATGACACATTCCACTTCTAGGAGGAAGCTTTAAGAAGGGTTCAATTTCAAGTACAGACAGTCCTGATTTATGGTGATTTGACTTATGATTTTTTTGACTTTATGATGGTGTGAAAGCAATACGCATTCAGTAGAAACCATACTTCTAATTTTGCATTTTGATCTTTTCCCGGGCTAGTGATATGTGGTAGGATTCTCTGTCTTGTGAAGCTGGGCAGTGGCAGTGAGCTGCAGCTCCCAGTCAGCCACGCGATCAGGAGAGTGAACAGCTGATACACTTACAACCATTCTGTATCCACACAAGCATTCAGTTTTTCACTCTCAGTACAGTGTTAATTACATGAGAGATTCAGCACTTTATTATAAAATAGCCTTTATGTTTGATGATTTTTGCCTGACTGTAGGCTAATGTAAATGTTCTGAGCATGTGTAAGGTAGGCTAGGCTAAGCTATGATGTTTGATAGGTTAGGTGTATTAAATTTCGACATGATATTTTCAACTTACGGTGGGTTTATCAGGATGTAACCTTATTGTAAGTCGAGGAAAATCTGTACCCCCTTTCAACAGTAGGGGGATCGTGAAAGTGCATGCTAAGATGGTGCCTCTGTTGGCCTGGATTCCTGAGTGACTGCTGTGAGCAGAAGCCCATGCCAGCCCATCACTCATGTTCCAGTCAATGAAGTCAACACATGGGAGGGAGTGGTCTAATCCACACACTTATTCAGGAACCCAAGGTCCTTTACCTAGCGGTCCCCTGGGGCAGGGTTTGGAAAACTATGGCCTGTGGGCCAAATTCAACCTGCTTTTATAAATGAAGTTTTGTTGGAACACAGGTACATTCATTCATTTACATATTGTCGATGGCTGCTGTCCTGCTACAAGAGCAGAATTGGGCAGTCATGACAGAGACGGTATAGCCCCTAAAGTCCAAACTATTTACTCTCTGGCCTTTTATAGAAAAAGTTTGTTGGCTTCTGCCCTAGGGCCTTGGAATTTTCCCGTGAATCCTCTAAGTCTGGCTGGCAGATGAAGGAAGAAAGACAGCAAGGAGGATTGCCTGGGAGGTTTTGGAGTCCAGTTCCTGAAGGTGGAGTATGGCACATTGATCTACATTACAGTGTCCAGACCTCAGTCGTCTGGCCACAGCTCACCACAAGGGAGGCTGGGATATGTCGTCTAGCTGTGTGTCTAGGAGGAAAAGGCAAATGATTTGGTGAACAATCTCTGCGACATCTGCCTACATGTGTGGTCAGCTCGGCTGCTGTGCTCTCTCGTCAGCCCCAGTTGGGGCAGTAGCTGTTGAAAATTAGGGCTGGTTCCTCTGTGCTTGCAAGAAGCTTCGCTGCTCTGATCAGCTGTAGTAGAGGAGACTGTGCTTGCTCAGTGATGACCCACGCACACCAGTCCACGGTGAGTAGTGCTGGGGAGAGTCCAGCTGAACCGTAGACATCACTCTGATCGGGGAAACACACCATTGTTAGAGCAAGTTCTGCATCACAGTGCAGGAAACCGTAGTCTGGTGCTGGAAATGTTTTGATCTTATACTTGGAATGCAGAACGTAATGGTATCAATCTCTGAAAATCAGATGAAATCTTGTGGGAGAAGGTTAGGGCCAATGAATAAAATTATATAAGACAATTTCATACTTGACATTTACCGAGAGGAGCTTAACTTTTCCTACATATTTTAGTCTATTCAGCTAGTATTATTTATTCATGTCTCTTTCCCCATTTGGTTCACAATTTATCTTTTGGGAACCTAGAATTAAACTGTAAAAATGTATATATGCTAGACACTGTTTTATGTTCCATCAATGGAGAAGTCATCAAAATCTCTAACAGGATAAGATTCGGCCTATTACAAGGGGTGATTTAGCTGAAATAAAATGTAATGTTTAACTCAGGGAAGCTGGAAAAAATGAGATTTAGGAAT
Organism: Equus caballus; assembly: GCF_041296265.1. Classification (NCBI taxonomy): domain Eukaryota; kingdom Metazoa; phylum Chordata; class Mammalia; order Perissodactyla; family Equidae; genus Equus; species Equus caballus. Next base: position 54,632,661 of record NC_091691.1, read on the forward strand.
ATGGAATTGAATAATCAGTTGGTGAAATGACAGTGGTTTCTCTCTCCGTCTCCCAGTTGAAAGAATATTAGGACATCAAGATTATGAACGACCAGAGCCAAATGAAGATTCATGGTCACCCAGCAGGACAAGATTGGCTTCTGATTCCAATGATAACAGATTGTTCCCAACACTGACAAAGTTAAATCAAAGAAATTTAGTGTTCTGTGTCATATCCTTTTGTTGCACTATCATATTTTGTGGTAGGGAAAGAATTAATATATAATAAATTAAAAAAGAAAGCAACCCTAGAGAACATGGCAGTTTCTGACACAGGCCACCATGACTAGACATTTCCTCAGAGATCCCGTAAGATGAGGGGACGTTCATGCACAAAGACAGGAATGGGAATCCTAGCAAGAGGCACGGTTTGGGAAGGGAAATTAGAGAAGGAAAACCTGTAGAATGAATGTGAAGAGCAAAGATCAGTGTATGAGTTTCTTAGGGCTGCTGTAATGAAGTACCACAAACTGGGTGGCTTAAACAACAGAAATTGATTCCCTCACGGTTCGGGAGGCTGGAAGTCGGGATCAAGGTCTCTGCAGGGCCAAGCTTGCTCTGAAGGCTCTGGGGGAGGATTCTTCCTTGCTTCTTCCCAGCTTCTAGTGGTTGCTGGCTTGTGGATGTATCACTCCAATCTCTGTCTCCAATGTCACATGTCATTCTCCCTGTGTGTGTGTGTGTGTGTGTGTGTGTGTGTGAGTATGTGTATGTCTTTTCTTCTCATTAGGATGTTATTTATATTGGATTAGGGTCCATCCTAATTCAGAATGACCCTATCTTAAGTTGATTACATCTGCAAAGACCCTATGTCCAAATAAGGCTACATTCACAAGTTCTGGGGCACTCCAACATATCTAATTCAAAAATGGACAAAGGGCTTGAATATTCTCCAGAGAAGGTATACAAATGGTCAGAAGGCACATGAAAAGGAGCTCAACATCACTAATTGTGAGGGACAGGCAAATCAAAACCACAATGAGATACCACCTCACACCCCTTGGGATGGCTATTATAAAACACACACACAGAAATGTTGTATACCACCTCAACAAGTGTTGATGAAGATGTGGAGAAAATGATACCTTTGTACACTACTGGTGGGAATGCAAAATGGTGCAGACACTTTGGAAAACAGTGTGGTAGTTTGTTAAAAATTTAAAAATAGAGTTAATGATCCAGCATTCACTTCTGACTATAGAGCCAAAGGAATTGAAAGCAGGGCCTTGAACAGATGTTTGTACACTCATGTTCATTGCAGCATTATGCACAATAGCCAAAGGTGAAAACAACTCAAGTGTCCATCAACAGATGAATGTATAAGATGTGGTACATACATAAGATGGAACAGTAGTCAGACTTAACAAGAAATGAAATTCTGATACATGCTACAACATGGATTAACCTTAAAAACATGCCAGGTGGAATAAGCCAATTACAAAAAGAAAAATACTGTGTAATTCATTTATATAAGGTATCTAGGGTAGATAAATTCATAGAGACAAAGTAGAATGGTGGTTGCCAGGGGTCAGCGGGAATGGAGAAATGGGGAATTTGTGTCTAACGGGTACAGAGTTTCAGTTTTGAAAGACGAAAAATGTTCTGGAGACAGATGGTGGTGATAGTTGCACAACAATATGAGTGTACTTATTGCCATTGAATCGTACACTTAAAAATGGTTAAAATGATAAATTTTATGCTATGTGTTTTTATCATAATAAAAGAAGAGTGTACTGGAAGGTTCTGGTATCCTCAGTACCAGAAACTAACCCTGCTCTTTCATATTTATCTTCCAATAAGCAAAATAATCTCGTATTGAAAGGCAGGTTACAATCCGCTCCTTTTGGTGACTGTCCGGTCTGCTTTTCTGTTGCTGGCCACTCCTCAGCTCTGGGCTGTGTTTGCAGCTGCAGGAAGATTCGCTGCTGCTCCACGCCGCTGTCACCACTGTGATCTGATGTCCCCCCCGGAATCCTCTCTGCAGGATTCTCACCCACCTCTTGCTGGTGCCTCCGTTCCCCGCACCATTAATGCTTTTCTAATACTGTTATTGCTTTTATATTTATTAGCTGGCCTTCTTCCATAAAGAAGAGACCTCCCTTCTCCCTACCCCCACCTTCCTTCCTTCATCAATATGTACTTTTGGAATTTTATTTTATTTAAACGGTTATCATCTGTTACTATCATTACTTATTTTGATGCTCAAATTGTCCCAGATTTGGCCAGTGAGAGCCAAGTTAGCTTCTGTGTTCCTTTGACACATCCTCATCCTTCTTTGAGCACTTCCTTACTTTCTGGTACAAAAAAATATTCTAAGAGCATCTTTTACTTTCCCTGCCCCAGTCCTGGAACCAGACTTTCTTTTAAGGAGCTCTTGGTTCCTTTTAGTGGAAAACCATGTTCCAAAATCACAATCTTAGTTCCAAACTTTCTTTTGAGTGTAGCCATGCAATCAATCTACTTCTGGTCAATGAGAAACCATGAATTCCTGCCCCGCGTAAAGAATTCAGACCACCACCCTGGCCTTGCAGGTGTATAGACACATCTTGTGGAGATCTGTTGGTTGTTGGCTCCCTCTGACTGTCCCCTCCCCTGACTCATTCCTGCTTTCCTAAGACTGACAGCCCTCCTAGGGCATCAGCACTAAAGTCTTTGTGAAGTTCCTGAGGCTTCCTCCTGGTGTGGGTTTCAAATGCAGCAGAGTCAGTGTGAAATTAATGCAGAGAGGGTGAGAAAGAAAACCTCAAGTCATGCAACAGAACCTCAAACTGTTGGGAAACAACAAAAAACAGATAAGCTGATAGAGCACTGGGTACTATTAAAAGAGTTTATTTTCATTTTCTGAAGTCACAATCTTGAATCAAAAAGCAAATTTTTTTTGTGCAAAATATCTAATCTTTATTAGGGATTGACTGTGTGCCAGGTGCTGTGAGCTATGCACCCTATGTGAATTATCTCATTTAATCCCCATGGTGACATTTCTTGGTGAATCTCTTGCATCCTCATGGAAGCACAGGGAAATTAAATAGAAAATGATGGGCTTGGGATGTGTATCCAGAGACTGACCCCAGAAACTGTCCTGCTGCTGGACTCCCAGTGTCATGCAGAGGGTATGAGGATGAAAAGGTGAGCCCTGATCTCCTCAGTGTAAGCATCAAATGAAGTTACTTCTGATAAGATCCTACCGGAAAGCAGAAACAATAATACATGCAGCATAAGAGGAAGTCCGAGAGGGCATGTTTCTCTGAGTCAGTCGCTGGTCAGTAAGGAGGCCAGAGATAGTGAACAAGGCATCTAGATCTTAATTTTTATTAAACATTTTTCTGATTACTATAGTAAAAAGACATTACTATTTTGGAAAATCGGAAACTATGAAACATACAAAGGAAAAAAGATTTCCTGTAATCCCCTTGCTCAGAGAGAATTATTGATATTTTAACATGTTTTCTGTGCTTTTACTTAGTTGAGATCACAGTGTATAAAAATTCTCTGGCTTGCTTTTTTTACTAAATTGTATCAGATAACCACATTCTCTTGTTGTTAAAAGCTCTTCATAAACATCATTTTTAATGGCTGCATAATATTCCATTTTATGAATGTAATATTATTTCCTTAACTGTTCCCTTAACATTGGGTAGTTAGGTTGTTCTATTTCTTGACTATTAAAACAAAACAAAACAAACAAACAAAAGCCTTTGTGACAAACATCTTTGTGCATGTACTTTGGTCTGCATTTCAGATTATTTTCTTAAAACAGAGTCTTAGAAATGACCTTACTGTATTAAAGGATGAAGATGCTATTTTTATCATTTAAAAATATTTTAATAATTTAAAATTTTTTAGTAATTTTTAATAAGTAATACAAATATGTATAAGATACAAATTTAAAAGCTATAAAAGTTTGCACAGTAAAATCCAGTCTCCTTCTCATTTCTGTCTCCCAGCCACCAAGAGTCCAGTGTCAGTTTCTTACTTTTCCTTTCAGAGAAATCCTTTATGTTATGAGCACTTATATCCTGGAGATCATTCCTTGTCAGTACATAAGGAGACAAATTTTTCTTTTTAACAGCTGTGTAATATTTGAGTGCATGTCTCTTGTTGATGGACACTTACATGGATCCTGATCTTTTCCTGCTATAAGCAATGCTGTACTGACCATCACTGTATTGATCTTAGTATTTCCTACAGTGTAAGATCCTAGGAGTTGAATTACTGGGTTAAAAGGTATGAACATCTAACTTTTTTTGGTGAGGAAGATTGGCCCTGAGCTAACATCCATGCCGATCTTCCTCTATTTTATATGCGGGATGCCTGCTACAGCCTGGCTTGGTGAGTGGTGCATAGGTCCGTGCCTGGGTTCTGGGTTGGTGAACCCTGGGCTGCCGAAGCAGACTGCATGAACTTAACCACTATGCCACAGGGCCGGACCCAGATTTTTTTTTTGAACACTCTTGTCCATTTATTTTTTCTGTGGAAACATTAGAATTGCTTCATCTGTTTTTTTCCCTTAATTCTATAAGTGTTTTCATTAGGATTGTCCAAAATTCATTGATTAGGGGCCGGCCCTGTGGCTGAGAGGTTAAGTTTGCAGGCTTCTCTTCGGTGGCGTAGGATTTTGCTGGTTCGGATCCTGGGAGCAGACCCAGCACCACTCATCAGGCCATGCTGAGGCAGCGTCCCACATAGCAGAGCCAGAAGGACCTACAACTAGAATATACAACTATGTACTGGGGGCTTTGGGGAGAAGAAGAAGGAGAAAAAAAAGAAGATTGGCAACAGATGTTAGCTCAGGTGCCAATCTTTAAAAAAATTCATTAACTAATTTTGGGAAAAATGACATCTTTATAATTGATTTTCTCTGTTTCGGAAAATAGTTGTCATTCTATTTGTTTATTGTCCTTTTGCCCTGTAGTAGCATTTTAAAGTTTAATTTATAGAGATTTTTCACATTTCTTGCTAAATTTATTCCTAAATATTTTAAAATCATTTTTTTGCTATTTCAAATGGGATCTCTTTTGCGTTTTACAACATAACTGGTAGTTGTACACTAAATATATGACTACTATTAAACTTACATAATAATTTTGTTGCTAGTCATGCTATGACTTGATCTTAGCTTTAGCAACAGTTTTGCTATGGATTCTTTTGGCTTTTCTTGATAAACTATTAGACGATTCAAACAAGGAAAATTTCACCTCTTCTTTTATCATTTTTATGCCTCATTTCTTTTTCTTGTTTTGTTATATTGGCTGATATCTCCAAAATAATGTTAAATAATAGTTCATATAAGGGACATCTTTGTCTTATTTCTCTTTGACTGAGAGTATGTATAGTTTTTCCCTATTAAGTATGATGGAGGTTTTGGGTTGAGATAGACATATTTTTATCTTGCTAAGGAAGTATCCATCTTTCCCTATTTGTTAGGATTAAAAAAACAAAAAGTAGACAGAAAAATTCCATATATCCTTTTAACGTTTATGGAGACAATTGTATGAATCTTCACTTTTGATCAATTAATGAATTTCTTAGTATTTTTGGAATAATCTCTAAGGTATGGATATCAAATTATCTTATTTATTTATTTATTTATTTTTGAGGAAGATTAGCCCTGAGCTAACATCTGCTGCCAATCCTTCTCTTTTTACTGAGGAAGACTGGCCCTGAGCTAACATTTGTGCCCATCTTCCTCTACTTTATATGTGAGATGCCTGCCACAGCATGGCTTGACAAGTGGTGTGTAGGTCTGCACCTGGGATCTGAACTAGTGGGCCCTGGGCCACCGAAGCAGAACGTGAGAACTTTGCTGCGCCACTGGGCCGGCCCCCTAATTTATTTTTTTATTGAGGTATAACTGACATATAACAATATATTAGCTTCAGGTGTACAACATGATTCAATATTTGTACATGTTGCAAAATGATCACCAAAATAAATCTAATTAACATCTGTCACCCTACATAGTTACAAATATTTTTTTTCTTTTGATGGAGAACTTTTAAGATCTACTCTCTTAGCAACTTTCAAACATGCAACATGATATTATTATCTATAGTCACCATGCTGTACATTACATCCCTTGACATTTATTTCATAACTGGAAGTTTGTGCCTTTTGACCTCCTTACCCATTTCATCCGCTCCTCTCTCCCTGCCTCTGGCAACCACTCAAAGACTCTTGGTCCCCACAGCTAAACTGCCATGTAGGAAGATTGCACTGGTTTATAATTCCACCATAGATGTATACCAGCACCTAGCAAACATAGTGATGGCAAGGTGATCAGTTGTTTTCTGCAGTGAAAAGTTACCACTAAAGAGATGAGGGGTGGGTAGATATTCAACCTTAGTCCTTCTGGGGAAAAACATCTGGGTACAAGCCCCACACATCTTTGCAGCACACGGCTATAGCAACAGAAACATTCAAAACCCAGCCACCTTGAACCATGGTGCCTCTGGCTTATGAAACGCTGTTTTGGGTACTAATGGGAAGAATCAGGTATATCATTCAGGAATGCAGAGAAGCAAAATCCAGCTAACATGAGCACAAAAAGAAATGTATTGGCTCACGTAACTTGGAAATCTAAGAGGATGGGTCTGACTTTAGGTATAGCTGGATCCAAAGGTTCAAACAGTATTATTGAGACTGTCCGTTTCTTGGCTCTTGGCTACCTGTGTTGACTTCACGCTTAGAAAGTCATTTTCCACATCAAAGCAAAAATGTTCACCGGCTGTTCTCGCCTTACATCATCCTTTACTGTTCTTGAGCTAAGAAGAGACATCCTTTTCCTCCTAGTATCAAAATAATTCTTGCAAAATAGCTACGGCCATGCAATATCATAGATGCACCCGTTTTCCAGCCATTTTGCCCAGGAAATGGGGACATTTTGATTTGTCTGCCTGAGCGAGGTGTGTGCCTCTGCAGTACGGAATCAAAGCAGTAGATGGCCACTGAGGCAGTGGAAGCAGGAAACTCAGAGAGCTTTCTGGCATTAGATTAGATCTTTACCATGTGTCTTGATGGAAGTAAATATTTCCTTTTCACGTTATGCAAAAAGACACTATGATACTTTGAATCATCTGAGTAGCCTCTGAAATTTTAACATTCTTATCTTCTCTCAGCCTGATCATGGGAGGCCAGCATCCTATCAATGCACTTGAATATTATTTAAAAGCCCGTTAAATTAAATATACAAACTCTCAGCAACACGGGATTGCCATGAATTTGACTGTTATCTGTAATGTGTCAGGAAATACTTTGTGATGTTTTCTTCAATAATGACAAAGAAAATAAATTGAAATTAATTCTTTTTAGTTGATTAACTTCATGGCAATATGCATATACTTTGGAGGTTAAGGATGTTGGGAAAAGAAGCATCCATTGAAGAAGAAATTGAATAGTAAGACTTGGAAGAGGAGAACTCAGAAATACAAGTGAGACAGGTTTTGACAGTAATGGGAGTATCAAGGGCTGAATTGGCCCTTAAATTGTGTTCATTAAGGGTTGTGTGTTTCTTTGAGTTTTATTAAGACCCTTGAGAGGAGACTAACAAATTTCAACACAAAGAAATAAAGATGCTCATTTAGGACTGTAACATGTCTCCCCTGAGTTTTTTTTAAATGTTATTTTTGACACACTTTTTTGGCATTTTGACATGCTGCTGTTACAAATCCAGTCACAGCACAGTACTTCCATTAGACAGAAACAACAGCATTTTTTTTTTTCTTTAGGTGAAAAAGACTTTGAAGTGAGATTTGAACTGACTTTCAAGAACTCTTCAGTGAAGGGAAAGAGTTGAGAAGATAAGATTAAAATGATATCCTTGTGACAAAAGGAGGCTAGGTCCCTACCTCCTTCTCCAGGAACCCAGTCTCTACCAGCTGAGTCCCTGTGGGGTACGAGATCCCAATAGCAGCACATCCTTGACCTTGTCCTCAGGCATTTTGGAAAGCAGAAGACTTCACACAGGTGCTACGCATGTGCCAGAAGATGGAGGGAGTTGGCTTTTTGCCAGAGAGGAGACTTCGAGCGTAGCATCTCAAGGTTGCCGTCCTGACAACTGTGATCTAAAGTCTTTGACAATAGTTTAGACAGACCTTGAGGAAATTTGGGATGCAGAGAACCCATTTCTCCAGTGTTTCAGGGATATTGAAGCTCTGAAGCCAACTCTCACCCTAATCCTCAACCTCTTTGGTTTCTGCCTTTCTCTTTTCCCTTCAATTTCTCCTTATCTGAATGAATAATAGAATAGAAGGCGCTGAGTTACCAAGACAAACCCGTGTCTTGCATGTGTCCAGTCCTGGTGAAGTGGAAGCACAGAGGCCTTTGAGCCCACTTCTACCTCTCACACTGTTGGACTTGGAGAAATGTCCTTAACTTTCTTTGGCTTCCATTTCCCAATTTATAAAATGGGCATAATTATATTTACCTATTGAGGTCATTGTAAGGCTTAATGCACCTGACATAATGTTTAGAACGAAGTAGGTGTCCGATCAATGTTGGTTTTTCTTTTCTCTTTTTCCTTTATTTGGAGGAAGTGAGATATGAGCATATGAAAAAGTGATTCGCATTAATAGAATATTCGCAGGTACAAGAACTTCTTGTCTAGATCCTGTTCCCCTAGGCAAGTTGTGACTTTGGAAGACTAAAATAACTTTCTATGATGATGCACACTCTGCTTTACTCAGCAGTGGCAAAGCAAGTAGCCCTTTAGAAATGTATACAAGCTGGTTAAAGAAAAAATACAAGTCAGAATAAATTGATTAAATTCAACGAATAAGAATGGGCTACCAGAGGAGCAATATAGCAGGGCTGTGTAGTCAGAAAAGCTGGGCTCACGTCCTGGCTTCGCTTCCTACTCCTTGAGGAGCTCTTTAGCTTTCTGTGCCTCATCCTTCTTGTCTGTATATGGGGATGATAATAGGGGATGGAAAGAGGAGGATTAACGGAGATAACAAATCTGAAGCATGTAGACAGGGCCGGCATGGCGTACGAACACTTAATGATAGCTCTTACAAAATGCAAATATGAGCTAAGTTGGCTGTTCACATGTTTGTGAACAAGGACAAGAAAATAGTTTCTAACACAATTCAGGGTGTTTTTCCATGCAAGCACCAATTGCACGGTTCCAAAAGGTGTTAGGGCATCTGAGAGGTTACCATTTGGAAGGGATGTAACCAATGGCTGACATCCCTGCTTCCCCCACCTCGCACTGCAGATCAGTGCCAGCTCTGTGCATGACGCATTACTCATACTGTCTCTGTACACAGCAGTTAACCTTGCTTGTCACTGCTTCCAGTGGGAGATCAAGAGCATTGAAATTATGGAGGTGGCACAATAAATCATGGTCACTTCTTGACATGACCAGACAGAGCAGCTGGAAAGAGCCTCATCACAATGTCAGCTCAAAGTTGAATTGCAAACTTTTAATGTATTAATTTTCTCTTTTTTTATTGTCATCCTGATTGTTCCTTCTTCCTCCATGACCCAAATGAGTAAATAGGAGATTGCTCTTTGCAGCTTGGTGGGTTAATTCACCATGCAAGGTTTTGCTTTCTTTCTTTTTTCCTCCAAATGTGAACATTGTGACTTAAGAATGAAATAATTGAGCAAACCTAACTTGAGAGAGTGAAAGAACTGTTTCCACCCATAAAAGCTCAAGCTTCAGTCTCTCACTTTCTAAACACAAATTCCCTTAGGTGGTGTCTTCCCCAGAACCTAGCAGTGCTCTGGGGACATAGCAGGCACTTATCAAATATTTGTGAGATGAATGGATGGCTCCTCTGGCTTCCAGCTGTCTCATGCTTGCTTTGGTTTCTCCTGTTCTTTACCAAGATCTCAACTGACCCCGAGAGTGTTTCCCAGGTTAGACACTTCTGGAAGGGTTCTCTTCTTGGTTTAGTTCTTTTCCTACCCGACTTGGACCCCAAGGCCTATAACTTTAACTACACACTTGCCTTTATGAGGGCTTGGAATCTTGACCCTTCTCCATTTAATCATCTGTTTTCTTGGCTCCTAATACTGGGCAGTTGGATTTTATGAAAGCTGTAAATCTCTCTCAGAAAAATGCACAGGCACACAAAGCACACAGAGTTTGGCACATGATTTTATTGGACCTTTGGGGAGGACATTCATGGATCCAAGATAAAGACCCTGCCTTTTGTAATTGCCTGTTTAATTATCAATAGCCACCTCCTTGAGGGCAGGGAACAGGTCTTTCTCAACTCTTATTCATTTATCAACCCACTGCAATAGGCTTCTCACCACGACCCTGGAAACTACTCTGCCAAAGGGCAGATGTGCCCCAAAGGCCACCTAACTGCCACACCCCATATCCCATCCTAGGCTTCTTGACAGCTCAGCAGCTTTTAACGTTATCGTCCACTCTTTTCTTCTTCCTGCTCTCATTTTCCTGACTTTTGTGGCACCATTTTTGGACTCTTCCTTTGTCACTTCTTTCCTGGCTTCTCTTTGTCTGCTCATTTTCTCAAGGGCTCTATTCCTAGTCCCCATTCCTCATGCTCTACATCCTCTTTCTGAGGAATCTCATCTCTGTTCATGGTTTCAACCACTACTGTGCATGGGTGACATCCAAATGCACCTTCCAGCCCACACCTCTCTCCTGAACCCCCATATCTTTCTCTGTATCTGCCTGTGGGATGGTCCACTGAGATCTCCTATGGAAGCTTATGCTCAAGATATCCATTAGAGTGAGAATGCTTGTTCTTCACTCCTGATGTTTTCTTCTGTGGGCAATCACATCCATCAGCATAACCCTTCTGACCTCTCTCAACTCCCTCTCTGCTTTGGAGAGGAGAAACCTCCCTGACTGGTGAGCAGTTCTCTGAAAGCATGTGCTCCTGATCACTCTTGACCTGCAGGCAGCTTAGTGGCAAAGGTTTGGCACCTCTCAGGGCACCCAGGGCTCCCAGGGTAGGGAGGATGGTCTGATTCAGGGCTCCATATTAGAAAGTCTGCTTGCCCACTGGTGTGTACTATGTTCTATAATATCAACCTTGTTTGAAACAGAGGGGACATTTGGATCTCCTCTTTACTTTATTCTTCTGTTTTATTTCTTAATTGGTTGAGAACTCCAGTCTTGGGAAAGGTGTCTATTTGGCTAGGGTGAGGGTGGGGTGGGGTTAGGGTTTTCAAGTGTTACTGTTACCCCAAATTCAATTCATCATGTTCTCATGTTTTTTTCTCTGAAATTTGTCTCTCATCTGGTTTCTTTTATCTTTCTCAATGGCAGCCCTCTTTTTTTCTCCCAGTGGTCATTCTAGAACTTAGCTACCTGTAAGAAAACTTTTCTGAAAATACTTTTAACCTGTGTTAACAGAAAAACAGAGAGATCTCATCCCGTTTCCCCATTCTGTCTTAAGAGTACAGAGACACATGGGTTATTTTTAATGCTTATGGAGGGAGGAAAAGAAAGACATCTCAGTCATGAACGTGGCCCATAAGGAACTGGGGAAATTTTCTCTGGGTGCCGCGAGGCAGTCCACAGGAATAGAAAACAGAGATCTTGCTCTCATGAAATTTACCATCTAAGTAGGAGGACTGAGTAAACGAAAGATACATAAAATCACAAATAATGCTGAAATATCAAGATATATAGGAGATCTACAGGAAGGATTTCAACTTGGAATGGAAATGCGGGCACGATTGGATGGGGTGGATAGTTCCCATTAACTACTATTATTATTATTCACGGAGGAGACCACTATATTTTTGGAGTAGATGAGGACTTACTCTTGCCTCTGATGTCCAAATCAATTGCTTTGTAACCCAAGACATCTTAGGTAACCCAAGAAGCTCTGCTCTGCTTCTGTACTATATAGATATGGACCTGGCTTCTGTTTTATTTTGTTCTTTCCTAAACTTTACGTACATCCTGACCTAATTCCAGTAGGTATGAACTCAGTCCATAAACAACAAGAAATATCACTTTCTGTACTTCCTTTAAATCAGTATAAATCCTCTGCTGAGCCCCTATTCCACAAGGTGTCTGGACATTCATTACCGGTCATTACTTAGGCTCTTTTTGGGATCCCTGCCCTGAACTGTGCAAGGGATTTGAGACTTAAAGCCTGGGCATCAGGGAAGACTATCTGGTCGTTGGTCACCCGTCTGTTCCTTTGACCGCAGAAACTCTTTGTGTCCTGGTCTTCAGACTGGGAGGCTCTGTTTCTCACGTGTGGTGCTTACAGCCGAGGAATCCTGGAGGAGGCTGAGGGGTTCTTGGGCTTAAGCCTGTCCTCCCTAGGTGTCCCTCAGAATGACTCCTCCTAGGTCTTATCACCTTCCTGCTGTTTAGGACCCACACACCTCTCTCTCTTTGTGTTAGGGGCTGAGTTGTGTCCTTCTCAAAATTCCTATGTTGAAGTCCTAACTTCCAGCATGTGAGAACATGACTGCATTTGGAGATAGGGCCTTTGAAGAGGTAATTGACTTAAGACGAGGTGGCATTCTTCTAAGAAGAGGAGATCAGGACACAGACACCCCCGAGGGAAGACCAGGTGCAGAGCGGAAAAGGCTGCCATCTACAAGCCAAGGAGAGAAGCCTCAGAAGAAACCAACCCTGCCAGCTGACACCTTGAATTTGGTTTTCAAGCCTCCAGAACTGTGAGAAAATAAATTTCTGTTGTTTAAGCTGCCCTCGCCCAGTCCGTGGTCCTTTGTTATGGCACGTAAACCGATTAATACACTTCGTATCCTTTTTTTTTACAAAAGGCTTTTACAAAAGAAGGAAGAGCTATGGGCTTTAAGTTGCTTCTGTTTCGTCTTTCAAATTTCTGTGGCAAGAAAATAGTAAGGATCTTGCTATTTGGAACGAGTGGTAGGGTGGAGGAGGAGAAGAAGATGCAGTGAGAACCCTGGCAAATTGGTATCTCAGGAAATTATCTGTCCACAGTCTGCTTTCTGTTTCCCTACCTTAGTTTTCTTCACTCTTGCCTGTTTTTCTCCTTATAATGGAATGGGTTTCCTTGTCTTATCTTCTCCTCCATCCCATCCCCATTAAGCACCTGTTTGCCTGGTGCAAAGTTCTAGATGTATAATTCTCCTTGAACTAAATCACATGGGAAGGACTGGACGATTTGGGGGCAATGACATACTAGACCCCAAAATGACTTCTGACCACACTTGTGTCCCAGGAAGCAAGTAGGATTTTAGAGGACTTGTCCTGAATTGGTTAGTTAAAGGTTGTTTTGTAGAAACATCCTCAATATTTATTGAGGCTCTGGCCAAGCTGTTAACCAAGTGAGCCAATTGATTGTCTAGCCGAGTTTCCACATTCATATTAAAAGTCATTTGGAAAAGACAGGATTTCCAAGCAGTTTATAGCCCACTTTATTTCCCTTCCTTTTGACCGCCCCATGATTTTGGTAACTCTACTACTCTTATTGGAAAAAATTGTTGTCTAATGATATTAAAATGTATAGCCACTGATAAACTGTGACCAGTTCTTGGCTTTTTGCAAGAGCTGGGAATATTAAGATGTCATTAAATATTTTATCTCCCTTCCTTCACGCTCCAACTTTAATGCTGTGTTCAAAGATCATTACTCAGTAACGCTGGCAAGCCTCCTCTCCTTTGAAGACATTCTTTACAGGAGCATGTAATATTCATTATGACTCTTTGCTGCCTGCTTTTTCCCATGATATACCTCCCTCCTTAAAAAAATGGTTTTACTGAAAGCAAATTATTTTAGGTAGGACACAGGTATAACAGGAAGTTATAAGTAAAAACAACCCAGATTTTCCATGGAAGTTAGTAGGATATATTTTAGAGCAAAATCTGTTTTTGCAGCACTGAGAATCCTAATTCACATAAAGGCTTATTCATTTTGTGAGCTGGTGCTCTGACATTCTATACATAGACAACTTTCAAAGAGTGGGTCTGTAGGGTGGTTATGTCTTCATCTGTGTGATGGGAGAGTTAGGGAGCAGACTGCAGAAAGGAGACAAGAAGGCATGTAATAAAACTGTAAGAGACAAGGAGTAAGAAAGAAAAATGTTTGCAGAGCCATGAGTCATTGGATGGTGTCTCCAAGATTCTCTCCCTAGCGATTATTTTTAACAATGAGAACCACCCATGTCCTACTTGGGATGGCTTAGGTGTTGCCTTGATAAAGGTTAAGATGAAACAAATGAATTCAGGTGCCGCTGAGGTCCCAGCCTGATACAGCCTGCTTAGGAGGGATCCCCAGATGGATTATTCTCAGGACGTGACATCCAACATAGCAACTCTTAGCTTGCTTTCAGTCTCACAACTGATCATCTTTCCGTCATTGATCAGGTCACTAGAAGCTTGAAGTCATGCTCTGGGCTCACCTCTTGCAATCAGACAGGGTCCTATACGATGCATGTCTGCGTTTTGATTTTAACTCTGGCTTTTACTAACTTTCTGTCCTCATTGACCTTTGCTCCTATTGCCTCATCTGTTTTATTCTTTAGCAATGTATATACTTTTGTAAGTTGCCTGAAATCCTTTGTGGATTGAGGTGAGGGTAAATGTAGGCAAAGAAAGAAAGTGAATTATGGAGTTTCCATTGTACTTGACAGTTCTGTGTAATAGGATATTGGGAGTTTGGCCGTGATGAGAAACTTCTCTTTCCAAAGCATTTTGTATTTTGCACTTATTAGACACTTGTAGCTATTTTTGGACACTAAAATTAGGACACATGTTCTGACACAATGACAACAGGCCTGAATTTTTGCAATAGGCCTGCTAAATAGAGGATGGATTGTTATAATATTCAGAGATTAAATAATGCATAAAGAGCAAAGGAGAAGGCAGGGAAGTAAGAGAAACAACATAAATTTCTACAATTGAAAAAACAGTTTAAGTTTTATTTGACCAGTTACAGATAAAGTAATTTTAAAATTTATAACATTAAACTGCTACTTAGCATTTCTTTTTTTTTCACCAAGACTGAAACATCACTTGGATTGGAGGCATTTAATAATTTATTAAAAAAAATAAAGTCTATCGTATTTTCGTCCTTTTCTATTCCAATAAATAGCGCGTTTTGAGTTGTGCTCTGTATCTGTTCCTTAAACTATCAGATGTGAAATGTGGAATCCTTTGTGACTGCTGGTTCTCTTTTTAAGAACAGATTGCTCCATGACAAACGCAATACCTCCTGGAGGCTATCAATGGGATTTTAATTCCTAACAGGACAAAGAGGTAGATTTTGGCTAGCTGAGGGTGACTTGGCATTTCGGTGTTAATTCTGAATTTTATGGCGCACCAGTTTTTTGTTTTGTTTTTTTTTAACACAGAGCAGAGGTGGGGACGCGCCTTTCACTGCTCTCCCCTGCACCCCGGAGGCTCGCCGCCGTCAGCCTGCACGCCAACGCACTGTCTCACGCCTTCTCTGGAGGTTTCTGGAGTTAATGAAGTAAATCAAATCTCCGAGCAAAACGGTTTCAGTCTCTGGAGGTAGAGCGTGCCATGTGGGAGGATGCCCAGATGGGAAACCATGATCACATTGTCCCAACGGCAGAAATATTTGCTCCGGGTCTGAGCTAGGGCGAGTGTGAAACCTTAATCCTGCAATGTAAGAGGCTTTGTGTGCGCTTTGTTGAAATGCAGTTCTCCATCCTAAGTAACGTTTGAGGCAGCATATTGGCAAAACAAAACATTTGAACAAAAGCAGTGGTGGCATTAGTCACAATCCACCCGGTCCCTGAATCTTTAGGGATGTGCGTGCATGAAGTGCATGCTAAAACACACTTAATCTAATCACCTCCGGAGACTGAGAGGCGTGTGCTCATATAAATGTCAAGTTGGGACATAATTTAGCTGATCTCTGGGGTTTATTGCTACTGCCAGACTCCCTGTTTATTTGATCTGGTGAAGCAAATGAAATGTGTCTCTTTGGTCCTAAACCAGGTAAGAGCAGGAGATTAGAATCTGTGAGTTTCTCATTTAGATAAAATAATCATACACCCAAGCCCTGATTTCAGGAGGCTGCCGGGTCCACTGTGTCTGCACCAGCGGACAACAGAAAGGAACCAAAGTCAGGTTGTCTTGACCTAGCCATTATCTATGAGTTGGGCTGTCTCCGTGACATTACTAGATGTAGTACGGGTAGTGGAGCAGAGGTTAATGAAAAAACAAAAACAAAATTGGACTTAAATCTGAGAGGGGAAAACTCTCTTTGCGTACAAGTGGCCCTGGTCATTATTCTCAGCCATCTGAGAGCTGAACATCAACTTTGGTGCATTTGAGGTGCTTAGGTAAGGAGATCTCATCCAGAAACACAATAGCCTCTGGTAAAGAAGACAGCTGTTGACCACATGCCAGGAAAATCAGGGCTCCATTATGACTGCCCACTGGGCTTAGAGAGTGCCTCTTGAAGAACGATCTAGGATATCACTGTCTACTGGGGTCACTTTGCCCCACAGGGGACATTTGGCAATGTCTGGAGACATTTTTGGTTGTTGTATTTGGGGGGGATGGGTGTTATTGGCATCTAGTGATTAGAGGCCAGGGATGCTACTAAACATCCTACAATGCACGGGACCGCCCTCCACACCCCACAGTGAATTATCCTGGCCTAAAATGTCAGTAGTGCCGAGGTTGAGAAACTTCGGTCTAGTGAACATATATATTCCTTTTCTTTACATATAGGGTTTACTGAACTAAATGAATGAATAAAAAAAAGAAGAGAGAGAGACTTGTCTCATCGTTCTAAACAAATGCAACTTATATGATAACTGGGATTATTAGTATTCTAGACGCACTGCAGAGACAAATTTTCAGCTGTGCACTCTTTCCATTATATCACTAAGCAGCAGAGCAAAAACATTATCCAGAAATTGCAGAGCATACATATCTTTCTAATGTCATGAAAGAAGTAAAAAAATAAAATAAAATAAAAAGCTTACAGAGGTCCTGTTCACAATATGAAAGAGACATATCCCAAAATTCAATTTGCAGCATCCTTAATCCTCTGCCCCTTAGAACACATGTTATGCGTAGTTACAAATAGCTGTTCCAATCGTGTCAATATTTATAAGAAAATATTTCAACTTCCTCTGTATGTAGACCTGGAAGGGAACGTTTTTAGTGTGAGGGGATATTGCGTAAAGCAGTTGATGCCTTGAAAATGGATCATTTCATAAAGTGGTGCTGTAAATATTTTTATTCAGTATGCCCAGTTTTGGTTGGCAGGTCCCCACACTGCTTCGCCTCTGCTGAGGCACGCACATTTCTTCTTCAGGCCCGGCCTCTGTAGAAACTGCATGTTGCATAAACAATCTGCATGTAGCATGGCAAAGACTTAAAATAACCTCCAAGGCATTCTGGTCATAGTTATGGGGAAATTAGTTCCCTTCCTGTGTAACCATCTTGTATAACTGACTTCTAAAATGGAATAGCTTTTTTTCTTTCTCATTTATTTTGATCCAGCATTTTGGTTTTAAGAGAAATTGTTTCTATTTAGCAACGACTGCTCTGTAGTATAAACCAGATATGCGTTTAGGTGATTTTTGGATGCTATTCTCTGATGAGAGAGTATTGATATTTTTTAGCTTTTTTCTTTTTTTTTTTTAGGACTCTAGCACCTGCTGGCTTATTTTAATCCTAAAGACTAAGTTGGTGTGAAGTCAAACTGGAAATCTCTGAGGTGACCAGTGTTCCGTAATATCTTATGTGGAAAACAGCATACCTGCAGTTACCTTCACTCTAATGATGTCCAATAGGGATCTAATTCTCGTGAGACTTGGGGCCAATTAAATGACGCAAACAGGAAGGCAGCAAAGCATGGTGATTAAAATGATGGTTTTAGAATTGTGGATATTGAGAAAGTTACTTAATTTAAATGAGCCTCAAGTCCCTTCATGTATAGAATGGAGATCCTAATACTGCACAGGTGGTCATGAGGATTAATAAGGGCCCAATAAAGGGTAGCTTTGAGAAAATGAGCGATGCAGATGCCATTCAGTGGAGACCTTTTCTCCATTGCCTTCCTTCCTTACACTGATGAGAAATCTTGGTCAACAGTGAGAGCTGGGTACCAAGTCTTTCACGGTCTTCCCTTCCCTAAATCCACTGAGGAACTGGTTAACTTACTCTTGTTCCACTCTTGATTTGCAAATTCTTCTGGGCAGGAATCCTCAGCCTTCCAGGGACCGAAGTTCTGGTCTTTTTGCACATCCAGTTTCCCCATAACCTGAATGATTTCTCAGTGAGCTTAAATCAACCACTGCCCCCCCAACTTCCCCCCTGCCCCAGGCTTCTGAGTCCCAGGGTTCATCTCTGCTTCCTTGGCTCATACCAGAGCATTCCCAGGGACAGATCATCTTTCTCATCACGGTCAGGTGGCGGGTTTTTTTTGTTTCTGACATGATCAGAAATCTGGCAATTTTGAAAGATCTGCCTAACATCTGCTGACGCTCCCTTATGTTCCACTCTGCACTTCCAAGACCAGTTCTCTCTCCTGTTTCTCATCTTTTGTGGGTAACTGGTTTGGGTTGGCCCATGTTTGGACATGATTGATAATTGGAAGGCACTTCCCTAATTGGAAGCTTTGATTACCAGTTTTACTCCGTGTTGTCATTAAGGCTTGAAATCATTTCTTCTTGGTCACTGGAAAGATGGTGTGTATCCTATTTCCTTCAAAAGAGATAGAGGTAACTGCAACATTTTGACAGCAATCTACTAGATTATGAGCTTTTGGGACAGGAACAATGTTCAGTCCATCATTTCGTCCTCAGAGTCAACCATGTAGAAGGTGTAAAATAGATGCTTGCTAAATGAATGTAGGGAGATGTAGATAAATGAGTCCCTTATTTGATTTTGTACTTGTTTGAGATGTTGAGTGTTCTTTGGGGGAGGCGTGGGGTAGGCAGGGTGATGAGGGAGACAGCAGGAGGGAGGTATCCAGCGGTCAGAAATCTGAGGCCTTACGTGCAGATGTAAGGCATACATGTATATTTAAGGCAGTTAGAATCTATGTGACAGGTGATGCGGAGCCACTGCCAAGATTTTAGCTGAAGAAGGATGTCTAGTTATTAAAGGGTATCAATACGTCTAATTATTTTTAAAGTTGCTTGAAATCCTCAAAAATACTCAGAGAAAATTAATATAAATTGACTGTCCTTTAAAACAGTTTTATTTCTGTATAGTACCTTTTATATGTTATGTAAAGAATGAAATGAAACCAAGTAACCGAGTGTGGTGGACATACATAAGTATGGATGCAGAAGGCCTCTTCTTTGGTTGCAGATTTTTTGGTACAATCTGATAGTTGGGCTTTTGGGCCTTCAAAGGAGTCACTTGTGAGAACTGAGGGCTGACTTCATTCTAGGATGCCAAACTTGCTGTTGGGAGGTTGGGGGACTATGCATTACGTTAGGGTGCAGAGGGCACTTTGCTAATAGGAGAACCCATATGCAGGAAGATTGTATTTCTAATCATTCATTTCATCAATTCTTGAATCTTATAAATCTTTATTTTAATCTAGACTGCAGCCCATCTGCACAGAAGACATAGTAAAGTCGTTAAGTGAATTCACGTGCACACTCTTTAATTTATTATTGGTTGTAATGTTGACAGTATCGTATTTCACGTAGGGAGAAGAATGTAATCATCACACTAACAATTTATGTACATGTGCCTTTTCAAGAATTAACAATTTTCTAGTTATGGCCAAGAATTATCTTAATACAAACATGTTGTTATAAGACTTTATGCTCTTTGTTACTAATTACAGTTTTAGGAAGCAATTGACTTGGATTTCTCTGTATTTGCTTATACTTAGACTTTCAAACATACTACTTTTACCAAGAATATCATGTTTTACTACATTTTCTGTGAGGTTATAGGATGATGAATGTTATATGAATAGGAAATAATCATTTTTGGTCATTTTTTACAGGCTCTGCAAAAATGCCGTTTGATGCAGTGTAGAGACTTTATTTTAAACTTTTTTTTTCTCTCCCAAAGGTGGATCCAAAGGAGAGTAGGATAAGATGATCTGGACAGCATCTTTAGACATTTTGCTTTATTTGTGAGCCTGTATCAGTATGATCCACATATTTAATAGTGAAAGCTTTGATACAATGAAGGTTTTTTTCTATATAACTGGCCTCTAAAATGTTATTAAAGAAAATTATTTGTATTGAATACAATTTCCTTTCTACAAACATTTTATTTAAAATGAGATAAACAGTCTAAGCTACAGCTTACAGGAAACTGTCTAGAGCATGTCTGCACGGAAGACTCTCAAGATTGGCCTCTGATAAGTCTGGCTGTCAGGACCCAAGGGAATGATGCTGTCTAAACAATGACCTTGGGGGCTGCCTCTTGTCACAGGCTCCTGTCCCATTCTTCTGGCCACTCCTTGGTAGTGGGTCAGTTACTGAATGCCTGCCATAGCTCAGTTAGCAAACGAGATAACGAAACGTGTAGATTTTCGGTGTAAACTACACACACGTGGAATTCACGTTGATTTAGTCCTTATCATTGCTTACTGTTCTAGCCAGTTTTACTCTCAGGCCCATCAGATCATTCTGAGTCTTTATCCTTCCTGCTGGTCTTCAGGTGCAACCTTGAGGGGCAACTTCCAGATCAAAACTGGGCTGAACAGACCCACCTAATCCTTAACTGCCAGATCCTTTGGAATATCATGCCCAGAAAATCCTCAATTCACTCATTCATTTATTCATAGAGAAAAAAAAATACCTGAGTACCTGCTGTATGCTGGATATTGTGCTAAGTCCAGGGGTCCAACAGCAAAGAAGCCAAAGGCCTTCCCTTCAATGCCGTTCTCTGCTGAGAGCATTAATCCAGCCTCATTCTTTCAGCTTTCCTTTCTTTGTTCTGTTTGACTTATGGAATTACCTTGTCTCCTTTTTTGCTCCGGTGCACGCTACAGCCGTCCCCACACGCTGTGCTTCCTGTGGCAACTCAGTGCTGGCTCCACTCTGGCAGGTAGTTTATTACCTGCTCCATTTTATAGATAAGGCAGTAGAGAGCTCTTTTTTCTGCACTTGAGCAAAGTCTGTCTGCAGACATTAAAGCTACAAGCTGGGAGACAGAGGAAAGTGTTTTCCTGCATTTCAGGCCACAACATTTAGGCCTTTCTTAAAGTTCAGAAGAGCCCCAAACTGAGTTGTTCAAAAAACAATTTTCCGGGTATAATTAATTTTAGGTTTCAGGAAAATTACAAGCCTCATCCAGATATAACTTAATTGACCACTGGATGTCACTGTTGCTCCATATAAACAGTGTGGACCCAGCCCCTGGGCTCCAGGATTTGGGAGGTTTTGTGGGTCTCTTTTTGCATTTTTAACACATTCATTTTGTCCAATTTGCATTACAGTCACCTCAGAGCTTCTTTGAAACAAGGTTGGATTATAAATAAGCAACTCAACAAAGAAAGAAAATTCATCTTACCCAGAAGTGCCCGTGGTTGATGATCTGATTCAAGTGACCATGCTTGGGAAATCGCCCTCAGAATAACCTGAGGGAAAGCCATCATTTCCCCTTTGTCTGAACAGCTAGATTGTTGAGAGTCTGTGCCACACAGAGACTTAGCACAGTCCTCATGGAACATAAGAGTCACACTTCAGCAATCACCTCTTCCAACATTCTGCCTAATGCAGGAATCCCCTCTGGGACCTGGATGAACAGCCACCTGCCTCTGTTTGAACACACCTAGAGACCACACTCACAGATTCACCAGGAGTGCTGGAATCCCACTGGAAGGGATAGAAAGATCTTTCTTCCACTCACGTTTTTGTTGTTCTTTCATGAATACTGTATGAGGTTAAATATCTGTTTGCAAAGGATGCTGCAGGGGTTTAGAGGAAGGGGCTTGGCCCAGCCTAGGGGCTGTGGGAAGGGCCAATCGTGGGAGGTTCTGCTCCTGGACCAGGCTGAGTGGGGCCTGGGAGGGAGGCCGTGGGCCCTCCGGCCCCGCTTCGATCATATAACATAGCAGACACTCACTCTGGCTGCTCGCAGACACTGTGCTCTTTATGGAGATGCCCCTGGCAACCATAGGAGGAGTTTGATGAATTCAACAGTGGTTAAATTTAATTAATCTAATTCTCTCCCCCTAGAGCTATGTAAAGGTGAAATCCCATAATTGAATCCTGGTTTTGCACTGGCTTCTGATAGAGAACTGCAGGACCGCTGCTATGGAAAGGCTTCACATTTTAAAGTGAGGAGGAAGCATTACCTGTTTCCAGTCTCTCACTCACAGCCATTCTTTCAGTGGAGACTACGACTCACATGCCCGCGGGAGCCTCTCTCCACCAACACTCATCCTCTCATTTAGAAAGCCAAGCTCTGGACCTCCATCTGGAGACACACAAGATGGAAGAGATGAAGAACTCCCTGAATTTTCACAAGCCCCAAGGTCTTCCGAGTCAAGACGCTTTTTATCATTTACTAATGAGCACTTGGCTTTTTCTTTGGCTCATTTCTGGTTCAGACTTTTAGTGAAAAGCCTGAAATCACATAGAAGCTCTGGAATCCAACTTAATACTTAATGCTTAGCTGCGCCTCTCTTGGCAAATTACTTAACTTCTTTAAACGTCAGTTAACTCTTTTGAGAATGAAGACAACGAAAATCGTAATATCAACTGTTCGGGGTTGTGTTAAGGATTAATGAGAATGCATTTAGGGATGTGGAGCACAGTGCCTGAACAGGATACATGCTCTGAAAATGGTAGCTGCTAGTACCGAGGTGGATAAGATGACTCAAGAAAGAACTTGAAGTTGACATTGTAACTATAAATTTCAGAAGGGACTCGAAGAGCAAATAATCAGATCATGCATTCACTTGTGTAATGTGCATTTTTGGAAGTCTTTTGTCAGGCATGATACATGAAGGAAGACCCAGTCTCTGTGTTCAGAGAGCTAACGGTTGAGCGGCTGAGACATACCAACAGAAAATTAAAATACACATGGTAGAAACAATGGCAGGAATATGGCCAGGAGGTAGGCAGTACCAAGTATAGAGACTCAAGTGTCCATGGATGCAAATTTAATGTAATAGATGCATCCAGTTAATTTGTTTTTATTTGCTGGATTCTGTTACTGCAAAATCCAGGAATCTGGACTCTGGTAAAGAGGTGGTTGTGTGAAACATGGTGTCATACAAGTCTACTGTGCCATTTCAGAACGTGCAGCTATTAAGTAAGCAACGTACCTGAAAGGCACTTTGAAAAAATGAGACTTTTATGTTCCTTAACCATATAAATGTTTATGTTCAGAGCAATAAAATTAAGATTGCTGGAAGACACCACAAGCACATTCACATTTCCAGTTGACAATACCTTTCCCATCTGAATATACTTCCTGTCATTTTTGTTGGGCTTTTACATAAATCACCACAATGTTTAAATCAGTTTAAGCTTTATATGAGTACAGACCATGTAGATTAAAAACAAAATGCAGAATCAATTTCCTTTTACTCAACTAATTATTGTAGTGGTGCTATTTAAATGGCACACCAGTAACATTTCCCCTCAGGGTACATCCTTCTTGACAAATGTTAAATGTTGAGCTGTCATTTTTATCTATCCCATCTAAAATGTTAATTGCAGCCAAGACTTCAGAATTTATTTACAAGCAGTGTATTTCTATAACTATTCATTTAAGCAGTATTATTGAGTACCTACAGTGTACACAGTACATCAAACATAAAACTGAAAACGGAGGCCCTTTTTTCACTTGGCAAAGGTCAACATCATATTGTTTCAGTCGACCTGTTTCCTTAACATGATGCAGACAACATCTGCACAGAGACAAGGACCTAAACTGTGTGTTTCTTAGAACAATTGTGGAAGCTTATATGCATTGGAAGCCAAAAACCATTGAAGTCTTCCAGGTAGCAGGGAGCTTCCATCAAAAAAAAAACAGTGGGAAAAAAATCTGAGAACTTCCAACAAGTGTGTGCAATGAATAAGAAATATTGCTATGAATAGCCCACAGGACTTTTATTTATTTATTATTCACAAATAAAATTGTTTATATTTAATGTATACAATGTGATTTTTTTTTAAAAGATTGGCACCTGGGCTAACAACTGTTGCCAATCTTTTTTTTTTTTTCTGCTTTATCTCCCCAAACCCTCCCTGTACATAGTTGTATATCTTAGTTGCAGGTCCTTCTAGTTGTGGGATGTGAGACGCCGCCTCATCGTTGCCTGACGAGTGGTGCCATGTCTGTGCCCAGGATCCGAACCCTGGGCCGCTGCAGCGGAGCACACGAACTTAACCACTCGGCCATGGAGCCGGCCCCCAATGTGATGTTTTGATATGCATACATTGTGAAATGGTTATCACAAACTAATTAACATATCCATCACCTCCCGTAGTTACCATTTTTTGGTATATATGCCCAGAACACTTGAGATCTACTCTTTTAGCAAATTTCTAGTATACAATACATTGTTATTAACTAAAGTCACCATGTTCCACACTAGGTCTCTAGAACTTATTCCTTTTATAACTGAAAACTTCTACCCTTTGATCAATATGTCCCCTTTTCCCTGTCCTCCAGCCTCTGGTAACCACCATTTTACTCTGTTACTATGAGTTAGACTTTTATTCTCTATATAAGTGAGATCATGTGGTATTTGTCTTTGTCTGGCCTCCTTCACTTGGCATAATGTCCTTCAGCTTCATTCATGTTGTTGCAAATGTCAGGATTTCCTTCTTTTTTAAGGCTGAATAACATTCCATTGTTACATATATGCTACATTTTCTTTATCTACTCACCTGTTGATGGGCACTTAGGTTGTTTCCATATCTTGGCTACTGTCAATAATGCTGCAATGAACATGTGAGTGCAGATGTCGCTTTAAGATAGTGATTTTATTTCTTCTGGATATATACCCAAAAGTGAGATTGCTGGATCGTATGGTAGTTCTAGTTCTAATTTTTTGAGGAACTTCTGTACTGTTTTCCGTAACGGCTGTTTACATTTACATTTACATTCCCGCCAACACTGCACAAGGATTTCCTTTTCTCCACATCCTTGCCAACATTTATCTTTTGACTTTTTGATAATAGTCATTCTATCAGGTATGAGGTGATATCTCATTGTGGTTTTGATTTGCGTTTCCCTGATGATTAATGATGTTAAGTACTTGTTGAATACTTTTCATCTTGAGTACTTTTTTTGTTTTTTT
Organism: Equus caballus; assembly: GCF_041296265.1. Classification (NCBI taxonomy): domain Eukaryota; kingdom Metazoa; phylum Chordata; class Mammalia; order Perissodactyla; family Equidae; genus Equus; species Equus caballus. Next base: position 54,657,850 of record NC_091691.1, read on the forward strand.
TTGAGGAAGATTAGCCCTGAGCTAACATCTGCTGCCAGTCTTCCTCTTTTTGCTGAGGAAGACTGGTCCTGAGCTAACATCGTACCCATCTTCCTCTGCTTTATAAGTGGGACTCCTGCCACAGCATGGCTTGCCAAGCAGTGTGTAGGTCTGCACCCAGGATCTGAACCTGTGAACCTGGGCCGAGAAAGCAGAACGTGCAAACTTAACTGCTATGCCACTCGGGCGGCCCCCATGTTGAGTACTTTTTAATTGGGTTATTTGTTTTTTTGCTATTGAGTTGTATAAGTTCTTTATATATTTTGGATATTAACTCCTTATCAGATATATGATTCGCAAATATTTTCTCCCATTCAGTAGTTGCCTTTTCATTTTGTTAATTGTTTCCTTTGCTGTGTATGAATATTTTAGTTTGATGTAGTCCTAATTGATTGTTTTTGCTTTTGTTGCCTGTGCTTTTACTATCAGTTCCAAAAAATCATTGTCAAGACTGATGTCAAGGAGCTTATCCCCATGTTTTCTTCTAGGGGTTTTACAGTTTCAGATCTTATGTTTAAGTCTAATCTATCTCAAGTTGACTTTTGTGAACAGAGTAAAATAAGGGTCCAGTTTCATTCTTTTGCATGTAGATATCCAGTTTTCCCAACATAATTTATTAAAGAGACTATCCTTTCTTCTTTGTATATTTTTGGCATCTTTGTTGAAAGTTAGTTGACCATTCATGCATAGGTTTATTTCTGGGCTCCTTATTCTGTTCCACTGGTCTATGTGTCTGTTTTTAAGCCAGTACCATACAATTTTGATTACTACAGCTTTGTAATTTAGTTTGAAGTAAGGAAGTGTGATGCCTCCAGCTTTGTTCTTCTTGCTCAAAAATACTATAGTTATTTGGGGTCTTTTGTGGTTCCATACAAACTTTAGGATTGTTTTTTCTACTTATGTGAAAAATGCCATTGCAATTTTGATAGAGATTGCATTAAATCTGTAGATCACTTTGGGTAGAATGGACATTTTTAACAATATCAAGTCCTCCAGGCCATAAACACGGGATATCTTTCCATTTATTTGTGTCTTTTTTGATTTCTTTTATCAATGTTTCGTAGTTTTCAGTGTACAGATCTTTCAGCTCCTTGGCTAAGTTAATTCTTAAGTATTTTATTCTTTTGTTGCTACGATAGCAACAAATGGGATTGTTTTCTTAATTTCTTTTTCATATAGTTTGTTGTTAGCGTATAGAAACAGCTGATTTTTGTAAGTTCATTTTGTGTCTTGCAAGTTTACTAAATTCATTTGTTAGTTTTAACAGTTTTTTGGTAGCGTCTTTAGGGTTTTCTATATCATGAGACAACTTTATTTCTTTTTTTCAAATTTGGATGTGTTTTGTTTGTTTTTCTTGCTTAATTTCTCTATCTAAGACTTCCCATACTATGTTGAATAAAAGTGGAGAGACTGGGCACCCTTGTCTTGTTCCTGATCTTAGAGGAAAAGCTTTCAGCTTTTCACCTGTGAGTGTGATGTTAGCTGTGGACTTGTCATATATGTCTTTTCTTATGTTGAGATACATTTCTTCTATTTCTATTTGTTGAGAGTTTTATCCTGAAAGGATGTTGAATTTTTTCAAATTCATCTATTGCGATGATTATATGACTTTCGTCCTTCATTTTGTTAATGTGGTGTATCACATTTATTGATTTGTGTATGTTGAACCATCCTTGCATTCCAGGGATGAACCCAACTTGATCACGGTGTATAATCCTTTTAATGTTCTGTTGAATTTGGTTTGCCAATATTTTGTTGAGGACTTTTGCATCCACGTTGATCAGGAATATTGGCTTTTAATTTTCTTTTCTTGTGGTGTCCTTGTTTGGCTTTGATATCAGGGTAATCCTGGCCTTATAAAATGAATTTGGAAGTGTTCCCTCCTCTTCAATTTTTTGGAACAGTTTGAGAAAGATTGGTATTAATTCTTTAAATATTTGGTAGAATTCACCAGTGAAGCCATGTGGTCCTGGACTTTTCTTCGTTGAGAGATTTTTGATTACTGATTCAATCTCTTTACTTATTATTGGTGTGTTTAGCTTTCTATTTCTTCATGATTCAGTCTTGGTATGTTGTATGTTTCTAGGAATTTATTTCTTCTAGGTTATCCAATTTGTTGGTGTATAATTGTTCATAGTAGTCTCTTATGATCCTTTGTATTTGTGTGTGTCAGTTGTAATGTTTCCTCTTTCATTTATGATTTTATTTGAGTCCTCTCTTTTTTTCTTTGTCTAGCTAAAGGTTTGTCAATTTTGTTTATCTTTTCTAAAAAACAACTCTTTGTTTTACCAATCTTTTGTATTATCTTTCTAGTTTCTATTTTATTTATTTCTGATGTGATCTTTGTTATTTCCTTCCTTCTATGAGCTTTGGGCTTAGATTGTTCTTCCTTTTCCAGTTCCTTGAGGTGTGAGATTAAGTTGTTTATTTGAGATCTCTCTTTTTTCTTAATGTAGACATTTATTGCTATAAACTTCCTCCTTAGAACTTCTTTTGCTGCATTCCATAAGTTTTGGTATGTTTGTATCCATTTTTGTTTGTCTCAAGATATTTTTTGATTTCCCTTTTGATTTCTTTTTTTGACACATTGGTTGTTCAGGAACGTGTTGTTCAATCTCCAATTATTTTAAATTTTTCATTTTTACTCCTGTTATTGGTTTCTAATTTCACACCATTATGGTCAGAAAAGATACTTGGTATGATTTCAATCTTCGTAAGTTGGTTAAGTCTTGTTTTGTAGTCTAACTTATGATCCATCCTGGAGAATGTTCTATATATGCTTGAGAAGAATGCGTATTCTGCTGCTGTTGGATGGAATGTCATTAATATGTCTGTTAGATCCATTCAGTCTAAAGTGTAGCTCATGTCCAACATTTCCTTATTGATTTCCTATCTGGATATTTATCTATTGTGAAAGTGGGGTATTTAAGTCCTCTACTATTATTGTATAGTTTCCATTTCTCCCTTCAGATCTATTGTTATTTGCTTTATATATTTAGATGCTTCTGATGGGTGCATATATATTGGGTGCTTATATATTTACTGTTATTATTTCCTCTTGATGATTTGGCTCTTCTATCATTATATAATAACCTTCTTTGTCTCTTATTACAATCTCTGAATTAAAGTCTATTTTGTTCTAATATGAGTATAGCTGCCCCTGCTCTCTTTTGCTTTCCATTTGCACAAAATATCTTTTCTCATCCCTTCACTTCCAGATTATATGTGTCCTTAAAGCTGAAGTGAGTCTCTTATAGGTAGCACATGGTTGGTTTTCTTTTTAATCCATTTAGCCACTCTATGTCTTCTGATTAGAGAATTTAGTCCATTTAAATTTAAAGTAATTATTGATCAGCCTGCAGAACTTTTTGAGGAGAATGGACTTTACGTTATGAAAACCCTCCGGTGAGCAACTAGATGTGTCTGATATACAAAGGGAGGACAAAAGCTGAACTTAGCCATAGTGGCTAGAGAGAGGGGGCTGGACTTTGCATAACAAGGAGATTGAGAATGTGGTGGTTTCTAAAACCAATCTGGGATGGAAGATTCATTCAAGGCAAAGAGGAAAGGAGAAGGGAGGAGAGAAAACAGGGAGATAGCATTGTGGCTGGTAATCCTGTGCCCTGAGAGAACAAGGGGAAATCTTTCATGGGGGGAGGTCAAAGACTTGTGAAAACAAAGATGTCCAAGGCTTGATTTGAAATAAAGACTCCTTCTTTCAGCAGTCAACATTAATACCAATGCCTTGTGTAGGTAGTTTTTTTTTAAATCAAGGAAGAATTTTGCCACTAGTACAGCATTACACAGGACTAGGGTGACATGAGCAAGACCTGGGGGAGAACCATAAACTAACCTAGTTACAGAGAGGCTCTGGATTACATACAAACAGGTTGATTAGTTCTACTGAATGCTGGAGGTTGGCTTTGGACTTCTGCAATCCATAGAACGTAGGTTGGAATCTCTCTAACCTAGAGCTTAAGGGAAATACAGACTTACCCACCTAATATTTGGAGAACACAAAAATGACAAAGTTACTCCTCCATGATGGCTGACCCATTTAGACACACTGGGTAATGGCCACTATTTATCACAACACTAGAGAGAAGTCACATGTTGGCGCAGGAACTGACTGATAAAACACTTCTGTTTACTAAACAGCAGTGCCTATGGCTTCTACTTCTATGGCAGCTTGGAAAAATAGAAGTCAGTAAGTAAAAATTCACAAAATGGAAGAGAATCAATTCTACGCTAAACCATCCATTATAAAATATTTCTTCAAATTTCTCTACTTATTATGAATCTTATAAAAACCAAGACTTTAAAATATTTATGTAATTACATTTCTTATTTTAAAAGTCCTATTAAACTCTCACGTATAAAATATCTCATTAAGGGCCATATTTATGTTAAGGTTAAAGGTGGGAAATGAAGCAAGGCATTATTAGTGAAAAAACTCAAAGCACCTAAATTGTTTTTTTTAATTGAAATGGTGTACAGTGTAGTCTGATAACACTGAGATACCCAGTGAAGCTGATCTGATATTCTTTGTCTTAGCTAAGACCTCACACTGAGAATAAAAATTCATTTGAATTTTATCTATTGAAATGAATAAACAATTTAAAATAGAAAAAAAGGCACCTCAAAGTTGGTTATGTCTAATAAGTGACGGGTAGCCACCCCCAAATATACTACTTTGGCAAAGAATAAATTTGAGCTGAAGGCGGTTGAGAAGAAGAAGATAGAAGCAAAGCTCTCTACTCTCCCCTATTTGCCTAAAACCAGGGCATAAATTCCTAAAGGTGTTCCCACCCTCTTCTCTACCAGGAAGGACAGAAGTCAATCACTGGAGACAACCCTAGATCTTCGGCAGCGTAGAGATAGCACCAGTGGCATCTACACACCAACCTTTACTAACTGGCCCTTACCTACTGTTAGTTTCCCTATGCAGTTCCCTATATAGTTGCCTTCCTACAATTTGCCCCTCCTAGAAGCTCAAAGTTCTGTTCTTTTGACTTTCTTTTGTCTCGAAAAAATTATTATTCTTTGGCAAGATGCTAAGTTCCAGTTCTAACCACCCCTTTGAGTTAGTCATCTCTGAGTACTCCTGCAGGTATGTGCGATGCACATGCTAACAAACCTCTGTTTGTTTTTCTCTTGCTAATCTCGCTTTTGTCAGTCTAATTTGCAGAATCCCAGGCAATGAATCTAAGACAGGTAGAGGAAAAAGAATTTTTCCCACCAGTTATGTAAGTAAGTTGTTTAGGTTCTGTTTTATATGAAAGAAAGTATACGTGATAAAAGTAAGACATTTGCTATGAGTCTTGAAAAAGAAGCTAAAGTGTCCAACTAATATATCTTTGAGAAATCTAATTCAGTCGCTCTTATTTCCTAAAAAGAGAAATGTTTTCTAGTTTGAACTAGGTTGTTTACATTGTGGTGTTAGTTTATGTTACAAAATTAGTAAAACACACACACATTAAAATCAGAACATGTGGAATGACTACTTTTTGAAAGCATCTATTCTTATTTCCCCGCCCCCTGTGATAACAAATAGAGGGCAGGTGTCCATGTTATGGACACAGGCGGCCTATGCAATCCACCATGGCAAACAGCAGGTGGCGGACCAGAGGGCAGGGCGGGAGCGCCATCTTCCCAGCGTTTTTCCTTTGAAGGCCTCAGCTGTCCTGTCAACTTTTAGAGGCCCCAGGTCTTGAGAAGAAGGTACTTTGGACCCTTGTCCTTTTCTCTTTCTCTCTCTGGTTTGAGAAAGTGGTGACAGAGGAAAATAAAAAGGAGAGAATTTGAGAAGTTCCACAGGGGCAGAGTAGGTGAAATTTTTGCTCAGTTGTGCATGGTTTCTTTTTCTTTCTTCTTTTTAAAAATTCCACAGATAAAATGAATGTCACAATAGTTATTTTTCAATTCTGCTTAAACATTATAGTATTCTGGATTCACTTTTAACACAGAGAATCATTTCAGCAGATTTGAAAGTCTCTTTAAAACTTGACTTCCATTGTTTGAATAACAGCTCGACTATGCAGACACACACACTATTAATTTGGACATAACCTTGGGTATTTGCCAAAGTGTAGCACTTAAAAAAAATTACACACATACGCAAGAAATTCTAAGGAGAACTGTCATTTTAACAACCATTTGAATGACTTTTCATAATTTACTGAATGCTTTCTGTTATATTATTTACTGTGGTGAGTTTGAATATATGGGGTTTGTCCCTTTGGATAGGACCATCTCCCAAAGTGGGCAATGAAGAAATTCATGAAAGAAGAATTATCTTGGCTATTACCAAATAGAACTGTCTAGGTGTAAAATGAAAAATCATATGCATATATGTGCATGTGATTTACACATATTTATTTGATACCAACTACATATAGAATTAATATACATATATTAATGTAATTAATATACATTATAATTCTGTAATTATTATAGAATTATAATTAATATACATATAACACACGTACACGCGTTATCTCTATTTCTCTGTCTATCTATCCATTTATCTAAAATCTCATAAGCAAGGACTAAAGTCTCCTTTGGGGAAGCACAGGAGGATCCATTACTCACGCCATGGTTGGATTTAAGGAAAGCCAACTCTAGGTAAAATTCTGAGGGTAGAGTGTGGTTCTGCCCCTCCTCATCTCTCTTTCCTGAATCTCTTGCCCCTTTTAGTGCTCCCTACACATCAGGTGCTCAAGCCTTAAGCCATTGCTATTTAGGAAAGAAAAGATCTAACCCAAGGAATTTTTAATTTCATGTGCCCAAACCCCAAGACACATCAGAGGGCTTCAGGGAGGTTTTGAGGCAGCTTCCACGCCTGGCCTTTAACCCATTTCCCACCATTCCCTTTCTGCAGGCTCAATGCCTAAGAGCGCAGTGACCTTGGAAGCTGTATGTTGAAGATGGCAGAGCCTGAATCCCTGTCTAGAGGAGAGCCGCCTGCTGAGCAGGAGCATCTATTTTGGACTTTACATGAGTGAAAAATAAACTTCTGTTGTGTTTAAGCCACTGTACATTCTGGGATGGTTTCTTATAGCAGCTAAATTTATACTAATTAGCCACAGGTTTCGTACCTTTCATTAGATATGCAAAGAAGCCTATAACCATAGACAGTTAGGAACCCTTGAATCATGTTCTAGAAGGGTAGAAGTTGTAGAATGTTTCTGCTGGAAGCAACCTTTGAGATTTCTTAGCTAGAGTCTGGGACATGATGGATTTGTGGGCAGAGGGATGAGGGAACAGTAAGAAGTGGAAGTGGTCCATGCGTGGTGGGTGCGATGACAAATGTCCTCTCTAGGAAATCCTTCAAGCCTCCTCTCATGTGAACACCTATTCCTAAAGAAGGCATTTGCATCTAGCCCAAATACCTCATCTTTTACTGAAGCCCAGCTGGTGAAAGGTCTTACCCCAGGTCCCGGTAGTCGGCATCCCTGATACGCTAACTCAAGCCGTAACGTTAGTGACTTGTATACTGTTCCTCCCATAATATTTGCATTTTAAAGGAGACCTGAAGAAAAGGAAATTTCTGAACTCCAAATTCTGTTTTAAGCTGTATGTCTCCACAATAGTAGTGTTTCAGGTGGTTTGGACCTGGGTCCAAAAGACATTCTTAGATTTCGGGGAACCCCTACAATCACAATATTAGGTACCTGCCTATTCTGCCTATGTGTAGAGCCATTCATGAGGATGGAGAGTCACATAGTGGAAAAAGAGTGAGTTCTCCATGTAGCTCGAAGCAGACAGAGATAGTCTGATATATTGGGGTTACTGTTTTGGAACAAAAGGGGCAAAATGTTTTGAGATCCGGAGAATTGTATACATCCCCAAGCAGCCTTTGAGGAGGCCTTTGACAGGGGATCATATTATTTTTCACTAGCTAAGAATAAAGTGATTTTGGCTATAATATTTTTAGGCCAAAATTTTAATTAGCCATACCGTTAGTTCATATTTTCTTTTGAGAGCTTAATAACTGATTGTGCAAATGAATCTCCCCAAAATTGCATTAACAGAAGGTTTTCATATTCTGCTATAAATTAAGCAGTACAGAGGGCACCTTTATTTCCTTTCATTTCCTTCTTAACACACACATTGGTAGACGTCAGGATTTATATGACTCATTACCTCATTTCCTGCGTAGGCTTTTCCTACCCATTTCCTTCTTCAGTTTTCATAACGTTTTTTGATGCCTCGGAGCCACTGGCTATTTTCAGGCTACTTTTACTTCGGGATTTGAGACGGTACCCAGAGCCCAGTAGTTTTGGGTGTCGCTCTGATTAACACCTTCCTCTCACGGCTTCTAATCCTGAAAACGCTGTGGCCATTTGGAAAATCAGGGTCCTGATGTTAACTAGCCGCAGGAGAGACGAAATGATGCTCCCCGGCAGTGGCAGCGTGTCTCTGGAAAATAGCAAAGCTGCAAGAAACAAACATGTAAATTCAGTGGAAGAGGTTCAATGAGTTAATGAGGGGCTAAATGGGCAAAGATTTAAGTGGGGGGATGTGGGTGTCAAGGGAAAGGATGACACCATTTTTCAGGTTGGCAATCGACGCATTAAGCTTTTAGGAGCGCCAAGAACAACAGTTGAAACTATAGAGAGCCCCACCAGCAGTTCTGACCTTTATCTCCAGGGTCCAAACCCAGACTAGAGTCTTAATTAGCTGAGGAGAAATCTAGAGCTTTGCAACATACTGGCAGGCATTAAAAAAACCAAAAAAATAAAACCAACCAGTAAATAAAAGAGCCTTTTAAAAAAAAATGACAAAAGTTAAATAGGAGTAACATTTATATAACCTTTTGGGGTTTCTGTTTCCCAATTTCTCACTTTTTTTTTCTGCTCTCTCTATGCCATCTTACACTTGATTCTTTTCTATGACCTTCTTCTTACTTCCTTTTGGTTTTCTTATCTGTTTATGGTCCCTCAAGCCCTTTAGATGCATTTTTTTTACATTTTCTATATTTTTATTGTTTTTTATTATAAAAGAATTGCCTACTTGTTATATAAACAATTTCCAACAAAGCAAAATGCATAAAGAGTCTCTCATGCACCAAGATTTCCTCTATGCGTTTTATATAGATGTGTGTGTTTATGTGTGAGTCAAACCACATATAGACACACAAAATTTTTTTAACAGAGAAAGGGTCATATGTACAATTCCACCTCTTGCCTTTTTTACTTACTCATATATCTTCTTATATTTCTACAATGGATTTATGTAGGTGGTGTGTCTTGCTACATAGACTTTTATTTTAAAAATTCCAGCATGATTTTTTAATCCCTGATCGGAATACTTGAAGCTGTATGTCCAATCAGATGCAAGTAGTTGCTGTGATTTATAAAATATGATTTTATTTATAAGCATAGCTTGCATGTTATATTGGCTTATTTCTTGGTGCACTATTTTGGACACATAATCAACGTTTCTTTCTGCTCTTACCATTATTCCTATTTTAATCTTTTGTTCATTCAAATAATTGCTCTTTCTTTTTTGCCTCTTTAAGTCTTTCTTGTGATTAGCTCTTTTTTTCTTTTTCTCATACCATTTTTCCCTGTCTACTGGTTTGAAAGTTATATACACCATTCCATTGTTTACCCCAGAAACTTTAACATAAGTATATACAACTTAACAGTCTGCATTTATTTCTTTGCTGTCCTTTCAGACACTCAAACCTAGGATGGCTGATGCTGCTTGTCCCCTTCTGACTTCCATGCTATTCCTCTTTGGTATTTTTGACTCCATTTTGATTGTTTCTTAACCCCACAAATTAGACATTTTATTGTTTTATGCAGCTAAAGACTTTTTCCCCCCTCACCATTCTTCTTGCCTTCTTGCATCCCAGACCCTACTCTGGTATAATTTTCATTCTTCATGAAATATATGCTCTAGACTTTCATTTTGTGACTGTCAGTTGGTAGGAAATGCCTCAGTAATATTCTTCTTTTGGAAAATACATTTATTTGCCCTTATTCTTGAGAGCCTTTAAAATTCTGGATTGAGAGTTATTTGCTGTCAGTTAATTGAAGATATTCCACTGTCTTCTGGCTTTCAATGTTGCCCGCTATAAATTTAATTGTAGGTAAACTATCTTTTCCCTGTGGTTTCTTTTAAGATCTTTGCTTTGTTTTTGGTATCCTTCTCTATGATGTGATTAGTGAATTTTATTTTTATTTATCCTTCTTGAGATTCACTGGGCTTCCCAAATCTGAAGGACGGTTGATATTTTCCAGTTCTAGGTACTTACGTCTCCCTTGTTTTCTCTAATTTCTTTTTCTGAAACTGATTGGATTTATTTTAGATCTCATTCTATCTTCCATGTCTTTAGCCTTTAATTCCTTTTTCATATTTTCCTTATTGTCACTTCCTTCTGTGCTGCATTCTTGGAAATCTATTCATCTTTCTCTTCAAGTTTCCAAATTCTTTCTTCAGTTCTTTTTAAACTGCAGTTTTATCCATCTATTGGTTTTTTTTTCAATTTCACATTTTAGAAGCTCTATTTAGTGGCTTCCTAAACCTGTTGGTATCTTTGGTAATAACTTAATCCTCAACGTAATTTTGTAAACATTAAAAAAGATTTCTCTAAACATGTAAACATATTTAGTTTCTGGTCACTATCCTACTATTCCCATATCTGCAGGTTTGTGGTTCCCATATTTACTGTTTGCCGTTTCTGCTGACTCCTGCTTGTGGTAGTTTGTTTTTTCAGGTGTCTAGTAATTGTAAACTTACGTTGTTTGCAATTTTATTTGTTCTTTGTGGTCAAAACTGCGTTTTGCCAGAGAGGATTTGTGGATTCACCAGCCAAGACCATTTTAAAGTGAATTTTTAGCTAGAGTTTTCTTAGGCTCCAGAAGTAATGAATTCTGGCCCCAAACATGCACGGAAATGGGCTTATGGCTGGGAATTATTAGGGGAGAATTTCCTTTTTTATGCTCTAAGGAGAGACAAGGCTGAGACGTATACATATCCCTACCATCTCCTTCTCAGAAGACTTTTTAAAAAACAAACTCACCAAGGGTATCACTTTTGGGAGGCTTGACTTTAAGATATGTCCTCTGCCTTTCTTGGCCCCAGATTTTGTTTCCTTTCTTGCCATCTGTGGGTGGGTAAGACCCACGATCTAAGCACCCGGGAATGTGAATATATCCCCTCTGCAAATGCTGAACCCAGAACTTGGTTACCTCTCTAAATTTGAGATTTCTCACTGGTTACAGCTTTAAGGACTCCCACTTCTTTCTCAGTAGCTTAGCTTTGCATTTCAAAGATGCTTTTGACCACATCAAAATTAAAAACTTCTGTGCATCAAAGAATGCTATCAACTGAGTGAAAAGGCAACCCATGGAATGGGAGAGGTGTTTGCAAATCGTATATCTGATAATGTATAAAGAATATGTGATATATATTATAAATATGTATATATATATGTGCACTTCTACAGTATATATAAAGAAGAAAGAACTCCTACAATTCAACAACAAGAAAACAAACAACCTGATTAAAAATTGGCAAAGGACTTTTCCTTTGTGTTTATCATGTCTAGTGGGCACTCAAATTTAGCTACATATGGATAACCAGCCAGATTCCGACACTATGGAAACCAAGACAATAACCTAGGAATTCAACGTCTTGTGTCGCTGAGTGGTCCATATTGTTCCCTTTGCTCTTTGATCATCCTAGGTATTATTTCACATCACGTTAATTACACATTTCATGATGATCTTTGATAGTACCAACTCTCCAATTCTTCCTTTGAAGAATAGATCCATATTTCATATCAGAAAAGCATGGATAAATTTATGCATCAGAATAATTTGACTTGAATTCTTATCACCTTTCGCGTGTGTATGTGTGTAGGTGCTTCATTCATTCATTCACTTACTGTTGTATACTAGGCACTATCCAGGCATTAGAGACACAGAGGTGAAAAAGGCAAATTTCCTGCCCAAATTCTAACAGGGAAGAGATAATAGTCATATCAGCAAATTAATAAACAAGGTAGTTTCAGGTAATAAGATCATGAAGAATATGAAACTGGGTAATGGGACAAAGTGTGACAGGGAGACCGGGCTGCATTGGCTTGGGGGTCAGGAAAGGAGTCTCTGGGGATGAAATCTGAGCTGAGGCCTGATATTGGTGACCAGGAAACTGTGCAGATAGTTGGGGGAAAAGCTTTTCATGAAGAGGGAATAATAGCAAGGGCAAAGAACCTGAGATAGGATTAGTTTGATTATCTAAATCCTATCAGAGAACTCTAAAATCCAAGTAGGCAAAGATGAATTTGGTGAACATTATCCTTATTGTATGTGAATTCTTAAAAAATGTATTTATGAAATAAAAATAGCCAGATCATCCACTTAAATCAGCAGCAACTAATTTTCAACACTGAAATCAGTTAGCATTTTCCTCCACCATTTCCGTCACTTTACGCCACTGAAGAATACTTCTTTCACTACTTGCTATAGCGTACACGTATTTCATAGGTAAACTATGAGGGCTACCATGGTTTTGCTTAGGGCTTGATAGTGATGACTGAAAATATACTTAGCATTGCGTATGGATAGCGCATTCTAGTCTTTGTGCATAATTCAGGTGTTTTGAGAAGTTGGAAGACCTGAACTTTCCATTTTGGGTATATCACTCAAATTTATCATATGATTGCAAAATATCACTTCCTTTTGATGCTTTATAGACAAAAGGCACAGGCATACTCATAGAGATGGCATATAGAAATATCAGGCAATTTGCCAGTTCAACTTTTCTGTCATTGGAAACGAATAATAAACCCTATGTTCATATTCTGTTTTTCTGATTTCTATACCACCCAATTAGTGCCCCATTTAATCTGCTCACCTGTTGTTGCTTTGTTCTGAATTTCATGGCTCTGTTGTTTTAAACTCTCTCTTGCATACATCGTCAGAGTGAGGCGGATTACTGCAACCCCTTGGTTTTGGGGAACTTGGAACACTGCCACTGTGTCTGCGTTGCCTACATCAAAAGAAAAGTAGGTCCTCTATTTTATTTTCTCCCCAGCATGTGATTTGTTATTGATGACACATGCATAGGGTGCTTTCTCCATTAGGCTGGCTGATCCCTCTACTGTGGTATTAATGTCACTGTCACCATGCTTGGAACTATAGTTTCTTAGGTGACTCTAGCATGGGGAAATGAGCTTGTACTTTTCAATGTGTCTGAAATAGCTCCACACTGGCAAGTGTTCCTGCATGCTTGCTGATGTCATGATGGGGCTCATATAAAGCCCGGGAAATTAAAAGAAAGGAGAAAATGTTAGCTGAGGCTCCAGAAGGAGAAATTATAGAGGCAGACAACAGGAAATTTTGAAAAAAGAGCTCACCAATATATTAACTTTCCTGTTAGGTCTGATCCGCCCCTCTGGCCCCCAATAGGCAGGTGTTCAAAACTCAAACTATTAAACGTGAGAAAATTCAATATTGATAGGTATTTTTTCATGTGCTCATTTACAAAGTAAAGCAAATGTACAAACAAAAAAAAAAACAAAATAAGGTAGTCTTCCCCCCCCCCATCAAAAAATGCATATCACAGTGTTTACTTGGTAGACCAATTATTTTAAAAACTGGATTTCAAGGAAAAAGTCACTCTCTGACAGAGACCTTACATGACAAGTTCCGTTCCACAGTGGATTAAAATGGTTGAGAGGAGATGCTAACATAACTTCAACTACAGCAGTGTGAACACACCACTGTAATAATTCATTTAGAATGATGACACCTGAGACCTAATTTAAAAGTCCTAGATGAATACCAGTCTCACATTCAACCCTGAGGGCTGCTGCAAACATACCTAAGAAAGTCTAAGAACCATAGTGAGTCTAATTGAATTGGACTTAAACGGACCATTGAGATGGCCTCACTGAGCTCTGGGGAATTCATATTGTCTATACTGTATCAGAATCACAGCTTGAACTGAATAACTGGTTACATTCAATCATGTTACTGTAACTCATGCTTGAGGTAAAGGGGAAACCTTTTGCTATCAGCAAGACTGGATGGAAAACAATTTCAAATCACTTTAAACCCAGTTGGCAACTACTTTGCCAATTATGGAATCCAGTGGGAAAGGTGTGTGCGAGGGCTCAGGACTAAATGATTTATGTCAGGCATCTGGGCCTCCCGAGGAATAAAGGAGAGTGTGCGGAGGAGGGGCATGTGGCTAATTATTTCTCCTAAGAATACTTGAGCTACGTAATTTGTGCTTGCAGATGAGTCACAGTGCAGGCTGGATAAAAGGTGAGGTAAGCACACAAAGTCCTAAGATCCAATTTAGAAATGGATAAAGAGGGAGCGGAAGGATTCAATACACTTTCTCATCTCCTCACTCAGAGACATTTGGAGATATAAAATATAAAGAGCAAACCTAGTTCTCTGTTCTAACGGGCAAGTTGGGATCAAAGTCTGTAATTTGTACCACAGATATTGCATTGGCTGCTTTCTGACACAGAGTTACTGACACAGATGACACACTATAACTCATCAGATGAGCAAGTGTGAATCTGGGGCCTTTTATAGGGACCCTCTCTCTTTTTTTTTTAAAGTCCTAATTTATTTTTGATGACTTTGGTTGTAGAGATGAGAATTCCTATACTCCCCAATGCCTTCTAAAGAAGACTGTCACCATTCTCTGGGATTCAAGTATGAAACCGTTCAGCTGAGAAATGATCCTGAAAGTTACCGCAAGAGAGATGTTGCCCCACCCCACCCCAAACAAAATTAAAATGATGATGGAATTCCACTATAGTGACTTACAGTGGAGGCACACAGGCTTATTGAATAGTCTTTTCAGATCTTTTCATTATCTAAAGGATTTTAAAGGTGTTTTTAGTAATCTGGAAGTGATTATCAATGCTGTAATTATATTAAATCCGGCACTGGGGCTCTTGTTAAAACCTCATGTGAGGGTGTTGGTATAAGGCTGGCACTCTCTTGCTTTCTCCTCTTTCCTCTCTTTTAGCAGCTGCCTACCATCATTACAGCTAATACAGTGGATTAAACTTTTGGGCTGGCTGGCGGCTCCGAGTCTCTCTCTAATGGTTTCCATTGTGCACATCCCTAGAAAACACTTCTGACCAATGAACCCCTAACTGCAAATGACACAGGCAAGCTTCATTGAAAATGACACCACTGGAGGGAACCTTGCACTCATTTGGGATATTTCCTCACTGGGGAAAGAAGGCCATTTCAACAGTTACACCAAAGGGATATTGTCATGTGGCATTTACTTTTCTAAGATGCTGAACAAAGCTGTGGGGGTAGAGTGTGCTCCTACCTACTAACTAGGTACTTAGCTGTGTGATGTCCAAATAAGACTCCCAGCATGCCCATAGAAAAATTTGAGAAATAGCGGTCTTCTCAGTTCATCCTCATACAGAATGGGGAAGATGGATGTCAGACAATCTAAACGCAATCATGATCCTTGTCTGGAATCAGTCTTGTTTAATCACAGAGATTGTGACAAATGGGAGTTAAGTACTGTCAGAAAGTAGGAGGGTGGCATGGAAAGGACCCTGGGACTGGTTGTCAGGAGAGCTGGATTCTAATTCCTGGCTACAACCAAAGATATAAGGTGGCTTCGGGTGAATATCTTCACTCCTGTGGGTCCCCGTCAGCTTCCTCTGGAAAAAAAATGAAGGGAGGTAGACCAGATGGTTCAAACTAATTTAACAATTGTTCATTTAGTGCTCAAGATGTGTGCTAGGCAATAGGGAGATCGCTGGAATAAATCAGACGGTCCATGTCCTTTTGGATCTTATAGTATAGCAAGTTAGACTAAGATTAAAAAAAAATAATTTTAAGGTTACACATTTTAGGATGTGGGAAGTGTATGGTGCTGTGGGAAGATGTGACCTAGTTTGAGGAGTCCAGGAAGGCTTCTTGAGGCAAGTTGTTTTGCTGAGACTGAAGATAAGGAAGTTTAGGTTGAGACTGAAGGATAAGGAGGAGCTAGCTAGGAAAAGATGTGGGTTGGTTGAGATAGAGAAACATTTCAGACAGACAAACAGCATTTGGGAAGGCTCTAGAGCAACAGAGGTTGGGACTGGATTATGGAACATGGAGGAAAATGTAGGCCAGAGGGACGCTTGCACATGGTGTGCTCAGCATTTTGACCACATCTTGAGGGCAATGAGAAGTCACTGAAGGGTTTTCTTTGCAAAGTGCGGTTGATGTCTGAGGTTTCCTCCAGACTTACTATTCTGGGGCTTTACACGTGATTGTTGGACTTCTCTGAGACCCATCAGAGGGATTCAATACTCAGGTGCAATCTGGAGAAGAGGACACAGAGCAGTGACTCCATAAATTCACTTCCAACCTGCAGCTTGTTGAGGCCTGGCACGTAGAGGTGGACTTGTGTATGCAGGTTGGAGCTGGTGCTTTTGACTTCAGCTTCCAGGGCTGAAGTTATCCTGGGTCAGACTCTGGGTCAGGCTCTTCAGTTCTCTGTGGGACTCACCAGAGTGGTTTCGAAGAAATTAAGAGGCTGTGTTATATGCCCAAGACTCCTTACCAAGTAAGAAGATGGGAAACAGAGCTCTTCAGAACTTCAGCCTTTTCCTGACCACCTCTTCCCTTAGGGCAAGACTTCCTGAGCCTCGCATTGGCAATCACTCTACCCATTGCTGGGGGGCAAAGGCATTTGGTAGCAACTAGACTTCATTCAGAGGGACTGAGCGCTAGATGTCTATAAAGCAATGATAATTATTCATGGAATTCTACTAAGCGAAGGTCTTGTACATCCCTTCTCCCATTTGAAAGTCTCAGCAACCCTCTGAGGTGGGTAGGAGAGGTATGCTTGCTTTACAGGTGAGGGGATGGGGGCTGGAGAAAACAGGTGTGCTGTCCACATCACAGAGCTAGTAAGAGGGAGAGCCTGGAATCAAACTTGACATTGCAAACTCCTAGATCCAGACTTCCTAAACAACCCCAGGCTGCCTTCTATGGAAGCTTCTGCTGTATATTGGGGGGTGGGGTAGAAAAGGGCAAATTTTAATTTCCTGATATGCCTGCAACTCTTCCCTGCTTTTGAGTGGATGTGAATAAAATAAACCCCAGTGATGCAGTGTGGTCGTCAATCTCTGTAGCGGGACAGGTAGAATGTAGGTCTCTGGTGGCCCTGGCACAGTGGATCACTATTTGCACCCACCTGTCCCCACACAGGCAGTGCCAACCAGCTCAAGTTTGTTTCTGCCAGTCTGCGCAAAGTGTTAATTGTCCTCTGCCCCTGAGGAGAGATGGGCAGTGGGGCTGCTTTGGGAATTGTCTTTGTCTTCCAGGAAGCTGTGTCTTCATTTAGCTAGGGCACCGCCTGCATCTGAAATCTATCCATTCTCTGGGCTCCGAAGTGAACAGCAGAGGTGGCGGTAAAGAAACCCCTCACCTACAAAGGAAGACTGCAGAAGGAAGAATTACCTGTGCGATATCAGGACAAGGGTGTCATTTTCCAGCTTTTGTGTGTACTCTCCTAAGGACACCACAGGCCCTTCTTCAATATTCTAGAAATAAAACAAAATGGGAAAAATGAACTTCTCAATAGTCCCTGTTTTGCAAAGAGTTATTGTTACTATTTTTCTTTTGAGCAAATATACAAAGGTGATTTGAAATGAAAGCAAGTATCATCCACGGTGCTAAAGGTCCTTTTAAGTTTTCAGTTCCTTCTGGTTTTTATGCTAATGTTTTCCTGATCGAGTAGAGCCAGAGAGTTAAATGCAGAAGAGCTGTGCATTCAGAGACTAAATGATGCGTTACTGAGATGTAGTAAGAGATGGAGTTATCTAAACCATGAAATAAAGATTGAGGATTTAATTTTCTAGCAGAATCAGAATGATAACATTTTTTAGTGATAAATTATTTTAAGACTGTTTCTTTAATTTAGAAAAAGACACCCGGAGAACAATCCAGGGTTCAAGAAGTAACTTTGTGATATACTGATATTGGGCCAATAGTCAAATCTAATAGTGTTTTCCTCAAAATGTTTCAGCTGTACTGACATTACTAAGGAGAGATGAATATTTTGTGTTACATAAAAGAAAGCCCAACTTGAAGCTATAACGGAAAGTTCAGTTCTGTTAGATCAGACAAGATCCCACATTGAATTCCATACATAATTATTTTCTTTGGATTAATAGGATTTCCTCTATTTCCAGGGAAGAAAGGCCAGTTTGAGGGGTGTGCAAAGCCTGCCAGTCCTGGTATTTCTCCCAAAGGGGTTTGCTAAAGGCATCTTTAGGTTTAAGCATATTGTTTTTTCTGCTTAAAGTTTGTTGAGGAATTAAATTTGTCATTCTAATTCACTAATTTATTAGCAAAAATTGTTTGTCAGACAATTTGGATGGTACCTCATAAAGCAGAGAGAGGAGCTTGAGGGAGCAGGACAGTGAGCTTGGATGGCAGAAGATGGAAGGGAAAGGTTGGAGGCCTGGCACAGTGCTGGGGAGGGTGTTCACAGGGGATTTCTTTCCTTCCTCCCTCCCTTCTTCCTTTACTCCTCCCTTCTTTTTCCCTCACTTCTTTTTCCTCCCTTCTCCCCCTCTGTCCTTTTCCTCTTTTTCTCCATCTCCCCCTCCTCCCCCTCCTTACCTCCCTCCTTTCATACATTCAGCCCACATCTATGAAATATGGACCAGGCGTGAGCTGAGCACTAGGAATACAAAGATAACGAAGTCAGAGTCAGCTTTCTGAGCAGCCTCAGTCAAGAACCTGAAGGGGAGCACAATATGTCACCACAAAATATGCCTCTTTGGCATACTGATTATTTTCAATTAAAGGTACTTGAGAAACAGCCAGTGCAAGAAGGATGTTCTGACTCTGTCTTTTTTTTTTTTTAAAAAAGGTTACTGGTCATAATAATTTATAACACTGTGAAATTTCAGTTGTATATTATTATTTGTCAGTCACCATATAAATGTGCCCCTTTACCCCTTATGCCCACCCCCTGAACCTCTTCCCCTCTGGTAACCACTAAACTGTTCTCTTTGTTTGTGTGTTAGTTTATCTTCCACATATGAGTGAAATCATGCAGTATTTGTCTTTCTCTGTCTGGCTTATTTCACTTAACATAATGCCCTCAAGGTCCATCTGTGTTGTTGCAAATGGGATGATTTTGTCCTTTTTTTATGACTGAGTTGTATTCTATTGTGTATACACATACCACATCTTCTTTATCCAGTCATTGGTCAATGGGCACTTGGGTTGCTTCCACTTCTTGGCTATTATGAATAACGCTGCAATGAACATAGGGATGCATAAGTCTCTTTGAATTATTGATTTCAAGTTCTTTGGATAAACACCCAGTGGTGGGTTAGCTGGATTGTATAGTATTTCTATTAATTTTTTGAGAAATCTCCAAACTGTTTTTAATAGTGGCTGCACCAGTTTGCATTCCCACCAGCAGTGCATGAGGGTTCCCTTTTCTCTACATACTCTCTAACATTTGCTATTTTTTGTCTTGGTGGTGATAGTCATTCTAACGGGTGTAAGGTGATAACCTAGTGTAGTTTTGATTTGAATTTCCCGGATGATTAGTGATGTTGAGCATCTTTTCATATGCCTGTTGGCCATCTGTATATCTTCTTTGGAAAAATGTCTGTTCACATCCTCTGCCCATTTTTTGATTGGGTTTTTTGTTGTCGTTGAGTTGTGTGAGTTCTTTATATATTTTGGAGATAAACTCCTTGTTGGATACATGATCTGCAAATGTTTTCTCCTAGTTGGTGGGTTGTCTTTTCATTTCGTTCCTGGTTTCCTTTGCCTTGCAGAAGCTCTTTAGTCTGATGAAGTCCCACTTGTTTATTTTTTCTTTTGTTTCCTTGCCTGAATAGACATGGTATCCTTCTATTCAGACCCTTCTAACAGATCCTTCTAAAAGACCAGTGTCAAATAATGTACTGCCTATATTTTCTTCTAGGAGTTTTATGGTTTCAGGTCTTACCTGCAAGTCTTTGATTCATTTTGAGTTAATTTTTGTGTGTGGCGAAAGATAATAGTCTACTTTCATTTTTTTGCATGTGGCTGTCCAGTTTTCCCAGCACCATTTATTGAAGAGAATTTCCTTTCTCCCTTGTTTGTTCTTAGCTCCTTTGCTGAAGATTAGCTGTTCATAGATGTGTGGTTATATATCTGGGATTTCAATTCTGTTCCATTGATCTGTGTGTTTGTTTTTGTACCAGTACGGTGCTGTTTTGATTACTATAGGTTTGTAGTTTATTTTGAAGTCAGGGATTGCATTGCCTCCAGCTTTGTTCTTTTTTATCAGGATTCCTATTTTTCTCAGGAAGCTATTCGGGGTCTTTTCTTGCCCCATGTGAATTTCAGGATTCTTTGTTCTATTTCTGTGAAGAATGCCACTGGGATTCTGATTAGGATTCCATTGAGTCTGTAGTTGCTTTAGGTAGTATGGACCTTTTAACTATATTTATCCTTCCAATCCTTGTGTGTGGAATATCTTTCCATTTCTTCATGTCATCATCAATTTCTTTCAATAATGTCTTATAGTTTTCATTGTATAGATCTTTCACCTCCTTGGTTAAATTTATTCCTAGATATTTTATTCTTTTTATTGCGATTGTAAGTGGGATTGTGTTCTTGAGTTCTCTTTCTGTTAGTTTGTTATTAGAGTATAGAAATGCAACTGATTTTTGTAAGTTGATTTTATACCCTGCAAATTTGATGTAGTTGATTATTTCTAATAGTTTTCCAGTGGATTCTATAGGGTTTTCTATATATAAAATCATGTTGTCCACAAACAGCAAGAGTTTTACTGTTTCTATGTTGAATAAGAGTGGCAAGGGTGAGCACCCTTGTCTTGTTCCTGTTCTCAGAGGGTTGGCTTTCAGTTTTTCCCCATTGATATGTTGTTGGCTGTGGGTTTGTCATATATGACCTTTATTATGTTGAGGTACTTTCCTTCTATACTCATTTTATTGAGAGTTTTTATCATAAATGGCTATCAGATCTTGTCAAATGCTTTCTCTGTGTCTATTGAGATAATCATGTGGTTTTTATGCCTCATTTTCTTAATATGGTGTATCACATTGATTGATTTGTGGACGTTGAACCATCCCTGCATCCCTGGTATAAATCCCACTTGATTATGATGTATGATCTTTTTAATGTCTTGCTGTATTTGATTTGTCAACATCTTGCTGAGGATTTTTGCATATATGTTCATCAGCTATATTGGCCTGTAATTTTCCACCTTTGTGATGTCCTTGTCTGCCTTTGGAATCAGGGTGATGTTGGCCTCATAAAATGTCTTCTTCAACTTTTTGGAATAGTTTGAGAAGGATGGATATTAAATCTTCTTTGAATGTTTGGTAGAATTCTCCTGAGAAGCCGTCTGGTCCTGAGCTTTTATTTTTTGGGAGGTTTTTGATTACTGTTTCAATCTCTTTGCTTGTGATTGGTCAAATCAGATTCTCTGTTTCCTCTTGATTCAGTTTTGGGAGGTTGTGTCAGTCTAAGAATTTATCCATTTCTTCTAAATTGTCCAATTTGATGGCATATAGTTTTTCATAGTATTCTCTTATAATCCTTTGTAATTCTATGGTATCCATAGTAATTTCTCCTCTTTCATTTCTAATTTTATTTATTTAAGACTTCTCTTTTTCTTGGTGAGTCTGTCTAAGGGCTTGTCAATTTTGTTTATCTTCTCAAAGAACCAGCTCTTAGTTTCATTGATCCTTTCTAGTTTTTTTTTGGTTTCAACTTCCTTTTATTTCTTCTCCAATTTTTATTATTTCTCTCCTTCTGCTGCCTTTGGGCTTTGTTTGTTCTTCTTTTTCTAATTCTGTTAGGTTAAGATTCCTTATCTGAGATTTTTCTTGTTTGTTAAGGTGGGCCTGTATTGCTATGAATTTCCCTCTTAGGACCACTTTTGCTACATCCCATATGAGTTGGTAGGCTGTATTTTCATTTTCATTTGTCTCCAGATATTTTTTTATTTCTCCTTTAATTTCTTCAGTGATCCATTGATTGTTCAGTAGCATGTTGTCTCATCTGCACATATTTGTCACTTTCCTAGCTATTTTCTTGTAGTTGATTTCTAGTTTCACAGCATTATGGCCAGAAAAGATGCTTGATATGATTTCACTCTTCCTAAATTTATCGAAGCTTGCCTTGTTTCCCAACATATGGTCTATTCTTGAGAATAATTCCATGCTCACTTGAGAAGAATGTGTATTCTGCTGGTTTGGGATGGAGTGTTCTCTGTATATCTATTAAGTCCATCTGGTCTAGTTTTTCATTTGAATCCACTATTTCCTTGTTAACTTTCTGTCTGGATGATCTATCCATTGATGTAAGTGGGGTGTTCAGGTCCCCTACTATTATTGTGTTGTTGTTAATATCTCCTTTTAGGTTTGTTAATAGTTGCTTTCTGTACTTTGGTGCTCCTGTGTTGGGTGCATACATATCTATAAGTGTTACATCTTCTTGGTGGAGTGTCTCTTTTGTCATTATATACTGCCCCTCTTTGTCTCTCATTGCCTGTTTTATCTTGAAGTCTACTTTGTCTCATACAAGTATGGCAACACCTGCTTTCTTATATTTGCTATTAGTTTGGAGTATTGTCTTCTATCCTTTTACTCTGAACCTGTGGTTGTCATTGGAGCTGAGATGTGTTTCCTGGAGGCAGCATATTATTGGATCTTGTTTTTTAATCCAGCCTGCCACTCTGTGTCTTTTGATTGGAGAATTCAATCCACTTAGATTTAGAGTGATCATTGATTTTTGAGGGCTTAATGCTGCCATTTTATCACTCATTTTGCAGTTGTTCTG
This sequence comes from Equus caballus, assembly GCF_041296265.1. Lineage (NCBI taxonomy): Eukaryota > Metazoa > Chordata > Mammalia > Perissodactyla > Equidae > Equus > Equus caballus. The sequence continues at coordinate 54,680,712 of NC_091691.1, forward strand.
TATTTCTCTTGTTTTTCATGCTGTGTAGTTTGAACTATCAAAACTCAGTTTGGTAGTTCTCTATGATGGTTTTCCCTTTATTTATCATTTGTGTCTCTGTTCTGATTATTTGTTTTGTGGTTGCCATGAGATTTGTATAAAAAAACTCTTAGATAAGATAGTCCATTTACTGGTAGCCTCTTATTTTCCTAGGCTAAGCCAAGTCCATCCCTTTCCCCTTCCCCTTCTAAGTTATTGTTGTCACAACTTATTCCATCTTGTGTTGTGAGTTTGTGATTAAAATGACAATATTATATTTATTTTTGATGTTTTCCTTCCTTTTATCTTTAACGTTATAATTAATTGTTTGCTAACCTGTTCTGATAGAGAGCTGCAAATTTCTGATTTTGTCTACCTATTTATCTCCTTGCTCAAGGCTTTGTAAACCCTTTCTTTTCTTTTTTTTTTTTTCTGGTATGAGGGCTTTTTTGGGGGGATGAGGAAGATTCACTCTGAGCTGACATCTGTGCCAGTCTTCCTCTATTTTGTGTGTGGGATGCCTCTACAGCATGGCTGTTGAGTGGAGTAGGTCTGTGCCTGGGATCTGAACTGGCAAACCTGGGCTCCCGAAGTGGAGCATGTGGAACTTTAACCACTCAGCCACAGGGCCAGCCCTATGAGGGCCTTCTTGACCATGTCTTGTGGCAATGAACTCCCTCAGCTTCTGTTTATCTGGGAAAGTTTTTATTTCTCCATCTAATCTAAAGGATATTTTTGCTGGATAGAGTATCCTTGGTGAAAGTTTCTGTCTTTCAGGATTTTTAATATATCATTCCACTCTTTCCTAGCCTGTAAGGTTTCTGCTGAGAAATCCACTAAAAGTCTGATAGGGGTTCCTTTGTAAGTTATTTTCTTTTACCTCGCTGCCCTTAATATTTTTTCCTGTCATTGACTTTTGCCAGTTTTACTACTATATGCCTTTGAGAAGGTCTTTTACATTTATATAATTAGGAGTTATATTAGCTTCTTTCACTTGTACTTCCAGCTTCTTTCCCGGGTTTGGGAAGTTCTCAGGTATTATTTCTTTGAACAGGTTTTCTCTGCTTCATTCTCCCTCTCTTCTCCCTCTGCAATATGTATAATCCTTTGTTGCATTTCCTAATTGAGTTGGATATTTCTTAGAGAATTTCTTCATTTCTTTTTAGTCTTAGTTCTCTCTTCTCCTCCATCTGAAACATTTCTATATTTCTGTCCTCCAGACTGCTAATTCTATCCTCCATGATATCAGCTTTGTTATTCAGGAACTCTAGATTTTTCTTTATCTCATCCATTGTGTTTTTCATCTCCAACATTTCTGATTGGTTTTTCTTTATAGTTTCAATCTCTTTTGTGAATAATTCCATCTGTTGATTAATTTTGTTCCTGATTTCATTGAACTATTTGTATTTTCTTGTAACTTGTTCAGTTTTTTAATGATAACTATTTTGAATTCTCTACCATTTAGATTGTGAATTTCTGTGCATTCAGGGTTGATTTCTGGATGCTTGTCATTTTCCTTCTATCCTAGAGTATTAATATATTTCCTTATACTGTTTGATGGTGTGGATTCATGCCTCTGCATAGTGATATTATGTGGTCACAGCTTCCACCTAGTGCCATGAGGGGGGTGGGGTGCTCTGGAGTTGTGTATTCTGAAAGCATCACAATCCCTGGCATCTGTGCCTGTCCTTAGAATCTATGCTGACAGGGCCAGTCTCTCATTTCTGGCTAGCTTGCTCACAGCTGCTGTTTTTGTAACATACGTATGGGCACTCTGGTCGACCAGCAAAGCTGGAGTTCTGGGAGTAGGGAGGGGGGCTTCCTTCACAAGTGTGATCCTGGGGATGTTCTCACTCTGCCCTTGCTATCTGCTCTGCTTGGGTGCTGACTTGATGAAGACACTCCACAATATCTTAGCCACCTCTGTGTGGGCCTTTCCCATGGGCTGTGAGGGAATTTGGAGAGCAAAGGTGTTCCCACAGAGCCACATGCGATCCTGTGCCCTGGGTTGATGTCACTGGGGGAGGGAAAGGAGATCCTCTTACCTCCTACCTTTTCCTCCTGGTGGTCTAGCCTCTCCACCTTCAGACATATGGTTGCGTGGGTCTCTCAGATGTCTTTTGTGTTGTGTGAATGTCCTCTGTTGGTTTGTGAATGTTCTTTTCATTGTATCTTGAGGGGGAGAGTCTAAGGGTCTAGGGGAAGAGCTCATTCTGCCATGATGCTGATGTTGTCCTCAGCTGGTGAATTGAGAGCTGTTACTTTCTCTGAAGTGGCTCCTTGACTGACAGGTGAGCCTACCAACATGGGAGTATGGTATACTCAAAACTCTGGACTGGTTTACTGGATGGTAACCTTCAGGCCACTCTTGCTGCTGTGCATACACCACAACTGCTGCCCCACTTGCTGGGAGTCCTTGGTTCATTCATCCACCCTGACCCTCTTTTGTCCTCCCAAAAGCAAGAGATAAATCTCCCATGTGGAAATTACCCTTCCTGTACCAGGAGGATAGAAGGAATCCTTATCACCAGAAATAGGGAATTTAGGGTTGAGATAACTGTATAAACAAGGATTGTTGCTTCTCCACTAATTTACTACCTCAAAAGGCCCAAACCCCTTTGTCTTGTCAATTATTCACAAATTTATTGTTTCTTTGTCTAAAAGGTATAAAAGCTTTCTGCTTTGGTCACTTCTTTGGGTCTCACTTTTTTATGGGGATCCTGTATGTACAAAATTAAATTTGCCTTTCTCCTGTTAATCTATTTTATGTCACTTTAATTATTAGGCCAGCCAAAGAACCTAGAGGGAAAGAAGTGAAAATTTTTCTGCCCCTACATACCATAGGGGCTAGTGAAGAGAGGATGAGCACACTGAGAACTGAGAGTGCTGTGGACGCCCTGAGGAATCATCCATCTCCTGTGGTCTTCTCTGGAGAGGGCTGCCTGTTTACATCATGAAGGCCAAATAGAAGTCTGACCTGCCTGGACCATCTTTAGGGAATGAGAGCACATAGGGATGGGGTGGGGAAAGGAAGGAGGTCCAAGGTGAAATGTGCCCCACTCAAAAATGCCCACTGACCTCCAAATAGGCCACAGTATCAGTGCTCCTCATGGCTCTGCCACTCCCCAGCTGTGTGACCTCAGCCATGTCACATCACCTCTTGGGCCCCATCATGCCTATCAGTACATTGAAGGTCTTGGCTCAGGCACTCTTCTGGAAACTTTTGCATCTTAGCTTCAAGGATTTAGAGCAGATGCAGTGGAGTGTGTTTGTCTCTGTACTCACACTGCCTCAGAATCTAGTACTCTGGGAACTTTTCTGGCAGTAGTTTGAAAATCTTGCTGGTTGAAACCCAGTTTCACAATTTCCTTGCTTCACTTTACAAAGAGCCAGGGCATTTTATTTGCTACCCACTGCTTAATTGTGGTAACTCTCAGCACAATTAAGGTCTTATTGAGGAAGAAAAGGCTTTGATCACCTTTAACAACTCTTGGAAATCCTTCTAAGTGCCTCTGCTAATTCTCACCTCTTTTAATAGTGTGGATATGCTCAGTCACCCCTGTCCCACCCTCTCACAGACCTTGCCTATAGTTCCCCAGGCAGAGATGTTCACTGACTTAATTATCTTGGAGGTTATTGTTAAAATAATATCTGCAATATCAATAGCATTGGGTGTTCAAGTGCAGCTGGGAGGGAATGAGCAGTGCTGTGAGCACATAATTTGGAGCCTCATTCCTAGCCTGGAGCTGAAGGGCTTCCTTCTGCCTGGTGTGGTGGAGGCAGTGGAGTGGGAGCCCAGCTCTGTTTCTCAGTCTAGAGGACATCAGTGAAGATGATGGGGTTGGCGGCTGGGATGGAGAAGGGAGAGGGCATGCCTTGTCTAGACTCTTGTGGTTTCTTCAGCGGCACAAAAGAGACTTGCTCATTTGAACAGGTGAGGCAGGGTGAGCCGGCTTAGGACTCACTAGTTTGCATTTCAGTGAGCTCTGGGGCCCAGGGGCTGTCCCTAGTTGTATAGCACCTGGCCCTGGAGTGATTAGGGCAGGTGGATAGTGACACAGAGTGTGAGAACCTATAAAGGAGGTGGTTGGGGTGTGGGCTTTGGATTGGTTGGTTTGTGTTTGAAAAGGATACTCATGAATAAGTTGTTTACTCTCTCTAGAAATTCGGTGACTCTGGGAGGGACAGTCCCTACAGGGTCATCAAGGCCTCAGATGTCAAAGCATTAGAATATAGAAAATAAAAGACATGATTAATACACGGGGTATCGTGGCCTGATACAGAGCCCATGACAGGGTCTTAGGAATCCTACACCCTTCCTTTTCTTTCCTCTCATGCCCAACCCATTATCAAGAACTGTTGATTCTACTTCCAGTACCATTTTGAAGGGGTCCCTTCTCTCCATTTCCACTGCTCCCACCAGGTCCAAGTCATCAACCTCCCTCACCTGGGCTGCAGCACTACCTTCCCAACTGCTTTCTCTGCTTCTCCTCTCACCCCTCTCTTCTCAATCTCCACTCAGCATCCAGAGGGATTTGATACATCAGATCTTATTACTTCATACAGCACCTTGCTTAAAACCATCCAGTGCCTTCCTATTGCATTCAGAATGAAATCCAAACTCATTTCCACGGCCCAATCAGGGCTTGCTTGCTCTGCCCCCACCCCTGCCTCTCCCACCTCCCCCTGTACTCCAGCTCATGAGCGGCAACACATCAAGCACCCCCAGCCTTCTCTTCCTGCTCCCAGGGAAGCTCCTCACTCTTCAGCTCTCCGTCTTCAGCACCTCTTCACAGAGACTGATTACTGCATCTAAATGATATTTAAATGCCCCTCCCAACCTGTCTCTCACCACTGACGATTAATTGACCATTTGTTGTTGTTTATTTATTTTCTAGGTCAACTAAGAGACCAGCATGAGGTTAAAAACACAGTTCTAGGGTCAGAGTGTCATAATTGCAGTCCGACTAAACCGTTTATCAGCTCTGTGACTTCAGGTTAGCTACTTGACCTCTTTGAGCCTTAGTGTTTCCATCAGTAAAATGGGCACAATAAGAATCCCAATAGGGTTGTTGTGAGGATGACATGAGATGACCCATGTAAAGTTTGTAACACACAATGCATTATAAAGATGAGCTGTTATCATCATAGAGAAGTAAGCTCCATCAAGAAAGGGAATGTTTTGTTTTGTTCACCGTTGCCTCCCCAGTCCTTCAAACTGCCTGCCTCATGGAGGGCTCCAATAAAGATTTCCTGCATGACTCATGAGTGGCCTTCTTTGGCCGTATTTGGCTCAGGCACAATCCCTTCTCCGCCATCCAGCAGGATGAGCTTTCCTCTACAAGCGTGGGAGCACTGAAAGGGCCATATGGTCAGCAGGCACATTGAGGCTGCATTCCCTGTGAAGGACAAGCCCCCATTCCAGAATGTGGGAGCTTTTTCCTCTCATTTTCCATCTGCCCCTGAATATCTGTGCTCCCTCAGGAAGGTCTCCTGATAGCCTCTCTGGGCTTCAGCGCTCAGATGTGCAAAAGGAGGGATTGGATCAGACGACTTCTAAGGACACTGCCAGCCCTGACACTTCTTTTTTAAAAGCAACTTTTTTGAGATTTGTCACATACTATAGAATTGACCCATTTAAAGTGTATAGTTTCAACATTTTTATTATATTCGTGGAGTTGTGCAACAATCACCCCAATCTAATTTTAGAACATTTTCATCACTCCCAAAAGAAACCCCACACCCATTTGCAGTCACACTCCATTCCCTCTCCCACAACCTCCCTTCCCCAGCCCACTCATCTGTTTTCTTTCTCTATATATTTGCCTGTTCTGGACATTTCACATAAATGGAATCATATAATATGTGGACTTCTAACTGGCTTCTTTCATGTAACATGTGTCAGGGTTCATCTGTGTTGTAGTGTGTATCAGTAATTCATTCCTTTTTTTTCCTGAATAATATTCCATTGTGTTGTACCACAGTTTATTTACTCCTTCGTCAATTGATGGATATTTGGATGGTTTCCACTTATTAGTTATTATTGAAAATGTTGATATGAACGTAATTCATATATAAGTTTCTGTGTGGATGTATATTTTTTATTTCTCCCCTGGAAATGAACCTAAGGGTGGAATTGCTGGTCTCCTGATAACTCTATGTTTAACATTTTGAGGATGTGCCAAACTGTTTCCAAAGTGACAGCACCATTTTACATTCTCACCAGCAATTTATAAGAGTTTCAGCTTCTCCACATCCTCACCAACACTTGTTATTCTCTGTCTTTTTGATTGTAGCCATCTGAGTGGATGTGAAGTGATATTTTATTATGGTTTTGATTTGCCTTTCCATGATGACTAATGATATTGAGCATCTTTTCATGTGCTTACTGGTCATTTGTATAGCTTCTTTGGAGAAATGTCTGTTCACATCCTTTGCCCATTATTTTAATTGAGTTATTTATCTTTTTATTATTGAGTTGTAAGTATTATTTGTATATTTTGGATACAAATCTCTTATCAGATACGTGACCTGCAAATTTTTTCTCCCATTCTGTGGATCGTTTTTTTACTTTCTTACTCTTTCTTTTTTGGTGAGGAAGATTTGCTCTGAGCTGACTTCTGTTGCCAATCTTCCTCTTCTTTTGCTGGAGGAAGATTAGCCCTGAGCTAACATCTGTGCTAATCTTCCCCTATTTTGTACAGGGATCACTGCCACAACATGGTTTGATGAGTGGTGTAGGTCCGTGGCTAGGATCTAAACCTGTGAACCTGGGCTGCTGAAGTGGAGGACACCAGATTTAGCCACTACGCCATGGGGCTGGCGCCCCTTTTTAGTTTGTTGATGGTATCATTTGTAGCACAGAAGTTTTTGATTTTGATGAAGTCTGACTTACTACTTTTTCTTTTGCTGCTTTTGCTTTTGGTATAAAATATCTCACTATTTTAATTATTTTGAAAAATGAAAATATATGCTTAATAAGAAAAATAATACATAAGAGAACAGCCAGAGAAGAGCCTCCCTCCAGCTTCTGAACTCTAATCTCTCAGTCTTCCTCCAAGGTGATAACTGCTAGTTTCTTAGGAAATAGGGATGTTCTCTATGTCTACAAATATGCTTGAATATCTAACCCTTAAGCACACACATTCACACACATAGACGGAAGAATCCCGTGGGTCCTACTCAAACTGCTCTTCAGCTTGCTTTTTTCAGTTGCAACATACCTTTGAGACATTTAGTTTTACAATCATACATTTAGATTTACCATTGTAAAAAAATGACTGCCATGTATGCAGGTGGATAAAGGTACCAATGTTTATTTAACCACCCTGTGGCGATGGACATTGAGGTCACTGTCATCTTTTGCTACTGATAATAATGCTGCACTGAATAGACATTTACATAGGTTTTTGCACTTATGCCAAGAATATCTTCAGGATGAAAGTCTAGAGCTGGAATTGTAAAATCAGTGAACAAGGGTAGCCATTTACACTCTACATACATCATGGTATGAAAGGTTAAAGATTTGTATTTTATTACAGTTGCACTTATTTATTTATTATAAATGAGTTGAGTATCTTTTTATATTTTTTTCTGTGAATGTTCTTTGCATATTCTTTCCCTCCTTTTCCTTTTTCTATTAAATTGTTACTTTTCTTATTAATTTGTTCATTATGTAAGTATACATTAAAGAGATTAGTCCCTTGTCATTTGTGTTGCAACAGCTTTTTAATTTTCTTTTTTTAACCTTGTTAATTGTAGATGTGTATGACTTTATTATTTTTTTCCTGTGCTAAATTCTGTTTCGTACATGGTGAGAATTTTTACTTTTTTCTTTTTCTACATCTAGATTTTATGTCTCGCTTAGAAAACCTCCCCACTCCAAGTTGATACAAAAGTCCTGTGTTTTTTCTAGTATTCTTTATTGTGGTTTAACTTTAGACCCCAACATCTTTCATGTCTCTGGGATTTGCTTTAAAGTCAGGAGTCCATAGATGCACTACATCCATCCCCCCAAAATAGTTGTTGCAATGAGATATTCCAAAATCATTGTTTGAAAAATCCATCATTTCTCCACTGATTTGATATGACTCCTTTATCATATATTAAATTTCCCTATCCATTTTGGTCCATGTCTGGGTACTTTCTTTTGTTCCACTGCTCTGTCTGTCTCTTCATAGAGAAAGCACCATGCTATTTTAATTACTGTGGCTTTATAATAGATTTTAAGATCTAATGAGCCAGTGTCCTTAATTAGTCTTCTTTTTCAGGATTACCGTGACCATTCTTATAAGTTTATTTATCTGTCTAAAAGCAAAATTTTTATATGTTGCAAATTTTAAAGTTTCTCTTATGTGTATATATTTACATTTTGTTGCAATTATAAATAGAATTTTTCTTATATTTTATTTGTTAATTGGCTGATTCCATTGATTTTTGTATATTGAATTTATTACAAGACAATTAAATGAACTTTAAAAATTATGTTTAATCTCTTTTCCCATTTGATTCTTTTATATCCACTGGCCAGATATTCCCTATAATCTACAAATAATGATGATTTGCTTTTCCTTAACAATTTTTTATGTCTGTAATTTCTTTCTCTTATCCAATTGTTTTAGCTAATGCCTGTAGAACAATATTGATAAATAGTAGTGATAATGGACATTTTCATTTTGCTTCTGCTTTAAAAGGATTAACCGTATTTTGTTTTTCCTTAATGCACATGATGCTGGTTTTGGGCTCAAGATAATACCATACTCTATTATATTACATCTTGGCATACCAGTCTTCCCTTGACATTTGTGGGAACTGGGACAGGAGTCCAAATGGAGGCCCATATAACAAATCTGTTAATATTTTAAAGTTATTAATCAAGCTAAAACTTGCAAAGTAAAATAATTATTTATCATGAAGTATATCCTTCATAAAGATCTGGAAGCCAGGTTCAACCACAGAATTTCAGGACTCTTCAGAGTTTGTGCTGGAATGTAGCAGCGTGGGGAAACCCAGTCCTTTTAGCCTGCTCTCTTTCTCATCATTCCCTTAATTTGACCCAAATGGAGAAGCCTAACGCTCAGCTCATGTGTTGGGATACCTCAGCCAAACTTCCAAACTCTGTGTTCATCCCCTTGTAAACAGTCAGTCCTTGATCATCACCAGGGCCTGGGGTGTGCAAACTGTGAGGGGTATGGTCTGCCCACTGGAGGATGAACCTGCAGAAGAGACTGTGCTGTCCCAGAAGTGGGCTTGGGGATGTTTGGGCAGGGCATTCTGTGGTCCTGGTTCCCCTGAGGGTGGTCCAGCAGTGGAAGGGTGGGGGTGGGCTCTAAAATGTGGGGCTCAGGGCAAGGGTAGTACTGAGCATAAAGCATATGTTACAAATCACTTTAAAAAAGTGATCTTCCTGTTCTATGATTATCAGGAGTCTTTGTCAGTAATGGACGCTGCATGTTATCAAACATTTTCAGAATTCATAATGTAATTGTATAATTTTCTCTTTTGATCTATTGAAATTGTTCATTATATTAATAGATTTCCTATATTGAACCATCCTTGCATTACTGGCATAAATCCCACTTGGCTCTGGTGCATTTTTATTTTAATTTTCTAAAGCTATATTTAAAATGAATTAAACTAAAATATATCAAAACTACCTCTGAATATAAGACAACAAAGGTCTAACATTTGTGAGAAACTTATTTCAGTTAATTTTGATACTACTCATAAATATGCCATGGAGAATCTTGCTTTATCTGTCAATATTTGAAATTTGAGGGGCAGCAAGCATTATGAGGAGGTGAAGCCGTTACAAGCTTTTATCTCCTGCTGACAACCGTTCTGGGGACGAGTACTTTCCTTTTGTGAAAATCAAGCAAGTTGTAACTGTTGGATCAAAGGGAGATGTGATGTTTGCTATTCAGAAGTCTATTTGGTCTCAGTTATACTTTGAACAAAAGAACAAACTGTCTGTAATATAACAATTCTAAACCTCTGGAAAAGTGAGATTTTTTTCCTGAACTTAAAATCGCAAAAATGATCAACACAATTTTAGGCCTCTATCTCACTCTTTATTTTATGTTACATTCTTACCCTTACCAGGGACTCACTTAAAAAGATTTCCAGGGGCTGGCCCTGTGGCTGAGTGGTTTAAATTTGCATGCTCCGCTTCGGCAGCTTGTTGTTTCGCTGGTTTGGATCCTGGGCACAGACATGGTACCACCCATCAGACCACGGTGAGGCGGTGTCCCACATGCCACAACTAGGAGGACCCACAACTAAAATATACAACTATATTCTGGGGAGATTTGGGGAGAAAAAGCAGAAAAAAAAAGACTGTCAACAGTTGTTAGCTCAGGTGCCAGTCTTTAATTAAAAAAATTTACAAAAGCCAACTTTGGCCTAATAACCTGTGACTTGTCATAGTGGTCTTAGTAACTCGCTTTATTATACAAGAAACATATAATCAGCCTTAAGTCAGTGAAACAGTTTTATCACCACTTAGCTTAGCCATCTCATTTTGACAAGGTTGTTAGCACTTTATTATTGTCGTTGTTCTTGTTATTGCCTTCTGTGTTATTTCTGGCTACTAGTTTATTCCATGTCTTCTTACTTCAGTCTCTCCTTTTGTTTTGAGAGGAAATTAGATTCTGAAGGTGATGAGAGATTAGGATGATGCTGTTTTCCTGATTTGCCCTACAGCACAATGTCTGGCACCTAGATGATACCTAATAAACATTTGTTGAATAAAAACATAAAAAAAAATCTTCTCCATAAATATTCACCCCCTATCTCCTGCTTTAAAAAACAACTCCCCATAACAAATAAGAATTCTAGGGGCCAGCCCAGTGGCACGCGGTTAAGTTTGCACATTCTGCTCCAGCGGCCTGGGGTTTGCCGGTTCGGACCCACGCACTGTTTATCAAGCCATGCTGTGGCAGGCATCCCACGTATGAAATAGAGGAAGATGGGCATGGATGTTAGCTCAGGGCCAGTCTTCCTCAGCAAAAAGAGGAGGATTCGTGGCAGGTTTTAGCTCAGGGCTAATCTTCTTCTTCAAAAAAAGAATTCTGTAGGATTATCTTTCTCAAGATAATTAGAGAAGAGTTTAACTCTCATTCAGAGTGAGGGTAAGGTGTAAATATGGGTTTCTGGCACCTACTTCAGGATTTCCTGGGGACATTTTTAAACACTTGGTTTCCTAAACCCACACTCCAAATCCATCACCTGCGATCTTTGGAGGTTGGGCAGGATGCATCTACCTTTTAAAGAACTTCCCCAGGTGAGTCTTTCTGCACATGCAAGTTTAGGGATGGAGTGTCCCAGAATTAATCTCCAGGCTTTCCACATAAGACCAGAGCAGCTCAGGCTGCTCTGGAAGGAAACACCAGCCAAGCTTTCTAGCCCTCCTTTCGTCTGTTTCTCCCAGACTTAGGTTCTTTAAACGGTGAGGCACTGGTGAAGGAAACACAAAGTGTTCCTTATTAGACACTGATGAGCTTTTTCACATTTTATAACCAATAATGGTGACGTGGTATATCGACTATTTCCAGTCAGGGGTTGTGACATAGTGTCTAGCTGAGTACAGGTTCTGCAGGTCATAGCTGAATAGGCTCAAACTCTTTGCCCAAATTCATCCCATTCCGCTTCGAATGTAGTAAACCACAGGGAATGATGCCAGGAAAGGTCAGATACTTGTTGTCCTCTATCTGCAGTGCTGTCCTGAAATCCTGCTTTTCATGCCTGGAGGTTGTTTAAATATATTAAGGTTGTTGGATTTCCAGGAAAGAGTAATTCTGAGTCTCTTCGTAATTTTTAAATACTAGAATATTAAAAGATCATTTTAAGGTGGTGAAATATTTAAATATAACACACTTAGACATAATTAAATAATCAAAATTTTCAAACTCCTTGTTCCATTCTAAACCCCAAATAATCATTTTATCCTGTAGTGAAAGAAATATTGGGTTTATAGTTCTCAATGGTAACAGCTTAGCTGTTGCTTGTATCTATTTCCCAGTGGGATAAAAACCGAATAGAAGCTTGCTTTAATCATCGTTATGATAAATTTCTTTATCTTTATTCTCAATTAAAAATAATTTACACTAGGAGGCTGGCCCAGTAGCGCAGTGATTGGGTGCCCACGTTCTGCTTCAGCGGCCTGGAGTTCACCAATTCAGATCCCGGGTGTGGACACGGCACTGCTTAGCAAGCCATGCTGTGGTAGGTGTCCCATGTATAAAATGGAGGAGCATGGGCACAGATGTTAGCTTGGGGCCAGTCTTCCTCAGCAAAAAGAGGAGGATTGGCATCAGATGTTAGCTCAGGGCTAACCTTCCTCAAAAAAAAAATTACTCTAAATTGAGTGGGAGGAAAAACAGATGGAAAGTACATGAATTTAGGTTGTGGAAAAAAGTAGGTCTCTTTATAGAGATTATGTGTTGTTATCTTTGTAAACAACATTTTTTTTCCTTATTCAGGAAAGCAATACATGTTCACTACAGAGTTTTTGGAAAATACAGAAAAGTATAAGGAACAAAATTACAATTGCCGCCTGATAGTTCTATTTAAGCCATCTCACAGATACGCTGGTTTCAGGGGGAAGAAGAAAGACAGAAAAAGATAACTTGCTTTTATTGAGTCCCTGCCAGGCATCGTGTTATTCAGTTTGATATATGTCATCCTCCTTAATTTGCCCGACAACCTTATGTGCAGGGTGTTACCATCCATTTTCCAGAGCATGAAATTCGAGCTCAGAGACGTGCATGAACTTGCTTGGGCTGAACCAACTATTCAATTACAGAACCCGGTTTCCCGCACTTTAAAGTCCAGGGCCCTTTCCACTAATCATGGTGATTTGTTTTCAGGTCTACTATGCTTGACTCAGGCACTAAAATATGAGATTTTCCTCTCCATTCATATGAAAGCAGTCACTCAGCCATTTCACTTTGATGTGTTTACTCTGATGGGTGAGCATGGTCTGAGGAGGAGAATCCAGAGTCTCTGTACTGACAGTGTCTTGAAGGATGCTTCAAGGAGTCCTTGGTGGGAAGAGAAAACCTTGCACAACCGCCTTCTAAGAGAGAGCATGCAGAGTTGTATGACTCAACTCTGTCCTCCCTCGGTGCAGGAGTCAAATGTAGCCGTAGACATGAAGGCAAAACCTGCCACTGTATGTTTTTAAAAAATAATCCCAGATGGGAAGCTAAAATGATGAATATCATCTTTTGAAAATTAGTTTAAAAACTCATATTCTTCTGTTTCCAAGTTGGCCCCAGGCAAAACAGCATGTTTATGTTTGAAGACACACTGAAGGTAGGGGCAAGGCCGTGTAGTTGGAGGTCATGGGCACTGCAGGTCAGTGGAAGGTGGGTTTCTGGCACATGTGTTTCCAATCTCTATTGTCTCATGCTTGTCCCTGTGGGAGAGAGGCGACCCAGAGAGGAGGAGCAGTTGGGGGAAAGTCCAACTGGAAAACATGCGAAAGAGTTGCCTTTCTTGGCAAATACAGATGGTACTGCCTTTTTCACTCCATTCCTTGAATGCTGTGCCTTTTTTCCCTTGTTTTGCACAGGGAAGGAGAATCAGAGCAGCAGGAGGAGCTGAGGCTGGCCAGAGGCTCCTGTACAACTATTGCCTCCTAAAATGGCGCCCACTGCTGTCAAGCCCCACCGTGGGGGTGTTGCTGGAAGGTGGTGGTGAGGGAGGGCTGTGTCCTTGCCAGTGCCAGGATCCTTCTCATAGACAGATGAGGCTGGGGTGGTCCTGGAAGTCCTTGGCCTCCCTTCCCTGGATGGTTTGACAGACTGGAGGCTCTCCCAAGGCCAGATGAGGAAGAAGGCCAAGGTTACTTCTGGGGCACCCAGCATTTTCCTCCTATTCCTTTCCCTTCTCTCAATGCCTACATGCTCTGACCACTTATTCTTATCAAAACCTGCTTTTGCTTCCCTTATGTCAGTCTTCTCTCCTGTTAGGTGTTCGTGCTTCTGTGGTATAGGAATGATTTTTAGCTGGTATTTGAACAAATATTGTTTGTTTGAATGGTTATATAATTTAAAGTATTTACCAAAAAGATTAAATAAAATTCTGATTTTTCATGGATATTATTGCATAGGATTTTTTTTAGGTAGGGTAAGTTCTAAGCTGCTATAACAAAGTCCAATATGTGTGTTTTCAAAACCAGCAAGCAATTGACTCAATTCTGATACTATCTACCTGGAGACAGCATCACACCCCACAGGTTAAGGGCTCAGTCCTACAAGACTGCCCCTCCTCCCCCACATCATCACCTGTGCTTCTAATCACCCGACTTTAGATTGGAGGTTCCCATAACCCCCTCTCTGGTTCAATTAATTTGCTAGAGCAGTTCACAGAACTCAGAGAATCATTTACTCCCTAGATTACAGTACTAGTTTATTATAAAAGGATGTAACTCAGGAACAGCCAGATGGAAGACATGCATAGGGCAAGGAATGGGGAAATGGTGCAGAGTTTCCATGCTCTCTGATGGTGCCACTCTCCCAGCTCCATGGATTCACTAACCTGGAAATTCTCCACACCTCATTCTTTTGGACTTTTATGGAGGTTTCATTAGGTAGGCATGACTGATTAAATCACTGACCATCGGTGATTGACTCAAGCTCCAGCCCCTCTTTCTTCCTGGGATGTCTGGGGTAGGACTGAAAGTCCTAACCCTCAAATGACAAGTTTTGCTTCTCTGGTGACCAGCCCCCATCAGAGGTCACCTAGGGGCTTTCTAAAGGTTACCTCATTAACATAGCAAAAGACATCTTTATGGTTCTCCTCACTTAGGCAAGTCCAAGGAGTTTTTAGGAGCTCTGTGCCAGGAAGGTTATTAAGACCAAATATATGTTTCTTATTGTAATCACATCACACAAAGAGATGCCCAAAATACAGTATCTTAAATAAGAGAGTTTGTTTATCTCCAGAGTAGCTGTCTAGAACTCATTTAGGGACCTGGATCTTCCCATTGTGTCACTTTGCCATCTTCTGTAACATTGCCTTCTCTGAGAAATTGAAGCTGCTGCTGACCTGGCTGTTTCTAGCTAGTCACACGGCAGAAAAAGAGGAACTTTATGGCAAGGGGTTTCCTTTAAATAAGTAGAAGTTGCATACATACATGACTTCTGCTCACATTCTGTTGTCACATGGTTGTACCCTTCTGCCAGGAGACTTGGTGCCTGGGCCCCAACCAGAACTCAGTGGTTTGGGCGCTCTGTTGCCTTAAGGAAAAGGGCAGAATGGAAACTAGGGAGAGTTAGCAATCTCTGCTGCAGATTAAAAGGCTAAATGTGAACTCAGAGAAAACTAATAGGTAATAAACAGTACAAATTGTACACAGATGGAGCAAAAATGAGGTCAGGGAATGACTGAGGCTTAAGAAATACTGCACATGAATGATGGATAAGGCTTAGGGTCTTCTTCTGTCAAGAGTATTTGCTTTTAAACAAAAGATGACATGAAGCGTACAAAGGGGGCTCAGCTTAGATCCATCAATAGGGTCCTTTCCTCCCCTTTTCCTTGGGCTATGTGTTCTGGCCCTGCCACTAATCTGATTTTGACTTTGGCTAGGTCATGATTTCCTCTTGTAGCATAATAGCCAAAAAAGGAGGTACTGGATGAATGTTGAGTCTCCTTTTGTTGTTAAAGTGTCTGTGAACCTCTCCTTGTAGAATGTCATCCGCAACAACTTCTAGCAGAGGACAATTTGGGATGGAGTAGAGGCGTGAGCATCCCAGAAATCTGTCTGCTTGGTGGGTTGTGCTCTCTTTCTCTCTTCTCTCCACCCCCTCTCTCCCTCCCCTCCTCTCCCCTTCTCTCTCTCTCTCAGACACACACACACACACACACACACACACACACACACACACACACACGAGGTGGTCTTTGCCTTTGTGAATTTATGCCTGCTAAAACACATAGCTTTCACCCACTCCTCTCTGCTGGCCCCTCACCTCCAGTGTGGTACCTAAGAGACATCCCTCTAGGACAGTTTCTATAATTGCTGATAAGATACAGTCTTTATCCTTCTCCCAGAGAAGTTCTGGGAACCATTTTTATTCTCCACTTGGGAGATGTATGACCATTTCCCCCTATATTTGGCAGTAAAGCTTCCTTTGCTGTAAGGTTTCATTGGCTTTGGATTCTGCTTTCTTTCCTGTTCTTGGGGATTCTTTTTCAAACAGATATTGAGTAGTGCTAAACTTGGATTTTTGTAGAGCCTTAGAAAGAATATATAGAAAACAAATTGTTAAGTTCAATTCAAAAAACATGGAATGAGCTCATACTGTGCCGGGCACTAGGTGTACTGAGATACGGAGACAAACAAAACGTTATCCGTGCCGTAAGCTGCTCATGAATCTTTCCACAATAGTTTAGAGGTCACCTGCCTGAGACAGCAGAAATGACCAGGAACAGTTTTCAGAGTGTTTTATGGAACTCTTGATTTCCGGAGAAAGTTGAGAAGGATTCACGTGTTACTTTACAAGTGGAGTTGAAACTTTAAATATGCTTATGAACTTGTGAATGCGCTTCTAAATTATAAGGATGGTCAAGAAATAATTTCTTAACCTAATTCCCTTCTATGCTTCTTGCTTATAAAACTTCAATCAAGAATGATCGAGGATCACAGTAGACAATTGACTGTGTGTTGTCATCTATAGCTATAAATTTTGAATTCAACTCTTTTTTCATCACCCTGAGAAAAAAGGAAAGAAGAATGTTACCATAACATTCACAATTCTAGCTTCAAATTTTCTTACCATAGTGCCATTTTATTATTTTTCTAATAATAACTATTTTAACAGTAAGTGAGGCAGCTTTTTTGTTTGTTTTAAGTGTGGTTTTGGGAGTCAGATCGAATTTGAATCCTAATCCTACAGTTCACTAGTCACATGACCTGGGGGAAGTCACATAAACTCTCTGTGTGTTAGTTTTCTCGTCTATAAAATGAGGGTAATAGTATTTACCTCTTAGCATTGTTGTGAGGAAAATAATATTTCCAATGCATTTAGAACAATGCCTGGCATGCATTAAATACTGTAGAAGTGTTGATTAAGGAAATAAATGATAAAAAATTCAAGTCCCCTTAATACTAATAATTGACTTTGAGCTCGTATCAATTTCTTGCTATTTGTGATGTATGTATTGTGTTTGTACGTTTGTATTTAAAACTTTTTATCCAGTTGGTGCAATTCAATTTTTATATATAAATGTCTCGTGACTTTAAAAGTTGTGAAAAACATCTGGACTAGGTGATTTCTAAATGTATCTTTTAGGTCAATAATTTGATCATTCTCTGAGTGCAGCAAATTTCTACAGCATCTTACATAGACATCAGGTTGTAAAAATGGGTCTGAGGCATTCTGTCTGTAAATCTTAATCATGACTGTGAAGTAAGCTGTTCTCCTTGTCCACTCTTTCTGTCTCACCCTCTGATTGATTGATTCATTGATCAATGCAACTAACATTTCCACATGGACACTACATAGACTTTGTCAGAGAATTCATGAAAGTACAAAAGACCTTACAGTCCGAAAGAGGAGGGAGGAAAAACCTGCATTACCACAGTACAAGGGGGAGAGTGACAAGTGCTGCAAAGACACAGATGAAAGGCTGTGGTATTTCAAAAGCGAGAAATTATTTCCAAATGAGGAGCGACATTGAAAAGACAGCATTTCAGCTGGGGCGCTCAGGGAGAAGAGGATTCATCTCTGTGGAGGTGGCATAGGATGTGGCAGCAGGGACACGGCCAGGTCAGTTCTGGACTTGCTGAGCTGGAAGTGCCTATGGGACTTCCAAGTGGCGGGGCCATGGGGGTGAGGCCCTTCTGAGAGAGGCAGGGGAGGATGCAGATCATGGGCGTCATCCTCTTAGAGGCAGCAGTTCAGGCAGGACAGCTGCCTGATGAGATTGGAGAGAGGACTTTTTAATGCCCTCCACCTTTCAGTGTTCTCTTCTCCTATCTCAATCCTGGCACCCAGGTTCTCTGCCTACTCTCAGATTCTTCTGGTGCAGATGTCATAGATTTCTCAACTTATTTTCATGAAAGTGTCCATGAAGCAGTGCTTTATCTTTGCATATTGAAAAAGGATGGTAGGGGAGGACAGTGCTTAACTCAAAGTTTAGCAAATGAAACTTCAGGTGAGAGTGTTAGGCTATGTAGTACTTGGTTGGTGGAAGAGGTTTTGAGTACTGGGTGGGGCTAGGTGTCTTCTCTTGTAGCTGAGGATACACTTACTAAGGAACCAATTGTTTCGTTTCTATGAATGACTCTGTTGGTTGGGAATGTTAACTCCCTCCACAGTTGGAAAGACAAAATTTCACCATCTTGCTATCTGACTTCCACCAGAAGCATTTCCTTGCTGCATTCAGGGTTGACCTTTGCCCTGCTGTGAGGCTCTGTATCACATCTTCATGGAAACTGTAGCTAGGCAGCACTCCTCGGCTTAGCTCGGATCCCAACACGGAAAAGCTACCTCAAAACACCTACGGAAATAGAATTGGGGATCCCAAATTGCAAACGCTCTCTTATTTCGCTCCTCTGCATTTCCCATGCTGCTTCTGCCTCCTTCTCCTTCTTTTTCTTCTGCATTTACTCATTCATTCATTCCCCATTTATCCACAACTACAATGTACAAAACACTCTGGAGCCGCCAAGAGTGACAGATATTGAAGATATGTTTTCTGCTTAAGGAGTTTATGGTTTATTAGGTATAGTGGTCATTAAAGCCTCACCAAATGGTTCTGGTTCTTTTCTTTTCTACACACATGGTAGGAACATTTAGTATCCAGATTATCCGCATTTTCCTACTGAGGAAACGACTGTTCAGAAACTTTAAGTAATTTGTGTGCTGTCACTCTGCTTGGGTTCATCTGATGCTCAAGTCCGTGCTCTTTCCATTGTGTTGTGCCATGGTTAAGGCGGATGGGTATTTGAATAGGTGGAGTTTTGGGAGAGGGGATTCCAGGTTGAGAGAATGGCATAAACAAAGAGGTGGGGGCAGGAAAAATGCCAGATGTGTTTTGGAATCAGTTACTCAGATAAACTGAAGTCCGATGGAAGAAAAGGTTGTCTGCCAGGCGGTGGTGGGAGGTGAGGCTGGAGTGTAGACAGCCTTGACTGCCGGGATGAGGAATTTAGAATTTCTTCAGTCTCTACCGGTATGTTTTAATAAATGTGTCTATCACATTCCGGTTTGTATTTATTGACTCCGAGAGTTTTTCTTTCTTTCTATTAAAGATAAAATAGAATGGCCTAAAATGGTGGAACAAAGGGTTTAGGTGACATATTCACTCACCTACTAAGTACTGTGCATGTTCCGGGAGCTGGGGTACCTGGATAGACAGGATAGAGACCCGTCCTCTGAGAGCGGAGACGCTAGGGAGACCGCGAAAATGGGGATTCATCCGTGGAAGAGCTCACGGGAGCTAACTTAGCCTCCCCTTTACTGGAGGACAGGCTCTCACCTACCTTGAGGAGTTTAATAAAGAGCTTATTTTATTTAGAAAATAAAAGAGGACTAGGAACTGCGAAGGTAATTTTTTTAAGAGGAAGGTTAAAAGGAAAGGCTTTAAAACACCATGAATGTAATGAATGCATAGCCTACTGTCATTAAGGAGGGAGACTAAACTGGCAAGGGATTATTTTTTTCAAGCTTCTTTGGGAAGAAAGAGTGTGGAGGAACTGAAAATCATGCAATTAGACAGAGCAGGAGTTTTGGCATCTTGCTTGAAGCCTGCTGAGCTGTAGGGCATGTGACTGAAGGTCAAGGAGGGTATGCAAGTAGATATGGATTAATAAACACACTGGAGTGTCTTACTGAGATAGTAATATTTGGATTATAAAACACTTTTAAAAACTATTTGAGCCCGTGATTAATTGAGGCTCACAAATTTCAAGCAGTGAAATGTGTTTTACTGCAATTGCTATTAAGAACTCCTATCAGCTATCCGATTCCTTGATTTCCCCAGTGAATTTTATAATCTAAATTAAACAGAGAATGGTATAAATTTTCCCTTTTTTGGGTAGCTGATTAAAACCAATATCATCTCAATATACTGTTACATAGTAGTTATATCTGACTCTATGGAACAATTTATTACGTATCTGATTACTTCCAGTATTTTTGTGAATTGATCATAAGCCAATTGGAAAACTTACTGATCTAAAATAAGTTCAGTAATAACAGAATATACTGCCCGTAAGAATTATTAATGAAATAAATCAGGATGCATGGGAATTAGCATCTCTCCTTGTATAAAGTATGCTGTCATGAGACTGTAAATCACTGCCTGTAACGTATTTCTAACTCCACATGCCATCTGTGGTACTGGCTTCATCACCAATTCATAAGTATGCCTGAATAAGGGAAACTTTTCTGAACAGCTTTCTTTCTTAAACATTTTTCAAAAGGGAAAAAAAGAGAAACATGAGAATGAAGAGATTAATATCTGTATGCAATTATAAAAATGGCTGACAATGCCAATTTTTTGTTAAAATAGCTTTAGTTTCTGCATAAGCATAAATACTATTATAGACATGATAGAAGTTTGCTAATGGAGATTTTCTCAAGGTTTTCAGGAAAAAAAAATCCTTGCATGTAAATTGCACAGGCAGTTTTATCCTAAAAATCTTGAGATGGAGAAAGAAATGACAAAGAATATTTCCATTCCCGATAACCACTGTTGTCTTCTTGCGTTACCGAACAGAAACCGACCAGAGAGGAAACCACACAAAGGGTGCTTCAGGATGTTTTCTCATGCAGTCACGATCCGGAGAGAAAACAAAACCTTCTCCGAGGAAGCGGGCTGTTGTTTTGACCCTCCTCTTCTCTCTCTCACAGCACTGCTGGATTCTTCTCGATGGACCAGGAAATGTGCCGGCCTCCACTGTGCATGAGAGGGGGACATCTATTTCTACTAAGTTTCCCAGCAATTTTCTGAGGGTCCAGGGGAGAATTTTTATTCTGTAGGCAAGAGTCTGTTGGATTAACTTTATGGAGTGTCTGTGACAAACCACAGAACAGTGGGAAGTGGATAATTAGGGGCTATGGCTTTGGGGAGTATGTGTTGCTTCAGTCTCCCTTTGCCCCTTAGCTTGACCGCCATAAAGTGCAGGACCCCTGGTTCTCTGGCTGGTACCCCGAGGGGCCGCTGCTTCCCATCTCCCTCTCCCCATGTGAATATCCAACGATATGAACAAAGGACTACCTTGACGTTCGCATTCACTGTCCTTTACACAGCCCAGTCGGTTTCTTCATGGGCACTTTCAGAAGTCTGGGCTTCTGTTGCTTGGCAGTGATCTGTGCTGATGGCAGCAGTCCCTTGTCACTGGTTCTTTGGGTTTCCTCCTTCTCAAGATGTGATCCATGTGCTGTGTGACAGTTACCATCTCTCTCTCTCTCTGTGTGGATGTCTCTCCCATCTTCTTATTATGTCTGTGCATTGCTCTGTTTACTTTATCAAGGGATCTGAATTCACACAGGTAGCTTGGGACCAGGCAATGCATCTAAATAGTAACATGTTACCCAGAGGTGGGAATAGGATGGGGTCAGTGACGGGAATACTGAAAACAGGCCCAGGAATGTGTTCCCAGGTGGGCAGGAGGACTGGGAGGTGCTCGGCCCTGGCATGGGGGCCAGGGATCTGACTTTAGGAGCATGGAAGTCTGTCAGGAGGTTAGCAAGGCTGGCGAGGAGGAGCAATTTGCATGCATAATCAATTAAAAACTGCACAAGACTGATTGGACAAAGGCCAACAGGGGGCTTTTGTGTTTCCGGGACAGATGTAAAAAAGAATCATGAAAGGAGTGTTTACAGAGATAGAGGAAAGCAGACATTGTCATAAAAGTCGAGGGAGTAGAACACTTGAGTCAGACAGAGGGCTGGAAACGGGCTTTCAGTGGTGTGGAATGGACTGCCCTGTCCCCGCAGAGGGTCCCAAATGAGGAGAGACCGCAGTTCCAAAAACGGAATCCTTAGTCTTCTCTCATATTACAGGCTGCTCTCTCCATGCTTGCCTAAAATTTTATTTTTTCATGAAAATATTATTTAGAAAACACATATTAGCCTAAAATGATTAGCTTTTAAATGATGATAGCTTTGCATGCTTGTAGATGTTACTTAATGGAATTATATATAGAATTTTATATCATCATATTTATTGATGTAATTTCATGTATAAAACAGATAGAATATATAAAATTTTATATACAAATAATGAAATTTGATAGGTATCAAACCATTTAATCTAATTTAACATAATTTAGTGATAATTCCCAGAAATATTCTTCTATTTAAAAGTAAGTATCAGCACCTCTATGTGCCAGAAACTGCTCTAAGAAGTGGGGATAGATGGTAACAGAAGAGACAAGATTTCTGCCCTGCGGGGAACACAAGGTCTCTGAAGATGAGTTTAATGGAGAAAAATAAAATGGGTGAGTGAGAAGCTGATGGTAGAGAGTGTTATTTAGAAAGGGTGGTCAAGGGAAGGACCCCTGAGAAGAAACATTTGAGCAGAGATCTGAATAAAGAGACTTCGCAAATTGCCAGTTTTGGATGATGTTGGAAAAAGCCTTTAGAAGACCACTTAGGCCATGCAGTCAATGGTTATGTTGTGGAGATCACAAACATACACCTACAATACAAATGAGAAGTTATACCAAAGGTTACTCCTGTTTTTATACCAAGGGTACTTGTGACTTAAATTGAAATTTCCTGAGACAGCATGAAACACGCATTCAGAAATATTCAGGTTAGATGACACAATAGGGTGTTCTCATGATAGAGATTACATTGATGTAGAACATACTGATGTGAAGAGCCTGCAAAAATAGTTTCTCGGTATGTGTTATGGATGAAATGTCTGTGTGCTCCCCAAATTCATATGCTGAAATCTCAACCCCCAATGTGATGGTGGTGTGAGCTGGGGCGTTTGGGAGGTAATTAGGTCATGAGAGTGGAGCCCTCATGATGGGATTAGCGCCCTTATAAATAAGAGAGACATGAGAGCTCGCTGCCTCTCCCTTCTCCCCTCCATGTGAGGACTCAGTGAGAAGATGGCCATCTGGGAAGCAGGAAGCGGCTCCTCTGATCTGCTGGCACCTTGATCTTGGACTTCTCCGCCTCTAGAGCTGTGAGAAATAAATGTTGTTTAAACCACCTAAACTATGGAAATTTAATTCGCTATAGAAGCCTGAGCTAAGATAGTATGTGAGAGTAGAAAGAAGTCATGTCCCCAAATTAATATAGTTTATATAGTGTGATCTTTAAGCTGTGTGAGAATGGAAATTTATAAATTATATATTAGAAGTACACATTTTCTATAATGACTACATCCCTAAAAATTTGTATTTAAAAACAAAAATTGTACATTTAAGTTGGCCCAAACATTTTCTTCTGGATTTTTTCGTTGGGAAACTGAGAGGTCAGCTTATTTTGGGAGCTGGCTTATGTGTGGACACAGCAGATAGGCCTGGCCTGTGGATAGGCTACGAATGCCAGCTGCTGCCCTCTCAAACCTGCTGCACAGAACTGAGCAAGAAGCAGGTGCTCGATGACTATTTGTGGGATGCTGGCTGAAGTTTCTATCCCCAAACCAGATTCCTCAGGCTGACTTGCATGTTAAACCATCTGCTGGTAGAACATCCATCCCGGTTGCTGAGCAGTCAAACTGCAAGCCTGAGGAGTGGTCATAGTCTTCTCTGCTCTGTGTTTATACGAACGTCTGAAGCAGAGAGTGGGACAATACTGCCAGCGGAAGCCTTTGCCCGCTCTATCCTTCACGTTGGGTAGATGGTGGGTGACATGAATGAAACACAAGTCTTCATATACTTTACTTCCTGATGACAGTCTGATATAGTCAGGACAGGCTTCACCCAGAATGGGGAGGGGACTCTGTATGTGATTGGCGGTGCCAAAAAGCTTCTCATACCTAATACATCTTCTGTGTTAGTTTGCCAAAGTGCCTGAAAGTTCCACCAATAGGTGTCTTAGAGCCAATTCCAGGTCCAGCCTCTCTCCTGTCCTTTCACCTCCCTGTGTCAGGGCTTTTATTAAAAAGTCAGATGTGATGGTCAAAGAGGGGATGCTTGAACCCAGGAACACTTTGATGTTAGTTTGTTTACCAGATTACCTGACTAGTAGCCTAGAGAAGGCCCACTGGAATGGGATAAGGAGTGAGTTAAGTTTGGGTGGATGTGAATGGAACCATAGTCTTGAGGGCTCTAGGAAGCTAAGGGCAGATGGAGGGCCCTGGAACTTTGGGAGAAGCAGAAGCATCTTTTTGGGAGGCAGAATTCTAAGACGAACCCCAATGACCTTCACCCTTTTATCATCTCCTCCCCTTGAGTGTGGGCAGAATCTATGAATAAGAGGAGATATTGCTCCCATGATTATGTTACATTATGTGGTAAAAAGGATTTTGCAGATAATTAAGATTTAGAATCAGCTGACCTTAAGAGGAGGCTCATCAAAGTGAAGCTGATCACAAGGGCCCTTTCCATCTGGAGCCAGAGGTCAGAGAGAGGAGCTGGACTTTCAAGGCATGAGAAATTTGTTGTGCCATGACTAGTTTGATGATGGAGTAGGCCACTTGGCAAGGAGTGTGGATGGCCTCTAGAAGCTGAGAGCTATGCCACTTTGACAGCCAGAAAGAAAAGAGGGAACTCAGTCCTTCAACCACAGGGACTGAATTCTGCCAACACCCAGAATGAGCTTGACAGGAGATTTTCCCCAAGAGCCTCCAGACAAGGACTCAACCTGGCTGATCCCTTGACTGCAGCCATGGGAGACCCTGAGCAGAGAACCCAGCCACAGGTGCTGGACTTTTCACCTGCAGAACTTCAAGTTAATAAATGGGTGTTGTTTTAAGCCAGTAAGTTTGGAGTAATTTGTTATGCAGCAATAGAAAATGAATATATTTTGCTAATGTCACAATTTTTCCTGATATGCACATTGCTGTTGTATTCTTTTTCTCTTTTTCAGACAGGTCAATCAGTGAGGAACATTTAGCTAAGGCCCTTATGTTTTGTGGCTGGGGACACTGAGCGTTGTGGGGTACCATTTTTTTCCTGTCCCCTTTCTTCACAACAGCTATATGCAGGCTACCCTATCATAAATTATAAGTGAGGTTGGTTTGTTTGTCTTCCATTTGGTTTTGCATGCCCTGGGGATTCCAGCACTTCTGCTTGTTACAACGAAAGCCAAATATAGGCACTAAGTAGCACATTTTGAAGGTCCCCCTTACTGCCTTTTCCTCAATATCTTGCTCTGTTTACAAACATCATGCTGCAGCTCGTTCCAGCCCCATTGCCCTGGATTTGAAACCATCCATTTTTACCGTGAGAAAGCACCCCACCCCATAAGGTCCACATCACCGCTGGGTCAGAGCCTGGTCCCTCTCCTGCACAGATGTGAATTCTGCTTTCTGTTCCATTTACGCCCACATGGGGCTCCTGGCATTTTCCAGCCAGTCTGTCCCCTGGGGGCTTCTCACCAGTCTCTTGAATCTGCCTGTTATCCAGCAGCAATGGAGCAGCAGCGATTTGATTTTCTTCGTAGTCACAGTGAGAGAGACCCCTGGACCTGGCAGCATAAGGGTATTATGCAATCAGTGCATTTGCTCAGCTTTCAGACCCCAAGCCCTGAGGCCCAGGGGTTAAGCAACTGCTCAAGATAACCCCAGGGCCCCAGCTCCTGAATTCTATGGCAAGCCCTGGGTGGATATTCAATCCATGTTAATTAGTGATGATGGCAGATCTGGGATTTAACTCCCCAAACTGTGGATCTTAGTGCTGGTTGAACTGTAAAATCGGTAGATTGACACACACGTTATCCAATCATTAGGGCCATTAAGTTCACTGAAAAAAATGGAATTTTATAAATTGGTTGACTCAACAGCTACTCTGGATCATGGCTCAGTCTTGGGATCTCACACTCACACTTTACTCTTTTAGGAGAAATAAGAACGGGTCAGATGGACTGCTCCACTGTGTTGGCGAGCACCATCACCACAACCCAGGGACCTGGCTGTTTCCTCTTCTGTGGCTCTCATTCTAGGCTATTGTCCTTCACCTGAGAGTTTCTTCATTATATATATACATCTATATACACATACACACAGTAATATTGTGATACAATAAGAATTGTACATTTGGTCTTCATCCCTGCTTCCTGGCACAGCGTTCCTAAAACTCTTGTATTTCCTGAGTGATAGGGGTGAAAGGAAAGGCTTTTGTTGTTCATAATAAGCTCCTTTTAACCATACCTGGGTTTATGCTAATAAGCTGACTCTTGGTGGGCCCCTGGATAGCTTCACAGTGGGGGCTGGTTGCTGGAGGAACCAACTATATGATTCGTGGCTTGGAATTTTCCGCCCCACCTCTGGAACTCCAGGGAAAGGAGAGGGGCTGAAGATTGAGTTAATTATCAATGGACAATGATTTAATCATCATGCCTATGGAATGGATTGTACATAAAAACCCTAAGTGATAAGGTTCAGAGAGCTTCCAGGTTGGTGAATACATCCATGTGCCTGCTGGGAGGGTGGCACACACCAGACTCCACAGGGACAGAAATTTCTGTACTGGGGACCCTTCTGGACCTTGCCCTGTGTGTCTCTTCATCTAGCTCTTCTTTTGTATCCTTTATAACATCCTTTATAGCTAACTAGTAATAACAGATAAGTGCTTCTCTGAGTTCTGTGAGCTGTTATAACAAATTATTGAACCTGAGGAGTAGGTTGTGGGAACCCTTGATTTGTAACCAAATTGGGGAGAAGTGTGGGTAACCTGGAGAGCCACTACTGGCGATCTGAAGTGGGAGGAGTCTTGTGAGACTGAGCCCTTAACCTGTGTAGTTTACACTAACTCCAGGTAGTTGGTGTCAGAATTGAGTTACATTTTAGGACACCCAGTTGGTGTCTGCAGAAGACTGGAGAATTACTTGGTGTGGAAAACATGCATTTGGTGGCAGAAGTGTTATGAGTAGAAACGGTTATTAGAGACACACACTTATCTACAAACACACCCTGATATTGTGTATGCGTATAGATTATACTGATCAGAAGAAAGGACATTCACACATTCTCCACTCTATTATGTAGTTAAATCTACATCATATAGTGCAAGTAATCATTAGAAGAATGTGAGATTTGCTCAGGCGGGGAGGAGGCATAACCTTTGTTCATGTATCTGCCTGTCAGTAGATCAAGGCTGTGCTCATAGGGTGGCTCCACTTCAATTTCTGGTCCAGCATGGCTTGGCTCTTGGCTCTTGGCTCTGAGTTGGGCTCAGGTTTGCTCCATGAGTATTCATTCTGGGGCCCAGGTAGAGGGGCAGTAGCCATCTGATGGGGACACTCTTCTCAGGACAATGGCAGAGGGGCAAGAGAGTACGTGGAGTCATATGCTACTTCTAAGGCACCCAGTTGTGTCTGCCCACATTTCATTGGAAAAAGCATCACATGACTGAACCCCAAACCATAGGGGTGGAGAAGTACACTCTGACCTTGGAGGAGGAAGGCAGGAAGTGAATATTTTTGAACAGCAATCCAATCTACCCCAGGAGGTAAGCTGACTATATGTGTGAATATATATCCTGCCTCTTTAAACACATAAGCACCCACACAGTCAGGGACCTCTGTGAAGCGCTGAAAGACTTTAGTGTTTGCACATTTAACATATATGCACATTCAAACAAACAGAATCCTGAGCTGTGTTCAACTGTTTTAGCACTAGAGCCTGCCTTGTATTAATTTCTTCTGCTCTTTATTCTGGCCTCTCCACATTAATTCAGGTCACTCTCTGTTAAAATATGAGACAAGAGAGTGTTTCAAAGAAAAATGTTCTCTATGAAATATTTAAACATGGTTAAAACGACCAGCAAGATGGAGTTGAATGTTTTATGTGATAACTGGTGCTCAAATCTTGGTTCTTTCCAGGTAGGAAGGAAAGAACAGTGGTGGTAAACCTGTGCCCAGTGTTTATCATGCAGTCACCTGGAGGAATTTCAGGGCAGATTTTGCTCAGCTGAGATCTCATGCTGAGATGTTGGGTTGTCTCAGTTTGTTCAATGAGAGGAATAGAAATTAGAGTTTCTAGTACCTGTGACTCTAAGGAAAGGATTGAGGGAAGAAGTGAAATGTGAGGATGTATCAATATTTATTGAGGATCTACCATGTACTAGAGACTGGGGCTGCCATTTTGCATATGAGGGAACTATGGTTCAGAGAGGTAAAGAAATTTATCTAAGTCCTCATGGTTAAAAAGAAGTGAGCCAGCATTCAAATTCCAAAAGTCTATGCTCTTAGGAATGACACTCCATTGGTGTGTAACGGCGTTTCCTTCCACACTTCAGTGACTGGAAGGTCACTGCTTACAGGGTGGGTTGTATAGACAGTTCACCTTTGGAACAGTGACCTTACACTGACCTTTGAGCTCTTTATAACTTCTACCAGTACTAATCAACAATCTCTCGTCTCTGACAGTTCTTTAAAATTTCCTCCTAAGTCTTCTACAGGCTAGTTCCTTTAACTCCTTCTCAGATGATGCAGTATTCAGTTTTAATCATCCTGGTTATATTTTTTCAGATGATCTCTCAATTTTCTTAGGTAGCAAGGGACAAAAAGCCAGATGAATCCTCAAAAAGGGAGGCAAGCCCTCCTGCTTTATCTTGGTGCTACCAGGGCAGGCAACTTCCTGGTTTGGATGCTGAGCCGGAAGTGGAGACAGCCCCGGTCCATTACCCTGCACGCAAGTCCCTCTAGGGCAGGGGCTGCATTGTGTCCATGAGCTCTTGGACCCCAGCCCTGGTTTAGATGCTCAGCAGAGTTGAACCTGTAGAGTCTGATATCATTCGCTTCTCTGTGGTTATTTATTAGACAGACATTTATTACACCACTTAAAGAACAGACACAGAAAATGGAGGATAAGCTGAGAGATGCCCCAAAGTGATGGAATTCCCCATATCTCATTCCCTGGCTCCCTGATGCACGTGTGATGGGAGATCATAACCAATTAGTCCCCGGACATCTCAAGAATACAGAATATGCCATTTGCACAGCTCAGTAATCATGGTGTGGATTAAACGAAGGTCTTACTAGGTGTGGATTTATGAATAATGTGAAAAATATAAAACACAAAGACAATTGAAAAGAAGAAAAATAGCATGTTTCAAGGAAATGCAATGAGGAAATGGACTTGCTCTTACACACACACAATCTCTATGGCTTGATAGGCACTATAAAACAACGTCCTATCTTGTTTTGGGAAGAGCCCTTCTCATTTCTCTTGGTGTTTCAAAGCAATCCACACCTTCCCGTGGTGCTTTGTAGAGCGCCCCCATGTGGGCACGGAACCGCCTTAGCGTTGACCTCTCAGTATTTACAACAGCATCCAGTTTTCAAGGGTTGCTTTTGTCCTAAATGCACCAGTCACCACTTGGAAAAGGGATTTTTGGCACAGCCCTATGTTATAGGTCAAATTGTGTGCCGCTCCCTCCAACTGATATGTTGAAGTGCTAACCCTCAGTATCTCGGAATGTGACCTTATTTGGAGATAGGATCTGTACAGAGGTAAGAAGCTACAATGAGGTTATTATGTTGGGCCTTAATCCAAAATGACTGGTGGCCTTATAAAAAGAGGAAATTTGGACACAAAGACAGAGCCACACGGAGGGAAGTCAATGTGAAGAGACACGGGGAGAAGATGGCCATCTGCAAGCCAAGGAGAGAGGTCTGGAACAAATCCTTCCTTCACAGCCCTCAGAAGGAACCAGCCCTGCAGACAACTTGATCTCAGGCTTCTAGTGTCCAGAACCGAGAGACAGTACATTTCTGTTTTTTAAGCTATTGCTTTTATAGTACTTTCTTACAGCAGCCCTAGTGAACTGATACACTCCACTCTGAAATAGATCCGTGTGTCAGTTAAGAGCCAGGAGAAGAGAGACAGGGAGAATGAGATTAGTTTGGGAGAGTTTGATTATCTGACAGTTTGTGTGGACACAACAGTGGCTCCTCTTGTGAGAGGAGTAGCAATAATTGATGACATATCCTGCGTGAGATCTTTGCACTGAGTGTTCAGTTTATTTCAAATATATATATATAAAAAATCAATGGTTAGCTCAAGCTTAAAAATAATTCTAAAATGAGATAATTTTCATTCCTTTAAAAAATTTTTTCAGTTGGAATATTCCAGTCCACAAAGAGATGCCAAAGGAAAAAAAGGTAGCTTCTTGGTGAGAATTTGCATGTATTCGGTCCTCCCCCCCCACCCAGTGGATTTCCCCCCACAACATTCTTTCACAGGGATGTTTGCCTGCGGGGAGCCCTGGGCCCTCTGAAAGCAGCCGCTGTGAATTCCTTTGGGTGGGGATTTGTCGGGCTGTTTCTGGTCTGCTTTCTATTAAGATGAACTGCCAGTATGTGTTATGTCCAGACAACCACCTTGTGGAAACCCAGAAAAAGCTGCAAAATAGAAACGAGGTAATCTCCTTGAAGCGGCTTGTCAGGGCCTTCTAAGGTCAGTGGGGAGGAGCTGAACTCTACGGCGCCCCCGAGATCTGAGTGGGGTTGCCAGAGTGCCAGGGCGCCTGCCCCAGCCTGCCTTCTCACACACTTGGAAATCACAAAAAGCCTTTCTGTCCACCGCAGCCTGTGAATTGGCTTTCATCATTGGCGCCAAAGACCCGCCACTCTTAGGTAATAAAGGACATGAAGATCAATCCCGAGGGAGAAGACTCCAGTTCCAGAATGTCCCTTTGTCCAGAAACAGCTGTGTGGGATTCAAGACTATCCAAGGATGTAAAGATCACAGGATCTCTTTCTTTCATTGTCTACTTGTTCGTCTGGGCACCACACTGTGCTTCTGCCATCAACTGAGCTGCCCACCACAGCGAAGGCGTGAGGCCTTAGGTGAAAGATTTATTCTTTTCTGCAGAGGCTCGAGCCAGTTGTTAACCCTCTCCTTGCCTTTCTTTTGTCTAAAAAAATTTTATTAATATTTTTTGGAAATATATATATATAAAAGAGTATATAAATTATCTATGGATAATTTAAAGAGCAACAAAGCAAGGAACACCCATGCACCCACCCCTAGCTTCAAGAGTAAATGCTTTCTTCTTTCAGGGATATTGTAGTAACGTTACTGGAATCTTGCTTCTCTTTGGGATGCTATTTTTTGACATGGCTGCATTATCCAGTCAAGCCATGAGGCTCGGAGGATGTTAGGATATGAGAATAATTAATCTGGGTGTTGGGATATGTCGTCCCACTGCTGTACCAAATATTAGCAAACAAAGGCACGACACTGCAGCAAATCTCTTTGTGAGTTGTGTCAATGCATGTAGCCCAATTAAAACAAAAATCTCTCGTTTCAAAGTTGGTAGGAGAATAACTACGTAAATTAAAATTCATCCATCCATCCACCCTCCAATATTTAATTTATTTATAATTCATTAATCAAATCCTTACTGCATGCCTATTATGTACTAGACACTTAATAAACCCAACAGGAGTGGGATGAGGATGGGAAAAAGGGCCAGGAGCAGAGCTATCTTCTAGTCTGTTTCCTTCCCCCAAGTCAAGGATCCTTGACCTTTTTGCATGGACATTAAAACTTATGACCTTGTCCTGGCGGACAGTTTATAGGTGTCACGTCATAAGGTCAACTATACCACTTCTGGGCTCTAACCAATTGGGGAAGTGTTGTCTTCTCATTACCCCTCTTCCCTCAGCGTAGCATAACCTCGCAAGGGACCTTAACCCACACCGCGCCTGGATGTATTCTGGTGCTCTCTCTGGGGTGGCACAGATGCTGTGGTTGAGGAAGAGCTCAACTTTCAGCTGGGCCTGGTCAGGAAAGCGTATAAACATGTCTCACTCGACGGAGTGGAGGGAATGAGAGGACCAGCAGAACTTTGCCCTTGTGGAAGCTGGGAGTGGGATCAGGTACAGCTCATGGGGCAAGGAGACTGGAGGTGGGTTTGATAGAATGAGCTCAGTTTTCCTTAGTTTACTGGTTCCTCTTTGAGGGAAAAAAGGATGGGATTATACGTATTGATATATCTGTTGTGTGTCAGGCACTGAGCGTGGCTTGATAAAATTTCATCTTCACGAAACCCTCCTAGGTAGTTATTCTTCCCATTTTACAGAAGAGGAAACTGAGATTCAGAGAAGTGTCGTGACCAAGGCTTCACAGCCCAGTGTTGCGGCTGATATTTAAACCCACTCTTAGTTCACAACACACTGTGCAGCCTCTTATTTAGGGGTTGACGAGGCTTGACAGCACTGTTCCAGAATGTGCTACCACAAGTCATCCTGTTCAACACAACTCATGGCTGCCTCAGAGGTGCCTGCTACCCCCTGGAGTATCCATAATGCTCTGCTGCTCACGTATGGGGCAGGCAGCAGGGCTAATTCAGGACAGGATGGCAGATGGGTCAAGTTTTCCATTTTTGCATCCCCCCGTCAGTCTCCTCTTCCTTTTCAACATTTCCTCCTCGTTGAGGTGTGCAGTGCCCCTGGCACAGTGGGGAGTCTGTGGACTTGAGATGGAGCCCCAGTTCCGTAAAGAACTGTGAGATTTCAGGCAGACCGCAGTTTCCTCATCTATAAAAATGGTATCGACAGGGTCTACCGTGCATGAGAAGTAGAGATGCTAGCTGTAGAGCCCGGCATATACAGCAGAAACTCACCAAATGGGACTTAGTTTTCCTTACTCTGATCTCTTTCCCTTATTGCCTCGTGATCTAGTACCTCTCTTCCTCATTAACACTTCTGTCCAAAGCTTCATTCTTGTGTCTCTCCCTTGATCTTCCTTATTCCTCCTAAGGCATTGTGACAATTAAAAGTGGAATGAGTAGCTCCCTCTGGGAACATCTTTGCAGTTTAACAGGAATTTTCTAGAAATAATAACAGCCCAAAGAATGAATCTCCAATGGTGACATTTCAGGCAAAATGATGGTCCAGTGAAGAAGATATTTTTGGGCAGAGGGACACTCACTAATTCCTAAAATCTTGATGAGCCCTTTGAGGCAGATGCAACACAAGATCTATCTTGTCTTTTGTACTTGGTTCTACATGCCAGAATGTTGATGTTGGAGAAACATATTATCAAGGAGCCATTTTAAGCCTGGAGCCCTTTAGTCTGCTTTTGAGTTTTTTTTTTTTTTTTTTTTGCTGAGGAAGACTTGCCCTGAGCTAACCTCTGTTGCCCATCTTCCTCTTTTTGCTTGAGAAAGATTCATCCTGAGCCAACGTCGGTGCCAGTCTTCCTCTATTTTGTATATGGGTCGCTGCCACAGCATGGCTGATGAGTGGTGTAGGTCCATGCCTGGGAACTGAACCCCTGGCTGCCAAAGTAGAATGCTTTGAACCTAACCACTAGGCTACAGAGCCAGTTGCTAGTCTGCTTTTATACTCTCTCTGTTATTGCATTTATTATATGATGTGTATGTACTGCATTGTATGTGTCTGTCATTGTGTTACCAGAGAGCCTCAGACCTTAATACAGCTGAAACCATCAAACTAGGGGATTGCCACACTGGGAGTTCATTTCTTGGTAAAATGTCATGTTCTTAACAGGTGCTGATATCTTGAAGGTAACTGCCCACTTTACCCCCACCCAAATGGCCCTACCAAATTGCAGTGCATGATCCTTTAGCAGTTACTGCGTTTGTGCACAGAATGACAAATCTTCAGAAGTGTACCTCTTAGTGTGAGACAGACCAATCTTTAAACCCATAGACTCCAGATCAATTTGTTTTAAATAGTGTGCAAATAGTGGGTTTTTTTTGTGTAATCCCTCTTGAAAGAAGCACAAATGCCTGGAATTGCTTTGGGAAATTAATCACATACACACACGCGCACACACACGAAATGTCATTAAAGGTTACAATCTCTAACTTTTCATCATAGAGAGTCTTTAAATTGACTGGGACTTTAGCAATGATCTAACCTAAATTCTTCACTTTACAGGGAAGAAAGTGAAGTTCAGAGAGGGGAAGGAAAGCCTGAGTTTGCACAGCTAGATATGAAAGAGTCAGAACCCAGGTCTTCTCATTCCGTGCCCAGCAGCACAGGAATTCTTTCTTCCTCCCTATGCTCCCTCCCTCTTAAGTTGTTCATGTTTGTAGAGATCTTCTCGTGCTAACCACATAACCGGCTCTTTCACTTTCTTCGGTCTCTGTCAGCTGTTACCTTATTAGTCAGGCCTTCCCTGAGCACCAAACACAAAGAAGCACCCCCCATCAGGACTCCTTACCCTCTGCGCACTTGCTCCACCCCCCATCTTACTTGTTTATTGCCTCACTCCTGCAGCTAGAATGTAAGCTTCCTCAGAAAAGGACTTTGTTTTGTTCACTGAAAAATCTGCAGCACCTACAACCGTGCCTGGTATACAGTAGGTGCTCAGTAACTACCTGTTGAATGAATGGATGAGCATCCACTAGTGAGAGGTAGAGGCTGCAGAAACAAGAGTGAGCAAAACCGCTTCTGCTCCCTCCGCTTCCACCGAGCGCTCAGCTTTGTGGAGGAGGAGCCTTAGGTTAGCAATCACACACGTGTGATAAATTCTACAAAAGGCATTACAAGGGGCCTCAGGTGTGCAAAACAAGGGGTCTCGACTTGGTCTTGGGAGGCTTATGACAATTGTGGGAAAAGACCACGCGCACACTGTGTGTCACCATTACTGAATCCGCCTTATAGAACGTGTTCATCCCTGTGACGTTTGAAGCATGTTTTGTCAAAGGAACTTTATCTGGTTGCTGCGTGACTAGTTTAGTCCCTGACGAGGCTGCATCTGGTGAAGAGCTTAGCGATGGGGTGATGCTCCAGATACGATGGTGCAGAGAGAACCCATCATCGTGCCTATCCTACGCACAGGAATCTACACTCGCGTCACTGAATGGTTTTTGAATGAATTTATTCTGAAGGGAAGGCGGCACTCATGGACGTCTCCCTGGGGACATTCATAGTTGGGAGAGAAGACTAGTTAGCTCCCAGGGTGGCCACATGATGTCACTGTTGCTTAAAAATATAAAAGAACAAAAACCCGTCTTTTGCGAGG
Organism: Equus caballus; assembly: GCF_041296265.1. Taxonomy (NCBI): domain Eukaryota; kingdom Metazoa; phylum Chordata; class Mammalia; order Perissodactyla; family Equidae; genus Equus; species Equus caballus. Next base: position 54,715,812 of record NC_091691.1, read on the forward strand.
ACCAGTTTAGGAGGAAGTTTCAGTAAGGTGAAAGACTATTCCAATAAGAGAACTTTTATACACTTAAAAGACATTTCTAAACATAACATCTGGCCTATTCCTCAAGGCCACTGTTTTATTTTTACTTATTATTATTATTTTTACTCACTATTATCAAATCTATCTTGGTCATACCTAATGATTTCTTCTGAAGAACTCAGAGCACCCTTATGTCTAATATCTTACATGTTTTCAAAGCACTTTAAAACGTCAGTGTTTCAGGGGCTGGCCCCGTGACGTAGCGGTTAAGCTCGCGCACTCCGCTTCGGAGGCCTGGGGTTCACCAGTTCGGATCCCGGGCCGGACCTGTGCCCTGCTTGTCAAGCTGTGCTGTGGCAGGTGTTTTTAATCTAAAATAGAGGAAGATGGGCAGGCATGTTAGCTCAGCGACAATCTTCCTCAGGCAAAAGAGGAAGGCTGGTGATGGATGTTAGCTCAGGGCTCATCTTCCTCAAAACAAAAACAAAAACAAAAACGTTTCATTGAAATGTGATAAAAATGAGAAGAATAAACATGACATGCTGTGAATGGAGGCGTGTGATCACCTCCACTTTCTGCACCTGAAGTCATCTCTAAAAGTGGCCACCTATCAACACAGATTACATCTATCCATATTTCCCAAATCAACATGGTTTATTTAAAATTTGCCCATTGTCTATTTTTTTTACACTTTCTCTCCCATTTTTCTTCCTTCTTTCTCCTTAGAGAATTTTTCTAATTTCTTTTGTCCTTTCAATGGTTTATTTTGTTCTTTGTTCAGTCCATTGATTCCTTGAATATTTACTGGGTACATGTTATGTGTGAGACCCTGTTCCAGGTATTGCAGAAGATAGAAAGCACATGAGCTTATTATCTCCATATATAAGGCTCCTACAATCCTTTAAGGCTGTAGGACTAACTCACAAAAATAATAAACTGAATGCTCGTGCATGTCTGACTACACATCAGACACTGTGCCAAGCTCTTTACCTGTATCTCATTTAAATCTCATGACACCTCTTGTTAACCCCATTTTACAGGTGGGAAAACTGAGGTTTAGGGATGTTCAACAATTTGCCTAAGGCTAAACAGCTATGTACGTTGGAGCTGAGATTTGAATCCTGGTCCATTTGGTCACAGAGCCTGAGCTATACTTTACAGACTTTCAGTAATATTAAGCAAAATGAGGTAAATGTTAAAAAATGAGATTCGAAGTGCTATGGGAATTCTTACCTGTAGAGATTTCGTGGAAGAAGTGGCATTTGAGATTCGCTTTGGAGGATGAATAAAATTTCCCCTGGTAGGGATGAGAAGGGAGGCTCAGCCAAACAAAAGTTTAGTTCTTGCTCACGATCTATTTACAATGAAATTGGCAAGGAGTCTTGGTTCCACACGCTGACTTAGGGACCCAGGCTGAAGGGCCAGTGTCTACAGTTACACCCACTGGAACAGGAGCAGGAGAAGAGAGAATGGTACATGAGGGTTTTATTACGCTTGCCTGCACGTGACTCACAGCACTGCTCACATTTCATTGGCTAGAACTAATCTCACGGTTCTGGTTAAGTGCAGGAGGGCTGAGACCTGGAGGGAACAGATGGAATATGGGCGCACGTTCTGTCTCTGCCCTGCTGTTGCGCTGCCTCCCTGCAGTAGGGGAGACATGCGCCATCTTCCAGATTTAATCAGTGGGTAGACTTGGGCACACAGAGATGAGCTGACTTACTCAAGACTGCACGGTCACCTCGGTCATAGCCACCAAGAAAGGGTGGATAGGTGGCTATTGACATGACATTGTTTCAGGAACCTTTCCTTCCCTCTCCCATGTCTTTCTTCCTCCCCTGATTGGTTGAAAGCGGCGTAAATTCTACAATTTCAAATGGTTTTCTTTGGCTTAAGCCCCGGATCCTTTGAAAACTAAAATAGTCTTTAGAGAAATACTGTATTGAGCCTGAACCACAGGTCCAAGTCTCCTAGAATAGTGGGATCGGAGTGGAATTTTCTAGTACAAATGAACAATTAAGCAAGCAAATGAGATTTGAAATAAGACTCAGTCTCATCTCAAGCCTGGTGTTTCCCGACCTTTTCCAGTGGAAGATGAGCATATGGGAGGGCATATTTCTCTCATTTACCAAGTATACCTCTGTATAAGCCTATCAACAGCACTGTGGAAAACAGGCTGAACACTGACCCATTGTTGTCTGCGGTGAAGGGCACATTTGCTTGTTTCAAGTGACATACTAGGTAACTCTCTTCCGAACAGCAAGGCGCTTACCCATGAAAAAAAAAAATGAAAGGAGCAGCCAGATTTGGTTACTGTCGGAGCCACATGATTCAGAGATATCCTTGATAATGACAGTTGCACAGCTGGATAATTAATCAAAGTATGAAGAGAGTATAGAGCCCTCTAATGCACACAGCTCCATCCAGTCTCCACGGGATCAGGCCATCATCTGTTTATTCTCCTTCGGAATGGCTTGAGATTATTCAATTATTCAATAGCTTCCCTCCTTGCTGTGATGGGATGTATGGTTTTTAATTGGCACCAGGGTCTTTCGGTTCCTGTGAACTTTGCTAGTCACTTTTGTGATTCCAGTCCCTGGAAGCCTGAATGTTTATCTTTATCTAGAGCTGGGCCCAAACAATGCACCTTGAAATGCCGATCAGCTTTGAAAAAAGCAGTTCTGCCCAACAATTGGTAGCAAAATCATGACAAAAGTCTGATTTCAGTCTTGCATTTTTTTTTCTTCCTACCTGTGTTGTTTTTGGCATAGAATATAGGATTTAAGAAAAAAGTCTATATTTGGCATGCATTTTCTTTGCCATTATAATTAATTTTGTAAATGTTATCTTTCTCTTAGGAGAGAGTTTTAGGTTTTAAGTCAACTGGTATATAAATATTTGTTCAGTATGGTGTGTCATTGAAGTGCTTTCTGGAAAAGAAATTCAATATTTCGAATATAAATATGATTTTTTTCAGACTTCTGAGAGATTATTGTAATTGTTTGTTCAGAGACGTTTATTAAGAAATAGATTACCACCTATTTTAGGGACTTTGAACGTAAATTTACAATGAAGTCTCATTAAGTGGGCTGCTTTTACTGTTCTTAACACTCGAGTAGAATTTTTGTCCTCTTTAGTGGAAGTTTTCTCCTTGAGATGAAAATTCTTCCAACCTTCTGTGTTAATTAATGCAAAATGTTCTTTCCCTGATTTGGTCCCCGTATAACTCTATCAGACAATGTTCCTAACACTTTTCTGTTAATACTTTGTGTTACTCCTCTGCCTGATCATTTTCAGAGTAATAACTTATCACTCTTAAAAGTCCAACAACTTGCTCTGGTTTCAAGGTCCTATTTAACCTGACCTCAACAATGACCCTGCCTTTTCTCTCGCTACTTTCTGACAAACACCTTGTCAGTTTATCTCCTTCTCAGTGCCTGTAACCAAAGTGAGGTTGCTGGAACAGTACCATCAGGCACACCTGGGGACTCCTTAACATGCAGAGTCTCTGGAGCCACCCAGCCTGGCGAAAGGAGAATCTGCATTTTTTCTTTTTTTTTGAGGAAGATTATCCCTGAGCTAACATCCACCTCCAATGCTCCTCTTTTTGCTGAGGAAGAGTGACTCTGAGCTAACATCGTGCCCATCTTCCTCTACTTTATATGTGGGGCGTCTGCCACAGCATGGGTTGACAAGCGGTGCATAGGTCCACACCCAGGATCTGGACTGGCGCAGCCTGGGCTGTCAAAGTGGAATGTGTGAACTTAACCGCTGCGCCACCGGGCCGACCACGAGAATCTGCGTTTTACCAAGCTCCCAGGTGATTCCCGAGCACATTCATTTGACAAGTCCTGACCCAGTACTTCCCACTACGTTCTTGCCTCCATGCTTATGCTTATACTGTTCACTCTGCTTGTTCCCTGTTTCCCTCCACTTAGCTAAATTTTATTCATCTTTTGGGGGCTGGTCAGTTGAACTTCCACTTTTGCTCTTAAACTTTGTCCTGATGCATTTTAAAATTGTCTTAGTTTGGAGTTAGTTAGTTTTTGAAAACAGATCATTAGGCAAAGATCACAGGGTCAAAAGCATCCTTGAAAATGTATTAAGTTACCCATCAACTAGAGAGCAGATGTCTTAGTGTATCTTGTGCTGTCTGCTAACAAATCTACCTATGGTCAAATTCTCCCCCCGAGTCAGAACACTTCGCTATTTCTTTGACTTAATACGAGATACACTGACTGGCTTGCTAGGAATGGTGTTTGTGAAGAGTATGGCTCCCCATCTCCAAGTGTACATAGTTGAATTTGCATAAGATAAATACCCGTAAGGAGGAACTCTGCCGAAGTCAGGTCTGATATGTGTTCCCACTGTATTTTTATTCCCATGTTGAGTCAGATCTGGTCAGAGAAAATTCTTGGGACTGTTTAGAAAAATATGTTTGGGGTGCTTCTGAGTTAATTGTGAATCACTCCCTTTGCATTAAAGAAAGGATCCCAAATATTCCATGCTTTAAAAAATAACAGAAGAAAACATTTTCTAGTTGACCAAGAGGCTTAGTTGGAGTGGGAAAGGATCTGTACATAATAGAGAAACAAAACAAGAAGAAGGAGCAGGAGGAGGGGGAGAAAGAAGAAAAGAAAACAAAACCTCTGCATAAAGTTTAAACGGTAGAAAAAGACATTTTAGGCCCATTAATATTGCCTGTCGTGGACTGAATTGTGTCCCCTCAAAAGGTGAGTGTTAAAGCTTCGACTCCCCGATGTGACTATATATTTGGAGACAGGGTCTTTAAGGAGGTAATTACAGTTAATGAGGTCATAAGGGTGGGGCCCTGATCTGACAGGACTGGCGTCCTTACAGGAGCGTGTGCACAGGGGAAAGGCCACATGAGGACACGGTGAGAAGGCGGCATCTGCAAGGCAGGAAGAGATGCCTCCCAGAAACCAACCGTGCTGGCACCTTGATCTTGGACTTACAGCCTCCAGGACTGTGAGAAAATAAGCTTTTGTGGTTTAAGCCACCCAGTCCCTGATATTTCATTATGGCAGCCTGAGCAGACTGACATTGCCTGACCAAGATCACCCTCCTGAAGACAGAATGGATTGATATTTGTTTGGACTCAAGGTATCATTATTTTGGCTGTTACAAAGATATAACTGCAGTATTGTAATTTATTGTGCAGCTATTGGTCTGTCACTTTCAGCAACTGCTTTCTACTTGATAACATTTGTGAGATGAATGAAGCAAAATTACTTGTTAATTTTTATAACTGTTTAGATGCTAGTTGGGTGCAGTCTCCAAATATTTCCTAATGCATTTAGGGTTTTCATATGGAGGAAACTGCCTAACTCCTGATGAAAGGTGAGACTGAAACTGAAACCCACAGTTCACCAACGTAATGAAGTTATCGGAGTAGAAGGATGGTGGGAATCTTAAATAGTTGTCGTTTGACTTCTTTAGCTAATAAACATTCTTTCAGTAAATTAGAGCAGTTAGGGTGGGAAGTCTCTTCCCCTAATATAAGCTTCTCAATGAGATGTTAAGATCAAAGCTACCTTCTCTCTTTTCCCTTTAATGAAGAAGAAAAGACCATAGGAGGTAAAATTCAAAGTGCTGAAATTGACATATAAGAGAAGTGGACAATGTGAACATAATGTGCTCCTCCTCTAGCCAGGAATCACAGTCCACGTTCAGGATTAACGATGGGAGGTGGCTGTCCGAGGAATGCGTTGCTAGCTTACATTTGGTGCATGCGCCTCTCAGTGTTTTGTATTTCACAGCATTCTGCATCTAATATCCACGGCTCTGAAAGGCTGCACAAATATTTCATTAAAGTTATTTTATGGTACGGTTGAAATTCTATGGGGGATTTATAGAGCTGGAGGTCTTGGATTCATTCTCTCCAAATTATGTTTTGTTCCTTTCTTGATTTGAAATGTGTCCAGGAAGCCACATTGCTGGAGAAAAGCACTTAAAGCATAGAAATGAATACGTTTGGTAAGTATAACATTTCACTACCCTCCGCTTCTTGCATTGAAAATTTTAAGACACCGGAACTTAGTTGTTTCAAAAGTATAAGCCTTTTTGGCGCTGCATGATGGAGTGAAGTGAGCTTTCTGAAAATCAGAAAGTTTTCGTTTTAATTCCATTTCTACCTCTAACGACCTATGTGTGATGGTTAGTTTTATACATCAACACAGACGGGCCATGGTACCTAAATATGTGGTCAAACATTATTCTGGATGTTTCTATGGGAGTGTTTTTTTTTTTTTTTTTTTTAAAGATTGGCCCTGAACTAACATCTGTTGCCAATCTTCTTTTTTTTTCCTTCTCCCCAAAGCCCCCCAGTACATAGTTGTAGATTCTAGTTGTTAGTGCCTCTGGTTGTGCTATGTGGGATGCCGCCTCAGCACGGCCTGATGAGTGGTGCCGTGTCTGCACCAGGGATCCGAACCTGTGAAACCCTGGGCTGCTGAAGCGGAGTGCACGAACTTAACCACTCAACCACCGGGCTGGCCCCTCTATGAGAGTGCTTTGAATGAGATTAACATTTTTTTTTCACTTTTTAGTTTATTTTTTTTGAGGAAAATTAGCCCTGAGCTAACATCTGCTGCCAGTCCTCCTCTTTTTGCTGAGGAAGACTGGCCCTGAGCTAACATCTGTGCTCTTCCTCTACTTTATATGTGGGATGCCTACCACAACATGGCTTGCCAAGAGGTGCCACGTCCGCAACCAGGATCCAAACTGGCGAACCCCGGGCAGCCGAAGCAGAATGTGTGAACTTAACCACTGCACCACTGGCCTCGCCCCAAGATTAACATTTAAATCAGTGGACTTTGAGTAAAGCAGATTGCCTGTCATAATGCGGGTGGGCCTCATCCAATCAGCTGATGACCTGAATTGAACAAAAACCTCCCTCGGGCAAGAGGGGATTCTGCCAGCAGATGACCTTCGGGCCTGAACTGCAGCATTGTCTCTTCTCTGGGTCTCCACCCTGCAGATTTTGGACTTGCCAGCCTCCATAATCACACCAGCCAATTTCTTAAAATAAATCTCGTCTCTCCATATACACATCCTATTGGTTGTTTCTCTGGAGGATCCTGACTAATACACTCTGTAATCCTGGTCTCATCCTTTCTCCTCTCTCAGGCTCAAATGTGCAATCTGTAAAGAGGGGAAGTGGCACGACGTAACCTGTAAGGTCTTCTACAGAGAAAAATTGTGTGATTAAAAAACATGCTAATTTTGAAATGTAAAATTTTTATACAGAGTAATAAAAGTAAATTGTAGAGAGACATTAGACACAAATATGAAAACACCTCCTGATTTCTTGGGATTTTGATTAAGATTTAGAGGCAGTTTGGTGAGTCTCTGCATTGGGGAAATATACATATCTCAGCCTAGTTCATCAAACACAGGATATTCTGGCTGGATTCTGCTGCTAAGTCTCTCTCCCCACTCACAGCGCTACTCTCCTCCCCACCCACCGCCCGCTGCAGGCATTCTCCTCCTTGCTGTGGGCAGTGGCACCTTCCAGGTACAGACACAGATCTCCCAAGTCCTGAGCCAGGCACGACCCAGGCAGGTAGAGCATCAGTTGACTCGGACCCCAGCTGGTGTCCAGAGATGAGAGGCCGGGCATCGCCAGCCATTCCATCACCACTGCTATTTGCCTATTGCGTGATTATTTCTTTGATTCTTGATCATTCTCCCTGGCAGCAAAACTAACACAGGGTTATTGTACAATAGTACTAAAAAGAAAATAAAAGTGACCCCTTGTAGCACCTAGAGATAATCACTATTCACCTTTTGATGTATTTTAATTTTCTCTAAGCCAGTAAAAATACAATTTAGCCTTCCTTGCCCTCCCTCTCGAGGATCATCTTGTTCTAATGCACTTGGAGGAAGATTTCTTCCTGGATTTCCAGTCCTGGGTCAGTTGGGTCATCACGTATGGGTGTGCAGGTTGTGCACTGCAGAATCTAGGAGGCAACTCATCCTTTCATTGTTGATCCTTTAAGTCTCTAGTGACCCTACCACAGGACTTTGTGTTCAGTGGATTTTCCTGAAGTTAATCAAGAGGACTTAGATGATAGTCTTGCCCCGAACAGAGGATAAGTTACACTTGAAGATTAGACACCAATTTGCTTAAAGATCTGTCAGGCATCCTGAACAAGGACCTATTTCTCACACACTGCTTCTTCCTTAGGCCTCAACTTCTCACCATATCACTGGGACCTGTTCTTGACGTCAGTCCGCTTCTCAGCCAAAAGTCTCCAGCTCCACGTCTCTAGCTCCTTAGGTCAAAGTTCTCAAATTCTGGTTACTGTGTTATACAGAACATTTAAATTCTTCTTTTAATTCTATCTTTTCAAACCATGTCTAGGGTACCCTACTTTTCACATCCAAAGAAAGGCCCAAAAAAGTGCTATCTTAAAGGATCAGTTCCCTCTCTCAGAAGAATTCTCTGCTCTCTTCTATATGTGTTCATGTACTCAGAACGCGAAAAAAAAGATGATGTTCTTCATTTCCTTTATTGGTTTTCATTTTTTTCTGATGGTTGCATTTTCCTTCATGGCAGAAAGATGGCAAACATGGTCAAAAACACTGTTTTTAAGACACATTCATATGTAGCTTTAAATTGCTTCCCAGGGCTTGCTCCATGGTGACTGATGGGATCCATGGCTCGTCCCTGAGCTCTCCTTGGGAACTCTTTTGACATCTTTAAAGATGTTGTCTTTGCTGGTGTGGCAGTAGAGTGAGCTATGCGGTGCGAGTTGGCGTGATTCATGGGCACTCCTTTTGGCTTGGTCAAGGTCAGGTGGTCCTCCTCTTGCTGGCTCAGCCCCATCTCAGCTCCGCCATGCTACAGATCCTCTGAGTCTTGGCCAAGGATGGTCCAGGAGTTGGCCTTGGCTTCCCACTCCCCAGCCTCTATCCATCCCAGCGCCTCATGACAGGGATGTGGCCATCATTTGTATCCTCCTCTGGGATCATGCAGGAACACCTGGAGCATCCTTCTGTGTCAACCTGAAGCCCAGGGAGGCCCAAGGGCCAGTCTCCTGCTCTCACTGTACATGCCACACTGCTATTTCAGTACTTCTGTGGGTGGGCACTGTGGTGCCCAGGTGACCAGATTTAGCAAACAGAAATACAACTCAGCTGGTTAAATTAGAATTTCAGGTAGACAACAAATGCTTTCTTAGTATTATTTCGCATGTAACATTTGCAACATACTTATACTAAAAAATTATTTGTTGTTTATCTGAAAATAAAATGTAACTGAGAATCCTATATTTTATCTGGCAGCCCTACCAGGGACCCAACTGGATTTTGAGGCACAACTTCCCTCTGCCTTTAGTTTCCCTCCTCATTTTCCTTGCATAGACTGAGGGTCTGTGGGCAGACTTTGTAATCTGAGGAGTTCCTGCTGATTTTACCCCTCCCACTTGAGTTATAGCATTTTAAAGCTATGTTTATTTATAAATTAGGATTATATTGGAAATAGAGCTTTATATCCACTCTTTTTCACTTAGCATACAGTCATTTTTTCCCAAAGCATGAATTTTAATGGCTAATGAATTTCACATCTGGCTTGAATTTTGACTGGGTTTGTGATATGTTAATTTAGGAGTGTTTATTGAGCAGCTTTTATGTGCTAAAGTATTGCTTTGGTGCTCTGGATACATTGGTGAACAAGTCAGAAATGTGTTTACTCTTATAGAATTTATACGACAGTCAGGAAGATAGATAATACATGTAAGTAAATAAAATAAGTTCAGCTCATGATGAGTGCTGTGTGAACCACAAAACAGTAAGAGCGACCCTATGGGGTGCAGGAGGGAACAGTAAATGTGCACACCACTGTTGGCTCCAATTGATTGGTCCAGGGAAAGACACCTGATCCAAACTGGCCTCATAGGAATCCTTCCTTGGGCCAAGAGCAAGGTCCAGGCAGTTTCTCCAAGAGAAGTGGCAGCAAGATGTAAAATTCAAGAGCTGGTGGTGGCCAAGTTTACCACTCCATGAGGAAATAAGTGGTGAGAGAGAATAAAGTCATCATGCAGATGACAGTGGTGATGAGGGACGACAGTCATGGAGGCATTTGGGTCCCTGGGTTCAGTTATTCCTGATCTCCACCTTCATCCTTACCTTTTCAATTTTGGCATTCAACCATTCCTGAAATCCTATAAGCCCATAAATTGTATTTTCGCTCAAGCTATTTTGACGTGAGTTTCTATCACGAGCAATCTAGAGTCCTGACTGATGCTAAAGGGAAGCGTAATAGAATCATTTACAACAGCTCCCACACCCAGACCCATTGTGGGGTCCTCTACTGGGCCAGCTCTCTGTCTACCTCTACATGGCTAACGAGAGCTTGTCTTCATCTCCCTGAATGTTTCTACCCCTCCATGTGTCGTTATTAATCTGAATGGATCCCCAGATTCAGAGAGATGAGAGTTTCCTTCTTCCTTATAGACGGTTTGCCTCCTTGTTTCTGTATATTTTGTGGCCTCAGGTTGACTTCTTCCTAAAATGATTGTCCCTGCGAGTGTTCCTTCCCTTCAGGCAGAGTCACATGACCCACAACATGAATATCATCTGGTCTCATGGCAGGAACAGGACAACCACACAATAATCTGACATCAATTTCCCCAAGTCTGGATTATTCAATGTGAAACGATGCCATATGTGAGACATTCATGTTGGGCCAAACCAAGCTCGATATAATTTCCTTTCAGTTTTCTCCTCCTCATGAGTTAAAAAAACCCCATGGTGTGCACGGGTGTGTGCGTGCGGTTGTGTACACAGGGGAGAGGGACAGTTTCATTTGGAGACACCTCATTATATTTGGAAATAGAGACACGGTTTTCTCCTAAAAACATCTTTCTAAATGATTCCTAGGTTCCTAGGCTGGCCACATGTGTCTACATAGCTAAAAATACACCTTCAGCAGCACTGACCTCTGTAAGTTCGCAAAGCTGCTGGGTGCTATGCTGCTCCCCTGAAGCTTGAGGCCATTGAGACTTGAATCTGAGTCCAGCACCCTGATCCCAAAATCACCCTGAGCTCTTGTGAAACCTGAGTCCTAGAGCGTTTTTGAGCACCAAGGGATTTCTGAGTCCCGAGAACACATGAGACTAGCAGCAGGGCATGGAAGGATTCCACACATATGCCAACAACTAGGCTCTGCAGCCTGGATGGATTCTCTTCTTCTGGTTCTTCCCCCTCCTTCACTGAATCCATCATTTCTCCACCTCTACAGAGAGACTCACTCCAGCTGCTGAGGCATTCCCAACCAAGCCAAAACACAGCTCAATAACCATTACAACCCATCCATCTCCATTCTTGTCCAGTGTGGTTTGGGCGAAGGTCACCGTCCTAGTAGCTGGGGGCTCAGTAAGGCCCGCCGGGCTCCCTCATGTGCACTTCCACCTGCCCTTCCTCCCGTCACTCCTGCTGCAGCCCAAAGTCTCCTTTGCTGCCAACTAGACTCAGGATTTAGAGTTTAGGAGCAAGGCTGGGACACCCAGTTGCTCTAATCTCTGCTTCCCATACTAGCCACAGGCTTCAGCATCTGTCCAGTAGTGCATTCTTTGTGTCTACCTAGTGTCTTCCTAAGATTACAGCCCCATCCTGAGACCTGCACCCCTTGACACAGGCCTTAATTCTCTACCCAAGTCCTTTCTGGTTTCTTCCCTGGGCCTGGATGCTACACTTTGCAATTGCTGGCTGACAATCCATAGAATGCAGAGAACTCTCCATGAAGCACAAATTCAACATTCCAAATTTCCAAGCTCAGCATAAGCCCTCTTCTTCGACATGATTAAGTTGTTGAATTAATTTAAAAAGTACAGTTAAACTAAGGAATCAAAAAAATGTAAAACATGCACAGTGAATCAGCATTCTTTTGCTGTAGGGCTGAGACCTCTTCTTTATGGCTCTGGTCTTTGGAGTTTACGTGTGTGAATCACCTAGGTGCACTGTATTCACACTCCAAGTTTTTCCCTTTTTAGTGGAAAGAGAACCTGAGACTTTAGAAAAAGTTTGAGTTCAGAATCCTTTTGGATTTTTATAATTTTCTCTGTGTCTTTTACAAGTGTCTTTCCTAACGCTAATTCAATGGAGAGTTGTTACCTCTTTGTCTTAAGTTTTTCCGAAGAGTTCAATTTAGTTTTCACAGAAACAACAATTCTACTTCTTTTCCAATTTACAAGTCATGTGGTGTACATGTACCCAATATAAACAGGTTTAGGAAAAAGAACACAGACTCTTGCTAAGCACTAGGCTACTGGAGTGTAGCTTCTTGGCCTCTGAGCTTCGGCATGCCATGGGCATCAGTGAGAACGCTTTGTAGAGAAAAGTCAGCCAGGTGGAGGATGGTTAAAGACCTTTAGCTACAGCTGACCCTAGCCTGGGTTTCTCCTTTGCTGTGCTGTACTTGTGACTTTTAGGTTTTTGATGGCGATAACTCTGGGGACCCTGCCGTCAGACTTCCTGGCTTTCTGGCCTCCCTGAGTGGCCTCTACAGGGCTGTCCATTTCCAGCTTCCTCTCCTCCTCTGGGTGGTGAGCTGATCTAAGGGTAGAGGTCACTCTTTCTGGACTGGCCACCTGCTGGGTCAGCCGTAGGAAGGGGACCAGTGTCAGGATGCCATCTTCTGTCCCTCTATATCTTCCTGAAAGTCCACTATTCCTTGCATGAGTTGTTTTTGATTTGGTGGACGGAGAGAAAGGCTCAGAGCCGATATCTGAATTTTGTTTGATGTGAAGGAGTAGGGTGTGGGCAGAAGATGTAGGGTGGTAGATTGATCCATAAACTGAACTAACCAATGGAAGCAGGGCTTGGAGCAAAGGTGATTAGTAATCTGCAGGAATCCTGGGGTAAACATGGATTTGTTATAAGTGTGAAGTGGAACTTGAGGATATCTGATCCAGATCTTAAGAGGCTTGGAAACCCCAATATCTTGATTACATATGATAAACTAAATTTGTATTCAAAATACACTCTTTTTCCCTGATACCATCACTTTTATTCAGGCCTAGAGATTTTAATCAGCCAATAATCTGAATTATGGTCTATCTTATCATTTACCCTTGAAATTATGATGTCTTTTTCTCTGGTTAACTAAGGAATAACAACCCCTCCAGAATTAAACCATAATCAGTGACAATGTAGTTAGAATCAAATTGTTAATGTTTTTTTTTCTTTATTAGTTCTTTAGTGCCCACAAAGCTGCCCCCAACAAGTAAATGCTACCTTGAAGAATTCATGTTTGAAAGAGAGATATGTGGTAGGCTTGCTTTGGTTCATGACCAGTCTGAGCTCTGTTCTTTATAAGTATCCTTCAGTCCTGGCTGGAAGAGTGGTCCTTGTGGCCGTGCGTAGGCCAGATGGCCTCATTTCTCCAACCTGATTGGACTAGGGGTAGATACCTCACTCACGCTGAGCCAATCAGATTCTTTCTCTCAAAATACTGTGAAACTCAGAAATATCTCAGGTAGTGGTGATCATTGGGATGGAAAGTCTTGGAGATTCGGAGACCTGGATGCCATGATACCACACCCATGAAAGAGAAGACTCTGTGTGGGTGAGAGGGGAGCAGTGTGGAATTTTACAGGAAAAGATATTTTCTTCTCAAAATGGGGGAGGCAATAAAATCAGGAATTAACTACACACACAAATCTGGTATAAATAAAAAATACATCCTTCTTACGAGGCAAGCATCTGGATAAATAAGTTATTATTATAAAATATCTAATGATAAAAGGTAAAAATGACGTTTGACTTTTTGAGATTAAGTACCACATTAAAAAAACTTTAAATAATACCTTGTACGCAAATAATGGATTTGTAAAGTTAATTCTAGAAAGGAGTATCTAGTCAGAAATCATCCAGTACTACAAAGACCAAACCTCACCCATACCTACCACTTATGGGTAAACTGCACAGAACAGCTTCACGGGCTTCTGCCACTGGAACCAAACTTGCCCTTCCAGCCTCACCACTGATTCCCCCTTTCTGGGCCCTCTGCACTCTGCTCACACTGGGATACTTGGCATTTCTTGAACATGCCATGTATTTTGTTCTGGAAGATAGGTCTTGGCAGAAATGAAGTCCAAGGCCATGGTTAAGTGGGTTAATGGGAAAACACTCTCTGAGTTGGTCCAAGCCAAAAGCTAAAAGCTGACTCCTATTGTGGGCTCAATAGGGAGAGAGAAGTGATTAGCTGGATAAGCAGATCCAGGTTCTGAGGAATGATGCCAGGCTAAAACCACAAGTGTGCCCCATTGAACCTCAAGATACTTTTACTTAGATAACCGCACATACATCTTTTTACTTCATTTTCTACATTTATAATCTGCTAATACATGGGTGATGTGTTTAGAAAAATACATAAGAATAGTTACTTCCTTGATACTAACAATTTTTGCTCTGATGGGCCAAGATGGAAATTGCCATCTTTCTCCTGTCTGTTGGTTGTCCCAGGTCATTTTCATCATCTGTCTGATCTTCCATACCAGCTTGACCTTTGCTTCTGCTTAGAATACTGATGTTAATTACTCATTCTAAGCTGACTAGATGGTTCTAAATAGCTCCTTCCACTCCTGACCTGCTGTGAAATTGCCGAGCTCTGCAGCTCTTCTCTTTCATCTTTTATTTGAGTAGATCTTGACACATATTTTAAAAAGATGTAGTCTTTTCAAAGCTATGTATCCAGCTTCTAATATTCTCCTTAAGAGCTACACTTTCTCTGTGAATGTGACAACTTGAGTTTTCAGCCTTTAACAAGTCACATCGGAATTTTAAACACATCTCCCTACATTGAGGATTAATAAGTACTGCTTCCCATTTCTAAGTAAGCATTTATTTGTTAAACATTAATGTTTGTAGTATTTTGGCCACCAAAAGTTTTGTTCCAGAAGTGTGTTACAAAAATCTGCAAAGCGTAATATTGAGACCCATTTGAAAATGAACACTTTTTTTTTTGTTGAGGAAGATTGACCCTGAGCTAACATCTGTGCCAATCTTCCTCTATTTTATGTGGGATGCCGCCATGGCATGGCTTGATGAGTGGTGTAGGTCTGCACCTGGGATCCAAACCTGTAGACCCTGGGCCACTGAAGCCGAGTGTGCAAACTTAACCACCATGCCACTGGGCCAGCCCCTAAACATGTTTTTTTAAGAGAGATGAGGCTGAAAGAAAATGATTTACTCCAGAAATCATTGAATCCATAGTTAATTGGGTATTGCCTTGTGACAGTTCCCCCATTGTTTTGTTCCTTCATTTGTTCATTCATTCATTCCATGTCTGCAAAGTGCCAGCTGGGCATTAGAGATAACTCTGGACCCACTGGTTGTAATAATCACAATAATAGCAATATAACAAGGGCTAACATTTGTTGAGTTCTTATAACGTGCCACACAGTACAGTAATTATCTGATGCAATTTATCCAAACAACTCTATGTTACAGATGGGAAAGCGTCATTGCCTCACAGAGATTAAGCAATGTGACACCGGGTCACACAGAGAGGACATGAAAGAGTGGGTGTCTGACCCCAAAACTCTTTCGTTCCTCCAGTATGTGCATCTGGATAGGGCCACCTCATGGCCTGAAACAAGCCTGAGACCCTTCAACACTGACCCCCTGTGGGTCTTGGCCACCAGCCTCAGCAGCAGGTTACTTCCTCCAGCTTCCGTGAAGGTCTAGGGCAGGGGTGTACATCCAGGGGGTTAGTTTCTTCTCTTTTCCCACCTGCTCTGGGTTATGGGGGCCGTTAGACCCGAGGTCCCAGTCCTGAGTATATACTCAGAAATTTTTGCTGATTTGACTTTGTCTTTGTGAAAATTTCCAGATGAGGCTCATTCATTTTCTAAGCCTCCTGTTTTTTCTTATCCCATGAAACGATACCAGCTCTTGCACACTTAGCTTCTGAAGATAGAGACTGTCAGGACGCTGACAGGGTCTGCTCACTGCAGAGATCATTTCCAGTTTCTGTGAAAATTCTCACTTTCCTCAGGTCGTTGAGTCTGGAGAGAAAGATGAAGTCAGTGTATCAGGTGACAGGTAGTCACCAAATATTGAACCCAAGGTCGATTTTCCATATTTGAGCCAGATTTAGCCCTTTTTTTCTCCCATCCTCAAAGTTAATAAGACACTTCTGCCTTTTCATTTCTTCCTTAAGGATCTTTCATACTTAGAAAAAAAGATAACGAGTCATGAGCACAGTGCTCATCCCCAAAGAATGCTTAAGACTAGGCCTAGTTAGGAAAACGTGTCAATTTGGTTGAGGGAGAATCTTTGAGAAGACTGTATCTGTTTCTAGGAAATCTTGAATGAAATGCCGAGTGACAGCCGATGGATTATATTAATTTAGGAAAGCAGAGAAAAGCCTGGATCTAAATTTGGAATTGAAACAATTAAACATTTAGGATGTTTTGGTCTATTCAGGCTGCTATAACAAAATACCACAGACTGGGTAGCTTTTGAACAACAGAATTTATTTCTTACACTTCTGGAGACTGAGAAGTCTAAGACCAAGGTGCCAGTGGCTTCGGGGTGTGGTGAGGGCCTGCTTCCTGGTTTACAGACGGCCGTCTTCTCATTGTAACTTCAGAGTTATGGAAGAGATGAGGGGACTCTCTGAGGTCTCTTTTATAAGGCCACTAGTCCCATTCAGGAGGGCTCCACCCTCATGGCCTTATTACCTCCCAAAGACTCCCCAAATACCATCATATTGGGTGTTGGGATTTTACATATGAATTTCAGGAGGGCACAAACATTCAGTCTGTAGCATAGGAATCATAAAAATAATTTTTGACAAATTTTCAGAAGGAAGCTGTAAAGGAAAGATTTTCTCTAATTTGTGTGCCTGGACCCGTTTAAGGGAATTCACTTCTCTCATACTAAGACCCTCGCTACTGCAGGGACATCATTACAGCCTCAGGCTTGTTCAAGTAAGAAGGGTTCCAGTAATGATAGGGTCTTTATTAGTAGAGCAAAAAGCCATATCATCTTCCATTTATGTCTCATTTGCCGCAAGTCCTGTGTGATATGACACCCTGAGCTCCAAGGGAAGCTGGGAAAGTGAGCACGTAGCTCTTCCAGTCTCTATAATGGAGGTGGGAAGGGACAAAGGAGTTGGGGATGGGGGTTCTGTAGATCATGAAGAAAGAGGACTGGCCACACTTTCTTCCATTCTTTCTGCCTATTCGTGCTTAGCCCAGTGCTTAGCACAAGTCTCACTTCCTCCAGAGAGCCAGCTCTACTTCTGTTCTAGCCTAAAAGGCTCTCTCTCTTTACCGTCTTAATCCTTGGAGCCCATGTCTTCATATGTCTAGGTCTTCTCCCCGGATCGACTGAAAGATCCTGAAAGGGGTACCTGCTTATATGTTTTTGCATATCTAACGGTGTTTACCCCAAGGCTTTGTACATAGTAGAAATTAAACAAAAATGTGTCAGAATGATAGAGTGTGCCTTTGCTCACCATAAACTATTAAGCAAAATTTAATGAATGTTACAAATATAAAAACAATCCCCTGTCAAAACCTTATCTATCCTTCAAAACCCACTGGAAATACCACTTGTTTCATGAAGCCATGCTTAATTGCTCTTGCCAGCCCCAAATTGGCTCTCTTCTGAAATTTGTTACTGTATAAACCAAAGATGCTCTATCCATTTCCATTTCTTTTTAGAGAATTTATTCTAGAATGGGCAACCGTATATGACTTTCTCTCCTTGGCCCTCGCTGAGTTGACTACAGTGGATACCTGACCCATGTTCAAGCCAATCATATTCTTTTCCCTGGAATATGTCATTGAAAACAGAGACTGAGTCACTCAGATGGTGCTGGGTTATTGGTACTAATAAGACCATATAGAGTTGTGTCCAGAGTGGATGCCATGGCAACCCACACATCCTGCAAACATTTATTGATTGAGGGCTTAATATGTGCTCAGCATTGTATGAGGCAATAGGAAGGAAAATCAACCAAAGTGCCTGCCCTCATGGACTATTCTAGTGGTAGGACTTCCTTTTAGACATGTTCAGGCAGAATTGTAGAAGAGGAGAAATGAGGAGGGTAGAAGGAAGACAGTCTGCAGCAAAGAGAACTGAGCAGATCGGCGAGAAACTCTTCAGCCTGTGACGAGAGAGACTTGGAGATTTCAGCTTGTTTAGTTTCCACGGGGCCCAACTATGCTTTTACCACCACCTATATTACTATTGTTGCTGCTATTGCTAATTAATTAATTTTTATTGAGCACTTACTATGTTCCAAGCACTAGGGTAATCTCTTGATGTGCGTTTAATAGTCTCAATAACCTTAGGATCCAGGAACTCTTATTATCTCCATTTTACATTGAAGAACTGAGGCTCTGAGATGGTAGATGGATTACTTCAGAGCACCAGCTAGCAAGAGACATAGAAGGAACTTGAAGTAAGCTGAAACCTTTGCAAATGGGTCCATCATATTACTCTGCATTCTTAAAATATCCTTCTAATAAATTGACTTTGTTGGGTGCCTGTAAGTTACTGTCAACAGATACCTTAGGTAGCTGGTTAAAGTGGCTCAGAGTGGAGGTAATAGGATAAAGTAGCTCCCTAACTTTCTATTATTATATAAAACTGCCGGTATTTAAATGGAATCTTAGAAAAATAAGCCCCCTCTTGAAAATGTTCAAAGGTAAACAACCATGTAAGTGTTTTGGTTTGAATATTCATTTCTTGAGTTATATGACTAAAATGAGAGGTTGCCACTTTGTGAGCCTCTGAGCTCTGGCCAGAGGAGTAGGAGTTAGGAGTTAATACAAAAAATGTACAAACACATATGCACACCAAGCACCACCTGTAAATTCAGTAAATAATACATCCTGCACACACATGCACCGTGTGCTCTAAATGTACGTAGAGGCAGTTAATATTAATAAAATAAAGATTCATGTAAACTAATTATTGAATTCATACTAGTTTTTTGTCATATATTTTCTATATCAGTAGACATGATGAGATTATATGAGAGCCTGTCCTCTTTATAAAATTAAAAGTAGATCCTCCAAATCAAAGGTTGAGAAGCATTATTGTAGATTACACCAAAAGGGTAATTGAGTGTCTATCAAGGGGAAGTCAGAAATGTGCCTGTCACTCACTCATTCTGGACACATGGCAGGCAGCTCTTACTGATAAGGACGCTCTTTGTGGAAGATCCCTTATAGCTTCACACCCTCATTATAGTGACCAAGAAGCACGACCAACCTTTTAGAGTTAGCCTGTGAAATGTTGCCATTTTTTGTTTAGGAAGTAAAGAACTCATGTTCAACGATTATCCCTTTATATTTCCTAGGGTTCAGAAAGAGCATTGAAGCTCCAGGTGCTAGTTTGATCTGAGGTTTATTTGTTTGAGGTTATTTGATCTTGTTTATTTGGCCATAAGTCAATGTTCCTGAGTTACCAAATCTGGGGACTGTTCATTTCAGCTTGTCAAGCGGGTGAAACAAAGCTTGCCCCTGCTTGTGGCATTAATAAACTAACATTGTTGAGCTTCTGTAGAGAGCAGGTAGTTGAGGAGTAAATGTTATGGCATAATTGAAATTATAAGTCTTTTAACTCCCAAAGCAATAGAAATCCTACCCCACCCCCACCTTCAAATTTGGGATTATTATTCTCATCCCTTTTAAAAATTGAGTAGACTCGGCAGCGAGATGGCATGGAAGTTCTCTGGAGCTTTAATCACTAATGACCTCATCTTCAAATGGTCAATGATAATAAACAAGAAGAAGGGATTTCCAAGGGGGCAGAGCATTAATAAGGTAAGATTTTAAAATTAATTTTTCAAGTTAATTAAAATGTCCAAAAGCACAATAAAACTGCAGAAAATCTGGCAAGGGAATGGCAGCAGGCCTGATTAATGCAAGTCAACTGTCTTCTGAGGGTAATAGTAATAATGATGAGATTATGGATATGGAAGAAACTGCTAAAGAGAAATGTGATGTATGTGGAATACAAACTGCTTCCCAGTTACTATTTTATGGTGCACAATGGATCTTATTAAGGAGGAATAGTGGCAAGAATTACCACCGAATTGCTCAATAAAAGTATTGTGTAATTAAGAGTGTTGTAGCAGCAGCTGGAGCAATGCCTCCCATTGATATTCCATATTCTCCATTTATTTCCAGTTTGCTAAGGGTGTGTGAGTTCTAACTAAGACTGTTTATTTTTCCAATCACTCAGTAAACATTTATTGAGCAGGGCCCTATGCCAGAGATATGAGAGGTATGACGACGAATAAGGCATTACTTTTGCCCTCAGGGGGCTTTTGTTCAAATAGAGGAGTTAAGATATGAATGTAATTAAGTCTAGCACAACGCAGATTGTCTTGAAAGCTTCCGTGACTGGTCAAAAGAGAGAGAAGTTACTTTTGGCAAAAGGGATTTAAGAAAGGTACTGGAGAATATACCATATTTGAGAAGGGCTTTGATTTTGGTGTTGGTAAAGATCATACTAATTTCTTAAATTTTTGAATAAGCTACATGATGTGGAATGTCACTAAGGCAAGTAGGAAACTATGAAGGCATATTTGGGGTGAAGGGTGTAGTCAAAGCAAATAAAAGGAGGTACTCATCAATGCTATGTTGAGAGAGAGAATGTTGGCATGTGAAGCGGAAGCACTCAATGACAGGCAAATACATCTTGTGCAAAACGGATGTTGGGCATTTTGGAGTCAGGCAGCTATGGCTGAACCAGACCTGCTTGATCCAAGCTCTGCTTTAGGAAGTTACTCTGGCTGCATGGTGGACTTAGGGAACAAGAAGCTGGTCAAAATCATTTGGGGGCCCTGCAACAATAGAACATGATAGAGATGCTGGGGGCAAAATGTATGGGATGTGTTTTGTGAAAACGGAAAGGAGAGAACGGTTGTCAGTAACACTGTGGAGACAGAACAAATAAAATTTGAATGAAGAAGAGGGAGAGGTCATAAATGCCCACAAACTTTTGAGTTTGGGCTACTAGGATGATGGCGGGACGAATGTCAACAATCCAGTGGATAAAAGAGTGTTGGGAAAATAATGATGATGTATTGGTATAAAGGTGATGCACCTGGAAAGGAACTTCTTCATCAACCAACTGAGGTCAGCCTCAGTTTGAGGCTGAACTTGAGTGAATGCTTCTTAGCTCCTGTGATAATATTGGCTTTGGGCACCGTCAGAACATGCTTGTGAGATAAGACACAATGGCATGGAAGAAGATGTTCTTCAGGCATGTGTAGAAGATGATTTTCACATCATCCATTTGGGCATCAATATATTTCAGGATCATTTAGAATGACAGCTGAGCTTTTCTATCTCTGAGGTGGAGAAAGATTTGGGTTAAGCTCAATTCTGAGGGCATGGAAAGATTCTGGGCCCAAGATCATGGGATACAACTGATCTGTAGTTTGGATTTTATTAGGTTATCTTCAGTCCTCCTTTTTATTTTCTTTTAGCACCA
The DNA here is from genome assembly GCF_041296265.1 of Equus caballus. Lineage (NCBI taxonomy): Eukaryota > Metazoa > Chordata > Mammalia > Perissodactyla > Equidae > Equus > Equus caballus. The sequence goes on from NC_091691.1 coordinate 54,737,319, forward strand.
AAGAATGCATTCCAGCCTTTCTTTTTCATTGGGTTTGTATTATTTCTGGCTATATTTCCTTCTCCAGCTGCCTTTGCTTCTGGAATCAGAGCTGATGGGCACAGAGAGCGTTGAAGCGTGGAAGCCAGCTGACTTGCCCAGAGTATGATGAAGCAGAACCACTAAAATGGAGATGAAGAATTGCCAAGAAATTTGAGCTGGCGCAGATTATAGTCTGAAGGCTTGAATTCCATACTAGGCTCATAAACCTGGTTCATTTTCAACTCCCCTGCCTCCTTAGCCCCTTGTAACAATTTTACCAGTAAAACATAAAGTTTCTGACCATTACTTCTCAGATCTGTCCTGACTTCTGTAATTCAGTCTTTAATAAGACTGCCTTCTTTAATAAGGACTATTACAACCTTCTCCCTGGCGTTCTGAACTCTGTCTTCTCTTCCAAGCCATCGTGTGCACTGCAATGTACATTATTTTCATTTTGAAGATTTTTCAGCATCTGTCTGGCTTCAGGTTGCTCCTGGAATCAGATTTAAAGTCCTAATCCTGGCCTTTAAGGCTCTCCTCTGGTCATTGCACTGCTGGTCAGGCATCCTTGCCCCTGGTCTCAGTCCCTCTCTCTTTTGCTCTTGTTGGTAAACAGCCTTACTGCCCTCCACACGACTGACTTACAGCCATGTCGAGAAGCTGCAGGTACCACTCCTTCTTCCTAAAATATCATTTCTTTTCCTCTCCACCACATATGCCTCAGATTTCTTTTCTTTCAGAGGTCTTTCTTGTTAGGATTGGGAAAGCTACTTCTTAGCATGAGTGGCATATATCTTTGTCACCTTAGATGCAGGTGGATTGAATAGAGGTTAGCATACTTTCTTCTTAGTAGCCTGAAACCAATCTTTTCCTTTTTATTAAGTTTGATTGAAAGGAGTACACTCTTTCACACACCTTCCTGATTGTTTTTTCCTGCTGCCTTTTTGACTCGACTCTTTTGCTGTGTGAAAGAATTACTGCACAGTTAAGCTTGGCCTCCTGCTAAACACAGATCCTAGAAATGTGGCTTATAGAAGACCATAGTACTTTCCGAAGGGTACTTGGATTTAAAAAAAAAGTTTCTATTTTCGTGTAAGTATGAGAAAGCGTGGATTAAGCAGAATTAAATGGGTTTCTCTCTGGAGGAGTACTTAGATATTTTAATACTGTACATGATGAAGGGATGTTTTATGATGCATCAGAATTAGGAATAACTCTCCTCTGTGGGCAGCCCGGCTTTGATTCTTTTTTACTGCAACGAAATGTAAATTTCAGGACACGAAGAGTTAGAGACTGATCAGAAGAGGTTTGATTGTCTTTTTGTTTCCTACAGGATGCGGTGCTAAATCCCACCAGGGTGTTTCTTACCCTCTGCCTGCCAGCAGCGGCCTTCAGGTCTCAGAAGTGTTCAGGGCCCAGAACAGGCTCAGGTCACTGTGACATTGGGGGAGGATGACAGAGGAGCACCTCCTTCCTGAAGCCACGTTCCTGTCGTTGCAAAAGGGCAACCATCCTAAACAGGGAAACGTGGTCTTAATCCTTCTACGGCTTTCCTCAGGGCAGAAATTGCAGGCCAATGGGGACAGCAAAACTGAACAGTCTTACGTCCCTTAGGACACTTAGAGGAAGATTCCTTCTCCCTGTTCTTAGTAGAACATTTGAAAAAGCCAACATAACTTCTATACAATGAGGAATTTTCACAGGGAAGTTGCAAGCTTTTCCTGTTTTGCTCTCTTGCTGTTGATCTGTAAGCTCTGTGTTCCAGCTCCCCCAACCCTGGCATTTTCCGTCTTGCTCTGTGCCCCAGGGGCTCACCCTACAGATGCTTCCACTTGCACCCCCTTCTCCTCTTGCTTCCGTTCCCGTTTGGAGGAGAGACACTGGGGCACTTCTCCCCTCTCTTGGCTCTCTGTGTTTCCGGAAGAGGCTCGTCCCTCTGTGACCCCACCTCCTGTGGGCAGCCCTCCCTGGCCTCCACAGACACTACCCTTCCCCTCCCACCGCTGCTATGCTCTGCCTGCCTCCCGTCTCTTGTGCTTTCCATTCCCTCTGCCCACAGCCCTGCAAATAGGCCCTGCCTGTTGTTAAAGCCTCTTGAACCATCTGAGCTGGGTCTTACTCCTTGCTGGACCTTTTCCTTTTTCAGGAAAGCTCCAGGGGTCTTTGCTGTTCCTCATGTGAAAAACAGCAAAAGCAGTGACAGTTTGCTATTGCCACCTACTTACTCTGAAAGACAGAGAATGCTGCCGGATCTCAGGACCACAGGAGCCCTCCGGAACAGTGGTAGGGGCATCTCACGGGACTAGAACCCATTTTGCAAAGCCCTAGGCCAGAGTGTATTTCATGGTGGTGAGGGGGAGGGTGGAGCACATTCAGTGGTTCGCTGACAGCAGGTATTTAAGAGACTGATGGAGGCCATGCAGGAGCCACCTGTGTATGTATATATGTATATATGTATATATACATATATACACACACATACACAGATACATATATATATATATATATACATATATACACACACATACACAGATATATATATATATATATATTTTTTCTTTTTTTGCTGAGGAAGGTTCATCCTGAGCTGACATCTGTTGCCAATCTTCATCTTTTTTTTTTTTTTTTTTTTATGCGAGCCACTGCCACAGCATGGCCACTGACATATGAGTGGTGTGGGTCCATGCCCAGGAACCCAACTCGGGCAGCCAAAGCAGAGCATGCTGAACTTAACCACTAGGCCACGGGAGTTGGCCCCACCTATACATTTTGGAGAAGCCCCTAAGTATGCCTCAGTACAAACTGCACTTGACTTCCTATTTCTTCAACTATAAATAAGCAAATCTTCGCTTGATTTGAGGGAGGATATACCAGAGCTTTTGAGATATATCCCAGCAAAGGAAGAGGATGAGTGAAGGAGTGGAAAGGGCCTGGTGAAGTTCTTCCCTCCTCTTTAGAGGTGGACATGCCGAGGGAGAGGGGCCAACGAGGAGTGGTAGGGCCAGTAACCCTGGCCTGCTGCTTTCCTGGAGTCACAGAGAGCACCACTTCCCTCTCGTAGGCAGGGTGATGTTGTTCTCCTCTCTGCTCACAGGGGATGGGTCCCAGAGATAGGTGTGGAAATTTCAGCACACCCTTTCACAAAATAGCAAGCTCACCATAATTTTGGTGAGTGTTGGGTATGGTAGGCATGCAGGGATGAGAAATGACTTGGTGGAAAGGTTTTACATCACTGAATTTGTTGGTAATTCAGAATTAGAAAAGATGGGGACTCAGTTTACTCTTTCAGTAACCCCAAGGTTGGAGTGTAGTGGTCAGAGGCCAGGGGGTCTCCTCAGGACGTCAGGGATGAAAGCCATTGTACATGTGGTGGGTCAGTGGCAGTTCTGGGTGATCATGAGGATGCCATGGAGTCCTGTGAACTCAGCTGGAGGCCCCATGATCTGTGGCCAACTGTGTCTCTCTCCTTTTTTGTAAAGCTGGCTGTCTTGCGGCTGTCCTGGAGTCCCCCTGTTTCTGCAACTCAGTGTTCCCTCAGACAACTCAGTGCTCTCAGACGAGACACTGAACCAGTGATCCCGTGTGAATGCTCGCCACTGTCCCTGTTTTCATTTAGCCTTGCAGCCTCCTGATGCTACAGCGTTCTGTTCTTTTCTCCTCCGCAGTCATGCAGTAGAGAAACTTGCATTGTCTTGATTCCACCTGCAGAGGACTCTCTTTGGTCAAAGATAAATGGGTTACTAGGAGTCAAATTGTAGTGTTTTATGGGGCTCTTTCAGAAAAAACCACCAGGCTGGCCAGGCAAGTAGCCCTCAATATCCCACAGGACCTGACGGGCACCCTGCCTCACTCCTCATGGGGACGGCTGTGTTCTATGTGCATGGTGCTCCCTGGACACAGGCAGCCCGGCAGCTGGTGCTCTCCATGAGGGCCAACAGTCCCCATCCATCGTGGGCGAGGCCTGGTTCATCTTCACTCTGTGGGAAGGGGATTGCAAGATTAGGGGCCTCAGTCAGGCTGTACTCTTTTCTCCCCAGTTCTGGAAAGGATTTAGTGATCCAAAAAGCAGACGATAACCTGCTGCACAACCATTTCTGCTTTCTGGCCCAGTTCTTGGCTTTCTTGCCAAAGACCTGGGCAGCGAAGACATCACAAAGCAGGACTTCTCCCTCCTATAAAAATGTCTGATTATGTTTCAGAATGCTACTTAGACTGAGCTTCCGCTTTGAAGCTGTCCCTGACCTCAGTCTAGGGTGACCCACTAGCCCTGGTTTGGCCAGAATTTTCCCTTTTTTAGCACTAAAAGTCCTATCTCCTAGGAACCCACTCTGTCCTGGCAAGATGGGATGGTTGGTCACCCTCCCTCGCTCTGCTCTCTCTTGTGAGCCTGCATACCTGTAATTGCACACGTCACACTGTGTATTCACTGTGTATTCTCTGTTAGAGTGTGGCCTCCGTTGGGAGAGGGGTGCAGTCTGGTTCATCTTTATCTCCCCTCATGCTTGGTACTAGTGGGTGCCCCATAAAAATTTGTTGAGCATGAATCACTGCTCAAGGCTTAGATGCTGGATGAATGGCTCTACTTCCCATTGAGGTTTCAGGAGCTGGCCAGGCAGAAATTTGCACCTAAGAATTTGTGCTGTGGATCCCTCAATAAGCCACGTCTCTGACAGGGCCCCTACTTTATTCCTGACAAGGAAAACCTGGAAACTCCAACTTTGCAATGGTTATGGGGGCCTCATAGTATAGAACTGCTACCTGTAGCAAAGTCTTATTTAAAAACTATTGACTTTCTTCCGAAATGTTTATTGTAGACAACTGGAAAACACAAACAAAAGCATATAATGATCCACAATTCCATCATGGAGAAAAATCACTTCTTTAGCATATCTCCTTTGCCAAACAAAAATTAAATCATAATTTTGTAGCCTGTTTTCTTATCATCTAATATAAAGCAAACATTTTCCCTTGTGTCTTAGTCTGTTCAGGCTGCTATAAAAAAAATACCATAGACTGGATGGCTTAAACAATAAGAATTTATTTCTTATAGCTCTGGAGGCTAAGTCCAAGATCAAGGTGCTGGCAGATTCAGGTTCTGGTGAGGACCTGCTTCCTGGTTCATAGAAGGCCATCTTGTCACTGTGTCCTCATATGGCAGAAGGGACAGAGAGCTGTCTGGAGTCTCTCTTACAAGGGCATTAATCCCATCATTAGGGCTCCACCTTCATGACCTAATCACCTCCCCAAAGCCCCACCTCCAAATACCATCACACTGGGGATTAGGTCTCAACATACGAATTTTGGGGGACACGAACATTCAGTCGATAGCAACTTGTCAGTAGCATTCTTCTACCATATAATTAAAAACAGATTTTAAGAATTTTTGTAAAAAACAAAAGAAGGCTCACCGGTTTTTATTTGTACATTTTTAGTATGCTGAGCAATTTAATCGTAAAACATATAAAGTTAATATATGCTGATTTTTAAAAAACCAAGGCCATTCTAAAAGGGAAAGAAGAACTCCCAGTCCTCATTGTTAATATTTTGGTGTCTGTGTTTCAGACATTTTCCTGTGCACGGACACACACGTCCATGTACACACAAACACATATTACCAGCAAGGCTGAACATCTCTTGATGTGCTTACTGGCTGTTTGAATTGTTCATTTCTGAGGTATTTGTTCACGCAAGTTGCATTTTTTTCTGGTTGGCGTTCAATTTTTCACATGGATTCATATGGTCATTTGAGCATATTAGGGCTATTAAACACTTTGTTTTAAAATTTTAACAATAGCTCCCTTAGAATTTAATTTCTTTTAGACATTTTTTTTTCTCTTTCGAACTTTAAATTTTAATGGAGCCTAATATACCAATATTATCTTTTTAGTTTCTGCCTTTGGCTTAATGTAAGAAAGGCCTCAGCCACCTCTAGAAGATTTTAAAACATCTATGGCTAAGTATGAATTCCCTTTTTATATTTTAATTTTTAATCCAGCTGGAATTCATCTGGCATAAGGAATTATGCAGTAAGAATCCAAATTTACTTTTTTCCCCCCAGAGGCTAGCTAATTGTTCCAACATCTTTTTTCTTTTAATAAGAAATGCCAGCTCTAGCATATATATGTAGTGTTCCTATTATTGTTATTCTCCAAATACATTCTACAATTGCAGTTTTGATTTTTTCCCTCAACCAGGCAAATTTAGAATGGTCTAATCCCTCTGGAGTGGGCTTCATTTGTTGTTTTCCTCTGTGATATTAATCTACTTATAGCTGGTTTTATTCTGCTGTGGTCTGTAAATATGGTCTCAGCTAGTTGGAATTTATTAAGGCTTCCTCTGTGATGTAAGATGGTTCAATTTTTGTAACTTCTATTTTGTACATTTTGACAAGAAGATACAATCCCTGCATAGTATAGACCTCTCTCTCTCACATCTGTAATTTCTATCATTAAGAGTCTGTTTGTGCTTTTTCAAAAGAGGGATTTGAGATTAGGAACTTCGTTTGTTGGGGAAGGAGACCATTTTGACCTTTAGATTAAGTAATTGCTTAGTTTACTAGAAAGTTCTTTTCTCCCCCCTAGTTTTATTGACATACCACACTGTATAAGTTTAAAGTATGTAGCATAATGACTTCACGTACATATACATTGTGAAATGATTGCCGCAGTAAGTTTAGTCACCTCAAAATAATTTTTTTCTTTCTGACGAGAACTTTTAAGATTTACTCTCTAGCAACTTTCAAATATACAACACAGAAATACAGTCATCGTGATTCTTTTACTAGAGAGTTCTGCACAAGTTCTGGGGTCAAATTCTCAGATAATAACACACTACTTTGCTTTTTTTTTATTGAGGTAACGTTGGTTAGTAACAGTATATAAATTTCAGATATACATCATTATATTTTGATTTCTGTGCAGATTACATCATTTTCACCACCCAAAGAGTAATTACCATCCATCACCATACACACGTTGAGGTACTTTTCTTCTATACCCATTTTGTTTAGAGTTTTCATAATAAATGGATGCTGTATCTTATCAAATGCTTTCTCTGCATCTATTGAGAGGATCATGTAATTTTTGTTTTTCATTTTGTTAATCTGGTGTATCACATTGATTGATTTGTGTATGTTGAACCATCCCAGCATACCTGGAATAAATCCTACTTGATCATGATGGATGGTCTTTTTAAGGTATTGTTGTATTCATTTTCTAGTATTTTGTTAGGTATTTGTGCATCGATGTTTGCCAGTGATATTGGCCTGTAATTTTCTTTTTTTGTGTTGTCTTTATCTGGTTTTGGTATCAGGATAATGTTGTCTTCGTAGAATGAGTTGGGAAGCTTCCCCTCCTGTTCAATTTTTTGGAAGAGTTTGAGAAGGAAAGATATTAAGTCTTCTTTGAATGTTTGGTAGAATTCACCAGGGAAGCCACCTGGTCCTGGGATTTTATTTTTTGGGAGATTTTTGATTGCTGTTTCGATCTCCTTACTGGTAATTGGTCTATTCCAACTCTCCATGTCTTCTTGATTCAGTTTTGGAAGGTTGTATGATTCTAAGAATTTATCCATTTCTTATAGATTATCCATTTTTTTGGTGTATAGCTTTTCTTAGTCTTCTCTTATAATCTTTTGTATTTCTGAGGTGTCCATTGTAATTTCTCCACTTTTATTTCTGACTTTATTTATCTGAGCCTTCTCTCTTTTTTCTTGGTGAGTCTAGCTAAAGGTTTATCCTTTTTGTTTCTCTTTTCAAAGAATCAGCTCTTGGTTTCATTGATTTTTTCTATTTTTTTTTTAGTCTCTATTTCATTTATTTCTGCTCTGATTTTTACTATTTCCTTCCTCTACTGATTTGGGGCTCTGTTTGTTCTTCTTTTTCCAGTTCCTTTAGGTGCACTGTTAGATTGTTTATTTGAGATTTTTCTTGTTTGTTGAGGTAGGCCTGTATTGGTATAAACTTCCCTCTTAGAACCACTTTTGCTGTATCCCATACATTTTGGCATGTTGTATTTTCATTTTCATTTGTCTCCAAGTAGTTTCTGATTTCTCCTTTGATTTCTTCATTGACTCAATCGTTGTTCAGTAGCATTTTGTTTAATCTCCACGTATTTGTGGCTTTTCAGATTTTCTTCCTGTAATTGATTTCTGGTTTCATACCAGTGTGGTCAGAAAGATGCTTGGTGTTATTTTAATCTTCTCAAATTTATTGAGACTTATTTTGTGGCCTAATATGTGATCTATCCTGGAGAATGTTCCATGTGCATTTGAAAAGAATGTGTATTCTGCTGTTTTTGGATGGACTGTTCTGTATATATCTACTAAGTCCATCTGGTCTAATGTGTCACTTAAGGCCAATGTTTCCTTATTGATCTTCTGTTTGGATGAGCAATCCATTGGTGTAAGCGGAATGTTAAAGCTCTCTACTATTATTGTATTGCTATCTATTTCTCCTTTTATGTCTGTTAATAATTGCTTTATATGTTTAGGTGCTTCTATGTTGGGTATATAGATTTTTATAAGTGTTATATCCTCTTGTTGGATTGTTCCCTTTATCATTATGTAGTGCCCTTCTTTGTCTCTTGTTACAGTTTTTGTTTTAAAGTCTACTTTGTCTGATATAAGTATGCTAACCTAGCTTTCTTTTCATTGCCATTTACATGGAGTATCCTTTTCTGTCTCTTCACTTTCAGTGTGTGAGTCTTTAGGTCTGAAGTGTGTCTCTTGTATGCAGCATATATATAGGTCTTGTTTTTTTCTCCAGTTGGCCACCCTATGCCTTTTGATTGGACCATTTAGTCCATTGACATTTAAAGTAGTTATTGCTAAGAAAATACTTATTGTCATTTTGTTACTTTTTTTTCTGGGTGTTTTAGTAGTTCTTCTCTGTTCCTTTCTTCTTTTCTTGCTCTGTTCCCTTATGGTTTGATGGCTTTCTTTAGTGTTATGTTTGAGTTCCTTTCTCTTAATTTTTTGTGTATTTATTATAGGTTTCTATTTGTGATCACCATGAGGTTCATATATAATAATCTAAGTATACAGCAATCTATATTAAGTTGATGGTCTCTTAAGTTTGACCTCTTGCTAAAAGCTCTATTTTTTTATTCTCCTCCTCCCATATTTTATGTTTTTGATATCATATCTAACTTGTTTTTTGTGCATGTGTATCCATTACCCTCTTATCATGGAAATAGATAATTTTAGTACTTTTCTCTTTTGACCTTCATATTAGCTTCCTAGGTGGTTGATCTGCTACCTTTACTGTATATTTGCCTTTACCAGTGATTTTATGTTTGTTTTTCTTTTTTTTGGGTAATTTTCTTATTGCTACTTGTGGTCTTTTATTTTCCACTTAAATACGTCCCTTTAGCCTTTCCTGGAAGGCTGGTTTCTTGGTGATCAGCAGCTTTAGTTTCTGCTTGTCCAAGAAGATCTTTATCTCTCCTTCCATTCTGAATGATAATTTTGCCAGGTAGAGTATTCTTGGCTGCAGATTTTTTCCTTTCAGCACTTTAAATATATCATGCCACTCCCTTCTGGCCTGTAAGGTTTCTGCTGAGAAGTCAGCTGATAGCCTTATGGGGTTTCCTTTGTATGACTCTTGTTGCCTTTCTCTTGTAGCTTTGAAGATTCTCTCTTTATCTTTAATTGTTGACATTTTACTTATAACGTGTCTTGGGGTGGGCCTCTTTGGGTTTATCTTGTTTCATGCTCTCTGTACTTCCTGTGCCTGGATATCTGTTTCCTTCCTTAGGTTAGGAAAGTTTTCAGCTATTATTTCTTCAAATAGATTCTCTGCCTCTTTGTCTCTCTCTGCTCCTTCTGAGACACCTATAATATGGATGTTAGTGTGCTTGTTTTTGTCCCAGAGGTCCCTTAGACTGTCCTCATTTTTTAAAATTCTTTTTACTGTTTAGTTTGGGAGATTTTCTCTACTCTTTCATCCAGCTCTCTGATCTGTTCTTCTGTATCATCTACTCTGGTATTGAGTCCCTCTAGTGAGTTTTTCGTTTCCATTATTGTATTCTTCATTTCTGATTGGTTCTTTCTTGTACTTTCAAATTCTTTGTTGAAGTTCTCACTGAGTTCATCCATTCTTCTCCCAAGATCAGTAAGCATCCTTATGACTATTAGTTGGTACTATTTGTCAGGTAGATTGTTTATCTCTGTTTCGTTTAGTTCTTTTTCTGAGGATTCATCCTGTTCCCTTATATGGAACTCATTCCTCTGTCTCCTCATTTTGTCTCTTTCTCTATGCTTATAACTATGTATTAGGTAGGTCAGCTATGTCTCCCAATCTTGGAGAGGTGGTCTTTTGTAAGAGATGCCTATGAGGCCCAGCAATGTGCTTCCCTCTTGTCACTGGTTTCAAATTTTCCACGAGTGTACCCTGTGTGGGCTATGTGTGTCCTTATGTTGTAGTAGGCTTGCTATTGATGCAGGTGCACAGAGAGGCTAGGCTGTCCCCCTTGCCACCTAGTTGTAATGCTCAGCTGCCTGTGGCTGTTATGGTCCCCTCAGCCACTTTATTGGGTATGGAGAGCCCCAGCACAGTTGGCTGAAAGGTCTAATAGCACATTTCTGCTGCAGTATTTCTGTTAAGTGAGTAGGCCTCCAGTGTGGCTGGTTACTAGGCTCATGGGCTTGTAATTACTGCAGGCCTCCAGCCTGAAAGCCTATTGTCAACCCTCTCAGGAGTGCAGCTAGGTGGGGTGGGCCCCAGGCATGGCAGCACATAATTGTTTCAGGTGTTGGAAGGTGGGACTTGTTCCCTATGTTACTGTTTGAGAAGCATAAGTCAGCTGCAGCTGACAAGTCCCACCACTTGCAGGTCTTCACACCCATCAACACAGCCCTGCCCCATGTGCACACTCTGACCCACTGAAGTTGACCCACTCACCCTGCTGCAGAGGCCCCACACACTCAACCAATGCAGGCCCGCCCCTGGCACATAGCCTGCCCCTTGTGCACACCCTGTCCCACAGAGGTGGACCCACTTACCCCACTGCAGAGGTCCTATGCATCCCACCTATGTGGGTCCACAAGATGCCCAAGTGTTTGCTGTTGGGTGGGGCCAGTCCCTAGAGTGGGCTGCCTGCCCTGGTTGAGCTGGATTAAATCAGTGGTCTAGTGGGTGGGGCAGATCCCAGGGCTAACAGGCCAGGGAAAGAACTCCAATGGTGTTTGCCACTGTCTATGTCAGCACAATTGTACTAGGTCACAGTAATGGCTGCTGCCAATGTCTCAGTCCCTAGGGAGGTGGTCCCACCATGGGGAGGTCTCACCTCTCGCTGAAATGTGCCCAGAGCCTAGTAAGTGAGTCTCCTTTCACCGAGGACTGTACGCCTTTCTTTCTGATGATTTTAGGTTGCTTTCTGAAATGGGTGAATTTGTGCCTGAGCCCTTAAGAGTGGGTTTTCTTTCCCTTGTGATCAATAACTTTTCAGGACGTATTTTCTGTTGCTGTTAATAGCCAGCAAAACCAGATATTACGACACTCATCTCGGTTGTGCTGAATCCAAAAGCTACTTATTGTGGCAAAGCTCTCCCACTCAGATCCCCTACTCCTCCAGGAAAAGCTTCATACCTTAAGATTGCTCCTGGCTGTGATGTGCCACAGCTAAAACGTGTTTTTTTTTCTTCTCCAGAAAGGAATTTCTCCCTCTTCCACCTCACCCACCCCCTTGTTATGGGGGTTCTTTTTATCTAGTTTTCAGTTCTTTCTCAGGGGTAACTGTTCCAAGAGTATTTGTAAATTTGTGTCCGTGGGAGGAGGTGAGTTCAGAGTCCTCCTACACTGCCATCTTCTACTTTGCTTTTTTAAAAGATAATTATTCTTTTCTTTCAACTATGATGAGCTGTTTTATTTTAGATCTTTCTCTTATGTACAGAATACAGTTGAGTTTAACGTTTTGATTTAATGTGAGAGTTTTTACCCCCATTGATGGCTTTATCCTTTATACATGCTTGTTATATTGATTGTGTTTGTTCTAATTTAAGTTGCATTGATGGTGGCCCTACTTGGCCTCCTTCCTGCTCCCTCGACACTGGGCTTTGCCATGGGCCTGCTCTGACCAATGCAGTGTGAATGGAAGTGATGGTGGCCAGTCTTGAGCAGGGACTTTAAGAAGCAACTTGAGTTTGGCTTGTCCCTTGAGCTTCTGGCCTCTTGTGTAAGAAGCCCTTGACAGTGGCTGCCTTTTCATTTTGGATGTAGAATGAGATGACATAGGAACCCAACTAAGTCTAGCAGTGCTGCAGCCAACCTGGAGACCTCTGAGCAAGAAATACATGTTTGCTGTGATAAGCCATTGAGATTTTGGGTTGTTTGTTACCACATTTCTCTTTTCTTTTTCCATCCATTCTTTAAAACTCTTTTCTTCCCACCTTCCCTTCCATCCCTTCATCATCAAAAAGCCATTAGCAGACCAGAATGAAGTAGGCAGCCCAAGCAGGGATCAGGGTCTGTGTGCAAGGTGGGGACAGAGCCTGTGTAGGGCTAAGAGACTGGCCATGTATGGGTGGATTGAGAAATATGTTGAGGATAATGGGAGTCAGGTATCTTACTATTGGAAAAGGAGAGAACGTATATGGAAATGGAGACAGCTGGAATTAGGGCTGCCAGATTTAGCAAACAAAAATACATGATATCATTTGGGACATATTTATACAAAAATTTGCTTACTATTTATCTGAAATTCAAATTTCACTGGGCATCCTGAATTTTATCAGGCAACCTTAGCTAGAAATAATCTTGTAGTGTTGGATTGGAATAGAGTAACTAGCATGAACTCATGGTTTTTGATATATATAGACAAATATAGAAATAGATATAGATGTAAACTTGGTGTGTATGATGTGTACATACATGTGTTTTCTACCTCTGTCCGCTCAAAGGGCTTGGGAACAATGATGCCCTATTAGCTATGAGCACACTTAGTATCCAGATCTTGGATCCTTTACCAGGGCTACTAGGAGAAATGGCTTATTCCAGGGCTGGGGCTGGGAAAGGAAAACATGGGCCTGGAACACCATGTTGTGCCATAAGGTGAGGAACTGCTCCATGAATGATGGAGAGCACAGAAGCCAGCTTGAAGTAACTACCACTGGACAACTCTGGGACAGTTTGAGTATCAAAAGAAACTATAATAGTAACTGATTAGAATCCATTGAACAAAATAGAAATCCTTAAGTTCACACTGACATAAATAAATAAACGAACAAATAAATTGGGAGAAGAGAAAGCTCTTCCTTACAATAGAAATAATGATGGTAATAGAAAAATCCCTATTTGGCAATTTTCGTCATAATAATTAGTGCATGCAAGATATGTCAATGGATGCCAAAATTAGTGTGTGTTAGTGTACTGAGGAAGAAAATTTTATGCAATTTCAAAGCATTTCCCTGAAAAAAAAATTATTAATCATAAAAGGGAAAAAGTATCTTTGCAGGAGAGACCTGGCAGATACCACCTTAATGAAGTCATCAAAGCTAACACCACTAGGAAGAGCACAAATGGATATTAAGTGCCGCCCAGTAGGGTGCTATGAAGAGAACACGTTATTTGGGATATTCCAGGCAAAATGAAAAAGCTGGCTCTAATCATGAGGAAATATTGGAAAAATCCAATTGAGAGACATTCTACAAAATGACGGGCCTATAAACTTCAAAAAATGGCAAGACCATGAAAGTTAAGAAAACAGGGGAATTGTTCCAGATCAAAAGAAACTAGTGACTCAGCATGACTGGGTGGAACATGTGGTCCTGGATTTGATTTTTTGCTATAAAGGACATTATTGGGATAATTGTGAAACCCATAATTGTGAGGGATGTCTGGGAAAAGGATGTATAGGAATTCCTGATCTTATTCTTTCAACGTTTCTGTAAATTAGAAACTCATTCAAACTAATGTTTTTGAAAAAGGTTGCTAATTAAATATCTATTTTATTTTAGGTTTGCTACTTTTTTAGCTTCTTTGATTTTTGTTCTCCTTGATAATTTCAAAAGTGTATATACTCTAAGTTGTTGCTTCTTTTTCCAAATAACGTATTTAAGCTTCCATCTCTCAATTTATTACTTCAGAATCGAAGCAGTATTGATTGACTTTGGAAGATAAAATGAGGAAATTAGCACACTTATTTTTCCTTCTACTCCCTCTTCCACTCCTTTGAAGATGCTCTGAGATTTTTGTCTTGCATTATGTAGGTTTTTCAAGACTGATAAGATTTATAGGTTGTTGTGGAACCATAATAACTCCAGGGTCTTAGATTCAACAATGTGTTTAACACGTTTCAGTATTATTTCAATTTCTCTCAATTGGCAGACTTACTTTTCAGTGGTTTTTAGGAAGGGTGTCTAGGTGATAACATTTCCTGATCTCTCTGCATATTTTACAATGCCTTCTTCTTTATTTTAAATATATATAAAACATTGTACGTTTTTAAATCACCTCTTTTCCTTGCATACTGTAGACATCACTCCACTACTTTTTGCCATTCACGTTTCTCGATGGAAGTCTGAGAGTTATCTGATTTCTTTCTTATGTCAGTAACTTATTACGTCAGCCTGAATGTTGGGTACTTTGTTCATATTTGAAATTCAACTACTTGCCAAATTTGGTTTGCTGGGAGTTTATTATTATTCTTATTTTACTTGGTATGGAGCAAGCCTTCTGAGCTGTAGATACAAATATTTCATTTCACAAAGATGTTTTTCTATTGTGAATTTTAATATTGTTTGTTTCCTTTTTGGTTATTCCCTCCAGGCCCAGCAGTTATGTATCTATTAGATCTCCATATCCGTGTGCCACGTCAACCACAGTTCATCCAAATGCTTTCATCTTTTAAATTCTTTCCTTATTCGTTTCAGTTGATTTTCACAAACCTATGCTCTGTGCTATCATCATAATTCCATAGATTTAATTCTGCTTCGAATAACATCTTAAAATTTTATGCTATCATTTGTCTCAAACATTTGTACTCAACTCTTCTAATTGCCTTTTCTTCCCAGTATATCTTGTTCTATCAGCTTTCATTCCATTTCTTTGATTACCTTGGGAATGTAAGTAATTGTTTTCCAAAAACTTTGATTTCCTAGATTAAATTATCACCTAAATTGTTTTTTATTCATTATATACTAGTTTCCATTTCCTTTTTTTTGTTGTTGCTGCAGAATTATTGTCTGGATACCATGTTGGTCATTTTTGAATAAGGACATTCTCTCCTGGATGGCTATTTGTTCTAAATAGTTTCTGTAGAGTTTCACTCTATTCTTTATCTGGCAATTGTTTGGATCCTCACTGTCCATCTTAATCTGGAGTCTGGATGGTCAGCATTTACATTTTCTGTTTGGCCACTGAGCTACCTGAGGAGGGTGCAAGTGACGTGGGGTGTGAGAAGCTGCATCCAGGAAACTGGTCTTCCCACTAATTAAATCTTTTTATTCTTCAGTAAATTTTTTGGTTTTCAGAATAGTTGGGATCTAAGCAGGACACAGAGACTATTTGAGCACTTTAAACAGAAGGAATTGAATGCTGGGAATTGGGACACATGGGTAGTGAAAGAACTGAGAAGGCAAATGGGACAGCGAGGCTACTCAGAGAACAGCAACAGCAGGAAGCCCCACACTCTAGGCTGGAGAGTCAGAGGGAGGAGGCAGTGTTACTGGAGTCAGTGGCTAGAGTCACCTGGCAGAAGGTAGATGCTTGAAGGCATTGTCCAGTGGGAGCTGAAGCCACGGAGAAAACACCATCCCTACGGAGCTATCTCCTGAGGCACAGAAGGAGGGGTGAAATACCCAGTTTCTTTCTTCTGTTACCCTTCAATCTGCCAGCAGTGCCTCCCATTGGCCAACTCCTGACAGAACAAGCTGACATAGGGGCCCAGAAAATGCAGTCTAGAGTTGTCAGCCACTTTGTAGTAAAGACCAGAGCAGGGGCAAGTAGAGACCTGAGGGCCACAGGTCAGGACTGGCTAGATTTTTTTCTTCCTCCCATAGAGGTTCTGCATATATATATAAATATATATATATATATATATATATATATATTTGTTTTTTCTTTTTTTTGCTAAGTTACTTCCCAAACCAAATCATTATACACATACACACACACACACACACATACACACAGATAGTGTGAGTGAGATCTGCTTTCTATATTATCTTTTATAGGTTGTTTGGGAATGCTATTGACTTTTATGCATTTATTTATTTTGTAATAAATAGTAAACTGATTTATTTACTTTGTAATTAATAGTCAACTTTTCGGATTCTCAATTAGTCCTAAAACCTTTCAGTTTTTCTAGTTGATGATTTTGGGTCAAAATTTTCTTTCTTTATGATTCCTGTGGCCAATCCTGTGAGACTTCCTGCTCCGGGGAAGTCTTAGGCGACCACAGTCTCAGAAGGAACTCTGCTATCCCAGCTGTGTCTGGATTCTAGAGCCACCTGTTCAGAGTCCTCCAGGTCAAGGAGGCACGTGCTGCCTCCAATCTGATAGCCGCATGGGTGTAATACTTGCAGTGTCATCTCTTTTATGGGAAGAACTGTTCTGCCTTGCTTCTAACCCAGAAGTCCTGCTCTCATAAAACAGCCTGTGCTTCTCCCGGAACATCTAATTCTGGAGTAGTTCTGTCATTTTCCCTGGTGTTTTCCTCTGCTCATGTCCGTTCCCAGTATTCAGCCTTATACAATTTCTAGAGCAGGTCTGCAAATGTATGTCACATCTGCTGCCTCTACTCCTTGCTTCCTGCTTAGAGTGGACATCATTAATTAAGTTTAATTAACTAAATTGATTAATTAAATTAAGATTAATTTTGTTCATTTTTTGATGAATATGACCTCAGAACACTTCTTGAAATTCTGCCGGAAGGCTCTGCCAGTGGCGTGTGAAAAGGCAACATATTTCCCATCCTGGACCTCGTCGCAAAGTCCAAACTCCAGAGAAAGCTTCAGCAGGCGGTGGTTTGTTACAAGGCAATAAACCCAAGGTGTCCCTTCCAGTGTGATATTGACTGACTGCATGTAGCCATTTTTTTCCTTCACGGGAAATCTTACCAGGAAGCATTGAACAGTAACAATAACACTGATGACAAGAAATAAAGAAAAAAAAAAAAGCAGAACTGCTGTAGATAAAGAGAGAGTGTGATTCAGAGTTCCGTTGGAGGCTGTCTTAGACTGGGTTCCCTGGAAACAGACCCTGAGATGGAGAGTTGCATACAGAAGCCTGCTGGGGAGTGCTCCTGAGAGATGCATCTGCAAAGAAGTGAGGACAGCAGGAGGGCAGAGAGAGAGGCTGACCCTCCAAGGCATTTGTAACTGGAGGCCCTAGCTGATTCTCCAGGCAGCTCTGGGGGAAAATTTGGGTGGGGCGGGGCTCCTCAGAATTGCACCAAATTGAAGATAGGCTAAAACTTTATATCCCTACATCAGCTAGCCATTGACCATGGGCTAATCCTAGCAGCAGGGAGGGCAACCTTGGACAGGCAGCTCCAGTGGGATATTGTGTCACAAACTTAGCACATACTGGTTTCTTCCTGCCACATACTCGGTTGGATCATCTGGCCCATGTAGCATTGCTGATTGGACCTACATAATAATAATTTTAAAAGGTATCATGTACAATAACTTGTCATTTGCTTTGGAAGGGATGTCCCAACATGCCTCAGCCTGCTTGACCCCTAAAAGCTCTTCATTGATCTAGTGGGTTCCTCAGTCTTGTTAGGACTTATCTTCTACCTTTGGAGCTCAGGTCTCTTACCAAGATACTCCAAAGTACCTGCCACTTTCTACAAATCCAGTTGATGAACATGATGTCATTGATATTGTGGAGCAGTGCACTGTTCTGTGAAGTCTCCAGAATGTCCAAATTCCTTTGGATCATATTATGACAGAGGCCCTGGACGGGAGGTGAGGATTTAACAGACATTGAACAAGGCCCTGGTGGAAGACAATCTCTGTATACTATCCATTCATCCCATATAAATATGAACTGCTTCTGATCCTTCTTTCTGATGGGGTTGGAATAAAAATGTTAGTCAGTTTAATAGCTATGGATATGCTGAAGATTGTGTACCACATCTGGCAAGCAGACACGATTGGGACTTCTATTTAGTTAAGTCTGTGGTGATCTGTGTGCTGAAGCAGCCCCATACTGGCCTGTGAGAGCCGATTGCTACATTTTCTGGAGCCTTGTGACCTCCAGAGTTGTAAAGCTTATGGTGGGAGCATTATACCACAGAAACTGGCAAAAACTACAAAGCGAGTCTCCCTGCAACCCCTGGAGAGCCAGTCATTAGACATTTTCCTACATACTACTGTTGGATGTCCACTGTCATCCAGCACCATCAGCACAGTTTTTGGGGGTCGGCCCTGTGGCCGAGTGGTTAAGCTCATGCCCTCCGCTTCCATGGCCCAGGGTTTCACTGGTTCGAATCCTGGGTGCAGACATGGCACCACTCATCAAGCCATGATGACATGGCGTCCCACATAGCAGAATTAGAAGGACCTATAACTAGAATATACAACTATGTACTGGCGGGCTTTGGGGAGAAGAAGAAGAAAAAGAAAAAAAAAAAGATTAGCAACAGATGTGAGCTTAAAAAAATACAGTTTTTGTAGGGTTAAAGTGGTGAACTAAATGGGGATATCATGGTGATTACCATTCTTGCATTCTTCAAAATTTTGATGATGGAACTAATTTTTGCCATTCCCCTTGGGATATGGTATTGTTTTATATTTACTGTCTTGGGTGGGGGGCAGTGGGGACTTTTCGGAGGCTTCCACTTGGCTTTCACCACTGCAATAACTCTTATCCCACAGATCAAGAACCTGATATAAGAGTTCTGTTATTGATCATGTATGCCCATTCCAATTATACATTTGGGTTCGGGGAAATGATCACTGGATGGGTCTGTGGGCCCAGTGGACCCATAGTGAGCTAGACCTGGGTCACAACTGGACTGCATATTTCTCGATTGTAATGGATGATACCATGGTGCTTTCTGGCCCTGGGAAAAGGCGATCAAATTTGCCTCAGACCCGGGTCCAAAAATCCGTGTAAGTTCCCATTTTCCCACTTGATGGTTTCCTGGGTAAATGGCTGTAGGTCACTTTGGGGAAGAACTGGGAGAATTATTACTGAATACACTTGCTGTGGTATTCCAGTGTCTTTTTTCGTGGGGACCTGACTTCTCTTTCAGTTGTTCTAGAAGTGAGAACTGGTTCAGATCCAGAAGGCTGGCAAGCGATCGTGACTTTTTATTTGGGCAGCTGCCTACAAACTCTTGATCACCCATTCTTGATTTCTTTTAGTTATATAATTTGTGCAATATGCTTGCCAGCTGCCCATCAGTCTTGCCCCTAGGAGTACTGTATTATATTTACCATCTCTCCATAGCTTTCTGAGGGTCACTGGCTGCTACTCTGACCTTGCTTTCATTGTGATAACTGTATCACTTTGCTTCAGATGGTGAGGTGCTGCCACTAGTGCTCTGTTATTTCATGATTCCCATTGCTTTCATGAGCTCAGTTCTGCAACAGTTTCCTACTCTCAGCCTTAGCTACAGAGGACAGCCACCACTAAGCTTCTCATCAAAGGTGGTGCCCCTCTCATGAGCACATTCTTTACCTCTTTGGTAAGAAAGCGTCCTCTGGGCCCTCCTATGGCACACAGCAGGCTGGTAGGGGGTTTCCAGACTTACCTAGTCTATCCCCTCTAGCATACTCATTTCTCTGAGCTTTGAGTTCTGAGCTTTCCAGACCATTTCCTATTTCAGTTTTGGTATTTCTAATTCATAGGGCCATTCACATGGGTCAACACATTTTCCAAGCTTCTAAGAGCCATCCTAGCAGTGGAGTGCTTGCTAGACTTGTATATTATGGGAGAGTGCTCCATACTGACAAACTGTCCTTTATCCAACTTTGTGTCCCATGTCCCCACATCCCAGTATCCATTCTCATGCATACTTTCTCCATTCCTGCCAGCACATATTGGCCAGATTCTGCAGCTCCTTTGGTGTATAGTCCCTACTCTCCCTTAGCTGATCCAGTGCATCCCATTTAGGGGATGCTGGGATTTAACTTTGTTATCTGTCTGCTCTCAGGTGAGGCAGGGGGATAAGCACTGTCTTTTAAGGGTTGGCGTCAATCAGGGTCCAATCAGGAGACAGACACTACATAAGTAATTTGAAGAGAGAAAATTTAATCTACAGAATTATTAATTAGCGAAAGATATTTAATTACAGCAAGGGATAAAAGAGGACTCTAAGGAATGTAGAAACAGCACACGTGGAAAGTAGCTACTACTGTTAGGGCTGAGGGAGAGTGAATAAGGAAGGGAATAAGAAAGAACTTAGAAGAGACATCTCCTCTATCTTCTTCTTGCCAGGCTGAGATCCAGACCTCCTTGGAGAAGGTGTGGCTGCCATGGGAACGCACAGAATGCTGGTGGCGAATAAACTTTCTGGAAGGCCCAGCTGGAGCTGGTGTGCAGGAAGCAGCTCACTGGGTGGGGGAGAAGATTGGCAGAGGATGCATGGAGGAGAAACTGGTCCACAAGGGCCAGCAAGTAAGTAGCACCAGGTTTCTTGCATGCTGGCAGCCTGGCGAAAGAAAAATGGCACAATGGAACCTGTAAGGGAAGCTCTTTCCTCTGGCTATGACCTCAGAGTGTCACTCTGGTGCCCTTCCTTACTGACAAAGATGTTGCACTATCTGAAAAGGAAGGAATGGTTACAAGATCTAACTCCAGGATTGCAAAGTGTGACTACTATTCTTTGAAAGGCCTGCTTACAAGATTGGCCTTTGGCTGGCATCTAGGAACCTGGATTTGGGAGAGTTCTCACCATTCCTAGAACTGATAAATGTGGCTCACTGTGCCTACACTGTTTGAACAAACTATATGGTTTATGTTGAACACCTGCTTGCCTTCTGGGAGTCTGGAATTTGGGTATGTGCAAGGCAGGGGGTGCTTACATGGTCAGCTCCCAATAAAAACTCTGGAAGCTGAGTCTCTAACAAGCTTCCTGGGTTGGTAACATTTCACATGTGTTGTCACATCTTGTTGCTGGGAGATTAGGTGCCTCCTGTGTGACTCCTCTGGGAGGGCCCCTTGGAAGCTGGTGCCTTGTTTTGCCCGGACTTTACCACATGCGCCTTTTCCCTCTGCTGATTTGCTTTATATCCTTTTGCCATTATAAATCACGACTGTGGGTTTGACGATATGCTGAGTCCTAGTGAGTCATCAAACTTGGAGTGGCATTGGAGACCCTTGACACACTAATAGAGACACCTGCTTCATTTGAGGCCTTTTAATGATCTTTAAGCAAGTTGCGGGGCAGTTGTTCTCACAAAGGGGAGTAAACCTCTTCTGTGGGCCCACAGGGCCCAGGGGAGTCTGGGAGCTAAAACTTCTCAATTGCATTTACTCAAATATCCCCATTCCAAGTCTCAGGGTCTGACACTTTTTCTATGAGCGTCCTTCCAGAAGGAGAGTTTAATTTTCTCTAGAGCTCCCCTTCTCTTGTGATTAAGTTCTGAGCCCGATCATTTTCTCTGCTTGTCCACTGGCTACAAGAGATCAACACTTCCTTAAATGTTGCCTAGAACGCCCTCAGGCTCCCACAAGTTTTCTTGAATTGTTGGATAATCATCCTGAGCTTGTCATAATCTTTCTTCAATAAATCAAAAGCCCTCAGCAACAGCTACTCAATTCTTCTCATTGAACGTATACCTCATACTTCTCAAGGGTGAGAGACATTGCACCAGCAGGTGCATCCACTTCCACCAGTGAAAATGTTAACTCTTGCACCGCTGCAGCAAGCTGGCGCCTATCTCTTTCTACCCACTGGGGTGGGGTCCTCATTCTCATCCCCTTGGTTGATCCCGTTGTTCCACCTCCAACATTCCTATTTCTTACTACTATGATGACTATGATTTAATTACATGCATAGGACACTTTTTGGAGCCTACCATGTGATTGAACATAAAGGACCTCCTTTATATCTGAAAGTGTCCTGCACGTAGGCAGCGGAGTTGCTGTTATCTCCAATCTCAGGTGAGGAATAAAGCCTCTGAGGTGTGGCTAGCCTAAAGTCAGGATTCCACCGAGTGGCAGAGTCAGAAAGTAAACCCAGATTTTTCTGACTCCAAGTCCTCTCTTTCTTTTCTACCACATTGTGCCCCCTCTCCATAGAATGGGATATTTTGGCTTCTGTAGTAGGTAAGAAATTTGCTTGATTTGAGTTTTCTTATTCAAATTCTTATGATCACCTTAGTATTGACATAGTTTGTAGCAATCTCCATCAAATACTTTTGACCTAAAAGAATCAAGGGCATAAGAGAGCCGTGCTTGTCAACCTTTAATGTGCAAACAAGTCACTTGGGGATCTTAAATGTTAAAATGCACATTCTGATTCAGGGAGTCTGTATTTCTGAGAAGCCTCCAGGTTGATGCTATGTTCCTAATTCTCCACCACACGGAACAGCTGGGTTCTTGGTAGTTCTTGGGGGATTAAAATAAGAAAAATGTAGGAATATAGATGTATCTTCATTTCCAACTTTTCCATTTGGTAAAATAGAAAACATGTCTCCATGTTAATTCAATCTATAAACACTCTTGCTAAAAAAAAAATAACAAAAAAATAAAGCTGCAAAAATTATTAGAATTTAGCCAGTCACAAGATAAAAATAATGACTTCTAACAGCTTCATTCAGGCATTTGATATGTGACATTCATATACAGTGAGTCCTGTCCTATCCTGGAATGCCCTTCCAGTTTTGCAAGAATGAGTCAAAAGACAGCTGAGTTTTGGCTTATCCATAGAGACCAGAGTAAGTGATTTTGGGGGATCATAGCGATACCAGGTGATGTTTCCGAGAATCAGGCCCAAATCCCAGCAGTGCAGCCAAGAACGTGTCTACTCTTGAATCTCGTCTTCTACCTTGCCTGGCTGGGTGGCCAGCGGTCATCTCCTGCTCTCACTGCCCCTAGCCTTTCCTCAGGTTGCAGGGTCAGGACAGGTGGTGGGGATTGATTGGAGCAGGGCACGGCCCTCCAGAGGTCATTCTCAGGGTCAAAAACTGGGGTAAAGTCCACAAAAATCTAAAGTGGTGATGATCTTGGAAACAGAGGTGGGGCTTCTGAATTCTGGGACATCTGGGGGCTTGATCTCAAACTCCACAAAGTCTGCCTCTGGCTTTTTCAGAAAAAAAAAAAGAAAGAAACACTCATCAGGCAATTCAATTTAATCTCCCTCTTCTCTCATTCCTTATACCAAATTGTTACCAAAACCAAATGGGTTCCCTCCTGGCAAGTTAAATCAGACTCTCCACCAGAAGCAGTCGTCTCAAAAGTAAAAGTATATTTGCAGCAAATAGGAGACCATGTGGAATCATTTCCAAAGTCATGGCACCCCCGAACAAAGGGAAGCAAAGACCTTTTATTTCGGATGGGGAGGAATATTCAAAAGGAAGAGGCGGATATTCGCTTGGGCAGGCTCAGTTCGCAAACCTGCTTGCACATACTCTGCAGGTTACGGTAACAAGGCCTAAGCTCCTCCTGGAGAGATCTTAGCATTCAAAATAAAGCAAAGGTCACAGGTAGCTCTTGTAGTGAGGCTTGGTCTGGTTCAGGGTGGTTGGTGATGGCATCTCCTTAAACATAACAAAAGGAAAAAAACCAATTTGGGAAAACAATGAAATGCTTCCAAACCCACCCTTGAGTTCCTTGGGGCAGTTAGTCAGTGACAAAACCACGCAGCCAGCCCCTTGTAGAGTCCTTTCCTTGTCTGCCTTGGTACTCAAATGACAGAATCGTTTTGGGAGTTTCACCTCTCTTCCCTCTTTTTTCATTGAAGTGGCACCGCAAATGTTTGGGCTAGAGGTATTTTTCCCTATTTCAAAACGGACTTTTCCCTTCAAGAAGCAATGATTCAAGGCTGACAATTCAATGGATTTATTTACTTGTCTACCCATCCATCCACTTATTTATTTATTTGTCATATAAGGTAATAGCTTATGGTACTTACCCAGAGCCAGCTGTTTGCAGGATGCCGAGAGCAGGTGGTCTGGGAGGCCTCAGATGAATTGCAAAAGACACTCACCAGCTGCCGACACTGTGTGTAATGAGCAAACCTGCAAAAATCTTTATTTTCAATTGGATTGTACCTTTAAGTAAGCAAGGGAGACAGCCAGTATAACTACAGACCATGACCAACAACCCACATAAACAGTGTGCAAACACAAGTGATTAATGTACCAGTATTTCAAAACATCTAAAGCTAATGAGTCAGATTTACTAGGGTGCACAAAAGAGGGGGAGAGGGAATGGGGGAGGAGAGAACAACTTAATGGGCCTTAATGGCCTTGAGCTGAAGTCTAAGAATTCTCCTGCCTTCGGTCCACTGTGCCACTGAGCTGGTAAACAAACACCCTGCTGGCCCATGAAGGCCACTTTCTTTCTGGCCATTCAGGAGTGGGGCGCATTCCAGTTTTAGGAGAGAAAGAGGGGAGCAAGCTGGTGACTACGGCGCCCTCCACTGATCTCTGATGATATGCGGGGATAATGGGTTACAAAGACAGACATTAATAAGGTAAGATAAGAGGGGGGAGGTTTATTAATTTTTCAAGTAAGTTAGGATGCCCCAGGGCATGGTAAAAGTGTAAAGAATCTGGTGAACGATGAGGGGCTCGGCTGATTAATGCGAGTCAGCTGTCCTCTGAGGGCCGTAGCAATAATGATGAGATTACGGAAGAACCTACTGAAGACAAATGAGATGCATGTGGAATAAAAACGAAGTGTCCTAGTTACTCTTTTGGAGTGCCTGGTGGATTTTTATGAAGGGAGAACCGAGGTACCAACGACAGCCCGAGGAGGGGCTGGGGCAGGCAATGCGCTTGTTCTGCTCAGGTTCCTCCAGCCCGGGCTCTCCAGAATTCCGGGCCTGCCTGGGGGAAGGGCTGAAAGGGAAGTGCATCCCGGAAACCCATTCTGCACAGGCAAACAGAGCAGGATTTGGTGCCTCTACACTGTCCCCACGGCCTGTCGCCTTGTCTGGCCTTAGTGCCCTGCCCAGCCCTCTCCTTCCATGCCACCAGTCTCTCTAGGAAGTGCCAGCAGCTGGGCTTCCTCTGTAGTTCAGACTGCCCCCAACCTCCTTCTGCTTAGCCACTGCTGACCGCTGAGTTTGGAGCCGGAGAAAAGGAAATTAGAATTATTTTTCTTTTCCTTTTGGAAATTGCTCACTAGATTTTATATTCTCTCTCTCTCTGCATTTGTCTCTGCATTTGTCATCTGGCTTGTGTACTTGTCTTCGCTGGACTGCCTCCCTAGATGTCTCTGTTTCTGTACCTTTCAGGTGAGGCAAAGGGAGGGGAAACAGCATCCCCACTTGACCCTTGCCTTCTACACCAGGGTGCAGAAGATTGACAGTGACCTTTGAAGTTCAAAGTGCAGAATTATTGGAGGAGCTTGCTAAAAAGGCAACTTCAGGTCCTAGCCTTGAGAAGGTTCGGGTTAGGTCTCAGGAATCTGCCTTTTTAACAAGCATTTCACAAGTGGTTCTATGCTACTGGTCCTCAGACAATAGTTCAAGAAACACTTTGAAAGGGCATGAGATTGACTAAGGTTGCCTCTGATAGGCTCTTCTGAATGTGAAGTTGCCTAAAAATTCACCATGGATAATTTGCTCCTTTACATTGGTTCACTAAGACTTGAGGAGTTCGGGTTAAAATGCAAACTCCCTCCTCTTGCCCTCTCCCCAGGCAGGGGCAGCCCCTTAAATTGTTATTTCTAGATATGACCACCTTAGTGTGAGTCTATTTATCAGGTTAGAGTAGGACCTTCAGAGTCATAGGATCAGTTTTAAAAGAAGCAGACAAGGGAGCAGAAAACATCTAGAAATGCAAAGACTGTCAGTGGGGCAGAGAGGAGGATGGGAAAAGGAGGTAGTGGGTGGAGCCAGTGGTTTTCAGCTCTTTTTGGGTGTAGTGTGGGGGACTGGAATTGGCCACCCCAAGATATGTCTCTTTGGCATGAGGATTATTTGGGTTGGTTACTTAAAAAACTGCAGACAGGAAAGCAACTCTGAAAAGTAGAATTTACCTACCCTTTCTTAAGAGACATTTACATTTGTAAGGGAAATCTCCATCTGTAAAGGTGTCTCCCTCTTTGTACCAGGAAGAAGGAGGGATGAACTTATCTCTAGAAACTCTTATCAATGCAGAAGGCAAGGACTTAAATCTGCATAATAACCTGACCTTGTTTACTGTACTTGTCCGGTAATCTCCCATAACTGACTCCCCCAACCCCCAACATTCTCCTTTGTCTTTAGCTGAAGATGATATTTAAGGTGGTGGCTTTGGCCATTTTGGTGAGTTGCTCAAGTTGCCTGAGCCTCTCCCACGTATACATGTTATAAAGCTTTGTTTAATTTTCTCCTGTTACTCTGTCTCGTGTGACTTTAATTCTTTCTCCAGCCAGAAGAACCCAGAGTGGATAGAGGAAATGTCTTCCTCCCCTACAGTTGCAACGCATTTCTTTTCAAGTGAAATCTAAATGGAAAACCCAATATAGGAAGCCAATTAAATGACAATTTGCTAATACACATTTGTTTATTCCAAATTTGCAAGAATGATCTTTATAAAGTCAATAAATTATAAAAATGAAAGTACTTGAATGAGCATGAACATTAGCAATCGGAGGTTACAGATAACGGTTCCAGCCTTAGATCAGCTTCTGGAATCAGTAGATTTGCTCAGACAAATAGCTGCAAATTATATTTGTGGACAGCTGGCTTTGCAATTTTGGGAGACCTCTTTAATCAAATTGATCTGAATTCGTGCCTGAGGAATAGCAGGAAATTTGTATTTTAAAGTTGGATGACCTATGATATTTAGTAAGTGCTCAAATTCCTCTTATAGAAAAGCCACTCAAAAAGCAACCAGAACTTTAAAATAAGAGCTAAAACCATGTATGACATTGGGCAACATGGCTTACTATTGCATCAGTGCAATTGCCCCACAACAGGAGATCCCCAAGCAGACGCAGGGACCCTTGCATGGCGTTTATTTGGGCCCTTCCCCTATGTGCTTTAAGGGTGGACTTCTCATACAGTTTATATAAACAGTCATGCCCGGGCCCCAATTTATGAAAACACCAATGCAGTTTTTAAACTTAAAATTTGCATTGAATTTACATAAAAATGTACCGTAATGTGCATTTACATGTATTACATTTATGGACATGTGTGTTACATTTATGTGTATTTAAATGTAATGTACATTTAATTTACATTAAAATGTGTAATTTTTTGGGGGGTGGAGGGAGAGAGTGGGGGTAGGTGTCACACATTTGAAATTCATATTTAAACAATAGGGTTAACACGAAATACGTGTAGACCCCTTGGAGGCTCTGTGTGGAACATAGGATTTGAAAATAAGAGGACTGGGCCAAGACTTTGCTTAAGACAGACCCTGTCATTGAGTGAGGAGGTGGGCAGCCCCGACTGGACATTAGGAAATGTCCAGCAAAGATTCTTTGACAGGCATTGGATTTTTCTTTCATCCAGCTATTTGTCTAAGAAGCTATAATTAGAAGAAAATAGCAAGGAGTAAATGAGAGAAGGATGTGGTGTAGAGAGAAAAACAAAGGGAGGGAAAGAGAATGAATCGTGATGAGTTAGAAATGGCTGGATGAAGAAGCTCGTCCTGGCATGCATAAAGATGAAAAAAGGGGGACTCAGGAAGTTCTGGAAGGATGTGAGAGAAGAAAAAGGAAAGGATATGGGATGGAGAGGAGGAAGGGATATCAGAAAGGCTGTTGGAAGGGACTAAATTACAAGGAAATGTGGAAGGGACTTTATTGAAATAATCCACGAATTCGTGATAATGCTGTGAGCTTCCTTTTATGGGCCTGGCAAGAGAATAGTTGCTCAAAGGACTTTATCTTGGAAATCCATTGTGGCTCCCCGGTGACCTGCACTTCACACAGCTTTAAGCCTTGTCCTTTCGCTCGCTGGCATTGTTTCTCTCTGCTTGCTCCCTGTGGTCTCTCATCTCTTCTCAGCTCTCTCCCACTCAGCCCACCAAGGCCTGGCTACCCAAGTAGAACAGACTTTCATTTTCCTCAGGTTCACACTGTGCGTACTGACTAACCCGCTTCCTGCCTCTCGAGTGGCCCCTCTTCAGCTCCCAGCACCTCTTATCTCTATGGTAACGGAAGACACGACCATCATCTGGATTTTGCCTCAGAGAGTTGGTCTGTACAAACAGGCTTTCCTGGGGTAGCTTGTCCTTTTGCAGTTAACTGACATGCCTGGGGAGAAGAGCCGTCCCCAACAGGATGGCAGGCAACGGCCTCCAGATGTGGGCATTTGGCAAGTCTGAGCTGAAAGTCTCCATAAAACTATGATGTAATTAACAGACCCCGGCAGCTGGAACAATTCAGCACCTCACATTGATTTTCCACGTCTCCTATTTACTTTCGGTTTTTGAACTGTCTGCTGTGACAGGAAATCAAAGAATTATAATGGTGTGCACGAGGCTGGGTCAGCATTTCCCAGAGAAATCCTGAGACTAATCAGTTTAGTATCCCTCAATCATCTCTTTTCACTCTTAAATTAAAGCTGTCCTCCAAAATGCTAAGAAATGGCAATTTATTTGGGGATATTAAAAAAAATCAATGTAGTATTTTAAAATTTGAGAGGAATGTTAAAAATAAGGGAAAGAGTAGGCCCCAAGTAATATTAGTGGAATCTATTTTCTCCTCCAGGCTTACTATGAGGTTGGCAAAGACCCTTGGATGTGGAGAGCCAGAAGGGCCATATTTGCCCTTCCCAAGTTTCATAGACTTGGAAAAGTTACCTGGTGGAACCAAGGAAAGGAGCCTTGTTCCAAGGTTTTTCAATCACTGGAATTAAGAAAAATAATTCTCCCCATATGTGCTTATTCATGAGCTTTCATGTGATACAGGATTGCCTTTCTTATAGTCTGTTACTGTATTTCTAACTCTTGTCAGATGTAAGTCAGAATCTTGGGTTAATTTCACTTTGGATTTAAAACTCTGGAGAAAATAGGCAGAGAGCTGGGATAATGACGGAGAAACAGGTCTCCATGTGAAGTCTGCCAGCTCCAGATTTCTTTTTCTGATGTGCCTCGGGCTCCATTGGTGTGGTTTTTCTTCAAACTCACTGGAAATCAAGAGACAGATTTCATATCTTGGTCATACTGTAAGGATGTGTTTTTCATCTTTTTATTGACTCAAGTAATATAACCCTTTTACAAATAATTAGGAAAATAGAGAAAAGAAGAAAATTGCCTATAATTCTCCCACTCAAGCACAATAGCTATGATAGTTTTAGAGCAATTACTTTGGGTCATTTTCAAACGCTGAGTTTTGATATGATTCAAAGCATAACGTACAAACAACTTTGTATTTTAATCTTCTACTTAATGTATGTCAGAAGCATTTCCCATGTTATTATTAGCTTCAGTAAATATCTTTTTAATTGCTGCCTGAGCAGCTGGAACATTTCAGTCCCTCCCATTGATTTGCCATGTATCCCATGAAAGTGGAGACACCATATTTATTTCACTATTTCCATATTTGGGGACAGTAGATCAAATCCATTTTTCACTGTAGTAAATTCCATGGTAAGCATCTTTATATATAAGACTTCTCCATATATAGGATCATTTCTTTAGGCTAAATTCCCAGCAATTATGGGGTCAAAGTTCATGAGTATTTTATGACGATTTTTTCCTGTTGCTCTTCAAAATTATTATGGAAGTTTATAATATCACCTAAAATGTTGGTGGAATCATGCTTTAAAAGGGTCTTTTACCTACTGAATAGGCAGAATTGGGAGCACTTTCTGTGTGTGGTTTGCTGATGCTGACAAAAATCCCAGAGAGAAACATTTTGGACTTTAAACGCGTTCCCCCGACCATTGTGTTTAACACACAGAAGTGACTTCATTATAGCCATTTCTTCTATGTGTGCCATAAAGTATGAATTCTTCACTTGGCTATAATGTTCTGTCTCATCAAACCTCATAAAACTAATTAGCGTCACACCCCCTCTGTTTGGCTGTGAATTTTGAAGATGATATGGATTTCTCTTGCACGTTACATAGAATTTGGTGGGTATCCCCTTGCTAGGAATAATACCTTTGGAAAATAGGAAAATACCGAGTGGAAAGAAAGTACATTTTCTGGGAAAAGAATAAGAACCCAGAGAGACGGAATGAGAGTTGTACCACAGAATCCCAGCAGCAGACGTTCTGGGTGTTGAAAGTCCCACCAGAACAGCTGCAGAAATGTAGAATCACATCTGGGCGTGTGACACGGCGGCATCATTACCTACCGACAGCAAAACAGCCAGATGCCTCCAATTCATTTTAAGGACCAAGTTTCAGGTCTGAACCTGTGAACATCTTCACTTCCTGACTGACGACTTATCAATTGTTCACGCAGTTCGTGAAAATGTGACCTCACGGGCACCTTAAGGACAGATCTTCCCGGATGCAGCAGGTAGAGGCAGAACGCAGCTGCTGCGCACCCAGACCCGCAGCTCAAGGTCTGGCGTGCTGCTCGAGAATAGAGCCATCAAAGCTCTCCACACAGTGGCTGCGTGTGGCCTGTCGCCGATGTATGAGGCTTCCCAGGGCTTATTCTGTTCTATTTTCCCTCTAACTCTTCAAGTCCTCTCTCTGAGACACAGAGAGATTGAGTGCCTCTCCCTGTCTCTCTCTTCCCTCCTCCCCGTCTCCCGAATATAAGTTTCTTTCCCTGGCAATTAACCAAATAACCAGATGATCATTAGGGTAGCAAATGGTTTTTAGACTCTTGGCTGAATACTGTGATTTTTGAGTACATAGCTATTTTCTTGCATCATTTCTCTCGTCTTATACTGACAGTTACTATGACAGTCCAGTGAAAGTGGCTCCTGGTGACAGGGCTGCAGCCTGCAGACAGACTGACCACAGTCTCAGCAGCCTGCCCCCACCCTGGCTAAGTATAAAGTGTGCAGAGCAGCTTAAAGGCCCCAGGGGGAAAGTCATTCAATATATAAATCTCAATCCCAGGGGAAAAAGGTTGGTCAATGTACAAATCTCAATACTTATGATGGTCAAGGGACAGGTTTCTCTCAGGAGCAGCCTGTCCACCCCGCCCCATGGAATGAAGGGAAACCAACAAGAAACATTTGGTGAAACATGGAGACTCATGTGTTAGGATCAATGTTAACAAGCACCCGAAGAAACAAATAAGGGTATAAGATTTGGAATTTCTACAAAAACAGTGGAAAGTAGAGCCTATTCTTTGAAGACATTCACATCCATAAAAATGCTTCATCTCACTTAACCATCACGCTTTTACCATTATCTTCTTATAGAAACCTCACATTTATTACCAGAAATGTTTTCATTATGCCAAGAAGGCAAAATCTTTCATATGGAGCTTGCCAGTGGGGGAGGCCAAGGAAGTTGTCTGCTCAGCCCACTTGAGGTTTGGATCATCTCTGGTTGTCACTCAGCATCCTGTGCAGTATTCTATTGTCAAGGGAGAGCTGTAAAATATAACAGAGCCATAAACGTGGGTAAGAGCCACAAAAGAGGCTTTTTGGGAGAGAGAACTGAGGGAGAGAATAGTCAGATAAATGCAGAGTTGGACCCAGGTTTAAAAAAAGGTAATATTTACTGACATTTATTGAGCGCTTACTACGAGTACGACAATGTTCACAGTTTTCTGTGTTTAGTTATTAAGCCATTTAATTCTCATAAAAACCTTATGAGATAGGTAATATTATTATCCAACTTTATACAGGAGGAAGCAGAAGCACAAGGAGGTGAAATAACTTGTCCAGAGTTTCAAAGCGGAATCTGGCTCCAGATTTTTTGCAGTTAACCACAATGCTCCACGTGTCTCTTGTCATCCTGCCTCTCCGAACAGCCAGTACTGTGCCAGGGTCAAGCAAGAGGATGCTAAGCCCAGAACTCTGGGCTCCTGGCAGCTAAAGTCTTCAAACATGGGTGACTGGTTATGTTGAGCAAAAATGATCCTAGTGTTGAAGAAAAGTTAGAGTGTTGTTCACATCCATTGTAACCT
This sequence comes from Equus caballus, assembly GCF_041296265.1. Lineage (NCBI taxonomy): Eukaryota > Metazoa > Chordata > Mammalia > Perissodactyla > Equidae > Equus > Equus caballus. The sequence continues at coordinate 54,769,443 of NC_091691.1, forward strand.
ATGGTGGATGTCTCCTACTGAAACAGTTCTTATTCAGTAACAATAATAATAAGATAAAAGAGTATTTACTGAGGTGTGTACTCATTGCTGTAGGAGGAACAGAGAAGTACGAGATGTATATCCTGCCTTTAAGACACTTATATTTGGTGAGAAGACTAGCAGAGGTAGAGGAAAGATGAAGTAATGTTCAAGGTGAGGTAATAGATCTTATTAGAGCTAGGAAGGCTTATACACAATGTGCGAGGCTAAAGGGGATAAGTGCCTTGAAACTTAACTCTTCAGCTACTAGGGTTCAGGGAAGTTATATGCGATAGGGGGAGATCTGAACTGTATTAGAAAAGTTGCAAAGGACTCTGAATAAATATAGAGTAAAAGAGAAACTTTCTGGGAATTTGGAATTTTGAGAAAAAAGGTGAAGATGAGAAATGATTGTCATGTTTAGGGAGCCGCCATTTTGTGTACAGCACGATGCAGATAAGGCTTAAAAGAAAATGTAGAATCAGATTGCAGAAAGTCTTGGTTATCTTACTCAGGAAAAGTGGAATGACAAACTGCTTATAATAAATGGAGTTCCACAAACTCAGCCAAGAATGAATGGACCAAAAGGATTGGAGCCTGAGATTAAGGGCACTTAGAAACCCTATGTGTTTTGTTTTTCATAACCTGGAACTTTTAGCAACTCTGTGGAATGTTGTCTTATATACTGATCATGGATTGATAAAAATCTCTTTAGCTGTATTCCAGCTCAAACGGCACAACAAAGAGGGATGCTCCAAAGGATTCCATGTGACAACCTTAACCAGAGAAATACCTGTTCCAGAATGGCCAGTAGAGGTTTATGACTAGCTCTTCACTATGAATTTATTAAAATCAGGAAAAAACATGAAAAGAGGAAATCTGATTTGGCCTGACTCAAGGTACATATTGAAAATTCAGTAGACTGACCTCTGTGGCATGAAGAGGTGGCCTCTCAAGTAGAACCTGAAACATTGTAAATGGCACCCAACCTACGGGGCAACCCAACTGAGTGACCGTGTCAGAAGACTTCTGTCCATGAGGCAGCTGTAGCTCCTCCACCTCCAGGAGAGTCTAATTTAGACACAGCTAAGAGTTCAGAGCTGGAGCGGGCCACACAGTTTATTTAGCCCAACTCCTCATCTCAAAAAATGTCTTGGCGCCTAGTTGGGGTAAGTGATCTGCCTGAGATCTCTCATTTTTGCTAGGGAATGGCTGTGAGACCCAACACCAAGCCTGGCTATCCGCTTTGGCTGACTCTTCTGCTACTACCTGAGGACTTAAGAACTTCTTTGGGGCTTGTAGTCTATGATCTCTCCTAGTGGCAAATCTTCTCAAGACTAAGGCACCAATGTCATTCTTGAGGGCAGCATATCTTCACAGCTGACAGTCTGAAGAGTTAACAGATATAGCTATACACAGGTAGATGATTACAAGGACCAAATATAATGGAAAAGAGTTGAAGTACAGTTGAAGGAAAACTCAGATCCTGCATCTCTGTGTCTACCCGCAGGGCTGGTGTACACACCCGCACAACTGCATGGAGCACCAATCCCCTGGGGTCTGATGTGAACAGTGTCCCCTTCAGTTGGACAATGTGGAGTTGGCTCACAACCATCTCAGGTTCTTTTTTGCCAAACTCTCCCAGACGTCAGTACATTTTCCTTAGTTCCAGTGTTATTTTTCTCTCAGTCCAAGCCAGAATCTTTCCTACATAATCTAAAAAGCAATTTCTCTCTGCCTGATTCCCCAGTGTCCATCTTCCATTTCTGACAAAATAGCACCCATGCCTGGCTCAGCCTGGGTCTCCCCTCATCATTTCCAGTTTCAACAGAAGTCTTCCTGATTATTTATTCCAACCTTCTTACCTCCCTATCCACTCTCCTCTCTCTCGCCTACCTATTTCTATATATTCATCTGTCTAGCATTCTTTCTTATTTTGTTAAAGTAATCTATATGAACATAATTTTAAAAAGTTAATACACCAAGGGCTTATAATCAAGACCGGTGGCACCCTGGCTCTAATTCCCCCTACCCCCTATTCTCTCTCTTCCATCGGCAACTGCTTCTAGCTCTTTGAGCTCATTTCTTTTGTACCTGCTTATCTGTAAATAACTTGCTAATAGTGTTAATTCTTGATTTACCTATTTTAGACATTATTTACTTCGGAGTATGGTGGGAAGCGTTTCTGTGATCACTCCCTTCCCCTCTCCCTTTCTTCTCAGCTGTTTAGAGCACCCTAGGTTAGTCATATTCAGGGTTTACCTTATTGTGGCTATGCAAATATTGTTCACTCCTGAGCCAAATAGGTACTATACTTAGCTTTAGTTTATTGTACTTTTTCTCCAGAAGTTAATAATTACATTTTTCCCCCACTTGCTTAGTATTCTACGAACCTATTACTAATTTTCCTCAAATCCTCTGACAGCTGTGTAAAATGTTTCTCGTGCAGTTTTCCACAAGTTAGGTATATCAGATAATCTAGAATTCTCCCGGCCCACCTCTGGCTAGGAGACTCTTCTCCAAACCCCTGCGGTCTCCCTTGGTTGCTCTCCAGGCTCATTGCCCACTTGACTTAGGATTCCTCTTCAACAATTTCCTGGGATTTATTTTCTCCTCTCTCCTTTCCTGGATTCCAATTTTGTTTTTTCATGATAACTAAGGAAGAATTTTGGTGAAGCACTAACTCCAGTTAACACCAGTTAAGCACTAACACCTTGAGAAAGGGTGTCTGGAAGGTATAGTATTTTAGTTTTTATCTATCTGAAAATTTCCTTTTCTACTCTTATACTTGATTAGGAACTTGGCTTCGTATAGATTGAAATTGTTTTTCCTCAGAGCATCAAAGCCATCGCCATATTGTCATTTGGCCTCAGTGTTGCTAGTAAGAGGCACAATGCCAGTTTTATTTCCTTTGTGATGGGTTCTCTCTCTGCAAAATTAAGACCATTCCTATACCTGGTATTCTGAAATTTCATGGTATTTGTCTTGGTGTTTCGTTGTTTTTGTTTTTGTTTTTATATATACTGTGCTAGACACTCTCTGGAGATATCCCAGTCTTCAAGTTCTGGGAAATTAAAACTCTTCTTTGATTATTTCCACTCCTTTATTTCCTCAGTTTTCTGTTTTTGGAATTCCAGATGTTGGACACATTGGGTTGGTCCTCCAATTTTCTTCTCTCCCCTCTTGTCCATTTCTTCTTTGAGCAGAGTTACTCAATCTTATCTTCCAAGTATTCTACCGAATATTTTCTCTATTGGGTAGTATATATTTACTTGCCCAAACTCTTCTTTTGCACTCTGATTATTCTTTTTTATTGTATCCTATCTTGTTTCATGAATCAATATTTTCTCAAAACTCTCTGGTGATAATGATTGTAGGTTTTTTTGTTCATTTAGTTTTTCTTATGCTCTCTCTACTGTGTTTTCTTAGCTCCTTAAAAAATAAATATGCTTATTTAGTTCTCTTTTTTTGTGTTTGAGGCCTTCTTCAAATGTCTGGTGATCTTTGTCCATTTATGGTTAAATACTGATGCAATAAGAAGCCAATAGGAAACTCTGTGTGCATGGGGGTAGCTTGTCCCTCAGAGAGTGTTGTCAGGAGAAGAGCTGGCTTACTTGATGAAGAGTATTTTAAGTGGAATCTCTGTGGATCTTTTCTCTAGGCCTAGACAGTCTCTTTGGAGAATTATTCCTTATGTTCCTGCCTGGGAGGTGTACATCCAGACACTCATGTTCTGGGAGCAGAGATAGGAAAGGTGCTCACAAAACAGGCTTTCCCGTAAGTGCCTCGTTTTCAGCCTAGCGCCTGGCTCCCCATCTGCTCTGCCTGTTGTTACCTGAGTCTGAATCCTCTGGTTCAAGTTCTCTGAAGAATACATCCTTGTCCTCCTGGAATGGATGGAGCAGGGATGGTGGGGGCCAGTGAGCAGCGCTGGTGTTTCGTGGGGAAGAGACATACATACAGTGCATACGCAGACTTTCACTCAGTGCTTTTGCTCTATGCCCAAGACTCACCCCCAACAATGGAGGAGCCTGCAGTGTCCACATGCCCAGCCTTTCCAGGGTTCTGGGGGTGCACCTGCACATTCTTGGGTTATAGCTTCTTCCACTCTGCTGAGGTAATTGCCATTTCTCCCTTCCTTTTTATTCCCCCCAAATATGTTGACGGTTCTCATTTACTGCTGTTACCTCTTCAGTTCTCTTTGACTTGTGGGTTTATATCTTTTTAATTCTTTCACTGTCATTTTGTTCAGGTTTTGGATGAGAGAAGAGCTAAGTGTATAAATTTTACTTACCACGTTTGACCAAAATTCCATTCTTTTTACCTGAATTTCAAAAATCACACATACAGAGGGGATTTTAGGCACAGAGAGCATCATATGTTGTAGTTCTTGCCTAGTTTACAGTAAACAAAAATTTCTTTATGTCTCAGAGTGCCCCCACAGGGTGCAGCCCTGCCAGGTGGCACCCTGGCAGGCAGTTGGATCTACTGGGCTTTAGGATCCTTCCCTGAGCCTGGCCAGAATGAGGCCAGGGCCGGAGACACCTCAGGGAGTCTTCTCTCCATGAGCAGCTGCTGAAGCCTCAGGCATGGAGCATGGGAGACAGACTTCTGGGATGGCTTTTGTGTAATTAATTGAGGTCTGGAGCAGTAATTTTCCTATTTATCCATAATGCTTATATTCCAAACTGCTCTGTCACATTTATTAAAGGGAGAAATAAATAGAGAAACAAGCCAGGGGTTGTGTTTCATGGCAAGGTTGTCAAACGGGAAAGGTTCCACATAAGCGTTTTCCTCTTATCCACCTGATTCAACTTGAGAGCAGACAGTTACCAGTGAATATTTTTCAAGTTGTCACAAGGTGTCCTGTAGAGACCTGGACAGAAGCAATTCTTGTTATAAAAATGCGATAAATATAAGTAACAAGAAACAATCAAGAAAGTGCCATACAGAAAATACTGTAAGAACAAAACAATCATAATAAACAATCCACTCTCCCCTCCAAAAAAACTGACAGACAAAACCCACTCCATTTTTTTTTAAAACCAGGGGAGAAAACTTTGCTTTGAGTGGCTGAATTTCCAAGATCCTTAGGAGATTTATTAGGAATTGATTTGTGACTGCAATTTCTTTTTCTTATTTTAATCTCTGTGATATTCATTAAATGTTATTGTTATGTTATGAAAAATACAATGGCCTCAACAGAGAATTAAAATCAGGGCTTAGATGCACTTCTATTTCCTTTCGGGCAAAGCTTGGGAAGCATTTGGATGCTACCTGAAATATGAAGGTTCTGTTACGGGCTGAATTGTGTTCTCCCTCCAAATTTACACATTGAAGCCCTAAGCTCTGGTACCACAGAATGTGACTCTATTTGGATATAGGCCCTAGAAAGAGGTAATTCAGGTTAAATGAGGTTATCTGGGTGAGCCCTGATCCAATCTGACTGGTGTCCTTATAAGAAGAAGAAATTTGGATACACAAAGACACCAGGAAGGTTTGTACACAGCAAGAAGGTAGCCATCTGCAAGCCAAGGAGAGAGGCCTCAGGAGAAGCCAGACTGCTGACACCTTGATCTTGGACCTCGAGCCTCTAGAACTATGAGAAAATGCATTTCTATTGTTTAAGCCCCCCAGTCTGTAGTATTTTGTAGTATGGCAGTCCCAGCAAACTAATGCAGTTTCTAGATCTGTCTTCTACCATATTGGATTTAAAATCTGGGTGTAGCAAAGATCATAGAAAAACAGAATCAGACACTTCTCAAAACCAGCTTTTGCTAACTAATAGCTGAAAAATCAGGTATTAGATCATGATTGCTAAATGTCTCCCTCATGGAAGCACTTTGGCCCTATCATCTTGAGCTGAGGATCTAAGGGGTTGAGTTGGCCTGGGCTTTGGCTTCCACAGTGGGAACTTGGAGTCTCAGACTCTCCCTGGAGTTCCCCTCAGGGCTGGTCCTCAAGTTGATCATGTCATGTCTTTGAACCTGGTAGAGGAGGGACTGGAATGCCTGGAAGCCCCCGGCGTGGTGGGCTTGACTGAAATGGAAAGTCTCAAAGAAGTAAAGAGGAATGGATTGAGGGCATTTCCTGGTGGTAGGTGTCCCTGATGGAGATGGATTCAGGGGTCCATTTTCCTCTCTGACCCACCAACTGGCATGAAGAGAAATAAACCTGTAATGTTGGAATGCTGACCTGACAGCTTGATTTGAAATGGCCTCTCACTGAGAAGATCTTTAATTGTCACATCCTCCTGGTGGCACCTGGGTGATCTTATTTCCATTATTCAGGCTGAGGGAGAAAGGAAAAAAGCACTGAATTCATTTAACTATATACTGGAAGTCCTTGTATTTGGGCAGTAGCTGGGCTGAGGAAACAACTGGATTGGCCTGTTTCCCACATTGGATCTGCTTTCTTCTCTGCCTCTGCTGCTGTGTAAACCCCATTGGAGTGTCATGGCTTAAGAAAGCCCATGGATGTTTGCACTTGTGATGTGGTTTCTAGTGGATACTCTGTGAGTTCACTGAAGAGGAACCAAAAGAATGTGGGAACCAAGTTAATATTTTTAGGTTTTATTTCAATAGGCAGTTTTGCCTGCGATTCTTTCATGTGAGGTGGATGTCTCGTTCAGGCAGGACAATCAAAGGAAGAACTGAAATCTGAGGGCAGCTAACAAGACTGGAGGCAAGGAATGTTCGTTCTTCCTGAATGAGTCTTTATTGCAAGAGTGCTGCCTTTTCTCTGGTGCTTGTTAAATACTGTATTTATGCTGTGTATTTGTATACAGTGGGATTAAGGGACCAAACGAATTACTGATGATGGTTGCTTGAAGGGGTGTTTGACTAGGAGATTTACACAGCGTTCTTAATAATCTTTTTTATTTATTTATAGAATGTTATCATTCCAAACGTACAGTGCTGCCATCCCTCAGGAAAGCTGCTTTCTATTTGAGGACCACCAGCTCTGCATGTTGATTTGAAAAGAGATAAAAGAGCATCTGGCCACCATAGCACAAGCTGCACATTCCCTCCCTCTTCATTATGCAGAGAGCTGATGCAATTTTTGCCTCTTTCCTATTTATACAAATAAAGAGAACGATTTGGGAAATATGTCATGCTGGCATTAAACACCACCAGTCTTGCTGGGTTGAAATGTACACGTTCCATTAACAACAATTATATTGTATAATTAAGGTTTTGGTCCCCAAAGTCTGACTCAGAAGCTTCCTCAAATATTGATGGGTTTATCGAAGATGTGTTAAAATAAATACACCCCTCCCATCATCCCCATCAACTCCCCACCCCTCGCCCGCCACCTAAAAGTACCACCAGTACCTGCGCCAGTGACTTGGTACGCAGTGAACGTGGTGCTGAAGTGCCCTCTAGTGTGGCTGTGGCAGAGATTAATGTGAAAATGGAAAAGAAGCTTTGACATGGCAGATGCCTGAAAGCAGAGTCATCAGGACATTCTGTGCATTTTATGGGGATCTCACATATGGGGTCCAGAAGAAAGAAACTGGGTGCAAGTAGATGATTTGGAATGAACCCCCACCCAGAATGAGGCTCTCCATGTAATCTTATTATGCTGTTCTCCATCATTCTTTTTGGGAGGCTCTCACTTTAGGTTTAGGTGGAAATTTCCTGAGGCTTATACGGTCTTGGCACACACATATGTGTAAACAGCCACAGGGAAAGGGCTAATGAAGTTCAAGCCCTTGCACCTGGGAGCATGTCTTGACCCCCCCCCCCCCCCCCCCGCAGCCTCAGCATGTTTCACTTTCCCAGCAGCCCAAGGGAGCTCTGACCCCTGGCTCATCAGCAAATGCTGCTGGTGGTGACCATAATGGATTTCTAAGGGCAATTAACACAGTGACAGGGTTTATAAATGACAGATTATGACAACATTCCCTGCTATCAGGTTTTTTCCTTTGATGACCACTTGGCTATCAATTATAGTCTCACCAGCCAAATCCTACATTTCTCCCTGTGGTCAAGACTAAAGAAAAACAAATAGCTGAAAATCCTAGAGCTGACTCACATCTTAACTAGGAGAAGACTGTTGGCTCAAGTGCCCCAGTGACACAAATCAGGTGTAGGGGAGGCAGGAGCAGGTTAGAATGAGGCACACCTGAATCAGTGACACCAGTCTGGTTAGATACAGATTGGAGTGGATGGTTTTCTCTTCTAGTTCTCTTTGGTGGGACTCTGTGAGCACAGAAATGATGTGAAGAGCAACAGTGTTCACCTTCCTAACTTCGTGAGTATGCACATTCTGAAAAACGTTGTGTCCAGGAAATGTTGGGCTGGGGGGCTGCTCCATCATTCCTGGATGGGTAGCATCTGGATGCTGTTAGAAACAAGATGACAAACTCCAATGGAGTCACTTGTGCTAAGCTCCACATCACCAAACTGAGACTTAATTAAGGTTTCAGCTCTTCCAGAAATGGAATCTTAAACCAGTCATTCAGGAATCACCTAATCAGCATTAGTTAGGTAACCTGCCATCCCCTAAAGGAAAGTAAACTTGCAGTAGCCAATCCACTTTTTTGCCTAGTATAACTTCCTGGTTCCTGTTCCCTTCTGCCTAAAAAAGTGTATAGCTCCTTGGAGCTCTTTTCTGTCTGCTAGATTGGATGCTGCCCAATTCATGAATCATTGAATGAAGCCAATAAGATTTTTAAAATGTACTTGAATTTTGTTTGGTAACAGTGCATATGTCTGTTTCCTTGTGGAAGGGTCAAAATCAAGGAGATTTTCTTCCAGAATTGTGTGATTGTGGAGGTGCCATCCGTGGGCAGGCCCACAAATAACACATAATTTTGTATTTAGTTACCCTTCAGAGTTCCTAGGAGAAAAATGGGTCAGGATAGAAGATGGAAGTATGTCGAAAATTCTAGTAGGCTTCCTAGAAATCTGGAAGCATGAGCAAGCTGTAGAGGTGAAAATTTTCGGGAGGTTGAACGGACATAAATGGAGAAACTCGTACTAATATTAAGGTAATTACAGCAAGGTGAACTATTTTGGTAGACTCCTGTGGTAGAAACTATTGATTATTTATCCCAAAGCAACCACCCCCTTCTTCCTTCCTAGTAGCACACCACATTTGTTAAGAAATTGGGATTACAGGAGCTTCAAAGACCCCTCTCCAGACCTAGAGGCAAATGTTGATTACAGTAAGGTGATTGTGGGTGGTGTACAGGAAGCCTCTGGGAAATGTCTCCCTTGAAATATATACAGAGAAGCATGAGAGGAATGCTTCCTTCTTTGCTGGATGTCATGTCTGCATGTACCATCTGGAATGGCTAGAGCCAACTCGCAAATATAAAGGAGGGCTTTGTCAACCCGCTGAGCATGGCAGAGTGGAAAGATACAGAGCAGCCAGCTCCTGGGAACTGACCACCTCCAGACTTCTTGCTACATAAGGAAACATTTTTCTCACGGTTTAAGCCACTTTTCATTGGGTTTTCTGTTACTTACAATTGAAAGCATCTCCACGGATACAACCACTGTTGGGAACAGTGTATAATAAGAATGTCTTTGAACAATCAACACAATCAGAAAATAGTACCGATAAAGCAATTAAATAAAATGAGGAGACTGGACGACATAGTCTTTGAGCTCCCAATTAGTTCTGACATGCCATGCTCTAAATCCTTGGATCCTCCTGTCATGGAAGAAATTAGTGATAACAAGGAAAGTTTGTGAAAAGTTTTGAGCTAAAGTATAGAGCAAACCTTGGGCACTGTGAGTGAAATGTTGTTTATTTTGCAATTCACATGCTTGTGAAATGTAGACACTGGAATTCTTACTTTACAAAGTAGAGTGTGAAATATGTTGAGACTTCTGCTTAAGAAAACCAGTTATTATAATTGACAAGAGAACTTCAAATTGTTTCCAATTGATGTATTTTGAGTTATCACATTCTATTTGAGAATATTCATCCATATGTCATCTTGAGCTAAGCTATGAGTATATGCCATTCGCCCTAAAGGTGGAGTTGATAATGTGAGTTTTCTCTCATAAATAAGTAAATAGAGTTTTCTGGGGAGAGTTAGGCTACACTTTTTGTAATGTAGAAGTGTACTTTATAATATACTTATCAGGTAATGTCACCTTTAATTTACCTTAACGTTGACAGCTCGATAAGGGAAAATAAATGAAGTCTGGATATATATGAATAGAGTTTACTGGTGTAGTAAAATAAAATTTAGAAAAGGTTAAATTAATTAGGTACCTATTAAGCTATAGGCATATTGGTGACCAGAGATACGCAGTTCACAGAAAATGACTATAATTATAGGGGGAGCTTATTCTCAGGTTCTAAGTCTACTTCAATTTCAAATACTCTGTCCTATTGTGAGAACAGGTGAATTGATTTTTGGCTTGGGAAATACGGTCTGTTAGAGAATACAGCATGCATTAACTCTACCTTGCAGCAAGCACTCCAGTTGTGTGTGGAGGTGAGGAAGAAGGAAGGGGTAGATGTAGGGGAACCCGGTGGAGCCTCAGGATCTACAACCCAGATCTTCCCCCTGAACTCCCCCACTGCCCAGCAGTGGTCACTTACTCCCCTGGGGTACTGAGAATGCTCTCCTCAGTCATACTGCCCATCACCTTCTACTTCTGGGGAAAGGTTGCAGAGCAAGTTTGGCATCTTTGCTGACTCCTCCCCACCAGAACCTTGGCCTCCACCAGTCTTATACATTGTTCTGTGAACGTGATCAGTGCATGGGAGAAAACATCGGAGTAAATAAGTTGGCAGGGAGCTCTTGAAACAGCTAACTTGAAGTACAGCCCAAAGAATTGTGTTGGAATAGGTTCTCACTTCCTTCTTGACTCCTCAGAAAAGGAGGCTGGAAGGAGGGGAGACAATTCACATTGAGAAGATGACACTTAACGTTTGGGAGGGGCACCAAGAGGAAGAATGGGTTTTTAAGGCAGTGAGACCTAGGTTTGAATACAGATCTGCATTTGCTGTGTGACCTTGAACTTGAACACTGATGAATCGCAGTTTCATCAACTCTAAAGGTGAGGAGGCTGATGCTCTTGCAGGGTTGTGGTCATCAAGGTTGACGTGATAGCTTACAAGGAGGAATCCAGTATAGCGCCTGGCTCAGAGTTAGTATCTAATAACTATTGGAAAAGAAATCAAGAAATGTGCTACCTGGTGACTTAAAAGTGACCTGAAAATATGCCTTAAAAGTAACACAGTATGAGGAGAGCCTGCATTCTGATAAAATGCAACCTGAAACCTGTTGGATACTAAAATGAATTACAACAGCACAGCGAACCCAAGGATATAATTGCCACCCTAAGAGATGAAGCTTTTATTTTGATGATGTGCTCTGAATTAGGAAGTTTCATTGATTAGGTCCTAAGGTGATGACTTTTTGAAGCCCCATTTATGATTTAGTAGCGACATTATTTGAAGAGTTAGTGTCCTTCTCCCTGTGTGTCTTGGGGTCAACCATGGATCTTACATAGAGAATTTCACAGACGAAAAACATTTCTAGGTGTCAAATTGGACACCTTTCCAGGCAAGCCTGCCCAGTTTGTTACAAGCAGCAATGCAGAAATCAAGCTGATCTTTTACCCTTTTTGCACTTTTCTTTTCAATTTAAAGCAGCTCTGTGGAATTGTGTTTCTCTCGGTGATTATTTCCCTGGCACTGATAAAGTTCATGGATTGTCTAGTGGTCCTTTTTTGTTTGTCTCTTTGCTTTGTTCTGTGACACTGGGTCATCTTAGGAAAATAGGGTACTTTAAGTGAATCACTAACGTTGTCTGTGGGGTTGTTTTTCGCATAAGAACCCTCAGGAATGGAGAGTTAAAAGTGACAGTATTGGCACTTGAATAATATCATTGAAGCAGGGGTGACAAACATCATGTGCTGATTGCTGACCAGATCAATCCAAGTTGTGAAATGCAGAGCATCCTCTGACCTGAAGGGTGAAAACACCTCTGAGAGGCAAGCAAGACACAGCGTGATGCCAAAGGAGATTGATGGAGAGTGGCCGCAACTCTCAGAATGCTGGTGTCTGGGCCCATGATGACCTTTGTCGAGATGGATGGGCTGAAATGTGACCATGCTGGGACTCCAACTGCTCCTGAGATGCCTTTACTAGAGGAGGGATGTCTCTTGGTTGGCTCTCTGGGGGCATATCTGGGATCTAACTCATGAGAAAGGGATTTTCAAAAAAAGAAAATGAAGACCATCAAACTTTTCCCACAAAACTGGACATGGCTACTTATTCAGAAGTCATGCCTACTACTCTCCCTTGTTACTCATTCCTTTTGTGACGTATGGCTTGAATTTGGACCCCTTATTGTCAAGTTTCCAAGAGTGTAGATAGTATGGGGCAAAAACACCTCAACTGCAAATTTTTATACAGATCAGGAATGAGTGTAAGGTCATAGAAATCAATGAACACAATTATATTTTGCAACAATTATAATAAGCCCCTATGAGTAATAATTGCAGTTTTTGCTGCCCTACCAACTGAACAAAACGATGGCTAGTCCGTGTTCTCATGTGACTTTCAGCAACATCTCCAGCAGCTCTGTTGTCAGGTGTAGGTTGCTGCCACTCCAGGTCAAAGATGTACCATCCTCAGGTGCCAATGTCACCTCTACTCTAGTCACTCCTGTTTTTAAGGTTCTTAGTGTATGTTTTTCTGGGACTGGAACCAACAAGTATCTTTCACTTGATAGTGGAGTGAGGTGAAGGTTAACACATTCAGGTGGGCTCAGGGACAACCAGCCAAATAGTGGGAGAGATAAGGGCAAGTGTCTTTTCTAGACTGGAACTTCACCGGCTGCCCAAGCTGTTAGCATTTTTGGTTGCTCATGGAGGCAACTACTTCAACAATGATAGAAACTTGAAATCACACTATTCAAATGCCATCCTTGAAGGGATTTGATCCCACTAAAAATGTATGATTGCAAATACTTCTAACCTTTCATCTCTATATATGTTCATAATTATTTATCTATTCCAAATAATATGTCAAGCGTTTCTTGGTATTGCTTAATGTGTCCGAAGAAAATATTAATACAGTCAGGATCTGGAGCAAACTTATAATCTAATTTTGTTCTCTTATAATGAGGTTAAGGTTATATGACTGTCTGAAGTCACTATTCATTTATTTCCTGTTTCAGTGAATATTTATGGAGCTGCTTCCGTGTTCCAAGCATTGTGCTAGGGGCTACGGATAGAAAGAGAAGGGCAATGGATAAGGCGTGATCTGCCTTCAAGGAGTTCACAGTCCACCATGGAGGCAGACCTGCATCAAATAATCACAATCGAGTGATTGTGACACAGTGCACAGTGACAACGGAGATGGGTCGAGGACCCTGAATCCAAGCCCAGCACTGTTGCTGCTAGAGTGTGGGGTCCCTCACCACACATGTAGGGGAAGACTTACAAGTTCTCAGGAAAAATAACGCTTCAGTGATCTGAGAAACTGTCTACAGTTTAAAGAGCTTCATCAATGCAGAGTTGCTTATGCTTTTCTCATATACCTTTAATTTCAAGCATTTATTAACAATCATGAATCTGCTACCAAAATTGAGAAATAGCTTTATATCAATACACGCTTTTTAGTTCACAAAGGGTTGACTTTCACAGGCAATTTCTCATCAAACTCGAATAACCCTATGAGGTGGGTAGAATGGGCTTTATTACTGTTATTTCTGTTTTTCAGATGAGAGATCTGAGGCTCAGAGAAGCGAAGGGACTTTCCGTAAGTCATTGTGCTAATTAATTGGCAGATGTGAGTCTATGTTTTCTAACTGCTTGGACCATGAGTTCTCTTTGTCTATGTTAAAATGTGAGAAGCTTCTTAGCCTCATTTCACACATTGTTTAAAATGTATACTGGGCTGCTCCTTCCTTCCTTTTAGAGATTCTGGTCCCTTAGATCCCGCAATACCTCACTCTGTGTATTTCTTATATATTTCCGATTATCCTTTCCTTGTCTCCAAGGAGCCCTCCTTCCTCTACCTGCCAGGTAAGTGCTGGTGTTCCCTTGGGTTCTGCCCCCACTCTATTCTCTCTCTCCACACTCTCTGGGCAATTACAGACATTTTCATGAAATCACTACCACATAAGGTGATAATTCTGAAACCTACATCCTCTAACTCTGACCTCTCCCCCAAACATCAGATTTAAACATAGCAACTGCCTGCTGGACATCTCCCCTGATATCTGCGAGTACCGTGCACTCCCACTGAGCTATTCTTTCTTCCACTTGACACGGGAAGCCTCACTGATTTTTAACCCACTTGGTGTCAGCACCACTAACCGAGTCACCCAAGCTCCCAAGTTTCTTTCCTCTTCCTCTCTCATCACATCTAATTGGATCACCACATCTTGATTTGGTCCCCTAAGTATATTTTTTGAAATCTGTTCCCTCCTTCTCATTCATGCTGCCACTGCCCTGTGTATTTAAATGGATTTTCCAGTGTGTCTGTGGGTTTCTTGAGAGCATATTGAGGAATATATTTGAGTGATATATTTACTCATGCATTACCTCCCTAATTCACCCCGCAAAAATTTATTGAGATAAATAGATTTCACTGCTCCTGTGAAGAACTGGGTTGGTCCTTTTGAGGAAATTAAAATTGACCTGAAACTCTAGCTTTTTCTTGTACTATCTAGGTTAATTAACTGTGTAGCACATAGCTCTCAAGCTGTAGCAGTTTCAGATTGGGCATTTAGCTATTATGTGGCCAGAGAGCAAAGATTAAATGACAATTCTTATCCATCATTCCCAAAGTAACCTCTTTCAAAACCACCACCTAAGGTTCTGCTGAACAAATGCTTAAGGCTTTGATTCAGAAGACGTTTTGGTCACCCACGAGTCTCTGATTTATCAGACTTTTCCAAAAACAAATGTTCAAATTCCAAACTGTGCTGGGGTGTCAGCAAAAATGTTAGTAAATCTATGGTAATTCTGACAGTAGTTTTTTTCTTCTTTGTGAACTTTATTTATGTGAAAATGCCCACAATTTATAAAATTAAGTCTTATTTAGTAATATGTTTATGAATATGTTCAGTATCATATTTATGGAAGTCTTTATTGTAATGAGTAAAGATGAGCAGAGTTGGAACTGTCCTGGAGATAAGCAAGCAAAGAAATCCCTGCAAAAGAATAGTCTTTCCTTTAACTAGCCAACTCCTTTGATGCATTGAAAATGTGATTCATTTTCCAAAATATTGAAGTATAGGCATGTTTCAGAAACATATACTATGTGTCAAGTAAAGTTTACCTACTAGGTATTATAGTGATGAGGAATTTGTTCATGCTAAAGAATGGTCTGACTGTGAGGATTTATAGTCCCATCTGGGTAGGCCTAGAATGTCAATGTTTGGGTTTATCCAAAGTTTATCAGGTCCAAGGTAAAAGAAGTGTGGTGGATTAAAGAAGACTACAAATTCCTTGCCTTCCATTCCATTGAAAGATGGAGACTATTTCTCTTCCTCTTTAATCCAAGAGGAGACGCATTTTGACTAATGGAATGGGGAGTCACTTCTCAGCCTGGGGCCCAAGAGTTCTATAGCTTCATTTTCCCTGCTTGGGACACACCCCCTTGGAAGCCAGCATCTGTGTGAGAAGTGTGATTACCCTGAGGCAAGCAAGCTGTGAGGAAGCCCAGGTTAGCCATGTGGCCACCGGAAGGCACTGAGGTACCAGGTATGTGTATGGAGCCTTCTGGAACTTCTATCTCAGTTGGGCCGCCCACTGAATGCCACTGAGCAACTGACCCCAGCTAATGCTGCACAGAGCAGAAGAACTACTCTGCCTATCCTTCTCTGAATTCCTGACCCATGGAATTAAGGACAAGTAAAAATTGGTATTTTTAAGCCTCCATGTCTTGGGATAGTTTGTTGCACAGCAATAGATAACAAAAACAATTGGCTCATACCACCAACCATCTTCCCCGAAGAAAAGTTTACTTAGGAAACCAATTCGATTGGTGAATGGGAGAATCAGGGCAGAGACAGTGTTCTTAAGGATGGCCATGGCTACATTTCCCAGGCTTTTTCTCATTTGATCTGAGTATCATCTCCCCTTGCCAGTCTGAGAAACCATTGCCCTCCATTTGTCTCCTCAGGAGCTCCATTTTTCCATTTTTATAAGATGTTCTTGTCAGTTCTTCTGATTACACCAAGTTTTACATCAAATTACAACTGGTTTACGTCAGGCAGTGAGCCTCCAGTAGACACTCAACAGGACAATTCAGCAAAAAATGTAATGAATCCCTGCATTGTGTGAGGCCCTGAGCTGGGCAGTGGGGATGCAAGCACAAATATGCAAATATGATATGGTTCCTGCCCTCACAAAGCTTATAATTTATTAGGAGGAGCAAAGTCACATTCAGATAATTATAATTCCACTCAGACTCTGATGCTTGCCTGGGGACACAGGAGTGCTTATTTATGGCTTGGTGGAAGATTTCACAGGGAGGGTGACATTCGATCCGGGCCTGGGAGAGTGGGTAGGAGCTTGGCAGGAGAAGATGTCTATCAAAGTCATTCCAGCCAGAGGGAGTAGTATGAGTGAAAGTCTGTGATGAGCTTGGGGGCCTGCAAGGTGTCCAGTGAGGCTGGGACACGGCAAGAAGTAACTTGGGGTCCGATTGTTCAGGTCTTCAGAAACTCACTCCTTTAAAGATTTTTTAAAAAAATTTTTCCTTTTTCTCCCAAAGCCCCCCGGTACATAGTTGTGTATTTCTAGTTGTGGGTCCTTCTAGTTGTGGCATATGGGATGCCGTCTCAGCATGGCTTGATGAGCGGTGCCATGTCCATGCCCAGAATCTGAACCGGTGAAACCCTGGGCCGCAGAAGCAGAGCGCACGAACTTAACCACGTGGCCACAGGGCCGGCCCCAGAAACTCACTCCTTTAGAAAAAGAGTTAGAAATTTTCGTCTTAAAAATTGGTGAGCTGTGGAAGGTTGAGGGGAGAGGTGGTCACATCTGTGTTCATATACCGTTGGCCAATGGGTCTTCTTTTTCCTCCCATCCCACATACTGGAACCCTTTGTTCCTAGACTGATGATACCGTGTGGAAGAAATAAACAGATGAGTAACTGAGAGCATGCCCTTGGAGGAAGGTCAGTTGATAAGCTGAGAAGCAGCTAATCACTAAACCACATAAAAATAGGGGAAATATATTTAAATGACTTTTGTTTGATTGCTTTAAGAAGAAAAAGACTGCCCAACTCTTAAAAGGTGTAACATTTGCCGAAAGCAAGAAAACGTAACTTTGGGGAGATTTTTCTCCTGGTCTTAGAAATCAGAGGAGGGATTGTTCTCAAAGCACTCAGGATGGTCTTTATCGTGGGGAAAACGGCAGTTTCTCTCGACCTGTGTTGTGTGCCAGGGGTAATTACAGGTTCCCTCAATCAATTACAAATTAAGCATTGCTTTTTGGCAAGTGTCCTCTTTCACCTGAGTTTATCTTGAAAGGATTCTCTGAGGTCTCGGTAAGCTGAATTTATTTGAATTTTGCAGTATGAATATTGACAAACAGGTTGCTATCTTATGCTGGTTTGTGTGAGAGTTGCTAAGAACTAGAAAACGAGGTGGACAATCCTGGTTCTGTCACTGAGCTGCTGACCCTACAACCCAGAGGATAAAGGGAGGCGCTCTCACCTGCCCTTGAGGAGCAAATATTGCAGGGGGGGAGAATGACATAGCACGACATGGAAATGCAGAGTCAAGATCTTTAACTGTTACTTATTCAAGAGGTAAGTCTATAATTTGTGTGTGTGTGTGTGTGTTATTTATTTTGGGGTTTCTGTATCAGAATTAGGCTAGCTCTGTAAAATGATTTGGAAAACTTTTTTTTCATGCCATGGAATATTTGGTATAAACTTAGGAATTATCTATTTCTTGGCTGTTTGTGCCCAGCCTGGTGGGGACAACTTACGGGTCTGATGCCCTTCTTGGAGATAACTTGTTGACAATCTTTTTTTATCCTCCTTTTTTATTTCTTGGTTATTTGTCTATTTTGGTTTCCTGCTTCTTTCTAAGGGAATTTTGACAATTTGTATTTTCTTGAAAATCAGCTGTTTCATCAAGACTTCATAGTATTCTGTTGTAAATGGCTTCTGTATCTGTTGTATCCCTGTCTCACGCTTGATTTCATCTGTCTTAGTATCTTTTATTTTTCTTCAATGAATTAGCTACAGGACCGTCAATTTTATGTATTTTGTCCTTACTTGAACAGCGAGCACTTTCTCTTCCTCTTCTTGACAGGCAGAGGGCAGAGAACTGTTCTAATCTCTCCATCAAACGTCTCAAGGCCCCGCTGTGTGAGAGCTGAACATTCTAGGCACATTATCTTGCAACACCGATCTCTGTAGTTAAAACCTTTGGCTATGAGATGGGAGTCAACTTCTTCTCCTTCAATTTCCCAATCAGGTCTTTATCATCCCTAAAATCATATTTAGTTTCCACTCAGATGATGAGTGTTGGGAAAATGGTGTCACATTTCAGATGTGGTAACTTTGCCCAGATATATGCAAAATGATGCAGGACTCACAAGGGAAAAACAAATCAAGAACACGTGTTTTTGCAGATAGGATGGGGTGTAATCTGTCATAATCTTCTTGTCCAGTTTCTTGTCTCATACACCCAGATTCGCTGGTTTTTTACCTACCATCCCATTAGCAGAATAGTCATCAAAGGCAGTGGGGATATATTATCCAGGAAGTGCAACCGGGTGTAACTGAACAGTAGGCAAATTTTACCTACGGCTCCATCTTCCATACCTGATGGCCTGCATCTGGGCCACTGTGGGTGGCTCAAGGCTGTGGCTGGACACAGAGGCAAAAAGTGGCCGGTTCAGGGTGCCAGAGCCTGTGTCCACACCACCTTGCCCTTAGCAGATTGAGAGCTGAAGCCTGGCAACAGACACCACCCAAAGTTGGAAAAAACCCTGTGTTTACATCTCAGTGGGGATTCTTTAAGACCAGAATATCTCCCTAGCCTAAAAGAAACAAACTTACAATAATAGAATTTGAGAGAGATGTAAATGGTGGAAGATTATTTCATCTACAGTGATTTATCCAGCGTGAACCAATTACTCCAAGTAGTAAGGCAAGACTTGCATGTGGAGCAGTTTTCATGAAACAGGCAGTGAGTGTGTGTGCACCCAGAAGGGCACTAGCAGCTCCTTTTACACATAGCAATTTTACTATAAGGCCCATTGGAATACCTTTTTATTTTTTATTTATCTCTCTCTCTCTCTCTTTCTTTCTTTCTTTCCTTCTTCCTTTCTTTCTCTTTCTTCCTTCCTTCCTTCCTTCCTTCTTTCCTTCCTTCTTTCCTTCCCTCCTTCCTTCCTTCTCTCCTTCCTTCCTTCTTTCTTTCTTTCTTTCTTTTTGGTGAGGAAGATTGGCCCTGAGCTGACATCCATGCCAATCTTCCATTATTTTGTATGTGGGATGCCACCACAGCATGGCTTGATGAACAGTGTGTAGGTCCATGCCCAGGATCTCAACCTGCAAACCCATGGCTGCTGAAGTGGAGTGAGCAAATTTAACCACTATGCCACTGGGCTGACTCCTGGAATGACTTTTTAAAAGAAGGACTCAACATGAGGTAGTGGAAGGACATAGAATTGTAGTCACAGGACCAGGATTTGAGTTCTACTTCCATAATGAATAAATCAGTAACTCTGGGTAAGTGTTTCTTAATCTCTCTCGGCCTTGGTTTCAAGACCTCTAAAATGGAAATATAATACCTACCTACCAGAATTGTTGCAAAGATGTAAATCAGTGAGATTAATTTTTTTTAAAAAGGTAAGATGCCTTGCAAACTGCAAAGTATCTTGAAAATGAAAGTTATTCCTACAACAAGCATTTGTTAAGACCCTATTGTGCACAGAAACTGTATTAACGGTTCAGCAATTTACCAGGTACATCTTTAAATACTTCATACCATTTTAGCTTACCAATTGAGAAGTTTCTGTGGGAAAGCCTTTCTCTGAAATAATTCTATTTTATCTAGGAGCTCTTCCTTATCTGGTTGGCTGAATTGTAGAGACAGATAAGGACTTTAAAGCGTCAAGGAACATGAAGATTTTTCAACATTTGCTCTTACTTTTATTAATAAAAAGAGAACTGTGGCAAGCATGCTTGCTTCAGTGAGAAATAATGAGGGAAAATTGTTCACGGGGCTTACTTGGTTAAACGCAATTAAGCCAGCCTGTAATTTTTGTATTAAACTGCTGGTAGTTGGGAACCAATATTTTGGAGGTACTCATTAAATAAATCACCTAGATTAAGGAGTTTTTCTTGACTACAAACTTGGGGAGGAAGGATGTCTTTAAAACCTGTGGTCTCTTAAAATAAACACTAATGCACAGCTGGTGAATAGGTAGCCCTAGGCCTCGGCAGCAGGGCCCATGGAAACTGTTGACTAGATCCCACAGCACATCAGAGGAGGGAATTACAGGGGGGTTGGAACTAGATGCTCCTGCTGCTTGGGCCTCTTCTAAATGTGGGGGAGCTTTGGCTAGCTCCCTGAACCCAGTTTCTTTATCTCTAAAGAGGAGTAATAACATTCATCAGGACTATTGCACAGGGACGTGTGGTGGTCTGATTCAAGACACAAATTACAGGAAAAGCTGAAACAAAGAGGCTTGGTGAGTTCTTCTCAAATGTCAACATGTGAAGAATCACCAGGGGATTTTGTTCAAATGCAGATTCTGATTCTGGAGGATGCGCGGTGCGGTCCCTGCTTCTGCATCTCTGACAAGCTCCCAAGTGATGCTGATGCTGCTGGCCTACAGACGGATCACTCTTTGTGTAGTGTGGGCTTCAACAATAAAGAAAATTTAACTGCAAGGTCCAGGAATAAACACTAGCCTAGTTGAGGCTTGTTCCAGCTGCTCAATACAGTTATGAAAGTACTAGCTTCCTTTTGTTTCTTCCTGTGTTCTGTAATGTCAGCTTCACCTGGAGGCTGGCTCTCCTCATGGAATCAAGGCGACTGCCTGGAGTTCCTGGGGTTTTGATTCAGACATCCTTGACTGTGGTCAGCAGAAAATTGTTTTTGCAATATTTCCAGCAAAAGCCCTAGGAGTCATTCTGATTGTACAGAGAAAATAAACTGATTCAGTTAACCCAGGTCATAGGCTCCACTCATGGAGCTGAAGATGGTGTGACATTCTCTGAATCAGGTGGAAATCAGGCCAATAAAAGGAGAAAGTGGATACTGGTGAGGCAGCCATGGAATGTCTTTGGTAGATTCAAATAAAATAAAGTTTTTAAAAAAATCAAATTTATTTTAACAAATGTTATAGCATATAAATATGAAATATTATAAACAGTTTGTATACTTGCCCATCTGATTTTGGAAACTTCTTTGAGTTAGGAAATATCAGTTTTTGTTAACATTGAATGTTTTAGAGATCATGACACTCTTCTGGAAATTCCCAAGATGTATTTTTATTTATTAGTTTTAATACCCTTAATTTGGCTTGTGTCAACAGGAGTCAGTAAGAAGGGTTGAAGTGAATAATGTCGCTATAGAAAGATCAGAAAATCCCCAGCACAGTGTAGGGGAGGAAGACAGTTCCTCTATCCTCTAGGTCCTTCTGGTTGGTCTAAGAATTAAATTGACATGAGACATAACAACCGGAGAACATAACGAAAGCTTTATAACAGGTATACATGGGAGAAACCCAGGAAAACTAAGTAACTCACCAGAATGGCCGAAAGCCACCACTTTAAATACCATTTTCAGCTAAAGACAAAGGAGGTTGTTGGGGGTAGTGGTTTGGGGCTTCAAAGAGGAGGACGGTAATTTGCATGGAGATGGAAATGTAAATGTTTGCTAAACAAGTGTTTGCTGGGCTCTCTGTGGACAATGGGACCCATTTTACATTATACCACAGTTATCCTATGGTATGAAGTCTCTCCTGGAACTGGCCTTCTATCTTCAATTCTTTTAGGCAGTTAGGGGGAATGCCAAAGTTTCTCTCAGAGTCTTTTGTTCTTAAAAATAATCAAGCCAAAGAGACACATTTGGGGTGGCCAATTCTGATCCTTCACAAGAGGAAAACCCTTTTAAGATGTTTTGCAGTTTGGTTTTTAAATTTAGTCATAAATTTTACTCTTCTGTCCAGTTAGACATGGAGGGGCAAAAGGGAAATATGGAACCAAATAATTGTAGCAAATGAGAATACCAGGAGAGTAGAATATAAGGTCAGACTGGAGGTGGAACTGCTCTCCCTAGGACAGAAGGAATGGTTTGTTGATTAAGTCAAAACACATCAAATTTATGAGTTGTCCATAGCTGACAATGGTGAGCTTCTTGCTAATCTTGCCATTCCTATGCCCAAAGCTTTCACAATATTGTTCTGTTTTTCACTCTGACAATGACCACATGCTTGCCACCCAACCATCCTGTCATAGTAGTGCAGATGAAAACCAGGAGACGTTTGTGTTGGGTACAGCATTTCCACGGAAAAGCTGCCAGAGCTGAAATGAAGCTCTCATCAGGAGCTTTCTCTCCATAGATGGACTTGCCCCAGTGCCATGATGGTAACAATCTCACCATCCTGCCAAATAAATTAAAGATAAATTCTAAGAAAGCAAGAATCCTAATCAGATTCTTTCTCCCTAGCACTCAGAGCACTGTAGTTTACTGGAACTTTGTGTACAAACACCACAAATAGACCCAAGGAATTGTGGTAGAGGGCAATGTCTATGTACATGACAGGGTTGGCCATATAGCTGGGTGTAGATGTGGTCCAAGCAGAATGAAGCTATGAATCTGGGTGTCAGCCCTTGCAAAGCCTAGATATCTTTTTAGGTAATGTGTAATTAACAATTCAACCTTACCCAAAGAGGAAAAGAGTTTTATCAAAATTGATGGTAATCTGGAGAACCCTGAACTTGCAGTTGGTATGAGAAATACGGGTGGTCTCGTAGGCTGTAGCCCTTAACTTTGCAGCTGGCATCAGAAGTGGGATTCTCTAGAATGACCCTGACTCATTGAAACATGTGGTTTGGAAAGAGAAAGGATGAGAGGCCTTGGATGGGTGAATCTTTGATTCCTGAATGGCTGCCTGGTCATCCGTGATATGAAACTGTGGTTGTGCTGGAATCAGTTACTAGAAGTAAAAGTTACCAGTGAAATTTAGAGGTGAATCCAATTCCCAAGGATTTAGCTGACTGGATACATAAGGAAATGTAAAATAATAAGAAACAAGCTATATATACAATCCCTTGGCTACTATTATCCTTAATAGCTAAAATGAAAGTAAGGAGTGTTGGGCAGATCCTGACTGCGAGCCAAGCTCAGATTTCTGCTGTGCTGATCTACGGCTTCTAGCCCAAGGGCTGCTACCAAAAGGAGAATTATGCTGAGACAATAGATAGCACACCTAGGACCTCTGATCACCAAGAAGTAGTCCAGGTGGGGAAAGGGCAAAACCAAAACCCAAGGAACTAGTGGAAACAGGGGGTATAGCATGAAGGAGTTGTTGCATTTTGTGCATTGGTATCATCAGCTTCCTGAAGACCCTTTGCTAAAATGGGTTGTGAGTGACTAACTTAAGGGTGGTATTTTTGGTTTTGGATGCTGCAGAGTAAAAGAGCATGTTTGGGTTAACATAGAACTCAGCTCACTATTGAACAATCATAGATGGCTATACATGATCCAGACACACAGCAGATTGTTCCCGAAAGGACAGCTAGCCTGGTGGACTAGATAAAAGCTACTGCAAAGTGAGTTTAGCCTGAGAAGAGGGCTGTCCAAGTCTTTCTACTCACGCCAAGTGGAACATCCCAGATGGAACAGCTGATAAGCTTCGTATGCAAGCCATGCTGGGATGCTCAGGATATCTGTACATTGAATGTGCCCCTTACCCGAGGCATAGTAAATGCTGTGATGAAAAAGAGTGAATCCAGGTACCTGAAAATTAATGCAGATATTTAGTAAGAACATGATTGCCTTTTGACCTTGTTCCCAACACAGACATAGATGAATCTTGTCAATTTGCTGTTTTCTTATTTAACTTGAGGGGTGACTCGGGTCTCAAAGATTTGTGAGTTCTGCAGAAGAAAGAGAATGCTTTCCGGGGAGGTTGTGATCACTGTCTGGCTGGCCCTCAGCAGCTGTCATTGAAGCACAGAAGTCAGATTGCCCAGGGGCTTAATGGGAGTGGTCCCTTTTTGTTTCTCCAAAGCTCCTCCTGACAATCCCCTTAGCTCTATAAAACTCCCCTTCTTTCTGTTCTTGGGGAGGTTGATTTGAGTGAACCCAGGCTCCCACCTTTTCGTTTTGGCCAATTTGGATAAACTCTTTCTCCATCTGCAAGCACCCATGTCTCAGTGTTTGGCTTACAGCATGTCAGGCACACAAATTTCAGATCAGGAGATTCAGTATCGGGGCCCCCTCTGCATGGACACCCCACACAACATTGCTGCTGCAATATTGAGCAACAGTCTGAGAAGCCTTGTCAGATTTGTTGTCTCAGCTTCCCTTAATGGGTATGAAAAATTAGGATGATTCACGAGAAAAAGGGGAAAGACAAATGGGAGAGTCGAGGTAGTCCACCTAGCAGGTTATAAATCTTTAGATGGTTTTTGAGAAATGAGATGAATAAAGTAGACATTTATGGGTTGAAACAAAAGTCTTAATGCAACACTTTTGGGAGTTGAGTGAACCAGAGGGAACCCCTACTGGTTCCCAATATTAAAGGACCCTATAAAAATCTGCTCTATTGAACCCAGTGTGGAGGAATTTGAAAAGCTGGAAGGTTAGGATGATAATGAGAAACCTGACCTGGGATCACCTGGGGCAATGGTCTGGCATACTAATCAAGATGGAAATTGACTGAGGAGCCGAGATCTTCTTCAACCCCTGCCTGGGGACCCAAGGCCATATGAACACGTGTGGACAAAATGGCTGGTGGGGTTGAGGGAGAAGAGAATTATCTGGGGCTTCTTGACATGGGATCCCAATGCACTGTGATTCTAAAACTTGTTGGTGAAGTTCTAATAAGATGTACAGTGAGATTGGGAGGATATGGAGATGCAGTGGTTGAAAGTTTGGATTCAAATTGGAATGTGAACTGGTTATTTTATGTGAAGTGGTTGCATTTCCTTTATGTTAACATTCCTTCCAGAGGTGGAAAGTTTGGGAGAAAGTAAATGACAAGTGAAGAAAAGGAGAAATAGTAGCTAAGGGTAAAGGAATGAATAAATGAGTTATGCAATAAGGGAAACCTAGCATTACGTTGGTGACTCCAGTGAGGTTCAGAGCAAGAAAATAATATTATCTCTTAGCTTGGTTGTACCAGATGTCCAGAAGGGTGAAGCTATATGTTTGCCAAGACCACCCCTGCCTTTGGAACCTCATAAGGTCGAACAGAAGCCTGCAATCTGGAGTGGCATTGCCTTGGGAGACAATGTGATCATACAATATGATGATGAACTAGATCGAAGGTTAATGAATGAGCAGAACTCTATTAATGTGCCAATATCGTTAGACTCTTATTTTTTAGGTACATCTACTACAAAGGCTATCACTTGAGAAGGAATTTTTGGGAGCTGCTCTCCACTGGCCCATTGAACCATGTAGCATACGACTTCCAGTTGACTGATCAGTGTGTAACTATAAACCCAGATGATCAAATGTTTAGAAAGGTTCCTGGCTATAATGGACAAAATATGCTTGTGACGTGCCTCATACACAATAGCATGCCATATGTAAATCATATCATCATTGTTTTTGTGGATGGAAAACTATTAAACAGAATTGAAAAAAACAAATAGGTGCTGATGGGACTACAGCAGAGGCATCACAGGATGGGTCTGAAATCCTCCGGGAAGAGTCCCACCTTGAGAGTAGGAAGGCTATGGGGAGGCCATATGACTTACTCAAACTAAATTACATCTAGCTGTGACTACTACTCATCTAACCCTAAAATGGAGGACCTAACATTTTTAGGTGTAAAACACGTATTCTAACTGCATGCAGGCCATTAGTACACAATGGCAACAAGATGAATGATGAATTAAATAACAGTAGCCCGCAAGACAGAACAGGGTCCTAGGGGAAAGAGGTTCTGATCTAGTCATCCTGGGACAAGCTGAATTTGCTTTTTTAAAAAAATTTTTTTTTTTTTAGGATTAGAATTCGCTTTTAATGAAGAGTGACATTCGGATGAAAAAGACTTATTGACCAGAAAGAGTAAATTTGAAGGATTCTCTTCCCGGAGGAGGGCAAGGGATGAGAGTCAGTCTGAAAAGATGATGAAGCGTTAGTGAAGTGGGTCAGGCCAAATCAAATTATGCTAGATAATGCTAGGACCCAGTGTTGGCAAAATGCTTGTACCCTGACCCTGGGCCTCTTGACTATTTTAATACTGATGGAGGCCAAAGTAGCCATGGGATAATGGGCCTTCATCCCAGCTATTGAGGTTTGGAAGCACAGCTATGGGAATCTTCTGGTCCTCCAAAGCTATGGAAGTTCTCCAGGGGTACTTGTAATTTACATCAATATACTATGACTGCCATCACTCCTAGGATAGGTCAAAATAAGACATATCCTGTAATACAGTTAGCAGGGATAAGAACTATTCTGAATACTACCCATGTCCTCCCCATAGGAGGGAGGTGGGCCCGGCCATATAACAGCATCTAATGGAAAATGGTCTTAGTACAAGCCTATGAACTGAGACAGGGAGAATGGCTTTGGCTCCAAGTGACTTGGATCCTGGAAATAATGGCCAATTATAATAGCACCTGTCCATAGTAATATCTGGTGTATGGACAAGAATTGATTGTGCTGGAAAGAATAGCAAAGACCTCTGTAATTCTTACTGATTTTGTTCTGTAATAAAACAGAATTGTACCATGACCAAACTGTGATATTTGGTATTGGTGGTAAGATTCGACTACTTATGTAAATAAGCCTTATGATTACACTAATCTTAATAATAAACTATATTCAGAGATTGAGTTAAAACCACCTCAGGATGTAATTAATACCAATGGAAAATGACTGGAAAAAGACAAACTGGATATACTAACCATCAGATAATTGCTGTGCTAAATAATTCTGCACAAGTTTATCATAAGGTACAAATAGCAGTAGATGAAGGGAGAAAACAAGTAATCAAATTGGTACAAAATGTGAAAATGATTGTAATGGTTTTAGAGGATGGATTAATTTCTTTAAACCTGCCTCTGCCCAACACTGGCTCCTCCAACTGTTAGACCTATTCATATGAAACTATTGCTGTCTCTGTCATATAAAAGCTATACTAAATGTAGATGCTCAGACAAAAGTGATCATTTCACTATAAGAGATCCTTGGCCAAAGGCCAGGGGTGGCCTGTTTAGTAAGGAATTTAAAGTTACTCAAGGTGAGGTCTGGCATTTGCCCTTATCTCCTGGGAGATGCTCTCTAGGAAATGCATCTTTGTTTACCTGGGGGTTTGTGCCACAACAGACAGTCTAACAATGTGATTTATGATGAGGGTTTGGGGCCACATGATGTCTTCTCTACCTCTGGAAGGGAGCCAGAGAGGCTGGAGACCAAGGTCAGCCATGTGTGCAGTCAGCCATGAGTCCACAAGAAAATCTCTGGACACCATGCTTGGGTGAGCTTCCTTGGCTAGCAATATTGCACACATATTGTCAGTATCATTGCCAGAAAAGTTAAAACTGCCCATGGCTCCATGGTGAGAGGACAACTGGAAGTTCCATGTTTGAAACCATCCTGGATTTTTCCCTGGGCTGACTTTAATCTGTATCCTTTATTCTTTCACTGTAATAAACCATAACCATGATTTTACAGCTTTCAGTGAGTTCTTCTATTTTTGAGCCTGAGTGTGGTCTTGGGAACCCCTGACCCCTGCAGTTGGTGTCTGAAGTGAGGATGGTCTTGTGGACTAGACCCCCTAACTTCACAGTGGGTTTTTTGGCTTTATTCAGGCCACTTTTTCCTATACCCAACAACACCAGCCACTTCTTCAAATATGTCTCTGCTAGAGACATTATCCTTTAAATGGTTCCTTGGATGCCATTACAAGTATGGCATAATCTGTACTAAAGCACCATTAAGATATTAATACAGATGTATGTGTGAATTAAAAAGTGACTCTAAATGCATAGTAACCAATTTACTTCACATTAATAATTCAGCTATTTTTATTTGTTTCTAAACAAAAAGCAAGGAGGACCCAGTCCACAGAGCAATTGTAATAGTGCACACAATTTTTATTAAACGAAAATAAAATCTTTTAAAGTTCTTGGCTTATGAAGATCACTCTTTTCTTCTATCGAGTTTCTCCTCTTAAGATTTGTTCTCTCAGGCTGAAGTTAGAAACTGACAAGACCTACTCTCCGACATCGCACGTTGGGGCAAGAGAAGACCTCATCCCGGGTCCTTAAATACTCGTCCTTTGAGTAGGAAATCAAACCCACCTCTAACGAGAGTGCTATTTATTCTAGTCCAGCTGTTTCAAATAAGCATAGTAAAGTGATTGGAGATGAACTAAAAAGAAAGAAACTGGCAAGGCGTGCTACGCAAATAATTTTCAAAGACTCTTGAATTGCACATTTTGAAGATTTTCATGCTTGGGAATATAGGTATCCATGATTCACAAAGCACTCTACAAAATAATATTCTTGGCCCCCATTCCGTAACCGGGAACAAAACAACAACACCCCACCTCCCCCCCCCCCACCCCCGCAAAATAAAAGAAAAAAACCCCACCAAATCATCAAAACCAGGGGCAGGGAAATAACAACATTATTCAGAGTCATGGAGGAAATCATGAAGAATGCCAGATTCAGAGCCAATGCCCCAGGCAACATTTTTCTGCTTTTCCATTTTTGCATGCCTTGATATTGGATTTCAGCTGTGGTTATTTAACTTATAGGCTGATCGTATATTCAGCTTTTGCAATGTGTCATGGGCCCTTTGCTACGGATCTGGTTCTCTGTCTCTTAACTCTCCTTACACTGATTTTGCTTTGTCAGCACACTACACCAGGAAAGTCTGGTTATATGACAGTCTAAACACAGAAAGAGAACAAAATCACCTGGAGTTGGCTTGTGTGCAAAAAGCTTGCTTGTTTCTAAAAGAATTCACTAGTTCTATTAGTCAACTCTTCCAGGTCACCACAAATGATTAATTAAAAAAAATTTACAGACAAGTTTGAGAAAAATTTCTATTTGAAAAAGCAATGTTTTCAAACTTATTGACTCCCAATTTTTACCTATGTGGTATTATAATACAGTAATTTAAAATATAAATACTTATATAGTAAATATGAAATGAATATATAATAAAATAATTTAAAAATATACAAAATTAAAATTTGTATTTTTATGCTTGTAACCCTTACAGAAACATAAAATTAACTGAAAATTTCCAAACAAATGCCTCTCAAAAAATCCTTCCAAAAATGAAATTCAAAATTTCATGTTTACATTAATGTGGCAGGTGATGTGTTTTTCTGGAAGGAACTCCCCTTTGTAAAATACCTATGGTGTTGAGTGCTACAGCCTAGGTATTTACCTCTGGAAGCATCTGCTACTGTGTGCTGGTGACGACTCAGTTCCCTCACCATTTTCTTTAGTGGCATTCCTGGATAAATGTTATCTGCGTGTCTGCTGGTCTTCGTGTGACATGAACACATCATATGCTTAACAAAGGCACCTCAGTTCTTTCCACATTAACTCATGAATATCAAGAAGAGTTACTCAATGCCAAAGAGATTCTGACAGCTCCCAACTGTACTTGATAAGTTGTTTATTCACGTGATTCAGAATTTACATGGGTTAATTTTTAAAGATAATCATCAAAATGAAAACACAAAATTAACAAAATAAAACTCTTATAGAGGAATTGGGGACAGCAAAGATTATGTCTCTTGGTCCCCAGGACCCGTCGACCTGACTTGAGAAGCACTCTTTGAAAGATGTACATGTATGTGCATTTTGATTTAACAGTACTTGATCTACTAATACTCTCAACATGAGGCAATTGAAATATTTCATTGAGTTGTTATAAAAATTAGTACAGAAATGTTGTATGTGAAAATATTTTGCAAGTTATAAAGCAGCATGAAGTATGTAGTTAATTTTTTCTACCTCTTTCATTTCCTTCTTCCTCAAAGACATATGTAAGATGCACACTGAGTCTTATTGATATACTTCCCTTTTAAAATTTTGTTGCTTTGGTCTTTTTTATTAGTGTATTGATCAGCTGTCATCTATTACTTCAGAGGCAAGCTTCATCTGACTACTTACTGCATTGACAGAGATACCAAGAGACCCTTTGTAACTTCCTGCATGTTTGGCAAAGTGTTTGAAATAACAATGATTCAAAAAGGACACTTCTTGAAAACTTCCTTTTGGAGCCCTAAAATTTTAGTTTATTCTACTGTATCTGATAATTGTGCTACCTGTAAAGAAATACGTGGGGGCAGTACATGGTACTCAGGAGTATGTGTTAAGGGGATGGAAATACTTCACAACAATCTCTGCTAATTGTATTTAAAGAAGAAGGGGAAAGGGAGCCAACTGTCAGGATGTGCTGTGCACCAGACACTCACTAGACACTGTCTGTATTGTTGGCACGACTTCCCCATTGTGCAGGGAGGAAACGGAGATTCGGAAAAGTTCAATAACTTGCCTAGAGACACAGAAAGAACTGGAGCTTTCCCTGAGTAAAGCAAATATTACCAACCAGTAGGTTATGGCTTTCCATTCTTTTCTTTTATCCTCTTCTTCTTCTTCTTGGTCTCAAACAGGCATGGTAGTTTAATGTGTTGAGATGCTAATTTATGCCTTTGCTCTCAGTGTTAGCGGAAACGTGATGGAATTATCAGTGTATTTCCTGCCTCCATTCTATCAAGAAGTCAATTTTCATTCTGAGTTTTGAGCTCCTAGCCTCAGGGATTTGTTAAAGGCTTTTGTGTCAGGGCCACAAAGAGGAGTTATATAATAAAGTTGTGTGACCTCGGGGAGATATATAATCTCTCTAAGCCTCAGATTTCCCCATCTGGAAAATAGGGATAATTACAGTGCCATCTCATAGGCTTGTTGGGAGGATAAAATAAGGTAGTGCCTGGAAAGGTCTATGATACATATATATTCCTCTCCTTGGGTGTTGATTTTGGGGGCTATGCTGACTAATGCATAACATGTTTGGAGGGCTCTTTATTA
Source organism: Equus caballus (assembly GCF_041296265.1). Taxonomy (NCBI): domain Eukaryota; kingdom Metazoa; phylum Chordata; class Mammalia; order Perissodactyla; family Equidae; genus Equus; species Equus caballus. The sequence goes on from NC_091691.1 coordinate 54,800,665, forward strand.
GGAGAAAATTATAGTGAGTGTTTGAATGGATGAAAGAGTGTGCTTACTAGAGTGGGGGCAAATTCTTGGAGATCTAGAGAGGTGTTTTGGGGTGGGCAGGGGGCATCCACAAGGTGTGGAGAACCGTGCTCTGCTTCTAAGCCGTGTCTTTCCTTGGGGTGGGAAGGACTACAGCCATTAACTGATAAGGCCCTGAGTAGAGTGATGATGGAGAGGATGAAGGGAGCGCCACAGTAGGGCCCCACCTGAGGGCCAGTACCTTCGGCATAACTACATCTGGGTGTCAGAAGGATGGTGGTGAATATGGGAAACTAAGCACTGAAAGGCTGGTTCCTTCCTCAACTTTCTGTATCCATTTCAACTCCTGATTCCACTGAGGGACAAGAGAGCTCCAGTAACGACCACCACTGGGCATCTTGTCTTCCCTGAGCCACTGGGCCTCAGAGACTTGATTTGATTTAGAGAAATTAAAACACGGTGACATTTTTCACATTGCATCCCAAATTTCAGACTGGGTGTAAATATTTACTAATTTTTGTGTGGGTGTTTATAAAAATTTCAAAAACTTAGTTTTTAAAATTTGGCAAGTGGAGAAAAACATAAAGAAAAAAATAAAAATTGCCTGTAAACTTTCCACAGAGAAATAACCACTCTTACATAATATTTTTCTGAGTTTGTAATATGTGTATATAATACATACATAGCTATATAAATGAGATTATACTGTGAATAGTCTTTATCTTATTTTTCATTTAACACTTGGTATTTTCTCATATAATATAAAAATCTTCATAAAGACCATTTAGATGCTGAGTGATATTCTATGTTAAGAAAGTACCTTAGATGTTTTAAATAATTCTTTATCGTTGGAAAGTTAGATTGTTTCCAGGTTTTTACTCTGTTAAATGCTGTTGTAATGATTGTCCTCATATAAATTTGTGTCTCATTCCCTTAGAAAGTTAACCTAGAAGCTGTTCTTTCTCTCAAATTATTCCTAGCGCAATATTTTATTTGATTTGTAAAAAGCTCATCCTATATTTTCTTAAACCTACTCTAGATCCAACAATATTTATTCAAAGAGCCTTCATTTCTTCATAACATTTTCTCCTCACCAATCATCTTCAAAGACACTCATTTTGCGGTGGTTGAAGACTGCCCATTTGGCAAATTAACAAGATTAGGAAAACTCCCATTCAGTCATTTAAATTAAAGAGTTTCCTCAGCTGCAGCCAAATCAACACTCCCAAAATCCATCCAAAATTAAGGTTATGTTGATTATTTGCCTTTGATGTTGTTCCCACATCTGGCCATACCCAACTCTTGCTGCCATCACAGGATCTACTATTTTGCTCAAAAATGCCTTCAGCAACACAGTAAAGGGAGTAGGAAGCTGGGGCCCTGAAAGTAGTAGAAAGCTGGTGCTTCATCACAACGTGCACACATTGTTGTTGCTTTTCACTGTTTCCCGGAACTATGTCTGTGTGTGTGTGTGCATGTGTGCACGCGTACGTGTTTTATGTGTAGGTGTATTATGTGTGTGTGTTTCCGGAAGAGAGGAGTTTCCTATAGGTGTTTTAATTATCCAGAGTACTCAACTATCGGAGGCAGTACCAGGTAATCTGTAATGCTGGATATCTGAAGGCACAATGGGTCCTCACGACAGAACCAGCAAGGGATACGCCCTACCCCAGAATTCTACCCTTGTTCCTTCTAAGTGCTAAATTCATGATTTTCCTGAGAGTTGCAAGTTCAATTTGCAATGAGATAGAAAATACGACTCAATGATATCATGACCTTAACAAAGGAAAGCTTCCCTCGCTGGTCTGTGACAGGAATGTTGGCTCATCAAAGGTGATTGTACATGGAAGATGTATTTGTCCATCCTTGTCCGGCTCAGCTCACTTCAGACCAGGCCCTGCTTCCCACAATCAGAGCCAATGGTGCATTTTCCTTGCTTCTGATGAAAAGTAACAAGGACTTTTGGTTTTAGGGATCAGATTGGAGAGTGCTTCTCTTTGAAGCTTTCATAAAGCCGGCAAGAATTTCACACCATTGTGAGTGCGGCAGGTGAAGAATTTAACAGCTGGTGGGAGTGCAAATTAGAGCCAATTATAATTTGATTGACCTGCCTTGACAATAAAACTGTCTTCCCTAATTTAAAATGCCTAGCAGGATCCTCTCTGCCCCGGTAAGGTGGTGATTTCAAATGAAGAGCAGTTCAAACTAGGAAATTCTTTAACAATGCTGTGACAGTAATAAAGATTTATTTATGTAGCACTTTTTTCTCTTGGACTAAAATGACTATGTTCAAACTGAGGAATAGCATGCTATGTACAGGAATGAAAAAGGACCAGACTTGGCAGAAATGATTCTTGAGGATGGTGGCAGTAGAAATAGAAAATGCATGTAAATTTTGGAAAATGATGAAGAAAAGGAGAACTGTCTCAGTTGCAAAGTATAAGGCCAGTTGTCATAATATTTGTAAAGAAACCCAATGTAGAATTTAAAAGCACAGTGTTTGGAACTGTTTAACAATGACAAATGAGAACACCCTTTTTCTTCCTGTGTTTGATTCTAAAAGTTAATTTATTCCATCACCTTATTTAAATAGGTCAAGGAAGGGTTCAGACTCGAGTTCAGACTCAACCTGCTCATTCTCTATTTCTTATTCACACTAGCTTGGGTTTGTTTAACTATTTAAAATTTATAAGGAAAGAAATTGGTTGCTCTGCGTCTTCCACTTTGCTTTGAGTCAAATCTCTGGGTCATTTTCATTGACCTCTAACTCCGATGCAGGTGATCTGAAAGCCTCATGCTTCTGGCTCTTGGATGGCAGAACTTCAAGGAGCCAACTCCTGTCACCGACCAAGCAGAGATTGAACAGATCTATTCTGCAATCCCAACTCCGCCACTTAGGCCCTACTTGATCTGGGGCACATTACTCTCTGGGTCTCAGATTTTTCATCTGCAAGACGGAAACAATAAAACCTACCTTATGGGGTGTTGTGGTGATTACTGAGATATGACAAAGATTTGCTCCTTGACCAAACTCTAGCCAGGCTCCTTGGAGCCCTCTTCCTGACCAGGCCTTAACCTTGGCCTAGAAAGACTTGAACAAACATGAACATAGTTTCTAACAGCTTAAGGCTGATCCCTAGGTGACCCTAGCCCCCCTTAAAGGGCCTGCCTGAGAAGACCTGAGGATGCCCAAAGAATTTACTGTTGTTCCAGCCAACACCTGAAGACGGGGCCCCTGTCTCCCAGCCTTTGTGGGAGAGTAGGAGCCTAACTTCGATAAGCACCAGTTAGCAAACCAGATGGGTTTGGACCAAACCCTGCTTCCTGCTTTTTCTAACATTCACTTCCTTGACTCTGCTGAGCCCCTGTGCTCCCCTCTCCCTCTTCCTCTATCCTCCCTTTAAGACACTCAGTCACCTCTGTCAAAATCAGTTCAGCTGAGTTGAATTCAGTTCATGCCGAACTCTTTTCCCTATTGCAATAGCATGTTAGTTATTAAAATCTGTCTTTACTACATTAACTAGTGTCTGGCTTTGTCTATCTTTGACACATACCATATACAAAATGGCTCGGCATAATGTCTGGCCCAAGTAGCTCTGAGGAAGTGGTGAGATCCTCTGTCAACCTCTGTCAGGACCTGCTTCTCTTTCTTTCTATCACTGAGGCTGCCCAGCCTTCTTGCTTGCTTCTCTCTTCTTGCTCCCAGTGAACCTCTGCAATGAGTATGGGAGGGAAGATGGGGAGTGAGAAGTGCTTTTCTTGCCTCCTTGATATCGTGCTTAGAGTGAATTTCACTAAGTAACAGTGTTCCACCTGTTGATGAGGTTCTATAATACTAATATAACTTGGATCCATTGTATGTTAAACACACTTTTGCATTTGGCTTAGAAATTTCACCTGTTTTATTGTATAGTTTATATAAAAGTAAGCAATAAAGGTTAGGAAAATAGCTGTAACAAAGGCCCTGAACTTGACATCATAGCAAAAGGTATGGAGACTTTCAGGTTTTGGATGCATTGTATCAGTATGGATACAATCTGAGTTTCATTACCTTCAATTTTACGACAAGTAAAGTTGCCAAAGGGAACAGAAGCCTGAGTTCAAATCAATCAGCCTAATCTACAGACTTGTGGTTTATAGCAATCTGTATACTGCACGTAACTGAGCTTCATCTTAATGGTTACGAACCATCCGGAAGCTTCTATTTAAAAAGGTCAAATAAAGTGCATGGGCTTTGTGACAGTGTTATCTCTCCCCTTTTAAAATTAATTCTGGATATGGATTAGGGTTTCTGGAAGTCCAGTCTTTAAACAATGAGAGCTTTCCTCTATTATTAATGTGGCTTCCAGTGTTGCTTCGTAATAAAAAAAAATTACTACTAATAAAGATCTATGTAGTGACGGTTGTATGTATCCTTGTACTCATCCACGAAACTGAAATTTCTTGTGGGTAACACATCTGGTTTAAAAAAATTACTTATAGGAATATTAAATGGCAAGCCAGGATCCCAGTAACCAGGTCCTGGAGTGCAGCCAACCCCCAAGCAATGAAATAATGATTTCTGCAAGCAGGCTTGACTGGACTGGACCTGTGCAGATGATGGAGAGGAGCAGGATGTTCCAGCAGCTGCTGTCTGGTGAACTGAGACAAGGTGGGCAGACAGATGCCATAATGACCCACTAAAGAATAACCGCATGCAGTACAACATAGCTGTGAAACGTGGGGAAACAATGGCAGCAGATGGGCAAAAACCTGGCTCGCAGCAAGCAGGGAGAGGCAGCTCATTTATAGCAAAAAGCCCTGCATGGCTCAGGGAGGGACAGGAGTCCAGACCCATCCCAAGCCTGTAAATAGCAACAGGCCCTATAAGCAGCATTCATCCTTTTCAAATATTTATGGACTACTTGCTATGCATACCACACTTGCCTACATACTATGTGAATGCAGGGATGAAGATAGGCTTACTGACTTCAAGTTCAGAGTCTAGTGGACAAGCAGTGGGTTTCTGTCTACACGTTACAGAATTTGGGAATTATATTGTCACTGACATCACTGGCATTTAACATTCTTCAAATCTGGTTGTTCTTTTCCTAGATCTTGGATGACATAACTTCAAAACCAAAGGAGATGGAGTTATAGAGGAAAAGAAGGCTGCAAGCAAGATGTGATGAGCCACATCTCCAGCAACTTTGCTTCAAGATTGGCCAATAGCTAAGCCTGTTGAATGACAGTATTGTTCTTCAGTTTTAGTCACATGCACAGAGTTACCTCCCTATGAATACTCTGCAGGAAAGATGACCAGCCCTTATCTGAATTTTAGCTTTATCCAAAAAGATACCTGTGCGAGAAGGGGTGGGCATTGTAGTTTCCAAATGCAAGGGGTAATTCCATTCTGTGTGTGTGTGTATGTGTGCATGCACACACACACATGCATGCTGGATTACATCTTGTATTCTTTGGTTCCTGAGTAAACATTATTTACCATCATCATGGTCATCATCATCACTGAGTTGGCAACTAAAAACTAAACTAAAAAAGTCCTTTCCTGGCAGTTGAGTACTTTTAATAACTGGACACAAGCTATTGTTTATAATGAGTATTAAAGAGAAAAGAAGATTGAAGTACGATGTGAGTTCTGCTTAAATATGGAGACATCTTGGATTCTAGCTAGAATAGTTTGTAAGGGGTTATGCTGTGGAATTGTTGCTCCTCTCTGTTTTTTCCACACTAGAATAGACTGACATGACTTGAAATAGTTTGGCTGTAACCTATAGAGAGTGGAACATAGATAATCACCTATAAATCGATTATTGGAATAGCTGCACCTTGGCACGTTCTAGTTTGGCAGATTTAGTCTTCCTTTGGAAAATGAGTTCAAAGAGAGAAGCAAGCCTCATTCAATTTTATCTATCACGTTTTCTTGTTCCTGAGATGGCATGAAGACTTGGGATTATGGAGGCAAAATCTCTTGGAAGGCTCTCCTCTCTGAGGGACATGAGTAGTTCAATATGTTTTAAGCAGAGATTTCTGAAATAGAAAGATTCGATTGGAACCAGATATTGGCCAAACTGTGGAAAGTCTTAAATGCCTTAGCTGAACCTTAGCTGGTTTCATTTCCTTTATTATAATACAAGAATGGGAAATGGGAACCTTTAGGATGAAAGGCCTATATTTAAGTGTTATAACTTTAAAAATTCATGGTTAGTTGTAGATTTTGCAAAGAGATTTAAAGATGAGAACACCATACATTGGTTTATGAGAATGAGTATTATTGATGACAATAACTTGCGAACTCACAATGGGGAAAGGAGATTTACAAAAGAAGTTTTTCCTATGTAAAAACAGAAGATTGATGTTCCTGGTCGTGGAATGTAAATTCAGAAATTAGCCCATTATTTCACAACTGTTATAGAGATGTGACATATACTTCTTGGGAGCTTTTGTGATTTCTTTCCATCTTTAGAAAAAGGTATAGAATAACACTCATTTTAAAAATTATTTTTTGTCCTAGTTTCATAACATAAAACCATGGTAGGTGTCCAAAAGTGGCATAACTCGCCTGAAAAACAGCAATTATATTTGATCACTCATTTTTTTCATTCTTTTACCTTTCTTTCACCAACCACTTATAGAGCACCTTCTTGTTGTAGGGCATCATGCCAAGCACCCAAAAGAAGGAAACACACGATCTTTGGGGAGTCACAGTCTCTAGGAGAGAACAGAAAGTAAACAGCTGAAATATGATATGTAAGATTAAGGAGCAAACACTCTAGGAAAGACCCATCACGTGAGTCTGGAGCAGGGTTTCTCAATCTTGGCACTATTGACACTTTGGGCCAGATAACTCTTGTGTGTGTGTGTGTGTGTGTGTGTGCGTTGGGGGCTGCCTTGTGCACTGTGGGGTGTTTAGTAGCATCCTTGGCCTCCACTTACTAGTTGCCAGTAGCACCCTCCCCAAGTCAGGAACATCAAAAATGTCTCCAGACGTTGCCAAGCATCCCCTGGGGGCAAAATGGCCCACCATTGAGAACCACTACTCCAGAGAATCATGCAGATTTTTAGAGATTAGAAAGATTTCTATAGATTTATTTAAAAATTATTAGTATTTAGGGGTCTGCCCAGTGGCATAGTGGTTAAGTTCATGTGCTCCACTTTGTCAGCCCAGGGTTCATGGGTTTGGATCCTGGGTGCAGACCTACACACTGCTTATCTAGTCATGTTGTGGCAGCGTCCCACATACAAAAAGTAGAAGATGGGCACAGACGTTAGCTCAGTGACAATCTTCCTCACACACACACACACAAATTATCAGTATTTATTATTTCACCCATTTTTTTTCCATTCAGCCAACATATATTTATTTTAACAGTACTAGAAACTAGCATGGAGAGCATATAGTGAAGACTTTCTTTTTTTTATAGGAGATAAAAGACATCAGGGACTCTGTGTGAAACTCACTTACCTAAATAGTTTATATATTCTTATGATTAAGAAATAGGGTAATCTAGAAAGAATATGGCATAGATTACAAACTCTATGAAGCAAGCATCAAATCTGTAGTTCAAAAACCTTTATTAAGGAATGATTTATATACCCTGAAGTTCACCCATTTTAAGCATATAGTTATATAAGTTCACTAAATTTGTACAGTTCTGTAGCCATCACCCAAGTCCGGTTTTAAAATATTTCCATCACCCCAAAAGTTCCCTTGTGGACGTTTGCAGTCAATATCTGCTTCTGCCTCCGCAGTCCCCTCAACCATTGATCTTCTTTCTGTTACTATCGTTTTGCCTTTTCTAGATATTTAATATAAATCATACAATATGGAATCATATAAGAGATAGTCTTTTCTGTCTGACTTCTTTCAATTAGCACAATGTTTTTCAGGTTTATTCACCTTGTGTGTTACCAGTAGTTTGTTCCTTTTAATTGCTGAATTGTATAGATAACCGTTTTTATTAATCTATTTACCAGTTGATAGCAGTTTGGATGGCTTCTAGTTCCTGGGTATTATGATTAACACTAGAATGAATCATCTCTGTATGGATATGTTCTCCTTTTCTTGGGTAGATACCTTGAGGTGAGGTTGCTGAGTCATTTGGTAAATGTATGTTAACTTTTAATAAGCTGTTAAACTATTTTTCAAAGAGATCATTGCATTTTATATTCTCACCAATAATGCATGCAGTTTACAGTTTCTCCATTTCCTTATCAACACTTACCAGTGTCAGTCTGTCTGATTTTAGCCATTTCAGTGATTTTGCAGAGCTATCTCAAGTGTTTTATTTTTTTCTTAATGAGAAATGCTTTTGAGCATTTTTTCATGTGCTTCTTTGCCGTTTGTTTATATCTTTGGAGAGGTATCTTTTCAAATCTTTTGCGATTTAATTTTTTTATTTTATGATTAAGTTGGGAAGGTAATTTATATATTCTAAATAGAAACTGTTTATGAGATACATGCTTTGCAAATATTCTCTCCCAGTCCGTGGTCTCTACTCATTTTCTAATGGTGTCTTTTGAAGAGAAAAATTTTTATTTTGATGAAATCCAATGATGGACTTTTCCTTTTCTAAATGGTGCATTTGGTGTCTGTCATAAAAATGATTTGCTTAACCTAAGTCACACAAAGATTTTCTCCTAGCAATTTTATAGTTTTAGCTCACTCATATTTAGAGCTAACACCTATTTTGAGTTAACTTTGTGTTTGATGAGAGGTAAGGTCAAGGCTCAGTTTCAAAATATATGAATAACCGTTTGTTCACTATAATCTTTAGAAAAGACTATTCTTTCTCCATTGAGTTCTCTTGGAACTTATCTTGAAAATCTATTGACGTTGACTGTAGATGTTCTGGTCTATTTCTCTATTCTCTTGCATTTATGTATATGTCTATTCTTATACCTATATCATGTTGTCTTGATTATTGTAGCTTTATAGTAAGTTTTGAAATCAGTACACACACTAACAAGTTTGCTCTTCCTTTGTTTTTCAAAATTGTTTTGGCTATTTTATGTCCTGTGTTATTTCTACATAAATTTTCTATCAACTTGTCAATTTCTACAAAAAATACTTGCTGGGATTTAGATAGGAATTGTGTTGAACCTTAGGATCAATTTGGGGAGAACTGCCATCCTAATAATTTGAGTCTTTCAATACATGAATGTGGTATATCCTCCATTTATTTGTCTTCTGTAATTAACGTCATGCATTTCTTTTTGTTAAATTTATTCCTAAGTATTTTAGTATATTGATGCTTTTGTGAATGGAGTTTTCTTAACTCAGTTTTTTAATTGGTTGGCACTAGTATGTAAAAATGCCTGCATTCATTTTTGTATACTGATCTTATAACTGTGACATTGCTAAACTTGCTTATTAATTCTAGTAGCTTTTTTGAAGATTCCTTAGGATTTTCTACATACGAGATCATGTCTGTATATAAAGATGGTTTTATTTCTTCCTTCGCAATTTGTATACCTTTTATTTATTTTTCTTGCCTTATTCCACAGTGTTGAGTAGAAGTGGCATGAGTAGATATCTTTGTCTTGTTCCTGGTCTTAGCAGGATAGCATTCAGTCTTTTACTAAGTGTGATCTTAGTTGTAAGTTTTTTGTAGATGCTCTTTATTAAGTTGAGAAAGTTCCCTTTTATTCCTAATTATGTGAGGATTTTTATCATTAATATGTGCTGTTTCCTATCAAATGATTTTTCCGTATCTGTTGAGATGATTTTCCATTTATTCTTGACTCTATTTTAGTAATTTCTGTCTTTCTAGGAATCTTTATCACAATCTCAAGTTAATACTGATTTAATTTGAATAAAATATAACAACTTTACACTAGTAGAGCTACATATCCTTATCTCTCCTTAGTGCTTATGTCATATATGTTATATTAATATATGTTATGAACCTATATTGTAATATAGCTTTAATTCTATTACATATAGGTTATATATATAGGTTATACCTATATTATAGTGTAGCTTTAATTATGATATAATATAGCTATAATTACAGTATTATAATTATTGCTTTAAACAACCTTTTGTTTAATAAGGAAATTGCATGAAGAAAAATGTGTACAATCTTCGGTATTCTATATTTAGCCATATATTTACTATTTCTAATGCTCTTCATTCCTTCCCATGGAGCCCAGTTACCACGATCTGGTGTCATTTCCTTTCAGCTTGAAGGACTTAAACCTTAGTATTTATTGTAGCACAGGTGTGCTATCAAAGAATTTTCACAGCTTTTGTTTTTCTGGAAGTGTTTTTATTTCACCTTATTTTTGAAGAATAGTTTTACTGAATACAGAATTCCTTGTTGACACATTTTTCTTCCAGCCCTTAGAATTAGTTATTCCACTGCCTTCTGCCTTCTATTGTTTCTGACAGGCAGTCAGCTGTTAATTGCATCATTATTGCTTTGTACCTGGTGCATCCTTTTCTCTTGCCACTTTCAAGTTTTTCTCTTTAGTTTTGGCTTTCAGCAGTTTGACAATGATGTATCTATATGTAGTTCTCTTTGTGCTTATTTTATTTGATGACTTTGAACTTCTTGGATCTGTAAGTTCATATTTTTCCATCAAGTTTTGGGAAATTTCAATTTCTTCAAATATTTTTCTGTCCCTTTCCCTCTCTCTCCTCTCTTATTGGAGCGCCCATTATACACATGTTGGAATGCTTGACATTACCGGGCAAGTCTCTGAAGATTTGTTAATTTCTCTTCAATATTTTTCCCTCTCTGTTCTTCAGGTTCAATAATTTCTATTGATCTATATTTAAGTTTCCTCTTCTTTCTTTTGCCATCTCAAGTCTGCTGTTGATCCTATCTAGTCAACTTTTCATTTCAGTTATACTCTTCTAGAATTTTTATTTGGTTATTTTATATTATTTTTCTTTCTCCATAGAAATTCTTTATTAATTAATTGTTAGCATATTTTTCTTTAGCTCTTTGAACACAGTTTTCTTTAACTCTCTGAACCTATTTATAATAGGTATTTGAAACCTTGTCTTCTAAATCCAACATGTAGGTTCACTCAGAGTCAGTTTCTAATGACTATTTTTTCCCCTTTGAATATAGGTCATACTTACTTGTTTCTCTACATGTTTAGCAATTTTTAGTTGAATATTGGACATTTTATTTAATATATTTTAGTTACTCTAGATTCAGTTTTGTTTTATGGAGTGTTGTTACATAGATTAATTAATAAATTTCCTGCACTTACACTGCGGAATTTGTCTTTCTTATAGTGTGCATCTGCTGGTTCTCTGCCTATTTGTTTATCTTATTTTTATTCTTTAGCCTGGCTCACTGGGAGGGTCATTCCTCCATCTTTATAGTTTAGTGGTCAACCAATGATTGGGGCTGAAGTTGTGTTCAAACACTTTGAACTCATTAGACTTCCACCCTGTGCTAACTGAGTTGTGTGTGACTGAGGAGCATATTCAAAGGTGTAGCCAGTTCTCAAGTGTCCCTTGGTCTTCCCAATTCCCAAGGATCCTTGGGATCTCCCCAACACATATGTAGTTTTGCAGTCAGCCAGGTGTGTGAGAAGGAGAATTTATCTTAATCCTTTTGTGATGCTCTAAATTCCAGTGTCTCCCCATTATATTTATGGCTGGTTGGATGCTCACCTTAAACTGGGAAACACAGTGTTGGTTTAGAAAAGCCGCTGGTTTTCATAGTCTATCACAAACTAAATCTGCCATTTTTAGCTGTACAGCATAAAGGTTTGCCCATGTCCTTCCTCCACCTCTGCCCCAAGGCAAGTCAGCTTTCTTTGACAGCAGAGTTGCTTTTTTATTGCAGCTGGTCTACATTGGCATGGCTATAATTCTTGCCAACTGAGCTGGGGGATGGGAATATAAGAGCAGCCCAAGGCAAGAGGCCACAGACTCCCACCATTCTTACCCAAATCTCTCTCAGATTTTGCATTTCAGAATAAATGTTTCTTAATTTATTTTCTGCTTTTGGTAGGTTTCTACATACTGAAACAGTTTTGTCCAGTTTGCGCTTGTTTTTTGTCAAAAGGAATCACCTGAGCTTCTCAGGTAGCCATTACTAGATCACATCTGTTTTTATAACAGATTTGTTAGAAAGTAGTATTCGATAAATACATGTTGAGCATGGTTTATTGAAGGGCAGACTCTGTGCTGAAGAGCCTTCAGAGAAGGATAAACTATGTATCTCAGGATGCCAGGTCATTCTGGGAACTCCACGGATGTTTGTTGAATGAAAAAATGAACTAAAGAACCAGCCAACTTTTTCTTTGCTTTTATAAGAGAGAGAAATTAGGGAGTACTAACCTAAAAATTCCTTTGAAGCTTTGTTTTGATAACAAGTGTATTGACGTACTTGAGCCATTGTATTAGGTTCTGCTAAGATAATAAAAACCCTGTTCCCTTCTCCATCTTAAGAAGTCTTTTACAGAGGTTCAAAAACCCTTGTTTTTCATCTAAATAAATAAAAAAAAAAACAAGCAGAGAGACTACAGTCTAGATAACCTTTCCCTGTAATGGCTCCCACCCCCTTCTAGTTCAGACCTCTGCAGAAGCTTGTTGGAAGGTTTGATGATGTTCAGAGGATAGTCAATAGGATGGTGCTGTGTTTATTATCAAATGTTTCTATTTAGGGATTAAAAAATTCTAGCTCTAGGGGCTGGTCCGGTGGTGTAGTGGTTGCATTTGTGCGCTCCACTTTGGTGGCCTGGGGTGTGCAGGTTCGGATCCCACGTGCAGAACTACACACCACTCATCAAGTCATGCTGTGGCAGCTTCCCACATACAAAATAGCGGAAGATCAGCACAGATGTTAGTTCAGCGACAATTTTCCTCGGCAGCAGATGTTTGCTCAGGGCCAATCTTCCTCACCAAGAAAAAGAAAATTCCAGCTCTGAAGAAAGCCATCTTGATCCAGGTATTGCTAAACAATTTGGGGCTTATTATTCTCTTTAGAAGGTTCATTTAATCTGAAACTATACATCAGAGGCCTCAGACTGACAGCCTGAATCAGCCCACAAGAATGTTTTATTTGGCCTAAACAGCACTCAAACAGAATCTCATGTCACAATTTAAAAATCAGAGATTTTTTATGTAGCAACACAGATTTCCTAATCTGAAGAACTCACAACACAGCCTTGTTCCCTTGAGGCAACAGTCAGTTGCAGACCCTTCAGAAGGCGCAAGAGCTGTGCTCTCCCATTTGCTTCAGTCCTGGCGTGGCCCAGCCTGCTTCCCTTTTCTTATGATCGCTTCCATTCCACCCTGACCCTGTAGACATTTGATTTCTTGATTTTTTGGGACTGTGGCCTCAAAAGCCAGACTGCTCCCAGGGGGACTACTGGTCATCAAGGCAGGATTGAGCTGCATGTTATTTGTCATAAAAGAACCTGGGTCAGGTGGAACATGTTTGAGCTCAGAATAGAGAAGAATTTGTAGCCAGAGTGTACACCAGTGACATACATTAAAATAGAATTGAAATGATGTAAATGTCCTTCATTCGTTCATTCATTCCTTAATCCATTTGTTCACAGAATATTTATGGACTGACTGGATCTGGGTCACCATGGTCTCCCTCCAAGACTTGATGCATAATAAGGATAACAAAATAAATGTTCCACAGGTAATAAAATAAGTGTTCCCTATATATTCTGTAAATAAAGGAACAAGTGAGTGAATTGCATTTATTTTATTTCATTTCGGTGGAAAATGAGATAACTTACTTCCTCAATCTTTCTTCTCCCAGCAACCCTCAAATTTTGATTTTAATTGATTTAAAATTGGTATCTACTGTTATTAGTGAAGACTTTCACACTTTGCTAAAGAAGAAAAAAGAGAACTCCTCCCCGACAAAATATTAGACATTTTACCTCTAATTAGAACTGAACAGTCCACTTCTCATGAGGCCGAAAAAACCCAAATTGGTGGAATCGGGTGGCTTATGCATTGTAGAGAAGACTGTTCAGTCTTCCAGTTTCTACACGAAACTAAGGAGAGTACTACTAGAATCAAGAGTGGACTCTCCCCTCCAGAGGCATTTTAATCCTTCAGTAACTGAGACGAGAGAGCGTACAAAATACAAAGCAATCTAAAATTAACTAACAAGTTCCAGGTTTACAAGCCAAATTCCTAAGATCTGTAGATACCAAGGAAAATACAGACTTTGAATTTAAGATCAGATTCCTTCCTCCATTCATAGCTTAAACATATTGTGGTCAGAAGCTGGTATTATGAGACCATGCTCTGATAATTCTGCTCTGGGAGGCAAGGCTCTCATGAGAGAGAGAGAGGGGGGATTGGGAGCGCTTCAGAGAAAAGATCCAAGAGAAAAGTCTGGGCCTGTGCCCCCAGCTCCCGGGCCCGGGGAGAGTCCGTGGCAGATGTTTGGAATGAGGCTTCTTGCTGGTCCCCCAGTGGCATCCTTATAAAGTCAGCTCTGGTGAATAATATTCTTGATACTTGATGTTTTGCCAAAAGTTAGAATATTGCTTTTCTCTTAGTCTGTACATGCTGCTTAGAAGCCACTGGGTTTCTATTTAGACTTACAGACATCCCAGTAACAATTTTCAAACATCATGTAACACGTGTTATTAATCCAGATATTTGGACTTAAGGAGACAGTGGAGTGTCAGGGAAAAAGGAATTAGGGGTCCCACAGCCTCATTGTAGCTTTAACTCCGTGTGACTTGAGCAAAGGGGCTTAAATTGCTGAGGCACTGTCTTCTCTTCATGGCAGACCCTCCACCCCCGACGCAAGCTAGCCTTGCTGCTATCTCCATAAATCCCAGAGGAAAACGATACTCAGCCTACTCCAGAGTTGCAAGGCTCACAGTCTCCTGGCCAGGGTTTTAGACTCTAATCCATATAAGACATCCTGGTCTTTTAACAGAACTAGAAATGTCCTCAAGTGGAGAATGCTGTCATAGAATTAAAAAAAGAAAAAGAAAAAAAAAAAGGAAAGCCATTTGTAGTTTGCAGTGAGAAAATGGCTTATAAAATGAATCAAAATGCTTGAGTCCAAAATGGACGAGAATGCCGATTGCTGACTGAATATCTGAATACGGTGCTACTTTCTAATTGTTTCACTTGCAACAGAGAGAAATAAAATTGTGAGTGTGAAGTGTATAAAGAATTCTACTGCTCTTCCGGGACTCAGAGACCCACAGATTGGAGAAAGTAACTGAGTGCCTTTCTGACCATTGAATTCCTCACTCTTATTGCAAGTTAGAAACCTCTAAGGAGGGCGTTAATGAAAGCAGCTTTCGCACTTCCGAAAAGAGAATTGAAACAGCTGGGGAGACAGCGCCACCTACTGTCCACATGAAAAACTCCCTGGCCGTCGTCTTTCGCGGTAATTGGCCCCAGTAACTTGTATGAAGTAGGGCAAAGAAAATAAATCCATCAAAGCTGACTGAGTAACAGAGAGAAATGCCAGCTGAAAGCATTTTTGAGTCTTGATGGCTTCAAAAGCAGGAAACTTAATCCTTGCCTTATGTTTCTTTCTTCGTGCCCAAAAGGCAGCGAAGCTCGTCACTAAACCAAGGGAGGTGAAGCAGGTCACTAAGTTTATAATGTAGTTGGTAACTGGTTTTCATTTTTTCTCTGCATCCTGGCAGCAGGAGATAGGCAGCTTGTTATAACTTAGAGGGGGCTCCTGGAAAGCCTGCTTGCTGGGTGTATTTCTGTAGGCGTGGGCTCGCTGGGAATATTATTACCTCATGGAGTCACGGATTTAATAGCATTTCTTCCACTTCATTCAGCACAGCACTAAGTTACAGTGACTCCGGCTTCAGCACATTACAGACACACATTGTTCCCGATAGCATCACATCATCACGGTCCCATGTGGGTCCCAGCCACGCCGCCTGCTTTTGCACACATGCCACACACGCGCCCTTCTCACATTTCCAGGCTTTCTGGCCAGGGTGTTCTCCACCTCCTCGCAGAGCTAACTGGTTTGCACCTTTCCCCCCTGACTTTCCCTTCTTCCTTCCCTCCCTTCACTCTACCCCCTCTGCTCTATCATAATAACTATCATTTTGGATCACCTACCATGTGCCAGGCACTGTGCCAGGCGCTTCGCACGTAATTTGTCATTTGCGGTTTTACTATGTCGGTCTTGTGGGTTAGGAGACGGGGCTCCGAGTGAAGCGCAATCAGAGGACTGGAGTGAGCGGCTCCCCCCCATGCTGCTTCCAGTCTCCTGATGTTTCTCCGGTGTGGAGGGAGCTTCCTTAGCAAGAACACTCCTGACCGCCCTCTCTGGCTCCTCCCAGAAGAGGAGTGATTTAATCTGATGGTGGGTTTGGAGGGAGAATGGGGCTTGTGTAGCTCAGTCCCTACTCTCTTTTTACCCCTGGGAGCGAGGCTGCCTGCCGGGGGTGCGAATTCTGGTCTGTTTCCCATTCTGTACATTTCACAGGGCCAACTCTGTCCTTGTGCTGCCCACGACTGGTGGGGCAAGTCTGTTCAGTCTTAGGATTCCGCTGTAGGAAAGCCCACCAGCCCACAACCACCACTCGACTCTGTCGGTACTGTAGGCGACACTTTCATCTCTCACCTCTCTGGCTCAGAACTTTGATGTATTCTTTAACCGGGTACCTCGAACTCCTAACTCTTAGGAAAGTATTTCATTGCTGAATATAGAGCAGAGGGCTGGGGCTATTTGAACTCCAACTTCAGATGACTCAAACCTCAAATTTGAGGTTTGTTTGTTTTTAAATTCAGAGCCAATTTGCTCTGGTGTGGAGAATGTCCTGGACCGGCGATTGGAAGATACGGGCTCTATTCTGGACTTGGAGTCTTCTAGCTTTGCAACTTTGAGCGAGCAGCTGCTCTTGGCTTTGGTTTCCCCATCTTGGCTTCTGTGACTCCAAGGTCAAGGGAGCGTGATCGTGGGGCATCGTAAAGAGGTGATGCTCATCTTTGTGCAAGGAAGAAGCTTTGCATCCACTTCAAACGAGTTGCTGCTTAACCCTCCCCTTCTTGGGATAGCACAGGTTGTTCTTCAGAGCATTCTGAAAGCAGCTCACAGCATGCCTGGCAGCATTTGCCTAAGCCCCTCCTTTGCCTAAGCCCCTCCTTTGCCCCTGCCACATTTAGGACCAAGTTCCTAACCCCTTTTATTTGTTGTCATATACCCTGGGCAAGGGGCAGCCAGTATGTTATATTTTTAAATTGTAAGCCCAAAATTTGAACTCATGGGTTGACAAATTATTTTCTTCTTGATTTGTAAGTTTGTCCCAGAGTTACTCACTTTGAATCACATTTAATTATGCATTTAATAATTTGGCTTTATTGAGGAAAATGGCATAATGTGGACTGTGGAGCTTAAGTTGCATGGAGGAAAGTATCAGGGGATTGCAGTGCGTCACCTCCACTCTGAAAAGACAAGAACAGGAGATGGAAAAGGGAGACAATCTGACCTTTCCCAGTGTTATCGCTGCAGCCTTGCTCTTTACCCAGGCCTGCCCCGTACTTTTAGGACATTTTAACATCATTTTAGGTTGTCATTTTCCTTGAAATAATTACTTGCTTCTCCAGATCCTGATGCACTGAACACCATTCATGCCAGACACGATCCATATGCCCAGTAGCATCCCTCACTTCATCCCAAGCTCCCCTCTCTCTGCCACGAAAGAGAGTCGGAATGGACTTTGCCCTGGATTTATAGGAAAGAGAAAAATTGGAGTGGAATGTGATTAATGGAATGCATGTTGGTATTGCTGCCAAGCCTAGAAACTTGATAAATATGAGTCTCCTATGTCCTCATCACCTTTCCTTGGTGAGCTCATCCTTTCTCTGTGTTGATGATTCCAAAATTTGTATCCCCAGCCTGGACCTCTCCTCCCAGTTCCAGATTCATATCTATCTATTTATCTATCTATCTATCTATCTATCTATCCATCTATCTATCCATATCAATAAATATATATAGGTGATATATATGTCTACGATATATATGATATATGATATATATGTGTCAATGATATTTATATACCAATATATATCTTTGCCTCCTCATCTGGAGGGAAACACTTGAATGCCAAACAGGCACCCCAAATTGAGCATGTCCCAAACAGCTCCACATGTTCTCCTCCCAGATCTGCTCTTCCCTCAGCTCTTTCGTCAGCCTTCCTCCTCACAGTAAGTGGTGTCTTTCCAGTTGCTTGGCCCAAACCTTGGAGTCATCTTTGACTCCTTTCTCTCTCACACCCCATGTCTGATCTGTCAGCCAATCTTGCCCTTTCTACCTTCACATTTATACCCAGGTTTTGACCATTTTCTCCCACTTTCACTGCGAGCACTCTGGTCCCCGCCACCCTCATCTCCTGCCTCGACTCCTGCAATAGGCCCTGGTAGGACTCCCTGCTTTCCTCTTGCCCCCTCCAATCTATTCTCAGCCCAGAAGCCCACGTGATCTTGGTAAAATGTGTCAGTTCTTAGCACTCTGCTCAAAACCTCTCAGTGGCCGTCTAGGTCGACCACACACAGTATTCTTAGCTCTCCCCGTTTCTCCCCTGGTTTCCTTGCCTTCTCGTTCTGTTCCTGCCACACTGGTCTCTTTGCCTGTCCTTAGACATGTGAGGCAGGCTCTCACCTCAGATCTGTGTCCTTACCCCTGCATCCCCTGCACGAGTGCTCCTGCCCTGGAGTCCGTGTGACTCACACCCCACCTCCGTTGGGTCTTTGCACAAGTGTGAGAGCCCCTCTGGCTGTTCTTCTAAAATTGCCTCCCTCGCCACCAACGCATCCTCACCACTGTCTGCTCATATCCTTAGCAGCACTTGTCACTATTTGATATACTCTGTATGCTACTTATTTATACTGTCTCCTCTGAGAGAACGTAAGCTCCGCTAGGACAGGGATTTTCCTGATTTTTCCCCAGCTGTATCCCCAGCAATTAGAGCTGGGTACTCAGTAAAATAAATATTTGTTGAGTGAATGAAAGAAGATGAGGAGGAGGAGATGGATGATACAAGAGTCTCACCTCATGTGGGCGTGGCGGACATTGAGCAGACAATCAATCATTTAAAACTCAGGGCTCTATTCTGATACCAGAAATTATATTATTAGAGGTTTGTTTTCTGCTTAGAGTTATTATTTAACCTCGTTTGATTGAACAGATATTTATCAACTGCCATGTCACTGTGCTGGGTGCTGAGGGTACAAACACGGTCCACGTTCTTATGTAGAGTAAGACTCAAGTGAGAAATTTACACACAAATAGATCGTTTCAGTACAGAGTGGTAAGTAAATACTGAAACATGCCATCTGGGGTAAATAATTTAGGTCTCTTTAGTCATTTTCACCTTCCTTAGAAGGTGATGACTTAGAAGGAAATGACTTAGAAGATTTTTTTTTCTACCAGTCTCTGTAAGAGAGTATATTTTGATTGGCAGGGATGGAAGAGAGAAATTATATGCATTTACTCAAGAAGCACATTCTAAGTAAGAGCCTTCAGAAAATGGTAATTGAAGACCATCATTGCTAAATAATATTTTGATGGCCTGCTCTCTCCTTCTAAGAACATGCGGTTTACTTTAAATAAATCTTATGAACTCTTAGTGCCTAGTAATTTCTCTCTGCAAAGAGAGGTTAATAAAGTCTTCCTTCCATGAACGGAATAGTGCACAGGACGACTGGACGAGCACCAGTCTGCGCCTTGATCCACGCCTGTAACCAACAGCTCATTCTACCAAAACCCTGGTCTGTTATAGCCCCATTTGGAGGTGCAGGTAGCCATTTGTCTACTCTGTGCTCTCTGAGGGCCTGTGATCCTGCTTCAGTTGTTGACCGGGTACACCAAGGTCAGGGAAACTTTCTAAGGAAAACCAGAAGTACTTCTGTATCTTGAGACTTTAAAAGAACAACAACAAGGATTTGCTGAGAACTGAACATCCTCTATGGAGTTGACTCTACTTTTCTAAAGAGTTACCTTGAGCTCAAATGCTTAACCATCCTTCAAGTGCTGAGGTAATTTTTTGAGAAAGTATTCCCTGGCATCTCTCTCCACCGAGTCTAGATCAGGCGAGCCTCTTTCCCGTGCCTCTAGCACCCCAAACTTCCTTTATTCCGGCCTGCCCAGAGGTAGACCAAGCTTTGTAAGTTGAGCACAGTTCTCCAGACTGCCAAGTCTGCCCAAGGCTTCTAACACCAGTTGCAAGTTTGGGGGTCCCTGGGGACATCCTCACTTCAGACCAACTGAGTACAAATTTGGGGGTCTCCACTGATGCCCTCAGTTTGATAATTCACTAGAAAGACTCACAGAACTCACTGAAAGTGCCGTACTTAACCAGCCAAAAAAAGAGATGAACAGGGAGGAATCCGGGAGGGTCCCAAATGCCAAGCTTCCGTGGTCCTTAGGGATGCATCATCTTCCTGGCACATCTATGTGTGACAATACGCAGAGTATTGCCAACCAGGAAAGCTCACCCAAGCTTCAGTGTCAGAGTTCCAACTGAAGCTTCTACATAGGCATGATTTGCTGATCACTGGCACGTGGCTGAACTCAATCTCCAGCCCCCTTCCCCTCCCAGAGGTCAGGCTGATATCACATAGCTGAAGTCCCAACCCTCTAACCATGGTTAGTCTTTCTGGCATGGGCAGCCCCCACCCTGAGTCATCTGTCTGCATTAACTATCAGGTGTGGTTCGGGGGGCCACCAGGAATAACAAAGATGTTCCAATCACTGGGAAATCCCAAGGGTTTACAGGTTGCTTCCCAGGAACCAGGAATAAAGGCCAGCCAAATTTGTTATTACATACAGTTCCTATGACGCTGTCTTTAGGGCTGCATGCTTCTCTGTCTCCCCATTTAACTTCTTGAGGGCAGGGAATATGCCAGCTTGTTCATCATTATCTTTGCACTTAACACAAAGTGGGCGCTCAAAAACTATTTGCCGTGCGAGTGAGCAACAAACTCAATTATTAGGCAGATTTTATTCTGGCATTAATTCTAAATCATTACCATTAGGGAGTTGTTAAAATCATCCTGAGGCACAGGGAGCTAAGGCAGTTATCCCAGTCTGGATTCTCTGTGCATTGCTTGGCTCCTTTTAGCGTACTGATTTTCTCCTCTCTCTCATGTGGGTCCACTCCTCACACTGTCCAAGCTAGCTCAAGTCAGAGTAACACCTCTCTCATACTGAAACTGATATATTTAATGCAGTGTGGAAATTAAGAAAGTTTCCATCAAGTGTGTTTACATAGCTCTGGCTCCTAACTACTGCACAGATCCTTGCAAATGCTGAAACAATGTTAAGTTTCCTTTCTTAAACGCTTGCTCCATAAGAAATGGTCTGCTTTTCTTGTTTTAACTCTTTCTCCTGCTGTGGTATGGCTAAAGTGGGGTGCAGTGTGACAGAGGGACTTCAACTGCCCTGACTTTCATCAATATGAAAGCTACTTCCAGGCTAAGTTATCAAATAGTCACTTTTTAAAGGCAAGAGTCTTTTCCCCTCTTTACCCATCAAAGCACCTTTTTTCTGTGATTTCTTTTTATGTTGCATTATTAAATATCTCCCTGACTACCCAAAATATGCCTTCCCACTGACTCTGTTGGTCTAAGATTTTATTTTTAACCTTTTAATGCCAACCACTGTGTGGAATATATGCTGAGGATAACAGCAAGGGGACCTGGACGTGGACGAGACACGAATAGCAAACCATCCCTCTGAGGGCTTATAACAGAGAAGGAAGACCAGCTGGCAGTCATGAATAGAAGGTGGTTCTCCTGCTCCAACAGTGGCTACTGGCATGTTCCCTGATAAGAGTGCTGTGGCCAACGTTGCAGTGGCATTAGCTTGCCAGCTGCAGAGCACACATTCTTCTCTGGGCTTTGGCTTATCTGTGAGTCTGGGAGACATTTGGGGAACGAGCGGTGGGTAGAGACAGGTTTGATGGGGTTAAAGGAAGGTGTTTAACTAGTGTTGGCCTCATTTCTGTAGGATACAAAGCAGCATCCCTACAAAGAGTTAAGATGGCTTAAAAATTGCTTAAATATTCCATATTCTTTCCAGAAATTCGAGAAAATAAAGATAGGCAAAAGATGTTCTTATCCTTATAAAACACTATCAAATACATTAAAAGAACATTGGTTTTATCCAAGGTCATAAGTGTTCAAAGTTCAACTCTTGGAGAACCTCTGATGTGAGAGACCATGCTGATCATTTTCTTCTTTTACTTCTCTTCCTCTTCCTTTCCTCCTTTGATACAGAACAATACAGATATTGAGACAATGGGACAGGCTTGTGGCTTTTAGAGGGGATGTGCTGCTGGCTCGTGGAGTGCCACCTGAAGGGCTGACAATTCTGCGAGAGGTGAGGCGAAGGGGAGCCCGGGTCCCATCCAGATCCAGCCCCTGTCGGAAAGGCTCCCTCGCTATTGTGTATGGAGTAACAGTGACATCCTGTGGCCAGTCTGGTTGATCTAAGTGGCTCTGTTATAGATAAAGAAGACCATTTTGTCTGCACTGAAAGGTAAGCCCTAGTGGTTCCTTCTGTGGACAAGACACAGAAGAAGGAAGCGCAGGAATCCCACTGCTGGACTCCCTGCACCTCCTCAGCAGCTGTCTCTGCCCGCTGGTGGGGGAGATTCTCGGGACAGAGATTATGTCTGTTTTTCTGCTTGATCAACTTAAATGTTACCATTTGAGTGTTGAGTGAACCTTAATAACAATCATGAGAACAGTGTGAGAAAATAGTGACGAGGAAGAGAAGCACTTACCTCTTTTGAAGGCAACCCGGAGGATTAATGCAGAGTGATCTGTTACTTAAAAATGCCTTAATTGCTTGACATTTAACTTAAAAAAATTTTTTTAAAACAGTTTTGGATGGAATAACTTTATTTTGACCTTACTTAAGAGAGAGCTAGGGAAGAAAACGACTCTGATCTTAAGTTATTCTAACAGCCTTATGTAATTGGGCCGTGTGAGCCGCTGGTGTGGCTGTGCTCGTGGGGCTGGGAGCTTTGCGGTCCCAAGTCTTTAATGTGTCACCTCCCATAGTGTTACATGGAAGTGGGACCCCACTGGCGCTTGACTCTGGGTGTGATAGAAGTGGTGAGTGTGAAACTTCAGGGCTCTGGTGTGGCAGTGCGTGTGAGCTGAATGAACTCATTCGTGGGGACCCCCAGCATCTTGCGGTTTCTATCAAAAAGGTGCTGCTAGGGGCCAGCCCTGTGGCACAGTGGTTGAGTTCAACAGTTTCTCTTCAGCAGCCTGGGTTTGCAGGTTTGGATCCCGGGTGCAGACCTACACCGCTTGCTGGCCATGCTTTAGCAGTGACCCACATATAAAGTAGAGGAAGATGGGCACAGATGTTAGCTCAGGGCTGATCTTCCTTAGCAAAAAGAGGAGGATTGGCAACAGATGTTGGCTCAGGGCTAAACTTCCTCAAGCAAAAAGAAGAGGATTAGCAACAGATGTTAGGTCAGGGCTAATCTTCCTCAGCAAAAAAACAGATGCTGCTGCCCTGAGACAGCTGTCGACTTTGGCTCTTTTCTTGGTGTCCCCAGTGTCAGTGCTCAGGGAATAAAGCAAATGTAGCTTGGAAGTTAACAGTTTATGCTCTGGAGTTACACCCACCTGGGTTCCAATCCCAGCTCACCACTTGCTAGCCCTGTGACCTTGGGCAAATTTCTCAACTACAGGAAGGGGTTAATAATAAGCATACCCTTCTTGGGCTGTGGGGGTGAATACACGTGATGAGGCAGACTGACTGATCACAGCACACATTGTCTGGAGCACCGAACTCACACAGACAGCTACTGCAGGCCTCTGGCCTGGGCGGAAGGCAGCTTGGTGGGAGGGCTCTCTGCCCCCACCTCACCGAGAATCAGCTGAAGGTCTCTATAGTTGTCTGCTGTGGCATGTTCGGGTTGAGGCAGGGGAAAGTGAGAAGTGTGTATGTGGGAGGTTGGGTGTGTAGTGTGGTATGTGTGGTGTGTGTGTTTGTGGTGTGTATATAGTGTCGTGTGTGTGGTATGTGTCTATGTGGTGTAGCATGTGTGTGTGGTTTGTATGTATGTGGTATATGTGTGGTATGTGTGGTGTGGTACGTGTATGGTGTGTAAAGTGTGTGTGTGGGGGTGTGTGTGTATGGTGTGTGGTATGTGTGGTGTGGTGTGTGTTGTGAGTGTATATGGTGTGTGTGGTGTGTGTACGTGGTGTGTTATGTGTGTGATGTGTGGTGTGTTTGTGTGTGTACATGTGGTGTATGTGTAGTGTGTATGTGGTGTGCTGTGTGGTATGTTTGTGTGTGTATACGTGGTATGTATGTGTAGTCTGTGTGTTTTTGTGTGTATGTGGTATGGTGTGTGTGGTGTGAGTGGTGTGGTGTGTGTGTTTTTGTGTGTATGTGGTGTGGTGCGGTGTGACGTGCGTGGTGCCTGGACGCACACACGCCGTTGTCACTGACCTGTCTTGCCGCAGCTCAGCGTAGGCAGCTTGCTATAGCAGAGTCAGATGTGAGGGCTGCGCTGGGTGAGCTACAACACCCAGGATAGGAAGAGAAGGAACAAAAGAGGGAAGGCACAGGGGTGAGGTAGCCAAGAAAATGCCAATAAAGGAAGGAAACAGAGAGGATTAGTGGAAAGTAAGACTTTCAGCATTGAGTATTCTCCTAGGCCACTTTAAAGTTCTCCAAAATCACGATAACTTAATTCCTGTGTCAGTAACCAGTTCACATACTTTTTGTCTAGTGGCAGAAAAAAGGGCAAGGCAAAGTTTCCTCCCACAGGGCAAAAATCTTGCATTTTTACTCCTTAGGTGACTGACTGAGAGCATGAAAGGGATAGCTTGAAGCTATTCGAATCTCTGTCCTAGCTGATCAGCCAATTGTGTGGAAAAAGTAATGATGTCTCCACCCCTCCTTAAGAAAGAGACCTATTTCCTAAGTTTCTCCTCTTCTCCTCCTCCTCTTTTGCTTCCTTCTCCCTCATCTTTCTTAGCGTCTCCCAACTTTTGGGCCTACACAGATGGCGTTTACTGACTTTGTCGCAAAAGCTTTTTTGCCTTCCAATTTTCTCACAGTTTCTTTATGTTTTTGGGCAGCCACCCTGTTTTACAAGTTCCATTCCAGTTTCCACTTGCGCTAAGTGACAGATGGATTTCCCATGTCCTGGCTGTGAAGGAAAATCAGATTTATTTGAAGACAGGTTCACTTGAGTGTCGATAATAATAAAGGAAAAATAATGTCATGGTGTCTGTTGGAGACAGAGAGTATGAAATTACCGCACTTGTGATCAGTAGGAAAAAAACAAGAGGAGATGTTCTTAGAAGATACTTGAAAGGCGTCTTGGCTTGAAGATTTGACTGTAGTGATGGGAAGGCAGAGAAAAAAAGCAAACCAAGTTTTACTTGCTTGGATGGAGATTTGTTTATGGTGCTCGTGTGAAGTCTGAGCCAGCAGTCCCGATGGTTTTGACTGCCCCTCAATGTTTCTCTGCATTTGGGCAGGGACGATACTAAGATGGGCCATGTTGCTCATCTGACATGTGCAGGACAGAAATCTCTTTTGGGAAACCAATGCTTGAAGTTTCTGATTATAGCAAAGCTAATTACACTTCAAATTTATTTGTGGAAACACATTAAACCCAGTTTCATACACTAATATTTACACTTTTAAGTATATGGCCCAGAAGAGCCAATGCAGTTCCAGAAAGTGTTTCAAGTAATCAGCTTATGCCCATATGGAAAGCTCCGGGGCAGCCCATGGATGATGCTGGCATAGTCCAGTTGGCACCTTTCCTGTGAATCATCTCTCCCATTCTCTCTTTTCTCTTCTTATTACCACACTACTGTTTCCCCAGTTTAATGAAAAGAGAGAGGACTGAAGAGGCACTATGGGTAGGTGGCTCTTAGGATTTTCCATTCCTTCCTCCTTGTCTCTCTGCCTCCTCAAAGCTGGAGCTAACATTAGAAGGGATAAAAGTGTTTCCCTCTCATATTAGTCCCCAATACAGAGTGTTCTAACTTGTCTCTTGAGTAACAGTAGGGGTGTTTTTGGTTTCAAGGGAAAGAAACCCCAATTTCTACTAGGTTAAATATTAAATGAAATTTTTTTGCTCCTATATTTGCACAGTCCATGAGGAGGGTATCTTTAGGTTGTCTCTGATGGTCCAATAATATAAACCAGGACCCATTTCTTTCCTTCTTTCTGCTCCACCCTCTGCATTATCAGCTTCATTTTAAGGCTGGTTCCCCTCCTGGTTGCAAAATTGCTGCCACTACCACTGGAGTGGGTATGTACCTCTCTATCCACGGAGGAGGAGAAAGAGGAGTGAGTGGGTGGGAAGAGAAGAGAGTGTGCATGGGTGCATACTCAAGTGAATTTTTTCTTTTCTTCTCTCTCTCTCTCCTTTGTGGTCAAAACCTTGGAAATAAATCCCAGTCATCCTTCTGATTGGATAAACTTAGGTTCTGTACATGTTCTGAACTAATTGCTGAATTTCTATGCCTAGGGGATGTCAGGCACTAATTGTCAGGACTTATCCATGGAGCTGGAGGAGATTGGGAGTGGGTAGAGAAGGCAAGGTAGCTCCAATAACCTGCTGCTACTCAGCATGGAAGGGATTTCCATGACCCCTTCTTATTCTGTTTTTATAAACTCTGTTTCATCTTCATCATCGCATGTGAGAAGCCATTGTGTGGAATGCACATAGTATTAAGATTGGCATATATTGTCTTTGCGAAATCAGCAAGCTATATTACTGGTTGTTTGCATTGTGTCCGTAGAATCTCCGTGTCCCGTTGAGGGCAGTTCTGTGCCTGACACTCTTAGTGTCCTTCTGGGGGCAGAGCCTCAGTCACTTAGTGGAAGGATCGAAGATAGTGCTTCACTTGGTCACTTAGTTGTCATGACTTCTTCCTGAAATAGAATTGGCACTTCAGGAGTAAATCTATTCAAGGTTTGGTAAATGATAAAGCTGTTTATGCCAAGTGTTGGAAGCTTGAGCTAAATGAATTCATTCTGTTCTGGACCATCTTCTTGAGATCTGAATCATTGGCAGAGCAAAGCCTCTTTAGACAGTGTGCTTTTGCAGGCTGAACTGCATATTTCATCACGTCTCCTCCTCCTCCCCTTCCATTACTATCTTTTGTACCAGAGAAGAAAAGGAAATCAAGCTACTGGCACTTATATGCTCAAATAGTTTTGGTTATGAAACTTGCAAGTGAACCAGGGACTGCATGTACTTCCTGCTAGGAAGAACAGAGAGTGAGAAGAAGTCTAGGACCAAAGCAAAAATGAAATACAAATTCTCATCATCAGATTATTTACACCAGTTTACTAATGATAAGTATCATTAATTATAAGCAAGTGATATGTATCAGGTTAAATTCTCATTACTATTGGTGGGTGGTGGTATTTTGGAGGTACTTGAAAAATGCTGGCGGCGTTAACTGGTTGTCAAATGGAGAGATAAACTCTAGGTCTTGCCTGCTGCTTTGAGATACTCTAGCATTCCCTAGCAATAAGTGAAAGCGTTTGAACTGGATACCATTGAATTTTGACCATCATTTTCTACCTTCTCCACTAGTGAAAATTGAGAAGAGAAGCAGGACATCAGCATGTGATTTTCTACCTGGAAAGCAAGGAGAGACCTTGGGGAGACTAGTTGTTACCATACCTGCAGTCAGGTAACTAGCTGGCATCATCTCCATGGTAACTTCTGGAAGCCCCAGTGTTCATGCAGGGCAGGATATCGGGATGAAGGGTGCTAGGGGCCTGGAGGGATGCCAGATGCCTTACATCTCACAGGGCAAGACTAATTTGCTCATTCTCCTTATGGAAGCAGGCAAACTTGGGTTTGGGTCTCTTAGTTCTTGGAGTTCTGATTTGTTCTCACACAAATACTTGGATTCCTTTCTCAGCTGACTTACCTCTTTCAAGATTTCTCTTGCCAAACAACCTCCTTTTGCTTTATACACTCTTCCTGTAGCTATGTTCATCTATTTAATTGCTGTGCTAGCTTGATGCAATTCTGTTTCTTTAAGGTGAGTTCGCCTCTCTCTATTCTTATCTATTATGGGTTGTTTCTATAGTTGAAATATCAAAGGCGATCTTCTTTCTGAGATCTTTGTAGTGGACCTTATTTTTGACTTTCCCATCTGTCCTGACCGCTGCCTTTTTCTTCTCTGGTTTCTATCGCATCAATTCCTCTTGGCTCCCATTTTAATCATCTCTATCAAGTTAACCTCCATGACCTGCTTCATTGGATCTATCAACTGAATGCTCTGCTCACCAGCGAGACACATGCTCCAAGCCCTAGCCATGTCAGATAGGGCTGGAAGGACATTCCTCTTGTAAGGAGCCTTTCCTAAGGACTGTCACAGCTGAAGGAGATGCTGAGGCTCCTCACTCTGCTCCAGGTGTTTCCTCTTTTCTCTCTCATGGTTTAGTATCCTTTCCCCTGGACTCACGTCCCTTTAGTACTTTCTCTCCCTCACCGTGGTCTTCCTCTTGTTGACTTCCGCACTGCAATTTTGTCTCTCACTGGCTGGGAATTTGTATGCCTTAAAGGAAAGCACAAAGAACTTGGAAGGCTCCCCCGGGAGACATCCTGACCCTGCTAGTGGCGTTGGGGATGAAGCAGACTAGAATATGCCACCCTAAGGTATACCACTTTGGCCTAAGCATTATTTTGAGCTAAAGGCAAATGAGAACCAGCAGATATAGGAAAAGCTCTTTATCTCCCCCTAAGTGGCTAAAAATAAAGTATAAATTTCCCCTTTTGTAAAGGAAGTTTACATTTATAAAGGAAATTTCCATTTGTAATGATATCTCAGAGAGCCACTCCCCAGAGACAACTCTTATCACCTGAGCGACTCTTATCTGAATAACAGACAAGCTTCGTTTACCATATGTTCCCTCCCCTCTCCTGCCCATCACTGGCCTCCCTGGCCCCAGCCCCCTTTGCTCTGTTTAGCCTAGGATGGTATATAAATCTGAATCATCTGGCCACCTCTTTGAGTCTCATTTCTTTGAGAAACTCCCAAATGTAAGTACCTAATTAAGCTATTTTTTTCTCTTGTTAATCTCTCTTTTATCAGTTTGATTCTTGGGCCCCAGCTGTTAACCTAGGAGGGTAGAAGGAAAGCTGTTTTCCTTCCCTATGGTGGCCACAGAAATTCATTCTGAGCTGGCATCCTTGAAGATGTCAATCTTACGTGTATGTTATAAATATTTTATCTCTAGACTTCTTTCAAAAATGTTATTTCATGTATATGTGACTAAGGCTCCCATCCTTGAGTTTGGTCTATGATTTCATTAAGACATGAGATGTTACTGCCATCTCCAGCCTTCTTCCATATTGTCCACCTTGGACAAGAATCAAGTTGAGTATTCCAGGCTTTGCAAGAGCTCAAGCTTCAGTAAGGTTTCCATTATGGATGTCACCACCTTAGGGCCAATGGCTCCCTCTCAGCCCATCCCTTACTTCTCCATTGTCAAAAAGGTGCTAATAAGACTAACAGTATCCATCAGGCTTTCCTTTTCTGTTCAAGTTAGTCTATCTCTTGTTTCCTACTTGGTGAAAGGAGTGTTGGAAATGTTTTAGGAGAACATGTGAAATGTGATAATTCTGCTAAGGTTAGAGAAATCCTGACTGAGTTGTAGCAAGAAAACAGCTTGTTAAACACCAGCCGAGGCAGAAGGTTTCGTCTCATTGGAACTCTACTTATTCAATGCTTGAACAGCTCTTGGAACAGCAGGAACCTGGGAGTGTCTCTGTATACAAAAGGCGGGCATGGTAGATGTGAAACTGGCATTCATTTATTGGAATCCATTTTGGGTACTTTTCTTATTTCTCTCCTGGGAAGTCATTGTTGGTGGCATCTTTGAGTTAGATACAGTCATATTTGAGACACTTACACCTCTTGCTTAAAGGAAAGATAGGCTAGATTTGAAAATAAAGTTGATAGTCCTGTCATAGCACTAACAAAAAATATTCTCACCAAAAAAAGAGAGAGGTTTCTTTTTTTGATTTTTGTTTTTAGCTGAGAAAAATGTCATGTGTATTTGATCCGCGTTTCAAAGGGTGGAGCGCAACCACAGGATGCACACATCAGTCACTGGCAGAGTAGCAGTCAACAAATTAATCCAGACCATGTCTACCTCCCCTACATTTTGTCCTTCTTCTTGTGCATGCTATTGATTGATATACCTCGGGGAGGAGATTCTTCTGACTCAGACACTAAGCAAGTTCCTAAAGAAAATATCAGCTTTAAAGGGGAATAGAGGAAATAGCAGCAGCAGCAAAAACTCGGCTAATCTTTCATTTACAAGAGCTACTGAACATCTGGAGAGCATGCGGCTCCTTTAACCCCCGGAGTGCAGGAACAAATGAGCACCAAAGGGCAGCCCATGCTAATGTGGTGCCATTAATTTGAATACAATGGAGGGCCCTATAATAAACACCTTCAGAGCCATCTGGGTATTCCTTTACACCTCACCTGGCTCCTTCGGGGGCTGGAGGCACAGCTTAATGGGAGAAGAAATTCTTTGGAGGTTGAGGAAGAATGAAGATATCCTTATAGAGCAACACTAAGTTTAAAAGAAAAATGTGTAACGGCCAAAATGAAAAAAAGGTCAAACAATTCGTAGAAAAAAATATGTTTTAAATTATCCATGGGGGTGTTATTAAAATTAATATTTATGTCTATTTCTTAACCAGCATTTATAGCATTTTAAACCAAATGTCAGTGTGTTATGGAAAAAGAGAAGGAACAACATGCATCAGGAATGACTAATGTGAAGTTCATATTTTGGGGGAGAGTATGAAGTCTGGAATTTAGCTGGAATTGTGCAACTCTTTCTGTCACCTTCCTGTGGGGCACACCATCTGAAGAGTCTTTAATTCTATTAAAAAAATAGAAATGGAGATTATAAGACTTGTTCTCTTTTCTTCCTCACAGCGGCCCCATGGGATAATGTAAACATGCGGGGGAGTTGCTCTGTAGAGAAGCTTGAGATAAACAATCAGTGCATGAATTAACGTTGTCGTGCAGCAGTTTTAGCTGCGGTTCCAAGTTTAGAAAAAGGGAAATATTTCTAACCGTGCCCTTTCCTTCGATCCAGAAAGATTTCCCACCCCTCCCTAAAGCAGAGACTGCTTGCTGGCAGCCAGGGGCCAGATCTGGCCCACAGACTGGGCTGGTTAGCTCACATGGGGTTTTGAAATTTTTTGAAGTAGTTGCCAACATTGACAAGAATATCCAGATTTTTGATTTCTCTTAAAAAGTGGAAAAATCTGGCAAGGATGGCGCCCTCAATCCGACACAGCAAAAGTCAGTTGGAGAGGAGATTGGCTGGAGCCCCTACACCCGGCATCCTTCCCTGGTTGCTGCCCTCATCTGGGTTTGTTTACAGTCATTTGAGTTTCCACTGCTTGTTTAGAGGAAGCCATTGAAGGTGTTTTGCAAAAAATGGAGTTGCACACTGTATCAGGGTTCTTCAGAACCAACAGGATGTGTGTGTATCAATCAATCAATCAAACAAAAAATCAAACCGATTTATTTTGATGAATGGGCTCACACAGTTGGAGAGGTGGAGAATTCCAGACCCAGGAATTCCAGAGCCGATGGTGTAAGTTGCAGTCCAAGTCCAGGTCCAAAGGCAGAAGAAGACAGATGTCCGAGCTCGCCAACAGTCAGGCAGAGAGAAAGAATTCTTTTGTACTCAAGCTTTTATGCTATTCAGGACTTCAAAAGATTCTATGAGGCCTGCCTGCATTGGGAGGGGAAACGGCTTTACTCATTCTACTGATTCAAACGTTAGTCCCATCCAGAAACACCCTCACAGACAAAAGACACACCCAGAAATAATTTTTAACCAAATATCTGGACACCTCGTGGGCCCAGTCAAGCTGACACATAAAATGAGCCATCACACACACCTAATAACCTTTTACCTTGGATTGGAAGAGGGCGGATCTCCTATGTGTTCATCATTTATCTAAAACCCTGACAAGACTACTTGGTTAGAAAGGCCTCTCAAAGAGAGAGGCATCTAGTGCGAAGTAAGAGGACTGGAGAAAAGTTGCGAGCAGGGCAGGTCCCAAGAAAATAACTGCTGACTGAATGCACTTGTTAATTTCTTTCTCAAAGTTCTCTGTGTCCCTTCCCTCTTGATGTCATAAAGAGCTACTAAACAGGTCTAAAAATCTGTGGACACCTGTGAAATCAGGACATCTGCACAGTGAGGACTAGAATGCTCCACTCACCGGGACCCTTGATAAATAGCCCCGTGTAGGAGCCCTGCCCAGGATCTGGGTGCAGATCCCAGGAATAGCGCTGCCCAGAACGTTTCCATGGAGACCCTGGTGAAAGAGAGAGGTTGCCCTTTTGGGCTATGCATCATTATTCATACTGGCTAAGGCTCCCTGGCTGCTGGAGGTATTTAAGACTGGATGAGAAGGAACAAAGCGTAGTATCTGGTCCTTAAAAATAGCGAACATCATAGAATATTGGTCCAACATATTAGAGATGTTAAAACAATTTTCACTCAAAGGCAAATTTAAGGGTGTAGATGGTAACCCTGTCTCCATTCGCTGTGAAAGAATTGAGATAGGCTATGTCAGCTAGAGTGATTATTTTTCATCAAAATCCTTGAAATGAAGTAGCCCCATACAAAATGCTGTCTACCCCGTGAAGCATAAGAATAATATATGTTAGTTCAGTTCTCATTTTTGACTACTGTTTAAATATAACCATAGATAGTTTCTTTTTCTTCTTTTTATAAAAATCATTTAAAATGAATGACTTGGTGGCTGATTTCCATCAGCATTATTCTGTCGTTGGATGCAGATCTTGAAATCCTTGCCCGTTTGCTTTCTGCCGGTGTTCCTGCCTGCTCAGCCCCCTCCTGGGCTGTGGGCATTCCTAGCAGGGCTAAGAAAGAACTAGAACAGCCGTTCCATTGTCTCTCAATGAGAACTCCCTCTCCAGGGCCCGCGCCTGGCCCCTGCCCTTCAGATGGAAGGCCAACCTGTCTAAGTGGGCGTGAGTGGTCATGATTTAAGCAGGGCCAAGTGCTCAGCTCTCCGCTGGGAGCAGAGTTCTCTGCCTCGTAGCATTCCTGGCCATCTGGGCTGGGAGACAGAGACCACCATGGCACCAGAATAACCTTGGCCAGTTCTTCCACAACTTCTGCTTTAGGAATTGCCATGCCCAGCACCGTGGCATGTGACACCAGGAGCACGGCCGCCGTGTGACCTGGAAAGGCACGGTCCTGGTCTCTCGCCGCTAGTGCCCCCACTCTTCCAGCCGTGCCCCCTCACTCAGCATTCTGACTTCTAAGTCCGTGGAAGGAGCGCTTCCTGACCACAGGGCAAGGCCGGGCTGAGTGCGCGTGCGCGCGCACACACACACAAACACACACACACACACTGAATGCCTACCTTCCTCCCAGGAGGGAAAGGGCTCTGTGCAATGGCAAGTGACAGGGAGAGAGTTTGATGAAGTCTAGGGGGAGGAATGCTCTGTGGTTTATTCTGCTGAGCCCAGAAGTTTTACTGCACACATTCTCAGTTACCCTTACTCTCTTTGTCATCATGGGAAACTTTCTCTTTCAATCTCTGCTGGCTTCAGAAACCAGGCACAACTAGCTATTTCCTCCAAAGACTCCAATCGTCACTTAACATATTATCTTTATTTGTGTCACCTTGAATTTGATGGCCTTTCATGGTCTTTCAAGCTGAATAGATCCTTAAGGCTACAAAAAGATTTTTTAAAAAAGCGTGTGTGTGTGATGGGGGGCAGGGGGCGCATGTTTCATCTCTCCTACCACCACCCTAGTCCAAGGTGCTGAATTTGTCACTGGCATGTGCAGTAGCCATCTAAGTTGTCTTCCTGCTTTGTAAAGACAAAGGGAGTCTTCTTCAATCCTTTCTCCACATAGCAGCCGAAGTGATCTTTCAAAAGTGCAAATTGTATCTTTCCCTTCAATTAACTGAACAAATATTTATTGAGCACCTACTATGAGCCAAGCACTGTTCCAGGGGCTAGGGATACTGTGGTGAATGAGACAGATAAAGTCCCCACTCTATCTCCTTATTCAACTTACACTTTAATAGCTCCCACAGCTCTGAGGGTAAAGTGACAAGCCTTGAAATAATCAATTACAAGGCTGTGCCTCATCTGGCCTCCACCCAAACCCCTAACCTCATCAGACGTCTCTCTTTCCAGCCCTCTCTGCCTTCCACCACATTGGCACATGCCAAGGTCCTCTCCCCTCAGGATCTTTATGCAGGCTGCTGGCTTTTACTCATCCTGTCACCTAGTTCTCTGCCGCACATCTTTCCCATCTCAGCTCACTGTCCTTTCTTCAGTGGTATATTCTCAGTCCTCTCAATCTAAGTGAAGCTCCCCTCTGACATTCTTCCTCTGAGCACCTTTCCCTTTTCTTTTCATAACACTCATCACGCAATGTATTCCACGATCCCAGTACTATATGACTGATGTCCACCTTTCCCAATAAACTGCAAACTCTAGCAGGTAGGAACCTGGTCTGTTTTTCATTTTATTATATCACCTTTTAACTAGTGTCCAACAAACATTTAGAGAATGAATGAATGAGTGAATGAATGAGAAAAGTAGAAAGTACAGCAAGTTCGTTTGTCAGAGTTTCATGGATTCTGACAGAAGCTATGAGATTCCTTGATCAAAGACACTGGACTTTATTACTCACAGAATAGCAGGCAGCGTGAATATCAATAGGGGACTTGAATCTTTTATACTGGACAGTAAGCATGCCTACCCTTTTCTCTAGAGGAAGATACAACTTTTATCTTCTAAGACTATAGGCAAATCTGCCTTTTGTTCTGTTTTGCTTTACAAACAGCCTGGGAGATAATTTGGGAGGAAGGCCTTTATTGCATCACTCATAAGAGGTGCAGAAATACTAAAGACCTGTGGAGAATTTTACCCTAATAATGTCCGTCCCTCATTTTTACACCATCTTGGCTTCTGGTGAACTTTCTATCAGTACACCAGTCCTTCAGCTGTTCTGATTAATCTGACAGAGGCTAGGGCCATATCCAATCAATTGGTCACATACAGCATCAAGTCCACTATCAGCAGGATAACTCTAAGCAGCAGCATGAGGGCAGCCTGCAGTACTGACCTCAACCATGGCCCCAGTGTTGTGGATCCAACCAGCTGAACAAATCCTAGATACAACGCATTTGCCATCATGGACTGGGAACAAAGGAAAGGACTCCATGTTTCTGATGCTACCACTGCATGCCAGACTTGTGACTTCTACCAAAAGTTGAACCATTTATCTCCCAGTGAGGAAGGCCACATTGTGTTGAACATGTTGTATCTGGGACGATGATGGATCCAGGCAACAACAGTAGCAATCTGGACATTGCAGACCCAATCAAAAGCTTGATTCCAGCCCATCTCATCAGAGCACAGGCTCTTACTGTGGGCATCTACAGGAGTGACCCAGATGGTTTGATTAGCAGCCATGATATGTTTCTACATTTCATGGCCCCAAAGAGTGGTGTCGTTAATCTGCCAGTCTGTAGTTTTCCAAATGGCAGACCAAATAGCTAAGCCATTGGCAACAGCCCAAGAGTCAGAAAAAATATAATATGGTTCATCAAAGGAAATATTGGCCAGAGCTGTGAGAATGGCTTTGAATTCTGCCCGCTGAGCAGAGTAACCACATCCCAGTTCTGTACAGCTGCAAGGGAGATTGAACAGCCTCAGCAGTCCCAGCGGACACGATCGGGGAAACCTCTGTGAACCAAGGGCCTCTCTAAGCCAGTGGCTTTGCTTCAGTTGGTAGAATGAGGGATAAAATTTCCCCAAGGGGTGGCTACCACTTTTTCATGTAAAGCCAAGATGCCCCAGCAGGATGGCCTCATTCTTTTTTGACAAGTGGCACATGTTAATCTCTTCTCACTTTGTTACGTGTTGAGTTCTGGCTGATCCACACCAAAACAGGAGTACCAGAGAGTCACAAGACCTCCATGGGTCAGCTGTGCAGTTTCAACAAGAGCTCTGCAGCAAATTAATAGCTGCTTTCCAAAAGGGATGTACCTGTTTGTTTTGTTTGGGAGGTGACAGGTCCAAAACCCCAAGGGGCACTTCTGAGTGAAAGCTGCCTCCCCTTGCCAGAGGCTCCAACAGGCGAAATCATCAGTCACAGAGACTCAAGGCCATTTTAGCTTCTCTTGCCCGCTGTGAGCCTTGCTCAAGTCCCATCAGTTGAATTTGGGTCCTCCTTTCTCCATGGGACCAGGTATGCTAGTGACCTGGGTCCCTATATCCAGCGGTGTCATACAGTTAGATTCCTTCTCCCTCCCAAAGTTGCCCAGTATACTCAGATGGATGCCTGTGGCCTTCGGCCCCACCCTTAATCATCTTTTTCCTTTAAAACAACTGTGTTCAAGGTAGTGAGAGAGGGAGGGATCAGGGGGCCTATAGGGTCAATAAGCAAGGCTTTGCATTCACTTTCCAGTGGCCACTTGCTCTCAGCTCAACCAACAAACTTCTAATGTTTCCAGTCTACCTAAAGCTCTATGTACTCATTGTTGACACCGTTCATATCAGCTTTAGGGACTCCTTGCCCAGCAGTCACAGCCATATTGCCTTTTGACCGGGGCTGCGGGCTTGCTGCTTTACTTTGGTGGTTACATTTCTTCCTCCTCTCTTCTGAAGGAGAGTGAGCAAAACAAGGCACCACTTGGGCACTTGTTCAATCCTACCTCTTTCTGCTCATCCTCTAGGCATTCATTAATGCCTGTCACCCCCCATTTGCTCACCACTTTGGCGAGAGCGTTCTATCAGATCTCAGGAAGTCTTCTCATATCCCCAAACATGCTCCACAGCATCCTTTTTCCTCTTCTAGAAAGCAAAGCCAGGTATCTGTCAGCATCTCATTCTCATCAGCAATACTGTGAAGTGAAAAGAGTCTGAGATTTTACCATGTTTGCAAGTTAACAGGTTAGGTGCTCTGGTCTGAAACTGTCCCCCTCAGATTCATATATTGAAATCCTAACACCCAAAGATGATGGTATTAGGAGATGGGGCCTTTGGGAGGTGCTTAGGTCTTGAGGGTGAAACCCTCATGAGTGGATTAGTGCCTTAATCAAAGAGGCTCCAGAGAGCTCCCTTGCCCCTTCCTCCATGTGAGGACGCAGTGAGAAGGCGCCAGCTGTGGACCAGGAAGAGGACCTTCACCAGAACGTGACCTTGAGCTTGGACTTCCCAGACTCCAGAACTGTGAGAAATAACTTCTGTTGTTTGTAATCCACCCAGTCTGTGGTATTTTGTCATAGCAGCCGGAACGGACTAAGATCTTAGCTTATCAGAGTTTCATGGATGCTGACAGAAGATGTGAGACTCCTGGGTCAGAGACAGCACGGCACAGCAAGCAGTATGGACATCAGCATATTTGTGTCAGTTCCCCTTGTCTCTAAGCCCCATGGTGGAGAAAGCGACGGGCCCAGAGGGATGCCTGTACATGCAGTAGGTTGCATTACAGGAGAGGACCCCAAATCTTTTCTAGTGGACAGTAAGCATGTCTATCCTCTGCTCCAGAGGGAAACGCTATCTCTATTTTCCAAGGCTATTTGCTTTATAAATGCCCTTAAATGGATGGTTCAGAACAAAGGACAGTTAGTGCCCCACTTGTCAGATGTGCTGAAATACAAGAGGCCCATGGTGAATTGTGTTCCAATAACTATGCATAATGGGTAATGGAAAGAGGTTGTTGAGTTAATGAATAAGTGAACAATCCAGATCTGGGTTGAAATCTCAACTCTATTCTTAACATCTTCGTAACTTTAGGAAAGACTGAATTTCCATTTCCTCATATATAAAATGATATAATAACAATAACTCTTGGGCCGGCCTGGTGGTGCAGTGGTTAAGTGTGCACATTCTGCTTCGGCGGCCTGGGGTTCGCCACTTCGGATCCCGGGTGCGGACATGGCACCGCGTGGCAAGCCATGCTGTGTTGCCATCCCACATATAAAGTAGAGGAAGATGGGCATGGATGTGAGCTCAGGGCCAGTCTTCCTCAGAAAAAAGAGCAGGATTGGCAGATGTTAGCTCAGGGCTAATCTTCTTTGGAAAGAAACCAAAAAACCCCCCAAAAACCCAATAACTCTTGTCTGAGTGCTTACTATATACCAAGGACTATCCTAAGTGCTTTTAACATATTCTTTTATTTAATCCTTACAATAATCTTAGGAAATAGAGACAACATTTTTTTTCCATTTCAAGAATGAAGAAACAGGGCACAGATACGTTAAGTTACTTGCCCAACGTCACACAGCTAGTAAGCACCAAAGCCAGGATTTGAATCCATACAGTCCTCTCCAGTTTCCATGGCTTTAAATACCACTCTCTGCTTCCTACATGAGAATTCATAACAGTACCTGCCTCACCAGGGTGTTGTACAGGACTGAAAGAATTGTTAGGTGCTTAATCAAGGATAGTTTTCTTTCTTCTCTTCCCATAGTTACTTAATCAAAAAAAAAAAAATACAACTTCTTGGAATCCTCTTTTTAAAACATGATCATTATTGCCTTATGAAGTGAAAGTGGAAAAAATATGTTTCCCTCACAACAAATGGGGAGAAAGGCTGAACAGGGGGTACAGTGTGGTGACAAGGATTAAACCCAGCCCTCCCCAGGTTGAAGAGGAAAAGCCACCCACAATGGTGCCTGGACCCCCCAGTCTGTGAACGGTTGTGTAGATCTGTGGACTCTGGCCCTGAAATAGCTCTTTCTTCATCAACTCCAGATAAACCAACCCCCAGAAAGCAGCAGGAGAGAACTGCCTGAGAAATACTCGGAGAACTAACAATGGGGCCTCTAATTCATAGCAGCCTAGAAAAGGCCGGTCCCTCTGCGCTCTCGTCCGGGAGTTGTAGTTGGGGTAATCTGAGCTGCCTATAATCATCGTCATGGATAACAGTCCTGGTGTGGGGCTCCTCTTCATCTCCAAAAAACCAAAAATATCTTGTGGTTTTGTAAGAGACTTGGCCAAAAATGTAACTTTAAAAACCTATACATTTAGTGAATGTGTAACAAGTAAGTTTGAAACACATTTAGTGGAGAGATATTTATGTGTCATTAATTCTCTGGGAGACTAATTTATGCATCCCTGCATAATGTTGGTATTCAATAGATATTGACGTCACACTGCTTAAAATCATTTCCAACAGACACTTGGGCAAAATGAATGAAATGACATTTGATGGATTTTATGATCCAATTATTCATTCCCAAGGTATGTATTTTCTTTATAATTACATGCTTTTTAGATAAATATGAAAGATTTTTGGTGTGGATTTAGTAATCTTAAAATTCTTATTGCATTCACTTGACAACGGTCCCTACTGGGACAAACGTACTTT
This sequence comes from Equus caballus, assembly GCF_041296265.1. Classification (NCBI taxonomy): domain Eukaryota; kingdom Metazoa; phylum Chordata; class Mammalia; order Perissodactyla; family Equidae; genus Equus; species Equus caballus. The sequence goes on from NC_091691.1 coordinate 54,840,054, forward strand.
ATTCTATTTAAGAGCTATTAAGTGGGCCGGAGTGAAAACTAGGTAAAGAAGAGGACAAGGTACACTCTTTTCATATTGCTCTGACTTAGTGATCCTGAGAAACCCTAATCCCCAACTAGAGATAATGAATTAAAGACTCTGTTGTACTTCCTACTACCTAGGAGAGCTAGAATCAGTCAAAGCCTCAGGAATCGTTTTGAAGTTGCGCTCAAATGGCACTGTGTACCTACCACCATTACAGCGCCTCTTTCTGTCTTATTTCTTTACCTGTATATTCCTGTACCCCCTTCTAAGCAGTTGGTTCCCCAAGGGCCATGACCGTGTCAAAGTCATCTTTGCATTCTAGGTCTAGAACAGATAAGGCTTACATAAGATGGTCCCTCTTTTAGGTCTGGCCACTTTCTTTCCTTCGTCATCACCGTTACTTTTGCTAAACCTATCCATGACTAGTTACATTGTCGGATGCCCCCAGTTCTTTGCACACGCTGTTTGGTCTACCTGCAATGCTTTATTCCCCATATGAATCTTGCTAACTCCTACTTGTCTTTCAGAGCTCCTCTTCCCCAACTTCATCAGTCTGATGTCATGCTCTCTGTCTGTGTTCCTCTGGTATCTGCATAGATGTCTATCAGAGCTCTTACTATCCGATCTGCAATTGCCGACTGACTTTGTGGACGCAGGCCATGTACCATTTGGCTTTGTTCCTCCAGCATGTAGAACAGCTCTGAGCTCATTGGAGATCCTCAGGAAATGGTTTTCAGAATTCATGAATGGATAAATGGATAAGGAGCAAATAGTGGACACAAAAACAAGCAATGTAAACACTTAGAAATTTTATACTGTGTTTGGTGGTTTTCATATATCAACTCCAGAAGATAGGCTTTGATGAAATTATTCTAAAAAACATGATTAGAAATGTTATCTCTTTGATGGTCATTGTTTATTCTCACTTGGTGTGAACAGTGCCTCTAAGTTTGGGGACTGCAGCAGATACTGAAAATACTCCACCCATAGCAGCATCTCTATGACTTCAGTTGTCACCAGCTTGACTTCCATCTGCCAGGACCTGCATTTCTTTGCCTGAGGGGCTTTCTCTGCCTTCCAGAGCCTACTTTGCCCACTTGGCTGCGAGCTGGAAATGCTGGGGAATTAATGCCTCCCAGGAGCAGCTGTCAATCAATAACTAACAGTATAAACGCCCCAGCTCCCACCCCCCTCAGGTGGGATACCTCTGAGGTTTGTGTTCTATACTGGCTCCCGGAGATGCCCAGTGGGATTGCGCCCTATCTGCACACAGTGGTAACCTGTATTAACTTCATTCTCTTCTCTGTTTTGCTTTCCTGCTCTTCAATCAGTGTTTACGGGGATCATTATCCTACAAAGTCACACTTGCTCCTAGAATAACTTCAGTGTTTTTCATAGTTAGGATGTTGTGTTCTTGATCCATCAGTTTGTATCTACAACAAAACCTTAACTAACATAATTTGATAATCAGTCTTTTGTTCTTCAATATAAGAGTTCTTTTCCTAAAAATTTCTCTTTTGAGAGCTAATCACTTTTTATAAACTCCAGAGAATATATTTCTTATTGGTACAGGGGGCCCACAGTAAGGTATCACCCCCAAACTTAGCAATAAGGGAATTTGAAAATTCTTTGTGAGTGAAACCAAAAAGATCCAATACACAAGGGATCTGGGAAGAGTTATACAAAGTCACTTTGTAGAGAGAGAAAGACTTCTAGGTTAGCAAGGGTTGACTGTAACGAGATTGTTTATCTAACATGTTTAAAGAAAACTTGCAAGGGTCAGAAAGGGTGCGCGGATTGTGTTAGCTCTCTATTGCTGTTGTAACAAATAACCACAATCTTTGTGACTTAAGCAACAAACATTTATTATCTTACAGTTCTGGAGCTCAGAGGACCAAAATGGGTCTCACTGGGCTAACATCAAGGTGTTGGTCTGGCTCATTCCTTCTAGCTCTAGGGGTCAGTCTGTTTCCTTGCCTTTTCCAGCTTCTAGAGGCTGGCCGCATTCCTTGCCTCTTGACCCCTTCCATCTTCAAGGTCAGCAATGGCCAGTCAAGTTCTTCTCATGTCGCATCACTGTGACTCTGACTCTTCTGTTTCCCTCTTTCACATTTAAGGAAACTTGTGGTTAATTGGGCCACCTTGAATAATCCAAGATAATCTCATAATTTTAAATAAGCTAATTAGCAACCTAATTGCTACTTGCCATGTAATATAACATATTCGCACGTTCTGGGAATTGGGATGTGAACATCTTTGGGGAGGCCATTATTCTGTCTACCACAATCTAATATGTATTAGTTTCCCATTGCTGCTATAACAAATTGCCACAAACATAGTGGCTTAAAACAATCCACATGTACTATCTTATTGTTATGGAGGTCTTAAATCTGAAATGGGTCTCAGAGGCTAAAAATAAGGTGTCAGCAGGGCTGCATTCCTTCAGGAAGCTCCTGGGGAGAATCTGTCTGCTTGCCTTTTCTAGCTTCTGGAGGCTACCCACATTCCTTAGCTCATGACCTACTTCTGTCTTCTAAGTCAGCAATGGCTGGTTAAGTCTTTCTCAAGATGCCATCTCTCCTATTCCAACTCTTCAGCCTTGTATTCCCCATTTAAAGACCATGGTGATTACATTGGGCCGGTTAGATATCTAGGATAATTTATTTCCTTATTTTAAGGTCAGTTGACTAGCAGCTTAATTCCATCTGCAACCTTAATTCCCCCTTGCCATGTAACATAATTTATTCATTGCTTCTGGGGATTAGAGTGTGGCCATCTTTAATGGGCCGTTATTCTGCCTATTGAAGGAGCACTGTGGCAGTCATGGACAGAGCTAACAAGTTAGTCACAGAGGAAGTGTTGGCCTTGGCCTGATACCGAGGAGAGGATGCTGTGGTGAAACAGTTCCCCCAAATGGGATTTTCTTGGCCAGTGTCTGCCTATTCGGGAGGGTGGTGCTGCAAACTACCTGGTCTAGGAGAGACTTCTTAAAATCACCCAGTTTTTCTCGTTCTCTTTCCATTTGCATCCATTGCATTCTGACAACTTGGTGTCCCATCTATTTTGGTTATAACTAGAGAAGGTACCAGGAAGCTTACAATAAACATCTAATTCATAAATTGGCTTTATGCTATGTATCCCTTAAAAGTAAATCTCCGTGAGCTTGGCTAATGTGCTTTTATACCGTAAATGAATATCTTATCTGATCTACTTATCCATCTTTCCATCCCTCAAGCTTGATTAATGTGAGTGTGCCCCTGAGCCACACATCCATCCTCTAGGCATTAACAACATTTCTGACAACCAGATCCTGGACCTCGGTGAATGCTCCTGCTCTGTGGTGGACTGTCTGGGGCTAGCCGGCCTTCACGTGCCAGTCCTCTACATTGCAACGTGATATGCATTTTTTTTAAAGGATCTACACATAATTTATCTAAAGAACAGAAAGAAAACAAACAAAAATACATAAAATAAAATAAATCTGGATAGCGAATATCCATCTACCTTTTTCTTTTGAATTGGTTGGAAATTGGGCAAGATTACTGAGTATTTTTTTAATTGAATTTTTGGTAATATTGACAAATGTGTCACAGGTTGTTAAAATGTGTTCTCAGGTAATTACTGAACCAGCAATCCGTAGGTGATGCAAATATCAAATTAGGATGCCAAATTCTCTTTTCCAGACCTGCATATCTCACCTGGAAGCTCTGGCCAAGTCTGAGAATATGAAAGAATCACCTGTATCTTGCATGTCTGTGAGATACGACGTCTGTGAGATTCATCCTAGTCATTGTGTGCAGCAGTAATTTGTTTATTGCATTACTGAATAGTATTAAATTTTAATAACGTACCCGGATTTATATATCTATTCTCCTGACTTAATAAGGAATTTGGGAAGTTTCCAGTTTTTGGCTGTTGGAAATACTGCTGCTAGAACATATTTTTACCCATCTTCTGAATATATGCACACATTTCTGTTGGGTTACCTAGGAGTGGAACTGCCAGGTCATAGAATGTGCTTATGCTTAGTGGATACTGCCAAAGAGTTTTCCAAAGTAGGTGTACCAATTTGCACTCCGACCAGTAGTGAATGTGTGTTTCACTTGCTCCACATCTTTGCCAATAAGCAGTATTGTCAGCTTCTTTGTTTCTGTTTTGTTCTTCATCACTCCGGTGGCTGTGTTACAGTATCTCATTGTGACATTAACTTGTAGCTCCTGATAGCTAGTGAAGTTGAGTACTTTTATACATTCATTGCCAATTTGGACATTCTTTTTTGTGAAGTATCTGTTCAAGAATTTTGCCCATTTAAAAAATTGAGAGGTCTTTTTCCTTTTTCATATATATGAGTTCCTCGTTAGATACATGTATTACAAAAAGATAGTCCTACTTTGCACTCTGTGACTAGTGTCTTTTAATAAGCAAAAAAATTTTTTTTGAGGAAGATTAGCCCTGTGCTAACTACTGCCAATCTTCCTCGTTTTGCTGAGGAAGACTGGCCCTGAGCTAACATCCGTGTCCATTTTCCTCTACTTTATACGTGGGTCGCCTACCACAGCATGGCTTTTGCCAAGCGATGCCATGTCTGCATCCGGGCTCTGAACCAGCGAACTCCAGGCAGCCGAGAATCGGAACGTGTGAACTCAACCGCGGAGCCACCATGCCAGCCCCAAGCAAATGTTTTTATGTTGATAAAGTCCAAGGCAGCAATTATTTCCTGTAGGGTTAGTGTTTTTCTGTGTCCGGTTTAAGAAGTCTTTGCTTACCCTCAGGTTGGGAAGTTATTCTCTTGTGTTATCTTGCAGAAGCTTTATTGCTTTTTCTTTTGCATTTTAGGTCTATCATCCATCTGGTATTGATTTTTGTGTTTGGTTTGAGGCATGGATCAAGGTTCATTTTATTCCCATATGGATATTCAATTACTCTAGCACCACTTATTGAATAGACAATCCCTTCCCCACTGAATTTCAGAGGGTCTTTGTCATTAATCACAGGACTGAAAGTGTGGATCTGTTTCTGGACTTTCTATTCTGTCTCTTTGATCTCTTTGTCAATCTTTGCACCAATACTACTCTGTTTTAATTACTGCAGCTTTATAATAAAACTTGATATCTGGTAAGTTAAGTCTGTCAACTTTGTTCTTCAAGATTGTCTTTACTACTTTTGATTTTTTGCATTCTATATAAATTTAACTTCCATAAAAAGTGCTGAAATTTCTATTGTAATTGCATTGAAACTATAAATCAAATATCAAATATAATGAAATATAAACTTTTGGGAAAATCAACATCTTTGCAATTTTATCTTCCAATTCATGAACATGTACATTCCTCCATTTATTTATTTTTCTTGAATTTTTATTAGTAATATTTTAGTGTGTGTATAGTTTTGTACATTTTTTATTAGATTTGTCCCAATATTTGATATTTTTTATGTTACTTTAATCATACTTTAATAATGTAATTTTGTTACTAGCATATAGAAATATATTTGGTTTTTGAACAGTGTATTTACAACAACCTTGCTAAATTCATTTAATAATTCTAAAAGTATTTTTTTAAATCAAGAATTGGTGTTGAACTTCTGAATTTAGTGAAATGAATGTAAGCTTTTTATCTTTTGTTTTTATAATGTGGTGAACTCGATTGATTTTAAAATATCGTCGTTCTTGAATTTTAGGAATAAACTCAACTTGGTCGTGATACATTATCCTTTTGAAAGGTTGGTAGATTATATTTCCCAAGTTTATATTTAGATGTTTTGTGTCTATATTCATGAGAGATATAGGCCTTTCACTTTTCTTTCTTGTAGAGTCCTTGTCAAATTGTTTTATTAATATTACAATGGCATCATATAGGGAGTTGGGAAGAATTACTTCTTTATTTTTATTCTCAGTAAGAGTTTGTGTACGGTTGGTGTTACTCTTTGCTTAATTTTTGAAAGAAATCACTGGTGAAAGTATCTTGTCCTGAATTTATTTTGTAGGAAGATTTTTTTTTGGTCAGTGCATCAATCAAGGTCCAGACAGGAGAAAGACACCACACAGTAATTTGAACGGGGAAAGCTTAATATAAATAATTATTAACTATTTATAGCGTTTTAGCTATTAAGAGGGAATAAAAGAGTACTCGAAAGAATACCCTAGTGCTGAAGCAGAATGCCCAAGGCAGGAACAAACTTGGAGGTGGGGTGTTCCCTCTCTTAGTCTGCTGTTCAAATTTTGTGGAAGGAGGCATAGTTGCAGCCCTCTGGAGAAATTTTCTTGGCTTCCCTTGGGCAGAGATGGTCCACAGCTGGTGGGCCACAGTTGGCAGACATAGAATCATGAATCAGGAATGGCAAACTGGAAGCTTCTAGCTAGAGTACTACCTGGCCAAGGTTGGCATAAAGGAAACTTGACTCAGGTAAACCCCTCCTGGGGTGCTGGCCAACTGAAGGCTGATGGGCAGGGAACTGTGGGCCAGGCCTAGCAAGTGGCAGGTTAGTGCCTCTAGGTGCCTCTCTGCCTGCTCCTGGCCATGTGCACCATAGGAACAAGCTGAGAGGAACACACTGGAACCAGGAAGAGAGTTTCCCCCTTTAAGTGTCCTTCTAGCGCACTCTACTGACAAAGCTTAACATTGTGCCAGCCTGCAAAGGAGAAATGTTCCCGTATCATAAATGATGCATTGAAGGGTGGATTTGGAGCTGGGAGATAACTGGCATAATTACATTCAATTTTGCAGGCAAATATAGGACTATTTGGATGTTTAAAATTCTTATATAAGCTTGATAAGTTATATTTTTCATGAAATTTGTCCATTTCATCTAAATTTTCAAATTTAGAGTTACACATTTATAATAACCTCTTATTACTGTTTTAAATGTCTGTAGGATCTGTAGTGATAGCCTCTTTATTGTTTTTAATATTGGCAATGTGCTCCTTAGTCTCTTTTTTCTTGATTAGTCTTGCTAAGCAATTACTAATTTTATTAATATTTTCAAAGATTCATTTTGTTGTCTTGATGGTTTTTCTCTGTTGTATGTTCGTTTTCTGTTTCAATATTTTCTGCTCTCATCTTTATACTTTTCCCACCTACTTTCTGTTTTATTTTGGATTAATTTGCAGTTCTTTTACTAACTTCTTGGAGTAGACACTTTACATTGTGGATTTTAAGACTTTTTTCCTTTCTAGATAATACATTTAAGGCTACAAATTTTATGTGTGCACTCCTTTACTTTCATCAAACAAGTTTTGATGTGTTATATTTTTATCATTGAATTAAATATATTTTCTAATTTCTATTGTGATATATATTTTTTTTATTTTTTATTTATCCACGGATTATTTATAATGGTTTTGCTTAATTTGCAGGCATTTCTAGATTTCTACCTTAATTTCATTGAGGTCAGAGCATATATTCTGCATGATTTAAATTCCTTTGAAATTTTTTGGAAACTTGCTTTACAGCCAGGGATATGGCTTATTTTGGTACATATTCCATGTGCACTTAAAAAGGATGTGCATTCTGAAGTTGTTGGATGCAGTGGTTTTTTATGTCAACTAGGTTAAATTTCTTTATTATGTTGTTCTAATCACCTATATTTACTAATTTTCTTGTCCTGCTTGTTCTATGAGTTGCCAGAAAGTTATAAACTTATAAGTGTGTGGATTTATCCATTTCCCCATTTAGTTCAGTCAGTTTTTGCTTTAAATAATTTGAGGCTATATAAATTGCTACATACAGTTTTAGAATTATTATACATTCTGTGGATTGACGCTTTTATCATTATGGAATATCTTCCTATGTTTGTAAGATACTCTTTTTTATCTTTGTTTTTTTAGCAGTTTCATGGATATAGTTTTATTTGTGTTTATCCTGCTTGAAATTTGTAGCATTTCTTCAATGTGTTAATATCTTTTGTTGTCAGAGTATCTCTTCTCTTCCAGTATCCTTCTCCTTTCCTTTTCAGACTCCAGTTACACTTATGAAAGCCCTTTTCATCATGTCCCATATGTCTCTTAAGCTCTTTTACTTTGTTTTTTATTCTTTTCGTTTCTCTGAGAAAATATCAATCCTAATATTTTCTAGTCCCTTATCTTCCAGTTCACTTATCCTCTCTTCTGCTATGTCTATTCTGCTACTAAACCCATGTAATTTTTAATTTCAGTGCTGTATTATTGAGCTCTATGTTTTCTAATTGATTTTTTAAATAGATTCCAGTACTCTGATGAAATTTTCCATCATTTTTTCCTATTTTGATTATATTATTTATAATTATTTAAAATTTCATGTCCAATAATTCAAATATTCATCTTGGAGCCTGTTTCTAAAGTCTGTAGGGTATTTTTTTTTACTGTTGGTTTTTGATCATTTAATCCTGTATTCTGGCTTTCTTGGTAAATTTAATCTAATGCGAAGCATTATGTATGAAAAATTGTAAATGTTATGGATGATAGCTCCCTTTAGAGAGGATTTAATTTTCTTCTGACAGGCAGATAGACCACAGGCAGATCATCTTGATCCATTGGACTTGGATGTTGGACTCAATGTGAGGGCTGGTAAGATGTGTTCTATTTCAGGTTTGTCTTTATTCCTAGAGACTACCTCTTCGAGGATCTCAAGGATAAGCCTGGTACATTTATTTGGGATTCTCTTTCTTGGCAGGCTATGAACTCCAATTTTTGTCTTCTTAGAACCAAGAGACTACTTAAATATCTGCTTAGATTTTTAGCTTCTTAGCAGCTGCTTTTTGCTTGTTTTCTTGGCAATTTGCCTCATACATGTGCAGCTTAGGAGTTGGAAAATACCTCAAGGAAAACTTGCACATATAATATCCACTTTACATTTCTGCAATTAGCTTTTCTCTCAGATCATGACTTCTCAAGTCCTAGCTGCCTTGGTAGCCCTGTACACCAATTTTCAGCTCCCTTGTCTGTGAGACTGTTATAAACTCTTGGCTGCTGCTTTTTGCTCAGCATCTACATTCCATAAACAAAATTGGCAAATGCTCTGAGAAGTGCAAGTAGCAACTAGTGTAGTGCTCATCTCTATGTGTTTTCCTTTTCTCCAGTATTTTTGTCTTTTAAGACTAAGGGACACTTAGAAGCTACAATTGGAGTCCCACAGCAAAGGGTCTGTGTAGAGTACACTATAAGACAACCCAGGAACAGTGGTGAGAATGGGAGTGGACAATAGAAGAAGAAATATCTAGAATCACAGAAGTTGCAGTCAGATGAATCCCAACAAGGGAGTCTTAGGTAAATCCACAAAAATGTCCTTAAGAGACCAAGAATCAACTTAAACGTCTGCTTGGTGCAAAGAGCAAGAAGCCATCTGTTATGGACTGAATGTCTGTGTCCCCTCAAATTCATATGTTGAAATCCTAACCCCCAAAGTGATGGTATTTGGATGTGGGGTCTTTGGGAGGGATGTGGACATGAGGTGGAAATCTCATGGATAGGATTAGTGACTTTATAAGAAGAGACGTGAGAGCTTACCCCTGTTCTCTGCCCTCTGCCATTTGAGGACACAATGAGAAGATGGTCAATTACAAACCAGGAAGAACGCTCTCATCAGACCCGAGATTTGCCGGTACCTTGATCTTAGACTTCTCAGCCTCCAGAATTGGGAGAAATAAATTTCTGTTGTGTAAGCCACCCAGTATATGAATGTTTTAGCAGCCTCATGTGACTAAGACATCATCTTAGGGCAGCAGTGCATCAAGTAAGGGAATAGCTTTCTTATCCGCTCTTTCCTCCCCATTCTCCAACTTGTTCTGGATTATTAACAACAAAAGATAATGTGGGTGAGGCTGAAGAAAACTAAGAAAAGAAGGACCCATCCTCTCTCTCACTAAGATACTGGCCTATAGTATGTTCATGTCAAGAGTAAATAGTAATGTCATGGAATTACCTACACTATTAGATAATTCACTAGGTATTCCCAGCCCAGTTTCCAATGGATAGACACCTGTATCACTGAAGCTCAGCTTCCAGTCATTTCTACATGGCATCTGTACCATTCTGGGATCTGCCATTCTGGGAGGTCTTAGAATTCCAAAAGGCAGAATGAGCCTGAAGAAAGAAAGCACAATCCCTGCTGAAGAGGAACCCTCAAGAGCAGAACTGAGTCTGATATGCTCACATCTTTTCTGAATTCTGGACTTCTCCATTCTCGGCTTGGGAATTCTACCCCATTTCTAAGCATTAGATAAATATAGCCCTGAGAAAAGGTGTTCGTGCTCCAGTGACAAATATGATCTATGTTGTTGTTAAGTGGGAAATTCCGGGATCCTCCTGTGGCCTTGCCTGCTATTTTGCAGGAAGAAGTTTTTCCCCAAAGACAGAGTTGACTAGAGCTCATGTCCCCAGAGGGCCTCTTTGGAAGTTGGTCCTTGGAAGTTCTAACATAAACACACTCCCACCCACCTGGCTCACGTACAGACCATGAACAACTTGGCTCTTCTTCCCAGCAGAGCAGTTTTCTGTATGAGTCACTTACTTCTGTCTCTTTATTTTGGACTTTCTGCCTCAGGGGACCTTGAGGATCCATCTAATACTGTACTGAGAATGCTTTCAGCACGGAGCAAACAATGAAGAATAGAAAACCTTCTATAAAGGCCTACTCCCCTCCTCGCTGTGCATGGGAACCTGGGCCTGGTACTCAGCTCAATGGAAAACCAAGAACCAGGGCCAAAGTAACACTGATGCAAAACACATAAGGGAATATACTAAGAGATGAAGCTTTCGCTTTCTGAGCAAGAGAGACGGATCAGTTCAAGTCTGGAAAACACAGTGTCCCAATGCTGGAAAGTCTTGGAATATCTTCCATGGGAGCAGCCATAATCTCTAGACTCAACTTTTGTTTCCCAAGCTGTTATAGAAGATCCTGCCTGTTCTGTAAAGAGTGGGCACATTGCAGAGATCCGTCGCCTATGAAGAGAAGGTTCAGGGAAAAGATTCAGGACGGCTCAAGGTGGCAGAATGGAAGACACCCTTCCTATAAACATCTTTGGCTTGGTGCATGTGTCTTCAGTGGGGGTTCCAAAGCTTTCCCTGATGGATTTGCAGTATTGCAAATTATTTGGTTCTCTGCCTGGTTTCAGATCTTGGAGAAAGCACATGGGACCAGAAATATGTCCCTGCACCAGCCAAGTGTAGTAAATGAGTTTTTATGCTTGTGGAGTATTTTTAATATTGTGAGATGAGAAAGCCTCTCCGTTTCCATCTTAATTTTCTGACTCTGTGAATCATTATTAGTATCTTGGGGCCCCTGGAAATATCCAAGGTCCCTATTGGTACTTCCTTGAACATGGACTCACTAACATTTATCTGTCTAAAGTGAAAGGTATCTCTAATGATCCCAGCTGACATTTATTCAGTGCCTTTCACTCAGCGATCCCAAAGAGCTCCACAGGCTGATTTACGGGCTGTCCACGGAGTGGAAGTGAATGGTAATGACCACAGTGATGAAGATGGTGATGGATCGCCCAGGCTCTGGTATTTGATATGTCATGTTGTTTCTGGGGCGTTTCCAATTTCCTGAGCTTCCCGGTGATTAGAAGCATAAGGGTAAGAGAGTGCTCCGTCCATTTCATCCTGCATTTCTCAGTGGAGATGACTCTGATTGGGGCCTTGGGAGGTCTTAATTCTCTGCCTCCCTCACACAAATTTTAGTAATCAGCCGAGAGCAGACATCATGAAATGCTGCAGTGGGGCCAGTTTGCATCCCTCGTCTTACCGGACGTGGAGACTTGCCCTTACCTCCCTTCTTATAGTATCTTCAACCACCTGAAACTCTCTGGGGCTTTTCTGCTCCATGGAGAAAAGGGAGGAAGCAAAAACCAGGATAAACTCTGTGGTTTTAGGAGGCTTATGGTAACATAATAGGGCACAGAGCTTTCTGATTTTTTTTTAAGCCATGGAAACCCTCACTCCCTTTTCTTTTCAGACGGAATCCTATGGGGAATTAACATGCGAAACAGATAAAAGTGAGCTGTTCTAGTCCATCCCCTCACCGCCCTGCACCCCAGCACGTGGCCCCTGAGACCTGGAAGAAAATCCCCTGGCTTCCCGGGGGGCTGGGTTGTGATCTGTACACGGGAGATCTGAATTTCTTTCTGGGTTTCCCCACTGAATTTTGCATAAACTATTGAATATCTATGTGCTCCCTTTGTTTCCTTTCTAAAATAGACACTAAATACTCTTCACTATTGCAATTAAGGTTTTTAAAACTTAGGATGCAAGTGTACTAGAACTACAATGATAATGGAGATAAGGGTCCAAGCATAGTTCTAAATGCTTTCCTTTATAACTTCATTTAATCCTTATAAGCTCCCTATGCAGCAGGCACTATTATCATCCCCATGTTAAGTTGGAGAAACTGAGGCAGAAAGGTTATGCAAATTTCCCAAGGCCGCTCAGTTTGCAAGTGGTGTGGGTACAATTCAACATCAGGCTGACTCCAAAGCCCCTTGATCTTAACCTCTGACACTTGGTTTTTAAACTTGGTTGCACATTAGAATTGCTTTAGGACGTTTTAAAAATTCGGAAGCCAGGCTCCATCCTAGACCAATTAAATTACAGACTCTGGGGATGGACCTTACTGACAGTATTTTCTAAAGCTCCTTTTATGAATTGAATTGTGTTCTTCCAAAAAGGTATGTTGAGGCCCTACCCCCTATAATGCAGAATGTTACTTTATTTGGAAATGGGTTTGTTGCAGGATGTGATTACCTAAGTCAAAACATAGTCATACTAGAGTAGGATGCTCTTAATCTGATATGACTGGAGTGCTTAAAAGAAGATTGGAGTCACACAGCTGCAAGCCAAGGGATGTCAAGATGGCCAGCAAACCCCTGGAAACTGGGAAGAGGCAAGGAATGATTCTCCTTTACAGGTTTCAGCGGGAGTATGGCTCTGCCAATACCTTAATTTTAGACTTCTAGCCTCCACAACTGTGGTTTTGTTGGTTTAAGCCACTTAGTTTGTAGGTCTTTGCTATGGCAGCCCTAGGACGCCAATGCAGCTCCCCAAGTGATTTCAATATGCAGACAATTTTGAGAACTACTGCTAGAGATTAATTTCTCCTTAATTCTCTTTAAGAATATTTATTGTGTGAACAGGGAGAAGAAACCCTTATTAGAGGACCCAGTCTTGATTAGGACTGATGAAGGTCATCTGCCATCCTATGTTAACACTGGCTGTGCCACCAGCATAAAGCATGGGTCAGCGTTGATCAAGTATATAAGATTGTTGGCATGAGGGGAGATTTAGAGAGTCATCCTCAGTTCTCCTGTTCATGGGGGAAATTGCAGTGTGGGTACGCGCCTGGGCATAGAGTAAGAGGCGATCAGACAAGAGAGTGGAGGATGGAGGGGAGCAGAATGAGTGCTCCCCTAAAGACAGTACAGTACAAAACCTCTGAAATCATCACAGGGGAGAAAGGGTGATCAAGAAGGCCACCTGCAATCTAGACATACAGGCCCAGGTAAGAGGGAGCCCTATGAGAGATTGCTGGGGTATCTGGAAGAAGGGGATGCTGGAATGCCTCACAGAGAAGGTGATGTTTAACCTGAGGGGTGAGTTTTGATAGGTGGATTTAGATGAAGGCTGTTCCAGGCACAAGGAATACCTTGAACAAAGGTGTGGAAGAGGGAAAGGGGCCAAATGAGGGGCTGGTGAGTTGTGGGTGGACTCCATGGTTAGAGCAACCTGGAGAAGAGAGCTTGGGTAAAGGAAAGAAATCCAGAAAGGTAGGTTAAGGCAATTTTCTGGTGGGGCTTAAATACCACTCTAAGAAGTCCCCCAGACTTCATTTTGTTAGCGATCTAGAATCAACAGAGGCTTTGGATCAGGAAAGAAACACCATCTTTAACTTAAATGACCTTGATAACCTTTCAGGGGGTCCTTATGCTGTGACTGAAGCTGAAGTGTCTCATTTAATTCTCCCAATGACGTTATGAGACAGGTACTATTATTACCCTAATTTAACAGATTTAGGAACTGAAGCTGAGAACGTTTCAGTTGCTACCCAAGTCACATAGCTGGATTCAAACCCTGGCTATCTGATTCCAGAGTCTGTGTGCTTAACTGACTTATCACTGAGGATTCCCATCATTGGTGCTAAAGAAAAACGGCCCCGTGGGGGTATGAGGTAGTTGGACAGTGGATGACAGGAGGGAGAGAATGGGGCAGAAAAGAAAGCTAGGAAGTGACTTCAGAATCATATGAAATATCTTAAAAGGCCAGAAAAGATTCAGCAACTGGTTGCATATGGGGGATATTATCCCAATCAATGATAATCGAATGACTGGGAGAAAGATGCTGCCCTTACTGAACTAAGAATGTAGGAAGAGAAGCGGGTTAGGTGGTAGAAGAGAATGAGATTTCTTCAAACATTTCAAAGTGAGGTACCTACAGAATATCCATGTGGGAGGTGTTCAGGAAGTACAAGGAAATGTGATTGAGAGGTGATTACCCTGCAGGAGAGATGGATCACTCAGTTACCCTGAGAATTGAAAGACTAAATAGTGTGGAGATAGTAGAAGTGTGGTGTTTAAGCTGATAGGCTCTGGGGCTCCATTGGCTTGAAATTCCTAACCAACTATTTATTAGCTGTGTGTCCTTGGACAAACCTCAGTTTCTTCATCTGCAAAAGGGGGTAATAACAGGATCTATTTCATAGTATTGCATAGAGGATTAAATAAGATAAGACAGGAGCAGCACTTGGCAGAAGCCAAAGGCTTAAGAAACAGCCATGGCATTACATTTGTCTTGGCTTCCTGTGGCCCAGAAAGCCTCCCCTTGATGATACGTCTCATTCTTCATCTCTTTTCCCCACCCAAGACCTCTCTGTGTCCACGTTAGAACTTAATTCTCCTTGTCTAACCTTTCAACTTAGCAGCTCCCTTTTTCTTGAAGATCAATTTCTCCACTAGCCCAGGAATATTTTGTAGTTTTTCCTCTTTTCTTTCTCCTAGATTCAGTGTGGACATGACTTTCTTCTGGTGTAGCCACTGTATTTCATGGAGTTCTGTGCCTTAGACAGAGAAGAGGACCAGGCAGCCTGGTTGCTCTGTCCCACTGGTTATCTTTGGTGGCACAGCTCGTCTGCGGTCTCCCCAGTTACCTCTTAGCATCCTTTTCTTTGTGTGCTCCATGTGCAGTGCCTGGTACATTTCTGGGGCTCAATGCATAGATCTGAGGAATAGCTGCTCTTCTCAGGCAGGGCTGAGCTGACTCAGATAACAAGAAGAAAAACCCAAAATTGTTTTCCTAGTCTTTTAGTTCCAGAAAGAGGTGTCTGTCACAAAGGAGAAAAGTGTGGAGGAAGTAACCCATTATCACCATTTCAATTTCTTAGTGCTCAGAAAAAGGAACTTTTTACTCTGGAGAAAAGAAAGGATATGCTGTGTGGGTGAAGGTCATCTGTCTCTGGTGATTTGCAGGACTGTAGCTAGAAACCAGTTTGAAAGAATGATCATGTGGATCATCGCAATAGCCTCATAAGTGATGCCCTTCCCACGATTGTTCTTCCTTCCACTTCAATCTAAACAACGCCTTGACTTGTCTTTCTTAAAAAACACTTTTTCAAGTCACCCTGCAGCTAGAAATATCTTTAGTAACTTCCTTTTGTCTAAAGAAGTGAGCCTAAAGGCTTCGTGGGAGCAATTGAAGTCCTCTCCCCTCTGCCACGTCTCAGCTGTCCAACGTTTTCTTTCTTACACCACTTCCATCCCAGTGACTCAGAGTTTCTTGCTGCCCCTCATTCCCACCTCCACGTCCAGCCTTTGTCTTTTGCTACCCACAAATCTTCCCTAGAGTCAGGGTCTATTTGCTGAGCAGTCAACAGTCCTGAATTTTCTGTGTACTCTGGAGCAGCAGCATCCGCCTGCCCTCCCAGTGCTCTTACTTGTCTAGGACCCACAACTTACCTGCCTCTACTCTACCTGCGTATTCAAGTTAAACTTAGTTACAAAAGACCAGTAAGCAAACTAATTAAATTCACATATATGAAAAGAGAGTGTGGTCTACAGGGTTAAACTTGCCAAGTTCTCAGAGGGAGAACTGTGGCCTTTGAGCTTTAGCTTTACATAACCTCTGGCTCAGAATAGAATAGACTCTGAGAGCTCCTACTTTCTCAGAGCCTTACCTGCCAAAGTAAAGGGCTTTAGAGAGGAGAAGGTGTCAAGAATATCCAAATGACCCAATAGGATGAGTAGGCCTCTTTAAATATTTAACTTGATAATAGGGAGGGGTTTGTGAGAATCTGGTCCAGTAATTATCCATGGGCTGACTGACTGCCTATCTGAGTCACTCTATCCAGCAGCCAATGGGAATTTACCAGATTTCTCTGACTCTGATTGAGTTGACTCGTATAAACTATAGTGAATTTCTTCTTAGGCTCAATGCTCCATGGAATTAATCAAACTTTGGGTTTGTCTACTGTAATCAGTTCGATAGTTGCCTTCTGCCCATGGATGGCTCCTTGCCTTCATTAAATCTGAAGGTTTCAGCTTTTGTTAGTGTACACCTCCTCAATCAATACAAGCAAGTGCAGCTGTCTCCTAAATGAGGATGTCAAGCCAAGGCCTGATAACCAATGGTTACTAAATACTTAATGATCTGTGTTGTGTGTCCCAGTGCCGTCATCACATTTCAGTCTAGGGCCTTGAAGTTACCTTTAAAGTTACTCTTTTCTAAAACTTACCCCATTACTTTCCATTCTTTATTTTCCTTATTTAAAATTTTATAGCACATCAGCAAAGTGCTTCCGAAAACACAAAGTGGGACCCAGAAGTTTACAGAGCTGAGAATGACCACCTCCCATTGGCACCTTCTGTCCCCAAAGAGGTAGCATTTCCTTAGTGTGGTGATTATTAGTGCAGTTTACCAAATGTTCCAGTCTCTCCCTATTCCAGGTACACACTATGATTTATTGCCTAGGTACATGGTGGTATTTCCTGGCTCCCTTGTGGTTGATGGGGTCATGTGACTAGTTCTGCCCAATGAGTTAAATGCACAAGCCACATCTGTTAATTCTTCACTAGAATATTAATGTCAGTGTTTGACTTTTCCCTCTACTGTATGACCAACAATTCTCCAAATTTGGCAGCTCTGCCAGCCTGGGTCCTAGTGATGGTAACAAAGGTGGAGAGCCATGCCCCAGCCAACCTGCTATGGGCACGTAGCATGAGCAAGAAATCAACCTTTATTGCTTTTAGCCACTGATATTTTCAAGTTTTTGTTACCATAGCATAACTTAAGTTAGCCTGACTGAGATAGGCAGCTTGCAAGACAATCAAAAACATATGAGATGTGTAAGGAAGACATTATTATCATCTTTCCACGCCATTGCTAATCTGAAGACTCCCAAATTTATATCCCTAGCCCATGCTTCTTCTCTGTGCTCACACCTACATATCTAACTACTTGCATGTATAATATCCACTTGGATATCTCAAAAGATGCCTTAAAATTATGTGTAAACTGAACTTGTAAATGTCTCCCAAACTTGGGTGTCTCTAGACTTGTGTCAGCATTTAGCACTAGCATGTTCTCAAGTCACTGAAGCTTCTCCCTTTATTTTATGGGATATGTGATGGGACATAATCTTCCCATCAACAAGACCTGATGATTCCCCAGAACATAGCTTGTCTCTGTCCACTTGTCTCCATTTTTATTGCCACCATTCTAGCAAAAGCCACCAACATCTAACATCCGGATTACTGCAATGGGTCCCTAGGCAGTCTTTCCTTCTCTCTTGTGTCCTTTCAATTGATTCTGCACAAAGTTGTCAGAAGGATCTTTAAAAAAAGGCATACTAGATCATGTTAACTCCCTACAATGTATTCCCATTAAACTTAGATAGAAATCCAAATTCCTTACCGTGTTCTACAAGGTCCTACTGATCTGGCTCCTCCTGTCTCTCCAGCATTATTTCTCACCTCTATGGCTCACACATGCACTGACCAACTCTTGGTTACTGGAACAAACCAAGTCTTTCAGGCATCAGAGCCTTTGCTCTTACTGTTCCCTTGGCCTAGAATATTGTTTTATTGGCTCTGTAAATTGTTTATTTCTCCTGCCTTTTAGATCTATAGCTTAGCTATCACTCGTTAGTTTTTTTCAGACTCTCCTATCAAGAGCAGGTGTCTCTGTTATTTTCCAATTATTCCTACTTATTTCTTCAAGGGTACTTATCACAATCTGCAAATGTTTAGTTTATTTTTGTGTGTGTGTGTATTGTTGTTCTCCCCACTAGAATGAAAGCTTCGCATGGACAAGAATCCTGTCAGTCTTGCTCATCATTATAAGCCCAGGGCCCTGCGTAGAGCACATAGAATGCTTTCCTAAGATGTTTGGATGAATGAATGAGTTATCCTATTTCACAAATGAAGACAAGACTCAGAAAGCTCATGACTTGCCCAAAGCACACTGATAGTGAGCTGCAGGCCTGGGTCTGTGACCATCTTTTTGACCCTGAAGTTTGTGCTCTGGTTCCGTATAACATAGACTCTCATATTGCCACCTGATAAGCAGGAAAAGGGAATTTTCTTGAAGTCTATTTTCCACCAGAATCCTGTGAACTCTTCCCTTTTCCTTCACCACAAAAACAGAGTTGCTTTGCAACACCGGCAGCCCAGCTAGTTTACTCGTTTTTCATCCTATAAAACGTTATTAAACTGCACCACACAGATAAGTACTAGAAAAATTGCCAGGTTATTTTCCTAACATAAAATTAGCCAATTTGCCTGTGTATGGGATTGTAAAGGATGCAAAGCATTCCATTCAAGTGATTAACCTCTTAGTTAATAAAAGCAACAATTTCATGTGTATAAATAATATAATAAAAGGAACATTGATATCAAAGTTTTGTAGCCCTCCCCTTCCTCTGCTCGTCTCCTTAATTGGTAAATAATTCATCAAACTCTGCAATGAATTGTACTCCCACCCACATTTCTTCATCCAATTATCATGAAATAGGAAAGCAGGCTCCTTTTCCCTTTGGAAGGCAGGAGATAATGAAATCACTCAGGGCTTCCCTGAGCCTGTGCTAGGCTTGAAAGAGAACCCGGCAGGCACGGGCCATGTCGGGTACGGAGCAGTGCTTCTTCAGGTTCTGAAGAATTGGGCTTGTCCTTTTTGTTTGCCCTCTTTTCCCCAAAGGTCACGTGTTTGTCTTTCCACTTGAGCATCCGTAAATATTACCTGTTGTGAGAGTGACTTTCAGTGGGAGGAATGGCTTCAGGAGCAGCCAGCTGCCTAAAGATTTTAATATGACTTTTGCATCAAATGAGTTGCACGGATCCATTTTTACAATGCTGATGAGCCACGATTCCTGGACACGGAAATGTCCTTTTCTGTTGTAAATTATGTAAGATTATTGCCAAAAGTTTCTTGTGGGAGCTATAATTTTTTCCCCTTTGGACTTCATCATGTGTGGAAAAAACCCTGCATTAGATATAAATTAATATACTCTTGGGCTGATGACCTTTGGTTTTTTTGCCTTTTACCTTTAAATTGAGATAGAATAATGCCCAACATAGTGTAATTTGCCTTTGCAAAACTCTTATATGTATGTCACTATAATTCCCAAGGATGGTCTTGCTAATAAATCCCATTAAAAACTCTTTTTTCAGATCGTTTGGGTTCCTCTCCTGAGTTCTGTTTAGAATTTTATCATTATCCATACTCAACAGCTTTTACTTTGCTGCAGATGGATCACGGAGGTTGTGTACTGAACTTACAAAAGCAGTGTTTATACCTGGGGTTTCTTTATTTTTCCCTCCAATGCATTAGAGTTTTATGGAAAAAGATAAAACAGTTACTGCCTCCTTTACCACAGCTCTTTGAATAGCCTCTTCAGCTTGAAGTTTATGGCTGCCGAAAAATCATCTTAATTTGCAAATTGTACAAGCACTGTTTTCTGGGTCTTAGTACAATAGTCAGGCAAAGAGAGCAATGGAAATGTCAGCAGTAGCATTTACGACGGACTCGGTGGGGAAACTTTTCCTTCTGAGTCAAGATGGAGCATATCACCCAAGTGAGCTGATGAAACGTGAATGAGGCTCAGCCCTGAGCTTTCATTCTTCTCCACTGCATCTCTGGTCAATCAACACAGTTAGCTTTACCTTTTGTTCTTTTTGAAGTTGCGGCAAATGCTTTCTGTTGAAAAATCGTAGCTTGAAGACTAAACTATTTAATTCCTACCTAAAAATCTCCCCTTCTCTTTTCAAATAAATCAGCTATTCTTCACTGTTGCTTGAGAAACGTTGTTATGAAATACTGGTTATTTCTGCTACTTATAGCTGCTCGACAGAGACAAAGAAATTTCTGTAGAAATGAACAATAGAAAAGAACCATCCCAGAATAGGATTGACTGGACTTGCTAAACCAAATATGTCTTAATCTTAATTAAGCAGCTTTTGACATCTGGATGTGTGGATTGCTGGCTGTGTCACGTGGTACTTTATAATCAGTGTCCTCTGGGTGGTTATCCTGGAATTTTTCTCTAGAGTAAATTCTTTCTGTCAAACGCTGTCCCACAATATCCCAACCCACAGCAGGGAAACTTTGATGAAGGTCAGGACAAATGGACTTGGAGGAGTTTCTAGCTGAGAAGGGCAGCTATTCTCTACGACTGACTGGAGAACTGCTTTTTAAAAAAAAATCTGGGAAGGCCATACTCTTCAGAGTAGGGTGCAGATTTGGGAGTGGTCTGTCCACGGCATATCAAGCAGGAAGTGATGCTTGTCTAGTCAGCATCAACACAAACAGCTTTCATCTCCTCGGGTCCATCCCCAGATCATTATTTAGGGTTCCACCATGAAGGCAGTGCTCAGCCAATGATTGGAGTATAAAGAGTCTTTCTCAGCTGGGCTTCTTCTAAGTAAGATCATGAAACAGGCAACACTTGGTGACATTTATTTTGGTATCCCTCTCCCTGGCCCCTACTCTCCTTCCTCCTGCTTTGTTCTCCATTATTTGGGTTCCTTCTCTCCTTCAAAATCTAGCTGTCCATTGTCCTATCCCTTAAAAACCCTGATCTCTGCTACCTCAATAACAGAAGGGGAGTAGGGAGCTAATATTTACTGGGTCTCTACGATGATCAGCCATTGTATAAGAAGGTACACATTTGTTGTTGAATTGGAGTCACAGTTATGCATGTGAGTTACTTCCATTTTACAGATGAGAACTCTGAGGTTCCTAGAGACCAAGTGATTTGCCTAAGAGAAGGCAGCAAGTAAGGAATAACGCCAGCATTGTAATCAAAGTGTGTCTGACTTCAAGGGCCATGCTCGGCAAACCCTTTCTAACGTAATTGCTGCAAGGTTATATAGCTTCTCAAACTCAGTTAAAATTTTTTGTCACTTTTTAAAAAAGTTCTTTTGACGGTTTGGAGTCAAGGTTTCAGTCTGAAACGGGTTTATGGGGAAGATCTTTTTGATCCGACCTACTTCAGGCTCAAAAAGGGGTCCCTCAAATCTTTCCACGTGGTGGATTGCCCTTGTCTTCACTTGTAGATCCACTTTTGACTGGACCAGATCCTAACCAGGAAAATGTGGTTGATTTGATATTCTGAGAATTCCTGTTTCATTAGGTGACATTTGCATGTCTGCTGTTCACAACCTGCCCTGCTTTCTGTGACTCTGACCTTCTGAGTGGATTAACCCATTTGACTTTCTGGACCTGGCTCCATCCATCAGTCCCAGAACTATCTGGGCTGCTCCATTCTGACATAGCCAGGGCCCTCACCAGTGTTTCACCTTGTGCCTTGGCCTCATTATGTGTTTGTGGTTTGTTTATGACCACGTTTCCATTGTCTCACTGGTATAATCTTCTAAAACTGGGCCCGGTCTTTTTTCCAGTTCATTATTCCTTTTTTGGCCCATTCCTTTTTGTGCTGTTGGCTGCATCGTGCTTCCTGCATTTCTCCAATACTGACATCTGCTAACTTTTATTTCTTAAGCCTGATTATTGAGTAGGACTTTTCTTGTGGTCTCAGAACCAGAAGCCAAACCTGAGGACAAATTGGCACTAATAAAAGGATTTGTATTAGTTCGCTAAGGCTGCCATAACAAAATACCACAGGCTGAGTGGCTTAAACAGCAGACATTTATTTTTCTCACAATTCTGGAGGCTAGATGTCCGAGATCAAGGTTTGACAGGGCTGGCTTCTTCTGAGGTTTCTCCACTTGGCTTGTGGACGGCTGTCGTCTGCTTGCGTCCTCACAGGGTCTTCTCTCTGTACATATTTGTGTCCTAATCTCCTCTTGTTGTGAAGACATCAGTAAGATTGGTTTGGAGCCCACTCCGATGACCTCATTTAACCTTAATTACATCTTCAAAGACCCTATCTCCCAATACAGTTACATTCTGAGGTACTATGGCTTAGGACTTCAGCATATGACTTTTGGGGAGGGCACACAATTCAGCCCATAACAGGATCCAATGGCAGTCATATCCAGATAGCTCCTCAGGGCAGCCATGACTTCTCTGCTACCTTCACAAACACCCCACCCCACCAATTTGTATGAGAAAATCACTGGGTGAATGAATGAGGGGGATAGAGAGGTGGTCAACTGGAGGGCAGTATTTTTGGTAAGGAGATTTTCTACTTACTTCCTCTAGCTTCGAGCCACATGAGGGAAGTGCCAAGAGAATCACTTGCAAGGAGAGGATGTGCCTGTAAGAAGAGGTAACTGTCGTCCCAGCTCCTGCCTGGGAACTTGCAGAGTCTGCCCTGGTTCTTCTCAGTGGAGGAGAGTCAAGCATGATGAGAAAGTTCTTGAGAGAGTCTGCTGTTTCTCTTAAGGTTTGGAGACACTCATGACCCTAGTGACCAGTGCCCATTTTGGTCTCTCTTTAATCTTCAAAGGTAAGAAAATTGCTGGGATAAGTTGCAGGAAGAGACTGTGGTAAGAAGATGGAGGTACCCTTCAAGTGACAATTCCCTGAAGACTTTAGAGGGCATAGAAAATCCTTATTGATCTCAAGACCCCAAGTGAAGAACTATGGGGATCAAAAAGGAGGCATAAGTCGTAGGTTATTCAGGCAACTAACACGAGTTAACCCCTTCCTCCTGCCCAGATTGGGGCTTTGGGGCACTCAATGGTGGCAGGGGTCAAAGAAAGGTGTGAACGCTCCCTCTCTGAAGGAGTCCTCAGTACATTGGGGGCTCCCCTAAAGAAAACTATAAACACCACCTACACATGTGGGAGCATTGTACAGAAGATGAAACCAGACCAAGCCAGAGGAAGACCATCCCAGAAGTCAGCCAATTGTATGAGACAATACCTGCTATCTCTCCCATACTTGTTCCCTGTTTCAGCACACTAGAGGGCTAGATATCCAGAAAAAAGAGGAGTCTGAGGTGTCCCAGAGAAGGCCGTGTCCCCTGCCCACTCCAACTCTAAGGTGGGGAAGAAGAGAATTGAGAAGACTATGTAACTCTCCCCTTGGGCTGAGTGATTTGAAGAGTTACTGAGTAAATTGAAGAGTTAAATATGAAACTGGGGAAGAGATTACAATGTTGGAATACTGGGATGAGTATTTAATAACTGAAGATGCCTGGAAAGCTGTGGGTTTTGCTGGCGTATTGGGGGCTGGAAATGGAGATTTGACCAGGTGAAGACAGCCATTGGAGAACAATAAAACTGTTGCATCTAAAAACAATTCAGACTATTCAATCACAAACTGTATTTGATTGCTGTTGAAAAGTCATGGTGTTGTTATTTGGCAAGGTCACCTATCTTGGTCATTCCAAGTCATTGGTTAGGTTTTAGGTGCAGTGGGCTTAAAATAGAAAATTGGGATGCCGCACATTTTCTTGTGTTTCAGAGTGGATTTATCTGATTTAAAGCAATCACAATTTTGTTGTAGGAGATTTAGATTGGAAAACTAGAGAAATAGATTAGGTTGAAAACTGAATTGAATTTGCCTTCTCTCAGACAAAGTGGTGGAGTAGAAGGTGTTAGAGTTCAGAAGATCTGAGCTCTCTTGTTGGCTCCTCCACAATCATCTACATCAAAGCAGTCATATCACTGGAACTTACGGTACCTTGATTTCCTTCAATTGTTACCCTAATTCACCAAGCATTTACCAAGTCTATTATGAGGATATTGGGCTTTAGAGTCAGACTGCGTAGGTTAGAACCCGTACTCTACCACTTACTGGCTGTGTGATCTTCGTCAAGTTACTCATCCTTTCCGAAGCACTGCTTTCTTATCTTTAAATATGGATGTGATAATTAAATTGGGCCACAGAGAATCAGTAGCCTCTCTTCTGTAAAATGGAGCATTTGAACTATGCGATCTTTAAAACCTCTTCATTTCTAAAACTCTGTTCTATATAAAACCACAGGACAGAGAATGGATTTAAACAGAAACATGTGGTTTCAGATTATAAAAAAAGAATTTCCTGTTTATATACCAGGTGTAATACTTCAGGAGGTTCTGGATGTATCCTCCTAATTAAAAAAATAAACTAGTGACTTGTATGATTGGGATAGTTTTGCTATGATTCTGCTGGAAGTTAAATGGAAGATGGAGTAAATCAGTGGTTTCAAACATGACTCCAAGAATGGGCAGCATTAGATTCAACTGGGGAAGTTTTTATAGTGTTATTCAAATCTCTACCCTTACTGACTTCTTCTCTACACTTTTTGGATCAATTACTGAGTGCTAAAATCTCCAGCTTTAGTTATGGATTTGTCTATTTCTTTCTTATTTCTGACAGTTTTTGCTTCAAGTATTTTGGAGCTCTTGTTAGATGCATACACATTTAGGATTTTTTCTTGATGAATTGACTCATTATCATTATGAAACGTCCCTTTTTATCTCTGTTTTGTCTTGATGTTTGACACCTACGTGGCCACTCCAGCTTCCTTATGATTAGCGTTTGCATAACACGTGCTTTCTATCCTTTTGCTTTTAACCAATATATATCTTTCTATTTAAAAAATTTACTTCTTTTAAACAGTATGTATTTGGATCTTTCTTTTCATGCAGTCTGATAATCTCTGCCTTTCAATTACTGTGTTTAGTTCATTCAGATATAATGTGATTATTAATGTGGTTAGGTTTAAATTTACGATCTTGCTATTTTTTTTCTATTTGTCCCATCTGTTCTTTTCTACTTTTTTCTCTCCTTTTCTGCATTCTTTGGGATTAATTGTTTTCTCATATTACATTTTATCTCCTCTATTGGTTTATTAGTTCTACCTCTGTTTTATTTTTTAAGTGGTTGTTCTGGATTACAATATATATCCCTAATGTGTCAGAGCCTCCCATGAACTCTATTTTACCATTTCACATATAATATAGGAACCTTACAGTGGTACCTTTCCATTCATCCCTATTATAGTATACTTTCTCTTACATATGTTATAAATTCTAAAATACATTGTTAACACTTTTGCTTTTAAAAAATCAACTGTCTACTAAAAAAATGAAAAAAACTCTCTACGAAAAAAATACTCAGAAAAAAGCCTTTGTTTATCCACATACTTACAGTTTTCAGCACTTTTCACTTTTTCATGTAGGACTGAGTTCTGGTATTATTTTCCTTTAGCCTGAAGAACTTCCTTTAATATTATTTGCAGTGATAGTCTCTTCTTCATGAATTCTTTCACCTTGCGTTTATCTAAAAGTGTCTTTCTCTGTCATTTTTGAGGAGTACTTTTAGCTGGATATAGAATTTTAGGTTAATAGCTATTTTTCCTTTAGCACTTTAAAGATGTCATTCCATTGTCTTCTGCCTTGCATTATTTTTAAAGAGAAGTCACCTTTAATTCTTATCATTGCTGCCCTGAATGTAATGTGTCTTTTTTCTGTGGCTGCTTTTAAGGTTTTTTCATTATATTTGGTATTCAGTAATATTCCTACGTTATGCCTACAAGGGGTTTTCTTTATATTTATCCTGTTTTGGGTCTGTTGAAGCTTCTTGCATCTCTGGGTTGATATCAAATTTGGAATATTTTTGGTCATTATTTCTTGAAATGTATTTTTTCTGGCCTAATTTCTGCCCAGTCTGCCCCAATCTCTCTCTTTCTCCTTTTATTCTGTTACTCCAGTTACACATATGTTAGCCCATTTGATATTGTTTACAAGGTCACTGAGATTCTGTTCATTTTTTTCAAGTCTTTTTCTTTTAGCGTTTTACTTTGGGTAGTTTCTATTTGCCTGTCTTAAGCATGCTGAGCATTTCTTCTGCAGACTCTAATGCATTCTCAAGCTCACCCACTGAATTTTCAAATTTCAGATATTGAACTAATTCTAGAATCTCCATTTGGTTCTTTTAAAATAGTTTTCATTCCTCTCCTGAGAGTCCCTATCTGTTTACTCACATGTCCATATTTCCCATTAAATTACTGACATATTTATAATATCTGTGTGAAAGTAGTCCTTTGCTAAGTCCAGTAAACGTCTGCATTATCTCTAGGTCTGTTTATATTGATGGCTTTTCTCTTGAGTGTGGGTCAAATTTTCCCACTTTTTTGGA
The DNA here is from genome assembly GCF_041296265.1 of Equus caballus. Classification (NCBI taxonomy): domain Eukaryota; kingdom Metazoa; phylum Chordata; class Mammalia; order Perissodactyla; family Equidae; genus Equus; species Equus caballus. The sequence continues at coordinate 54,866,566 of NC_091691.1, forward strand.
TATCTAATGTTTTTTTTTTTATTATGTGCTAGACTGTGTGGATGTTACTTTGTTGAAAATATGGATATTTTTCCCTTCTAAAAATAAAACTGGGTTTTCTACTATGAGGCATCTAATTTAGTGGAAAATCAGCTTAATCCTATTGAGGCTTGGCTTCAGGCTCTGTTGGAGAGGTCTAGAGTAACCCTGCTAGTAAGGTGTGAGCTTTTTGGGTCTTAATTGAATGCCTGGGATTTTCAGAGATTTTTTTCCACTCTGGCTGGTCAGAACTTCAACTTGTCCTAGTTCTGTGCGCCTTCAAAATGTCCATTCTGTTCACAACTCCCCAGCAGCTCTCCTCTGCTAGATCTCAGAGTCTAACCCCGTCAGCGTGCAGATTCATATTTGGCCAAAGATGTAAGGGAACCCCTATGCAGATTTCTGGGGGTCTTTCTCCATTCAGTTACCTCCTCTCTCATGTTCACCCCACAAATTCCAGCTGCCTCTGCAATTACAAACTCTAGTGGAACTTAAAAATAAAAGATACCCTAAATAAATGACAATATAGCAATTAAAACAAATTAATTGTATTTCTATAGTTACAAAAATTCAACTGTTATATTTGTCTCTTTAATGGTAGTTTCTCTGAAGTCTGCAAGATGGCAGTGTTCTTTTTGGGAAAATTATTATTTTTGGGATGAATTCGAAAAATAGCTACAATATGAAATCACTGTGTTAACTGTTTTACATGGGTTATGTCACTTAATTGTCATGACACTCTTCCCAATAAGACCTATGATTAGGCTCCTCTTCCTGTGCTGGTTTAAAAAGTTTCCCCAAGCAGAAAGCCGAGGTGAACATGGAGCTCATCTTTTTGTGTTTCCCATTCTCTGTGTTGTCGAATGCCTGAAAATTTTGTGCAGTTTTACACTTGATGATAGTGGGTAGATAAGTATGAAACATGTGACTACATCCTCGCTGGAATCCTAAGGAACTTTTTAAATATATAGATTCCAACACTTTACCAAAACCTACTGATTCAGAATCTCCAAGGTGATCTTAGAAAGTGTCCATCTTTTTTCTGATGTGCATTCAGGATTAGGACCCGCTAGTCCTATGAGCTTCCCCAATATCAGGCCCCGCTTGTTCTGAGCTTAGAGCACTCTGAAAAGCCTCATTGAATAGTCTTAACCGACATATCTTCACCATGTCCTTCTGGGAAATTAACCACGAGGCAGCTCCGCCTCCCCATCATGAAGAATTTCTCATTTTCCAGACTATTTTCAATCCTTACACATCCTTACTTCTAATAATTTGTCCTCCTGAATTAGACTGGGCAATTCCTTATATTCTTAGTGTTTACACCTTCAAAATTTAGTGACACTTACTGTATCCCCTGCCAGTCATCATTTATCCAAGGCTATACATATTTAATTATTTTAATGTACCCCCATAAATCAACTTCTTGAACTCCTTGCTCATACTGGTTGCAATGGCTTGTCCTCTCTGCGTAGGAATGAAAAAGGCCAAGATAGGACATCTTTCTTCTAGCCATGTTTTCCTGAGGAATAGAACTGATGTTCTATCTTCTGCAGTCTTAGCCATCTGTTCTGGAATGTTCATTCCATAAACTTGCAGACTGTTATTACTCATTGGTTCTATTTTAATTATATTGTAAATAATTTTGAAGTTCTTAAGCTCCCTTCTTTCACTGAATTGAAGTATTTAAGGTTTCATTTTTAATTTAAAAGTTTAAAATACTTTCACATTCCTCAAGTGGAATGAGTCCATTAAAAATCCTGTGTGTGTAATTAAACAACCTTAGTGTACCTAGATTTCTCTGTCATTTCTGGCACCTGGCATGCCTTCCTTGGAGGTTTTCAATTGTGGACTGTAATGCATTTAGAATAATGAGAATTCAGATTCCACAAATCACCCAAAGCCGAACATCAGTTTCTTTGGCCAGTAAAGCATGCCTAGTTAGCTGATGGCTTTCAGAGGGGCTGACAAAAGACCTTAGATAATGCACTGAGTATGGTACTGTTTAAGGCCATCGCGATGTGCTGTAATTACTGTGGCAGGCTCCTTCCTGTCTAGAATATCTCCCCGAACAGTCGGTAGTGTGTCTTGGGGTTGACAGGTGGCTAGATTCCCTTCTGTGTTAGTGAGGACGTTAGATGTTGCCAGGAGAATTTAAAGCAACATAGGCAGTGTCTTAGCACTTGAATTGTTCTGATTTTCCCCCTTAGCTCTGAGCAATATGCATTTCTCAGGCACATGCAAGAGAAAAGCCTCTTTTCCTCTGTTTTCCTGAACTCCTCTCCTCACCAAGGCACATTCTCCAATTTGCTTAGCTGCCCCCGGGAGCCATACTTACTACATCCCCTGACAGCCCTGTGCCCATGTTTTATGCAAAGATGTGAGCAGCTGGCCACCAAGCCCCTGAGAATCTGGGGCTTTTGTGTTCCAAAGCCTCTCCTCTGCCTTCGCGTTTCCCTCCCCTCCTGGCAGCTAGGCCTTGTGATCTCTTCTCCACCAGTCCCTTGTGTCAGCATTTGCTGGTTGTGCTCTGAGCTTTTTACATGCCAGGCGTCCATGCTGAAGAATGCTGGACTTTCCTAAAAAGTGGTTGATAAACACAGGGAGCGGTGTCAGAGAATGTTTGGTACTTAGTGGGTCCTCTCAGCTGAGCCTTTGTTCAAACCTTCTAAAGACGACCCATATAACCAGGCAGAAAATCTAAACAGGCACCACAGCATGGTAGATAGAATACAGGGGTGGGAGAACAGAGGCTTAAATCAGAAAATGTACACAGAATTTTAAGAGAGTGAGAACTTCGCAGGTGAACTTGGGCCCTGGAATCAGACTGCTTAGGTTTGAAGCCCAGTTCTACTATTACTATCTTTGTGACCTTGGGCAAGGTCGCTTATCCTCTCTGTACCCCAGTTGTTTCATCAGCAAATTAGAAATACAAATAGTTCTCACACCAGGCTTGTGATAAAGATTCATAGAATGAATAGATATAAAAAACTTTAAAAAATGCCTAACATGTAATATGTGTATAATAAATGATCATAAAAGGTAGTTAAAATAGTAATATTGTTATTATTATTATTATTATTAGGTATTTCACCAACTCACCAGCTCCTATATATAACTTAAGTACTTCAGTGGATCCAGCATAGGTCATGAAGTTGTAGATATAGAGAATAGACTAAAAGTTCCAGCGCACATTCTAGGTTTTGTTGGGGTACAGTTCGCGGTGGTGGTGGGGCCTCCTTGCTTTCTCTGGTCAGGCCATGTGACAAAGATGCCCAGGTGCCTCACTCAGTGAAAATTTGGCATAGAATTCAAGATATAGGGTGCAGCTACCCTGAGGCGTGGAGATCTCTATCTGTTCCGATAGAAGGAAGATAGATCTAGAAGATAGGCTTGCTGGGGAGTTTAAACAATCCTAAGGCAGAGGAAAAAGACCAGCCTAGATATCTCTGCCCTAAAATTATCCTAATATGAAGAAATTTACTTTATTGTTCTGAGCAAGTTCAGGAAAAATAAAAAGGTCACTCTATAAGCCAGAAATCCAGTCTTCAAAAACAAAATAGGGGTACAATTACTGCTTATTCAGTAGAAAATCAGCCTTGGAGAGATGTTGAACAATAGTAGGAAATTCTCCAAAACTGCAAGAGGGGGGTGGAAGGAATTAGACGTGGAGAAATGTTTCTAGAAGTCTACCTGGGCCTGTGGACATTTTATTCCACACCTTGCATGGGGGCCTATAGCTGACTTTTTGTCTGAGCATCCTTTTGCCTTGTGCCTATTTTGGGAACTCAGCTCTTTATTGCCAATGGCATTCATTGCAAGAACTGCTTTCATTAATTAGGTAAGTAAACATACTTAAGGCATGAGTCCTGCACCAAGCCAGGGTGGATCATAGTCAAAGTTATGTTTCCTCTTTGGAAAGAAGCGTGATGCTCATCAGAATGGAATCTGCCTCAAATAAAAGTTTGTGTGGCTCAGTTCAAGGACTAGCTGAGGTTTGAGCTGCCTCTGATTTCATCTGACCCTTAGAGAGGAGATAGAGATGCACTACTGTCTCCTATTTATCATTCTCAATGGGAACTGTGTGGGCAGCTTCCATTACGCCAGGCCAAATTTAGACGAATGAAAAGGTCGACTAAGTAATTATTGATTTTATATGTGTGCATAAATTAGAGCGTGGAGTCCTTTAGTCACTGCTAAAAATAAGCCTTCTATGGATTGGGTTTGGGAGGCAGAGGGCCTATGTGAGGAGGATGAAGCAATAGCTCTGGTGGTAATCTGTACACTGGATAACTCTTTCCTTATGGTTGTCGTGATGGTTCGAGACTTACGTAAAAAATCAGCCAATGGAGCACTTTGGATATCTGAGCGAGTCCTGGACAAGGCAAACCAGGGCCGTTCTTTCTCTTTAATCAGAAAAATGATATTGGCCATAATCCTTTTAGCAACAAGCTTTTCTCAAGCAGCAGTGACTTATGAGAGCTATTCTGAGGAGAACTAGTCAATACATTAGTTTTCTTTTAATTATGCAGCTGCAGCAGCAAGTCATGCGTGAGTTTTATGGAGCTTTGTGAATTTGCCATCGGTCCTGGGAAGCCGAGAATTTATCTGTATGCTCTGGAGCAATTTGCTCTGGTTAGAAGAGAAAAACTATATCCTTCTATCTTAAAAAATGAATGGGAAATTCCAAGAATCTAATAATCAAATCAACCAAGGCTGTTAATTAAAACTGATGAGTATTAAGCATTTATGTAACACTGTAGAATGTTGTGCTGCTGAAAAATTACCAATTGCCTGACACGCTTACAAGGGGGAAAAATACGGTGATAAAGAAAGAAAGTATTTTGTTTTCAAATATCTTATATTTGGGGTGAATATTGCTTTATAAATTTTAGAGGTAAGTCCTGTTAAATTATACGACTACCTTAGTTCTGCTTAGATTTCAGTGGTTTGAAGTCAATATACACATTATGTGTGCATCTTAAATTGTAGATTACTGTAATTCTCTCTTCTTGGTTAGTAGGTCCTGTGACGCTGAGAAGCAAAATGTCCTGTTCAAGCTAACTTGGTAATCCTTAGAAGCAGCCCCAAGGAAGAAGATTGCCACACTCTGCTTGATCTAATGGGCCACAACAGCTCCCAAATTGAAGAAATGAGGATTGGCATGTCAAGGAAGAGAGACAGCTGAGAGAGAAGATGGTGGCCTGTGACTAAGAAATACTAACCTCTGGAACTATGTGACTCTCGGATATCGATTCCGTTCTGCTGCAGGCTCCAGGCTCTGGGACCACTTCTGATCTTAGACTTGGAGGGCTTTAGGGTCTGATTTTGGGGCTCAGCACTAAGTCAATCTTGCTACCCATTCAGCCATGACGTTGTAGTCCACTCTGCATAAAGGTGCTTCTCCCTTGTGCAGAAGATTCAATCTCCACATTGTATCCTAATCATGGTAGCTGGGTCCTTGTCTTGCTCCTTGTGTTTCTCAATCTGTCTTGTCCTTTTTGAACTGAAGTCTTTCATTGCCTTACCCAAAGTCAAGAGGTTTCTAGCCAAGAGGTTTCTAGCCTTCATATAACTTAACTCCTGTTGGACTCGATATTGCCTGTTTCTAGATTCTTCATGTCATCCTTTGAATGGATGTTGGGACACCCTCTGCTCCTTTGAGTTGTCCCTCGTTTCCCTCCCCCTGCTTCATACCAACTAATAGCCTAGAAAAACAGATGTTTATTGTTAAGTATTTTCCAAACTGCGTCTCCAATATCTAGTGGAGTGCCTGGACCATAGTAGGCATTCAATAAATATATAGAGAATGAATGAATTCATTCTACCTGCCAGCCAGGACTCCTTTCCAGTATTTGCTGGCAAAGTCCATTTTCCCAGAAACTGCCGGTCTCAGAGGTTTCTAGATCTCAGCTCACCCCAGTTTGCCCAGGCTGCCTTGCCTTACCTTGAACTGGGACACAACACCAAAATATTATGCATCTTTGTATCATCAGCAAGGTGTGTCTTCAATGCCTCATTCTTCTTTGCAGGTTTTTGAAAATGTTGGCCTGTTCTAGCTTATTTTCTCTTTCCTTTGCCTCCTGGTTGTCTCTCAGAAACTTTAGGAAAAATTTTATTTGATGAAATTAATTCATACCAAAGTGCCAATCACTAACAATTCAGGGAAGTTAGCCAGTAAACTTCAAGGTATAGCCCTGGGTTGTAGTTAGTGAAGCCAAGAGGAAGTTCCACCTTAGATAGAGCGGGAATGTTTCTAGAAACTGGAGATATTTAGCTTGGAGATCATCTTGGGAAGGTCATGGCAGCTATTTCAAATATACATATATGTCTGATGTGTAAAAGTCAGAATACATCTATATTGTGCAAATAAGCATTGGTGATGATCTGCCCTAAGGGAGAGAGAGTACGCTGTTTTTAGAAGTTGAACCCCAGCTCTCCTCTAGACCTGAAAGCAGGCTGGGGGCAAGGGTGGTGAGCGAGCCTGGTCATATTTGGTGGCATGTGATAATGACATGGTGGACCCCTAGTTCTTGACCCTTCCCACCTCAAGTTAGAATATAAACCCAGGCCGAATCTCACCAAGAGCATTTCCCCTGCTGGGCCTCATCCTGCGGCCGTTCCCCATCTCTCGTCTAAGTGGGATTTCTCAGTGCTTGCTTCTACAGCAGATGGAACATCGTGACTGTTGTGACTGCTTCCTTTGTCCAATTAGAGTAATCCCATTCCTCTTGCCAAAAGTTGATTTAAAAACAGGCATGTGTGGCACACTCCTGGCCCATGCATTTGAGGGGAAATCTTTTAGGGTGGGGATAGTAGTTCTTGGAAGGGTTTGCTCTCTTTTAAGAAATGAAGACAGAGTCTGTATTGTTCCTCGGGAAGTTGTTGTCTCTGGATGTAAAGCCTCGAATTTCAGCAGTAATCTTTCCCTGGTCTGAGGTTGAGGCCAGAACCAGGACAATAGATTTTTCATTAGGAGATTCACCAACTTCTACTTCTGGACCTTCTTTTTTCTGATACATTTTCTTATTCTCTTATAGGCAACTTGTGTCAAGTTCTGATTCTTGCAGCCAAAACCATCGTTTCTGAGATAGGGAGGTTTCCTTGAAAATGATGAAAGAAAGAACACCTGTGGTAAGAATCAAGTACAACTTTTGAATTAGATTGGTCCTTACCATACTATAGCTGATCAGGCTTACGTTTTCTAGGAAGATGTGTCATCTTCTTTGTTCTTCCCTGTGTGGAATCCAGGAAAATATTCTAATTTTCATCTTGAAGTTGTGTACCATAGTTGTAATATGTGTCTCCGGTAGTTTCCTTTAAATTAGTATTTAGATTTTTTGGGGGGAGGGGGTGAGGAAGATTGTCCCTGAGCTAACATCTGTGCCAATCTTCCTCTATTTTGTATGTGGGATGCCGCCACAGCATGGCTTGATGAGCAGTGTGTATGTCCATGCCCGGGATCTGAACTGGCAAACTCTGGCCCGCCAAAGAGGAGTGCACAAATTTAACCACTATGCCACTGGGCCAGCCTCTGTATTTAGATTTTTTAATCTAAAATTGAGTCACATGAAGCACCAAATGCAAGCAGCCCATCACGAAGACACAGGCATACACTCAGCATGTTCCACACAGGGCTATGGCCAGCTGAGTTTTCTGTGCCACAGAGGGGAGACTCAGATAGTGGGCTCTGTCCCACCCCATGCCCAACCCCTGAGATCCTGGTCAGAAAAAGCACTGCTGAACATTCTGAATCACCTAACCAAATATGAGAAAACCTCTGCTAAGTCTTGGATTCTGAGAATGTGGAATGTCGATGAGATGATGGCTTTGAAAGTACCTTGCAAATTGTAATGTGCTGGACACACTGAAGGCATCAATGTTGGGAGTGTTGGGAAGAGACAAAATTTGAGATTTGGTTCTAGGATGGCAAAAGTAGCCCTGATTTAAGCAAGGGATCTAGAAACATTTCTATTCTAGCTGATGATTCAGATAAGGACTATTGGGGCCACCATCTTTGTCAAGAGAATCATATTCTTTATCTGAATTAACAAAGGGCTACCAGGAAGGTAGGTGGCTCAGCTCCTGGTTCCGGAAGGGATTGAAGTTATTGGCTGCTGGTACATCTTTATACACAGTTCACAATCCCATTGCATTGTGTCACATCTGATATGGCATAATGCAATGTGATTAATGTAATCTGATGTGAAGTGCACTACAGCAACATGTCAAGTTGGAAAATTTGAAAAGAGAAATAGGCTTCTTTCTAAATAATGGTTGGGTTATTTCTCTCAGCCGGAGGGCTCTGTTTTCAGAGTGGAAAGTTTTCTGTGTTGACCTGCTGGCCAAGGGCACATGTCAGGAGGGCTAGTCTCTCACGAAGGTGGTGACCCTTAGCACATGACCTGGAGCCTCATGAGTTGGCCCCCACCTGCCTTTCAAATCAACATGCCTCATCTCTTTCCCATAGCAAGGTGTTCACTCAAGAGGTATGTGCTGCAAGCCACTGATTAGTCAGAAAATGAGAGTCAGTCTGTCAATTTCACAAAGGTTTAGGAAAGATTTGCTGGGAAAGTAATTGGGCTCCAAAGGAGGAATTTCAGGGACCAAAGTAGCTGAATAAAGGGGGTCGTCACTCAAGTATGTGTATGATTTTCCAAAATGATAGCTAATGTGGATGCACAAGTTTTGATCTGTCAACTTTCTCTACAAGCTTCCTATACATAGCAGGGCTGGTGATCTTCATGACCCTGTCTCATTAAACAGCATGTGTTACGGGAAAGGACTCTCTGTGGCTTGGGTTAGTGGAGACGTCCAGTCTCTTCCTCTTCTGCCCCAGGTGGGCCATCGTGCTCTCTCTTTCTCTACCCAACCCCCTCTCCACAGCCACTCCTCCCTCCCTCTATCTTCTCTCCCACACATTTAAATTTCTAAGATGTATATAAGGGTTTAAGAGTCAAAGACAAGCTCTGAGGCAATGGCTGAGGCAATTCTAACAAATAGTGTCTTGATCGTGGTCCATGGAACCTGATATGTAAACAGACGAAATGAAGCTGCTCTGTGTGAAGCAGGTGCAAGGATGGTGCCCAGGCTCCACCTGGCACCCTCAGTTTGCAAACCACTGCCCTGGAGTATAGAACCAGAGACTACAGAAGTTTAAAGGTAAAAATCATTTAACTTCCTCATGGTGCAGTTGTGGAAATTAGCCCAGAGAAGAGCAAGAGCATCCTAAGATCACAAGGTTGAACTGGGAATAGATCTTGGCCCTCCCATGCCCCCAGCCCAGCCCTGTTGGCACCGTGCTATGGGGACTTCACCACTCTTTCGCTTTCCTTTTTCAGGCAGATCTGCTTTTGCTGTGGTCTCAGAAGGCAGCAGGGCAAAGCCCATTCCTTCCATGGACCCATCTCCATCCTTGCCCCCTTCCTCACACTTACATCCTCTCCGTCAGAGGGCACAATTGCCCTGATGGAGGTGCAATAAATATAAGTTAGTCAATTCACTTATGGCTTTCTGTAGAATTGGGAAACTACGGAAGTTTGTCAGTCACTTCCATTGCCCTCCCACTTTGCCTCGTTTTTCTTTCATGCCTCCCCCCTCACTCGGTTCTTTCTTCCTGACTCTGCCTGCCTTCCCCAAGTCCTTTCCTGGCAGGGCTGCGCTCTACTCCGTTTGCAGCCCTTTCATATCCTAGCCCTTCCCTGACCTTCCCTTGGCCTCTCCTTCCCCTCCATTAAATCCTACCTCTCCCGTGTACCATTTTACTGGACCTGCCCTTTGCTCGGTGATAGCTGGCTAATATGAGAAACTAATCTGTTTTAATGTTTTAATGTGTTACCGCTGGCTAGCCACTGCTAGCGACTTAATGAGATTTTGAGTTTTACTTGTCTCATCACAGATCCTCTATTCAATTACGAGCTCGGTGAGGGGGAAGCGCCATTTGCTATGTCTTCTTTAACTCCCATAGCAGCTGAATAGTGCTGGACTACTGAGTACTCTGTCCTGATGCTATTGAATGAATCAAGAGAAGGGTGACGTAGGCGGCTAGACCTGAGTGCAGAGAAAGTAAACAAAGACTACAACAAAGTTGTGTTTCAGGCAGTGCCAGTAAAATAGGTTGGCCAAAGAAACTGGTAAGTCCTTTCTAAAAAGGAGTTTAAAAATAACCATAGAGGGCAAATTAACTCAACCAAACCTTCAATAAAGTTACAGCAGCGACAACAAAAAACAGTAATAGCACGTATCAACGACTCAGGCCTATAGCTGGCTCTGAAATCAAAGGTTTCTTTTGGGCCTCCCACCAGCTTCTGGGAAGAAGTTTGTCTTAAAGTCCAAAGTAAAAATGCATATAAAATACATGTTATTAAACCCCTTGGGTGCTGCAGAAACACATTCGTGGCAGGATTGGCAAACTTTGTGTGATTTGTGCAAACTGAAATACAAGAAAATGCAGGGTCTAGAGTGGCACTGTCCGGTGGAAATTTCTGTGGTGGGAATGTCTTTACTCTGCCCTGTTCAAGACAGTAGCCATTAGCCACATGTGGCTACTGAGCACTTGAAACATGGCTAGTGTGACTGAGAACCTGAATTTGTACTTTCATTTAGCTTTAGTTCATGAAGTAACACAGTTTCATATTTAAATTTAGGTAGCCACACTTTGTTTAAAGAACCTCGTTACTTGAAGTGTGGTCTGTGCATTAGGAATACTGGCTTCACTTGGAAGCTTGTTAGAAATGCAGAGTCTCAGGCTCCACCCAGGACCTGCTGAGTCTACATTTTTATGATTCCCAGGTGAAGCTCGTATACATCAAATTTTGAGATGTTCTTCTCTTAATCAATGGTTCTCAGTCCTGTTAGAATCACCCAGATGATTTTTAAACCATTCTGATATCTGGACTCCGCCCTATGCTAATTAAATCAGAAGCCCTGCGGAGGAGGCACAGGCATCAGAGACATCATTGCCACACAGCAGTCTGAGGAAGGAATCCTCCTTAGAATTTCTGAAGGAATTTATAAAGATTGCAGTAAAGAAATGAAAAGGAATCCAATGGCACTTAAAAATATGGACAACTTTACATAAAAAAAGCCAGAAGGATGAGTTGCTCTCAAATAGCATACTAAGAAGAGACGAACATAGCTGTTGTATCTGAAATAGTCTCTATACCAGTGGGAATCAGAAGTTCTCAAGGCATGAGAAGTAGTTAGTCTCTCAACCCCGGGAGACCTGATCTTGGTTTGGGGAGCTGTGGGTCCGAGCTCATTGATGTTAGCTGCCCTGGCAGCTAGTTACGAGAACCAGGACTGTTCTGTCAGCGTGAAGTTGATCTACAGTTCTCATCCGTTCCTGATAAAGCAGGAAAGGGGGATTTAAAGAGATTATAGATGGATTGCCAATTCCAGGGCCCTTCAAGTAATTCATGTGCCCACAGGAGAAAGGAATTTCCATACAAACCATGTGCTAGGACACGTGACCCAAGGTGAATTATGAATTCCTCAGACACCTAAGACACTCACTAAATAAGTAACAACTCCATGCAAAGAGGAATAGAAGAGCCCTCTTCCTTGGCGGTCCGAAGACCCCAGTGGGAAAGGCTGTCAAGAGCTGTGCCTTTTTTCTAAGAGGACTTGAATTTGGGAACTTTCCCTCTTTTTTTCAGCTATCACAATCCAAGCTCAGTGAGTTTCAGAACACTGTTCAAGGAATGTTCTGGGCCCTTCTCTTGGGAAGATTGGAAGGAACTATGGTTGTTAAAAATGATTCTCTTCCTGGTTGTTCCCTTTTCTGTTAAAAAGAAAAAAGCATTTCCATATATTTCTTTATGATTTGTGCTGTAATTATTTACCTTTTGTTCTGTGGCCAAATTTTAAAAAGTGGGTTGTGTGAATGAGAGTTGAAAATTAGTTTTATAATAGACCAGGAATAGGCCTGCAGACCATGGGAAGAGGGTTATGAAATAAACAACCTGTTCAGATAAGGGAGATAAATGGGCATTCATCCTAAGAAGGGTTGAATTCAACAACAAATTTTTGTTGACTATTTGAGGGTCCAGAAACTGTCCTAGGTGCTGGGGACACAGTAGAGAACAAAGCAGACAGTCTTCTGACCTCATGTTACTTTCAGACTAGTCAGGGGACATATAGCTGTTACTGTTAAATAAACATACAGATAAATAAATGTATTTCATAATGAACATTGATAAATTGTGATAAGGCCTATAAAGAAGAATTATAGAAAAGAGAATAAAGAGACATCTGGTCAGTTTAGATTTTGGCCACAGCATTACACAACAGGATAATGAGTCTTACTTAAGCAGAAAGCCTCACGCAGACTTGGACCCATGAGAAGGGATGGTAAACTTAACTATCAGCTGTAGTCCATTAAAGATGAAGACTAAAAGTCTGTTTATGCACTAGTCAAAAAGGACTGGGAAGAAAATGCAGTGTCAAGCTGAGCGGCCTAGCCTAACATGAGCAGGATGCAATGTTCTTGGTCAAATGCTACAGAGAAGGTTGAAGCTAGGAAAACGGTGCTGAGGCAGGAAGTGAAAGAACTTATTGGTCAACAGTGAAGCTCAAGTCCAAGCAAAAGTCACAGGCACAGATGCAAATGGCAAACACAATGGCAAACAGATGGAGCAGTGAGGCAAGTCTGTCTAAGGCAGAAAGGCGGTAAGGTCTATTACCTTCTTCCTTCCGTGAGCAATCACTGGCTTCCCTGGCCTTGGCCAGTCAGAGGCTGTGAGGCTCAAAGGCTGCTGGAATACAGTAGGGCCCCATTGGGCAGCACTCTTCTCCAAGCCCTGAAAGATGCTGCCACAGAGTCATAAAATATTGGAGATGCAGGGACGGTAGTGAGCATTTATTCCGACTGTTCATCCGATTTCATGTTGGGCCTCATGAATGACTTCGCTGGTCACCACACTGACTCGACTCCCACAAGAGGACTCAACGTCACCGGTGCTTAAAATCTGACCTTCAGCCTTGACCCAGTTATCTCTAACTTGTTTTGTTAACTTGAAGGCTACTCACAGCTATGTGCAAAGGCTGGTTCCATCCATAGCTTTCAGGATAGCATCAGGGCCTACTCCCATTAGTGACCAAGTGTCCCTGCATCCCTCCCAAGGCTTATTTCCTCTACAAAACCTTCTGCTTTAGGCAAATGAATCTATTTGTATTTCAGTGAGTACCTTATGGACATTCTTGGCTCTTCATTTTTCTTCAAAGACCTTTTTGGTGTCTCTAGGTCCTATCAATCCTTTAAGACCCAGCTTAAATTCCAGTTCCTACAAGAAGTCATCTTGACCACTCTAGTTTTCTATACTTCTTTATGCACATGTGATGTGCCATTCTAAACACCGTGGGTTATCAGAAACTAGTGTGATTGGCATGTTGATTAAGGAAGGCTCATGGAGAATAATCAGAAAGTCATTTACTTTTCTCTCTCACAGACCTTGTCAATTTATTTATTTTAGGATTTTATTTTTTTCCTTTTTCTCCCCAAAGCCCCCTGGCACATAGTTGTGTATTCTTCATTGTGGGTCCTTCTAGTTGTGGCATGTGGGACGCCACCTCAGCATGCCTGATGAGCGGTGCCATGTCCATGCCCAGGATTCAAACCGACGAAACACTGGGTCGCCTGCAGTGGAGCACGTGAACTTAACCACTCAGCCACGGGGCCAGCCCCTTGTCAATTTATTTTTAATAACTCATTCATTAAGTAAATATTTATTGAATGCTTACTGTGTGCTAAGCATTATTCTAGGACTTGGGGATATAATAGTCAACAAAATAGACAAAAACACTTGTGTTCATGGAGCTTACAATCTATTGGAGGAGAAAAATAATACAAAATGTACGTCAGTGCAACATTTCCTATGTTAGATAAAGAAAAGTGCTAAGGGGAAATATAAAACAGGAAAAAGGGACATAAGGTGTTAACACTTTTAGACATTGTAGCCAGAGAAAGCCTCACTGAGGGATGCCTTCAGACTAAAGACCTGAAAGAAATGAGGCAGCCAGCTAAGAGACACGTGGTGGAGAGGTATCCCAGGCAGAGGGAAGAGCAGGTGCAAAGGCCCTGAGGTGAGACAGGTATTGTTATGAGGTGGCATAGGCAATCCCTGAGGTTGTTAGTGTTTCACGCTGGCTTTTTCTCTCATCGCATGTTTTTGGGTGTTCTTAAGAGTTGACTTTAGTTCCATTGATGTGGGGAACATATCTCTAGTAGTTGCTCATGGTTCTTTCTGTAAACCCCAAGAATCCCATGGTTCAGCCCCTTGATGATTTCACTACAACCGTCCAGACAGCCTTCTTGGGAAGCCTGTGATAATCTTATGCTAGCAGAGCACTAGCCTGCCAGTCTTTGGCCTTGAGATTTTCCAAGCATCAGGCAGACATTATCCCGGTGGATCTTTAAACTATTTGCATGGACATATTAAGCGTCTGGGAGGTCCTATTGAAGCCTCTTTGCTTAGGATTGAGGCAAAGGGCAGATAACCTCCATACCTTCCTTTTGGTAGAAAGGCAAGAAATTTTGGGGTTCTTTTGATCACCAAACTTTTTTCCTGGTCTCTCCAACTTATTTTCTCAGCTGAAGATGGGCAATAAACAAAGGATCACAAAATGGTGTTATAGATATAAGATTTCTTTTGTAAATCTTACTTGGTGGTCTCAAATCTCATTTTGTAATATGACATATATTTTCATGGGGGAGCTCAGATGAGACAGAGATTAAGTGGTGCCAGTTAACGGTACAAGAACATGTTTGGGTGCCTGCAAATGGGGGAGGGTGACTAGTACTATACTATATACACAATTCAGCAATTACTGCCTCTACCACTCATTTGGCACTTAACACATACTGCCTTGAGTTGTTATTTATTTTTAATTAATACTTAATTATAAAGCCATACTCCAATAAATTATCCATGTAAGCATTTAAAATATTATAGTACTGTTGAATCAATTTACATCTTCCAGCAATATATGAAAACTCACTATTTCTTACACAAACTTTTGTTATTTATTCTTTTTATTCATACCTCATCTCTAGCTGGTGCCCTAGACTTACTGCTCACTGATCACATCCTTTGTGAATACTCAATAATCCTAGCACATAGTAGGTGCTTAATAACTGCCTGGTGATAAGGATGACGTGCTTTCTACATTTATAAAAACTTTATTACCCTGTGCTGTGTTGGCCCTATAGCTGCTTGCTTCTTAGATAGTTTCCTGCCATTTGATGGCACAGGTACTTCAGTCCTGGTCAGTAGTTGTCATAGAAAAGTTAAACTTTGAGACTGATTTGAGAATGTATTTTCTGCTTTTGTTTATTTGATCATACATCTATTCGTTAAAACATTTTGTTATTTTTGGTTTAAGATTTGACATGTAAAGAGCTTGGAAGTTGTTACTGCCTTTCTTTCAACAAGAAAAACCTGGACAGAACTGAAAACCAATGACATTTCTTGTGCTTATAGGGAAACTGAGGTTGCAGGGCAAAACTCCACCCTGAAATCTGGAGAGACAGGCAAATCAAGAGAGACCCAGCAGAGATCTGTTTACCTGGAGCAGAAATTGCTGGAACCATGAACTGGTAAGAACACTCGAAGAGTAATTTTGATGAATTGCTGGAGGCTGAGTGTGGACTAGCATGAGAGTGAGAGAGTCCTGGGGATTATGGTCTTGGGAGGCCCCAGACTTTCGTAGGCTCTGTCTCCAGGGACCCCAACAGGTTTTCAGAGTTAAGATCTGAGAAAGAGTCCCTCACAGAGAGAGAAAGAATAATCATTGTGACATATACCAGGAGACTTCTCCATAACAAAGGCCTGCACTTCAGGGGTAAAGACTTTATCAGAGCTTTATCCCAGTTGAGGAAGGGCACTTCTCCCATTCTAGCACCCTCTAACCTTCCAGTTTCACCTAAGGGGGCTGAAGTGAGAAACATTGTCAACAGAGGTCAGAGATTCAAGGAAATAGACTGGGATGCTGCATACCGGGAAGGGAGTAGGGATCACATGAGGAAAAGCTATACCACAGAGGAGTCACTTGTGAAGGTCACAGCCCCAAGACACAAACCCACTAAAACACTTAGATTTAGTTGTAGGATGACAGAATCCTCACTCTCCTTACTCCTTACCACGACAACATCAGGGCTGCAGTATGATAACAGTGATGGCAGCTGAGAGAGCTGCAAGACATGGACTCTCTGAGGAGGAGTACTGAGGGAAGCCCAAAGTCAAGAAGAAAGGCAAGAACAAGAACACTATGGGAGTTTGAATCTCTGGCACTTACAGCTACTGAAAACATTAAACATGGCCTGACTCCCAGCCAGATTAACAGAGAGCCTCACACTGAGGGCTTATTTACCTCAGTTCCTATTACCTAATATAACATGTCCTGCTTTCAACAAGAAATTACAAGGCATGCCAAAAACAAGTGAAAACATGGTCTGAAGACAAAATGCTATCATCAGAACCAGATTCAGATATGACACAGATGTTGAAATTATCAGACAGGGAATTTAAATAACTATGATTAATATGTTAAGGGCTCTAATGGAAAAAGTAAAAAATATACAAGAAAAGATGTGTAATATAAGCAAAGAGATGGAAATGCTAAGAAAGAACCAAAAGGAAATGCTATAAATCAAAAATACTGTAACAGAAATAAAGAATGCTTTCAATGGATTCGTCAGTAGACTGAAAACAGCCTAGGAAAGAATCAGTGAGCTGGAAGATAATGAAATGCAAACAGAAAAAAGGAATGAAAAAATCTGGACCATCCAAGCACTGTGGGACAAGTTCAAAAGTTATAACATACCAAAGAGAAGAATGAGAGAACAGAATAGAAAAACTATTTGAAGTGATAATGACTGAGAACTTCCCAAAATTAATGACAGACACCAAACCACAGATCCAGGAAGCTAAGAGAACAACAATCAGGATTTAAAAAAATCGACACCTAGGCATATCATTCAAATTTTGGCAAACCAAAGACAAAGAAAATCTTGAAAGAAACAAGAAGAGAAAAAATACCTTACATATAGAGGATGAAGGGTAAGAAATAAACAGACTTCTCAGCAGAAACCATGCATACAAGGCGTGTGGAATAAAATCCTTAAGGTGTTAAGAGAAGCAGACTACCAACCCAGAATCCTGTATCCAGCAAAATTATCCTTCAAGAGCGGAGGAGAAATAAAGACCTTCTCAGACGACAAAAAAAAACAACAGGGAATTTATCACCAGCAGGTCTTCCCTGCAAAAAATGTTAAAAAATAAGTTGTTCAGTAAAAGGAAAATGATATAGGTCAGAAACATGAATCTATACAAAGAAAAAAAGAGCATCAGAGAAGGAATAAATGAAGCACCTGTCCCCAAGTAAATAGAACCACATCTGTCTCAACTTGGCATAACAAGCACACATAGACATTTTTGAATGATGATTCTATTTTTTAAGGAAACGGTATATATTCTTGCAATCTTTCAGTTGGATAAAAAATATTGCATAATGGATTTTGTTTCTTGTAATCTTCTAAATAGTGAATAGAAAGTTTGGAACTGGTGAAAAAAAATATTGCATTTGCAATTTAGGAAAGCTATGAATCTTATCTATATCTGTGTAGGCACATTGTACCTGTCAATGCATGTATTATTCTAGGCGCACAAGATATGGGATAAGGAAAGGGTAAGTAAAGGAAGATACAATTTAGAAAAAAAAAATGCCTTAGTAAACTTTTCAGTAAAAAAACAGAACAAAACAAAACTTCGTTAAACAATATTGCCAAGCCTTATAGCTAAAGAATTTACATAGCGAGCTTTTTAAAGAGAACAAAACCCCAGGCAAAAAGTGGGTATATTTTTAACACACAGTTTTTGAGATCCTTCTATATGCTAGGTGACAGAGATACAAAGATGCTTAAACCATGATTAAGATGAGAAGCTAATTATATGGAGGTACCATTTGGTACCTTGTACAATATTAGTTACAGCTTAATCCACTCCTTGCTGAATTGCTAGAACATATTAAATTAGAGGCTTCTTGATGACAGGACCAAACCATTTATCTAGATGGTTCTACTCTTGGCACAATGCCTAACACGTAGTAGCAGCACAACACGTGTTTGTTACATGGGAGTTTCCAGGGTTGGCAAGCTACCACCTGCAGGATGAATCTGGCCTACTGGCCAAATCCTGCCTGTGACCCGTTTTTGTAGGGCTCTCAAGACAAGAGTGGTTTGTATATTTTTAAGGGACTGTAAAACACACACATACACACACACGCACGCACACTACTATGTGACAGAAACGATATGTGTCTGCAAAGCCTAAAATATTTACTATCCTGTCCTTTACAGAAAACAGTTGCTAACCCTTGCTTTATGAGGGCACTTCTTTCAGCTCCTTCTGAACTTTGCTTGAAGTAAGGTTTCTTCTTGTATCATGATTTGACCCTTTGACACTATAGTCTTGCTAAGGCCTTCCTTGGCTGCCAGTGGTTTTTTTCCAACTCAGTAATAAGTGGTTGGCACACCCCCCTTGGGCTACAGGCTGCTTAACATGACCCACTTGACCTACCTGCTTAACTTATGCCTGGATTGGTAAAAAGTCTGCACCATTCTCTTTGGTTTCCTGACAGCCCCTTCACCAAACGATTAGAGGAAAAAATGGTAAGAGCCAGCTACATGTGACACTGATGTCCACGGGGGTCCTCGCCATTTAGAAGACTTCCTTGACTACTTTTTCATCTTATCATTTATTTTTATATTTCCTCCTTTTGAGCAGTACACACTCCTGTTCCCTCCCATCCTGAATGTTCCCATTAGCAATGACTGTAGCTTACTGGCCATGGATACGAACAACCACAAAAGAGATGCTCATAAAGTGGGTCAGAAAAAGCCTGTAACTCCTCAAATACAGTAGATCTCAAAACACAATATAAATTCAAAGGAGTTTTATGAAAAGTAAAAAACACGCATACCACATAAGATTATAGTACATAATTCTATGTGTGTGTGTATTTGAACTAGACTATATGACCTTCCAGGGCAGAGGAGATTTCTTCTCTGTCCCTCACCCCAGATTTCACCACATGCTCGATAAATACTGATTAAATGAGGAGGAAGGAAAATTGTTTGCAAGAGCTTTGAGTTCTTCAAAAGTGTGGCACCATTAAGTACCAAATCTGATTAATTCATTGTAGGTGAATTTAGGGTTCTGCAAGGGGAACCTACCTGTCAGTCCACAACACAAACCAGTTGATAAAGAAATGCAGTCATTTTGCATCCTCAAACCAGAATTCTGTAACAAAGCCCCTGAATATACAAGCGATGAATATTTAGACTTGAACTTTTTACGATAGCCAGTGGGGCGAAAATCCTTTGCACAGTTGGGTGTATTACTGCACTTTTATGTGTCCCCAGAGCATTGCCTGATTCAAGGGATGTGCAAGTAACCACCAACTCTCTTCAGAATTTGCCATTCGGTTCACTTTTATTATTTGTTTTTCTCTGAAATAAAGGTCAAGCTTGTTCCATGAGCATTGTACCACCTATATGGGAAAAGATGGAGAGCCACAGAGGCCCGGATCTTGATCCTTCCAGTGCTTCACTAAGGAGAGGGGGACGCCAGACCTTGCCTTTCTCACAAGCACTTTGAAACTTCAGTTGGGTTTCTGTATGAGCACATCACTAGCTCTGTGTTTCACTCAGAGCTCTTATTTTTTAAGGCCATCTATTAATTTTTTTTGCTCAGGCTCTCCCCAAATGCTCTTCTACTGCATTGTCTTGCTAAGATAAAAGATGTAGATGTGGTGTGAAAAAAGGAGGGACCTTGGTTTTTTTCTCCCTAGTGGCCTTATTTATAGGTTTCAGATGGTGGCAGGGATGTTTGTATGAACCTTACCCAAACTGCCTGAACCTCCTGGGTCTGCAAATATCAGGCTGCAAATTTCATGAGAACAGAACTTTTTTCCAGGATTGGGGGGGGTTCTGGGGGGGTGACTAATATTTCCTGTACTTCCTGTTTTAGAACTGCTGGAAATGAGACAAAAACTGTATTTCAGGATTTCAGTACCTGGTCCCAGCTGGAATCTGGACACACAGATGTACACAAAGAAGGGACATGTGCGCACATATTCTCGCACACACACAAATGCCTACAAAGATGCATTGTATGTACTCACGAAAGTTTTATGTAAAACAGTACACAGTACTTTCCACTTCCAAAAAAAATGGAGTCAAATTCCAAACACTTCATAAAGGTCTTTCAAAGTTTCAAAACCAAACAGAACAAGAATCTGATTTGGAGGGAACAGTTTAGTTCCTTATTATTTTATCCAGATTGGTCTGATCATACTAGACAAAATAGAAAGAAAGAAACAAAGAATGCCAAACCTAACAACACGCAAATGTAACCCATGAAGGTTAGCAGCAGTGGCGGCATGATAACTGTCAATGCTTCCCCTCTTTGTCCACCTCCTTTTCTCCACTTGCTGAAATCAATTATTCTCAAATGGATTGGGAGCATCCTCACTGCAGTGTGGCAGGCACTCATCCCCGGGGCCAAGATGAGTCCAGGCAGCAGAATCCTCGCTGGGGGACACTGCTCCCCTAAATCTAGCTTGGGGAGAGGCACAGGAAGGTTTAAAAAGAATCAGGGTGGAGGCAGATGCAAAACTGCAAATTAGGTGAGGTATCAAATTAGCCTTCAAGTTGCCTGGCTGTCAAAGGCTGACCTTAACGATGTGACTGTGATACCACGCAGGTTATTGCCCACGTAGAGCAGCACCCCCAAACATGTGCATTCTGGGAAGGGCTGGCCTTTGTGCAGACGATGAGCCAGAAGGTCATTAATGTGCGGCACACACAGGAGGGGCCTGTGGAACACGGAGAAGCCGTGCTTGAAAGAGAGAGTCAGAGTTTCCAATAACCACTTTCAGTTGGCAGAGCTCTGATTGGAACCATGTGACAATTTTAGGCGATGTACCATAGGCAGCCAATTTATTACATATGGCAATATGATTAATGGTATCAAATGCCTTTTTTTGGTAACATCCAAGAACACTCCACCAGCCAACTGCTCAGAGTCCAAGGCAGTGAAAATCTGTTCCATGAATTTAAAGTCAGGCAGATGAGGTTAAATGAGAGAGGGCCAGATGCCAAGGCAATGATTACAAAGTAAGTTGTTTCAAAAAAAAGCAGAATGATTTAAATCTGCTCTTGAACAAATCCCATCCAGTCCCCACCTACTCCAACCTCTCTTTTTCTTTTCCTTTCCCCCCTTGTTTCTTGATGTGAAAGCCCTAATAGCTACAGTCTGGAAGACATTTCTGAAGCTGGGCTGTCTTCCACTTCCCCAGAACATCTTCCAGGCCTGGGCAAATCTGCGCATGACCACCAACTAGATCTTTACTTGGAATCCTTTGGCGGGGTAGCAGCAAAGACCAGCAGATGGGGTGGCGGGGGAGATGGCCTCCCATGGGCAGGAGAAACGGCCCAGTCCTGTCACATTCCCTTTAGTGACCAGGAGTCCTCTCTGCGAGTAGGCTTTCCCTGGACTTCAAACATCATGACAAATGACTAGGAAGAAACTGTCACACACATGGAGAGACTTGCAGCGGGAGTGAACTTTGAGAGAGTTACTTACCTCTTGGAATGTGAAGAATGAGGATAAAGAGTGGGGAAAACTGTTAAGAGCCAGAGAGGGTCTCCAGATGTGAATTGTTCCCCAAAGTGTCCCCACACAACATGTGAGAGGTGCTTACTACACATTTGTTAAGCAAACGAGTGTAACATCAGCACCCGCTTTGAGGTTTTCTAGTGGATGTGTGCCTGTTTTGTCAAAGATATGAGTCACTTCCCTTTGAAAAGGATTTTACAAAAATTCTAGCTTATCTTGATTGAGGGCCCATCAGGCCCTGGGTACTCTGAGAGGTGGGATAATTTATCATCTACGCAATTTATTTTTATTTTTATGGGCTACAAATTGGTAGCTCGTGGTTGTTTCTGATGGAGCAAATTGATCCCTGATCCTGTGGTTTGTGGATGAATTTTTTTATTCTTTTTTGTAAAAACTGAATCTGGTCAGTTATTTAGGGATTAAATCTGTTACTCAGGGCTCAGTTTTCAATCCATCAATTTGGTATGCTCTTTAGACCTAGTGTGAGAGTCCTAGATGGTGTCTCTGGCAAAGCTTTTTTTCCTGAAAAAACAAAACTTAAAATGAAAAGGGTGGGTAAATAATGAAAACGTGTGGAAGTCAGGTGACTCTGATCCAGGCAGAAGAGTAAAGATGTGTTCAAAACGAGGCAAAAGGACCTTGAGAGCAAGACTGAGCTACAAAAGAAGGTAACTAGGAAATGGCGTTGTGATGCCACATTTGGGGATTGAGTTGTAGCCTGAAATTGAGAGGATTTTCCTCAGCCTGCTCTGTTGGAGTTTTCCAACCCATTCTGACACATCTGGGAAGGCTGAGTGACAGATAGGGGTTGACTGTGTTCTAGGATCTTCCTCCTTGAGTACCACTGTCTATTCATCGAAAATGATATAAATATAAAGATTTAGTACCAACTCTCTCTCTCCCATATTTAAAATGACTTCTAGGCAACTAATTCTCTCCTCTGATACTTGATTATTACTCCTGAGTGAATTATGCTCTCTTTTAAATAAAAATTCACTTTTGCTACATCTTCCTTGAAGGCCAAAGTAGAGCAGGCTACGGAACTGCTGGAGTTAAATCAGATTGTTGGTTATGTTGGGCAGAAAGTTGTTTTTCTTTGTATTCTCTACCACAACGTTGAGTTACACATTATATGCTGTAGTATTAGTTCCCTACTGCTGCTGTAACAAATTGCTGGCAACTTGGTGGCTCAAAACAACATAAATTTATTACCTTACAGTTCTAGAAGTCAAAAGTCCGAAATGGGTTTCATTTGGCTAAAATTGAGGTGTTGGCAGGGCTATCTTCCTTTCTGCAGGCTCTAGAGGAGACTGTTCCCTTGCCTCTTCCACCTTCTAGAGGCTGCCCACATTCGTTGGCTGGTGGCTCATTCTTGCATCTTCAAAGCTAGCAGCATAGCATTTTCAAATCTCTCTCTAACTCTGCTTCTGTTGCCGCATTTCCTTCTCTGACTCTGACTTTTCTTGTTTCCTTCTTCTAAGGCCCCTTGTGATTTCACTGGGTCCACCCAGATAATCCAAGATAATCTCTCCATCTCAAAAACTTTAATCATGTCTGCAAAGTCATTTTTTGCCACATAAGGTGATGTATTCACAGGTTCTGGGTATCAGGACTTGGACATCTTTGGAAGGCCATATGCTTCCTACCACAACCATCGTGATGTTGGAAAGAAAAGAAGAAGAAGAAAAAAATCCAGAAAATCATACAGTAAGGTTCTTGTGAAAAACAAAGAAGCAATCAGCAAGTCGCTGCTCAGCCTCTCTACCTGGGAGCCGTCCTCCACTGCCTTTGCCTCCTTGCCCTCATGGCACACTCTGCCTACTTCACTCATAACTTAACTAAGAGCAGGACCATGTGGAAAGAGAATAACTAATAATGGAGTGCTTACTCTGTGTCAAGTCGTGAGCTATTTAGTTGTCTCATGGGGTAGGTATTCTTATTATCTCAACTTGGTTGATGCCAAAATGGAGGCCTAGAGGTGTTAAGTAACTTGCCCAGTGTAGCACAGCTGATAATTGACAGAAAAACCAAGGTTTGGATCCATGTCTGTATGATTCCACAACCCCATACTTGACTGCTCCATTTTTCTGACTCTTATGTCTAACAAAGGGAAGAAAAAAGCTAAAGGGAGGTAGAGCAGGGGAAGGCAGTCAGAGGATTCACACTTTTTCTGCTTTTTTCCCCCTTGTAGGTCAGCCCTGTATCAAGACACAATCTACAGCCCTACCTGGCGTTCCTGTGTTTATTGTTAATGACTCATCACTCCTCACACTATTTCTTTGGTTTCTACTGTTATTCACTAGCTGGGTCCCTAGTTGAGGCCTAAACGGGCCTAAATGACTTATTCCATGTGTCTTCTTGAGCCTAATTCTTACCCTCCAGGGTCTTAGGGACTGGAGGGGATCTAGCTACCCAGTGGCTAATGGCTCTGCCATCACTGCCTCTTTTTTCTTTATTTAAAAATAACTTCTGAAGCCAAAAATCAACAAGATTTTTCAATTAATAAAAGCCCAGCCATGGATTAATTTATGTATTCAGGATGTTGTTTTTGGACCCTAACTTTGCTAATATAGTTATAGTATTAAAAACTGAAACTCCAAAAGATGAGGAGAGAAATTAAGCTAAAACAATAGTCCTGCTGCAGACTAAAATCACCAGGGAAAAAAGATTTCAGCCAACATATAGGCTGAAGGAGGAATGACTTCTATATAATCCTTGTGTAGTTTGTGTGCACATTGTTCTGCATTACAGAGAAATTCTAATCTTTAAAGGATTCTAAATCCAAGAGATGTGACTACTCAGTAATGTGACCCGTTCTACTAGCCACAATCTACCTCCATAAAGCAGTCACAGCTTATACAGTGTAATAGAACTGACAGATGTCAGATGCTGGCGAGGGAGTGTAATCATTGCCAAACCTTCCTGAAAGAAACTTTTGCTGTTAGTGTTTCATACAAGTAATTCAAGATGTAAAATCTGCAGATAGCCCCAGAGTGGCACTGGCTGCCTTGGGCTCCACAGCGCTTTCTGGGAATAGAAGAAAGTCTTAGTTTTACCTAATTGTCAAGATAAATACTCACTTATTATATTAACAGTAATAATAACCCAACCTCTAAAGCAGAAGACTCTTACAATTAGAGCATATTTAGATCAAAATCATTGCCTAGGGCAAAACGCTGGTTCTCAAGATTATAGATTGCAACTCTTCCCTTGCAGAACCTAAAATGTTTCAGGTACACATCTAAAAAATGAGCTTCTGTATTTTGAGGCCTGATTGGGAAATTTGATCCATTTGTAAATACTTATCTTTTGTGCAGATAAATCCCACAAAAGGTCTATAACCTTAGAATGTGGTTTTATCACTAAAAAAAATTGCAATTGCCCCCATGTTTATTATTAGTATTGTCTGGAACATTTGGAATAAAAAGATTTAAATTTTCCATAGCTTTTTCTCTTTCATCTGTCCCAAATCCCAACGGTCATGAGAAGAGAGCTTCCTGTCTTTTTGATTTATGCAAAGACTCTCCTCGTCTATTGGAGCTGTGACTCCGTGATTCCTTTCTCTGCTACGTAGAAAGGAATGTGTGATGGAACACACGAAGTTTTAACTCTGAAACTTGTTTCTGGAAAAGCTCAGAGTAAGGACAGCAGAATGTGGCTCATTTCACTTTCATGCTGGCTCGTTTTATGTCGCTTTCACTGCATACAACTGAAGTCACTTTTGTAAACGCCAACTCAATGAATATAAATATAGAGAGCCAATAAATGAAAAAGCAGAGATTCGAGGAGGGGAAATTTATCGGGTAACACTTCCTCTTTGAGAAGTTTCCTATACCATATTCTCCTCATATTAGTGGTTCTCAAACTTAAGCATACATTTGAATGGCCTACAAGACTTGTGAAAATGCAGGTTTCTGGGCTCCACTCCCAGAGTTTCTGATTCAGCGGGTCTGGGAAGGTCCTGAGAATTTGTGTTACTAGCAAGTTTTCTAATAAGATGCTGATGCTGCTGGTATGAGGACCACACCGGCGAACCACTGCTCTACACCAGCAATGGGGATCGAGAAGCTTATTTCAAGAATATGTAGTTAGAAGTTTAATAACAAAATGGGGAAAAAACATGTGCGGTAAAATAAGAAAATTTTAAGTACGTATTATGTATTAGGAACTGTCTCCTGCACTTTCTATGTTACCTCATTCAATTATCAACAACTCTTGGAAGTAAGTATTTTTATTACCTCCATTGTACAGATGGAGAGAGCAAGGCTTAGTGAAATTAAATGACCTTCCTGCAGGGGAGGTGGTAGGAGAGGGAGGTGGACCCCATTCCTCAGACTCCAAGCTGGCACCTCACAGTCCTGCCGTCCAGGTGCTTGTTTAAAGATCTGATGTGTTCCTGTAGAAATAGAACTATCTTCCCCGATGAGACTCCTTGCTTGAAGTCGCATGGTCTCGAAGTGAAGCGGTGCAGAAACCCAGGGGCGCAAAGAGTGTGTTTTGGCTGGTGCCTGCTTCCCAGAGTCGGCTCACTCCGGAGAAACATTTCCATAACAAAGGGAAGTTCTCCTCCCCAAGCAGAGCAGGCAGGGAGTTGCAAGTGTTTGCCTCTGATGTGATCCACATTTAATGCTTATCTGGGTGAGAGGGAATTTGATTAGAGCAAATACAAAGCACAATTCAGAGAACAAAACCACTAATTCAAAGGTGGTTTTCCTGCGGATGTAAAATACCTCAAGCCTGTTAAAAGGACTGGAGAGAATTCCACTGAGGAGTGGCTTATATTGTGTCTGATTTCTCAGATTGGAGCACAGCCAAGGGACTGCCCGGGTGTTTGGGAGGCGTGGGGAGAGCAGGGATGCTGGGCCACTCACGGGACAGGCAGGCACTGTCCCCAGATCCGGACACAGGCTCAGGCATGGGGCGGGGGCCGGGGGGGGAGGGAGGTGTTCATCCTGCACATGCCTCTCCCACTCCCTCCAGCTCACCAAGGAAGCTTCTCTCTGCATCTGGTGGCTTCCCAGCCTAGAAGCATCCAAGCACTGCCGTCCCTGATATGTTTGTTTTCCTTTTGGCTAATTTTATCAAGGTCTGGGGTCATTATTAGCCAGATCACAAAAGTAAGAGCTCATTAATATGTATCAGCTCCAAACCCTATGATTTCATCTGTTAATTTGATCTTGTTTTTCCTTGTTTATGGCAATTAAATCAGACCTTGATAAATCTGAGAATGAAAAAAAGGAGTTACCAGCAAGCATAGCTATTATGATCACTCATTAGAAAGCCAAGCAGACTCTGATAAATCGTGCCAGGGTTTTTAAGGAATAGATGATTACCTGCTTAAACAGCATGGAAGCTACCAGTAAAATGTAGCAAAATGATTAAAGAAAAAAAAAGAACACCCCCATCACATCCAAGTGTAACAGATGGACAGTTGTACTTTGGGGAATGTTTGCCGAGCCTGTTTCCTCCCCTTCAAGCTAGGGAGGGCAGAAGCCATGGGTCCTCCTGGGCATGGCAGAGACAGCTTCCCTCCTCCCGCCCTCCCTTGCCCTCCTCACCCTCCCCTGCATCCTCCTGGCGGCTGCAGGAGAACTGCTCAGCTGCCACTAAGGCCTCCCTCCAAACTGTGTGCGGGAAGAGAAGAGCTAAGTGCCAGGGGTGAAGAGGTGGGGGGTAGGTGTGCAGAGCTGGGGCACAGTAAATGACAGTATGGATAAGACCTTCCGTGTCACACATGAGGCTGCTCAGGAAGCTGAGTGTCACCGTGGTGGGCTGGGTGCTCCTCATTCTTTTCAGCTCCTCAGTGTCTGAAAGACTGTCCTCTGGGGAGCCACCACCGTATGGGTCTTCCTGGGAGGCAGAGCTGCCTTCTACAGCTGAAGCTGAAAATGCCACACACTTCTTTCCCAATTTCTGCTATGGCTAGGACATGGATATGGGCCATTCTGCAGCCAGGGGGTCCTTAAGACCTGGTCTCCGGTTCCACGGTGTTGGGACTCCTGGGGCCACTGTGGCAGTGGTGCTCACGGCCAGCAGCTTTGGAGTCTTGGTGGAAGCGGCTGCAGTGTCTGGGCCCGGTGGCAGCAGCAGGGGGCTCTTCTCCGGAAAAGTTCTGTAGTGGGATTTTGGGCTTTACCCCCCAGGTCTGGTTCTCCAGATGTTGTAGTGCTACTGTGAACTAATCAATATCTTAAAAACAAACCTTTGTGCTTAACTGGGCCAGACTTGATTTCTGTTGCTTGCAGTTAAGAACCCTGATCCTCAGAAGGGCAGTGAGTGGCTTGTGCCAAGGGACAAGCTGATGCTTGTCCCGTGCAGACAGTCAGTGAAGGGGGCCAACCTCACGCCACTTCCATGGGATTGGGGGTGGGTGGGAATGGGGCTCAGATCCCTATCTTGTGCAGCCTCGGGGTTCAGTCCACATTTGAAGCATCTCAGCTAAGCTTTTCCAGGGAAGGCTTTTTTTCTGGGAAAGTTTTCTTTTAAATCTCTCTCTCCCTTGTCCACATAAAATCGTGCTATTTCTTTAAGATCCTCTGCAGCAGTCTGGCCCCATTTGCCTCTGAACTCTCTGCAGGGATCCCTGTGCAGCCAACTTGGCATCTTGCTGTCTTCCGGTCCCCTCACACCTTGGTCTGGCTTGTCCCTGTGCCTGCAGGTCTGTTTGCTTGAAGAGCGTCCAGCTCCTCCCAATGCCTTTGTCTTTCAGCCTTTCTTCCTATTCTCAGCCTTCCCACTAGGCCCACGAGCTGGTTAAAAAGGGGTCTCCTAAAGTTCATTGCCTTTCTTTGCTGACTTCTCTCCTTTCCTTAAATTCTTCTCTCTGACCTTTCTCACAGTTGCTTCTATGGCCTCTCTCTCTCTCTCTCTTTTTATAGATTCTTCACTGGTTTCTCTCTGTCATTTGGCTTTCTCTGCTTGTATAGTAGAAAATTTCCCCTGACACCCTCCAAAAGCTGATTTGAAATCTTGTCTTGCCAATTTGTCTTTTCAATAGGTATCTGGATAGCTGAAACCCTATCACTCCACAATTCTGACCCAAAAATGCTTTGTAAATTTACGGAAGAAATTATCATCCACTTTCTTATCGCGTAATGACCTGTGTTTTGCTGGCATTCACCACACTTACTATTGCAAGTTATTCAACACCTCACAAAGTCCCTTCAAATTATTCCTGGGAGTTCTCAGGGGGGTTCTCTCATGTGCTCATGAATAACTGCTGTCAGCTACCAGGTGGTGTCCATCAATTTTTTTCTTGTCTGCTCTGGCCCCCTTCATTGATATCTGCTGCCGAGACTTCTGCTGCCTGCCAAGGAGTGTGGACCTGTCTCATCAATGACTTTGGCAGCAGGCAAGTCGCTCCAACAGGGCACTGGTGCCATGGGGCTCCACCATGGCTGCCCGTGTGGCTACTGCAGGCTCTCGCGATGCTCCGGCTGTGCTGTGCCCTCTTCTCACTGTAGAGGTGTGGGATGCCTCTCTCCCTTTTTGTATGATGCTTTGCCTTACATGGGTTTACCAAAACCCGATTAAAGGTTTTCGTAAAAAATAAAAAATTTTGTTTTTATTTACAGCCTTTCTTTCCACTAAAAGTGCACATCTCTGTCTTCCAATGATGGAACCACTTGTCTGTCTGACTCCCTCTTCCATCCGGAAATGATTTCAGAAGGTTAGTGACCTGGTCTCTGGGGCAAGTAAATTTTCTGTGAGCTGTCCCGCCACCAGTCCAACATCCTGGGCCTACCCAAGTGGAGATGGACACAGCTCAGTTCAAGCAGGAGCTCTTCCCACGTTGGTCAGGAGGTCTAGACTTTAGCCATGAAATTGCTGGAATTGTTTTTTCCATTTTGGGAAAGTTTGGCAACTAACTGCTAAGTCTTAGACCCTGTTAGTGCATGTTTTTCTATGTTAGATATCCTAGAGAGATAAGACCACCCCAACTCTTACCTCCTCCTGCCCCTTCCTAGCCTCTCTGAAAAACCAGGGTCTTTCCAGGCTAGAAGTCACCAGTGTCCCTTTGCAACACATGTCCCTGACCTCCTGGTCTTGGGAAGGCCCTCTTAGCTTTCCCATCCCATTCTGCATTTCTTCTTGCACTTTTGTCGCATCTGTAACCTAAGAAATTTATTGTGTGATTTATTATTTAATACCCATCTTCCCCAGGAAGGCAAGCAGGGCATGGCTGTGCCTGCTTGTTTACTGCTGTATTTTCAGTATCTAGAGCTTCGCTTGGCATTTGACACCTAATAAGAGCTCCATAAATATCTGCTGAATAATTGCATGACTATCTGAGATTGCACAATTATAATTCTTCTGCTGAACTAAAAACTCTTATTTTGGGGAAAACAGTGAACTCAATTCTTTTCCTTTAGCTGGTTCTTTGGGGGTAGAGAGAAGATATGAGTCTATGGGGATCGTTTCTCCATTACATGTAGTCATCTTACGCCTGTTGTCCCTGTCTCTACCCAGGATTATCACTCCCTGAAGAACTGTAGTGGTTGGTGAGAATACTAACAGGAAGAACATAATCAAGGCTATTCCCAGGCAAAATTATGAAGTTGAGGATGTTTATTTTCAAGATGGAAAGCCTCCCAGTGATATTAAACAAGCTCCTAGTATCATCTTCAAAAACTCAAAATCCACAGAACCCACAGCTCTGGAAAATGGTTTTATAGAAGCTACTATTACCAGTTATTGACACATCACAACTAGAGTTATCTTATATCTCGTATGAACACATGGAAATATGTGCTCATGAACATGGTACAAGTATTACAGATATCTGAACCATAGTTTTCCAAATTCCTGAAGACTTTTAAACCACTACTGCTCCCTCCCTGGAGTGGGGCTGGCCACACACCCTTCTTTAGCAGGGAGCCGGAAGGTGGGGGACAACGACGCGGACAGATACACACACGACACTGCATTTATTGCTCACTGACTCATCAAATATCCATGTACTCCTCGATGTTTCTCAGCCTCCTGCAATCTAGTGGGGCCAGAAATATGACTTTTAGTGGCTAGTGGACTGTGAGAAGAAACAGTGTGTATGTATCACCTTCTGGCCAAAGCGTTTAAGACCCTCCAGCTCTCTCTCCTGCATCAGCCATTGTGGAGGCCTCTTGTTGAGGTGTCAGAGCGTCCATCAGCCTCAGGCCCTGAGCAGAGCTTCCTGCTAACCCGCGATGGACGTACAGCACAAGTGAGAAATAAATCTTTGTTCCAATGTGGATCAATCAAGGTCTGTCAGGATTTATACTCAAATGGTTGAACTGGACGGGTTTAGGGTAGGTACCATTGACAAGTGTGAGCAGATTGAGATGACAAACTAGGGGTTGAGATAACCAGAAAGTAGAGATGGCTAGAAGCCTTTACCATTTGTAGGTCTGGAAGGGCAGGAGGAGATGTGGTGTAACTAGAGTCCCAGGGAGAGACTGAGGCATGGAGGAGAAGCCACAGGACAGGGATTGTGGTGTCAAAGGAAAGAGGGAGCAGAGAAGAAGTACCTGGACCTCTCCCTCTTCCTAATGCATGCCTCCTGTAGGAACCTGACCCAGAAACAGAGGGCATGTGAGCTGGGGTGATAGAGTTGGTAAGGCTCAGCCTGTTGGGGGTGCAGAAAACGGAGGAGAATGGAGCTGGGTGGATGGGGGCTGACGAAGAGTACCCAACACAAAGAGCATCAGCCAGCCTGGCTTGACTAAGGTTGGTCTCCCTCTAGGCTGTATTCTTGGGCCCTTGGAGCATCTATTTTGGTGTATCACTCTGATTGGGCTGTACTTATCCCCCAGTATGGATTGTTAGCTACTTGAAAGAAGGCACAGTGCTGCATTTTAATTTTTTTACATCCCTAGTATCCTGTGCTGCACCTGCAATATAATCTGGTTACATATCAACTTAGAAATA
Organism: Equus caballus; assembly: GCF_041296265.1. Classification (NCBI taxonomy): domain Eukaryota; kingdom Metazoa; phylum Chordata; class Mammalia; order Perissodactyla; family Equidae; genus Equus; species Equus caballus. The sequence goes on from NC_091691.1 coordinate 54,898,167, forward strand.
CACCAAATTACTATGTTGACATGCATGGCAGACTCCTTTCTATGAGATGCTATATTAACACCAGGTTGTTGTTTCCATTTGCAAAGTTTAAAGATCCAAATGATAACTGATGGTGCCAGTGAGATTTGTGCCTTAAGTAACCTTATTAATTTGCCAAATGTTTTGGTCTTACAGGAGATAGAGAATAAAAGCTATTAATTATGGCAAATGTTTGTACTCCCTGCTTATGATTGGTCCATGGGAACAATTGGGAGGTGGAGCCCAAGGCCTGGGAAATAAGATTGCCCTCTGAGAATTAAAACAGAAATTTCAGTATAACAGATTAAAGTAGAAACGAACAAAATCACCTGAAAGAGACAGTGTCTCCCAGGCCACAGTGGAACTGGGCCTACTGAAGTTCTTACATAACTATTTGTCCCTAGATATCAGCTGGGGTCATTTGGGTTTTTGAGATTTAGCTACAAATTCCCTCTCCCATGTTCTGTGGCAATTGCAAAGCTTTCCTCAAGATTTCTGTAAATTCCCAGGAGCCTGGCTTGTCTTCGTCTCTCTGGCTCTCAGCTTTTGCCCCTTCTCAACTCTGCTCATGTCTCCAAACTAAGGCTTCTTCCTTCCCTCTGCTCCCATCACTCTAAGAACAGCTGTGCAAGGCGTTTGTGAGTGGCAAACTTTACTGAAGTTTTGGGGCGAAGGAGAGGTTTTATATCAGAGACACAAAAACACTTAAAATTGGAGTATGTTTCTGTTCATAAAGATTCCATGGCTGCTCTGTCAGGGACGCTTTCTCTCTTCTCACATTTTCCAAAGACTCTGTCCTGTTGCCTGGGCCTCCTTCTCTACCTCTTCCTTTATTTTCTATATTCCCTCTCCTCTGTTCTTCCTTTTTATTTCACTTATTTTTTTAACTTAGTTTTTCCAAATTACAAAATGCATGAATACAATCAGTTTGAAAATACAGAGGTGTGTAGAATTTAAGATATTGCACTTCTCTTTCCAGAATTAGCTATTGCCAATATTTTTAAGTTTTGCCAATCTTATTAGCAAAAAGTGGGATCACCTTGTGGCTTTAATTTGCACATTCCTGATTTCAAGTGAGGGTAATTTTGGCCATATTATTTATTGGCCTTTTGAGTTTCTTCTGTGAATCATGACTATATCCTTTGCACTGGAAGCCAATCAATTCTGGATCCTCTAGTGAATCTGATTTTCAGAGCTTACAAATGAATACTGAACACTAGAGGTGGTTGCGGGAAAGTGCTATCATCCCATGGGGCTTGCCTCATGGCCCATTAGCATTTTCCAGAGGATGTCCCTCCAGCTCTTATCTGCTACCTTCAATAGCAATCATGTCCTTCTGCTAAGTGCCCTCAATTTTGGTTGCTCCAAAATAGGATAAACCTTCACAACCTATTAATCTTGGGAGCACTATGGCCGATGTAAACCTAGTCAATGTGAAGACAGTCATCTGAAGCTGTAGAACGGACTCAGACTTTGAGTAGAATTGGTATTTGATTGGTTACCAGAAGTATTTGCTCCTTGTATAGGACGGCCTTACAATTGGGTTTGCCTAGGACGGCCCCCATTTAAGCCCACTGTCCTGGAATCCCATCAGACAGTGTCTCCTTTCACTCTCAAACGTGTCCTGGGATAGATGATAGATTACAAGGTCATCCTATCCTTGTGTGGTATTCAGCAAGTTATTTGGTTTAGGAAACTGTCACCACACAAATGATTGATAGACAGTCATATGCTGTGGCACTATTTTTGAAAATGGCTAGTCTAGTAGTTTTATGAAAGTTGATTATATGGCAGTCTACAGCTAAGCATTTATATTAAGCATAGATTCAGAGAACTAGAAAATTTTTGAGCTGACATTAAAGATAATTTGATTCAGTGTTTTCTTTTAGGTTATTAGATCTTTGAAAAGCTGATAAGAACTGTGGGCCTTCTCTCAGAATGATGCACACCCATATATATATATATGTAAGATTTTGTACGTCAGGGTATTCACTAACCCTCTGAAGCTCATCAGGGGATCCCGATTAAGAATTCTTGGTCTAATTCATATTACAAATGAAAAAATTGAGATTTAGAGAGGATAAATGATGTGTCAAAAAGCAGAACAGATTAGGGCCAGTCCGGTGGCTGAGTGGTTAAGTTTGTGTGCTCTGCTTTGGTGGCCAGGGGTTCACTGGTTTGGATCCTGGGCGCAGACCTATGCACCGCTATTGAGCCATGCTGAGGCAGTGTCCCACATATAAAGTAGAGGAAGATGAACATGGATGGATGTTAGCTTGGGCTAATCTTCCTCAGGAAAAAAAAAGCAGAATAGGTTAGAAGGAGAAATATACTTAGGGTCCCTTGATTTCTATTCAGTACTTCTTTTTCATGGTTTCCCTATTTTGCCAAGAGTCTCAGTCTTGTTATGTTAGTGAGAAGTTAAAAGTATAGAAGAGATTTCTGAGTGTGAAGTTATCAAGAATTTGGAATATTCTCCTTTTTAAAAGCAAAGCATCAGTTGACTATTTCTCAAGGACTACTCGAATTGTTTATGGAGTTCTCATTAATATTTACGCTGCATACCTGATGGTCAGCCGTTTTGCTGAATGGACACTACAAAACCCATGTCCCAACTCACTTGCTGCCACACTTTTATGCACTTCCCCTGCTCTGGCCACAAGAAGTGCTTGCTCTTCCCTTCAGCAATGTGTCCTTTTATTCTTGTTTTTACTCATCTTAATTCCCTTTGCCTAAATATTCCTACTTGTCATTAAGATATTTTCAATGGTAAATTCACTTTCTCTTTATAGCATCCTAACACACATAGCAGAGGTGGTAGTTCTTTCCTTCTGCCTCCATAATGCTTGGAGAGATTTCTATTATGGACATATTAGGACATACTGCATTGATTGCTATATTTACCTCTCTTTCCTACCTCATAACCCAACAACTAGATTATGAGCTTTGCAAAGGCTGGGACAGTATCTAATTCAGGTTTGTGTATTAGCACCTGGGCCAGTGTGTGGTGTATAGAATATCCTCCAAATATTTGTTGAATGACTTGAGCAAATAAATCCTCATAAGATGTTTTTCTGCATCCCAATTTAGTAGATGAAATCTAAGTAAGGAATGGGACATGCTTCCCTTGCTTTCATAGCGCTTACTGTTTATTGCTTTAGCTTTCTTCAGTTTTACAGATCAAGGCAGCATCTTACATACCCAACAGTCCTTTTTCTCTTCCTTTAGGTTTAAGTAGGAAGAGGTTCTACTTATCAGGTTGACCTGCACTGCTTACAGTCACAGTTTTGGAGGGAGTTAAAAATACTGGTGGATAAATTGCTGTGCATCCCGGAGGGGAAGCGCATGAGCTCCTTGCCAGATTTCTATGGCCTGGGGCATGACAAAGGATCTTTTTTTTTTTTTTCCCCCAGGTATCTGTGTCAAAAAGAGTTTGCTAAGGAGCCAAAATCTTCATCTGTTTATGGCTTTACAGCTGATGAAAAATGCAGGATCATTAGAAACTAATTACTGGTTTCATGGTAATATTTATCACAAAAGCTAATTTGATGTTCCAGAAGTCACTTTAGGGGCTAGGTGAGCCCATAACTAAGAATTATTATAAAGTTGTCTTTTTTTTCTTTTTAAAGTTATGCAACTACTTCACTAACAAACCGAAACCAATTGGGGAAGACAATAGACTAGCATGGCCTGACACCTCAATGGTTTCCATCTGGCCTATGTAATTTCTCAAATAGTTTGTTTCAAAAGCATTCCTTTCTACTTAGAGGAAGATGTTGTAAAGGTTCATATATAAAAAATTCAATTGAGTATGCCTTTTTGTATAACCTGAAGAATTGATTATTTTAAAATGCAGTTGAATAGCTTACTCACACAAAAGACATGAAGATAAATTCAAATAGGATCATGTCTTAAATTTTAAGATCTCTGAACACTTTGCTGACTCCTATGTTTTCCCACTATTGCTTTTGCCTTCTTTGTATATATTGTTGCCTTCTGAATGTGAAACTATTTGCATTCGTACTTTATTCACTTATTCATTCACTGAACAGGTGCTGGTGATACAAAGGCTTGTATTTTTTTTTTTTGAGGAAGATTAGCCCTGAGATAACATCTGCTGCCAATCCTCCTCTTTTTTGCTGAGGAAGACTGGCCCTGAGCTAACAACCATGCCCATCTACCTCTACTTTATATGTGGGGTACCTGCCACAGCATGGCTTGACAAGTGGTGCATAGGTCCACATCCAGGATCTGAACTGGTGAACCCTGGGCCACTGAAGTGGAATGTGTGAACTTAACTGCTGTGCCATTGGGCTGGCCCCACAAAGGCTTGTATTTTTGGATTACCTTTAGTTTTGGAAAAAATATGTATAAAAAAATTATAAAACAAATTAAAATGCATTCAGCCAAAATAGACTTTAAATCAAAAAATATTAGAAGAGACAAAGGTAAAAGGTTCAATACAGCAAGAATATATAACAATTATAGATATTTACACACCTGATGACAGACCACCAAAATGTATGAAGCAAAAAATGACAGGATTGAAGGGAGAAACAGACAGGTCTACAATAACAGTTGGAGATTTCAATACCCTACACTGAATAATGGATAGAACAATGAGACAGAAGATAAGTAAGGAAATAGAGGACTTAAACAGCACAATAAATCAACTGTGTCTAACAGACATATACAGAACACTCTATCTAACAACAACAGCATGCTCATTCTTCTCAAATGCATTTGGACATTTTCCAGAATAGACCATATGTTACACCACAAATTTAATCTCAATAGATTAAAAAACATAGATATCATACAAAATATATTCACCAATCATGGCAGGATAAATTAGAAAGCAATAAAAGAATTAAACTGGAAAATTCACAAGATTGTTCAAATTAGACAATGAACTCTTAAATCACCAATGGATGAAAGAAGAAATCACAAGTGAAATTAGAAAATACTTAGAGATGAATGAAGATGAAAACACAACATACCAAAACCTATGGGACACAGCAAAAGTGGTACCAAGGGGGAAATTTATAGCAATAAGTACTTACATTAAAAAATAAGAAAGATCTCAAATCAACAACCGAATTTTACAACTTAGGAAACTAGAAATAGAAGAACAAACTGAACTCAAAGCTAGTAGAAGGAAGGAAATAATAAAGACTAGAGCAGAGATAAATGAAATAGAAAGTAAAAAATATAGAGAAAATCAATGAAACCAAGTTGGTTCTTTGGAAAGATCAATAAAATTGACAAATCTTTAGCTAGATGGACTAAGAAAAAAAAGAAGACTCAAATTACTTAAATCAGAAATGAAGGTGGGGACATTACTATAGATTCTACAGAAATAGAAAAGAATTATAGGAGAGTACTATGAACAACTGTTCACCTACAAATTGGATAACCTAGATGAAATGCACAAATTCCCAGAAACACAAAACCAACCAAGACTAAATCACAAAGAAATAGAAAGTCTGAATAGTGTATAACTAGTAAGGAGATTAAATCAGTAGTCAAAGATCTCCCAACAAATAAAAGCCTGGATTTGCTGACTTCATTGGAGAGGTCTACCAAACATTTAAAGAAGACTAGCACCAATCATTCTCAAAATTTTCTAAAAAATTGAAGAGGAGGGGATACGTCCTAACTCATTCTATGAGGCCAGAATTCCCCTGATATCAAAGCCAGACAAAACTACTCCAAGCAAAGAAAACCACAGACCAATATCCCTTATGAACACTGATGTAAAAATCTTCAACAAAATGTTAGAAAACTGAATTTAGCAGCATATTAAAAGGATTATACACTATGACTAAGTAGTATTTATTCCTGGAGTGCAAGGATGGTTCAACATACAAAAATCAACCAATGTAATACGCCACATTAATAGAACAAAGGAAAAGCAAAAAACACCTGATCATCTCAATTGATGCAGAAAAAGCATTTGACAAACTTCAGTACCTTATCATGATAAAAACACTCAGCAAACTAAGAATAGAAACTATCTCAACATAATAAAAGCCACATATGAAAAACCTACAGTAAACATCATACTCAATGGTGAAAGACTTAAAGCTTTTCCTCTAAGATCAGGAACAAGGATGTCCACTTTTGCCACTTTTATTCAACACAGTACTGGAAGTTCTTGCTGGAGCAATTAGGCAAGAAAGAGAAATAAAACTCATCCAAATTGGAAAGGAAGAAGTAAGATGATTTCTGTTTGCAGATAATATGATCTTATATGTAGAAAACCCTAAGGATTCCATAAAAAAACCTGTTAAAACTAATAAATGAATTCAGCAACATAGCAGGATACAAAGTCAATGCACAAAAATCAGTTGCATTTCTATATACTAACACTAACAATCTGAAAAGGAAATTATGAAAACAATTCCACTTACAATAGCATCAAAAAGAATACAGTATATAGGAAGTAACTTAATCAAGGTGGTGAGAGGTTTGTGCAATGAAAACTACAAAACATTGCTGAAAGTAATTAAAGATGACATAAATAAATGTGAACATTCCATGTTCATGGATTGGAAGACTTAGTGTTAAAAGGTCAATAGTACCCAAAGCAATCTACAGATTAAATGCAATCCCTGTCAAAATCCCAATGATTTTTTATTTTTTGCAGAAACAGAAAAAAAATACTAAAATTCATATGGAATCTCAAGGGATCTTGAATAGCGAAAACAATCTTGAAAAAGAAGAACAAAGCTTCAGGACTCACACTTCCTGATTTTCAAACTTACTACAAAGCTACAATAATCAGAACAGTATGGTACTGGTATAAAGACAGATATGTAAACCAACAGAATACAATAGGGACCCTAGGAATAAACCCTTGTATAAACGGTCAAATGGTTTTTGACAGGGGTGCCAAGACCATTCAATGGGTAAAGGACAGTTTTTTTAACAAATGGTGCTGGGAATACTGGATATCCTCATGCAAAAGAATGAAGTTGGACCTTATTTAATACCATATACCAAAATTAATTCAAAATAGATGAAAGACCTAAATGTGAGACTCCAAATAATTAACGTCTTAGAAGGAAACATAGGGCAAAAGTTTTACAACACTGGATTTGGCAATGATTTCTTGAATATGACACCAAAGACACAGGCAACAAAAGGAAAAAATAAAGAAACTGGACTTCATGAAAATTTAAAAATTTTTGTGCATCAAAAGACACTGTCAACAGAGCAAAAAGGCAACCCACAGAATGGGAGAAAATATTTTCAAATCATGTATCTGATAAGGGACTAACATTCAGAATACGTAGAGAACTCCTAAAACTCAACAACAAAAAAACAAGCAATGGAGAGGCAAAATGTGTTATATACATACAATGGGATACTAGTCAGCCTTAAAAAGGAAGGAAATTCTGCAATAGGCTACGGTATGGATGAACTTTGAGGACATCATGCCAAGAAAGTGGAATGTTGACTGCCAGGGGCTGGGGCATAGAGGAATGGGGAGTTATTGTTCAGTTTGTACAGGGGTTCAGCTTTATAAGAGGAAAAGAGTTATAGAGATGGATGGTGGTGACAGCTGCACAACATCATGAATGTATTTAATAACCACTGAACCATACACTTAAAAATGGTTAAATGGTAAATTTTGTATGTGTATTTTACTACAATAAAAACAATTAAAAAAACTAAAATGCAGGAGACATCCCTGGACTCATAAAAGTTGAGTGAAGGGAAAGAATACTAGAGTTGCAGGTAGAAAGCTTCAGTTAGAGGCTTGACTCCACCTCTCTACTGAGCCTCAATGTCTGCATCTGTAAAATGGGATAATAAATCTGCTCTAATGACCTCAGGGCTGTTGTGAGGACTCAAAGGGATCTGAGAGAATTTCGTAAGTGGAAAACTTGTATCATTATCATAATCTTCTCCTCCTCGGTCTAGTCTTATTACCTCTTAAGCTCATGGGTATGGTCCAGAAAGGGTCAGGGAAGGCTTCCTGAAGGAGATGAAAGTGAGTTGGGTCTGGAAAGACAGTCAGGATTGGGAGAATGAAAAGTGGTAAAATAAAAGCCCAGACGCAGGGTTAGTGCCTGATAGATTTTATAAGGGAAAAATCCACTCTACATTTCCATATTATACTGGAAGAAAAATCTGTGGTCACTAGTTATAATTATTTGCCTTGTTGATTTTGGCACTAATGCAACTTTACAGGATCTCATACTTCCTACCTTTCTTGGAAGATTTCCTTTTTGCGTATCTCTGCATGCTGTTAGTGAACTTGGCAAAGACTTGCTCATGGTAAGACTGTTACAAGTCTATTTTCCTAAAGAAAGGCTTAGCTAGAGATGCCTAGATTTTCTCACATGATGCCTTATGATGCTCCTGGGTCTCTCTCTGTCTGTCTTTATATTTTGCTTTTGTATTGTTGCATCTGTTGATACCAGAGATAAGCACTAGATGAGGAAAGAGGATGACCTGGGTCTCTCTTCTGGATTTGTCCGACTCTGGCTTTGTCACCAACTACCTGTGTGCTCTTGGGCAGACCATCCAATCTCTCTGTACCTGCTTGTAATAAATGGATGTGAGATTAGGGAACTTCTAGGCTCTCTTCCAGGCCCCAAGCTATGTGAGTCATTGTTAGAATCATTATTTGGGTTAAAAGACATCTTATGAGAGTTTATTTTAACAAAAAAATATTGAAGTTGCTATACCTTTCCTCTGACATTAAGGGACTTTAGATGTTCACAAGTAAAACCTTGGAGGTCAAGACCCATCTCTTACCATCTTATACCCCCCGTTGTGCCCAGCCAGGTGCCCTGCACTTAGCGAACACTATGCCTATTGAAGGTTGGATGAAAGAACAAGTTTTCCTTCCAAAAGGAGCCATGTTTTCTACAAAGAGAAACGTTTGTGTCACACTTTGGAGAGGCTTGTCATTGTGAAGGGCTTTTTCTCACATTAGAAGCAGCTTTAAATACAACATGTGGAGGCTGTAACCCAGCCTGGGACATTAAATTCTTTGACAGCAGGGGCCACACTTTATTCATTTTTGCCCACACCACAGTGCCTAGCACAGGGCTTTGCAAATGCTAAGTTCTCAATTAATCTCCATTCACTTGAATTCACTCGACTCTATAAAAGCCATTTGTTTTCACCCAATCACTCTCACCATTTATTCAGTTAATCTTGCAAATGTGTAAAAAAATTTCTACACTTCTGTTTCACTTGTGTTGGTAGCATGTAGATTTCCAATAAGAGCCATCTTATATAGACCCCCTACTCTTTCTAAAACCGCTTCTCTTTCTATTACTCCTCTAATCACAGGGAAAAGAGGAAGAAAAAATAATCCTATCACTAAACCATCCCTGAGAGCCATGGCAAGTTCGGGTTGCCATGAAAATGAGCTAGAATGGAGCACAAAGGAGGGAGGCAATTGCTGTTAGATTTGCTGTCTTATTCCTGTTAACTGTGGGGATCAAACCCTCTATGCTGATTTGTTTTCAGATCCAAGCCCCCATGCTGCATGGAGAGAGTGTCCTCTTGACGAAATCCAAGGAGAGGCCCCGTGAAATGGACATTTCTCCCTATGAATTCAACACTGTGTTTGCTTCATGCGTCTATAAACAATGGCTGGGTAGAATGCAGTTGACAGAGAGGAACCAACGTCTTTCAAAAGGAACGTATTCTTATGTCCTTCCTCCTCCGCCCCAACCTGATCCCTTCCCATAAACCCGTCTCTGTGAAGAGCAGCACCATATACCCCGTTATGAATACCAGAAGCCAGAAGCCCTCCTCCACTCCTTCTCCTCAAACCCCATATGAAGCCAGTCCTCAGATCCAGAAGACTTCACGTCGGAAATACTTCTCAAATCCCTCCCTTCTTTCCCAGGGTTTTTACGGTCTAGCTCCAGCCTACCTTTCCAGCCTGGCCTCCCACCGCTGTGCCCTTGAGCCACTGTTTGCAGCTGTGCATTTTCATGAATTCTACCTTCATGCATGGTCTCTCTTTCTGCAAGGCCAACTCTTCCCCCACTTTTTGTCCTGAGGAGCTCATCCTATTGTCTTCTTCAGACTCACCTCTAGTGGGAAGCTTTTGCAGTCCATCTAAGCTGCAGGCTTTCACAGCTACCATGCTCCCTTAGCACCCCCAAGCATCACTCTGCCTGTTGCAATGCAATTGTTTGTAAATGTCTCTCTGTTTTCCTGACGTAAATGGAAGCTCCTAGAGTTAGGGTCTGTGACTCCTTATCTCTCTCCTCACAAACTCAACCGGATTCTTGTACACAATCGCCAAATCTATCAATGCTTGGTGAATAAATGATTTGGGGATAGGAATGAACAGAAATCAAAGTGGAGAAACTATGGCTGGAGCAGAGGAGGTGTTTCTTCTTCAGTGAACTGCGGATAATATTTTTTTTAAATTAAAAGAAAGTAATGGTGGACTTTGGTTAGCGTGGAAAGAAAAGAGGGAGGCAGACATGTAACATTCTTTCAGAGAAGGCAGGGCACCTCAGACCTATTCGCAAGGCACCTAATGTGGAGAAAGAGAGAAGTAAAACTTCTTTCTTATTTTTCTTGCAAATACTTGTTTTTCTTTCTTTTTCTATAGTCCTTTGCCATTTGGAGGACACTCGTTAATCTGCAAAGCAAGCCCCCTTTCCAGGCCATTAGTGCCAGGACGATGTGAAATAGCAGCCAGCCTGGGCCATTAGTGCCATGGTCATTTAAAACACCAGCCCGCTCAGGTTATTAGCGAGCCAGGGCAATTTGAGTGAACAACCTGTCCAGGCAATTAATGCCAAGGTAATTTAAAGTGCCACACCATTGCAGGCCTGTCAATTAGCAAGGTGTCTTCCATTTTACAAATGGGGTATGTGACTCCTTGGGCACATTCAGGGCCTTCCTTACACAGCTGTCTGACCACTACACATCTCTCACACACTGTCCGTGTGGTTGGTACTCCCGACTTCAGGCAGGTTTCTGGACTACAGACCTATGGGTGGATGTTGAACCACAAATCTTAGAGATGCCGGCTTCTGTGCTCAGTGGCATCCTGTACAAAGTGTAAGATCTTCCCCACAGTGTCGGAGCACATATTGTAATGCAGATTCCACTCCTCCAGACACTCTGAGGGAGACAGAGCACGATTCACAGCTTCTGCAGTGGCCCCAGAGAGTGCCAGTGTGTGCCAGCTGCCTGGGTATCACATAGACCAGCCACACTCTTGGCACGCCAGAGGGGGTTGGGTGCCATCTCCCATTTTCTGCAAAGTCCAGCCTAGAAGCGCAGATGAGCTCTGTGTTCTGGGATGTTCCTGAAGAGATTAGTGGTGTTGTCTGTCACGGACATTGTTATTGAATCTGGGGAAGTTTGAGGAAGGCGCAGAGGAGGGCCAGCCGGCTCAGGTGGACCTCTTCTGCCTGCCTGCTGCCTGCCTCTGAGGGAAGTTTTCAGGTGGCTTATCAGAGCTGGCTCACAGAAACTCGGCCCTTCCAGGTCAGCTGTGGTATGTGGGGTCAGGAACCATAAACTGCAGTGTGAGATGAGTGCTGTCAGCTTAGAGGAAGGCAGAAAGCATCCATTATTTTTATGAGGTGCTCTGACCTTGTAGGATAGCCAAAACAACTTTGCAGCCCCTAAAACATTCTTAAGTTACTTATTATCATTCTAATAATTATTCAGCATGTACAAAGCTCTTTTGCTGAAATACATCTTGTACAGTCTTTTATTAGTTACCATGATTAATCATTCCCATTCAGCACTGGAGTTTAATCCATTAATTTGAAAGCCTTTGTTGAACACATGTTCCAGTGACGCACTAGGAACTCTGCAATGGAGTGAAACAGGGAAGGGCTCTGTCTTCAGCAGTTTACAATCTTATTAGATTTCTCTGTCAAATCCTCTGTGGCACTCATCATAAGTACAGATAAATTTCACAGATTTCAGAAGAAAGGTGTCCAAAAAAGACAGCAGAATTCAGGAAAGAATTACAGGAATTTAAGTCAGGGCATTAGACTGGAGAATAGAGAAAGGACTGCAAAATGATTCTGTGGCGGCTTGAAATCTGATATGAAGCAAATTTAATTTTTTCCTAGATCTATTGAAAGCCTAGATGCAGGTCCTCTGATTCTTGGCTACAGCTATTCTAGAATGTTCTGTGGCAGGAAGGAAATGATGAATTCCCAGACACAGGGAACTTCCAATGGGGAAACTGAAATATTCCAGTAATAAGTTTGGTTTTAACTGATATTTTCCCTGTATTAGAGAGAGATTTACTAAGTATTCACAGGCAGATAGATCCCTTAGGCTATTTACTGTAAACAATAAGGATTTTGTTCAACCGGGTCATTATGAAGACAAATGAGCTCATGAAAACTTTGTTCTCTCATTGTCCTGCCTACTACTATCTTCTATTTGCTAAAATCCTTCAAGGACAAGATCAAATTCCTTCCCCTCCTTGAAAGTTTCTTAAATCCTCTCCTAGGAACCCATATTACTTTGTCATTTTGTTATGGCAGTTCTTTCTTTCTATCTCGTGTTGCATCCTAGATTTGGGGAAACCAGACAGATTAAAATGTTCATTACTGTTTTATCCATAAACCACTGAATCCTACAAAAGTTCCAATTTTTTCAGCATCTACATTTCTCAGATTGCCTCTTTCAGACAGAAATATAACAAAACTTTGTCAAAAGTTTTTTTTTTGGCTTCTCGTAAATTCATTTTATTTAGATTCCAAACAAAGCAGAGCAGAGAGAAGAAGCAATCACAAGTTGATCCGTCCACTCAAGAGCTGGGAACTTAAGTCCTTGGGCTCCAGCCAGTGGGAGCTGCAGACAGGGCCAAGGTCTGGGTCCTTCAGGCCACCATGCTCCTCCAGGCCTGCCCCACCCTTGCATCCACTACAAAGTAGGCTCTCCTGGCGCCGGGGCGAGGGAGGATGGGCCCAGGCTTTGAGGAACCCAGACAATGGGCAGCCTGGCCTCTCTTGGCTTTCTATTTAGAGTCTCTGATCTATACTTGTAGTTGATTCCAAATGTTTCCACTTTTAATTATAACTTTCATTAGGGCTGTGATAGGATTTCTCCTCTTTTATTTCCTCATAGTATTCCTAGCAGGATGCTCTACACATATTACTTATTCGGGAAATTTCTGTAATACTGAATTGAATCTGCTTTATTTGTGTAACTTGTATATTAAATGCACTAAACTCAACAGAGTACAAACAGGAAATGGCCTTGTTTTTCCTCGACCCTCACTCCCTAATGTCTTTGGGCAAATATCCTTTCAGTGAATCTTTGTAGGTTCTCTGAAAGATGCTGTTTTCAAAGTCACTTTCAGTTATAGGAAAAGTCCCATTTGGATAGTTAAGATTCAATTTCAGTTATTAAAAAGTCTAGTCCAGTCATATTTAAAATTTCTAGAGACAAATACTGTATGATCTCACTTACGTATGGAATCTAAAAAACCTAAACTCTTAGAAACAGTGCACAGATTGGTGGTTGCAGGAGGCAGGGGGTGGGGAAAAGGGTGAAGGGGATCAAAAGCTACAAACTTCCAGTTATAAGATCATTAAGATCTGGGGATGTACAGTCACAGCATGGTGATATAGCTAACGATGTTGTATCGCATATTTGAATGCTACTAAGAGAGAAAATCTTTAAAGTTCTCATCACAAGAAAAAAATTTATAATTATGCGTAACTATTTAAAGTTTGTAACTTAAGATGTTAACTAAGCTTATTGTGGTGATCATTTTACATATATCAAATCGTTACATTGTACACCTTAAACTTACACAATGTTATACGTCAATTGTATCTCAATAAGACTGGGAAAAAAAGAACATTTCAATCTGACATCCAATTATAAACTTCTCCCCTCTCCTTTGGCCTTTTTCCATAGTTGGGGGACCTGCAATGGTCTTTGGTACTTTAACCCAAATTCTGAGACAATAGAAGTCTCCTCCTACTTCTTAATACACTATAACCCAAATGGAGGCACATAATGTCATGTACTTAGGACTATTTGCTTTCTATGACAAAACCCAAGATTCAGGTTTAGTTGCAATATTTTCAATTGCTAAATTTTTCATGGGTTTATAATGTGCTGATGACAACATCAACCTTTAAGACTTTAATCACCTGGGTACCACATCCAAATATTTTTCAGCACAGAGTAGAAGTATTCTTTGCAGGGAAGAGGCTAATAAAACTTTTGCTTTGCATTCTGAATTTAGAATTAGCAACTGACAATCCCTTTGGAATTATAACTCTTGCATTGTTACACACTAAATAGCTACACTTGTCTTGTTAATAAAATCATAGTAATTGAGTAGCATTTTCATTAAGACAGGAGTGTGGTTCATTTTGTAGATAGATGATAAAACAACCTGGAGATTCCATAGAAACTCTGTTTTTCCATTCAGGTTGCTCAGAACCCATATTAATGGGAAATTGTTTTGAACAAACATATCAGCAAGTCATATGCTGTCACCTCCTCTGGGATCAGCGCTCCATGAGTCTCTGCCTTGGGGGTTATCAGGTGTTCTTCAGTTTCCAGGCTGCCTCACCATCTGGCATAGTGGCTGCACATATCTCTGTTACAGACCACTCAACATTCCTAAGTATGTAGGTACAACTGCTCCAGATGTAACAGTATCCACTGCTCCAGATGTAACAGTATCCTAGAAGAGAGATGGACACAGACAGAGCATCACTGAAGATGTTCTCCCAACCACATTGCATGATTTAGGACACCCCACATGTGCCCATCAAGCAATTGCATCATGATCCAATAAAGCCCGATGTGGAATCCAGAATCCAGGTCTGGTATGGATTCTTCCTCTGTGAGAAGTAGCAGGATGAGCTAACTAACCTACAGGGTGGTAATCAGGAGTAGACACAACCACAGCTGTGCTCCTGAGTCCACCTTCTGTGACGTGCTTGAACCCCATGTGCGTTCCCTGGACACTTGTGTCTAGTAACAAGACTGAGTTCTTACAGCTCTGTGGCAGAGTACGAACGAGGATAGTGGTGCATCTTGGCAAGTTGGCCACATCTGAACAAGTGCTCTTTGGCCCTGAAGTGTGGGGAAGGATGAGGGGTAAGCAGTACCTTTGTGTCCAAATAAGAGCCCTCATATAT
This sequence comes from Equus caballus, assembly GCF_041296265.1. Lineage (NCBI taxonomy): Eukaryota > Metazoa > Chordata > Mammalia > Perissodactyla > Equidae > Equus > Equus caballus. The sequence goes on from NC_091691.1 coordinate 54,913,316, forward strand.
ATTTGCACAGACTCTCAACTTAAAGTAAAATTAGGCAAATATGAAAGGAAACTAGGTGATAGGCCAGTTAATATTTCAACAGAGACTAAAATACCATTGCAGGACTCTAACATTAGACTTCTTTGAGCCATAGGTGTCATCAGGGTATTTGGCAGCATTGGCTGAGTTAGGTACCCATTATAGCACTAAGCAATACAGGAAATTTCACACAAATTTAAGCTATAGTTCCTACCCTCCAGAACTTCAAAATCTGTCAATTCTTTTGCTATTTCCTTGGCAAATATTTGGTATCATAATAGGTGCTGAAGGGACAAAGAAAGACAAGTTGGCTGGATCCTGCTTTCATGGTGTGATGGAAAGACCTTTGGAGTCAGACAGGCCTGGATTTGAATTGTGACACTGCACTTGCCATCCTTGAGGTCTTTGGTAAATTAGTCACTCTCTCTGAGTCTTAGAAGCTTCAACTATACTAAAGGTGTGATGCCCACCTTTTGAATCTGCTGAGGGTCAGATGGGACCCTGCATATAAAATGCCTGGCTTGGTGCCTGGCGTATAGTAGCTGTATCATAGATCTGATCATCCAGGAAACAGACTCAAAGATTCTGCCATTGGTGTGAAGAGTCATGCCGGGGAGACCTCTCCAGGGAAGTCCTGTAGTGTGGTAAGATTGGCCTGAGAGAGGAGCTGGCCTACAATAGAAGGCTCAGCCATCCCATGAGGAGCCCCGGAGCTGGATGGTCCTTCAGAGACAGCCTGAATCAGGGCACAGGGCCCTTCCTTTGTTGCCTTGCACTGACTTCCTGTTTCCAGGGAGGAGGTATAAGCTCGAGCAAGGCAGCAGAGGCCAATGCCTGGGGAGGGACACAAGTGCAAGTGGTCAGCAGGCAATATCCCCCAGCTGGGGGGATGCGAGAGCCATTTGCCTGAAAACAGGATCTTGGTGGAGTAGCATAGTATCCACAGAAGGTGCTCCATACATGTGGACTCCTTCCTCTCTTCTGCATAATTCAAGATGTCTATAGCTCAGTGGAGGTGATGAGGCATGAGTACAAACAGTACTAAGTACCAAGTGTCGTAGAAGAAGCACAGACACAACGGCATGGGAGTTCAGAGAAATGAGAGAGGGCTTTTAGCTGTGGTCCCTCCCAGAAGGCTTGAGCGATATGCTCTTGAAACTTGAAAAATACCCTAAGAAAGTACTTCATCTTGCGTGGCACAGACTGGGAGTGCTGAGAGATTTTAGAGGAAAGGGAGCTCAGGAAGCGCCAGAGAAGTTAGGGAAAGTTTTGTGGCCATGTGTCTGTGGACCAACTCACTCAAATCCTTGGTCATGCTCAGTAACCATGAAGATCCTGGATCCAGTAGGACCTGCTGGGTCTGAATTTGGAATATGCATTTTATAAGCCCCCTAGACAATTGGGATATACCTTGAAAGTTTGGGGGACCCTGATTTGCAGCTTCGACCCATCTCAGTCTCACCCATTTTTTAAAGCTCAAGCCAGGCCTTCCTTGTTAATTTGTTGAGCACCTGTGACAATCAAGGTTCTGTACTCAGACATAGGAATATTCCAGGTTCTCTGCCATCAGGGGCTCATGATGGAATAGGAGGGCAGGAATGAAAACAAATCATATGGAGTAAAGATTGAAAAGTGCTGTTCCATGGGAGAATGGTTTTGGAGCCACACAGATCTGAGCTATAATTCACAGTTGGCTACAGTATGGTTTGTGCAAGATACAGAACAAGAGTGGGGGATTGCTTTGGATAATAGATGAATCACCTGTTCCTCTCGGATAGAGAGAAAGAAATATTTCTAAATTTCCTTTGTCTTACCTGCAAGTGCTAAAACTTGTAGATATGTAAAGTTTTTAAGATTCAATTGCATAGCCCAGAACCCTTTCTTCCCACCCAAGTAGGCACTAAGCTCTCAATTATTCTCCCAATCTATTATGAGCACCCACTTACAGGATAAACTCACTGATGGCTGCCAGTAGTCTACATGGCACTCACGGTGTTCCTTTTCTCCTGCTGCCTTTAAAGGGGTCCAGTGCCCATCAGACCATTCAAGGAAGGCTCATCATTGCTACCGTGGTCAGCCTAGGTGCTTCTAGAGCTCTGGACCTCAGCATGCAAGAGAGAAGGTAGGTCCACGCAAATGAAGAGAGAGGATGGCCTGCTCCTCTCTGGGTCTCACTCTGTCTCCTGGGCCCAAGGAAACTCTCCCTGTGCCCAGAGTCTCGGAGTCTCACATGAACAATTTCTGATATTTACTTTTGCCTGAATAATAGATAGTCTGCTGAAAGACTCTCAAAATCATGGTTAAGTCCATTTCTAACTATCATACATCTAAGGATGCTGCTACAACCTAGTCCAAAGGGGCAGGTAGGGAACAGTGGCTGGATCATTCCTCACTGTCTTCCTCTCTCCTCAGCTACAAAGCATTTCCAGAAGAGGCAGTCTTTTTTGATGACATTTTTCCCCCTCACTCTCTGCTCCTTGGAGCAACACCCAGGAAATCTTTATTCCAGCAGAACCTCTTTGCCTCACTTTTGCACGGCTAAAATGCCCATGGAGGCACTTTCTATAAACCTTATGGATAGTTTGCTGAAAGGTGAATCTCCAGTGAATCAGAAAATGGCTCCAATTTCACAGTAACAGATTCCCTGGTTTCTTATAATGGTTTGCAATGTTCTGGGGCCAATTCAGAACTCAAGGTACCCACCCTTCCCTCGTTCCAGCCGTTACGGCAAGGGGCAAGGGAGAAACTCTCCCCTATAGTCTAGGAAGTTGGAGGTGAGTGCTAAGGTGATGGCCAGGGTGGAAAGTCTAGCGTCACCTCTCACAGGTAGCTTTATATAGAGCATAAGTTTTTTATTTGTTACTGCAGTAAAGTTAGGAGTGGATGAGGAAAGTTTGTGATGTTATGGGGAATTTATGCCTAGGCAAACTCTACAAAGCAGGAATAATAATCATCATGAAAGCTAACATCTATTGAGTACTTATTATGAGAAAAGTACGGTCCTAAAGGCGGATTAGATGAGATAATGGGTTATCTCATTAACCTCCCCACATTGTTAAGAGATAGGTGTTATCATATTCATTCTCCCAAAGGATTGCAGATTCCATGGATGCAGGCACCTTGTTTATGTTGCTTCCTGTTGGATCCCTGGGACTGAGATGAGTATCTGGCACACAGATACCCAAATGGTGTTTGTTAAGTGAATAAATGATCTTTCATGACTTCTAGATGAGGAACCTAATAGAAAATTTAAGTGACTTGAATCTAAGCAGCCTTACTCACAGTCCAGTGCTCTAAGCCACTCAGTAGACTACTCCACAAGTTCTTCTGAGATTGAGAAGTGAGTAGAAGGCTGGAGAGTGTGTGGTAAGGTTTTAGAACAGCTGGAATGAAGAACAGGAGAGGAGAGTGGTCTGGGAAAAATGGAAAGATTGCCATAGATTTGAAAGCCCAGCAGACGTCACCAACACGGTCACTTAGCAGTTGTGAAAGAGATGGCAGTTCAGAGTTCCACGGGTTAACCCTCAGAAGAGGGAGGGGTGTGTGTGTGTGTGTGTATGTGTGTGTGTATCTGGGAGGAGAGGGAGGGAATGGGAGGTGAGGGAAAGTGGTTTGTTAGATTGACACAGAGCTTGTTGACATACCAGCTTCCTAACAGAACTCTCTGGAAACAAAAATATAAAGTTGATTATATGAGGTCTAAGTTCGCACAGCTAATCAATGAAAGAGTCAGGATTAAAATATACATCCAAGGACCCGCAGCCAGGGTGGAAGATAGCTTTCTTCTTATCATTTTCTCAAGCTGACAATGCATTTCCCAGCCAGACTTGCCCACAGATTGCATTTACAGAGTCCCTTCTAGAACTATCGTTTCAAATGGTAAAGTACAGTCAGTGAAGAGGGAAGTGTGCAGTGGGGGGCCTCTCCTGCAGGACATCTTTAGGTATCTACGTGCCAGGTCCTCATCTCAGTCCCTGGGATACAACAGGAAACAAGACGTCTCCTAGGAAGACATCTTTGTATCTACACTCAGCATCCACCTGATTCACTCTGTGACTACAAGCTTGTTGAGGGCAGAGAGAGGTTGTATTCATCTCTGTAGTCCCTCCATGGCCAGAATAGTTCCTAGTACTCTATAAGTGCTCAACAGAGTGTGTATTTCATTCCCTTGAATTGGTCCCTGAAGGCAGCTTCAAAGAATCAGTGCCTTGAGGAGAGCTGGGGCCGGGTGCCCTCATCCCTTCCCTCCCCTAACCCTGTGCACGGCCTGGGTAATAGCAACAACACTTCTAAGCCTTGAGGTGGCCCTGTTTGAGCACACTTACACTCCCCAGCACAATCTCTAGTGGAACACTTACCTAAAGGGTAGCTTTCTGCTTCCTACATATCCTATCTTGGGGTATTCCTTCTTAAACTTTGGCTGAAGATTTTGTAACCACTCCCCAGAACAATGGTTCTTTATTCTTTTCTCTGTCCCTGACTCCCACTTTCTCTCTTGATTTTGGTTCTCCTTTCTTATTTTATATTTCTGTCTACCTCTCCCCTTTCTCTTCTTCCTGAGGCAGTTCTAGTAAAGTAAGGTGAGCTCAGCACTTGAGGTCAGAAGGCTTGAGTTTTACTCTGTCTCTTCCTTGTATGTCTAACAGAAAGTTGTTCAGCTTCTGTAAGGCTTACTTTCTTCATCCACTAAATGGGATGGTCCATATAGATATCAAATTATAGCTGTATAGCTGTATACAGCTATACAGAGCTGTAGGCTCTGTCAGCAACAGTGGCAGGATTTTCAGCCAGCAATTGAGAGCAAAAACCCTGGAGCTCATAAGAAAGCTGACCGAATAAGTGTCGGACATGGGCATTTGGGCTTATGAAATAGGTTACATATTCATAAAGTACAAAGCTCCAGTCTCTTTAGTCTAGATTTAAAACACCTGGAGGCCTTGATTTGCTTGAGATGACCAAGAACTGGGCTGAGGAACAGGTTGAGGTTCTCTCTATGTAGACAGCTAAGGAATTATCCAGGCTCTGAGGTCCTCCCTTGCTTCCACACACTCCTAGAAGAATTCACAAAGGCTGATACCAGGAGACTTCGAGCATTTACCCAATAAGGGAGCCTAAGCCAGTGAAAGAGGGTTAACAGTCCAACTTCACATGTGTGCTGAATGGGTGGAATGTATAAGGCTGTTTAGGTGAGCAACTAATAATGACTTACAGAGAAACAAGCCCCATGTGGCCTTGGTGCTTCAATGTATGGTCTGGTGGGGGGTTGGGGGAGGGGCTAGCAAAAGACATGCCAGACCACAAAAGTCTATTCTTTTTGATCTTCAGATGTTCCTTTAGTTTCCATCATTATGAAATTTTGTGTTGAGATTTTCTTTCCCCCACGAGGCCACTATTGACATGACAGTAGATTACCTTGAAGGGAAATCACACCTTCCTTTGATTACCTATTACTGATTTAGAACGGTTTACTTTCAGACTGGTGAAACATTGCTGGAATTTAAGGATCTCAAATCCTGGAGCACAGACTTTCTGTGAGTTCAAGTCTCAACTCTACCATTACAATTTGCAAGACCTTGGGCGATCCACTTCACTTCTCAGGGTCTGATTTTCTCCATCTCTAAAGCAAGTCTTAGGTCTGTGGTTCCATGTGGTTCTCTGGTATCATCTTGGGTGTTGCCTACTGGTTCTGCCAATGCCTACGGAGTAGGAGATGACCCTCCACTCTGGCGTGTCCCATCAGTGATGAGAATGAGGGCTCTACTGCTCTGTCATCTATCACTATCAATGTCTCAAGGAGAACTGCTTTTGACTTACCAACTGAGAAAATCCAAAATGTCTTTAGATATTAGGACATTATTGATGGTTCATTTGTACTATCCCAGGAGTCTGACTAAAAAGAATTTAAGTGATATTGCATAATGTAGTAGGATTCCACATTTAAAAAGTGTAGGTAATATATTTCTATCTATCTATTTATCTGGTTGTCTGTCAGTCTATCCATTGTCTATCTATCATCGTCTACCTACCTATCTATCTATCTATTATCTACCTATATATCATCATCTATCATCTATCAATATCTATCATCAATCTATCCATCCATCTATTATAATTTCATACTTGTTTGTCTCAGCTTTGTGTTAATGTCTGTCTCCTCTACCAAATGGTGCGCTTCAGGAGTGCAGGACCACATCTGTCTCATTCACTCTAAGTCACCTCTGTTTGGAACAATGTAGTTGCTTATAAAATTTTGTTGAATGAATGAGTGGTCCATGTACACCCTATTCCCTAGTCCTGGTTACTTTTCACTCCTGATGTCCCTCTCCTTGCCTGTGCTAATTGCACTGCAATGGCTTTAAATTTTTTTGTTATTAAGATATAATTCACTTACCATAAAATTTACACATTTAAAGTGCAAAATTCAGTGGTTTTTAGTATATTCACACAGTTGTGTAATGATCACCACTATCTAATTAGGGAATATTTCCATCACCCTAAAAAGAAACCCTCTACTCATCGGCAGTCACTCAGAATTTCTACTCTCCCCTGCCGTTGGCAATGACCAATCTGCTTTCTTTCTCTTTGGATTTGCCTATTTTGGACATTTCAAACTAGTGGAATCATACAACATGTGGTTTTTTTGTATCCATCTTCTTTTACTTAGTAAGTTTTCAAAGTTAATCCATGCTGTAGTATGTATCAGTACTCCATTCATTTTTGTGGCTGAATAATGTTCCATTGTATGAAGATACACATTTGTTTACCTACTCACCAATGGATGGACATCTGTATTCTTTCCACCTTTTGGCTATTATGTATAATGCAGCTGTAAAATCCCTCTGTCAGTTTTTGTGTGGACATATTTTCAATTCTCTTAGATATATCCCAGGAGGGGAATTGCAGGATCATTGTTTCAGGTATTTTTCTAGATGTCTTTCTAGTTTTTATTTTAGTTCATTATTTCTTCTTTCTGTTTTCCTTTGCTTAGAAGATTTTGTTTTAATTTTGTTGTAGAGATGAGAACCTTAGTCATCACCTGATTGTGACTTGCTATGTGTGTGGGCTTGCTGACTGTAAATTGGGAATATAGACTAGCTGAATTATGGAAATTCTCTTCAACAGGCATCCATCTATTTCAATCAGGGTACCTGAGTATGGGGAACAACACAGACAAAGCTAGTCATTTCACTCTCTACCACTTAGCGTTTCCTCATGTGTTTCCAGAAAGTCTCCATAGAACCGTTATAAAGATGGTTCAGGGCCCCATGGCCCCTCAATGGCACATTTTAGTGAAAAGCTCGTGGACCAGACTGACTCCACAGGATAAGGATGTAGATGCTTGCTTTTGCATCATAAAGAGGTGATCTGGAATCTTGAAACTATTGCTTATCAGAGGAATAATGGAGGAAATTGGGGTGGGTTTGACTGGGTGTGCTGACCATTAGAATATTTCTTGGCTGTCCAAAGTTGTGCTGGGGAATGATAATGCTTGATGCCCAGTTAAAAGGTTCCAATCAATGAGAGGAAACTTGTCTATGCAATGGAAAACGTTTCACTGTGTTTGACAGAGGCAGGAGCGCAAAGTGATAAAGAGAAGAACAAAAATTTGCTTGCCAATTCCCTGAAAGGTCCCTTTTAAGCATCGAGATTCCTAGAGCTGGGGGGTGGAGATCTTAGATGTCATCAAAGAGGTTATTAATGTTTCAAGGATTGCAGAGTCATAAAAGTTAAATATGGAGAGTAGCTATTAAGCCTTCTAATCTCTCAACCTCCAATACCCGCCTCTTCTCCCTTCCTCTCCATGCCTTCAGGTAAGCTGTCAGGTCTGGTTTAAAACCGTGCCCGTAACTGGGCTCCCTCCTTTGCTGCAGGTGTCTCTGGTGAGATTTGACAGGAAGTTGGCCAGAGTGGTTTTCTAAATCAGGGGCATGAGAGGCGGAAGTGAGGATGTTCTGATGCGAAGCTCAACAGCAAGGCAGTACCTGCTGGGGGAGGAGCAGCTGGAATCCACCGCTTCAAAGATGTCATTAGAGGCAGACAGAGAAATAGTCTTATTTATTGGGAGCTGGTCCTCCCCTTGGTCATAATTGGAGGAGGTGGCCACCTGTGATGTTTGATTTGAGATATGCCTGGAGGCCCTCTGCCTTCTTTCTAGCTCGTGCATGACTATCGGAAGCCCACCATTAGCCATTTTTTCATTTGGGTTAAAAGATGATTCCCTATTAAAATGCAAACACTCCTGGGAAAAAGAATACATTAGCCCTGATAATCATTCACCTTGATGTAAATCTAAGCATCAGAGCCTTTCCAAATAACGGCTCCTAAGACAAATTTTAGTGGGAATATGATGGGAGTAGGGTATAAGGTGGAAAGGAGAAGTCAATGTTACAGAAGAAGCACATTCTGTGGAAACCTTATGTCTCTGAGTAGTAGTAGCTACTCCTTGGGGAGGAGGATTAAGCAACGTGGAGGGCAGCTCCACACTGACCTTCAGTATCACATTGACTCTGGCCAGATCTGCGATCAGTTCTCAGTTCCTGCACATCACGCCCACTTCTGCCAGCTGGTCCAAGATACACCCTGAGGTGGACACGAGGGCTGACTCTCTATGCATCCTTCTTTCCTGAGCCAGCTGCCCCCTGCCCAGGGCAGAACAATGCAGGGACATCAAAACAGCTCTGCAGCTCCGTTTCATTTGGAACCCTGAGCAAATTTTCAACTTACTTCAAACCATTGACGGTCTGGCAGGAATCTGGGTCTGCGGATAGTCAGAGGCTATTTATTTCAAAATGTAGCAGACAGAATAAAGACCCCTGCAAAGACGTCCCTGGAGTCCTCATCCCCAGAACCTGTGAATAGTTCCTTTACCTGGCAAAAGGGACTCCATCGATGTAATTAAGTTAAGGACCTTGAGATGGGGAGATTATCCTAGATTATCTGGGTGGGCTCACTGTAATCACAAGCATTTTTAAAAGGAAAGAATTGTCCCCCTTGCTGTGGTCAGAAAGAAACATGAGACAGAAGACGGGTTACAGAGATGTGAGGATGCTGGCTTTAGAGATGGAGGAAGGGAGCCACGAACCAAGGAACGTGGCAAAAAGGAGGAAAAGGAACATAGCTTCCAGAAAGGAACATAGCCCTGCTGTTACCTTGATATTAGCCTGGTGAGACTTGTGTTGGATGTCTGATCAACAGAACTGTAAGATAATAAGTCTGTATTGTTTTAAGTCACTAAGTGTGTGGTAGTTTGTAACAGCAACAACAGGAAGCAAAATACTGGGGCCGGCTCCGTGGCCGAGTGGTTAAGTTCGCGTGCTCCGCTGTGGTGGCCCAGGGTTCGGATCCTGGGCGAGGACATGGCACTGCTCATCAGGCCACGTTGAGGGGGCGTCCCACAAGCCACAACTAGAAGGACTTGCAACTAAGATATACAACTATGTATCCAGGGGGTTTGGGAAATAAAGCAGAAAAAAAAAAAGATTGGCAACAGTTGTTAGCCCAGGTGACAATCCTTAAAAAAAATAAATAAATAAAGCAAAATACCATTATGAAGCTTGAGATGAGTTAATTTCTCCATGTCCCTCAACTTGTCCTCTTCCATCATTTCCAAAATAAAGACTCTCTCCATCTCCTCCCTCTTACACATTCATTTCCATTTAGGTCTCTACTTCCTCATCCAACTCATCCACCAAAACGTTTCTACTCTGACTGTTGAAATCCCTTTCAATGAATAAAAATAGATACGATGGATTGAGTACTTATTTTAATATATCTTTTCTTCTTTGTACATTATAAAGCACTTGGGTTTTACATATACAGATACTGAGGCTTAGAGACGTAAAGTAACCTGCCAAAGGCCACACAGCAGGGACTGGTGGGGGTGGCGTTCAAATCCAGCTCCACAGCCCGTGTTCTCAGCTTCTATTCCAATGCTTCCCGGAGGGCATGTCATAGAATAACAGCTCCATGGGTTAGGAATATGGGTTAGGAGAAGCGTGGATTCCGTGGCCTGTTGTGCAGTTCTAACTTTCTATTTCCTCCCCGCTGTCTGCTGAGGCCCAGGTCACCCTTGGACTCTCAGTTTGCAGATTCTTCTCCACTCCGCAACTGCCGTCCCCTTGGGGTTTTTATTTCTGTGCAGTGGGTCCATCTGGTGCCCTAGCTTCCTAATCCGCTTCTCTGGCAGCTTTCTACTCCACTCCTATCACTAACCTACCCAAGACAGATCCTTTTCTGAAATGCCAGCCTCCAATCTTCAGCCCTCTGCCCGTTCAGCTCACCTCCTCCTGTATTCCCTCAACATCTGCTCTTATCAAAGGCCATCAAGCCTTTGGCCCCCTTTCTTTCCAAGTCTGTTAGCCTCATCCTGGCTTTACCAGATGCACATTAGAATCATCTCTCTCACCCAACTGCAACACAGAGACATGAGGGAGGGGGCAGCGCTGGTGTTAAAACCTCCCCAGGTGATTCTGATGCACAGGCCAAGGTTGAGGACCCATGCTCAAATATAACCTGGACTCTTGGGGGATCCCCTCAATCTCTCTTGCCCTGCCTTCTACTAATTTCTTTATCTCTTACCCTTGGCCTGTTGCACTGCAAATGCTCCAAAATCTGGGTAAATCTAACAATCTGCCGTCACCACCGTTTTACCAAAGTTAGGAATCTTTACGTTGCAAGTCACAGAAAGATCCTTCAGCCAAACTAAGAACATTTTAGAAGAAATTTCCTATAAGAAAACTGCAGGGGTGCCTAGAAACAGAGGCTGGAGTACTAACGGAAGTCAAGAAACATCCTCTGCATCATCTCCTCCATTTCCCTTTCTGCTTCATTCTTCTCTCTTGCTGCAATTTTTTTTTTTTTTCCATTTTCCAGTCCTTGTGGTAAGAAGTGGCCACCACCAACAACTTCTGAATTAACAGTTTGAAAGATGACAGGCTGAGATGGGAGCTTTTAGACCTGGTTTTAAATTCCTGAGGGAGGTATTCTGATACCCTAAGACTGGATCAAGTTCTTGCCCCAGGACCAATCCACTGTGGCCTGTAAAGTTGTGACATGTGACATAAACATGGGTGCCCCATAGAATTAATTCATGTCCCCAAATGAATGGCAGGGACAGGGGTAGCTGCAGTTCCCAGAAAACTGGAAGATGGGAGGGAGAGCTGCAGAGCTTAAACAACAGAAGGTCGTTGAATATCCTACGGGAAATTTACCCAAATATGAGAAGTGGTACCATTGCAAATTTTGTCCCACAGTGTCAGCGGGGTCCTTGACAGAGCCCTACAATCCTTTTATTCATTTGTAGTCAGTAGTTTCTCAGTCACCTAAGCTGATTCTGAGCCTTCCCATAATCTGTCCACCACTTCTTACTTTACAGAAAAAGCAGAAACTTCTGGGCACAAACTTCTTCCACTCTGGGTTTCTTCTAGCTGAGAAACCCATCTATACCCACATCTTCAGTCTCACACACTTTCTCCTGTCCCTTTCTGCTCTAGCAACCTGTCCGTCTAGGACACAGCTTCATCTGCTTTCCCTCCACCTATAACTAAAAGCATGCGCCACAGCTGAGCCTCTCCTGTAAATCTCCCCATGGCCCCAGCTCTCTCTTCCTTCTTTCACAGTCAGACTTCTGCCTTCAGATTTTATTTCTTTTTCATCCTCAATACACTCAACCTGGCTTCTGCTTGCCCTACCCCTTCTAGCACCAATTCCCAGTAACCTCTCTGGCTAAGGTCACCAACGACCTCCTAATTGCCAAACCCGGTGGATGACTTCCAGCCTTTGTCTTAATGTGCCTCTCTGCTGCATTTGACATGATCTTCTAAATATGTCTCAAATCATATTTTCTCTCTCTGTCTCCGTGGCCATGTCAGTCTTTCTTCAAATCTCCCCTGAACTCTTGGAATAGTGCCTTTAATGGTTTCCTTGTTTTTAATTTTACCCAACACTTCCTACTGCTATTATTTTTCTAAAACAAAATCTGATCAAGCCACTCTCCCATTTAAAATCCTTCCATTGCTCTCCGTCACCCACTAAAGGAGTTCAAAATCCTTAGTATGGCCTATAGAGCCTGGACTTTTCATGTCATGGACCCCACCAACCTTTCCAACCATACCTTCTACTTCCTCCCCTCTGCCTCCTGCGTCCACACATACCTAGCTGCTTGTATGTTCCTAAAAAAGGCATGCTCTTGCATGTACTATTCCTTCCACCACTCGACCCTGGCATATTTTTACATCCCAATTCAAAGACCCTCTCTTTGGCGAAGTCTTTCCTTCCTGCTCCAGACAGAGTTCACTCATCTCTTCTTCTCGACTCCTATTCTCCCTGTATGCTTCTCAACTGTAGGGCTTCTCACACTGCATATTTCTGACTTCTTTACACATCAGCTTTTCCCACAAGATCACAAGCTCCTCAAGGGCAAAGAAGGGGGTTTAATCATTCTTAGTCAATAAATATATAATACATGAATGAATAAATGGGAAGGGGGTATCCATGGAGACCGGGTTGGAAGGCTGATGAAGTGAGGCAACACTAGTTCATATACATTGGGCCGCAAAATTGGACAATCTCTACCTTCTGCATTTGATTTCCCTTATTGATATTTAACCTGTTTGCTTCAGTGGCATATTGCCTGATTCAGGTAAACAGTGCCTCCTTCACAGTTGCAGCTGCTTCCTTTGATAGCTCATATCAAGTGTTACTCAGCTTCTACCTCTTTGCTTTTCTCCTTAAAATTCAATTTCTGAAAACTAGTTGAAGAGTTCAGCCACTGAAAGATCTTCATTGATTTATTTTGCCTTCCTTATTTATTTATGGGACCACTTTCTCCTTGATATTTCTTTTTTGCTCTCTGATGTACTTGTAAAAGCTCTGCTCCTTCCTCTTAACCCCATGCATTAGATTACCCCAGCCTCTGGGGTTCCTTTCCTCGCCTTTTCCTTTCCATCCGTTCTGACTCCAGTTGAGAAACTTTCTGTCTGCTTCCTGAAGTCCTGTGTCTAGCAAAGTTTTCAGATGATCTTAAACTTTCATGTTGACCCCTGCAGAAGTCAAACTGCCGACTCTGAACCCTTGCATCTTGCTCTGTGTGTGGGTTTGGCTCCAGATTAGCATAGTGATTAAGACCGTGATCTTGGAGCCAGCCTGTCCGGGTCCAAATCTCAGCTCTGCCACTTACCAACGGTGACCTTGTTCAAATTCTTCAAACTCTCTGTATTTTAGTTCTTCTTCTGAAAAAATGGGCTGAATCATATTACCTACCTCTTGAGTTGTGAGGAGTAAGTTTATTGAAAGCTGTAACATTTTTAGAAGAAGTCCTGGCAGGGTATGGGTATTCGTTCCTTCTGCTGTTTCACCTTCACCTCCTCCCTCACTTCCCTTTTGCTGTGCAGTTTGTTCTCTGGTTGGTTAGCATGGAGCATTCAGGATGGACTCCTCAGGGCGGAACACTTTTCTAGGCACTGTATGTATAATAACTGGAGGATGAACACGGTGCAAAGAAAAGCCAGACTCTGTTCACAAACCTTGGGGATTATAACATAAGAAAAATAGAAACGACCTTTTATCAAGTGCTTACAGGGCTTGGCACTGTGGCAGGAGCTTTACACGTAGAGTTTATCATACGTCATTTCTTCCTTATACCTCTGAAGGTTCTTGTCCAACATCACACAGCAGTAAGTAGCGGAAGTAGAATTGGAAACAAGATTGGCCTGGTGTCAAGCCCATGCCCTTAATTACGTGGCTATACTACGCTGTCCCAAATAAAAACACGTTATTATCATTCTGTGATAGGATATAAGACAACTGCAAGAAGAAGGAGCTGGAGCCAGGTGTATCATTCTTCTAGTGTGAGTGAGAGGTGAGGAGGTCTGCATAATGGGTGACTGTAAAATGGAGATAAAATCTGAGAGTACTTCTAGTTTTTATTTTTGTTTTTTTCAGGGAAGGGGGCACAGCAGAAAACACCTAGCATAGGGCCATTACATTTTATCATTGTTCAGTGAATGTTTGTGGGGTGAATACATGAATGTTAAAAAGTAGCCAGGGTGGGGCAGTGACATCTTTCTGGGAGCTCTCCTAGGAGTGGGCCTATCAGTCCTCTCATTCAGAGCGTGTGTAGGATACCAAGGGGTGGGGACTCAGGAGGGCCTAGAGCTGGATGGGGGAGAGAAGGTCAGGAGGCCCTGTTGGGCCCTGCCTACTGTGACTGGATGCTTGGGAAGGTCTGGGTCACCAGGAGGAGTGGAGCAAGGCTACACCCTCCACTTCCTTCCTCCATGATGGTGGGCCTGGGGAGGCGTCATTGATCTTCATCAGGTCTGGAGGGGCAGGTGGCTAACCTGGGCTAACCCACATGCAGGAGCATGTCTGCTCTCCGCTGGATTCGGAGTAACCCATTTGAGGTGGCCCGGTAACCCAGGTGGGGCCTTGTTAACAAGGGTGACTCTGGGAGCCCTTTGGAATCCAAACTCCTTGCTGTGACCTGAAGACCCCTCCAGACTCTGGCCTAGAACACACTGTGTTCCCCACGAGCCTCCTTTCTGTTCCTCAAGTGAGGAAGTTCATTTTTGCCTCAGGCCTTTGCATTTGCTGTTCTGTCTGCTTAAAATTATTTTCTCTGGGCCTGGCCGCATGACTGAGTGGTTAAAGTTCCACATGCTGCACTTTGGCAGCCCAGGTTCATGGGTTCAGATCCTGGGCACAGATCTACTCCACTCACCTGCCACACCGTGATGGTGTCCCACATATAAAACAATAGAGGAATATTGGCACAGATGTTAGCTCAGGGCTAATCTTCCTCAGGCAAAAAAAAAAAAATTATTTTCTCTGGCTCCTAGAAGGGTTGGATCCTTTGTATAATTCAATTCACAGCTCCAAAACCTCCTCCCCTGGTGGGCCCTTCTCACTGCCTCATCAGACACAGTGCCCCACCCAGTGCAGTCTTCATTATATCACCCTGTTTTGGGTTCTTGGAGCATGTGTTGTTACTCAAAGTACCTGGGTTGTTTGTTTCCTTGCTTAATCTGTCTTCCCCGTGAGTCTAAGCTCTAGGGAGCAGGAGCCTAGTGCAGAAACGTAGCCCAGTTTGTTTGTGTCGTGGCCCCAGTTCTTAGGGAAGTGCCTAGCATGGAGTATGTGCTCCATGAATATCTCAGGGACACATGAATGAATCTGAGCATCACTCTTCATGCACTAAACTTAGCTACACATGAACACTCAGTCTCTGTTGCTATTCAATTTCTGTACTTTCTGGTTCAAAACACTAGCACGCAGTTTTATGAATATGAAACAATGGAATTTAGTTGAATGCAATGCCAGGAATAGAGTTGGCTTTGTGTAAGGTCACAGAAGGGAGAGTAATCCGTGTGCTTTTGAAATACTACAATATTATTTAAAATGAAAAAAGCAGGTTACTGAGTAGCATTTTTATAAACATTATGCTTTCTTATTTCTCCACTTAATAAAGAGAAAAGCCACCTTGATGCTTGTTTGGGGTTCAGCACTTAAAAAGTTCAAAACTGAGAATCAGTGAGGGGAATTCAATCCTGCCTGTTCATTTGGAAATGTTCCTTTGGAGAATTTCCTGTTCATATTTTTACTGGTTAGAATGCATTTTAATTCTTTCCTGGAGCAGCTTTACTTTCTCTCTTTTTTTCTTATTTTGAGGAAACACAAACAGCCCGGACAGTGTTTCTCAAATGTCTTAATGGAGCAGCTATCACCAGGAAGGCCCATTCGTCCTCACGGTGTTCACCTTCAACCCGCTTCAGAGCGAGTCCCTTACTTGTCTTTCTTACTCCGACTCCTCATTCTTTTTCTAGTTCCATTTCTTCTCTTGCTTCCAGGACATCTTTATTTTGATGTCCTGCCTGAAATTTAACATGCCAAAATAGCCCAGTATCTAACAGCTGGAACCAATACCTCTTGTCAAATTCCCAAATGACCCTCAGAAGTTCCAGAATGTCTTAGTTCCTGAGAAGAATGATGTTGGGGTTACTTTTTACGCACTTTCCTATAGGAGCATCTTATGAACAGTGTCAAAGGTCTCCAGTCTTTTGTGGGACTGGAGGAGCCCCTAAGGCCCCCCTAGTTTTCTTTGGGTCTTGGTCAGGAAGGAAGTGTCTCTGTTCCCACTATCTCGTCAGTGTCCCCCAGCGTCTGCCCCTCTCACCCACAGACCATAGCTTTAGCCTCTGCACCAGGGCTACGGATGAGAACGCTTCTTGTGCCTCTGCCATTCTGCTCTAGCACCACTCTTCTTAGTGGGAGAGTCTTATCATTGCCTCCCAATGTAGCACAGCTGCCATTAATGGAGATGCTGGCCATAAGATTTCTCAGCAGGTTCCTCCGTGCCTCAGGTATAAGTGTCAGGGATCTTAGGCCTATGGTTCCAAACTTCCCAAGGCCTGACTATTCAGGGAGCACTCAAAGCCAGATATATACTTTATGCTTATAACTTCTGAAATAATTTACTTCTGTTTAAAGAAAAACAACTTCTTTAAATACAACAAGACTTGCAGACATTCATTTAAAATAAGCCACTTTTCACGAACAATGCCAATGCCCGGGTTTAAGTAGTTTCTTTCATTCTAAAAATATGTGTTGAAAATCTAGTACATGCAGGCACTGAGCTACAACCTGGGCAGTCCAGACGGTTATGAAACCTACAGTTCTGAGGAAGACAGGCATTGATAAAATAATCACACAGGATTTGTACTTATAATAGGGGTAAGTGCAAAGAGAGGAAAGAATAAGGTGCTATGAGAGAAAAGAACTTGTGTGATTGACCTTATTTAGAAGGCAGAGCCAAGAACTCACCAAGGAAGCAATTTTAAGCTGAAACCTGAAAATAGAGCAGGGGCTAGAGAAGAAAAAATTGGGAGTGTGGGAATAATGCACCAGGTAGAGGAAACTGCATACAGAGGATTTGAGGAGGAATGAGCTATCTCCATGGGGAACTCAATGAAGGCCAGGGTTGCTGGTGCAGAATGGTAGACATGAGGTGAGGTTGGAGAAATGGTCAAGGGGATTTTGTATACTATGTTTGGAATTTATATTTTATTGCATGAACAAATGAAAGCTATTGACACTATTTAAGCAAAAGAGTGAATGATTATATTTAAAATTTGAAAAAGATCTTTCTAGAGGATGGGTTGGAAGGAGTAGAGTGTAGAATCAAGGAGACCAGTTAAAAGGTTTTTAAAGGAGTCTTAAGCTGCAGGGGAGGTGGTAGACTTGGGGACAAGTGTATTGACTCAAGAGATATTTTGGAGATAACCATAAGGGTCTTCAGTGTTAGATTAAATGTGTGGAGTGCAAGATGGTTGTGTCAGAATAACTCTTGGATTTCTGCCTTGAGTGCTTTGTTTTATAGAGAGGTCCTTTAGAGATGTTGGTTAAGATTTGGAGAGGAACAGATTTTGGGGCTGGAGATAAGGAGCTGAATTTGGGGCGGTTGGGTTTGAGACATCTTGAATACCAAGGGAAGATGTCACGTTGACAGTTTGCTATATAGAGCTGGGGAGGAAGTAAAAATTTGGGGACATTGGCACAAAGATGGTATTTAAAACCATGGGGTGGATGAGATTGCCTGGGAAGAGAGGTGAGAAAAGAAGGCTGTGAGTATCTGGTTTGTCCTTGTCTACATGTTGCTAAATAACTGGTCAATTTTGTCAATAAATCAACAATTTCTTGTTGACTTGAATTGTTCCATTCATCTGGTAGCCCTCAGAACTCCTGACATGGATATGAATACGGATATGGATGCATAAATCAACATTTTCCCATTCCTTGTTGGAAATCACCTTCTCAGCAACATGGAGAAAGGAAATTAATTCAATTATCTCTCTCCTTTTTTTTGGTGAAACTAGAATATAGATGCAGTCTCTGGACTCCAAAATATATGGAAGAGCTATTGAAAGGAGCTGAGATATAACAGAAGCCATGCAGAAGAAAGCAAAGAAAAGAAACGTGGAGACTAGAAAGAAGTCCCAATGACAGGTCTCTGAAAGTGCCAGAAAGAAAATATTGCTCTATGGCAAGAGGCTTCTTCCCAGAAAGTAAATCTGTTTCTTCTTTCTGGATCTGGTTTGGTTCAGAGAAGCAGAAGAGTTGGGACTGTGCAAAGATTCACAGAGACATGACATATTGGCAAGAAATCTCCATTTCTGTCTCAGTAGAGAAGAAAAACCTTTGGTTTATAAAACCTGCCAACTGGAGGATTACCTTGACTCATCTCTCATCTACAGGAAACTTCTTAATAGACTTGGTCCAGGGCAACCTAACTCATTAAATAATGAGCAATAAAAATAAATGAGCACAACATTGATATAAAAATATTGAAAGAAAACAGGAGAAACAAGTAGCGATAGAAAGAAGACCTATCCAAAATCTATTACTATAGAGTACATAAAAGTTATAACTAATTTTGTTCATTTTGCCACAACTTTTAAAAAATGAAATAATTGCCCTTATGAAGGAAGACCCCAAAATAAAAATGTGAAAAACCAGGGAGGATGTGATAGGGAGATGAAGTATGAGCTAGCAAGAAAGATGTAGAAGAAAAAGCAAAACGTCACAAAAATGAAGGCAAACTTGGAAGGAGCATAAAGAATTAACACGACTGAACACACAGTAAGGAAGAGAGAAAATAGAAGGGAGAAAGGCTAACAAAATAAATGGAAACAGAATGGGAGTTTAAACGGAATAAAGAGAAAAAGATAGATATGGAAGACAAAGGGCAATCTGAAATTCACGAAATTGGAGTCTCCAAAGACGAAAACCCAAACAACGAAACTTTGAGAAACCATAAACAAAACATAAAATAGTATGACGGAACTAAGATGGCCACATCAATCAATATAAAGGAACTTAACTCTCCCACTAAAAAAAAAAAAAACATTTCCGGCTTAACTCACAAAGAAAAACCTAACTCGGGACAAGAAACAATTCTAAAATAAAGTGACTCAGAAAGGTTGAAAATAAACTAATGGGCAAAAATATATGCAAACTAAAACAATAAGAAAGCAGGCATTGAGATGTTAACATCAGTCAAGGTAGAATGAAGGGCAAAAGGCATTAGTTGAGTCAAAGAAGGGGTTTGATAATGCTAAAGGATGCACTAATGCATAATGACAATATCACAGTCATGATAGCTGTTCACTGCATCACACAGTATTCATAAAGCGGAAATAACACAAAGTAAAGGAGAAAAAGATGGAAACACTAAAATAGGAGACATGAAGGGTTTCTCAATTGGACAAAAGTTAAGAAGGACAGCAATACAAAGCTAGCACTTAAAAATAAACAAACGCAAAACTTACACTAGAAAGTTTAAAACTCGCTCTTTAATAGCTCTTGGATTAAGGAGGAAATGAAAACTCAAGTTAGAAAACATTGATAATGAAAGCCTTACAGATCAGAATCTAAGGGATACAGCACAGCAATGCTGAGAAGAAACTTTATAGCCATAAATACATAGATCAATCAAGAAGAAAGAATAAAAATAAATTGATTAGAGAGTGGGATCCAAGAGCCCCATGAATGCACTCTCAGTCTCCTTTCCAAGTAGAATGATGTCAAATCCAGTGGAAGTATTGAATTCAAGAGAGAGCCAGTTTTGCTGTCCCACAGACACTGGCTCAGCACACAGGTGCATGTTTTTCATTTTGAAATATATGACAGTGTGTCTTTTACCACTTTTTGGAAACAAAGCTTTAGGATTAAAAGAAGAGTTAGCTAAACAATTCTTCCCTACTCTCCCCCAGATGAGTGTAAGACAGAGAGGTAAAGGGATGTATGGGTCAGGAAAAAGATGGAACCCTCAAAATAAGATAATTTCAGCAAAGTTTATACAGGTGTGGGTAAGGACAGTGATTTTCAACCTTGGCTGACATAAGAATCACCTGGAGAGCTCTTAAAAATTATTGTCCCTGGTCTTTCATTTTGTTGCACTTTGTGACAATCTGTGTTTATTTTATCAATGTCTGTCTTCCCCAAGACTCGAAGTTTCATGAGAACAGAAACCTCTTCCATTTGGACCCCCTGCTATCTAGTTCAGTGCCTCCTCAGTCACTCTAGAAATTTTAATTTAATTGCTTTTAGGTGAAGCCCATAAATTGGTATTTTAAAGAACTCATAGGGATTCTAATGGGCAGCAAAGTTGGGGACCACCTGTGTAGGAGGTACTTGAGGGAGAGCGCAGGAAGCTAGGGCTAACCACAGACTGGCTGTTGCCACCCTAAAGCTCCAAGGGATCAGCAGAGGGAATGGCTACCGGAACCTGGAAGTGTAGACCAGACCCCCTTGAGAGGAGGAGTAACCTTTGATCAAAGGAGAAAACTGATTTGAGGCAAAATTGCAGGGAGAGAGCCTGACCTTATTTTCTCCTTCTTTCCATTAGCTGAAGTGAATTGGAAGTCTTGGGTACAGAATCATCGATGTGGTCCCACCGTCAGCCTACTGGGGCAGTGAGCAGGCAGAGAAGACTGGAAAGTGTATCTGGAGGAACAAATGGAAGATATCCAAGCAAAGGTGGAGTCCACTCCCAGAGAGGAACTGATGTCCTAGTTAACATATTACAACACTTGGGGAAGACAACTGAAGACAAGTGAGATGATGATAAGTTGTAAGTTTTTGACCTGATAGATATCATTATCTGGAGAGATCCTCCAAACTATATGTGTCAATGAGCAGAAAATAGGACATGAATAAATGAAAGAATGAATGCAGGTGGATAGGTGACAGAGAAGTTGGGCTAGATTATCAGAAAAGGTAAACTTCTAAAGCAAAATGCTTCAGACAAAGCTGGTGGTCTGTAACCTGCACTTCCTCCTACCCCACGGGAACTGTGGAGAGCAGACAGCTGCCCCTGCAGGCCTTTGCAATAGACACCAGGTGGCATCTTATTACCCACAATGCCACCCTGAACCCAAATCACAGGGCAAGCTCCTTCTGTCTTCCGTGTGTCTGAAGCATTCTCAGTCAGGATCATGTCCTACTCTGATAAGGCTCTCAGTGAGGTCCTGCTTAACACGTGGCTCCTCTGGGAATTACAATATTGTGATATCGGTTTGAGTGTTAACAATTTACTATGTTTCTTAGGACTGGAGAATGATGGGACTTCCATCATGGAACATACTATCTCTGATTTGTTCAACTGTCAAAGGTTCATGTAAATGAATGTATATGTACATATGCATTTGCACCAATCAGCCATATTTAACATGCAGCTATAGCTACAATGCAATTCCAGTGTTAACTACATAGGTCTCCTTGCAAATGTAGCTAGAAATGGATAAGGCAGTGGTTCTCAACTGAAACATGCATCTCGAGGACATATTGACACACAGAGAGATGGGCCCCACTCCTGAGTTTCTGATTCAATAGGTCTGCAGTGGGACCTGAGTTTTGGCATTTTTAATAAGCTCTCAGCTGATGCAGAAGCTGCTGGTCTCAGGACCACACGACTAACGTGTAGAAACATCTCTTCTGGTTCTGGTTCTTGGTCAATCGTTCTTCTGCTACTGCTAATTGACACTCTGGTGATCTATGCTCACTTCATGTGCTAAGTGCAGAGCACCCTCAGTGCCCTTCACCATGATTGCTCTGAGTCCTACTTTTTTCAGCACAGAGCCTGTCATTTGAACTTCTTTTACTCTGCTGAGTTGTGTTCCTATTAGTTACTGCAGGGATCCATTCATTACCAGAAGGTAAGAAGGTGTAGTCTTCTCCAAGTGCATCATTGAACTTTGCCAATTCCAACTCTTGACCATCAACAGGATCAACATTTTTCCTCTCCCACAACTGCTCTTGGTGGAGTCACATAAGGCATTATCTTCAGATTGGCCAAGAAGCAAGTTCTGGCTCTACCATTTACTGGCTATGTAACATTGGTAAATAATTTGGACAATTTCTGCATTGACAAAATGAAGGTATTAATTCCTTCAGAGGGTTGTTGTGAGGCCAAAGTGAAATAAGATATGCAACAATAAAAATGCCTAGCTCAATGGACATTGGCAAATAAGGGATCACCCTGGATTTTGGCCAGAAAACCAATAACTTTCAGCGTGAATGTTACCTGAAAAAATTTTCCCTTCTCTTAGAATTAATTTACTTCTAATTAATTCTAAGGGCAATCATTCTCAAAGTATGTTTCCAAAGCCAGTGGGCTTAGTGGTTAAGAACTCACAGTCTTGAGTTGGCGTTAGAATCTGGACTCTGCCATTGACTAGCTGTGTGACCCTGGGGGTGTAACTTAGCCTCAGTTTCAGCATCTGCAAAGTGAGGATGGAGTAGAACCTTCCTCAGAAGGTTATGTGAGGATTAGTTAATATAATGCTTAGCCCACTACTGGACATTTCATAAGCACACAATAAATTTTAACTACAAGTATTAGGTTTTGGAGAAAAATGGAGTCTGATGAACTAGATCTAGATTTTGTGGCTTCAGAAATAATAAACACAAATAATAAATAAAAGATTCATAAATAGAATATTTTCAATTTTGGTTTTTCTTTAATACATTTTTCATCTTTGGTGATGACTATAGTTTACCTTCAAATGAGTGCAGAAAGAAAAGTGATGCTTGTTCTAATAGTTTTTTTCGCTCAGACTCCTGCACTTGAAGAGTGTTTCCTGAGTGAGCTGTGTGGGGAGTTTCAGCTTTATTGAGAGAGGCGCTGTGCTAAGTATTTAATAAATACTGTCTCGTGTATGTCTCATGGCTACCCTCTGTGAGGCCAATGTTTCCGGTCAATGTTTAAGATTTATAAGGTTGTGCATATATCATCTATCTTCTAACAAAATGTTCCAAGTTAATATGATAGAGTTGAAAATATGAATTTTGGGGGGGGGTTCCACAATTTCCCCTTTCATTTGATCATTCCAGCAATTGAGTGAACACAATGAGAACTATCGTTTGAT
Organism: Equus caballus; assembly: GCF_041296265.1. NCBI lineage: Eukaryota > Metazoa > Chordata > Mammalia > Perissodactyla > Equidae > Equus > Equus caballus. Next base: position 54,936,256 of record NC_091691.1, read on the forward strand.
TACTTCCCATGTCATGCTATTAAGTAATCCATCATGGCTATAGGGCCTGGACTTTTGCTATTACACTTTTTTGCTTAGCAATGGACTACGCACAAAGGCACACACGTTCTACAGACTTACACACACACAGGAGTGTACACCCTCCTAAATTTATTCATAGTAAATGACCAGAAAGTTTTAAGAGTACATGAACGAGTGTACTATTTTCTCTACCCATCCTATCTTGCTTTTAGCACAGTTACATGTGGTCTGCTACTTGCTTAGCATAATGCTCAACAAATTCTTGGTGAACAAAAGGAAATTATATTAAATTCTCTACATCTGTGCAAGAGCCCAACAGTTAAATCTATCCAGGTTTCTCCTCCTTCCCCAGGGTTCTCCTAACAAATTAGTTTAGAGTCACTGACTTACGTCTCCACATTCAGACCATTTCCCTTCCAGCTCACTGATGAACATAGAAGGCCAACAGGCCTCTTTGCCAATGCCTGCTAGGCCCAACCACTAGGACCTGGGGAAGGTTTCTGCCTCCTTTGTTTCTGAGCTGCCTGAGCCTACTGGGGAAGTCATGACTTTAAAAATATTTTCCCCACTCTGAGCGGCGCAGGGGAATCAATCTGGCTTCTTGCAAAGCGGCCTGGAGGAGTCCTGTGGACGCTGCTGGAGGCTCTGACGCAGAGTCTGCCTGGCGCAGAGGGACCACCGCTCCTGCCTCCCCGTAATCAGGCTGGTGGCTGTCTTCTGATGGGGCCACTGTTGTGTTGGGACAAGTGTTCGCTCCACCTTGATGAGGGATACAAGTCTATTTGCCACTGGTGAGCCGTTTGTAATTAACATGTGCTTTGTGGTTTTAATCTTTCTTTAATCTGTAAAGCTAAAAAAATTTACAGCGCAATTTTAGAATCAAGAAAAAGCTAAATTGCATAGTTCCGTCCTTAAAGTTAACCTGTTTCACCAGATCAACACTGCAAAGAGAGTGTCTGCAGAGGTTCTTCCTGCGCGGGCCCATTATCTTTTCTCAGTGGTCTTGTTTTCTCCCTTACCCAGAAGTCATTGGAAGCAGGAGAGCCCTCTCGCTGTCACACGGGCACACACAGTGCCCCAAAGAAAACAAACAACACAGTACATGGTATATAACGAAGAGAGGAAAAGAACCTCTTAGGTAAATACCAGGCTACTTATTTTATGATTTTTAAATGTCATTTTTGCTCCAATATTGACTTTTTTTTATAGAGGATGAATTATAGATCCTGCAGCACTGGGGGACCAAGTTTTCCTTTCTTCAACACAGCTGGTCAAGTTAAGAATTGAAGTCATGGTAATTAGTTATGAGTTTCTTAGCATCAAGACCAGACTGCCGAGAAAACTCTGCGAGGTGACCCCTCAGGGGAAGACAATGCACCGGGGAAAGAACCAGAACACTCAACAAAGGAGCACAAAACAACTTCCCAATCTTGTTGCTACAAACAGATGTTGCCGCCGCCGGCACTGGTTTACAAGAACGAAATACAATACAATCCTTCACTTGTCTGACCAGGCTTCTCTCTTCAAGAATGGGTTTCAGGCAAATTATTTCTGGGTTGCACAGGCTGGTAAAAGGCAGTGGAATTGGAAGCTATCATCCTCTGTGACCTAAGGGCTCAGAAATGACACTGTGAGAAGTGAAAGGGGTTGAGCTGAGGTCACAGGGAGACCCAGAGCCAGAAACCAGGTCACAGGGAAGGAGGGGGCGGCCAGACTTCCATGAAGAGGTTTCAAGAAACTAGCTAGAGGGAGTGGGTGTGAACTGAGATTCTTGGAGGGAGGTCAGGAGAGGCTAAAGGGAAAGAAAGAGAAACGGAGTTAGTCCCACTCCTACCCTCCCCTACCATCTCAATTGTTCTCTTCGTGCCTGCATAGACAGAGAGATGCAACCTTAAAGAAATGTAGTTTGAATTAGGGAAATTCAGTTTACGTAGACAAAAAGAAGTTAATCCAAACCAATGGGGGGAAGAGCCAGTGGGGGGAAACCCCATTGTTTGTTTTCTGCGGAAGGTTGTTTGTTCATTTTTTAAAAACTGAGTTGGGCGAATTAACTTGCCCTGTTTTCCAACTTGTTTGTATAGGCAAGTAAGCCTACAATACTTTTGTGGTACATTTTGCCCAAAACCATGTTATTCTATTCGAAATTAAAGGCAAATACTGCCACAAACTTATAATTACTTAAATCTTGAATTTGTTGTTCTCTGTCTTCCTTAATCCAACCGCTTCTATAACAAGAAGTCATTTTGGATGCGAGAAGACTACTGAGAGTAGCTAACATTTATTGAAAACCTATTGTCTGCCTGGCACTGCATTTGTAACAATAATACTTGCCAACATGTATAGTGCATCTTAATGTCAGGAACGTTTTAATAGGTTTACATCTGTTACATCATTGGATCCTAAAACAACTGTATAATATGGGTACTATTATTACTTTCTCTTTACAGATGAGAAAACCGTGGCCCAGTGAAGTTAAATGACTTACCTCAAAGTTATGTAGCTAGTGAATGACAGAACCAATATTTGAGCCAGATTGTCTGGTTTCAGAGACTGGGCTTTGAATGGCAACACTAATTTATTTCACACTAATAGAACTCTTCAAGGTAGGTAGTGACTATTGTCATCATTTCCATTTTACACATGAGGAGAGTGAGATTCAGAGATGAAATCCCTTAGCCAAGGTTGCATAGTAAGTGGGAGAGCCAAGACTCATATCCAAGCCAGTTTAAATCTCACCTTAAGCAAAGGTAGAGCTGTGGTTGGTAGCCCTACACCTGTGCTTTTCAAACATTAAGGTACACATGAATCACGAGGGGATATTTTTTTTTTTATTTGAGGAAGATTAGCCCTGAGCTAACTACTGCCAATCCTCCTCTTTTTGCTGAGGAAGACTGGTCCTGAGCTAACATCCATGCCCATCTTCCTCTACTGTACATGTGGGCTGCCTACCACAGCATGGGTTTTGCCAAGCAGTGCCATGTCCACACCCGGGATCCAAACCGGCAAACCCTGGGCTGCTGAGAAGCAGAACGTGCGAACTTAACTGCTGTGCCACCAGGCCGGCCCCAGGGATATTGTTAAATGCAGGTTCTGATTCTATAGGCCCAGAGTGGAGCCCAAGATTCTACATTTCCATCAAGCTCCCAGGTGATGTTGCTGGACCACAGACCACCCTGCATGGTAGGGGTTGGAGGTCATGAAACAGAAGGTGTTTCTCTACTGCTCCCCCACCCTCCACAAGTGTATGTGGAGATGGTGTCTCTTGGGTACTTGCCTGGAGGTGACAAATTTAGCTTTAGATTCTGCAGTTTAAAGTAAAATCACTATTTTCTTTCCTAAAGCAACATAGAGACCCATTGACATTCAGGGAGTTTCTTTTCACATATATTTAACCAATTATACTCTTCTTAATTTACTGAAATCCATATACTTATCAAATTCATCCTAAATGTCATCACTTTCTTCATAAAATATCTACTTAAGTTTCTTTTGCATACATTCCCTCTTGATTTGCATTTATGTCCTTTTGTTCTGATCTACCTAATAAACTCAAATTGATCCTCAACCAAAAATTTATAAGACATATCGAGTCCAATATTTCATTCAGATTGCTTCTTAATCACCTACTCTTAGGACTAAATATGGAATCCCATTTTGTCCATTTCTCTTCAATCAGAAGATCATCCATTTAATTCACTATCTTGAATTTCCTGCATTATCCTTACCTTCCAACTTAGCTCTTTCTTTTTTTTTTTCTTTAAACACCATAACTAGATTCTGAACCTCAAATCTGTATGTCAGTGTGGCTTCCCCAGCCCCTAGAAGGCCATAATACAATATCCTGGAATTCATGCTTTATGCCAAGCCCCCTCGTCAGCCTCACTTCTACTGCCAACTGAGCTGAAAATTGAAATGCTAGCTCAGTCTGCCGAGTCAGACTCTCTTCTTCTGTTGTGTTAACTAATTCATTACTAACCTTAGCTTGAGTGTTTTGCTTACCCAAGAGCAGCTCATATTGAAGAATTTAAATTTCACGTACTATCTCTTTATTCCTTTCTCTCATTGTTCAGACTTATTCAGGGCAGCAATTATCTCCCTCTGGATACTAATTTTCTCCCCCATTTCATGGCCTCCTCCAACAAAGCTCACAGGCACACTACAATCCTTCATTAACTGAAAACATGCAAAGTGCACAAGTCTTTCCAATGGAAAATTCGATGCAAAAGCCAAATGAGGTAAATTGCATTACTTGACACCGCCCTGGGACAGTTTAAACAGTGTTACATATTAATACGCTGCCAAGTCTCAAGATGATGGGAAGATTCTCATCAGAGCCCAAAGCAGTTACTGAAGGAGGGAGACCACCCCTGCCACACACAGATGCAGTCCTGCTAATAACCTCTGACGAGAAATACTCAAGACCATTGTTCAAGTGTGAAAAAAATGACAGAACAGGTCAACTCAGGTCACCACGACTAGGCACGCCCTCAACTTAGTATCTAATTAATACATTCATGATCTTTGTTAAAGCCACACATTTCATTTTATAATCACACCTAGCATATGTATAATTGTTTGTACTTGAAATTATTACTATTCTTATTTTACGTGCGTTACTGTAGTCTGTCACCTAGAAATACTGTCTCACCAAAATCTATTTTTATTACTCCAGCCTTACCATGTTTGAATTATAGTTGTTCTAGGGAATTTCTTTTGGTTATGCCTACAGAGATGGGGCAGCAGTACTTTAAGACAATCTCAGACAAAAGCTGCAGGGTTTTCATCCATCTAAGACCCTAAGAACGGTGTTCCTGGAATAATTTTGACTATTCCTGTCCACTGATTCCTGTCTCCCAGAGCTATAAGGCTGTCAGTTCCTGACTCAGCTTTCCCTGGACTTTGAATTTCAGACTGCCCTTGGAAAAGTTCTGCCCATAAACTGGGAACTCCCAAAACTAATGGCTCAACTCACTGTCCAAGAGGCTGACTTTTCTGAATTGCAGAGCAAATGTGATCACGTAGACCTCGCAATGAAATGTTCATGCCCCTGGACTTTGACGCTGCTCAGCCTCAGTGATCACATTGGGTGCAACAGCTTGATTATTTTAATAATGGAAAGCACTCTCCAAACTTCAACATTAGATTGACTTCCTCAATGTTAATTGACCTTCGTGTAGCAAGTGTTTATTATGTGGTCTCACTGTATTGAAACTAGGCTCATTTGGGTGCATCTTGCCTGCAGGAGTAGTCTGAGTGACCACCAGCCTTGTCCTTCAACCCTCTGAGTAACAGATTCACACCACTGTTCAGCACTTCTGCATATTCAAACTTTGGGAAGGATTCCCAACATCGGGACCTGCAGACACATTAAATGCCTTCATGGGGTCAGGAAGAGTGGCCAAGGTTAATGTGCTCTGGTCCCTGATCTCTTTTCACGTGTCTCTTCTCTATTGTGCTGCAAGCGTCATGTCTGCAGGAATGCATTGTGACCAGAATACATAATAAGAGTCCCACAGCATGTGACTGGCAATGTTATTCAGCAAATAGTCCCAAAGAATGCTAGCCAAGATCTCTTGAGCCCGAGAAAGTCATGAGATCCTGGAGACAATTATCACAATCAGTATGTTCTTCCCTCCTGTAGATGGTAATAAAAGTGGTATTTATGAAACATCGTGGCTGTGGCTTCTGAATCAAGAAATTCCCTCTGTAGAGGTCTCAAAGGGGCTGTGAGCTCTGCCCCAAAGAGCCCTGTGGCCCTTGTCACCAGAACCTGTTAATTCCTCCATGTTTCTGAGTTTGGCAGTGACAGGAGAGTGCTGCATATTTGCCATCACACAGTGGCTGACTTTTTTTCTCTGTAGAGGATCTTCCATGAGCTGGAGTAGCTTGCTGGTCGATATCCTCTTCACCGAGCTGGGTGATGATGGTTAAGCCCACACATGGGCATCTGGGCAACAGTCCCCAGTGGGGAGACATATATGCAAACACATTAATGTATATATTTAATTGGGTTATAATCTATTGACCATAGATACTAAAGCACTGAGCAAGCAATTAACAAAACAGCTTTGACTAAATAAAGTTAGCACTAAATATAGTTGGTTAATTGGTATTTAATATACTTATTAAATGTCAATTAAGTATCTTTAGCAATGAATTGGTACCTAATTAACTTACTATAGCTATCCTGTTACTTGACATTTGAACAGCTAAATATTCTCTACAAGTTTAATGTTTTAATAAGAAACAAATTATCCATGTATTGCTCATGAATTTTTCAGTTAGTTTAATAGGATTTAAATATATCTCCCAACTTGGATACATGTTTTTCTTATAATCAACTGGTATTTTACATTTCAGATCACTTTTAAACTTGAAGAGCTGATTACATGAGAAGAAAAAGCTGTAGAGTCAGAAACCTTATGTTCTAATGCTGGTTCTACCACCAACACCCTGTGTCGGCTTGGACATACTATTTCTCTGCTCTGAAGCTTCAATTTCCTCATCCGCTATATGGTGTTGAGAATAATAGTTGTAGTTATTGTAAAAGTAAAGTTACATGAGACATATGAAAGCATTTGGATAAGCTAGATATCCTCTTAAAAATAACGATTAAAAATTCTTATGAAGGTTGTGTCTAATCATTATATTGACTGAATCTTCATATTTATGTACAAATTCTCAAGATAATTTATTGTTGGAATAGAAATCCAATGGCACAATTTTCTGAGCTGTCCCTAAATTATAACATAAACATGTTTTATTAAATCCCCAGCTGCAGAGACACCTGGGCTGCTCTTCAAAACACGCATGCCTTCCTCTTCTGGCTGTTCGCCTCTCTGTCTGCTCCTGCCCGTGATCCCATTTACTTTATGGGTTTGAGCCTGTAGCAAACTGTTGGTCCCTTATCCAGAAATTGTGGGTTTGCGACTGTGGCCCTGTCTCAGTAAACGTTTTCTTTTAAATTTTGTGTTTACTTACCTAGTTTACAGTCTTAACTGAGCTCTGTGTCAATTCCACTCTTTACCTGCATTTGAGGGCTAGTTAATGATTTCTAACCTTAGCAGCTTCTTTATGTCTGTTGGTAGCACACAGCCATGAAAGCATTGTCTTCATTTGTGTTCAGTTGTTTTACATCTTCTGTACTTCGTAAACAAGGCCTCTTGTATTAAACACTTGCAGTAATTTTAGTGCCAATTACCGTATCTTGGTTCACGACACCAGAACCTTCGCACTCATCAAACATTTGCTTGCCTCAAGCTATAAATATGACAAATTAAGTAGAAAAGAGGTGTTTGGTGTGTCCACCTTAGAATTTGTTGTTGGGTCTTTTATAAGTGATTTCATGGCTTGCATTTATTCTATTTTTCAAAGTTTTTATGGTTTCCAACTATGCCCATTATTACTGACTAATTTATAGAGGCTGCAGTCATCCTTGTCGTAGCGGCTTAACCCGGGTTTGTTTCCAGGGGCAATATACATTGTTGAAGTTAATTGTTCCCTAACCGCTTTTCTCCATATGGCAGAGTGAGTCTCTCTGTAATAGCTTTGGAATGATTTATCCAACATTTGTCATTACCCCTTGGATGTGGCTTGGGAAGTCTCACGGATCTTTGTTGGGCCATAGCATACAGCCTAGTGAGTGTATTGAAACTGCTACCTCACACCCACCAATTGCCTTAATTTTATCGCCTGCACCGAGATTAGTTTATAATATTTTCTCCACAAGTGAACTAAATGTTATTATCTTTATTACCATTGTTGATGCTATTGTTATACAGGTGCAAAAATATTCGTATCTCTGCTATTTCTGAATCTTCCCCTGCGGACCTACAGTCAGTGATTAGCCCTACATTAGTCACTCATCGACACATACGGAGTTCCCGATTCATGCTGGAAATGATTGCAGACTTGCCATTCGAAGTCTAACTTCAGACTGAAGTCAGAAGAGACAGGGGATTGTGTGTTACCTCAAAAGGCTGAGGCAGTATAGTGCGGAGTCTCAAGCCAGACTTGGGTCAGAGAGATAAAAGATCTCATTTCCACTCTGCTAGTGGTAGAAAGCGACTTCTTTCCTTCGATTTCTGCATCTGTACACAGAAGAGAAAAAAATCATACTTACCATGTAGAGCTGGTGAGGATTATAGGGAGATGGTATCTTTAAAGCATCTAGTATGACACCTTGCAAATAACATCTCAAAAAAATCAGCTGTTATTGAGATAGGATGCTTTTCTAAGATATCTCAATATTAAGTATGATTTAAGCAAGTAGAAGAACAGGAAGACACATTTAAAAGTATCCTATGGCTTTACTAACATCCAAGGAAAACAATAATAAATGACAGCAAGTCTGTGTGCTGAGTATGTGTTCTGTCCATGAAAACATTAGCCATCCGAGCACCTGGCCTTTTTATTGGTGCTTCCTTAGTCAACTGAAGAAAAGGAAAGAGGAAAAAAAGAATTTATTTTCGTATCCCTGTATAATGAACTGTCTTGACTGCATTGTTGAAACACAATCAAGAAGGTTTGATATTTGTAGAACACATCGTGTTTTGAAATCACTGATATATGTATTCTAACTTGAGTATATCAGGCCACTAGAACAAAGACATTCCAATTTCCGTGTCAAGATGATAACTGGATTATTTAGGTGTCAAAAGCACGAAATGTGCATTAAACCATTTTCTGCCTTGGTATAATGAGATCCTGTATGGGAGATGTATACACAGTAGTCCTGCATAAGTCAAACAGATAAATGTGATCTGCACTAGGGCAACGGAGCAGGGCAAGTGCTTATGAATCAGACGCTTGCGTTCAAAGAGAGGTGGGCTCCCCAAAGCAGACTGCCAAGACAGAGCCTTGGCATGTGTGCTTCAGCTGGCATGTGTCAGTTCATTCACAGGGGTTTTTACATTAAAAAGAGGCCTACTTTATGAAATAGGCCATCAAGTGGAATCCATATCACTTCATCACTTTTCACTCTGAGTTTACAGCAGAAATACACATACACATGCACACACACCACACACACCCCATCCTGGGAGTAATTTTAAAGTGATCCAACGACTGCATATTGAGCATCTACTGCGCCCAGGCAGGCCCTGTGCTAGGAGCCAAAGGGCCCTGTGCTGGGCTCTGGGGAGCCAGAGATGAAGAAGACCGGGAGCTTGTGATCTAGCAATGGAGACAGAGGCTTATGTGTACTCATTCCTGCAGTGTGATTCATACGACACCAAACAAAGGGCTCTGGGAGCACAGAGGAGGTAGCAGGCAGTTCTACTAGGCAGTTGGAGTAGGGCGTACAAAGAAAAAGGGAGCATGTTGGTGAAGAAAGCATATTATCAGTTTCTAAGACATAATATTGTTTATATTTCATAATTTATGGAATTTCAACACCAATACCTGTAGAATTTAAACCCTTGGTTTATTCTGCTAAATGTGCCCTCATACTCATTCTTATTGCCACCAAGTAACTATAAGTTACAGTAAAGGTTGAAATAGGCTAGACATGAATTAAAAAGTCATTTTGATGAAACTCTATTTCTTTTTTGAATTGGTGGCTGTTATATCAAAGTGAGTGGTTATTTTGATGTTAAGTGAAGGGATTTGCAAACTAAGAAATTACCTGGTATCATATGCTTGCTATTATCTAAGTCAATCCTCCCAACACCCTGGGGCTTGTCCAGTACACGAACTACTGCAATAGCATACCTACTTGGCATCTGTTTCCAAACGTTTCCCATCACATCCATTTACCACACTGCCTTCAAGGTATGCTTTCCAAAGACAGATCTGTTCATGTCACTCTCTTGCTTCAAAACCTTCGGTTATCCCTAAAGTCCAGCAGAATAAAGTTTAGACAGCCTGTCTAGGCATTCAAGACCGTTTATGATTTGACACCAACCCAGTTTTCCTGTCTCATGTTCTGCCTGTCTTGGTGAGGCTCTCTACTCACACCAGCTACTCACTATTCTCTGAGCCTGTCTTGCCCTTCTGGGCGCCCATGCCTTTGGGCATGCTTATTTATCCCAAAGTCCTCTTGTCTCATTTTCTGCTATGTGAACTTCTACTTTAAAACTCAGTCTACTTGTTACCTTTGTGAAGTTTTTCCTGACCTCGCTCTTAAAAGTTAATCTGATGCAACCTTAGCACATGAACATATTTCTATGGAAGCACATGGACATATTTCTACTGAAGTGGATATCTCACTGTGTTGCAATTCTCATTTATGAACATCTCTCTCTCTCCTTAATTTAAATCACCTTAGGCATCACCAGAACAGGATAATGTCATTCATCTTTATATGCTCATCGGAGAACTTCTTCTGTAAATATATGGTATATAATCAAGGATCATTATCCTCATTTCACAAAAGAAGGATTTGGTCCTCAGAAAGGTTTGCAAACTTGCCTGAGCTCATCTGAGTCATGAGCAGAAGAGCTAATGTCAGACTCTCGGCCATACTTTATAGTGTCAGCTGCTCACCATAATGTCTACAGATTTCAGATTTCCTAAGAATCGTCATTTATAGATTGACTCTTCTATTTTTTTCTTTACCACTGTATTAATTTGCTACTGCCATAACAAAATACAACCGAGTGAGTGGTGTAAAGAACATAAATTTATTTCCTCATAATTCTGGAGGCTAGATGTCTAAGATCAAGGTATCAGCAGGGGGGTTTCTTCTGAGGCCTCTCCCCTTGGCTTATAGATGACCATCTTCTTCCAACGTCTTCACAGGCTCTTCCCTCTGTGTATGTCTGTGTCCTCATTTTGCCTTCTTATAAGGACACCAGTCAGATGGATTAGGGTCCACAGTAATAACCTCGTTTAACTTACCTCTTTAGAGGGCCTATCTCCAATTGCTGGTACTTGGAATTAGAATTTCAACATATAAATTTTAGAGGGGCACAATTCAGCCCATAAGAGGTACCGGATATGTGTCAAACTGGGCTAACCTGGGCAAACTTTGAGGCTGACCCCACTGATGTTCACGAAGTTGGTAACCCATAGCATACGACCCTTTTCACTACTCTCAGGCATTTGTGGTAGGGGAGGGGACGTGAGGGAAACTACTGACACAGTCTTCTTGGACAGCTAATTAGCCGGAGGTGATTATTTATTCATCTCATTTCCTTCTGGTTACTGTAAACATCTCCAACCACCTTGGGTCTTTTACTTCAGGGAAGTCAAAGAAACTGCCCTGTTCTAAATGTCAGGATCCCTATATTAGAACGTCTTGTCTAATATTTGGCTGACTTAAGAGAACAATGCCACAAAGGTGCTTACCACTTTGGTATTTACAACTTTCCTCATCATTTGTGCTCTGGCTGCAAAGGGTTAATATTGTAAAACCAGTGAAGTAAGGAAACCTGCCAAAATTTGCAGCACAAACCAGCAGTGCAACACGAATTCGAAATCCCTTCCCCTGAGTGCCTAAGTCCTTTCCTTAACGCTGTGAATCATGGGATAAAGATTTCGGGTAAAAGCTGGAAAGTTTTCTCTTTATACAGTCAAAAGCCAAGATTTCTCACGCTTTTCTGAGGAAATATATCCTGTAAATGATGACAATATCGGTCACAGCCTTAATGCCACATAAAAGTGAAATTGTGAGACAGACACCTTCCTCCAGTCGTCTCTTTGAGTCCCTCACATGTCCTGACTACTTTTAAATCATCAAGCTCTTTTTTCTCTATGGCAACAGTGAACCCAGAAGGCCCAAACATCTAAAGCATCTTCTCCCAGGGGCTTCTTCTAACTCAATAAGAAAGTTTAAAACTCCCAACAAAGTCTCCTATCTTTTTCTCTCTTCATGTTCCTTTCAGCATCTTCTTTTGAATATTGGAGAACTCAGAGACCAAAGAGACAATGAGCCAGCAGCCAACATGCTATCTAAACAAGGGAGCACCCAACACGTGGTTAAGTTCTGACTTTGTCCAGTTGGGTTAGGGTTCAAAGGTTGGGCACAACAAAATTTTACCAGGGGAATTCAGGCCTAAATAAGTAAGGCCTACATTGTCTAGAAACCTCCGGTCATATTCCCTGCACACTGGCTTGATCCTTTCATGACTGTTTCCACAGCCTTCTTTTCCTTTTTCATGTGTTCATTACATTTCAGCTTATGTTGAAGCATTCTGTTTCTTCACAAATGTCTCTACTTTATAAAACATTCTATTTCTAAGCACATCTGGCAACTTTTAGTTATTTTAAGAAGTCCTTGATTATCCTTTCCTTTTCACAGCTTTCTATATTGGTGAGACTACACTTCTCCCCTTGTTATAGGGGAGACTGTGACCCAGGAATTATGTGATCGGTTATCGGACCTTCTGGTGTCAGGTTAAGAGAATATTGGGGGTTGGGACAGGGGAGGTTAAAACAGAATTTATAAGCCTAATGAGAGCTACTGGCAAGAAACTAACCCGAACAGGACAAGATGTTTACTTATGGATTTTAATATTTTGAAAACTAATCAGGGACAACTGATAAGAAACAAGTATTCTGTAAAGGAAACTGCAACCCAGTGTTGAGAATCATCTCAATAGTCTCTTGATCCTTCTTTTCCTGGATGTGAATCTTTCTACTTCCCTCTTCCCAGATTGAGAATTGTCTGAAGTGGGAATTGGTGGGAATTGCCACCCAGGCCAGGAGCCATGGGAATTTATACGACCTAAGAGGGGACTTATGCCTTTACCGGTGGCTGATAGGTCAGAGGCTGGGGCTACTTCGGGAGAGGAGAAGGTGTTTAAAGGCTGGGGGGCTTGGAGACGGAGAGAGGGGCAACAGAAGGAACAAGGAAGCCATCTCTGTGGAGCTTTCCCGCCTGGAGAATGTCCACACAGGCATTTCCGGAAAGTCTGGGCTCGGGGTTCCTTTTTGGTACAAGGGGACATGTTGGCTTGATCAGGGGGAGTATCACGCCAAATTTAACATTCCCCTCCCCTTGCTCCCCCTCTCTTCTCTGGTCTTGCAGCACTGGAAATGTTGACTCATAAGCTTCTTCTGTCTTCTTTGTAGTTTTAATCCCAGCTGTGTTGCAAACTACATGTTTTATCTTGGGCAAGTCATTCTTACCTCTCAGGACTCGTTTGTTTCCTCATTTGTAAAACTGAGATGACAATACCTACTTTGTATGTTTGTTGTGAGAATTAAATACAATAGCAAAAGGAGAGGACACAACAGCTCGCCTGGTATGCAGTGGGCACTCAATGTGTGTTTGTTATTGAGAATAAAGATGGTTTTCCTCCCAATCCCACCCAACTACCGCATGTGGGACTGTCCCCTGTATACAGTAGGTGCTCAGCAAATGTTAAATAGAGCGGGTCATCAAGCTACACTTTTAGGCTCTGTGTATGGGGGTTCTCTATTCCCTGATCCACTCGTCACTGTCAGACCCCACTTACATACTACTTTCCCTCTGGACACTTGGGAATAACTGTTTATTTGAACTCAGCTGTGGTATCATTTCTCTGTGATGCTCCCTCTGCCTAGACCATACTTTCCCTTTTTTACCCAGTTAATTCCATGCCCTTTAAAACTCAGCTCAAATGTCCCTTCCTCTGGGAAGCTTTCCCTGACTCCTGCCTCCCTTTTCTGTGCTGCCACCACACAAATGATATCCTCTTGTTCTGGTCAAGGTAATTGTCTTTCTACCCCATTAGCCTGAAGGCACCCCTTGTGCACTATTGTGTCCCCAGGGCCTGAGCAAGGGGCTGAGGCAAAGAGGGCAGCCAGTAAAGGGCTTTTGATGACCAAATGCAGGGCTGAATGAATGAATGTGACAATGTGGCTCTTTAATGAAAGAATTTGAGTCACAAGCTGAACCATGTTTCAGTAGATAGAGCTATGCCCACAGCCCACAGACCCCAGGGGGCCTGAAGTCTTTGGCCACAGGGAGGTAGAGAAGGATTCTGGAAAAAGAACTCTTCCTCTTCTTATAAACAGGCATCATGTCAGAATTACTCAGAAAAAAGAACTGTTAAACATCTTGCAAATGGAAGAAACTACAGAAAACAATACTCTCTATTTCACCCAATACTACATCCCTTAGCATTATTTGTGGGGATAATGGATGTGGCACTGTCAGGGCCAGATGGATGTGTCCCTAGAGGATGTGCCAGCCTGGCTATGGGTCTGCAAATCCCGGACTACTGAGAACTACCCAGGGCATACCTTGCTTTCAGGAATCACTGCAAATAGAATGTGACTATTATGATAATCAATTAACAATTGAGTAGTTTAGTAATCTTCCCTTGTAGAAACCCTGCTGAAACAATGATGAATCATCGTGCAGACTCACCCAGGGCCGAAAGATGATAGAGGGGAAAAAAGTAGCTTTGCAGTTTAGACACAAAAAGAAAGAAAGAAAAAAAAAAACTTAGAAACCAAATCCCCCAGCGTGGCTGTCTCTGGAAAATGAATTCCACAGGCACTGACTCCAAGATGTTTTATCGAATGTGCTTTAGACTCATAGGTGATACATTGTCCCTCAGAGTCATTAAAAGGAACCCAGATAGCTGTAATGCAGCTTAGCTTCCAAGAAGTGCAGACTGTCCACACTTGCACTTCCACACAATATATGGTTATTGTTAGATGTGCACATCCCCACATACTGCCTGGATGGGGTCTCTTTGTCCTTTATTCAGATGTGGGATAAGGATGCTTTCAGCACAGCAAGATGACAGCTCTGCCTCCCCACTCAGAGCAGCCCCACAGCCCAAGCACACGAGACAGAAGCGAAAAGTTCCTTTGTTCCTAAAGCAATGCTCCTCTTTTGTCATGCGGGCCCCCAAAGCTAAGGTACATGCAGACCATTTAAAAATAATTTCGATAATTTCTGAAAAACACAATCTCTACTAATTTTTTTGCTAAGTAAGTCTGTTAGGAAAGCTTTATCATCTATTGTTGTGGACACCGTACACTGAAGGCATTTAGGGTCGAGCTTGGAAAAAAAATATCCATGCGGGTTTGTATTTCATTGAAAACAGAATGGTCATTATCCAGAGTCCAGATGACGGCTCCCTTTGTGATACTGCTTTGGGGGTCCAACAAAAACCCTGTCCTTTCTACAAAAGGCTCTGGCCGAGAAATGCTCAAGGGAATGCAACACTGAGACTTCTTAGGCTCCAGGGAGGCAGCTTCGGGTATTTTGTGCTCAGGTTGCTGAACCTCCGAGCAGGATCTCACTTCATTTTTTGGCAGAGAGGGCAACGAATATTGGTAATTGAAGATTTGCCCAAACGGAAGCCAACAGGGTGGCAAAGCTTATTGATCCCACTGAAGCCCTGGCCCCCAGGGAGTGCCTGATTACATCTTAATGTTTTTCTAATGTGTCTCAGCATCACAGCAGTAGACATTTCTTTACAGAGAAACCGTGCAAGGCGTTGTACATCCTGGGTGGGGAGGGTAATTCGTGTCCCGTGGAACTCAGCTTCTTTTGGAACCATTTGAAGAAGCCAATATTTTAAGACAGAGATACTTCTGAGTAGAACCCTTTCATTTTGCACACTCACCCTCTTTTCCAGACTGACATGTCTAGCTACTGTGGTGTGTGGGTGTGGGTGATTTTGTGCTAAAATGATGACACAAGTGGTCTTTTCCATTCCTGTTATGAGCAATTATAGAGTAAATAATTTTCACCTTCTATTCCAAAGAATTTTGGTTTCTCATTCATGACATACCAATTAAAACAGTTGAACTTATGTTTTTACATAAAAGCACATTTTAAGGATTTATTTTAAGCATGAAATTATCACCATTATTATTTCCTTCCACCACACATTTCTGATGACACTTAAACCAACAACTCTATGGGAGGGACCAGCAGATGTCACTGTAGTTCTGTTCATTCATCTTTTCTCTTGACGAGATTCTAGTTGTATCCTTTTGGGTTCAGCCGATCACATTCCTTATTTAATCAAAGCATAATGCATCATAACATTTGTAATTCATGTTGTTGTTATTCTTTCATTGTGTGAGGAATTGGATACATATCTTTGCAAACAGAGATGCAAGCTAAAAAGTGACCCAGACACCCCCAGCGAGGGGTGGAAATCAGAGGCCCTGCTGGAGAGCCATGATAAGACACAGGGACAAAAGAGCAGTGAAGGGCATCTGCACACGGACTCTTCATTCTGATGGACAACCTCAGGATTAAAGACAGACACATTCCTTCCATTCTTATGGAGGGCTTCCAGGGAGCCTCAGCCAGGAGACAGTTCTGGGTGTGATGCAGATCCCCCGTCCCGATGGCTGGGGACTACTCAGTCAAGGAGAAGGAGGGAAGGAGTTGGAGTCTTTAGGGATGAAGTCCCTGGGGTACAGCATTCTCTGAATTAAGAAAAAATCACTGCACTCTTGGGTGAAAAGGAAGATCCATGTGCTAACTTCAGGGTTTTGGTTCAGCAGAAAGTATGATAAGTTTCTGGGCAGTTCAGTGATTGAGGGAGAGAGGTTGACCACAAAATGAAGAAAGTAGGACTATCTGCCTGCCTGTGCCCTCCAAACAGGCAGAAAGGAAGTCAATGTCAAGTTTGAAAAATCAAAAAGGCCTTCTTTTTAGAAATAATTACATTAATCTTTTGAGGGATAGAAAACTTTGTGGTACTTATTTGTAGTAACTTTGTATGTAACAGGCAAAGAACATGGGTGGACAATTGTATGTCAGTCAATCACAGAGACTGTAAAGATCACCCGGGAATAGGTGAATGAAGCCCTAGATCCTGTGAACAAAGCCACGTCAATGGAAGGAGCCATCTTTAACGGAAGTTACTCTATCTTTTCTACTGCCCAAATCATCTAGCACCCCGCTAGCAAAAGCTGGGATTTTACGGACTGGTGTCCTTTCTAGATAGACACACTCGATGGAAAGGACGTGCCTGGGATGAAATCTTTGTGTTCTCGCCAACAGCCATTCACCAACTTGCCAGCTGGGTGAGGGAGCCACCTTGGAAGCAGCTCCTCCTGCCCCAGTTGAGCCTTTGGATGACTGCAACTCCAGCCGACATCTTGAATGCACTTCATGAGAGACCCTGAGCTAAAACCTTCTGGCTGAGCTGTTCCAAAGCTCCTGAACCCCTGAAACTATGAGAGATTACAAATATTTTTTGTCGTTTTAGAGAGCTAGGACTAGGGTGAGGCAAGCCAGGAACCTAGAGTACAAAATTTAAGGAGGCACTCGCTCCCAGGGCCATGTGAGTGCATGGTCACTAGCCACACCCTAGTCCCAGACCTGTTGTTTCAAGTGATTAAATCTTGGGGTAGTTTGTTACTAAGCTATAGGTAGGTGATACCTTCTCCTCCCCCTCCTCCTCTTCCTCTTTCTTCTTTTTTTGCTCCTTTGTTGAATTGCACCCAGAGAGGTTCATTCTGACCTCCCAGAGGTTTGTCACTTATTTCTCTCCATGCTTCCTGTTACCAGAAGCTGTGCTGTAGCTAACCTCTTAGAGATACCTCCTTTTGATTTAGAGTCCAATATTGTCGTCCTTTATGCCAGTCAATTAATTCAGAAAACAAAAGAGCCACAACCATCATGCATTTGCTACTTTTCTAGTATTGATACACATTAATGGCAACTTTCTCAGATACTATTATATCAAGAAGATATTAAAGCCTCTCTCTTACCACAGGTTGTGATAGTAGAGAACGTTTTTCATGATGTGAAACAATGGGTTTGTGGTTTAGGACACAGCCTGGAGTCATGCGGGGATGAAGTAATAGCTGAAGTTAATGTAGGTCAATAAGAACCAGAAGCTTTTCTGTAAAGACACGGTGGCCAATGACAAAGACTTTAGTGAGAGGATCAAGGACAAATATCTAATTCAAAACTGTATAGCAGCTAATTTGAACACTTGCTCACACTTCTTGAAAAGAGGTTGATAGATACCACCGTGTGACTTAACCTTTTCTGATCACTTCCAGAATGCATCAATATACTCAACAGTGCCAACAATAACAACACACCTCCTCAACCCATTTTTTTTTATTTCAGAAGACTCATGGGAATACAGAGTTTTAAATGAAAGACACGCCACTTATTTAATTCTTTTGCCTTTTGGCAAGTTTGAATTTCTCTGTATTTTTTTGTCAGAGATCATACTTCCACAAACCAAATGCAATTCAGGATTCTTTTAGATCCATTTACACTACTAAGGTGTTATAGAATATAGTCAAAATATTATTCAGACCAATTATTACTTAGACAATGTAGATTATAAAATTTTTTTTTCGTTAAATACGGCTCAGATGTGCTAAGAGTTGATGAAAATAAAACTGAGGGTACCAGCATGTTCTCTCTCCATTTGAAAGAGTTAATACTATGTGTATCTTATCAACTCTTAAGACAAAGGAAACTCTTAGAAAACGCTGAATTTTATTATAATAATAATAAAGAAGAAGAAGGAAGAGGAAGAAGACGAGGAAGAAAAGAAGAAGGAGGTGGAGATAGAGCTGGAGGAGGAGGAGGAGAAGGCAAGGACAGAAGGAGAAGAAGAAGAAAGAAGGGGGAGGAGGAGGAGGAGGAGGGGGAGGAGAAGAAGAAAAATAAGCAACAACAGCACCAGCTGACATCTATTAAGCATCAACCATCCAGGCACTGTTCTAAGTGCTTTACGTGTATTAACTTGTTTAATCCTCACAACAACACTAGTGAAAGATCCTAGTGTTATACACATAATGCAAGACAGGACACCGAGGCACACGGAAATTGAGTAACCAGAGATCACATGGCCAATAAGTGGCAGATTCAGAAAGGTTATTCTTGACGCTACCAATGAGACACTGTAGGTCTCCCTAGATGTTCTGTTAATGTCCCTCAGTACTGCTGTTGAAGTCCTTGAGCATGGCCATTTCTAGAAGTGATGCCTTACTCAGCACAACTCAATGGCCTGTGGCAGACATAACGATAAAGGCTAGAGTGGGGAGATGCAGAAGGACCGTCATTCAGAATGGGCAAAAGAAAGTGAGCTCATCCCACAAGAGTAGTTCAACAATAGCTTCAAGCAACATGAGATGGCTTAGAGAATTTGATAATTAGCATCAACAAAAATACCAGTTTGTTATCAGAGACACTTTTGACCGAGGCAGGGACGTCAATATTTTTCTTTACACCCATAGGTATAGCCACCAACGGCAAGGAGTCTTTGTGGGTGACAAAGAATATGGGGAAGAGATTATTTTGTACTTGAATGACAACTTCGGCATCAGCCCTTCCACAGCTAGAGTGTAAGCTCTTTGAAGGGAGGGACCATCTAACCTTTGGCATCAAGCACAGTGTCCAGCCCCCAGTAACCATTCAAATATGTTGACCTGATATTTGAGTAGGAAGAATGAGTATATACTCACAGCTAATGAACCACAACAGGAACAAGAAATAACTCCAGCCTCGGGCCCCTAGGCTTTGGTGCCGGAAACCCCTGAGTTCAAGCCCAGGCTCTCTCACTTGCTTGGCTGTTCAATTAGAGAAATTACTTAATCATTCTAAACCTCAATTTCCTTACTTATAAAAAGAGAGCAATTGCAATATGTATTTCAAGAGCTATTTTGAAGATGCAATTATGAGGTAAGAGTTGAGAACATGGACTTTGGAGCAGACTGCGTGGGTTTGAGTTCTTACTCTGCCTCTTAATTAGATACATAACCCTGGGCAAATTGTTTAACCTTGCTGTGCCTCAGTTTCCTCATCTGTAAAATGTGATAATAATAGTACTTACCTCATGGGGCTTTTGTGATGAGTAAGTAAATGAATACACATGAAAAGCTTAGAACAATGTCTGGCACGTAGCAAGTTCTACTTAAATATTTGCTATTAGAGTTGGGTCACAGAAAGCTTTTAAAGCTCATGGCACAGTGCCTGGCACACTGAAAATTCTCAATAAATGGTTGTTATTGTGTTTTTTACTGGTAATAGTCAACATTAGCTGGAAGAAGGGGGGGCTGTCTATTGTGAAATATGAATGAATTGCAAATTGGTACATTGTTGCAACTTTAATAATGCTCTTGTCGATTTCCTTGAATGACACTCTAAATTCAACTGTTTGCTCATCAAGTGGCTGTTTCCTGGGATTTTTTTAGTTTCTTTTGACATCCTGTATTCTTCCAGCTAACGTCACAGGTTGATTTGTTTGTGATGATCAGTCAGTAATGATCAGTGTTGAACGTTAGCCACAGTACAAATATCCTCTGTGTTTTATGGGCTACATATTTGGAACTTTAGCAATACTTATCTGGAGGACTGTTCCTTACAGGCACACACTCTGATTTTATTGTGCCCATTTTTCTCAAACGCAATTTTTGCCTGCAGAGCCAATGCTGGCAGAGGTATTGCAGAATCAGAATGGTGGGAGACCTTTAGACCTCACAGAAAAGCCTGCGGGGCCAGAACTTTGTCTCCTCTTCTGTCTTTCACAGGCAGGAGTGGTTTACCAGATCCTTGTTCTCAAAGGACTAACCAGGCCTGGGCTTGGACTCCAATGCCGGCTCTCCTTTTCTCTCTTGCTGTCTGTTGGAAGGACTCCCCCCGCCAGTTGCTTGTCAGGTGCAGGCTCTTGGCAACCTGCAGACAAGCTCAGTGGAAGCTCATGTTTCTGACCACGGCATAGCCATTGACAGGAAGGGCTGGCATGTATCACTTCTCGGCGGCCAACCAGGTGATTGCTTTCCCAAAGGTGGGAACAGGTGCTTCTCCTATCTCTCTACTGTGCCTCTTTTTCTCCAGTCAGGCTGTTTGGTGGGTTGCCCTTTGGTAAAATCCACTTAGACAGCGCCTGGCAGGGATGTTATGCCACTCAGAGGCACCTATGAGAGCTGATCTTTGCAGAATGGAATAGATCACCAATCATGCAGCAGCTCCCTGGGCCTGAACAAACCTTTCCTTCAAGCTAGCCCACATTTACTTGATATGAAAAAAATATATATACATATATATATATATATACACAAACACACACACACACTTACAAAAATATATGTCGCTGACATCAGCCCTTTTCTTTCCCAGGGATAGTTGCAGTTTTAAAGATTACTAGGTGGGGGCCGGCCCCATGGGCTAGTGGTTAAGTTCATGTGCTTTGCTTCGGCGGCTCAGGCTTTCGCCGGTTCGGATCCTGAGCACAGACCTAGCACCGCTCATCAAGCCATGCTGAGGTGGTGTTCCACATAGCACAACCAGAAGGATCTACAACTAGAATATACAACTATATACTAGAGGGGCGTTGGGGAGAGGAAGAAGAAGAAGGACAAAAAAAAAAAAGATTGGCAACAGATGCTAGCTCAGGTGCCAATCTTTAAAAAAGAAAAAGATTACTGGGTGATAGGAAGCAGTGCTACACTCACAGAACCAGGTCTGGCTGGAGACATTTCAGGCATCAGTTAAAGGCCTAGGGGCAACTCTTTTATCTGCAGAGGAATTGCAAAGGAGGAGGGAGAAAGATGGGTTTGGTCTGGGTGAATCCGTCCTCCAGGAGGACAAAACTCAGGCCGATACACTGATGTTGTGTTGAGTTTATCCCCGCTGCCCACTGACGTACATTGTTAGAATGGCCTTCCTGGGACCCTTCAAACAGTCCTGCAGAGGCTTCTGACTCTTTTATCTGTAAGGCCAGCCTTGTGTGCAGCTGGGCTGACCATGAAAAACTAAACATCCTTGTCAGATAGTAAATTCCACTCAAGTCGGAACTATACCCATCCTTGAGCATAAATTCTGAATGTTTAGTTCAGAACTCTGCACCTCATGGTCACTTAATAAATATTTGCTGACTTGTTGACACACTGCTCAGAAAAGATGTGTCCATGAAAATAAGCACGCACAGCATTTATCTGTGTGACCTTGGGCCAGTTTTCTAGCCTTTTTGGATTACTGTTTTCTCATCTGTAAAAAATACAGTGCTTTACATTTATTGGGTGCTAACCCTGTATGAGGCTTTGAGCTAAGCACTTTACAGTCATGATCTCATTGAGTCCTTAAAACACAGCCATGGAGTATGAACTATTGCTGTTTTACAGACGGGAAGACTCTGGCATAAAGAAGCTGCAGGTCACTGAGCGGTTAAGTGGCAGAATGACAACCTGAAGGTAGCAGTCTGGCTCCAGAGCCCACAAGTTACTCACCACCCTGTAATGAAGGGATAATGAAGGTACGTGTAACTAATTTATTTACGCACTTAATCAGCATATCTCTGGGGAATGCCCTCTGCTCCAGGTCCGCTAGAGCTGTGGCATGAATTCAGTGGGAGAAGGGGAGCAAAGCCTCTCGTGTTAGGAATGCTTTTGGCTACAAGTAACAGAACATCCAACTAACAGTGGTGGGAGGTGGGCTCGCAGGCGGTGGGCTTTCCGGCAGTAGTGATTCTGCTGTACATTACTGGGCATTAACCACCCTGAGACTCTTTGGCTGAAAGTGTTCTCAGGCTTTTTCAGGGTGGCACCAAAAACGGAGAGATGTGAGGCTCTCAGCTTCCATATGAGCTTTGATTCCTTGCCGAATCCATGCAGGCCACCCAGGTAAGGCCTTTCCCTGCTCCCCACCTTCACAAGAGCAATGTCTCCTCATGGGTGGGGAGCACATATGCCCTTTGAGGGTGAAATTGGAGGAGTCTTGGCTCTTCCTAGAATAACTTCTCATTTTCTGGAATGCCTGCAGCCCATTTCTGTGAAACCAGGCCATGAGTAACTAACTGGAAGAGCAATGATTTGAGATTTAAAAAATTACTATTGGTGGAACTCCCTGACGGTTCCCTTCATTATTCAAAATTAGCTTTTTTTATTTTCAGGCGAGCACTTGAAACAGGGAGCATGGTGATTAAATGTTTGGCTATGAGCACTTATGAGGGTCTATGTTTTTCATTTCTCCTCTGTTGTTTTCTGTTAGAGGATCTCCTGAAATGAGGTTAAAATGTCTCTTATATCCACACTTTTGGCTCCATTTTTATTGCCAATAATAATGCTCTCACTGAGTCCTCCATCACCTTATGAGCATTGCAATAGCCTCCCAACTTGTCTCTTCCCCTCTAATCTATTCTGTTCCCTACCACCAAATTATTCTGTCTGAAATACTGCTTTCCTCATGTCATTGCTCTGCTCTTAAAACTGTGTGTCACTCCTCTCTACCCAATGAGAAAACTCCAGAATGTTCAGCCTGGAGTTCTGATCTCCACTCTCAGACCCTGGTTGTCCCTCCTTTCCCTTTCGTTCTCCAATGAGAACTTGTTCTCCCCACCAAGCAGCTCCTGGGTTCTACTTCTACTCCTCTGCTCTGCTCTTCACCTGGAGTTCTCTACTCTGCCTCTCTAGCTCTCCTATCCAAGGCTCTCTTCAACCACGTAGTCTCCTCTGGCCAGTCTTGCCATCCTTGGCAGTCTCTCCTCCCTACTCTCAGATATTCTATGGTCCTTATTACCCTGAGACATTTTCACTAGTGAGGAGTGAGCAAATGCTAAATGAGTTTATTACTTATGGCTCCAGGACTTGCCTCTACCACTTTCTCTATTTATTGCTCCTGGCAGAATTGGTGATACTTGTTATAGTATAATGAAGAATTTCAGGGA
Source organism: Equus caballus (assembly GCF_041296265.1). Lineage (NCBI taxonomy): Eukaryota > Metazoa > Chordata > Mammalia > Perissodactyla > Equidae > Equus > Equus caballus. Next base: position 54,959,814 of record NC_091691.1, read on the forward strand.
AAGGGATGGGTTTGAGTCAGACATACTATGGTAGACATTGTCAGTTGCCCATCCAATGTCTGTCTCCCTTCTTCTTTACCAGCAAGACTCCTATTTTATTCAATATTGTAATGTGCCCAGGCATAGTGGTTTAATCTTAAATCTAAGCTAATCAGAACTCTCACACTCCTATTTCTCAGCTTCCGTTACAGCGAGGAGTGGCCATGTGACACTGTACTGGTAAGCATGCCAGATCTCTTTAAGAAGGGTTTTGTTTCCTGAAAAAAGACACAGTGTTTGAAGAGAAAGCTCATTAGTGTTGAACCTTTCCCTTCTTTCTGCCTTGAATATCAGCAGGACGTTTGGGACCCATACTGACCATTTTGCAACCGTAAGGAAATGAGTCTGAGAATGAAAAGTCAGTGTGTTGGATATGGTAAACAGAAGGACAGGAAGAACCTGGATGCTTGGTGTCTTTGTTGAATCACCATGTCAACATGCAACTGCCTCTCAACTTCCTGTATGTGAAATAATTAAATATCTTTAATACTTAAGCCACTTTTAGTTGGATGTTCTATGACTTGCAGCTGAAAGCACTCCTAACTTGTACAACCATATTCATATTTCCAGGCCTAAATGATGCATGAACATTGTACATATAATGAAATGCTTTGAACCACCACACGGGCAGATGTGATATTTCATTAAAACAGAAATCTTTAGGAAATTAACATCATAAGCAGATGCTTCTGGGTATACTCCATTTACAAGAGAAATAAACTTTTTCAATGACAAACTTTAAAGTTAATTCATAACCATAACAATCAATTGAATAATAGGACAGTTGAGCAAGAAAAGAAAGATTGCATTATCCCACTAACTGGGGGAAAAAGCTAATTTTTTAAATAACCAAATTTTAGCTATAAATAATGTCCCACTAATAATTACATATTAATTTTGTTTTGCTATTTGTTAGGGAAACCTCCGTTCCTTGTCTTCATGTTTTCTCAAGAGGCTTCTGCCAAAGCAACATTCCTGGGCTTTCTTTTCATTCTTATTCATTCCTTTCCACGAAAAGAGTGAGTTGCTTAATAAGAAAGTTTGGGGAGCAGCTTCCAGGCATACTCCACCCAGCCTCTCCCTGGCTTCTCAGTCGCTGGTGAAGCAGCTTGACCTCTGGATGTAAATACCTCTGCTGATCCATGTAGTAAGTAAGCTTCACGGGTCTTGATCTGCTCCTGCTTGGGTGATGCCGGCAGTTGGAATGGACAAGTTCAAATCCAAGGGGATGTATTAGGAAATCCAATTGTGGCCATTAGTCAAGCATGGATCTCCAATTCAACTTTATTAGTAATTAAGTTGATATTTTGGTCTCCATCAGTCTCTCTCCTGTGTCTACTTCTCAAGTGATTTCAAACATAGGAAAAAAAGAAGTTTATTATTAATTGGTGACCTCAAATGCTGACTTAGAGCCATGAGTGTGGAATTCTTCTGGAATGTTTCTTGCTTGAGTGTCAGGAAACTAATCTCATTTTTGAAATAATAATCATAACAATGCTATTATTTTATCTGATTAGTCATTTACTTATTCATTTCTTTAGCGATTATTTATTGAGTATCTATTACATATGCTATAAATGTGCTCGATATGCAGTGGTCAGCAAAAATGGACATGACTCATATAATAAAAAATCAAATGTAAAATTAGACTATTCTGAGTACTACTAAGGAGAGGGACAGAACATCATCTTCCATGAAAACAGATAATAAAGGGACTTGATTTAATTGTGGAGATCAAGAAAGGCTTGGATAAGGAAGCAATATTCAATCTGAGGAGTGAATTGGCATTAACTAATTGAGGGGGGCAAGAAAGAATATTTTAGGCACGTGCAAAGGCCCTGTGACAGGAGGGAACATGGCAAATACAAGGGAATTAAAGAAGTCCAGAGTAGATTGAGGAGAAGGAGATAAGGTGATATTGTAGATGAGTTTGGAGAGATAGTAGGGGCCAAGTCATGCAGAACCTTGAAAGCCACATTAAGTAAGGAGTTTGGTCTTTATCTTTAGAACAACAGGAAAGCACTCAGCTTGGCAGGAGGTCAGACAGATGATGGCAGCTTGGACTAGGGTGGCAGTGATACAGACAGAGAGAAGGAGACACACTGGGGAAATATTTGGAAGATAAACTTGACAGAACTTAGTCATGGGTAGGATGGGGGTATCAAGGATGACATGCAGCTTTATGGCTTGTATAACTAGATGGATAAGGTCAGGCATTTACTGAAAGAAAAACTGTTGGAGAAGACCATGTTTAGGAGGATGGATGAAGAGTTTGGTTTTGGACTTGTTGAGCCTGAAATCAAGCCTTTTTAGACATACATAGAAAAGGCAGCTGAACATATGGGTCCTGAGTGTAGCTAGGTAGTCTGGGGTATATATATATATATATGTACACAAGGTAATTGAAGTTGTAGGCTTGGGTGAGCTTATTTGGGGAAAGTTTGTAGAAAATACAGTGGAAGAGCAAGACCGGCAGAACACTAACATTTAATGGTCAGAAAGAGGGATATGAGCCTGAAAAGGAGAATAAAATGAGAAATTACAGACATAGGAAGAAAACCAATAGCATACCATGGAAGCCAGGAGGAAAGCTTAAATAAGAGTGTTGTGCTCAACTCTGTCTAACCCTGTCAAGACAGGGAAGACAAGAGCTGAAACAGGTTCATTCATTGAATTTAGTCACTGAGACCTTAACAAGAAGTTATCACTAGAGAGATGGGGCAGAAACCCTGCTGGAGTGTGTTAAGTACTGAGTGAGAGATGGTTACAAGAGGAAACAGTAAGTTTAAGAAAACTCTTCTAGAAATTTTTCTGTGAAGGGAAGGAAAAGAAAGGTAGAACTGAAGTTAGAGAATATTTTTAAATGTGATTTAAGATGATTTAGTACGTCCAATGGTAAGGGTTTGCTTGAGAAAAAGAGTCTGAAATTATGAAAGAAAAAGAATACTTGTTAGTGTGAAGGTCCTAAGAAGATGGGAGGGGATGGGATGCAAAGTGAAGCCAAAGAACTGACTTTAGGGAGAAGAATCCATAGCTCTTCCATCATAAAAGGAGAGAAGGAAAGCATAGATGTAGATTCGTAGACCAGGAGGCCAGTGAATTCTTGTTGGGCGGCCTCAATCTCCTCTGTGAAGTGGATGAAAGTGAAAGGGAAGCTATGAGCAGGGCAGAGGGAGAGTAGAGAAGATCTGTATAGTCACAGAAAGTGAGAGATTGAGTTGACCAATACACGTGTGTGGACACACGTATTGTTGGGCAGTACTGATGGCCCATTTGAGGTGGGTGATCATGAACTTATAGTGAAGCAGTAATACTTTCTTGAAAAATTAAGCATAGCTATTTTAAAATTCTATGTCTAAATACTCTATTGCCTATGGGTTTGTTTATATTGCCCATTTGAAAAATCTTGCTTGTTTGTCAAGTTTTCTCTTCTGGTATGCTCAGTAATTTTTTATTGAATAACCAGTTACTTTTTAAAAAACAGTAAACACTTATTATCATATAGTTTCTCTGAGTCAGAAATTCATGGGTAGCAGAGCTGGATGGTGCTAGTTACGGATCTCCCATGAGCTTATACTAAAGTATCAGCTAGAGCTGTAGTCATCTCAAGGCTTGACTGGACCCGTAGGATCCCCTTCCAAGTTAGCGCACTCACGTGGCCATTCATAGAAGGCCAATGTCTCAATTTCTCAGCACATGGACTCTCCAGAGAGCTGCTTGAGAGGCCTCTGACGTGGCGACTGGCTTCTCTAGAGTGAGGGATGTAAGGAACATGATGGAAGTGAGTGCTCACTTATTTTTGACCGAGTGTTTGATAGAGAAAATTTGAGACACTGGGGGATGGTTTCTTCCTCCACAGAAGATTTGTCTTTGTTATTGGAAAGGAGCTAAGTGAAAGGCACTAACAATACGTCACCTTCATCCGATCAGGAGTTGAAATAAGAAATTTTCGTCTCTGTGATGGCTTGTATATTTCCAAGTCACTTTTACTTCTTGGGTGTAGCCCTTTGGGGTCCCAGCTAATTTCCTGGGGTGTTTACCAGGCAGGCCTGGAACTCTAATTATTGACTTCTCAGACCCTTGAGACTGCCAAAATTCCCACCCACCTTCTCAGTCTCTCAGCTGTGCTTTCAGTATTACAGGTGCCTGGAGGGCCATGATTCTCACATCTTAGGGTACGTGAGACTCAACCAGAGGGTTTGTTAAAGCAGATTTCTGGATCTCACTCCTCCAGAGTTTCTGATTCAGTTGATGTGGGGTGGAGCCTGAGAATTTGCATTTCTAACAGGTTCCAAGGTGCTACTGCTTATCAGTGCCCATACTTTGAAACCACCATTCTGGCGGAAAGGCAGCCCTAGATGGGATTCCTTCCTCCCTGGGATCTTGACAGCATAATTTCTCACTGCCTTGGTAACTTTCCAATGTCCTTAAACTGATGTTTCTTTTCACATGTTTCTTACAGTCAGAGAGAGGGTTGTTCTGAACCGCCGACTCTGCTTTTGCCGGAAGAAAAACTTCCAAACTAACGATGGCTAACACTTATAGAGAAAGTATTACGTGTCAGACCGTGGCTGTACGACTGTTGACTGTACAACTCTAGGGGGCGTCGTTCACATTGTGTTTTATGTGACTGGCCGCACAATGCTGGTGGAGTTGTGCAATGCAGCCCTGTGTAGCTGGGCACTGTGCAATGATCTTTATATGCATTATTTCATTTATCCCCGCAAACTTTCTACTATCCTTATTTGAAGGTGAGAAAACGTAAACTTAGAATGAATTACTTTCCAAAGGTCACAGGGTTTGTCAACTGCTAAGACTCTATTTCTTGATATGTGGGAAACAAAGTTTGCATTAAGCTTTTGAATTTCCCACCTTCCCTATCTGTAAAATGGGCATGATAGCATTTATTCTTCACCTCAGAGCTGGGTAGAGTGAGTTAATGAAGCAGTGCACTTAAACTCTTGAGAGTTTTCTGGGATAAGAGAATTAACTTTCATTATCACAGTTCCGTGCAAGAAAGTGGTTTTGTTACGAAGGTATAAACACCTCCAGTTGTTAGGCAGGCAAATGAAGACAACTAACGAAGCAGAGCTAAGGCCAAGACAGGTGTTTCAAATAGCCCTGCAGAGTGATGGTAAGAGGCATCTACCTTTCAAATGGCACCCTGCTTTAAAAAGCAACAGCTTTAAAAAGCAACAGCTTCATCCACCGAGGCGTGTAAGACCAAGGCTCTTCTCTCCTAGTTTTCCGCTTTCCCTCAAGGACATCAGGTGTTCAATTCATTTCTTCTTTCATTTCCTCTCCTTCCTCAGTGACTAGCTACAAAGTGTTAATTTAAAAAGTAAGTACTGGGAGAGCCCCTAGACCCTTCAAGCATGATTATTGCAATATAAAACCCTTTACCTAGAGGTCGCAGGTTCAAATCTAGGCTGGGTCAGCAGTGACCACAAGTCTAATGACTGGCCATCTCTTGTCTGTTTCACGGTTCATGTGAAATGAATTGATGGCCTCAGCTCTCTTGCTATCCACATCAGAATGGGCATTGCCAGACACCAGTTGGCATTCTCAGTGCAGAGGCCAAGACCTCAACAGAAAGCTTTACCCCTCTGAGCTTGCCTCCTAAAGAATATACGTATGGGGCAAGGGAAAAAGGGCATGAGTTACTTGGGAAAAGAGAGAACGAGCCATCGTCTTACCCTTCCAGTTTCAGACTACAAAGAAGATACCTCTCTTCAGACCTAGGGTAGGGGTTGACTCCCAGCTTGTCATTCACTTTTGGAAATTTATCCAGCAGAGGAGAGAAGACAATTGCCAGTAGTAGATGATGCAGGTAATGTTGTAGAGAGGAAACTGATCTTGCTGTCTTGATCAAAAAGAGGAGCCAGACTGGAGAGCAAACAGGAAGGGGAACAGGACAGTGAGGAACAGGCGTGAACATTTACAGAGGCAGAGACCTCCATTTCTTCTTTGCACATGTAAACAATCATGCGAACGCCAGAGGCCCAGAGAAGCCAGCAGTAGGAGCTCCTGTTGTTTCTCTTTTGACTGATTCTCTCCCAGCTGGCTCCACACTCCCTGCGGGAAGGCAGAGTTTCCATGCACTGCTCTTGTTATCTCCTATGGAGTCAATGTCAAGGACAGGTGTGGGCACTGACACCCGCCCTCCTGGCCCTCACTGAGGTGTACTATTTATTGTCATCTCTGTGTAGAGGCATTTCCAGACTAGTTTTGGTTCAGGAAACAAAATGCTTTTTTTTTCCCCCCCAAAAGGGGGCAGTTGAATTTTAAGCTCCTTTTTTGTTTTCATTTACTACGTTGTTCCTATTACCAAAGTCCTTCCCTGAATCTAAGGGCCTTCTGATTTTCATCTGAGCCTCTGAAACTCTATCACGCTATCAATAGAATGGAATATGGTGGGATCCAAATTTCAGTAGGTCAACATGTGAAGCTGAGAAGGTAGTGGTGAAGAACATGGACTCTTCTTTCTAGAAATCTGGTGGTGGAAGAGAAAGACAGAACAATGCGGCAGGGGGAGGGGTTTGCAGGGAGGTTTGTTAGGAGGAGGAAAGAATTGTGCGTATATTTTCAGTTTGAGAGATGGTAAGAGAGGGAGAATAAAACTGCGTGGGACAGAAGGGCAAATAATTTTTAGACAAGTGCCAGAGAAGGAAAAAGGAAAGGAATCAACTGCATAGGAGGAGGAGGTATTTCTGAAGAAGATGAGCTTCACAGGGAAGAAAGGGTGCCGTCTTGGGTACATTTCAGATGTGGAGAGTCAAGTCTTGGGCTCTTCATCAATAATGTGCTCTATTTTCTTTGCATGGTAGAAGGCAAGGCTCTTCACTGAGAGGTGCCTGGCAGCCTGGGAATGTGCCAAAGATTTGAGGGAACAGGGAAAGGAAGCCACAAGGGAACAGTCATGGAGGGCTGTGGGCGGGCTGGGTTGAGATGGACCTGCACCCCCTATCTGGATATTAGGATCATCTTTAAAGTCATCCACCAGAGCTTGGCTTCCAGTCACTCAGTGGGGACCACTGCTTCATATTACACGAGGAGGTGTGACCTGAGGATTGGAGAGAAAACAGACTATAGAGAATTCTTCCCAACATAGACATAGAATGGGGAAAAAAAACCCCAAGTGGGGTTGTCAAAAACTTTTAAAGAACTTTATAAAAAACTTTTCTCTTATTTAAGTCAAAACAGCATGGAAAATAATAATATGGCGTTCAAGCTCCCTTCTCTCTGTTGGGGGTGATGCTTGAAGAAAAAGAAAAGTGTATTCTGTGGTTACTCATATTTTAATTGGTCACAATATGAAGCAAAAGTTTAAAACGATATGCTAGAAATCTCTCCCTTCTGGAACATTCAATTAAAATCTGTGGGGGGAAAAGCCTCAAGATGACAGCCAGAGCATAATAACAACAGCAACAACAACAAAAGTCACTGTAAACCTAGGCTTTAGGCAGGGGGACGACAATGAAATGAGTCAAGTGTGTGTGTGTTTTGGGGACGTGGGCGGGGGGCTGTAGTGGTATTGTGGCCACCCCTAGCTGAAGGCTCAGCCTCAGCCTGAGCATTTAGCCTTAGACTGCCAGCAAGGGTATTTTGCTCTGAGCCAGAGCGTGATGTGGACAGACTTCATCTCAGGCATGTGAAGTCCTGCTTTTCCTCGCCCTTTTTTACCTTTCGCAGTTCCTGCTTCCAACCCTGAGGAATATCCAGTGTCTTCTCTTATGCTTTCACTAGTAAAGGATTTGAATTGCATTCACACTAAGGTAAAAATAGCTGAGGATAGGAAAGATCAGTTACTTGTCTCAGGAGTATTAGCACTTTAATAAGGCAGGTCTTAAAATAAATGTTACTGAGCTCTGAAGTAACATCACGTGGATAGAAGCTTATTCTGCTTATTCAAAAAACACATTATGAGACCATCCCACACTCCTGCCAGCAAGAAGGCTACATGGGATGGCTTATAGAGTTATTCGCATCCTGGAAAGGAACTCAGAAATTTTAACATGTTGTATTGATTAGATGATGTCAAAATCACCATACTAAAAATGAAGCCTTATTATAGACAAAATGATCTATGAACTCTTTAGCATTTAACATCCACTTGACAATTTTTGTTTTGTTTTATTTTTTTCCCTCAAAGGAGAAAATACATGCCTTACAGGTGGAGTTCACGTGTGCATACACGTGCAAGCACATGCACATCTGTGTCAACAGGTTTGGCAATATCCTTGTGCAGCACACATTCCACCTGAAGTTCCTACACAGAGTCAGTCCCTGTCACTCTGTCCTCATAGTCACCGCATGGCACCATTATCTCAATATCACAGAGAAGGGAACTGACACATGGAGAGCTTGAAGGCCTTGCCCAAGCACACACAGCCTGCTCATGGTGGAGCTGGGATTTGAACCCACAAGTTCAACAGGGGTATAGTGTCTGGGCTCTAACCACTCTGCAAACTGGCTTTGAGAACTTTAGCTGGACTTCGCAGAGACAGTTGTTTCTGAACTAGGCGTTGAAGAATGAGTCTTCCAGGTTGGAATGGGGTAGGTAGGGTTTGCTTAGTCTTCCACACACATGGCAGAGCGTGGTAAAGTTGGGGAATGCAGGAGCTCAGCGAGGTGGGAGGCATAGGATGGACACAGGGAAGTGACCACACATCCCAGTTAGCCCATGGCAATCTGGGTGTTCATCTGTTTTCCCAGTGTAATTACAAATGGCACCTGTTTTTACTCTCAAAAGAGTCTGGATTTGGCTGGTGTTTTGTGGTCCACCCACCTATGGGGGCCCGTTCACACAGAACCTCGAATGGCGTGCTACACAGTTTGGATTTTATTCTGCGGGGTGGGAAAACATGTTTGATACCCAGAATTGCTTGGGGAAAGGACAGGAAAAGCAGGAAGGAGACCTGTCCTTCTCATACTAAAGGACTTACTTTGTAGGATTGTTGTCAAAATTCATTGAAATGGATTGAGAACGGTGTGGTAGGCAGTGAAATCCTCAGTATACCTTAGATCTTCTTATCCTTATTTTTTTTCCCCTCCTTTTTCTCTTTCTTGTCTCCTCCTCCTCCCTCATTCCTTTCTTCTTTTCCTTCTTCTCCTTGTCATTATTACTGGGAACATAACCCAGCCCCCTTTCTCCTTTGTGGTTCTTCCTCTCTGAACTTCTACCTAATCACCCATCCTTCAACAGTAAGCAGAGTCTGAGGAGCCTTCGGAGCGGCAGGTACAAGGTAAGGATGGTGAACCCACCCTAAGAAATAGAATGCAAGGAGCACCAAGGTGGCCTGGAGGTGGGGAGGCGACTTGAGGTACAAACAATTCCCTAGACCCTGATTCTTGAATTTTAAAAGCTCAGCAAACTCAGCTGAAGGCTGTTACATCATCGGATGCTTATTCAACCTCTTCCTGGCAGTAGGAGGGGAAAAAAAGCCCAGCAACGACTGAAAGCTCACATTGTAATTCTCACAGCTGGGAATCTGATCAGGGTCATGTTACCAATATGAACAGCACAAAGCCGGCAGTCTAATATTAATATCTAATAGATTGAGTATCACACATCAGCATCACACATCAAACACAGTGTGTTTTTGAAGCAGATATCAAATAATGTTTCCACTCTTGATTATGTTCCCTTTGTTCTAGGGCAGTAGAAAAGAAATGAGTGACGAGTCCCTGGTCACATTATTTAGGGAGTTGGTAACAGCAGGCCAAACAGTGAGTAAGGAAAGGGCTGGGGAAGTGATTATTGATTAAGCACCATCAATGCACCTGGGATGCAATATACATTGTGTTAACCCTCCCAATAAGTAGGGATTATTACGTCCATTTTACAGATAAAGATACTTTACCTAAAGATAAAATAGTTGATAGTCACACCAACAGTAAGTGCTGGAACTGGGATCCAACTCCAAGTGCTTCGTAAGAACAGCCACATTTTTGCAAGTCCTAACACTGTAATGACATTAAAATACACATCCGTGGATAATTTCATACTGATGGGTCTGCCTGACGTTGGATCTACTCATGGCTTGTCTTGAGGGAGTTGGAGGGATATAGGCACCATGAATTAAAAATGCTGAGAGAGAAGGCATGAAGCCAAAAATGAGTCCCTGAGATTGAAAACATGGAGGGAGTCAAATACCAAGCAGAGTAAATAAGCATGTGCTATAGTGCAATAGAGACTGGTAAGTACTATGGAGAAAACGAAAGCAGGAGAGACGTAGGGAGTTTTGGGGGAAATTTGATTTTATCCGAAATTAATTAATAGCATAAATATTAAGTGAAGACATTTGTTCTTCCATATTATAAACTCCATGATGCCATGGGTTGTGTCTATTTTCTTCACCATGGTATCCTTAGTGCCTTCAGCTGTGCCTGGCACACAGTAGGCTTTCAATTAGCATTTGTTAAGTGAACAAGTGAATGAATGTGCACAGGAATTAGGATGCATATGCAATGGATTAGACAAATTCACATGGAGAGTAATCCTTTGGATGTTAAGGTCCAAGACCTAGAGTCAAGATGCTCTTCCTCTAGTCTTGGTATGGTTTTCCAATTCCAAATTCAGAAAGCTTAGGGGAAAGACTGCAGGGAATCATTAGGTAAAGTTAACGTCAATGACAGAAGGATATAGAGGCAAGAAACTGAAGTGCCCAGGCTGGGGTTCGGGACCTGGAAAGTTCTTACATGGTTTTGCTTCCAAGGGACTCATGCTATGACTTATGGAGTCAAGGAATGGAGCCAGCCTGTCTTATTCCTTTGGTTACGGTTAGGGGAGGTGTTGATTTTGTACAATGATTAATTCAATTTACATGTTCCTTCACCAAGCCTGAATTGTATCAATTAAGTAGTCCTGTGGCCCAGATATACTGTATTGCAAATAAAGATACAACCTTGGTAACTACAGGAAGGAGACACAAATCTAAATCTTTTTGGATGACAAAATTGCCCATTTTCAGGGAGCTTCTCAATCACTTGGTTCACTTTTACCAGGATGATTCAAGTACGTGGCTAGATTTAGAATGCAGCCAGCTCCTGTGCTCAACTGTGTAAACAGATTGCTTATGCGTTGATTCATTACGTGTTAGTTCAAAACAAAAATTGACTGCCTTTGGTTAACTTATGTAGCTAAAACATCAACTACCTACTGCCTTCTTTTCCATTTGCAGAAAGTGGCAATATTAGCATGTGACAGGACCAGGACAAATTAAGTGAAAACTACACTTCTTCATTGGGTTGCAACAAACAGAAACACGAGCTGGCTAATTCTAGTGATTGAGGTTTAGTGCAAGCATTCAAAGGGAAGGAAGGAAGCAAAAAACATCAACTCAAGTGTCCTGCAGGCCTCCTGTGGCCCTGAAACCTCATGGAGAGCTGCAGAGTGAAGTTGTTTGAATTCTGGTTCTTCTACTTGCAAGCTGTGTGACCTTGGACGAGGTGCATAACCCTGCTGGTTTCCTCGGCTATTAAGGAGAAATAATAGCATCTACCCCATACGTTGTTGTTAGGATTAAATGAATTAATGCATGTAGATCCTCGTAGTGCCTGGCATATGTGGTGCGTCCTCTAAGAGCACTGGCCCTCATTACTATTATTGTCATTATTCAGCTCATCCAGCTTCTAGCATGGACCTTAGTGACCCACTGGCAGCTCTGGCTATTCTGCTATCATAACTTTAGAAGTGGATGCTCCCTCCTTGTCATTCAGCCATGTATGGAACTCAGTTGAACTTGACTTTGACTCAAAGTCTCCTCTTACCACTTCTTTAGTTCTTTAGCCAGTTTGCTTCCCCACTCTGTGCAAGAAACCTTTTCTTCCAGCCATCCTTCCTCTCACTCTAATCTTTGCAAACATACACACACACACACACACACTACGAGCTCCACAAACACCAAACAAACACAACTATCCCTTCACTTCTCAGAGAAACCAAAAGGAATCAGAAATAAATTCCCTCAAGTTCTTGCCATTAGATCTACAAAACTACCTGAATGTATCACCATCTCACTGTCTTGCCTCCTATTGCATGAAGGGAAGTGTGCTTCCTGCCTGGGACAGTCACTCACCATGCTCTGAAGCCCACCTCCTCTTGTCTCTGACAAAGCTTATTCTACTACTTCTGTTTTTCACCTTCCTTTCTTTCCAGGATTATTCCTATGTACAAATACAAATTTCTCTCATCTTTAATAATCTCTCCCATTCATTTCTCTCTCCTTTTTCTGAAAACAGCACAACATCCATGTACATGAGCTGTCTCTGTCCGTTCTCCCACCCTGACCCCAGCCAGTGCTTGACCTCTGTTATCTCACCTCTCCTTCACCACTGGATCCAAACTGCCCTCACAAAGTCACCAGTGACTTGGATTTTGCTAAAGCCAGTGGGAAATATTTGATGGCATCCAACCTATTTGACCTCTCCTTCCTTCCAGAAAAACATGCCTTGATGCTGGTCATCTGATCTTCCTCCTACTTCTCCAGCTGCTTCTCACTCTCCTTTGCCAGTTCATCTTCTCCTTCAGGAAATTTTAAATGTCTTTAATCAACCAACTTCTCTCCACCTCCACTGCCACTACCTCAGTCCAAAGCATCAACGTCTTCTACCCAGACTGTTCAATAGGCCTCTAAATATTCTTGGCATGACCTCTCTCCAGATGCCTGCCCTACAGTAAACACCCCTCTACTTGAAATCCTTTAATGGCCTCCCAGTAAGCTTAGAATAAAACAAGGTAATAGTAATAATCTTTATTATGGCCTGGACACCTCTGCATATTCTCCATGGCCTCCGTCTCCAGTTCCATCTTATGCCTCTCTATTATTCACTTTCTGCTCCTGACACCCTGGCTTTCTCTTTGTCCCTCAAATGATCATGTTTTTTCTCAGACTCAAGGCCTCTGGGTGAGCCCATCTCTTGTTCTGAATGCGTCTGCCCTACTCTTTGCTGAGTTCCTGTTTATCCTTCAAGAACAAAACTTCCACAGGAAAGTTTTCCAGCATGCCTGAGAACTAGGTCAAGTCTTTCTGTTACAGGCTCTTGCGGTGCCTTGTACTTCTCTCTCATAATAGTTACTACGATTGACTATGTGAAGTTTTGGTCTAATATCTCTCTCTGCTGCTAGTTTGTAGGTCCATGAGGACTTATTCAGAGCTCTCTATTTCACCACTGTGCTCCCAGCATCTAGACCAGTACCTGGACCATGTAGAATAAATGAATGAGAGAAAAAAACCAACTTCAATTTTTAAAACCATTATTCCCAAGGGAAATTTGCAAAGCTGTTTTAAATACTATAATGTGCTTCTAAGGTTTGAACCCGAAGTCCCTGCCTTCCCTAACCCCTTCGTCATCTTTCCAACTGAGTTCAGACTCTTTGTCCAGCTGTATACTGTCACCGCCTCATCTGTAAGTCCTGTTTTAAGCACAGGCATACCTCATGTTGTTGCACTTCACTTTATTGTGCTTTGCAGATATTGCATTTTTTTTTACAAAACCCTCCACCAGCAAAATGATTATGACTTGCTGAAGGCTCAAATGATGGTTAGCAATTTTTAGCAATAAGGCATTTTTAAATTGAGGTATATACATTACTTTTTTAGACATAATGCTGTTGCACACTTAATAGGCTACAATAGAGTGTAAAAATAACTTTTATATGCACCGGGAAACCAAAAAATTTGTGTGACTTGCTTTACTGCAGTATCCACTTTATTGTGCTGATCTGGCACTGAACCTGCAATATCTCCATGGTACGTCTGTATGTTTCCCTCCCAAGCGCCCCCTGGTTTTTATCTTCTCTGTTTCAGCTATTGGTGTCACCATTTCCTTTACCTCTTTAAAATCAAAACCAAAGAAGCCTAAAAAAGTGCACTTAAGAGTTTTTTTTGATTATAAAAGTATTATATGTTCATTGAAGAAATTTGAAAAATATATTTATAAAAACATAAGAAAATAAAAATCAGCTATTTGTCTAACCAGCAATAATCATTGTTACTATTTTGGTATATACCATTTCATACTTTTTCTGTGAATATGTATACATTATTTTTAAAGTGTGGCAGAGTTCTGCCTTCCTTTTTTTTCTATGAGGAAGATTGGCCCTGAGCTAACATCCCCCGCCAATCCTCCTCTTTTTGCTGAGGAAGACTGGCCCTGAGCTAACATATGTGCCCATCTTCCTCTATTTTATGTGTGGGACACCTGCTACAGCATAGCTTGATAAGCAGTGCATAAGTCCATGCCTGGGATCTGAACTAGCAAACCCCAGGCCACCAAAGCAGAGCATGCGAACCCAACTGCTATACCACCAGGCCAGCCCCATGCCTGCCTTTCTCAATTAACATTTTTATTATGGGAATTTTCAAAATAAAGAGAACTATATAATTAATAACTATCAACATTTTGTCATTCTTGTTTTATCTAATTCCCTTATTTTATTTTTGAGTATTATAAAGCAAATTCTAGGCTTCATACAGTGTCACCCTATAACACTTCAGTAAGACTCTTTAACACTGAAAACTTTTAAAAAACATAACTAAACTGTCATTATCATATCTAACAAATGTAGGAGTAAATTCTCAATTTCATCTGATAATTAGTCCATGTTTGATTTTCCCTGGCTGTGTCAAAAGTGTCTTTTTACTCTAAGCTTGTTTGGCTTAGAATCCAAAGTCTGCTTGCTGTATTTGATTTCTATATACAGAATTTTAAAAATTAGGAACATATTGTGCAAGCTGTTTATAATCTACCTTTTTTTTAACAATATATTCTGCACATTTTCCCAAGTATTAAAGATTTTTCTTCAATGATGCTAATGTCTATACAATATTCCATACTTTTTAGATCATCTTATTATTAGATATTTAGCTTATTTTCAGTTATATTACCCATAAGTAAGGCTTTGATGTACATACCTGAGGTATGACTCATGAGAAGTAGAAAATCTAGGTTCAAGATAGTAAGTGTGTTTGTTAGATTTTTGATATTGCCAAATCGCTCTACATAAGAGTACACCAATTTACCTTCTTGTGGGCAGCGTATTTCTTACAAACACTAGCTATTATTGAAAACTTAATTATTAATTTTACCCAAATCAATAGGCGAAATAATATCTTGTTATTGTTTTTATTGGCCTTCTTTAGTGTGGTTAAATATGGCTTCATATGTTTAATAGCCTTTTAAATTTCTTTTGAAATGTTCATGTTCAAATCCTTTGTTCATTTTTCTAATTTGTTTTACATTTTATTATTGACTTGTCAGGGTTTTTGTTTCTTCTAAACTTTACTGAAGTTATGTTATAGATGTTGAAGTACTGTATTTTTGGAGTTTGTCGTTTTCCCTTTCTAAATTTATGTTTTATTCCTTCCTGTCATATCCTTAATCAATCCTAATTTTTAATCCTCATTCCTTACAAAGTCTTAAATGTGTCAGCTTCTCTCTCATATTACAGTGCTGCGACTCTGACTGAACTTCTCAACAGCTCGCCCTTCTGATTTTTTTTGTCTTACTCTCCTTTCTAGTCCATTGTGAAGGCTGCTGCCTAATGAATACTTCTATAACCACTTCCATCATATTGCTTTTCCATGCATGACTCAGAAAGGGCTCTTCACAGCATATCAGATGAAATCTAAACTCCTCAGCCCAGAATTTAGTAACATCCACAGTTTGATTTAAACTCTCTTTTCTAAACTAATTTCTGATTCTTTTTGTAGAAGGGCCATCCATGACAGCCGGGATGATGTTCTCACTCTCCCCATAACACATCTCTTTTGACCATGTTCTTCCTCAGCCTTCTTCTCAAAGCTCAGGCCAAACCAAACTTCTCCACTGTCAAGGTCCATCTTCAAGTCCCATCTGCCCTGTGAAGTCTTTGTGAGTTGCCTCAGCCCAGAGATCTCTCCTTCTGCCATCTTTCCAAATTCTTATAGTTAGCTTCATGTGTCTTTTAGCATCTCCTACTTGTTCAACTATTTCATTTTGGTTTCCTCAATAAAAGAAAGTGTGATTCCCTTTTTGAGAGCAGGTGCTGTGTCATCTTTTTCTGCTTCTTCTATAGTGCATGGACTCATCCCAGGTATGGACACTTACTAACAGCAAATTCTTGATTGAAAGGTGGCACTACTCACTTGCCAAGAGCAGAACAGGAACTTTCGAATCATTTCCCTCATAGTGATAAATGGTCACAGACATCTGTAATCATTAATCCTGTCTTCCTTTTGACTAGTTTCATATGTGCAAACCATGAGTGATTGGATTACATCTTCATTCAGCAGGAGTGGAATAGAATTTTCATCTGTACACAAAGCTGACTCACTGAAAGCAATTTAGTGGTCTCAGTAGATGGACCTGCCATTCTGAAAGGCAGCCAACAGATGGGGAGTGTCCCTTTCTTAGCCAAGGGAGGGGAAAATATGAGATTTAATCCTGTTTTTTTAAAAGCTGAATGACAAACTCAAGATGATATTCATAGAAGATGTATTTCTATTGCTAAGAAAAAAAAGACAGATGAACTCAGCCCTCATTTAATAAAAGTGAAGAATACATTTGTTTATGCTCACATCAAAGGAGAACATTGAAAGTCAAGGGAGTATGTCCAATGGTTTTGCAAAGAGGCGCCTCCTGGGGACCTTTACAATCAATGTTGTCCGCAGAAAGTCACTGTCTTTGCTGTAGTGAAGGGCAAATCATTTCCCAGTTGGTCTGCTTTTCAAGATTCCATGATGAACTCTACTCCTGGAAATGTCTGAATCAAAACAGAATGTTAAGGAGTCTGACTCTAAATACAAACTTAAAGTATGAGATAATCGCCCTGGCTGTATGGCAGGTTTTCAAAGACGTTATTAGAATGGTCTATTTTATCAGAGCACACGTTTTGTTCACTGATGTATCCTAAGTGCCTAGAAAAGTGCTTGGCAGTTAGTGCCTGATAAATATTTACTGAGTTTAATTCAATTGAATTATTCTTAAATTCTTGATCCTGTGGTTGGATGAGTACATGTGGGTACGTGTGTAAATATGTCGAATGGAGAGAAAGAAAAAGACATAGCACGTGCTTGCTCCTTGTGCTATAATGTTCCAGATAACAACATACACTAATGATAATGGTGTTTTCAAATTACAAAGTTCTTTCACCATTCATTCGTTCATTCATTCAGTTAATACTTATTGGATGCCTGTTATGTACCAGGCACTATCGTGGATATTAGTAATGAGAACATGGTATCTGCCTGTATGTGTTTACAGTCTAGGTGGGAAAAACAGGCAGACAAATAGACCATCACAGTGCAAGTGTCAGATACAGAGGTAATCAAACGGGGCTTCAGGACAGCCACCCATTCACAAAGGTGCTGCTCAAGCTGAGACTGAAGAGAGAGGCCCCACTCCAAGGGACTGGCCCAGAGGAAAAAGAGATATGTCTACTTTCCTGTCTAAAGAAGAGCCTTGTCTCACTCTTTTCTCGAGCATCTGACCCCACCTGCTCCCCACTGGTGGTGAGATATGACCAGTCTGACACAGGATAGGTGGGTCCCAAGTAAACTGCTAAAAGTCTTGCTGATGTGGCACTCCTGGCCCTGGGCAAGGGAGGGCGCTGGCTGAGTGTCATTCCTTATGTAAGTAGTCTGTCACCACCTCCCCGCCTGTGGCTTGCCCACTGCTCCGGTCCAGTGGTGGTGGCCTTCAGGACTCTGCTGCATGCTGGTGGGCAGCGCCACTGCACCTGCCCAAGCACCACCCCCTGGACTTCCAGGTCACTGTGCTGCTGTCACTTCAAAGAAATCATTTGCTCCCTGTCCCGGCCTCCTGAGTGGGTACGAGAAGGCCAGTTTCACTAGGGAGACTCTCATCCTTTTCTCTATTGCTGGAAGAGTGGGGAGAATCATGTGCTGTGTTAAGGTCATTCACCTGAACTCTAGAGGCCCAGAGTTCTTTCCTGGGCTCTGTTCCCCTTGGGGGTCAGTTGAGGCTCTCTTGTACCCTCTTGTCTCGGCTTCCATCTGGAGAAACAACTCCATGAGCACTGTGTGTGGTCCTTGGTTTACTGTCTTTGGAGTTAAGGAAATACAATAATGAGGGCCATTATTTAATGAGTACCTATTTAGTGAGTACTGTGTGTGAGGGACTTTGCAATCATGATCTCTAATGATATCCACAACCCTGCAAAGTAACTATCAGCATTCGCTGAGAAAACTGAGACTCAAAGAAGTTTAATAATGGGTCCAAGGTCATACTAAGCTGTAGATTTAGGATTCAAATTCTGGTGCATCTTGCTCCAAAGCTATGGTCTTTCTAGAATGTCATGTGACTACCCATCCAAGCCATCATACTCCTAATTTCTTATTTCCCAGGCACCCCCCTAATGGAAAGCTTCAACTTTTTATATCACCCATCTTCCTGTAGTGGCAGCAAAGAGGTTTCTGCCTCCAGATCATCTTAGTCAGCCCCCTGACCCACAGTGCAAACAACTCCAGGATGTCTGACGGTCTCTCATGGTCAGGAGTATGTGTCCTCTTCTTCCATCTTCTAACTCTTAGAAACAGTGGCAATTATAGCTTTATAATGCCTTTAAGCCTTTGGGTTTATTATTAAATGGCTGTGATATACCAGCCCCTGGGAATACAAGGAGAGGTGATAAATCTTGCCTTCGAGTCCAGACTTAAGGTCAAATAATAACAATGTAGTATAGAAAATGCAACAAGAGGATTATGTATAAGGAATAGTGAAAAGAGGCAAGATTAACTCTGTTTAGGGAGTTGAGGATAATTCACTAAGAAGGTGATGGTTGGGTCAGGCCATGAAACATGAGTAGGAGTTTGGGAGCAAATAAGGGAGGGACAGGATATTGGAGACAGAGGGAGTTAGAGTCAATCCCAGGGTCCTATCTTGGCTTGGCCAACATTACTTGTGTGGGCAAGGATAAGCCAGCTGGCCCCTGGGTCTCAGTCTTCCCTTTACAGGGAAAATATGTTACAACAGCTACCAACAAGTCTTCAATAGGTCCTTTCTGGCTCTGAATGTGTGATGCTACATCAGAAAAGCCTGGGCCAGTGTTCTTGTTTCCTCAGATGAGCATGAAACTCCTTCGTCCTAATATTCTCTGAAGTGAGAAGGGTACTCACCCTTTCTAGCTTCCGGGAGTCCATTTAGTAAATGAATGCTGGAGCTACTGTGGGATTGACTCACAGCTTGCAGTTGTCATCAGCTTAGCACTCCTCCTACAGACACACTCACACCCTGGCTGCCCAGCAGCCAGCTCGGAGAAAGGGGCTAATTGTCTTCCCCTTTCTTCTTCTGATTACAGGGATTCTGTTAGTGATGAATATGGGAAATGCAGCATTTGAAAAGGAAAGACAATTTAATGTTTTTAAGTAACATTTCTATATCTAATTGCAAAAGTAACACATATTCATTGTAGAAAAGGTTGAAAAGTAGCAGGGAAGAAAATACTACCTGTCAGTTCTTTACTAAGAGATAATTATGTCAATATTCTGTTCTTCACGCATGCATTTTAGAAAAAGAGAGAATAATAATGTGCTATACATACTCTTTGTAACCTATCTTTTTCATCTGATAGTATGATGAAAATATGTCATTAGTACTCTTCTGGTGCATTATTTTTAGTGACTTCATAATATTCTCTCTGTTATTATTCTTCACGTATTTAACCAGTCTTCTATCACTGGGCATGGAGATTGTTCTCGAGTTTTCACAAACGTCAACAGCACTGTGATGAACACCTTGTAGCTTCATCTTTGTACACACAGATGATTACTCTAATCTCAAGAAGGGTGTTAAGCAGATAGACTGAATTTAGAAATAAGCCTTCTGCAAGGCTGCAGGGACGACAACTTTGTTTAGGAGTTAGTTGTCTCCCTGGTTGCACGTGCTCAGGATGACTGGACAACTGAGACCGTGGCTCCCCTTGCTGAGCTGTGTCGGTCCTGGCACCTCCTCATGTGCTCTGAACCCCTGCCAAGGGGCCGGGGCCTCCCAGCTGAGAGCCACCCCTGAGGGTGGGACAGCACCATGGGGAGAAGGAGGAGAGGCTCCCAGCAATTTTTCGTGACACCAGGCTTCTGTTCAGTGCTTTGGAAAATTAAAAGTAGAACCCCACCCAGGCCACATCTTTAGTCTAAAATGTCCTGTGGGTGGATTTTGGAATTGGTTCCTGAGGGACAGGGCGAAGCACAGCCCTCAAGGACATCTAAACTAGGAGGAGAAAGGGCTCCAAAAGTGTTGTGTGAGGATGGCATGCTCCACAGGCCACACTCGGCTAGATGACCTCATAGGTCCTTCCCATCTGTAATTCTGGTGATTATTGGAACTGATTTTAGAATCTGACCAGACTCAGAAGACAAACATTTAACAACTAAACCAGCCCCTGTGGAGTTACAGACGCGTCCTCCTCCTCTGTATTTTCAGCCTGAGATCCATCTCTGTTCTCTCTGATGTTTGGGATGGGCTGCATCTCTTTGTTGGTTTCCTTGGCTGGGGGAAGCTCTGTCTTCCTGAGGTGATGGTAGAAGCTCATTCTAGAGCCCACTCTGCCAAGGCAATGGAGCTTCCTACTGCAGTCTGCCACAACGTGAAGGAGAGAATGAATCCACACCCCTCCACCGCCACCTTTTATTAACTGGCCCTGACATAACTGGGACTTTTGGACAGAGTACAGACTTCCTGCTTATCCCTCTGGGGCTTGATACCCAGCCTCAGCTTTTTTTTCACTTGAAGTGAAAATGATTAGCACAGTTGGAACACAAATGCAAGATGATGATGAGGCTACAATATTTTGCTATAGGTCTGTCCCACATTTGTCCAATGCTCATTCAACACATATTTATCACTAGAATGGGATACATTCACTATTTATCGCTATAATCTTTGGTGGCAAGAATCTTTATCTAACTTGTTTACTGCAATAGCATCAGGCATGTAGAATGCCCTCAATAAATATTTGTTGAATGAATGAATGAATGAAGCATCGACTATGGCAAGGTACTGTGCTAGGTGCCAGGAAAGCAACATGGTCTAATGGCAAGGCCACTGGATTTGCAGTCACACAGTTCTGGGTTCCGATCTATGTTGTAGCCTCCATTTCCTCTTCTCAAAAATGGGACTCACAACGCCTGCCTCATAGGGAGGCTGCGATGATTAAATCTGTTGGTCAAATGCCTAGCCCAGCACCAGGACTCAGCAGGTGCTGAGTGAGTCCTTATCGTCCTTCTCCTTCTGCGCCTTCTGGACTGTGGGTCTCCCTGAGGACTGAGCCAGGCTGGGAAGATGCTCGAGAAGGGAGGGCTGCCTTGTACCTGTTGGAGGAAATTGGCTGTGCCCACACAAAGTCATCAATCTCTTTTCAGGCCACACACCTGGAACTGGGACCTGGAAGACATCGGCTCCAGCGGCAGCTGGTTCATCTTATAGCTACAGCCCAGACACATGGAGAATTTAGAGAAGAGAGGAGAAGGAGATTTTCATCCCTCTCCGCGAAAAAAGAGGAAAGCTTCACTTTTATGATGTACACTAGCGTACTGGCTTGGGAACTGAGGTGTTCCTTTTATAGCATTGCTTTGCATAAGACTGCATGATTCCAACTTACGGTACACCAGAGTGTGATTATATTTAAAAGTCAAACACGGAAGATGTCCATTGTCCACATCACAGAAGAAGGATAAGCAGCAGCATGAATCACAGTTCTGTGTGCCCTAATATGCCCCCAAACTAATTGCTTATATGCTTAAATAAAGGGCTCTACTTTGGGTACCAGTCATTAGCAAAGGCAAGCTGATTACATTTCAGAAGAATGTCTGAACTTCCCAAGCCTTATATTTCACACCAGAAACCTAAGCTGAAATATTTTCATGTGGTAACATTTCTGATAGAGGCAAAATAATTTAAACAAATAATTAGCCTTGAGAATAAAAGTGTACACAAAAGCACAATTAATGAATTTACTAATTGTTCTTCCCTGCTGTGGACATTGCTCAAAGTTGAATTTTAAGCTCTTGCATAAATATAAACTACTGTACCAAGCCACAAAACTGTATGACTCACCATTAGTCATTAATGTTGCCTTGAAAACAAACTCGAGTGCTCAGAGAGAAAATGTGTTCACCTAGGCACACATCATTTTCAAAATAAGGCAAGTCTTAGATGATAAACTGGTCTTTGAGTCTCTGGGAAAAAACACACACACAAGAGATTTGTGGGTTTTAATGTCCTATGTAAATATCAGACAGGCAACATTTACCTTATTGGAAATTCTCCATTAGCTGAATAGGAATGAATCTGGTCTGTCCTGACCGTGTGGTCAAATGCCGCCCTCCCTCTCTATCCCACTCCTTGCTGAAACAGAATCAAAATGTGAACTAAAGTGCATTTTGTGTTGGATATTCTCTATATGTGATGGAGGCAGCTTCCTCCTCCTCCCTGTCCATCTCCTCTTCATCTTCATCTTTTCCTCCTCCTCTAATTCCTACAGAAGTAGTGTTTTCTGGATTTGCCTGGAAGGTTGCAAGCTATAGAAAGCGTAAAACAGAAACTGTTCTCATGTTTTCCCAGCCTAGCAACAAAAGTGGGAGAAGGCAACAGAGGGATATCCAAAGGTTAGATAAATTCCTGGCGGAACCACTGGGTGTTTCCTCAAACAGAACAGCAAGAAAAGCTCTTTGTGTCCCTTTGGGTGATTTTTTAAAAAATATGGCTCCAAAAGATTATTATTTCTCATTTTTATATTCAATAACGCTACACCTATAAACAATGCACTTTAAAGTAAACCTACTCGTATAAAGAATTGATCATGTACATCTCTGACTTCGGCATCTTAAGGGACTGTATATAGATTGACGTCAGTTCATAAAATGGAACATTCATTGTGTTGGGGTTTTCTTTCTTCTCATCTACATTTTATAATATGATTGACTGATCTATAGTATTATGGTCTGATCTCAATAAGGACAATTACAAATAATAGGAAGCCCTAGGATTCTGGAAGGGCCTGGACTGATGGGATATTCTAGAGGGGAGAAAAAAGAGGTGAATGGCTTAACAAAGGGGGTTCAAATACTAAAACTTATTTGGAAAAGCTGCTTTATGATATTCCACGGGTTGGGAGGGCAAAGACCGCAGAGAAGCAGGGAATGGAAAGAGGAGGAACAGTGATGACAGTATCTGCTCTTATCAGCCAGAACAAATCTCCATAATGTCCAAAGTGTCATGTTCCTAGGTACAGTGGCCTGAGTCCATGGTGTGGCTAGGGTGGGAAAAGGGGCAGCACAATGATGTAATTTTAGGGGTTTCAGGCAGGGTTCTCTCTCCCCACCAACATGAGGTTTATATTTAAAGGTTTGTTCACCTCCCCCGCCCCCCATTGACTGAGGGCAGAGAAGGAGGAGGAGACACGAGGAGAGGAGGAATAGGGGGCCCCTTGCTGCTCAGATCGGTCTTTACTGGTGGCAGCATTGATGAGGTCACGATCTCTTCAATTTTGTTTGTCCAGACGATACATTTCTGATGATTTGGGTAATTTCAGCAGAAATGAGGGCCCCCGCCTATGTGTACGGGAGGAGGCCCAGGAGGGAAGGGAGAGGGTTGTGGGGGGAGGGGGATCTGACTTTGAGGGGACAAAGGACACAGAAAAAAGATGGGAGAGGCAGGCAAGCCAAGGTATTTTTCCATCTTTATATTTTGCTCAGGGCCATCCAAGTCCACCAGTGCAAGCTCTGGCTCCCCTGAGATCTACTGGAGAGAAATTTCTACAGGCAGAAAATCTAAGCAGCGAGGGCTCCTCTCAGCCCCACGCAGCTGGGAGCCTGTCTGCTGCAGAGGTGCCCTGTGGGAGGAAGATGTCCTGGGGGCTAGGCTCGGACAGTCTCCGCAAAGGGGGTATAGGGGCTGCCATTTGCTGCTGTCTGATGATTCCTTCTGTTCTGTACTCAGGATCCCAGAGGAATGGCTGGGTGCCCAGGTGCCCTGGCTTCTGCCTGCATTTGGATCACGGCTCAGTTCCCGCCTGTGTGACCTTGGGACAGAGATTTTGATCTTTCTGTATCTCAATTTCTTCCTCTGTAAAGTGGGGGTAGCAACAGGACCTACCTTATAGAGCTGCTATAAAGATTCAATGAGATAATCAATAGAAAGCACGAGAACAGTGTCTGGTACCAAGTGTCATAAATGTTAGCTAAAATCTCAATTGCTTTCCCCTCCAAAGAGCGCAAAACTCGCTCTTGTATCCAAGAGAACGAATCAAAACTGCCTTGAGTTTTTTTCCTGGAATGGTTTCCAGAATGATTTGGCTTCTGGAGAGGGAATTATAAGGCAGCTGAACTTCTCTGGTTCTGTCTTCGACTCATTATCGTGCAGGAGTAACACAGGTTAATCGCATAGCTAATTAAGAGATAACATTAATGGAATCTGAGTTGGTGCCCTGATAAAGCCGAGCCCTGGCAGATAGATGCTGAGGTGGAGCCAAGCCATTTATCTGAGTAGCAGCGGGGCTCCTATCAGGGCACCAACTCCGGTTCCATTAAAGTTATTGATATTACACCCCAATCTAAAACTGTAAGAAAATTCAATGCGTGTTTTTTTTCTGTTTCTTTTTTCTGAGGCAGCCCAGCATTAGCAGGACCAGTTGAACAAATACAGCAATAGCTAGGTAATGTGAGTGTCCATACTTGAACAACACACTTAATAATGAATTAGCGAATAAATGAATGAATGAACATTAAAGAAATTCATTCAGAGCAAACGCTGCTGCAATTAATATGCTGCCATTCGCAGGGGGACGTTGACAGGGCATCCAGCAGAACCGATCCCTCCCTGAATTGATCAGCTGCTTTTTTCAGGGCTTTGCCTCCTGGCAAATCAATGAAGGACCTGAAGTACCATTTCTATATTTCTCCTGGTCTCCTTGCAGTTCACTTGATGAAAGGGTTTTGGAGATTTCCTCTCCTCCTTGCTTTAATAAATTCTCTCATGGCTTCTTTAATTGTTGCTTTTTTTTTTTTTTTTAACATTTCCTGGGGAATAATGATCAATTACTGCATTCAGCGAGTTGATGGCTGACAAATTCTATTTGACATAACGCAGCCGTAAAGGAAGAGCCATAATGCTAACTATATGGCTGCTTCATAAGGAGCGGTGGGGATTATACTGTACCCTCTGCGAGGGCTTGGGCATTCTGCAATTAGCCGAGTGCATTTCTGAGAGCCACCAACAGCCTAAAAGATAACCTGACACCGGCTTAGGACGCCAGCTTCAGAACACTGTCATCTCTGGTCTTGGATTTGGTGACATCCTCGCTGACTGCATCCTCACAACTTCCTGCACACAGGCTGCTGTTCCCCCTTGCCTCTGCTCCCTAAAAGACCCTATTGGGGCAGTTCGCCTCAGAGTCAGTAAGCTCCAACAAAGGCCTTAGACAGGGTGCGGGGAATCAGCCACTGAAGCAACACGACTTCATTTGGCGTTCCTGTGCTGAGAATGTTAAATACCAATTCCATAAAGAGAAGTAAACATGGGGCCATCTGAGAACCGCACGTCAGTAAAATGCAGACTCATCCATGGTCCAGGCATAACTACAAGTCAGTCTGAAGTGTCTGTCCAAATGCTAACTCTGCCACTTTCATTAGACTTGAACTCTCTGAGCCTTGAGATAATGTCCCTAAAATCCAGTGCCTGGAACATGTCAATGCTCAACAAAGGGCACTTCCTGCTGTTACCGTAGCTGGTATTGCTGTTATGTCAGATGTAGTATTTTATAGCCCAGACTTCAGCGAAGGCAGAGCCGAATTCAAAAGGAGTATGAAGCAAGAGGAGAAGGGAGTTAACCCATCTCAGTGATGAACTCGGCTAGCAGGCAAATTCACTCTCAACTGTTTGATTTTGACATCCTGTATTACAACTTCAAGTGAGAGTGAATTTCAATTCAAGGAAAGTTCTGTCAATTTTTCAGCTATATAAATTAAAAATAAGTTGAAAATCGAACATCCATGTATTTTTGTGCTCTTAAAAATTCCCATTTATTGGGTCTCAAAAGCAGATCCATTCCTTTCAGCAATTTGCCAAATAAATCTGAACACACCTGAGATGCTGAAACTCAAGATAAAAATTCTTTTTTTATCACCAGAAATTTTAAGCAGAAATTTTACAATAAGATTAGATGTCATAATTGTGTCGCTATATAGGATGTCTATCATTAAGCCTTATAAACACAAGACTATGCTACTTATTTCAGTTGCCTCATTAAACAAGTGACTCATAAGTATGTAAATATGGGATAACAAAAATAGTCGATGAAAACTATATGCAAAAGGTCCTCATGGTAGGAAAAGGAACTGGCAAAGTAAAGAAACTCACAATTAAGAATTAAATCTCTAAAACCTACACACAAAGCAAACCAGAGTTCTATGGAGATGGTGACCTCCTGTGCCTGTGTACTAAAGAGTAAATTCTATTCTGTTCAGTCCTTGATAAATACACACAATTTCCATGTTGAGCTAACTCTAATTACCGACAATGTCAATATGAGCGACGTGCCTAAGAACACAGAGTAGCTAGTGGACATGAGAATTTTCTTGATTTTTTTTCTTGGGGGGTAGGATACCAGGGAACAGAACTTGTGTTTTTTGAACCCAAAACAAGCCAGTTCCCCTCTCTGTATGTCCCTCCACATCTCTTTCCATTTGGAACAAGAATGCTTTATATAGATGCTATGGCAGATGCTGTACAAGAATGGCTATATGGGAAAACAGAAACATCTGACTGTTAGAACGTACAAGACGTGCCAGAGTCAGAGTGAGAAACTTGCTCCTAACCCACCCTGTATTGCCGTGAGGAATCAAGCTTCTGCTTCCTGTTGTTCTCTGAAGTCTTCATTGCCTCAGTCTCCTGCCTTAGCTCGTCTCTCTTTTTCACACCTTGACTTCTACAATATGTTACGCACCATCTGTATTCTTTTACCTAATTCTTTGTGACTCCTTTCAACTCAGTTTTTATTTACTTCACGAGGACAGAAACAGTTCCGTTTATTTCTCCGTACTCCCTGAGCCAGATGCACAGTCTCTGGCATATAGAAGGTGTTTCTAAAAGTGTTTATTGAATCGAATTATTGAGTGTGGTCCTCGGATTATCCCTTCTCCTTCCTATTGTTTGTCTCCCCTGGGGTTCCTTAATAAAATGGCGCTTAAACAGTACCCTTTCCTAACTCACTACACACTCCGGCATGTCTCTCAGTGGTCAATGTCTTCAGCTCTCCCGGGCTCTCGAAACCGTTCTCAGCTCCTGGGGGTGGAGGCTTTGCTCTCCCCTTACCCTACATTTTCTCACTGAAAAATTGCCTCTGCTTCCTTTGCTCAACAAACCACCTGAGTGGCTTCTAAGCCAGTCTTGCTTTGGCCCGTGCCCACCATGAGTGTGAAATGAGGAGACACTGAAACCACGGAGGACTTTAACAGTCATTCACAGGAAACATCATAGACTCAATGCTTCTGCTCAACGAGGATGCGTTTGGAGACTTAGTTCTTGCTGGAAGTTATTCTTCCAACAGAAGGAGCAATGTAGATCCATCTTCACTCAGTACGGCTCAGGTCATCCACAAAGTAGACAGAAACCATTCTCAGCGATACTTCTCTGGCAGCAGGCATTTTGAAGTGGGCACTGGAGAAAAGCAAACGCTCTTTAGCAACAGATTTGTGTAGTCCCTGCTTTTTTACTGAAAAATCATATATACTATCTAATCATTTTCTGCAAATAGCTCCAAGTGTCTATATCAAGACAATCCAGTCAGAAAAGCAGACCTTGCATCAATTCAATAGAGGGATTTTTATATGGAGTACTGGTCACAGAGGTGTTGGAAGAATAGAAAAACAAAAATAAAAAACAGGTGGCAGGAGGCAAACCAGAGATTTATAACAGCAGGAAGCCTCTAGGGCTCGAAGGTCTGAGAGAAGCCGTGGTGTTTCCAGAGCCCGGAGTTCAATGGCATTTGGTGTCACAGAGGGAGGGCCTGTCCCAAGGATCTGAGACCACAGCAGAGATGGCAGAAATGCCACCTGAAGCAGAAAGAAAGGGAAGAAATACCTTGGATTCCCTTCCTCCCACTCTAAATTACCTAAAGTAATTTAGAACCCAGTAAACCCAGTACTTTGCAATAATTCCAGTGCAGACTTCTGTGGGCTAAAAACTGTATGGGACACATTCAAGAGATTTAGAAGCACTTGGACATGCAAGAAGAAAATAAATCTCAACCGAATCAGAACAAAGGCTAGTCTTACCCACAGCCATCTATGAGGAGTTTTTTTCTAGCTATTTCTTTTATAAAGAATAAGTGAAACTTGATAACAGACCTCCAGTATAGATTCATTTATGGTTTCTTGCATGTAATTATACTTTATGGTTTACCACACATAGTTCTCATTTCATAGCATATGTTCAGTCATTTCAATTAATGTTTTTATCGTCTTCATAAAGTGTAGCATTGAGGGATTCTTCCAGGTATTGTCACAGATAAGATATTTGAGTAGGGTGGTCCCTTCTTGACCATTATAGGAATAATATTGGTGCCCAACCTAGACAAATAGGATGTGGCCTTTATGACACTTATTTTTGACTGGAAAATCTAGAAATTATACCACTATGATACATTTCTCACTTCTTATCCTTTAGTGCAGGTCATCTCTGACATTTCATCTCATTAGACAAGACAAATGGAGAATTTTTCTATTGTCTCTTAAAAAATCTTACCCAACCTTCCATCAAAATCTGAGACACCAGAATGTTCTTATTCCCTTAGAGAATACCTCAGGTCTTCTTCTAGTTCCTCTCTTTCTCTCACTCTTTCATCTTCTTCCTTGAACATTTTTTTCTCTTTATAACTAAGTCCCTATCCCAGGCTCTGATTTTCTTGTATCTGGACTTTTGACTGTTTTCCTTCTAGAAACTTCGTTTCCTTTTCGCTAATCAATTAGAAGAGAGTGTCATCCCTTATCAACCAAACGCTGATCCTACTCTCCAATGTAGAGTTTCTGTTTTGGTCCCAGCTGTTCACACTTCCTCCTCTCTCCCTCTCCCTCCCACCTCCTCCCTTCAGCCTCAGTCCCTGCTCTGCTCATGACCTCCATTCAGGGAGCACCTCTGTGACTTGCTCTGTCCTTTGCTGCCTCTCTTTGCCGAGAGCCGTCTCATGCCGACAGGCTTCAGATGACCTCCTGACTCCAGCCCAATCTCTACCCTACACAAGTTCTTGAAACTTACTCTGTTCACAAAGTAGAGGGAAAATATCCCATCCACTGAAGTGTCGCAGAGGAAAATCTCCTTTCAAGTTCTTTGAGAAATATTGACTACTCAACATGTTTGTCATATTCAGTATTTGGAATAAGCAACCTTAATGGCTTTGTTTCAACCACACTTCATTTCATACAGAAGCTGTTCGTGACCTCTCTTCCAGTCTTCCTCTCTCCTGACCCCATAGCAAGCATCTTCCCCAGAGGACAAATCAGAGCAGCAAATCCAGGTTAAAGCAAGCTCTGTGGCAATCCAGAGCCTCACACCAGACCCCAGACTCCTCCAACCCCCAATCCTGGTAGCCGAGGAAGGGAAATGCCCATCATTTCAAGGGTGGGGACCCTCTGTGGAGATTTCTCAGCCTCTCATCTTAATGAGTTTAACTCCAGAGATGGGCAGCTAGCGCATTCCCGCTGAGCATAATTACCATGATGGGGCACCTGGGGAGAGATTGTCACAAAGATAACTGGGTCTCAGGCTATTTAGCGCTTTACAGATGAGAGTAAGGTGGTGACTTGGAAAAATGAGGTCTGGTTTGGATACGAAGACTGCTATGGTTCATTTTCCTCCCTCCTGTAGAAGCATAAACTGTTGTGTTTCTAATTGATGTGCATGAGCCCAGGGCACAATATGGATTCAGGTGAGAAATCATAGGATCCCAAGGCCCGATGGGACAGGAGGGGTCATCCTGTCCACCCCCAACCTGCAGGCAGGACTGCTGACAAACCATCTCGGAAGGAGGGCTTGGTACACTTTTCATCACAACCTTGGGAGAACTGAACACACAGATAACCAAGGGCTACCTGGGCACTGACTCACACTATAAAGGACTATTTCTATGTGTTTATTCTGGCTCTCCTTGCTTAAAAGTCCTTCCCAGGGTCAGGGGCAGGTCCCTAACACGGGCAGCTTAGAGCAGAGTACTGAAATGTCAAAAACTCACCCGGCAGTAGAAATATGCTGAAGAACACACAAGAAAAATATATTGAATCGTCTTGTGCAAATTTGCACCTCACTGAGGAGCTGAAAGAGGAGAGTGGTCTCTTAACCACTGTCAAACTCTAACCATGAGCAGCAGGAGGGGTGGGTTTTCTGCTTTCCCCAAAGAAAAAGCCCATGGAGGACCTAAAACAGGGAACGGTGTGAGTGGGGGGACTGATGGTAGTCCTGAGGCCATATAGAAGCTGGTATTCAGATGCCTGCAGAAAGCAATCTGCTGAGTGCAGGTCGAAAGACATAGGGCGTTCAGGAACTGCAATCCCCTTTCTGACTTTAGCGCCTCCCTTGCCCGTATTAATGTAATGACACTGAAAGATTGGGTTTAGGACCCACAGTGAGCCAAGGGGGCTGGGTCCTAGGAACTGGCAGAGGGAACCAACAGGTTCATGCTGTTGCTTGGTCTAGACGAGATCCAACAAGAAGCCCGGAAGCATCTCCAGGATGCCAAGGTACCAGGTAAAGTTGTAGGACAAGTGGGCCCTGTTCCCTGCAAAGAACATAAGTGGAGATTTCTCTCTGGACTGTCCACACCTGGAGCCGTTGGATTTCACATGTCTTTGAAGACTTTGGAGGAGATCGAGGAATCTATCCTCTTGGTCAAGGGTCAGAAAACTATAGCCCATTGTGTATTTTGGTATAGCCCACAAACTAAGGATGACTTATACGTTTTTTAAAGGTTTGAAGAAGAAGAAGAAGAAGGGGGAAGAGGAGGAGAAGAAGAAGAATGAGAAACATAGATTGTGTCTCGCCCACAAAACCTAAATTATTTCCTATCTGGCCCTTTATAGAAAAAGTTTGCCGACTCCTGCTCCAGGCCAGTGCTTCTCAAATTTCCATGTTTGTAAAAACCACTTAGGGCACTTATTAAATATTCAGATTGTCCCCTCTAGGCAGCTGACTTAGCAGATCTTGGACTGGTCCCCCAGTGTCTGCATTCTAACAACCAAAGATAATTCTATTGTAGGTGAGCATAAGCTGACCTTACATGTGTTCCCTTTCAATTAATCAGTAAGTACACATTTTACAATTTCCATGTGGCTAGCTCTCTTCTGAGTGTTGTGGGAGACACAACTAGTGGAAGATAACTTACCCCACTCCATCAGAGAATTTGCAATCTACGTAGGGGAAAGAAAGCTGCTCAAATGAAACTACTAGAGATAAGTCAGAGACAAATGGCATGGGGCCGATTCCACATGAACTGAGATTTTGAGTACAGGGCTACCATGCATGGCTGTGGCCACTCTGGTTGCATCAGTGTGGAATGGAGTGGTTTGAGGAAGAATCGGCAGGGTTTGGGAGTGGGGAAGGCATCAGTTGCCAAGGCACAGAGCAGGAAGAGGCTTTTGGAGTGAAAGCTGTGAAGGTGTGAGCAGAGAGCAGCATGGCCTTCCACCGAGCACAGTCTGGAGGGCAGAACAAACGGGCTTCCTCTTCACAGTAAGAACTACTCAGAAAAGTAGCTTGTCCTCTTTCCTCTTCTTCAAGTCTTGTTAGATCCAAAGCCACAGCAATCAGGATTCTAGCTCTTTCTACCCAAAACTATTTTTGCCATTTCCCACCCCCTCCCCACCTGCATCTACATATACTCTCGAAGCTCCTATCTCACTGAGAATTTTTTCATTATGCATTACTAATTTATGCCTCTATTTCTCTGTAAAAGCTATTCTTATAGACTAGACTGTTCTTTCCATATCACCTTCTTTTGTTTATAAAGAAAATTCTGTCTCATCTCTCAAGACCTAACTCAAGCATTATATTTCCCATGAAGCAATACTTTCTCCAATCTCTTCGCTTCATAAACAGAGCTAAGCAATTTTTCATTTTGTACCAGTCTGGTACCTTGAGCAAAGCAAAAGGATAGGGCTTACACTATACTAGAATTACTTGTCTTCATTTCTATCTATCTCCTCTGAAAGAATATGACCTCTTTGAAGTAAAAAAACATGTTGATCCACTTTCATTTCCATGGTGCCTACCATAGTGCACATAGTAGTGGGCAGTAAACATTTCCTCAAAGGATGATTGAACGATTCATGAGCAGGGAATTTTCAGTTTGTAGAGGCCCCAAAACATCAGAAGAGTGTGGCCTTGTTGATACTATCAATGAGACCAATACAGGTTCTTAAATAAGGGGTAACTTATAAAGTTAGGTAACTTATAAAGAAAACATTAATGGAAGAAGGAGTCTAAAGGTGATTTGTTGAATAGGTAGGAATGCTGGATATTCTCCCTGGAGGAGTACAATGTCTTACTTTTTTGATAATAACCCCTTGACATTTCAGCATCTTTAAATTCAATTACCATCTGCAGAAGAAAATCATGGGTGAGATCTGAGCTGGGCACTTTCCTACATAGTGTGTCTCAGCTGGGGCGTCTGCTATTTGATACCCAGAGCGTTTGTATGGCATATCAGAAAACCCCCTTGTGCCCTGGAATGCCAGGATAAATAAAAAATAATAACTTTAGTATCACCTACAGTTCTAATCTCAGGAATTTTTTTAAATTACAACTTGAAACTGCTCACAATGGGAAGTGATTTTGTAACAACTAAGGCAAATGATTTACCTTAAGGACAAGGACCAACACTGTATGCGGAGAAACTAGAGGAATTCCAGAAACCAACCAAAAAGTACAAAGACAAAGGAAAACAGGTCCTGTGAAGTTTAGTAAAAGTTAGACAATAAGAGAGAAGAGATGGTGGAACAGGCTACATTGGACCAAAGCAAGTGGAAATGATGGTTGGGTTTCTGAAGCAATAAAGAGGAGGTCCAGAGAAGGGAGGAATATAGAAACATTTCCAACTGATGGTGCTAGGATTTGATGCTGAGTTTTGTTTGCCAGGGATGTGGGTACTGTTTGGTGGGGATGCAGCAGAGCCAACTACCTGAACTCCAAAGACGTCTGGCCTGGGCTTGTATTTCCCCGACCCCTCACATATACATGGGACTCAATGACAAATGCAGTCTAATGGAATGGGAGCAGCGTATCACCTCCATGCGGAGAAGGTTAAGTACCAATGTGTCTTCCCAATATTCTCTCTGCTTCTACAGGTCCTGGATTAAAGTTTGGAAGCATCTTGAGGTAGGAGAAGCCTGGGTTCCCGTGTCACAGTTTGGAAGAGGGCCCCCCAGGAAAACTGCCAGAAGAAATATCCATATTGGTCTTTGTGTGAGGGAGAAATAAACTTTTATTGTGTTAATCCTTCGAGATTTGAAGTTGCATTACAACCGTTGGCCTTTCTTTATTAATTCAGGGTAGGAGGCTAGATTTCCAGGAGATTTTCAGAGAGCAGCTAAGTTACAGCCTAAATTATCATTTGTGGCAGGGCTTTTGTAGTGGGGTAGGAAGAGTTCTGGGTGGTCTGGGGGCAGATACGAAGATAGGAGGACTTGAGGCCAGCAGTCCTTTTTCCCCCATTGATTTTTGCTAGGGGCAGCCTTCGACTCATTGATTTTAGCTGCTGATTAAGTCATGTTCTCTGGTCTGTCAGCAGTCACTTCATTTCCTTTCATCTCAGGTTTTCACCTGCTTGAAGCTCCACAACAATCAGGATCTTGAGTTTGCAAGTGAACGTTTCAGAAGGGCTTTAAAAATGGCTCCCTTCCCTGCATGGCAGTGTTCAGCCTAGTCTCTTCCTCCCTTCTCCAAGACAATCGTTCTCAGGGCTGTTGCCCATTAGAGAAAAATGCTAAAGCTGGAGGCAGCTGATCTTCACGGAGGCTACAGCAGGCAGAGTTCCATCTGGAGAAAGCTGGCGACCTACCGGGAGTTACCTCGAGACAGAAATGCTCCTTTCTCTTGCATAGAACGAGCTGTGAAGATACCCAAGACCCAAAGCAGGCTTTACGGCAAACAGGAACTAAAGAGCATACGGCAGGTGGTAGCTCAGATGCCAAAGCAAACCTCATTCCAGTTGAAGAGGGGCACAAAAATAGAATCTGATATGGCCTGGAGTGCTTAGAGTGGGAAAGAAGATTCTAAACCTCAGGACAGATCTCTAAGAAAGGGAGGGAGTGGAAATATTGTCTCTCTTTCTCTCTCTCGCATCTGTCGTTGCTTAAACAAACAAAACAAGATGGCTGCTGATGGATCCCAAACACCGGCTGACACACCTATGTGCCAGGTTTGCCCAGCTGTACAGATGCCACAGCTGATCCGTCTGTCGAGCATGCCACACACCGCTGCTGATCAATCTGCGCATGCCAATTACTTGATTTAGAGCGGGCTGGGGATAGTGCACAGAGCAGCGAGGAAATCGCTCTTGGGTTCTTCTCTGTGCCCCTGCACTACTCTGTCCCCTTGTGGAGAGAGTGAGAGATGGTGAGGGCCAACCAACCCCTCCCTGCACTACACCATCTTGCATGTAATGCCCCAGGACACTGTTTGGTGCCACCTCCAACCCGCTTCCCTGGAGGGCCTCAAGATTTAAAACAGATTGAAAGCCTTGGATACACAGGAAATTGGGCTCCCCTCTGTGGCAGATGCAAATTCTGTCACCACGCTGGGGGAAAGCAGGCCATTGTGCCTCCTTGTTAGAATTTCTGACACGGATAGAGATTCATTTTGTGCCCTCTTTTCCCTTCCTCCCTAGGATAATAGGCACACCAGAATGTTAACTTCCTGCACTTCAGGCTGGAATCTGCTATCCTCTCTTCTCAAAGAGGTCAATTTCCTTGGCAGCCCAGCCCAAGAGATGCTGATGGTGGAATGGGCTGGGGAGTGGCCAGCCCAATACTGGGCTGTGTGCATGTGCTGTGCACAAATGGTGTTTAGTCAACATGTCTTCTGGATTTTCCGTTACCATTTTGAGTAGCCATCTGAGGGACTCCCAGGGAATGCTGGCCAGACCCAGCAAATAAGAGAAGCTCCAGGGTCCAAATGGAAGCCTGTAGAATGAAGAGGCCCTGAAAGTCATGGGCTATGCTTCAGGGCTAGCTGAGCAGCACACCCAGTGTACACGTCCAGGACTCTCGTTTTCTCCTCTCCTTACTAAATCCTGGACAGCAACTGCAGAGATCTTCTCATCCTTCTCAAACCTAGTTCTCCTCTTCTCTCCCTAAGCATTGGTTCAAGCATCTTATCTACAGCCTGGAGCCTGGCCTGCCCTCCCTTCATAATCTCCTTTCTGATCACCTGGGCCAGAAGGACCTCTCCCTTCCCTCTGTGGAGATTATTGTCTGAATAGCTCACAAATTCTGCTATACACTGTATGGTTTGTGAAGTCCCCTAGATAGTTAGGACAGTGGGTGCTGGCACTCTGTCCTATACATTTTGCTTCCTTACACAGTGCCAATAACAGTGCTATTCAACTTCTAGGCTTGAAATAAATTTTGGCTAAAATGAATTGTTCTCAGGAAGTTGTAACTTGAAGATTTGCCCCTGCAAGCCGTATGCCTCAGAAAAAATATTAACCACAAAGACCCTTACATAAATCCCATGCTCCTCCCTCTCAAAGCTTTCTTAAGAACCAGAAAATCCTGTTGACTGATAAATCCCACAGTGCTTTGCTGGGCATTGCCCTCCCCACCGTGAAACCATTGGAAACTTCCTTCATTTGCTATCATTTGTCACAGACTCCAAAGCTAGAATCACCCATTGCTAAATTTTGGTTTTCAGGCTCATGCAGAAGTATTTTCATTTATGTCCTTTTCCATCTGACTCTTTAAACTAATCCTTCTCGACTTCAGATCTTTGCACAAACCTCCTGTGTCATCATCAGGGAGCTCTGGGCCCAGAGCAAAGGTAGAAGGCAAAAAGCCCCAAATCTGCACGTTTTATTTCATTGGTACATGTATTTAATCCATCTGCAAACTGTTCATCGGATAGCATTGCAGGCTTCTCTCTCTGGGAACACTAAGGTATGTGTATTCAACAGTGGAAAATAAACATAAGATTTTATTACAAAGTGCCACTGCCGCTCCTGGCATGAGTAATTTGTGCACCTGCATTTTTAAAATGTTTCAAAGTTTCTCCCCTTGGTGGATTCCGTGGTAACACACATTAGCTTCCCGGCTGTCACAGCCTGGTTCTTGTAGGCTCCTGTCACTTCTGCCCATGCTGTCCAGAAGGCATTGTTTTCAGAGCAGAATGCAAGCAAAGGTGATGACTGCCCGTGTAGAGCTTTGAGAGCGCAGGTTCCTGTTCTGTCCTGATAAATGCCTTCCTCCCAAGAGTCAGCAAAAGTGTGGCGTGTTAATCCTAAGTGCCAAGGGATCGGGGACAGATCACCAAGGAGGGAATTAACGTCAGGGTCTGTCCTACTAAGATGTGGGAATGGTTTCTCGAGACGAATGCAGAGTTGATCCCCTCTGCCACGCTCTTTGCCTCTCACCCTGCTTTTTCTAAAGCACAGAAACCAACTCCTTGCAGCTCATCACTGAGATTTTTCAGCAAATAAGGCAACCCAGTATGAACCAGACAGAACTGACACACCCGGTCAGTAAGAGAACTTGGAAAATGGTATAGACGTGTTGGAAAACGAGGGCGTGATTATTCGGAATGGGATACAGCATCCTCACTTTCTTTCTTTTCTTCCTTCCCCTTCTTTAGCAGTGATTCTGATTTTTGCAGGTGTCTAAAGTCGGTCTGTGTGCACAGTGCTAACTAACAATTTCCCCTGCGATATATGTAATCTCCTAGAAATGTTCGTTGATTCCTTCCAATGTCCCCCACAACAACCCGGAAGGCTGGCAATTCCAAGTCATCTTAGGGAAGTTAATACTTTCTTAAAGTCATATTGCAGCATATTGCACGCTTCTCCCTTGAACAGCAGGTCTCAAAGGAAGATGATAATGACCCAGCGCTACACCAACTTGATCGTTAGTGCCTCTGTCTCTATAAACAACATCAGGCGGATAACTTCATCTAAAGAGTATTTATTTATCTGTCCAATGCTACAAAGGGAGACAGAGGGAGCTCGACTGATGGAATCGCTGGGTGTGAAATCTTCATTGTTCAGTGTGATTGAGAGCAATGGAATGCTTGTTTCATTTAAATAATACTGAGTTTTCAAACACTGCATACCATCTGTCTCGGAAGCTGCCTGGCCCAGGCACAGAATTGAATGTATGTGGCATTTTGAATGGTTTAAATGCAAATTTGTTCTGGTCTTAGTTCAAGGGGTAGTAGTGGAAAAGTAGGTGTTGTTTGCACTGCCAAGGATCAAGTCCCTCATTCTTGTGGTGGACAAGGCTTCTGTTGGCTGACTGTCCATCTCTGAGCTTGACTGTCCAGGAGAATAATTTTAATATGATTCCCTCTTGGAAGAATAAGAAGAAGCCCACTTTGATATCCTCTATGATTTTTGCACACCAATGGTTATGGTCAAGTAGTAAGTTTAAATACAAGGAAAGATTTCACAAAGAATCCCCTAGAAATTTCTAACTGGTGAATCTTGCCTTAAATAAATTATGAACCTTGTCCAGAAGCAAAGACTCTTTGAATTGTAACTAAAACCACATATTCACATACACGTGCATGTGTGCATGCACGCACATTTATTTGGAGGGAAATCAAAGACTATTTTTGACGTAGTTATCTGGGTTGTTTTGTGCCTAAGTAGCTCACGCAATGTTACTTTATGTAAAGAATACTAGAAGCAGACTGGGTGAGAAGTGAGGAAATGATTGCCACATGCAGCTGTGTTGTACATTGAGTAGCACTTGACAAATGTACCTTGACTTGGATCCAGTATTGCTCAGGCTCTGGCCACAGTTTTAGGCAAAGAGGCTGTTTGAATTAATTATCTCATTGATTCAGGATGAGGATACTGTATTAGGATAAGTGACTCTATTAAAATGACCCCTACAATTTCAGTTCCTTAACATAATATGGGTATCTTGTGCCCCCCGTCACAGTCTTATATGATTTGGGGGGTAGCATGAGGCTCTGCACCATGAAGTCATCCAGGAATCCAGGCTCCTTCCATTTTCTGTCACCTCCATCTTCACCATGTGGTCTCCAAGGTAACCACAGAAAACAAAAGAGAGAAAAGAGAATGCGGAGTATACGCACCCATTCTTGACTGCCTTGGTCCCAAACCCCCACCACAATATAAAAGGGCTGGGAAATGTAAGCTCACTGGTGCCAGGGAGGGGACCAGTCTCTTCCATGGATACCTTTGCCTTTATTATCTGGATATTTCATGTAAAAATATCCAGCTCCTACCACAGATAATTGTTCCAGTTCTCTTCTTCTCATCCTGTCTTGGTGCTGGTGCAAGCAATATTTGCAAAAGGCCCACGTTCCTAAAGTTTTTATTTGTGGGTACAAATCCAATGCCTTCACAAGACTGATGGCCTCAAGATGCGTTGTTACAAATAGAGCTTATTATAACTATGCTATGACTATGCACACATCTGAGGTGTTCCTCAGTCAGCCTCAACTATGTTAGTCTGGTTACTAACCGTGTTAGTTATTCTTTAAAGTAGCAAAATTTCTTTCATTTGCAATCTGAAAAAAAGCACTGTAAAATTAAGCTATAAATATTATTTTATTATACAGTTTTAAAGGCATTGTATTTGGAAGCATTATAGTAACATATAATACCTAAATCTTTCCCATTGCCCATTATTTAAGTACTTAAGCTTGCTTTTGACATAACTGCTTCTAACACAATGCTTCTGACATATTAGGCCTACATTATCAAAATGTTGATAAAATTTTTTCAGTCATTCTAAAATATTCCCTAGGTTTGTGACTTTTTCCATCTTTAGAATTGTGATTGGAAACAATAGAATAATGAAATTACTTCAAGAGTCTTGTTACATGGGATTTGGACCACTTGGAGTAGAAGCTACATTGTTCATGGCTCCAGTTTGATATGTTTATATGCATCTACTCTCTTGTGCCTGAAATAAATTTGCTGTAGTCTTGGTTTCTACTCTATTCTAAACACACCGTACAAACAGGGGCTTACTTCTCAGGAGAATCCCCAAGCCAAGGATGTCATGTTCCATCTTTATGATGAAATCCAGATTTGTCATTAAAAGGCAATTCTTCATTTCCAAAAGCTGAATATAAATGATGCTTTAAAAGAGTTTAGCTAATGAAATTTAGCTCCATCTCCCCCTAAAAAAGAAGAATTTAGGAATATACTCTGGAACTTAGCCCAGAGTGTTTTATTTGGTCAAAACACATAAGTTTTCTTTTACTCTGTGATCTTGCCTTAGAATATTTTGTTGTCTAGAGGCTGGTAAACAAATGTTGATAGCCTTGTTGAGCTCAGGAGTACTTCCTGCTTGGGTGCCCGATTTATTTCCATGCTTTGTGGCTAGATAAGCATAACCTGTGTGGTTTCTGGCTGCTCCAGTGGAGGAAGCTATACCCAAGAATGGTCTTGTCACTCTTTAACCTTTGCGTCAGCCCAACCAGCAGGGTGGCAGTTTCCCTCTCTACTTTGCAGCCTCTTTCTTCATCTTCTTTGAAGGAATTTGTGTAAGAAGAGAGGACAGAGATGGCTCTTTCTCTCCAACATTTCTATCGATTTAGGCTGATTTTTCAGTCTAGACTCTGCTTAGGAGGTTTCTAGATTTTGAGGGATTTTAAAGACTCTTTCCCAACTCACCAACTAGTCTTTGTAGACTTCAGTTTTTTGCAGCCTCCTCAGTCAGTTCCCCATTCCAAGTATGAAAAAGCTCACTTTACTCCCTTCGTTTTGTTCCCACGGCTTATGTCAGCCACAGTGGGTACAGGTTGCCTCTGTAGACTGGCCAAGGAGAATTGGATGAATGGAAATCTGCCACTCCATTCAATATAGCTGCCCTCAGATAACCAGTGGCTCATATAGAGCTGGTAGCCCCACACAAAGGGAGGTTCTGTAGGGGAAACTGCCAGACCTTCAAGAAATGCAAGAAGCACAGTGGCCTGGGAGAGGTATCCACTTTCCTTCCCTATGGGGTGCTGAGAGCCAGGCATCAAACATCTTTATGTGTTGTATTTTTTTACTTTGCTACAGACTCTAGTGTGACTTTGGGAAATTCAATTTCAAACCATCCCAAACATTGCTCACCTTCAAGATGAGGAGTGGAGAAATCAGACTCATGGTTTCATCAGGATGACGATAAAGCAGAATGGGCTGACAAAGGTGGTTTCTATGTGCCCATGGCTTTTCAATGTGAGGAATGCAGATGAGGTGTCTACTAGACTAATGTGGCTGTCTCCAGGGTGCCCAATGGTCCATGCCATGGCTCTGCAAAAAAAAAAAACAGCCCATGGTGAGACAAGCAGCTGTGACCCACACACCAGAGGGGCCTAATCTCCAGGTCAGGCTGTGTGGCTCACCCTCGATGCTAGCTTGGATGAAGGAAGGAACTGAATGACATTCACAACCTGAAGTGATTCCATTTCATCATTTTGTACACATACATTTATGATGTGCTATATGTTATATATAATTCACTAAAGCATGCTTTTAAAAATAGATTTGAGGAGCGTGGAGACCCCAGAAGCGTATGTTATTGTACTGGGCTTGAGTTTCTCTTTCCCTCCCACAGGGGACCTCTGAGGGTCTATTTGAGGGCATGAATATGGAAAATTCAGCTCCAACTCCCCCATCCCACTCCCCAAACAGCACTGCAGAACTATGCTAAGCTCTTGCGGTTTTGAAAGACCAGATGCAAGAGACAAAATAAGTATAAAAGGAATTTGGGGAATGGGTCCTAAGAATCAACACGTTTCCTATCACTCAGAAAATGCATCTCTTTTCTGGGGTACTGTACATCTGTGTGGCTCCAAACCACCAATTATTTTTCCAAGCAACATAATTATAGCCTTCTCCTGAAAGTGCCAAACACTCAAATAAAATACAGCTTCAGAAATTCTCACTTAAGTTAATTGGTTCCAATTACTCAGACCTGCTTTGGCCCCCCAAAACCCATGAAAGCCAAGTTCTTTTTTTCTTATCCTGCTCACTTTTTCCAGAGGAAGAAAGAAAGAAAGAATGGATGAACAGAGGAAAGAAGAGAGACTTACATCTGAATTCTACATATTAGAACACAATCTAACCAGGACAGGAAGTATAATTGAAGGAGGCAAGGAGAACACTGTCCCAGCATACATCTGCATCCCTTTGTCTGTCTGGGCACTGAAAGGCCACACAAGTCACACGGCTCCGTCTTGAACCACTTTGAATGTAATCTATTGGGTTTGGTTTGCTGAATGTATATGCACGTCAAAGATTGTGGGCATGGATTATTTATAAGACGTTCATTTCCAATTAGCACTGCTTAAAACGTGAGCTTCAACTTGGCACACACAGCAGCAGCAGCAGTCTGTTCTGAGAAGGTTGGGCAGGTGGGGGTTGGTGAGTAAGCTTCTTGCTGAGCAATTGTTTGAACCGTTAGCTAAGGTAATGTTTGGAAGCAGTCCTGTTTGTGGACATGTTCTTATTCCAGATGAACAACACTGTAAATGACATGATAACAGGGCACGTTTTCAAAGGGCTGCCCTGGGAGCCATGCACACAGGCCCAGAGACCATGAGGTCACTCGGGCCCATTACTGTTCAAGTGCCCACTTGGAGAATTGACCGTGTCTCATTTAGGACCTCTGTCTGCCTCAGTGGAAACCCCATTTTATGACTTAATGGAAACTCACAGATATTGGCTTCTAATTCCAAGACTTGGTATGGTAGGAAGAGCTACGGGGAAAATCAGTTTAATTTACCCATTTTAACCAAATCTAATTAACCAAATTTAAGTAACCCATTTGCTGAGGTTAATGAAACCCTTGTTAACTTGAGTCAGAAGGTCAATGAAAAGGAGGGCCTTTTAAGCTCAGATCCCTAATAGGCCCCATACCTCAGGGGCCATGAACCTGCCAAAGGCAGGGCACTAGGTTGGGGCTTCAGACCTTTTCCTAGGAAGGGACTCGAGGGGTGTTCTGAACAGGGAGATGGGACAGAAAAGGTAGCCAGCACTCTAGTCCCTCCTAAAGTTATCCAAAGCCCGAATTTGTTATTTAGTCTAAAGCACAGGGGGTTCCAGGAATCAAGGACATAGTCCACTAAAATTGGAGTGGGATGCTCCAACTCCAAATGGAATGGCTTGGGTCCATCCACACTGTCTAGCACCTAACCTGCTGCTGCATGTTATCAGAGAGCCTCCTTCTCAGTCAAGGGCATTTGCCAGGCAGCCATGAAGACCCAGAACATGATCCTCCTGCCTGGAGTTTAGCTTCAGTGCAATGAACTGACACGCTCAATCTGTTTAGTTGCCAAGTGTCACTATCCTAAAACTCCCCTTCATCTAGCATTAGCTGAGAGCCCCATCAGCTGACACAAAGGCTGATACCCTTTCCATCTTTGCAATGGTGTTTCCTTAGGGTTCCTTAGGCTTTCTGACCCTTGGGGGACAGTTAGCTTCCTAAGCCTGTCCTAGCAGGAAGGTGGCTCATTTCTTTTCTGAATGTCAAGCTTGTTCCCAGGAGATAAAGAATGGGGAAGAGGTTTGCACATGTGCAGAGGGAAGGGGCTAAATAGGGACCTTCTACAGTTGGAGAAGAGTCTGTCAGTACACAAGGACTTTGCCACCTCCAGATGGCAGAGTATCAGGAAACTATGGGAGTCTTTTCTTCTAGATTCAGAAGATGGTGGGATCAGCTCAGGATTGACCTGGCCAAGAAAAGAGATTTATTCGGGCATATCACACACCACTGAGTGCAATGGGCTCAAAAATCTAGGGTTGAGAGACGAGGGGCCCAAAGTAGCGTGAGATGCACTTTCCCCCTGCCTTAAAGCTGATGCTTCCCATCCAACCCTCCATGCCAGTGACCTTGAGGTTAAAGAGTGGAAATGCAAAGTGAAGCATTTCTGTACTTCAAAGGGATGCATTAGGCAAGCCCCCACCTTCTTCAACCTTTTGTGAGGATGTGCCAAATGCTAGATGAACAATTTTATTCCTGATTCACCAAACAGAGAAGGGAACAAAGCAACTGAGCACTATAGGAAGGATTTCTGTAGAGTAGAACAACGTCAGTAGGAAAACACACTAACAAGATTTGTGTAAGATTTACATCAGGAGCAGAGCTTTTTCCTTATTGCTTATTTTAAATCTTTTTCAAAAGAGTTTTCCTGGGACTTTAGAAAGCCAATGAAAAGGCATCACTTATTTACTCATGAATAGAGATGGCACTTTCTTTTTCTAAGTTAAAAGAAAAGTATAAAGTTTAATAAAATTTGACATGACTTAACATGGAAAATATTTGGGGAGATGTTTTCCTAAAAATCACCTAATCTTTCAGAAAGTACTCTTGTCCTGTAATGACTCAAGTTTTCACCTTCTCTCTCTTCCGTTATCCGTATAAATGCCTCTGGACAACTTTTAGCCATCATTTGGAAGCAAAAGTGGTTTAGGTGTACCAGAACTGAAATAAATCTATGTTACTGATTGAATTGATAAAGAGGGGCTCCTTGTGGGGTCCTCTTTGTATTTCCCCTAGAAGGTCAACAAGGCCCAGGATTCATTCATAAAACAAATACTCATTACTACACTGGGGACACCAAAGAGTAAAAGCCACAGAGTCCGCTCGCAAGGAGAGATTAATTCAGTTAGTGAAATAAGACCAACATACACAAAGGCTGATAATGTTCTTCTTATTATACTCTTTATAATACTCACACTTCTCCACCAACGTGCCCCTCATGGCAGAACAGAGTGGATGGTAACTTGGGGTGGGGGATTGGAGATGTGGCAATAAGTGATCCACTGCAAGCGAGAAACGCGCTTGACGTATTGGAATTTGTCTTAATAATTTACGTGACTTCTGCACTTTACTTAGTAATGTATGTGTTTGGTTTCACGTGAAAATAATTTTTGAAATTTCTTGCCATCAATTAAGGTTGATTTGTCAAGGGGGGCCTGTTTATCCTGGGGTACAAGGACTAGAAGGTTTTCTGAAGCCAGTTCCCTCTTCTTTGATTCCGTGTTCTCTGTCTGTGTTTCTGATTGCACCACACACTCTTATTCCTGGTTCCAAGATTATAAGTGGCTCTCTCACCACAATATTCAATGTCTCCCAAGAAAGCCTGGCTGTTGGAGAGAGCTTCTGAAGGGAAAATTAGCAACATAAGTGGAGAATCTGGAAAGGGACACAGAGGTTTAAGAGATGGAAACAGGAGGGCTGCTTTTCTAGAAAAGGTATAACGAGTGGCTCATCAACCTGGCCTCTAGCTTAAGGAGATCTGCTTTGGTGTCTGGCCAAATTTGGATCCTTTGCCTCACATCTTTTCTGGAAAGAGG
Organism: Equus caballus; assembly: GCF_041296265.1. Lineage (NCBI taxonomy): Eukaryota > Metazoa > Chordata > Mammalia > Perissodactyla > Equidae > Equus > Equus caballus. The sequence continues at coordinate 55,004,371 of NC_091691.1, forward strand.
TGGGCTATGCATAAATCTTTGGATTTAGGAGGAACTAGATTAAACGTCTTTGAAAAATGCAACAGTACATCTTATTCAGATGCAAATCTTTTGAGTACCTGAGAGTATTTTGCCCTCTAAGTCCACACCAAAGCTAGGGCCAATTTCTAGCTTTGCTTTACTTCCCTCAGCTCTCTGATTATGGCTCCCATCATCTTCTGGATCTGTGAGGGTGACCTGGAGCAGAAAGGATAAAGCTGGGAGCGCAAAGGGGGGTGATTCTCACCCAGTCCCTGGGCAGTTATCAGCAAAGAGAGGGAGGTCAGCCAAATTCCTTGTCTGCTACAGCAGCAAAGACCTTCTCCCCAGTGAATTTTCCAGATGGAAAAGTACTCTGGGCTTCTGAGCATTTCCCAGAGGATGGAGTGAATTGGATAAGGGGGAATTTTGCTCTTATAAGCAACTGAGCCTGCATGAATCAAGCTGCTTGGTGGCATCTCCAAGCACCTTGCATGTGGTAGGCACACAAGAATGATTTATCAGATGCATGAATCAATGCTAATTCTTCACCAAAGAAGAAAAGTGGGCAAGTGGCTTATGAAAAAAAACATTCCATTAAAACCCAGAATCTTGGCTCAGGTTTAGTTTTCAATCTTGTAGATATTTAGAGAATAACAGATTTAGATGAATTTAGGTTATGGAATTATAGTCTAACCAGCAGTTTTAACTCTGGCTGCATAGTAGAATCACCTGGCAAGCTTTCTAAAAATACTAATGCCTGGGCCTCACTCCAGAGTAATTGAATTAGAAACTCTGAGGAGGGGCCCAGGCATCAATATTTAAAAGAAAATTCTCCCAGTGACTCTGGGGCACAAGACTGTGAATGACTCATCTAAGCAGACAGGTGAAGTGGGTTTCCCAGGGTCTCACCAGGCTAGGGGCAGAAGTGGGAGGAGAATCCAGGTCTCCCCATCCAATCCTGTGCTTTTTCCCACACACCACATCAACTCTCCTTAGCCCTGTGGCCCGTGGGATAACTTGCACTCCTCCACTGGGAAAAGGGAGCAGTTGTTGACCCACTAACCCCCTGGAAACAAGTGCTTCAGCACCATGGGAATTTTCCTGGTCCTATTTGTGGAAATGGTCCAACCTTGGATGTTTTTCCAGGAAAGGATATTATGAGCAGGGTCCCTTTGGTAACTGCCTATAAGTATTATTCATAAGGCATGGGAATATTTTAGCCCCAAAATATCCCCTTTGCCTTCAGTTACTTACGCTGAAAGGCATCTCTTAGAAATATTTTGGGGGGTTAAGATATACTACTTATTAGAATATAAATGAGGCTGTGGGTGGCCTCTTCTCTCCCCACTGGTCTAAACGAAGAATTGGAGGTTTGAGTATCCAGCACAGTGCTTGGCCTCAATAGTAGCGCAATACATATATGGTAAATACCTCTTATTATATTTGTACTACGTGTAACAAAACCATGCTGGGCCTTATGTCCATTCTCTAATTTAATTATCACCCAAACCTAGGAGGTAGTTATTATTATCCCTGTATTAAGGATACACATTCTGTGGCTCACATTCTAATTCTGATGCCGACAGGTCTCAATTAAACTGAAAGGCTCTCTGAGCTTAGACTAACCCCTCTGAATTACATAGGAGGGAAATGGGGCCTAGGGAGGCAGTGTGATTTTCTCAGAGAATATAGAAGATATTCATTAGTTTATCAAAGATTCAAGTCTTGTAAAACTTAGTACGGGAATACATTGTTTTACTGAGCTTTGCAGATATTGCATTTTTTCACAAGTCCCTCCACCAGCAAAAAGATTACGACTCATTGAAGGCTCAGATGATAATTGGCATTTTTTAGCAATAAAGAATTTTTTTAATTAAGGTATGTACATATTTTTAGACATACGCTATTTCACAATTAATAGACTACAGTATAGTGTAAACGTAACTTTTATATGCACTGGGAAACCAAAAAATTCGTGTGAATTGCTGACTGCGATATTTTGTTTATTGCAGTGATCTGGAACTGAACCCACAATATCTCAGTTTCTCTCAAAATTGGTAAAACAAAGTCCTTTGAATCTCTCAGTTTGGTGTTCAAATCCTGGTCTGACCATTTTCTGGTAGTAGAAAAGTTACTTAACCTGCAAGAGCCCCACTTTCAGAAGGAAAGGAGAGAGGAAGAAAAAAAGGAAGGAATTGAGAGGGAAAAGGACACAGAGAGGAAGGAGGAATGTATGGAAGAAGAGAAGTAAAGAAAAAGAAGGAAGAAAAGGGAGGGAACAAGTACAGGTTGGAGCGGAACATTTGACGCGCAATAGAGGGACCGAAAAGACACGAAGAGAGAGGGGTCTGCATGGGCTAAGCCACTGAGGAGCTGGGACATTTAGGAGTTGATTTCTAAAGGGTATTTTTTTTGAAGATTATGAAAATTTTTAATTCATCAATATTATAAATTTGTATATTGAAGTTTTTTTAGAAAATAATTTCCAATACTCCATAAAAAATAAAAAGGAAAACTGATAGAGTAATTTTTGCTAAATACTTCACTCACACATTAAATTCCTTATTCCTCCTTGAAACAAATAAACCAAGTTTTATACCTGAGTTTTGTCAAAATCTTTTTTTTAAGGAATTTTATTGGGATCATAATGGCTTATAACATTGTGTAATTTTGGGTGTACATTATTGTTTATTAGTTCCTGAATACACTTCATAGTGCTCACCCCGAGTAGTCTAATTTTTATCCATCGCCACACATATGTGCCCCTTTGTCCCTTTTGCCCACCCCCTGACCCGCTTCCCCTCTGGTAAACACTAATCTGTTCTCTTTATCCATGTATTTTTATCTACCACATATGAGTGAAATCATGTGGTATTTGTCTTTCTCTGTCTGGCTTATTTCACTTAACATCACATCCTCAAGGTCCAACCATATTGTTGCAAATGGGACAATTCTGTCTTTTTTTACAGCCAAGTAGTATTCCATTGTATATATATACCACATCTTCTTTATTCATTCATCTGTAGAAGGGTACTTGGGTTGCTTCCACATCTTGGCTAATTGTGAATAATGCTGCAATGAACATAGGGGTGCATAAATCTCTTTGGATCATTGATTTTAAGTTCTTTGGATAAATACCCAGTAGTGGGATATCAGGATCGTATGGCATTTCTATTTTTAATTTTCTGAGAAATCTTCACACTGTTTTCCACAGTGGCTGCACCAGTTTGCATTCCTACCAGCAGCGTATGAGGGTTCCCTTTCTCCACATCCTCTCTAACATTTGTTATTTTTTGTCTTGGTAATTATAGCCATCCTGACCAGTGTAAGGTGATATCTCATTGTAGTTTTGATTTGCATTTCCCTGATGATTAGTGATGTTGAGCATCATTTCCTGTGTCTGTTGGCCATCTGTATATCTTCCTTGGAAAAATGTCTGTTCATGTCCTCTGTCCATTTATTGATTAAAGGGTATTTTTTCTAATCCAACATCCTAAGCAGAAGACCAGGACCCCCTGCAAGAAGAAGAAAGCTTGACATAGGGGCAGATTAATGGAGGCAAGTTACAGGTGAGGGTTTCTACAGAAACAAGGCAGAGGAAGAGCTAAATTTGTTCCAGAGAATTCAGTGACAAGAAAGATGAGGAAAAAAGGGCATACATTGGGTCAGTGAATGCTCTGAAGCGTTTCTCCTGAAACTGAATTAAAACATTGTGGGAGTCAAAGGCATGAAACAGATTATTTTCCACCTGAAGAACATACCTCTCTGAAGTGTCCCCCTAAAAAAAGCACGTTGTGGACTATAGCTTTTGAAGAAAGGAGGAGAAAAAACCTCGTTGAACTGAATCAAAGGAAGTGATAAATCTGTTTGTGACCCTCTCATGAAATGAAGCACATGGAGCTTAATTAATGCATTTAGCTACCTGACCAGAAAAATCTCATATTTAAGCCCACCTAAGGGGCCTCATCTAATTCAGGAATTCTTGGAAGATGAAAAGCACTTTTAAGTGCTGACTCTGATGATGACCATGAGCGCGATTAACTCCACGGGGAAAGAAACAAAAACAAGTATTCCATGTGTTATAACATTTATGAGTGTTTTGTTGAAGGTGATGCCCTCTAAACATACTTAGACGTTGTAGTGAAGTAAAGAAAAATAAGCTGGGGATGTTAGGAGGTGGACAGGCATAGGCAGGACCAACAGGATTGTTCTTTAATGTCAGACACTGGACAGGGTGGGTAAAGAAGGGTTTAGGGAGGAGAAAGTTTGAGAGAGGTGGAAGAGAAAACATGTTAGATGTGAGATGTCAAGTGTGAGGCTGCGAAGGGAAAACGAAAGCCACTCTGAGACCAGGCCACGTGAGAAGAAAGGAATTGTGTCACGCTGAAGTAGAAATCATGAAATTTCTAGAGAAGGGACGTTAACCTGTGTAAGAAGGCATTAAGCACCAAATCTTTGCTACTGGCCTTGGAAAACCATGAAAGAGGATGCCAATGAGCAATAATGGAAAACTAGAATGTTGCTCCTGGATTGGCATTCTCTCTGTCCCTCTCTTTTCCACCTCTGTGTTTCTACTGTCTCTGGGGCTTTCTCTCTGACTAGAAGCAAAGTTAACTGAAGTGGGAATAGACAATACTCAAAAATCTGAAAAAGCAAAAAGTGACATCACGAACAAAGGCAGAAACTTGTTTACATGGAATCAGTTCTATGTCTTGTTTTTTTCGCTTAGGAAGATTGCTAAGATAATGGATGGATCATTCAAAGACTTAGAATATCATGGCCAAAAAGGCGAATAAATGAAAAGAGTGGTGATTCTTATATTTAAATACAATTCTTAACTTCTTTCTTTTCATAATTTGATTTAAAAACAGAGGAGCATTCCTGAGGCTTACTCATAAATTTAGGGGAGCCTTTAACACCAGTGGACCAACCCTGCAGAGGAGGGCAGGCAGAGGCCTCATGGCATGACTGAAAGAACATGGAAGTGGTAATCCAAAACTCTGGCTCTTTTTTCTTTCTCTTTCTGGAATATTCAACCTTGGCCTCTCACCAGATTCTGGGTTTCAGTTCCTCCTATTTGTATCAGGACTAGGGTATTCCAAAGATCTGCTTCTAAAGATCTATTTTTCTAAATTGGCCTAACATCAGGACCTTGCTAATAAAAATTTGGAGGTTTGACATTTTAATTATCTCTTGACACCTGTTTCAAAAAACTGCCTTCCATTTATCAGCTTATGAATCCGGGAGAAATAAACTGGTTGTAGTTAGGGCTTACTTTTGCTAACTGCCTGGTGAAGATATGGCTGAGATTTCTACTTCTTTCTAGAAAGCCCCAGTATAGTGTCTCGGAGAGGCGTGTGCTTCAAGGCTCTCTCCCTTTCCTGCTGTAATAAGTGCAAGAAGCCCTTCTCAAGTCCCCCTGGGTCACCCCTTCCTGGGCGACGTGTTGCATTTCCATTGGAAAGACAGAAGAGATTGGTGGGGCTAAGAGCTGGGTGTCGGTGTAGGCCTCCAGCTGTGTGACTTGAGTAGACTGTTTACACCTCTCGAACCCCGGTTTCCTCATCCATGAAACAAGGATAAAGATTGTGCTTCATAGAGTTCTATGCATTAAATGCAATAATACATGAAAAACACTGCATTATGTCTGATACAGAGGAAAAACAGAAAATGTAAACTGTTATTAGAGTGTCACTGTCATTAATACAAGTACCAGGAAGTTTTTACATAATGAGTAGCCTCAAATTAAATTCTGCTCACTGGCGGTTTATGGTGGCTTCTGACTCATATGCTTTTCTCCTTGCCCTTTCCGATTCCTACTGCTGGGTAGTTTTTCCGTTTAAAATTTAACAAGCTAAATATTGTTGAATAATAACAGCTAATTCAGGAGAATTATTTTCCCTCTTTTTTTTAACACTTTAGTTCCCTCTGCCTACCTTTCCTTGGGGGTCTTCAGGGTTAATTAGAGCAGCTTTGCACTTGGATCCTTGGTTAAGCACTGAGTAGAATGTTGGAAGAAAGCTACTCAGATGCTTTTCATGTTAACATCCAATTCCCAGAAAATGCTGGAAAAAACCATTTTGCTGTCTAAGGCCACCCACAGTATTTGGTAATTATTAAAGCTGATTGCATATCAGAGCCTGAATATAGTGTTATAGAACAGTACTTCACTCACCTCCCCTCATGGCAAATGAATCAGAGGCGCTGCCATGTATTTTTGAAGAGCAAATCTTTGTGCTAATTAATTATATTAATATCAACATGTTGATACGGATATAATTAGCACAGTGGATGACACTGATATAATTAGCACAAATATTTACTCTTCAAAAATAAGTGGCAGTGCATATGCATATAATAACCTTAATAATAATACAGAGCAGTTATAGCACCACTTTCTCTGAGGAGCTTATAAAATACATAAATAGCAAATAACTGAAACTCAAACTTCATTGAGAGCTTTGATAGCATCATGGAGCAAGGTTGAAGGTGTTTATGCAGTCAGAAGGAACCCCAAGAAGATATCCTGACAGGCAGATTTTTCCCCAAATAGAAGTGAATCCCCAAGCTGCTACCAATAGGCCTAAAATTAAGAGATATACCAAATTATAGAATTGAATTGAAATTGAATAGGGCTCTTTCTTTATTCTGGTTAATGTTTAGCTAATTTAAAACCGTAATTATTTTTGGTTTTAAAACAAAGCAAAACTGGGTAAGAGCAAGGATGGTGGAGAGTAAGACAGAAAAAATACATTTGGACCTTCCTGTCCCCAATTTCTTTGATGTAGAAAGACCATGGGCACACTGTCAAGGAAATCTGTCCCTAGGCCATCTCTCTTGTGTTTGATGATGTGGATTCCACAGTTCTTCGTATAACTGTGACAGAAAGAGAGGGTTTGGGAAAAACATGTGTGGTACCATGAGAGGAGAAGGTGGGCATGATGCCTAATGGTTCCATTGGCACTCTGCTGTCAGGGACCTATGAGAACCGACTTTCCCACTATGCTCATGATGGGAGATATTAATCTCAACCAATTTCTTAGTTCTTCTTGTCTGAGTACAGGCTAATCAAGTTACACATTTTCTTACCATAACATCTATATTTACAGGCACCATAGTTTTGAAGCCACAGTAGCACACATACACAGAAACACACACATACACATCTGCACACACAAATATACAAACAATGCACACAAAACAAAACATAATTCTGAGTTCAAATGAATCCATTGATGAGCATGGAAGATATGGGCCAAGAGACTTTTAAAGATGTTAAATTTGACAAGACACTGACCTACTGGCAAACATCTGAAACGTAAGCACGATTTTATGGACTGACAGAAAGGAGCATCAGTTATTTTAACCCTCTTTTCCTCTGAGCACTAACTCCTATAATGGAGCGTCCCAGATGTTTGCTTCTTAGTGCCTCTTTGGATGTCAAGATTGCACAGCAGGAGGCAACATCTGGGGGAAAGAGGAGAGGTTGTGAGAAAGACTCAGAATATTAGTGTGTGCCTAGTTGTGATTCTTGAGTGTGTGTCAGAGATTTTTTTTAAAGGCGGTCTCTTTTGTAGATTATCATTTATAATTTCCAGGTACCATTGCAGAGGTGTATGCCAATATTTCTTCTTGAGGTTTGAATTTTTGAATTTTCAATTTTCTAAAGAAAAGAGTTTTTTCTTGCATTCTTGCAATTCTAGAATTCCAGCTGTAAACTGTCTTTCCTCCTTACCATAAACCATATCATTTTGCAACTTCTTATTTTATAAAACTGCTTTGGTCCTTCAATAAAGGACTTCATTGTTACGAAGGGGAGAAGAAGTGGAAAGTCTCATGAACATCACTGCTCAGATAGTGCTTGGTTCAGGGGGGTTTGAAGTTCAATCCTAATGCTTATGATTGTCTCATTTCATTTTGACATCATAATTGAGACTAATCTCCATCGATTTCCCCCCCACCTCTGCGATCTTGCTTCCAAGTTTTAATCTTCCCCTGCAATTTAAACATAGCAGCATCAGAGTGGGTGCCTTCTCAGAGACACACACTGGAATCATTTTGCATTGTAGCCTCAGTCCATGACGTTTTTCAAAGCAGGTATCCAAAGGCACACACTGAAATCATTTTGCCAGCATAATCTTGCCTTTTAATAGCTTCCTAACAGGGTATCTGAAGAAACACTCTGGAAACATTTTGCCCTCGTAATTTCATGTTGTAATGACATCAAAATGTCATAAAGCAATTATCATCCCAAGCACAAAATGATCCTTAGAAGTTACTTTCTCCATAGGCTCATTAACTTCTTTCTAGCTTTAATATCTTGATTGTTTAAAAAAATATTTAATGCTAATTGAGAGACTTCATTTAAAACTGAATACCATTTATTTAGCACAATCTCTCTTTCTCTCTCTCTCTCAACCAAATTGCACTAGGCTGACAGACCCAGACTTATAGATACACATACACCTTTTGACCTCTCCAGTTAAAATTCTAAGTGAAATTGATTTGGTTCAACACAAAAATCAGCATAGCACATGGATTGCTTTGGGACAAAGGGAACAGTAGATACTGGAGATGTCCTTGGCAGCAAGCACATCCCAAAGTTTCTGCAGTGCCCAAAAACACTGGGCTGGGTACTCATTATAGAGCCTGGAAGAAATGTGAGATGCTTAACTAGAGAAGTTTTACATGACAGCATAACCATCTGACTTCAACTACTCCCATTTCTAATGATTGAGATCTGCCAGGTGTATTTCTTCAAATGAAAACTCTAAATCAAGGGAACAGACAATGACAAATTGGATTCAGCCTCATTCCGTGGTACAGGCTATGATTTGCAGCTGCACCCTCCTAAAACATCTACAGGAGGAGTTTGAGCTTATGTTTTTCTGTGGGCTCTCTGAAATAAATAAGAAATGGCAACCAACCTCAACAACCTTTTCCAGCATAAGCATAAGAGCCAATTTGCTTGTCCCACATGTGCCAGGTAATATTCATAACTTAACCTTTAACTCTCTGAGCACATTCTTATCTGGATAATGGAAGGGTTGGAAATGAGCTCAACTAATTTGCACAAAACAATGCCAAGGATGTTGTGGCCTCTCTGCTCAAATCAAGAGATTAGATGGCCTCTGACTTTCTCTATAGACTCTCTGTCCATGACTAAATAACACAGTTATGTTCTTGCCAAATATTTTTTCCTGGTTTAAGGTCCCTTAAAGGTGACTATGGAGCTACTAGCAGCCAGTTCAATCATTTGCTGGTGGTGGAGAGGCAGAATGATCGGTTCACATGTTTGAAAATAGAGCTAGAACTGGGAGGAGCTATTTGGTTAATAATAAATAGCAAGAAAGATATATGGATAAAAATAAGCATCTTAATGATTTACCTTTGCTATGAAACCAATAGGCTGGTGATCCAAGCCGATATCCGCAAATTTGTATAATCCTCAGGGTAAAACAATTTAATGGGCTGTCTCTTTTATAGTTACAAAAGGCCTTTCATGTGATCGATTATACATAAGAGTACAATAAATGTAACCTTCTTCATACTAATCATATCTAACTTAAATCCTCTTGCTGGTCTTTGGAGTGTACGCAGCGTTCCCAGTAAAGTTTTTAGTTCCTACTCTTAGCAAAAGTTAATCTGCCCAGAACTTCCAAATAAATCTTCAGTACAAGGGACTTCTTTTTTCTACACTAAATAAAATTGTTCAAACAATACAGTTTGTTAGAAAACTGCCACCTCCTCCTGTTCCAGCCCCTTCCTCAACACAACAACCCTGCTGCTTCAGTCAGCCAGTGGGCAGTGGGGGGTTGGTTTGATTGTTTTTCTTCTATTTGGTTTTGTTTGTATTTTGTTGAAAAGGCAGCCTGACACTGTGTTAAAGCTGTCACCTGAGGCTAACAAAACTTGGCCAAGAGATGGAGATTTCCAGTCCTCACTTGAGTGACAGGTCCCAGGAGGCCCTTGGACCCTCCCAGAGTCCTATAAAGCCCAAATTCCCATCTGTTTTATTATACATTTAATTGGTTTGCTCCTCTATGGAACCGGAAAGTAAAATGAAACCACTCATGATGTGCCACTTAAGTTAGGGGTAAAGGTCACACAGACTCTAAAAGTCACTGTGAAAAATAAGAAATGACCACATTCCCCAAATTGCCTTCGTCTACCAGCTGATGCTTGACTATGAGCTAGTTGATTCAATAAATATTTTTTTAGCTACTACTAAGTACCAGAAACTGTTCCAGGTACTGTTGATACAGTTATGAGTAAGAATTAACTCTGTATTTGCTTCAAAGGGTAGAACAAACTTTAAGGCATTCCCTCATTCCTACACACACGCTATATACAAGTCATTCCGAAGTATGAAGCATCTCGGGACATAAAAAGATAGGATTGAAGAAAAGAATAGGAAAAGGCAGTGGGTATTTTTCTTCAAGCTTCCAAGAAGAAAATGAAAGTTTTCTGAGAAAGGAGATTTCTTAAGGTCCCAGTTGGGGGATTAGTTAGTCCCTTGAGGATTAATTTTGGGGCTGCATATCCTGAGAAAGTTACATGTATGTGAAAATTTAGGAAAATCTAGGCCTAGCCACTAAAATAAAAGATGGGAGAGTTTGTGTGTGTCTCTGTGTGTGTGTGTGTGTGTGTGTGCATAATTTGCCTGAGAGTATCTAAGAAAACATATCCTGAAGGCTCACTTGTTGCTGCCTGCTCCATGATTTTGGCCTCTCAAGTGTGGTTTGCTAAAGAAATCAGGCTGCCAGCAAAGTACAGCAAATTGGAAAAATGAACTGGAACATCATAATCTGCTTCAGCTACAGCAAAGAAAAAGACATCTGGTAGACCACTTGGAAGCCAGCCAATGATGAAGACTTCAATTAAAATAAAGAACATGTCCTCAGGAGAGCATCTCCGAGCTCAAGAAGTTATAAGTCCAGTGTGCTACTTGAAAGCCAACTACTAGAGAAAAGACATTTTCAAATAAAGAAAGACAGACTGAGCGAGCCTTGAATTCTTCCAAGAAACCTCTTCCTACACGTACTGTCCTAACTGATGACTTAATAGGAGCTGGAGGTACCACCACCCAAAGCTGAAAATAGGCTATCAGATGGGAAGTGAAACTGTAGGCCTACCAGTAATGTTTTTGGGGAAACTCAAATGTTAACACAAAGTATAGGGGGAGCCATGGTGTAGCTGAGAGTATGCTGGACTAGCAATTGACAGACCTGGGTTCTAGTTCCAACTCTGTCACTTTTGACCTGTGAACCTCAAGCAAGAGACTTCATCCTTGTGGGTCTCCATTTTCCCAGCTGAAAAATGAGGATACCAAAACGTGGTTCATAGAAACAAGGGGAGGAGCATATGAAATATTCTATGGAAAGGCACTTAATACAATGCCTGGCATATGGTAAGTCTACAGTATGTTAGTTAAATAGAATAAACCAGATAGAAGAGAAAAATCACCTTTGCTAAGAATCAGGTACTAATTTTCATATTAGAGAAATGGAATCTGATATAAACAACATCTATGAAATAAGCACCCTGACCCACAAGATAATACTGCATTTTCCTGAAAGAAGAATCATGTGGCTATGGAAGGGATAAAATGATTTTGTAGTCACAGAAACAGGCTCAATAATTGAACATAGAGACAACTGGACACCAAGCCATTGTATCTCCACTCAGGAAAAGAAATCAGCAGTCAGTGTTCACAAGGTTATGAGGGTTCTGCAAACTAAAGCTGCGCAGACACTCTCAAAAGACATATAGTCTACTTACTAGTTTATTGGTATAGCAATAACAGAATGTTTTTGTTAATTAATATTCTTAATATCAAATTTCTAACAAGGGCATTTCTATACTGTAATGATTCCCAGAAATTCTAGATAATCATGAAATCAAACACCTTGGTGAATTCAAGAGAACTAGCATGGATTATATCCCTAACCCCTGAAAGGGTAATTCCTAAGTGACCATCAGTTAATACCTTAGAAAGAATTCGCTTGTTGGGCCTTTCTTATTTACTGAGCCCAAACAAAACCCAACGCTGCTGAACTTTTTCTATTGCTTTATTATAGCATTTATAATTAATCTGTATATGTGCCTTTCTCTTCTGCTAGTGTCTTGAGAGTGGAGGTTGTCTCTTATTCCTCTTTGGATCCTCAGTTCCTGTCACGGAGACTGGCACATGGTATATTTGTGTGTATGTGTGTGTATATTAATGAATGAATGAAAGAATGTGTCTTGAACAGTTCACTAAGAACAATGCCTTTGGGAATGGTATATACAAGCAGCAAGAGCACCAGTGGGGCACCCATTAGGACTGGGGAAGACGAAGAGATGAGGTTTAACAGAGGGTAGGTTATTGAAATAAGACTTGCCATATACCTCAGAATTCACCTGGGAGGAGTTGGTCCTTACTCACTTTCCCAGTTTCAGGCAATTGCTTTGTTGGGCTAGTGACCCCAGGAAAGCTAAAGTTCACTAGTAAACACCATCTTCTTATTTTGAAATTGATGGATGAGCTCTGAAATGAAGATAGACAAATGATGACTCCCTGAAACTAATGACTGCAGATTACAATAGGAGAAGTCGCCCTCCCTTGCTGACAGAGACAGCCAAACTCCCTGCAGATGTGGAGGAATAACTCTCTCATTCTCACTCCCTCTCTCTGTCTCTCTCTCTCCCTCTCTTGTAGTCAAAGGGATCTGAAAATCTTTCAGGCCTTGAGAAGTGTGAGTAGGTTTTTTGCGAAGCCAAGGATATGTGGATTCCTGGAGAAGTTGAGTCTGTGCCAGAGAACTGGGCCCTTACAAAGAAAATATTCTCAAAAATGGAAGGAGAGAAGAAACCCAAACCCAAACAAACATAAACAGTACAGAGAAAACGGAAGAAGCTAATTTTTGGCTGGATTTGCAATTGTATTGAATATAGTCGTGAAGAGGAGGAAGAGGAGGAGGAAATCCAGAACCCTTATTCTTCAAGGACTGCATAGAAGTGTCTTCTTCTGTTACCTTTCTTTTTTGATTTTTTAATGGAGAGGGGCACAGCTAACAGTGAGTCTGCGTCATCAGATAAAGTGTTTACATTTGGGCTGACTTCCTTCTAAATATTCTGCCGTTCATCTTCAGTTCAAAGGAGCCATGCGTGCAGATGCCTTTTCCACAAGTGGGAAAATCGAAAGAGGCACTAGAGATATCGTCCGTCTCATTGCCTTGGTCTTTAATAGCTAAGGATAACCAAAATCCATCACCTTTCTGGTTGGCCTAATGCTGGTGCCTTCTCCTGGGAGTGGGCAGAAATGTGAGGGGGAAGAAGGGATGAAGATTTTCCAAGGTATCTCGTTATCACACCACCTGGGAGACAGCCCTGAAAGTCAAAACCTAAAGCTGCCTCACCCGGCACACACATTGAAATTATCTTTGGAAAATCTCAAGAGGGCATGAGGAATTTTTCACTAATGAATTTTCTTTTTCCATGAGCTATATTTTGCCTTATGACCACACCACCTGCATCACTGGATAACGGAAAGGAGTCACATCATCCTGGGATCTAATCCTGGCTTTGCAGTTCACTACCTGCCCCACCTGGGAAAAATTAGTTAGCTTCTTCAAGACTCTGCTCAATCTTTGTAAGAATGGAGATTGTGCTACCTCTCTCAAAGGGCACTGAGTGGCCTGAATGAGTGAGCCTATGTGGAAGCACCTGGTGAAAACTTAATTAATATGAGTTTAATTATTCGCTTGGTCAAGGAGATTATCCGACAGAGGTCACCTAACCCATGATGCTTGATCCCATGTCATTTTCTGGTGGTAGGAAATTTGTGAGCCCCTAGAATGTCAGCTAAGCATGGCAGAGCTTCAAAACCCATTGTCATCATGATTTTGGAATTCTCTAGGCTCCTGAAAATAATAATAATAACAACAATAATAATATCCATAGCATAAAATGAGTTGGGTACTTGCTAAGAACTTTAATAATTATAACTTCAGTGAGTTACTATTTTTGAACATTTGTTCTGTACCATTGTAATAAGTGATTTACTAACAATAATCATATAAATAATAATTAATATTCATTGGGTACTTAAAATCTGTCCACTTTTACTTATATTTGTCTCATTTGGTCTTCCCACTGTTACAGGGAATTCAGGCTCAGAGACGAAAATGATCTGCTTAAGGACACACAGCTCGTGTGCAAAGCTGGGATTCCAATTGAAGTCTAACTCCAAAGAGCGTGCTTCTAACCACTATACCTTACTGCTTCCATGAGAAATCAGAGTTTTCAGGGTTCATTATTCGGGAACATAGAATGTTCCTATAGCCATAGAATGACTTTGGAAATAAATGGTTGTCTTAGGTCAGATGGTATCCACTTTGGCCCACGCAGATTTTGGGGGTCTGAATTCCACCTTCCCTCCAATCTGCACCCCCCAAATAAGCCCCTTAATGATGAAGTGACTACAGTCTGAGGGTGTCTGTGTCTCTTGATCCAACCCAGAATTAAAATCGCCAAGCTAGTTTTGGACAGACACCCATTCCTACCTCCTAATCTCAACCAACCAAAGTACAGTGGGACCAAGAGTGTCTCCTGAGTGGACTTGATTTAAGGAGTAACTTCCATGATGGCAGAGGTGCAATCACTTATTCTTATAATTTCCAGGAACTGGAATAGATCATAGATTTCCGTTTCCCCAAATACCTCCCCAGTGAGTCTGGCACAGGCTCTTTAACAAGGAACAAGTCCTTCATTCCACAAGGCAATTGGCCCTGAAAGAGAGGACTTAAATTCACAGCATGATGGAAACACCTGATGTATTTCCATACTGGAGATTTCTATACTGGGAAGCAGAAGCATGCCTAAAGATGGATAGGATAAAAGGATGCACTTAGAGGAGGCCAGAAGTGCCCAAACAAGTGCACCCCTATAGTCCGGTCAAGGACAGAGCCTGCCCAAAAGCAGTTAGTGTGACAGCCTGCAATGAATGGCTGGGAGCTGTCTGGATGAAGGAATGTGGCGGAGGTGTGAAAAGGAAACCAGTAAAGTGTAGTGGTTAAGAACCTGGGCTCTGAAGTGAGACGGGCTTTGAATTCCGCTTTGCTACTTATGAGCTGTGTGTGACCATCAGGCAAGTGTTTTACCATCACTGAGACTGTCTCCTCCTCTGTAAAATGGAGATAATATGAAGACCGCCCTCCCTCTTAGGCTTGTTGTGTCTATTAAATGAACAAATGCATACAAGCCATGTAGTGCAATGGCTGGCAAACGGTTGGCACTTAATAAGAGTTATTAATAATAATGTTAGTTAATATCCTTATCTTTCCTTAACCTCCCAGTTTTCCCTGATTCAGAGCAAGTAGGGAGGGAAGCTCATCTTCATGGATTTGGAAATCTGACAAATGTCCTATGAACTGAGACTATGGAAGAATGAGGGATTAGGAGGAGAAGGATGGGGTGTGGGTTTCATTAACCTTGGACTCCGTTGGCCATGGGGTTTCAGAGGCACTTTCGAGAGCAGCTGAAATTCCACACGCCTCGTTTTCGTGAAGGTTCTTAACAGAGGGCACAAAGATTTTGCCATTTCCTCTGGAAGCTCAGTCCTTTCTGCCCCCACCCGGTAAGTACTGTCACCCCCATTTGGACCCTAGGAAGACCCTGGCAAGAGCCTGAGTGTCTACAGCCAGCCCTCATCTGCTTTGTCCAGGGTCAACCCCAAATTCACTTGCTCAGGCAAGTCAGCTGGCCGTCAGAGTAGCTTGTTCTTGCATTGTCCCCAAGTCCTGAGAAAATGATCACATGCTTAAGAGGGTGTGTTATTACAAGTCAGTGCTGTCTCAGCTCTGATAACACCATTTCAGCAGTTGTTCAACCTCAGGACGATCTTTCCACCAACCTCGATTTCTGCAGGTTGAAGCCTTCCCGTGACACATCCCAAGCAGGCTGGAAGTCAAGTGGTGTCTCCCTTACAGTTACCCAAAATGCTAGGAATGATGTGTCGTCCCCATGCCTGAGCCCATTAACTCTCTTAGCCGTGGTGATGGAAACCAGGGAGCTGTCTGCTTTCAGTCACACGTGGCTCTTGTTCGGAGAGCGCAGTGCCAGACAGCTGTGGAGAACCTTTTAGATGAAGAAAGAAATTGCTTTGAAGGAATGAGTAGTACAGCAAGGCTGCGGAGACTGGAATCACAGGGAGTTTTCTCATAAAACCAAGAAACACAGCCCCATCCTCCAGAGAGGGAGGCAGCACGGGACCTGCTTTATTGCTGTGCCTTTGAGCCCGTGAGTCGCCATTTAACTTCAGTGGCTCTTTCTGGCTGCCCTGTTGCACATGTTGTTCATCTCCAAGCAGCTTTGTGTTAGCACAGGGAGTTCACAGTGCATATCTGGAGAAGCAATAGAAGAACTGAGGTGCTGGTTCTTTCTTCTTCTTTCCCTCCATGGTTCCTCCTGTTGTTAATGTGCCATCTACATACTCTTTCCCCCATGCTGCCTGCTGCTTTAGCCAGCTTACTGCTTACAAATCCCACCAATAGGAAAGAGGAGGCATCAAAGAGAACCATTTAGGTCCAATCTAATGCTCTATGAGGGCAGGATTGTGGTCTCACCTGTTCGTCACTGTGTGTTGAGAACCTAGAACAGTGCTGAAATCAGAATAAGAGCTGCATGCAAATTTCTGATAAACTAGGGAAGCTCGAGACTCACTACCTGAATGCATGAGCTACCAAAAGTTACTAGGACTGCATCCCCTCCTTTCATAGACCCGTGCCCGGTCTACGGATGTGGATTAGCCTCTGTAACGGTTAAGCTCCACTTTAGTTTACTAGGTATGGAAGCTTAAAATTGCAGCAAAATGATATTGTGATTTATAAGAAGAAATATAAATTTGGTTTTCATCCCCCTTCTTGGCCAAGAGCCCCTAAAACCCTTAGATTTTCCTAAGTGACGGGAGCACAAAATTGTCTTTTGTTGTGTTAATGAGGTGACTTTTGGGCCCCCAGGTGACCTAAGGATGGGAGCTGGTCACTAGAGGAACCAACCATGTGCTTAGAGGGTTGGAACTTTTCAACCCTGACCTCTGGGAAGGAGAGAGGGACTGGAGATTGAGTTCAATCATCAATGGCCAATGATTTAATCAATCATGCCTGTGTAATGAAGCCTCCATAAAAATCCAAAGGATGGAGTTTGGAGAGCTTCTCGGTTGGTGAAGGCATGGAGATCTGGAGAGAGTGGCTTACCTGGAGAGGGCATGGAAGCTCCGTACCCTTTACCACATACTAGTCCTACGCATTTCTTCCATCTGGATGTTCCTTTTTATAATAAACCGGTAATCTAGTAAGTAAAATGTTTCCCTGAGTTCTGTGAGCTCCTCTAGCAAATTAATGGAACTCAAGGAGGGGGTCGTGGGAACCTCAGATCTATAGACAGTTGGTCAGAAGCCCAGGAGACAACCTGGATTTGCATTGGCGTCTGAAGTGAGGGGGGTAGTCTTGTGGGACTGAGCCCTTCACATGTGTGATCTAACACTATCTCCAGATAGATAGTGTCAGAATTGTGTTGAATTGTAGTTCACTCAGCTGATGTTGGAGAATTGCTTGGTGGTATGGGAAAAGAAAAACCCACAAATTGGAATTGGTGTCAGAATCAAAATACTTAATACTTGACCGAAAAATGCTGTGCTATCTCTCAAATGTTTGTTATTAGCACTCCTTAAAAACACCTTTGGAGGTCAGCTCCCTTATGACTAATATGTCTCGCCTATCTTCCTCTAATTATCACAAAAAATCCCTCCCCTGAATATCAGAAGCCCTCCTTCCTTCACTTGACAATGAGAGCACTCCTGGTGTCTGTTGACCGGAAGGCAATGCTTGAAAGGAGTCTTGGGTTACACTCATATACAAAAGAAAGCCTAAAATTGGTGTGTAAAAGAATGTGTTAAGGTTGTCCAGTGTCTCAGGTTAAGTTCCTCAAAAGTAGACCCCGAGATGAAGATTTGTGTAAAATCCATATATTAAGGAAGTGCTCCCAGGGAACCTGGTAAAGAAATGGGGCATCAGGTTAGGGAAGGGGAGGAAACCAAGCAGTATGTGATCTCAGCTGTAAAGTCCAGCAGAGGACTTCACCCTGATCTCTCTGGGAATTCTGGACCCTAAGTTATGCCTCATAATTGTCCTGTTCTAACACAGGGAATTTCATACTTCTGTCCCCATAAGTTAAGGGTTAAGTGATGCCCCAGAGAGGATGTCAATCCCCTGCTACCTCAATTTCTTGTGAATGTGGGCAAAGCAGCTTCCAGTAGTCTATGTGGTCCCCCAGAGGAGAACCACAGGTGTGCTGTGTGAGCAGGGAGGGTGGGTGTGAGATATGCAGAACAGGATCTAAAGAAATCTCTGTGGAGCACCTACATTATCCATGGCACCCAGCTTCTGGTTGGTGAGCAAACCTCTCCTATTATCCAGCAACACAGCTTTGAGAAAATAACAAAGGCCTTTCAAAAAGTCTGACTCTGTGGTCTTATTTTCCACAGTACTAGCTATATAAATGCTTTCAGGAGCCCTGTAGGAGTCATGCAAGTGAAATGTTTTGAGCAGCCCCTGCCCCAAATCCTCCCCTACTCTTTGACTAATCCATTGCCTGAAATACAACTATTAGATATTTCTTTGGCCTATGTCATCTCATATTAAAATATTTTGTCTGGAAAGGGCAATCCACTAACTTACTTGTAGCTATTGCCCCTGTCATGAGGTGTAATTGATCAAATTCACTAGCCAGTCTCCTTAAAGAGAACAGGACTTGACCATCGTCAGACTCGACACTGTGAAAGTGTAATGGGGAAGTGAGGGTCAGGGAAGTTCCCAGGTTTGGAGTTCTGTCTGGAAGGCAGCCACAGAAGAAGGCAAGATACAGGTACCTAATAGGGGCAGGAAAAGGGACAGGATTTGGGGAGGGTGCAAGTGGAGCATGAGAAGACAGGGTGCAGAGAGAGACAGCACTTTTCCAAATACTTTCAGGCCGGTCTGTTGGGGAAAAGCTTACCCCACATTTATGACCCTTCCATTGACTGGAGGGAATATATAGTCTTCAGAGAGAGAACTCTGGCAAAATGGCTCCAGCCTTCCCCCACATCTCTTCAGGAATTCTCCCCAAGGCTTCCAGATTCCGTTAGTTGCAGACACAATATACATTCTCCTCTTCCTCCTTAGTAGGAGAACCTGATTTTGTTGGGTATGTCAATATGCCCAGTAAAATATTTTCACCTCCCTAGACTTCTTTGCAGTCAGGGGTAGCTGGCCATTTGCTCTGGTTCTGGCTACTGAGATGTAATGCCAGTCACTGGATGGGATTTCTGGTGAAGCTTCTTAAAGAGGGCAGACTCAAATGACAAGTATCTTTTTGGCTTCTGCCTTTTGCTCTTCCCCTTTTTACTTCCTGGAACATAGAAGTGATGACTAGAGGGGGAGCAGCCATCTTGTGTCCATGAAGACAAGAATGCAAACTAAGGAGGATGGAGTAGAAAGGTGAAAGGAACTGGGATTGCTTAACGTCTCATTCTCATGGCACTGCAGGCTCTGACTCTAGATTGTCTAACTCTGGACAACTTGTCAAGTGAGAACAAGACTACCTATTTGTCTAAACAATTCTTCTGGAGTTCTGTTACACGTGTAGTCCAAACAACCAGAAGCAAAGGGCGGGAGAAGGAACTAGATGTTCCTGTTTCAGTTCTTTCTGGGTTCCCTCTCTTTTCAAGTGGCCCGTCTTCAGGGTAGACACATTCTTGTCTCTCTTGACACAGAGCTAACTATGCAGGTGCCACCCTACTTGGTGGTAAAGGGATGTGGTCTACAGCTTGAGTGGGTAAGTTCAGTTCAGAAGGGAAACTACAAGGAAGCCCAATTGTTGCCACACATCTAAGCATTCTGTAATCTCCAAAATAGCTTTTTCAGACATAAAGCTGATATGTTGCTTCCATCTGTCTAAATTCTGTGTCCATCTCTTAATCAGTCCAGAATTTGGAGAAGGATCCCATTGAAAGGTGCTTTCATCCCCTCACACTCCAGGACTGTTTTGCTGACTTCCAATCTCAGCTAAATAGTTTTATGAACCTGTTTCTCATAGTCCAGATCCCAGGTAGCCACTGAGAGAGGAACAGAGGGGGAATATGAGGCTTCTTAGTGCAGCCCCCTCCCCCACACACCACGCATGCTCAAAGCTCTCACACAAATATTCTCTCATCCAACAGCTCAAGAGATTCGTCTCCCTGAGAGGCGTGTCTTTACAAGCCTGTCTATGGAATCCAGTCCTCTAACTGATGGGTGCCTGGCCAGGCCGTCCCTAATTGGGTTCTGTCCCTTCCACTAGATGGAAGTTCTGCAAGGGCAGGTCTTAGTCAGCCTTGTGTGCCAGTGTGTCCCCAGAGGCTGGAATGGAGCCTGAATCAGAGTAAGTGCTCAATAGATTTGTTTTTATATTTGTTAAATGAATGAATGAATGAAGTCGTCTTTGAACTAGTCTCTATCTAAGTGGAAACTAATTTTGGATGATTTTCTCCACTTTGCAGTGAACTCAGCAGTGTTCTTTAATGATTCAATCTCTTCAAAGTAACTTCTAATGGGTTTGGTTATTTATTCTGTTTTGCTCAATCACAGATAAATTTGCATTCGTTTGGACCTAAATGGTTGGCAAAGACCCATCCTTGGCTAAGACCCATGTAACCATAACAAGACAGGCTGAATTTGGGCACGTTTCCACAGAAGTAAAAATATTTCCCACATAGATTCAATTATTCATTTATGGGTGGACTGTTCTACCTGAATATTATCCATATGTTTTGATTTCCTTCTTCCAGCTTTCCAGCATTTCAGCCTTTCTGCTACTAAATGGTTGTAAGGGTGAAGGAAAGGAGACCCATCTCAGACCAGTTCATTTGCCAAGTAAAGGTGGCTCCGTTATCCTCAACTCCTGCCATGTTGAACTCTGAATTCCAATTTCTCCTGCTTCCATGCTTGTTCTGTGCTATTCTCTCTGACTGACATGCTGTCCTCTCACTTATCTACATGTACAAACCTGGTCCTTCCTGACCCCCTTCCAAGGGCTGTTTTCTTCATAAAAACTTTCTGTAGACAGAGTTAGGTGCTCTCCCATCTCTTTGCTCCCACAGGCACTAGGTTTGAATGTCTCTTAGCACTTATCACATTTTCATGGAAGTTCATCGTAGTGATTGAGCACATAGACTCTGATCCAGACTCTCTGGGTTCAAATCCTGGCTCTACTACTTTTTGGTTTTTTTTAAAGATTGGCACCTGAGCTAACAACTTTTGCCAATGTTTGTTTTTTTTTTTTCTGCTTTATCTCCTCAACCCCCGCCATACATAGTTGTATATCTTAGCTGCAGATCCTTCTAGTTGTGGGATGTGGGACGCCGCCTCAACGTGGCCTGACGAGTGGTGCCAAGTCCGCACCCGGGATCCGAACCCTGGGCCGCCACAGCGGAGTGCGCGAACTTAATCACTCGGTCACGGGGCTGGCCCCCTGGCTCTACTACTTAATAGTTGTATGATCTGAGGCAAATTACTTTATCTCTCTCTGCCTCAGTTTCTTATCTATTAAAAAAAAGGGATAATAGCAGTACCTACTTCATAGAGCTGTTGGAATTCAATGAGTTAATACATGAAAATAAAACACTTAGAACTATGTCCAGCATGTAATCATTGATGAATAATTATTAGCTCTTTAAAAAATTATTATTGTTCTTTTGTGTGTTTGCCTTACGAACTAGACAGTAATCTCCCACGGGGCTTGATCTATGAATTTGGCATCTTCCTACTTCTAAATCCTAGAGCAGTATATGGAACACAGCTGAGGTTCTATAAATCCCAAATTAATGAATGAAAGGTTGCTATTGACTGTGCTGATAAGTGTGACATGTGGGCATTGTCTGTCAGTGAGTTGGATCTCTTGGAAACTCCTATAAGGGGTGTATTCTATAGCTGCCTTGGTGGCCATGGTGAAATGGCCTGCTCCAAGCCAGTCCTTCTGGAAAAGGACCAGAGTTCTGAAGTTAGACTAGACTCACATCCAGGGACCATGCTTCTGGGCCCACTCAGACTCTCACTCGTGGGTAATGCTGCACTGCAAAGTCACACCAAGAGAAAGAACTTCATCATGTGGCCCACTGGGGTTGACAGTGTTGCTCATTGCACTGACCAAGGCAGTTATCAGGTACACATAATCCAGGCTGGTTTTCAGAGAGGGTAATGTGGGGGCTCACCTCTGCCTATACTAGTGCTAGCCTTAGAAGTAAATGGGAGAGTTGATTGCTGGTAAACTGCATTTCATAGGTTATTCCCATTCTCCCTGTGGCAGAGCTCCATTCTCCCCTTCTTTATTTTCGATAGAACTATAATTTCCTTTTCATGTCAGAGATATGTTCAGCCTAAGACGTCAAATTGGCCCAAGACATGTGGGAAGAAGTGACTATGTGTTTGTTCTGATACTTCAGAGCGTTGCCTTCTTTCTCTCACCTCTCTGGTACTTAGTCCATCTCCATGAGCAGAAATACCCTACTGGCCCTGGAGCAAGAGGCACACAGAGCAGGCTGGAAACTTACCTAAGACGGGCTGAGATCAGCACAATCCAGTCAACTCCCTGATTCACACCAGGGCCCAGAGGTCAGAGACCAGCCTAGTTCAGCTGAGTTGCAGCCATAACCTAAACACACTGCCTTAATCAGAGCCACCCAAAATGACTGCAGATAAGTGGGCAAGAAATAAATGCTTGTTACTGCAGCCCCTGAGAGTCTGTGGTTGTCTTTATGTAGTACTATTAGACTGACACATGAATAATGAAGAAAGAGTAGGAGGGGCTGAAACACAGGCCAATTTTACCTTCTTTATACTTTTGTCAGGGCTGCCTCAAGTTAGGCAAGAAAGTTCTGTGGCCCATAGCTTATAGGACAGGGGGAGATGCAGCCTACCTCTATTCCCATTTGTGACACGTGAGAATTGGAGGAAACTTGTGGAATTCCCACTGAGGAGAGGAGGAAAGTTGGGAGAATCCCTTCTCAATTGTAAGGGGCATTTGAGATGTCTCAACCAAGTATGATCCCTGCAAGTTGGAAGTGACACCTTTTGGTTGGTATCCCGAAGGGGGATTGATTGCTTTAAGCATTGTGAGTAAAGCTCCACTTCTTCCCCTGGGGCCACAAGGTCAAGTAGAAGGTATAAATCTGAAGGACTGGAATCAATATGATTTGTTTGGTATCCTGCCTCTAGCAGGTGTGACCGTGGCCAAATTATTTAACTTTATCGAAACTCAGTTTCCTCACAGCAAATTAGGAGGAATAATGTCCACTTTGCACAGTTATTTTAAGGAGGAAATGAGTTAATGCATGCAGATTCCTTGGTTCATAGTAGATGGTCAATAATAAAAAGTAGTAATTTTATTATTTTTCACCAAATTTCTCATTTTCCCTTTCCTACATCAAAAGAGTATAATTAATCTAATGAAAGAGAAACATGAACATACTACAATTCCATGATTTCTGTTTAAAATTTAGAGGTAATCATGGGAGCATACATCCAGTTTTCCCGACAGTGGACTAGCCCCACTCCATTTCAGATGGGTTTAACTGGAAAGTGTAAGTGCTACTCCTTCCCTCCTCACTTTGAGTAACATGGTGGGAGGGAAGGGCATTGGGGAGGCTGGCAGTAGACTCCTAAGCTTCCCAAGCACACAGAGGATTTTGCCAAGGCAAAGCACAGTATTATTAGGATTAACAGTTTTCAGATGGAGTCAGCCTTTTCGACTAACTCAAGTCAGACTGACTGGTAATGATGTTCATGAGATGCCATTTCCTGCCAAACAGTAAGATGTGGAATTTGTTAAATTAAGCCATGTGATGGGTCTGAAATGTATTAGCTTAATCCATAATGAATGTCATTCCATCCCTTTTAACATGCTTCCCCAATTAAGCTATTTAGGCCTCAGATATCTAAAGAAATTGAGCTGTCCCACTTGTTGCCAATTGGTTAATTCCTTGTTGATGGATAAAAGCTACTAACTGCTTTTGTTTTTAAATCTATGTTTTCTTCAGTAACAGCAATCTTTTAATCAGCTGTTACAAAGAAAATGCTTAATACTCCATAAGCAAATGCTCAAGAAAGTCAAGGAAGATGAATGCAAAGAGGCCCTGTTCAGCCTGCCTGTGCACCTCCTACAGGACCCAGGGTAGTCACCATTTGGCCACACGAAGGACCCAGTTGGTCATTTTTATCTTCTAGCCCCGTGTTGGACACACAGGAGATGCTCTGTCTTTATCAAGCTGAACTTAACTGAATTTTGGAGGACTCTTAAGGTTTCTGACAAGCGTCTCTCCACAAGACAAGCATTTCCAGATTTCAGAATGCCCTTCCCAGTCCCAGGAGAATATGATAGAAATTGTCAGAATGAGCAATATGCCTCTATTGCACCCATATCTATGAGGAGTGGGAACAATCCCTACATAGGGAAGCAATCACCACATGTCACAAGTGATTCAGCCACCTTAGGCTGCCCCTGCCTCAGCCAGCAAGGTGGGTATGATGCATAACAGATACCCAGAATTTCCTGGACATTCAGCCTATGATTTTCCCAGAAATGCCTGGTGCAATCTTGCACGGTGTGGTCTATCGATAGATAATCAGGTGGAATGTTTCAGTCTGTAAACCTTACCTTAAATGGTAGAATGTACCAATTTTGAAGGAAGCTTTCAGACAAAAAGCTGTCCAGGGTAAAATCAGTTCCTGTGATAAGAAACTAATATTTCTTTTCTTTTGTTTTCTTTGGGGCCCACTTTATATTACAAGACATGATCCGTCACCAAAGCCTCTTATTATAGGGGAAGGAGCCTGGTGGGTGATTTAGATCAAGAATTGACAATGATAGCCTGTGGGCCAAATCTGGTCTGCTGCCTGATTTTGTAAATAAAGTTTTATTATAACACCCTCATGCCTGTTCATTTATATTTTGCCTACGGGCGCTTTGAAGTTACAATGGCAGGGTTAAATAGTTATGACAGAGACCATATATTTCACAAAGCCTAAAATATTTACTATTTGGCCCTTAACAGAAAAGGTATGCTGACCTCTGATTTTGGTTTTTCAAAAATATTCACTCTCTTTCTTTCTTCTCTCTGGTAAGACTACACTTTTGCCCACCCTATGATGCTGAGTTGCCATATTCTGCTGGGCAGAGTCCATGTCCACGCCCCTTGATTTTGAGTCTGCAGTAGACCATGCTCAGGGTTTCTGTCCACTGGCTATTCAATTAAACATGAATCTAAGCACAACTGTGGAGGGGCTTTACAGAAGGAATTAAGGTTGCAGATCTCCTTGATCTTAAATCAAGGAGAGTATCCTAGATTATCCAGGTGAGTCCAATTTAACCACAAGAGCCCTTAAAATTGAAGAAATTTGTCTAACTGGAGTCCATCAGAGAAGTATGGCAGAAGAGGAAGGCAGAAGAAATGCAGCACAAAGAGAAGCTGCAGAGACTTAAACCATGAGAAAGACTTGATGTGCCCTTGCTGGCTTTGAAAGATAGAGGGGAAAAGCATGAGAAGGAAAGCAAGCAGCCTCTAGGAACAGAGGTGGGTCCCTGCCTGATAGCCAGAAGGGAAACAGGGACCTCAGTCCTGCAACCACAAGGAACTGAATTTGACCAACAGCCTGAATGAGCTTGGAAGTGGATTCTTTCCCAGAGCCTCTGGTAAGGAGCATAGGCTTGTTGACATCTTGATTATAGCCCTAAAAGGCCTGTGTCAGATTTCTGACCTATAGAAATGTGAGATAATAAATTTGTGTAATTCTTAAGCCAGTAAGTTTGTGGTAACTTGTTATGACATCAATAGAAAGCTAATATAGGGTTAACATCTGACTGGCTTTGGCCAAAGTAATGTTAAGAAACAGGATTCAAGT
This sequence comes from Equus caballus, assembly GCF_041296265.1. Taxonomy (NCBI): domain Eukaryota; kingdom Metazoa; phylum Chordata; class Mammalia; order Perissodactyla; family Equidae; genus Equus; species Equus caballus. The sequence continues at coordinate 55,030,323 of NC_091691.1, forward strand.
AGAGGCTACAAATGTGTCTGGGTTTCTACTTTCACCATAAGAAATGTGTTTGAGCTTTCCCCGTCACCATAAGAAGTTCATAACCTGGCTAACCTGCTTGTCTAAAGAGGACAAGAGACACACAGACCAGACCTGGAGCCAACCTGCAGCTTGGAGTTGAGCTCAGCTAAGCCCAGCCTGGATCAGCCAACCCCCAGGCAACTCACAGACGCATAAACATTTACATATGATTGTTTTTAAAAGCCAGTGAATTTTAAGATGGTTTGTTGTGAAACGTTATGGTGGATAAATGATGAACACAGAAATTGGTCCTGCAAATGGGTTATTCCCACAACAAAAACGTAAAATATGTGGCAGTGGTTTGGAAACCAGACAGCAATTGATATACAAGCTGCTACAGGCAACTAGAATAAAATGGCAAAAAAACAAACAAACCCCAACAACCCAACAGAGGAGGATGAAAAACTGAGAAACCACGTTACATAATGGCAAACACTGGTAAACTGTTACTGCAATAATCTGGAAGGTAGATGGTGTACCTAATTCATTTGTAGATTTGAGGGAGGAGAGCTACAGCAAAATGTTAAAAGCTTTAGCTGTTGCTATGGCTGCATTTGATGGGCTAAGAGAAAGCTATTTTTGCAAGCAACATTTTGAGGGAATATATAAAGTCCAGAAATCCCAAGGCTGGAAATAAGTCCCAATGCTGGAATCTCATTTTCTGAAGGTGCAGCCAGTATGATACTCTGTGAAAAAACTGTGGTGCTGACAGTAAGCTATGTCCTTAACATAAAAAACAAAGCAGAGGAATGACCAACTAAAGAAATATTATAGTGCTTAGTTTATCATGTCAGATGAACAAAAAGTCTTATAGAAAGATTAGGGCATAGTCCCACAGTCCCCAACCTCATAGTCTATTGAGGCTGAAATATTCATAATTGAGTCTACGTATAGAGAGAGGCATGTGTTGGAAATAATTGTGGGTGTTTTTGGCACATGAAGTTGACTAGAATCAAACACATGGAAAACCTATGCAGCTTTTGAGAGATCTATATTGTCAAAACCACTGGTGGACATATTATATAAAGACCAAGATTGTTCAATTTGTAAACTGTCCTGGGGGACCCCAAGTTTCTAGAGACAGGAAGCAGACTGAGGAAGCTGCTCAACCTTTAAGAAAAGTCTATTCTCTCTTGGCTTCATCAGAAGTGGTCAAAGAGGATGTTAGAAAAGGAAAGATCTTCCAGAGGGTGGAGCCAAGAGTGATGGAGAACAATGAACACAAGGTAGACTCCTAGGGAGCAGAATTGGGGCCTGATCAAGGAACATTACTTACGTCCAGGGACAGGGCACTTCACACCACTTTCCCGTTGGAATTTCAGACTTGCTATTATCAGTAGCAGCTGTGTCCTTCCCATTCTTCCCTTTGCAAAGAGGAGTAATCCTATCTCTGTTCCACCATTGCGCGTTAGGTGTGGAGGGAGAATAGCACTCATTTTTTCAGTCCTTTGGTTTTCAGATCAAGAGCAGCTAAACCCAGAATTTATGTAATCCATAAGAACCTGGGTTTTGAGCCTGATGCCATGACTGGATGACACTTTTAAGAGTCTTGTAATGGGGTTCCTTCCACTAACAGCCACCTTAAACTTTGGGTTTGATCTTGCAATTTGTGTTGGTCAATAGAAAGTTATCCGAATTGACACAAATGAAGAGTGAAATGACCTTATGTGGTTAATCTTATTCTCGTGTCCTTCTGCAGTTGTCATGATAAAAGAATGCCCTGGCTAGCCCACAGTTCCCAGGAAGATGAGAGATACATAAAGCAGACCAGGACCCAAACTGAAGCTTGAAGCTAAGCCCAGCTGAGACCAGCCTGGATCAGCCAACTTCCAACTGATCCAGATACCTGAAGGTTGTTTTAATACACTGGGTTTTGGGAGGTTTGTTATAGTATTTTAATAGCAAAAGCTATTCTCCCAAGAATTTCATCGTTATAAACACTAGTGTCAAGTCCTATATTTCCTGTTCTTTTTCATATGCTTCCCAATTAGTCATATAGCTGACAGACCTCTACTTTGGGAGCCAGAAAACCTAGTTTAAATACCAGCTCTGCTATATACTAGTTATATGATCTTGAGCCCATAAATTAATACTCTCGAAGTCTCCATTACCTCACCTATGATAGTAAAAATGATAATCATCCTAACTTCATAGAGTTTTGTGAGGATGAAATGAGATAGCATTTTGAGGAAACAGAGCAGGAGCCTGACATAAAGCAAGGCTTCAATATGAGTTGAACCTAAATAATTGGAACAGGCTACTGGATGACTTCGAAGGCTCTTTCCAGGCCAAAAATAGCATGGTGCTGAGAGACTCTTGGTCTACAACACAATACCTACTCATTCTTTAATGACAACAGACATTTTTATTTCACTGTTTGAGATAATCCTCGCATTGGGAACATCCCTGGAAGCATTAACATATTGACTTAAATTTATACTCTCTTGTGAATGACTAACATCAGAGCACATTTTAATAACTATCCATGGGAAAGACACAAAGTATTTGAGTGTATGATTGAGTTTCCTAGTATATATAAGTTTGACGTGTAGAAATGACAGACAACATGTCCAGTTAGTTCACAGGCCAAGCAACATTTGTGTATGGCTGTAGTCCTAGAGAAAGACACTCAAAGAGTATCTCCATGTTACACAAGAAGCACCAGAACCACTTTCTAGAAAATAGTGTAGTCTAAAGCACCCATCCAAAAAAACTAACAAAAATTGACCCAACAACTTATTTAAATTTATTTTTGAAATATATTGTGTATTTCTAAGTACAGTAAAAATCTTTACATACCAAAATCAGAGCCTGAGATTTCTAACTTAAAATCTTTTACTTTTTATTCTTTTAATTCAATCTTTACTGTTGAAAAATGTATATAATACATAAATTTGCTTTCTTATTGTAGGAAACGAAAATTAGTAAGCTTATTTTTGTTTTTATGTGAGAATTCTGGGTGCTTCTCGGTGTATGGATCATCATCATAAACAGGAAACCTCATATTCCAGGACTGAGGCCATAGCAGTTACCAGAGGTTGAAATAAATGTCTACTAATTCCGTTAAATACCCTGAAAATAAACTTTTGAATTAAACCCCCAATAGCACCTTATTTTGCTATGACTCTTTCCCCTAATGCAGAATACAAACAGAAACAATAACAAATAAAAACATAGTTCAGGTTATTTGAGGTTTCAGTTAATTGCAGGTTTGCTGTATTTCTTCACAATGCTGTTTTCCTTACCGTAACTCTGTAGATTACCAGAGTGGACTATTTCATGCACAATTTATTGCCGAGACAGGCAGTATTTATCAGTTCCTTCATGGCAAAGAAGAATCATCTGCTTGAAGGCCATCACTCACGCTGTTGTCAGCAGACTGGTGAAGAACTGAATAACAAAAGAAAAGAAAGAGCCCCCACAAATACTGGATCTATGATAACTTCATTAATTTGAGAATTAGGAGACTTTTAAAAATGGGGGGACAATACCCAACCTTTTAGCAGAACATCCTAGATAAGATAGAGCCCAAGCCTTGGCTCATCCATCATTGTTTAGAATTAGCTTTCATGCACTTGACCTTAACCATCACTCTTTTTGTCAAGCCTGGGTGTCAACACAAAAGAAATTGGTTCATGGATGAGAGTACCGAATGTGCATCTGATCACACTTCTTTCAGGCAGTTACCTTCTCACAGTAAGGGATCAATTAAAACCAAATGGAGCAGATTTCTCTGGATATCTGGGTCGTCGATGTGGAATGCTATGGTTTGGGCAAACAAGCATTTAACTGGAGAAGAGAGAAGCTCCTGGCCCGAGCACAAACAGGCCAGGCATGTATGTCATAAGCTGCAGGATGTAAACACATTCAGCACTGGACACAAAAGGACAAGGACACAAGAGACCGTCTGTCATGTCATTACCTGAATATCTAGCTGTATTATTTATAAACCAACTTGCAGCAGATGTTGTCTTTTTTAACACAAATTCTCCTTCCAGGGTATTATGCATGAGGCCTAATTGTAAATGCCTATATTGTTTCTTTCCCTCACTGATTTATTGTTCTATAGACATCTACATGGGAACGCAGTGTGGAACTGTGCTGTTTTCTCTATTAATTATTTTCACTCTTTGATTACTAATTTCAGAAGACAAACTTTTCACTGTTGACCTCCTCAGGAGTGGATTGTTTTACAACGAGACCGTATTAGGGAAATGAGTCCCCAGTGAAAGCAGAAGGGCATAGAAAGCTTGTGTCTTATTTACATTAACCCAAACCAAGTTTCCCAGTCATTTCCCTCTTAAATCTTTACTTGTAAAGGGAAATGTCATAGATCCAGGAACAGTGGCTCCATTGGAGTTACTTCACAATACTGGAGCTATTGTATTCAAATAAAAGTCTGCCAAAAAAAATTACTTTAGACAAGAAGGTGCTTGTGCATATCTCTGTACCAAGGATGCACAACCACAAACCACCGTGCTGGGCACAAAGCGGGTGCTCGGAGGTAATGAGTGTCCTTCAAATTTCACATCTGACATGGTTTCCGAATTAAGCTTTCAAGCTATAATGAGTTAAAATTTGAAGGAGAGGTTGGAATTCTTTTCCAGAGAAGATTTTGAAAGCTTTTGCTATGTCATGGTATTTGGTTGGGCCCTTGGACCAAATGCTGAGCTGTATACATGATTTCCCACCCAACAGTACACTGGGAGAGAATCACAATCCCTGGGGAGCCCTCAGGGAAAGTAATCCTTTCTACATCCTCCCTTTACCTCCCCTTAATGGCTTGTATGGAGAGGGTGCACTCCATACAAGCCAGGCTGAAATGCAGAAGCCAGTGGCCACTGGCCACTGGGACTGTTGTCTTGAGCCGTGGTCGAGGGATAGGGATGGAGATAATGGGGGAGCATTGGTTACCTGTTTCTCACGCTGCTGGCCTCTTCTCGGGCCTCACACATTCATCAGGAGCCTCTGCTGAACTTCGCAGAAACACGTGAACTCAGACTTAGGAGGGTTGGGACAGAGCTTCAAACTCAAAACTCTATCCTAAGCAACAATCTCTTCCACCCCATGTCACTTAAATGGCCACCCAGCTTCTGCAGGGATGCCCCCAGGGATGGCAAACACATGCCCTCCTGAGCTGGAAACTCATTCAATTTTGAGCGAGATCTGATAGTTAGGAAATCCTTGAGGGTACCAAGACTCTGTCCAGAGGAGGCCTTGTAACTTTCACTGTTCTCTTCCGTCTGCTTTCCGGAGCCACACAGAGGGAGCTTAACCACTCTTCTAGGTGACAGGTCTCTTGAATTATTTGATGAGATTGTGCAGGGCTACAGGGCCATATTACTTTCCTGGGCCCAGGGGAGATAGTCACTTTCTGGCCACCATGCCTTGTCCCTCTCCACTTTGTCAAGAGTGGGCATTGGTCCTCCTGTCTTGGGGAAGATGGAGCAGGTGAGCCTGGTTGGGGCAGGCGGGGCTGTCCAGCATCTGGAGGGAGGATGAAGAGCAAGTAGGAAGTATGAAACTCATGTTCCTTAAAGAGCTCAAGTGGATGAATCATCCTGATGCTTGGTTTTGTCCAAACTGATGTTCTTTATTCCACTCCAGGGGAATCATTCCACTTCAGGTCCTAAGATCTGGTGATTCCCCTGCCATCTAGTTGGTGTGATAAGGTTTTCATTCATTCTTACATTCGTTCAATTATTCATCCAACATTTATTCTCTGCCACATGTATAAAATCATTCTAAAAATATATCCACAGTACTTGCCAACTTAGTAGGCCCTCAATAAAATGTTTATTGAGAAAAGCTTGGATGCTGCAGTCTTATTGCAGCAAGAGTGGATAAGATCCATAAAGAGGCCCTGAATTTTAAAGGGCCTTTCTAGTGTAAAATGTTTGCTTATTCTAACCATGAAATATTTAAAACTGTTTATTTTGAAATAACTAAGGATTCACAAGGAGTTTCAATAGGTCCTGTGTACACTTCACCCAGTTTCCCCCTATGGTGACATCTTACATGACTATAGTCCAACATCAAAACCAGGAAATTGACATCAGCACAATCCACAGACATTGTTCAAAATTCCACCAGCTTTACCTGCACTCATTTGTGTCAATTTCTGATTGTCTGGCTTTCGGTATATGGCATAAGACTACTATCTGGCATCTTAAAAGAGCTTGCTTAAAACTTTTAGATGAGCACCTTTCTCCCAAGGGTCCATTTATAGTAGCTTCCTAAATGGGCTAACTCTCTCAAGTTCTCAAAGTCAGCATACTCTCTCTTTTTCTTTCTCTTTCTCTCTCTTTTCTGTCTCTTGGGCTCTCCTCTCAAGAACATAGGCAAATAAAGCACTGACTATTGAGTGACAATGAAAATGGGATATGAGAGGGTCTAGAACTTGTTACTAATAATTCAAACCTATAATTGGGTCCAGTGTAAAGAGGTGGAGGGGGTGGTGAGCTTATGTAAAGAAAACAGGCTTCAACCCAGAGGCTGAGGAGAACCCAGTTCCCTAAACAAGATAGCAAGAAACAAGGGTGATGGAGATGGAAGCTAATCTGTGCCTGGGACATGCTTAGTATTCGCCAGAAGGTTAGATACACTAGGTCACAAGGTTGGGAGCTGGGACTGAGACCTGTGTCCCTCACAGAAAGGCAAACCCTACCTCATTGTTCCAGCACTTGGAGTTTGAGTTCCTTCCTTGCCAAGCTCCCTGATCAGGAGGATCTCAGAAGATTCTGGCACTTGAGGGGAAAGCTGGAGGCAGTGGGGGAGTCTTCCCAGCCAAAACCTACTTCCATTGATCAACCAGCCTCTGAATAGCAGCTTTTGACATCTCAGTGGGTTGTAAGGGAGGTGTGGTCATCACAAATGAAACAGACCACAGGGGGTGGAGGAGACCTCTGCAGGGCCCCTAATCAATTACTAAAAACACAGAGAGGGTCCAAGGAAAATGAGTGAAGGAGACAGATGCATGCTGACACGCAGTGGTATCTCTGGGCACCAAAGGAGAAGTTGGGGGATTTTCAACTTCACAGAGGACCGGGATGATTGCTTTCTTTCATCAGTCGTTGCCCTCAGAAAACAAAACAGAAACCAGAAAAGAAACATTGCCTATGGAAAGAAAATACATATAGAGGCAGAAAAGGATGAAATAGGAGGAATGGAATTCGGCTTTTATGAAATAATTTAAATAGTCTTGAATGCCCAGAGGGCCTAGGCACTATATTATGTGCTACAGAGAAGTTGGTGTCTCCCAAAGGGGATATGAAATGGGAGATGAATATTATTAATCATCCCTATTTGCTACATGTTAGGAAACCGAGGTAAAGTGAAAATGAGTGATTTTACCTCCTGACTCGCATGCTGTGGCAGCCACAGAACTGGGATTGACAGATTAAAGTTGATGCCTGCAAAGCAGACTGGTTGGGTTCATGCTGCTGAATGTAACAATGCCAGGGAACCCGATGTGCACATGGCAGAGGCTGGTCATCTTCTACCTGAAGAACCCTGTAGGTGTGGCCCGTGACTCCCATGCTGGGTCACGTCCATAGGTAGGTCACCTGGGTGGCCCAAGCTGCCTCCAGTTCACTTTTAGTGACCCTCAGGGATTGGGTTGATATTGAACCTCATTGATCAAACCGAGCTTACAGAGAACAGACTAGAATATCACATTCAGTTGGACAGGAATTGTCTTTGTTAGTTCACTTCTGTATCCCCAAGACCTAGACCAATACCTGGGGCTCAATCCAGATTTGTGGGATCATATTGACTGCTTTGTCAGTGTTGGGCATTGACAGGCATCGGGAATGGAGAGATGACTAAGTCAGCCATTCCCAAACTAGTCTTGTGAAGTATTAATAGGTATTCTGAAGGGGTGGGGAGAAGGAAGTTCTTGGTCCAAATAAACATGAGAGATGCTAAGTTTAGCTTTATGTTACAAGGATCTCTCATATCCTTTAATAAGTGAATCCACTTTGTGGATTTCCCAGACAGGAAGAGATTTGCATCATTTCCCAAGCACAACTGATGGTGAAAACCTCCTCTCCTCCCTACACACACCTTTGGAGTGTATTTGCTAGTGGTATTTGTTCCTCGGAAAACTCATAGCTCCTTCCCTTTAAGTAGCTCACAATCTCTTGGTGGTCACTTCCAGCCAAGACCTGCCAAGCAATAGCAGCCTTCCGTGCTCATTGGTCTTGGCGATGATTGGAATCACTGTAAAACTACAGCTGTCACTTATTGTATCTCAAGGCATTTTTGCCCACCTGGACCCTACATAGAGCTTACTTGCCACCTCATTGGCCTCCAGCATACTACCTTCAGATTCCCTCCACTGGGCAGCCTAGGATACATCAGTAAAGTCCCTATCTCGCCAAAGGGAGTCAGTTCTAGCTCTAAGCATAAGCTCACAACCTGATAGCTAAACTCGAGATAGAGTCAGAAACCTTGAAGCTAGTTCCATTCTGAGTAATTCTGACCCAGTAACACAAAGTCTAAATCCTGCCACCATGCCCATCGTAGATGCAGAGATGAATAACAAAGAAAACTACTCTTTCCACCCCACGGCCAGAATGTGCCTTCATAAGATGGAACCCAGAATTGTCAAGGTGTGGTGTTCAGAGTCCCCACATAGCAGCCTCTCTCACATGCAGAGGGCTGTGTATTCTCTCAGACGGTGGACTCTACCCTTGCTGCAGTCTGAATAAATCACCAGTGCCCTTACTGAAGGGACTTAATTGCATTTGGAAATACTCCAGGTACTGGGGTTTGTTTGGTCAAAGCTGTGGGCAAGGGTAGTGTAACATATGCACCCACTTTCATGAAATACACGTTAAGAATAACGGGCCCGTGTTACCTAATTTATAATGGATACCACACACACTTCTCCCGCGTTACTTTCCAGGCGAAGAATGTGAGAGGAACCATGGCAGTATTTTTCTTTTAGGTATAACAGTCTGTCAGTATCAAATTCTCTCAGTCAGTGGGGAGCAAATAGTGTTGATTTACTGAAAATCTGGGATTATGTCTGCTCTGTGGTGAGTGTAGATTTAAGAGAGGAGAGGTAAGGGGTCTCCAAAAGGTGAAGAAAAACACAAATGAAAGCTAGCAAGGAAAAAATAGCTTGACAGTTAAGATACAGTGCAGCCACCGTCAACATCTTCTAGAAAGAAAAGCCCAGAAATGAACACACACACATACACAGGAATGCGCTTGTGCGCCTGCTTCAAGCCCTGTGTACTGGACGGTTGGCAACCTTTCCAATTAACCCCTTTCTCTTTGGGGCATTACAGATGTGTCAATGAAGGCTTAAATACTGTCGTGTTTCACACTGAGGAGAAATTGTGACAACAGACACAAAGTTGTGTTTCAGGTTTTAAGAACTGGCCTTAAAAACAGACTTGTGAGGAGTGAAGAGGGAATTCTTTCCTTCCAGGGCCCTCTGACGCTTGACTACATTCCTGGACCTTTTGGTCACCAACATTTCATTATCCTGATCATATCCTTGCTCCTGCTCCTTCTCTCCTTTGCCGCAAAATAACTGTCACCCTGTGTTATTTCACCCCAGGAATGGCCCCCAGAAGTGCCTCAGAGTTCCTGTTTTCCCCTGTCTTCTTTTCTCTTCCTCCTCTTAGTCCTGTTTGAAACGGAATACAATAACTAAATGGAATTAAAATATGGAGAGGGAATATACTGACGCTGGGAAAGTACCTGAAAGCTTTTGAGAAGGAATTTTGGCACCTTTCCCTTCTCTGGGACAGGGCTACAGGCAAAGGCTGGTAAGGACAGGGTGACGTAAGCAGTGGTGAGTGGTCCAGGTGAGTGCTGTTGGTTATTTCAACACATACCCCTTCCTGACCCCCACCAGCCCCAATAGGTGCCTCTGGACTTCAGGACAGCTGGCAGGTGAGCAGTACCATTGTGGGTCCCAGCAATGTCACTGTAGGTCAGCAACTCTAGAAGAATCTGATGAGAAGGCAGGGGTTGAGGCTGGCAGCTGGAAGGGGTTAAATATGGTATTTGTGATGGTCCCTGGTAGCTACAGAGGAGAGAGATGTCAAGGACGGATGAGAGGGCACACTTAGTAACCCCCATCGCTGTGGCCACCAAGAGACATGGACATTGCTATACGTCTCAGAGCTAGAAAAGAAAGAGGAAGAAGAAGAGGAAAATGGAGGAAAGAGGGCAAATAATACTAAAGAAGATGCCACTAGCATTAAGTAATTCTGGAAGAATACCAAGTTATCCAGTTGTGAAAGAAATGCCATATATCTCTTTATTTTTTTAACCATAAATCCTTAATCTCCATCTTGGGATTCCTAAGTCGTTTCTCTAAGTGGACTCTCTTCACTTGTGATTCTCTGCGGTTAGGACGGAGGTCATCTGTGAGGAAGCGTGGATTCTGCTGCTCAGGCTGCAAGACCACCACTGGGTTGAGTGGACCTCTGTCCTAGCTTGCCTGGCACAGACCTGAGCTTTGCCTCTTGTCCCTGAGTGATTATTAGTAACACTCTCTTTCACTCTTTAAAGTGTCCTTGTTTTCATGATAAATTATATGGCCACCTACATATAGGCAAATTGAGGGCTTCCTTTAACAGAGCTATCACCAACCCCACCCTGTTGAGAATAAAAACCACCTGAAAAGAGTTTACAGCAGAATGAAACTCCAAGGCAAAGAATAACTCCTTCAAGATCACTTTTCTTTCTCAGAGACAAGAGCTGCTAGACCTCAGAAGAGGCCCCCATTCATGCATCCTTGGGCCCCATTTGGAGAGTATTTCTTTCTTTCTTCCTTTTTTTTTTTTGGCACATAGATCCAGCTATTCAATGGCACAAGAACCTGGTTGTGACCAGAGTGGTTCACAAAGCAGCGTGACAACGACAAGTGTAATAGTGAGACCCACATAATAGCGGGCCCAGCAATGGGACTCACAAGGGAGTGCAGGCTCGGGGCGCTGGGGAGGGCCCTGTAAAAATTTAGCCTTAAGGGCGTCTTTCACTTTATTATCAAAACCCAGAAAGAATGCCGGAGACTCTGAAAGAAAACAACGGGCAACTCCTCTCAGATTCTCCAGTCCTGCCTGTGCAACAAAGCCTGCCTCTTTTACATTTCAAAAGAGGCTGCTTTCTCTTTAAAAAATAGGAGCTACTTGGTCTGATGCGGCTGCCTTTATCAACCATGAAGTTCCCAGCAAGGTGCTGTTAGTGCCTGATTAAACCTCATACCAACCCGTGTCCCCCATGGTAACCCAGAAGACATCCGCTGAGACTGGGAGCGCTGATTCAGTTTAATTGCCCCTGCTCTCTGTGATGGCCGGATTTCTTGTCTCTCAAGGCCTGGAATGGAAACCCATGTGATCAGATGAACTATCCGGGTGTCTTGACAGATCTGAAATATGAATATGGAGATGGCATTGTGCTCTGCAGCGACTTCTGAAACCCCAATGGTAAAATATGATCTGCCACTGAAACGATTTCAGGAGTGTGTGATTCGCGTGAAACTCATTTTCCAATGGAACACTAATTATTAATAAATCAGACCAAAAAGGGGAAAAAAGTGAGTGTGTGTGCACAAATAATATGACATACATATGTATACCTGTGTATAAGATATGCATATATATATATATATCTTATACACACACGTCTATCTATATGTATAAATATGTAGGGCTCCATTTGAACAATATCTCTTTACGTATATCTGTCTTTGGATTCTTGCTCTTTGGGGGATTTACAGGATAATAATAACTTGTGTTTACAAAGCACCACACTCCAAGGAATTCAAACATTGAAAATATCTGGTTTATTCTCCCACTTCTATAGTGAATGAAGAAATAGATGATGCCATGTCCTTTTATTTCCTAGAGAGGAAAACCAAGAAACTGATGGAGGCAGCAATGAGTAAGAATTAGAACCAGCAATCCCCTGGAATCTGCATCACATTCCTGCTCTAGCGGAAGGAGGCAGGCAAGGAAGAAATCGGACAAGACACCCTGACAAACCCCAGGGCCACTGGATTCCTCATGAAACTGCCCGTCTTCTGGAAAGGCAGCAAAAGCGATGGTCCTGGCCCTAGAGGACTGAGGGGTCACTTAAGAAACACTACAAAGCAATGATTCTTGACTTTCTCCTCCTCAAACTCCCTTTTAGAAATTGCTCCTCCTCCCTTCCTCCCACCTCAGACTCTCTGCTCCAAGGTTTTCCAATCTACCAAAGAAAGTTGGCAGTGGGCTCCAGTGACACCTTGAGATTGACTAGCCACACCCATGAATCCCTGTGATGACAATGACATCTTTCTCATCCACACAAATTATCCATTCTCAGCATGTGGACTTGCTATATTTCTAGCCTATTTCCAGCCAAATCAAAGAAATTTTACTGATTTCTTCTGCAGCCTTATTCTGAGTAAATATGTGATTTCCATTAGGCTTTTTTGAAATATGTAAAATATATAGACTCACATTACTACTTTCAGGACCTCTAGGTGTTTGGGGATCCCTTACTGGGAATCACTCCTATGCCCAAAATGAGTTTGAAGATGAAAATTATTGCTAAAGGGAAAAGAACTGTTGGTGTAACAAGATATTTAAAAGCAAAATTTTTTCCCACCTGGGTTGGTCAGGGCCAAGCAACTGAGAAAGGAATGTTTTCGAAATGAGATGAAGTGCTGAAGCAAAATGTGTAAAATTGAGACATGAGGCAAAAAAGGGAAGAGTGTTAGCTTGTAAGAGAAGAGGACTCTATTGTGTTAAGTTGTTCCCCCGGAAATGACATTTCCATTCAGCTGGGCAATTTTCTGGCCTCCCCAAACTTTATTAGGTTCTTGGCAATTATCCCAAGGAGACCTAAAGAAAGGTAGGTTATAATTACACAACTGACGTGTGTAGCGTGACAGAAATGAAGGAAGCCGCGCACAAGTTTTTATTAATTAACATATTTTTTCCTCAGTGCAATAAGGAAGGAAATTGTAAATTTGTAATCAGGCAGGTCTCTAAGTTTTCCAAGAATGGCTGGGATTGTTTTCTCCAACTAGGGTGAAAAGATAATATGTTGTACTTTGTGCAAATCCTAACTTGGTTCCTACATCACTCAAATAAGATTTCCAAAGCTAGTCGTAAATCTCTTTTTATACTTATTGTTAATTCATTTTGAGAAGCTTTCTTTATTCTAAAACTCCAGGATCTGTTTGGAAGTTTCCCGAGTCTAGGGTTTCATGTAGAAAGACTGACTGGGAACTGAATTCCACCGGTGGTTTGGTGGCGTCTGCGTGCAGGCCCTCAGCCAGAACACTCCGCTGAGTCTACAGTGAGCACTACAATGGGGTCCCTTCTGCAGAGAACGTTTGTGGACACCCTCTCCCCCGATGCTATAAGGACTAGTTCCTAGGAAGTGGACAGAAGCATCTAGTCACCCTGGTAATAAAGTCAGTCACTTTGTTAATAAGTAGAAAGGAGACAATCAGTAGTACTTATTTTCAACTAACTAATTAGTACAAATAGGGACAACCAATAAGCAAAATTTTGACTCTATTTCATTTTTAGAGTTTCTCCACCCACAGCGTAAATGTAAAAGTCTCCTGAATTGAGTATCTTATCATTTTGGTCCCTTGATGGATTACCCAGAATCAGATTCATATTTCCCCAAAAGAGAAGCCACTTAAAAATAGCCATTGCTCTACACGGATATCAAATAAGTGTCTCCTGCAGGGGGTGCAGTGGACGCAGGAACCCAAATCCGCTTCCAGGAGAGGAGGCCTTCAGGAGGAGCATGAAGCCAAGGAAAGGAAATTTGACGGCTGGGTATTCGGAAAGTATTCCTTACAGTCAAGTCTCTGTGGCCAGGGAGGTGTCTCCCAACGGGAGTGGTGGGAACCCCACAACCAGAGACATTTAGAAGGAGGCCTGGCTGGAGCTATGGAAAATTAACCATAGGGAACAATCATGCCCTGGCAGGGGATAGAGGAGACAAGTTTAAGAAGTCTTTCCAGCTCTAATTTCTAAGAACCTGATTAGACTACAGAGAAGAAAAGGAAATAAAATTTGAAACAGGAAGAAAAAAAAGGAACAAAAGCCAGAAGAGAGAATGATGTGATCATGTGAAGGCACACAGTTAGAATACACACTGGTAAACCCTAATCCCCATCCAGCCACTATCACAACCCGGCTGCCGCGGAAGGCTGGGTGTCTTAAGGGAACACAGGCAGGGAGCTGAAAACCAGAGGGGCTGAGGGGAGACCCCGCTGCACTTACTTTGAATGACACTGAGAACTTGGGAGCCTTTGTCTAAAGAAAGTGTTGAAGGAAAGGAAGCCTGCGATGAAGCAAGCAGCCTCTCAGACTCCTTTCTTGGTGGAGTCTGGCTATTCCTTCTTGCTGTTAATCAATGCAATCTTGTCTAAACGGTCTACTTTCCTTAGCAGCTGAGTCTGGGCTTAAGCTTTGGGCTCACTTTTTTTTAAAAGGAGTGTCAGAGATATCACAATGACACACGATTTCCCTGATTTTTAGCATGCATAGTCATAGATAATCTAAATATCCACTTCACTCCCCTGCTTTATTAAACACAGTGTAAATCTGCCCAGATTAAATATTTAAGTCATGGAGTATTCCAGCATGAATAAGCGAGGTCCAGATACTTATAATTGAGTGTGTGTATTTGTGTGTGTGTCAAGCACAGTAGACATTTCCATACTTAAGGATTTTTTTAAACTAGTCAAAAGAACTGTGATCTGAATTGAGTGAACCAGGTTCCAAACAGGCAGTTTTCCTGACCATGTACAGACGAAGGAAATAGTTTCCTTAAGGAGAGGAATCACTTGAAAGCTTTTAGGCCAGACCCTGCTCCAGCTCAGATTTCCTTTCTTTTACTCCTTTGATGAACAACTCATATGGAGATTCAAGCGTCTTGTGCCTGGTTTGAATTTAAGCTGTTGCTGACTTTAGTGGAAAACTTTCATAAACTCAACTCAGCCTTTCTTCCTTTCCCCCACCACTGTCGACCAACTTCTGATATGTCCTTGGATATTCATCCTGAGTCATTCATGTCATCAACATGACAGAAAACAAATTTCCCCCCAAGAGAGACTGAATTCATTCCACGCCTCTCTTCTGGAGCTCTGAGTGCTGCCATTCTCCTTCTGGAGCAGGTGGAGCGTGAGGCAGAGATGGAGGACAACTGGATGCAGGAAGGTGAAATGAAACAGGAGTGATGCTTTCAGACAACTGCTGGAGATCGAATATCTCCGGGGCAGAGTTATTACCAGAACAATGCCACATGGATCCCATCCAGTACTCAAGCAAGAGGCCGTAGTCTCTGCACGCCAAAGCCTTTCTTCAGAAATAAACTGGGTAGAGAGCATAGCTTTTAAGAAAAGGCTTTGCCTTCAAAACAGGACTCTTTCTTCTGGTCACTTGAGAATAGTGTTCTGAATGGATTTCCCCTCCTCTTTGCTGGGCTCTTTGGTGAGAGTTGAGAGGCTGAGATGCCCAGAACATTTTGTTCAGGAACCTGCCCTGCCTTCAGGATTGTGTAGTGAAAAACAAGAGCTTTGGAATCCATCCAGTCTGGATTCGAAGCCCAGCTCTGCCACTTAAGTGGGTTACTATGAGCAAGTACTTTAAGTCTCCCGGTCCTCAGCTTATCTGTGAATGTGAGATATCATCCTCAATTTATGGGTATTTGTGAGGATTAAATAAGATTACATTTCTAAAGTTCCCTGTCTTTGCTTCATTCTTTCTCTCTGACCCTATGCTCTTGTTGATAACTGTGCAAATTCTCCTGGTCCTACGTCACTAAAACAATTGTGTCCAGTCCAAGGATGGAGGATCCAAGAAAATCCCTAGGGTATGTGGGGCTGAAGCGAATTACACCGTGTGTCCCCACTCCCAACATGTTTACAAAGACACAATCAGATTTAAGTGAATTTCAAGGAAAGTTTTGAATTGAAGATGGGTATATCACCAAAGGAAAAGTCTAAGGAATATATGTGCCAGCAGTAAAAGGGAAGCAGCCCGTTCAGCCTCAGGATGGCAATGTAGGGAGCTGTGCCATATCTGTCATGGACTTTTCATCATCAGTTACCCTACCCCCACAGCACTGATCCCCACAAGGTTCCTGCATTATGCCCAGCACTTGCTCACCACAGCAGTATACAAGGAGCCCCCTGGCCCTGATTGGCCAAAACCTCAAGGAGTGACTGACAGAAACACTTCTCTCTCGCACTAATGAGAATTCCTGAACTTCAGGAGGCTCTTTTGCCACAGTTCCTTTTCAACATTTGGTTATAAATGATACAAGTAGATTTACAAGGGGGCAAATCTGACAGATAGCTACCCGCACACCTGCTTCCATTAAAAATATATAATCCATTGAAAAAATATACAAGAAGTAACTACATAGCTGAGGCTTCATCTTGAAAGTAGGCCATTGGTGTAAAATAGTGCATTCGTGTCCTGTGGCTACTATACAAATTGCTGCAACTGTAGTGGCTTAAAATAACACAAATGTCGTCTCTTACAGATCTGGAGGTCAGAAGTTCAAAATCAATTTCACTAGGCTAAAGTCAAGGTTGACACCTTGACTCCAAAGCTGGTTTCTTCCAGAGGCTCCAGGGGGAGAAGGTTTTCTTTGCCTTTTCTAGCTTGCTGTGGCTGTACACATTCCTTGGCTTGTGGCCGCATCACTCCAATCTCTGCCTCTTTGGTCACATTGTCTTCTCCTCTTCTGTAGCCAAGTCTCCCTCTGGCTCCTTTTTATAAGGACACCTGTGATGACATTTAGGGCCCACCAGCATAATCCAGGATAATCCCCCCATTTCAAGATTCCAAACGTAATCACATCTGCCAAGTCCTTTTTGCCATATGAGGTAACATTCATAGGTTCCAGGGACCAGGATGCAGATATCTTTGGGGACCATTACTCAGCTTACTGCAAATGGGACTCCCCTTTCATTAACAACAGCCCGCAGCTGCCTTGTTAAAATGTGTTCTTTGCCTAGGTGAATAGGAGAACAATTCTTTTGCACCTTAATTTTTTTTCCATTTTAAATCTAGAATGCAAAGCTATAAGACCAATATAATACAGGAGTATCATTTCATGCATTTGCTGTTGTCTTTGCCACCTCCAGAAAGGAGCTGAGATGTGGCTTCTAAAGATATTAACAATCTAGGACCTTACTCTCCTCTATGCAGACTTACTGTAGACTATTATCTCAGTCATTTTCCATCAAAATTGATGAAGTTCTCCAGATCTGGCAAGAAAGCATATGCTTTTCCAGACACATAGAATCCTAAACATATACACCCTTAAGGGACAGAGAGTGGCATTTAAGCTAGGAATGTTTGCCCAGTTGAAAAACAGGAGGTTGAAAGGGGACAGCTATTTAAAAGTCACTCTGATATCACCTGTTCCCCAAACAATTCATTTCAGGGTCACAGCCATTGTTGCTAGGTGGCATAACATTTATTACTATAGTGTCCTGGGCTCCTTAGATTGGTAGCAGACACGTCTATTCCTCAGAGCATGAGCAAAGTTGATAACGTCCTCTTACCCTTGGCAAGCTGAACTTCAACTGCCAAGATACTGGTTGACATTAAGACTTTGCAACACCCATCATTGTCTGTCACCTCCCAAGATAAACTCTCTTGTGACTGGTTTCTCCCAGCAACAGCCACTGATGCCATTTTATTCAATCTCTTTTGTAGACTAGCTCCTGGGTCCCTGACACTTCCTGGATTGCTCAGTTTGGTCATATGCTCAAAGCTAAACTCACAGACCTCCAGACCTCATAGTGTGATGGGATAGGAAATAATCAGAGGACCTGGACAGAGTAAGACTGTCAGAGAAACTGCAAATCAGCAAAAGAATGAAAGCCACTTGACCCTGAGCACATCTGCCACGTATTTAACTCCACGTTCTTGCCAAGCCCTGAAAAGCCAGGCTGGGGAGTCTGGGGAGTGGCCTGGGGTTATGCAGTCTAGGAGAGCGTAGAGGTGAAAAGCCTGGCGGGTTGCCGCTTATGCAGTCCACTCTCCGGGAAGGAACCAGGTCGGGGAGGGGACGCTGTGAGCCATGAGGATAGTCTTGGACACAAATGTTAGGGGCTGCGGGAGTGTCTGGGTGACCAGCCGCCAATTGTACTGGATTGATTTTATTTGCCTGTTACTTTGCCAGCTGGCTCCAGACCAGAGGAAGCAAATGAGGCTTTAGCCGTTGTTTGGGGTTCTGATCTCAGGGCTACATTAAAGAGATGTGGACGTTTGGGAGGAAGTGACCCTGTGAGATCCTGGGTGAATCTTCATTTCCATATTCCAGGGTCAAATTGAAAAAAGGCCAGGTATAGAAAGGTTTTGTTTTAGGAAATGCCCGAAGGACCTTCCTGGTAGAGCTCCACCTACTTCTCCAGCCTCATTTCCACTCCTTCCACCCAACCCCACCTCCCCCTGCCCCACACACACTTTTCGCTCGAGGAAGTTGGAGGATCGACTTTCAGTTTCTCTTCCCTGCTCTTTACTCTCCGTCTTTCTCATCCAGTTCAAATCTCATTGTCTCTTGGGTTCTTTTCTGGTTTTCCTAATCTGAATTAGTTTACCCTTTCTAGGTCTCCCTTAGCATCCCTCATATCGTTTATTACATGAGATGCTAGAATAATTAATTTATTAATCTTTCCTACTGGACCAAAAAGTATTGGAAGGTAGAAATTCTCTCTTTATATTCCCTTCTGGTACATGGTCCTGATTTGGTCAATGTTTGGTGAGAAGATGGCATTCTTATGTTAGACACTTGTTTGTGGTACAGACCTGGGCCATGGACCTGTGGTCATGGTGACAGAGTGTGCGTGATGGATGCAGTAGAAGGAACTTGGATGAAGCTGCAGGGCTTCATGCACAGCATTTTTTAAAAACCAAAGTGGCCTCAACTGATTTTTTAAAATTTCAGTTGCTATGGTATATTCTTTTGAGGAGGTGAAACCAGGGGTGCAAGATGAGCAGCAAGATAGCCGTACATATTCCTAGCACAGGAAACTTGGCCATCTTGGAGATGCCAGCAGGAATTCCACCCACTACAACTGCTCCATACTGAATGCACATATGCCAACCAATCAAATTTTTTCTTGGGAAGAATAAAGGAAAGTCAAAGATCAGAGATAATAATGCCCTGAAATATTCCATGTGGAATATTGGATTGCAGTTGGAAGTGATGTGTGTCACTTTTCTGCCAAAGCATAGAAAAATAGGCATGAATTCTCCAAAGACTTGATTCCTTGCTGTGCTGATCATGGGGGACTCATGTTGAGATGGCAGAGCAAGAGGATCAAAGCAGCCTGGATTGCTGAGTCACTGCATGGAGAATAGATGCCTTGGAGAGTTGCCCCAACCCACAGCTGAGTTTGCATGAGTGAAATTTAAATGTTTGTGGTCATAAGCCACTGAGCTTTGGGGTGGCAAATGACCTATCCAGACTAGAGCAGGCAAGTTGTTCTAAAACTTTCTTGCATACTTATGAAGTAGCACTACTCAGTGCCAGAAACACTGAGAGGATTGTGATGTCATCCATTGGTCTACTGTCTCTTCTTCATGGTAACCAATATGCACCTTACTTTGAGGGCCCAAGGAACCTGGTAGGCTGACAGGCTCAGAGAGAATTCAGTGAGTGTGTTATGGAAAATTCAAGGGAAATGCAGTGACATATGGGCTATAAACATCTGTGCACATTCCTTACACAAATTCTTGAATTACAGCCTCGCAAATCAGTCATCAGATGGCAGAGACGGAGATAATGGAGGGTAGTAATAGGATCAGATATTTAACCCTTTTGGATTTCCCATCATAGGCCTTTTAAAGGCCCCATCCTCGACATCATTATTTGACCTCTTACATGGGATCATTACTTAATACTTCTTAAATACTTAATAATTACAAACTCTTATTTGGTGCAGAGCTGTTTTCTTGGCCAGGCTCCTGAATATATCCATTCTGTATGGACATTGGTCAGCATTCATGGGCCACTATTTACTGATTCAAATGCCAGACCTCCAAATAGAGTGTGTTCAATAGAGTTCGAATGAACAAATTCATTGCACTCCTATCTTAGCTCACCTTAGATCTTAAAAACACAGAATTCACTAGCCTGAGCTAGAAAAAGTAATTATCTTTAAGTAAAAACAGCTACCTGGTTGTCTACAGCAGGCTCCATCAGAAATATTCTAGAATTTCTTTTCATCAGAAATAAGTAATTATTATATAGAGCTAGAAGGGAAAAAGAGTTTGATTTGCAAACAACCTTAAAACACACAGCTCTCTCTCTCTTCTCTAACTCTCTGTAAGCACCGTGAGGCATTTCCTATTAAAAATTTCAGCTCTGCTTCTTATCACCTTTGCCCTCTTCTCTGCTCTGACTTTAAATTCAGGAGATGGTTTCCCTGGGGAGCATAGATCCTAGTGCCATGTGATATGGCCTAAAGGGTAGTATGACAAAGCAAAACAAAAGGAGATGCTAACCTTGCTTTCTCCCATCCAGGGGCACCCCCCCCCCCCCCCCCACTGAATGCCAGGGCCTTGTAGTGAGTGAGGCTGAACAATCTCGGTGAGACTGATTCTGAACTGGAAAGGGAACATGGAGTTAGCAAAATTTCTGGTATTTGAAAGGGACTGGTGAATAATGGACGCTTTTAAATGGTTTTTGCTATTTTTATTGTTTTTTACTACAGAATTAATACTTGCTCATTATGGAAAAGTAAAAAACATATAGAAAATTGAAAAGAGAGAAAAATCATTTTTCAATCTAACCACATAGATACTGCTATTAAAACGTTGGCTTGAAACCTTTCTCTCCGAGTGTGTTTGTGTGTGTATCTGTGTATGTGTGTCTGTGAATTCATGTGTATTCAAGTATAATTATCTATAATTATATATTATTAGTATTATCTTCATAACTTAATATTAACTATTTTAACAAATCAGAATTTCCATTCTGGAGGCAACTATATAAAGAAAAACAATAAATACAATACAATTAGGAAAATATCTTAATATATTGCTCAAAGTTGGACAGTGTGACACCAAACTCATGATTGACAAGAGACAAGTAGACCAAAGAGATGGCCAAAGTGCAGATATTCAGAGATTAGAGATGGAGCTGTAAAAGTGGCAGAGGGACATTTTGAGACATTTTAGGAAAATCTAACATTCATTTGGATTTTTCTTTTCTGTGGAATTGAAGTGTCATTCTTCCTGCGATTTCCTCAAATCTCCAGTGCCTTCAGGGATGCTTTCTGGAAGACATCAGGGAAAGATGCTCTGTCCCACATCCAGGGGGATGTGCTGGGACATAAAGCCGGGGTAGCACAGAGAAGGACAAGATTGCACACTGACCTGCTTCAGCAACAGCACGAGCTCAGAGCCAAAAAGAATGAAGAAAACAGGAAGCTGTCACCCCCTGTTTCATGAAGTCCTGGACCTGGGGAAGAGCATCTCTAGAGAGAAAAGGAGAAAGGGAGAGAACCTGGAATGGGTTTGGAGTGAACTTAATGTGAATTCCAAAGGGTAGGGTGGCTTGGCCTTCACCTAGATTACATGCAGATCCTTTTAAAAGTGGTATGTTATTTCACACGCTACAGATTTTCACGTAACAAATATTTCAAGGCCATCCATGAAAATTGATACCCATAATCATCATGTTAATGTGGCTGTGAGAGGGATTGGCTATGTAATTATGATAGATGTTACTAGTATTCATCAATACCTGGTTCTCTCTCCTGGATATATGGAAGACCCCACTTCTCACCCCCTTGCAGTTGGGCATGGCCATGTGACTAATTGTGAGCAGAAGCGACCAATGCTCCTTCTTGGCTGAAGGAGCAAAAAGACCACATGTGAATCTCCAGTTTCCCGCTGTACCGTCTTAGTAATCATGGAAGAGGCCTTGCGTTGAGATGATAGCGCCACAAGATGAGAGTGGTTTGGACTGCTCAATCATCACATGGAGGACAGCTGCCTGTAATGTCATCCAGACTTTATGTGGGCAGGAAATACATTTTTGTTGGTCAAGCCACTGAGATGTTTGGTGTTACTGCAGCATTAGTAAGCCTACCCTGACTAATATGTTGGTCACCAAATCCATTTCCTCCTTTTGCTGGGTACTCAGCCAGATTCCTTTCCCAGCCTTCCTCAACTTTGTGACTGAATTTTAGCCCATAGATTGTGAACAGAAGCTATGCACGTTACTTTGGAGATGAGATGAGTAAGAAGTGGGTACACCTTCTCTCCCCTTTATGTCTTCCTGCTGAGGGCCATGAAGCCTAGGAGAGGAAGGAACCCCAAGTTTAAAAGGATATGGATCCTTGAAATACTTCTTGGAGGACAGCTGCCTGCCATTCTGAAATGTTTGCGCCAGCTTCATGTGAGTAGGAATAAATTTTTATCATGCTCAATCCATTGCAATTTTTGGTGTTGCTTACAGGAGCAGCTAGCATTACCTTAACTTTTAAAGAAATTGGTACTTTGAAGTGGAGTGCTTCCATAACCAAAACCTAAAGTGTATGTCATCTGACTTAGTGGTGAAATGGCAGACAGCAAGAAAACTAGCAGTCTAGAAGCCTCAGTAGTACTCCATTACGCATTGGCAAAACATTTGGTAAGACTGTTGCCTGCAATAACTTGGAAGGCTAACCATGTCCATACCAAGACTGTTAACTCAGGGAAATTGTTGGAAAGAGTCAGTATGAGTATGTGGTGGCTATCATAATCTGATTTTAACGAGATTTTATAAGAAAAAGATATGCTGCAGCTAGAACTGGCTCTTTTTCAAGCAGAGATGAAAGACACTCCTGAGAGTTCATTTTGGACTTAATGGGCAAGAGAATTAAATTTCTATCATGTGGACATTTTTGGTTTTGTTTTTAAAACAGATATCCTTAATTTAATATGGCTATATAGTATTTTATTGTAGGAATATATCACAATTTGTTTAAAGGAACCCCTGTTATGAACAGTTGGCATGTTTCCAGTTGTTTTGCGATGTAAAAAGCCCCACTTTAATCATCCTGATACTAAGTTTTGTCCATTTGTCTGATTATTTTATTACAATTTATTCTTGTAATTGAAAATGTAGGGGTAAAGAATATGGATATTTTAAATTTGATGTATTTTGCTTGTGTCCAAACTAAATATACATCATTTTGAAATCCCACCAGCATAGCCTCATCAAAGGCATTATCAGTATTTTCATCTTTAACATAAATGAGCAAAAAGTATGATGTCTCATTGTTTTCATTGTTTTCCTCATTGTTTTCCTCATTGTTAGTGAGGTCTAACATAATGTCATACGTTTGTTTACTCATTTATGTGGACTTCTCCCTTGAGATTTCTGTTTTATTTATAAGGACTCAGTTTAGTTTGCGACTCTTCTGCTTTCTGCCTGTTTTTCCAGTCTAGGTATAAATAGCACTCAATTTCACTCCCAAAGTACCCTGGTTTGGACAATAGATTATATGGTCACCCTAGATATAACCCCTTAGTGTGAGAACATGTTGCTATTTTCCCTCAGGTTATCATTTGTCAAATTTAAAGTTTGATTAAATTTTTGTTATACATTTTGCCCATTTTTTTCTTTATGATTTCCAGCTTCAGTATCATGTTTTGAAAAATTTTCCCCATTCTAAGGGATAGAAATAGCCACTAGGTTTTCTTCTATTAGTTTACTATTTCATTATTTACATGGCAGTACAACGTTCCTCCCTCACCTTCTTCAGACTTTACTTAAAAGTCACCATTTCCATTGAAATTGTACCCCACGCCCAGCAACTGGGGAAACACTAACTCTCTGCTCTGTTTTCCTCCATAGCGCTTGTCACTGTGTAACCTACTACATATCTCACTTACTTAATTGTCTTATTGTCCCCTCCAACCTCCATTAGGATGTAAGCTCCACGAGGGTGGGAATTTTTGTCTTTTTTGTTAACTGTTTTATCTCTAGGAGCTAGAACAGGCTTGGCATCTTGTAAGTGTCCAACAAAACACTTGTTGAATGAATGAAATTAAATCTTCAACCCACCTGAAATTTATTTTGTAGTAAGATATAAAGTAAGTACTCAGCTTACTCTGTCCTTTCCCTTACTGAATTAAAATCCCCCTTAGCATATACTGAATCTGTATATCAGCACTATATGTTCTGTTACATTAATTAGTCTCTATTCTTTCACCAGCATCACATTTAAATATATATATATATATATATAGCATTAATCTACATTGTAATGTCTTATAGGACAAATTCTTCAATAACCTTGTTTATTCTTTAGTTTTTCTTATATTTGTTCTCAAATATTTACTCTTAAATATAAAACTTAGAATATTTGTCATGTTCTCATAGATACCAAATTAGGGAAGGGGATTGGGAGAGTGTTTAAATTATAGATTGATGTAATGAAGATTTATATCTCAAAGTCCTGAGATCTCTTGCCTAAGATAAGATGTGAATCTCTATTTTTCAAGTTTCTTTGTATTAGTTATGGGAACACTAGCTGCTGAAACAGATAACTTCTGAATACAATGGCTTAACACAAAAAGTCCAATCAGGGTTCAAGGGACTACATTCTACTTCATAATTTAGGGGTCAAACCTTCTTCTGTGTTTTTATCCTGGCTCTCCCCTCCCATGCTTTAGAAACATTTGCCAGCAGATGGGGAAAAAAGGTGAATAAAGTGTACCTGTTTCTTAACTACTCCAGCCCAAAATAGACACATATTTCCACCTTAGGTCCTCACCGATGTTCAAAAGAAATAAAAGAAAAAAAATCAGAGGAGTTAGATCTGGAAAAAAAAAGACAAAGCAGATATTATTTTTACATGATAGGATCTTCTATATAGAAAAAAAATAATCCATAGACTTTACAAGTACAGGTTGCTTGATTTGAGATCAATTTATAAGAATCAGTAGCATTTTTTCCTACATCAGTAATAATTAAATAGAAAAAATACCAGAAATTAGCTTTCATAATAGTAAAAACAAAACCAAACAAAACCAAAGAACCTACAAAACTCTACTGAACATAAGAATACCAGCAAATACTTAAGATCTCTATGGGGATGTTCTTCTTTCTTTAAATGAGGATTACTGCCTTTTAATTGGAGTGTTTAGCCAATTTACATTTAATGAAGTCATCAGTATGCTGTTTGTTTTCCATTTGGCCAATGTGTCATTGTTCCTTTCTTTTCCTGCTTTCCCTGCCCTCTTTGAATTGATTATTTTAGGATTCATTTTATCTCCACCATTGACTTGCTAGCTGTATGTCACTGTTTTATTTTTTTAGTGTTTGTTCTAGGTTTTACAGTATACATCTTTAAGGTATCATACTCTATCCTTAAATAATATTATACTGCAGGTGTGCTTTCATTTTCATCTTCCCATCCTTGTGTTATTGTTTTCATACAATTTATTTCTCTGTATGTTATAAATCTTACAGTTCTTTTTTTTTTTACTAAAAAAAGTAATCATTTATTAATGCTTGTGGATTGTGGGTTCATAGGTCAGCAGGGTAGTACTTCTGATCTGGGCTGGGCCTGGCTTGTCTCAGACGGGCTCATTTTTGCAGCTGTTGTTAGCTAAAGGGGCAGCTGGGATCAGCAGGGAGTCTGGATGATCGAGGATGGCTTCAGCTTGGATGACTTGTCTCTGTTCCACATGGTCTCTCATCCCCCAGTAGGTGAACCTAGGTTTAGTGTTCTCCTGGCAGAAGTAACATTCCAAGAGGCAAAGGAGAAATGTTCAAGGACTCTGGGGGCCTAGGCTTGTAACTGGCACACTGTCAATTCTGCTGAATTCTGCTGGTCAAAGCATGTACCAGAGTAGGAAAACAAACTCCACTTCCTGGTGGTAGAAGCTCCAAAGATACATTGCAAAGGGAAGGATGAAAAACTGAGGCGATTTTTACGCTCAATCTGCTACAACTCCTTTAAATTTCTATATACAAACATAAATATTTATGTGTAGATACAGATGTATTTTAAAATACAAATTGAATAACAAAATATAGAAATTAATGTACACAAAATATATGTATATGTGCCTGTGTTTTTATATTTAAACATGTATTAAACATTATATAAAATATAATACAGTAAAAATATGTAATTATAAAATGTGTAATAAGTATGATGTATAATATAATTATTATAATTTTGAATTTATTTCACACTGTACCAGAACTACGCTTTATTTTATTAAATAATGTTTGAAAATACTATTCCAGTGGTACAAAATATCTAATTGTGTAGATAAACAGAACTTTTTTTAACTGTATATGAGTCACCTTTATTTATTTCATTCAGGTTTAAAACATGTTCACTGTTTTAATTCTACATTATAGCAAAAAAAAAAAACAGTGAACAATAAATTCTCTTCAAAATAGAATTATATAATTTTGTAACAGTGATAAAAAACTAAGTGCAATGATCAAAAATAATTTTTAAAAAATATGAAATATTAAATAAAGAATTTCATTGGTATTATTTTTTATCTGAAAAGTCAATCATCTTTAGAAGAAAGTAAAAAACAAGAAAAAATATTTCCTATTTCCCACTAATGTAACCTCTTCAGTTCTTTATTCCCTTATGTAGATCCAAGTTTCCATCTGGGGTCTTTTATCTCCACCTAACGATCTTCCTTTAACATTTCTTGTAGTGTAGCTCTCAATAATTCTCTCAGCTTATGTTTATCTGAAAATATCTTTATTTCACCTTCATTTTCAAAGAATAGTTTTGCTAGATAAAGAATTCTGGGTTTATAAAATTTTTCTTTAGTCCTTTAAATATGCCATTTCACTGTCTTCTAATGGATTCTTTTTGATGCAAAGTCTATGTTTTGTTTTGCTTTTTTGCTAAGGAAGATTCACGCTGAGCTAACATCATTGCCAATCTTCCTCTTTTTTTACATGAGCTGCTGCCACAGCATGGCCACTGACAGATGAGTGGTGTGGTTCCATGCCCGGGAACTGAACCCAGGCTGCCGAAGTGGAGTGTGCCAAACATTAAGAACTAGGCCATCGGGGCCGGCCCTGGTTTTCTTATGTATGTCCCTGTCTATGTAGGTATCTTTTTTTTCTTTTACTGGATATGCTGAAACTTTTCTTTATATCACTGAGTTTTCAGAAATTTGTTTATGATGTGTCTTTATGTTTTAAAAAAGTATTATACTGCTTAGGTTTCCTTGAATCTCTTGGTTGTTTGAATTTATACTTTTTATTAGATTTGAAATTTTTCTCAGCCATTATTTCTTCAAATATATTTTCTGTTCTTTTCTCATTCCCCTTCTTCTGGGACTCCAATTTCTTGTGTATTATGCCACTTGATAGAGTCCCACAGGTCACTGAGGCTTTATTCACATTTGTCAGTCTTTTTTCTCTATATTTCATTTTGCATAGTTTCCATTGCTATGTTTTAAGTTCACTGATCTGTTATTATGTTGTGTCGATAATTTCCATTTACTGAAATTTTCCTTTCACATGTTGTATTTTTAATCTCTAGAATTTTTATTTGTTTTTTCCCCATTTGTTCCATTTCTTTCTTCATTATGCAATGCTTTTTTTTTTTTTTTTTTTGCTGAGGATGATTAGCCCTGGGCTAACATCTATGCCAATCTTCCTCAACTTTACATATGGGTTACCAGCACAGCATGGCTGACAAGTGGTGTAGGTCTGTTCCTGGGATCTGAAACTGCGAACCTGGGCTGCTAAAGTGGAGGGCACTGAACTTAACCACTACACCACCAGGCCGACCCCATAATGCTTTTTTTTAAGTCCTCAAACACGTTTTTAATTTTGATTTAAAATCCTTTCCTGACATTTCCATCAACTCTGTCATTTGTAGATTTGTTCCTATGATTGATATTTTTCTCCTCATTATGGATTACAATTTCCTCCTCCATCTCATATCTTGTACTTTTTGATTAGATGACATATTATGAATAATATTGTTATTGAGTACTTGGATTTTTTTGTTCTGTTTTTAAAGAGGGTTTAAATTTTGTTGGAGAGATAGTTAAGTTTCTTGGCTTAATCCTTTGAGATTTGTTTTTAAGTTGCATAAGAGCAGGTCTACAGTAGCTTTTGTGATTTGTTTTATGCTTTCTTTACTTCTTTAGCTTTTACTATATATTTTGTTTATTTCTCTCTTCATTCATGGCTTTACTGAGAAAAATTTAAATGTGTAGAAAAGTTGAGAGAATAGTACAATGAACAACCATACATTCACTGCCTAGATACACCAATTATTTGAATTTTGCCATGTTTGATTAATCTATAATACTTTGTATTTATTTAATGTGTTCTTACTATTTAGAATGTGTATATTTTGTGTTTTTGTGTACTTTGTATTTTTTGTTACTTTTATGTCTTGATATACTTGCTCAAATCTATCAAAACTGCCATATTTTTTCATCTATTCCCTGAAAAAAATGGGAAAAATGCAGAAATTTACACACGTGCATTTTTCTTCTTGCCACTGACTTCCTTCACTTCCTGATGTGTGTATGTATATGTGCAGGTGTGTGTGTGTTCTGTTTGCTGTGAAGTTCTTATCCATATCCATTATATTCAAATTATTAATTTATATCATACATATAGATAAATATCTCTCTATATCTATATGTATCTGTATATCTAGAGATTTAATACTTAAAATTTAGCATTTAATTTTTGTTTTGTAATCACAGTGATCACACTTACTTAAACTTAGATTCATATTTACAACAGGATCTATCATCTATCAGGATTCCAAAGGAGCCCATGGATTAATTCCTATAGATTTCTAAATAACCTGAAATATTATGTACACTTCTATTGTATATGTATGTACATTCTTTTCTGAGAAGGTCCTTGTTTTCCTCAGAATCTCCCAGGGTTTAAGAAGAAAAGAATTACTTGATCCATATTCGCTAAGAGTTCTTTAATACCACAACTTCCCTATTCTCTTTGGTTCATCTTTTCTGTTGTTGGGATACTACTGCAACTGACCTTTTCCATGAATTGTTCATTGGTGATATACGTCCCAAATTCTTGCTCTTTCGAGTATGCATATCTTTTACCTTTACAAAAATAATAGCTTGACTATTTATGGAATACTTGGCTACAAATTTTCCTCCTTAAGATTCTCTAGTACTGCTAATGTGAATTCTGGACTTGATGATTTCTATTGTTGGTTACATGTTTCCTCTAGCTAAACGTTTGGAATAACAGATGGCATTTGCCGAGTACATTATACGGCAGGCAACAGACTAAGTACTTTGGCGTGGATTTTCACACACCACCGTGGGATAATCTTCTAAACTGTATACTGTCTGTCCAACATTTGAGCACGCAGTTTGAACCCAGATGATGTGACTGCAGTCTGCAGCAGTACTATACTGATTTGAAGGATTGTTTTTCTTTTTGTCCTTAAAGTTTTGTACCTTTGCTCAAATGAAAAAGAGAAAAAATTTTATCCATTTTACCTGCTATAGTGAGCCTTTGCAAACTGCATATGCCTCTTTTTGTGTTTTTGTTTATCATTGTTGACTTCTTCGGGCCCACAAACTATTTGTTGAGTCTTCATTATTGGATTTCCACAGCTATCATCTTTGCTCTAATTATTTTCTTTCCTTTGTCCTTCTCTCTTCATTCTGAGTGATTTTCTCAAGATGATTCTCTACTCATTCAATTTTTCTAGCATCAATTCTGTTGTGATACTTTTACTATAGTTTTAGTTCTATAATAACATTATTTTTCTCCTTGGTTTTTTACTTACCTGTCCAGGTCCCTTTTCATTTTGTTATCTTCTCCCATTTCTTGTTTGATAAGTTCACTTTTCCTTTCCTTTTCTTAGGAGCATGATGGAGTTGTATACTTTTTGTGTGTGTCTTCTGCTGTAAAATTTACTTCAAATTACGTTTTTTTATCTCTCATATTTTTTTTGCATATTAGGTTCATTTTCTCCCTTTTCATTGTATAATTTTTCTAGGTCGAAAGCGTCTGTTTTTATTCTGTGTTCTTGCCTTTGAGTGGAGATTCGTCCTTGGAGCTCTGAAGTTACCATCAACAGAGAGAGGCTGAATCTCCTAAATCCTCATTCCATAAGATATAAGATGGGGGGCTGGATGTTGTAGATTAAAGTGTCACTTCATTTTCCTGAGGAAGTAGAGAAGGAGCTAAGATACATGGACAACTTTGTGTATTGAATTTTGATAGACATAAATAGAAACTCCTTCAATGGGGCCAGCACTTGGAGGTAAGAGGGGGCCCTGAGGTTTCTGTTTGTTTACCAACTATAGTGTGAGTGGGAACTTGGTTATCCTGAGACCTAGCACCTAAGCATGTTGTTTGGTTGGTCAGATATTTTCTCAACTCAATGACTAACGTTTGTTGCTGCTGATCTATGGTTGTAATGTTGTTTCCTAGAAGATTCTCTCAAATTTTTCATCTTTATTAATCTTGCTTCTAGATCATTCTCTCAAGCTTGAAAAAAACCACGTGGAGCCAGTGAACACTGAGGTTCCATCAGATTGGTACCCTCTGTTGATCCATAGGGAGAGAATGGACTCTTGGTAATGTGGTCCCATCTTTTCCGTAGCCCACTCCCGTCTCTGTTCCCATCTTTCCAAGTTGAGAAACATTATCAGGAACTGACAGAATTGTCTCTACCCACTTCCCTTAATTTTCAGCCATTCTCACAAGTACAGGAATTACATATTGACTCCTGGAATCCTTTTTGAATTTGACATGGAATTTTCCTTTATATTGTAGCATATCTGATAGGTATTTCTCAAATCTTGGGAAATGCTTACATTTTAGAGGCAAATGGATGTGATTGATGGGGACTGATCAGAAAGATTGGAGAATGAGATCAGAGAAGATGAGCAAAGCAAGTATTTTGAGAGGATAGTGTGGTTATTAATATTAAATGCTGCAGAGATAGCCTATAGAATGGGAACTGAGAGGAGCCCATAGGATTTACACAACAGGGAGGCCACTGATGTAGGTGGAATAGAGGAGGAAGCTTCAGTGGCATGTCTGGGGCAGGGAAGAGATTGCCGGAGGTTACTAAATATGTGAAATACAT
This sequence comes from Equus caballus, assembly GCF_041296265.1. NCBI lineage: Eukaryota > Metazoa > Chordata > Mammalia > Perissodactyla > Equidae > Equus > Equus caballus. The sequence goes on from NC_091691.1 coordinate 55,061,476, forward strand.
GTGAAAGGAACATGTGGCAGGAGAGATAGTCAATGATCTCTCTAGTCATCATTTCCTTTCTCATAACATAAGAAGCTGGACCTGAAGTCTCCAAGGTCCCTGCTGCTGTATGGGGCAGCCAAGGCGAAGTAAGAGCTCACTCTCCTTGATGTAAACTACCCGGGAACTTCTCCATCAAATCTATAGAAAGAACACCAACTATGAAGAACTCTTGCTGAAAAAAAATGGAAACAGACTCCAATGAGCCTTTAGATCTAACTTCCAGTGCACAGGAAATAGCGGGCAGCGGGGACCAGTTAAGACATCAACAAGAAAACAATGGGTCAAGTCTAGAATGTGGGACATTTTGCAGGACAAGTCAATGGCATCAAAAATAAGAACACCCCAGGTGAGTTCCCAGCAGCCACAGTGGGCCATTCCTGCCCATGCTGGCAGTGTCCACCAGGGTCACTGGAGCTCTTTGCGTCTCGGTCTCAGGCCTTCTTCTGGTATCACAGGAGCCCATTCAGCCTGTGAGCAAGGCAGTCCAGAAGTAACCAATGAGGCATGAGAGTCTGGGGAGACCTCTGGGAAGGCAACTCTGCGATGCATGCTACGCAGTTCCCTCAAGCATCCCCTGCAGAATTAACCCCTAGGCCAGCGAGAACCTGCTCACTACTGCATCTTCTCTTGACCTTTCCCATCTTGCTTTTCCTATTCTCTCATTCTTGCTTCCTCCCATCACCTCCCCTCAAAATACCTGCACCGAAGTCCTTATCATAATGTCTGCTTTTGGGGAAATCCCCCCCCAAGCACAAGGGGACTATTTGAGAATAAAAGAGTAAACTTAGGAGACAAAACACCCAAATGCATCATGTGGACATTGATTAGATCTGGATTTGAACAAACCAGCTGTAAAATGATGTATTTGAGATAATCCAGGAAATTCGAATACAGACTTGGCATTAGATGATATTAAGGTATTATTGTTAATTTCATTAGTTGTGAAAATAACATTATATTTGTAAGAAAATGTCTTTATTTGGAGATGCATAAGGTTGAAATTCCTTATGCATAAGGGTCAGAAATCATCTGACATGATGTCACAGTTTTCTTACATACTTTAAAGGAACAAACAAAGAAAGAAAAAGGAAAGAGAAAATAGAATAAATAAGGCAACTGTGGCAAAATGTTAATAATTATTGAATCTGCGTGATGAGCATATGAGGGTTCATATATTCCTTATTCTGTGTATTTTCAAAATCTTTCACAATAAAAAGTTTAATCTGTCTTTTGGAAGAGAAAAATGTAAATTCTCAGAAAACACTAACTTTGATAGGAGGCAAAATTCCTCCTAAAAGGACAGCTTACTTTCAGAGACCTACGCACAAAAAGGACTTTCAAACAACTCTTTCACACAAGACAAAAACAAACAAAGACCCTCCTACTCTCTCTGCACTATGACATCCACTAATTACTCACCTCCTGTCTTCCCTGCCTGCAGCCTTGCCAGGCACCACATTTCTCTCTCTGAAGTATGAGAAACCAAGCAAACTCTCCTGAAATCAGCATATTCCATTGCAAGCGCCCAGCCACTGACAGTCACATGAGCAGTACGCCGAGCAGCAGAGCGGGTTTTCAAATATTCTGGCCAAGAACAGTTCCAAGGGCAGAGCCGAGGCACGCCACGCAGCTCACATAAAGAAAATTCCATGCATTTTCCACGGGCTGCTTCAAGATACCCCACAGAAAGAGACCAAGGCGTTGCTGAATCAATTCTAGAGACAGGAAGGAACCTCCTAAAAAGAAATAGCTCTTGGTCTCCTGCAAGGTGAAATGTGTGCCTCAGATCTGCAAATGAAAGAGGATCACAAACATATGGTTAATGACTCATCCCAAATGGAAAAACAGAGTTTGTTATATTTTATGGAGATTTTACATGTTGAAGGTACATCTGTTGCTATTTATGCTGACATGTATGTAGAGATTGGCAGACCAAGTCCTCTGTAGGGATGAGCGAAATCCAAACCAAACCACAGAACTTTCTAACTTGGAGGCTGGCTCCTGGGATGGAAAACGGTTTCCTGATCCCTTGAAACACTGCCCGGCTGAGCAGGGTGACTTGGAGAGGCCCACATCACAGGACTGCACAGTTGGATGAAGCAACAAAACGTCCTGCTTTGCTCAGGGCCTCCAGAGAGCGCAGAACAAAGGCAGGAAGCACGAGGGGTGCTGGAGAGCGCGGGGACCAGTCTCACAGCCTTCTCAGGACTCAACGCCTTCTTGGGGGACTGCTTCAGGCAAAAGAGACCACTTCCATTCTGACACGAACGCACCACCCAGAATCACACGAAACCTACTCCCTTTAGATCTGCTAGTGACATTCTCTAAGAGAATGTCCATGTGCTCTCACAGACATTTTTTTTTTTTCCAGTTGAGAAGCTCCGGTGAGTTTGAAAACTTTTCCTCAGTTATTTACAATTCCACAGTCTCCTATTCTATAACACCTTGGTTTTATTTTTCTTCAGTTGCATGATTGTTTAACCTCTAAACGGTGTGTGTCACACCTGTTTAATCTAACCTCTGTCTTCCTCCCTCTCCCCCTCCCTCCCTTCTCCTTTCTTTGCTTGCCAAGGAGTACAGGAGAAACAACAGGTAAATAAGCAACGATACGACAAGGCTGAAGAGACAAGTGCCCTGAGAGTGTTGTGGGCTGAACGGTGTCCCCCCAAATTCATATGTGGAGGCCCCAACCCCTGGTACCTCAGAATGTGACCGTATTTGGAGACAGAGTCTTTAAAGAAGTAATGAAGTTAAAATGAGGTCATTAGGGAGGGCCCTAATCCAAGTGTCCTTATAAAAAGAGGCAATTTGGACAGAGACAAGTACAGAAGGAAGACTGTGTGAGGACACAGGGAAAAGATGACCATCTACAACCCAAGGAGACAAGCTTCAGAAGAAACAGCCCTTCTGACACCTTGATGCTAAATATCTAGCCTCCAGAACTGTGAGAAAATAAAGTCCTATTGTCTGAGTCACCCAGTCTGTGGTCCTTTGTTATGGCAGCACAAGCAGATGAGTGCAAGTCAACCAGATAACGTGCTCTGAGAATCCAGAGGTGGAAGAGAAGATTTTGGTTTGGTGGGATCAAAAAACATCGTCTGGAAGAGGGAGCACATTAATTATGGCGTGAGAGATGGGTAGAGTCTGCTCCTGCACTGACAGCAAGGCTGAATAAACAGAATCAGAAGCTCAACTTGCTTATACAGACCTGCCCAGGGCAGCATTCGCAGTCCCCAGGGAGTCCTCCACATCATCCACGGGGAAGTTCTCCCCACTCTTGTGGCCAGGGCTCCGCCGCGGCATACACGGTCCTCGCTGTCTGATCCTTTCCAACAGTCAACTCTACTCCAGATTCAGGTAAATCTACATGAAAATTAAAGTGCTTGTTAACCCCTCACTCTCCTACACATTATTACCACCTAACATTGGCTGAGGGCCAACTATGGCCTAAGCACAAAAACTCATCTCTCCCATGTTTGGTGTCTTGAAAGAAACAAAGTAAGTATGAAAAGCAGAAACTTAATAGACTATAATACAGTATCGGTGAGACCACCTCAGTGAACTCACTAGTTGTTTCTAATCATCCTTGGTAAATGGCTGCTGTTGAGTATTATGTTACACATGTATTCAATTAAACTCAGGTTACTTTTAATATTGTCTAAAGTAGTCTCAACTAAATCCACTCCTTCAAGGTCTGCATTGGGAAAGTCCAAGAACGTATTACTGATAGTCATGAAAAATGTATTTAATGTTCTTATAAATATTATAACTCCCGTTTTGGCAGTGGGAAAAAGTTCTCCTTCTGCATTGATTCAAATGAGCTCTGGCTTCTTCTCAGTGAAGATCAGGGAGTTGGGCTGAGAAGGTGCAACAGTATCAGAAGGCAGGTTTAGTCTTCAACCTGTCCCCTTGTTTTAAACCTTCAACTTCAGAAAAAAGGTCACAGATGTCATTCAGCCAGAGTCGTAGAAAACAACCCAAACATGAGAGATGCAATTTCTGAACTTTAGGGAGATGCAGTGAGAAGAGACATTCTGGATCATTAGTGAAAAACTAAGTCCAAGCAGCACTGGATAAATATTGATAGAAATGTATGTGTATTTGCCATAATGAAGGCCAAGAACAAGTCTATCCCCTTTTAAAGACTTCAAACGTTTTTTTATCTTAGTTGCAAAACTTTGTGTGTTAGCTCCGGCTTCTTCCCCAGCACTTTCAATCATCAGAACATATATGTACCACATTCTTGATGAAAGGGGGCACTGAGACAATTATCCCAATAGTTCAGGCCATGAAATATTTGCATGAAAGAATCAAACAGTATTGGAAAGGGGAAATATTCCATTCTGGGGAAGTCAAGAGATCTCATTTCTAGGGGTGTGTTTTGGAAAAGGAGACAAGGACTATCATGCAGGGAATAAGGGCTTTGGAGTCAGACCTGGGTTTGAGTTTGTCCCTGTGGGCTAGGGAGAATGATTTCCCCCTACACAAGGACGAACACATCCTAACCTCTAGAACCTGTGAGTATATTACCCTACATGGTGAAAGGAACTTTGCAGATGTGACTAAATTAAAAAGCTTGAGATTATTTCAGATTATTTAGGTGAGTCCTACCTAATCACGAGAGTCCTTATAAGGGAAAGAGAGGGCGGGGGAGTCAGAGTCAGAGGAGGAGATGTGACGATGGAAGCAGGTCCGTGAGAGATGAGCGATTTGAAGGTGTTATGCTGCTGGCTTTGAAGATGGAGGAAGAGGCCATGAGCCAAGGAATGTAGGCAGCCTGTAGAAGCTGGAAAAGTCAAGGAAATAAATTCTCCCCTAGAGCCTCCAAAAGAAACCAGCCCTGCCAACCCAGCCCAACGCTCCTGACCTCCCTGGAGTGTAAGACAATGCATTTGTGTTGTGTTAAGCCACGAAGTTTGTGGTAATTCGTTACAGCAGCAATTGGAGATGAATACACCCTGCTTTAGCAATTAATAGGCAGTAACTTGCTCTTGGGCAAGATACTTCATGAGATTGAGCCTCAGTGTATGCATCTATAAAACGTAGTGACTACTTATTTTAAAGGGTTGTGCAGTGAGGACTGAGTGAGGCCATGCAATATGAAGCATCTAGCCAATGCCTGTTAGGATTATTACTGTCTTTGCCTCTGATGCTGTGATTGTAGGCCAAATCCTCAACATCTCTGTATTTCCACAGCCTCATCTGTTGAATATGTGGCTTAAACAACAGAAATTTTTTCTCACAGTTCTGGAGGCTGGAAGTCCAAGATCAAGGTGCCAGCATGGTGGGGTTCTGGTGAGGGCCCTCTTCCTGGCTTACAGACTGCTGTCTTGCTGTGTCCTCACATGGCAGGGAGCGAGCTCTAGTCTCTTCCTCTTCTTATAAGGATACTAATGTTATCATGAGGACTCCACTCTTAGGAATCTGTCTACCCTAATTAACACCCAAAAGTCCCATTTCCTAATCCCATCCCATTGGGGGTTAGGATTTCAACATGTAGTCCACAACAAGGCCATGCCTTCTTCCCAGGGAGGTTGTGAAGACGACATGAATGAATAATGTAAGCCCAGGTGTTTAAGGTGTGATTCAACTAAGTAAGAGTGATTCTTTCAACCTTGGCTTAGATAATACCCAGGGACGTTTCATTCCCCTCTCACTTAAGGACAAAGCCTCACCTCCCTTCCCACCCCTGCTCGGAGGGCACTTACCACCCTCTACTCTAGTCGTGAGTTATGAGTCTTCCTCCTTCACCGTCCATGAGCCCCTGGGGGCAGAGCCCTGCCTGATTCATGTTTGCACCTCCAGAACCTCGCTGTGGGTGTTTGCTAGAGTTATAGAAGCTGCACAAACATTTCTGTTCGTTGCCACACTCAGTCCCAGGCCCCCCTTTTTGCTGCTGCTATATGACTGAAACTATTTCACTGTAAAGCAGTAGTTTTCAACCCTGGTATACATTAAGATCACCTGGGGAGCTTTTAAAAAATTACTAGTGCCCAAGCTCCACCCTGGACCAATTAAACGAGTTCTCTGGGGGTGGGGCCTGGACATCAGTAATTTTTTAAAAGCTCCCCAGGAGATTCCAAGGTACAGGCAGGGTTGAGAAGCAATCCAATCTCAGCCAGTCACATCGAACCACTAACTGAACTCAGAGTTCTACATCAGAAGTCAGAGGTCGTTCTATTCTTCTCATCAAATCTGAAACAGTCCTCATTCTTAAAGACACAGATTCCAACTCACTTTGAGACAAAGGTGGTTATTAGAAACTGTACACACAAGACCAATGGATTCTCTGTAGTCAGAGCAAAGGAATAACGGCCCCTGTTTCTGCCAGTTGTTGAAAATGGTGGTCTGTAACGGAAGGTCGCCTTCGCTGATCAGAGGACAGTAAGCATACGCTTGAACAAATTATTCCAGACAATGGGAGAATGTGATTAAATCCATACGTTCATTCTGCTTAAAGAAATTTTCATCTCTGCTTCCGAATGTGACAGTAGTTAACCTTGTCTGCTATGATGTAAGCTAATCGGCAGTCCTCCGTGAGACCACGAAGATCCTAGCAACACAGAAGACCTACATGGAGATTACAGGGCACTGAGAAGTCCCAGAAGCCAGGATGAGGTCAGGTGGCCCAGGGTCAGCTTGACCACTCCCAGGCTGAGCTGAAACCAACCAAGTCACATTCTGCTTTTCTTTTAACATACAATTTCATTTCAAAGCACTTTTGGTAGTTCTGTTCAGGCAATGCTGATAGCTGTAGCATATTGAGACAACTCTCAGAATGAAAGTTGGCTAACTTTCATTGATATTGGAACTGAAACTCTTCTGTGAATTCCAGGAAATGTGTGCACAACTACTGGAGAAAAAAGTTGTGACATAGAAGCTGAACGGGTTCACAACAATTTCCATTTTTATTTCTAGGTCGACTGAAATTTGACCAGCATTCTAGAACAAAGTATATTATTAAAAGCTCAAAAACTTACTACAGCTTATGAATAGACGTCATCATAGATAAGCATTCACTATACTTACAGAGGATTTTTTGTAGGGGGCTTTAAAAATCCATTGAAACAATGTGTTTTATATGCTATTGTATGTTACTATAAAAGAAGTTTAAAATAAAACTCTAACAACCTCAAGAAAATGCTCAGCCTTTAATACCAAGTGAATGATAGCCCCAAGATTGTAATCTCTCCTGATATATGGCTCTTTTCTGGCTGGCAGAGGGATATTTATGATCCCATTAAATATATATGAGTAAATGATACAGATGGCTTGAATGCCAATTAATACACATGAAAATAACCAATAATATATCTTCTTTTTGTAAATGATTATAATTTGACATTCTTGAAATAATTTCATCCTCTTCTTCAAATTATGCTAATTATGCTTCTCCTTCTTGCTTTTTCTTTTATTTATCTGTGTTGCTTGGTACACACATACACATGTTCACAAACTTCCATACCAAGGCAATTACTACCACTTAAATTTACATGAAAACAATGTCAGCTATAGATGTGGACATAGAAAGACTCACTGTGTTCTCTCTAATTATGACAGTCCTAGTTTTCTTTACCTAGTAAGGTAAATATTTGAGCACAAGCATATTTTTTCTATTGTATCCCATTTTTGTAATAAAACTTTTTCCCCACAAGTTTGGTAATAGGGAGAAAAACTTTCTGTGTCTTGGGATTACAAATCATGATTTATGTAAGGTGTGAAAATTAGTACAGTTCAAATAACAGGAAACATTTGAAATGTTTTGATAGATTTCAGTTTTTAAAATGTTTGATAGTGCTTTTATTCTCTGATCAGTTTATACCTTTTGTATATTTTTCTTTATGTTTTAAAGGTCTAATTCATATATAATAAAATGCACATGCAGTAAGTGTATCATTTTGTGAGTTTTGATGAATGCATACAGCTGTGTAACAAACACTCCAATTAAAATACAGTACATTTCTACTGCCCCACTAAGCTTCCTCGTGCCCCTTTGTAGTTAATCTCCCCACCCCAGGCCTCATGCAAGCACTGTTCTGATTTCTATCACTATAACTTATTTTTGCCTATTCTATAACTTCACAAAAATGGAATCAGTAGCATGTGCTCTTTTAATCTAGATTCTCTCTCTCTCTCTTTTTTTTTTTTGGTGAGAAAGATTGTCCCTGAGCTAACTTCTGTGCCAATCTTCCTTTATTTTTTATGTGGGATGCTGCCACAGCATGGCTTGATGAGTGGTATGTAGGTCCATGCCTGGTATCCAAACCCACAAATCCTGGGCCACCAAAGCGGAGCACACAAACTTAACCATTATGCTACTGGGCCAGCCCTAATATGACTTCTTCTGCTTAACATAATGGTGTAGTGGTTTGAGATTCATCTGAGTTGCGCTTTTTCCTTTTTGTTCCTGAGCATTATTCCATTGCATTAACCTGTTGATGGACATTTGGGTTGTTTGAAGTTTGGAGCCATTATAAATAACACTGCCATGAAAATTCTTGTACAAATCTTTTGGAGGACAGATGTAAATATCTAAGTGGTACGTGTCTAAAGTAACATACTTTATATGTAGAAATCAAATCAGGATATTTATGTCTCTTAACTGCCAAGCTCAGTGCATACCAGGATCTAAAGGAGATATATGGACACATTAGTATGTGGTGAGATGCTGGCCAAAATAATGTCCTAGTCTCCCAGGACGACCTTGATACCTTACTGAGCTCTGTTAGTATAAACAGAGTTGCCTCAGTTATATAGTGCCTGGTATATAGAAAAAAGTCAGTAAACTCTACTGAATTTCAAAACTGCATGCATAATTGACTGAGTAGATGGATGAATGAATGAATGAGTAAACGACTCCTGAAGTTCACTATAAGTGAGTACATCTTTCAAGAGGATCATTGCCACTGTGATAAAATCTAGACTGAAGCTTTCCTTTCTCTCCCCCAGATAACCATGATCCTGCCCTCCGGAAGTCAGAAAAGAATGAATAACTTTGAACACATCACAGCAATAAAAATATAAGAATAATGCTGGGGTGAGTTTGTTGAATGCCTTCTCCTGATGCTATTTTAAAATCCTGAGAAAGACTAAGATATTTCATCAAAGCTGACCTAGCATAATCCCTGGGTACCAAGCTTCTAGGCTTAACTTCTAAGGGTGGTTAGGAGTCAGACAACATTGCCTCCTCTTGGGGAGGTATACAAATAAGAGGTCTCTTTGAAAAGACCCAGGTACCCTCCAGGACCATCTAATGTTAGGAGGGAATGTTTCTTTCCTGTTCTTGAGGTTTCCTTCTATGGGGAGTAAACATAACACTCCTGGCCTCTTTCCACCCTGTCCCACTCTGCCCTTGGGAGTATGGTGGAATCAACCATCTTGGAATAGTTGGGAAGAAGAAAGTGAGCATGTTTCCCAGACTTTTTCTCTCTTTCTGCTCATGAGAGGTAGTAGTTCATAGGAAGCGAACATTTTCCCTGCTTCTCCATGCCCAAAGTTTTCTAGGGCAGGCTCCCATGTGTCGGGGCTAGTGGTGATCCAACCAATAGGATCCACTCAGAAAGTCTGTCTAATTCTGGGGCTCTATATTACAAAGCCTTCCTGCCTGAAGAAGGATTCTTCCATATCAGGATTTTTCGTTAGTGCCATCGAGTGGATTCTGACTCCTGGAGACCCTGTGTACAGCAGAGTGAAATCCTGGCTGTTCTTTTTTGTGCCATCCTCTCACCTTCCAGTATAGACAATGCTCCACTGCTAATTCATAGAGTTTTGTTGGCCAATTTTTTCCACAGTGGGTGGCCAGGTCCTTCTGCCTACTCTGTCTTAGTCTGGAAGCTCCACTGAAACCTGTCCACCATGGGTGACCCTGTTGGTATTTGAAATACAGCTGGCATAGTTTTCAGAAACACGCAGCTGCCACAGTATGACAACTGACAGACGGATGTGGTTCCCTGACTAGGAAACGAACACCTGACCTAAGTGGTGAGAGCACTGAATCTTAACCACTAGGCCACCAGGGTTGATGGAAAGGTAATATTTTTGGCTCCTGTCATACTTTTAATCTTATTGCTCAAGTGTTTTAGAAGTCAGGTGGGGAAGAAGGTGTCATTTGTTTGGTGTTTTCATACCCCATAGAATCTTGAATCTATTTTTTGCCCCCAGCCCTACATGGCCTCAGAAACCTATCTGATACATTTTCTTGTTCTTGAAGGATTCACATTGAATTACTCCAAAAGCACTATGTAACCTAAATACATAAAGTAGCAGCCGCATTTCAAGGTAGAAAAGCTGAAAATTAAGTAGTCCCAAAGATTTATGGCCCAGATTAAATATTGCCCCTATTGCCACCCACATGCAGAACAGAGGACCTGAGTGTAATCTGTTCCAGATGAAAAAGTCAGAGACCCAGGGAAGATTATCCAGCGAGCCTCAGCAGAGAGGGGTTGGACTATCTAACATTTTACAGTTAATGGTGATGGCTGTCGCCCGACAAAGGTATTCATACAGGCACTTTGGGTAGAGAAGCAACTCATAGGGGAATTGACACCCTACCAAAGAAAGCTTGAAATTAGCCTGGGTCTTCCAGATCCAGAGTGACCACTGAGTCAGGCCCAAGCCTAAACCTACAAACCATGTTTGTGTGCTTTTAAAGAGCAGGACAGTGAAATGACTCATTTATTTAGTGGTGCTCCTTAGAGCGTGTTCAGCCAGTTATGATGTTACTGAGTGATGCTGAGAAAAGGGATAGAGGAAGTACTGTGCTCCGCTCTTGCTGCACGGTCGTTTACACGTGGTAATTTCCACTCTTCCTATCTGCGGCACCGCCACCTTCAGCACTCTCTCAGAATGTTAGCTCTGGAAGGACGCCCTTGCTCCGAGGCCCGGCCTTTGAAGCTGTTAGGGTAATGGATTGGCTTTGGTCAGCAGTTACTTTCTTGTCGTAATTTGGCACATCCTTAGGTTGTAAAATCTCTCTAAAGCTGGATACCCACTAACAGCTTTAATGTGATCCTGACAAGCGTACGCAGAGTCTCCACGAGGCCTCTCCAAATACCAGGGGAGCTTGGAGGCCAGTCACAGGCCCCAAGGCCGCCACCCTCTCAATTCTGGGGTCAATCTTTCTATCCCAAATTCTCATGTCTACCATAATCCTTTTCATTGTCCTTACCAGAAGGAGTAAATGTTTAAATTCCCTCTTTTTCAATGAACTTAATCTTAGCATTCCCAGCCAAACATTCCCACCACTTTCTCGGATACTCTAAATAACACAGATTCCAAGCAAAGAGTGAAAAAACAACTTTAACGTTAAAAATGTGGGAACTAGTTAGCCACATTCGTCTTGATCTGTGACCGAGGTGAGGTGAAGCGATGATTTTTTTTTACCTCCTTCTTTTCTCTTCACATTCCATCACAAGAGCTGCTGATCCAGCTCAGGCAAACATATTTGGTCATCCTGGATCCTTTCTCTTTTCCACCTAACAAGCTCTGCTTGGGGACTGCAATTCTCTGCTTGTGCACAAATGCATTCCTTTGGACTCACTCCTGAAGAGTAGCCCATGTGTGTTAAAACTGCAAAATGGAGCTCATAATGATTTTGCTGCTGCCTTATCCATACCTCTAGCTGCAGGCAAGGCATTGAAAACCAATGAAATCAGGCAGCTTTCCTCAACACAGAAATTAAGATGTCGGGATGTTAACAGAGACCCACAGACAGAGAACAACAGCACTTGATCACCGTTGGAAAGAGAACACTGCCTTCATGCTTCTTTCATAAATAAAAACTGTGCATGTGTCAGGTGGTGATGGCCTAGGACATTGTGAGTGCATAACCAAGCATAATCCATCAGCAAATTCTTTAACACAGAGCTTGCAAGGAAATTTCCAGTGTCCTTCGTCCTTTATCGCTTTCACAGACTCTTTAGCGCTGACCGCCCTTTTGCCTTTCTGGTGCTGTTTACAAGCTGAAAACACTTCTAGAAGCCAAAACCCCAACTTTCAAGTAAGGTGTGAAATGCTGCTTCTTGCTTGAGGCTCATTCCACTGCCTTTCTCTTCCGAGAGATAATAATGACTGCTTTAAGAAGACTCTAGCAGAGAGGGTGAAGAAGAGAAGTAGGTGCTTCTCCCTCACAGAGGAAATTGAAATTAGCCTAATTAGGTTTTCTGAGTGCTTAGACACCACAGTGATAGATGCCATCTAAATACATAGACAGATAAGAGGAGAGCACAGATGTTGTGTGAGACCACTGATTTAGTTCCAAGTCAATACTCTTAATTAACTGCAAACTGTTTAAATATATAACATTCCCAACATGCAGCCAGTAACACCTATATATCGCTCTTCATGTGAGTACCTTAAAGTAGAAAGCAAAATAGCAATCACATCCAAAAGTACAAAACAGTAATAATAATTACTTATATTTAAGGTAGATACACTGCCTCTAATTCTAGGCCCCCAGTGGTATTGCACACTTAGTAGATAATTGTCTTTTGTCCAAAATAGAAATGTAACCATCAAAGAGGAGCAAAAAAACAGCTGCAATCTAAAAGATACTGACTTGTATACAGGGAGGTTTCTGTTTTTTGGTTTGTTTGTTTAATGGGCACCTGACCTAAGGAAAATGCATGTGATTCTTAAGTTGGTTGGTGCCTAGATGTTGTGGTGTTGGTTGTAAGCTGAGCTCCTTGTCCAAAGTGAGGGTTGGAGGAAAGGCTTACTCCTCACTCAAAGAAGTGACAGTATGTGGAGCCTGAGCGTAAAGCAAGTCTTAAGAGAGAAACAAAATGCTTTGTGGTTGTCAAGCCACCATCCACTCATATTTGGGAGCCCATGGCCTCTGAGACTCTCCGAGGCCACTGGCAATACTGACAAGTGGCATATTCTTTTCTTTGTAGAAGTCGAAACAAATTGATTTGCTTATAGTCTATTCTCGTATTGGCCATACAAGAAAACTCCACTTAATAGCCATGGTCCCCTCCCTTGCTGTTCCAGTAAATAATAAAGAACCTGTAAAAAGAGAGGGACTAGCTCCTCAAGGAACAGATACTGTGACTGGGACTATGAGAATTTACAGAAAAGCAGCAAATATTTGTGAATACAGACCTGAGCAATCAATTGTCTGATTGCAGTTGCAGTCTGAATTTCTATTTACTCATATAACAAATATTTATTATGCACTTATTTTGTGCTAAATCCTGCATAGACAGCAATAAACAAAGGACTTACCTGCCCTCATGGAGCCTACACTGCCATAAAGAAGAAAAAGACTAAAGACGTAAACACAAGCATTTCTAGCAATGACAGAAGAGTGGAATGGATACATGAACATTCCCATAGATGATAATTAGAAAATCTGTACAAAATATAAAAAATAATTACTTATAGAAACAAGAAAACGTCCAAAAGCAGAAAGAAGCCAGAAGAGAGTTTAGTTTTAAAAAATTGGAACCAAGGGGCCGGCTCCATGGCTGAGTGATTAAGTTTGTGCACTCTGCTTCGGCAGCTCAAGGTTTTGGGAGTTCAGATCCCAGGGGTAGACATGGCACTGCTCATAGGGCCACGGTGAGGCAGCGTCCACATGGCAGAGCTGGAAGTACTTACAACTAGAGTGTGAAGCTGAGTATTTAGGGGCTTTGGGGAGAAGAAGGAAAAGGAAGAAAAGAGGAAGATTGGCAATGGATGTTGGCTCAGGGCCAATCTAAAAAACAAAAAAGGAACTAGAAGGAATAAGAATTGTGATTTTGCGGTTATCTTGCCAGAAGATGTTCCCCAACCACCCTGGCTAGGGCAAAGGAAAACATCACTCAGTCACCAGGCTCAAGGTCCAGGCAACAGAGTACAGGGGAATTTTTAAGAGGGAATCTGTGAGCAAGAGAATGGCGAAAGGAATGAAGTTCAAAAATCCGAGTATAAATTTTGTCCAAATCACTGCTGACCACTAAGGTATGCATCTGTAGGGAAGAATCTGACAGAGACATCAAAAAAGCGGGGAATGGCCAGAAAGGAATCTAACCTTTAAAGAGAGCTGTACCAGGTGAATTCTCTGAATTTTCAACAGCTGGAAGTCATAAGAATAGAAAAGAGATATCAATAACTACACACCACAGGGGAGACAAAGTTTTCAGTTTGACTCCAAGCAAATTAACTGCCTAATAAAACAACAATGACAACAACAGTAACAAAAATACTCAGAATAATATGACAGAAGCCAGAGTCATTACACTGTATTTTCTACAATGTCCACTTTTCAAACAAAAATTACTGAACATGCAAAGAAACCGAAAAATGTGACCCAAACTCAGGAAAGCCAATAAAAACTGACTCTAATTGGGCCCAGATGTTAGCCCAATTAGACTTCAAACCAGCTATTACAAAATGTTCAGAGAATTCAAGGAAAATGGTCTGAATGAATGAGCAGTTGGGAAATCTAAGTAGGGAAATGAGAACTATAAAAAATGGAAATTCTAGAGCTCAAAAACACAAAAACTGAAAGGAAACATTTATTAGATGAGTTTAAAGGCAGACTGCAGTGTCAGGAGGAAAAAAATCAATGAATTTAAAAAGAGATTAATAGGAATTATCCAATCTGAAGAACAAAGAAAAAAAGATTGAAGAATAATAGAGTATCAGAGATAAATAGGAAACTATCAAGAGATACAAAACAGAAACTGGAATGATTTCAAATTGGAATGATAGAAGAGGAGGGGAGAGAAAGGAGCAGGAAAAGTTTTAAAATAAATGATGGCCTAAAACTTCACAAGTTTTGTGGAAAAAATTAACATACAACTCCAGGAAACCCAGCAAAGCCCAGGAAGAATAAACCATCATAGTCAAAAGCTGAAGATCAAAGATAAAGAGAAAATCATTAAAGCAGTTAGGGAAAGATGACATGTTATATAGAGGAGATAATGATGTGATTAATGGCTGACTTCACATCAAAATAATGAAGGCCACAAGAAATTAGAATCGCATATTTCACTGCTGAAGAGAGAAAAAAAACTGGCAGCCAAGAATTATGTATCCAAAAATTTATCCTTCATAAATGAAAGAGAAATTAAGGAATTGTCAGATAAACAAAACTAAGATAATTCATTGTCAGCAGAACTGTGCTATTAGAAATATGAAGGGAAGTTTTTGAGGCTGAACAGGAAATGACATCAGAGGGCTACTCAGATTTACAGGAAGAAATGATAGCACCACAAATGGAAAATATGTGGATAAATTCAAAGAACTAAATATGCACACACACACATACACACTCACTTTTTCTTTTGTTCTCTCCATTTCTTAGGACATTTGGCAGTTTAAGCAAAATTGATAAAACTATATTGTTGAGTTGAAAACATATATTGATGTCATATTCACATGACAACAATAACACTAGGAATGGTGAGAGGGCCACAGAAATGAAAATATACTCTTGAAAGATTACTATGCATTACTTAAAGGAATTCAATATGAACTGTAAATGAATTGGGATAAGTTAAAGATGTATGTTGTAACCCCTACAACAACTACTATAAAAATGCAAGAATTAGTTTGATAGCTAGACAGTCAACAGAGGAATTAAAGCAAAATATTAAAAATTATTTAACACAAAAAAGCTAGGCGAGAGGAAGAAACAGACAAAATAGATGAAATGAGACAAAGAAAATAAATAGCAAAATGGTAGACCTAAAGTCAAGTATTTCAATAACTGCACCAAATACAAATTGATTAAATATTCCAAAGGGCATGATTTTCAGATTGAATAGAAAAGCAAAAACCAATTATATGCTGTCTATAAGAGATATTCTTTAAATACATA
Source organism: Equus caballus (assembly GCF_041296265.1). NCBI lineage: Eukaryota > Metazoa > Chordata > Mammalia > Perissodactyla > Equidae > Equus > Equus caballus. The sequence continues at coordinate 55,077,323 of NC_091691.1, forward strand.
GGAACAAACAAGTTAACAGTAAATCAGTTCAAAAAGATGTACCATGCTAACAGTAAGTAGAAGAAAATGGAAGTGGCTATATTACTAGCAAGGAAAATAGACTTCCAGTTAAGGTATATTAATAGATATAAAGAAGGGCACTTCATAATGGCAAAACAAGAAGTCAAGAAAATATCATGATTATAAATATTTATGTATCTAATAACAGAGCTTCAATACAATCAAATAAATATTGACAGAGAAATAGACAAATCCATAATGACAGTTAGAGGCTTTAACATACTTCTCAGTAATTAATAGACTAGCTAGACGAAAAAAAAAAAATCATTGAGAATCTAGAAGAGCTAAATGAAACTATCAACCACTTTTACCTAATTGTGATTTCTAGAACACTATGTCCAACAAATGCAGAATATACATTCTTTTAAACTCATATAGCAGGTTCACAAAGGTAAAGGATATGCTGACTAAAACAAGTCTTCACATATTTCAAAGATTGTGATCTCACAGACAGCTCTATCTGACTACAATAAGATTTAATTATAACTCAACAACAATAAATTCTCAAGAAAATTCAAGATATTTGAAATTAAATAATTCACTTCTAAATAATTCTTGAGGAAAAGTAGAAATCATGAGAAAAATTAAAAAAATATTTTGAATTAAAGAATGAAGCACCACATATCAAAATTTGCAGAATGTAGCAAAAGTTCTGCTTAGAGAAAAGTGTATAGCTTTAAATGCTTATAGTAGAAAAGAAGAAAAGTGTAAAATCAACAACTGAAGCTTCCAGTTTAGGAAGCTGGAAAAGGAAGAGCAAATTCTATGCAAAGGAAGAAGGAAGAAAGAACAAAGATTAAAGTGAAAAAAATCAAAGAAATAGGAACAAACAACAGAGAAAACTAACAAAGCAAAGCTAGTTCCTTGAAAGAAACAATAAAATTAATAATATTCTAGATAGATTGATCAAGGAAAAAATAAGAAAGAACACAAATTACCAATATCAGTAACAAAAAAAAGAAGACATCACTACAGTTCCTACAAATATTGAAATGATCATAAGGAAATATCATGAACAATTTTATGCCAATAATTTCAACAATGTAGATGAAATGGAAAAATTTCTTGAAAGATACAAATTTCCAGAATGGAGACAAGAAGTAGAAAATTCGAATAGCTCTGTGTCTAAAAAAATTTTTTTTAATTAATTATGAAAACGTTCCCACGAAGAATTTTCCAGCTCCCGATGGCTTCAATGGTGAATTGTATCAATTATTTGAGGAAGAAATAATACAAATTTTACATAAACTCCTTCAAAAAATACTTCTCAGCTCATTTTTTTTGTTAGCCAGCATTACTCTGGTACTAAAACCAGGCTGGAAACTTACAAAAAAATGAAACTACAAATCAATATCCCTCAAGATATAGACACAGAAAATTCTTAACAAAATGTACCAAACAAATACAACAAAATATAAAAAGAGAATACTTTTTGAGCAAATGGGACTTAAAGCCTGGTTTAACATTCAATAATCAGTCAATTATTTTAAAAAATAAAGCAAAAAAAATGATCACCTCAATAGATGCACAGGAAGTGTTTGGCAAATTTCAACATCTATTCATAATGAAAACTACAAAAGAAAGCTTAATAAAAGGAGAATAATTGTAATTGGCAAAAACTTCCTCGCACTGATTAAGCATAGCAATAAAAAACTCACAGATAACATCATCATCATACTTCAGGGTAAAGAACTGAATGCCTTCCATTAAAATCGGGAACAGGTAGGGATGTCTTCTCCCCACTTCAATTTACCATTGTACTTGAGCTCCTAGACATTGCAATAATGAATGAAAAGATATAAAATTGATTGCAACATTTTCCATTCCCACCAACAGCATATGAGAACTTCAGTTGTCCCAGATCCTCCCCCAAACTTGCTATTGTCGATCTTTTTTAGTTTAGCCATTTTAAAGGTCATATGGTGACACCTCATTGTGATAACCAGTGATGTTGAGCATCTTTTCGTGTGCTTATTAGTCATTCATATACATATATATGTACATATATATAAGAAAGAAGGAAATATGTCTTTATTTGATGATTCTATGATCATACACATAGAAAATCCTAAAGACTTTACCAAAAAAATAGTTGCTAGGTCTAATAAATGAATTTATCAAGGTCAAAGATTCAAGGTCAATATTCAAAATCAATTGCATCTGTATGCTAGCAAAGAATAACTATAAAATGAAATAAAAATTATAATTCCATTTTACCATAACATCCAAAACATGAAATACTTAGGGATAAACGTAACAAAATATATGCAGAGCTCTTCTGTCTTTTTATCGCTTGGACTCTCATAAGCATTTTCATATATTAATTATAGTATTTTGTTATAGTGAATTGTTTATTGGTAACAATTCTGTGAAAGATCATGTCTCTTCCTCACCTTATTATTGGTGCCTAGCCTGGAGCCCAACTAAATGAATTAACAAATGTCTATGCATATATTATTCGAAAAACACAACCTACGTACATAAAAGAAAGTTTTGAAAACGGAAAATAGTAGAGAATATATCATCCATAGTCCTTCATTGTTAATACTTTGGACTGTTTCCTTTTTCAACCTTTTTTTCCTATAGGTGGAGTTTCAGACTTTTTCTTTTTTTCTTTCTTTCTTTTTTTTTTTTTTGAGGAAGACTAGCCTTGAGCTAACATCTGCTGACAATTCTCTTCTTTTTGCTGAGGAAGACTGGCCCTGAGCTAACATCCTCCTCTACTTTATATGTGGGGTGCCTACCACAGCATGGCTTGCCAACTGGTGCCATGTCTGCACCCGGGATCCAAACCGGTGAACCCTGGGCTGCCAAAGCGGAATGTGGGAACTTAACCACTGTGACACCGGGCCGGCCCTCAGACATTTTCTTAACGTGTTATTCACACAGTAGCATTTGTTCGTATAAAAATGGTCAAATTTCTACCCTATTCACCTTGAAACTCCCTCTATTTACAATCTGCTGTTTTGATTTGCTGAAACAAAATAAAACGTGGTCACCTAGCAGAAAGTCACAGAAGGCTTCCCCATCATAAAAAGGAGTGAATCAATGTTTGAATGCAATCACTGGGCTGGCTCCCCCATCTCAACTCCTGGCCCCACATTCACATGTACTGTGTTAACTATGAGGGGATTTGACCCAGGTGTTCTTTTATAAGACTCTGGCATAACTACTTTTTCAACTCACTCATACAAGGGCATGTTAAAACCAGAGATCAGGAGATGGAATGTATGCCCATTATAGGAAAATTGGGGGCTATGATCTGAATATGTCTGTTAGACCAGATTGAATCTGCCCTGAAAAACAATGCTGTCCAACAAACGACCTCAATACTAAGCAAAATGAGTTCCTATCCCAATTCCTTGTGCTTCAAGAAACAATTTAGCTCACAGTAGAAACAGGAGGTTCAAAAACAATAAACCCTGTACACTGAGAAAAATAAGATTCAAACAGGGAAGTACTTTTCCAGATAGACCAATACAAGTGCTTGTCAGCCACAATAAAAATGCTCAGATAACAGTATCAAACTCCCAAGAAATGTCCAAAAGCAGTAACAACAGAAATAAAACTCTAGTCATTAGACACAACAGACCAATGGGATTGTTGTCTTCGAGCCAAAACCAGAATAAAATCTAGATTGATCGAAATCTCCTATATAAACTCAGAGATACCAGGGCTTTCTGAAGTGATGCCACAGACAAATACTTATTAGCCACTGTGAGGAGCGATCCTCCAACAACTCTTTCCTTGAAAATTAGATGCTGTAGTTCCCAACTCTGTGCCTTTACTTCTAACAGAGCGGAGATCTGCCTGGGGAAAACAGAAGGCGGAAGGGTGAGAGAGAATCACAAAATCGCCTAACAGCCCTTTGCAAAACTCAATCTTCCAGACACCTGAGAGAAGTGGGCTGGCTGGGCAGAAATAACCTCTAGGTGACACTTTGTATGCCTTCACTGGATGCAAGGAGAAATCAGACAGGAAAGGGAAGGAAAGACTAATTGGATGAAAGGGACCAGCTTAAACGAGAGAGAATTGACTATTCTAGAAACCAAGATACTTGGCCAGCCATATATCAGGGTCCTTCTCTCAACTCAGAGCTCTTAAGGACCAGCATCCTCAATCCCCTGCAGGCTCACCACCTCAGGGCAGCCTCCCCTGGTAGCCTCAAATGCTCTCCAATGCTCTACTGGAATTAAGACTGTTATTTGTCTCCCCACCAGATCAGAGCAGTTTGTTGCAGTAAATTATTTATCTGTAGTGATTTAGGGAAGAGACTACATTGCACTCATTGCCCTCCATCAGTGCCTAGCGCAGAGCCCAGCTAAATGCATTAACGGATACATACACATATATTACCTGAAACTTCCTGAGAACTGTGTCTTTTATCTCCTGTTCTCCAGAGATTAGTGAGATGCCTGGCACCCTGCAATCACTCACTACCTTCTAAATGAAATCAAGCTGTGAATCATGCTAATGCTGACTGTAAACACAGCAAATGACACTATCTCGATTTTACAAAATGGGTCATCAACCAAATGAAAAATCATACTGCACACGGCTCCTTGGACAAGGTCATCTGTCAGGATTTTAGAAAATTAGAATATCTTTTCAGAATAAAGGCAGATGGACCCAGTCTTAGCGGTGCACCTTCTTCTGACTCAGTGTCCCTATGATCCTGCAGTAAACTCAAAGGACCTGCTTGTGACCCAACACTCCCCTCTCTTAGGTAAACCTAAGATGTCTCTTGAGTCAGTTTGGAAGCAGCCACCACGAGGGGCAGCCCTCAAGAAAGGGTGGTTTGCAGTATGTCCTAACAGCAGAAGCTGTCCTTGATTTCACATTTTCTCCAACCATGAAAGGAGAATTAGAGTTTTTCACTATAGCTGACATCAAAGAAGAGAGACCCATTAGAAAAACAGCAGAGAAAAGCTAGTGGCATATTTTTAGAACAGGAAGAGAACAAGAAAGCAGGTGATATGTCCCATATAAACCTTTATAAGAGAGGAGTATGAGGTGCTGGAAAGGATTTGAGGGGCCAGGTCCGTGGCCAAGTGGTTAAGTTTGCACGCTCCACTTCGGTGGCCCAGGGTTTCACTGGTTTGGATCCTGGGCGCAGAGCTAGCACTGCTCTTCAGGCCATGCTGAGGTGGTGTCCCACATAGCAGAGCTAGAAGGACCCACAGCTAGAATATACAAGTATGTACTAGGGGGCTTTGGGGAGAAGAAGAAAGAAAAAAAAGGCTTTGAGTGTGAAATAGATCCTCTCCCAGTAGGAAAGAGGCTCCACTCACACAGAGGCTCAAACAAATGGAGAAGAGAGGAATTGTCAATACCAGAGACTTGGGCTGGCTCTGAAGCGCTGGTTTCCTCAGCCTCCATAGTGGCTCTGCAGACAGTTAAAGACTCAAGGAACACTCAAGAGGTAATAACTCCACATCGCACCTCAGTTGTACTTTCCAACTTCACCAGACCTCTTTTGATGGCTCATTCAACTCTTCCTTTGGGTGGGATATATTCATCAGGCTGGGAACTCTTGGAGTCATTGCCCTACACTCAGCTGCCAAGCACTGCCACTACCATAGGCTCCACTTGGCCAATGGCAGCTCCACTGCTACGATGGCCCCATGTCTGCTGAGCCCCTGCTCTTCCTGTCTCTAGTGGAAGGACAGTTTTCTCCCAGATTGATATCCTTTCAACAGATGTTGAGTTCTCTGGTCTCAAGGTGAACATGGCTTTTCTAGCTTCCTAAAGTGAGTCTTTTTTGGGGGCTTTCCATTGTCTTTTGTCGAGGACTTTATGCCAGGTGCTGGGCTACAGTCTGCTTGGGAATATTGCTCTAAGTTGTATTACCAGCCTGCTTCCCAGACCTCTACCCTTTGTCGCCAAATATCATGCATGTCCTCTGATTTCCCTCTCCTTCAGGGTGCTTCTTCCTAAAGCATCCCTTTTCCCTCCACGTTTTTCCTCCTTTCTTAGTCTGAAGGATCTGATACTGATACTTAGTCTGGCCTAAATTCTTCATTATTTGTCCAAGGGGAAGAAACGGCATGTAGCTGGCACATGTACCACTGCCTCTCTCTCCTCCGGCCATGGCAGACATTGCTGTTCAATCATGGTCTAAAGGCATCCTCCTTCCCCACCCAGCCAGCCCACTCCTGCCAGGCAGAGAAGGTGCACCCTGTGGAATCTCTTTGTCATTCCTTGCAGAGGAGCTCTGTATCTCAGTGTTCCTAAGATGGGTTTGCAGCTTAGCGTCCACCCCTTGAGCAAAAGGAAGCTTTCTTATCTCCTTGGCTATTTGCAAGGTATATTCAAAAATAATCTGGGGAAGGATAATGTTAATTTTATGGGGAGCCAATAAGTCGAAAGTTCTGACATGCTTAAGGAAGTCCTGTTTGGGGAAAGGGAAGTCTAGGTGATTACCAACACCCTTTCCTTAGGAAGATACATTGCTAAGAAAGCCAGAAACAATCAAAAAGTTTGTTCAAATTAGTTCTGCCTGGTCCTTTTTTTTTTTACCCACCTGAAATGTCTCAGCCAGTCATATGAGGGCAATGATGAGCCTGGCTTTGCACATCATGGAGATGGCTGCAAAACTGTATGATTTAGAGAATTACGTGATTTAGAGAATTATGGAGCAAGACAGAGCCTTAGAGGTTAGTGAGTCTAACCTTAAAAGAACCTGAAGCCCAGATGAGTGAAGTGACCTGATGAAGATTTCTAAACCAAGCAGTAGCAGAGCAGGGCCTGAGCCAAGGCCATATGATCGTGTGGTCAGGTGTACCCACTAAACTTCATTGTCTTCCTCCGTGGACCCATAAAAGGCGCCCATCTTACATTCCCCCCTACTTTCTGGCATCAGACTTTCTTCAAGGAAGTGTACATTTGTGTGGGAGAGGGTTGGAGGTGACAAAGAAAAACACCACCCATCACATATTTTGTTGACGAATGGCCCTCAAAATGATTAATTAAAAAATAAAGTGAGTTTGAGTTTGTGTTTCTTGGATAGCAAGGGGATAAAACTCCAGATAGAAGCCTTTTCAGATGAAAAGAAGATATGATACAAGAAAGACACATGAAGATAAGACACAAGAATGGTTAGATCCATGAAGACCACCAATGGACACCTTATCTGCTAACACAGAAAGTGAGATCAATAGACTGGACTCCTCCCACCAACATCTGGGACCCTTGAGGAAAGACTGGGCACTCATGTGGTAATGCACAGCAGAGGACAGTACAGTAATCCCAAGCCAAAGCTAGTTCTCTTTCTCTGTCTTGTTCAGAGGAGCTTTCTACTTGATTGCTTTGGGGTGATGAAGTGGGACACGTGGCTGTACTAGAACTGAAGTTTATCAACATTGTTTGTATTTAAATAAAACTTTCTCTCACTAGCGATCTCACTTCTTGGTTGAAACCACAATACAAACGCAAATATTTCTTGCTAGTTCTTCCATTCTTGGGATGGAAGGGAGATCTCAAAGAAGATTATCTGGGAAAATTCAGGTCAAAAGTAGCCCTATCTTTAGCTTCGTATGGGGGATTCATAGGAAAGCGTTTATTTTGTTCCCCTTGAAAGAGCTAGATAATTCACTAACTTTTCTAAGGAAGATTTAGGCGCCAAAGGCCCATCTGACAATCCTTTCTCTGAACCACATCTGTCCTAAATGCCCTGGGGCAGCAGCATTTCCAGAAGTAGTTATGCTGCCCCTCCACTTTAATTTCCTCACCACAATTCTGACCTCATGCCCTATAGCATTTGGTCTTAGGAACACACACACACACAAGCATGCACACAGACACACACGTATACTTGCACACACATGCATGCACACAATGCTTACGTGCACGTACACACGTGTATACATGCACCCATGCACACCCGCACACCTCTGCGCCTCTTCAACGTCTTCTGGTATCTCCCTAACTATCCCTAAGTCCCTCACTGGCTTTCAAAGCTCTGACAAGCCACTTTTCATCACAAATTCCAGTTTCTCAGGGCTTTCAGGCATCCTGAAAATGTAATGATCCATCCCGGTTCCTGCAATAATGATAATAATTTATACATACAGTAGTCTTTTATCCCTGAGTGCTTTAACCATGACATATGCTACAGGGAGAACACAGAGCAAAGCACCTCCCCTCTGCCTCCGTTGGCCCTGCCCTTGCATGGGAGACATCACAATCTTTCATTCTTCATGGCAACACCTCATAACCATTTCAGGCAGGAAGTAAGGAATCTGTCCAGTAAAAACTGCAGAAAGGAATTAGGTAATATAACACTTTTTCTTTCTCTTCTCCAGAAACTCTGAGAAATGCACTGATTCTCAGAATGATCGACCCCCAGACAGTCCCCCTGAATTGTTGCTCTTTGCCCGGGGGTTACGTATTTCCTGGAGCAGTGAATGTTCTTCTTTCCTTGTCTTATTTCCATCAGTATGGTATTTATTTAAAGTGTAAGATAAAAATATCTATATGGCTAGGCTATCAGCCCTTCACATGGAGAGTGTGACTATTCTAAATTTGTTTGTCTATGATGTAAAGATATTCCTAAGAGACAGACACTTTCTCCATAAAAGGCAGCATGTCCAGTCATCAAAATATTAAAAGAAAGAGAAGGTGAAAGAGAAGGATGAGGAAGAGGAGGAGGAGGAGGGGAAGGAGATGAAGGCAGTAGCTAATTTTCTCAAGAAAATAGCATCCTGGAGGGGGAAAGCACAATCTGGGAGAGATCTGGTTTCAAATCCCACCTTTGTGAAATTTTGATCGGGCTATGCTAACCTCCAGTTTTCTCCTTAGTAAAGGAAGATAAGAAGACACATTTGCTATGGTTGTCGTGAGGATTAATTAATAATTGAGAAGTCTCTGGCACAAGTAGGCATTCTTTTTTCCCTTAAATTCTGAAAACTGAGATGCTTTGTGCTAATGGAGAAGCTCCTGGGTGGTAGGCACTTTACTTTTAAGGTCTCTCAGATGTTTGAAACTCGCTATTTGAACTTGTGCCCCTGCATTTACTTATCCATGCATTCGCTCTCTCCGCCACAACTGACTATCTACTGTTCGGTGCCAGGCATTGTGCTAGGCACCAAGGACCACCTAATGGGAAGGCAGGCCCCCCCCCGCCCCCCCCGGAGCTTCAGGCTGGATAGGAAGCGAACAAGCAGGCAATTCACACGATGCGTTAGGAAAGTGAAGCACCGGGTACCGTGGCGCATGTGGAGGGGATGCGTCTCCCAGGCTTGGCTGTTTGGGAGGAGGGGGTCTAACTTTACCTTGACTGTCTTTTCATACCCTTAAATCTGCACCCAAGATGCTTTCTTTACATTTCTAGGTTTTGAAAATTATCATTTATAAAAGGCAGAGGGTGTAAAAAGAACACAGTAGTAGTTCAGATTTTAGCTAAAAATAATGGCTTGAGAAAATAACCGAATGACCAATCCCAGTAACCAATCTATCTTCCCAGAATAAGCTGATCTTGATGAACCTCCCAAGAATCTCTACAAAGGTCCAAGTCCTAGTTAAACCCAACCATTACTCACCTGTGAGAGTCGTTAACTTAGGGTGGGCCCGCTGGGAGACATCCATCTTTTAAGACAAAGGGAAGCAGCTCTGTGATGCTGTGACCCCGAGGCACCGGAGGTAATTATGGTGGCTCGCTGCCCTTCCCGACCAGATGCACCTCCTCTTGCCCTTTCTGTTCTCAATCTCTTTATTTCTCTTTCTGCTTCCTCTCCTTTCCCCCTTTTTGCCCTTTTCCTCTCCCTCTCAAATATGCCAAGAGCCTGCAAATGTTACCAAGAGGCACAAACCATTCTGTTAGCACTCATGTATAAACAGGTTGTTGACTTCTGTCTTAAAATATTATCACAGCCTTTCTCAGTAAAGATGACCCCAAGAAAATGTTGGTGGGATGCCAGAGAATAGAGCAATGAGACAGTGCAAACCCAGGAGTATTCCTTTAATGAAAAGAAAGTGCACATAGCCTGAGATCCGGTCCCATTGACCTTAAGAGCAAGCACATTAACATTCAACATTCATTCAACAAACAGCTCATTGAGCATTTATTTGCCAAATCTTTTCTGGGCCCTTGGGACATGGATAAATTAAACATAGCTCCCAGCCTGGTGGGGAGAGAGACATAAAAATAAATAATTAAAATGCAATGTATTGATACTAAATCTAATCTGGCTATACCTCTGCAGGAAAGGGGAGAGGATATAGTGGTAATCTGAGCCTTTTCTTCAAGGTCACGCCCACTCATTTCTTATGTGACCTTGGATAAGTCACTTAAAATTGTGTCCTATAAAATGTGGGCAATAATAACTAATCATAGCTGGGTTATGAGAATTACCTTATAACGATTATGAAAATGAATTGTTAGAAGGAAAATGCTGTATAAATCCAAAATATTATTATTGCTGTTATGTTGTCAATTTGCAAAAACTAATTGATTCATAAAATTCAGGTATACACTTCAACTATCCTTAGCAGACAAGTTCACTGTCTCTTTTTCCTGCCTACCTACATCTGCCGCCCTTCATGCCCACTGAAAGAGCCAGCCCATCCACACATGTGAAGTGGGGGTCTCCTGGGCGTCCCCCGCTCTGCCAGTCCCTGGGATGGAGTCGAGAATGAGATAAATGCAGTTTTCATCAAAGAAATGCCTCTTTCCCAACTATGAATGTAAACTGCCCTGTTTTTGTATCTTGTATTTTCTTTGGGGTTTTGTGTTTTTCTTTGAAAAACTGTGTTTGGGGCTGCAGTGCAGAGGAGAAGGACATGCAGGCTTGGGATTTGCTGTCTGTCCTCTGGGTGAGAAACTGAAAGAGAAGGAGCTGAGCTGAGGGGTTGGGAAATGTATCAAGACTGAGGGCTGTGTCTTATCTTTGAGGGCAGGGCACAAGGCCAAGCGCACCCTTGTAGGTTGTGGTGGAATTTCCCTTGCAAGAAATGGACATTCCACCAGGAGTCATTCTGGGAAGAGATGTATCCTGGGACAGGAAATGAAGACTCTGAGGTGGGGCTCTGAGGAGGGTAAGGAGGAAAACATCCTCCTTGTTCTGCAGCCTGAGGGTCAGGGGAGGGAGAGGCCTGCAGACACCAGGCGCACTCCAGCAGGCTGAGGGCTTGGGGTTCTCATGCAGGGAGGGCTGTTAATGGATCAGGAAGATGGGGCACCACCTAGGTACTGGCTCCAAGTCACTGTCGACAAAGCACTCCTTGCCCCCAAATCTATGGGAAAATCTCATTACCTGTTAATAGCCTATTGGGAACTATCAGAAAGGGCTATTGTGGGAAATTAAGGGAAAGATGGGTCCACCACTGGAGATAGGTGAGCCAAGGGGAGGGCAGGGGTCATCTGTGGAAGATGACAGTGTCCTGCTGAGTGTCAGTTTCTTGAGCCCTGATGATGACAGGCCTGAGCAGGGGAAAAAAGATATGCAAAACCCATTCAATGCACACCTAAGCTGCTTCCTGAAATAGATGGGACACTTTGAGGAGGGGAAAGCAAGCAGGAGCTCATGCCACCATAGCGGAAATTACACAGATACTATCTGTCTAACAGGTTGTGGTAAAAATGATCAGCAAACCAACCTAATGTACTAAAAAAGAAAAGGGATGGTATCCTTTTGCTCCTCACCAAAGGAAGTTGCAGGGAGGAGCTAGACCTACAAGAAGCTGTGAGGGAAAGGAAGGTGTGGGCAGGTGCCGAGGGGAAGCAGGAAGGACCTAAGATGCAGAAAGCAGAGGAAAAAGGCAGGAGGCGGGGGCCAGTCTGGAAGAGAGGAGGCAGTGGGAGACCAAGAGCCTGAGCTGGCAAGAGATGGGGTTGAATACACAACGCGGGGTCAGCCTTTTAAATGAGGTGACTCCATTCTCCACACTCTCCCTCCCTTAGGCTGTCTGCCTAGGGACAGTGCAGTGCAAAAAGGACTCAGTTTCCAGGGAATTTGATCTACATAGAAAGTCAATCAGGAAAATTCAACCTCTTCAGAAACTCCACTTACTCCTCATTTACAGGGGGTTGGGTTTGAATTATGTAGATAATTGCCTCAACTCTCCACTTCATTTTGCCTGTAGATACTTACCCTCTGAGAGGTATTTTGAGGATAAATGAGATACAGGCAGAGAGCTTTGAACTCCTTCGAAGAGAAGTAGCATATCAATACGGGCCTCATATAATTAAGATGCTTCAAATTGCCAATACATGTATATTTATAACACCTATTATAATCACTGGATATCTTTTCTTTCCTTTTTTATTTTTTATAAGAAGAAGGCAGGAAAATCTAATTTTTTTTTACCACACTGCTTTTGTGTGCTTAACATTAACCTTTCCTTCCAAATGTCATTAGCTGCTAATTAAGATGTTGATTTGCAGATTGTATATGTTGCAATAGAAGTGATTTGTGAACGCTTTCTAGGTGTTTATCAACCTACACCACTCATATTGGTTTAGCAGGAGCTGGGTGCATTCTAATTTACTGAGCAGTTTCCCAATTCTCCACTTATTTCTGCATGTGCATAATGAGAAAAAAATGATAAGAGAGGAAAAATGGGAAATACTATAAATAGTTGCTAAAGAAAAATGCCATAGGAAAGAGTTATGGCTGTGAGTGGGAGCTAAAAGAACGAACAGATTGAATTTATTTTCTTTTTAATGGGGTATTTTAAGAAATAAAGTTCGCACATCGGATCTCTGAGCAGGTGTCTATGTGTAGCTGTATGGACATGTGCACATACGAACTGGTTATCAAGAGCCAGCAAAAGGAAAACCATGAGTGGACTGTCGGAATTTTCTGGAACAACATGCTCCTGTTTTCCAGGGCCGGCCTGCTCCTTTGCCAGCCTCATGCCTTTAAGGTTTCCCAAAGAAACTTCTTGCTTCTAAAACACCCTTAAATCAAAGAAATAAGGGATTATTCAGTTACTGCGAAAGATTCTGCAACATAGGGGACATTTCCACAGGACTTTTTAATATAATTTATGAATATTTGCTAGCAACATAATTGTCTTTTCTGCTGACATTTTCAAAGCAACACTGTGATTTGTTGGGTCTCTGGAGAGTCCAACTACAAAACTGATAATTATATTAAATATACATAGACAATAAAGAGTGTGTTTACATAACTATGCCCATAAATATCTGATTGAACAGTCATTGTTCTCAAACCCCTTTTAAGCAGCTCTCTGAGGATTCCAGTTCTAATGACATGATGGTTTAAAAGATGTTGCTCAGTCTTGTTCCATATTTAATTAACTTTCCTTTTTTAAACTTGTGATGGCAGAGACAATAACAAACAGCTCTGAAAAGAGGGAGCGCTTTGAAACATGAGCGAGACCTTGTCAAGCTTTGTGCGGCACAGGCAGGAGGGGATGGGCGTGAGAGTGGCTGGTCTGGGACCTCCGGCCCTCCCCTGGGATTCTATTATGAGGCCATTCAGACCTTCCAATCCCGGGCACCTTCTCTCGCACACTTGCATCTATGCAGCCCTGCCTCACGCACATGCTGTTGCATGTAAGCAGCTGCGTCTCTAACGATTTCTTCCTCTGAAAAAGAAGACGAAAGCAAATCAAAAAACCAGCAAACCTTGGGAGGCAGAGGCAGGGGAGTGCAGTGGAAAGAACAGGGGCCTGAGAGATATAGATTCTTAGAGTCTGGTCTTGGCTCTGCCAGTGATATTTGACCTTGGGTACGCGTATTCGTTTTGTATTGCTGCTGGAACGAAGGACAAACTTGGTGGCTTAAAACCCCACAGAGGAATTATGCTGCCATTCTGGAGGTCAGAAGTTAGAAGTGGTCCTCACAGGGCTAAGATCGAGGTCGGGCAGGGCTGGCTTCTTCTGGAGCCTCTGGTGGAGAATCTGTTTCCTCACCCTCCCCAGTTTCTAGCAGCCACCCACATTCCTTGGCTCATGGCCCCTTCCTCCATCTGTAAAACCAGCAATGGCAGGTTCAGTCTTTCTTGTGCTGCATCACTCTGACACTGACCCTCTTGCATCCCTTTTATAAGGTCCCGTGATTACATTGGACCTATCTGGATAATCCATGCTAATCTCCCCCATCTCAAGACCCTTAACTTAATCACATCTGCAAAATCCCTTTTGCCATGTAAATTAACATATTCCCATGTCCCAGGAATCTGGATGCAGACATCTTTGGGGGCCACCATTCTACCTACCACAGAACATCAACTAATTATCTGTCAGTCAGGGAGCCAGTATAAACTAGATTCATTCATCTAAAAAATTAATGTCCACGTGACACAATAGTAAACATGTTAGGCCCCATCCCTGTCCTCTACTGAGCTTTCATTATCGAGAGAAAGATAAGCAGTAACCAGAGAAAGTAAGCACAATTTTTCAGCTGTGTTAAGGGCTACAAAAGGAAGTATAGAGTGTAAGAAGAGCGTTTTACAAAGCGATCTGGACTGACTGTAGGTAGGGGCACAGGAGTAGTCAAAGAAGGCTTCTGTGAGGAGGTGACAGTGAAGCAGAGACATAACAAATGACTTCCAGTTCTTCAGCAGGTTGTGTGGGAGGGTGGGACTGGCAGAGGGGACTGAGGAGGATTTCCAGTCAGAGGGAACAGCCAACGCCCATGCTTCGGCCCTGAGGTGTGCGGTGGGAAGAACAAGGTAGTTGGGGGAAGTGAGAAGCAGCCAGGAGCCAATGCACCACAAGGAGAGTGGCTTGCCATGTGGTAAGAGAGGCAACGAGAAGAGAAGTTAACACTTCGCGAGAGGTCAGGCGCTCCACGAGGTTGATTGTAACTGATTTTCATTAAGATAGATACTGTGGTGACCTTCATTTTGTAGATGATGAAACTGAGGGTCAGAGAAATTAAATGACCTCCATAAGGTCACTCATTTGGTAGAAGCAGGACTCGCACTAGACTCTGCTCTCATCACCATGCCATACTCCATCTTAGGCAGGATTGTAGGACCTTGACATTTAACCTTATGCTAAGAGCAATTGGGAGCCATAGAGGAATTTTAAGACTTTAGAAAGATTATTCTGGGTAATCAACTGGAGGCATCAGGCCAGGGAGAAAGCAACAGCTCTCAGGCGAAACAAAATCGGCTTAGTCTGAAGTGAGAATAGTACAGGTGGTGAGAAATGGAGAGATTCAGTAAATATTGAGAGGGTAAAATTGATAAGTTTCGCTCATTGATGTGGGGTGAAAGAAAGAAGGAGGTGTTAAAGATGATGCCTGTGCTTCTGGCCAGATCATCTAGAAGGATCCATCAATTCTATCCTTCTAAAACAAGGGCCCCATGTGAAGCTGTGGATGAGAAAATAAACATATGCTAAAGCCCTAAAACCCTGCAGGCCCTTCATACATTAATAAGAAAATAAGCTGTGAATGAACAGGTTTGAATGGATTTCAGGTTCTCAGCAAAGATTCAGCAGAATTTCTCCAAGGCAATGCTCCCTTTGCAAGAGATGAATCCTGCTTACCATCTCTCCCATGATTTTATGTTTGTGCTGAACTCTTTCTAATTGTCATCAATTATGATTCATTTACTTTTAGGTGTCTTGCCTGTCATAATATTATCATTTGTAAGTCTTTCCCTTTGCAGGCTGTGAGAATCTGTTGTGACATCTCAATAAAGCCGAATTCAATCAAGGTGTGAATGAATTGTTAATCTTGTTATAAATAGAAGGTACCATATGTCAGTATGTAAGGGATGTCTCCCTCTTTGTTGAAAACAATGTTAGAGAAACAAAACAAAAGAAGTTTCAGAAATAGCTGGTTCAGCTCACCAAGCCTCCAATTATATTATAGCCAACAAATCTCTGCAGCTGATTCAGATTTCTGGGACTGGTATTCGCACATATTTATTTAGAATCATCATTTGAGAGAGAAAATTAGTGTCAAGTTTGGACATCAGAATCCCAGGTATATCCATTTCTCCTGATATTGACCATGGAGAGAGCCTTACAACTCTCTTTCTGTGTTCTCAAAAGGCACATCCTATAAGTCATTGGATCAAAACATCTTTTTCCTTCTTCTTTGCATTTTCTAAGCGGCATGCAGATTTTAAAAACATGGCTAAATTGGCTGAGTTCCAGCCCAAACTAGTTCATGAGAAATATACTCTGAATCTTTTTCTACACGTGCACTCTCAGCAGTGAGGGCTCAGGCCCATTCTCTCCTTGAGTGCATCCTAACTGCCACGCTCAGGCACCTGCGGCAGTGTGTTTTCTGAGGAGAGCCTGCGTGCGCTCAGAGGTCCAGCAAATGCCAGAACGAATAAAGCTTAAATTAGCATCCCATCATCTAGAGCTGTTTCTGCCCTGCTCTTTAGAGCCCTCTCCAGCACCTCCCCTTCCCCCAATTCCTAAGCCAATCAAAAGTCCTGCTATCTTGTTCCATTTCCTCAGGGCCTTGCTAAGTGCCCAGTTTGTTAGTTCAAAATAAACTTAATGTAACAATAGTCATGTCCCCCCACCCCCACCCCAGCGGCATTGCCACCTGGAATCAATGCAGAAGAGTGGCAAGAGCTTGGATTTTGGGATCAGCTACTTTTGGGTTCAAGTCTTGGCTGTTTTATTCCCTCGGGAGTGTCCTGGGCAAGTTGCTGATGTTTTTTGAGATAATAGCCTCACCTGTAAAATAGTGATTTCTCCATCATGAGACTGCTATGAGGATTAAGCAGCAAGCACAGAAACTGGCTTTACTGATTGACAATTGGCTACAGGCCAGATGCAGCCCCCTGGAGACCCACCTCAGTCATGGGTCACCACTGATGAGCTGGAGACCATGATTTTCATTCCCTCCCTCTCTCCAGCTCTCTTTCCTTCCCTCCTTCCCTTCTTTCCTTTTATCCTTTCTTCCCCAATGATTTTTTGAGCTCTTTCTGGGTTCAAAACACTTTGTTTCCTTATTTTCCACTATTACCAACCCAGGGTACAAAGGGCGTTGGTGGTGACACATAATGGGAGGAAAGTAGGTGGAAAACACCATGCCTGGTAAAGAGCCCTTTAGAACAATGACCCTCCTGCCCTGTCCCTCCAAAATTCATTGTAGACTTGTTTCACAACAGTCATTAGAGACACAAAGGAAGTGTTGATAAGCTCCATGATTCATTCAAGGACCAAGGTTAATTTTTATTTATTCCCAGGTCATCACAAACAGAGGCAGATGGTGGTGGCATTTCCTTCTTGCCGGGAGCTCAGATATTATCTGGATAGATTTCAGCAGGCTTTGTGTCCATTCCCTCTCAGCGCGGGCAGCTTTCCTGGATAGAGCCCCAGCCACCCAAACGGCAGACAGATTTGATTTAACTGCGATGACTTGTGGTAAGTAATTGAGGTCACTTGGGCCTGGCTGGAGGGAAGCCAGCATCGCCAAGGAGAAAGGTTGACATCGTTTATCCTTTAGTGGCTCTTGCTTTGGAGGATTTATTTTTGGTGACCCATTTAGGCAGTAGCTTACTAAACTGTGGCTATCAGTTTGTTGAAAAGTCATTTTCTCTCAATTTCACTAGTATCGGGTGACTTTGGATGGTTTAAAACAATGGCCTGTGGAATCTACTTACACAGCACTATGGGAATGAGGATGAAGGGTCATATCCATGGTTAATCCGATCAATTGTCTGCTACACACAGAGGTACGTAGTCTCTCCTTTCAGAGCTTGTGTTCTAGGTGAAGATGGCAGTCATTTTATACTCATGGAAAACAAAAACAAGACCGTAAGACAGTGGACGCCTAGTGCATTTCTGGGTGGTTTGCGAACACCAATCAAGCATCCATCCTGCTCCTTTAGGTTCTTAGATAACTGAGAACAGCACAGGGAGGTAGATGAAAAACAAAATACTACCAGCTTTACTTATAGATGGGCAGAACCCGAAAACCCCTTAACGCACAGCTTCTGGTTGGCCTGAAACCAAGTACAGCTTCCATCTAGCTTCCCCTAAGGAGAGTTGGAATGGGGACTGGGGTGTTGAGTCTGCACAGGAGACACGTAACCAGCAGCTACAGAGAGCACAGATCGTTCTTTGGTCTCAGGGACAGACAGACCAGGGAGCACTAAAGGGAGGCCAGCTCCAAGCCCTTAGATGTGGCTCCCTCCTGGGTTAATGTGGCTCAATGGTTGCCACCTTCTCCTCATCTCACCAAGATTGTCACCCCTTTTCTGCAAAAAGGAATAAGTACAAGGTGAAGGCAAGGGTCAACTATTATCATGCCAATATCGCTCCTTCCTGGGGGTAGAGCTGAAGTTAGCTTGCTATGGAAATGGGAAGTGGAGAATAAGTGTTTGCCTCTTGTTGTAATTTAATTTCAGAATATAAAATGAGAGATCAGATGGAAGGACCAAGACCTGGAACCTGGACATAGTCCCTGGGTGAGGCAGGCTCTGGCAGTCCAGGATTAAATGTGGTGCTGGATGGGAGCCCGGCCAGGTGGTAATGCATGGTGCCTGGAGTGTCTGGTGGGAGCTCATACAAGCGGGCAGCATCAGGGAGGTCCGGTCTGGGTAACAGGTGCTGTCCAGGCAGCTGGGCCAATTGGAGGGACCAGTATCGGCAAGCAGACAATATTCATAGAACCAAGTAGACCAAGAGATTGGCAAATGACGAGCACCAGGGAGGTCTGATGCCAAGTACCAGGGTGGTATTTGGGCCAGGCCAGGCAAGAGGAAGGCAGAAGCACAACTGTGAAGAAACTGAAAGCCCATGCAGATGCTCAAGGTCAAGTTCAGGAAGGATGGGGCAGGAGAAGACCCTATAAAAATCCTGGAGCAGCAGAGCAGGTGGGAAACAAACCAGGAGACAGTTGTCAGAACTGGGGCACAGGTCTGAGGGCTTTACAGCGAGACTAATCTGATACTAACTAAAGTACTACTGAATTAAAGCTCCTGAAATGCGCTTAGCACAGTTCCTGGCCCCCTTAGAGGGCTCAATAAATGTTAACTTTTATTATTATTTGATTAAAAGGTTCAATTAGCTGGAGTACCAAGTGAAGGCTTTCTATTCAAAACCTATTTTGAATGGTGGACTCTTTACTCTTATTGACCCCAAAGGGGTGATCAAATCTGGGTGAATCCAGAAGAGAGTTTGTCCCCCGTCAGCGAGGACAATTCTCCATTTGCCACTTTACGAACTCAGAAGCTTCCGACAGTCCATCTAAACCACATGGCAGTTTCTTCTTTAAGAAACCAGCTTTCAGCCAATATGATATTCTGTATCCTTGTGAAATCCATCAGGAAACCTCTTTCAGGCTCTTATTGGCATCTCTTTGGCCGCTATCTCCACAGCCAGTTACCAAATGTGGTTTCATCTGGCCTAAATTTGTTTTAAATAATAGGTACCTTAAAGACAGAAAATATGATTCTGAATATCCATGCCCTGAGGTTGGGGGTGAGGAGACAAACCTTAATAACTGTCTCCAAAGCAGATCCTGTCAAGTCAGCACCACCAATCTTTCTTCTGCCTCCATGGCATGTTGTAGGGACTAAATCACATGTGTAAATGCCTTGGGCAATGCTGGCACCCAGTATGTGTTAATAAATGATTGAGGTGTTTCATTTATTTTAAATGTAAAATTTCTAGAATACCCCCTATCACTTCCCTATCCCATTTCCACTATCACACACATAAAAAAACCCCACTCTGCCACCAGCACATCTAATGATTATCTGATGTTAATGGGAATAATCATGGGAACCTACATGATAGAGTTGTTATGAAGATTAGATGATTTATATATGTAAAGGACTTAGCAAAGGACCTGGCAAACAGTAAGTACTATATAGAAGTGTTAGGTGCTATTAAAAGTAGGAGTAGTGCAGCCAGCCTGGTGGTGTAGTGATTAAGTTCATGCACTCCACTTCAGCTACCTGCAGTTCACGGGTTTGGATCCTGGGCACAGACCTACACACCACTCATCAAGCCATGCTGAGACGGTGGCCCACATACAAAAAATAGAGGAAGATTGGCATAGATGTTAGCTCAGTGACAATCTTCCTCAAGCAAAAAGAGGAAGATTAGCAACAGATGTTAACTCAGGGGCATTCTCCTCACCAAAAAAAAAAAAAAAAAGTGGGAGTGGTCATTGTCATCATCATTATAGCATTTTATATCAGATGCTCCTCTCTATTGCTCTTCACACTGCAGAGTGGAGGGCTAGGTTTCTGAGATGGTTTAGGAAAAGAGAAGGTGGTTGTATTGGCAGGAATGCATCCTCCCATCCACAAGATAGGAACTCACCTCTGGTTTCTCCATATCACCCTCATGTTGTCCGAGACCAATTTCTGGCAACATACCCCTCCTACAGCCTCGTTTCGTTAGATCTATGTTCACAGCCACATCTTTTTCTCATCTATTTACCATTTCAGTGTTCATTTGCCATCTTTATGAGAAGTAGGGAGATGAACATGAAATCTGAGAGGCAGAGAATTTTATCTTGAAATATTGAGGATTTACCTAAAGGGACCCTGAAATGATTGCTTTGGACTAACTTTGCTAGACTAGACTAAATCTAATTGTTGTTATTTTCCAACCTCTACCCAGGAGATGGGTGCTCATAAAAATGTTCAAATCAGGGGCTGGCCCAGTGGCTAGCAGTTAAGTTTGTGTGCTCCGCTTCATCAGCCCTGGGTTCACCAGTTCGGATCTTGGGCATGGACCTGAGCACTGCTTATCAAACCATGCCGTAGCAGGAGTCCCACATATAAAATAGAGGAAGATGGGCACAGATGTTAGCTCAGGGCTAATCTTCCCCTCCCCCCCAAAAAAAAGAAAAGAAAAAAGAACAAATCAGTAGAAAAATGATGATGCTACATATTCCCCCCACACCTTAGTGTAACATGTAAGCAGTCACACTTTGGCCAGTTAACATTAGCCATATTCGAGAACTTTGGCTCATGTCCCACAAGGGGTGACGTTTTACTAACTCCATTAATAAGTGTAATATTTGGCAATGCTTCAGGGTTCCCAGAGACGGAGCATGTACACAACAGAGTAAAGAAAGTTAAAGTCCAGAAATTTATGTGGCTAATGAGTAGCTATATGCTTTAGCATCAATGAAATCATTGTCAGCTATTGTCAGTGAGTCCTTGCTTTACTTTCCCTGCCTCTCTCTTGGTCACCATCCCCCACGGCGAGCAGATACCTTTTCCAGGACCCAGGTCAATCATAACTGTGGGCAGGTCAGCCTAAGTATGACTGGAACGTAGTATTGAATTATTTTTCCTGTTGTCGGTTGACCTGGACAAAGGCCCCAGTTTTGCTCCCTGAAGTCATGAGTCTTCCTTGATATAACTTGACCCCTCCCCTCTTTCTCCTAGAATCCAGGCCCTTGTGTCCTGTTATGACCCACCTCTGATATGCACATGATGTCTAGGACTTTGATACTCCTGAGTTAGTTCTCTGAGAACTCCCCAAAGCCACTGGCCTGCTGGTCTACTTGTCTGCCTTCCACGTGATCAGTCTGTTTCCTCCTGTGGGGACTCCTTGTTGCCTCCCCAAGGACCAATGTGTGCTGCTGGCCTGAACTGAGACAAGGAATTGCAAGGACTTTGGATGTGGTACCCACGCAGACCAACATTTTGTCAGCTTCTGCTGAGTCCGCTGTGCCTAGAGGGGAGGTTGTGAATTTCTTCTTTAACGAAGTTTGCTCGGCACCCAGTAGTTACTAGCACTGTGCTGCGTGCTTGCAATACAATAGGGACAATACAAAACGGCCACCATTCTTGTCCTCCACAGGACTTTGAGTCAATTTGCAGGTCAAGGGACAGGCCCCAACCCCTTACCCAAGCTTTATCCACACACTACTTTGATGACTCTGAAAATGTGACATGCACTGTGTTCTATGAACAGAAATGTTTATTATGATAATTCCAACAAAATGACAGAAGTCCATCTTTATAAGTGCACAGTCTGTTTCTTCTGTCTGGGCTTGACAACCCAGCAAATTCCTACTGCTTTTTCCACTGTCACCTCCCCCGTGAAGCTGTCATTGAATTCATATATACACACCTTGTAGACACACATGTAGATGCCTTGACCCCTGGACTCCCACTGCAGCTTTTCAATACCCCAAGGACTGCTTCTCATGTGGATTGTCACTGTGTGTGGGTTCTCTGTCTCCTGAACATTCAGTGATGCTCATTGGATGAATGAAGGTGTCATTCAGTTCTAGAATGCTAGTGTCCTACATGGCACCTGACAGGAAAATTGATGGTAAATAAAACTGACAACTGTTCCTTAAACTCTTGGTTGCTCCTAGGCTAAAGGAACATTCTGCTATTGAACAGAAACTAAATTTTATTGTGCGGGATGTTTTATATCTGTGATTAATTAAATCTTCATAACCTTATCACCTTACACGAGAGGGACCATCACCCCCATTTTAGAAAGAAAGCAACTAAAGCCCAGAGAGTTTGTTCCAAGTCCAAAATCACAGCAGGACTGGAACCCAGGACTCCACACGTTTCCTCCCAGGCATCATCTCATCATGAACTAACCACCCACTTAGTTTCTCTCAGAGCTCACATGGCCCTGAACTTCCTTTCTCGTATAAAAAGAGCCCCAAAGATTTCCTGCATTGGCTACACCCATGAGGGAAAGTCCACTCAGGTATACTTAAGAAAAGCATGAACAAGTGAATTAGAAAGTGGGCACCATCAGCTCTCCACGCCCATCAATAACTGAAGCATATGGTTGCTTAAACTGAGGGAGTCCCTTTGGCTTATTACACTTATTACTTCCTGTCAGTTAGAGTTCACCTGCTTCAATTTTACCAGAGTGTGTGAATTGCATATTTCATGTGTTACTTAGCAGGAGCCCACCCTGAGTTTATTTTTTTCACAGAATGATAGTCATAGGGCAGTCAAGAGGTCTTATTTGGTCTTATAGATGATTATCTTTCTCAAGGGAATGCCAAATAGGATGCTGACTAATAAATGTTTACCGTTATTCTGTGTTTATGGACATAATTCTAAGTTTGGTCTTTAGCTAATGCATAAATGCATGTTACATAAATAATTACTTTCTCTTCTTTTTTCTCTCACATATAGTCCTTGATTTTGAATTATGCCTCCACTTAGCTATGACATCTGGGGCAAGTTATCTTAGTTTTCTGAGCCCCACTCTCCTTATCTGTAGAATGAGGAGATCAAGTTTTCCATGGTTGTTGTGCAGATTTAGGGAGACGTGCAGTTCGGGTGCAAAATTTGCTGTTTTAACATGGAGCACCAAAATTTCTCATGGAGAGAACTTTGTATGAAAATGCTTTGTGAAGCCTCTTGGGGTAGAAATACGTCGTCAAAAGGCCAAGCCACTAAAATGCGTGTTAAGATGCTGTTCATGAGCAAATTGGAAGAACTCACTTTTGCTCAAAGGAGGGGAAGAGAAGGGAAATTTCAAAGAGTGGAGGAGAGAGAAGGTGAGGATGGTGAGAGGTGGGGGCACTCGGTGGGGAGACCCACGAACTTCCCAGGCAGCTGGATGAGGACACGTCAGAGGCTGGGTGTCCAATGACCATTGGCCGCTGAGCTGCTGCAAGACCAGCCACTCTTCTGTCACCCAACTCACACTCAGTCAATCTATTCTTCTTGGGAGTGCCTTCGCAACAGTGCTATTTGTGGTGTGGGGAATCCAAATGCCAGCCCTTCGCTGGTTCTCCTGCCTCTGCCTGTGTGTCTGCTCTCCCCATGCATGAGGCAGACAGGACTCTCAGCACCTGCCTGAGCTCTCCACGATGAATCCACTCACCCAGAGCGTTAGTGAGTGAGGTGCCTTAACTGAAGGCTTTGCGGAGGAGGTTCCCTTGCCCAATACTCAACAAGGACCAAACCAACAAAACTTAGAAATACCATTAGACACTTCTGATCTCTATATCCTTACTTGGTGGCCATCCAACTGGGATGGTTGCCTATTCTGGTCCTTTCTTCTCCAATGAAGAACCCGGTCTTGCTGGCTCCTCCTCAAGAACAAAGTAAATTTCTTTCTTGTTTTATGTCCAGAAATTTAATTACTATACTTTGTTGTATGTTCAGACCCTTGGACTCTCAGTCTTCAACCCAAGAAGCTTATCAAAAGAGTTCTTGCTCTAAAATGCAGCATGCTCTGGTATATTGAAGTTTCCCCAACTGAAGATAGAGATTGAAAAGCAGGGCCGAACTTTGTGCCTTGGCTATAGTGTTGATCGGAGAGATATCCTGTGTTAAAGTAGGACCCCAGAGCCAGAGGTAGCAATGCTGGCATGAGAACATAAGGCCCACTCCACCACCTTCTTCCCACCCCTGGATTCCCTGACCATAGATGTAGGGGAGGGACCAGAAGAAGGAGGTCAGATTTGAACTTCCATTGGGCACAGCTAGTCAAAGTGATCTTCTCTCCATCTCAGAGAGACTAAGAGGTCTAGCATGATAGGACAGCAGTATAGTACCTGGTCCATAGTAGGAGCTCAATAAATGTATCTCCATTTTCTCTCAATGATGATTAACATTGCCTTCACTCTCCACAACCCTGATCAAAAATTAGCTAAGACAATAAGAAACCCAGGGCCAACTTGTGGTCAAGCTCATTCTCCAAGGACATCAAGCCTTGCCATCCTGTGGTCAAAGAAACCTGCTTGCAATGCGATTGACATATACAGAAAGCCCTGGGTACATTTTGTTTTCACAAAATGACACTCACCCTCTTGTTTCTTGGAGCTAAATGGCATAATGATTCTCAATGGAATCTTTACAACTCTCTCTGGGAAGTTTGAACGCCTCCTGTAATTTAGTTAAACAGCTTTTAGGTATCACAGAGAAACTTGTTACTCATGGAAGGAAAATGGATCCCCACACTTGGTACTGGGGATCTCCTAATGTCCATTTAGGGCCACTTGTGGTGTCACGTCTCGATCTTTCCCCGAACTGCAGTGAAGGGACCATCAATCCGTGAGCTCTCACACCATTTGCTGCTGCTCTGTTTACTGTTCCTTTATTTACATAACTAGAGATTCAACATCCTAGTATGTTTTGCAAGCTGTCATGACATGAGAGCTAGTAATCTGCTATGTTTTGCTTGCTAACATATTTTTGACATATTTTAGCTTTTGATTATAAGATTGCATCTTTGCCTGCTACCATCTGTCTCAACTCAATGGAACTCTGGCATTTACAAAAACAGTGGGGTGTAGTATTTCTTATATACTTGAACTCTACGAGAAACATGCTATTTTCAGTCTTAACCAATATGTCATGCTTTCACACACGAAGTCTGAAATGTTTGATATCTTGTGAGATCTGCCAGGGATAAGGAACATATCTTCGCACCCAATTTGGCTGAGATGAGAAATCTATTAATGAGGAGAAGGGAGCAGTATCCAGCTTCTAAACAGAGGTGGCTTTTTATGTGGTTTATGTCCTCTCGACTGTGCTTATCCCTTTATCAACAGGATTAAGTCTTCTGTGGAAATACATCTTCTTTTGGACTTTGTAAACTCCCAGTGGCCAACATTCTTGAGGTATATTTTTCAGCGTGAAATAGTCATCCACCAACATTTGGCAAAAAGGCCTTTTCCTACATGGTGTCCTTTTCTTACTCCTATCTTTACTCATTAGGGAAAATTATCCCAGGTTTGACCCAAAGGATTAGCTTTGTTCATGTCCCCACTGACAACACCAGGGCTGTGCAACACAGAGAAACGTGACATTGTATTCAAACAACATGTTGGAGGAAAGGCCAAAAAAATGCACAGGCCTAACATGCATTTATTCAACACTGAGTTTAAATGAATTTATTATGCTCCTGGATTACACCCCATAGGCCAAGAAGCTGTCAACTATTGACATTTTCTTTTCTCTCCATGTTCTGAGTTGAGTGTAAATATATTTGTCAAGGGAATATAGTGTATGCTTGGCTCAGTATATGCCCATTTCAACAGAAGAAAAGCTCTTATTATCTGTAATCACAGTCAACATCTTTGTTGCTTTAGGAAAGGAACGGGCTGCAGCTTGGATTTACATATGGATCTAGTCCCTTTCCAGATTCAGTTTTGAATGCTGTTTTAACCTTCATTTTGAATATGCATAGCATTAGCCTTTTCTAGTGCAAGGCTCCACTGATGATAGAGAAATGGTTTTGGTCAGTCTGATGTGGACCACATCAGGTTGATTTTCTGCCTTGCAGGATGCTGCCGATTGTTCAGGAGCAGCTGATTGCAGGATTTTGGTGGTAAATACATCACTGAAATCATTACTGTTGAAGAGATCAAAGAGGGAGGCATTTTGGAGAACAAGCTCCAATGTGTCATGTCTGCAAATTGAGTCCATCCTGACCCAGGCCCCAGATGCCCTTTCTGACCTGGTTAATGATGCTGGTAGCAACTGTTGAACTGAGAAAATAGGCGAGACGGAGTCTCCCGGTAGTTGTAATTGTGAGTTTCTGGGGTGCAAGGATCTTGTCTTACCTCCTCATCCTTTGTACCTGGCACAGAGCAGGCAAACAGCACATGTGTGTTGAACTAAGATGAACTGAGGACTATAGTCAAGCTATTAATTCATCAACATGTGCTTAATTGAACTTCTATGAGGTGACATCACTGAGGATGGATTAAAAAAATACAGAGGGCAGATTCCCCAACCTTGAATGATTTACAATCCAGCTAGGAAGACAAAACCAGTTTTCAAGGAAGCCATTAACTGCTAAGCTAGGTTGTAGGTGCAATAGGAATTTAGAGAAAGGAGATAGTGGTTCATATTAGAGTGAGATTTATGGAGGAAAAGGGACTTAGTCTGTGACCGGAAGACTGAGCAGGATTGAGGTAAGTGGAGAGGAAGAAGGAAGAGTGTGCTAAGAGTGGGAATAGACAGAAATGAGTTATAAAGGAAAGGAATGAACTAGATGTGCAAAGGAGAATGATTTGGCTTGACTGACTGAAACAGGTTGAAGCTGAATGAGGTATAAGACTGGTGGGTAGTTGGGCAAGTTTAAAACGCTCTTGAAAGTCAAAGGAATATTCACCTTCTGGTGGAAGACAATAGACCATTACTCCAGGTTCTCATAAGTAGGAGACATTTCTTTTTAGAAAGACTATAAAGGAGCGATATGGAGGAATCAGGGGTGAGAGGATCAGCGGAGAAAAAGCAGTGATTCTAGAATCAACATAAAAAGAGCCTATATTAGATAAAGATAATAATATTTAAAGCCATAACTTTCCTATATAGGGTATCTAATATATTTCAGGTATTTGTAGCCATTGATGATAATATTGGCAAACGTCCTACAAGAACTTGGAGGTATACTTACGCTCAAGTTAAAGAAGGAACAAGGAGTTTCAGGAGTTTCAGAAAAGCAAAGTAAGTTGGTCTAGGCTACCCAGGTTGTAAGTGTCAGGAGAGGATTCAAATTCCATTTATTTTTTTTTTTCCTTTTAAATGTTGGCCCTGAACTAACAACATCTGTTGCCAATCTTTTTTTTTCCCTTCTTTTCCCCAAAGCCCCCCAGTACATGGTTGTATATTCTAGTTGTGAGTGCCTCTGGTTGTGCTGTGTGGGATGCCACCTCAGCATGGCCTGATGAGTGGTGCCACATCCGTGCCCAGGATCTGAACTGGCGAAACCCTGGGCTTCTGACATGGAGCACACAGACTTAACCACTCAGCCATGGGGCTGGCCAGTCAAACACCATTTAAACTGTGCCCTTTTTCACTACATTACTCTTAGAGTCATGGGTATTTATTGAATAAGAAAATGATGTGAAATAAGTATTTTATAAAGATTACCATAGTGGCCATATATGAGAAGGATTACAGAGGGGAGAGACCAAAGGTAAGTAGATGAAAAGGGTCTCCCTAGAGTCCTGTCATTGGAAACAGAAAGGAAAGAACAAAAATAAGAAACATTGCCAGGCAAGATCATGGGACCTGGGGTGACTGAAGGTCTGAATTACTGAAAGGCTGAGGAGAATGAGGATGGGGGAAAAAAGCCCAGGAAGACTGGGTGGTGAGAAGGCCACTGGCAACCTTGGGAACCCATTTTCAGTAACAGGATATTGATGGAAGCCAGCCTACAGGTGAGGAAGGAGTGAGTCAGTGGTTAGGAAATGGAGGATGTGGGGGCAGACCACAGATTTGAGAAATCTGGAAGAAAATGAAGGAAATAAATAAAAGCCTTCTGAGGAGGTTTCAGGGTCATGAAAAATTTTTTTTGAAGAGGAGAAACCTGTGCACATTTGAAGACAGAGGATAGTATGCAGATAGGAGACAATATTAAAGGAACTAGAGAAAGAGGGGCTGCTGTACATGGAAGGGGTCAAAGAAGTTGGGAGGGGATGGGTCAGAATTGGTGGACTGCCTGATAGAACCTTCCAGAATGAGGAGAATGGTCTACATCTGTGCTATTCCATATGGTAGCCACTAGCCCCATGTGGCAACTGAACACTTGAAATGTTCCTAATGAGACTGAGGAACTGAGTTTTTAATTTTGCTTAAATCTAAATAGCCACATATTTCAGCAGCCAGTGGCTATGATGTTGGACAGTGCATGACCCTTAGACAACCAAAGATTTTGTCTCCTGAGGAAGGGAAATAAGTTCTTCCTCTGACTCAGGAAAGGAGAGCAGAGAGGAAGACAAACCAAGGATGTTTCATATGTAGGGGAGGAAAAATGAGTTTACCCCTGCCATGTGACCTTGATATTCATTGGTTATACCTTGGTGATAGCACATTATCAGATCATTAGATTAAGACAGCCCACCTGAGTTAAAAGGCATTTGAAATTCACATCATCCCCATGTAGATGTGTTCTGAACTGTAATCTGCACTGACTAGATGAATTGAAGAATTGCCAAATCTCATATAGTTCTACCAATACTCACCCTCAGTCTGTCTGCAGCTCTTGATCAAGATGCTCCTTGTTCATGTTAGAGAGAGATGGAGAGGAGTCTAGTAGGTTCCTTGGGATGAGGACCATTTTTTGAATAGGCTTTCCAGGTGTCTGAGTGACAACAAAATCCTTCTCTGATTTCCTAGTCCCCGGTCTGCTTCCACATCTCACGGTCATTTTGGATCTGGATATTTTAAAGCTGAAAGGAGGTGATTCCCCTCAGAATGGTTTCACTTAGTCATAATAAAAGTTTTCTTGAAGAATTTCCCAGCCAGAGAAAGGGGTGTATGTCCTGCCCTGTATTCTCCAGGTAAACAAAGAGAGAGCCCCCAATAGGTGTCCATTGTTGCCGTAAGATATCATCACCCATCATCATTTCACCGGTATGCCCGCCCTGGATCGTGGCGTGTGTTGTTTGGGCTGTTTTTCATAGCCTCTGCAGCTGGGAATTCAAGATGCTATACTTAGGCAGAAGTCCATGAAGGAATTAATTGATATGAGCCAGAAGTTGATTGCCATTTAAGTACTCAGCCTTCACCATTGCCAAGTTTCCCTCTTTGCAGAAAGAACCGAGCTTGCCTGCAAACTGGCTCATTCAGGATGTGAGCACAAGATGGAATTCAACCTTTAATATGCTGCAACACCTGCTTGGAAATAAAGGGGCTCTGTGCTTTTCCCCCCAAGGAGTTGACAGCTGACTTCATTACAGAGGAATCTGGCAGAGATGGCCGTGGCTACTCCTCAGCCTCCGGAGGCACTCACCCAGGAATGCAGTGCCAACCAGACCTGAGCTTTGGGATTCTGCCAGAAACCCATGCTGGGCCATTTTACCCTAAATCATTCCTCTTCCTTGAACTCTAGGAGTTTTTCTACCTTTGGTAGAGCTGCCTCCAGACAAGGGAGATGAGAAGAGGCTCTGGCCTGCTGACGCTAAGTGGAGAAGCATTTGCAGGTGTTCTCCAATGGGATCTGGATTTTCAAACTTTCTTTCTCAAGGGTTCTGCAATGTTGCACCCCAACAGGCACAAAGGCAGGGCTGCCATGCTCTACAGAGTGGAACTTGAAGATTCATCAGAGACCTTGTCCAAGATTTGGAACAGACCCAGCGTTGTTCCAAGGAACCTAACCCAGCCTGTGAGAGACTCCTACAGGCCGTCTCTGGTGCCACAACCTTCCATTGGGGCTGGAACACTGGTTATGCTTATGAGCTTTCAAAGTAGAATGTCAACCTCATCACCCATTTGCATGATTTCCAAAGCATATTAATCTGGCTTCCACTAGTAACACAGAATATAACATATCTTACTTGCAACAGGAAATATTTCCTTTCTACTATTTGCTATTCTTCATCATTAAAAAAAATCTGTCTGAAATCTAAATACCCAGAAAGAGGGGTGGGCTCACAGGGAACACAACCATTTGGTGGATCACTGCTCAACCTGAAGCAACAGAAATATGAAGGCCACAGAGCAACTTCAAAACTGCATTTGATGCTAATTTAAAACAAAGTACTACTCAAACTTTCATAGATGAAAATCACATAATTTTTAAACAAATACTTTAAATAGTCTGAAATGAGAAATAATTGATGCCAAAGGTCAAAACTGGCAATCCAAGAGTTGGGTCTGGCCCGAAAGTGTGTCTCATATGGCCCACACGGTGGGGGTCAGCTGAGTTTGAATAAAAAACGGAGTAGGTTGCCAACATTTAGAAATTGGCACATGGCACATAACCACCCGGATTGCTGCCTTCTCCTGAGACACTGGGCAATCTGGCCTCGGCAGGCTGCTTTCCCTCCAGGCAACAGTTGGGGGCAGGTGATGGGCATTTGTCATCCAGGTTGCCAGAGTCCCTGCTGGGCCAGATTTCTCGCTCATTGAGTTTGTAAGCCTGGCCCAGGTGCAAGGGTGGTAGGGTTCTGGGTCATTTTCCCTCTCTCCCCTTCTTCCAAAACTTGCTCTTGGTTATTATGCTACTTCAGAGTTAAAATAATCATTAAATGCCCAGTTGTAAAAGGTAATGTGGAGGAAGAGAGTCTGAGGCCCATACTACTTCTCTACTTCTTGGATGTTATTTTCACATTTCTAGCCTTACGCCCAGTGCACTCGCTTGAGAATGTGAGCGTGGCCCCGTGGTTCTCGAACGTGGCTACACTAGAATCACCTGGGGCACTTTTGATGTCCAGCTTGCACTCCAGACCAATTAAATCAGACTCTTGGGAAGTGGGATTCAGGCAACAGATTTTTAAAGTTCCCAGGTGATTCCAATGTA
Source organism: Equus caballus (assembly GCF_041296265.1). Classification (NCBI taxonomy): domain Eukaryota; kingdom Metazoa; phylum Chordata; class Mammalia; order Perissodactyla; family Equidae; genus Equus; species Equus caballus. The sequence goes on from NC_091691.1 coordinate 55,108,484, forward strand.
AAAAGGTCCTTGAAAAAATCATGGAAAACTTTATGTTAGAGCAGTTTCTCAAGCTCGTCACTATTTTCATTTGGGACCTGATAAATCTTATTTCTGGGGACCAGTCCTATGGACTGTAGGATGTTTAGCAGCATCTCTGGCCTCTACCCATAGATGCAGTAGCATTTCTCCAGATGAGAACCACGGCATTCGATAGTGAAACTATGGTCATTTTTTTTTTAAAGATTTTATTTTTTTCCTTTTTCTCCCCAAAGACCCCCGGTAGATAGTTTCTTTGTTGTGGGTCCTTCCAGCTGTGGCATGTGGGACGCCACCTCAGCGTGGCCTGATGAGCAGTGCCATGTCCGCGCCCAGGACTCGAACCAATGAAACACTGGGCCGCCTGCAGTGGAGTGCGTGAACTTAACCACTCGGCCACGGGGCCAGCCCCCGAAACTGTGGTCATTGTATTGGCCACTTGCCTGTATATAAGGTCACTGAGAAATTTCTCTTGGAATTAAAATCTAGGAACAAAATTTTTCTCTTAAGAAAGTGGTTCCCTTTTGTTGTTTTTTTCCCCTTTACTATCAGGAAGCTCAAAGCCAATGCTAAAATGCATTCAAAACCAAAACTAAAGCAGAAACAAGACAACTACTCCAGTGTGTTTTCTCCCCTCTGCATGTCTGCCTGATGCTAATTTTCCTATTAATGTTTTGTTAATCTTTAAGTTGCTTTACATTCTTAGGGAATAAAGTAGGAGATAAATATAAAGAAGGTAACAAGCAAAAGGAGGGAATGACTGTTCCATGCACTGCTTGGTATTTATGACCCAAAGAACAGTTGGTCATAAGGAAGACCTGCTAAATTTGAATGACCTCATAGTTTTTGGAGGATCAGCCAGGCATACATGGCAAATAAGGGTCAACCCCTTTAGCCTCCAGCTTTGTCTGGGAAGAGGCTGAGCTATGGGGGTGTTGAAGGAGCCCAATGGCCACCATGTGGTGGCCTCTAGGAGAATAAGCACAAGCTTCTGTTGTTTCCTGAGAATGCCACCTCCTGCTGTTTACTAGGAGTCTGGGAAGTGTCTGAGAGGCGATGCTGTTCAGGGCAACCTGGGATCCAGCCCTGGGATAACACCATCACCTGCTTTCCGTGAATGAAGAGCAGATTACTTTTAGTAAATACAACCACTCATTAATAACCCTAAGTTTTAAAGCTTTTAAAGAAATCATTATTAAGTGTGGCTACTTCATTTTAAATGCAAAAACCTTGAATAGACCAGAGATCTTAATTTTTTTAAAGAAGCTGAGTATTTTAATTATGAATGTACTTGCATATTCTTAGCATACTTCATTATTTATGTAGCCGGTGAAAAAGCTTTCTAATTAAATAGCATGCTGGCAATCCATTGTGAAATGTATAAATGTAGGTTTTCCTAGCATTAAAAAACTACACACAAACACACACGAACCATTCTGGCAAGCACACATACTTTAATCGCTATGAGATACTTGTTTCTGAATGATCTTAAGCTTTATCAAACTTTTGTTTTATTGGTAACAAAATAAACAGTATAATTTGCCAGCACTCTGCATGGTTATACACATTTAATACATTCAACTAACTTGGAAATGGGGTAGCACAGTGGTTCTCAAAGTGCGGTCCCCATGCCGGGAGCATCAGCATCACCTGGGAACTTATTAGAAATACAAAATTTTGAACCCCACCCCCCGCCACCTGAATCAGCAGTTCTGGGGATTGGGCCCCACCCTGTCCTGTAACAAGCCCTCCAGGTGATCCTGAGGCAGGCTAAAGTTTGGGAACCATGGGGATGAGGACTATGCCTTGTGGTGCTGGTAATCTGGGTTTCATTCAGGGGTCCCGAAATGACAGGTGGTCACAATAAAGTGAGTCGGTCCACGCTTTCTTTTCCCCATCGAAAAAGTGCTGCGAGGATTCTCACTTGTTTAAGGCTTAAAGATCTGCTTGAGGTCCTCAGCATTTCCAAGAGGTCAAAAGACTCAGGGAGTGAAATATTTTCAGCATGATGTACACTGTATCAGGTGTATACTTACCAACTTTGACTAAACATGCACATCAGGACTCAGTTTACACACTGCTATTCTCTTCTTTCAAAAAAAAAAGGCTCTGAAATTAGAGCACCTACTCATTCACCGTTTTGTGGCAGGCTGTGGTGCAGCCATCTTCCAGAGACAGCCACGCCTGTGTGCAGCCTGATGACCACGCTGCGTGACCTCCCCTGGCTGCAGCAACCGAGGCCGGGAGGTGCAGCGACTTGCAGAAGACCACATTGGGAGGGAGCGCCAGAGCTAGAACTAACAGCCGCCTGGCTCCCTGCTCTGTGCTTTGTCTTCTGAATGAACAAAGCTGCTTCTTAAGTACACATAAGCCAAACTGCCTCTCAAATTGCAGCCATCTACTTTGAGTTCAGATTTGCACAGCATGACATGAATTGGGCTGCAAATTATGCAGAAAACAGCCGTCCCATCCATCTGTGATGTCAGAATCCTCCAGTACAATGTGACCTGGTAGTATCTGAGAGAGGAGAAGTATACTGGGTCTGATTCCTCCCCTAGGCAGGATGACGACTCTCCTCCCAGCTGCACTGGGCCCAGTGTGAAAAGGTTAAACATGATCGAGGTTATGCCTGTGATATGCTCAAGAGCAGATTTCATTTCCAAGGGTGCAGGCAATTAGGGATTTTTTTTAATGGTAGAGTAACTCAAAAAAGAAAACACACAAATACACTCATACCTAATGGTAAACTGAATTTATTTCCTCTTGGAAAACAATTCCAGTAATCTCCAGGTTCAGACCGCAGAGTAAACATTAATAACAGTAACATACAGGTTAGTTCAACTGATTCAAGAATTTGGCTGTGTGAAATCATTAAAGAAAACCTTGAACACTCAAAGCTTCAAATGTATCCAGGAAAAAAAAAAAATTCTTTGACAGTCTACATAACAACTATTGCATATATAGTGATGCTACCTGTCACACCGCAAGGCTTACAAATATATATACGGGCCTTATCCAGCTGTGGGGTTCTGTTCTGTGAGAACATCTCTTCCTGGTTGGCAAGAATCTTCAGCAATAAAAAATAGTCTTGGATTTAACCATTGATATACCAAAAGAGAAATTCTAGGCTTAAGTGTAAATAAAAGGAAGTCCAAACATCGTCTCATGTGTAACAGAGTTGTTTTAATCTGTCTTCCTTGAAAATATTTTCCCTTAAGCCATTTTGCTCACATTGTTTTTTGTCTTGCCTGAATAGGGCCCAAGTCCACGTGTCTTTATAAGACCATTTTAGTATCAGACGACATCATACATGTGCAACACTTTATATACAAGGAGTCTATCCGGTGCTCCAAAGTTCAAACACACGAACATCCAACAGTTTCGATAATACAAGTTTTATGGTACAATACAATGTTTCTGAATAATATACATTAACAATGAAAGTTTCGTGCAAAGAGTAAAACATGTTCCCTTTTTGTGCCACAAGAGTAATTCTCCTTGAGAGATCGTTCTTGCACTAACTGCTGTGTTGGGTCATCGTATGATTCTGTAACAAAAAAGAAAGAGGGGGAAAAAATACTTAAGTGATTGTATTTTCATCAGACCAAGAATCTAGAAATGCTGAGAGGTTTATAGGGACATGAACAATGTGTTTGTGCACCCTGATGACCAGGGGCTGATGAGGGCCCTGACTCCTCACTGCCCGCAGTGAATGGGACCAGGAAGGAGGGGCAGGGTCCGGGGCCAAGGTGAGGGGATTGCCCATACCTTCCCTCCTCTCTGCCTCTGCCATGCCTTTCCAGAACACTCTCCCACCTTCCACCATCTCTTCTTATCAAAATACCACCCATTTTTCAAAGACCAGGGTAGCACTATTTTAACAGTTTTATTCATCTATTATTTCCATTGATTACCAATGCTTTTGTTCTAATCACTCCTAGATGGTGAACATCTTGACAGCAGAGGCTCTATCTGTCCCTGAAATTGGACTTGAAAGGCAAGAGCTGCCTGGCCAACAACTGAGATGAAGCTTCTCCAGATCCTCTCCTGGGGGTGGGTTCGGGGCTGTGTCACATGGCTCAGGAGCAGATTACAGCAGCCTGCGGCCACTCCCCCACCCCCAGCCAAGGCAGCCTGTGTTGTATTTTGGTAGTCTCCTCTCCAGCCACACAGGAGGGCAAGTCCCCCTCCTGAGCAAACAACCTGTTTCCATATTGTGAGAGAGCAACTGGGATACCTGGGCAACTTGTAACGGCAAGCCAGGCCCTGAGGGTGGAAACTGGGCAGGCAGACTCCAGACCTGCACCTGTGACCTGCAAGGGGGATGGTCACAGAACCAGGGGGCAGTTATTCCAAGCATAAGCCTGGAGATGGCCAGATCTCTGCTTTCCCTCCTCTGCACTTCTCCTGAGCCTGTTCTCCCATTGCTCACCTCGTACACCCTCGATCCCTTCTGGTCAGAACCTTCAGGCCTGGCTCAAAATACTACCACTTCCATGCTCATCCCATCTAAAACTGATTTCTCCCTTCTCTGATTTCCTACTGTACTTTATACTGCTGTTATTCTGTGTTTCTTAGGTCTCGTCTTCTGCTTACGCAGGCCTGGCTGTCTCCCCATGTCAGTAACTCTGGTGTTCATTCATTTATTGGTTCCTTCACTAGCATCTGTTGAATACTTCTATCACCACCTGCCACAGCCTACAGCATCGCAGTGCTTGGTAAAGAGGATCTGGCCAACTGAATGACTGACTAGCGAGGCACGGGCTACTGAAGGGAAAAGCAGCTCCCTGCCTTCGTGCCTTCCAAGTGTGTACAGCCTAAAGAAGAAAGATGTATGGGCACGTAATGGCAAAGCAACACGGCAGGATGGTATTAGAAACAAACACAGAAAGGTCACAGTCACACCTCACACTGCCTAGCCTTTGGGGAAGGCTCTGCGGCGAAGGTGAGAGGTGACAGTATAGTTGAGGCTGGAAACAAGAGAAGACATTCGGGATGCAGGGAGGGCACTCCAGACCGAGAGACCCACATGGGTAAAGGGAAAGAAGCAAGAATGTGCAAGGTATGTTCACGGACCTGCAACTTGTTCAAATTGGTTGGAGTCTTCTAGAGAGTCCTAGAATCAAGAGTACTGATGAGAAATAAAGACGGAGGGCAGTCTGGGGCTAGAGTATAAAGAGCCTTCTGTACCTTGCTAAGACTTTGTCTCGTAGGTGAAGAGGAGCTATGGAAGTTTTTTAAACAGAGGTCTTTGTCTTGGAGATCTTTGTTATCTTGTTATCCTCCACAACAACCAGCAAAATGCCAGCTCAGTGAACACGGGCTGAACGGCCAGAGGCGTGGCTGCTGACATCTGCTGGGTCAGGGCCGAGAGCACCAGTGAGGGCGAGGGGAGACTTGTGAGGAGCACCCAGGTCTTCCATTCCCTATTTCCAACTTAGCCCATTTTTGAAAAATACTGACAACAAATAATAATAATGAGGAATATTATTTTACCCTCTCTTATTTAAAACATACCATTTTTTATTAATTCAGTGAGGGATAAGTTGGATTTATTTTTCTTCTTAGTGGTATTAGGATAAAAAGCACATACAGGAGCAGACTAGTTTTATGCCAATTCTTTTCTCTTTGCATTGATTTTAAATACTTCTGAAATTATTTTTCACCAATAGACAGAAAGGTAATCAAAATACTGATGAGACTAAAAATCTTTCCTTAAAAATCAACACAACCATGATCAGAGAGGTTATAAACAATAAAAAAGTTCGAATGCTCAAAATATATGGTATAAACTTTCTCATACTGTTTACTCTCTCAAAGAGCCAAGTTTTATCTTACAGAAAGGTTTTTTATTTAAAAAAATAAATACAAGTTATGACAATAGTTACCTAAATGATAGGACACTGACAGAAGTATGGGTGAGATAGATATATATATATATATTTTTTTTTTTTTACAATAATCAACTGGAAAAGCAGGGTTGGCCAGGTTGCATAGTGGTTAAGTTCACGTACTCTGCTTTGGTAGCCTGGGGTTTGCAGGTTCAGATCCTGGAGTGGACCTACACACTGTGTCTACACACTGTTCATCAAGCCATGCTGTGGCAGCATCACACATACAAAATAGAGGAAGATTGGCATGGATGTTAGCTCAGGGCCAATCTTCCTCATCCAAAATAAATAAATAAATAAGTAAAAATAAACAGTTTAATAACACTATCTTTAAATGTTTAAGTGCTTACAATGGACATTCCACATTCAATAGGATTTTAGGATAATAAAAGAAGAGAAAGTGCAATCAGTGCCTTGTTTTTACATGTACTTACATTGAGACATTGCAAAACAAAGACCTAATACAATTGGCCATAAGAGTTGGCAATAATTGTGTCTTGGATGCTTTCATCCTAAACCAAAGCCATACAATTCTCTTCAGAGGTGCAAAGAAATGAACAAATACATCTGAATCACTTATTGCAACAGATTGAAGTCTCTACTATAAAGGAGTTATGCTTTGCATATTAAGAGAAAAGAATATAAATCATTTGAGAGAAGAACAAGAGTATGGCTTGTGAAATTCAAGCTCATACAAAAATGAGGATCACCAATATAAATAATGTCTAAATGGTAAATGTGGCACAAAAAAGGGCAAAGGCAGAACGTCTCCTTGGTGTGGAGATGCCTGCACACCATTGAGATCACTTACAGTCATTTGTTTTTTCTTCTTTTCACTCCAGCATAATTGAGGGCTATGAAAGGGTCCCCCCAGTCATGGCATCCACCATTGGCAGTGACTCTCGAGGTGGCAAAGGGGCATATTCCTAGATGATCTTGGGAAATGGGCGTATTTGCATTAAAAAAAAAAAGAAACTCAGATGATTCTGATCCAGTTGTCATGGGCTTGCCCTTACCACCTTTGAGGATCCTGGTATGCGTCTGTTCCCCATTCCCACACTGTATTCTGAGTCCTTGAAAATACAAATGGCCTAATTTCATTTTCTGAAGGAAGGATGGATGTCTGAGCTACACAGGTTATTGGGTTGGCTTTGGGGTTGGAGAGAACAGATGCAGAGTGTTAGTCTCCAGACTTCACTGAAGATCCTCTGATAAGAGAAACAAGAAGTCACTTCGTGGGAGCCCTCCATATATTTTGTGTGTTTTTAAAATCATAGGCATCATTTCTTTAGAAAGGGAGACAAGAAGCAAGTGGGAAAGATGAAAAGTAGACAAGAGAGGCACTAAGCACAAAGAGAGGGTGGATTCTGAGCGCAGCTCGCTCCTGCCTTGGCTCCTTGCCATACCACAGAGCTGGTCCTGAGTCACTGCAGCACAATGTGGACACACCGAGAGGAGAAAACGCTGCCAGGCCATCAGCACGCAGCCTCCTCATGTAAGAATTTTCTGCGCTTTAGGTCCAGAGGAAACCACTACACTAGAACAAAGCAGTGGGTAATCTCACCAATTTTACACAGCAATTCACAATCCCCAAAGTACTTTAATGCAATGACAGGTTATGAGAAAAAATATCTGTTCCAATGAAGGGAAAGTGTTTTACATAATCGAGGAGATCATCAGTGCAGCATCGATGGGGGTAGGGGGGTGATGACAGAAAAGGAAGTAGGAAGAGAAGAAAACTTCTGTAATCCCACAGAGAGCCATATTCTACTCTGCAAAAAGCCATCTCTTGGAGACCCCATGTCTAAGTAACTGAAAATTGCAAACCATTAATCCCAGTTATGAACAGTTGTTTTACACGAGGGGGGTTTGTGTTAAAAAAAAAGCAAATCCACAACACACCTTAAAGCTTAAGAGACAATCCATCTAGGTAGATACCGTAATAGCCAGGTTCAAAAAAACACTCTCTTTACTGTAAAGGGCCCCATTTGGAAGGACTGTGCTCTATCTTTTTTTACTCTATAAATGTGAAATTAAACTTAGAAAGCTAAAAAACAGATGAGGACCTTAAAAATTCCCTTCTAGCACTATGTATTTCTCTTTAAATATGAGATGCCTTTCATTTTACAAGACTGGAATTCTCATTTTGGGCTTGGCATTCTAACAAATGATTAATTCAGCCTCCTCCTTTCTGAGAGCTGACCACATTTACTGGTCAAATGGTTTAATCCTATTTAAAATGCAATCCAAGCAAAATATTTTTAAATAAAAATAAAAATCCACGATCCCCTGAAACTGTTCGCCTTGGCCAAGCCATCCCATTCTCCTGCGATCTTGATGTGAAGCTGAATATCTGCATCTATAACCAGGATGAAGTTCAGCTTTGGAGAAAAGCCCGGGCGAATCTACCTTCCCAACCTTGACAAATTAAGTCCTCACCCCCAAAAGTCGTGTCCACAGACTGCCCTCACTTGTCCAATATCTTGGCAGAGACCACGTCTCTTCTGTGCTCCATAACTCTGTGTTGGCATCGGCAAAATGTTAAGTGGTGATGGTAATAAAAAAAAAAAAAAACTACGTTTGAATGGAAGTTTTGTGAGATTTGTTGATTCCAAGATGTTAATCATTTTTACCATGACTTGTCTATTTATAGCCCTTAGTCTCAAACAAATTCTGACAAGCTTATAAAACTAAGAAAAAGAACCAGCATACTAGTTTAAAAAGGAATAAAAAAAAAAAAAAAAACAAGCTTTCCATTAATTCACTATGCCATTAGAATCCCGAATTGAAACTGCAGTTGTATTCAATTTAAATGAGATGTTTTCCAACCAGATGAAATAGTAGGCAATTGTGGCTGTGAAACAATGCAAGGCGGGAAGAAATAAAAGAAATATAAAGATTAAATGTGGCTGTTTCTTTCAACAGATGGTGACAGCACCATGGCAGCATGTTGTTTTTTCTTAGTTGAAGAATGCAAACATCCGTAATCAATCATCACTGATTAACTAATTATATTACCCTTCCTTTTATCACTAGGGTTGAACCTTTATCTGTAAACACTACGGATAATCTGTATGCTCTTATTTTTCTAGAAGCATATTCCAGTACACATGCGGTCGTGCAGTTACAGGCTGCAAACAGAATTCTACATTACCGTCTACCTTAAAGCACTACTGCTTTTTTATTTTTTTTAAACAAAAGCAATTGGTTTCCAACAGGCTGGATAATAAGTCTTTTGACCTGCATTCTTCTTTGACCCATTAAGGTCACCCCTGTGCTCGGGCATATAGCTGACTTAGGAATGCCTGCAAGTCCCACATTTCATCTCCTGCCCACTCAAAATAAAGCTTTCTTTAAATGTGTCTGTACGGGTCCCTGAAGGCCAAGGAGGCATCCCTGTAGTGGGCAATGGAGGGACAGAAGCTTCTGCCTTTATTAATGAATGCAGACCATTATGAGTCTGGCTGGCTCCTTCCCTGTTCCCAGAAGCATATACTGTACGTGACTTAAAATGCTAGAATATTGACACAAAGCGAGCCGGGCACCCCTAAGGAAAATTACTCCTTGGATATAATGTAGGCTCGTAACAGCTATTAGAGTACAAAATAAAACCCTCTGGGATCAAACTGACATATACCGCATTCTACCTAGTCCTCAAACATTAGAAGAATTTCTTTGTGAAGGCGTTCTCAAGGACAGCATTAAACTGACTTTTGTAGCAATCTGCAACAGCTTTTTGGCTTAGAGCTTTTAGTACTAAATCTCTGGTTTGAATCAATATAAGTACTATATCTTCTACATTAATCAATACATTTGGTTCAATACATGTTCTATTAAATTATACTTTCTAATCAAGATTTTTACATTTCTACCCTCTCTCTTTTTCATTTCCAACTTCTTTTGCTAGTAAAATAGTTTTGAAAGTGTATGCAGCTAATGATGTCAGGGTACTGGGTTATTTCCCCCATACGTTACAGAAAAAATACAAGGCAAAGGGCAGCCTTTAAACGTCTTAACAAGGTTAACGGGATGGGAATATAATAAATGAACATTTTCAAAGTCCACACAATTACAAAAGTACTCATAATTTTAAATTAATTCAAGGTGAATTGCTCCAGCTCTGAAAGTACCATTAGGAACATTCTAAAAATTACACTGAAAAACAAATCGTCCAAAAGTACCAATTAGACCCCATTTTGCCACCCCCAAATTTCCATTATCCACAAACTATATCCTTCCTGGATGGGGAAATTTTGGGTACTTGCATTTCTGTAGACCTTACCTGGTAAGCATCAGGCAACATATACGTGGGTATGTGCATTTTTGTGAGTTATGCTATATTTTAATGAATAGCCTTTAAAAGACAATATATAATATTTCCCAAAGTGCTTTGAGAACCTAAAAAACATATTCATAGAATAGATTTTCACAGCCAGGGAAGTTGACTCATAATTTTCACTTTGGTACAATTTACTAAAATGAGGTTCTACTCTTTTATTTTGACATAGCAATGGCATTTCCAAAACTGTCTGTCATGATATGCTTTTGGCCCTCTCTTTAATGCCATGAGTGTTGCATTTATGATCATGTTTGCATTGACAGAATTTCCCTTTTTATTTTTTCATATGGTAATGTCATCACCATGAACTTACAGAGACAGTGATGCATTTTCTTTTGACATTTAACAGTTCACATAGGCTTGGCCTGACATCTCAAAGCATTTTCTGGATGACACTAAGCTATATTAAAGCAAAAGGTGAAATGGCATCATCATAAGTGATCAGAAAAACACAAGATCTTGGAGACAGAAAAGAACTATTAGGTTATTTAGTTTGCCCCCTTGCTGGAACAGAATTGTTCTATAAAGTTTACACTCCAGGCCAGTTTTAAATGGTTCTGGCAATGAGGTTTCCATCACACCTCCCATAGGAAACAATTCCACATTCCAATAAACTTCACTGAAGGACATTTTTGTTGTTGATCTCTGGACATTCATGCTAAACAAGCCCAGAAAAGGGTGGTCTGGGATAACCCTGAAGCATGTGGACATTGCCACACTCATGAGTTTATGTTCTCCAGACCTTGACCGTATATCTGCAAAGTTCTTCTAGGTCATCCAAAGTAACCCAAAAAACAATCCAGTAAGTTATTTCTCAGTCATTATACAAACCATATAGATTCTAGAAGGCCAGTGGAACTTGCCTTTCAACAGGGTTTCCCAACCTCAGCACTGTTGACATGTTGGGCTGGACAATTTTTTGTCAGGGGCTGTACGCTGTAGGATGTTAGCAGCATCCTTGGCTTCTATCAACAACATGCCAATAGCATCTTCCCAGTCGTAACAACCAGAAATGTCTCTAGACATTGCCAAACACTCCCAGGTGGGAAAAGAAATCATCCCCAATTGAGGACCACTGGCTTACAGTGTTTTGAAAACACATTAGGCTTGCTGTACCATGCTTGAGCACACTACTACTTAGTCTTCAGTCTAAAAGGTATCTTCCTCACCAAATTAAAAAAAAGTATAGCAAAAGGGACATATATATATACCACGTGGAACTGTATTGCATGGCATTTTAAATATAGTCAATGAGTGAGAATGGGCGATTATCAAGAAATTATGGATCTTTGAGATATATAATAAATAGCATTGCTTGTGTGAAGAATAGAGTCTTTCCAAAAATGTCCACTCATTCAGCAATTTACCAAGACTTTCTATGTACCACCAAGGACCAAAGGCTGTACATTTTAGTGGCAATTAATCAATGCTGCTTTAGGAATATTTGCAATCTAATGAAGTACAAAGACACCCAAATATTAAACTCTGGAAATCAATATGTAGAGTATAGAAACGACTATCTACTTTGAACGAACTGCAGAGCCACTATCCTTAATTTGCTGGTCTGGATTCAATAGCGGGAGTCAACTACACCTGAAAGTAATGTATCAGAGAATCAAAGCCATAGTTTCAGAGCTGGGAGGGCCCTAGTAGCATCTGTTCCAATATCTCATTTTATAGATGAAGAAATGAGTCCCAGAGAATTTATGCCAACTTTCAAGGTGTTATGGCCACTCCAGTGGCATAGCTGGCTTTGGGCGTAAAGCAACTGTTGAGTGGTACTGGTTGCTGTGTTCTAGTCCCTGGGATGAGCCAGCTGCATGGATGACCGATGCTCACCATTATGGCCCTCAACAACTACAGCAAGGACAGTGTGCTATGGGCCTCAGAGAAAGGGTGCCTTACCTCCTGTGAGAGGCTGTGGGCTTGGTTCTCAGAGAAGTCACACCTGCCTGGTGCTGGACCAATGAGGATGAGGAGGAGGAGGTTAGAAGAAAGTAATGGGCTCCAGAGGGAGAGAGTAAGCATGAGTCAGGCTGAGAGCCAAAGAGGGCAGAGACCATGTAGGACTCCAAGTCATCTGTGGGGCTGAAGATCCATCAGGCTGGGCAGGCAGGTGGGGAGTCACTTCAGAAAGAGCCTATTTTCACCACAGGTCCTCTTTTTTACAACATCAAACCAAGCTGGGAAAGCCTATGGTGGTTAACAATGTCGTAAGAATACCCACCTAATTAGCCTAGCTTTAGCCTAATGTAAATCTTCAGAAGGCTAAGCAAAGACTAATTTTTAAAATAATGTCATGTCCACATTGCTAATATAGAACAATTCCTAGTATTTTAACAATTAAGCACTACAGAGAAATAAAACAATCCACTGTGGTCCACCAGTTTCAAAAAGACAAATATAACTGATGGGTTATATATGGGAAATGTTAACATCGTAACAATTTCATTTTTTTATTAAGAACTTAAAAATGATAGTAAAATTTCAGTTACTAGCTGACCTCTATCTGTTTTACATACCTAACAGGCTTGAAAATTTCCCTTTTTAGAATTGATAATAGCATGCACCATCAATTACATTGAGGGGAAAAAAAAGTGCCAAATTGGAAGAATAGGTTAAAAAGAGCAAAATGGCTTTTGAAAAATATATTAAAAGTATAATGTTTATTTTAAAAGAAAACAATGAATTGAGCTACCTGTTTACATGGAGGGAGCCAACAGAAAATTTAAATCAAACTATACAAACCCAGCAAAAGTGAAAGAGAGCCTAGAACTTAAAGATTCTGTTCAGATTCTGGAATTGCAGGATCCCAGCGTATTGTGGGACAGAAGGCTTTGATAGCAATACAGTCTAATAAGATATTCAGGGATTAAGTCAGTGCTTCACAGACAGATGTGTCCATGTGCCAGTTGTTGCTAAGCTTTAATTTTTCCCCCTGTAATGTTTAATTTATCACACTGGTGCTTTCTAAACTAGAACATCTGTAAACAAGGTTAAGAATGACCTCCTTCCAATTTTACATCCGTGAACAGTGCCCCTTCTTCGTGCTCTAATTTTAGATACCTTAAAGATAAATAAATCTGTGGAGGGAAGAAAAAAAGGCTGCTTGTCTGACACTGTAATGTGTTCATCTTGGGCGAATACAAATTTCCTTTCTGCCTGGCTCGTAGTGCACACAACTGGCTCTTGATGCTCAAGCCGTATTCAGGCATCTCCTTCTGAGTCAAACGCAATTAAACAAACTTCTGCTAAATATTTAACAGCCTTGTGTAGTAATTAGCAGCAAATAATGGGAGCTTAAATTGATAATTGCTCAGAAATGTCCTCTTGCAAACGTTACAAATTTTCTGCTCCTCCCTTTTCTCTTAGATTTTTAATCCCAGAGGGGTTTTTTTTTTTCAAGAAGGATTTAGTTAGTGAAATTACCCATAGTCACATTACTTGGCCCAAGATCTTGCAGTCACGTTGGGTTGTTTCACATGAGCTGCAAGATTCCACCAGCATTACCTATTTCGTTTCTGTTTTGAAATCCATTGAAATTTAAAGTTATGTACCGGAAAGCTGTTGGAACAGGGCATTGATTTAGAAACTGACTGGCAGGCTTAGGATTTAAACTCTGGGCCGCTAGATTCAAAAGGTCATCTGATTAGAATGGGAGAAGCACAAGGCGTGGTAATTTATATTCAAAGGGTAACCTTTGTAGGGAGAAGGAGGGAGCAAAGACTCTCTCTGCTTTTCCACTTGATATGAACAAGGATTCCCTTCAACCAAATTCCAATAATTATGAAAAATAGTGTATTGAACTTTGGCAACAAGCAAAAAGAAATGCCACTTCTCTATACTGTATTCTTTCTTATACTCAAAACACTGCCACACTCTCTAGGAGGTAAACTCACATTGAGTAAGTCAAACATGTTATAAATCTTTATAAAAAAATCTTTCCCCATCATAAGTAACCAAAGACTTGTCTACCACGGCATTTGCTTTAGTAAATATACATAAAAAGAATAAAACTGTGAAAGGACAATGTATTGATTTACATAATTGAACTGTGTTAAGTATGACTGTGTGTGCATGAGCATGTGTGCACATGTGCACATCCATGCCTAAGCACAAGAGCATGCGCTGTGGAGAAGGGGAAAGAGTTACACACGTGCGTGGGTTCTACAGGTAAAATCCTCGTGTCTGCCTTTGATCGTTCTGTCCCTCAGGGCTCATGTTCCTGCATGAAGAATGCAACTAAAGGAGCCTCCGAGTAGCCCTTGTTTTAAATTCTAAGTCCTTTGAAAATGCAAACATTTCACAGGCTCAATTATATTTGGGTGTCTCTCACTTTAAATTAAAAAAAAAAAAAATCCGGGTTTGGAGAGAAGAGATAAAATTTCCAAACTCAAAGTTTGGTGGGTTTTTTTTTTTTTTTTTTCTTGCTTGCTTTCTTTTCTTTCCCCTTTCCCTGCATGTTTTTATGTACTGTAGAAAGTTTCAAGTCCCCTTTCTTTAACAATCTCCTGCCTCCTCATCTCCTGAAATCACCCCTGTTTATCAAGCCAGTTCACACAGGCACAAAGAGAAGAAATCAGGTACGCTTAAGTGTCTTTCTTATCCTGTACCGAACCTTGTCAGGTCTCAAGATATATTTGTATTCTCTCGTCCATCATCTCCTCTTGTCTCAGAATCTTTCAGGTCTTAAAATGGCAGAGCTTCCCCCAACCCACCATCTAGCCAAGAAGAGCCTCTTCTGGCTTCAGAAACCCATCCTTTTCACTCCCCCTCTCCTCCACTCCCGGGGCACCTCTTCGGGCATTGCTCCTAGGTCTGTGTGTCCTCACCCCTCATGCTGCAGAACTACTAGAAAGGCAGCCCTTTAGTTCTCCACACAAAGATGTGCTGTAGCTATGGTGAGAGTAATCTATAACCCTCACATCCTTATATAATTTGCTACTCCAAGTTAATTTTAATTCATTACAATAAAGCAATATAATTAAAAAAATAACTCTTTAAAGTGAAGTATTCAACATGATCCTGGAAGAAAGAAAGCTTTGAGTAACAGAGGGCCAGGCAGCAGGCATGGTGCATACTCATGCAAATTCAAAGGTGGGCTATAAACAAGTCCACACAGCCACACTGCCATGCATAAAGGGCCGGGCGACGGGAGGCCTCATTCTAATCAGTCCTCAAAGGAACCTGCCATACAGAAGTGGTACTTATTCTAATTTAAAGCCCTCATGCTTGCTTCAGTGTTGCAAAATTTATAAAAGAATAACTTCATTAAACCGCCTGGCACTTCAAACACAAATGCAAACCAGCCACAACACAGAAGGAGCTGGACAAGAGGAAGAGAAATATTCCCAGAGAGTTGTTAACTCAGATGTTCAAATAAAGTCTGCATTGGGTGCTTCTCTTTCCGACGACGTGGTTTGCTGTGCAACTTCCCTTCACCCAGGACTTCTGCCACATGGCTCTTGACTCCTGTCATGAGGCCTGTTGCTCCTGAGTCTGCTTAATAACACTGAAAATCATTCAAAGTGGTTCGGCCTCCACCTCACATGCAGAAATACATCTGGCAGTACCTAAATGAACGCTTTTCAATGTTCCTTTCCGGGTCTGCAAAGGAGATTGATTCTGAACACACCACTATTACAGTTCCCATTTACTTGGGTATATATTTCAGACTCACCAAAGTTGTTGAAAAACTAACATAAAAAAACTTTTTTCCCCTTAACCTCGGTCCTCAAGAAAGAAAGCAATTATATGGGTTAAGTGGAAACAATCTGCTGAATCCACGCACAGCACTGGAGAGAAGTTATTGTCACATCCTAAAACACACACTTTTAAGGAAAATTCTTCTTCTGCCCTGAACCAAAGAATCAAAGAAATGCTACAGTAAAATCACTTCAGGCTAGATTCCTAGCTACAATACAGTCTGTGTCAGAACACACATCATTTCATGCTGAACTGTCAGCATACTTCTCAAAATCGTTTTTTTGGAATGCAATGCGAAAACAATCCAGAAGCCTGTATACAGCTCCACACCTCTGAGAAAGCAGGTGTTACACACAGGTTGCGCTCGGCATTGAGATCTTGAGCGAGGCCAATAATGAAAGACTCCTTTCCTGTTCAGAGTTTCTCCTCTCCCAAGCCCAAAGCTGTGCTAAGGTTTTGCTTCTAAGAGAACAGGGTAAGCTTTCAAAAACTGTGAGAATGGAAATCCAGGGAGGGATAAGAGAAAATGATCTTAGGTTGAAATCTCTTAAGGTGAATCTCTCCAGAGGCGATAACAGCAGACTGTTTACCCCAGGCATTTTTCAAAATTTTGGAGTGAGGTTCTTGCTGTTGGTCAGAAGAGAGACCTGTTACAGGATACTGGGTTGACTGGAGGACTGATTGACACGATAGATGGGAACACTATAGTTGTCACCACAAAAACGCTGTGCGATGTGATTCATATTATTCCTAGGATAAACAAATATTGAAATTAATTCTCTATCATCCTTAGACATTTGTTTTATGGTGCTAAAAGCTCTTTTACATTCATGTAATGTAATATATGGGTGAAGGTAAGTTTGTATTATTTTTCTTCTCCATGAATAAAATAGGACTAATCAGATGGAAGGAGTGAGCTAATTCAATTACAGGCAGCCTTTATTATACAAGAAAATATGGATTATTGATCTCGTGGAGTTGGCAATGCATGATGCAAATTCAGTGAATGAAACCTGAAGGTTTGAACTTCAGACTATTTTTAGTCATGCTTAAATCTACTCGACCGGTATTCACTTTTGAAAAACCACCAAAAGAAAACAACATGAAGTAATTAAACCCAGGGCTCCAAAAGGGGACAAATGAAAGGTTAACTCAGAGGACTGAATGGCAGCCTGAGAAGGCCCCTTCGTGGGGGTGGCATCCCTGGTTCCTCTCCTACCGTGGAGGAGGAGAAATGGGAGGCTCTTTCAGCCTGTGTGTGCAGTGCTGAGTGAAAACTTCTTTGGGAGACTGAAATTTACTTCACAGGCATCTTGACAAATCGGACCTCATCCTGTAATGAGAACAAATGGATTGTTGTGGCTTTGCACTTGCGAGGCGGACTTGTTTGAAATACAGCTGGACTGTCCTAGCAAAATCCTTTTGTCTTTTATCTCTTAAAAAGTGCAATAATCAACCCTGGTTAGAAAGAAAGCAGCTCTGACTAGCAGGGTCACGTGGAAAGCAAAGCCTATAACACAAACACTAAAGGGAAAAAAGGTGAGCTCTGATTTTCAATGTATATTTACACACCTCAGGTCTGCCTTCCCATTTCCCCTTATAAATCTGCCCCCAGACACCATGGCATGCTGATTGCTGTTTGTACTCTGCTACAAAGTGCAGACCAGCCTGTCTCCTGTATTCCTTATAAACTTCTCCCAGCTCTTCCCTACCGAGCGCACACTCTGCCTTTTGACCAGGTTCACATCCTCCACCTTTTTGTGGACCGCAGCCAAGTGCCCCCCGACATGGCAGCACAAACAAAAGTATGCTCTTTTCTCCTCTATTTTTTTAAGAAGAGTAAAAAGGGTTCTGCATTTTGGTAGGCACGCCTCCAAAGCACAAGTAAGAGTCCATGTGGCATGTTTTCGAAAAAGACTCCAATGAAAGGGAGGAAGGAGGGATGCTAAACAATGCTGCACAAAGTTGCAGACTGTTCGGCTACAGTCCAGAAAATGAATCCAATTTTTCATTCTGTCATTATAAATATTTCATTGCAAATGGTACTGATTTTCTGCAACTGTGGTTAAGCAAAGGGCCTCTGTGTGAATATTTAAGGGAAAAAAAAAAAGGAGGAAGACAACGAAGAACAGGGAGGGGGAATGAAAGGTTAGCAACCAATTAATTTCTTACTTTAAATGTAAAAGATTCTGGGAGAAATTCAACAGTGATGTAGTGTGTGACTCAAAGAAGAGGGAAAAAAAAAACATTTACTCTGCTCTTCTTCTGACAGTTTCTCATAAAATATCTGCAGTCCATCTATCTTTTAGTACTCCAGGCTCCTCTGGAGAGCAGAAAATGGCGGTTTAAAGCTCACTTCAGTGCCAGTCTGCGGGAGATTGCTTTCCACAGGACCCCCGCTGATGGAGGCCTAGGGGAAGAGGCCCAGGAGTTATTCAATCAGCCCGAGACTCTGGGGCGGCTGGGGGTCCTTTGAGGGCTGATTATAAAGCTGCCCTCCTGTTGCCTGCCTCGGAACAGAACGAAATGAGCAGCCTCTTGCTGAGCAGATTCTGCAAGAAGGAATTTCACCTGTCATGGAGTTTGTCAGAATTTCAGGATTTATCTTGGTGCAAAATTAATAAAATACCAACCAGGATTTCAGGCTGACTACTCAGCTGTGTCATCTCAAAGTGATCTTTCACCCAAGAAAACCTGGACAGTGAGCACAGCCATTCTTGTCCTACTTTTCCTTCGGAGGGTGAGCGAGACGATGTGACTAATACCACCCAGACGTCAGGATGAGATTTTGAACCAATTACACACAAGGCTGAATTACGTGTGGGTGCTACCGTCTTAATGTGCGACCTCTCACCTCGCTGCTGTAGTTCTAAAGCCTCTTTGGAATAAGCCCGAGTCTGAAGCATAAAAAGGCCATTTCTGCAGTTTATAACACAGTAGGTCCCCTATGGCATCACATCTGTTAAATTCATACACTGGTATTTCAGGCCTGGATTTGATTTATCTTTTAAAAAGGAGTACTAACAACGGACTATGTTAAGAGCACATATTGTGAAACATTACAAATTAATCTCGGGTCAGCCGTGAGCAAGGAGGAGCAGTTTCATCTTTTGTTGTAACACACGCTGCCCTCCAGTCCATCCCCCTCTGGGATCCTAGCGGAGAGCGGGAGTAGGCAGTGGGAGTGGAAATGGGGAGGGAAGGAACACAGAGGGGAAGGGACAGGGAGGGGCAAACCTCTGCAGGCTCCGGGCTGCAGCAAGTTTGGGAGTTTGGCCATCTCTGCTCATTCCTCTTCAGAAGGTGGCTTGCACCACACAAATCACCACAGCTATTTTAAGTGGGGCTCTGTAAAGCCCAGGGTTTGATCCTTTTGAGCTGAGGCTTGGGCAGCCCCGAGGCAATTAGCTCTGGTCCTCAGAGTGGGCAGCATCACATCACAGATGGGGCAGTGTGTGGGGACTAGGTTGGCACTCACGCCACTGGCTGGCCCAAGCCACTGGACAGAGTGGGCAAACATTTCTCAGATTTGACTCCGGACTCTGAACTCAGGTTCAGAACAGGCTTAACTTGAATCGTAATGTACACCTTGTGTTGCATCCCTGGCCTCCCACCACGCTCAGACCGTGGGTGCCTCTTACTAACTGGTGATTGGCAGCACATCCTCAGCTCCCAGAGTCTGCGATTGGTTTAAGGCAATTGCAGCTTTCCTGTCCAGTTTCTAATCGACGTTTTCTAAATGAGACATTAAACAACACTGTAATGTGTCCCTTCTAGCTCTTCCCCCTAGTTAAATGACAAGACTGTTTTGGAGAGCCACCTTTACAAAGCGGTAGTAGCCTGACAATATTAATACCAAGAGATCTCAGGAAAGAGTGAGAGAGAGAGAGAGGAAGCTGGCAAGGGAAGGCACAGATGGTGGGCGGGGATGCAGGGTGCTCTCAGCAGGCTTCAGTGGAGATGCATTAACTCCACAGAGGGATGAGGGCTTCCCACCAGCACTGTCATGAATTATGACTGAGTACGGGAGTGAGGTCTTAGTGCCTGGCTCACAGCAAATAGACTGTTCTATTTTCCTGCACAATCACCTTTCACCCTTATAAACCCAAAGCACAGCAAAGCACACTGCTGATATTTAATGGTATCACAGTAGCCTTTTATGTGTCTAGAAGGCAGACAAACTTAGCAGATGTGCCCAGTGGTGTAAGTCAGATAATTATAAAATTAAGTTTTGGCAATGTAAAAAAGGAAACCTTTTACGGGCGGTTCGGGTTTCCAGTGAGAGATGGTCTTCCGCCAGCTGAGGAGCCACATCAAAGCAGGAGGGGACCACGAAAGAAAGATGCCAGCCTCTCAGACACACTGGGTACAAGAGAAAAGCCTCCCTTTTGCAAACTTTCTCCTCCTCTTACGGGAAAGCACTTCCAGCCCAGTTAGTTCCTCCACTCACCCATTCAATGAAGTTATCAATGAAGGAGGCCTGTTATTTTAGGCAGTTTAAAATTTCACCACTTTTAAAGGACTCGTTTACCCTGCCTTTCACTCCCGTTTAAAGCCTCGGAGTTGCTGTTCTAAATGACAGCACCGCGAGCACTCCTTTTAAGCACTATTCATCTCGCCCGCCACATCTCCGGCTTTTACAGAACACTGCTCTCTCTCCAATAAGGGAACTTACTCCTTCATAGCTGCAGGGCAGAGCCTGTTACGAGCTGTAGATTCGCTGCAAATATAACAATAAAGGATACAAATGTGAATTCCTCTTAAAATACACGCCTGGCTCTGAAGCTGCCTTGCCTTAGCAAACTCGATCAAGAGCAGCCTATCAATCGTTCTCCAAATGCACAGCAACAGCTCATTTCACGCGGCTGTCCAAGGGATGGCCACATCGATGGATCGGAAGATGCTGGAATGAATTCTTTGCTCGTTTCAGGGGATTTATAGTTGAAGTCCACGATTACCATCTCTCTCACTCTAATTGTGTCAACAGTTGGATATGGAAGTGGTGTTTTCCAATAAAAGATAAAAGTTTGTAAACATAAAGGGTCTATTCTTGGCGTTTTGTTTCTGCTAATGTGAGGAAACTGATCCATGTGTGGCGCAAACATCTAACATAGAAACACATATGTGGGAATTCAATGTGCCTCTCTAGATTGCAGAATGTTCTAGAAATTTGGATTTCCAGATCTTTCCAAAGGATCTGATTAAAAAGGTGCTGAGACAGAGCTCTGCCTTTACAGGACAATCATGCCGGCAGATCTTCTGGTGCTGTGGCAGCAGGCTGCCTTGGCGACATAGAAGATGGCAGGGCCAGCAAAGCCCAGCCAAAGCAGAATGTGGCAGAGGTGATGAACATTTCCAGGGGGTGGAGAGGGAGGAGGTTGCAGAACTGGCCACAGTGCTCTTCAGTACACCCTAGCTGGATGCTCCATAAAGTCGCACTGATGGCAGTTCGGAGATGGCCATCTGTCGTCAACTCTGGGCCAGACAAAAAAATAATGTAATGGCAGATCACTAACAACAGGGCTGTTGGAGGAGGGAATGAATCCTAGAACGAGGAGGTGGTGCTCCATCTTTTAATAGCGAAAACCAGCCATCGATATGAACATCAAGAAATTAATGGATGGAGAATTTTTAAAAACTGAGCTGGGGTGCGGTAGAAACGATTCAAATGTAAATCAAGTGGTTTTAGCTTATTGCAATTACCTCTGCTGCCCTTACTTCAGTCATATTAACCACTTGATTCTTGAAAATTTGACTACCAGGACACATGGTAAAGCAGTGAGGGCCAAATTTAGAAAAAGGTGAGCCCAGGTTGTGCCTCCAAGCATGCCCACACAGATTAGCATTTATTGGTACAAAACGGGTAATTGAAAATGCATTTACTCATTTAGTCCAAATGAGTTCATTGTGACAATCATGCTTATCTATCTTTCTGTAGGCTTGCTTAATTTCTAGATGCAGTTTTATTAAAAAGCCAAATAAAGCTACCTCATCTTTATATGCTTTATGAATGCTATAAAATTTTAAACTCCCTTCTTTCTCAAGAAAAACTCTAGCTTTGTGCTACTGCATAAATGATAGGAAGAAAGAGGGGGTGGGGAGTGAGGAAGAGAGAGAAAGAGAATGAACAGCAGTGAAACTGAGGTTAGCCATGTCCTATTTCTTTGTCCTATATGATTAACTTTCTGCCTTCAATGGTAAGGACAATCAATCCTGATTGAATTATCCAATATTAACAGCTGAAAGTGATCAAAACTAATGGTGAAAACATAGCGCCAATCAATAAATCAATGCAAATGATTCGGTTCCTGGAGATCCGATCAAATAAAAGAGATAGATCAATTTAACCACTGAGCAAATTAAGTGGAAGTTGCTGCAGCACCAATTTACTTCAAAGCCCCGCAGGCCCACAAAGCAGAGAAATGAGGCGGCGTAGAAACGGACCAGTTCCAGAACCACATGCTCACTTGATGCAATTTATACTCCTGCAAACCTGAGTCTATGCAATGTGTTTAGGGCTGCAATTTCAGCCCTAAGAACAGAAGATACACAGAGGTCCAATGGGTCTAACAAAATGGAGAGCTAAGGTACAAGGCACAGACCACTCAGGGAGAGGCAGAAAATACGCCCCCCACACTGACTGTCCTCCAAAATGATCAATATGGAACAAAGGTATGCAGGCCCAGACACGGGGATGGGCAAATCTCTCCAATCTGGGGGTCCCAAAGGAGGACCACACGATGACAGGCAAAGCAGGACAGGGTTTGGAGTCTTATAGTTGGAGTGGGGATAATGAAAGAAATTTCAAGCTCTGTTAGAAATAAAAACAAAACAATAGAAAAATATAGAAAAGTTAGGAGAAGAAGATGAGTATGAGGGGCAAAATAGCTTTAAAGGTACTTCTTTTAGATGGGCTATGAGTAGTAATATACTCTTTTCCATTCCTCTTGTTTGCAAGAGGACTTCAGCCTGACTTGCATAAAAATATGAAAACAAACTAAAATCAACCTTTCCCCACCTCATAGCCAGATCCCATCTTGTGTTTTATGGAGGGGAAAGATAAAAATTTCTTGTTTTGGCCAGAAGTCCTTAATTTGGAGGAGGGGGGAAAAAGGTCAGGTTGTTTTGAAATACATCTCTGAAAGCAAATATAAATGTTTAGTTTTATAGTTATACTCCAAAAAGAAAAAAGAAAAAAAAAGAAGCCTAAGTCTCTTTAATCGCTTGAAAAAGATGAATGTTTAAAAATAAGAATTTTTATCTGAAAACCAATTAACATGAAACTATGTCAAGGTATGATTAATTGGGAAATTATTCCAGTGAACTAGAACAGAGAACTAAGGAAAATTCTGACATGTCTGGAATAGAGATCTCACTTCCAGGTAATGATGAATCTTGATTTTGTCTACTCAGGTCAGCATCAGGAGCAGGGAGAGGGCAGGCACCCGTGTTCACCCATGCCTGTTCTGTCCCACACTCTGCACAGAGCGCTCAGTATCAGCCACTCCCCAGCACTCGCACCAAGACCCTGGGAGTTAGGCATGATGCTATGTTGCCTCCTGCACGCCCATTTTACAGATGATGAAACTGAAGCCCAGAGCCAATAGCTTGTAAGTGGCAGTGACTCAAATCAAACTCTGGTGATTCCTCTCTGCAGCTCATGCCCTTTCCCCTGTACTCAGCTGCCTACACAGAATTCAAAGCAAAATAAATAAATAAATAAATAAAGCAAATGAAAAAACCCACAAAAACTATTTTTTTAAAACCACTAATGATCTGAGATTTTATGGGTGGCTGACTCTCCCACATCCAGATACTGGAATCATATCCATCCTTCGAAACCAGCTTGAATGCCTCCCACATGATGGCTTTCTTGATTCTCTCAGTTGGGGGATAAACATCTTTTGGAATACTTACAACAGTTTATTACATATTACCTCATAGTACAGTTAATCATATGCATATCCTATCTTTTCCAGCAGACTGTAAATACAATATATTTTAATTACTTTTGATGTGCCATAGAGTGCTTGGAATCATAGTGAATTTAAAATGATGAAATTATATTTTGTATAAATATTTTTAAATTAATAAATATATTTTCTTACCTAATAATGGCCCTGGGACGATAGTACTATATAGTATAGCACCTGTGATTTTGACTATTAACAAGGACTCTTAAACGTCTCATCACATATTATTTAATAATTTGAGACACAAATTTGTACTACATTTATTAAAAGGCCAGTTTAGGAATGTAGCTAAGTTAGCGAGGGACCCAGTGAGCTGCTCAGCAGCCACATTTAAATGATGTATTGTTGTCTTACATGTCGCATCCTGTAAGTAGTAATTCATTTTCTTTCAGAAATATGATCATAAAACTTGAGCATTAGTTAGGCTCTGAAAAATACGCATCAAAATCAGGTGATTTGGTGGGAAAGGGATTTGAGAAGAAAATCAAACAGCTGTAGAGACAATTACATATTTAAACTTAAGTGATATCTGAAAATCTTGGTGTATCCCTCAGAATGTCAAATGACTACTGGATTTTGGACGTGGAAAACACCGCATTCATGAATTAATGAAGGAAAGGGGTAAGTATCAAAGTAATATTTGATTCAAAAGGAATTGAAATACCAGAATCTCAGAGCCTAAAGTTCATCTGGGCCAGTTCCCTCTCCCACTGCTGGAATTCCCTTTGTGCCCATTAAATTCAGAACATGACGCCTGATGGAACTTTCTATGAGGACACATTAGAAGAGGATGATTTGATCACTGCCATTGAATTGCAGCTTTTCTAGAGGCACCAATTAAACAGTAATTACTGTATTGAAAGAAAGTGGCCTATTCAACAGGATTTTTACAAACACACCACTTGCTCACACCTGTATAAACCACTTTGGATACAAATATGCATTGTAGGATATTATTCTTGGACTACACCATCCCTCTCTCAAAGCAGCTTCCTTAAATTCTGCAGAAAAAGTTTTGAGGTCTATTAGGAAAACATGTGAAACATTCAACATATTCATTCACTTTTAAAATAACAAAATGTTCATTTAGTTCAAATAATGCACTCTTATTCCAAAGCACATCTTCCCTACCAGCATGCTAGGTGGCCTTTGAAATATACCAGAATTCCTTGCAAAAATAGGGGGAAAACTCTACCAAAAGAAAAAGCTTATATCCTGTTAAGAATTATACATTATATATCTCTGGACTGGCATTTAGAACTTTTGGTCAGAAAGGTTTAGGGATCATGTGAAGAACATAGCTTCCACACTGGCAAAAGCTGTGTCCTAGACTGAGTGTTCCATAGAAATAGAAGTTTTTAATTTTAAAAGGAATTGGGGTCTGTGATGTCCAGAGGATGATGTCTGAGTCTTTGATTTTTTGAAGATGGACAGTGTATAATAAGGATTATCTGAATTCTGAATGGCCTAGTAGACAATGTTAACGAAAATAACGTGTGTGTGTGTGTCTGTGTGTGTGTATTAGGTATACAGTTTTATACCCAACAAAGCACTTCTCTCCAAAAAAAAGATGCTTCTGTGTTTTTAACTGGGTATAAACAGTGAAAGAAATGTAAATTACTTTTATGGTCATGAAATCATTTATGCGCCATTAAAAGACATACCACAGTTATGATACTGGGCAATTTTGGAATGCTCATCCTAAACTTGCCCTATTATTCTCTCTCTGATATAAGAGCCAAATAAACTATATGGTTTCAAATCTCCAAGAGGATTTCAGTCTTGGGCTTTAGTTTTATAATGTCTTGTGAAAGTTCCTTCTTTCTGAACTTTAGTGGTATAAAACAGTAGATGAGTTCAATTGGTGTGACGTGTCAGTTTTAAAATTTGCATTTACTTTACATACCAAGGCATGAACTACAGTGGGCTGATAAAATAGCTTCATTTTTCTACTCTGCTATTATTTTGGTTACAGATCGTATTTTCTATTGCCACCTTAATTTCAGTTTATTGTCTCCCTCATTCTAGAAATTAACAAAATTGTATTATGGTTTTTGTATACTTATCTTGCTCACTTTCTATACAGGAAATAAAATAAATCAATATTTAAAAATTACATTAATCCCATCCTCTAAGCACAGGTGTAAAGATAATTTGGGCAACGAAAGCAAATGAACAGGACAGTGAACCCTTAAGCTTAAAAGATAAAAATTAACACTCTCAAAACTAGAAAAAGTGAAGTTAGCTCTGATTCATTTTTCTTAAGATATTGAAACTCAAAGTCCCTGTTATTACTGGTGATTCTAGAAAATAGACCTACATAGATATTCCAATGACTGTATGTATTAGCTCTGTAATAATCAACAGGCACTAACTATAAATACCATTCTCATCAAAAGAATGATGCACATAGTGAGCCTGAGTATTCATATCAAGACCAAATGTGTATGATTTTGAAAAATAACAGGATTGAAAAATAATGCTCATGGCTTTGGATTATAAAATAAGTCTTATTTTGGCCCAGATCACAATTAGAATGCATGAGTCAGAGACGCTTTGAGAGATGTTTGCCCTCATAAGATCTTAAAGACTCAGAAAGAGTTGTGTGTTTTGTACCATATCTTCTATACCAACAGTTTTCAAAGGGTGGCTTCGGGACCTCTGGGGGGCTCCCAGATCCTTTCAGGGGGTCTGTTAGGTCAAACTATTTTCATAATAACATTAAGACCTTATTTGCCCTTTACACTCTCATTATCTCATGAGTGTACAGTGGAATTTTCTAGAGGCTACTTGACAAGTGATGACACAATCTTTCTGGCAGCTAGTAGAATTGCTTGCTTGCATATTCTTGTGTTTAAAACACTTCTCAATTTTCATATCTGATATGGAAATATCAATAGATAATAATCCACAAAAATCAAAGCGCTTTGTGGTCCTCAGTCATTTTTAAGTATAAAGGCATCCTGAGATCAAAGAGTTCGAGTACCACTGGTCTATACTAATTGTAGAAAAGAGTGAACACTGTACATTCCATGAAACCCTAAAATATACCATAAAAGAAACCAGGAGTCCTGAAGCATGTGTTTAATTGTTTAGTTTTGTCTGCTCTACAATAGGCCACAGGCCACCACTGCCACAATGTTGGGTTCTTTTAAGGAAAGACATTGAAGCCTTACTACCAGGTTAGTCACATTAGAATCTATTAATACAGTACAAAAGTGGAAATTTGTTGTAAACTTTTTTTCTAGAACATAAATACAAATGATTTATCCTTTGATACCTATTGTAATAAGAATATATTTTCAAACAGAAATTTAGGTTAAGACACACTTTTAAACCATAGTCTAACTTGGTCTATCTTCTACATCCAATTCACAAACAGATGTGACAGAGTAGAATCCTATTTAGAAGTGATAAAAAGTAAGATAATTACTTTAATTTTGGTCCACTGACACATTATGACAATTTAATAGGCTTACTGATTTTTTCATGTATTTTTTATTTCACCTCCTTAATTTGATATTTGTTCACTTATAGAATGATAACTGAGAGGGCAAACTGTAACTCCCTTATTTTGACACATAATTCATGCAAATGTGGTTTCCCCAGAACCCAAGGAGGTACAAAGCTGCCCAGGGTTCACAGCGTGGGATGGGAGACCCAGGGTCCAGAGCGTGGGATGGGAGACCCAGGGTCCAGAGCGTGGGATGGGAGACCCAGGGTCCAGAGTGTGGGATGGGAGACCCAGGGTCCAGAGCGTGGAATGGGAGACCCAGGGTCCAGAGCGTGGGATGGGAGACCCAGGGTCCACAGTGGGATGGGAGACCCAGGGTCCACAGTGGGATGGGAGACCCAGGGTCCAGAGCGTGGGATGGGAGACCCAGGGTCCAGAGCGTGGGATGGGAGACCCAGGGTCCACAGCATGGGATGGGAGACCCAGGGTCCAGAGCGTGGGATGGGAGACCCAGGGTCCAGAGCGTGGGATGGGAGACCCAGGGTCCAGAGCGTGGGATGGGAGACCCAGGGTCCACAGTGGGATGGGAGACCCAGGGTCCAGAGTGTGGGATGGGAGACCCAGGGTCCACAGTGGGATGGGAGACCCAGGGTCCAGAGCGTGGGATGGGAGACCCAGGGTCCACAGCGTGGGATGGGAGACCCAGGGTCCACAGTGGGATGGAAGACCCAGGGTCCACAGCGTGGGATGGGAGACCCAGGGTCCAGAGCGTGGGATGGGAGACCCAGGGTTCAGAGCGTGGGATGGGAGACCCAGGGTCCACAGTGGGATGGGAGACCCAGGGTCCAGAGCGTGGGATGGGAGACCCAGGGTCCACAGCGTGGGATGGGAGACCCAGGGTCCACAGCGTGGGATGGGAGACCCAGGGTCCACAGTGGGATGGCAGACCCAGGGTCCACAGCGTGGGATGGGAGACTCAGGGTCCAGAGCGTGGGGTGGGAGACCCAGGGTCCAGAGCGTGGAATGGGAGACCCAGGGTCCAGAGCGTGGGATGGGAGACCCAGGGTCCACAGCGTGGGATGGGAGACCCAGGGTCCACAGTGGGATGGGAGACCCAGGGTCCACAGCGTGGGATGGGAGACCCAGGGTCCACAGCGTGGGATGGGAGACCCAGGGTCCACAGCGTGGGATGGGAGACCCAGGGTCCACAGCGTGGGATGGGAGACCCAGGGTCCACAGTGGGATGGGAGACCCAGGGTCCACAGCGTGGGATGGGAGACCCAGGGTCCACAGTGGGATGGGAGACCCAGGGTCCACAGCGTGGGATGGGAGACCCAGGGTCCACAGTGGGATGGGAGACCCAGGGTCCACAGCGTGGGATGGGAGACCCAGGGTCCACAGCGTGGGATGGGAGACTAAGGGGTGGGAGGGGCTCTGAGTCCCTGCCTCAACCAGGTCAGCTCCTCTTCAAGTTCTTTCAGGGATTCAATACAAAAAAATAATAATAATTATCCAGCCACCTCATTTTAGGCTAAATAACTTTACTGTTAATAATAATGCTCATAATAAAAAAATAATTCTAAGTTCAAATCCATTCTCCTCCAAGGGCACTGACAAGATTTAACAAAAATTTGTTACTCATATCATTTCATCAGAAAAATGAAGATAAGTATTGTACCCATTTTTCAGATGAAGAAATAAAAAAAAAAAAAAGAGTTATTTTCCTTTAACAATAAGTGACACTTCTCGGATAGAATCCAGGTCTGTGACTCATATATTTAAGTATTATGAGCTATCAGTTTATTGTTAAGCATAAACTGTTCAGAGACATTATACCATTGCAAGGTCACACATCTAGCAAGCAGGACACTCAAGGCTAAAACCAACGTCTTTGGGTGCCAAAATTTTCAACTATAAGGCTGTTACTGAGGAATAATTATTCTATGCCTTTAAGTAGAAGAAATACATACTGGACAAGAGTATAGCTTCTTTCTTCTCTTCCCTTCTCCCTTCCAATTTTAAGCCCCTCAGGACAACAATAACCTGGACATCCATCCAGCCTGGAGCCCAGTGGGAACAGACCATGAATAAAACAGGATTTGGGAGAATGGGCCATGACAAACGAGGTGAATGATCCCACAGTCCAATAAATCTGACCCCTAAGTCTATCACACTGGGTCAGAAGGTCCAATTATAGGTCTGTTCTAGTTCTTTTTATGATTGACAGCAGCCAGAGGCAAAATTACTTTGGTGTCTGTTAATCCAGCCTCTAATTTTCCCTTTGCCTCAATACATACAAAGCATCATGGTGGCCCAGGGCGAGTGGTACTGTGAATCCAGATTTAAAAAGCCCTTGTTTCCCATAAGAAGAGCAACCGAGTTCAATCCTAGTCCTCCTCACGGGGACATTACCTGAAGCTCTGTTTGGAAGAAAAACTTCTGTGGACATTGTGTGCAGTCGTAGATCTTGTCTTCTTGTCCATGGGCAGAGAAAATATGCTGCTGCAACTTGTTTGCTTGAACAAACACTGAAATGATAAAAGAATGGTGAACTTTGGGTTATTTTCTTTCCGAAATCCCCTCGGTCGATGACTCTGTGAACAGACCCAGACTGAGCAGACTGAATGGCACTCCTTCTGGGTGTGACAACTGCTAGGGACCTGGGGAGAGCTGAGCCACACTTGCTCATGGTTGGGTCTCTGACTTTTGTTGAGATGCACTCTACTAAGCACCTAATTCAACCCAAACAGCTCCAAAGTAAAGGTTTACGGAGGCCCAGCTCCCTATAAATCTTTTAAAAATAAAGCTGAAAATTGTCAAATGCACAGCACTCTCTGAACAGAAATGACTCTTATTTCTCAGCAACCCACAGGTTAAGAAATCATAGATGCCAAAACCCTGTTTATTATATTTGCCTAAAGTTATAGCTAGCAAATAGTTCTCTATTTAAATGTGTTAATGCTAAAAATTATATCCCACAGCTACTCTGGGGTGCTGTCTATAAATGTGAAACAGAACGGCAGGTAAATTCTCTTTGGATACTTTAAGATCAACTCAGCCTACACACCGAATGCAAGGGTTTCAATAATATAAACATGTTCAATTTTAATGACTACAAAACAAGGCCCTAAGACTGTGTAACAGTTTACCTAGGAGACATACTATTAATAATTAAATTGTATATGCCAGAGGCAGTGTTTGGGTTGGCAGAACTGACTTCTGATGGATGCCTGGTGCACTGTGACCTAAAAAAGTTTGCATCTACAATATTAATCTGTATAGGCAGGGAAAGGATTTATTAAAGATGTTGGCATTTGACTTTGACTCCACTCTAATCATTAAAATTATTCTAATTGCCAGCCAACCTAAAATATTAGAATATTGTTCTTGTGAGTCATACATTTTAATCACATTTCTCATTACCTTCAAAAACTGCTCAGATTTCCTCTCCCACCTAACATGTTTTATATTGGAAGGGTTCTTTTCTTTTTTTTTTAATTGTTATTTCTAAAATTACTTCAAGATACACTAAAACAATTCAGGTCTGTCAGCACAGAAAATGCAGGCTGTTCACGATTAATGCATTTTGTCTCTTCTCTACATCAACAAAAAGAAATGGGGTTTTTATACAGATTTACAACTGATCTCCATATAACTTAGCACATTTTACGAGGCTTCTGGCCACAACATGAAAGAACTATTTTATTAGGGGTCTTAATCATGAGGAGACCTATGACCCAGTCCTGCTTACGAAGACTTATTATGAGGTTTTATAAAGAACTCAGACTCCTGGCTCATTGTATCTTAAGATAAATACTATGTATGGTAAAAACATAACACTATGTATTTTTAAATACAAATTTGGAAGAATAAAACAACAGTTCCAAAAGAAGGAGTGGCTGATAGAATTATTGAACAAAGGAGCCTCACAGGCAGATGAAGGCAGAACCATCAACACACTCAGGTACAACTTGTGCCAACTGTGCAATGAACACGGCCCCTTTCTATTTTATTACAAGACAGAAATCTATAGGCTGAATGCAGTGAAAGTTAATAATCGATGCTTGGAATTTTGCTCTGCAAACAAAGAAGTCAATTTTGAGAGAAGGATATATTTTTGTCTTGTTCTACTTTTTCTGACAAATGAGAAGGAAACCTGGCCTTGACAGGCTTGACCACTGAGTCTAAGACACATGCAAAATGATCACAAAGGATTTTCCAGAATAACTTTGCCATTGTCAGGGAGTACCAGAAAGGTGTGTGATCGTATTTCAACCCCTAAGGGCTTCAAATTATAGTTTCTGATTTACATTTTTTTTCTCGGCTGAAAACTATAATGCTACAACATCTAATAAGTTTCTTCTTAAAGGTATAAATGTATATCAACTTCTATTTTAAAAATCCAATTTCAAAGGAAATAAATGCCTCATCTAGTCAGTTTTCTAGTTCAAAGAATTTTGGAAGGGTTTTAATAATGTCTTTTTATTTCTTATGAGGAATGTTCTAAAATTCTTCATGTTTAAATAACAGACATGAGCTGACAACACAGCTGCACTTTTGGTCCAACGTCTTGTGATGAAAAAGCAGCTCTGTGGAGGCAGTCTCGGCCTTGGTAACCTTCTAACACGGAGAGGAGAAAAGTGAGCAAAACATGGATGTCGTTTTCTAAATGGAAAAGTACAAACTTCTGAAAGAACTTGAAATGCCATTTGTTCATCCTGACAGTTAAACTTCCTGCCCATTTGAGCCTTAAAGTGGGCGGCAATCAATAATGCTAATAAACAAAAATCAAACGTCTTCTCCTCAAATTGAACGGAAGTCATATCTGTAAAAGGCCAAAGCAGTGGGAAGTATGCTTTGGTAGGAAAGACATGACGTGGACATGAAACGCTCCAGAGTTTTCCTGAAGTAATCTTCCTACCTGTAAAACAGACGGGACACTTGAAGGTGCCACCCATCCCTTCAAAGCTGTGCTCTATCAGGTGGCACTGGAGTTTGGCAGGGGAGTCGAAGGTCTGGCTGCAGAGTTTGCATTCATGGTTCAGTCCTTCATCTGTTAAGGAAAATACATGGACAGAAAAGGTGAAACCTATCATATCTTTAATAGAGAGTTAACTATAATTTCATACATTAAGTTATTTCCATCACCTAAAATAAATATGTAATAGTGTATACAGTTTCTGGTTATTTTACATTTATGACTTTATATCAATTTAAAACATTTCTGAAATTTAAAATCCAAAGATAATCAGAAGTCAGATTTTATCTTAGGGTAATGCATTTTATAAGCTTTTAAAGTATAATTGGTATATCAACAATGAGGCATCTCCTTTTCTCTAATTATCATGATTTTATGGGCTGTGTATTTTCAAAGTCCTAAAATAAAGGACCCATAGACAAATGGACAGCTTCTTCCTCAGGCCTCTATTCTGGTTTATATAGAAGGTTCTAGGAGTTTCTATTTCTAATCATCAGATTTTCAGTAGTATTCCCATTATTACAGGCTTTCTTCTACTTCCAAGATTTTCTGGCAATTTTGAAATATTGGTAATGCTTCTAGTATCTTAAAAACACTCTTTTCTCTGCTTGGTACTCCCAGTTTCCCGCATCTTCTTCATTCATGGCTCCTCTGACTGTGTAAGACAGTGTCAGGTTCACCTCCTGATCTAGATTCTGCCCTTCTCCAAAGGCACTTTTACCAGCTCCAGGCTCACTTTTTTTTTTTTTTAAAGATTTTATTTTTCCTTTTTCTCCCCAAAGCCCCCCGGTACATAGTTGTGTATTTTTAGTTGTGGGTCCTTCTAGTTGTGGCATGTGGGATGCCACCTCAGTGTGCCTTGATGAGTGGTGCCATGTCCACACCCAGGATTCGAACCAGCAAAACCGCGGGACACTGAAGTGGAGCACACGAACTTAACCACTCGGCCACGGGGCCGGCCACCTAGGCTCACTTTTGATTTTTCTCTGATACCTTAGGAACAAGATGGTAGAAAAACATTTTACCGAAATAACAATTGCTATATAAAGTGAAGAGTCTGTGTTATGGATAGCAACCGTTATTTTATTTATTTATCTACTTTTGGAAGATTAGCCCTGAGCTAACTACTGCCAATCCTCCTCTTTTTGCTGAGGAAGAGTGGCCCTGAGCTAACATCCATGCCCATCTTCCTCCACTTTATATGTGGGACGATTACCACAGCATGGCTTGCCAAGCGGTGCCATGTGCGCACCCGGGATCTGAACCCGTGAACCCCAGGCCATAGAGAAGCAGAACGTGCGAACTTAACCGCTGCACCACCAGGCTGGCCCCGAAACCATTATTTTTATGTTGCCTATTTCCTCATTAAAGTGTTTATGAATTTTAAAATTTAAGAATTATCCTAACTCGTTTCAATTTGCAATTATAATAAATGAAGACCAGTAGCACAGGAACAAACAACCTAACACTTCTTTAGTGCTTACAGTGTTTCAGACACTGTTGTTCTAACTGCTTACAGATAGGAATTCATTTAATTTATCAAGTACTACTATTATTCCCATTTTACAGATGAGAAAATGAGGCCTAGAGAGTTTAAGTGACTTTGCCCTGAGTCACAGACCAATATTTGGTAGAGCCAGAACTTAAACTCAGGCAGTGTGGATGCAAACCCAGGCATACTGGCCTCAGGGTCAATGATCTGAGCAGATGTCTACCAGCTACCCCATGACTACTTATTAGGATGAGTAGGGCTAACAGGCTGCAATTTAACCTGGCTTGTTATCAAGTTACACTTTTATATTCTCTTATTTGCAATGATTAAAAATGCTACTAAGGAACATCTGTGTTGGATACTCTAGGTCTAGAGAATGAAAGACATATTCACACCATGCGGGTAACAAGTCTATACTGCAAAGTTATTTCCTTTCATTCAACACAACATGCATGTGTAAGTCCTTCACCAGTTGATATTACTGGGAACACAAAGGCCCAATTACAAAGCGAATTATTATTAGCTAACTAGGAGTAAAATCACTCTATTTGTATTCCTAATCTTTCTTCTCACACAAGTCTGAGTCTTTAGAAGCAGAGGATTGGAATTTGTAAAAAGAGAAGCAAAGCACTAATTAAGCCACCCAGTACTGTCTACATTTCACAAGAGATAAAAACCTACTCGGTATTTGGGTGGCACAGTAAATTCCCTGATTATAATTATGTAAGAAGGAGTTTAATTGTGCATACCGACATGACAAGGGGTTATACAAAAAGCTTTAGGGATTATATAAGATCAAGGGTTTTTCATCTGTTCCTTTCTCTCTTTTTTCAATCCTAAAGTCACAAAAAAATTTCCAAATTTTAGATATTAAGAAAGATAAGAAACACTATTTATTTTAGGGAATTGGATAAGTTAATCATCAGAAATCCTTGCCAAATTTAAATGTTTCCTATTTCCTCAATGCTGTATATCTTTATTTTGATAGTAAGAAGGTAATTAAGAGTTCTAATTTCATCTTTAAATCATGTGTTTTGCACAAGAACCAAGATGTGGCCTATGCGTGTGAGCAGGGATACGCATTTCCAGGATCCTTAAACTTACAACATTTGTGAAGTAACATATACTGGCCTGGTGGGTTTTCTTAGGGATAATGATCGACTATTACATGAACATAAAGTGAATTATGCAAGTTAGGATGATCTTTTGTGTGATATTTTCATTCTTGACTATGAGTATTTTCCTTGGAAAAATAATAGAAGGAAAAATAAATAAGATATATGTGTATGAGTAAAAGAAAACATCCTCATCAATTTTTATTTATTTCTTATGCAAAGAACAGAGAAGTTCCATCACAAAACGTTAAACAATCCAAATTTAGTCAAGTGAATTCACTAAAAGGTGATGCACAATCATAAAGTATTGACGCATAATTAGTGCAGACTTCTTTTTCATGAATCCCACATTTTATTTGAAGGCACTAAGTGACAGCAATGACAATAACAATAGTACCCAGCATTTTCAAGAACTCTTTACAGTTTAAAAGTACACCGTAATATTGAAAAAAGTTGGAAGTTCCACCTGCCTTTTATTTCTATGTTACATAGTGAGGTCTTTTCCAACAAATGACTTATGCTAGTTGAGTAGGAAGGAAAATATATCTGTGTTATTACACAGCGAATGACAGATAAGCAAAACCTAGTATGCTCCAAGCTAGACAGCGAACACACCAACGCATTCCTCTCACCTGTTCACTTCCCTACTCCTCTCCATGTTCACACTTGCTTACTACCCCAGGGTCAGCTGGACAAAGAATGAGAGAGCTGGGGGACCCACAACATTTTTACAACTGTTTAACAGAATTCATTTTTTATTAATTGAAGAAGGGGGGAGAGACAGTAATGGAAACCTAATAAAGCTTATTTATAATAAGAATTTTAAAAGTTTAGCCTTTTTCAGGGTCTCCGCTTAACTCAGCTCTTAAACATACTATATTTACACTGTGTGGCTAAGAGCAGTGTCTTACTTTTCAAAGAATTTCTAAAACCCTTATTATTGGAAGATCTGGCTGAGTTAAGCCCTGTTCCTTTCAAAACTGAGCTTCATTCCTTCCCTCTTTCTATCTGTTAGAACGTAGTAAAGAACAGTAAGAATTATTACGGTTTTAATTTAAGGTCAATGTTCATGAGGGGGCACTATCAACACCTTCCACATCAGGTGAACTTAAGCTGTAGACTCAAGATTTTGCCTATGAAGCCACAACTTACACCTTGCCTTTTTTTCTCCCTTCTTCCTTAAAGGTGACAGAAACTTAAAAAATTCAATCAAAGTAACCATTTCTGCGCTCCGGAAAAGTAGCAGCTGACAGTAATTGGATAATACAGTCTGACTCATTTATTAAAAAGAGATTCTGAGTCAATTGATTTAATAACCACTACAATATTCCATTAAGGATATAATAGGCTAGTGCAGCCCTATTTTTTATTAAGAGTTATAGATGGGATCTATGGATGAAATTCTAGATTTTTCTTCCTCTTTTTGCTTACCTATATTCTCCAGACTTTCTACAATGAGCATGATTTGCCTTTGTAGGCTACTTTGAAAATTAGAGAGTAAAAAACACTATCCTTTCTATACCCTATTAATAAAGATTGATTACAGCACTGAAATTTTGAAAGCCAAAAAGTTAGACAGGAAATGAGTGATATTTTGGAGTATAGAAAAACTCCAGTTCTGAACATTAGACTTAAAAGTATTCTAGCCAAATACATGTGAAAGCAAAAATTAGCACAAGAAAAGGGAGAAAGGAACATCAGAGTGCAAATTAGTCAACTGAATGAGAAGAAATGGAGCTTTCTGCATAAACCTGTACCTTTCCAAAACAAGCAGAAACCTCTCTGCAGTAGACTGGGGGGAGTGGGGAGGGAGCATGCATGTAGCCAACACTGTGGGTCCAATGTCAGGAAAGGCAAGAGTGAAGCTCTCACCACTGAGAATATGTTGGAGGCCAGCAACTTCCTGTCCTGGTCAACCACTTTAAAGCATGACCAAAGATGGTTTGGACATAATTGAGAAGCAATTTCACATGTATATAACTTCCAGCTAAAATAATTATTTCCATTTGTTAATCTTCCTTTAAGTGTGAACATAAATGTAAACAGGAATCAAGTCTACATAGAAGCGACTGATGCTAATGTAAATATTTACTCC
The DNA here is from genome assembly GCF_041296265.1 of Equus caballus. Taxonomy (NCBI): domain Eukaryota; kingdom Metazoa; phylum Chordata; class Mammalia; order Perissodactyla; family Equidae; genus Equus; species Equus caballus. Next base: position 55,145,545 of record NC_091691.1, read on the forward strand.
AATTTTAAATGTTTCAGAGGAAAGAGTCTGAATACCTAATTGCAATACAACCTCATTGCCTTAGTAGAGAACATGATAATCATTGACAAAACTTTGTGCTATAAGAACAAAATCTGTTTGTCTAAGGCCAGTTCAAAGGGGAACAATAATTTCTCTCTCTCCAATTTATAAAACCTGGTCCAACACAACTATTAATCAGCCAGTTTTATAACAGAAGAAATAATAGCTACCATTTGGATGCTCAAGCACAACTCAAGTTATAAACTCCAACATGGCAATTGTTAGCTTAACATGAGACACTGACATTTCAATATAAGCTTTAAACAAGAGAAACCCTTTAAGCAGCCTCGAGACTGTGTGTCCCATGTTTATATTCCTTTTCCTTCAATAAAAACAAAAATCTAGAGCAGCTACAAGCAAATGTTCAGGGGTTGACTTACATGCAGCTGTTATCCCAGGAATCACTGGGGGCCCCCTTACATCGTCTGATCAACACTGCAGCCATTACTGAGGACCAATTTGTAACGGTTTCTAAGTAGAACTCCTTCTCTCATCCACCCTCGAGACTGGCCAGAAGGGTCCTCCAGCCTCTTCCACTGCATAAATCTATAGGCTAAAGACCAAAGATATAAACCCCTCCTGGTGCATCATCATGTGGCAGGGGCCATACTTAAAAGCTCTGATCTGAGCGGGAGTAAACTCTGCCCTCGGAATCCAGACAGAGGAATCAAATGCCCTGCAGTTGTAATTTTTCCAGTTTGAACGCGTGTACCACTATATCCTTATATATATTTTTAAATCCGAGAAAACTATGCCCTAAAACAATTCCCAACCCCCAACCCTTTACTTGCCTTCTTCTCTTCCCTGAGTTAATTTCCAAGCACACATTTATAAGCTCGGGGTCTGAGGAGTAACAAAGAAAAGCCATACATAACAAAACTCACCCCTCGGCTACGTTGGCTCACCCTAGAAACCAGGAGGAGAAAAATAGGCAGACTGTACTGTAATTTGCCAAGCACACAGCCATCACATCTTTCTGGGTCCATAGCACTCGGGTCACTACAATTTGTTGTATTATATACTGCACATATTTCACAACTGTAACATAAACACATTGAAGTGCTAATTTGGTAACGGAGAGTATTACTTAGGCCTCACAGCCTGCCAGTAGATTAGTCATTAAGCCCCCAAAGTAAGGAAGAATTTGAGAGTACTGAATATCGTGTGAATATTTTTTTCACACTAGTTAAAAAGTTCTGCCCTATTCTTTTGAACAATTCAGCATGAAAATGAATGTTGCCTGAAGATTGACACTAGCACCTTCTTGGATTTTTCTCTCTGGCAATATGGGAACGTCTGTCACTGTCAATATTCCTGTGCCACACGAGAGAAGACCATGAGATAAAAGCATAGGACTTACAATAAGAGAGAAAGGGCATTGGGAATCCTAAGAGTAAATGAGCACCAGACACCCCGACTTGGACTATTCACGCACAAAGTGCTAACCCTTAGATATCTCAAGAAAAGCAAAATGACATACATCCCATGTGTCTCAGCCAGGATCTTATTTCAAGGAGACCTACAAGGTGCAAGTCTGCATTTAACTCAGTTATTATCTGTTTTTGGCCAACGGTCTAAAGGCTACGATGCTTCTGGACTTTATAAGCAAAGCCACTGATATTGACACTGTTATTTCCTGCCTTGAACTTCTCATTATCAGCAGGGCTGGAGCAGGAAATGATTCAACTGGGGTAGGCTGCATTGTACCCAGCAGATTTTAAAGAGCCCAGGGGCTGCCTAGAGCCCCATAAACATCAGCAGCTTGGAAACTAGCAGGAGGTCCAGGTGGGTTGGGATGGGAGAGTCAGGCACTGGGATTTTAGATGCTCTGAGATGCAATAGCGTCCAATTCCTTGGCTATTATTATCAGTTGTGGGCAGTAGTTATTAGAATATTCTCACATCAGAGAAAACACCGGAATGCTGTTCAATCAATAAACAATAAGACAATAAAACACACTAAAAAAGGTGGCTTCCTTCCACCTGTGGAAACTCAGCAGCAATATTCTGGCACGAGTAGGGAATTAGGGATCAGCATGCAGACTGAAGGTATCTTGCAAACCTTTCGCGTATGTTAGCACCTCCAGGTCTTCGTCCTTTTCTTCTTAACTTTCCTAATATAAACATGGGCCCCATAGTTGAAGTCTCAGAAAAAACTGACAGTGCCAGCTATTGCTTTAAAGGTAAAAATTTGGTCTTCAATATTTTTATTTAAAAAAATCAAACATCAGTTTTTGGTAAGGCACTGATGACATCATTTTGAGCTACCCTCACTCCACTCCCGAAGAACAAACATTCTTAACAAAGAAAAGAAGAAAGCAGTCCATGTTTGTTAGTAACAATACTGTTAGCCCTGAAGAAGGCAAGGGTGGGGAGAGGGGTAGGAGTGAGGACTGAGACCAAGTAAGTCTGAAACACATCCTCTAGGTCTGTGTAGAAATTAGGGTTGCTTTAAAAATCAGCTTACTGTTGAAGCTTTGACTTCAGCATATGCCGCTGTACTCCACTGAAAGGGATCCAGTTTACTTGAACAGTCCATTTTTCCCCTTATTTATACTCACTTGAATGCATGAAGCCAACCCTTTTTCTTTTACAAAATTTTTACCACCTAATCTTTAGTGCTCCTCTCTCTGCCTTGACAGAAAGTTCGTGAGCACAGAAAGAGTATAAAAATCCACTTGCATTTCACGCAATAATTAGACATACAATATGATTGAAAATAGCAGGTTTTCAATTCAGTAATGCATTTCAGCTCTTGCCTTGCCTATTAAGGAGTGGTGGGCAGCAGCCCAGGACATCTTAATATCAAGACAGTGCCAAGAACTAAGTTTGGGGTCATTCATCAATTCGTGCTACAAAGCAAGTTTCAGGAGGGCAAGGGCATTTGTCTGCTCTGTGCACTGAGGTACACCAAGTACCTTGAGCAGTCCATGGCTCATAGTTTGGACTCAATAAATATTTATTGAATTTATGGGAAATATATACGTAGCTTGTCCTACATCTAATTTCATCAGAACAAAATGCCGAGACTAACACCCAAACAACATTTATTATTTATCAATTGAGTTTCAAAAGTTTGCTCCATTCCGTTATACATTAAACCCTATGCATATGATACATTTGGACTACCCAAATTTCCCTTTTATTGCTTGCCTTCATTATTTTCTAAAGAAAGATTAAAATGCTCTGGCAACGAAAGCATGACAAAATAGCTGTCTTGTTTGCCAGCTTATCTCCGGCAAAAAACTGACGAGTCAACACTTATCCCTTATTTCAAGAGGAAAAATGTTATTGTGAATTTTACATCTGAAATATAGAAGAAGAACCATATGAAAGGAGATAATTGCCTTTTATTTGTCCCAAGTCATAGACAAATCTCTGTATCACACAGCCATAACCCATGGTTCATGTTTTAAACAATTTTTATTAATAGTTATGTAACCTTATATTACAAAGCTCATTCTTTTAACTGGTTAAATCAGATATATGCATTTATTATACTCTTTGCTTAAAATTTCTCTTGTTTGATACTAAACACCTACTATTAATGCCCTCACATCTGGGACTTCTGGGACTGGTGGAAGTACAGGCATATTTGCCTTCGAATACTGTCCAAAAAACCCTGCAAATTGGTAAAATCGAAAGAGAATAGTTCATGCAGCATAAACTAAATGTAACCTGCTTTAAAGTTAAATCTATTGGGAACGCATCTTCAAGAACTGAGACGGTGCAACAGTCAATATTAACTCCACACAGCAGTGGGCCAGCAATGTGAGCCATGCGCTGGACACAGCTCTCATCAGGTGTGTTTTTGTGTTACTGTGTAACCTGATGGCAAAGGTCAGGGCCTTTTCTTTTTTTTTTATCTTCTTCTTCTTGGCATAAAGCCACTAGTTATCTGAAGGAGAAAGTCTCTTAACACTGCAAAGCTGTTTATCCTTGCTAGAAAGCATAGTGTACTACTGCTGATGATTTAAAAAGAAAACAACACAAAGAAAACCCAACTCGAACAAACAAAAGAACTGGACTGAGGTTCACCAGCTTCTGTAAATGTTATGGATCTCAATAACCATGGGGTTTTAAGAGCCCACAGGTTTAAGACAAGAAACTAATTGGGCATTTCCAAAGTTAATTATCTTTCTAAGAAACTTATATTATCTATTATTGGTGACTTATTGCAAAGATGACATCTTCCCTCCTAAACTGTGGTGTGAGAATCAAGAGTTCACCACTGAAGCACAAGTCCTATTTGCAGTGAGGCAGGAGGGCATCAAGGGAGCCAGAATCTCTCAGATTTCCAAGGGACTTTATTCTGCTCCTTTCACTGTGTCTGTGGCAATACTAAGAAAATCGCTAAGTGGCAATACTAAGAAAATCGCTAAGCAGCAATGCAAAAATCCCAATACCGCATGTTATTTGCAAATGACTCACATTTTTATTGTTCTATTGGTGTGACCTTAGAAACTTGGCCTTGAAGAATAAAAAAAAGGTAATGGTGCAATAAATGCAATAAGATTTCTAAAAACAGTTTATTGGAAATGTGCTATGAAACTTGAATTCTTCTAATCAAACGATGCCACCCCTTAGAGAAATTTTCCTGTGCATTATTAAAGTGATATACTGCAGTACTAGTTAGAGCTCCATAACCTTTAAATTGCCTGATTGTAATTAAGGCCACTAGTTTTATTTAGGAAGGTTCAAGGAGGCTCAATTTAAGTTGGCTTAACTAGTGTGAATTTAATGTCATGCTGCCAGAAGGCAGAGGAGCACTCTGGCCTGGCTGTTCTGTGGCACATGCAGCTGTGGGGTCATGAATTCTAAATTAAGTCCAGATTTAAAGAAACTACAAATACCAGGAAGTAGCTGAGTGTATGCAAGTACACATCCCCTTGTTTTTCATATGTGCATCATTCATTCATTCATTCTCCTGGCAGTTTACTAATTTGGGACTCTAAATACACCTGATTATTTATAATGTGAGTAGAAGGGGTTTATAGTTACTCTTAAGGACATAAGGATCACTTTCATTGAAATGCGGGGCTTAAGGCAGTGTCCAATCAGCACTAATGTTTTAAAATGGAATGTACACACAAGAAAGTTGTAAAGGCAGAAATGTTATTTGCGTTATAAAAGAAATTCTAAGAAGGAAAATTTACAGTTAGGAATATGAGGAGAAAACAAAGGGTCCTATTTGGACAGGCCACTAAATGGAATACTGAGAACAATACATAAACTTCACTGAAAGGGCAGCAAGTCAAAAGATAAGAGAAAATGAAGGTGCTCAGAGCATAGGCTAGAAGAAGCAAAAGGTGGCAGCAGAAAGAACACACTCATGGATTTGACCCATGTTCAAAATTTTACTGGATGTGAGCTCAAAAACATTCATCTCTGGATAGAATGCTGGCAATTTTCTGTAGCTCCAACGGCAATAATGATAAATGAATTTCTTCACAGCCAAGTGGCTCAAGCAGCCAACTACGTTACCACTATATAATTAATAACAATAAGCAATTAAAGAGAACAGCAGGTTACAACTATAAGGTGTCAAAATACATCAGCAAAGGAAAAAACTCCAACAACACACTTAGAAAAATAAATGTACAGCGTGTGAATCTATGCACAGTTTCTTCTTCTAGACTCTGTTTTAGATAAAGCTTTTAGGCTTGAAGAAAAATAGAGGATGACATAAAACTACTATAAGGTGATTAACATCCCTCCAAAAACAAATAACACTCCCAATGCTCAGAGAAATCTGAAAAGTGATATGGGAAACACGATTGTGAAAGCCCGGGAGAGCTGGCTGACCACGATTTGGCGTTATCCTTTTACTAAGAAATATTCTAATAAATACCTCCCAAAATTGTATTTGTTGGCTCAAGTATTTTCAAAGATCCCAGAATACTGTGCTTCTTCATGTAAAATTGAGGAGAAGCAATAAACTAGGAATGCATAGAAAAAACAAGCAAGGGCAAATGTTATATATTTGGCTAAATACTGGAATATTAGATAAAGGTTAGAAGGGGCTTCAGAGACAATCTAATTATCTATGGGCTTGTTTAAAAGATGAGGAAATTGAGACCAGAGATATTAACTGACACGCCCATGATGGCAAAGTGTTCTGGCCAGTACCAGAATTCAGAGTTCGTGAATCCAATACTACACTGTCCCACCAAACCCTCACTTAAAAAAAAAGTTTCCTCCCTCTTAAATACAACAATTTGTCAATTAAGCAAAGCAAAAGTTATTGTCTTTCTAGATATATTGATACTCAAGGAGTTGTTTATATTCCAATGCCACCCAGTCGCTCCTTTGCTCCCTGATGAGACAAAGCTTGAATCTATTCCAATTCACTCCATCCCCTATTTCTTAAACTACTACCAAAGTCTGTCTTGCCCTTGAGAAAGTGCTGCTCCGCCTGCAGGAGAGCAGAGCCTTAGCCCGTATGCAGCGCTTGTTGGTAATGGAAAGTTAAATTCCCCTCATCTCCAGATTCTGCAGAGCAGCTCGGAACACCATTTTGGGTAAAGCACTTTGGTCTGAGCTGTCAATCTGAAAGCAACACTCGTGATGTTACAACCAAAGATGTAGAAGACATCCATAGCTGAATGCTGATGTTGTCTCTCAATGGCAATAACCCGATGATCTGGTTACATTGTCACCTGAAACCCTGTGGAGACTACGCTTGAGCTCTCCTTTATGGAATTACAGTTATTCAGAAACAAAGACCGATTCCTTAATGCTATCCTGCATATAGCTAATTATACTTATTTAAGTGCCTGAATCATTCTCTGATATGGTACTAAATTGAGTATTTGGGAAGAAACTGGGACTGCATGCATATTTCTAAGTATGTGGCTCACTAAAAAAGTAAGGCCATACTTATGTATGGAAAATAGGTTAGCTCAATATGTTCCTAACCCACTTTTCTCTCTCGGGCATCGTTCTGGATACACGAGCCATCTAGACACTATATTCTGAAGCCAAGATGTTACTGGCATACCAATGAATCATACTCATTTCTATTTCCTTCTGTCTGCTTCCTGTCAGTCAAGAGCAACATAAGTGAGAGAGTTATTATCTATTGAGATGGGAAAAAAGAAGGAAGAGAGGGAGGGCGGGAAGGACAGAGAGAGAGGAAGGAAAGAAGAAAGATCCACATTATAACAAAGATTTCTGTCTTATTCCCCCTAACTCGCAAGTATAGTGGAGTAAATATTTCTAGGTGTTTTGTTAGGTCAAAAACCAAAGCTAAAGACTATGAAATGGGCCTAACAAAACCCATGGATTAGTTAATGAGTGTATCTGCTAAATGAAGAAAAGACGTAACAATAAAGGATAGCTCTTTCTCAGACAGCAATTCCTTATATTACCTTCTGCAAAGCTATTAAATATTTCTAAGACTATAACGCCAAATTATAAAGATGCTTTGGGCACAATAAATTTTTAATCCCCTATCTTTATGACAATTTTTCTAAAATCTGAACCAAGCTCATTCAAGATCCATTCTAACAATTTAAATATTGTATACTGTGTCAACATAAAGAAAGCTGATAATTTCCTAACACAAAAGGAAATCTATTGAAAAAATGTCACTAAAATATCTATCAATGGCTATAAACATTTCATATATTCAAAAGGTCTGCTTTGCCCCTGCATGATATGTGATGCAATCAGCATAAAATTCCAATGCTGTCTTACACAATCTCAGTAGAAATCTGATACTCACAACTGTAAAATTTATGTCCTTTCTGAAAGCAAATCATATTTAGCTCACTGACCAATTTCATTCTTGGTAAAGAAAAACACAAAAGTCCAGGATAAAAGGTGACTTATGGTGATGTCTGGACTCCTTCTCATCCTTTGCTTTTGAAAAGCAGGAGCAATGTTTGGTTTCTTTTTCCTTGTTTTTTCAGGAGGATTAGTCGTCAGCTAACATCCCTGCCCATCCTCCCCTATTTTACATGTGGGACGCCTGCCACAGCTGGGCTTGACACGTGGTACATGGGTCGGTGCCAGGGATCCAAACCGGTGAACCCTGGGCTGCCAAAGCAGAGTGCACAAACCTAACTGCTACGCCACTGGGCAGCCCCAATGTTTGATTTCTTAAAGACAGAGATTAGCATGAGTATTTTTATGTTTGACAAAGTGAAGAAAGGTAAATACTTTGTATAATTTTGTAGGACAGTAACTGTGGGATAAGGTAGGAGGTGAATAATCTGATATGAACCAGCAATGAAAGTTCTCTTTTCTCTGAATATTGGAGGAAAGACAGTTCAGAAAATAAAACAAGAGTGGGTAAATACAGATTAGCACTGTATAAAGGTGAAGAAAGAAATAAAGTGGAGTAAATAACTGAGTGTGCACAGATAGACATATCTAGAGAAAAATGCCCAGTAACAAAATAAATTGCCTTCCATGGAATGGGAAGAGAAGTTATCTTAATTAAATACTGGCTCAGTTACTTCAAAGAATTAAAAATACAATAAAATCTCAGAGAATTAGACAAAACTAAGACTTTCTGTCACAGCACCCTGACGAGCAAGCACATGATTGATGAGGAAGCAGTAGATTGACACCTTGATCCAGCTAGTCCATTCTGAGCCTTCATACTCTACCTAATGGCACCCACAATACAGGCGGACACCCCCTCAAAAGGGAACATCAGGAGAAAGAAGAAGAATGCAATTGAGTGACACACCGAGGATCTAGAATCTGGGCACCTCTCTTTTGAAATGAATATTAGAAATTCTGTCTTAAAGTGATAACAGCAGGGAAATTCCAAGTCAGAGTAGTCACTGCGGCCTTAACTCACCCGATTAGGTTTACATATTACCTCATCTACTGCAAAAGATCATACTTCGTGCTCAGGCCAACAGGACTTTTAAGCACAAGAAGAAGTTGAATGAAAGGTCTACAGAATTCGAACTCATGTCCCCTTCTTTTTTTGAAAGCCCCATAAGAAGGAGCGTTTTACCAATGCTAAGACCATTACAATGGTACATGTTCTTCCCACTACCTCTACTTGAGGATGATTATAAATATAACAATTCCTTCTATTTATATAGCATTTTATAATTTTCAAAATGTGTGGTGTGGGTTTATATACATTGATCCTCAGTTAATCTGTTCAATAACACAGACCAGTCCAGTAACCCAAATCCTAGGAAAAACTTGACTGATTTGCTCAAAGTCACGTGGGTAGTTACTGGTAGATAGCTCTAGACTCCATATTATGGGGAAGAAAAAAAGTTAAATTTCAATAGTAGCCTGCGCTGATAACGTGTGTTTAGTTAAGGGAGTGAATCACAACACGGACAAAAATTAGAAAAATGTACTTTCAGCATGGACCTTTCTGATTATCTTAACGGTTTATTTTAGTGCCCTTTAAAGGTTTAAGGGCAAATATACGATGCTCTTTTTTCTTCAGTTATTATTCTTGAATTCACCAAGAAATAACATATTTCAGTTTTACTGGTATGGGTAAGAAAACCAATGTAATTCATTTTATCAACTAAATCTGTTTTTAAAAACCAAAAAAGTCATTATTTTCAAACTGTGTGAAACAAGGCAGAATCATTTGTTTCCCAACAAATGGCACCAGTCACAAGGCTGTTTTCTCTTCCTCATGTGGAGAGCTTCACATAGACTGTTATATATAACTTACTGAGTTGATTTGGAAAATACCAAGAAAACCATATACTGTACAGCTCCAGTGACTGGAGTTAACAAAAACAAACAAACCCTCCCTGGCCCCCAGAAATGTAAATAAAAAGTTAGATTTCCCTGTACTACATTTGATTGCATTAATTGATGTTTAAAAAAAATCTGTTGAAAATAAAGCCCAGCAGTAGCATTTTTCTTTCCTAAATCACAATAGCAGCACATTACAAACATTACCAAAAGGTCCCCTGGTACGATTGTAAAGTTCCACTCTGGCAGTAAAATGCAGCTACTGTGTGTTCTCCATTTTCATCTCTACCCTCCCAAATATGTAAGAAAGCAGGTCACAAATGCAATTAAGCCTATCTGCGCATTGATTAAATATTAATTTCTGGTGAATACTCAGAAACTGAATGGTCAGCCACTAAATCTTTTCTAATTTATAAAAAACAAAATCTTATTCTAAAATAAGGTTTGAGATCTGATAGCAAGTGGACTATTACTGAGTCCAATTCTATAATCTGTCATTTTTCCACTGTCACAAAAGATGCTCCCACAGTGGGAGGAAAATTCCTGATACACGTGGCACGTGCTTGGTAGACCTAGCATATTAGCAAACATAGACCTCTATCTGCCAAAGGCTTACATTGACTTACCCTGCAGTAGGTGGAAGAGATAGTATTTATAAAATCATCATGGGCATTATCTGCAAAGCCTTTCTTCCCAAGCACCATGGTGGAGTGATTTTAAAAACTTAGGCTTTGGAGTCCTGCCACTAACAAGCTTCTAATCTCCCCTACATTATTTAACCTTGCCTTAGCTGAACCATCTATCCAATGGGGCTATCAAGTTCCTACATCATAGGGCTGAGAAGTGAGATGCAATCGAGATAGTCTATATCAAGTGTCTATCAGTTATCGCTGTTATTAAGCATGAAACAAATGTTTGCTGCATTTGTTAAAATATCTTCCATCAAGTGTCATTTTACTCTTTAGTGTTCATTTATTCCTTTTGTTCCTCTCTATTTCTGCCCCTCCTCGCCATATAGGAAGGAGAGAGAGAAGAAGCAAGACTGTGAGGCAGAGAGCGGCAGCGCTTTCAGCGTGTTTAGACAGAAGAGAGAGAGGAGCGGTCAGAGTTCCATAGAAGTTGCTCTCTCCTTTATGGTCAGTTCTGTTAGCTGCCCCAAAGCAGTTCTGGGTCTTGTAGGACTTGAGAAGTAGAACTGAGACAGCGGATCCAAGGGCAGAAACACTGAGACTGCTCAGCGGAATGCTGTCACTGAGACCAGGAAAGTCAGCACGGCCTTCAGGAACGGTGGGCCTGCCTCTCCAGCCCGCCCAGCTCCCAGAAATTGGCAGGACTGTCAAAAGCATGAACAGCACTGGTTGGGCTCCTGGACACGTGGGATCCTTTGGGCAGATCCAGCAGAGACCTTTTGTTAGTTTTCTAACCTAACCCAGACATTTATGAGGCAATCTTAGCATACGGTAAGGATAAACTTTAAAACAATACCCAGAAGATGTTGATGCTGTTAAATTATCCACTTTTGAAAACCTCTTCCTCTCAAGGCATTGCCATAACAATATTTTTTCCTCCTTCATCCTCCTCAACGTCTTCTCCTCAACCTAACTATGTGCATGTGTATAGGGGGAAGGGAGAGAATTGTTTAGATAATCTATCAGTGTATTTGTTGAGATGACACAGAAAATTAGTGAAGAAATGAGGACACATAGTACAGCTTACAAGGAAAAGAACTGTCACAGCATTTGCTGTTCCTCGGGCCGAAGTCCCCAGCCAAGTCTCTGCCCCTCACTCAGAATTAATTTCTCCTCTGAATTCCTACCATACTTTATAGGACTCTTAGGGCATTTATCACAGTCTCCTCCATGGCATAAATACATATTTTATTTCCCCTACAAGATACATTCCTTCTTGATTATCCTCCTTATCACTTACTAGGTCTGTTCTCAAGACAACTGTGTTTTTTTCGTTGTTTTTGAATGAACAGAAGAAGGAAGGGAGAGAGTGAGAGAGGGCAGAAGGAGACAGACTTGGGAAGCCTCTGTGTTGCAAGGGCCTGGACAGGAATACATGGTTGGTTCTTCTTTGTATCCCCACAAAATTCAACATGTGGCCAAAGAGATCTTTCCAAATTCATACCATTCCTCTACCAGGGACCTGCCTCCTGCCTAGCTTTCTTACTTTTGATCAGCCCAAAAGTCAAAAATAAAAGCAATTGTGTGTTTAGCCCTGTCCTCTATATTTATTTCTATCTAAAAAATAAGAATATTTTCCCCTTTTCTAGCAGGGCCTACTTACTAGTGGCCCTGTGTTCTAGCCTAGTGGCTAGTGTTCTTTCTGGCCAACTTCATTTTCTCCTGACAAGGAGAAAAATGATGCCCAGGCCCTGCCCTCTGCAGTCTACACTCAGCTGCTATCCTTTTCCAGGTAGAGACCTCTACAGAGTTTTCCCTACAAATTTTTCTTCATTCTACCTTCTTAAGTCTCAAGTAGAAAGAAGGGGATAAAAAAAAATGAGTCTTAATAAGTACTTTCAATGCCACTGCATTACACTTGTGCCACACTGTCCTACTAATCTGTGGGCTATGGTAATTTTCTTTCTTTAGAGGGCCACTTCACTGTAATCTCTAGAAATCAGAAGATATCAGAAGTCACTGAGCTTAAAAAAAAATTCAGAGGGCTATTCTGATTTTAAAAACTCAATTAACATTTGCTAGGGAAAAAATACATTTCAAAAATCGAGCATGGAATACCTGCTTTGGGTATCTGCATTATATTAGCCTCTCAAGAGCTTCACCCTCTTAACCGAGAGCTATTCTAGTAAAAAGGACACCCCGGTCAGCTGGTGAACAATGAGCAGACAAGAAGGAGGTGCACGGTGCTCTGTGCCAACCTGACGCTTTCCCTGGCTTTAAGACACTAAACCGCCAGTTCCGTAGCCAGTTCCGCCAGTTTGCAACTCTCACTTTCCAAGGCACCGGCTTGGGTCTTCTCATTAGCACTGAATTCCCCGCCTCCAAGAAGAGCACAGATGTCAGTGAGTCTGACCCAATCTCTGGCTGATCAGATGCGGTTGACGTTCATAAGCCTGAGGTTTTAGCGCACCTTGAGACGAGGCGGTGGGATTCTTCTTGGCCCTCCTTGTCGGGTGGAAGTAACGGAATGCACAACAGGCCCACAAAGGGCTGGAGCCCACAGCCACAAATCTGTGTTAGGCGAGGGCTGCTGTTTTCCATGGAAAGCTTCCCTAAAGGACAAAGAGTCCACACTGGTTCTCCGCAAACGCACTCTGCAGGAGGCTTGGTCCCCTGAAACAACCAGGCACGCCTTGGCACATCCAGCCCGGGGCAAATGGCCCACAATCTTGTCCTCTTCAGAAAACATTCTTTGTATGGAATTAAATAAATAAATAAGTGCCTGCATACATACATGCATACATCCATACAAATATGAACTGAATCTCTTTAATAATTTGAAGAAATCATCTCAGCTCATGTATGAGGCAGTCGTTAGGGCCCTGTGACAAAGGGGCCTTTGGGTTTTCTCTTTACCTTTGATCTGCATTATGAAATGTTAATGTCCACCCCATCAGAGCCCCTTCCAGAAACACACCCTTTCTCCAAAGGCTTCCCCCTGCCCACTGCAACTTCCACTCGGATTCTCCATTTATATTTCATTGCTGACTTTGAGCTCACACCCAGAAGCACTGACATTTTGAAACAGGGCTAGCTAAACTGCTAAATACAATTTATTGATGATAAAGAGCACAGCTGAGATGAAATTGTGGCAATTTAGTAATAAACACACTCCTAGCTCATGCATCTTGACATTATGCATATACCTAATGTATAAAACTTCACTCCAAGAGTTTTGTCTTCAGTAGGTAAGGTGGGGTGGGGGCAGTGGCCACAGAATCTATAATTTTGTGTTGATTAGGTAAGAAACAACCACCAGCACATATTTTGATATCTCTATTAACAGCCTGTTCATGTCGAACTGCAAAACTTGGTTGCACTTCTTTCACCATCTTTGCCCAAGACAGACCAGTAAACACAATTCCTCTCTCTATAATTAGCCTTTTCTCTGAGGGCCCTGAAGTAAGTCTGCATGCCGTAGATTTAATATCCAGTGCTATATCCATATGTGCTGCCCTTGCCTGGTCCCAGAGCATATAAACTCCCCTATTAGCAGCCTTGACTGCTTAATTATGCAGATTTTTTTTGTACCCGCCTGCCTGTAAAATTACTGTGTCTAACCTTTTTTTTTTTCCTCTTTGCACCATGCTGGCCATTCTAATGAAATCGGCGTAGGGGAAAGGGCCTGATTTGCAGTTATGGAGGCTGGATCGCACTGGCAATCTGTCCTTAGTGGGAGTTACAAAAGAAGTCAAATGCCTTCATCTGGTTCTACCCTATCATCCCCAAGGTGATTGAGTTCACTTCCCGATGCTTCCCAAGTTTTCCTCAGGCCGTCCAATCAGCACGTCCACCAGGGAGCCCAGCCTAGCTTGCAACAGTCTCTGTATCTAGTTACAGCCCCACCAGGGACAGTCAACCATCCACCCCCAAGCCTTCAGATGAAAACCTTTTCTAACAAGGCCGCCCAGCGCCAATGAAATAACACACATCTGCATATCCACTGGGTCCCATGTTTCTTGTGCTCATGGATTATGTATCTTGCAGCCTCTAATAAAGAAATGCAGTTCTTTGTTTAATGTTTATCTTGTGCTTGTTAAGCAAATGCTAATGTTGTATCAGAATGCTTTAGTGCTATTTGGGTTTTTAGTGATTTACTACAAGACAATCTGCTGTGAAGTAAATTTAGAGAGAGGGAGAAAAGGGGAAAAAATCACTCTGGTTGAAAGGCAGAAAAAGAAAAAGGTTTGACAGAAAAATCAAGGAAAAGGGAATGAGATAGTGTGGGGAGAATGAGGTGGTGAGAGTGTGCTCCAGAGACAGAGAGACAGACAGGCGGATGGCGGGTGGGGACAGACACACATACACATGCACAGGGGTTGGGAGGTGGGGGGAGTGAGCGGGGCCCTATATAAATCCCCTAGCCCCAGGCTGACATCCCCACTTCATCACTGGGCAGTTGGAGACTCGAAGCTAGAGAATAAACCCAGCACAATTTCCAAAAGGGATGAGATGATAACTTCCCCTTCAGTGATAGGTAAACAGTGTCCTGAAGGGTAAACAAAAAATAAAAAAGCCTTTTTTTGTTGTCTGCCTTTGTGCCCTGATGGTTAGCACTGTGCACTGTTATTCACAGACCACAGGGAAGCCCTAAATTTAATTGTTCATGCCTAGCTCTGCTAGAAATAGGCAAAAATAATCAGAACCTCCCTCCTCCCAATTTCAGGGAGAGGTGGGGGCTGGGGGAAAGAAAAGAGGGTGGCAGCTTGAAAGCTGATGAATGAATGCCCTTGATTTATCCTTTGGCAAGATGGGATACGGATATCCACCGTGCAAACCTTTCCCACTTGCTCTCCAATGCCTGCAATCCTGTTAGGAAAGAAGATGTCAGTTTTATACTGAGAGATCACACATTTCCACCCTATTCACATTTTTGAGAGGAAAGATCAAAATGCAATTCTCTGAAAGCAAAATTGGGAGGTCCATATATTTTATAATTACAGTTATTAAAATTATATGAATTGTGAGGTTAATGAGGTCTTAGGTTTCTGTGTTTTACAATATACAAAGACTAATTGGCAAGAGGTAATGATCTCACAGAATATACAAATATTAAATCATTATGTTGCACACCTGAAGCTAACATAATGTTCTATGTCAATTACATCTCAATTAAAAAAAAGATGATGAAGAGAATAGAAAGGTGGGTAGAAGAAATAAGTATTTTATTCAGGAAGTTGTCACAAATCAGTCTTTTCCTTTCCCTCCTCTCTGTATTTCACAAAATAAGTCAATAAATTTCCAGAAGGATGAAAAACTCTAAGTGGATAAATGAAAAGCAAACATCTACCATACTAATACACACTCTGTCAAGTGAAAATTACATCTGCACAGAAGAATGCCATGTTAGCTTTCTTCTTGAGTAAACATTTTTATCCTTAACACACTATAGAAGCTGAAGATAAATTTAGTCTTCATGATTAATACAATTAATTATAAGTACTCTGGTTCTTCAGAAATACTTCAGTGATGTCACAGAAGTTTCCATTAAAGTGTTAGTTAATGGTTCAGAAAATGGTATGTGCAATATACCTTACTCTTTTCTTGCTGAACATTTTATCTTTCCTCTGAACATTATTTTTCTTGATAAATTTGCTGCTTTCTAATGATGCTCTATTAATACACAAAAGCTGAACTCAAAGCCCTTTATAGGTCACTGGGAGAGAGTAGAACGGATAGTGAAGCCATCCCTTTGCCTCGTGAATAACTGGGAATCTAAAGTCTGCGATTCTCAAAAGTGCTGCCTCTTAAGTCATCCAGGGGTCTCTGAAGAGAGTGGAGCTTAATCGCTACCAGTGGGCATGATTTGGGGATGTGCCACTTACTCTTTGTGTTCTGACCAGGAATCAACTTCCTTCCATGATTTCATTTCACTAAATAACATAATCATGACAGACTTCATTTCGGCTGAAAGCAAATCCTACTGCTGAAAGGTCTCTCTTCCCATTGTCTTAGCCACTTGGTCCCCATTGGGGGCTATTATTAGAATTGGAATTTAATGTATCTCTTTTCCCCTTTAAATTTAACAGAGGGTCAAAAAAGACAGAAAAAGGAAATCAATGGCACATTTCATTAGCTGGCTCTCATGTCTATGGCAGGCTGTGAATCATGGGGCTTTGCTACTCATAAAGTATCACAAAAGCTTTCCAAATAATAAATAAGAGCAAAATATGCATGATTGGATCTGTCCCCTCAGTGACTTATAGGATAGTCCATTCTTATATATCACTAATTCACATTATACTCCTATGAGGCAGCTGTGTTCTGTGCATTATACTCTCCATTATATACTTAAGAAAACAGAAGAACTAAAATACTGAAAAATGTCCCTCAAAGATAAATGTTTAATTCCAGATCTCCTGTCCCCCGGCCCCCCCGCCCCCCGCCCCCCAGGGGAGTGGAATTTGGGAGAATTCAGGCTGCTCAAGAGCCTGGTGCCCATATAGCCATAGCTTGCTTTGAGGGGGAGCCTGACTCCAGTTTTCAAGGAGCTTCACTTCCCTTTCTCTGCCACAGTAACATCACTAATGCTCTATCCATTTTGGCCTAGACACCTAAGTATTCAATACAGAATATTTTCAGAGATAAGTTCTTAAAATTTAGATAGTGAAAAGATCAAAAACTTGAATACAACTGTAGTCTCACTCTGGAACTTTCGTTGACCAGGGTAACCCAAGGGCAAATGGGTGACTAGGGAGATGTGACACTGTGGTATACTCCAGAGGCACCAGAGCTCTGTAGATTCAGCTACTAAGACTTTTAAGCACTCATGGAGAACAGAATGCTGTAGCAGTGGCATCACCTAGAAGCCATGCTAAATGATCCCCAAGCTCTCTGAACTGCTGTTGAAACAGACTCCCAGGTGAGAATAAGACAATGGGTGGCTTGACGGAGGAGGGAGACTAGAATGAGAAAATGGGTTCCTAGAAGGGTGATGATTAGAATTAGAAAACAGGTTGCATGGGAGTGGGGAGAGATTCCAATTGAGGGAACTTCTGGAAATTATTGTATTAAAAAAAAAGAATAACAAAAGGCAACCCTTGAAGCTCCATTTAGAATGGTATTTGGAGTACATTACTACCTATACTCTCAGGAACCATCCTACACACAAATTTTCTCAAACTTGTGGGATGAAGATCCACTTTGGTTTGGCACAATAAGCTCCTACTCGATGAAACTTTCTGCAGATAACAACTATAAACCCTAGACAAAAAATGAAAAACGCAATTAACCTGAAGGCATCCGCATGTGAATAAAGGCAGGCGGAGTCTGGAGAGAGTAAACACTTAGAAGAAGGGAATAACAGGAGATGAATTTCCTATTTTTTTAAAATAGATTCTAGCTGCATATGGATGCTAATAGTCCAACAGAAAACTATAGTATTCTGGAGAATTTTGAGCAAGCATAGCCACTAGAAAGTCAGGGGAAAACTTTAGAAAGAAAAGAGCCTGGAGGGGGTGGGGAAAACACAATCCTGTGTAAAACTGTGCCCAAATCTCTGGCTGACCTCTGAACCATACAAGTACAGACTGACTGCAAGCAGCCCAATTAAGTATTTTCCTAAAAACAACAACAAAAATCTGAACTGACATTTGAGCTGCACTCCAAGAGTTAGAGTGTGCAGTCTGAGTCTAGTCAAGTTACTTGCCTCCTGAAACAAAAATATCAGCGCTCTGAAGAGATACAACAGAATCCAGAATATCAACAACCTAATTTTCACTATGTCCAAGACACAATTCAAAATTACTGGGTGTGCAAAGAAAATGGCAAATGTGATTAATTTTCAAGAGAAGACAACTCAAACAGAATTAGCATCCAACAATTTTAAAGCAGTCATTATAACGAAGCTCAATGATATAAAGAAAAATATACTCTTCATAAATAAAAACACAGCAGGGAAAAGAACCTTTAAAAAGGTACCAAATGGAAATTCTAAAACTGAAAATTGTAATTTATTAAATAAAACATTCACTGTATGGGCTTAAAAGCATAATGGATATAATAACGGAAAAAGTCAATGAATGTGAAAATAGATCAATAGAAATAATTTATTCTGAAGAACAAAAGAATAAAGCACTGAAGGAAATGGACAGAGCCTCAAGAACTTGAAAGACAATATCAACACATAGAGTAATTGTGGTACCAAGGAGAGGAGCAAGAGAATGATAAGAAATAATAGTTTAAGAAATAATGGCTGAATATTTCCCAATTTAGTGACAGACACAACTCTACAGATTCAAGAGGCTCAGCCAACCCCAAGCAGGAGAAGTATTAGAAAATCACAAAAAATCAAGATAAAGGGAAAATCTTAAAAGGAGCAAAAAAACCAAAATAAAACCAAAACACTCCTACAAAGCATGTTATGTAGGGGAAAACAACGACTTCAATGACCTCTGACTTCTCACTAGAAACAACAGAGCCCAGAAGATAGTGAGCCAACACCTTTCAAGGACTGAAAGAAAACTGTCAACCTACAATTCTATATTTAGCAAAAATAACCTTCAAGAAGGAAGGTGAAATAAAAATATCTCTGTATAAAGAACACAAAGAGAATTTGCTGGAGCAGAACTGAATTACAAGGAGTGCTTCTTCAGGCTGAAGAGAAGTTATACCAGATGAAAACTCGGATCTTCAGGAAAGAATGAAGAGCATCAGAGATACTAAATATCTGATAAACACAAAAAAATTTCCCTTTTGATTTCTTTAACATACATATGATTACTTAAAGCAAACATTATAACATTGTCTTGTGAGGTTTATTATACAGGTAGGTATAATACACATGAAATCTATATCATAGATAGATCTCTACAAAGTTTCTACGTTTCATATAAAGTAGTATAATATTAACTCTAGGTAGACTGTGAAAAGTTAAAGAAGCATACTGCAGTCCCTAGAACAACTGCTAAAAAAATAAAAGCAAAAAGCTGAGAGATAAATTATGATGGAATTCTAAAAAATATTCAAATAATCCGAAAGAAAGCAGGAAAGAAAGAAAGGATAATAATAATAAAAAAGAGAGGACAAAGAACAAACAAATAAGAAATAATAGGCCTAAAGCCAGCCATATTAATAAACACATTACATTATAATGGACTGAATATTTATTAAAGGCAGAAATTATCAGAATTAATAAAAAGGAAGCTCCAACTAGATGCTGTCTACAAGAGATGCACTTTAACTATGAAGACTGAGAGGTTGAAAGTAAATGGATAGAAAGAATACAGACCATACATAGAACAAGTACAAGAATGCTGGAGTGGCTATATTAACACAGGCTTCAAGATAATATTGCCAGAGATAAAGAAGGATATTTCATAGCGAAAAATGGGTCATTGATCAGGAAGATATAACAGTCATAAATGTGCATGCACTTAAAAAGAGCTTTAAAATATATAAAGCAAAAACTGACAGAATTTAAGGAAAATATAGACAATTTTATAGTCATAGACGGTTATTTGAACACCTCTCTTAGTAGCTGATAGAACAACTAGATCCCCCTGTCACTAGGGACACACACCATCTGAGCAACACCATCAACCACCTTGACCTAATTGATAGCTATAGAACATTATACTCAACATCTGCAGAATACACATTGTTTTCAAGTGCACACAACACATTCACCAAGATTGACCATATGTTCACCCATAGAACAAGTGTCAAGAAATTTAATAGAATTGAAATCATACAGAATATGCTATCTAATCACAATGGAATTAAATTAGAAATTAATAACAATTGCTATCTAGGAAAACTCCAAATATTTGGAAATTAAAAGCACACTTCTAAATAATCCATGGATCAAAAAAGAAATCACAAAGCAAATTAGAAAATATTTTTAATCAAAAGTTATTGAAAATTCAACATTTTAAAATTTGTGGGATGCAGCTACAACATTTTATAGAAGGAGATTTATAGATTTAACTGCTTATGTGAGAAAGGAAAAACAAAGGCTAAAACTAGTGATTTAGGTTTTACCTTAAGAAACTAGAAAAAGAAGGACAAATTAAACCTAAAGTTACTATAAGGAAGGAAATAATAAAGATAATAGAAATCAGTGAAATAGAAAACAAAATTAATGAAATCAGAAGTCAATTCTGTGAAAAGTTCAGCAGAATTGACAAACTTGTCTAGACTGATCAAGAAGAAAAGAGAATACAAATTATCAATATCAGAATGAAAGAGTATCACTATTAATCCTATAGATATTTAAAGGATAATAAGGGAATATTATGAACAACTTCATGCCAAAAAATTTGACCCAAAATTCAACAAAAAATCTGAACAGCCTTTTATTGGTAGGTAGATAGGTAGGAAGGAAGGAAGGAAACTAACTCCAGGCTCAGATGGTTTCATCAGTGAATTCTAACAAGCATTTAAGGAAAAAATAACACCAATTTTAAACTCTTTCAGAAAATCTTTTGTGATCTGAGAAAAATTCTAATACCCAAACCTGAAAAAGACCTTATAAAACTTGTAGCATCGGCCTACATCCAGAGTGGCTTCATTCAATCACATTAATACACTAAAAGGGACACTGATGGATAAAAAAAATAAAGGAATGAAAACTAACTGGAATATTTTACCCTCTCTTATTCATATGCCTGTATCTACTTAATAATAAATAGATGAACCTCTTTAGACTTGAAAACTGATCAGTGCACATGTGCCCTGGCCTCTCTTCTCACTTTTGGGGCAATCTCTCCTCATTAGGCAGGCATTTTTACCTCCTGACTGCAGGAAGATACTGGGGGTGGGGTAGGGGGGAATACAGTAGTCCCCATTATCCACAGGGAATATGTTCCAAGACCCCCAGGGGATGCCTGAAACTGCAGGTAGTACCAAACCCTATATATACCATGTTTTGTCCTATACAAACATACCTATGATAAAGTTTAAGTTACAAATTAGGCATAGTAAGAGATTAACAACAATAACTAATAATAAAATAGAATAATTATAGTATATTATAATAAAAGTTACCATAGATCTTAGCAACCTCACCATATGATTTTCTTTCTTTCCTTATTAAGTAGAGAACTCTCACCTTTTCACTTAAAGGAAGCACTTTATGGCTTCTCTTTGGTATCTCCAAATTGCCAGCATTACTACTCTTGCACTTTGGGAACATTATTTAGTAAAATAAAGATGACTTGAATACAACCATTGCAATACTGCGACAGTCAATCTGATAACCAAGATGCTACTAAGTGACTACCGAGTGGGTAAAGTACACAGCATGCATCCGCTATACAAAGGGATGATTCACGTCCCAGGTGGGACAGAGCAGGACGTCAGGAGATTTCATCATGCTACTCAGAATGGTGTGCAATTTCAAACTGATGAATTGTTTATTTCTGGAGTTTTTAATTTGATATTTTTGGGCTGTGGTTAACCATGGAAAATTTTGGTCAAAAACTTTTTGGAGAAAAATGCAGAGCAAAACATATACCTCTGTCATTTCACTAAATTTGTTCTCACTTATCCCCTAAAAAAGAAAATACGGTAAAAGGGAAGAAGGAGAGTCTTAAATATTTTTAGAAGAAATGAAATATCTGCATGTGGAAGTAGGAAGTAAAGAGTATATTAACTACTACTCCCCTTTTCCCATCATTGAGGCGAGAGGCAGTGGAGGCAGAGGACTGGCACTGAGAACTCCTAAAGGACAGTGATATTTCAAGAAGTCCTAAGAAGGAAGCAGAAAAAGCATTCACTAAAAGTTCATAACATAGGTGTTTTAAAGAATGGCGGAGCTTATAACAGCAATGCCAGTGTGACAGAAATCCCTGTGTCTCTCCCATGGCCATGCAATCTACTTCCCCAGTTACAGAACTATATCTTCCTGTTACAACTCTCAAAGTGGTGGTCAATGAGCATTTAGTTAGCAATTGTTCTGGTCAAGGCAGTATAACAGAAATTGGATTTATCTTCTCATCTGAAACAAATAAGAAAAAATGGGCAAAATATACGAAACACCTCTTTTCAAACTTTGGACATGAAGCAGTGCAGGACGGTGATCTCTGACGGAAGGAAAACATCTGAGGTGAGCCCAAAAGTGCCCAGCTTACTGTCTAGAGAGTTTCTAGCCACAGTGTAGGGAGGAGAAACCGCGGGTGAACATGGACGTCTTCCTGAGCTGACAGCCCAGGGAGGCAAAGCTACACTGCCTGAAGGAGAATTCCAGAGAGGAAAGAACTGACTAGAGAGAGTACTGAGGACTTGCACAGGGTCCTCCCTGAGTCTTCAACTGAGTGTTGATCACTGCATGCATGTGAGCAAGCTCCCTGAGGCTAGGGAAAATGCCCCACAGTTCACACAAGGCTCACAAGTCAGAGTAGAAAACCTCAGACTTCAATATCCTCATTGCATTGAGTAAAGTATTCAGAAGGGTATTATTGCCTCAGTAGTGGGGAAAAATTAGCCCCAAGTCAAAGGTTGCTCTGGTCTCACAAGTAAATAAATAAATAAAAGCCTCAAATGGATCAAATTATTACTAAGTAACTTAATTGCTCCCTAGAACAAAGCTCAAGAATATTTATATGAATACAAAAAGATCCAGCACCTAACACAAGGTAAATTTATGATACCTGACATTCAATAAAAAGTTACCAAGCATGCAAAGAAACAGGAAAACGCAACGTATAAGGCAAAGACAAAAGCCAATCAATAGAACAGACATGGAAACGTCAGAGATGACAAAATTAGCAGACAAGGACACTAAAAAAGTTATCATAACTATATTCCATGTATTCAAGAGGTGGCAGAAACACTGAGCATACTTAATAAGGACATGAAAGAGGTAAAAAGACTCTTTCAGAGATAAAAAATACACTGGGTGGCTTTAACAGCAGATTAAACATCACAGAAGAAAAGATTGTGAATTTAAAGACACAGGAATAAAAACTATGCAAAATGAAGCACAGAGAGAAAAAGGAATGAAAACGAAAGAATGAACAAAGTATCAATGAGCTGTGGGACAACTTCAAGCAGCCTAATGTATGTATAATTGGAATCCCTGAAAGGAGGGGAATACAGAAAAATATTTGAAAAAATAGGTAATTTTTGACTGACAGACTGTCCTGGATATTCAGGTTATTTTAATATGTTATAAATCCCTATATTTCCATAGTTTTAAGCATATACTATTTTCTGAACGTAGTCACTAAAAATATACTATACCTGGAAAGGTCTTAAATGTTTTTAAAAACAAGACCACATTTAACATCTGGAATCATGTATATTCTACCAAACAGAGGAGTGGTTTATAGAACACATTCAAGAGGTAAAATGAAGTTCTAATAGAAATTCATCTCCTACATTTTGTGGACCTGAATGTTGATGCATTATTGATGAAGTTAAGAAATTTCTCACGTGGAGAAGATTTTCTCCCTCTGACTGGGATGAAGGTAGCTTGTGAAAGTGAGGGAAAAAAAAGAAAAAATTTGGTCGTGGGTTGCAGAGAAAAATTGGCAAATTATGGTATGAGTGATATTAGAGAGAATGAAAACTGCCAAGTTTCAGATCACGATGAGAAAAAAGGAATGAAAAAACCAATCAGGAACAATGTATCAAGTTATTATGTTGTACACCTTAAACTTATAGAATGTTATATGTCAATTACACCTCAATAAAACTAGAGAAAAATCAGGAGCAAGTTTAAAGAATGGGAAGTGAAACTTGGCCCAGTCAGGAAGATGTAACTTATATACACGCAGACATTCACAGGTGTTTGGTTTGATGAATATAAAGCAGTTGATTTAGGATGAAACTCTATCCACTTCTTAATCTAGTTCTACTTTAAGCAGTCAACGTTACATTGACCACTAAAATTATGAACCAGATTTGCCTCTATTTGGGATTAGGATGATGATTAGAGAGATGAACAAGAATTATTTGCACTGTGGTCTACTTAAGACAAAGAGGCAGAAGAAACAAACACTGCTTTTTGCCCCAAAAATTTGTCTGCACAAATACTGTATGATCTCACTTATATGTGAAATTTAAAAAACCCCAAAAATCCAAATTCATAGAAAAAGAGATCAGACTTGTGATTACCAGAGGCAGGGGTTGGGGGTAAGGAGAAATTGGAGGAAGGGTGTCAAAAGGTACAAACTTCTAGTTATAAGATAAATAAGAACTAGAGATGTAATGTACAACATGGCGACTACAGCTAACACTGCTGTATGATGTATAGGAAAGTTGTTAAGAGAGTCAACCCTATGAGTTCTCATCACAAGAAGAAAATGTTTTTCTTTCTTGTCTTTTTATTATATCTACACGAGAAGATGGATGTTAGCTGTACCTATTGTGGTAATCATTTCACAATATATGTAAATCAAAGAATCATGCTGTATGCCTTTAACTTATACTGTGATGATGTTAATTATTTCTCAATAAAATTGAGAGAAAAAATTTGGCTGTATACCACATTGTAAGTGGATTGTTGTAAAGCATACTGTATTCTTTTTCCATACACACAGTGGAGTCATTGGAGGCTGAAACGTTGAGCCAAGACTCAATTTAAAATAAAACTCAGAAATGATAAAGAAAAAGGTATAAAGACAAAGGGAAAAGCAATAATAATAACAAATCCTCCTCGCTGAGTTGAAACACTGAAGTTAACATTCTCTAAGTCAGAAAACTCTAGAGCTACCTCCATGCAATCTCATTTTCTGGGGGTAAAGAGGTTAACCTGGGTTGTGAAGCTACTTGGTTTAAGGGACGGAACTGAAATGCAAGTCTCCTGCATCACAGCCCTGAGCCCTGTCCATTGAACTCACCAATTTGCTTAAGGGGGAAGGGAGCATGAACCGACTGTATACATTGATTTTACAGAGGACTCCAATGCACCTTAAGTATTCACTTGTATAGTCTTTCCACTATAACCTTCAGCTACGTTGACCTGAAATGCTTTCTAAAAGAAACGTTAATCCCATATTTAATTACTAATAATTTTGGGTTCTCAGAATTCAGAAACACTTTTGAGGGTGCTAGTTTGGATGACCTCAGCTCTCTTAAAAGATCTGTCCATGATAGAAATGATCCCTTCTTTAACCTTCTGATAAATGATCCCCTGTGTGCCTTATAAGCAATTCAGATTCGCTCCATTAATTGTTATTTTCATAAATCATCATTCCAGCATCTTTGAGAGAAACACTTGAGGGGCGGGGAGCCAAAAAATCTGAATCCTGGCCCCAAGTCTGCTTGGGGCTTGGGTAAGTCATGGAACTGTTATGGATCTCAGCTTTCTCATGAAAACAAGATGACCACAGAATGCTCTATTTCTTTATATCTCTCATTTTCAATTGTATGGGTTAGGAAAGCAAGAATCTCTAGAGTCTTCTTTTATTTGTAACTATCTTATTTTTTTCTTCTTTTCCCTTTCCCTTTCTGAACTCATCAAGTAGAAGGCTCTGTGACGAGACATAGGGTGGGGACGAGCTAAAGTAACTGTTATAGTTTTTTCTATCTTATTTTTTAACATCAGCTCCAGGACTGCTTCTTTTCCTTTCCTCAGCTTACTGTCCACTCGGGCCTTGCTTCAGAAACTAGGGAATATGTTAGTAAAAGCATTGGTAATCAGATTGTTTGATGAGTAGTGTGGTGAAATGACAAGAGCTGAAGAATTGGGACTGCCTTTATAAATTTACGGTTTAAATATAAGCTAATTTTAGAGGAATCCTTTATTTTTTGCTTCTTTTAATTGTACTGAACTCTTTTCCCTTTTTCTTAACTTTTACTCAGGTCTCTTTCCCCGCTTTTGTTGTGTAGATGATTGTCATTTGCTTTGCCACTTCATCTTACTTTCAATTGTAGGAACCAATTAATGACTTAACTGTGCTGATAGCGCTCATGACTAGTAAAAATTCCATCCATCTAAGTATAGCAAATAAGCAGAAATATTTTGCTCTAAACAAATTAAACATCCATGTCAAATACACTCATCCAATAGTGTTAACACAGCTTCCAAAGCTCCTATTTTTAAACCATAGCTGTTAGAAAGATGTGCTTTGTAAATGCTTTGAGTTACACACATCTAAGCTATAATCATCACAACAA
The DNA here is from genome assembly GCF_041296265.1 of Equus caballus. Classification (NCBI taxonomy): domain Eukaryota; kingdom Metazoa; phylum Chordata; class Mammalia; order Perissodactyla; family Equidae; genus Equus; species Equus caballus. The sequence continues at coordinate 55,172,045 of NC_091691.1, forward strand.
GGAGTTGTACTTCAGGTAGTAGTATATTGCTCATGGAATTTTCTATTATGGCATTACGTTAAAACACTCAACCAAAATTTCCTGAACACCATTTATGAGCATTGTATATATACAGTCATGTGTCACTTAACGACGGGGACACATTCTGAAAAACACATTAGGCAATTTCTCGTGCGAACCTCACAGAGTGTACTTACACAAACCTAGAGTGTATAGCCTACTACACAGGTAGGCTGCATGGTACTAATTATGGGACAATCGTTGTATATTCAGTCCATCATTGGCAGAAGCATCGTTAAGCGGCACATAACTATATATAAAAATGACTTCAATTAGCTGGCATTACACGTCTACCACTAGTACCTCAAAGAGTATGCACACATCAGATGGCATGTGCCTGAGATATGAATTCATCTTCAATACAAAATTTAATCTCATAAATTCAACAGTTTATACCTCAAAGGAGGGGTGGATTTTCTTGTTTTTACTACAATGAAAATTGAATCTTAACTCGCCATATGGGAATATGGTAGACAATAATCCATTGCTGAACATTAGTCTTAGTATTTATCTAATTTATTGATTGAACAAAATGAGATCTCTGATTCAACTCGAGAGTTTGACATTCTACATTTTTCAGTTTGTAGAACTGTTTGATTAACAATAAATTTCAAAGGAGTCTATTGATGTCAAGCAAATTTGGGCTAATAGTGATAGATATCAAGACATATCTTATGTTCAATACGTGATTCAACCTCTCTTCCTAAAATGAAACAGTAACTAGTGAATCATTTTGAATAGGCTGTGTGTGTGTGTCTGCTGTATTAAACAAATTCGATTACAGGTTAATAAGATTGCATCAATTATCTCTTTGGCTATGTGGCACCCAAATAAGTAGGTGCTTCAAGTAATTTAGAATAAAACTGGCCAAAAACGTGGACTTGGGAAAACTAACATGGGCATGTGATGCACGTGTGTGTGCATGTGCATGTGCGTGTGTGTGTGTGTAATAGTATCATAAATTTTCTCCAGGGAAATTCTCTAGAATAGATTTAATTTTCAAAATTGCATTTTTATTATTATGAGTAGAAAGATATGAATTGGCTGTGCTTTTGCTATTGTTTCTAAGGAATAAGCTTGCTATTATTCAGTAGTAGCAGGCACTTTGAGTTTCAATGTGGATATCAGCCTATATTTTGCAAATGTTTGATCATTACTTGTGTGCAAAATAGGAAGTGGTATATTTTATCTTACCTTCTATTTCTAGTAGTAGCCAGCTTGTTGATATTAGTATAATTTTGGTGCACTGATGCCCCTTCAATGGCTCTCACATATGTAATTGTTGCCTCTGTGTACTTCTTAAAGTTAGGAATTTAGATCTTACGAAGAACCTCATAAGCAGCTGTCCTCCAGGACATCTCATAGGAAGAAATAACCTTGAAAACTTGAAAGTGGACTTGACCACCCAGTAAGAGACCATATGATAACACCCCAGCAATTTTGTCAAAACTCTGAACCTATTTCCAGGTCTCACAAGTAATCCTTGGTTTCTCAGAACCTTTTTTTCCCCCCAAATTGACCAGAAAACACTCCTCTCTCCTCCCTTAGCTCCTAACTTTGTGGGCTGCAAACTCATAAATGAAGTCAGGCCTTTGATCTGATGCCTACATTCTACCAAGCAATGTTATAAATTTAAATGAAGCAATACCTACTCTATTTCCTAGCTTCTCAAACGAATAGTTAATTCCACGTAAATAGAGGGATTATTAATAACTACATTCTGTTTTTCTATTCCCTCTGTAGTTTCAATTAGTTATACAGATATTTACTTCCTTCTCCTACCTGTGTACTGTTTAAAAATCTTTATTCAACTGAAGAAGCAGATCTGTTTGTGAAATAAGTAAAGTGACTCATGAGTAACATTTACTTTCTGGGGACTATTAGAGGGCTCAAGAGGAGCCACGTGCAAATACTCTAGAAACGTCTATTCAAAAGGACAGAAGACTTCCTATATTTTGAAATTTTCCTACATAGGAACAAATTCAATAAGACAAATCTTAGAAATTAGGAGAAAATTTAGTTCTAACATCTACAGTGATTAGTGTGTATTTGAAATGTCACATAAAATTAAAAATAAAAACAAACCAAAGAATTCAATTACTGTAATTGCTGCACTTGTATTTTTTGGCACTGTAGGAAAGGACATCTCACTCAGCCTCCAGCAGTGTAAACTTGGATAAGCCATCTGACCTCTAGGACTTTGTTTACTCATTTGGGCCAAGTGACTCATAGGTCTGTTCCAGATCTAAAAACACCGAGGATTTGTACTATTGCTCGGGAATACTTCAATAAAGCTCAGATGGACAAATATGAGCTATACTTTGAATAGAAAGACATGAGATACTTTCAGTGAGCGAGGGGGCTGGGTGGGGAATTGTAGGAGGAAGAACAAAGTGGAAGGTATGCTTGGAGAAGGGGACTAATCACTCTGAAATGAAAAGGAGATTTTGTGTGGGTAGATACAAAAGCCCTACCATAGCAATAAAGGCCAGAACTCTGAAATAGGGGGTTTAGATTTTGGTCTGTAGGCAACAAAGGTAGCATAAGATATAAAGTGGGATAGCGAGTGGGATAACGAGGCCTGGAAACCCTCCATCAGGGTAACAGCATTGATCATAACAATGGCTAAATTTTATCAAGCACTTGCTGTATGCCAAGGATTTTTCTACATCCTTTACATAATTAACTCACTAAAATAATGGAAACAATAACTACGAGTTGGGTACCAAAATACTCCTTTTGTTAAAAAGTGAAACTGAAAGAAAAGGAGAATTTAGGTAACTTGTCTAACCACAAACACAAAAATATTACAGAAAAAAAGGCCTACTAAAGATGAGATCCAGAATGATTTGGAGAGGAACTAATAAATCTAAATTTGTTTTCAGAAATTTGATTTTTAGGACAATATTTATTGCATTAAGAAAATATGTGTAGATTTTAAGTGTGGTAATCACTTATTACAATAAAGTTTTATTTTTGGAAGAAAAATTATAGGCACAGTGTTAGAGTCATGTTTGTGAGTTTATGAGAGTGTATGTATTAAAGAAAAATAAATTTAAAACAAAACAAATCTCACTCAATCCAAAACGGTCCTGATTATTTGGTCTCTGGCACATCTATGAAGAAAAATGAATAGTGAATTCTTCTAACCATTTAAGGAACAAATGATACCAATTCTTTACAATCTGTTTCAAAAAATAAAAGCAGAGGGAATATTTCCTAACTCATTTTATGAGGCCAGAATTACCCTAATATCAAAACCAGGCAAAGACGTTACAAAAAACTACAGACCAATATGTCTCATGAACAGAGAGCTAAAATCTTCAAAAAATATTAGCACATTGAATCCAACAATGTATAAAAAGAATTAAACACTATGACCAAATAGGATTTTTCCAGGAATGTAAGTTAAGTTCAACATTTGAGAATCAATTAATGCAATCCATCACATCAACAGGCTAAAGAAGAAAAGTCATATGATCCCGTCAACAGATGAAGAAAAAACATTTGACAAAATCCAACACCCACTCATGATAAAAATTCTCACCAAACTAGGAATAGAGGGTAAGCTTGTCCTTTTCATGAAGAACATTTACAAAAATGCTACAGCTAATATCATACTAACGGTAAGAAACTAGAAGCTTTCCCCCTAAGATCTAGAAGGAGTCAAGGATGTCCCCTCTCAACATTCCTATTCAACATCACACTGAAAGCCATGGGTAATACGATAAGATGAGAAAAAGGAGTAAAAGGTATATAGATTGGAAAGGATGAAATAAAACTGCCTTTGTATACAGATGAGATGATTGTCTATGCAGAAAATCCCAAAGAAACAACAAAAAATTCTTGGAACTAATAAGCAATTATAGCAAGTTTACAGGATACAAATTTCCTATGTATAATATAGAACTCATTGTAAAATATACAGAACTCATTGCTTTCCTATATACAAGCAACGAACAATTGGAATTTGAAATTAAAAACACAACACTATTTATATCAGCACCAAAAAAGAGAAAAATACCAACAAAAAATTGATAAGATCTCTATGAAGAAAAGTACAAAATTCTGATAAAAGAAATTTTTAAAAATCTAAATAAAGAGAAAAGTATATATGTTCATGGATAGGAAGACCCAATATTGTTAAGATTCCAGTTCTTCCCAACTTGATCTATAGATTTAACAAATTGCAATCAAAATTCCAGCATGTTACTTTGTGGAGAACAACAAAATGATTTAAAGTCTATAGGAAAAGGCCAATACTCAGAATAGCTAACAAAATATTGAAGAAGAATAAAGTCAGGGAAATGATGTTACCCAAATTCAAGACTCAATATAAAGATACAGCAATCAAGCTAGTGTGTTACTGGTGAAAGAATAGACAAATAGATCAATGGAACAAAAAAGAGCACCCAGAAATAGACTCACAAAAATACAGCAAACTGATCTTTGACAAATGAGCAAAGGCCATCCAACAGGGAAAGGATAGTCTTTTCAACAAACGGTGCTAAAACAATTGGACATCCACATGCAAAAAAAAAAAAGAATCTAGACACAGAACTCACACCTTTCACAAAATTAACTCAAAATGGATCATAGACTAAATGTAAAATGCAAAAATAAAATTTCTAGAAGATAACACAGGAGGAAATCTAGGTACCAGGCATTTGGCAATAAATTTTAGATACAGCATCAAAAGCATGATCCATGAAAGAAAAAAATGATAAGTTGTATTTTATTTTAAATAAAAAACTTCTGCTCTGCTAAAGACAATGTTAAGAGGATGAAAAGATAAGCCATGGACTATGAGAAAATATTTGGGAATGCATGCCTGATAAAAGGACATGTATCCAAAACATACAAAGAAATATTAAGATTCAACAACAAGAACTCAAACAACTCATTTAAAAAGTGGGGAAATAATCTGAACAGACACTCCACCAAAGAAAATATACAGAAGGCAAATAAACATGAAAAAATGCTCAACAACATTTGTCATTAGTGAATTGCAAATTAAAATGAGACACCACTGCGTACCTATTAGAATGGCTAAATTTTAAAACACTGACAAAACCAAATGCTGGAAAGAATGTGGAGCAACAGGAACTCTCATTCATTGCTGGTAGAAATGCAGAAGGGTATAGCTACTTTAGAAGACAGTTTGGCGGGTTTTGCAAAGCTAAACATTGTATTAACATACAATTCAACAATCGCTCTCCCACGTATCTACCCAAATGAGTTGAAAACTTACGTCCACCCAAAAACCTGCAGACGATGTTTATAGCAGCTTTATTCCTAATTGCCAAAACTCAGAAGCCACCAAGATGTCCTTCAGTAGGTGAATGGATAAACAAACTCTGGTACATTGATACAATGGAATATTATGCAGAAATAAAAAGAAATGAGCTACCAAACCATCAAAAGACATGGAGGAAGCTTAAATGCATATTACTAAGTGAAAGAAGCCAATCTGAAAAGGCTACATACTATATGATTCCAACTATATGAAATTCTGGGAAAAGCAAAACAATGGAGACAGTAAAAAGATTACCATTGCTAGGGGTTTGGGACGAGGGAGAGAGGGATACATAGGAGGAGCACAGGGGATTTTTAGGGCAGTGTAACTATTTAATTAACAATGAGGTATGAATAACGGCTCGCAAATTGTAATAAATATACCACACCAATGCAAGATTTTAATAATAGGGGAATCTGAGGGTGGGGTGGGGTGGAGGGAGTATAACGGAGCTCTCTGTACTTTCTGTTCAATTTTTCTATAAACCTAAAACTGGCCTCAGAAATAGTTCATTAATTAAAAAAATAAAATCCTACTTAATCTAAAACAGATTTCTTTTTGGTCTGTGGCATACCTAGGTGGAAAAATGAATAGTGTCATCAGAAAAGCTTGGCAGCAGCCGTAGAGAAGCAGAGGGAAGCAAGCATACAGGACAGAGAAGTTTCCTCCTTACTGCTCCTCTGCTTCCAATACTGCCCCTTCAATCCACACTGATGCCAGGATGACCCCGTTACAAGAAAATCTGAACATGTCACTCTGCTTCAACTTCCTCAAGAAAACCCGCGGGCTGCAAGATACAAAGTAAACTCCTGGGCATTGCACACAAGTCTGTAATAGCCTGGTAAGCTCTACATCTCGGTCCACCCTCAGTCACTTCATCCGACCTGCCACATTTACAATTCCCCAAGAGAATTTGTACAAACAGGAAAGTCCTCCGGCCTTGCAAACTCTTGCTCATTCTTCAAATATCACCTAGGGAGTTCTCTTCCTCACTGAGTCTTCTCAGGTAGCTTTAAGATCCTTTTTCCTGTGCTCCAGTTGACTTTGGTACAAAGCCCCATAAGACAAATACCACATCATGACATAATTGTTCATTTGCATATCTGGTACCTCATTTGACCCAAGTTCCTTTAGGGGACCACCATGTTGTATCTGTGTTTATATCCCTACTGTTCAGCATAGAGTCTAGTATATAGTAGGTGTTGAATAAATGCTTGTTGAATAAACACCAGGAGCTGAATATTCAAGCTCTGATACAGCGCAGCCTCTATGGTAATATTCTCTAGTTGTATATTAATAGTTCACACTTCTCTAATTAATTCTCACTTGTATATATAGTGAACTCTTGATTATCCACAAGAGGATTATCCACATTGTAGTTTAGTGTAGCAAATCTTACTTTTAACTTCTTCTTGACATCACCAGCTGTTTACTTAAGTCCTTCATTGAAATTGTCACCAATTTCATCTACTTTTACTCCTGGATGTGGCCAAGAGCCTGGCAGAAGTTGGAAAGAAAGGTATTTTTAAAGAAACAAACATTGATTTGCCTCTGTTTGCCTAAGATTCTGGGCTTAAAAATGCAGGAGATCCTGAAGACAGAAAAAAGACAATACCAAGGGAAGCCTGACAACCCTTTATGTCAAATTACAAATCTATGAATAGGTTTGAGGATATGTTACTTAACAAATAGTACCATATTTCTGTATACTAAATATTATATGTGTATAATACTGGCGTTTTGTAACTCCTAACTTTTTCAGTTTCTTTGGATTCACCAACTTGATCTAACTAAATGGCCTAAAGGAATAAAACAAGCAGGTGTACACGCCTAAATAATCATATATTAAAAACTGTCTTCAATTTCAGGCTGCTAGTAAAAATAAAAAATAAATACTTTAATCTGAGTCACAGTTTTTTGTTTTCTTTTGTTTTATGTTTCCCTGAGTATGCTATACGAAACTCTTTTTTAATATCATTGACATTAAACTCTGGAGCCACTGACTGTGCCTTAGATTCTTCTGAAGGCCCCCAGTAGTGATTCTTCTTTTAAATTTAAAAGCCTAATGAACCCAGATTTTCAAAAGTGGCTAATATTGGGTTGAGGGCCAAACAATATTACGATGCAGAGCTACTTGCATTATTCCTGGAGCTATTTGATTTTGACAAGCCCACATTTGGTAATTAACATGAGAATGCCCCCTTGGGCCGTTCTCCTGTTAGCTAAAATATCTTATAAATTACTGTAATAAAAGGGGAAAAAAAAGGAACATGCTGCCTGTCAATGTTTCAACTTATCTAGCAAGAAGAGGAGACAAAGCCCTGATCTGGAAACATACAGATGCCAAACCAGAGCATAAATTCTACCGTCTGCCCCAACATGGGAGTCCCATGTCATCAGAGGGACATGCACATAGCAACTACTGAGTTCCCAAAGCGAAAGGTGTGGTGGTCCTTTGGACAGGTAGCATTTTTATATCTCATAATCATGCTTAGTCAGTGACATCACATCATCTTCTAAATGCCAGGTCAATGGACACAGCATCTGTAATTGAAGAGGCAGCTTCATGGATTCCACTTTAAGGTCTCTTGGCAGAGTTTAATAAATAATACCATCTACCAATGATGTAAAATACAGTCTAATTTATTATACTAATCTAGATGAATGTATTAACATGGCCATAATATAGATTCTATGTGCATTTGTGGTTAGGAGTCAAATGCCTTTCTTTACTGCTTCTGCTCCCATCTGGCTACAAGCTTGTAATCAGCTAAAGGAATTAGAAGTAGACAAACGATCAGGTTTTATGGTTTATTTTCTTGAGGCTAAGATTTAGCAGTGATGTAACTCTAATTCTGGCAAAGAGAAATAACAATCTGTGACTATTTCCTTAGAATTGACTTTTAAAATTCTTTCAGTCCACACTTTTTACCGTTTCACCCACATACACATTTAGCAACCTATTACAGACATGTAGGCCACGAAAGGTGAGGAGGCACAACAAGTAATACATTCTTCACTGGTATTGGAGACTATTGTGTTTCTACACATACCTATATTGCTATACTCTGAGTAACTGGTAATCAGGTAAAAGCATATGCAACAAATGCATTTAAAAATAAACTTTATTTCTCACACTAGAGTTTTACCTACTGTTACCTAACTGACTTGTATTATCATCAATTTATTTTAATCTGGAACATTAACCAAATTATTTTGAGTTGACAACAGCTGCTGATTAAACAATAGTTTTCTACGTTCTATTACTTAAGGTCTTTTTTTATACTTCAGTTAAAGGCCTGAGGGAATCAATGGGTATAAAATGTAGGCTTATTGATAAAAATTCTGAGCCTGCAATAGAATATAGCTCAAAACTAGCTGTGTTTAATCCATAGCAGACATAATTTGCTACCACTGCTGAATTTTAACAGGAACAGATCCAAAATCATGTCAGTGTTCCCATTTTCGTGCCACAGAGTAATGACATTTAATCAGGAATATTACTACACTCTTTTGGTGACAGCTGAGACACAAAACCAGCCAGCTGATGCAATTCCTGTCTTATTGTTGGCAGCCTATAAGCAGCAGCCACAAACAGGAAGCTGACTTACCTTGTGTATATCACCAGAGGAAACTATGCTGAACAAGGCTTGTAGATAGGCTGCAAATGGAGTCCATCATGTTTCCTAAAGACTTCTGGAACCATCCTAGTCTCCACCCATCCCTGTGGTCAAAGGAAACTTAAAGAAGAAACCACTCTAGATCTTTTAATGCGATGGCGCTGCAGTCGCCAGGTGTGAGGCAATATGAGGTTTGCAGAATACAACCGCCATAGCTCCTGCTCAGTTAGATCGATGGCCTATAATTACCTAGGAATTACTTGGACACAAATCAATGGCGTATTACGTCCCATTCATAATGAGCAGGGTAAGTTTTGCCTGGTCTGTGAACGTCATGATGAAGAAAATATCCCCATCTGCTTACTCTGCCTTCCTCTGCCTGCCCAAACTGCAACTGATTCAGCCCAGAAAGGCTGGGGATACGGGAAGAGGACTTCAGACAGGGAGGGAATGGGGCTGTGTGCATTCCAACTCTGAAAATAGCCTTCAGATCGGTGGTTGCAGGTTTTCACTCAACCTGATCTGCACCAAGATTGACATCTCGGAGATAAAAGGCCCCGCATTCCATTAGATGTCATCAGCTTGGCCAGCCTCTTCCCCCGGCCACACCCCAAGGGATCAAGCCAGATTTTGATGACATCCATCAAGCTCACGATTCCAGCTCAACAGTTTGCAGCAATTTCTCCATCTTACAGGCATCGCTGAAACAGGGGTGAGGGGAGATCCAAGCAAGTGGTGGGGAGGGGCTGCTCGGTGCTATTTCATCGAACACGGAACGTACGGCCCCATAACTAAGCTGCCACAAACACACCACTCTATCTCGAAATACTTCTTAAAAGTGAAGGAACAGAGCTGGAGTCCTGCTGGATTTCCCTTAGCAACCTGACAGGAGCCCACAAGGTCAGCTAGCAGGAAGCGTAGAAAATTATACAGTGGGGAATTATCAGCTAAATTATTTCACTATACTCAGGATTTTTACTGTTCTTCCCAAGACAGTGGCCTCTTGCTACTCAGATTGGAAACATGAATAAAAGGACAAGAATGACAAAAGGAGAGGGTAAGGAAAGGGAAACATTTTAAACAGCTTATTTATCTTATTTCTTATATATATATTTTTGGCTTTGTTTTTTGTTTGAATGCAACTCCTTGAGGCTACTGCCCAGGGATCCAATCTGCTTGTTTTCTCTTTCTGGCCACGATGTTTCTCATCCTTTTTGTTTGGGGTGGAAGGACAGTGGGGGTTGGGCCGGAGACTGCCTCACGATCAGGTTTGCTACACCAGCTACAGCAGCAGGAGTAAGCATGATTTATCAATTAACAGGTAATGAAAAAAATTCTCTGCAATTAAAGATATGATTTTGCTCAAACAGGAAGCAGCACCATACAACTGTGTACCCCTCTGAGGAATACTCAGCTCCTGTCACTAATGTGGAACACAGCTAATTTTAACAGAGTGTGTGTGGGCCCCTTGGGGGACTCCATGTTGATGAAGGAATATACAGTAGGGAACCCCCAAAGGACCTCGTTGATTGGAGAGCCCCAGGAAAGGTGTAGGGAAATTACATTTCCTGTTTCTTAGGAGAGTTATTAAAGGGAAAGGCAGCTTTAATCACTGAAAGACCAGTTGCTGTATTATTTTTGATTTATATACCAAAATAATACCCTTTATTCCTTGGTTGCTTTTTAATATATATGTCAGCTTAGTCAATATTATATTGCAGTCTAACGTATAAAGAGCTGTAGGATCTTGTTAAAAATGTGAAGGGTTTTGAAACATTATACAAGATAAAATACATTATCGCCACTCAATCAAAAATAAAAAAAATTAAAGTAGACAGACAGAAATTTTCTTTTTTGCCTTTCATGTAAATCGACAAGAATTTTTGTAAAGACGTGCACCACGGATTTCCTAACGATACAAAAAACAAATTGCAGGGTTCCCAGTATATATGTTCTGGATATACAGACAGTTTCCTTAGAAATTTTCATTTCTATGCAATAGATGCAGAAAGGATGGAATGATTTGTTAAAATTATGTTTACGTCAATTTGTTTAAAATACTTCTATATAGTCAATATTTTACATAAAAAATTTAATGAACTTTGGAGATGGAGGAAACTTCAGATGACCTAGTTCAACTCTTTCATTTTTCTGGTAAGGAAACAAACAGTCAGAGAGGCTAAGTATTAACAACAACACAACAACAGTAATGACATCCTACGTTGGTTAGGTTATTACCCTGTTAGGCACTGCTCTGAGCTCTTTGCATACATTATTTTATTCAATTCTCACAACAGCTCTATGAGGTATTATTATTATTATTATCATCAATTATCACTAGTATTATTTTCATCTAAGGAGAAGCTCAGGCTTAAAGAGGGTGAGTGAATCACCCAAGGCCACACCTGACAAGGGCAGAGGTAGGATATGGGCCAGGCGATTTTGACTCTAGAGTCTATGCCCTGAACCACTAGGCTATGCTCTCTCTTTTGTCACACACTGATTACAGACATAGGCCCTAGACCCCAGATCCCTTGTTTTCAGGTCTTACATTAAAAAAGAAAACTATTTGATATCTATTAGATTATGTTGAAACACTCTCTACACCACTAGATCACCCTGCCATGTTGAATTTCAAGTAGAAAGTCCCAATACCAAATCTAGCTGTGAAATGAACCAGGACACCAGATGTGCACGTCAGTGAGGGCGCTGAGTGTGGTTGTTGGACTGGGGGAATGCAAACGTCCTTGGGCAAAATTAGCCAGGAGACCTAGAACCTACTGTTGTGACTTCTGACCTCTCAGAAGGCTCCCCCTCCTCTCCCTCTAACCCTCAGGTTAAATCTCCCCACACTGCAGTCCAACCCAAACCTGATTCCATTTATAAAAACAAATGTTCCATTTCTGATGTTTTTTAAACTTAATTGAAAGACTGTCTTCCTAAAACAGCCAAAAACTATAACTGTTCTTGCAAGCATCCTCACTGAAAACTCTGCTTGCCAAACAAAGCAACGTTAAAGAACAAGTATTGTGTGTGGCATGAGCATAAATGGCTTCCTTTTAAAACATAAACCAAAAGAAAAAAAAATCATGACAGTCTAGCAACTATAAGTGATGGAGAAGGCTCCTTCAAACCCTGCCCCACAGTATTACCTCGGGCAAAGGTTTCCTCTTCTGTTAGAATTGGAACATTGGGAAACCGGCTGCCCCTGTAAGCTTTGTTCTTGTTTCTTTGGAGGATTCCTCTGACAGTTCCTAACTGCATTATCAGGATTTGTCTCGCTGGTAATGGCCAATTCATTTGTATTACCACATTTAGACCTTACACTAAGCAGACAATCACAGGTATGAAGAGTGGTCCCACAGATTTCATTGGAACTGACTGTTCTGGCTGGCTCAGAGGAAAATACAAGCAGGAAATCAAGTCTGTCCTCCTCATTCTTCCTGTCCTAAGTCCCCATCCCCTTACAGACAAGCAGAGGGACAGACAGACAGACAGACAGTGTGCATGTGTGCAAGTGCACTCACTCCATAAACCCCAGCAGTTAAGTCTCAACCTCATTGGGGAAGAACTGGGACAGACATCATGCCCAGCTCCTTCACTTAAGAGATGAGGAACTGAGTCCCGGAGAGGATAAGAGATTTGCCATGTGTTATAAGTGGCAAAGTCAGGGCTTGATCCTGAGGCCATCTGGCCCCAAGCCCACTGTTCTGAATTACACAGCACTATTTCACTAAAACTACAAAAAAAAATCCTCCATTAATGGGGGTGTTCAGGATTTTCCTTTCTATGAGCTCTTGGTCAGTGACTTCACTTTACAAGTGATCAATTTCTCAGGCCCTTCTCCTTAAGGACTTCCACAGAGACATCCTTACCCATTGGAGCAGGGGCCCCACTGGTAGAATCAGACAAAAATCAGTACCAAGGACCTCCTGGGAGGCCAAGGTACCAGCAACCCAGCCCTTCCCATGTGGTTCACACACTGGTCCAGCTATGAGGATGACACCTCTAGGGGATACATCTCCTCAGCTCTGAAAACAATGGAGCGTTTTAAAGGCACCTACTTTCTCAGCATCGAAAAACACAGGGTGTCAGAGACCTCAATACATTTCAAAGAATTTGTGAAGGAAAATAAACGTGAGAAAGTTATTTAGAAGCTCAAAATCCGAAAAAAATAAAGATAACCCTGAGTCATATTCTAATTTTTATAAGTACAATTTGTACCTATCTTTCAGTAGATGAGAGAGGTGGCACAGGAGAAACGGATCATTAAACAGTAGTGTGAAACCAGGGAAATTAACCAGCTGCTGTGAAAGCCACCTCTCCTATTCTCTGAGAAGGAGTAGAGGGTGGGGGTGGGGAGGAGAGAGCACAGGAAGCAGGAATAAAGGAGCTGATTGTACCGATAAAGCATTAGTTTAGAAGTCTGTGGACTGTCTTTAAGCTAATGAACAGAATACATTTAATCAAAAAATAATAGTTGCATGTGAAAGATCTTTCATACTTATAAAATTATAATAATTTCATCCTAGAAGGGCCTTAAAGATCATTTCATTCAACCCCCTGATTTAACACAACAAGAAATCGAGGAACTGAGGTTGAGAGAAGAGAACTGGCTTGACCTCATGTTCACATAGCAGGTTGATTGTGTTTGGTGAGAGCCTGGTCTCCGGGTATCTGGTGTTGTGCTGTATCCACTAACCCATGCTACCTGGCCATCCAACAAGCCAAAGGCACTAGGGACCCCTTTTAAGTCAAGCAAGGAAGTATAGCACACAAGATGGTTGGCTTTACACTGCTTAGATATTTTTCTGAACACATAGGAGGCAACCTCTCTTCTCTATCAGGAGGAATCTATGTGGCCATTGGGTTATTGAGTAAGCATTCCATGTGCCTCTGTGAAGCCAGAGATACAAAAAGACCACAAGTCCTTAAGAGCAAGGAATCTGTCAAAAGGCCATACACAAAAAGTCAATGCAGGAGAGCTGTCACATGAATACACTGTGTTACAGTCCAGAACCATTGAGAAAGGCATGACAAAAATGGGAGAGGAACTGCCATCTTCTGAGTGTCCTCCTTATTGGCATTAGTACACTGAGTCTTCACAACTCCCTTTCTTAGATAAGACAATTGAGGCCAGTAATCTTAAGTGACCTGCCTTTTACACAGAGAGCCAACACTCTATCCCAGTTCCACCACGGAGTCCAAGCTTTTTCTTTGTGACCGTGTTCCTTTTCTTTCCATCTATGAATGCTTGTGTAAGGAAGACAGCAAGTAGGTCTTCAGGTGAAATGAGACTATGGTATCAGCCATGATTTACATCTTATTTGCTTCATCAAATCATAGATTCCAGGTTTCTATCTGTTCCTGAATGAAATGAAAAGGCAGTCTCTTCTTAGCTTCCCTTTCTGATCCCACCCCACACTTGGAAGAACAAAAAGGACAGCAGCCAACATGAAGGAAAGTAACATCCCTCACCTAAGACTGCTGTGCCAGAGAAAGAGATAAAGCAGGAACAAAGCAACAAATTATATTGTCAGAGAAAATGTGAACTTTTTGATTGGGGATGACATTTATTTTAAGTGTGCAATGACGGCAGGGAATCTGTCAGGGTAAGACATGGCAGAGGTTTCAGCGTTTGTTAAGAGTGTCGTGGGAATTTAGCTAAAACTGTTAAAACTGACACCATTGGCTTTTGTTAACACATTAAGCATGGGAAAAGTGCCAGTCAGCATATCCTCCATAGCATCAGTTCAGTTAAATCATCTGGAAGATGCATAAAACTGGGAGGGATAATAGTGGCTACATTTTTCAACACATGGGGAGACAGAGGGGAGAAGGCCAGTGCCATTTTGATAAGAATGACAAATGATTTCTTTAAGATATGGCTCCCAACATGGGAAAAGGGGTGCGAGGGCATTTTTATCAGCCCTGCTATATTCCTAAAAATATTTTAGTATAGGAAACAAAGTTCACATACTACAGGATGACACCAAGATTCATAGAAGAAAATAACCCTTGATACACACTCAGATGTACACACATGGATTTGGCTGAAGTAAAACTGAAAACCTGTCTCAAAGATTCTGCTTTAAAACAGACTTCATTATTACTTCACAGTTAGGCTGGGTGAGAAAAAGCAGAAATTCAGCTGTTTACCCAGTGAGATGAACTGAGTCAAACGCACAGCACTCTTGCTTCTCTACCAAATCTTCAAACGAACCCAAGAAGCTGAAGCTTGTCTTGACCTGATTCCTCTCAAGAAGCAGATCAAAAGAAAAGAAATCGAAAGCTGGACAATGACATGTGCTTCTAGCAATAAAATGGGCATGAGCTCTTGGTGACCAGACAACACTAGATTGAAATGGTAGCCTAAGCTTCATCGGAGAAATGTTTTGCTTGGAGTAGAAGAATTTTGTTCTCAGCACCCTTTGACTAGTAAATGAAAAATTACATGTTTGTGTCATAGAAAGATTTAAGAAAAAAGTTTGGTATTTTGTTTGAAGAACACAAAAGACATTGTGGTGCTGGCAAACTGTGCTAGAAAATGCAACGCCTTTAAATGTAACACCATCCATGTGTTTTGCAAGACCTTAGGAAATGAAATATTTCTTCGAAGTCAGGAAGTCCCCTGGGGGCCATTTTTCCTTAGGGCACAGAAAACTGAAGTTCTGTCCTGGGGTCCCCTTATTGGCTCCACAACTAGAGAAAAGCCTTCAATTTGGCAAGACTCTTATGAAGCAAATGACTTACTGCCCTTTGGCAGAGACTGAACCCGGCATGTACCTCTATTTCAGAATTTACATTCTTCGCAGTCTGCAGAGGCTCAGAGTTTGCTGGTCATCTGACTTGGGATTTTCTGGTCAGCTTCCAGGAGAGTGTTTATTGTCCATAGGTTAGGGTGTGTTTAATTTAAAGCCTTTCTTGGCTCCCTGGTTATCTGTAAATGATTACTCCGTGCTCAGATTTTTCAGCAATAGACTCTAATGAATATAAATAAAATAAGCCCCAGTTTTCCAATTATAGCGCCATGACCCTCTCTAAAACAACATCACCACTGACTGTAGGTGACCAGTGTAACTTTCCAACATTCCATGTGCTAGGAAGTTTTTGCTCATTTGTGCCTGTCTGGTTTAGCTGATAAAACACAGACACAGAATTAAGGGCAAAAACATAGAAATTTGCTGCCAAGAACTGTCTTTCTACTAGGCAAACATCATCTTGTATAGCTTAAAACACTAAATGTTTTTCCTAAAAGGCTGCTTCCATCATCCTCCCCCATCACACCAAAAAGGGAACATATGGAAGAGTGAGCTTGGACCAAAAGGATCTTTTTTTTCTTTTTGGCTACAGGAGCAGAGCAGGCACAGCACCTCATCAAATAAACCAGACTGACACCGTTTGGACTTTACCAGCCTAATTTCCTAGATCTTTCAAGTCGTCTCATCGATCTCTGGCTTTTACCAAGCACAGCACCCAGGTTATTCAGACACATCACTAGTGATTTTTTAAATTAATTTTTTTTAAAAAAAAAAAGATCAAGCAGTTGCCATAAGCATTGTCCAGATTCAGAAAATACTTCTCATTCCCAAGGAAAACTGATTGAAATAAGGTCATTGGAACTGGCCTCATTATTGGCAGCCTTCAATGGAATAACAGCTAACACACACATGACCTAATTCTTAACCCTTCTTTCCTCACTGCCTACCTCAAAAGTTCCTGGGACTTCTTTTTTGCAGACAAGGAGAGCAGAACTCTCATGGAAAAGCTGTGTCTCCCAAGTCTTAGATTGGCTAGGCAATTCAAAAGTGAGGCAGTAAGCCTCAGAAGGGAGAAAAAAATAGAGGCAATTGACTACCAAATTGCCATCTATTTTAACCAACGCATGGATACTTGGGCTGTTTTCTAGATTTTCATGGATAGTTTATAGTAGCTTTTCTTTTACAAGTTATTTTTTAGCATTTAACAAAGGTAGCAGCAGCATCCATTAGCACTACTTGGCAATAGGTTCTATTAGTTCCAGAAAAAAAATTCAGGAGACAGTTACTTAAGAGATTCTTATTTCACATGTGTCCTTTAGTTTGGTTTTTAAAAGCAATTCTAATTAACTATTCTAATAGGTTATGATAATTCAGTTCCAAAGTTATTAATCTGCCTAGAAACAAAATCACACCTGCTAGAGATGTTCACATTGTTATCAATAGATATGCAAATATATTTGGTATTCACTTTTCCCTGACAACACAGACTAACATAACTAGAGAACTTAATAAGCATCTGACGTCTCACAAAACTTTGAAATGACACATTTAGCGTCAACATGTACTCTGTATCATATTTTCTACACTTACAGTTCTCTTATTCAGCATTTTCAACATAGCATTAAGGAGTGGATTTTCTCCAAAGCTAATTTTCTAGCAAATATCATATCCATGCTTTGTGACATCACAGAAATTTCCCTAATAATTGTGAAATCCTAAACAGAAATTTATTATCATGTCAAGTTGATCATAAAAGACGAGGTCAATCATAACTATCAAGAAGCAAGAGTCCTGTTTTTCAGGAAGATATTTGCCTTCAGGAACAAAGAGATGAAAAATTAAGAAAAGATAAAGTGTGACTAGAAGTTCATGAGATGGACTTTCCTGCATATCTTGTAAACTGGCTCTGAGAACAATTAAAATCAGGGTTCGAAAGCTTTTCTGAGCAAGGATGGTGTTATTTAGAATCAGGTGATAGCCTTCAGTGGTGATTATTTGAAGAGTAACCTTCATTATTATGTGTAAGAACCATCATTTTAAAATTAAAAGTGACATGAAATATACAGTAATTGAAAATGTATTTGCAAAGTTTTCTTAAGATACCTTGTATCAAATATGCTGAATAACAAGAAAACTGAAATTTCCATCATTTATACAGTTCTATTATTTACAAATTTTAAAAAGAAAAAGGAAAAGAAGAAATATTTTTTCCTCCAATGGGAAGGACCAAGAGATATTGAAAGTTGCCACAACTACCTATAATAAATTTAACCATCAAATTTGACATGACTGGAAAGAATAGAAATATTTTATGAGGCAATTGTTCAATTTGTCCTTTTACTAAGTGATGCAATCAGTTATACCAATAAGATGGTAAATATTTTCACTGGTACATGAAACAACCTTTTGGTTGGTTTATAATTACAAGAATGACGCTAACTGAATCCCTTGCTTTGTTTCAATATCCCTTGTTAGTACCATAGACCTCTCTGCCTCTCTTGTTTTTCTCAAAAGCAATTTAGAAAATGCTTGTATTTTAGACAAAAGGAGAACATTTGGTGAAAGAAAATTCATCATTAGGTATCTAGAGGTTTGTTAATAGAAAAGGCAACTCCCACAGTGTATCCTAGTGCTCAAGCCAGACACACATGCTCAGGACCAGCAAGCTGCCTTCACAGTGGGCCAAAAGTCATTATCATAATTTTATATTACATAGACTACATTGAAAATTTAATATATCCCAGCAAAAAGAGACAAAAGACATTTTGCATAATGCTTCTGTGAGCGCACTCTCTCTTGCTACTCTTTTAGCCACCCCATGCAGATAATCACACCAGGAAAAAGAAGTTCATTACCTAAGCCAAATCAAAATTAGGCTTTTCTTTTTGATAGGGAACTTCATTAGTAAGCCCTGTCTTATACAGCTGGGAGATTTGATGAATCTATCTTAGAGTAATAATTCAGTACAATCAGCCACAATTTTACTTTAAGTTTTACATCTTTATTAAGAAAAGTAGAAATATATAAACTGGATACACACAGATGGATCTTTAAAGATGTTAAATGAAGATGCTAACTAAAATCACTTTTGGATATTTAAAACATTCCAGAATGACAGAAGAAACCCAGGCAAGAAATGCAACTCTTTGCCACCCAGGTACCCATGATTAAGGCTTTCAAGGAAAAAAAAGAAAATCAAAGAAGCCAAAGCTGAAACACTTGAAGTTGAGGAAAGCAGATATGTATTGAAACTATTCAAATGAAAACATCTTCAAATTTTAAAGTTAGCCTTTGATTAACAAAAAAACACAGGGGGAAAGAGTCATTTGAGAATTCTTCTTAAGATAAAGGCTAAAGATCTATTGTCCCTGCGTGCTGTCCAAGAAAATATCCACTGCGGTGCTGACTCCCCGTTTATATCACACAAAACTCAGTTATCCCACAGACATGGAACAAAGAGCTCCATTCTCCCCTTTGTGTGACCCACATATGTAAGTAAGTACACCAGCATGCAGGAGCTCTGCTGGCTGCAGACGATTGTCTGTGGAACTCCTCCAAGATTGCACCCCTTCATACTGAAAAAAACCCCATCTCCGTAGCCCTGGTTGTGGACATAGTTTTCCACACTGTGTTGAAGCTAACCTTGACTTCTGTAACCAGACTGAAGCTTCAATATCACACAGGGCTTCTCTGGCTGCTGTCCATTATGCTTTCTCTTAACCATACAAAGCTGGCTCTGCTTCAAGAGAAATATCAGTCTCACTTTGCCATTTCTCCCCCCTCTTATTGATATCCATGAGTTTCCCCAAATACTTACATCAATAGTATTGAAAGAATGAGAGCCCTGAATTCCTGAAGGTTAAGGCTTTTTAAAACACAGAAGATAACTTAATTTCCTAGGCCTCTTTGGTATTATCAATCTATATTTTTTGTTAACCCTCGATAGTAGGCAAGACCTATGGCAAAGCAACAACAAAACAAAAATAAAAGCCAAACGCCTCCTACCTGGTATTCGACGTCACTTAACCCATATTTGAATGGTAGGAGTGCTCAAGAGACAAATCCCGCTTGACTGAAGCTTGAATCAGTTATTGAGCATAAATGGCCCAAATGACAAATCCTGACTTGCAATATGGCCATGCTCAACAACCTCTTTTTGAGAAAGGACAAAACATTTAAGAAGTACCTGGTTTAAGAGTTAGAAAGAGTAAACACTTTTTTAGATTTCCAACAATTTAAAATACACCCTCGGAGCACTCAGAAACATGAGCAGCAGTGTGAATTCCACCTTCCCCATAGGTTTGATTTAATTTTTTACAAATTAATAACATGGTCTATTTTATTCCTCTCGAATGTTTAATCTTCTTCTGAAAATGCTACGGTGCCTGGTAGTTTGGGCAAAAGTAGAAAGTGGAAATGAAACTTTTTCAGACATTATAAGATACGACAACACAGGAAAGCTTCAGAAAGGGAGATGATTATAATTGTTGCCACTTAGAAAGTCTTAACTGTGTGCTAGGCATGGTGCTAAATTTTCTTTTTCCCCTTACAACAACCTATTAGTTAGCTACTAATATTATTCTGATTTTATGGATTAAGAGAGTGAGACTAACGTCTTTGAAAGGTTCAGTGACTTGCCCCAGGTCACACAGCTAACACACGGAGAGGCCTGGATTTAGACTCATTAATCTGACTCTAGTGCCCATTTTCCTAACCACCATGTTCTCCAACCCTCTCAAGCAAGTGATGAGCAACAAGCAATTCCAGGAAATCAAAAAAGTTGCTTAATTCTCACAATTGTCATATAGGTCATTTATGAAAATGCCCTTCCAGATGTCCTTTGGGGCCAGGAGATGTAAAAAAGCATCTTGGATATAAAGAAAATGAGCAGAGAGTCTATAAAAAACTGGAAAAGATAAAGAGAAAATATGGGACACATAGGAATATTTTATGCCATGACTTTAGTTTCTCAGAAAAAAGACTATTAGTCACTCCATTATCTGGTTTTATAAAAAACACCTTTATTAAAAAGCTAACTTTAGGGCCGGCCTGGTGGCACAGCAGATAAATTCACCTGCTCTGCTTCAGCGGCCCAGGATTCACCAGTTCAGATCCCAGGCACAAACCTACATACTGCTTATCAAGCCATGCTGTGGCAGGCGTCCCACATATAAAATAGAGGAAGATGGGCAAACAAAAACTAACAACTACTTTTATATCCCTTGCTACTTGGCCAGGTTAAACCATAACTAATACCTCTTGAAAGTCACTCCATGACATTCTTCAGTTCTCCTTTCTCTCAGCAAAAATAAGTTGGGTAGATCACAGCCCAGGCCAAGTCCTCTTTTCTCTTTGTTGACTCAGTGGTCTGATTCTGTGCCGCTCTTTAGTGCCTTTAGAATTTATCCTTCTCATATGACTTTTGAGCCATGTGACATCACATTGTGATCATCTCTTTACATGTATGTCTTGTCCCCCACTAGCAACCAGCTTCTATGCTCCTTGATGGCAGGAGACGCATCTTATGTGTTGGTAAGTAAAAAACAAAACAAAATCGGATGCTCAGAAAATGTGTGACAAAGACAGTGGGGGTAAGATTACAAAGCTATCAAATATAGGATACATAAGCATAATTCTTTCTGCTTTGGTTTTCTTCTTCTGAATCTTTAGAAAGTACAGAGCATGGCAAATATTCTAAAATTTGAGATTTATAAAGGCACCAATACATACTAGGGCACAGTTCACAAAACAGCTGCAAAGATAATGATTAAAAACAAACACCAACAAATACCAACAACAAGGCAAACTTAACAATAATATCAACAGTTAACAATACAAGTGCAAATAAGGGTCTTGAGATTTATCTTTTATATTAAGGTGCAATAACATAGTCTAAAGAGGCATTTTTATATATTTTATAAAAAAGTTACAGGTTACATGAACCCTTGATCCTTGGACATAGAAACAAATCAATTATCATCCAGAGAGGGACTATATATATATATATATATATATATATTTTAAATTCCCCTCACATTCAATTGCAATTTAGTCCAAGTTCAGAAAATCCAGTTCAGATATTTTCTTTTTCAACAGATTTCCACGTTATTAGAAGTACACAGTTAACCAGGTTTCATGCAGTAGACAAAATGGCATTGTGGGATTACATTAGTTCGACAGCTGCTTTATGACTATAGCTTCCAGACCAATTTATTTAATATTGATCTTTAAACAAACATCAGTACAAATAAATTTGAGCACTCCAGTCCCGAGATTTTATATCTATAAAAGAGGCTATATTCAGAGAAGCAGGGCTGCTTGTATTTCTGCCTTTGATTCTGTTTTCTTTGATCCTACCAAGTATCAAATACATCAATGCCAAATTAAAACAAATCCATCTTCAGATAACACTCTGTTTATAATCTTTCGTGCAGAAAGAATTTTTCTATCAATAACTTCCAGCAAGCGTTTTAACTGATCTTTTCATTGCTTTATTCTGACTACTACAAAAGGCAGCAGTGCCCTGTCCTGACTTGAGCAGTATACCGGCTCTACCTGGCATATCTGTTAGTAAGGGCTGAGTCCCACTTCCCCATCTCCAGGCAGTGTGTGCTCTTTAACAATTCCAACCCAGCGGCAGGGACTCACCAAGAGCCAGCTGCCCCCTACTGAGAAAATTGCTGCACAAAGCTAGGGGTTCGAGAGGCCAATCTCAAGACTTTTACGGGACTACAGTTGACCATTTGAAGGAGGGGACAGCTGGGTGCTAAATATAAATGGGAAAAAGACTTAGATAGGGAAATAGATAATGAATCCTGGGATTAAACACTCGATTCAATTAGGCGGGCATATATGAATGTGAGGCATAAATGGACCCAACATAATTATTTGCACAGGACTTATTTATGCCCTTCTTAGTTATCCTGCTTGAGTACAGATATGAAGCTCACCAGGGGATGGCTATTCCCGTGGTCTGGAACTGCGATAAAGTTCAAAGTTTTTGGTCACAATTCATTCATGTCTGCCATCTGTTTTATGTTCACCGAGGTCTATGGATTATATTGATCTTTCAAAGAAATAAAGTTTCTTTTCTTTTCCTTCTCTCCTTCCTCTTCCTCTCCACCCCTTCCTTCCTTCTTTGCTTTTAAATATAAATATTCTGGAAACAGAATAGGTCAATGGAAAAGTCTTTATGGGAAAATACTCAGTTTTTTTTTTCCAGACACCTTGAACCTGTACTATCAAAGGAGGGTATGTCTGCTCTGAAACTGTAAGATAATTGTTTTTTGTGAGTTATGAATTTCAGTCAGTAAAAGACTGGGTTTAAGAACATTTGAATTAAAAAAAATCATTCTACTTTGTCATAAATTAGGGCTCAAGGAGAGATTGAGAGGACACAGTATTTTAATGTTTAACATTAGAAGTGCATAAAAGACACAATTATTTAGGACTACTATTCCTCAGTCAAACAAATAGCTTGATGCTATAAAAAATGCAACAAATCTATTATTTATATAAGTACCAGCTTCTGCCATACCCCTTTCCAGTGTGCTGACATAAATGAACCTGGAGCATTAAACAAATGTGCAGACTAGGACCCGCATCTATCTTATCTTCCCAATTTGAAAAAATTCTTCTTCTTTCTTCACCAAACCCTTAAAACTATTGATATTCTAAGGATAGGCGAAAAGTGTTGACGTGGCAAAATGTGGTCTACTCTCTTGCCCCAGGGGAAGAGGGTGAAATAGGAGGCACAGGTGTCTGTCCACATTGCTGCTGAACCCAAAAGAGAGGACGCAAACCCTCTACGGAGCTGGAAGGCGACCACAGGTGCTGCTATGTAGCCTCTAAGATGCAATGGTTGGATCAGCCAAAGAGTAAGGTCTTTCAGTCCGTGTGTGTTTTGGGGTGAGTGGAGAATGACTTTTTCCTCATAGAATTACTGAGAGGATTAAATAATAAAACACATGTAAATCGGCTATGATAACCAGATGTCAAGATAACATAAGGTTTATATACTTTCATAATTCACAATTATCATAAGATATCTAGGAAGGCAACGATTTTATTAAAGGAAGTCCACCTTTTATGGCTAATATAGGCTTCTATATCGGCTGATGTTTAAAGCAGACCAAGGGCTAGGATAGGTGCAAGAGTTGGTCTCCTCTCTTGGTGCATCCCTGAGCACGCCCACTCCCACCCCAATGTGCCATCTATATATCACTAACTGAATTCTCATAAGGCATCACTCCGATTGAGAACTCTACACCTCTGGTATGTCATCCCCATTGCACCCCTTACCTAGCTGATTCTCAAGAGCTGGGGGCAGGCAGGTGAACGAAAAAGATATGCCCCAGTTCTAGTTGCTCACACCCACAAAGATAGTCTGTGATGAGACTGTGATGAGAATGAATCAATGATACCCATGAGAATCTCTGGCAACTGGATGAGCCATGTAACTGATGGTGTAATTCACAGATAGCAGCTATGTTCTGGGCAGAGAAAATGCTGAGAACCACTTCTCTGTAGACACCTCTAAGAAAACCTTTACAAGAGTGAGCATTATTCATTTTTTGCCTTTTTACCTATTGACTGTAAGCAATTTGAGATATTCTCAGCGTATCTTTGCATGCACAATCAGGGACAGAGCCTGGCATAGGCGAGATGATGAACGAATAAGCATAGGCTAGAGGAAGAAATTCAGAGGAGAGGTGATGACGGTTTTGAAACTATGACATATGAGCAGAGTCTGAAGGAACTAGTGGATGTTGATCTTGGAGAAGAATCAAGAGAAGAGGCATGTCAGCTGCAATAAAATAAATGAAGGACTTTATGGTAGAAGAAGAATTTGTTTTTCTTCATGTGGGCTAGTGGATAGAAATTTCAGAGACAGGCTTAGAGTATCCTAAGATTCCTTCCTTCCCTTCACCACCCACATCTACTGGGTCATAACTCCTAAATATTTCTGAGTTCTATTTCTTCTCCATTTCCATTGCCATAGTCTTCGTTCTGGCCCTCATCTAAACCTTCGGGCTGTGCATACTTAGGGAAGTACATGGTCTCTCACCCTTTCAATCCCACTCTCTAGCCTGCTCCAGGTCTTATTATGTTGCTCCCCTGACTAAAATCTCTTGGAAGCCTCTCTACTATCCTCAAGATAAAACTCAATTTCCTTGGTTTGGAAAAAGGGTCTTTGATAATTTAGTATCTCCCTGAGTCTTGCAACTCTATGCTTTAGGCATAATCTTCTCTCTGGATACCCTTCTTCCCTGGTCCCTCGAGGAACTTGCACACATTATTCAAGTCTCCTCTTTTATAAAGCCTTCCTTGACCCTCTCAGGCATGTTCATTCAATCACTTCTCTGTCTTCACATAACACCTTGTGATTGACTACATTTCCATCATTTATATTATATTATCACCTTGAGGAAGGTTAACATTCTATTTATCTTTGTGTCCCCAACAAGTGGTTGCTGACTAAATAAATGAATGATTGAGTGATTCACTCTTTAAATAGAGCTTCAAAAATTGGACCAGGCTCTTTGCGGAAGTAGTGAGTCTTTAGCTGTTCAGCTGGTAGGCTGGACTAGACTTTTGTAGGTTCTTGCAACTCTTTCCCTCTACCCCCCCACCCCTTTACAGCTTGGTGAGCAATGGGGCAGGAGAGTCAAGGCAGGCATGTGTACAGAAGTTGAATCAGAACTTTCTGTTCAGGCAAGTAGACTAGTCAGAAAGTCAGAGCTGGCTTTCGCTACATACAACTGATAAACTAGTCCAGGATCCAGGTTTAAATACTAGAAAAGCACCCTCCCTACCTCGCCCAAGCTAAAACTGTCAGGTACAGTTAGAAAGGCTTTCACTTAGGGGCTCATATTGCACAAACAAGTGAGTTTTATAAACAAAAGACTTAAGCAAAGTCCTTTCTTGTGGGATGGGGATCAGCAGATCTGGTACTCTTGATGTTGTCTCCTAATGGTTATTTCTTACATGAGAGAGCGTAAACACTACCACACTATTCCATTGCCTATAGAGATCTCCCAAAGTATTAAAGAGTAATGATTCAAAAGTGCTGCTTTTATGAACCCCATACTGTGGAATCTTTCTACACATTTCTTAAGCACTAGCCATCTGGAAGATCACAGAGTCCTACATTAGGCATTTATTTAGTGCACTACACAGGCAATTTAGAAAACTGTAGTCTAGTGAGCCTCCAGACTTAATGCCCCTCCCTAAATGCCTCCTAACCGATTACCAAGGGGATGTTTTTACTGCTAGAGAGAATTTAACTTAAAAAAGTTTTAAATCTGGTACTAACGAGAGCCTGGAAAATTACGATCTTGTGCTATGATAAGTAGAAGAATGCCCTCTAACAGAAAACTGCTCTCTGCCTAAATTTATCTTGAAGTTTTGCACATAGATCTAAGATCTACTATAGATTTAATTTCATGAGGAGTGAACTCAAACTCTTGTTTCTACCCTTGAATGTAGCCTTTAACTATTTTTAATACTTTGTTGGCATTAGTGAAAATAGTGTAATAATTAGAGACAAGGTTAAAATGCAAAGTTACAGGCACTACTCTTTTACAAATATCGCTGGGACAACCATGATGGAAGTTACTCTTACTGAAATCGGATCAAAACATCTCCAAACACTGAAAAATCCATAAGTATCTACCTTATAAGACAAACTGTGAGATCTTTTTAACATAATTACCTACAAGGTAAAGCAGTCAGTTAAGATCAGAGGTGCTTGCAGTTTTAAATGTGAGTTATTTTAAAGGTGCTGATGACTGTGTTTATCATCTATTTTGGTACCTGTAGTGATATTACTAAGTGTATCTTAATGCTGTCAATGTGGAGAATGTGGGTCAGCTAAAATTTCAAGTTGCGTGTAATCTACACTAATATTTTAAGTAATTCATTTGGTTATGTAAATAGAAGTCACATTACCACAATTCTCTAATAAAAATCAGTGCTTTTAAACTAAAATTTTACTTCCTATACTGTCTATAAATTCCATCACGACCAGGATTTATGAAGTCATGGGGAAGCCTGCTCGGTCCTGCCCCCTTTCCTGTTATCTTCTGGTACCGGGGATAATGAGAAGCTTGACAACATGGCTTCAGGTTGGAATTAAAAGCCTAAAGCTCTTCCCACTCTGATTTTATGGGGCCTGGCTGCTGAGACTTCACAGGACCTTGCTGAAACGACCTGTCTACTTCAACTCCACATGGTCCCACTCCGGCTAGGCCTTTGGATCAAACCCTTCTCGTGTGAATACAGACAGTGTCTGGGAAACTGCAGTGAGGATGTCTCCACAGAGAATCACAGATGCTGTCAGGACCGAACTTCACACTCAAACATTTGATGCATTTTAAAAAGGGATTCAGCCTCAGACTCAAACAGGCAGATGGATCGTCTACCACTTCAAAGGCTACAGCAGGATTGCAGTTTTTTCCTTTGTCCCATAACCCATTCAGCTTCTCCTCCTTCTCCTCTCCAACATGCCTCTGCATAGGTCTAAAGGAAGTGACAAAGTCTTACCAATCATAACAGAACACAACAGATCAAGCACAGATACTTTAACTTCCTTATATAATCCTGAGCTTGTTCATTTCTAATATCAATGGTTCCAAGAAATGAGGGATGGGCTAGGGAGAAGGAGCCATGGAAACAGTGACAAGATTAAAAAAGCAATGAGAAATGCCTAATCCTGTGTTGTGCTTTCCCTGCAGAATGGAGAGCATCTTCCAGATTTGACCCTGCTCTGCCCTGACAGTCAACTCGCATTAGCAAAGCGAAGGTATCCTAGACTGCAAGAATTGCTGATTTCATTCTGGTTCAAACAATTTAGGAAAAAGTCTGAAATCCAAAATGACCTTTTCCTTAAAAGGTTTTATTTCTGTAATTATTAAAGCAATTATTAAATTAGAAACACGCTGGGACCTGAAGCTGCTAATGTCCACACAAGTTCAAAAATTGCTACTGCTGTTTATCCATTAATTAATTATCAGGGTTTACACTAGTTGGTCAATTGACATGGAATGTGGACAAAGGATTTTTCTGGAGACTTCCAGAAATAGGTGCATACCTGAGTCATGCACTTAACCCTGATGGGACCTGATGCCAAGAAAAAGTTGAGGGTTCTAAGGAACCCTAAGGTGCGGGTGAAGTAGAGAGGGGCAGAATAGGTAAAAGTGGGTTTCAGAATTTTTAATCAACCAATCAATCAATCAACAAATTCTTATTATAAGCTAGGGTGTCAACTTCATCCTGAATATGGTGGGAGAAGAAGAAATTTTATCTGCTGTCTAATACTGTGAAATTTAATGGGAGAGTGGAGATAACATTTACTCATACGAAGCCACTTGAAAATAACCCAAATCAGATCATAGATGGACAAGGATTGCCAAGTATAGGAAGGTGAGACAAGGTATTTTTTGTTGGTTTTCATTTTTGGTGAGGAAGATTGGCCCTGAACTAACATCTGTTGCCAATCTTCCTCTTTTTGTTTGAGGAAGATTGTCCCTGAGCAAACCTTTGTGCCAATCTTCCTCTATTTCATATGTGGGATGCCACCACAGCATGGCTTGATGAGTGGTGTGTAGGTCTGCACCTGGAATCCAAATCCACAAACCCTGGGCCGCTGAAGCAGAGCACAAAACTTAACCACAACAGCACCAGGCCGGCCCCCAAGGTGTTTCTTTCTAGCAAAGTGTCTATTTAAGATGTATCATCCAGAGAAGATTAAACTGATAAAGATGTTAGAGATGCCTAGTACAAAATCTCTCTTTAAAAATAAGGTGAAATGGACTTGTCTATACGTAGTCTTTTGGTTAGAAGGGCAGAGCCAGACTGAGAGTCCAGTTCCCATCAACAACCAGCCCTGTGATCTTTCCACAATGTCCTTCCTCTGTGTACATGTGTCTGTCCTGGGGATTTCACTGCATAAAAATCTACATGTCAATGTTCTCTATCTAAGAAGAAACAGTTCCTCATGCTTGTTCATCTCCTCAAAGCAGAGATGCAAAATTCACACACATGTATATATACATAAATAGGAAGTATTTTAAAAATTCTAAGGAGCAAAGTGGAAAGATTGGACCTGGCTTAATCCATTCAGGTCTTGACTTAAATTTGGTTTGTTGTCCATAACCACATTTCAGGCAAGAGTATTTTCTTCATCTGTTGATTATTGTAATTTGCAAAGGTTAGTATCCTTTATGTATATCACAACTTAAAACATACATGCTACATTTTAAAATAGTTAAGAATTAAAAATATATGTATATTAAACACCATTAAAAAGAAAAATAGCAAAAAAAGGGGAAAATAATATATTGAAAGTCAAATGTCTCATAGCCTTAAAATGTGAAAAGTTCTTATAAGTCAATAAGAAAATGACAAATACTAATTTTATTGGACATAAGGCATAAATGAGCAAGCTTTTTCTAAAAAAGTAGAAATGGTGAATCACAGGTGAAAAATCAATCTCACTAGTAATAAAAATTGAAAATTAAAATGAAAGATTACTGGTTCATGTCAGATTGAGGTTTTTAAAATGAAAAATGTCCATTTTTAAAAAGTGTATTATTAAGTGTGGTCAAAGCATGAGGAAATGAGTCTTTCCACACACTGAGGGAAGAGATGTGTATCAGTACAACTTTTACCAGAAATTTGAAAATTCATTTGAAGAGTATTAAGAATGTTCTCATTACTTTCTTACTCATAATTTATCCTAAGGAGATAATCAGAGATAATAATACAGTTTTATGGAGGAGGATATTCATTACAGTGTTGTTTAGAAGAGCAACATATTGGTAATTCAAAATGTCCAGCTCAGACTATGCAGGTTGTCCAAGTGCACTGCTTAAAATAAAGATGAGCATGAGCACACGAAGGACGATTTTGCAATCATTAAGGCATATAAAGAGTCAGTGTATCTTAGTGATTTAGAACACAATCTCTGGACCTCAAACAGCTCAGTTCAAATCCTGCCAACTGTTAGCTTTATAGCCTCGGTCAAGTTATTCAATCTTATTTTTTTTAAAGATTGGCCCTGAGCTAACATCTGTTGCCAATCTTCCTCCTTTTTTTTCTTCCCAAGGCCCCCCAGTACATAGTCGTATATCTCAGTCGGTCCTTCTAGTTTTTCTCTGTGGGATGCCACCTTCGCATGGCTTAGATGAGTGGTGCTAGGTCCATGCCCAGGATCAGAATCGGCAAACCCCAGGCTGCTGAAGCGGAGTGTGTGAACTTAACCACTTGGCCACGGGCCAGGCCCAAGTTACCCAAACTTTTAGTGTCTCAGTTTCCTCAAATATAAAATGGGGTAATAGTAGTACTCATTTCATAGAGTAGTTGTAGTTTAGTTAAATGAATTCGTATATTCAGTTAGAACAGTACTGACAAATAAGCACTCAATAACATTAATTACATATTTGATATATTTGAAGAATATTTAATGACATGGGAATATGTGCATTATATACTAATATTTTAAAAAGCAGAAAACACTGAAAATATTATACTGTATAATAAAATCACATACACATTTAAGTATATATGCATGTGTCTATATATTTGCATAAATAAAAAGCTGAAGAAGAAAAACTCAAAAAATATATACTAAAATTTTATCATTTTGCTCTTAGAGTTGGAAGTGCAGCAATTAATTTGTCTTTATACTTTTCTGCACTTTCCAAATTGGCCATAATCAGAAAAAATACACATTTTTCAAAGAAAAAATAGACATAATTTTTCTACATCTTTAGTCTCTGATTTTTAGGGGAGGAATTTTCAGAGGCAAAACAAATATCATTATGTAGGAAACCACTAAAGCACTAAGAGGGAGTGCCATGTGCCATGGAACAGTGGAGGAAGCTGAAAACAGAGCAGAAAAAGAGAAAGGAAATGAAATGAGGTAAGTTAAGAAGAGAGGGAAACACCAAACAGAAAAATGAAAGAAGGAAATAGCAAGTAACCCTGTAAAAACGGGGGAGATAAATCAGAACATAAACGAGAGTTAGACTGACTTCACTTTCCACAAGCCTGCCCATCAAGACTGGTTTGCCAGGTCACCTCGTTCACAAGAGCCTTCTTTACACTGAAATGTAAAGTGCCGCTGCTTTAGCTGCTGTAGGATACGGTTACGAGAAAATGGTTGAAGGTAACTGAGAAGCTGATCATTATCAATTAAGCTGTGCTCACTTGGCATGGCGGGGTACATTCTACAAAGTGAGCTCAACAGTTTCTTCTGTGACAATTTTCTGTTTATTTCCTTCAAAATACGTATATTCACTATGTTGCCCAAAGTTTGGATAACCCCAGAATCCAGGCATATCCTGAGGGCAGGGGAGAAAGAAAAATGTGATCTAATGGTAGACGTACAGTGTTTTAACTTTTCTTCTATGCCTGGCTGCGGAAAGAATCCAAACTAGAAAACGGGTAAAACAGGATTGTTGCTTTCTACAAAGGAGAAACGACTAACACTGAATGACAAAAAAGAAACCCTAGAATTAAAGTCGACTATTTAGGATTGTAAAATTGATGACAAATTACTATCACGTCTGAGGAAAACAAGGGGATGTCTTCAAGTTAGGTATGCATTGATTCAGTGGGTCAGTGGAAAATTCAGAGTCGTTTGGTCCACACAGGAAATACTTGGGAGAAGAAAGTAGCTGTGAACCTTGGTAGGGACTAGAAAGAATAAAAGGTCTTAAAACATGGGCCACTTCAATGGCATGCAATGTAGAAATTTCATATCAAGGTCAACTAAATTACACTCACTAAGAGAGGCTCAGGACTAGATACGTGGCTTTGGACAAATTACTCATCCTCCCTTGGCCTCCTCACTAAAACCAGGATAATAGTATAATGGGCTATACTGGAGGATTAAATGAGACAACCTATGTAACGCTCTAAGTTCAGTGCAAAGTATTCTGGCACTGATAGTGAACATTAACATAAAAAATTAACAAAAGAGGGGATGGCCTGGTTGTGTAGTGGTTAAGTTCGAGGGCTCCGCTTTGGCAGCTCAAGGTTCACAGGTTCGGATCCCAGGCGCAGATCTACATGCTGCTCATCAAGCCATGCTGTAGCAGCATCCCACATATAAAATAGAGGAAAATGCTCAGCAACAATCTTCCTCAGGCAAAAAGAGGAAGATTGGCGACAGATGTTAGCTCAGGCCCAATCTTTTTCACACACACACAAAAAAAATTAGCAAAAGAAAATAGGAGTTGTTAGTCTGAAACCGTATCAGAAAATGCTTAAGGAAATACACTGGAAGGATTAGAGATTGGGAGATGAGAGTATACACAAGACACCAGACAATGCACCCTCCGGAACACTCTTATGGTCCAAGGTGGAATTCTGTTAGACACAAGCTGAATTAGCCATCAAAGGGTTATTTTAGTGGTGTGTCATTCTATCTATCTTTGCTGGCAGGGCAATGTTAAATGCAGAAATCATGAAAATGAAACTGGGTGAGCTTTTGCCCATCAGAGGAGAGTGGGGGAAGTACCTTTTATGAGCAGTCATCAGTGTACTATGGGAATTTTGCCTTTAGGATGTTGACTTACATATGTCCCCAGGTGAATTAATGCTTTTCTGTCACTTTTACTGTCCAGAGGGTGAATGAATGAATGACATACATGTTGCCAAGTTCCATACTGCCTGATTAATTTGAAACGACTGATAAAGAACTTTGTTCAAGAATTCAGTTAAAAGAGCTGGGTTCCTTCATACACAGGCACACTTGCACACATGCACAAACCTACACTCCACACACACTCACACACACACACTCAACACACCACTAGATTTCCATATCACACCACTCCATTCAGATGGATTTTATTTACAAATCTCATTGTCAGGTTTGGAAGTAAAATTCCCACATATAAGTTCATACACGTGTTCCTTAGGTTTTGTGTTCTTCACAGCACTTTGTCCATTCCCATAGTGAGAAGAAAAACAGAAACCAAGGTGAGAATTCTTTTGATATTTCCACTGCTTTTTACATGAAACAGACAAGGCTTTTGCCATAATGAGAATTAGAGATGGCATTTGGGGAGGTTGCCAATTTTTAAGGGAGTGTGTGTGTGTGTATTGTTTTCTGCTAGAGTTGCTATAGTAGATAATTCAAACTAAAATACGGCAGGTCCTGATGTTAAATTTTGGGCACCAAACTGAATTTAGGGAGAGCAGAAGTACCAGGCCTCTCTGGGGACTGGGTCTAATACCTCCTGAGGCCCCTGGCTCAGCTGTGGCAAGCTAATAAGGTTACCCTGAAGCAGATGCAGTTGTTAATACAGATGTGGCATGGGACCTCCTGAGGCAGGTCACAGTCATGATAACTCATGGCCATGTGCAATATAGTCATTATGAAAGCTTGTGACGGGAGCACCTCAGACTGGAGGTATCACGTGCATCACGCTCCCTTTGTCTCCTTCTCCCTCGGTTCACCTGATGTAAGGCAGGCTGACTAATAATTTTCTTCAAACACACACAAACAAACACACACACACACTACACACAGTGTCCCAGGGGGAGTTTTGCTAGGGATACTTTCCCTTCAACACAAAGGATTTTAAATCATTCTAGAGGCAATTGAAGTTGTTTGGGAACTACGTGTAGAAAATCTCATGGAAATGGAGTGTGACAGCTGGTGTGGGGGTCCAGAAAAAGGAACTGCCACTATTTATGGACACAATGGAGAGGAATGGGTTTTGGCAGCTAGTTTCAAGGTTCATGGTGTGTGGTGAAATGGGTAATACTGTGGATGAAGGCTGATTATAAATAAAATGGTGTGTTTCTTCAACTCTTTCCACTGCTCACGGTCTAAAATGATGCTTTGGAGAAGATAAGATATAAACTACTGGATTTAATTTTACTTAAAATCCTTTTGAAGAGAGTGAACTGATTTGGAACTTACAAAATCACAGAATCTCCTGAACGAATGGAAGATTGCATGTACATTTTGCACACTGAAGCAATAACTTTGAAAATTGCATGCTGGTAACCTGAGTTAATGCAGGAAAGAGCTGAATAATGTACAGAGAGTACGTGAAGCACTAAAAGAATCTGATTTGCTCAATATTTTCGGACTAATGGAGCACTGTAACTCTTTTGCTACTAATATTCTGATTTCTAGCCCTAGAAGACAGACAAGCAGGCTGACTTCTGAAATTCCCCAACCGCTTCGTTAACAAGGATGGCGGGTTACAACACGATAAGTGGTAGCTCCTGGACACATGGGAGCTGCCTCCTGTGGGATTTCCAAACTTGTCAATCCTGGGGGGAGAGGGAGTGCACGATAGTAAATCTAAGTAAAGTTAAATCTCCGTGAATCACATCTCCCCCAGAGGAACTCCATTGCTAGGGTCACCCTTTAGTTCGTCTGAACCAATTTTCCTTCCTGTATAAGAGGTCATGAAGAGAACAATTATTTTGCTCCAATGTGAACCAGATGCTCAATGTTACAAACAGTAGCTTCAATGAAGTTACAACTGATGGGACAAAGGCCTTACGTTCATATGTGGGGATAACTATCATTCTAAGATTGTTGCAAATGAAGACCTACAAAAAAAGATAAGCTTCAACCAAACCAAAGATAAACAACAAAGTTAAGAATAATAATTGAAGGATATGAAAGCAAAGTGTGACTTCAGATATACTAGCATATTGTATGGGTATGGGATTCTACGATAATTCAAGAGGCAACGTTTCTAAATAACTTTTACATCACTAGATCTCTATTTCTGCCACACATAAAAACACCATAGATTTCATCATCTAAGTTTACTCATTCATTCATTCAGTCCCTTAATCAATCATCTATTCCATTAGTCAATCATCCATTCAACAAACTTCTCTTGCACGCCAATAAACTTTTTAACGTTTTCTATAAGATATCACAGATTGTAAAGCAAGTTCAATAGGGCTTGGCCATCAGACCAGACCTGTTGATATAAGAATTCAGTGAAGATGACTGACAAAGATGCTTCAATAATAAAACCCATATACAACTTGGGAATGGGTTTAGGGTTGGCTGTAGCTCCTGAAAAAAAAAGAGTAGAAACTGAAATGGAGTAAAGTCAGTTATCTCTGTGACTGGAATATTCCTATCACAGAACAAGATATTTATAATTTAGGTTCAATTCTTTAAGCTGTATCTTACAGTGGGCATTAGGTCAGATTTTTAGTCTGCAGTTAACAAGGCCTGCATGGTTCAATATACTAAGACCTGACTCACCTGAGCCTTAAGTTATATTCAGTATTTATTTTAACTATTAAAGATCAAAATAAAATAGCACTTGTATATATTTTTCTCAATTGCCCCTTCTCGATTTTATTCCTTCATTAGTGGGGAAACATAGACA
The DNA here is from genome assembly GCF_041296265.1 of Equus caballus. Lineage (NCBI taxonomy): Eukaryota > Metazoa > Chordata > Mammalia > Perissodactyla > Equidae > Equus > Equus caballus. The sequence goes on from NC_091691.1 coordinate 55,207,167, forward strand.
AGAAAAGACTACATTCAGAATCACGTAGCTAGTCAATAGCTGAATTAGACCTAGAATGTTTGCTTTCTAATCAATGATCCAAGGTTTATGTACCTTAGGTCACACGGCTTTGATTGATCTTAAATTACCAAAGTTAGCATAGTCAATAATATCAGAGGAGAAAATAAAGCATAGTGTGAGAAATAAAATGGATCCACATATGTTCTGTGAAATGCAACTATGGCCTGAATCAAATAGAACAGTGTGATCTGATCAACCACACAGATAATGGTCTTCATTCAATTCATAATAAATTGATAGCATTATTTTTTATGACAACGAGGGTTCAAAGATTTAAAAGTTGCTGGACATACTAATTAGAATTAAGACCAGCCTGGTTTATATCAAGCCCCTTTTTAGCACCGTGTTATTGGTTTGGTCCGACACCATCCCCTGCAGAGTGTGGAGACAGGCCAGGAGTGTGAGGGCTGCAGAGCAGAGCAGGAAGAAAATCAACTGTGAAATTGGTAATTTTATTGAGTTTCACGGGGGGCTTTGTTGTTAAGACACAATGCAATTCGAACAGAACGCCTGTGGTAACACCATGCACAGTGTCCATTTCATGGCCAAAGGTAAACTGCCTCTAACCAAAAGTTACATACACATATACATCCCTCCTCCAAAGCATTTTGCAAAGTGGAAAAACAAATGGATGTGATGAAGGATGAATGATTATGTTGCAGGTATGGAGGCACTGCCAAAGCATAGGTAGAACGGTATGTGTGGAGCGGTAAGTGTGTGCGTGCGTGTCTTTCCCTCCCAACATCTCAGAAGGTTCCTTTTCTGAATAGGGCCTGCTGGTTCGGGTTTAGAGAAAAGCTGTCCTTTCACTGTTAATGGTAAGAAGGTCCCAGAAGGAGTATGTGAGGAAGACAGGGGCAGAAGGAGAGGACAGACCGAAATGTAATGCCTGAGCAGCTGAAATCATTTGGTACTCTCAATCCCCCAGGTAAAATAAGAATTAAACATAGCTAACAGGATATTACTCCCAGTTGGAAAAGATCTGCTTGCTGGCAACGTGAAAGTGAAGCTAACAATTGGTATTTGTTCTAGGGTGGTATTTTTTTCCCCCTGAAAGCTTAAAGTAGGAATAGTTAAATAAAGTATGCTGGTTAACTGTGTAAATACATTCGCAGCTTCTGTGCCTTCCAGGGCTGTCCCTGTAGTGGGTTAATTTGGTTTCAGATGGAAGGATGCCTAAAGACGTTCAAGGCATGAAGCTAAGGCAAGACAGCCAACCCCGGTAGATGAGGTTAAGTAGTGGAGAGAGGAGGAACATTCTCATTCTGTGAGAAGAGTGTGTGCGTGTGCGTACAAAACACTTCTCCTTTGTAAAACACGCTCTCCCATGCCAGCCCATGAGTCCGAACAGCAAGCGACCATTCCAAGGTTTCATTTTTATCATGTATTTTGATCACATTTTTGCAAGGAAAGAAATTAGGAAAATCAGAACAGTCCTATGTGTTATCACCAGTTTAATTTAAACTGTATGCAGGGGTAGCAATGCTTTGCTTTCTTATTTGGGGGCACATCTTGGGAGATTTTTGCCCTCACCAGGGGACCAAGTTGTCACGGTTGGCTTCTCCCCATACAAGGGAAGCACTTGGGTCAGACTATGCGTGAAAAAGGAAGGGAAAGGTGGCTACATTGCCAGGAGACCACATTGCTGCCTCTCCCTTTGTGGCTCCCACCCCCCTCACCAGGGCGAGGGGCACTCAGTTCACCATTCATGCTGAAAGTGACAGAAGATGGCCAGCTGGCATTTTTTACTCTTATTTATTTCTGTGCCATCAGAATAATAGTTACATCCACCAGTGAAGAATAAATACAATACACCTGGATAGATCTACACTTCCAGAATATAGAGGAAGGGTATTAATTCATTTTCAATAGAGATAACAATGACCACCAATGTCGTGCTCTTTACAAAAGACACAACTTGGGTGTTCGTGTGTGGCCAAGTATGTCAGAGCATCTGTATATAGCAGTTTCACTTTCAAATGTGTGTTAAAACTGAAGCACTCTTTTAACCCCCGTACGGTTTTTCAGCTGCACTGTATTCTATGCTTTTCTTTTCCAAAATGCAATTAATATGGTTGTGTGTTAAATGATTCAGTGAAAGTAAATCTTTTATATTCAGGTAAGCAATTCAGCCTTGTAAGGTTTTATGGGAATTAGATTTTTTGAAGTCTGGGTTGAGCATGCCCATAACTCTGACAGAGCCCTGCAGGCTCTTGTCTTCACCTTCAAATCATAAGACAGAGAAATCAAGCTCCCTCTGTGCTCTCAATTATACCAAAAAACACGGAGCAGAAGTCTTCAGTAATTCAATCCCTGTGGAAGCTTCTTCATACTGTTTGCACTGTTGGAACTGCTGACAGCAGCAATCCCACAGTCCCCCCTGGTAGACTGTCAAAGTTCCTCATACAGTGTGAGCGGCTCTGCTCTGTCCCACGGCTCCTTCTCCAGAGACCTCTAAGCACATGCGTGACTTTTGATGCTTGCCTGATACAGTGGCCAAGAGGCCAAAAAAACATCACAATGAGAGTTCTCATACTCTTACAAGGTACTTTGTACTCAAACTAATAAGTTCTGTGGCTACATGTGGGCCCGAGTTGGTGTAATTTAATCACAAGTACAGCTGCATAAACACTGTACTAAGGAATGTCTGCCTGCAATTGGATTCTTTCTTTGAAAATACACTGTTGAAAATTCCTGAGTGCCATTTTCCATATGGTTAATGAGCAAATGTATCATGGCCAGCTTTTAAAAGTAATTTGAATTTATGAGTTGCAGTGATTCTAACACATGTGCACAAGAAACTGTGCGTACCCTGGGCTCTTCCTTATCATGCAACACCACTTCGTAGTTCTGCCAAACGACACCAAGAAAGAACCACTCTGTGTGTTTAATTGGCTTAAATCATCAGTAACAGCCTACAGCTGACATTCCAGCAGCCGCCAACCTCTTCTAGTCTCTCCTCCAAAAAAGTGTTACAGATAGGTTTGTCCACATACAACACAAAAACACCATTCATTTATAAAGTTTCGCTGTCTAAACGCAGATTTGAAAAAAATCTTTTAAAAAACTTTCCCACCGGCAAACTCTGCTATTACATCACACTAAAACTTTTTTCTTCTTTTTAATGAAATAAAGGACAGAAGGTACAACACGAAGAGTGAACTGCAATGTTATTATGGCTTTGGATGATTCTGACATGCCAATGTAGGTTCATCCATTGTAACTAATGGACAGCTCTGGTGAGGGATGTTGACAGTGAGGGAGGCTATGCATATGTGGGGACAGAGAACACACGCAAAAATCTCTGTACCTTCCTCTCAGTTTTGCTGTGAACCTAAAACTGATCTAAATAAAGAACATTAAAAAACAAAAAGAGGGTAGAGATTTTTCTACAAATCAAACCTGTTGCTCTATACTTCATCCCCTACCCTTTGACTATAGCTCAAATGGGAAGCATAAACAAAACGAATCGCTATCATGATATTCAAAATTCCAAAGTAGCTGAGTAAATTTGAAATTCACTAGATAAACAGAATTTGTCTCAATGCATATGCTGAAGTTAATTGGATTTTTAAAATAAGATTTTTGTTATTGTCTTACCATAAGATATGTTTCTTGTTCTAGATCTTTATGCTGGCACATTAAAAATACTGTAAATCATTATTTTTTAAAAAAGAAATAAAGATACACATGCACACATTCCTCACCAAGGTAACAGAAATATACTTCATGGGAATGCATACTATCAATTTTCCTTGCTTTTGTTGTTGACATATTTTTAATACAAAAATAAAGTTAAAAACTCATCCCATGCAGGAATATAGCTTCTTCTGCATAGTAATCCCCCAAATAATCTCAGAAACCTTCAGGTGCCTGTTAATATGAATTATTACAGAAAACACATCACTGGACAATTGGGAGAAGTAGCTTCCCTCTGAAAGATAGTACCACATACTCAAACATTAACTGTAATTTGTTTAATCAACTCCTTTTGCAACTTTATGATTACTGGTCCACTATTTGATTTAGTTTGTACACTGATTTTGTTGAGGAGATAGATTAATTAATACTACACATCTGTCATACATTTTATATTCAGCTAATATGCTGCCAGTGTTGAAAAACAATGACTATATTTTTTCTTTTCATTAACTAATAATGAACTTTAATCTGCCTTACTTTATAGATTTCTCATCACTGCTTTTCTGCTGATTCAACCATGGCCCAGCACCTGTTCCTTCAGGCTTGAGAAAGTGACGGCTAATTGTCCTCTTCCTAGCACAGGTAAACCTAGTTCACCTGAATGGGTACTTACTGTCTCAGAGGCAAATGGTCACCAAACGGTAATCAATATGGTGTCATGACAGTTCACCTGGAAGCCCTGTCTTAAATACAGCTTTGCCTTTCATAGATTCATATTCACCACAATTTTCCACATTTTTCAGTGGACTCCTTGTCTCTTGACTAGTGAAAAATTCACAGAATTTTAACAAATATAAAACATAGCTATCTTCTACTTAAGTCCTCTGGCAATAATAGGCTGAATCTTTATGGGCAAGTAGATGCACTAATACTAAAGGTAACACAGTCCAAAACGACAGAAGCATTTTATGAGTGAAATAAATCCAATCAAATTGGAAGACATTTACGAAGCTTACTTGACCAAAATTTTTTAAAAAGGACCATACTGAGGAAATTGGTATTTACACCATTTTCAGACACAGGTCGGTGCTTGTTAATTTTAAATCTCATCAGCCCTTCCTGATCTTTTTATTGTAATCTTTTTATTGTAAAAATGATTTTCTAAGGCCAATAGGAAGAAATGTCTTAAATTATACCAATTCATGCCAACAGTGTTGCATGAGGATTCTAGCTACCGTTAAGCAGGCATTTCGTGGAGGAGGAGGGACTAAAAATTTATGATACAAACTGGAGTTATGGATTGCTCTGTGGCTTTGTGCCCCATCTGTCAAACTGGGGTGTCTGAACGGAGAGAAAGCAAGAAATTCCCACAAATCACAGATTGCAGTGCTGTTCAGCTCCCTCATTACTTTCAAGGTATGATTCTGTGTGAATAAAAAATGTACAGTTAGCATTCTGAAGTATTGAATGGCTTTTAAAAGCATTTAAAAAATATGTACAAGGATGAAAAGGTCACTTGCATAAAAGAGGGCAGGCACAAGGTGAACGCCTAATGAAACATTATGCGGCATCTTTTTTGGTGCTCAGAATAGCTCCAAGGTTAAGAGACTCCGAGTCAGTCTTCTGCAGATCCATTTCCTCTCTCCAGGCTTCTCATGTTAACCCAGTGATTTAGTGCTCTGCATTAAGAGCAATTCACCTGCCTCTCGTGTCCCTGTGGCCCATCCCTCTGGGGAGCGAGGTGGAGAATAAAAAGTTCCACATATGGTAAAGTCAAGCTGCTTGGAGCCTGCTGAGTGTCTGCTGTGGGGATAGCGGCTCCTGAAAACCCCAGCTGGTACTTGGAAGAGATTCTGCATTACTACACCTCAGTGCCTGCCTGGTTCCCTTCGGAAACTGTTGGCTCCACATACGACAGCCATTTTAGATCTCTTCAACCCTTTTCTCCCGGTTCTGTATCCAACTGAACAGTTGGTCCTCTACTGCTAGATAATCAAATTCTTCCATCTGGTCCCATCCCTGTGGAACTGAAAAGGTGTAGTATGCACCCGGTCCCAAATACATACCAGGAGAGGCACAGACTTCCCAACAAAAAGCAGCCCACAATAGACAACAGCAAAACCTTGATTTTAAATCTGGGGGAAGGAAGGGAGAAGAGTTAAATATCTATAAAATTATCTCTGAAAGAGAAATTGTTGAAACCTGCCCAAGTCACTAAACTGCCTGAGCTACTGCTAAATACAATAGGCACACATTCCCAACACTTAGACCCCTGATGCAAGCACCAAGCCAATTACTTTGAGATACCCTCCGGGCATGTGCGGTACCCTCGACACATGCACCATCCTGTGTCTACATCAGTGTGATCCCCCAACACCGAGTGTGTGCAAGCTTGGCATTTGGGCTAATCTTCCAATCGACCAGAGTTTACAAGAAGACTCATCGCATAAGCTACACTTCTCTGAACTATGAAGATTGGTTTCTGTGCATATGTCTGTGTGTGTACGAAATCTCTTTATATTTACATATACAGGCTTCATATTGTGTGAGGTAGAGAAAGAGGAATGGAACAGGTAATAGTTTCCATCATGACTCCTCCTAAATATTTCTGGCGCTATATGATAATTCCGCAAACAGGCTATGTCCTTTGCTTTCCTTCTCGAGGTGGTTTGGTCTTCACCTTTAACTGTCCAACTATTTCTGAAACACAAAGTCATCTTAAATTTAGCCTCAGTGGTTTTTATGTAGCCTGGAGTGGTTTAAAATAATACACATTTTTTTTTGACAGCTTACATTTTCCTATGGCTTTACACTTTTTAAGTAACTCTAACATCTTCTCAATTGATCTTCATGACAGTTGTGTGAGAGTGCCCAGCACTGGTGTTTTCAACCTACATTTTATAGATAAATCAACTGATTCAGAGAGATGAAGTGACTTGCCGAGGGTAGACAGCTAGTAAGGCACGAAGCCTGTCACAGGACTCCCAACCTCCTCATCAGCACAATTTTGTTATTCAAGTTATTGATGAAATGGTAGGTTTTATATGCAAAGCAGGCAGTTTTCACGTTGAGACTTGTCTTACTTTTGCTGCTCTTTAAGAAAGTATAAGGTTAATACCGTCAATGTCAAAGAAAATTTTGACCTGTTTAAAATTATTAAGTCCATCCCTTTACTTCCTAAATAAGGAAACCCGGGGGCTAGAGAGGTCAAAGGCCTCACCTAGATTGTAAAATTGGTATCTCTCATATTTTAAATAAATTAGAATTTATAGTTGGTGTGGTTCTTGAAAAGTAATTGTCCTAAAGTTGCTTCCAGGATATTGAAATCAGGGTGAAGGTGGGGGATGGGGGGGGCGTGGGGCAGAGTTGGATTATGTTTAAGATAACTGGGTTAGCAGTTTTAAAAAACTGAGAAAGAGATCCAAAAGTTAATCTCAATTTATTAATAAAGTCCTTATAAACCTTCACCGTATTCCCTCAGTGTGTATGAGTCAGTTAGAGAGCAATCATAAAATAATTTTGCATCTTATTAGGGCTTTTTTCTGAAAGAAACTTAAAATATGTCACTACCCACTGTTTCATTAATGATACAATAAACACTGATTTAGGGTGTAATCTTTCCCCATAAGCATTTTTCCTATTTCAAAGAGCTAACAAGAGTTCACAGTCAGTAGGACTAGCAATACCTCAATTAAGATGCAGATGTTAATAGAAGTGGTTTTCACTTTTTAAAGAAAAACTCACTTATCTCATTTAATCACGACAATCAAAGGTGGCATTCGATGCTCAAGTCACAAAATACTCTTTCTAGCTCCTGTCATCACAGTGATTGGAAAATCTTCACTAACCTGAAATGCCAGAACTAATGACCAGATTTAATATGACTTCATAAATAATTTAATAATAATAGACTCAGAGTATCTCATTCCCTATTCTGATTGGTGGAAAATCAATTGCACTGTGCCTGGAAATGACTGACTTCCCATTAGAGTTTTTCCTAATTGCATTCAAACACAACATCTTCGTCCCTTGGTGGTGCCAGACGGCAAAGCAAAAAGTTATTTTTAATATAAATTTTAGTTCTTGTAAACCCTTAACAACAGTCATTCTTTATCTCACCTAAATCAGCTTTGACTACAGTAAGTGATGGGTCTGTAAACATACACCGTCTCTGGTTTCGAATGACAACGCTTAACACCTGAGTTATTAACTACTTGTAATGACACTTGGTTGATTAATGCTTCTGTGACACCCAATTTGATCTCATGTCCACTATTAAATCGCAGCCATGTAATATAATTTAGTGTTCAAAGATTTTATAAAGGAGGTAAAATTGGTTTTGAAGGCCATTCACATTTTAAAGCTAAGACTGATCTTATGATTCAGGCCTGTTTTTTCCCTTGGAGTATCAAGGAATTAATTTTTCAATAATATCTAATAAAAACTGTATTTTGGCATTTGTGCTTACAAGTTAATAAACTTGTTTTATCTCCAAATAAGTCTCTTGTTTTTGGTGGATATTTTGAGGAGACAAACTGATTTCAGTACTAAAAAGTAAGGGGCAAGAAAATACAACTAGATTGGACCAAAAACAGGGAGAAGGAATGGCTATGGCTTCTTGTTCATATTATGGATCTCTAGTTTTGAACAAACAGGCAACTTATGAAAATTGCATTTATAATTGTGCTGCAGAATTCATATACAGACCAAAACATAAAATTGTAAGGGAATGAGAATCCAATAAACGAGTATTACAAACAAAACACCAAAAAAATTAAGTAGAGAACTACTCTGAATAACTGCATTCTGCTCACCTCACACAGAATTCAAATTAGAAACCATTACTGCATCGAACACTGGCTCTCAATAGCAGTTAAGCTTCTTTGAATGGATTCCCTATTGTATAAAAAGTGTGCCAGTCTTTGACTGCCAAAATCAATTAGTCACATTCATTATGCCTCTATTTATTAATGCTGTACACTTTATAATGCACATGCTGATGGAACAAAAGAAAGTTATGAAATATCAAATATGTGTTATGATTAAAATCAGAGCAGGAGAAGTAATGATCTTTAGTCTCTAACTGGTTACAAAGCCACTGTAAAGATTAGATTAGTAGTGACAGATTTATAATCTTTTCCAAAACATAATCCTTATAGTTCAGGTTTTGCAATAGAAAAAGTATGAAATTGGTTACAGGTTATTGGCTCCAACTGTTATATTCATGAGAATATTGCGTTTCTGTCTCCTGAAATCTAAATACACAATATAATCTTAACAGATGCAATTTTAATCTGTATTGCACGGTTATAACAAATTGGGGCAACATAAGGCTCTTTACTGATATAGAGTTTAGAGTTAATTCAGTGATGCTAAGAATGACTGACTGGTATTAAAAATCAGCAAATAATTAAACCTTACACTAAAATGAATGAAGAACAATGTTGGCATTCTGGCAGGGTAGATTTTGATGGAATTTACTGTCAAGCTGCCACCCCTAAACTTTCCACATGAAACAGAAACTATAATTTGTCTCCCTGTAATAAATTGTGTTACGTTCTTTATTTCCCCTCAAGTACAGCAGCATAGAAGTTGACATACACCATATCATGTGATTTCAGCAATCTTTTTTGGGGGGAGGGAGGGAGCAAGGTGAAGAGCACATGCGTTATTTATTTTAATAGGAAAGATTATTCATTGCTTCTTGGGATTAAAATTCAAATTGAGAGAGTGATAATATAGATGCACTAGAACATTTAAAGTTTGAGGGGAAAAGCACATACCGATGAAGGCCTGAAATTATAATGGACACTCAACAAATACATTTGTCAAGCCTCTTAGGATTAGCTACTAAAATGCTGCTTGCGGCTCTAGCCCCATAGTCCCCACTTACCAAAAATTCATCTAGCTCCCTGAGTCTATTTCCACTGCTGACTTTGGTAAGCTAGCATATATTCCATCTACGATGCTTAAAGAAATGTCCCTTCAAATTGCTAAAATGTGATCGTCCAGCCCAGTGCTCCATTTCAGTCATGACCTCTATGCTTTCAAATTAGTTTCTACTTCAAAAAGCTTACTGGCATCTAACTGATTTCCTTTTAGGAATATTATTCCCTTCTACTAAATCCCCACTTAGCTTTTCTTTCCCCTGAGCTAAACAGACCTGATTTATCAGTCTTCAAATTGCATTCTTAAAGCGCTTTTTAGTACCTAAGCACCAGGTACTGTGGTGATAGACATTACTAAATGCATTTCGAGTAGATAAGACATGAAAGAGAACACGTAGGAAGCTGACGTGCTAAACAAAAATTGCAAATATAAATCGAAAGAGAGTTCCCTTACTTCCATTTCCATTCTTAGTGGCAGCAAATCCCGTTTACTCCTAAATCGTCCCTAAAATCTCAGCTATCTTTTCTGGGTTACGCAGTCATCTGAACCAAGTTTTGAATGTGAATTATGAAGGTTACTCAAGGATGCAGCATGTGATATACACCCCTATATATAAAATCCACCACTATTAAGCAGATTAGTAGAAAGTGATGCGAATAAAAATCCCAAGGAACTGAAGACCCGTGGTGCTTTTTACTCACCTCTGTATACTATGTGACTGAAGTACACAAATGGGTTTTTAC